>NC_069797.1:15470914-17970914 GCF_027406575.1 Nycticebus coucang
CCCTTCTAGATGTGGGGCCCTGAGGGACTGAGGGTCACAGGCCCCTGAAGCTGGCCCTGATAGTATTTCATTACACATGCATATTACTTACCTGACTACCTATTCTTGTATATTAAAGTTGTTTATAATTTTGTACTATTATAAAAAAAAAAAAAAAAAAAAAAGAAAAAAAGAACAAACAAACCAAAAAAAGAAATGGAGGGCTACACTCTTCACTGTACAGTTTCAGAAGTCTGGGGACAAAGAGAAAATCCTATAGGCACACAGAGAAGAAAAACAATGCATGAAAACAAGTTTTATACAAAAGATCGTGGATCTCAGTGGCTTCAAATTTCTCAATAGCAAATATTAAAATTTAGAAGAGAAACAAGCAATATTTTCCTCTCCCTCCTTCTAGTCTTAAAACTATGTGCCTAGCTACGCTATGAAGTGTCAGGCAAAAGAAAAACAGTTTCAGAAATTCAAGGTCTCCCCAAATTGACCTCTCAAGCATCCCTTCAAAGGAAGCCAAAAGCCAGAGAACCTAGAAAGAAGGGGACATGAGATCCAAGAAACAGGACATCCAACGTAAAAGAGAAGAAAAGGTAAATCCCCAGGTTGGTGAAGAAGCTTGGAGAATGGAGCATGACCCTTCCAGAGCACAGGTAAGAAGGATCGCAGGGGAATGTTCCTCAAAAAGGTGACGATGTTAAAATAAGTCACACGAATAAATCTGTTGATAGGAGATTCAGATAACTGTTGGAGATACGGGGTTAAACCGATGATAAGCACACTGAAAACCAACCAAACAAATGAGCAGAAAGATAATCATTGATCCCAGGAGATGTAAAAAGTTGTGCAGGAAATGAGAAGTTCCCAGAATTCACTGGGCTCAGCTCTCAATACCATTTATATGATTATAACAATTTAAGCAATGAATATTTGGTGAAGCTAAAATTGCAGTATAAATATATTGAAAGAAGGGAGTATTATTTTGCAGGGCCAAAGAAAGAATGAAGAAGCAAAGTTAAATCCCTCATCTTACACAGCAGGAAGTCAGTAGGTAATACAGCAAGCTGAAAACTTGGGAAGCAGCAAGAAGAACATTATTTAGAGACACGCAGAAAAATTGCACAGGGATCAGCAAAGAAAGTTGATAGTGTTTTGGGGGGAGGAGAAGTAAACAAGCTGGAAGGGGGCAGGTAATTTGCATAAGAAACCTTGTACATCTATTAGGCTCTTTACAATGTGTGCCTATGTATCTATCAATATAATAAAATAGCGAAGCTCCTCCCCAAAAGAAAAACCAATGAACAACAATAAAACAGTGGAAAAATTAAACTCAAACATGTAATATTTTTATAAATAACATAAAACATAAAATAATATGTTCTTTTCCATTTTTTGTGATATTGTTATGTTTTCCAAAATTCACATAAACAGAAGGAAATAAAATTAATAAAAACCTTCAGTTTCGTCTTCTGAACACACATATGTAGATATTTTTAAATAAAAGTGAGGTAGTACCATTTGTATACAAGAATTAACATGTAACAAATGAATTCAGTGTTTAAAAAAACATGAACTAAATATTCCACAAGGAGAAAAGGAAGTTGTTTGAAGAAGAAATGAAAATCGCAATATTATAAAAGAAACTGTATCTGTGCTTAAAAAAGAAAAGATAAACCAGGATGACATATAACAACATACACTTGACCTCCATAGCAAAACTGCTGAATTCCAAAATAGGAAATTTTACATGTCGTGAGACAAAATGGTTCATTCCAAAGTATTTTGCTACCACTGCATTTGAGGAGATTCCTTCCTAATTCATTTTTAGCCTCATCTAATTAATCAGTCCTTGTTTTTTTTCCCCTCTTCCATCATTCATGGTTTTAATTTCTCAAACGTTCCTGTTCATCATTAGGTTCATTTTTCAAAAACTACATCATTTTCTCACATATTGAAAACTTTAAAAAATATTTTTGATGATTTTAGTTGAAAAGTCACTCTCTATTGCCTTTGTTAATCTCTCATGCTTCTCATTCATGGTTTGCTTTTTGTCAGTGTCTATTGTAGTTAGGACTGAAGGACTAGACGGGTCCCTCTAGTTCAGATTCAGCTGACTGTCTCTGGAGCTAGTAGAGGTACATCAGGCGTCTTCCCTGAGTGGGAGCCTGGTCCTGTCCTGTTTGGGCGGATGGATGGGAATGTTTATGCAGATGGACCTTTTTTAAGGTTGGGCAAGGAAAGAGCATGTAAGTAAATTAAGGCTCCACCTCAGTAAGTCAGAATAAGCTCGCGAGGATGTTTCCCTGAGAATAGGGAGTTTTGGGACATTTCATCCTTCCATAGAGCTGCTTTCCTGTTATTTCCCCTTTCCATTTTATGTAGAGTTTATCTCATCTGTTATATCCTGGGAGAAAATACCACATCCAGCCCTCCATGCACCAGAGCTGAGGACCAGCCCAACTGGGATGGCAACTCTTCAATTAATTATGCTGCTAATTGCCCCACAGGCTGCTCATTCATTCAGTATCACTCCACAAACATTTCCAGCCCTTGCTGATGATGATCTTGGCATTTCTCCTGGCCTCTGTTGGGAAGACTGATACTTGCTTCTTCAGTGACCCTTTCCAGATGTCCCTATTTGTTTGTGAATTTTTTGGCTCTATTTTCCCTGTCAAACCAGTCTACTTTATAGTAATTCAAAATTCCTTAAAATGTCTGATCTGCTGATAAAGCCTTTTCTGTTTTCCAGGACCACAAAGGATTTAATCTCATTCTTATATGTCATTATTCATTTTCCTGAGATGGGGAAAAGAAATGCAGAGGTATATATGTTCTTAGTCTGCCATCTTGATATGGAGATCAGGTTCTTAAGTTTGATTCATGTTTTAATTAACTAGAGTTTAGTGAATAAATTTCCAAGATGTATGTATTGGTCGCTATACTGCATCCATACACACATTAGATGTGTATACATCCTTGCATATCTGAGAACTTTTGCACTCTCTCATGTAAAAAAAAAAAAAAAAACAGTCAGGTATAAAATTCTGGTCTCACACTTCTTCCATCTCAAAATATTTAAGCGTTGTCCCCATGGTTGTCTGATGTTTGGAGTCATCATTTGGTGAGAGCTCCCCAATTTTCATTTAGGTAGCTGATTTCCTTTGGTTTGCATACTTATTGCATGTTTTTCCACTTAAACATGAATTTTTTTTAAATATCTAAAATACACTCAATGTAGTTCTCTTCATACTTCATCATGCCTCAAATCTCTCATCCTTTTTAATGCAGAAAATACAACCTTCTGCCATTCATTTATCTTCTCTCTTCCATATTGCTCTGTGTCCCTTTTCTCAAATCTCTTCCCCTCTTCCAAGGAATTTCTACTCTAAGCATTGAACTTGCTGTCAGTGAGAAAATAAACTCTTCTAGCTCCTCTATCATTTCATCTTCATGCCATGTTTGAAACTCAATTCTCTCTTAGCGAACTCTTCCAGGCAGCCCTCCCAAATACGCATGGGGGGCCAAGATTTTCCGCATGCCATTCAAAGCCTAAGTCTCTCAATTGCATCCTAAAAGCCTCCATCTGCCCAATCTCCAGGTTATATCCCCCTGACTGTTAGAGAATAGATTAAAATCCATCCCCATGCTTTCAATTGAAGGAATCATCAATACCCTTCTTGTGTATTTCTCTTCTGTATGATTCTCTTCTCACTCCTCACACTTTCTTGGGCAGTGCCATCCTGCCCCATGGCACCATTTACCACATACACACTAGGCTCTCACAAAGCCCTGCCTTCACCATTTCTTCTTTCCAGTCCTGGATCTAGCTGCCTCCTTAACACATTAACTTCAACATAGTCAAAGAGAATCCATCACCCAACCTCTCTCCTGAGCTTCCCATTTCAGAAAAAGGCATTTCATTGCTCCAGACAAGATAACTAGCTGTTGTCTTTGACTTCATTTCTCTGATAATAACATGCGGTTAGTCTAAGTTGATTCTACCTGTGGCTGCTCCTCCAGTTTGGATTTTCTCTCCCGCCCTAATTCCTGTGGTCACCTCCTAATTCATCTCTCACCCTTTGTCTTATTCTTCCTCTATTCATTCTTCACACTCTCCCTGGAGAGCATTTTTGGGAAAATATGCACATGATCACTACAAAAAGTCTTTAGCCTTGTGTTACATTGTCCTTACCTCAGTCTTGGCATTATGGTTAAAGTTATTCATGTGTAGGTCACCGCTAGAGTTTTGAGACAGACTGTGTTATGGTCCTTTATTTCATTTCCAAGAAACACAGTAGACAGGGTCCTTTCTTTTTTTTTTTTTTTTTTTTTTTAATTTTTTTATTAAATCATAAGTGTATACAATGATATGATTATGGGGCATCGTACACTCACTTCATAAACCATTTGACACATTTTCATCCCAGTGGTTAACATAGCCTTTCCGGCGTTATCTCAGTTACTGTGCCAAAACATTTACATTCTACATTCACCAAGTTTCGCAAATACCCCTGTAATATGCACCACAGGTGTGATCCCACCGATTCCCCTCCCTCTACCCACCCCCCCCTTTCCCACTTCCCCCTATTGTTAAGTTGTAGTTGGGTTATAGCTTTCATGTGAGAGTCCCAAATTAGTTTCATAGTAGGGCTGTGTACATTGGATATTTTTTCTTCCATTCTTGGGATACTTTACTAAGAAGAATATGTTCCAGCTCCATCCATGTAAACATGAAAGAGGTAAAGTCTCCATCTTTCTTTAAGGCTGCATAGTATTCCATGGTATACATATACCACAATTTATTAATCCATTCGTGGATCGATGGGCACTTCGGCTTTTTCCATGACTTAGCAATTATGAATTGGGCTGCAATAAACATTCTGGTACAAATATCTTTGTTATGTTGTGATTTTTGGTCTTCTGGGTATATGCCCAGCAGAGGAATTACAGGATTGAATGGCAGATCTATTTTTAGATCTCTGAGTGTTCTCCATATATCCCTCCAAAAGGAATGTATTAATTTGCATTCCCACCAGCAGTGCAGAAGTGTTCCCTTTTCTCCGCATCCACGCCAACATCTCTGGTCTTGAGATTTTGTGATATAGGCTAGTCTCATTGGAGTTAGATGATATCTCAAAGTAGTTTTGATTTGCATTTCTCTGATGATTAAAGATGATGAGCATTTTTTCATATGTCTGAAGGCCGTGCGCCTGTCTTCTTCAGAGAAGTTTCTCTTCAAATCCCTTGCCCAGCCTGCGATGGGATCCCTTGTTTTTTTCTTGCTGATGCGTTTGAGTTCTCTGTGGATTCTGGTTATTAAACCTTTGTCAGAGTTATACCCTGCAAATATCTTCTCCCATTCTGAGGGCTGTCTGCTTGCTCTGCTTACTGTGTTCTTAGCTGTGCAGAAGCTTTTTAGTTTGATCAAGTCCCAGTAGTGTATTTTTGAAGCTGCTTCAATTGCCCGGGGGGTTCTCCTCATGAAATACTCACCCAGACCAATTTCTTCAAGGGTTTTCCCTGCATTCTCCTCTAGTATTTTTATAGTTTCATGTCTTAAGTTTAAATCTTTAATCCAATGAGAGTCCATCTTAGTTAATGGTGAAAGGTGTGGGTCTAATTTCAGTCTTCTGCAGGTTGCCAGCCAGTTCACCCAGCACCATTTGTTAAATAGGGAATCTTTTCCCCACTGAATGTTTTTAATTGGCTTGTCAAAAATCAAATAGCGGTAAGTAGCTGGATTCATCTCTTGGTTCTCTATTCTATTCCAGATATCTACTTCTCTGTTTTTGTGCCAATACCATGCTGTTTTGATCACTATCGATTTGTAGTAAAGTCTGAGGTCTGGTAGTGTGATTCCTCCTGTTTTGTTTTTATTTCTGAGTAATGTCTTGGCTATTCGAGGTTTTTTCTGATTCCATATAAAACGAAGTAATGTTTTTTCAAGATCTTTAAAATATGACAGTGGAGCTTTAATAGGGAGTGCGTTGAAAGTATATATTGCTTTGGGTAGTATGGACATTTTGATAATGTTGATTCTTCCCAGCCATGAGCATGGTATGTTTTTCCATTTGTTAACATTTTCAGCTATTTCTTTTCTTAGAGTTTCATAGTTCTCTTTATAGAGATCTTTCACGTCTTTTGTTAGGTAAATTCCCAAATATTTCATCTTCTTTGGCACTACTGTGAATGGGATAGAGTCCTTAACTGCTTTTTCAATTTGACTGTTGTTGGTGTATATAAAGGCTACCGATTTATGAATGTTGATTTTGTAACCTGAGACGCTGCTGTATTCCTTGATCACTTCTAGGAGTTTTGTAGTAGAGTCCCTAGTGTTTTCCAGATACACAATCATATCATCTGCGAAGAGCGAGAGTTTGATCTCTTCTGACCCTATATGGATACCCTTGATCGCCTTTTCTTCCCTAATTGCGGTGGCTAAAACTTCCATTACAATGTTGAAAAGCAATGGAGACAATGGGCAGCCTTGTCTGGTTCCTGATCTGAGTGGAAATGATTCCAATTTAACTCCATTCAATATGATATTGGCTGTGGGTTTGCTGTAGATAGCCTCTATCAGTTTAAGAAAAGTCCCTTCTAGACCAATTTTCTTGAGTGTTCTGATCATGAAGGGATGCTGGATATTATCAAAAGCTTTTTCTGCATCAATTGAGAGAATCATATGGTCTTTGTTTTTTAATTTGTTTATGTGCTGAATTACATTTATAGATTTACGTATATTGAACCAGCCTTGAGACCCTGGGATAAAACCAACTTGGTCATGATGTATAATTTGTTTGATGTGTTGCTGGATTCTGTTTGTTAGGATCTTGTTGAATATTTTTGCATCTATATTCATTAGTGATATTGGTCTATAATTTTCTTTTCTTGTTGGGTCTTTTCCTGGTTTGGGGATCAGGGTGATATTTGCTTCATAGAACGTGTTGGGTAGTCTTCCTTCTTTTTCTACATTTTGGAACAGGTTGAGTAATATAGGTACTAATTCCTCTTTAAAGGTTTGGTAGAATTCTGACGTGAAACCATCTGGTCCCGGGCTTTTCTTTTTAGGGAGGTTTTGTATAGTTGATGCTATTTCTGAACTTGTTATGGGTCTGTTCAACATTTCCACTTGATTCTGGTTAAGTCTTGGAAGGTGGCGTGCTTCCAAGTATCGGTCTATTTCCTTCAGATTTTCATATTTCTGAGAATAAAGTTTCTTGTAATATTCATTAAGGATTTTTTGGATTTCTGATGAGTCTGTGGTTATTTTGTCTTTGTTGTTTCTGATTGATGATATTAGAGATTTTACTCTTTTTTTCCTGATTAGGTTGGCCAGAGGTTTATCTATTTTATTGACCTTTTCAAAAAACCAGCTTTTTGATTTATTGATCTGTTGTATTATTCTTTTGTTTTCAATTTCATTTAATTCTGCTCTAATTTTGGTTATTTCTTTTCTTCTACTGGGTTTGGGGTTGGAATGTTCTTCCTTTTCCAGTTGCGTGAGATGTCCCATTAAGTTGTTAACTTCCTCTCTTTCCGTTCTCTTGAGGAAGGCTTGCAGTGCTATAAATTTCCCTCTTAGAACTGCCTTTGCAGTGTCCCAGAGGTTCTGATAGCTTGTGTCTTCATTGTCATTTTGTTCCAAAAAATTGGTGATTTCTTTCTTAATCTCATCTCTGACCCAGCTATCATTCAGCATAAGGTTATTTAACTTCCATGTTTTTGTATGGGTATGCAGATTCCTGTTGTTACTCAATTCAAGTTTTATTCCATGATGGTCCGAGAAGATGCATGGAATAATTTCTATTCCTTTAAATTTACTGAGGTTAGACTTGTGACCTAAAATGTGATCAATTTTGGAGTAAGTTCCGTGGGCTGATGAGAAGTATGTGTATTCAGTTTTGTTGGGATGAAATGTTCTGTAGATGTCTGCTAAATCTAAATACTGGATGGTTAGGTTTAAATCTAAGATTTCTTTGCTCAGCTTCTTTCTGGAGGATCGATCCAACACTGCCAAGGGAGTGTTGAAATCTCCAACGATTATGGAGCTGGAGGAAATCAAGTTACTCATGTCTGTTAGAGTTTCTCTTATAAATTGAGGTGCATTCTGGTTGGGTGCATAGATATTAATAATTGAGATCTCGTCATATTGAGTATTACCCTTAACAAATATGAAGTGACCATTCTTGTCCTTCCTTACTTTTGATGGTTTAAAGCCTACTGTATCTGCAAATAAAATTGCAACACCTGCTTTTTTCTGATTACCATTTGCCTGAAATATGGATGACCATCCTTTCACCCTGAGTCTGTATTTGTCTTTTAAGTTGAGATGTGACTCTTGTATGCAACAAATATCTGGCTTAAGTTTTTGTATCCAGTCAGCTAACCTATGCCTCTTTAGAGGACAGTTTAAGCCATTCACATTGATGGAGAGTAAGGATAAGTCTGGTGGAATTTTGGGTATCGAGTTTTTCAAAGGTCCAGTGGACATTTTTAATCCTTTCGCCAGTGTGGAAGTTGGAGTTTGATCCGAAGTTTCTGAGTGAGTTTACTTTTGTGGTATAGGATTGGGTTGGTCATTGTGGAGGATAGGTCTGAGAACATCCTGAAGAGCTGGTTTACTTATGGCAAATTTTTTCAACATATGAATGTCATTGAAGTATTTAATTTCTCCATCATAGATGAAACTCAGTTTAGCTGGATACAAGATCCTGGGTTGAAAGTTTTTTTGCTTTAGGAGATTAAAAGTTGATGACCAGCCTCTTCTTGCTTGAAAAGTTTCAGCAGAGAGATCTGCAGTTATTCTAATATTCTTACCTTTGTACGTTATAGTTTTCTTTCGCCGGGCTGCTTTGAGAATCTTCTCTTTCATGTTAACTTTAGTGAAGCTAATTATGATATGTCTGGGAGATGGCTTTTTGGGGTTGAATCGTGCTGGGGTTCTGAAGCTGTCTGCTATCTGAATTTCAGATTCTCTAGGCATGTCTGGAAAATTTTCTTTCATAATTTCATGTAGAAGGGCCTCTGTGCCCTTGGCTGCCACATCATCAGCCTCCGAAATTCCTATAACCCTTATGTTATGTTTTTTCGAATTATCTGAGAGCTCTCTGAGTGAGTGATCCGTTTTTGCTCTCCATTTCTCTTCCTCTTTGAGAGATTGGGAGCGTTCAAAGACTTTATCTTCAATGTCAGAAATCCTTTCTTCTGCTTGCTCCATTCTGTTACTGAGGGATTCTACTGTATTTTTCATATCTTTGAGGGCTGTAAGTTCTTGTTTCAGTGTGTCTAAGTCTTTGGTGGTTTTGTCTTTAAATTCGTTAAATTCTTGAGACAACTTTTGAATTTCTCCTCGAATTCCTAATTCCATTTTATTAATCTTGTCTGCAAACCAAATTCTGAATTCGACTTCTGACATCTCAGCCAGTTGTTTATGAATGGGATCTTCAATCACATCTGCCGTATCTTTTCTTGGGGGGGTTGATCTATTCTGGTTATTCATGTTACCAGAGTTTTTCCGCTGATTCCGCCCCATGGTTTACTCCCTTTGGTTTTTCCCCTGGGGTTTTATCGAGGGCCCGTACAGTGTTGTGGCCTGAGAAACTGGGGCCCTGTCTGGTGTGGTGGAGCAAAGTGGTTCTGTCTTGTTTTCAGCTGGTTTCTGTTCGATCCTATTGCAACTTCTACTCTGGCTTGAAGTCTCAGCTGTGTGAAAAAATCAGCAATTAAGTCACCCCGCCTGCCCACCTCTGGCCCCAGTTGGAAAAGGAGAATCAAACCTTCCTACAATCGCACACCCAGGGCACCACCTGAAAAGTCCTCAGTCTATTAGCCCAGTTCAAAAGGTCCGAATCAACTGTCTCAATCGGCACTTGTCTCAGGTGGAAGGGTTCAAGAGGTCTCTGGGAACTGGATCACAGGGGCCTGGTGACTCCTCTGAGACAGCTCACCCCAGTGCAGCGTGGAGTCAGGAGGAGCCACCCCGCAAACAGAGCAGTCTGGGAAGGTTGACGTCTCCTTCCCCACTTTGCCCCTCCGTCGGACCCAGTCACTGGTATCTCTGCAGATGGCTAACCCAGTTGCCTGCAGTGAACAGACACTCCAGGGGTTTGCACCTGCCTGAATCGCGAGGAAGTCTGCCAGGCCCCCGCAGACTGCCGCTATCTAGCAGGAGGAGATGGGGCCTGACATCTTTGAGTGTTTGATGCAGGTGATGGGAAGGAGGTGTTCACTCAGGCTTAGCCCCGTCCCTGATGGATGCTGCTAACAGAACAGAACAGAACAGACAACTTTGTGAGGTTCTGTCTCTGTTCCTGTCATCGCCTACAGGAGACGGGCTGTTTTGAGTTCAAACGTCTTTGCTGCTGGAGAATTGCGTCTGAACACCTCTCTGGGTCGGCCCCGCCCTGGAGGCTTCTGGGTTTGTGAGCCGTGACACCGGTGGCCTCCTCTGGTTGCCCAGGGAGACAGGGGGTGTGGCCTCAGAATATCCAGAAGTGAGCGTTCTGCCGTTAAAGAAAAAACGGCTGTTGATCTACCTCCAGGGAACCGCTGCTCTGGTGTGGGCACTCAGGCGACCCTTTTCTCCTCTGTCCCGCGCACCAGAGTCAGCACTGAGCGGCTGCAGTTTGTGCTGGGTCCACACCCCTTAAGAGATCCCCCAAGAATCAGAACTCTTGGGGGATGGGCCCCCAGACCCGGATTGGGAGTGGGGCGGGGGGAAGCTAGAGTTTCATTCAGTTTCACGCAATACTACGGTCCGGGGAGGGCTCCTGCACTGCACCGCAGGGAAGTGCCGCCAAGGCTTGATTTCCCCTCAGCGGAGTGCCCTCTCCTTGCTCACGTGTCCCAGAGTCAGCGCTGACCTGACGCAGCTCCGGCACTGTGCACTCCCCTCGAGAAATCACCCAAGGAGCCGAACTCCGGAGGGATAGGCCCTCAGACCCCGAGTGAGAGTAGGGGCTCTCAGCTCTCAGCGGGGAGGCCAGAGTCTTATTCAGTCTTGTGCCCGGGGAGGGCTCCTGCACTGCACCGCAGGGAAGTGCCGCCAAGGCTTGATTTCCCCTCAGCGGAGTGCCCTCTCCTCGCTCACGTATCCCAGAGTCAGCGCTGACCTGACGCAGCTCAGGCACTGTGCACTCCCCTCGAGAAATCACCCAAGGAGCCGAACTCCTGGGGGATTGGCCCTCAGACCCCGAGTGAGAGTAGGGGTTCTCAGCTCTCAGCGGGGAGGCCAGAGTCTTATTCAGTCTTGGGCCCCGTATGCCCGGGGAGAGTTGGTGCACTGCACCGCAGGGAAGTGCCGCGAGGCGTGACTCCCCCTCAGCCCGGTGCCCTCTCCTCACTCGCGGGCCTCAGAGTCAATGCTACCAGTCGCAACTCGGGGACTGTCCACTCCCCTTGAGAAATCACCCAAGGATCCGAAGTCCTGGGGGACAGGCCTCCAGACCTCAGTGGGCGGGAGGGGAGCGCCGGGGATTCAGGGTTGCCGGCAAAGGATTCCCAAAGTTTTATTCAGCCCTATGTCCGGCAGGAGAACGCCACGGCACCCCAGTAGGGGAGGTAGGTCCAGTTTTTAGAAGGTCTTTCCCGTGGAGTGTAGTGGGAGGGCCTTTAATTTCTGCCCGCTTGTTAAATTGTGGGGCTCCAGAGCCGGTCTCATGGGGGAGGGGGACTCCCGTCCGCTTGGTGGTGGATTTTGTACCTTTTGTTTGCGTCCTTGTGATCACAACTTGCCTCAGCGGTGTTGATGTGCGTTCTTCAGCCTTCTCTCTTGGTGAGGCTCAAGTCCACCAGGATACTTACTAAATTCCTGTCCCTTAACTCTCCTTCTGGACGGGAGCCTTTGTTGAAAGCTGGCTTCAGTCCGCCATCTTGTCTCTCAGAATCTGACAGGGTCCTTTCTAATTCAACATGGTCAGCTTATAGGTATGGCTAGGAGGGCTTCATTTGTTTCTGTCCACATGAATGTTACGTTTCTTGATTTTTGTGTATCTCAAAAATTTTGTAATGACCCACATAGATGACCAGATCTTTTGTAAATTAGCCTGTTTTTTCTCTCCTTCTCACCCAGCAAGACATTTTTCTTTATCTACATAATGCCTACGTGTTGTTAAAATATCACTTATTCTGGAAAATCACTCCCAACCCCTCTGCACCCATTAAAGTGCACCTCTTGAAAGCTTTTCCTTTCTCTTCTAACAGTCTCCATGCTTCATGCTACTGATTGTGATTTGTCTGTCTTCTAAGATAGACTCATCCCTACTGAAATAAGTACCATATCTGTCTGGTTTAATATATATATATATTTTGCCTTGCTCAATGCTTGCAGTACGAATGTGCTCAATAATTTTTATTCAAGTGGCTTGTTAGAATAAGTCGGTTGATCCTAGTACTTGCTAAGCCTTTTTAATAAGATCATAACCTTTACTCATTTTAAAAACATTCTCTTGTATCATTATTTTAATTATTTCTTCTTCCTTATCTGCTCCATTTTTTATTTTTGGAATTGCTAATATGCAAAATGTGTCTCCTTTCTTTTCCCCATTTATTAAACATCAGTATGTCTTCCCTTTGAGTTCCAGGAGACATCCTTTCTACTTGAGTAGTTCTGAGTTGTATGGTCACTTATGTTCAGTACACTTCTTTTGTGACATTTAAAAATAAAACCAACTTGTTTCTGGTCTGTCAACAACCTGCCTGACTTCAGATGGGTCCCTTTTCGTTTTTTTTTTTTTTTTTTTTTTTGTAGAGACAGAGTCTCACTTTATGGCCCTCAGTAGAGTGCCATGGCATCACACAGCTCACAGCAACCTCCAACTCCTGGGCTTAAGCGATTCTCTTGCCTCAGCCTCCCGAGTAGCTGGGACTACAGGCGCCCGCCACAACGCCCGGCTATTTTTTGGTTGCAGTTCAGCCGGGGCCGGGTTCGAACCCACCACCCTCGGTATATGGGGCTGGCGCCTTACCAACTGAGCCACAGGCGCCGCCCCCCAGATGGGTCCCTTTTCATACCTTCTTGGTCTTGCTCCATGGAGGCCACACACACTGCAACTTGGTCAAAAATGCTCATTCAAGATTTTCTGACACTTTATTGTGTCTTATCAGGAATTTTGATTCACAAGCTGGATTGTTCAGGTTTTTTTTTTCTTTGGTAGAATCTTTTCTTTGTCTTTATTTTTTGCTTTGTTTCTTCAGGCTTACAGGATGTGCTGGACATCAATTCTGTATGAACCACTTTATAACACTTTTAAATATCTCAGATACTGGTAAAGGAAGAATGAAAAATGAAGTTGCACTTTGTGGAAATTGAGACCCACCTTCCATTGAGGAGTAGGAAGTAGCAAGTGGGAGCATTGCCTGGGTGACTTAGCTTGCCCTCCCAGGCTTGCTATAGAACTAAGAAGTCAGCTGGATCAGCACCTGCTTCATTGTCAGTTCCATCCCTGCTCCATGTAGGTCAAAAATAAGTTCTACTTCTAGTTTCTCTGCCCTGTATGACCTCTGGTGATTGAACTTTTGCCAAAGGTGTAGTCAAGGCTCATCCTTACCCAAGGGCCACCCTGTTCAAGCTCAGGACCTGTTTCCAGATAACAAGGGGTCCCTCCCGGGGATCCATCACCTTATTCCTCAGCCAGACAATTCCCTCAAGCAGCGAAACCCATGGTCAATCTATTCTCTTTTTTTTTTTTATTGTTGGGGATTCATTGAGGGTACAATAAGCCAGGTTACACTGATTGCAATTGTTAGGTAAAGTCCCTCTTGCAATCATGTCTTGCCCCCATAAAGTGTGACACACACTAAGGCCCCACCCCCCTCCCCCATCCCTCTTTCTGCTTCCCCCCCCATAACCTTAATTGTCATTAATTGTCCTCATATCAAGATTGAGTACATAGGATTCATGCTTCTCCATTCTTGTGATGCTTTCCTAAGAATAATGTCTTCCACTTCCATCCAGGTTAATACGAAGGATGTAAAGTCTCCATTTTTTTTAATGGCTGAATAGTATTCCATGGTATACATATACCACAGCTTGTTAATCCATTCCTGGGTTGGTGGGCATTTAGGCTCTTTCCACATTTTGGCAATTGTAAATTGAGCTGCAATAAACAGTCTAGTACAAGTATCCTTATGATAAAAGGATTTTTTTCCTTCTGGGTAGATGCCCAGTAATGGGATTGCAGGATCAAATGGGAGGTCTAGCTTGAGTGCTTTGAGGTTTCTCCATACTTCCTTCCAGAAAGGTTGTACTAGTTTGCAGTCCCACCAGCAGTGTAAAAGTGTTCCCTTCTCTCCAAATCCACGCCAGCATCTGCAGTTTAGAGATTTTGTGATGTGGGCCATTCTCACTGGGGTTAGATGATATCTCAGGGATGTTTTGATTTGCATTTCTCTAATATATAGAGATGATGAACATTTTTTCATGTGTTTGTTAGCCATTCGTCTGTCGTCTTTAGAGAAAGTTCTATTCATGTCTCTTGCCCATTGATATAAGGGATTGTTGGCTTTTTTCATGTGGATTAATTTGAGTTCTCTATAGATCCTAGTTATCAAGCTTTTGTCTGATTGAAAATATGCAAATATCCTTTCCCATTGTGTGGGTTGTCTCTTTGCTTTGGTTATTGTCTCCTTAGCTGTACAGAAGCTTTTCAGTTTAATGAAGTCCCATTTGTTTATTTTTGTTGTTGTTGCAATTGCCATGGCAGTCTTCTTCATGAAGTCTTTCCCCAAGCCAATATCTTCCAGTGTTTTTCCTATGCTTTCTTGGAGGATTTTTATTGTTTCATGCCTTAAATTTAAGTCCTTTATCCATCTTGAGTCAATTTTTGTGAGTGGGGAGAGGTGTGGGTCCAGTTTCAGTCTTTTACGTGTAGACATCCAGTTCTCCTAACACCATTTATTGAATAGGGAGTCTTTCCCCCAAGGTAAGTTCTTGTTTGGTTTATCAAAGATTAGGTGGTTGTAAGATGTTAGTTTCATTTCTTGGTGTTCAATTCGATTCCAAGTGTCTATGTCTCTGTTTTTGTGCCAGTACCATGCTGTCTTGAGCACTATGGCTTTGTAGTACAGACTAAAATCTGGTATGCTGATGCCCCCAGCTTTATTTTTGTTACTAAGAACTGCCTTAGCTATGCGGGGTTTTTTTCCGGTTCTGTACAAAACGCAGAATCATTTTTTCCAAATCTTGAAAGTACGATGTAGGTACTTTGATAGGAATGGCATTGAATGGGTAGATTGCTTTGGGAAGTATAGACATTTTAACAATGTTGATTCTTCCCATCCATGAGCAGGGTATGTTCTTCCATTTGTTAATATCCTCTGCTATTTCCTTTCTGAGGAGTTCATAGTTTTCTTTATAGAGGTCCTTCACTTCCTTCGTTAGGTATATTCCTAGGTATTTCATTTTCTTTGAAACTATGGTGAAGGGAGTTGTGTCCTTAATTAGCTTCTCATCTTGACTGTTATTGGTGTATACAAAGGCTACTGACTTGTGGACATTGATTTTATATCCTGAAACATTACTGTATTTTTTGATGACTTGTAGGAGTCTTGTGGTTGAGTCTTTGGGGTTCTCTAAGTATAAGATCATGTCGTCAGCAAAGAGGGAGAGTTTGACCTCCTCTGCTCCCATTTGGATTCCCTTTATTTCCTTGTCTTGCCTAATTGTATTGGCTAGAACTTCCAGCACTACGTTGAATAGTAAAGGTGACAGAGGACAACCTTGTCTGGTTCCAGTTCTAAGAGGAAAAGCTTTCAGTTTTACTCCATTCAGTAAAATATTGGCTGTGGGTTTGTCATAGATAGCTTCAATCAGTTTTAGAAATGTGCCACCTATGCCTATACTCTTCAGTGTTCTAATTAGAAAAGGATGCTGGATTTTATCAAATACTTTTTCTGCATCTATTGAGAGGATCATATGATCTTTATTTTTGCCTCTGTTAATATGGTGGATAACGTTTATGGACTTGCGTATGTTAAACCAGCCTTGCATCCCTGGGATGAAGCCTACTTGATCATGATGAATGACTTTTTTGATGATAAGCTGTAATCTATTGGCTAGGATTTTGTTGAGAATTTTTCCATCTATATTCATGAGTGAGATTGGTCTGAAATTCTCCTTTTTGTTTGGGTCTTTTCCTGGTTTTGGTATCAGGATGATGTTTGCTTCATAGAATGTGTTGGGGAAGATTCCTTCTTCCTCAATTTTTTGGAATAATTTCTGCAGTACAGGAATAAGCTCTTCCTTGAAGGTTTGATAGAATTCTGGAGTGAAGCCATCTGGACCAGGGCATTTTTTAGTTGGAAGCTTTTTTATTGTTTCTTTGATCTCAGTGCTTGGAATTGGTCTGTTCAGGAGCTCTATTTCTTCCTGACTAAGTCTAGGGAGAGGGTGTGATTCCAAATATTGATCCTTTTCCTTCACATTGTCAAATTTCTGGGCATAGAGTTTCTGGTAGTATTCAGAGATGATCTCTTGTATCTCTGTGGGATCAGTTGTTATTTCCCCTTTATCATTTCTGATTGAGGTTACTAAAGATTTTACTTTTCTATTTCTAGTTAGTCTGGCCAATGGTTTATCTATTTTATTTATTTTTTCAAAAAAACCAACTCCTTGTTTCATTAATTTTCTGAATGATTCTTTTGTTTTCAATTTCATTGATTTCTCATTTGATTTTGGATATTTCTTTTCTTCTACTGAGTTTAGGCTTAGATTGTTCTTCTTTTTCCAATTCCATAAGATCTCTTGTGAGATTGTTGATGTGTTCTCTTTCTGTTTTTCAAATGTAGGCATCTAAAGCGATGAATTTTCCTCTCAAAACTGCTTTTGCAGTATCCCACAGGTTTTGGTAGCTTGTGTCTTCATTGTTGTTATGGTCAAGGAAGTTAGTGATTTCCTGTTTTATTTCTTCCTTCACCCATCTGTTATTCAACAGAAGATTGTTTAATTTCCATGCCTTTGGGTGGGGTCGAGCATTTTTGTTAGAGTTGAGTTCCACCTTTAGTGCCTTATGGTCTGAGAAGATACAAGGTAAAATTTCAATTCTTTTGATTCTGTTGATATTTGTTTTGTGTCCCAGGATATGATCAATTTTGGAGAATGTTCCATGGGGTGATGAGAAGAATGTATATTCTTTATCTTTGGGGTGGAGTGTTCTATATGCGTCTATCAAGCACAGTTGTTCTAGGGTCTCATTTAAATCTCTTATATCTTTGTTTAATTCCTGTTTACAGGATCTGTCCAGCTCTGTAAGAGGTGTGTTAAAGTCCCCTGTTATGATGGTATTATCAGATATCATATTGCTCAGACTGAGTAAGGTCTGTTTCAAGAATCTGGGAGCATTTAAATTGGGTGCATAAATATTTAGAATTGAAATGTCTTCTTGTTGTAGTTTTCCCTTGACCAATATAAAGTGACCATCTTTGTCTTTTTTGACTTTAGTTGCTTTAAATCCACATGTATCTGAAAATAAGATTGCAACTCCTCTTTTCTTCTGCATTCCATTTGCCTGAAAAATTGTCTTCCAACCCTTGACTTGCAGCTTTAATTTGTCTTTTGAAGCCAGGTGTGTTTCTTGCAGACAGCAAATGGATGGCTTGTGTTTTTTAATCCAGTCAGCCAATCTATGTCTCTTCTGTGGGGAATTCAAGCCATTAACATTTATGGAGATAATTGATAAGTGTGGTAGTATTCTATTCATCTTATTTGGTGACAGTCCATTCCTTAGTTTTATCTTTTGCATCAGTGTGGAGGTTAGGTTCTGTCTTTTGATTTCTGAGTTCTTAATTTGCTGCTGATCCATTGTGGTGGTCAGTGTGCAGAACAGGTTGAAGTATTTCCTGTAGAGCTGGTCTTGTTGTGGCGAATTTCCTCAATGTTTGTATATCCATAAATGATTTGATTTCTCCGTCAATTTTGAAGCTTAGCTTAGCAGGGTACAGAATTCTGGGCTGAAAATTGTTCTGTTTAAGTAGATTAAAGGTAGATGACCATTGTCTTCTTGCTTGGAAAGTTTCATTAGAGAAGTCTGCGGTCACTCTGATCGATTTGCCCCTGTAGGTCAACTGGCGCTTACTCCTGGCAGCTTGCAGAATCTTTTCTTTTGTCTTGACTTTGGACAGGTTCATCATAATGTGTCTTGGAGAAGCTCGGTTAGAGTCGAGGCGACCTGGGGTCCGATATCCCTCTGAAAGCAGTGTGTCAGAATCTTTGGTGATGTTTGGGAAATTTTCTTTTATAATATTCTCTAGTATGGCTTCCATTCCTCTGGGGCATTCTTCTTCCCCTTCTGGAATTCCTATAACTCGTATGTTGGAATGCTTCATAAAGTCCCATAATTCTGACAGTGAACGTTCTGCTTTCTCTCTCTTCTTTTCTGCCTCTTGTACTATCTGAGTTATCTCAAAAACTTTGTCTTCTACCTCTGAAATTCTTTCTTCTGCATGGTCTAACCTGTTGCTGATACTTTCCATTGCATCTTTAAGTTCCCTGATTGACTGTTTCATTTCCTTCAGCTCTGCTATATCCTTTTTATATTCTTCATATCGTTCATCTCTGATTTGATTCTGTTTTTGGATTTCCTTTTGGTTATTTTCCACTTTATTAGCAGTTTCCTTCATTGTTTCCATCATTTCTTTCATTGTTTTCAACATATGTATGCTAAATTCCCTTTCTGTCATTCCTAACATTTCTGTATAGGTGGAATCCTCTGCATTAGCTACCTCATGGTCCCTTGGCGGGGTTCTTCTGGACTGGTTCTTCATGTTGCCTGGAGTTTTCTGCTGATTCTTCCTCATGAGTGATTTCTTTTATCTGTTTCCTTGCCCTAATTTTCCTTTCACTTCCTCTTGCTCTTTAAGTTCTTGTGCCTGTGGACTAAGGGTTACGGGACCAGAAGGGTGAGAAGGTTGAGGAGCAAAAAAGGGATGAAAGAAAGGAGGACTGACTGATAAGAAAAAAAAGAAAGATAGAGAAAGGAGAGGGGGTTGGTATAAGGAATACTGACAAAAAGAAGAGACATACAGAAAGAGGGAGACAGGGCAATATAGGTGTACAGTAGGGTACTTTGACACAACCTTAAAAAACCCCACCTTCTGGGGGTGCCCAGTTGGGTGGTTCCCTTGAGGTCAGCAGCTCTTTGCTAACCTGATAAGACACAGTACCCCACATCCACCAAGTAGAGAGGAAAGACAAAAATGCTATAAATCAAACCAAAACACGCAAACAGAAAAATTTACGGGGATACAGTTGGGTGAAAAACCAAATGATAGGGGTAGAAACACTAGCAAAAATGAAGTTGTAGTTATTAAAAAAGGCAGCAATGGGAAATTATAATTGAACTAGAAAAATTGAGAAAGAAAAAGGGATCTGTATGGAAAAGATTGAAATTAAAAAACAAAGGAACATCAACAACGTCAAAATAAACAAACAAACAAACAAAAAACCAAAGAAACAAAAAAAGAAAAAAAATACACAACCAAAAACAAAGCAGTTTGTATATGTTATTGAATATTGTCTGGGCAACATGTGGTCTTCTGGGGTATGAGATGTTAGTCACAGTTCTGATACGACTGGGGGCTGCTGATTTCTCAAACCCCAGCTGGTAGACTCCCTAAATCTCTCTTCAGTGCACTTAAAAGGCACTTTGAACTTGCAAACTTGCTGAGCAGAAGCTTTCCCAGCTTTCTCGCTGGAATCACTGCTGAAGTGGCTATCCACTTACCCAGTGTGCCAAAACCGGTCTCACTCTGCCCCTGAGGGTTAGGGCTGCAAGGCGGCTCAGACCCCACCCTTAGACTACTTGGTTGCTGGGTTACAAGCTCCCACCCATTTCTAGCTCTGCGACCCTGAGGGCGGAGCTTGCCGGGGCAGGTCACTGGCAATGGTTCCGTGTGACCCACCGCCAAACACTATTAGCTCCATCTGGCTCAGCGGCTCAGACTGGGGCCCTAGACAATGGCCAAAGTTCTCCGCACTCCCGCTCAGGCCTTCCCCAGGGCAGTTCAACTCAGTGCCAAGTCCAAGGACATCAAAACAGTTCACAGGTAAGGACTTTCTGGTTTGCAGTCTCGCTGCTACTGAACTTACAGTTGTGGGCGGGTTTAGACGAATTGAACACTCGCGACCACTTGCCGGTTTTCCACTGTTTTAGTCCTCCTCTTGGGGTCCAGAAGTCTCTCGCTGACTCCCTGTATCCTCATAGGAGTGACGCTAGGCAGTTCCCACCAGCCAGAGATGCCTGGAGTCCTATCTCCCCAGATTCACAGTGCCCAGATGCAAGGAAGCTGTTACTCGGCTACCATCTTGCTCCGCCTCCCTATTCTCTTCACTGTCTCCAGTGAAGTGCCTTCTGATTTCAACCATATTAATGGAAACCAGTATTTTCTAAGAAAAGATGTTTCTCATTCATTCCTGGTTACATAAATGGGAAAGTGAAGATATCTATCTTTTTTTTTTTTTTTTTTTTTTTTTGTAGAGACAGAGTCTCACTTTATTGCCCTCGGTAGAGTGCCGTGGCCTCACACAGCTCACAGCAATCTCCAACTCCTGGGCTTAAGGGATTCTCTTGCCTCAGCCTCCCGAGTAGCTGGGACTACAGGCGCCCGCCACAACGCCCGGCTTAACCCAAAGCTTCTTTACAGAATCTCATATTAATAGCATTAATCTGCTATATGTCACAATTTATATAATCCATGCTATGAATGTTTTTTTTTTCTTTCTTTCTTTTTTATTGTTGGGGATTCATTGAGGGTACAATAAGCCAGGTTACACTGATTGCATTTGTTAGGTAAAGTCCCTCATGCAATCATGTCTTGCCCCCAGAAGATGTGGCACACACCAAGGCCCCACCCTCTCCCTCCTTCCCTCTCTCTGCTTTTCCTCCCCCCCATAACCTTAATTGTTATTAATATGTCCTCATATCAAAATTGAGTACATAGGATTCATGCTTCTCCATTCTTGTGATGCTTTACTAAGAATAATGTCTTCCACTTCCATCCAGGTTAATACGAAGGATGTAAAGTCTCCATTTTTTTTAATAGCAGAAATAGTATTCCATGGTATACATATACCACAGCTTGTTAATCCATTCCTGGGTTGGTGGGCATTTAGGCTGTTTCCACATTTTGGCGATTGTAAATTGAGCTGCAATAAACAGTCTAGTACAAGTGTTCTTATGATAAAAGGATTTTTTTCCTTCTGGGTAGATGCCCAATAATGGGATTGCAGGATGAAATGGGAGGTCTACCTTGAGTGCTTTGAGGTTTCTCTATACTTCCTTCCAGAAAGGTTGTACCAGTTTTCAGTCCCACCAGCAGTGTAAAAGTGTTCCCTTCTCTCCACACCACAGCAGCATCTGCAGTTTTTTTTTTTAATCTTTTTTTTTTTTCTTTTGTAGAGACAGAGTCTCACTTTATGGCCCTCGGTAGAGTGCCGTGGCCTCACACAGCTCACAGCAACCTCCAACTCCTGGGCTTAAGTGATTCTCTTGCCTCAGCCTCACGAGTAGCTGGGACTACAGGTGCCCGCCATAACGCCCGGCTATTTTTTGGTTGCAGTTTGGCTGGGGCCGGGCTTGAACCCGCCACCCTCAGTATATGGGGCCAGCACCTTACCGACTGAGCCACAGGCGCCGCCCAGCATCTGCAGTTTTGAGATTTTGTGATGTGGGCCATTCTCACTGGAGTTAGATGGTATCTCAGGGTGGTTTTGATTTGAATTTCTCTAATATATAGTGATGATGAACATTTTTTCATATCTTTGTTAACCATTCATCTGTCTTCTTTAGAGAAGGTTCTATTCATGTCTCTTGCCCATTGATATATGGGATTGTTGGCTTTTTTCATATGGATTAATTTGAGTTCTCTATGAATGTTAATCATTCCCACAGAAGCAACCTGGATGGTCTAAGATGCCTTTAACCTATGGCTCCCCCTTCTGACTCTGCAGTGAGTCATTAAGTCGGCCCTGTATGGAAGAAATTCTCTCCCCTGGAATACTCAGCTTGAGCCAAGCAGAGAAATTATCAGTTGGAGCTAGACACCTCTCTATTAACTGGCTAATTCAAATTCCTAAAGAGCTTTTAGCATTTCTTAAGAGACTGACAGCAAAAGTTTGAGAACAACAGTGCACATAGGGGCACTCTTCAGGCCCAAATCGATGAGGGTCCTGACTTGGCCTGGACTCTTTAAAAGGTCACCAGTTGAACACAAAGCCTGTGACAGCACATGGAATAGAATGTTTGCTGCCCACTTGTCACTATGCTTCCCTTGGAGAGTTGGAAAACTGGGCTTCCGTGAGTTTACAAGAAGAGGAAGTGCTCTTGGTGATTGAAAACACACACACAATTTCTAATTTTTCCTAACAACATAAAGATAAATTCAACATATAATCACCTACATACTCATATGAATGGGAAAACATAACTATAGTCCGGAAAGTAAAAGGGAAGAGGAGAGAGAAGGGATGGGAGGAGGGAACTGGAAGGAGGGAGGATATTTGGGGGACCTCACCTAATGGGCATGATGCAATGGTACACTTTAAAACTATTAAGAAATGAGTGTAGTTGTGATGGATGTGTTACTTAGTTCAATGTTAGCAGTTCGCATTGTATATTGAAGCAGTACCCTGAACCCCATAAATGCATCATTGTACAAAGTTATGATTTAATAAAAAACAATAACAATAATAATGATAAAGATGGGATAATTTAATACTCAGGGAATTCTTAATGATTCTGTCTTTCCTTTATTATCCATAATGCTTTAAACCCTATAGTCCTGGAGGGGGGGGGGTGGCAGAGACAAGATGACCAACTGAAGCCAGCTTTCCACAAAGGCTCCCATCAAGAAGGAGAGTTAAAGGACAGAAATTTAGCAAGTAACCTGGTGGATTAGAGCTGCACCAAGAGAGAAGGTTGAAGAACGCACATCAACAATGCTGAGGTGAGCTGTGACACCAAGGATACAAACAAAGGTAGAAAATCCATCACCAAGAGGACAGGAGTCCCCTCCCCCATGAGAATGGCTCGGAGTGCCCACAAACAAATGAGCAGAGTTCAAAGGTCCTCCCACTACAATCCACGGGAGAGACCCTCTAAAAACTGGACCTAACTCCCCTACTAGGGTGCCACGGCATTCTCCTGTCAGGCATAAAACTGTACATATTCTCTACCTGCAATTCTGAGCTCCCAGCACTCCCCTTCACTCTCACTCTGAGGTCTGGAGGCCTGTCCTCCAGAGATTGTTGAACATTTTATCAAGAGGTGTGGACAGGGCTTGAACTGCTGCTGGTCAGTGCTGACTCTGTGGCACAGGAGTGAGGAGAAGACAGTTGGCTGAGAAGGAACCACACCAGAGCGGCAGTGCACCGAGGTGCAGACCAGCAGCCATTTTTTGGCAACAATAGGGCTCACTCCCGGATATTCCAAAGCCACACCCCCTTTCTCCCTGGGCAAGCAGAGGAGGCCAGGCATCTTCCCAGGTGGCAACCACAGCAGAACAGATCTGGACAGAAATGCAGGCCCCAGGAGTAAAGGATTTGCCTGAGGCGGTACCAGCCTGGGAGCACGAGGACTAGAAAACGCATGCGCAGAGCTGGGAAATTCCCAGGGCGGGGCTAACTGAGAGGACTGCTTTACTGAGCCTAAGATGCACCTTGCCCTCAGGGAATCATCAGCCTATAGACAAAGGAAGGCAGGAGGCTAGAACTGACAGCTAACCAAATACAAACCTGCAGGAGCAAAGACAGGGCCTGAGGCGCAGGCTCTGGGAACTCAAAACAACTTCTCTTCTGCAGGGGAATTTAGCAGGGACAGAAACAAAGTCCCGCAAAATTGTTCTGTTCTGCTCTGTCAGTAACATCAATCAGGGGCAGATCTGGAACTGAGTGAACAACCCCAGCCTCATCAAGCACCCGAGGTTGTCAGGCCTCACCTCCCCCTGCTGGATAGAGGCAGAGTGCAGCAGCCTGCTGAGAAGAAATAGATTTCCTTGTGATACAGGCAGGTGCAAACCCCTGGAGTATTTGTTTACTAGAGGCAACTGGGTCACAGTCCTGCAGGATTATCAGTGACTAGGTATGACAGAGGTGCAAGGTGGGGAAGAAGGCATCAACCTTCCCAGACTAATCTATTCTCTGGGTGGGTCCTCCTGACTTCACACAGCACCAGAGCAAGTCATATCTGAGTTGTCACCAGACCCCAGTGATCCAGTTGCCAGAGACCTTTTAAACTCTTCCACCTGAGACAGGTGCTGACTGAGACCATTGATTTGGACCTTTTGAACTGAGCCAATCGCCCAAGGACTATTCAAGTGGTGCCCTGGGTGTGTGGCTGTAGGAAGGTTTGATTTTCCTTTTCCAATTGTTGCCTGTGGAGGGCGGGGTAACTTAATTGCTGGTATTTCTCCACAGCTGAGACTTCAACCCAGAATAACTGTTTCACTAGAGTAGAACAGAGACCAGCTGAAAACAAGACAGAACCACTTAGCCCCATCACACCAAACAGTCACCAGTTTCTCAGGCCATAGCACTATATGGGTCCTCAACAAAGCTCCAGGGGAAAAATCAAATGGTGTAAAACAATCATGGGGTGGAATCAGCAGAAAACTCTGTTAACATGAATAACCAGAATAGATCAACCCCCACCCCCCCAAGGAAAGATATGGCAGATGTAACTGAAGACCTTATTCATAAACAGCTGGCAGAGATGTCAGAAATTGAATTCAGAATTTGGATTACAAACAAGATTAAAAGAATGGAGGAAAATTTGGGATTAGAAAATTGAGGAGTAATTCAAAAGTCGGAATTAGAAATTTGAGGAGAAATTCAAAAGTTGTCTCAAGAATTTAACGAATTTAAAGACAAAACCACCAAAGATTTTGATGCACTGAAGCAAGAATTTTCAGCCCTCAAAGATCTGAAAAATACAGTAGAATCCCTCAGTAACAGAGTGGAACAAGCAGAAGAAAGGATTTCTGACATTGAAGACAAAGCCTTTGAATGCTCCAAAACTCTCAAAGAGGAAGAGAAATGGACAGCAAAAACAGATCATTCTCTCAGAGAGCTCTCGGATAATTTGAAGAAGGCTAATATCCTCCTCATTGGAATCCCTAAAAGTGATGAATTGGCCTCGCAAGGCAAAGAGGCTCTTATCCATGAAATTATGAAAGAGAATTTTCCAGACATGCCAAGAGATTCTGAAATTCAGATAGCAGACAGTTTCAGAACCCCAGCACGACTCAATAACAATAAGATATCCCCCAGGCATATCATAATTAACTTCACTAAAGTTAATATGAAGGAGAAAATTCTCAAAGCAGCCATATGTAAGAAATCCATTACCTACAAAGGGATGAACATTAGAATGACTGCAGATCTCTATGCTGAAAATTTTCAAGCCAGAAGAGGATGTTCATCAACTTTTAATCTCCTAAAGCAAAATAAATTTCAACCCCGGATCCTGTATCCAGTGAACTGAGTTTCATTTATGATGGAGAAATTAAATATTTTAATGACATTCATATGTTGAAGAAATTTGCCATAACCAAACCTGCTTTTCAGGATATTCTCAGACCTATCCTCCATAGTGACCAGCCCAATCCTCTACAACAAAAGTAAATTCATTCACAAACTTTTGATCAAACTGCAACTTCCACAGTGGCAAAATGATTAAAAATGTCCACTAAACTTTTGAAAAACTCGATACTCAAAATTATACCAGACATATCAATATTCTCCATTAATTGAATGGCTTAAACTGTCCCCTAAGAGGCATAGGTCAGCTGACTGGATACAAAAACTCAGCCCAGATTTTTGTTGCAAACAAGAGTCACATCTTACCTTAAAAGACAAATATAGACTCAGGGTGAAAGGATGGTCATCCATATTTCAGATGGTAATCAGAAAAAAAGCAGGTGTTGCAATTTTATTTGCAGATACAATAGGCTTTAAACCAACAAAAGTAAGGAAGGATAAGAATGGTCACTTCAGAGAGGCGGAGCAAGATGGCAGCCGAGTAACAGCTTCCTTGCATCTGGGAACCGTAAGTCTGGGGATATAGGACTCCAGGCATCTCTGGCTGGTGGGATCTGCCTATAATAACCCCTGAGAGGATACAGGGAGTCAGGAGAGATGTCTGGACCCCAAGAGGAGGACTAAAACAGTGGAAAACCGACAAGTGGTCGCGTGCGCCGGTTTTCCACTGCGGGGACAGAGGGAGACCAATTTTGACACACAGGGTAAGTGGATAGCCACTTCAGCAGTGATTCCAGCGACAAGCACTTCCCTGAGAAAGCTTCTGCTCAGTAAGTGAACAAGTTCAAAGTGCCTTTTAAGTGGGCTGAAGAGAGATTTAGGGTGTCTACCTGCTGGGGTTTGAGAAACTAGCAGCCTCCAGTCGTATCAGAACTGTGATTAACATCTCATACCCCAGAAGACCACGTGTTGCCCAGACAATATTCAATAACATATACACACTGCTTTGTTTTTGGTTGTGTGTGTGTTTTTTTTTTTTTTGTTTGGTTGTTTTTTTTTTGTTTATTTTGATGTTGTGGATTGTTGTTTTGTTTTTTAAGTTCAACCTATTCCATACAGATCCTTTTTCTTTCTCAATTTTTCTAGTTTAATTATAATTTCCCATTGCTGCCTATTTCAATAATTAGAACTTCATTTTTGTTAGTGTTTCTACTGCTATTATTTGGTTTTTCACCCAATTTCATCCCGTAAAGTTTTCTGTTTGCTTGTTTTGGTTTGCTTTATAGCATTTTTGTCTTTCCTCTCTACTTGGTGGAGGTGGGGTACTGTGTCTGATCAGGTTAGCAAAGAGCTGCTGACCTCAAGGGAACCACCCAACTGGGCACCCCCAGAAGGTGGTTTTCTTATTTAAGGTTGTATCAAAGTACCCTACTGTACACCTATATTGCTCTGTCTCCCTCTTTCTGTGCCTCTCTTCTTTTTCTCAATATTCCTTTTGCCTCCCCCTTTCTCTATTTTTCTTTTTTTTTTTTTCTAATCCCTCGGTCCTCCTTTCTTTTATCCCTTTTTTGCTCTTAAACCTTTTCACCCTTGTGGTCCTGTAACCCTTAGTCCACAGGCACGAGAACTTAAAGAGCAAGAGGAAGTGAAAGGAAAATTAGGGCAAGGAAACAGATAAAAGAAATCACCCAAGAGGAAGAATCAGCAGAAAACCCCAGGCAACATGAAGAACCAGTCCAGAACAACCCCGCCAAGGGACCATGAGGTAGCTACTGCAGAGGATTCCACCTATACAGAAATGTTAGGAATGACAGAAAGGGAATTTAGAATACATATGTTGAAAACAATGAAAGAAATGATGGAAACAATGAAGGAAACTGCTAATAAAGTGGAAAATAACCACAAGGAAATCCAAAAACAGAATCAAATCAGAGATGAACGATATGAAGAATATAAAAAGAATATAGCAGAGCTGAAGGAAATGAAACAGTCAATCAGGGAAATTAAAGATGCAATGGAAAGTATCAGCAACAGGTTAGACCATGCAGAAGAAAGAATTTCAGAGGTAGAAGACAAAGTTTTTGAGATAACTCAGATAGTAAAAGAGGCAGAAAAGAAGAGAGAGAAAGCAGAACGTACACTGTCAGAATTATGGGACTTTATGAAGCGTTCCAACATACGAGTTATAGGAATTCCAGAAGGGGAAGAAGAATGCCCCAGAGGAATGGAAGCCATACTAGAGAATATTATAAAAGAAAATTTCCCAAACATCACCAAAGATTCTGACACACTGCTTTCAGAGGGCTATCGGACCCCAGGTCGCCTCAACTCTAACTGAGCTTCTCCAAGACACATTGTGATGAACCTGTCCAAAGTCAAGACAAAAGAAAAGATTCTGCAAGCTGCAGAAGTAAGCGCCAGTTGACCTACAGGGGCAAATCCATCAGAGTGACCGCAGACTTCTCTAATGAAACTTTCCAAGCAAGAAGACAATGGTCATCTACCTTTAATCTACTTAAACAGAACAATTTTCAGCCCAGAATTCTGTACCCTGCTAAGCTAAGCTTCAAAATTGACGGAGAAATCAAATCATTTACGGATATACAAACATTGAGGAAATTCGCCACAACAAGACCAGCTCTACAGGAAATACTTCAACCTGTTTTCCACACTGACCACCACAATGGATCAGCAACAAAGTAAGAACTCAGAAATCAAAGGACAGAACCTAACCTCCACACTGATGCAAAAGATAAAACTAAGGAATGGACTCTCACCAAATAAGACGAATAGAATACTACCACATTTATCAATTATCTCCATAAATGTTAATGGCTTGAATTCCCCACTGAAGAGACATAGATTGGCTGACTGGATTAAAAAACACAAGCCATCCATTTGCTGTCTGCAAGAAACACACCTGGCTTCAAAAGGCAAATTTAAGCTCCGTGTCAAGGGTTGGAAGACAATTTTTCAGGCAAATGGAATGCAGAAGAAAAGAGGAGTTGCAATCTTATTTTCAGATACATGTGGATTTAAAGCAACTAAAGTCAAAAAAGACAAAGATGGTCACTTTATATTGGTCAAGGGAAAAATACAACATGAAGACATTTCAATTCTACATATCTATGCACCCAATTTAAATGCTCCCAGATTCTTGAAACAGACCTTACTCAGTCTGAGCAATATGATATCTGATAATACCATAATAACAGGGGACCTTAATACTCCTCTTACGGAGCTGGACAGATCCTCTAAACAGTAATGAAACAAGGATATGAGAGACTTAAATGAGACCCTAGAACAACTGTGCTTGATAGACGCATATAGAACGCTCCATCCCAAAGATAAAGAATATACATTCTTCTCATCACCCCATGGAACATTCTCCAAAATTGATCATATCCTGGGACACAAAACAAATATCAACAGAATCAAAAGAATTGAAATTTTTCCTTGTATCTTCTCAGACCATAAGACACTAAAAGTGGAACTCAACTCTAACAAAAATGCTTGACCCCACACAAAGGCATGGAAATTAAACAATCTTCTGTTGAATAACAGATGGGTGCAGGAAGAAATAAAACAGGAAATCATTAACTTCCTTGAGAATAACAACAATGAAGACACAAGCTACCAAAACCTATGGGATACTGCAAAAGCAGTTTTGAGAGGAAAATTCATCGCTTTAGATGCCTACATTCGAAAAACAGAAAGAGAGCACATCAAAAATCTCACAAGAGATCTTATGGAATTGGAAAAAGAAGAACAATATAAGCCTAAACTCAGTAGAAGAAAAGAAATATCCAAAATCAAATCAGAGATCAATGAAATTGAAAACAAACGAATCATTCAGAAAATTAATGAAACAAGGAATTGGTTTTTTGAAAAAATAAATAAAATAGATAAACCATTGGCCAGACTAACAAGGAACAGAAAAGTAAAATCTCCAGTAACCTCAATCAGAAATGATAAAGGGGAAATAACAACTGATCCCACAGAGATTCAAGAGATCATCTCTGAATACTACCAGAAACTCTATGCCCAGAAATTTGACAATGTAAAAGAAATGGATCAATATTTGGAATCACAACCTCTCCCTAGTCTCAGCCAGGAAGAAATAGAGCTCCTGAACAGACCAATTTCAGCACTGAGATCAAAGAAACAATAAAAAACCTTCCAACCAAAAAATGCCCTGGTCCAGAAGGCTTCACTCCAGAATTCTATCAAACCTTCAAGGAAGAGCTTATTCCTGTACTGCAGAAATTATTCCAAAAAATTGAGGAAGAAGGAATCTTCCCCAACACATTCTATGAAGCAAACATCATCCTGATACCAAAACCAGGAAAAGACCCAAACAAAAAGGAGAATTTCAGACCAATCTCACTCATGAACATAGACGCAAAAATTCTCAACAAAATCCTAGCCAATAGATTACAGCTTATCATCAAAAAAGTCATTCATCATGATCAAGTAGGCTTCATCCCAGGGATGCAAGGCTGGTTTAACATACGCAAGTCCATAAACGTTATCCAGCATATTAACAGAGGTAAAAATAAAGATCACATGATCCTCTCCATAGATGCAGAAAAAGCATTTGATAAAATCCAGCATCCTTTTCTAATTAGAACACTGAAGAGTACAGGCATAGGTGGCACATTTCTAAAACTGATTGAAGCTATCTATGACAAACCCACAGCCAATATTTTACTGAATGGAGTAAAACTGAAAGCTTTTCCTCTTAGAACTGGAAACAGACAAGGTTGTCCTCTGTCACCTTTACTATTCAACGTAGTGCTGGAAGTTCTAGCCAATACAATTAGGCAAGACAAGGAAATAAAGGGAATCCAAATGGGAGCAGAGGAGGTCAAACTCTCTCTCTTTGCTGACGACATGATCTTATACTTAGAGAACCCCAAAGACTCAACCACAAGACTCCTACAAGTCACCAAAAAATACAGTAATGTTTCAGGATATAAAATCAATGTCCACAAGTCAGTAGACTTTGTATACGCCAATAACAGTCAAGATGAGAAGCTAATTAAGGACACAACTCCCTTCACCATAGTCTCAAAGAAAATGAAATACCTAGGAATATACCTAACGAAGGAGGTAAAGGACCTCTATAAAGAAAATTATGAACTCCTCAGAAAGGAAATAGCAGAGAATATTAACAAATTGAAGAACATACCATGCTCATGGATGGGAAGAATCAACATTGTTAAAATGTCTATACTTCCCAAAGCAATCTACCTATTCAATGCCATTCCTATCAAAGTACCTACATCGTAATTTCAAGATTTGGAAAAAATGATTCTGCGTTTTGTATGGAACCAGAAAAACCCCGTATAGCTAAGGCAGTTCTTAGTAATAAAAATAAAGCTGGGGGCATCAACATACCAGATTTTAGTCTGTACTACAAAGCCATAGTTCTCAAGACAGCATGGTACTGCCACAAAAACAGAGACATAGACACTTGGAATCGAATTGAACACCAAGAAATGAAACTAACATCTTACAACCACCTAATTTTTGATAAACCAAACAAGAACATACCTTGGGGGAAAGACCCCCTATTCAATAAATGGTGTTGGGAGAACTGGATGTCTACATGTAAAAGACTGAAACTGGACCCACACCTTTCCCCACTCACAAAAATTGATTCAAGATGGATAAAGGACTTAAATTTAAGGCATGAAACAATAAAAATCCTCCAAGAAAGCATAGGAAAAACACTGGAAGATATCGGCCTGGGGAAAGACTTCATGAAGAAGACTGCCATGGCAATTGCAACAACAACAAAAATAAACAAATGGGACTTCATTAAACTGAAAAGCTTCTGTACAGCTAAGGAGACAATAACCAAAGCAAAGAGACAACCTACACAATGGGAAAGGATATTTGCATATTTTCAATCAGACAAAAGCTTGATAACTAGGATCTATAGAGAACTCAAATTAATCCACATGAAAAAAGCCAACAATCCCTTATATCAATGGGCAAGAGACATGAATAGAACTTTCTCTAAAGACGACAGATGAATGGCTAACAAACACATGAAAAAATGTTCATCATCTCTATATATTAGAGAAATGCAAATCAAAATAACCCTGAGATATCATCTAACCCCAGTGAGAATGGCCCACATCACAAAATCTCTAAACTGCAGATGCCGGCGTGGATGTGGAGAGAAGGGAACACTTTTACACTGCTGGTGGGACTACAAACTAGTACAACCTTTCTGGAAGGAAGTATGGAGAAACCTCAAAGCACTCAAGCTAGACCTCCCATTTGATCCTGCAATCCCATTACTGGGCATCTACCCAGAAGGTTAAAAGTCCTTTTATCATAAGGACACTTGTACTAGACTGTTTATTGAAGCTCAATTTACAATTACCAAAATGTGGAAACAGCCTAAATGCCCACCAACCCAGGAATGGATTAACAAGCTGTGGTATATGTATACCATGGAATACTATTCAGCCATTAAAAATAATGGAGACTTTGCATCCTTCGTATTAACCTGGATGGACGTGGAAGACATTATTCTTAGTAAAGCATCACAAGAATGGAGAAGCATGAATCCTATGTACTCAATTTTGATATGAGGACAATTAATGGCAATTATGGTTATGGGGGGGGAACAGAAAGAGGGAAGGAGGGAGGTGGGTGGGGCCTCGGTGTGTGTCACACTTTATGGGGCAAGACATGATTGCAAGAGGGACTTTACCTAGCAATTGCAATCAGTGTAACCTGGCTTATTGTACCCTCAGTGAATCCCCAACAATAAAAAAAAAAAAAACTCAAAAGAAAAAAAATATTTCAAATTGTATATAAAACCAGCATGTTGTACCCCATGATTGCATTAATGTACACAGCTATGATTTAATAAATAAAAGAAGAAAGAAAGAAAGAAAAAAAAAAAGAATGGTCACTTCATATTTGCTAAGGGTAATACTCAATATGATGAGATTTCAATTATTAATATCTATGGACCCAACCAGAGTGCACCTCAATCTATAAGAGAAACTCTAACAGACATGAGCACCTTGATTTCCTCCAGCTGCATAATAGTTGGAGATTTCAACACTTCTTTGGCAGTGTTGGATAGATCCTCCAATAAGAAGCTAAGCAAAGAAATTTTAGATTTAAACCTAGCCATCCAACATTTGGATTTAGCAGACATCTACGGAACATTTCATCCCAACAAAACTGAATACACATACTTCTCAACACCCCATGGAATATACTACAAAACTGATCACATCTAAGGTCACAAGTCTAATCGCAGTAAACTTAAAGGAATAGATACTATTCCTTGCATATTCTCAGACAACCATGGAATAAAAGTTAAACACAGTAACAACAGGAATCTGCATACTCATACAAAAATATGGAAGTTAAATTATCTTATGCTGAATGATAGCTGGGTCAGAGATGAGATTACGAAGGAAATTGGCAAATTTTTGGAACAAAACAACAATGAAGACACGAATTATAAGAACCTCTGGGATACCACAAAGTCATTCTTAAGAGGAAAATTTATAGCACTGCAAGCCTTCCTCAAGAGGACGGAAGGAGAGGAAGTTAACAACTTAAGGGGACATCTCAAGCAACTGGAGAAGGAAGAACATTCCAATCCCAAACCCACTAGAAGAAAAGAAATAACCAAAATTAAAGCAGAATTAAATGAAATTGAAAACAAAAGAATTACACAACAGATCCATAAATCAAAATGTTGGTTTTTTGAAAAGGTCAATAAAATAGATAAACCTTTGGCTAACCTAACCAGGAAAAAAAGAGTAAAATCTCTAATCTCATCAATCAGAAACGACAAAAACAAAATAACAACAAACCCCTCAGAAATTCAAAAAATTCTTAATGAATATTACAAGACACTTTATTCTCTGAAATATGAAAATCTGAAGGAAATTGACCAACACTTGGAAGCACGTCATCTTCCAAGACTTAACCAGATTCAAATGGAAATGTTGAACAGGCCCATGTCAAGTTCCAAAATAGCATCAACCATACAAAATCTCCCTAAAAAGAAAAGCCTAGGACCAGATGGCTTCAAGTCACAATTCTACCAAACCTTTAAAGAGGAACTAGTACCTATATTACTTAACCTGTTCCAAAATGTAGAAAAAGCAGGAAGACTACCCAACATGTTCTATGAAGCAATCATCATCCTGATCTCCAAACCAGGAAGAGACCCAACAAGAAAAGAAAATTATAGACCAATATCACTAATGAATATAGATGCAAAAATATTCAACAAGATCCTAACAAACAGAATCCAGCAACACATCAAACAAATTATACAACATGACCAAGTCAGTTTTATCCCAGGGTCTCAAGGCTGGTTCAAGATACATAAATCTAGAAGTATAATTCAGCACACAAACAAATTAAAAAACAAAGACCATATAATTCTCTCAATTAATTCAGAAAGAGCTTTTGATAATATCCAGCATCCCTTCATGATCAGAACACTTAAGAAAATTGGTATAGAAGGGACATTTCTTAAACTGATAGAGGCCATCTACAGCAAACCCACATCCAATATCATATTGAATGGAGTTAAATTGAAATCATTTCCACTCAGATCAGGAACCAGACAAGGCTGCCCATTGTATCTACTGCTCTTTAACATTGTAATGGAAGTTTTAGCCACTACAATTAGGGAATAAAAGGCGATCAAGGGTATCCATATAGGGTCAGAAGAGATCAAACTTTCGCTCTTTGCAGATGATATGATCATATATCTGGAAAACACTAGGGATTCTATTACAAAACTCTTGGGAGTGATCAAGGAATACAGCAGTACATCAGGTTACAAAATCAACATTCATAAATCAGTAGCCTTTATATATACACCAACAATAGTCAAACTGAAAAAACAGTTAAGGACTCTATTCCATTCACAGTAGTGCCAAAGAAGATGAACTATTTGCAGTTTATCTAACAAAGGACATGAAAGATCTCTACAAAGAAAGCTATGAAACTCTAAGAAAAGAAATAGCTGAAAATATTAACAAATGGAAAAACATGCCATGCTCATGGCTGGGAAGAATCAACATTGTCAAAATGTCCATACTACCCAAAGCAATATACAGTTTTAATGCAATCCCTGTTAAAGCCTCACTGTCATACTTTAAAGATCTTGAAAAAATAATACTTCATTTTATATGGAATGAGAAAAAAACACAAATAGCCAAGACATTACTCAGAAATAAAAAAAAAAAAAAAACGCAGGAGGAATCATGCTACCAGACCTCAGACTGTACTATAAATTGATAGTAATCAAAACAGCATGGTACTGGCACAAAAACAGAGAAGTAGATGTCTGGAACAGAATAGAGAACCAAGAGATGAATCCAGCTACTTACCGTTATTTGATCTTTGACAAGCCAATTAAAAGCATTCAGTGGGGAAAAGATTCCCTATTTAACAAATGGTTCTGGGAGAACTGGGTGGCAACCTGTAGAAGACTGAAACTGGACCCACACCTTTCACCATTAACTAAGATAGACTCTCACTGGATTAAAGATTTAAACTTAAGACACAAAACTATAAAGATACTAGAGGAGAGTGCAGGGAAAACCCTTGAAGAAATCGGTCTGGGCGAGTATTTTATGAGGAGGACCCCCCGGGCAATTGAAGCAGCTTCAAAAATACACTACTGGGACCTGATCAAACTAAAAAGCTTCTGCACAGCCAAGAACACAGTAAGTAAAGCAAGAAGACAGCCCTGAGAATGGGAGACTATATTTGCAGGTTATGTCTCTGAAAATGGTTTAATAACCAGAATCCACAGAGAACTCAAACGTATAAGCAAGAAAAGAACAAGTGATCCCATCACAGGCTGGGCAAGGGACTTGAAGAGAAACTTCTCTGAAGAAGACAGGTGCACAGCCTACAGACATATGAAAAAATGCTCATCATCTTTAATCATCAGAGAAATGCAAATCAAAACTAGTTTGAGATATCAACTAACTCCAGTAAGATTAGCCCATGTCACAAAATCCCAAGACCAGAGATGTTGGCGTGGATGTGGAGAAAAGGGAACACTTCTACACTGCTGGTGGGAATGCAAATTAATACATTCCTTTTGGAAAGATGTTTGGAGAACACTTAGAGAGCTAAAAATAGATCTGCCATTCAATCCTATAATTCCTCTACTAGGTATATACCCAGAAGACCAAAAATCACTTTATAACTAAGATACTTATACCAGAATGTTTATTGCAGCCCAATTCATAATTGCTAACTCATGGAAAAAGCCTAAGTTCTCATTCATCCATTAATGGATTAATAAATTGTGGTATATGTACACCATGGAATATTATGCAGCCTTAAAGAAAGATGGAGACTTTACCTCTTTCATGTTTACATGGATGGAGCTGGAACATATCCTTCTTAGTAAAGTATCTCAAGAATGGAAGAAAAAATATCCAATGTACTCAGCCCTACTATGAAACTAATTTACGGCTTCCACATGAAAGCTATAGCCCAGTTATAACCTAAGAATAGGGGGAAGGGGGAGAGGGAGGGGAGGGAGGGGGGAAGATGGGCGGAGTGAGGGTGATTGGTGGGATTACACCTGCAGTGCATCTTACAAGCGTACATGTGAAACTTAGTAAATTTAGAATATAAATGTCTTAACACAATAACTAAGAAAATGCCAGGAAGGCTATGTTAACCAGTGTGATGAAAATGTGTCAAATAGTCTATAAAACCAATGTATGGTGCCCCATGATTGCATTAATGTACACAGTCATGATTTAACAATAATAATAAAGAAACCTTTTGTCCCATTGGGGATGGGACTATGGGAACTATGATCCTATCAAGTTCAATGTTAGGAAATTTTAATCACTAAGAATAGTCTCTGCTGTTCGTGACTCAAAAAAACTTGATGAAAAATAAGAGAATAAACTTGTTTCTTCCCTGTAGCTTATGGCGTTCTCACCACCTGTGTTTTGCATTTAGAAGGCTGACCTTTAATTTTTTTGTTACTTCAGGCCAGATTGAACTAATAATAATAATAATGTGTGGGTGCCTTATTTTAATAATTTCTATTTATGCACCTCCATTTGAAATTACTATCTAAATATTATTTAAAAACCCCTTTTGGAATTTTTAATTAGCTAAAACAGCGTTTTCTTTGTATTAAATAGAGAAGGACTTTACTTAATAAAATTATTTTGTTAGGATGACACACTCAGCAGAGTTCATTATGTGAGTCAGGCATAGTCATTATTTTTCATGAAATAAATCCATTCATTCTTTATTTGAATCTCCTTTTAGCTTACCTGAGATTTATTCTTCAATTTCAAGTCTCTTTAAAGCCTGTTTATGGAAGTTTATCTTAGAGAGTATTGATGCATTGCTACACAACTTGAAAATAATAATATTTAAAGAAAAGAGTGTGCTGTTTCAAAAGTAAGTTGGTTTAGGAAATTTAAGCTGCACAGAGACGACTTTTGTCCCTGCTCTTAGACTCACAGAGGACAGGGCAAGCCCAAGGCACCATATTTCCTTCTGTTTTCCGAACTTTTTGTAATAACAGTCTTAAAAGCCAGCCAAGATGTTATGATAGATTTACTATTTAGTCTACATTTTTCAAGAATAGTACCCTAAATATTCTTTGCACATTCCCTATCTTCATTCCCAGTCTTTGCAGTTGAGATGGGCTTCCCCCTTACCCTGCTGACTGGGGTCTTGATGGCTGGCCAGTGACTCAAGCTAGCCCAATCAGCAAATCCCTAGACTTTCACGGGAGCCAGCAAAGAGGTTGACCAGAAAGATATGTTCCCTCTTAGGCTGAACTGAAGCTGAGAGGCAGCCACTTTGTCACTGCATGGAACTTGAGACCAACACAACATACAGCTGAGAAATGAAGCCACCAATTACATCACCTAAGGCCTGGGGGTGCTCTATACTCCAAGTCCTAAGTGTCTCAGTTATGTGAAACTATGACAATGCCATCCTTTTTTTTTTAATTGTTAATGCAATTAAATTTTCTGCCGTCATAGAAAGAGTTCCAACTGATTAACAAAGAACTGACTAAGTTTGAATTTTAAAACTAAAGAATCACAATACATCAGAATGAGACTTCCACGCAGGAGCCCAGCTCTGTGGTGAGAGTGAACAAAGGGAGGAGGAAAGGAGAGCAAGACCCTGAGGTTTCCCTTCATTTCCTTGCTGCTCCCTCCCAGGGGCAGACACAGGCTGAGCCAGGGGCTGAGCACTTCATTGCGACCTCTGTGCACTTTGTACATTTACCCTCGGACCACTCTGCTTCAGACCTAGACCTCCCTTGTCTGGGTGGATTGGGTTTGGTTTTGCATTTGGTAGAGCTGGAATTATCAATAGACAATTTTTTACTCCAGCATTGTTCAAACTTGGTCTAATGGGGAGGAACCTGCTGAAAAAAATAAAATGAGAGCAGAGCGTCTTGAGGTCTGAGATGGATCCCACACACGTTTGGTTTTCTCATTGGCTTTTCCACACCTCCCTGCTTCTCCCTTTCCAGAGTGTGAGCCTCTGCTGGGACCCACAGTGCCTGGGAGGAATTCTCCAATCTAGACCAAGCACATCCCCTGCAGATGAGGAAACTGAGGTTCAGAACCCTTGAGGAAATTCCTCAAATCGCCCAACTAGGCAGGCTTAGCACTGCTGCAAGGTGATCTGATTTTTGTCATTTTTATATACATGTATATATATTTTTGAGTCAAGATCTCACTCCATCACCCTGACTAGAGTGCAGTGGCATCATCATAGCTCACAGCAACCTCAAACTTCTAGGCTCAAGCAATTCTTTTGCCTCAGCCCCGTAGGGAGCTGGAACTACAGGCCTGTGCCACCATAACCAGCTAATTTTTCTTTCATTTTTTTATGAAGACAGTGTCATGCTATGTTGCTCAGGCTGGTCCTGAACTCCTAGCCTGATGCCATCCTTTCCCTTGGCCTCCCAAAGCTCTAGGATTACGAGCGTGTGCCACTGCACCAAGCCAGTTATTATGTTTCTTTAAAATTTATGAATATTCAATTTCCATAAGTTAAACATAAATGCATTCTAACAGCATCATATTTAACAAAAAGTCTAACAGTCCAAGTTCCTTTTGACTCTCGTGCCTCTGTACCCCTGTAGAAGTAACTGCAGTTACGAGCATGGAGGCTCTTTCATGTGTATACAGACAGAAATGCAGAGACATTAATGCGAAAGTGGTGTTATTCTGTGCCTATCATTTGCACAGCAAGCTGCAGATCATTCCTGAGAAATCACCCCCATGTCTCTGTCACCAGGCTACCTTGTTCCCTCAGAGTGTTGGACTTTCAGGGGAAAGTGTTACAGAAAAGAAAAAGGACCTTAAATGTGTCTGTGAGCTTTTCCTTTTTAAAAGCCATGGACGGAGGGAGGGAGGTGGGGCCTTGGTGTGTGTCACACTTTATGGGGGCAAGACATGATTGCAAGAGGGACTTTACCTAACAATTGCAATCAGTGTAACCTGGCTTATTGTACCCTCAATGAATCCCCAACAATAAAAAAAAAAAAAAAAAAAATTAATCCAGACCAAAAAAAAAAAAAACCGGAGTTTAATTTCAGCTGTGTATACACAAGAATTAAAATATTTTATTTAAAATACAAAAAAATAAAATAAAATAAAAGCCATGTTCTGTATGTACCATCTTTATACTTTCTCAGTTATTGAGCTATTTACTGGTAAAGCCTTTAGTTAAGAATTGTCTCTGCAATTGCCTTGGGGCAGCTTATGTACTGGGATTCCTCAGCCTTTTCAACCTATGCCCATTAAACATTGAGTTCTTCATTAATGTTACTTGAAATGTCATGACAAATACTACAAATGAAAACAAATAAACAATTACAGCATTGCATACACCTTTTCAAACGACACTCTGTCCCTCTTGTATCACTTCCCCCATGTGTTTAGCGTATCAGATGGCTGCCTGTCCACTTAGCAAGCCCCCTCAGCCAGCAGGAAGATTCCCTGGGGAATACTCTAGTTGATAGCTCAGAGGTGACTAAACATTTATATCCCATACTGCGATAACACAGCTGCATTTTACAATACTGGGGAGTACACAACAGACCATATAACAAAATAGAGACCAAGAAACTCACCCAGGAGTGGCAGAGTTGGCTGCTCTCATGAGTTAATGAAAAAATCCTGCAAGATTCCTCATGGTCATTCACAAGATGCAGGGAAGGAGTCAGGACAGTATGATTTTCTTTTTGTGTATAGTATTATTTTGATTTTTGTTTCCTGGTCTATAGTGTGGGAGAGAGGAAAAGACCAAGCCACCTTTCAGCCTTGACTTTCCCTTGAACTTCCTGCCCCCAAATGTTTTTTTTGTTGTTGTTTGTTTTTTTCCCAACTCCTTAGAGTTTGACACAAATGAAGAGTGGCAAACAGTATAGATGAGGTGATGGACAGGCGATAAGGAACTGAGATTGTTATCTGCAGGTTGACCACAGAGGCCTGGAGTGGGGCTGGGATGTTTCAAGAGGAATTTCCCGTGAGGTTTCCAGGTTGGCGTATTGGGTCAGGTCAGCTCTGCTCTGATCTCAGCCCCATCAAGAGTTCTGCAAGGTCATTCCTCATCTTTGACAGAATGTGGGTGAGTGAAGAAGAAAATACGTGACATGCTACTAAAAATCAATGAGATCTAATTTGTTTTAGGTGGAGTTTCGGTTTATTGGGGGGGAAATGACTCATAAACTGACCCCCCAAGGAAAGGTGTGCAGGGAATTTTCAGTCTCTGTCTCTACCATTGTCTGCTACTAAATACAAAACTGTTCTGTCTCCAACACAAGCCACCTGGGGGATTCGTTAAGAAGAGCCCCTGCAAACACACACGCTTAATTTCGGGTGTGTCCCCTGCTCACCAGGCCCCACCTGCCTGAGAACTGTTCTCTTAAGTCACTCACAAGCCTCCTTTGAGCTCAGCCAAGAGAAGCAAAGCCTCTCAGGGCACCCACAAACTTGTCTTCCACTAGGACCTGGGCCTCTTTGGTGATGATACACCATTGCATTAATCATACACTCATTAGTAATATTATCAAATAGATTCCTTTTGCTTTGATTTTATAGTCAGCCAGCAAATCTGTGATTATAATATGAATTTCTATGAAGATGCTGCTATGGGATAATATATTTGGCAATGAATATTTGGTCAGTAATGAACTGGCATTCTGGCTCATATATCAAGCTCTCCTGAACTTGTTTAGTGTGACCCTGGCCCAGGCATTGGGCCACATGGATTTTCCGTACTCAGAAGCCGAGGATCCTCTCTTCCACTTGGATAAAGTAAAATGTGATATCCTGCTTATTTTGACAAGTGGAGAGGGTGAGATTTCTCAACAACATCCGACTTGTTTAGGGAAAAGTAGCTTTGCTGTTGTCAGTTAAACTTTCTATAAAGAAAAATTAGGAAATGGTGGCCAAGTCAAGACTTTGAGTGGAAGGTTAATGTACTTGGCTTTAACTGACAGAAAGTCATCAAAGATTTGTGAATGTTTAGTACAGGTGGTGGGAAGATCAGAAGTGTAAAACAGGAAAATGTATGTTGTATTCTTATTTCTGATACATAATTTTACCTAATCTTATCACATTGTGGAACATAAATTGCTATCCCCATTTCATGTATGACTGAACCCAAGTTGAGAGAGCTATAACTTGGATCAAAGTTATTCAACTAGTGGAACTTGAAATAACGGCAGATATTATGATTTCAAATGCAGTGTTTATTATCAGATTATTTAAATAGTTCTGTATTAGTGTTAGGCCATATATATCCAAGTCAAGTCATCATAATAAGGTTGTAGTTATCTGCTCACACCCTGAAATGATATAAATAATACCTCTTTCACCACTGGGGTAGAGAAAGGTTTTGTAAGTACTTTACTACTTAGCTCATGAATTCCATAAGCCACGCATGTCCACCCAGCTTATATAATTGTCTCCACCTGCATGCACCCTGCTAGGATTGGACCCGTGAATAGATGAACTTAAGGAAGTTTGTTGTATGTCCTGACACTGGTCTGGCCCCCTCCATCTGCCCATCTTATTAAATGATACCATGTTGTTACCAATTTAGACAAGGGCAGGACTGGATATTGAAAGAAAGTTACTCACCATAAACTTACAAAGATAGCTCATCATGTTTATGTTTGATAAACATTTAAATAAAATACACTTTGAACATAAAAGCCATTTCATTGTCATCTAATAATAATAATCCAAAGTGAAACAGTTCAGTGGATATTACTAAAGGGAAAATAAGAGAGTTACTATGTAATTATAGCAGTGAGTGAGGACTCGGATATTTTGCTTTAAAGAACTTCATGATTCTAAGTAGACACGTAAGATGTATAACTGGGATGATTAATAGTAGTATGCAGTCTCAGTGGGAAATCCCTACAACACTAAAAATATTTTTTAAGTGTTTTTAAAAATCATCTATTAAAAAATATTTTTTTTAACCGATGATCCAGAAAACAAGTTAATATCAACTAATGTGAAATGAGAGGAGAATCCTATAGGCTGAGACTTGGAAAAGACTCTTTCACTACAAAGGATGACACCAATAGTGATGGGGGGTAACTCTAAACCATAACAACTTTTCACTCTTTTTACAGAAGTTCAAAAAGGAAGTTCTTCTACAAGGTACATATGAAGAAAGACAGGTAGAATAATACTTTATTCGAATTTTAAGCAGTCATCTCTGCAAATTAGACATGTCAGCCAATTTCTAAGACATCGTAAATGGTCCCACTGAATTCTTTTGAATTTAAGATCAGTCCCATATTATGCTATGCACTGGTAGATACCATTCTGTATTTTACTGACCGATATTTCTTGCAGGGAATAGTGGATGGGAATGATGAGAAAAATTACATTTATGTGCTAAACCCTATAAAAATAGGGTTTAGCAATAACCTAGCAATAACCATGTCATTTTCGTCTTTTATAGAAAATGAAAACAAGACTCAGAAGAAAGAAATATTAAAAAGAAGAAATATTTATGAAATCACCCAAGGTGTATGTGTCCAACCCTGCTGGTGGGAATGCACACTAATCTGTTCCTTTTGGAAGGATATTTGGAGAATACTTAGAGATCTAAAAGTAGACCTGCCATTCAATCCTATAATTCCTTTACTAGGTATATACCCAGAAGACCAAAAATCACAATATAACAAAGACATCTGGTACCAGAATGTTTATTGCAACCCAATTAATTGCTAAGTCATGGAAGAAGCCCAAGTGCCCATCAACCCACGAATGGACTAGCAAATTATGGTACATGTATACCATGGAATATTATGCAGCCTTAAAGAAAGATGGAGACTTTCTTTACATGGATGGAGCTGGAACATATTCTTCTTAGCAAAGTATCTCAGGAATGGAAGAAAAAGTATCCAATGTACTCACCCTACTATGAAGCTAATTTATAGCTTACACATGAAGGCTATAACCCAACTATAGCACAAGAATATGGGGAAAGGGCCAAGGGAGGGGAAGGGAGGGGGAAGATTAGGGTGGAGAGAGGGTAATGGGTGGGGCCACATCTACGGTGCATCTTAGAATGGGTACAGGCAAAACTTACTAAATGCAGAATATAAATGTCTACATACAATAACTAAGAAAATGCCATGAAGGCTACATTGAACAGTTCGATGAGAATATTTCAGATTGTATATGAAACCAGCACATTGTACCCCTTGATTGCACTAATGTGCACAGCTATGATTTAACAATAAAAAAAGTCTAAGAACAAATTAAATATACAATGATTAGAAATGTATCTATTAAATTTTTCAAAAAAAAAAAGAAAAAGAAATATTTATGAAATCACCCAAGGTGTATGTGTCCAACTCTGAATTGGCATCCAGCTCTGCTCAACTCTGAGAACTCTGCTCCTTCTTTGTGATATGCTCATATGTTCCACTCTGTTCTTCATGAGTGGAAACTCCTCAATCACGCTCTTTAATGTACTGATGAATAACTCTTGTAAAGGCAGATGCCAGCAGCCTTTGATGGTAGAGCCACTGCTGCAAATGTACTCCACATCCTAAGTCTCCTGATAGTCAGCCTTTAAAGGACAAGCAGGATTTAATCTCTCATTGCAATCCACATAATCTATACTCCCACCTTCAACACACAGCACTTTCCCCCCTCCAGGCCAAGAGGAAATATTCATTGCTTTGTTCTTCTGCATCTATTTGAATGATCTGTGTGTGACTCCCCCCAACCCCCACCAAAGGTGCCCCAGTTGGTTTCATTCCCACTCCCTGAATTTCTGTAGAAAATGCGGATCCATTTATGCTGGGCTAGATGCTGGTGTGGGACGTACTTTGAGATGGAGGCTCTTCTGCTTTGAACTTACTGGGGCCTTTAAGTAGCCTGGCTGAGCTGCTGAGTTCAGCTGAAGTGAATACAGCAGGGCCTACATACATTTTCTTGCATATGGGAACCAGTCATCCCACAGATCTGCTCTCAAGTTTTGGCCGCCTGTCCCCCCATCTTCCGGTTAATGTCTAGAGTGTATACTGTGATCTTCCTGCTTCCCGAAGCTCACGCAGAGCACATCAGCCCATGCAAACATGAAGTTGGGGTTACTCTACCCTGGTGATATCAGTTTAAACATTCAATCTAAAACAGAAAACAACAAAAGCATTTAATAAGAAAACCCTGCTTGCTTTTGTACATTTGCCAAATGAACAGATTTTGCCAAAAGAGATATCCTTTTGTTTCTACAAAGCCCCAACCAGGCATTGCACATTAATTAATTATTTCCCTTACCAAGGAAACGATACTGGGATGTTGATAGGAAGAACCTGGACAACATGATTGTTAATTAATGTTTGTTGTCATTGGAATAAGAATTCTGCTTAGCTGAGAGCAATATGCTATGAGAGGAAGGCTTTTAATATCAGTTCAGTTCCTGTTTGCGCTGTACTCAGAATTTTTTGGGCTAAGTGAACACAGTTGATGAGACAGAACCAAGAGGGATTTTCCTTCAAGCACATTAGACCTGTGGGATTTTTCACATCATCACTGTTTTACTATTTTGGTATGGAATCATTCTGTGAGGCTCCTATTCATGGCCCTACCTTTCTGGGCTGTCCTGAGGCAAAGACAAAAGGTCTCTTGGGCTACAGAGACACTGCTGTTTTCCTCCCAGCCAGCCCTCCCCTGCAGTAATCAATGTTTATGGCTGCAGTTACAGTAAAAATAGCAAAAGTCAATATTTGTGCTCTGTATCTGTCAGATAATAAAGCTGGTGAGAGGCATGGCTGCTTGACATCTGCGCACAACCCCCCAACCCATCCTTCCAGACAGTTTGCCTAAAGATGGTGTCATATTTGTACAGCTGACATTCTCAAATCCCCCAAGTGTGTCCTTAGGGGAAGCTCAGAATTTTTGTTTGATTTTTGATCCTGTTGATTTTGGCCTTTAGACTAGAAAAAATGTTAAAAAAAAAAAAAAAAAGGAAAAGAAAGTGAGAGGAAGAAAGTATGAAAGTAAGAAAATGAAATGAGACAGGATATACCACTCAGAAAATCTATTGACTAGTCCTGAATTAAATGAGAAAGTCCCCCAGAGCTCAGCCACACACTCCAATCCCGAGTCCTCTAAGTGACAATTCCAGGCTTGACTCAGAATTTTCAACTATTGCTGTTTATACCTTGCCTATTTCCAAAAACGGTAGTAAGAGACCAGGAGATGATGGAAATATTATAATTAGATTTCAAAAAAAAACAGGTAGGATTTTTTTTTTTTTTTTGAAATGGAGTCTCACTTTGTCGCCCCTGGTAGAGTGCCATGGCGTCACAGTTCACAGCAACCTCTAACTCTTGGGCTCAAGTGATTCTCTTGCTTCAGCCTCCCAAGTAGCTGGGACTACAGGTGCCTGCCACAGTGCCTGGCTATAATCTGAGATCTGAGATCTCACTCTGGCTCAGGCTAGTCTGGCTCAGGCTAATCTCGAAACTGTGAGCTCAGGCAATCCACCCGCCTCGGCCTCCCAGAGTGCTAGGATTACAGTCATGAGCCACCATGCCCAGCCGCAGGTAGGAAATCAGGGTTGGATTTTAGTTAAAGACCTGGGTTTCGGCTTTAGCTCAATAACCCTGGGCAAGTATCTTACTGTAGACAGGCCACAGATTTCTCATCTATAAAGTAGTAATATTAATACAATCTAACATGTAGAATTGCTGAAAAGATCAAATGAGAGAATATGGGGAAAGAATTGAGTGCAGTCTCTCAACAAATACCGCTAATTAGTGCTATCAAACCAGAGAGATGTTTGAGCAAACGGGTCTTCCTTCTTATACTACTCAGCCTGGTTAAATGACTAATGCAAATCACTGAAAGAAATGAGTATGAAAATCAAAACCCAAATTTTATAATTCACTTTTGTGTTTCCGTTTATTTACTATTATTATTAATCTGCTACAAACTATTCTTATACATTTCCATCTTGTTTTAGATTTCCAAGTCAAAACTAGCCAGACATGGTAGAAGGTGCCTGTAGTCCCAGCTACTCTGGAGGCTGAGGCAGGAGGATTGCTTGAACCCAGGAGTTTGAGGTTGCTATGAACTAAAATGCCACAGTGCTCTACCAAGGGCTACACAATGACACTCTGTTATCAAAAAGAAAAAGAGAGAGATTTCAGTTTTTCCATATCTTTAATTGGATCCCCAAGTTTTGCTCAGGAACCTTTCACAGCCTCTTAGTGAAGACTCCCCGCTCCAGTGTTGGCAATGTCTCCTTCTTCCTTCTACTGCAACTGACTGTATTCAGCAAAACAGACTTTCTCTAAAAGAGACACATTGTGTAGTATGTGAAATGATTTAAGGTGGTACCTGGGTAAAACTCTGTAATTTTGAAAGTCACTTATTTTAACATGTATTAGAGTAAATAGAACAGCAGATCAAATCCATCATTTCCAAGATAGTATCCTTTATGTTCAAGATAAAAAATTTAAACAACAGGCCATTTAAAAATGGTTAAGTATGAAATGAATTAGAGAGTAAGTGCTTGCCCATACTTTCCAGCTTTTTACAATTTAGTGCTTCTCAAAATTAGCTAACAAATTATCCATACTCACTGAGAAATCCAAAATTATCTCTTAGAGGCAGAACATGGAGTTTGGATTCACTGGAAGCAAATATATTTGTTGATTTAAAAAAATAATTTATGTGATTTTTTTTCACTCAACATAAAACACGTACTATATCAATGCTTATGATATAATTTTTTTTGAGTAACAATAGTAAAAATACTATAAGAAAAAGTACAGTGTTTGTCTTGTGTCTGGTATGGGATAAATTTCAAATGCATTTGGAAATCAAAAAAGAAGAAAAGAAGGGAAGAAAGGAAGGAAAGAAGGAAGGAAGGAATAAAGGAAGGAATGATGGAAGGAGGAAGGGAGGAAAGAGAGAGAGGGAGATAGGGAAAGGCAAGAAAATAATGAAATGAAAGAATGAATGAAATAATACATATGAAGCTTATCCGTGGCTCACAGTACAATATCTGCCTCCAAAAGAGGGACAATTTCTTTTCTGGTATTTTTTTCTGTTACTAAGGTCTTCTTATTTAATTTTCATTTAATATATTCTAGTCTTTCTGCATCAGTTTATCTAATTATTCAGTTTCTCTCCTTTTTCTATACTGTCTTCTTTCCAGGTGTTCACATATATTGTGTTAGACTATGAGCCCATTTTTTAAAATAAAGATTTATTGAGCACTGATGGTACACCAGGGACTTTGCTAGCCATAGTAAATATAGTGATAAGCAAGGTAACGCAGCCCCAGTTTTATTATGAAACTGAAAACTCAATCCTTGGCTAGTCCACTGGTTTCTTTAGAAACCTTTTGTTTCCTTCATCATCGAAATTATCATATGTACAGTTGGAACAGTCAAGCTTGAAGAGCCTAACACTCCTCCTAAGCCATCACCCCATTAAAATGCCTCTAGCTACTGAATAAGAACTCTAGTCACTCAAAAATCCAGGCAAGGTTCAGTCCTGCTGTCACTTTTTAAATATGCCTGTGTACTCTTGGCTGAGAAAGAGTTCTGCTTAACCAGAAGGTGGACGTGCTTGGCTCAGGTGGGGAAAACTATGAAAAGGATCCCTGAGTGAACATCACTGACCAGGAACATAAGGCCCTTCTCTGGCTTTGCTGCCTTCACAGACTGAAGCATGTTGTGTGAAACAGCTTCCATGATGATTTTCCCAGCTGGTGGCAGTTTGGAAAGGAAAATTCTGTTCTGCTATTTCTTTTGAAATGAAAAAAATATTTCAAGAGACTCACTGTATTATTATAATGACTTTTAGAGATGTGCATGTGTGTTTTTTTGTTTTACGAATGTTCACTGTAGAAATATTTGAAAATATAAATGAAAAAACAGAAGAAAATTCAAGCAAACCAGAATACCCACTGCTCAGAGGTATCAATATATTGGTGCAAATCTTTACACCTTGAAATTTTTAATATTATAAATATGTATTGTATTTACCACTTCATACCATTTGGGATTATACTCTAATACTATGTGAAATTTTTCTCCACTATCTATGGGAGAAAACAACATTACGTAACCTTCTAAGATACAATTTTAAGAATACTATTTAAGGTTTTTGGTACCCAGTCCCAAATTATTCTCTGGAAAATTTGTATCAATTGCTATTTCTAGTAACAGTGTAAAGAACAGCTCAGTTAACCAGGGGTACATTTGTATGTGTTAAGAATATTTATATTTTCATTTTACACATTTTGCAAATGTTGTCTCGAATATTTTTCATATGGATATTAAATTTGTTTATGGCATTTCAGAAGTAGGATTTTTTTTGTAGTGAAACACGTGTATATTCTTCAGAGTTGTCTGTTAGTTCATGTTCACCTTTAACTCACCTTCTATCCAAAAGCCCCCAGAGAAGAATTACATGAACAAAAGGGATTTCTACCAGTTCTAAAAACTGGAGAAATATAAATTTCATCTGACAGAATTTTTAAATTACATGATCGAAACCTAAGTAAATTTCTATCAGACACAGTACAAGCAAGACCAAATGGAAGAAAGGGCTGACCAACTGATGAATTCCATACAAGCAATTGTTAGAAAATACACAAACTCAAGTCCAATTATAAGTTTTCAAAAGTTCTTCCTTATGTCTCCTTCTATTTTCCAAATTTTCTATAGTAAACATGTGTTTATATTGTGATACCAAAAAATCCAGAAATATAAGTGAACTTCAGGGCTGGCCTAGGGTGGTACTTAATATATCTATGTGAACAACAGGTATTTGTTTTTACGGAAAAAGATGTTGAGTGTGAGCAACATTTACGAGGTCAGACAATTAAGTTCATGAACTCATCCTAGAAAAAGTGCTACTACACACCTTATTGCTGAATATCACCTTTGAAGTACTCCCCTTGGGAAGCTGTGCACTAATGCCAAGGCCACCCTTCAAAGCAATTTTGGAACTCTTTTTCTGGAATGGCCAAAATGCTGTCATCATATTATCCTTGATGTCCTGAATGCAATCAAAATGTCTTCCTTTCAATATTTCTTTTTCTTTCAGCCAAGAAAAAAGTCATTGGGGGCCAGATCAGGCAAGTAGGGAATGTGTTCCAATACAGTTATTTGTTTACTGGTTAAAAACTCCCTTGCCTGTAAGCTGGTGCATTGTCATGGTTCAAGAGCCATGAGTTGTTGGCCAAGATTTTTAGTTAAGATTTTCCCAACTGTTTCTCTAGCACTGCTTACTTGATCTGTTATGCTTCTTCTCGTAGTCAGCCTAGGACTTTGATGCATGATAAGACAAATTTTCTCATGGTTTTGTCAGTTCTGCTTGTCACTGGTTGCTCTGACCTCTCTTCATCAGTGACACTTTCTCTTCCTCAGAAAAATATTTAACCCACTTTTATGCTGCTGTTTTCTTCATAGCATTATCCTCATAACCTTGGACTAACATATCCTGATTTTACTTCCACTCCTGCCACATTTAACAAGAAATTTACATATGTTTGCTCATTGCTCTAATTCAAGTTCTGCCATTATGGCTACAGCCCACAAAAACATATGACAAGGATAATGAATGTACTCAGCAAGCCACCATCACACGTTGATAGAAACACAGCTGTGAGACACTGATGTGCCAAGGTTATGAGACTTTGAGTTGTTTGTATAGTGCTGCCAATGTTAAGTTCCCAGTGGCAAATTTGAAAACTTACTTGTCAGAACTCTTATGTCTATGGATTTAATCTGTATGGAATAGTGGTTCTTACCTAAGAGTTGTTTTATTCCCTGTCCCTCACACTCCAAGGACATTTGGCAAAGTCTAAAGACATTTCTGGGTGTCATAGCATGCAGAGGGGGCTACTAGTATCTAGTTGGTAGAGGCTACAAGGCATAAGTCAGCCCCCCATCACAGGATTATCTGGTCTAAAACATTAATAGTGCCAAGAATGAGAAATACTAGTGTACAAGCTTTGAGATGAGTGATCTCCAAATTGCCTAGAGTTTAGACAGAAAGTTCATAAGGCAATCTATGGGGTAGGAAGAGAAAACGAGTAAAATTTTAATCTATATTACTTTTTATTCCAAAAAATCAAAATTTAACTAATACCATTGTCCAAAAGACCACCAGGATGGCTAAATAATAGAAAGGAGAGCTTGATTGATAATATCACTTTGTAAATCAGGGACAGATAGTCTTCACCATGGACCAAAGGTGCTCTGTTTACAAAGAGGGAAAGGCAGGTTGGGTTTTAGGCTTCATTGGGTTCATATCTTATAGTAGAGCCACATATACCCATTAGATTTTGGGGGGAAGCTATCTGTATTTATGAGCGGAGCTCAGTGGGTAAAACTATACATTTATATGCCTGCTTGTGTTTACTTTGGGGTGGGTTTTAGCATTAAAATAGGGCATAATTGGATCAGTGCCCACCTGGACCTCAGTAAGAGCTGTGCCGCCCAGATCTCCATAAGAGCTGCACTGTGACCATGATTGGCTCCAGCCCAGACCTCCATAAGAGCTGCGCTGGGACCATAACAGGTGCCTATCCGGACCTCCGTAAGAGTTGCACCACCCAGACCTCCATAAGAACTGTGCCATGACATTTGGCACCTGCCTGGACCTCGGTAAGAGCTGCGCTGTGACTCCTGACCCAGGACCCGTGCCCATCAGGCCTCTACACGCCCTGACCAAGAAATGCGGGAGACACACAACCCCGTGTCCTCCCTCCTGTACCCTCCCTGTCTCCACAACAGCCTGCTCATCTGACCAGGGACTCTGGTAGCCACGTGCCATCTGGAGCCCTCCCTAACTCTGCACGAAGCCCTTCTCCTAGCCAGAGACTACTAAAGCCTTGGGCTCTCTGTGCCAAAGTCACTGGGCACCAGGCACTCCCAGAACAGTGTGCACCACCCCTCACGCTGTTGCTGGATCCAGGTGTGTCACAATCCGGAGCTGCTTCCACAACCAGAACTCCCTGGCTGGGGCAGCCTGAGAGGAACTACACAGGGTCATTCCATACAAAAATCCAGCAACAATAGAGTGATCCAGCTGGGGTCTAATCTTGGAGAGACACCTCCCCAACTCTGAGGATGGCCAGGGGCAATGGTGAAAAACAGTCATGAGGCGAAATCAACAGAAAAACTCTGGCAATATGAATAATCAGAGTAGATCAACTCCCCCAAGGGTCAATGGGGCAGACACAACACAGATCCCATGCACAAATACCTGAGATGTCAGAAATCGATTCAGAATCTGGATACCAAACAAAATCAAATTACAATTCCAAGCAGTAACACAAAAAATATCTCAAGAATTCAGCAAATTCAAAGACCAAATGACCAAAGATTTTGACACATTGAGACAAGAAGTTGCATCCCTAACAGATCTGAAAAACACAGTAGAATCCCTCAGTAACAGAATGGAGCAAGCAGAAGAAAGGAATTCCGACATTGAAGACAAAGCTTTCAAACGCTCCCAAACTCTCCAAGAGGAAGAGAAATGGAGGGCAAAAACAGATCACTCTCTCAGAGTTTTTAAATCTGTTTTTTAAATCCTATTGCATCACTCTCTCTGTTTTTAAATCTGATCACTCTCTCTGTTTTTAAATCTGTTTTTAAATCCTATTGCATCACTCTCGCAGATGCAATAGGATTTAAACCAACCAAAATAAGGAAGGATAAGGATGGACACTTTCATATTTGTTAAAGGTAACACTCAATATGATGAGATTGCAATTATTAATATTTATGCACCCAACAAGAATACATCTCAATTTATAAGAGAAACTCTAACAGACATGAGCAACTTGATTTGTTCCAGTTTCATAGTAGTTGGAGATTTTAACACCACTTTAGCAGTGCTGGATAGATCCTTCAAAAAGAAGCTAAGCAAAGAAATTTTAGATTGAAACTCAACCATTTAACATCTGGACTGAACAGACATCTAAAGAACATTTCATCCCAACAAAACTGAATACACATTCTTCTCAGCACGGAACATACTCCAAAATCAACCACATCCTAGGCCACAAATCCAACCTCAGCAAAGTTATAAAAAAATTGAAATTATCCCTTGTGTGGAAGGCTGACACCACAGCATCTATTTTGTAGGCCAAGTGCTATTTCCAGTACTAACAGACTTAAGTTTCTATTTCCCTGCAAATGCTAGGCCTAAGTTTCTATTTCCCTGCTAACGCCAGGCCTCTTCTCATAAATCACGTGAGCGAAACTTTGAAGCTTGCCATTGGAACTTATCTCCACCAAGGCCAGGAACTTATCTATACCAAGGCCAGGTTGCTTGGATACCTGGTGACGTAAACCTCCTCCTTCACCTACCCTTATATACCCTGGAAGAACTTTGCAATAAACGAGACTTGATCAGACTCCTGTCTTGTCTCCATTCTTCGCACCCCTTGCCCCTTTTTCATTCTCACCCCCTCCTCCAGGTATCCTTGTCGACTGACCCACGGGCCGGGTCACCCTTGCATCTTCTCAGACCATCATGGAATAAAAATTGAACTCAATAACAATAGAAATATGCATACCCATACAAGAACATGGAAGCTAAATAACATTATGCTGAAAGATAGATGGGTTATAGACGAGATTAAGAAAGAAATCACCAAATTTTTGGAACAAAACAACAATCAAGACATGAATTATCAGAACCTCTGGGATACTGCAAAGGAAGTCCAAAGGGAAATGGATAGCACTGCAAGCCTTCTTCAAGAAAATGGAAAAAGAAGAAGTTAATAATTTAATGGGACATCTCAAGCAACTGCAGAAGGTAGAACATTCCAACCCCAAACCCAGCAGAAGAAAAGAAATGACCAAAATCAGAGCAGAATTAAATGTAATTGAAAAAGAATTAAATGTAATTGAAAAAGTAAGAATTATACAACAGATCAATAAATCCAAAAGTTGGTTTTTTGAAAAGATAAAAAAAATAGATAAAACTTTGGCCAACATAAATAGGAAAAAAAAGAGTAAAATCCCTAATTTTTTTTTTTTTTTTTTTTTTGCAGTTTTTGGCCAGGGTTGGGTTTGAACCTGCCACCTCTGGCATATGGGACTAGCGCCCTACTCCTTGAGCCACAGACAGTGCCCAAAATCCCTAATTTTTCAATAAGAAATGGTAACGATGAAATAACAGACCCTCAGAAATTCAAAAAATCCTTAACGAATACTACAAGTAACTCCACTCTCAGAAATATGAAAATCTGAAAGAAATTGACCAATACCTGAAAGTATTTTGCATACCAAGACTTAGCCAGAACAAAGTGCAAGTGTTGAACAGGCCTATATCAAGTTCTGAAATAGCATCAACTATACAAAATCTCCCTAAAAAGAAAAGCCCAGGACCAGATGGCTTTACGTCAGAATTCTACCAAACATTTAAAGAAGAACTAGTACCTATACTACTAAACCTCTTCCAAAATATAGAAAAAGGAGGAATATTACCCAACACATTCTATGAAGCAAACATCACCTTGATCCCCAAACCAGGGAAAGAACCAACAAGAAAAGAAAATTATAGACCAATATCACTAATGAATATTCATGCAAAAATACTCAATAAGATCCTAATGAAAATAATCCAACAACACACCAAAAAAATTATACACCATGACCAAGTGGGATTTATCCCAGGGTCTCAAGGCTGGTTCAATGTACGTAAATCTATAAATGTAATTCAGCACATAAACAAACTAAAAAATAAAGACCATATGATTCTCTCAATTGATGCACAGAAAGCTTTTGATAATATACAGCATCCCTTCATGATCAGAACACTTAAGAAAATTGGTATAGAAGGGACATTTCTTAAACTAATAGAGAACATCTACAGCAAACCTTTTTTTTTTTTTTTTAATAAAACAGCCAATATTGTATTGAATGGAGTTAAATTGAAATCATTTCCACTTGGATCAGGAACCAGGCAAGGTTGCCCATTGTCTCCATTGCTCTTTAACATTGTAATGGAAGTTTTAGCCATTGCAATTAGGAAAGAAAAGGCGATCAAGGGTATCCACATAGGGTCAGAAGAGATCAAACTTTCACTCTTCGCAGATGATATGATCGTATATCTGGAAAACACTAGGGATTCTACTACAAAATGTTTAGAAGTGATCAAGGAATACAGCAATGTTTCAGACTACAAAATCAACACTGATAAATCTGTAGCCTTTATATATACCAACAATAACCAAGCCGAAAAAACAGTCAAGGACTCTATTCCTTTCACAGTAGTGCCAAAGAGATGAAATATTTGGAAGTATACCTAAAAAAGAATATGAAAGATCTCTACAAAGAGAACTATGAAACTTTAAGAAAAGAAATAGTTGAAGATGTTAACAAATGGAAAAACATACCATGCTCATGGCTGGGAAGAATCAACATTGTTAAATGTCTATACTACCCAAAGCAATATAGAATTTTAATGCAATTCCTATTAAAGCTCCATTGTCATATTTCAAAGATCTTGAAAAATTAAACTTTGTTTTCTATGGAATCAGAAAAAAACCTCGAATAGCCAAAACATCACTCAGCAATCAAAACAAAGCAGAAGGAATCACACTACTAGACCTGAGACTGTACTATAAATCGATAGTAATCGAAACAGCATGGTACTGGCACAAAAACAGAGAAGTAGATGTCTGGAACAGAATACAGAACCAAGAGATGAATCCAGCTACTTACTGTTATTTGATCTTTGACAAGCCAATTAAAAACATTCAGTGGGGAAAAGATTCCCTATTTAACAAATGGTGCTGTGTGAACTGGCTGGCAACCTGTAGTAGACTGAAACTGGACCCACATCTTTCACCATCAACTAAGATAGACTCTCATTGGATCAAAGATTTAAACTTAAGACCTGAAACTATAAAAATACTTGAAGAAAGTGCAGGGAAAACTCTTGAAGAAATTGGCCTGGGTGAATATTTTATGAGGAGGACTCCCCATGCAATTGAAGCAGTATCAAAAATACATTACTGGGACCTGATCAAACTAAAAAATCTTCTTTAAAGCTAAGAACATAGTGATTAAAGCAAGCAGACAGCCCTCAGAATGGGAGAAAATATTTGCAGATTATACCTCCATAAAATTTTAATAACCAGAATCCATAGAGAACACAAACGTATTAGCAAGAAAAGAACATGTGATCCCATCTCAGGGTGGGCAAGGGACCTGAAGAGAAACTTCTCTAAAGAAGACAGACACACGATCTACAAACACATGAAAAAAACCTCATCATCCTTAATCATCACAGAAATGCAAGTCAAAACTACTTTGAGTTATCACCTAACCCCAGTAAGAGTAGCCCATATAACAAAATCCCCAAACCAGAGATGTTGGCATGGATGTGGAGGAAAGGGCATACTTCTACACTGCTGGTGGGAATGCACACTAATACGTTCCTTCTGGAAGGATGTTTGGAGCATACTTAGGGACCTAAAAATAGACCAGCCATTCGATCCTATTATTCCTTTACTAGGTTTATTTATACCCAGAAGACCAAAAATCACAGTATAAAAAAGACATCTGTACCAGAATGTTTATTGCAGCCCAATTCATAATTGCTAAGTCATGGAAGAAGCCCAAGTGCCCATCCACCCACCAATGGACTAGCAAATTGTGGTACATGTATACCATGGAATATTATGCAGTCTTAAAGAAAGATGGAGACTTTACCTCTTTCACGTTTACATGGATGGAGCCTGAACATATTCTTCTTAGCAAAGTATCTCAGGAATGGAAGAAAAAGTATCCAATGTACTCAGCCCTACTATGAAGCTAAATTATAGCTTTCATATGAAGGCTATAACCCAACTATAGCACAAGAATATGGGGAAAGGTCCAAGGGTGGGGAAGGGAAGGGGGAGTTTAGAGTGGACGGAGGGTAACGGTCCATCTTAGAATGGGTACAGGCGAAACTTACTAAAGGCAGAATACAAATGTCTACATACAATAACTGAGAAAATGGCATGAAGGCTACGTGAAACAGTTTGATGAGAATATTTCAGATTGTATATGCAACCGGCACATTGTACCCCTTGATTGCACAAATGTACACAGCTATGATTTAACAATAAAAAATAAATAAATTTTAATTAACACTTAAAAAATAAAATAAAATAGGGCGGAATTTAGCTCTTTACATCAAAAAGTAAACTACAGGACACAAAGACAGTTTGTTAACAGTCTCTATAAGCTGCTGAAACTGATTTAAGGTCTACAATTGCTTAGCAGAAAAGAATATTTGTAAGGCCCAGTCCCCTGTCCAGTCAGAGCTGTAATGGCCTGGGTTGTAACCCAGAGTTAGGAAGGGTCTGACAATCTGCCCCAAAGCTCCTATTGTTAGGGAGTTTAGCAAGGGTGTGGATTTCTTATAGAAATTAAGGGAGTTTCCATGGCAGCTGATTCCTGAACCCCAGACCCATAGGTAACTTTTGTTTCCTTAGCCTTATAGCCCATCTTTGATAAAAAAAAAAAAAAAGCCTCAAATTTGGTCTCTCAGATCACAATTACTAAGGCATAGATAGGTTGAGAGTTTTCCCCTTATATTGTCCAAAAGTTTCTCCAGCCACACATTACAGCAGCCTGAAACATCCTGAGGGATGAGAGAGAACTGTGCCACAGAGTGGGAGACAGCCCCACCCCATTTGTGTGTTTTCTGTAGGGCATATCGTGACATCCTGTAATTTCCAAGTGCCAGGTCAAATGCATTTATGGATGGTAGTGTCCAGTTTCAATTAAGCTACCTCTCACAACACCACCAATAGCTTTATTAAGATCCTGTAAAGAAATCAGACTGACTAAAGACAGCATCCATACAGCAAGCACAGCTGTGGGAGATAAAGGCAGAGCTGACATCTAGCTCAGGGTGAGTGAGGTCTTTGAGAATGATATGACAAGAAGATTGACAATATAAATCTGCTCTTTACTGGAGAAGAGGAAGGGGGCTGTATATGGGACAGCCAGTGAAGAGTAGCTGTCTTGGCCCAGGACTAGTCCCATAGGGATAGGGGAGGTATGATCTAAACAGAACAAGGAAGAAATTTATGCCCCAGGGTCTTATCCAAAGCAATAGAATAGTCATCTAGCAACCAGTTGTATCTAATAGCACAAAGTGAACACCAAACATGGCTAAAGACCCAGAAGCTTAATGGGAAGAACAAGGTAAGAGACAGTTAAAGAAAACAATCCTGTTAAAATCACAGCCATTCCTGGTGGTCCAGAGAAAATCATGAGCATGTTGAAAGCTATACTTTCTCAGTGGCAGTGGGAGAAGGCACCTCTGAGCTACTAGTCCTTGGCAACATGCAAGGCAATCTTGAAAACTACATGAACTGTGGAAATGGTCTCCAAGTAACACACTGATCTAACAGTAAAAGATGAAAACTTTACCTGGCTGTCATTAACAAAATCCCATGTGCTGGGTGATTCAAATAGCAAACATTTGTTTTCTCACAGTTCTGGAGGCTGGAAGGTCTATATCAGAGTGCCAGGATGGCTAACTGTGTTACTAAAAGATTGGCATGTGTCCCCAAAGCCACATCAAAAGACTTGGAACAAGCGGCTTGAGGAGAAGGAAAGAGAAATGTATTACTTTGCCAGCAAAGGAGGAAAATGACAGGCTATTATCTCAAAATCCAAATTACTCCTTCTGAGCAGAAGCAAAGAATTTTTAAAGGTTCTAATTAATCCCATAATCCCATCCTGAGCTAAAGCAATCTTGTGGTCTCCACCTAGATGATTCCTTTTAGGTATTTCCTATGGCAAAAAGACCAAAAGATATTCTCCTGCTCTTTTCAACCACCGATCTGAGGGAGGGATGCAGGTTTCATTTCCCAAAAAGACCAGCCCATTTTTTTCCAGGCTGTTCCCTCTGCAGCTGGTTCTGCAAAAGGCCTTCTTTCTGGCTTGAAGACAGCTGCTTTCTCACTATGTTCTCATATGGCCTTTCTTTGTGGTGTGCACATGGAAAGAGAATGTGAGCTCTTTGATGTCATTTTAATTAATTTGAGGGAACTAATCCCATCATGAGGACCCCATCCTTGTGACCTCTCTAATCCTAATTATCACCCAAAGACCCCATCTCAAAATACATTGGGGATTAGGGCTTCAACATATGAATTTAAGGAGGCTCCTTGAACTTCTAATTCCAAATTTTCCTCCATTCTATTAATTTTGCTTGCAATCCAAATTCTGAATTCAATTTCTGACATCTCAGTTATCTGTTTATGAATGGGATCTTCAGTTACATCTGCCATATCTTTCCTTGGTGGGGGGGAGGTTGATCTACTCTGGTTATTCGTGTTACCAGAGTTTTTCCACTGATTCCACCCCGTGATTATTTCACACCATTTGACTTTTCCCCTGGAGCTTTGCTGAGGACCCATACAGTGCTACTGCCTGAGAAACTGGGGACCTGTTTGGTGTGGTGGGGCTAAGTGGCTCTGTCTTGTTTTCAGCTTGTCTCTGTCTGACCCTAGTGAAACAGTTACAAAGGGGGCTTAAATATAATTTCTGCCCACTAAGCTATGTTCACCAAGAAGCCAGTGCCATAGTAAGCCAGGCAAATCTATAGAACAGTGATTTTCAACCAGTGTGTGGTGAGAGGATCTTATATTTGCTGTGAAAAATTTTAAAGATCATTAATTATATTATTTTCTGAAGAAGTTCAAAGCTCAATAAGTATTTTTTTCACTCTTTTCTTTTTAATCAGCATCATTTAAGTGTGCCATGAAAGTTAAGCCATAGATTCAAGTGTGCTGTGAGATCAAAAAGGTTGAAAACACTGCTATCAACACAGAAAGTAGATTCATGGTGGCTTAGGCTGGGGATGGAGGGCATGAATAAGGAGGTTTCCTTATGGAGTGATGAAAATGTTCCAAATGTTCAAAAGCTGGATGATAGTGATAGCTGCATGACTCTACATATACTAAAAAAACCCATAGAGGTATGTACTTGAAATGAAAGAATTTTAGAGTACCTAACTTATAACCAAAATAATTGATTTTTAATGTATCATGTGGAATAATTATAGCCTGAAGGTGCCAATCATCTAAAGTATCACTGAAAACTGAGTAAGCTTTCTTGAAGTTGACCAAGGCTTAGTATGACTTGTTATGAACCTAAAGAGGAGATTTAGTAATTGAATTTGGTGATGAAAAATATTTGATATTTTACAAAGCAAAATATTGAAATCAATAGTTTGAAATCAATGATAGAATAGGACCATCTTCTTGTGTAAAATTGTTATAGGCTTGCACTGAAATACACGAACCCATGTTGTAAGCTTGGTGGACCCAAATCATAAAGTTCTAGAAATGTATCTTAGGGATCCTAATAAGATAACCACAGGGCTAGGAATGCAAAATTGAGACTGATGTATGAAAGAGAAACTGGTGGCATCTACAGTTATCCATCATCTGGAAATTATCTGTTGAAAGTAAAAAATTAATGATTTCTTAATTTAACTACAGAATAATAACTTCTTCCAAAACATTATGGTAGACTTCAAAGTGTAACAGACAAAAGGTTTATTTTTCTCACCTATCACTGTGTTCATGGCTGAGAGCCCCCTATAACAAAAGACAGATAAACAGAAGAAAATTATACATATTTATTTAAATTTTTTACATAACAAGAGATTCTTCATTTTAAAAAAATGAAGATTCAAAGAAACAAAAAAAAAGTATGTATTTCATGCTTTGGTTTGAGGATATGGGAGTGAGGAGGAACATCCCTTTTTTCCCCTGAAAGATCAACTCACAAAAAGGCAGATGAATAAGAATAAGATGTTTATTTGCCGCACAAAGGTAAAATCATACAGTGATTACCCAATATCCCTATGGGGTCCAGAAATTTTTATACCTTCCTTCTGGGGCAAGAAGATGAGTATAGGTAGGTATTCAATTTAGGAACATTAAGTGGTTACTAAGGAGGATGACTGGGTGAGGAAAACAGATTGACTTGTAAAAGATTCTCTTTATAAATCAAATTAACCTGAGAGACAGATATTATCTTAAAATGGTTGGGGTCAGATCTGGATGCATTCTTGATATTCTTTCCTACAGTACACAGTGGAATCTCATAGTTGACCACCTTCCTACACTGACCATCTCCTGAAGTTGACCTAATTTTCATAGATCGAACATGCACCACACATATGTATCAGCACAGCAGGCCTGGTTCCTTATGTTGACCACCTCCGTATGTTGACTACTTTGTTGTGTAGTCCCTTGGGTGGTCAAATTACAGAGGTTCTACTGTACTGAGATAAAAGGGAAAGGAAGAGAAAAGAAGGGAAGAGAAGGGAAGGGAAGGGAAGTCAGTTGTTCTTTTGATGGGTCTGTCTGGTTATGCAGATAGAGGGAAGGCCCCTTCCAAGGGCTTAGTGATATTTATGGACCTTTAATTCAAAATACTCTTTATATCAAAGAGTCATATTTTGGGTAAAATTTCCAGAAGTCCTTCAAGGAAGAAGTGGATAGTAGTAAGGAAATATGCTTAGACAAAGGGAATATGATCTAATGGTAATAATCTCTGTGTTGAGATTCTTCTTGGTATCTCTGTGCCTTCAATATCTTTCTTCTGGGTGGAGGGAGGACAACTCTTAAGTGGAAATTTTATGACCTGCTTCAGGGTAAGATCAGAAAGTTCTTCCTAGGCTTTCTTACCAGCTCCAGGAAAGGAAAGCAGGGGAAGGAGAGAGTGAACTTCTGATTTCTGTTTTCTCACATGCTAAGGTGCCATATTTGGGGGTAGGCATGTCCTGAACACCACCAAAAGCTTACTACGAAGCTACAATAATCAAAACTGTGTGGTACTTAAATAAGAGCAGACCTAGAGTGGAATTGAGAGCCTAGAAATAAATGCAGGCAGATATGGTCAACTGATTTCCAACAACGGTTCTAAGATAACTTGATGCCGAAAAGAACGTTATTGAGACAACCAGATAGTCACATGCACAAGTAAGAAGCTATACGCCTACCTTCCATCATTTGCAAAAATTAACTCAAAATGGATCAAATACCTAAACAGAATAACTGAATCTATAAAAATGTTATAAGATGGCTTAGATGAAAATTTTTGTGAGCTTAAACAATTTTTTTCTTAGACATCATACACACCCAAACAAGAAAAAGAAAAAAACAGATGAACCAGACTTTGAGGGGATACACTTGAACAACTAGAGTGGATAAAAAGATTATTTTAAATGTAAAAACGTTTAAGCTAAAGAAAATGTAGAAAGTAGTTATATATCTGAACTTCTCTGAATGAAAAACACTTCTAGCCTTGTGCGGTGGCTCACATCTGTAATCTAGCACTCTGGGAGGCTGAACCAGGAGAATCTATTGACCAGCCTAAGCAAGAGTGAGACCTGTTCTCTACTAAGAAAAGAAAAATTAAATGAGCATTTTGGTGGATACCTATAGTCTCAGCTACTCAGGAGGCTGAGGCAGGAGGATCACTTGAGCTCAGGAGTTTGAGGTTGCTGTGAGGTAGGCTGAGGCCAGGGCACTCTAGCCTGGGTGACAGAGTGAAACTTGGCCTCAAAAAAACAAAACCAAAACCAAAAAAACACACCTCCAGAAAATGCAGACACCGTTAACCCTTCTTCAAGGGAATTCCCTGTGAATTCACCTGCCATGGAGATACATTGCCTAGGCCCTCAGACATCAAAAAGCCCAACAGAGCCTTCCACATATTCCCAGTGGAAGCTGTAAACCTCTCCCTTGTGCTTTGTTAAATCTGGTATATAAACCATTGTCTCTGGTTATTGAAGGAGTACTGGCAAATAAGGGAATACATAAACCTAGTCTTTTCTCCTGTGAAGCTCTCTATTATCAGTTAATTTGTAGGCCCCCAACAAGTGGACCCAAGGTGAAAGTAGAAATGTTTTCTTCCCAATAAACTCATCAAAAAATAAAAACTTTTGTGTTTTAAAAGACATAATCAAGAAAGTAAAAATAAAACTCATTTTAAGACAAAACATTTGCAAGTCTCTCATAAAGGTCTATTATCCAGCATACATAAATAATACAACAGAAAAGTAAATAAACTAATTAAAAAAGAACAAAAGATTTTAATGGCTATTTAAAGGATTTAATAGCTATTTCTCCAAAAAAGATACATATATACATACACATAGCAAATAAGCACGTGAAAAGATGCTTGAGTGTGTTGGTCACTAGGGAAAGGCAGAGCAAAACCACAGTCAAATCCCACTTCACACTCACCAGGATGGCTAGATCAAAATGACAGACAAATCTAAGCAAGGATGTAGGTAAATCACAACCCTTGAACATTGCTAATGGAAATGTGAAATGATACAGCCACTCTGGAAAACAGTTTAGCCGTTCTCAAAAAGTTACACAGAGAGTTACCATACGACCTTACGATTTAACTCCTGGGTATATACCCAAGAGAAATTAAGACAAATATCCACACAAAAGCTTATACACTTATAAATTTGATAGTAGCAGCATTATTCCTAATAGCTTGAAGTGGAAATAGCCTGTTTACCAAGTGATAAATGGATAAACTAAGTGAGGTATATCCATATAGTGGAACATTATTCAGTCATTGAAAGGAATGAAGAACCAACATACCCTACAGTAGAGATGAACCTCAAAAACTTATTAAGTCAGAGAAGCCAGCATTTATATGTTTTAATATAAGTTTTATTATTTCTTACATATGGCAATGCCAATACATCAGGAGATGATTGCCATTGAGATGATAAGAAGGTCACCGTAAAAGTTTTCAGACAGACTCTGCTATGGTCCATTATTTCACTTCCACAAAGCATCCTTTTTTTTTTTTTCTTTAATTTTATTGTTGGGGATTCATTGAGGGTACAATGATTGCAGGTTACACTGATTGTAATTGTTAGGCAAAGTCCCTCTTGCCCTCATAAAGTGTGACACACACCAAGGCCCCACAACCCTCCCTCCATCCCTCTTTCTGTTTTTCCTCCCCCCCATAACCTTAATTGTCATTAATTGTCCTCATATCAAAATTGAGTACATAGGATTCATGCTTCTCCATTCAGGTGATGCTTTACTAAGAATAATGTCTTCCACTTCCATCCAGGTTAATACGAAGGATGTAAAGTCTCCATTTTTTTTAATAGCTGAATAGTATTCCATAGTATACATATACCACAGCTTGTTAATCCATTCCTGGGTTGGTGGGCATTTAGGCTGTTTCCACATTTTGGCGATTGTAAATTGAGCTGCAATAAACAGTCTAGTACAAGTATCCTTATGATAAAAGGATTTTTTTCCTTCTGGGTAGATGCCCCAGTAATGGGATTGCAGGATCAAATGGGAGGTCTAGCTTGAGTGCTTTGAGGTTTCTCCATACTTCCTTCCAGAAAGGTTGTATTAGTTTGCAGTCCCACCAGCAGTGTAAAAGTGTTCCCTTCTCTCCACATCCACGCCAGCATATGCAGTTTTGAGATTTTGTGATGTGGGCCATTCTCACTGGGGTTAGATGATATCTCAGGGATGTTTTGATTTGCATTTCTCTAATATATAGAGATGATGAACATTTTTTCATGTGTTTGTTAGCCATTCATCTGTCATCTTTAGAAAACGTTCTATTCATGTCTCTTGCGCATTGATATAAGGGATTGTTGGCTTTTTTCATGTGGATTAATTTGAGTTCTCTATAGATCCTAGTTATCAAGCTTTTGTCTGATTGAAAATATGCAAATATCCTTTCCCATTGTGTAGGTTGTCTCTTTGCTTTGGTTGTTGTCTCCTTAGCTGTACAGAAGCTTTTCAGTTTAATGAAGTCCCATTTGTTTATTTTTGTTGTTGTTGCAATTGCCATGGCAGTCTTCTTCATGAAGTCTTTCCCCAGGCCAATATCTTCCAGTGTTTTTCCTATGCTTTCTTGGAGGATTTTTATTGTTTCATGCCTTAAATTTAGGTCCTTTATCCATCTTGAATCAATTTTTGTGAGTGGGGAAAGGTGTGGGTCCAGTTTCAGTCTTTTACATGTAGACATCCAGTTCTCCCAACACCATTTATTGAATAGGGAGTCTTTCCCCCAAGGTATGTTCTTGTTTGCTTTATTGAAGACTAGGTGGTTGTAAGATGTTAGTTTCATTTCTTGGTTTTCTATTCGATTCCAAGTGTCTATGTCTCTATTTTTGTGCCAGTATCATGCTGTCTTGACCACTATGGCTTTGTAGTACAGACTAAAATCTGGTATGCTGATGCCCCCAGCTTTATTTTTATTACTAAGAACTGCCTTAGCTATACGGGTTTTTTTCCGGTTCCATACAAAACGCAGAATCATTTTTTCCAAATCTTGAAAGTATGATGTTGGTATTTTGATAGGAATGGCATTGAACAGGTAGATTGCTTTGGGAAGTATAGACATTTTAACAATGTTGATTCTTCCCATCCATGAGCATGGTATGTTCTTCCATTTGTTAATATCCTCTGCTTTTTCCTTTCTGAGGATTTCATAATTTTCTTTATAGAGGTCCTTCACCTCCTTCGCTAGGTATATTCCTAGGTATTTCATTTTCTTTGAAGCTATAGTGAAGGGAGTTGTGTCCTTAATTAGCTTCTCATCTTGACTGTTATTTGCATATACAAAGGCTACTGATTTGTGGACATTGATTTTATATCCTGAAACATTACTGCATTTTTTGATGACTTCTAGGAGTCTTGTGGTTGAGTCTTTGGGATTCTCTAAGTATAAGATCATGTCGTCAGCAAAGAGGGAGAGTTTGACCTCCTCTGCTCCCATTTGGATTCCCTTTATTTCCTTGTCTTGCCTAATTGTATTGGCTAGAACTTCCAGCACTATGTTGAATAGTAAAGGTGACAGAGGACAACCTTGTCTGGTTCCAGTTCTAAGAGGAAAAGATTTCAGTTTTACTCCATTCAGTAAAATATTAGCTGTGGGTTTGTCATAGATAGCTTCAATCAGTTTTAGAAATGTGCCACCTATGCCTATACTCTTCATTGTTCTAATTAGAAAAGGATGCTGGATTTCATCAAATGCTTTTTCTGTATCTATTGAAAGGATCATGTGATCGTTATTTTTGCCTCTGTTAATATGGTGGATAACTTTTCTGGACTTGCGTATGTTAAACCAGCCTTGCATCCCTGAAGCATCCTTTCTTATTCACCTGTGCATGGTTCAACTTACTCAGTTTACCAGTGTTGCTGGGAGTGCTTCATTTGTTTTCATCCATGTGTATTTCATGTTTCTTGATTTTTGTGTATCTCAAAACTTTTGTAATGGACCATGTAGATTCTGGCTCACAAGAAGAAAGAGCATGCCACACCCCAGGGCACCCCATGAGAAAACACCTGGATTACCCAAGAGTCAAAGAGGTGGAGGGGAATCAGGTGAAAGCCTTTATTGTGGTTTCTGTGAGAAGAAACAAGCAAGATATGGTAAGGGTGGGCAGGTTTATGATGGGCTAATTGGAATAATTTCATCAGGTTCTAGAGTACAAGGGATGTCTCTAATCCTCTGGTGCCTGGCCCTGGTTTAAGGGCACAGAGTGAGCGCCTGTAGAGGAGGTGGTTAAGAGTGCAGACTGTGCATTGGTTGGTTTACATTTGAAAAGTGGGCAAGTTGTTTACTGTCTTCAGGAACTGGCTAAAGCAGGAAGGAGCAGCCCCTCCAGGATAAGCAAGACCCCAAATGTTAAGGCCTCAGAATATGGAAAATGAAAGATATGGTTAATACAGGTACATATGAAATACCCAGACTAGGCAAATCCATGGAGACAGAAAGCAAATCAGTGGTTATCTGGAGCTGGGGTGGAGGGGGTGGGGAGTGGCTACTGCTGGATGTGGGATTTCTTTCAGGGGTGATGAAAATGTTCTGGAATTAGCTGTGGTGGTTGCACAACTTCGTAAATATACATTAAAAATTTACATTTTATTTAGTGCAGAAGCACTGGTTGTGGCGGGGGGACAAACTCTGGGAGAAAATTGTCTTTAGAATTTTCCTGTAGTCAGAGAAGGGAATGTAAGGAAAAGTCAGTTCCTTTAGGAAAGCAGACTTTTCATTTAACCTTAGTTCAAGGCATAAGCTGTGTAAATCATTGCCTTAAGCCATAAACTCTAAAACAAAATATATTTCATATCATAGAGTATAATGGATACCCATTCTCCCCTAATTTTGATAAAAGAACCCCATATTCTGAGATGGGGCTAACTGTAGAATTACCCTAGACATAAATATTGGTGAAACCATTCAGACTAAATTATCAGTAAAGTTAAATCTTATTCAGGCACAGTTCTCAAACTTCTACATGAAGAAAAGAGGGTTTTTCTTTCTAGTGGAAATGAACATGGAAGGATATGAGTTTATATCCCTTGGAGTCCAAGTATTAAGGGGGAAGCAACATGGAGAAGGATAGAGCTTAGATGTGATTGATATGCACCTAGATTAAGGTATGCCTGAAGTCCATACACGGACTGTTGCGAAAGATAACAATATTTTTTTGGCATAAGCTAATTTTAGTTGGGTTCCCTGCCATTTGCAACAACAACAACAAAAAAAATTAAAGGAAACCAAGAAAATTCTTTCAGAAAAAAATTCTAATACTATAACACATAAATTATCTTGATAAGTAAAGACACAGCTAGTGCTTATAAATTTCTTCAGAACTTTATCTGATTCTATTTGCTTATATGCTGTTAGGTATATTTTATGTATTAAAATTTGGTATTCCTGACCAATTATATATTTTTAAACCAAGCATAAGTGTAATAATGCACAGTATCCATATCGCTGGTTAGGGAGCAGAGCAAAGAACTAGAATCCAAACCTTCTGGCTGTAGTTTTAAGCTGAGTAATCTCCTTGATAAGCTATAATGATCATCTTTTCTTATTTTTTAAAGCCATTGAACAATTTCTGCCAAAGGCATGCTGACCTTGGCTTTGTTTTTCATAGAAGAAAAAAATCTTTGTACAAACTTGTAACAGCTTTTGAGGTCTTGAAATCGTTTCTGTATGTCGAGTATTTTGCTCTGTGTAACCTGCCAGGCATTTATCTTATTATGATCATCTTCTGCTTTTTCTCTTTTGGAAAGATATTTGAAGGGAAAAAGAGAGAGAGAGAAGTATACATCTCTCTAGCCACAGCAGACCAGCTCTAGGTGTTTCTCACCAGCCCTCACTATGGGATTGACAACCCCAGCTGCTAATGGGCTGCTGCAAGACAGAGGAGAGAGAATGCAATTCATCAGGACACTGGGCAAATGGGCTTGTCTTAATGTTACCGTTTTCCTTATGTCCATAATAACCCCCTGCACAGAGCACCTGGAATAATTTAACTACATTTGACCGATCAGTTGAGAAATGATTTGGGAAGCATGTGCTTGCTCTGTCTTTCTCTGCCAGGAGCTGGTGGATTCCATAGCGAGTCAGCCAAAGCGTGCTGCCCAAGCTGATGATGTGCTGACATATTACTGAAAAGGGCTCACCTTCCTCAGAATCTCGGCTTTTCCTATCTCTGGCCATGCTAGCTCAGCTCCTAAATTGGCCCATAGTAGACACAAAGGTCACAAGCTGGCTGCAGAGAGCCCTGTGCCATTGTTTTTGTTTTTCATTGAATTAATTGCCATCACTTAAAATGTATGAGTTCGTTTCTGACTTCTGAAATAGCAGGATGTTTGGTCCAACCGGGCTTTCATTTTGACATGACACGAGTTGGCTGGAATTCTCTCATTTAGTCAGGAGGCATGCCCTTCAGTGTACTGAGATCTCCATTCATTTATACTGCCTGCTTGGACTCTGGAGGTATTTGAGTTTGCAGCATCTGCACAAGAAAGTGGAAAAAAAAAACAAAAAAACTGCTTGAAAAATGTCTCTTCCTGACTAGGCCCAAATTGCGATCAATCATTCCCTTTGTTAGAGTTGAAACTACTGCTCATCCCAATCAGATTGTTTTTAATTTATCTCTATATATTTATTTTTGTAATTCTCTTTTTTTTGACTGGGTGAGAAATACCCAACTTCTAGCTTAAGAAGCCCATATCTGAAAGGGATGTTTGAATTAACTATCAGTCATAAACTGACGCTTTATCTCAGTCTCACAAATGGAGAATGTTTCTTGCTGTCTCTGGCCATGTGTTAATGGTTTCTCTGAGGTCACCTGTACAGATAGATCTTTTGAATTTCACTTGGAACACATGTGGTTTTAAGCTAGATGTTAATTGGAAACATTTATAGTGTCAAACATTTGATTAATGCTCTCAGTTTTAATTGAAAGGAGTAAGCATTTCTTAAATCAACTCTGCACAGTAATATGACTTAAAAAAAAAAAAAGATTCCTAGAATAGATGACAATGTATTTGAAAACTGGGTAATATTTTAAAACAATTGTCATCATTTAGTACTGATTTGCCATCATCCCTTTTCAGCAAATATTTTGTGGAAAATTACTAGCTTATTGATAATCAGTAAAAAAAAAAAAAAATCAAATTCCAATAGCCAAAATACATTTAGTTGATGGCCAGTGACAATTCAGAAACATGCACAAGGTGATTTCACTCCACTGTTGAGTTTTTGGCATAATGCAAAATTTCCTATCTGTTTAACTCTGGATAACATGGTCAGCTCAAGAAAGAAAAGCCCATTGTCTCTAGAATGAGAGTTCCTGTGTGTCTAAACTGAAACAACTAGGATACGATGTGGGACTGGGCATAGGGTAATGTTCTCTAGGTGTGAAAAGCCCTAAATCGGGCTTGGTTGAGTTCAGAAGGCACATTTTGGCTTTAATTTTGGTTTGTAAGGAGCGCAAACTGGGTCTCCAGATGGTGCCCTGTAGACATAATTAAGGATTGCAATAAATCACGTGGCGGTGACACAGCGATTATTCTTGGGCCCCCTACCCCTGTCTTGTGAGGTGTTTGGGGGGTGCAACCAAACATTCCTTCAGGTGTTCTGAAATAAAGTTGTGCCATTAGGGGCCTGAAGGGGGATGCTGCCATTAACTTTTTACTGTCAGCTAGGACAGATAATAGGTGCAAGATGTAGTCTGCTGCTAAGATGTTAGTCCTCATTGATGCAGTTCACTGAGTGTCATAGGAGAGAAAACAAACAGAAAGAAAAGGGTTCCACGGCCTTGTCTATGTGATTGCTCCAGTCTGAAATGCAAAAACTTAGATGTTCGACTTAGTTCTTCCACACCATGAAGCAACTTTGCTGTACATTATTTTCTCCACCAAATGACTTGATTTGTTGTTATGGACACATTTGTTCCCAATCCCTTTCTTTACTCAGCATGTGTGTATTTCAGTATCCTTCAAAGGTGAGTGACTTTTGGATGTCTTTCACACCCAGGTGTACATGCACAGACCCTGCACAACCAGGATACACGGACTTAAGAACTTAAAATCTTATTCCATGAAAATGTCGTACAAGACAAAATAGGAATGAATTTTCTTTTTATATTGGAGAAAGTATATATATATTTTCTAATATTTTCATAAAAATATAAACACAATATTTTACAATTCTCTTTAGTTGGAATAACTACAGAAGTGTTTTAAATACTCCCTGTGTGTCAGATACCACAGTAGTCCCTGGCCCTACAAAGTTCCAGAGAACGGCCTTTGCCTTCAAAGGGAGACAGAGAAATGAAGCAGACCAGCTGTGTTCTACTAAAGCCCAGATCTGGTGCTGAATTTTGTGGGTTACCTTATTGGAATCACATGGCCCCCCACTCTGTTGTAGGCTATTGAAACACAACTGAAAAATTCTCGAAACATCGGAAAGGACGTGTTTCCCTTATAACAAATGAGAATCTTCTGAGTTTGTTTCCCTTGGCTGCTGCTACAAATTACCACAAACCTGGGAACCTAGGACAACAAAAATTTATTACCTTACAGTTCTGGGGGTCAGAAGCCTGAAATCAGTTTCACTGGGCCAAAGTCAGGACGCCAGCAGGGCGGGTCCCTCCTGGAAGCGGCTACGTTTCTCAGCTTATGACCTCCCCTCACATCACTCAGCTCCTGGTTCTCTCATTTTATCTCTTTCCTCCTTCTGAGCCCCTTCATCTCTTTTATAAGAAGGCCTGCAATTCATCAGGCCCACTAGGATAACTCAGGATAATCTGCTCATTCCAAGATGCTTGCGTTAATCACCATCTGCAAAGACCTTTTTGCCACATGAGGTGACATTCTTCACGGGTTCGGGGGATTAGGACATAAGCATAGGAGGGGCCGTGATCCAGCCTTCCACTGTCTCTTGGTGTTCAAATCCCTTTCATCAGCCCTGAACCCAGGCCTTCAACCACATATCTCAACTTGACTTTGACACTGCTTCATGGTGAACAAGTCGTCTCCTTCTCCTCTTAAAATCTGCTCCACGAAGCCAAATTTCTTTCTCTTGTAACAGCACTGTCATTGTACCTTTCACATTGTTTCGAAACATTAGTGTTAATGTTAATTAGTGTTAATCAAAAATATATATCATTTGTTTAACTCCCATCAGTGCTCAGTCTCCCCAGACACAGAACTTTGCTTTTGAAACGCCTCCCAGGCTGTCACTTTGCACATCTTAGCTGCTTACCAAGCAACAGCCAAGTGTTCTGGTGTGAACAGCATAAGGTTCTTAGTTACATGATACCTTTAGACTAGTTTGCTCTGGATTCAAGTTAGTAGTACCTAGGATAAAATAAAATTTAGGTCAGACATTTTTTATTTTTTATTTTTTTGCATTCAAGTTGATGATATTTGTGACATAGGCTGAACAGCATCTTTCCCACTGCTGAGTCCCTGGCTCCACAATTTTCTTCTGCTTCTGCGATGCTTTTGGTATGTCAAGTAGATGCTATGGTAGATATTGTCCTTGACTGTAGGCCTTCCTTACGCTGGCACATGGACACCAGACCCTGTGACTGGAAATTTGCTTTGAAATTTTCTCCTTTGGTCACTTCCAGGGTGATGCTCATACAAGGGTCTTCATAGAAGGAGTCTTCATGGGTTCCTCACTTTTCATCCAATGACAACAGAACACTTAATACTGCCCCACCCCATCCTCCTTTTAGCAGGTAGTTTTATCTTTAATACTGAAAGAACAATTCAAAATAATTCTTCCCAAACAAGCTGACCCCACCCCATAGATCCATCAGAAATCAGAATTACTGGTTTCTGAAATACTCAGGGCATGTGATTTAATTATTTCTTAGCTAGATTCACATGCAAAAGATACCACCAGTATACATGTAAAAAATATTTTGACATAAATTTTTTTCTTATCTCTTCCTTAAGGTTAGAAGTTCTCTCTCTCTTGAGAGATTAAAGATGGCGGCCGAGTAACAGCTTCCCTGCAACTGGGAACAGTGAGTCTGGGGAGACAAGACTCCAGGCATCTCTGACCAGTGGATCTGCCTATAATCATCCCTTTGAGGATACAGGGAGCCACCAAGGGACTTCTGAACCCCAAGAGGAGGACAAAAACAGTGGAAAACTGGTAAGTGGTTGTGTGTGTTCGATCGACCTAATCACACCGGCAACCGTAAGTACAAGCACCAGTGAGACTGCAAACCTGAAAGGCCTTACCTATGAACCGTTTCAATGTTCTTGGACTTGGTACTCAGTTGAACTGCCTTGGGGAGAGCTTGAGCAGGAGTGTGGAGAACATTGTCATTGTCTGGGGCCCCAGACTGAGCCACTGAGCTGGGCACAGGAAGCCATTGTGAAAGAATTGCCCCAGCAAGCTCTGCCTTCAGGGTTTCAGAGCAAGGATTGGGCGGGTCAAAGTAACCTACTGACTGAGCAGCCTAAAGGAGGGGACTGAGCTGCCTTACAGACTTAATCCTTACGGGCAGAGTGAGACGGTTTTGGCACACTGGAGCCTTTGGCTGTTGCCCTGGGTAGAGTGCCATGACGTCACAGCTCATAGCAACCTCAAACTCCTGGGCTTGGCGCCACCCAGACCTCCATAAGAGCTGTGCAGCGACCCCCAACTGGTGACCCATACCCACCGGACCTCCGCATTCCCTGACCAGGAACTGCAGGAGCCACACAACCCTGTGTCCTCCAACCTGTGTCCTCCCAGCTTCCACAGTAGCCCATTCATCTGGACAGGGACTCTGGTAGATGTGTGCCCTTTGGAGCCCTCCATGCCTCTGCGCAGAACTCTTCTCCTGGCCAGAGACTGCTGGAGCCTTGGGCCCTCTGTGCCAAAGTCACTGGGTGCCTGGCACTCCCAGAACCGTGCGCACCACCCCCAGCCCTGTTGCTGGATCCGGGTGTGTCACAAACCAGAGCTGCTTCCACAACCAGAACTCCCTAGCTAGAGCAGCCCCAAAGGAACTACATAGGGTCACTCCCTACAAAGATCCAGCAACAATAGAGTGATCCCGCTGGGGTCTAATCTTGGAGAGACACCTCCCCAACTCTGAAGACAGCCAGAGGCAATGGTGAAAAACAATCATGAGGTGAAATCAACAGAAAAACTCTGGCAATATGAATAATCAGAGTAGATCAAATCCCCCAAGGATCAATGGGGCAGAAACAGCACAAGACCCCATGCACAAACAAATAGCTGAGATGTCAGAAATTGAATTCAGGATCTGGATAGCAAATAAGATAGAATTAGAATTCCAAAAGTTATCTCAAGAATTCAATGGATTCAAAGACAAAATGACCAAAGATTTTGACACATTGAGAAAAGAAGTTGCATCCCTCAAAGATCTGAGAAACACAGTAGAATCCCTCAGTAACAGAATGGAGCAAGCAGACTAAAGGATTTCTGACATTGAAGACAAAGCTTTCAAATGCTCCCAAACCCTCAAAGAAGAGGAGAAATAGAGCGCAAAAACAGACCACTCTCTCAGAGAGCTCTCGGATAATTTGAAGAAAACCAATATTTGTCTTATAGGGATCCCCAAAAGTGACAAAGTGGCTTCACAAGGCACAGAGTCTCTTCTCCATGAGATTATGAAGGAGAACTTTCCAGACATGCCAAGAGATTCCAAAATTCAGATAGCAGACAGTTTCAGAACTCCAGCAAAACTCAACCCAAATAAGACATCCCCCAGACACATCATAATCAATTTCACTAAAGTTAATATGAAGGAGAAAATTCTGAAAGCTGCCAGATGAAAGAAAACCATTACCTACAAGGGGAAGAATATCAGAATAACTGCAGATCTCTTTGCTGAAACCTTTCAAGCTAGAAGAGGATGGTCATCAACTTTTAATCTCTTAAAACAAAATAACTTTCAACCCAGGATCCTGTACCCAGCTAAACTGAGTTTTATTTATGACGGAGAAATTAAATAGTTCAATGACATTCACATGTTGAAGAAATTGCCACAACTAAACCAGCTCTCCAGGACATTCTTAGACCTATCCTCCATAAAGACCAGCGTAATTCTCCACCACAAGGTAAACCCACCCAAAAAATCCTTGATCAAATTCCAACTTCCACAGTCGCAAAAGGATTAAAAATGTCCACCGGTCTCTCGAAAGGCTTATCAATACTCCCAATTAATGTGAATGGTTTAAATTGTCCTCTAAAGAGGCACAGGTTGTCAGACTGGATACAAAAACTCAAGCCAGATATCTGCTGCATCCAAGAATCGCATCTTACATTAAAAGACAGATATAGACTCAAGGTGAAGGGATGGTCATCTTTATTCCAGGCAAATGGAAAGCAGAAAAAAGCAGGCGCTGCAATCCTATTCGCAGACGCAATAGGCTTTAAACCAACCAAAATAATTAAGGATAAGGATGGACACTTCATATTTGTTAAAGGTAATACTCAATATGATGAGATCTCAATTATCAATATTTATGCATCCAACCACAAGGCACCTCAATTTATAAGAGAAACTCTAACAGACATGAGCAACTTGATTTCCTCCACTTCCATAGTAGTTGGAGATTTTAACACCCCTTTAGCAATGCTGGATAGATCCTCCAAAAAGAAGCTAAGCAAAGAAATTTTACATTTAAACTCAACCATTCAACATCTGGACTTAACAGACATCTAAAGAACATTTCATCCCCAAAAAACTGAATACACATTCTTCTCATCAGCGCAGGGAACATAATCTGTCCCGACCCATGGGACAGCAAGGGGGTGGGGGGCGCAGGAACCACCTAAAGGAGAAAAACAAACAAGGGGCGTGAGAAAGGGAGACAAGACAGTTTTCTGATCAAGTCTCAAATTTTATTGAAAAAACTTGTACCTTATAAGCATTATGGGAAAGGTGGGTGGGTCTTGTTGGGAGGTTCAGAGGAGTTGTTAACTGGGGATTGACTAGAGTAAGCAAGATGGGGCATAAGGTGATTGGTTGGCTAGTTGCCAGGTAAAGTTACCGGGAAAAGGTAAAACTGTTTTTTACTTAAAAAGGAAGTAAGGCCGAGCTGTACCTTATATGGCTCCCGACATCTCCTCCCTTTTTGTTTTAAGGAGGTGGGCATTAACCGAGAGAGGGAGTAGTGACCTGGCTCCTCTCGTGGATTTCCCAGATCCACATTTGTTATTTGCGGTATCTTTTGGAGAGGAGAGGTAAGCGAATTACCAACCTCTATGCAAGCCAGGTTTGCTCTCAGAGAAAAATCAGAGGGGGTCTGATCTTTCATTTGACTTCTCCTTGGGATCGGGAGGTCGAAGGATTGTGGGACCTTCTCTTGCAATGCCTTGCTGTGCACTCAACTCGGTGCCCATACCCTTTTTTCCTTTTATTAGGAATGGGTAAGTGTACCTCTGATCTATACACTGCTCTCATTATGAGGGGAAGCCATGAGAGTCGGTTTCTTGGTCAGACAGAGCCAGGTGATGGTAGTGAATTTGAATTGGTTTTGCTAGGGCAGAGTCTATTTGTTGTTTAATGAAAGTGGTGACCTTTTTGAATAGCCAGGGGCCGAAGGAAATGACTAATAGAAAACCTAATACGGGGCCTAGGAGTGGGAGGAGATAAGGAAGATGTCCATTGAGTCCTGACCAAAGGGGGTTATCGCGAAGTTCCTTTCTTCTTTCTTCGAGCTGGTCTTGCAGGTTTTTTATCTTGTCTCGAACAATGCCTGACTTGTTGGCATAGAAACAGCATTTTTCTTGTAAAGCCAAACAGATACCTCCCTGCTCTGCCGTGAGGAGATCTAAGCCTCTACGGTTTTGTAGGACTACTTCTGCTAGGGAGTCTATTTGATCTTGAAGATCGTGAATTGTTTCAGAAAGAGCTGAGACATCCTCTATTAGTTGATGAGACAGTTTGTGGTAGGAATGTATAGATATTCCTGTTCCGGTAACTCCTGTGGCTACTGCTGTAGTGATGCCTAGTCCTGCTATTAGTGGGATAAGTTGAATAGCTCTTTTAGAGCATGGATGTCCAGCTATATAATCAAGACTGGGGAGAGGAACAGGTTGATCTCCTAGTATAATAGAGATATCAGGGAGTAGTTGGGTGGTTACGCAATAGCCTGTCCAGTTACCTGGTAGGGCCGTGTAGGCCAAATTTCCTCCGCCTACAAAAACATGTCCGGGAGGGGGGCACCGGTGTGAGGTGATGTTAGAAATGGAGGAGCAGTTTGTGAAGGTGATGCTTCCTAAGTCTACATCATAATCATTGTTCTGGGGAGGTTTGTATATACAAGGGGTTTGTGTAAATTCTATAGGTTGGACTCTAAAAGGTAGACTGTCACTACAGTTTAGATGTAAGTTGTTTAGATGTGAAGTGGAGGTGTTTGTTAGTAGGACTAGGGGCATAGGTGTGCCAAGAGTTAGACATAGCCAGCTGTTTTCCGCGAGGGTTGGGTTGGAATTATTTAAAGCTTTGAAAGTGGCTTCTAAAATATCAGAGGTTTGGATGTCGAGATCTATGTCTCGAGATTTAGGTAAAGCTAAGGGGTGGTATTGTAGGGGAGTATATTTTTCTTTAATTATTTTTTCAATTTGTTTTTGGACTGCATCTTCTCTTACCCTATCTGATGGCCCACCGCCATCAGATGTGTGAATTGGTGGTTTTAGTGGCCAGCAAACATTTTTGCCAATAGTGCCTAAGCAGGAGGCTTGGGCATATTTGGAGTGTCCCAGGTTATGAGTAGAATCAAGCTCATCTCCAAAGGAGCCAGAATAAGTTCTTTGTAAAATGGCTGTTAGATATGTGTTGCCGTTTGTGTGGGTGCACTGTTGGACACTATTGTAGCACATAGAGTGCATTTGATTGGTTATTTCGCACTCGGTGGGACAAGGTCCTGGTTCATTTTGAACTGGGAGTATTATTTTGGGTGCATTAACACACTGCCAGTTTTGTTTATGTCCTCCTCCTACCTGTGATGTGAACGTTAAATAGGCAGTTTTGCCGCTGCAATCAACTTGGCTAGTATGGGAGGTGGGTATTATTGTAGTTGTTCCTCCCTTACAGTCACAAGGTGCCCCATATAATTTTTGGAGTAGTTGTTCTGTGGTAATTGGGGGCCCCATGCCACCTAGGGTAGTGTTTAATAAGGTAAAGAATATTATGGTAGGGTAGAAAACCATGGTTTTGATTGATTTTGTTCTAGCAGGTAGGAGTTTATTGAGAAGTAGTGTCTTCAGGAAGGTCGTGTTCCAGGGCCGTATCTGTAGGGGAAGATAAAGTTTTCTCAGGGATTTTCCCTGGAACTGATAGTGTTACGGAGGGGTTGATGGGTTTGATTAATCGTTCTGGGAGCCAACGAGGTCTGTCTTCTTTGGGATCATATATACAGGCATGTCCTCGACCCCAAATGAGAACGGGATCGGGGCCATTCCATTTTAAAGTAAAGGGATCTTTCCACATGACTTTAGCATATTGGGTGTTTGTTTCTTGGTGCCAGAGTCTGTCAGCTGCAGACTTTCCATGGTAATCTAATTGTAAGAAGTTTAGGACAAATAGAGCATGGTTAAGGAGGTTACGAGGGGAGCCTTTGGTGGGATAAAAGGAGGTAGTTTTAAGTTTGTTAATTGTGGTTTTTAAGGTTTGATGTGCTCTTTCAACGATCCCTTGGCCTTGCGGGTTATAAGGGATCCCGGTAATGTGTTTGATTTCTAATTGATGGCAGAATGATTGAAAGGCTTTGGAAACGTGTCCAGGGCCGTTGTCAGTTTTGATTTTTTGAGGTTTATTCATGGTAGTAAGACATTGGAGAATATGGGCTATGACATTTTTTGTGGCTTCACCGCTTTGAAGAGTGGCGAAGATGAATCCACTGAACGTGTCAATAGTGTCATGGACATATTTAAGGGTGCCAAATTCAGGGAGATGGGTAACATCCATTTGCCAAATTTCATTGGGGAGTATACCCCTGGGATTGACTCCTAAGTGAGGAACCGGTAATGAGGTTACACATCCAGGACAGGACTTGACAATTTGTCGAGCTTGTTCTCTGGAAATTTTGAATAGGAGTCGAGGGTGTGAGCATTAAGATGGTGAGTAGCATGAGTTTGTTGGGCTTTGGTAATAGGGTCTGTAAAGATGGGGTATATAGGTCGGGTATTTTTGTCAGTGATGGCATTGCCCTGGGAAAGGGGTCCTGGTAATTCTGTATGTGCTCTTAAGTGTCCGATGTAAAAGGGAGTTTGCCTGGTTCTTATTAACTTTTGTAGTTGATAGAATAGAGGTACTGCATTAGTGGTAGGTTTGATATAGGGAATAGTTTCTAACAAAGGGATGGAAAAGGCTAGATAAGAACTATCAGTGTAAAGATTAAAGGGAGAATTGGGTAATTTTGTAAAGACTTGAAGGATTGCAAAAAGTTCTACAAGTTGGGCAGATTTGAAAGGGGATTTAATGGAATGTTCTTTATCATTGATAATAAAGGCAGCCGTGCCATTGGAGGAGCCATCTGTAAATACTAAGAATGCTTGTTTAAGTGGTGTTTTTGAGGTGATTTTGGGGATAACGAAGGGATGTAATCGTGCAAATTGGAGTAATTTGTGGGGAGGGAAATGGTTATCTATTGTTCCTTGGAATGAAGTGAGGGAAATGGTCCAATCGTCATCATGTTGAATAAGCCAATTTAATTGTTCCTTAGTATGTGGAAGAATAAGTTGATTGGGATCTCTTCCAAAGTATTGTAAGCTTTTTTCTCTCCCTTGTCGTATGATTTTTGTGACTAATGAAGGGTAGGGGGTAAGTACCCGGGAGGGAGAGGAGGGTAGGTGAATCCAAAGAAGGGGATTGTCTTGCCATAAAACTCCAGTTGGTGTGTGAGGTGTAGGGCATATGATAAGAGAGAAAGGTTTATTGTAGGAAAGGAATGTAATTTGTTGTTGTTGAATGGCATTCTCAATGGAGCGAAGGGCTTTCTGTATGTGCTCTTAAGTGTCCGATGTAAAAGGGAGTTTGCCTGGTTCTTATTAACTTTTGTAGTTGATAGGGGAGAGGGAGCGTGGGGAGAGAGTGTCGGTGTCGCTCGGCCGCCAGCCAGCAGGGACGAACACACCAACGCAGTCAGCTTTCAGCAGGTTTATTATCAGGTACAAGCAGCTTGTCCGGGGAGAGCAGGATGGAAAAGCCCTAACCTTGTTTACAGCACTCTATATTTATACTCTAGGACACTTCCTGTTGTCGGTTTCTTGACTTAGATATCTCTCCAATGAGCGCAAAGGGCACGGGGCGACAAGGTTGTTGCCAGGGCACAGCCTGCCGAGCAGGTTGCCTAAAGTACGCCTCCGCCATCCTGTTTTTGTGCCTGATCGACACATTGTATAAGGGCCCTCCAAAAGAGAGGATTAGAATCACCCTGTAGGGTGTTAAAAAGGGGCTTAAGTTCCTCAGTGGTAAGTTTTAGGTAGGGTCTTAACCAGTTAATATCGCCGAGGAATTTTTGGAAGTCATTAAGGGTTTAAAGGTGTGAAGTTTTTAGTTGGATTTTTTGAGTTGTAATTTTATTTGAGTTTAATTCGAATCCAAGATAATAATAGGGGTCTTTGAGTTGTATTTTATTGGGAGCTATTTGGAGTCCTAAGGTGTTGAGTTGATTTGTTAGTTCTTGGCTGCATTTGAGTACTTTTGAGGCTGAAGGTCCTGCTAGAAGAATATCATCCATATAGTGAATGATATACACAGAGGGCCATAGTGGCCGGAGGGGGTCTATGGCTTGGGCAACAAATTTTTGACATAGGGTGGGACTGTTTGCCATTCCCTGTGGGAGTACTTTCCATTGATAGCAGGGCATAGGCCCTTTGAAGTTGATAACGGGGAGGCTGATGGCAAAATGCTCCCTGTCCTGAGGGTGTAAAGGAATGGTGAAGAAATAATCTTTAAGATCCTTAATAATTTTGAAATAATTGGCTGGAATAGCAATTGGGGAGGGGAGGCCTGGTTGAAGGGCTCCCATGGTATACATGGTTTTATTAATTTCTCTGAGATCTTGGAGAAGTCTCCAGGATCCTGTTTTCTTTTTTATTGTAAATATGGGGGTGTTCCAGGGGGAAGTAGTAGGTTCTAAGTGGCCAGCTGCTAGTTGTTCCTGTACTAACTGAGTAGCCACTGTAAGTTTTTCATTACTTAGAGGCCATTGATCTACCCACACCGGTGTGTTGGATTTCCATTTTATCTTATCAGCGTGGGGTACAGGAAAGTCAATGGCCATTATGGAAAATGTTCACTCCCTAAACCCGAGCGGTTACTGTTTTGTACTAGGGAAAGGGGCTGTTTTATTCCTTGGCTGTTTTTACCTAATCCTTGCCCTGGTAAAAAGCCCTGCTTAAGCATTTGATGAGTGATGATTTCATTGGGACTGCACATAATGATTTTCATCTGGGATAAGATGTCTCGCCCCCAAAGATTGATGGGCAGTCCTGAAACAATGTAAGGTTGTACTTGTCCCGTATTACCTTCTTCATCTTTCCATGTTAATATTTTGGAACTTTGTTTAGGGTTGGTGGATTGACCAATACTTTTAAGGTGAGTTGTGGAGGCTTCACAGGGCCAACTAGAGGGCCAGTTTTGGGCAGCGATGACTGTAGCATCAGCCCCTGTATCTACTAGGCCTGTAAAGGCTTTGTCATCAAGATGTAAAGTTAACAATGGTCTTTCAGGGGTTATTTCTTGTGCCCAATAAGCATCAGCTGATCTGAGAGCAGCATTTAGTCCGGGGAAGGAGGAACTATTTTTATTGGAGGAATTTATGGGGAGCAATATAAGTTGGGCTGTTTTTTTGCCTTTGGGGATGGACACAGGTCCTGATGGTGCTGAGGCTAAGAGTGTTATTTGTCCTGTATAATTATTATCAATAATTCCAGGAGTGATGTGGAGACCGGCCAGTGTAATACTTCCTCTGCCTAAGACAAGGCCAAAGGTCTCAGGAGGTAGGGGCCCATATGACTCTGTGGGTATGAGTTGTATTCCTGGTCAGGAATTAATATTGTATCGGTGGCGGCACAGAGGTCCAATCCTGCGCTACCTGGGATGGGGTGGAGGAGAGATTTGACATCTGAGCGGGGAGAATTTGTTGTTGGTTTTCCTGGGCTTGAGGGATGAACCTGGTGGCCCCTTGGTTCAGTCCCTGAGTTGGGGCCAGGGGCTGGACCCTCAGGGAGTTTCCCTGGTTGGGGTTTTCCCACGAAGGGGTAAGGAGTTTACCTTCGATATCAGTTTTGGAGTAGCATTCATTAGCCCAGTGAAGGCCGCGCTTGCAACGTGGGCAACGAGTTTTGGGAGGTGCTCGGGGCTGGGAACATTTAGGCGGGGAATTGGTGGTAGCTGCTGATTGTTTTTCATTAGGGCAGTTACGGGTGAAGTGCCCTGGCTGTTTACAATTATAACAGGTTTTGTGTTGGTTATTTGAGGTGAGGTCTTTTAAGGCTGCCCCAATGGCTAGACCAAGCGTGTGAGAAGTGCCAATACCTGAACATAATTTTATGTAGTCGGACAGACTGCCACAACGATGGGGTCTAAGGATTTCCTGGCATGTTAAATTTGCATTTTCATAAGCAGGATGTTTAATGAAGGTGCCCTCGACTTCTGCTTCCCCTAATAATCTTTCGGCAGCGTCAGTGAGGCGGCTGACAAAGTCACTATAGGGTTCATCAGAGCCTTGGCGAACTTTAGCCAAGGAGGTGGTGGCTGAGCCTTTAGGAGGGAGTCGTCGCCAAGCTTTGAGGCCTGCATTCTGAATTTGAGCTAGTAATCCAGGGGGAAATGTTGCTTGGATTTCATTAGTTTCATAGGGACTCCGGCCGAGTAGTTTATCTAGGGTCCAAGAGAGTGTGGTTTTATTTTCACTATTGCGCTGGGTGGTTTCTGGACAATTTTCTACAAAGTCAGTCCGCCAAAGAACATAGTCACCTCCTGATAATGTAGCTCATGCCAGGGAGAGCCAATCATTAGGTGTTAGCCATCAGTCACTAAGACTCGCAAGGATGGTAAGTGTATAAGGAGCAGTGGGGCCATAATTGGTAACTGCCGCTTTTAGGTCTTTTAAATGTTTAAGGTTTAGGCGGTGGTATTTTTGTCCTTTAACGAGATTTTTTTGGTTAGTGTCTAAATCCTCCGTATCTGAATTATCAGGATCAGGTTTTGTGGAGTCGGGGGAGGTTTCATTTTCATTAGAAGGGTCTTCCTCAATCTCATTGTCTTCAGATTCTGCTATGGCAGGGTTAGAATTTTGGCTATGGGTGACTGGAAATGTAAGAACAGGGGGGTTGTCTTTGGCCCTTTTTGTTTTCCCTATTTTTTGTGGTGGTGAGGGAGATGGATTATTGGCGGTGAGGTTGGGGTTTAGTTTAAAAAGTTCAGTTTTAAGGGCCTGAATTTCTTTAATAAGGTGAAGGTGCTCACGCTTGGTTTGTAATATTTCTTTGAGGGAGGAGACTTCTTGAGTGAGTGTTGTTTTTGCTAGTCAGATAGGGTCAAGTGGGAGATTATTGGGTATAGAGGGAGGTTTTGGAATAACTGAGGTGTTGAGGTTGTAAGAGTGTGGGTTATGGGGGGGAGTTTATTGATGACAGGGGCTGTAAGGCCCCAGGGGTTATCATGGTAATGGACAGCCTGATTTTCTAGGGATTTTTCTTCCTCAGGGTTTAAATGATGTATTTGATTATTAGAAATGAGCGATGGGTAGAGTTTGGGAGATGAAGATTTTTGAGGGAAAGGGTTGGTAACATTTGGAGTTTTAAGAGCGTTGTTGGGGCTGTTCGGGGTTTTAGGGGAAACTGGGGGGTTGTCAGGAATTTCTACCGTGACAGAGGGGCAGGTGGAAGGAGGGCGGGAAGCCTCTTTAAGGACTTCTTCTCCTACTTTGACGACATCTCGAATGTCAGGATCTAGTGAATGACCTTTTAACATGTCATGAATTAAATTCCAGTAGGAAAAGGCTGTAACTGGGACTTTGTCAGGACCAAAGGTGTGGTAAAAGTCCTGCAAGGCATCTCCTACACTTTCCCAGCGTTTTTGGCTGATTGTTCCCTCTAAAGGGAACCAGGGGCAGGTGTTATGAATAAAATTAAAAAATTCTTTAAGGTCCTTTCTTTTAACCCTTACTCCTCGCACTCTGAGTGATCCTTTGAGTCCGTCAAGGAACATTTCATGTGTACTAAGCGAATTCCCCATTATGTTGGCTGGATGGCTCTCTCAGGATATCGGTTCACGCAAGACTCCAGTCGACTCGGAACTTAAGTTTCTCTGTGACCACTCTCCCTGTGCCTTACGATCTCTGCTCACGTGTCATAGGTCGGCAGGTATAATCCGCCTGCTCGGACCCTCTCAGGCAGGACAGCTGCCTACCGCCCTCAGGCTTAGCCTTTGGGAGGCAGCGTCCCTGGGAGTGCCCTTGAGGTGGACGACCGTGTAAGACGTAGTGAGCTCAGAGTTTGTTAGAGAGTGTTAGGCAGAAAAACTAGTCCAAGTGTTTTGGAGTTCTCACTGCCGAAACGGGTACCTCTCGTCCTTCCCCGCTTTGGCCCTGTGAGCTTGGTAAGTGAATTAGATCCGGGAGAGCCAATAATAACAGCCAAGACAAAGGGGTGAAATGTTTGAAATCTTGTAAGTTATCGTTTGCCTACCTTCTCTTCTGATCCGTCACACGGCGGGTGAACCGAGGCGATCTGAATGGGGAGTGCACGCAGGTCCTCGCTGCAGCTCCGAAGGGTGCCCGGCCGGGGCTTCCATAGGCAAGCATTCTCCTCCAGGGTGTCCCGATTGCCCCACGTTGGGCGCCAGAATGTCCCGACCCGTGGGACAGCAACGGGGGAGGGGCGCAGGAACCACCTAAAGGAGAAAAACAAACAAGGGGCATGAGAAAGGGAGACAAGACAGTTTTCTGATCAAGTCTCAAATTTTATTGAAAAAACTTGTACCTTATAAGCATTACGGGGAAGGTGGGTGGGTCTTGTTGGGAGGTTCAGAGGAGTTGTGAACTGGGGATTGGCTAGAGTAAGCAAGATGGGGCATAAGGTGATTGGTTGGCTAGTTGCCAGGTAAAGTTACCGGGAAAAGGTAAAACTGTTTTTTACTTAAAAAGGAAGTAAGGCCGAGCTGTACCTTATATGGCTTCCGACATCAATCCAAAACGACCACATCCTGGGCCACAAATCTAACCTCAGCAAATTTTAAAAAAATAGAAATTATTCCTTGCATCTTCTCAGACCATCATTGAATAATAGTTGAACTAAATAACAACGGCAGGGGGTGGCTCCTGTGGCTCAAAGGGGTAGGGCACCAGCCCCATATGCCGGAGGTGGCAGGTTCTAACCCAGACCCGGCAAAACACTGCAATAAATAAATAAATAAATAACAACAGGAACCTGCATACCCATACAAAAACATGGAAGCTAAACAACCTTATGCTGAAGGATACATGGGTTATAGACAAGATTAAGAAGGAAATCACCATATTTTTGAAACAAAACAACAATCAAGACACGAATTACCAGAACCTCTGGGATACTGCAAAGGTAGTCCTAAGAGGGAAAATTATAGCACTGCAATGTGCCTTCCTCAAGAAAACGTAAAGAGAGGAAGTCAATAACTTAATGGAACATCTCAAACAACTGGAGAAAGAAGAACACTTCAACCCCAAACGCAGCAGAAGAAAAGAAATAACCAAAATCAGAGCAGAATTAAATGAAATTGAAAACAAAAGAATTATACAACAGATCAATAAATCCAAAAGCTGGTTTTTTGAAAAGATCAATAAAATAGATAAACCTTTGGCCAACCTAACCAGGAAAAAAAGAGTAAAATCTCTAATTTCATCAATCAGAAATGGTAATGATGAAATAACAACAGACCACTCAGAAATTCAAAAAATCCTTAACGAATACTACAAGAAACTCTACTCTCACAAATATGAAAATCTGAAAGAAATCAACCAATACCTGGAAGCACGCCACCTACCAAGACATAGCCAGAACGAAGTGCAAATATTGAACAGGCCTATATCAAGTTCTGAAATAGCATCAACTATACAAAATCTCCCTAAAAAGGAAAGCCCAGGACCAGATGGCTTTACGTCAGAATTCTACCAAACATTTAAAGAAGAACTAGTACTTATACTACTAAACTTCTTCCAAAATATAGAAAAAGAAGGAATATTACCCAGCACATTCTACGAAGCAAACATCACCTTGATCCTAAACCAGGGAAAGACCCAACAAGAAAAGAAAATTATAGACCAATATCAATAATGAATATTGATGCAAAAATACTCAATAAGATCTTAACAAACAGAATCCAACAACACATCAAAAAAAATTATACACCACAACCAAGTGGGATTTATCCCAGGGTCTCAAGGCTGGTTCAATGTACGTAAATCTATAAATGTAATTCAGCACATAAACAAACTAAAAAGTAAAGACCATATGATTCTCTCAATTGATGCAGAAAAAGCTTTCAATAATATCCAGCATCCCTTCATGATCAACACTTAAGAAAATTGGTATAGAAGGGACATTTCTTAAACTAATAGAGTCCATCTACAGCAAACCCACAGCCAATATCATATTGAATGGAATTAAATTGAAACCATTTCCACTTAGATCAGGAACCAGGCAAGGTTTTCCATTGTCCGCATTGCTCTTTAACATTGTAATGGAAGTTTTAGCCATTGCAATTAGGGAAGAAAAGGCAATCAAGGGTATCCACATAGGGTCAGAAGAGATCAAACTTTCACTCTTCGCAGATGATATGATTGTATATCTGGAAAACACTAGGGATTCTACTACAAAACTTTTAGAAGTGATCAAGGAATATAGCAATGTCTCAGGCTACAAAATCAACACCCATAAATCTGTAGCCTTTATATATACCAACAATAACCAAGCTGAACAAACAGTCAAGGACTCTATTCCTTTCACAGTAGTGCCAAAGATGAAATATTTGGGAGTATACCTAACAAAGGACGTGAAAGATCTCTACAAAGAGAACTATGAAAATCTAAGTAAAGAAATAGCCGAAGATGTTAACAGATGGAAAAACATACCATGCTCATGGCTGGGAAGAATCAACATTGTTAAAATGTCCATACTGCCCACAGCAATATACAATTTTAATGCAATTCCTATTAAAGCTCCATTGTCATATTTTAAAGATCTTGAAAAAAATAATACTTCGTTTTATATGGAATCAGAAAAAACCTCGAATAGCCAAAACATTACTGAGCAATAAAAACAAAGCAGGAGGAATCACGCTACCAAACCTGAGACTGTACTAGAAATCCATAGTGATCAAAACAGCATGGTACTGGCACAAAAGCAGAGAAGTAGATGTCTGGAACAGAAAAGAGAACCAAGAGATGGATCCAGCTACTTACCGTTATTTGATCTTTGACAAGCCAATTAAAAACATTCATTGGGGAAAATATTCCCTATTTAACAAATGGTGCTGGGTAAACTGGCTGGCAACCTGTAGAAGATTGAAACTGGACCCACACCTTTCACCATTAACTAAGATAGACTCTCACTGGATAAAAGATTTAAACTTAAGACATGAAACTATAAAAATACTTGAAGAAAGTGCAGGGAAAACTCTTGAAGGAATCGGCCTGGGTGAATATTTTATGAGGAGGACTCCCCAGGCAATTGAAGCAGTACCAAAAATACACTACTGGGACCTGATCAAACTAAAAAGCTTCTGCACAGCCAAGAACATAGTAAGTAAAGCAAGCAGACAGCCCTCAGAATGGGAGAAAATATTTGCAGGTTATACCTCCGATAAAGGTTTAATAACCAGAATCCACAGAGAACTCAAACGTATTAACAAGAAAAGAACACGTGACCCCCATCTCAGGGTGGGCAAGGGACTTGAAGAGAAACTTCTCTAGAGAAGACTGAAGCAAGATCTACAAACACATGAAAAAAAGCTCATCATGCTTAATCATCAGAGAAATGCAAATCAAAACTACTCTGTGATATCACCTAACCCCAGTAAGAGTAGTCCACATAACAAAATCCCAAAACCAGAAATGTTGGCGTGGATGTGGAGGAAAGGGCACACTTCTACACTGCTGGTGGGGATGCCCACTAATACGTTCCTTTTGGAAGGATGTTTGGAGAATACTTAGATACCTAAAAATAGACCTGCTATTTGATCCTATAATTCCTTTACTAGGTCTCTACCCAGAAGACTAAAAGTCACAATATAACAAAGACATCTGTACCAGAATGTTTATTGCAGCCCAATTCATAATTGCTAAGTCATGGAATAAGCCCAAGTGCCCATCGACCCATGAATGGACTAGCAAATTGTGGTACATGTATACCATGGAATACCATGCAGCCTTAAAGAAAGATGGAGACTTTACCTCTTTCATGTTTACATGGATGGAGCTGGAACATATTCTTCTTAGCAAAGTATCTCAGGAATGGAAGAAAAATTATCCAATGTACTCAGCCCTACTATGAAGCTAAATTATAGCTTTCATATGAAGACTATAACTTAACTATAGGACAAGACTATGGGGAAAGGGCCAAGGAAGGGGAAGGGAGGGGGGAGGTTTTGGTGGAGGGAGGGTAATGGGTGGGGCCACATCTATGGTCCATCTTAGAATGGGTACAGGCGATTGCACTAATGTACACAGCTATAATTTAACAATAAAAAAAAACAAAAAAAATAGATAGCATGGCTAGGCACAGGAAATAAGGCCATAACTCTTTTAAGAAATAAAGCCCTGGGCAGCACCTGTGGCTCAGTGAGTAGGGCGCCAGCTCCATATGCCAAGGGTGGCGGGTTCAAACCCAGCCCTGGCCAAATTACAACAAAAAAGTAGCCAAGCATTGTGGTGAGTTCCTGTGGTCCCAGCTGCTCTGGAGGCTGAGGGAGTCACGTAGGCCCAAGAGCTGGAGGTTGCTGTGAGTCCTGTGATGTCATGGCACTCTACCAAGGGCAGTAAAGTGAGACTCTGTCTCTACAAAAAAAAAAAAAATTAATAGAAAAAAAAGAAAGAAAGCCCTCCTCTCCAAATTTATAGATCGTGTGACTTCAGTCATTTAGGAATAGTGGTTTTTAACTCACTGGCGTTAGTTGTCATCTGCTCCTTAATGTTTTATCTCCCCCAGAGGCAGAATGCTTTCTCACTGCTTTCCTGATTTAATCAAGGCCTCTTTAGAAGTGGAAGTCCATTTTTTACTAGCCCAACTCCTTCATCTTGTTTGTTGAAATAAAATTTTATACTACAGGATTAAAAAAAAAAAAAAAGAAGTTCTCTGATGACAGGGACTATGACAGCACAGGCAAATAATATGAAATATGGGCCGGGTGAGGAGGCTCTCTCCAGTAATCCCAGAACTCTGGGAGGCCAAGGGTGGTAGACTGCTTGAGGTCAGGAGTTCAAGACTGGCATGAGCAAAAGCAAGCCCAGGCTCTAAAAGTAGCAGGGCGTTGTGGCAGCCGCCTGTAGTCCCAGCTACTTGGGAGGCTGAGACAAGAGGATCCCTTAAGCCCAAGAGTTTGAGGTTGCTATGAGTTGTGATGCCACAGCACTCTACCAAGGACGACAAAGTGAGACTCTGTCTCAAAAAAAATACTATGAACATCTATATTTTTAAGAATTCGAACCCAATTTTTTGTACAAAAGCTGACCTCAAAATTTAAATTCCCCCCAGCTCTAAGGAAACTACATCTTTATAGGGAATAGTGTAAATGTTTAATAGTAAATTTCATGTCTCTCAGTTTTAATCCATAATTTCAGCCATTGTATCACAGGGGACAGCGTGCAGAGCTAATGACGAATTTCTAGCTCCGTGTCTCATTCATGAAGAAAAGTAGGCATTGACTTAAATATTTTCTACCTTAGTATATGCTTTGAATTTCTACTTATGCAGCCACAAGAATTTGTACTTAATTAGAACTCTTACTGATACACCTGTAAATGTTAATTTCAATAAAAAATGTAGCTTCAAAGACATGTCAGGATAGATTTCTGCCCTGAAATGTATGCAAGCTACTGTGTTTTGGTGTCAGGAAGAGGAAACGTGTAATTTAATGTTTCATTGGTTTGGGATATTAGGTCTTTATAGTTGGCCAAAGTGTTAGAACAAGAAGATTTACAAAGGCTTAGAGCTTTCTTTCCTTTCCAAATCTCTTGCATTAAACTCCTTGGTATTTTCTTAGCCTTATAGACCCTCCACTGGGATAATGTATGAAAAGTTCTTTATATAAGAAAAATAGTAATATTTGTAAAATAATAATAATAATAATGAAATAAATAAATGAAACCTCACCCAATGTGTTTCCTTTTATCAGTAAGCTGGTGTCTATTCCTGCACCAGCATCATGCCACTGAGGCTAGAAGCTAAACCATGAAGTCTGGGGTCCCCAAGAAGAAGAGGAGCATGAGGGAGGTGGAGCAAGTCCTATTTGACAGAACGTAGGAGCTTGGCAGCCTCCAGCTTAGAGGAGTATGGGAAGAAGAAGAGTATCTGAGGCAGAGCGAGAAAATAAGACCTAGATCTCCTCCACATCTCTGGGACTCTTTCATAATGGGGGTTCATGGTAGGAGTGCCCTTATACATGTGGGGAACTCTGGAAGGTTGAGACTAGTGACCTATCTTCCCAACTGTGCCCTGGGGAGACCATATGCTTCCAAGTGAGAGGTCATCAGCAGTGTGGCATTGGTGAATGGAGACCATAATTAGACAATAGCTAACACTATTGAATATGGCTAGGGTGCTAAATACGGTATTCAGGGGAGCCAGAAGTTTCTGTATCCCCAGTGATGATATACCAAAGTGCTTAAAGGGTCAGGAGGATTGTATCCAATTGGATTTGAAATGGACACACAGACTATTAGGACTTCATTACTAGAGGTAAAGATCCAAGATCATGTCCTACACTTGTGGGTACGTACAAGGTGCTTCAAATAGTCAGTGCTCACCACCAGACTAGACCCACTAGGTGTCACTGCCTGTCTCTGAGGCCCCTCCTCCCATTGCCAGAAAGGTCACATAAATGCCTCTGTAAGAATGAATGGATGTGGGTGAGGTGGGGCAGTGAAATGCTCATAGACTGAGAGACCCCATTTACCCAAAGAGCTCTAACGAGTATAAAGGACTGTTTAAGCCCCTGAAAAGTGAAATCTTAAGTGGGAGATTTCGATACCATCCCCACCTTTAGTCAACATACAGCAGGATAAGAGTTTGCGAAACTCAGTTATAGAAAAAAAGAAGCTACATATATATATAATGATGAGAAGCTACATATATATATAATGATAATATATATATGTAGCTCTTTTTTTCTATATATATATATATTTTTTTTTTTTTTTGTATAGCTGAGTGGTAGAGTTTCAAGTTTTTCTATCTCTACCTAAATGTAAGGTTTTATTTATGGAATTATCCATACTTGACATCAAAATGGTAAACATCACATATATGCATTTAATAAATACTTGTTAAAGGACTCTGTGAACTACATCACTGCTTCAGCCAACAACTCATACCCCTTCCTCTTTTTCTCATCAAATATAAGAGAATTATCATGGGGGATGGGGTGACTGGACATGACACAGGTAACTTTCTCCATGAAATGTCACAAATGCTTTGTCTTTATTACACATATTTGTGACTATGCCATCTCAGTGTGTTTGGGCTGCTATAACAAAACACCATAGACTGGGTGGCTTATAAGTAACAGAAATTTATTTCTTACTGTTCTGGAGGATGGGAAGACCAAGGTACTGGCAGATTCCATGCTGGCTGAGAACTCACTTCATAGTTTACAGCCTTCTTCTCACTGTGTCCTCATATGGTAGAAGGGGGAGCTCTCTGGGATCTCTGCTACCTGTATAAGGGCACTAATCACAGTGATGAAGTCTCCACCCTCATGACCTGATCACTTCCGAAAGCCCCCACCTCCATACACCGTCACCTTAGTGATTAGATTTTTTAACATACAAATTGGAGGTGGCCACTAGGGTTCAGTCTACAACAGCCCCCTTTACATTCTCAGATCCAATGAGGTATACAAGATGGAGACCTAAACCCTAAACTCAATTATGGAAGATAGATGAAATTGGCAGTAACTGTCTTACGGAACAGCCTCCACCTGAGAACAAAGAGGCATCCACACCACAGCACTGGGAACAGATCTCACAAGGGACCATACATACCTAAGGGGGTTGCCTGGGATGACAGGCAGGCAGGTAGGAGCCACCAGTCATTAATGTAGAGTCCAAAGATATGAGTCAAAACAGCATATATAGTTCTCTAACACAGGAACTATGATCTCATTCAGAGGATTCAGTGAAAAAACTGTCTCTACTCTCTGCTTCCAGCCACAAACAGAAAGGAAGAGGGGGGACAGGAGGAGCTGTGTCAGAGGAGACCACCCAGCCTATCCCTCCTAATCCCAAAGCCACCATGGCCACAGACCTAGCCCACCCAGGCAGGGGGAAAAGACAGAGGCTATTAGGAATTAGGTGGGAGGTTTTATATAAACAGGACTGATTCTTAAGAACCCAAATGAGACTTCAAAAAACCAACTGAAAAATCAGAGGCTGAGATGTCATTAAACATTTCTAACTGCTCAGAATAGAGCATGTGGTTGGCTGGCAAAGTCGTTAAAAAAAATAATAAAACTGTTTCATGTTGGTCCCACAGAGAGTTCAGATTCCTCAATAAACTGATTGTAGGAAGCTCATGACTCTGAGTTTTCAGGATTTCTCTCAAATGAGGTGATCACAAGACCCAGTGCCCAGGAGGGGCATACACACTTAACAAATGCTGCTAACTTTCTGCTCCCCTTCATCTAAATGGTTTCTGACATCTTTCCATCTTTTTCTACCTCAATGTGATAAAACTATTTACATATAAATTCATAGATACAAAGTAATTTACATAAAATTTTGAACATGCATGTAGCTATGGCTATGTATGCGTATACGTGTGTGTGTGTGTGTGTGTGTGTATTTAAGTGAATTGGCACCCCACTGTCATCCCCACCTCTTTCCAAGGGACAAGACCTGACCTTTCTGCTTTGGCCCAGAGACAACATTGGTTTTCAGTTGTCTTAGAAAGAGCTAAGGAAGATGGAGCATTCTAGACCATGAGCATAAAATTGGGAATGGACACAAACTTTAAAGAAATAAGTGAGAAACTAGGTCAGGCTGAAGAAGATGTTTCTCATTGGAGTTAAGAATAGGAGACAAAGTTGGGTAAATATGGAGGATGGAAGTGGGACGATTAAAACTCTATCCTCTGGGCTACTGGTTTCCTTTCTTCTTTTTGCCCATCCTTCCTGCCCTCTTCCTCTCTTTTCTTCCCACCCTCCCTCCCTTCCTTCCTTCCTTCCTTCTTCCTTCTTTCCTCTTCTATCTCTCATGTCTTTTTCTTTAAGCACCAACAGTTAGGTTTCTTACAAATGAAATTTCACTGGGATGTCAAATACATAAAGTGAAAAAGATAAAACTATTCTGACCGAAGAGCAGGGATAGGAGCCCAGAGCACTCTCATCTCCCAGGGTACCTCTCCCCAAACACCTAAAATTCCTCTACAGAAAACAGAATTAAAACAATTTTAAAAATGCCATTCTTGGAAGTTCCAAATTGTGTGTTTTTAATAGGATTGTGGTCAAATGAAAACATGTCCAAAAACCAACTCAGTATGAGTTGGAGGATGACGTTAAGAGGCCAGTGATAGCACGTGGTGGGGTTGCCATGAAGTCCATCAACAGGGCTAAGCTCCAGCTATGGTTCCAGAATTCCCTTCCCTGCATGGCTCTGGGTTGGAATTGGCCATGAGAGGACTTTGTATGGGATTTAGAAGGTAGAAATGGAGCAGAAGCTGTGCCCAAGATGGGCTGCAGTAGGAAGGTGCCTGTTGCAGCTCCTGACTGCTGCAAGGAGCCTGCAGTCATCCCAGCTCCTGCCATATTTCTGTCAGCTTCTCTGACAACTGGGCTAGTGGCTCTTCAACAGGGGGTTCCAGTAGGCCTGCCATGTCCTTGAACTTGGCTGCATACAGAAGCAAGAGAAAGACGGAGTGTAAGCTTACCCTTGTTTTCTTACAGTACCCACCCACCATTCCTTTCCAATCACTTGCTTCATTGAGTTCAAGCTCCAGCACCAGGGGCAGAAGCACCTGACATGTGCAAACTCTTTCACCTGCTCTCACCATGTAGCAGGCTCAAATCCCCATAGTGAACCCCTGCTTCCTTACCTCTGCTTTGACAGAACCTGGGTGTTGCCTTCAGTCTCAGGTACTCCAGGGGCCAGTAGCAGCCTCCATTCATGTGAGTTGATTTTAAAATCATGGTGGGTCTTCCGGGCAGAAGGACCTATTTGGAGATAGAAACCTGAGGTTCAAGGATGTTGAAATACTGATTTCAGACTCTTAAGACACTGAGATAAGGGGTAAAGATGAGGAAAGAAACCTTGAGTTTTCTGAGAATCAGATAGAGCAATCAGCAGAGAGCTGACAGAGAAAGTCTAGGGAACTTTCCATAGCAAGAAGCAGAGTGGGAAAGAAATCAAAGTAGAAAAAGTCAGAGAAATTGGCCCAAGTTTGGGAACGTACACCATCGTGAAAGCAATGGAGGTGAATTGACTGAGGAAAGGCTTTGTAGTCTCAAAGACGGAAGAGAGGTTGAGGGGAGCAATCTGTAGTAGGAAGGAGAGAAAGAATAGAAGACATTACAAGCACAGCTGCTGTGCAAGGGTGGGGACGCTGACGTAAGGAAGCAGCTCCCACAAGCAGTCCCCACTGGCCTTCTGCCCAGTCAGGTCCAGGCTGGACCACACTCTGCTTTGCTCACCTCAAATATGGGAGCTTGTTCTCACCATTTAGTTTAGTAGTTTATCAAAGGGGTCTTAATTTTTTCTCTGAGCAGGAAAAATGCAAGGAAATTTACCATGGGAAGTGTTGGGGGGAGGTGAACAAGGAAACAAAAGCAATTCACTGTAATCACAGGAAATAGTAACCTCCTTGTGTCAGATTTGGTATGTTATACACTGTAGGTTATTTCATCACTTCTTCTACCAATAAATATTTAATCCTAATTATGTGAAACCATTTCTTTCCTATTGCTGTACCGTTCAGATGAGAAAAGATTTAACCTGGCAATAAATTAAACTCTGAAAATCTGATCCGTGATTTTGTGTCAGAGCAGTGGTTCTCAACCTTCCTAATGCCGCGGCCCTTTAATACAGTTCCTGTGGGTCGTGACTCACAAGTTGACAACCACTGTGTTACAGCCATGCACAAGCCCACAGTCAAGTACATAAAGATCTCAAAGAACAATGGAGAAATCATTATTAAATGGAGATGGCAAAGATATAACTTCCAAGGTATAGAAATCCCAACCCAAGCAAAGAAACAGCTTGTGTGGAAAGAAGGCGATCATTCATGCGAGTCTCACTGAAGTCTTCTTGAAGTTAACTGCCTATTACTCCATTAATAATCCCAACACTTCTCGACCTTCCTCCCCTGCACACCTGCTGGATGGCACTTGTGACCCATTACCACGTGTGTGCTCTGTTTGCTGTGCAGGAATCCTAAGCTCTCACTTCAACTTTATGCCTTTGTTTAAGGGTGGAGGAAGGAAGCATATTGGCATATAGATAAGAGATTTTTTTTTTGGAGCTATAATTTTATTAGGAAATGAGAGAAGATGTATGTGCATGCAGAGAGGTGAGAAGAGTAGGAAAGATGGAACTTAACACCAGGCATTTTCCTCTGGACTCTTAGCACCAAAAGGACCCTGTTTATCCTGCTCTTTGATGCTGAGCCTGGGATTCAGCAAAGTATGTCTCTGATTTGATTACCAACTGGTTTCTTATTAAGTTCTGCCAATAGGAACCATCAGAAAGACAAAGAAAAAGAAGTAGGGAAGGAAATTTTCTGGGTTGCCTCAGGTTTTGTTCTTGCTTTTTCAACACTTCAACCTGTATATAACCAACCTCCTATATTGTTATCTCTCTGTTTGAAAATTCTGGGTTACTCTGTATATATAATCATGCTATGAGATTTTTTTCATTTACTACTCTAAAATCTAGCCCCAAGTCTGGTACCTGATAGTAAAATTATCATTAGTAGTTTCATGGAATTATATATCAAGAAAATGTGTTTCGTGGCCATCTATTCCATCATGTGTAACTCCATGCTGTCTGTATTTGATTGTTTTCCTCTTAATTTTTTTACTAAATCATAACTGTATACATTAATGCATTTATGGGGTACAATGTGCTGATTTTATGTACAATTTGGAATGCTCACATCAGACTAGTTAACATAGCCTTCACCTCACTTACTTATGAGATTTTTTAAAGTAATAACCTTGAATCTACTCAAATATATGGAAAAAATAAATAACTCACAACATATTGTCACTAAAACACATATGGACATGTCCATAAGGCAACAGTGTTTTACAACTGTCTAGCTAAAAACTGGTGGTTTATAAAAAAGAAAATTGCCATCTCCTCCTAAGACTTCACCAGACCACCTATATTGCCCTGGCAGAAGGAACAAGATATCCCAGTGACTGAAGAAATCCTGTGTCTTGGACAACTCTGAGCTCCTTTAGTAATTAGCCTTCCAAAAACATGACTGCAGGCACTCCCTAGTATCTTCATGAGCACTGAAAAGCCCCTGGATAGAAGACTGAAAATACTGTTTGTTCTGGAAAGGGCAAATGTTGGCTGATGGAGCAAGCCCGGATAGATGAACTGGCATCTGTTCTTATACAATCCTCCATAAAAGTGTCCATTAAGACGCCGAATAACACCCAGGCAAAGAAAACAAGTGTCAAGAGGAGGGGTTAGCCAGGCTCAGCTCACACCTGTGGGTCAGCTCCCTCCAGGTTGTCCCCCAACCCACTTGCAGAGGAATCAGACTCTCAGGAGTTAAAGATCAAAAAGATTTAACAGCTCATTTTATCCAGCCCCAGGCATCAGTGCAGGAATGCCCTGTCTCACTTTGGAGGGTCTGGTTTTGTGTGTTTGGGCTGAGGACAGCTCTCTTTGAGATCCCACCGCTTGGGCAGAAGGAAATTCTGCTCTCCCGAGGAGGCAGAGGTGGGCACTGTACAAACAGAAAGAGCTTTCAGATGTGCAGAGCCCTTTATTTTTAGGGGGCTCAAAGAACTTTTTCCATGTGTACTCTTAGGGAAAAAAATGCTATTTAAACAAAAACTGACTGCAGCTGTGTCTGCTTTCTTGGCCAGCGACATAATTCATTTTGGAGGTAAATAGTTCTTTTGTTTCGGCCTATTTTTGTGACACCAACACCCACCCACCCCAAACCCATGATGGTGATAGGAAGGTGTATAGGCACCAATGAGTTAGTAAGAGGTCAGAGTACAGATGGACATATAGACATACACACACGATCGGAGCTGCTTTTTAATAAAATATAAAATGGGGGATGTGAACTGAAGAGAAGACTTCAGGGGTCTGAGCAAAGGAAAGAAGGTGACATAAGAAATATCAGAAGCGGTGGGTCTTCAAGTTGGCTAAACACTAAAATCCACCAGGTAGCTTAAAAAATGTTGATAATCCTATCCCCAAAGGATTTTGATTTCATTGGTTTGGGGTAAGGCTTGGCCACTCGGATTGTGAAAATCTCTCTAGGTGATTCTAACATACTGCCAAGACTGAGAACCGTGGTATCGACTACAGGGAGAAGGTAGCAGAATGTTCCACAGAGGCACACAACTGATAGGACATCCATGTTTAGGGAGGTGGCTAATACATTTATAAAACTATCATTTGATATTACATAGAGATGTTTTCTCCTGTAAAATACAATCAATCCTTACTTCCTACCCTCTAAACGTCACTAAAATTCCCCCAAACTCACAGAGTATTCCAGCGTGACAAATGCTCTGGGGGACAGACAGAGAAAGAGAGATTCCTGGGAATGAGGCAGAGCAGTGCAGAAATAGAACCATAGCAGGGGCTGTGATTACAGCAGGGTGACGGGCCATTCAGAGAGGCAGGAACTCACAGGGTGAATTAATAAATATGACCCACTCATCTGCCTAATTCTAGAGATTTAGGGGAAACGCCGGCATATCAGAAGCTGTTTATATTTAAACATTAAAGGGAAAGATGACAAGAGAACACCGAAGATTGAGAATATCCACATAAGAAAGATTCGGGTTACCCAGGCTACCTGGAAAGGAGAGTGGACTTACTGATTGTCACTGTGGAGAAAAGGGTATCAAACCAGAGAGATTAGCACTGCAGGGAGTCCCTGGCCAAAGTAAGATGAGAAATCTGGCATCCTGACTCTCAGGTTTGGATTCTTCTCATTAGATCCTAGAATCCCATCATCTGTGATTATGCCTCATCATTGCTGGGGACATCAAAACTGGTGCTCTGGGGAAACAAACTTACTTGGCCGTTCAGCCAGACCTGGAGTCATGGAGACTCAGTGCTAGGACAAATGAGGATGCTTACAATCTAAAGTAGATTATTTATCAGTACCCACATGTATAATCAAAGATAATCAAAGTATTTTTAAATTTTTTTTATGAAAAAGAACCATCCTGTGAGAGGAGCATGCGTGGGTAGAAGGGGAAAAAAAAGAGAGATAAAGAACATAGAAACTCTTCAATGAAATGATATTTGGCAGTGTGTCCCAAACAGGCTTGTTCAGAGTAAATTTTATCAAAACTATGTGTTGCGGTTTTTTGTTGTTGTTTTTTTTTTTTTTTTTTTTCAAATAGTCTCTGGGGAGAACTGACATTGATTTCTGAGCTTTAAGTTTTCTTTGAAAATTTCTTCTTTTTTTCTTCTTCCCGTCCATGTTTTTTTTTATTTTTGAGCCGCGTCTGATGCAATTCACAGAAGCCAATTTGAAAATTTCAGGGTATCATCTGTTACAATTTTTTTCTTTGAAATAACTTAAAACTTTGCTATAAAGAGCCATGAAATCAATTAAAGAACCTCTGACTACACTAGAGTAATGAATGAGATACACGTGAAGGCATGCAGCCCAGAGCTGGTGTGTGACAGGTGCTCCATCAACTTTTATTTAAGTCTAGGTTTCTTATTTCTGTGGACTAAATTTGCATAGGTAGATTACTGGGTCAGAATGGACATGCACTTTTTTAAATAGATAGATATCACTAGATTGATTTCCAAAAATGCCAAATGAAATCACTGTTCCCAAAATGATATTTGAGAGGACCATTTTCTTGCATCCTGGTCTTTGGTGTTTATAGATTTTCACTTTTAAACCAGTTATTTTGATAATGCATACAAGACACACTACACTAAAAAATATTCATGTTTGCACCTTTGGATCTTTGTGAGATTGATAAAAAAAATTGAAGACATCAAATACATGGACATGACTCACTGCACAAACATTTAGTGAGGCCTATGTGTCTTGATTTATACAGCGAAGGAACTAAACAGCATGACTTTTTTCAGCAGCCCTTGAAGATTCTGATGATAATCTTGACTTTCTTTATGCAACCGGGGACTCCTTAGCCAGGACCTTGCTCCTCGAGGGTGAGCAAATAAACACGTTTATAAGAAACAGATGGTTATATGAAGACTTTTCACTATAACAAATAGTGTGTCAAGGAGATGACTTTCTTCTCCGTGAACAGCGAAGAGCAGGCATTTCCTCCAGTGTGGATGGTGGGTGCTGCACACTTCAGCCAGACCCCTGATCTGTGTGTGCAAACGGTCAGGATAAGGATGAGGAATTGCCCACATATTTTACATTCCAACTTTCAGATTGTCTCTAGATCTGATCGGATCTGAAATGAGACTAACACATGCTTCATTTCTTTCCAATTTTGGTGGGTTCTGCCTTGACACGGGCAGTGACTTTCTACCCTTAGAAGTTCTTGTGATAGATATGTTGCTTTTGAAAATTTCTGGGTTAGAAAAGAGAAATGAGAGAATTCGGGGGAGTGGCGGGCCTAAAAAGAGGCTTACAATATTTATAACAGGGACTTTGTTTTTAAAAGCTATTTCTAAGGAAAAGAAATTAATGGAGGTCAGAATTATTTATCTGTTGCTGGCGCTGATTAAAATGCTGCCACTCCCGTGACTTAAACATCCTCTACCGTTCAGCTGCTAACGTCAGGGAAACAACCCAACCCCTTTATCGTCTTCCCAAATATTGTGGCCTTGTTCTTAAGAGCAAAACCATTTTTAGCTATGGTGGGGAACTGTAAGGTTTCACCTTCATACAAATAAGAAATTTGCAATTTCATAATTACAGGATACTAGTAAAAGAAGCTTAACCCCCATACCTAGCTTTTAAATTCCAACATGTCCCATCAATGAACTAAATGTATTACTTTCCTGACTCTTAAGATGAAAAAGTACTTTTCCACTGAGTTCTAAGATGGTTTTAATCCCTGCATTTAGGGCTAACTGCTGTTTCCATGGCCTCCTGCTACCTTATATGATTATTCCATTCCTGCAGCTTACAGCTAGACTTTACAGGATTTGAACACATATATTTTCTTTTATAATAAACCAAGAAAAATCATAACACAGAAAACAGATCTTATGAACAAAGTAGTGTCACCGGGCTAGAGGAGCTTCCATCAGCTTTAAGACCAGAGAAGTTGGGTTGAGAAAGAGATGTTCAAATGCACTTCAGGAGCCACCAAGAAGAGAGTCATTCTAATAAATTTGAGGTACACAAGAAAGCCATAGAGGAGCGATGTCCTCCCAACATCTATCCCAACCAGGAAGCAACTTTGCTGTACTTCCTTGGGTAGAAGAGCTGTTTTGATGTAGCCAATGTAGAAAATTAAGCCTAATGTTATATATATATATATATTTTTTTCTACATTGAGTAACTTTCACATGTACCCTTGTAAGATGCACCATAGGTGTGATCCCACCAATCACCCTCCCTCTGCCCATCCTCCCTCCTCCGCTCCCCTCCCTCTCCCCCTTTTCCATATTCTTAGGTTATAACTGGGTTATAGCTTTCATATGAAAGCCATAAAATAGTTTCATAGTAGGGCTGAGTACATCGGACACTTTTTCTTCCACTCATGAGATACTTTACTAAGAAGAATATGTTCCAGCTCCATCCATGTAAACATGAAAGAGGTAAAGTCTCCAACTTTATTTAAGGCTACATAATATTCCATGGTGTATATATGCCACAATTTATTAATCCATTCATGAATCGATGGGCATGTGGGCTTCTTCCATGACTTAGTAATTATGAATTGGGCTGCAATAAACATTCTGGTGCAAATATCTTTGTTATGATGTGATTTTTGGTCTTCTGGGAATATACATAGCAGAGGAATTATAGGATTGAATGGCAGGTCTATTTTTAGATCTCTAAGTGTTCTCAGAACACCTTTCCAAAAGGAATGTATTAATTTGCATTCCCACCAGCAGTGTAGAAGTGTTCCCTTTTCTCCACATCCATGCCAACATCTCTGGTCTTGGGATTTTGTGATATGGGCTAATCTTACTGGAGTTAGTTGATATCTCAAAGTAGTTTTGATTTGCATTTCTCTGATGATTAAAGATGATGAGCATTTTTCATATGTCTATAGGCTGTGCACCTATCTTCTTCAGAGAAGTTTCTCTTCAAGTCCCTTGCCCAGCCTGAGACGGGATCACTTGTTCTTTTCTTGCTTATACATTTGAGTTCTCTGTGGATTCTGGTTATTAAACCTTTGTCAGAGACATAACCTGCAAATATCTTCTCCCATTCTGAGGGCTGTTTGCTTGCTTTACTTACTGTGTTCTTGGCTGTGCAGAAGCTTTTTAGTTTGATCAGGTCCCAGTAGTGCATTTTTGAAGCTGCTTCAATTGCCCGGGGGGTCCTCCTCATAAAATACTCGCCCAGACTGATTTCTTCAAGTGTTTTCCCTGCACTCTCTTCTAGTATTTTTATAGTTTCATGTCTTAAATTTAAATCTTCAACCCAGTGAGACTCTATCTTAGTTAATGGTGAAAGTTGTGGGTCCATTTTCAGTCTTCTACAGGTTGCCTGCCAGTTCACCCAGCACCATTTGTTAAATAGGGAATCTTTTCCCCACTGAATGTTTTTAATTGGCTTGTCAAAGATCAAATAACGGTAAGTAGCTGGATTCATCTCTTGGTTCTCTATTCTGTTCCACACATCTACTTCTCTGTTTTTGTACCAGTACCATGCTGTTTTGATCACTATCGATTTATAGTATATTCTGATGTCTGGTAGCATGATTCCTCCTGCTTTGATTTTATTTCTGAGTAATGTCTTGGCTTTGAGGTTTTTTCTGATTCCATATAAAATGAAGTATTATTTTTTCAAGATCTTTAAAGTATGATAGTGGAACTTTAATAGGGATTGCATTGAAATTATATATTGCTTTGGGTAGTATGGACATTTTAACAATGTTGATTCTTCCCAGCCATGAACTTGTATGTATTTTCATTTATTAACATTTTCAGCTATTTCTTTTATTAGAGTTTTATAGTTCTCTTTATAGAGATTTTTAACATCCTTTGTTAGATAAACTCCCAAATATTTCATCTTCTTTGGCACTACTGTGAATGGGATAGAGTCCTTCACTGTTTTTTCAGCTTGACTATTGTTGGTATATATAAAGGCTACTGATTTATGCACGTTGATTTTGTAACCTGAGACATTACTGTATTCCTTGATCACCTCTAAGAGTTTTGTACTAGAATCCCTGGTGTTTTCCAGATACACAATCATATCTTCTGCAAAGAGTGAAAGTTTGATCTCTTCTGACCCTATATGGATACCCTTGATCGCCTTTTCTTCCCTAATTGCGGTGGCTAAATCTTCCATTACAATGTTAAAGAGCAGTGGAGACAAAGGGCAACCTTGCCTGGTTCCTGATCTGAGTGGAAATGATTTCAATTTAACTCCATTCAATACGATATTAGCTGTGGGTTTGCTGTAGATGGCCTCTATAGGTTTAAGAATATCCCTTCTATACCAATTTTCTTAAGTGTTCTGATCATAAAGGGATGCTGGATATTATCAAAAGCTCTTTCTCAATTAATTGAGAGAATCATATGGTCTTTGTTTTTTAATTTGTTTATGTGCTGAATTATACTTCTAGATTTATGTATCTTGAACCAGCCTTGAGACCCTGGGATAAAACTGACTTGGTCATGTTGTATAATTTGTTTGATGTATTGCTGGATTATGTTTATTAGGATCTTGTTGAATATTTTTGCATCTATATTCACTAGTGATATTGGTCTATAATTTTCTTTTCTTGTTGAATCTTTTTCTCGTTTGGGGATCAGGGTGATATTTGCTTCATAGAATGTGTTGGGTAGTATTCCTTCTTTTTCTATATTTTGGAATAGGTTGAGTAATAGTTCCTCTTTAAAGTATTTGTAGAATTCTGATGTGAAGCCATCTGGTCCCATTGTTTTCTTTTTAGGGAGATTTTGTATGGTTGATGCAATATTCAGAACTTGATATAGGCCTGTTCAACATTTTGAACATTACGTTATTCTGCCTAAGTCTTGGAAGGGGATGTGCTTGCAATTATTGGTCAATTTCCTTTTGATTTTCTTATTTATGAGAATAAAGTTTCTTATAATATTCATTAAGGATTTTTTAAATTTCTGAGAAGTTTGTTTGTCATTTCTGATTGACAAAATTAAAGATTTCACTTTTTTTTCCAGGTTAGGTTAGCCAAACGTTTATCTATTTTATTGACCTTTTCAAAAAACCAAGTTTTTGATTTATTGATCTGTTGTATAATTCTTTTGTTTTCAATTTATTTTAATTCTGCTCTAATTTTTGTTATTTCTTTTCTTCTATTGCAATCGAGGTTGAAATGTTCTTTCTTTTCCAGTTGCTTGAGATGTCCCATTAGGTTGTTGAGTTCCTCTCTTTCCACTCTCTTGAGGAAGGTTTGCAGTGCTAGAAATTTCCCTCTTAGGACTGCCTTTGCAGTATCCCAGAGGTTCTGATAATTCATGTCTTCATTATTGTTTTGTTCCAAAAATTTGGCAATTTCCTTCTTAATCTCATCTATGACCCAGCTATCATTCAGCATAAGGTTATTTAAGTTCCATGTTTTTGTATGAGTATAGAGATTCCTGTTGTTACTGAGTTCAACTTTTATTCCATGGTGGTCCAAGAAGATGCAAGGTATAATTGCAATTAATAATTTCTATTCCTTTAAATTTACTGAGGTTAGACTTGTGACCTAAGATGTGATCGATTTTGGTGTATGTTCCGTGGGCTGATGAGAAGTATGTGTATTCAGTTTTGTTGGAATAAAATATTCTGTAGATGTCTGTGAAATCCAAATGTTGGATGGTTAGGTTTAAATCTAAAATTTCTTTGCTTAGCTTCTTATTGGAGGATCAATCCAACACTGTCAAAGGAGTGTTAAAATCTATGACTATTATGGAGCTGGAGAAAATCAAGTTGCTTATGTCTGTTAGAGTTTCTCTTATAAATTCAGGTGCATTTTGGTTGGGTACATAAATATTAATAATTGAAACTTCATATTATTGAGTATTACCCTTAACAAATATGAAGTGACCATTCTTATCCTTTCTTACTTTTGTTGGTTTAAAACCTATTGTATCTGTGAATAGAATTGCAACACCTACTTTTTTCTGATTTCCATTTGCCTGAAATATGGATGACCATCCTTTCACCCTGAGTCTATATTTATCTTTTAAGGTAAGATGAGATTCTTATATGCAGCAGATATCTGGCCTGTGTTTTTGTATCCAGTCAGCCAACCTGTGCCTCTTTAGGGGACAGTTTAAGCCATTCATATTAATGGAGAATATTGATAAGCCTGGTAAAATTTTGGGTATCCAGTTTTTCGAAAGTACAGTGGACATTTTCAATTCTTTCACCACTGTGGAAGTTGAAGTTTGATCAAAAGTTTCTGAATGAGTTTACTTTTGTGGTAAAGGATTGTGCTGGTCATTATGAAGGATAGGTCTGAGAATATCCTGGAGAGCTGGTTTGGTTGTGGCAAATTTCTTCAACATGTAGATGTCATTAAAGTATTTAATTTCTCCATCATAAATGAAACTCAGTTTATCTGGGTACAGGATCCAGGGTTGAACGTTATTTTGTTTTGGGAGATTAAAAGTCCAAGACCACCCTCTTCTTGCTTGAAAGGTTTCAGCAGGGAGATCTGCAGTCATTCTAATATTTTTCCCTTTGTAGGTTATAGTATTCTTATGTCTGACTGCTTTCAGAATTTTCTCCTTCATATTAACTTTAGTGAAGTTAATTATGATGTTCCTGGGGGATGTCTTATTCAGGTTGAGTCATGCTGGGGTTCTGAAACTGTCTGTTATCTGAATTTCAGAATCTCTTGGCATGTCTTGAAAATTCTCTTTCATAATTTCATGAAGAAGAGCCTCTTTGCCTTGCGAAGCCACTTCATCGCTTTCAGGGATTTCAATAAGGTGGATATTAGCCTTCTTCAAATTATCTCAGAGCTCTCTGAGAAAATGATCCATATTTGCTCTCCATTTCTCTTCCTGTTTGAGATTTTGGGAGCATTCAAAAGCTTTGTCTTCAATGTCAGAAATCCTTTCTTCTTCTTGCTCTACTCTGTTACTGAGGGATTTTACTGTATTTTTCAGATCTTTGATGGCTGCAAATTCTTGCTTCAATGTGTCAAAATCTTTGGTGATCTTTTCTTAAATTCGTTGAATTCTTGAGACAACTTTTGACTTTTTCCTCGAATATCCAATTCTCACTTTTCCACCATTCTATTAATCTTGTTTGTAATCCAAACTCTGAACTTGATTTCCGACTTAGCCATCTGTTTATGAATGGGATCTTCAGTTACATCTGCCATATCTTTCCTTGGGGGGGTTGATCTACTCTGGTTATTTTTGTTACCAGTGTTTTCCCACTGATTTCACCCCATGATTATTTTAGACCATTTGACTAGATGAGTAGATAAAGAAAAGTTGGGTTCGAGGCTTCAGGAGTAGTGATTAACCAGCCCTTTGCCCAAAAGATGGGACTGGTGTCTGTAACTTTTCCCCAGGAGCTTTGTCGAGGATCCATACAGTGCTACTGCCTGAGAAACTGGGGACCTGCTTGGGGGGGTGGGGCTAAGTGGCTCTGTCTTGTTTTCAGCTGGTCTTTGTCCGACCCTAAGGAATCAATTACTTTGGGTTGAAGTCTCGGCTGTGGAGAAATACTAGCAATTAAGTCACCCCGCCGCCCCCAACAGGCAACAATTGGAAAAGGAAACTCAAACCTTCCTGCAACCACACACCCAGGGTACCACTTGGATAGTCCTCAGGCAATTGGCCCAGTTCAAGAGGTCCAAATCAATTGTTTCAGTCAGCACTTGTCTCAGGTGGGAGCGTTTAAAAGGTCTCTGGCAACTAGATCACAGGGGTCTGCTGACAACTCAACTCAAATATGACTTGCTCTGGTGCTCCGTGAGGTCAGGAGGACCCACCCAGCAAATAGATTAGTCTTGGAAGGTTGATGCCTCCTTCCCCACCTTGTACCTCTGTCACACCCAGTCACTGATAACCCTGCAGGGCTGTGACCCAGTTGCCTCCAATGAGCAGATTTCCAGGGGTTTGCACCTGCCTGAATCATAGGGAGATATATGTCTCCTCAGCCAGGCCACTGCTCTCTGCCACTATCCAGCAGGGGGAGGTGAGGCCTGACAACCTCGGGTGCTTGATGGAGGCTGGGAGTGTTCACTCAGTTCCAGCTCCACTCCTGATTGTTGTTACTGATAGAACAGAACAACTTTATGGAATTTGTTTCTGTCCCGGCTAAATTCCCCTACAGAAGAGAAGCTGTTTTGAGTTCACAGAACCTGCGCCTCAGGCTCTGTCTTTGCTGCTGCCCAGTAGTTTGTATTCACAGCCTGGTTAGCTGTCAGTTATAGTCCCCTGCCCTCCTTTGTCTAGGCTAATGATCCCCTGAGGGCTAGGTGCATCTTAGGCTCAGTAAACGGGTCCTCTGGTTTAGCCCTACCCTGGGAATCTGCCGACTCTGCGTGTGCATTTTCTAGTCCTTGTGCTGCACCCAGACCAGTACCACCTCAGGCAAACCCTTTAGTCACGGGGCCTGCATTTCCATCACAGATCTTTTCTGCCAGTGGCTGCCACCAGAGAAGATGCCCAGCCTCCTCTGGTTGCCCAGAGAGACAGGGGGGTGTGGCTCTGGAATATCCAGGGGTGAGCCCTATTGTTGCCAAAAGCGTCTGCTGCTCTGTGCCTTGGGACACCAGCAGCTCCCGTGTGGCTTCCTCTCAGCTGACTGTCCTCTCCTCCACAGAATCATCACTGGCAAGCAGTAGTCCATACCCTGTCCACACCTCTCGAGATAATACTCAAGCATCTGGATTCCTGGGGGACAGGCTTCCAGACCTCAGAGTGAGAGTGGAGGGGAGTGCTGTGAGCTCAGAATTGCATGTAGAGAATATATACAGTTTTAGAGTTTTATGCCTGGCAAGAGAGTGCCATGGCACCCTACTAGGGGAGGTAGGTCCAGTTTTTAGAGGGTCTCTTCCATGGAATATAATGGGAGAACTTTTGAACTCTGATCATTTGTTTATGGGGTACTCCAAGCCATTCTCATGGGGGAGGGGACTCCCGTCTGCTTGGTGATAGATTTTGTAACTCTTGTTTGTATCCTTGGGTTGCAGCTCACTTCAGCAGGGTTGATGTGCATTCTTCAAACTTCTCTCTTGGTGCAGCTCTAATCTGCCAGGTTATTTGCTAAATTTCTGTCCTTTAACTCTCCTTCTGGACGGGAGCCTCTATGGAAAGCTGGCTTCAGTTAGCCATCTTCTCTCTGTCCCCCCATTAAGCCTAATGTTAATAAGTGCTTTAAAGAGGTAGATTTTACAAATCAATCAAAATATAATATATGCTGAAGGTATGGTCATTGATATTAAGATGCCAAATTACACATAATCACTATCAATGTAAAGCAAACCAGAGAAACAAACAAAAACACAATTTTTTTATTATTATTAAATCATAACTGTATACATTAATGCAATCATGGGATACCATGTGCTGGTTTTATATACAATTTGAAATATTTTCATCACACTGGTTAGCATAGCCTTCCTGGCATTTTCTTAGTTATTGTGTTAAGACATTTCTATTCTTCATTTAGTAACTTTCACATGTACCCTTGTAAGATGCACCATAGGTGTGGTCCCACCAATTACCCTCCCTCCTCCCATCCTCTCTCCTCCCCTCCCCTCCCTTTTCCCTTTTCCCATATTCTTGGGCTTTAATTGGGTTATAGTTTTCATATGAAAGCTATAAATATGTTTCTTAATAGGGCTGAGTACTTTGAATACTTTCTCTTTCATTCTTGAGATACTTTGCTAAGAAGAATATGTTCCAGCTCCATCTATATAAACATGAAAGAGGTAAAGTCTCCATCTTTCTTTAAGGTTGCATAATATTCCATGGTGTACATATACAACAGTTTATTAATCCATTCATGTGTCGATGCACAATTGGGCTTTTTGGTCAAATTCCAACTTCCACAGTGGTGAAAGGATTAAAAATATCCATTGGACTTTTGAAAAACTTGATACCCAAAATTCTACCAGGCTCATCAGTATTCTCCATTAATGTGAATGGCTTTAATTGTCCTCTAAGGAGGCACAGGTTGGCTGACTGGATACAAAAACTCAGGCCAGATATCTGCTGCATACAAGAATCTCATCTTACTTGAAAAGATAAATTTAGATTCAGGGTGAAGGGATGGTCATCTATATTCCAGACAAATGGAAATCATAAAAAAGTAGGTGTTGCAATTCTATTCACAGATACAATAGGCTTTAAACCAACAAAAGTAAAGAAGGATAAGGAAGGTCAAAAACAGAATGCTAATGAGGCTTTTATTGTGTCTTTTTGGACATTGATAGATCAATTAAACAAAAATAAATTAGCATAGTAAAGAATACTAATAATTTAAGAAAAATAATGTTTTAAATATGTTGAATAATACACACTATAATGATTGCATTGCACTTTAAAACACCTATAGAACAGTTATAAAAGTTGATCATATATCATATTAATAAAAGCTTATTATAGGGGCTCTTATAAGAAGTTTTCCAAAATGAAAAGAAATACCCCAGAGGAGTTCTGATGTGCATGAAGCCCAATGAGGGGATGACCTGCTAAGATTTATGCAAATTTGAGTGTAATTTGTGTTATTATTAGCCAAAAGTCAGGGAGTAGGTAAGTCATTTTTTGCGGAGTTTAAATTGTTTCTGCTATCATACCAACTAATAGAACAATCCTGAGGTATTAACTATCTGGATTTCCATTATCCTAAATCACCTTTTCTCTTGATTAAGTCAAAAGAAAATGGATATCACTAAAATGAGTTTAGAAAAAAGTCCTTTTGCATTGCCATTTCTAGAAGATAACTCTTTGCTGAAATTGAAATTGTCTCAGAATTTCATGGGAAATTCTGGGAAATCATGGGATTGTCACTGTCATTCATTCCACACCTACACAATGTGATGCAAATCTCCCCATGTGCAAAACTGGTTCATTGAAAAAGCCTGGGAGAACAAGCTTCAGCAACCAGGCTGGCCAAACAGCAGCTCCTTGATCCTATTTTTTTCCCTTTATTAATTTTTTTTTCAGATTAATATAAGGGGACATACAATTAGGTTACACTGCATTCATTAGGTAAAGTCCGAGTCGCAGTTAAACCTTTCTCCCAGAAGTGTGCCATTGCACTTTGTACCTGATAGGTGAGAGCTGATCACACCTCCTCCCCCTCTGTTTTCCTCCTGTCTTTAATTTAAATGTGTTTTTCTTTCATGTGGGCATGTAGTTGTTGGTGTACTAGTTTTATATTAATTTAAGTACATTTTTGGAGACAAAGTCTGCTATCTTGCCCATGCTAGCATGCTGTGGCATCAGACTAGTTCACAAGCAATCTCACACTCACTCCTATCTTAGGCTCCTGAGTAGCTGGGACTACAGGCACCCATCACAATACCCAGCTAATTTTTCTATTTTTAGTAGGGACAGGGTCTTGTTATTGTTCAGGGGAGTGTCAAACTCCTGAACTCAAGGGAGCCTCCCTCCTCAATCTCCCAGAGTGCTGGGATTATAAGCTTGAGTCACCAAGCACCCCAGCTCCTTGATTCTAAATAAAGTCAAACTGGTATATTCCAATGAACCATAACTTTCAGATTTGCATCTGAGAGCAGACAGTCTTATCATCAGATAAATTCATAAGTTACTGTATCCAACTTTTTTTAGTCATCACTGATACACACTGGGCCTAGGTGGGGTCCATGGAAAAATTTCAGGTAAGAACATTTTGAAGCTGTGGGTTTTCAGTGTCTCTCTGGGTGCCACAGTACAGCTTGAAAGAGAAAAATAAAAAATAGAAAAGGTACTCTGATGAACTTAGCAATGCCAAAGTGAGAGAAGGAGGGGGGGAAGCAAACTAGGAATGTGTGCAGAATGATAAATTGACTCTGCATCAAATGAAATAGATTTTGAAATAACTGTGAAAAGTATAAAATGTCTGCGCTTAAAAAGCCTGCCACTGACAAAAGATGAATAAATGGGGCACTTCAAAGAAGGAATTTTCCAGCTGTGGCACATAGGAATCTTCAAAAGCTGTTCCATATGAGATAGCAGGAAAATATTTTAACAATAAATAGAAACAAAGAACTGCATATTATGATATTAGAACTGAAGTTTAGAGAGCGCTATTAACTCTATGTGACAGACACCGGAGATAATGTTGGTTGGTTTCTAAGACATTTATGTTTTAAATTATTATAGCTTAAATTCAGACAATGGAATCTCAAGTGTGATTTTTTTCTTTGTATTCCCAGGAGAATAAGTGTACAGAAATTTGTCAATAATCACAGGGCAAATACCTGCATAACAGACATGGCTGGAACTTGGTGGCCTTGATTTAGACATAAAGAAAAATATTGTGTGTGCTCATATGTTATAAGGGATAAAATGGATCTCACCAATGTGGGCAGGAGTCTGTCTCACTGAAACTGGAGATGAAGGCAGGGTCCAGGATCAGGTGACATCTCATGTGTTCACTCTCGGCTCCAGGGAGGTCACTGCCTTCCTCAGGGCCTCCTCATGCCCTGGCTGACACACTCTCATCATTCACACAGCAGGGCCTCCACACCTCTTTCCTTGGAGTATCTGATCACCTGCTCTAGCAGAGAAATATTTCCTGTGTCTCCTCATTGTCATCTTTACTCCCCGAGCTCTGTGTCTGGCCCCAAACCAGACCAGCCAGTGACCAAAGAATGAACTGTCTCTTTGTTTCTCCTGGAAGGATTTCATGCCCCAAACCCGAAGGCTCAAACTCATGCGGTCACTCAGGACCTCCATGCTCAGAAGGGCCAGCCTGAGGTTTAATCCTCTGTGGTGGCTGTCTTGACATCCTTAATTTTATCTTGGATTGGTATTCTGCAAGTGAAGTTAGATTGAGCCAGAGGACAAGGTCCTTGCAACTTAGAGCTTCCACTTGCATTTGGTTCACAACCCTCTCCAGCCTCTCCAGAATGCGTTTACGGTAGGTTGACCTCCCTCTCTGTTCCCAGGCCCTGCCCCACCTCCTTCCCTAACCTTTCATCCATCCATGCTGGCTATTATCCCAGTGGTAACTCGGATAATATCAGACGGCAGCCCCTCCTCTGCTATGTCTCTCTGCTGGCAGGAAAGAGCTGGGCTAGGCTCATGCACTCCCTTCATTTCTGGCGAAAGGCATGCTGGCAGCAGCTGCCAACCCAGGTGGCTCCATGACAGCCTCTCCCTCACCCTTGATCCAGGTATAGCACATTTCCTGGCAAGGAGATTGCAACCCTCTGAGGGCCACCCCAGCACCATGCACTGTGGAAGTCAGTGGGAAATGGACTTCCCCACCCCTGATTATTTAGCCAGATTTGAGAAAACCTTTTTATTCCCCCTCCAGGGAATTGTAATTCTGCAGTTCTTCATACTAAGCTGAAAGCCTGTACTGTGTGATTGTGATTCACAGATCCTAGTGCTCCCACCTGGAACATTACAAAAATGTCTGTGTCTTTCTCTTCAATGTTATAAATTCCAATATTTGAAAACTCGTATTGTGTTCTCCCAGTTCTTCAGGGTTAAAAGATGTACTTAAAATTTTCTTATTTCATTAAGCTTTGCTAAATATATAGGTAGAAAGGCCTTTTCATGCTGCTTAAATTCCTTTGTAAAGTCACTTAGAATGACATACAACACACTAGAGTTCTTCTGACAAACAGTTCATTAGGTAGATTCATACTTCCACGTGGAGAACAGAATTTGCATTATCACTTGTAATAAAGGCCCCATCATAATGGCTAACATTGAGTTTGTGGTTGATTAAAAGTTCTAAGGCTCACAGAAATGCAAATGTTCCCCCATCTCTCAGTGATGCAATTGATTTTTTTTTTTTTTATTGTTGGGGATTCATTGAGGGTACAATAAGCCAGGTTACACTGATTGCAATTGTTAGGTAAAGTCCCTCTTGCAATCATGTCTTGCCCCCATAAAGTGTGACACACACCAAGGCCCCACTCCACTCCCTTCGTCCCTCTTTCTGCTTCCCCCCCAATAACCTTAATTGTCATTAATTGTCCTCATATCAAAATTGAGTACATAGGATTCATGCTTCTCCATTCTTGTGATGCTTTACTAAGAATAATGTCTTCCACTTCCATCCAGGTTAATATGAAGGATGTAAAGTCTCCATTTTTTTTTAATGGCTGAATAGTATTCCATGGTATACATATACCACAGCTTGTTAATCCATTCCTGGGTTGGTGGGCATTTAGGCTGTTTCCACATTTTGGCGATTGTAAATTGAGCTGCAATAAACAGTCTAGTATAAGTGTCCTTATGATAAAAGGATTTTTTAATCTATGAGCCAGACTATGCTTTTATTTCAGTTAAGCTTTCATGATTTGACCACATTCTCAAGCCAAATGAGAATTCTTAAATCCTCATATTTTTTTTTCTGACCTCGTACCTAGCTCTGTGTCAACAGCCAGTCACAGGTGTCCTTTCATATAAACCCTGCTCATTTATTTATTCAAATATATATTGAGTTGCTCAAAGAAGTGAGAACTATGTTATGTGCTAGAGAGTCCGCGATGAACAAAGGTTGTCCCCACGCTCACAGAGCAGGACGAAGCAGACACGGATCAAATCCCACACAGGTGAGGGTGGCAGGTGACCTGCTCATCAGAGGCCGTGGGGACACAGAGCAGGAGGACTTTTTCTAATCAGGGAAGGCAGAAAGACATCCCAGCAGAGGTGAAGACAGGGCCCAGAACTGAGCAGAGCTGTCCAAGAGAACTGTAATGTGAGCACATGTATCATTTGAGATTTTCTACCAGCTACACTATGAAATATTTCTTAAAATGTAAAATTAGACTTGGAGATGTAGTGGGTATTGGGGAGATGTTAGTCAAAGGGTACAAAATTTTCACTGGACAGGAGGAGTGAGTTCAACAGATCTTATCTACTACATCTACATCATGGTTACTGCGGTTAACAGCAATGCATCATATACTTAAAAGTTGCCAAGGAGATAGATTTTTAAGTATTCTCATCACAAAAAATGATAAGTATGTGAGGTAATGCATTTGTTAATTAACTTGCTTTAGCCATTCCACAATGTATACATATATCTAAACATTATGTTGTGTCCCATAAACATAATTTGTATCTGTCAATGGAACGAAAAAAATATGTATTATATTCCAAAGAGAAAAAAGATAATAGGAAAAAAGGAAAGAAATCCAGGACAAGAATTTTTAGTTGTGAGATTTTTATGACTTCTTTTTATTACATTAAAGCATTTCCTAAAGTTGTTTTACTAAAAAAAGAAAAGGTAAACTTAATTTTAATAAGTATTTCATTTCATCAATTAGTTCCAAAATTGTATCATTTCAGCATATAATTAACATTAAAACATTATGGAGTTTTTTTAATAATTTTTTTTTTCTCCACTGCATCCTTGAAATCCAGAGTAGATTTTGCAGTTTGGACTGATCACACTTTAAATGCTTAATAGGCACGTGTGGCTGGTGGCTACAATATTGAGCTGTGCGAGTGAAGCTAACAAGGGAGAAGTAAGTGAGAGAGATGCTCTTGGAAGAGGGGACTGTGTGTGTTATTACTTTCTGGAGGAAAGACAAAACTGATATGAGAAACCAGGAAACCCAGTGTGGAGAGAGAGATCAGAATGAGCAGGATAGGTGGGGGCACGAGGAAGGAGGCATAAAGCACGTGCCCCTCACCTTTGTCTTTATCTAGAAGTCATGGTGAACCAGTGGGGAATTCTAAGCAAGAATATGACATGGCCATGTTTGACAATCTCACTGTGCCTTCTATGTCTCTGTATAACTCATTGGTAGACACTAAGTTCTGTGACCAACTATACAAGCCTGACACTATCCATTGTTTAGACTGATTACAATTCAATGAGTGATAAGCTTTGAAAAGCAAATACTGTCTTTTTTTTTTTTTTTTTTTTTTTTCTTTTAGAGACAGAGTCTCACTGTACCGCCCTCGGGTAGAGTGCCGTGGCGTCACAGGGCTCACAGCAACCTCTAACTCTTGGGCTTACGCGATTCTCTTGCCTCAGCCTCCCGAGTAGCTGGGACTACAGGCGCCCGCCACAACGCCCAGCTATTTTTTTTTTTTTTTTTTGTTGCAGTTTGGCCGGGGCTGGGTTTGAACCCGCCACCCTCGGCATATGGGGCCGGCGCCCTACTCACTGAGCCACAGGCGCTGCCCGCAAATACTGTCTTTTGCACTCACTAGAGTGCTGACACATAGTAGGTCCCCAATGTGTTATTTTTTGTGTAAATAATGAATAAAAATTAAGGTCATCCCACATGGGCTACTTGCCAAGCATGGGCTACTTCAAGCGATCACCTGATCACTTGAAGTCAGTGGCTTCTTCATTCAATCCCAAAGTCTCAGCTCTCATAATCTTGCATCCTTGACTCACTGCATGAAAGGTCCTATTTGTTCTCTGGGTAAGGGTTTCTGTTAGTTATTAAAAAAAGCTTTCACCTCTTTAGTGTAATAAGAGCACACCCTCTTCCCACCAAATATCTCTCCTCTCAGGACCTGGTCCTGTTACATCAAAACCATTAAAAACCCCACCAAGACAAGCCACAGATCTCAAAGCCTGATTGCTTCCTGCAGAACCAGGAAGGAAACACCAGCTCACACCTTCCCAGTCCCCCAGCCACACTTGCGAGTATAAACCAGATTGTTCATTGCAGCTCAATTCATAATTGCCAAGTCATGGAAGAAGCCCAAGTGCCCATCGACCCATGAATGGATCAATAAATTGTGGTATATGTATACCATGGAACACTATGCAGCATTAAAAAAAAATGGAGACTTTTCCTCTTTTATGTTTACATGGGTGGAGCTGGAAAATATTCTTCTTAGTAAAGTATCCCAGGAATGGAAAAAAATATATATCCAATGTACTCAGTACTACTGTGAAACCAATTTATAATCACTCACACTTGCATATGAAAAATGAAACACAACTTTAGCCTAGGATGAAGGAGGGAAGGGAAGGGAGAGGGGAGGGGAGGGGGGGAGGTTGATAGAGAGAGAGAGATAGTAGGGGGACCACACCTATGGAGCACATTGCAAGTACACGTTGGATCTATCAGGTGTAGAACACAAATGTCTTAATGCTGTAATTGGGTACATGAGGTGAAGGCTATGTTAATTAGTAGGATGTAAGCACTCCAATTTGTACAAATAATCAACACATCAAATCCCATAATGGCACAAATGTAGTTATGATCTATGTACAAATGACTTAATAAAAAAAAATTTAAAAAAGAAACCTGGCTGTGCAGAGAGGATCAGAGATGTTCTCTAAGAATGTCTCGTAGGCTTTCATGCTTGGTGACTGGAAGAGGAGGTAGGTTCGTATTTCAGGTCATGAACAAAGGTATTGGAGGGGCACTCATGTCTTAGGTCAGCCTAAGGAACTAGTTTTAGGCTCTGAAGATCAAGAAGTGAAGGACAGAAGGGAAGGCAACTGAGTTTTTAGATGATGTTTGACTCTTAATCAAAAGCTTCTTGATTCTTTAGGCCCATTCAAAGAATGAGATGTCGCTATCTCATTCTTGGATATCTGTCCCCTCCAAATCTCATATTGAAATTTTACCCCTGATGTTGGGGGTGTGGCCTAGTGGCAGGTATTTTTGTCTTGGGGGTGGATCCTTCACAAATGGATTGGTGCAGTCCCGGCAGCAATGAGTGAGGTGTTGCACTATTAATTTTCCTGAGAACTTATTTTTGAAAAGAGCCTGGCCCCTGCCTCCCTTCTCTCTTCCTTCCTCTCTCTGTGTGATGCCTGCTCCCTTTTGCCATCTGCCATGAGTGGAAGCAGACGGAGGCCCTCACCAGAAGCAGATGATGATGGTGCCATGCTTCTTATACAGCCTGAGAACCATGAGCCAAATAAACTTTTTACCTTTATGAATTACCCAACCTTGGTAGAACACAGTGGCTCACGCCTGTGATCTTAGCACTTTGGGAGCCCAGAAGGGGTGGATTGCCTGACCTCAGGAGTTCAAGACCAGCCTGAGCAAGAGTGAGACCCCCGTTGCTACCAAAAACAGAAAAACTACCCAGTAGTGATGGTGGGCACCTGTTGTCCCAGCTACTCAGGAGGCTGATGCAGGAAGATCGCTTGAGCCTAGGAGTTAGAGGTTGCTGTGAACTTCGATGCTACCATGGCACTCAACCCAGGGCGACATTGTGAAACTCTGTCTCAAAGAAAAAAACATTACCCATCCTCAGGTAGTCCTTTATAGCAACATCAACCCAACTAAGCCCAATGTCAAAAATATGGAGAAGGGTCTTAATGCGTCCTGCCATGGATCTCAGCACACCCAGGCCCTGGGAGCCAGGATGCATAGGCTCACACACAGAGACACTGCGGCAGATTCTTGTATGTGGCCCTAGTGAGGGAAACTTGAGAGCTGTCAACTCTCTCCAAGGATCCTGAGGCTGATGGACACTCATGTAAAGCAACCCCCCAGAAGTACATTTGCCAAATAAAATACAGAACACCCGGTTAAATTTCGATTTCAGAGGAACAATATTCATTTCAGAATGAATCATATCGTGGTATAAGGCCTATAATGGATTATGAGCTGCCTTGACATTTCACCCTGGGAGGTCATGAATGACCTACCTGCATATTTCTCACTATCCCTCCTTGCTATGAGATCATTCCCCAACCAGACAGACCACCTTATTGTGGAAACCAGAACCAAGTGCCTGTTTATCCCTGAATAATGGGCTTCAAGTTCTTGCCAGCCTGTGAAACTGATCAAACCCACAAATCACATTGTCCGGTAGGGACTAGGGGCCACCTTACCTCTTGGTACTACACAGCTCCCTCCCATAGCTCCTATTATGGTCACTGTGTTCCCAAGTCAAAGCCCTGAATTGTCCCTGCCTGGTGTGCAGAGTCCTCCCAGCCCCAACAGTGAGGATATGTGAGTAATGAACTGCTGTCATCTGTCCAGGGTCAAGTTTTGTGTGTCTGGCTAATCTTGTAACCACAGGATGGGAATCCTCCATCACAAACAGGGCAGAGGGGTGATCAAAACAGATATCCTATTTAGAACATACGTATAGTAAAAAAAAAAAAAAAAGAATGCATGAATATCTGAAACTCAAATTTACCTGAGCATATTGTAAAGTTTGTGCATACATGTGCTAAATCTGGCAGCCCTACCTATCATTTATTCATAAATGATAGTCATGGATTTCATGAAGGAGTTAAGGCCATATAGCCTTATGGGTGGGGATTAAGCCTTGAGATTGTGTGTGTGTGTGTGTGTTACTTTCATTGGATCTTATTTGCATCCAACCTATTCCCTCTGGGAAACTCAGGTTAAACCTGTGTGGTTGCCTTGATCCCTCTGAAGACCCTATCTTACCTCTAAGTTAAATCAGGAAATTTGTTATTCCTTCAGGGCATCAAAAGTTGAAATGAGAGCTCTGAATTTTTATCCCACAGCACCTTTCGCTTCATGGCCCTTTGTCCCTGCTGTTTCATTGGTGCTAAAAGTTGACAGAGCCTTTTCATGTGCAGCGACTCAGTGGGCCAGGATTGCACTGTGTTGCATCATAAATATAATTCCAGGGTCGCTGATCTCACGCGTGTCTTTTCCTTCTATTCTGCCACTGTTTAATTTTCTGAAGTCTGTCCCTACAACCAGCCATTTGGAAAACCTCTGCCAAACTACTTTTCCTAAAATTCAACTCTGATTTTTTTTGGTCACTGCTCATCTCAAAACAGTAAATCACCCACCCAGTGAAAGACACGTTCTGTAAGCTGACTTTTAAGATTTTACGTTTCTGGACCCCTGTTTCCTAGCACTCGCACCTTCTGAGAGTTCCTTTTTACAATATAGCCATTCCACCTGCTTACTGCAATCTGAACACACTTTGCTTTTGTTTCTCGATTATTTTGCTAGACCCTTCCCTGCCTGATACTGCATACCCCTTACACCGCAACATTGCCCAGGATATCAGACCTTGAGCATCTCCACAGTTGAATGAAAACTCTCTCAGGTGTTAGCTCCCAGAGTGTGCTGGCTGCTTCCCTTCTGTGTGAGATCACTGCACGGCCTGCAGCAAGCGGCCACCTGCATCTTTCCTCCCGACTAGGTGAAGAAGTCCTTGAGGGTCAGACCCACATCTCACAGCTCTTGAAAATCCTAATCCATTAAATTGGATTTGGGGGTTTTATTTTTACTTAATAGATCAATGACTTTATGTAAATAAGAACCTGGAGGCCCCTTTTCTTCCTCTACAAATGAGCTCCAGTGGCCCTGCTCTCAGCCTGTGGAATTCCACCACCGAGGGTCACCAGGTCAAGACCCAGCCCCTCTCCGGCTCCAATGAGGGAGCCGCCCAGTCCCCTCTGTCACTGTTAGGCTTTCTACTACATGTCTGAAAAACAAAACAAGGCCAGACTCCTCTAAGAATATTTCTCTCAACACCAGAATGTCTAGTTCCTTCCAACTCTAATATTAGATAAACCTAGATTTATAAGTGTTCCTGAAATAAGTCTTTCTCTGCCTTCTGTCTCTCTCTGTGAAGAGATTCCCCGGTGTCAGAAGGGTCTCAAGTCCTGCTCCTCCTCCAGCCCTCCCACGTCCCAGCATAATCTCTTTTGTTGTAATGTTTGTTCATTTGCCTGATTGCTTGTTTGCTGTGATGCTGTTTCCTTCCATGCTGGGACACACACACCCTTCTTGGATTGAGGAGCAGAGAGAGAAAGAGATGTGGGTGTTCTGCTCCAGCCAAACATTTGGCACCACTTCAAGCTAATATTATTTAAATATTTGTGCAATATTTATTTAGGGAGCCCTGTGCAGGGGAAGAAGTGGCAGGTCCTACTTACTGAGGCAGTGTCTTTCTCCTGCTGCTCAGTAGGTCAGTTCTGACCCCAACCTTGCAGCCTCTCCTCAGGAGGACAGACGTCCTACCGTGAACCCAATGTGCCCTTTGTTAGGCTGGCCAAGCAAACTCAATCTTAGCTCTAAAAAGGCCATTCTGTGAGACTGATACAGGTGGTCGTAACTCAGATAAGAGAGACATGCCACGGGCTGCTTGCCTCCTTGTACCTGTCCAGTTACAAACCCGTGAGAAATACACTGGTACCACAGGCCTCTGACACCCTAATAAGATGAGCCAGCCCGAGAGTCTCAGTGATGAGCTGCATGTCCTTGGGGCCCTGATAAGAAAGACTTGTTTGTAGAGCCAGCTGCTCCTCAGCCTGCTGTGTATAGAACTGCCTCCCTCCCTAACGCTGCTGGCATCACTTCCTAGTTCAGCCTACTTCAAGCATAAAATAAACTTCCCGTTATGTTTGTTATATTTGGTATTTGGTCCCATGGTTTTGATCCGGCCCTCATTGTACCTGTCACCCTTCTTCCTCTTACAGTACGTATAGAGTTCAGTAAGTGGCAGCCCCAAACCAAGCTAGATTTTGGTTATTTATTTATTGGTGTTTTTAATGTACTTTCAGTTAAAGTAATAATAAAACCTTCTAAATTCTGTGTTGTACAGGCTGTCACATTCTATATTTGGAAGAAGGGCGAAGGCATAGATGTATGTCATTTAAAAGTTTACCTTATAAATTTTCAAAAGTAATTTAATATCATAATATTTAGTTGTGTATGAAGCAGTTTGGGAGATTTTTTTTTTATGGGATTCTCCATGGGCAGTGTACTTTTAAGACTAGACTGTGTTTTTAGTTGAAGGTTTGTACCAAAGCTTAGCATTATATAGCTTACTGATTGTATTTTATTGCCTAAGAGAATAAATAATATATGTATTATTTTATTTATTTATTTCAGATTGATATGAGGGTACCAATTATTAGATTACATCATTTGAATTTCTTAGGTAAAGTCCCAGTTGTGGTTGAGCCCTTCACCCGGGGGGTGTGCTGTGTTACCTACACTGTGCCCGTTAGGGGACAGGTTACCATTTCTCTTCTCTCCTCACCTTCACTCTCCCTCCCTCCTCCACCCACTTGAATTTAATTGTGTTTTTCTCTCATATGGGCTATAGTTATTTGTTCCATATTAATTGGATTCTTGGATTGAGCACATTGGATTCTTGCTTTTCCATTCTTGTGATAGTTTAAGAAGAATGTGTTTCAACTCCATCCAAATAAATACAATTCAAAGACAACCGACCTAGGCACATCCACACCTCAAATACCCTGTATACTCTGTGTCCTTTGGGAGGAAACGTGCCGTTCAGGTGTGGAAAGCGTGTGGACCTTGGGAAGGAGGCAGTGTCCATACAGCCCAGACACAGTGCCTGCCATGGTGGGTGATTGGCAAATGATTGCATATTCCTGAGGAGAGGCGAGGAGAGACAGAACATGAAAGCGAGGAAATGTGTTCCTAAGCTCTGTTATATCTGTACTTACCCCAGAGAATTTTCTTTTTTTCCAGGAAATTTTGACAACATTAATCATTCTGCTCTTCCATCAGGAGTAGACAAGGTGTGAGGCTTTGTGTCTGCAGAGAGCTAATGTAACGCCAGCCACCAGCCTGCTTCCAAGGGAAGAGGGGTTCACTCTCAGCTCTGACCTGAGCAACCTCTGCCAACATCTCATCTTTGGAAAGGTGGATGATGAATCGTTCATAGCCAAGATCTTATTTCTTCTCTTCCTTCTTCTTAGATTTCAGTGGGGATTGGCTTCTTCCCCTGGGGTTACAGCAGCAGCAAAATAAAACTCCAAAATGGTGTTCAGCTTGGTACACAGAAGCCAGTTGGCCAAGTCTTGCCATTCTGAGTGGCGATCACAGGCACGGTGGTGATAATTCTAGACTCCACTTTCACTCCAGTGGAGAGGGGAGACAGTCACTGCCTTTGCCTGTGTTGGGGGACTCTCCACCACCACCAGCCTCAGTTTGCAGTGTGTTGATGTTTCTGTGTGCTGCTCCACCCTCATCCTCAGTGAAAGGAGCCGGCTTTGTTTGTGACTGCCTTCAATTTTTATCTGAAATGTGATTCTAATTAACTTTACAGCCTCATAACATGAATCCCATCACATGCCATGCTGTAAAGTAGGACGAGATCATGGAGGTTAAAGGATTAGTCTAAGAAATTATTTGTATTAACACCAAACTTATACTGCACTTGTGTTTTTTTTCTTTCTTTCTTTATTTTTTTATTGAATCAAAAAGAGGTAGATCATGTATACATTAATGCATTTAAGAGGTACAACGTGTTGATTTCATATACAATTTAGAATGCTTACATCATACTAGTTGATATATCCCTCACCTCATTTACTTAATTATTGTATTAAGACATTTATACTCTACGCTTTTCTTAACATTTTAAAAAACACTCCATTTTGAGTAATTGGCAAGAATGGCTACAGCTATTGTGTATCCCTGAAAGATATACAATGGATACAGGGTATCTTTCTCTGAATGACAAAAAGAAAATTGAGTCCAATATATCTCAAGCCAGTCATTTTTTTTTTTAAGAAAAAGTAGAAGCTATTGCTATAAACTTTTATTCAGTTTTGTATCATAAGATTCAGTTTATATGTTTAATTTATTTATATCTTTTCTCCCCCTGAGATTTTAAATTTAGGACCCAGTCTTTCAATAGATTGTTGTCATACCCTATAAAAGTGCAACTTCAACTTCACGTCCAGTAGCACCTGTGTGGTCTTCTTTAAAATACGTGTTTTAAAAGTTCTTTTACTTCAAGAGTTTGTAAGCTTATGTTGTGTATTACTATAGAACCAAATGGGAACTTTCTAAAGCAACTAGCCTTTTCTTTATAGGAGGAGAAAATCAGTAAACACATCTCCTGCTGTTGAATGAATTATGCTTCAGGCTGGGGACCGAGATGGGAGATTGAATTAAGGAGCTCAGTGACACGATATATAACTGTGTGGTCTGGCCATGCAAGCCAGGGTGAGGGCCTCCCAAGGAAAAGCCTGAATCACACATCGGGGTCTAAGTGGTGACACTTTTTGCATTTCCAATGGTTATCATCGAGTTGTTCCATTGGCTGGAAGCTTTTCTCCCTAATGTGTATAGTTTCAGGAGATGCATTTCCCAGATTGACAAACCCAGGCTGTGGCATTGGATTCCTGGAAAATTTCCAGGCTGCTTTTGCCACTTTTGCATTACAAAATTGACACACAAATACATCTAGGATGCCGACATGTGCCTGTCCTCCCTATACCCTCTTGCATCATCTCCTTTCTTCCTTTATGTATTTACTCAAGAAATATTTATTGAGTGCCTAGGATATTCCAGGAAGCCAGATGCCAGGCATCCAGGTGCCAAATAGACCAGTCTAAAAAGTATTCATGGACTCTAAGGGATAAAACTCCTATCATCTCCTGAAGTTTGTCATCTCAAAACATACCAACATATTTGGCTTCAGCCTTAGCCTGTCATCTTGTAGTCACACTTCAGAGAGCCAATCACAGTATTATGGAGTGTTTGGAAGAACAAGTTCCCTTCCTCAATCTTTCTTGTCTAAGATTTTAATGACCTAGGACTTAGATTTTAAGCCATTTTATCAGAAATGATACTGATGATTGCAAGAGATTTTTTAAGAAGTTCTTGAACAGCAAGAAGTATATATTTACTCAAGGAAACGAAGCATCCAGTAATAGGGTGGGTGGGATTCAGGCATGGGTTGATCAAGGTTCCTAGTGGTATTTCTCTGTATGTCTCCTGACTCTGCTTTTCTCTGTACGTTAGTTTGCCCTTCAGGTTGGCTTCCAGTTGTGAGGAAATGATGATGCCAACAGCAATTCAAGATAAGCTCTCTAGCTGAAATTCTAGGGGACAGAGAGAAACATCCTGAGCTTTCAAACCAGTCCTCTGGCCAGTGAAACAACAAACAAAAATCATTGGCTCAGGCTTGAATCCTGTGCACATCACCAAACTAATGACAGTCACCATAAAGTCAGCTCAGTCTACCCAAGGTGCAAGGCTACTGCAGACTGGGAAAAACCTAAAGATTATGTTCAAAGAGGGAGCAGGTGGAATGGCATTTTCTACAGATGTGTTGTTAAAGTAAGTAGGAATTGTTACAAATATTATAATATTGTAGTTAGAAGGTTATGTTTAATTTAGCTCAAACCTTTCATGATCCAAGTGAAGAAACTGAAACTCAAAGAGCAAGGTCCTCCAGGCAGCAGGTGGCAGAGCCACAGCTCAAATGCTGGTTTCCCAATTCCCATCCCAGGGCTCTTTCAGGAACTCAGGGCTTCAGTTCAACCTGGCTGTGCCCTCGACTGTTCCTCCTGGAAGCTGTGAAATGGAGTACTGTACTGGGCACCTTGTGTCCCCCTAAATCTCGAGGTTCTGTTGAGAAAGAAGACGGGGGTTATTAATATTGTGAAGCAAACATCAGCCCCTGACCCAATTAAGTATGTTCCTATTGGTATAAAATAGACATTGTGTATTATGTTGTATGCCATTTTACATCCCTTCCGTGCTAAAAGGGTTTTCGTTTTGTTTAAACCAAGAATGGATACTAAATGTTACTAAATCTTTTCTCTGGCATCCTGCCTGGCTTCAGGAGAATTTTCACTCTAGCTCCTGTCCTTTATTCTGGTTCCACTTCCTACCTGACATCATGTGTCTGCAGATGAGAAGCACACTGAGGCATATCTGAAGTAGAGAGTTTAGGATGAAGATCTGAATTGAACCAGAAGCTAAAATTAGGTGTTCATTCACAAACAAAGCTGCCATCAGAGCCAACCAGAGTAGTTTTAAAAACACAAACTCCTAGGAGGCGGAGCAAGATGGCAGCTGAGTAACAGCTTCCTTGCATCTGGGCACCGTGAGTCTGGGGATATAGGACTCCAGGCATCTCTGGCTGGTGGGATCTGCCTATCATCACCCCTGAGAGGATACAGGGAGTCAGCAAGAGACTTCTGGACCCCAAGAGGAGGACTAAAACAGTGGAAAACTGGCAAGTGGTCGTGTGTGTTCAATCCGTCTAAACCCGCCCACAACTGTAAGTTCAGTAGCAGCAAGACTGCAAACCAGAAAGGCCTTACCTGTGAACTGTTTTGGTGTCTTTGCACTTGGCACTCAGCTGAACGACCTTGGGGAGAGCCTGAGCGGGAGTGCGGAGAACTTTGGCCTTTGTCTAGGGCCCCAGTCTGAGCCGCTGAGCCAAACGGAGCTAATAGTGTTTGGCTCTGGCTCACAGACAGACATTGTGAACAATCTGCCCCGGCAAGCTCCGCCCTCAGGGTCGCAGAGCTGGAATTGGGTGGGAGCTGGTAACCCAGTGACCAAGTAGCCTAAGGGCGGGGTCTGAGCCGCTTTGCAGCCCTAACTCTCCTGGGCAGAGGGAGACCAGTTTTGACACACAGGGTAAGTGGATAGCCACTTCAGCAGTGATTCCAGCGACAAGCACTTCCCTGAGAAAGCGTCTGCTCAGTAAGTGAACAAGTTCAAAGTGCCTTTTAAGTGGGCTGAAGAGAGATTTAGGGTGTCTACCTGCTGGGATTTGAGAAACTAGCAGCCTCCAGTCGTATCAGAACTGTGATTAACATCTCATACCCCAGAAGACCACGTGTTGCCCAGACAATATTCAATAACATATACATACTGCTTTGTTTTTGGTTGCATTTTTTTTTTTTTTTTGGTTAGGTTGTTTTTTTTTTGTTTATTTTGATGTTGTGGATGGTTGTTTTGTTTTTTAAGTTCAACCTTTTCCATACAGATCCTTTTTCTTTCTCAATTTTTCTAGTTTAATTATAATTTCCCATTGCTGCCTATTTCAATAATTAGAACTTCATTTTGTTAGTGTTTCTACTGCTATTATTTGGTTTTTCCAGCCAATTTTATCCCGTAAAGTTTTCTGTTTGCTTGTTTTGGTTTGATTTATAGCATTTTTGTCTTTCCTCTCTACTTGGTGGAGGTGGGGTACTGTGTTTGATCAGGTCAGCAAAGAGCTGCTGACCTCAAGGGAACCACCCAACTGGGCACACCCAGAAGGTGTTTTTTTTTTTTTTTAAGGTTGTATCAAAGTACACTACTGTACACCAATATTGCTCTGTCTCCCTCTTTCTGTGCCTCTCTTCTTTTTGTCAATATTCCTTTTACTCACCCCCTCTCCTTTCTCTATTTTTCTTTTTTTTTCCTTATCACTTGGTCCTCCTTTCTTTCATCCCTTTTTTGCTCTTAAACCTTCTCACCCTTCTGGTCCTGCAACCCTTAGTCCACAGGCATGAGAACTTAAAGAGCAAGAGGAAGTGAAAGGAAAATTAGGGCAAGGAAACAGATAAAAGAAATCACCCATGAGGAAGAATCAGCAGAAAACTCCAGGCAACATGAAGAACCAGTCCAGAACAACCCTGCCAAAGGACCATGAGGTAGCTACTGCAGAGGATTCCACGTATACAGAAATGTTAGGAATGACAGAAGGGGAATTTAGAATACACATGTTGAAAACAATGAAAGAAATGATGGAAACAATGAAGGAAACTGCTAATAAAGTGGAAAATAACCAAAAGGAAATCCAAAAACAGAATCAAATATGAGATGAACGATATGAAGAATATAAAAAGGATATAGCAGAGCTGAAGGAAATGAAACAGTCAATCAGGGAACTTAAAGATGCAATGGAAAGTATCAGCAACAGGTTAGACCAGGCAGAAGAAAGAATTTCAGAGGTAGAAGACAAAGTTTTTGAGATAACTCAGATAGTAAAAGAGGCAAAAAAGAAGAGAGACAAAGCAGAACGTTCACTGTCAGAATTATGGGACTTTATGAAGCGTTCCAACATACGAGTTATAGGAATTCCAGAAGGGGAAGAAGAATGCCCCAGAGGAATGGAAGCCATACTAGAGAATATTATAAAAGAAAATTTCCCAAATATCACCAAAGATTCTGACACACTGCTTTCAGAGGGCTATCGGAACCCTGGTCGCCTCAATTCTAACCGAGCTTCTACAAGACACATTGTGATGAACCTGTCCAAAGTCAAGACAAAAGAAAAGATTCTGCAAGCTGCCAAGGAGTAAGCGCCAGTTGACCTACAGGGGCAAATCCATCAGAGTGACCGCAGACTTCTCTAATGAAACTTTCCAAGCAAGAAGACAATGGTCATCTACCTTTAATCTACTTAAACAGAACAATTTTCAGCCCAGAATTCTTTACCCTGCTAAGCTAAGCTTCAAAATTGACGGAGAAATCAAATCATTTACAGACATACAAACATTGAGGAAATTCGCCACAACAAGACCAGCTCTACAGGAAATACTTCAACCTGTTCTGCACACTGACCACCACAATGGATCAGCAGCAAAGTAAGAACGCAGAAATGAAAGGACAGAACCAAACCTCCACACTGATGCAAAAGATAAAACTAAGCAATGAACTCTCACAAAATAAGACGAATAGAATACTACCACACTTATCAATTATCTCAATAAATGTTAATGGCTTGAATTCCCCACTGAAGAGACAGATTGGTTGACTGGATTAAAAAACACAAGCCATCCATTTGATGTCTGCAAGAAACACACCTGGCTTCAAAAGACAAATTAAAGCTCCGAGTCAAGGGTTGGAAGACAATTTTTCAGGCAAATGGAATTCAGAAGAAAAGAGGAGTTGCAATCTTATTTTCAGTAACATGTGGATTTAAAGCAACTAAAGTCAAAAAAGACAAAGATGGTCACTTTATATTGGTCAAGGGAAAACTACAACAAGAAGACATTTCAATTCTAAATATCTATGCACCCAATTTAAATGCTCCCAGATTCTTGAAACAGACCTTACTCAGTCTGAGCAATATGATATCTGATAATACCATCATAACAGGGGACCTTAACACTCCTCTTACAGAGCTGGACAGATCCTCTAAACAGAAATTAAACAAGGATATAAAAGACTTAAATGAGACCCTAGAACAACTGTGCTTCATAGACGCATATAGAACACTCCATCCCAAAGACAAAGAATATACATTCTTCTCATCACCCCATGGAACATTCTCCAAAATTGATCATATCCTGGGACACAAAACAAATATCAACAGAATCAAAAGAATTGAAATTTTACCTTGTATCTTCTTAGACCATAAGGCACTAAAGGTGGAACTCAACTCTAACACAAATTTTCGACCCCACCCAAAGTCATGGAAATTAAACAATCTTCTGTTGAATAACAGATAGGTGCAGGAAGAAATAAAACAGGAAATCATTAACTTCCTTGAGCATAACAACAATGAAGACACAAGGTACCAAAACCTGTGGGACACTGCAAAAGCAGTTTTGAGAGGAAAATTCATCGCTTTAGATGCCTACATTCAAAAAACAGAAAGAGAGCACATCAACAATCTCACAACAGATCTTATGGAATTGGAAAAAGAAGAACAATCTAAGCCTAAACTCAGGAGAAGAAAAGAAATCTCCAAAATCAAATCAGAGATAAATGAAATTGAAAAGAAAAGAATCATTCAGAAAATTAATGAAACAAGGAGTTGGTTTTTTGAAAAAATAAATAAAATAGATAAACCATTGGACAGACTAACGAGGAATAGAAAAGTAAAATCTCTAGTAACCTCAATCAGAAATGATAAAGGGGAAATAACAACTGATCCCACAGAGATAAAAGAGATCATCTCTGAATACTACCAGAAACTTTATGCCCAGAAATTTGACAATGTGAAAGAAATGGATCAATATTTGGAATCACACCCTCTCCCTAGACTCAGCCAGGAAGAAGTAGAGGACCTGAACAGACCAATTTCAAGCACTGAGATCAAAGAAACAATAAAAAATCTTCCAACCAAAAAATGCCCTGGTCCAGATGGCTTCACTCCAGAATTCTATCAAACCTTCAAGGACGAGCTTATTCCTGTATTGCAGAAATTACTCCAAAAAATTGAGGAAGAAGGAATCTTCCCCAACACATTCTATGAAACAAACATCACCCTGATACCAAAACCAGGAAAAGACTCAAACAAAAAGGAGAATTTCACACCAATCTCACTCATGAACATAGACGCAAAAATTCTCAACAAAATCCTAGCCAATAGATTACAGCTTCTCATCAAGAAAGTCATTCATCATGATCAAGTAGGCTTCATCCCAGGGATGCAAGGCTGGTTTAACATACGCAAGTCTATAAACGTTATCCACCATATTAACAGAGGCAAAAATAAAGATCACATGATCCTCTCAATAGATGCAGTAAAAGCATTTGATAAAATCCAGCATCCTTTTCTAATTAGAACACTGAAGAGTATAGGCATAGGTGGCACATTTCTAAAACTGATTGAAGCTATCTATGACAAACCCACAGCCAATATTTTACTGAATGCAGTAAAACTGAAAGCTTTTCCTCTTAGAACTGGAACCAGACAAGGTTGTCCTCTGTCACCTTTACTATTCAACGTAGTGCTGGAAGTTCTTGCCAATAGAATTAGGCAAGACAAGGAAATAAAGGGAATCCAAATGGGAGCAGAGGAGGTCAAACTCTCCCTCTTTGCTGACGACATGATCTTATACTTAGAGAACCCCAAAGACTCAACCACAAGACTCCTAAAAGTCATCAAAAAATACAGTAATGTTTCAGGATATAAAATCAATGTCCACAAGTCAGTAGCCTTTGTGTACACCAATAACAGTCAAGATGAGAAGCTAATTAAGGACACAACTCCCTTCACCATAGTCTCAAAGAAAATGAAATACCTAGGAATATACCTAACGAAGGAGGTGAAGGACCTCTATAAAGAAACCTATGAAATCCTCAGAAAGGAAATAGCAGAGGATATTAACAAATGGAAGAACATACCATGCTCATGGATGGGAAGAATCAACATTGTTAAAATGTCTATACTTCCCAAAGCAATCTACCTATTCAATGCCATTCCTATCAAAATACCAACATCGTACTTTCAAGATTTGGAAAAAATGATTCTGCATTTTGTATGGAACCGGAAAAAACCCCTTATAGCTAAGGCAGTTCTCTGTAACAAAAATAAAGCTGGGGGCATCAGCATACCAGATTTTAGTCTGTACTACAAAGCAATAGTGCTCAAGACAGCATGGTACTGGCACAAAAACAGAGACATAGACACTTGGAATCGAATTGAAAACCAAGAAATGAAACTAACATTTTACAACCACCTAATCTTTGATAAACCAAACAAGAACATACCTTGGGGGAAAGACTCCCTATTCAATAAATGGTGTTGGGAGAACTGGATGTCTACATGTAAAAGACTGAAACTGGACCCACACCTTTCCCCACTCACAAAAATTGATTCAAGATGGATAAAGGCATGAAATAAAAAAGGCATGAAATAATAAAAATCCTCCAAGAAAGCATAGGCAAAACACTGGAAGATATTGGCCTGGGGAAAGACTTCATGAAGAAGACTACCATGGCAATTACAACAATAACAAAAATAAACAAATGGGACTTCATTAAACTGAAAAGCTTCTGTACAGCTAAGGAGACAATAACCAAAGCAAACAGACAACCTACACAATGGGAAAAGATATTTGCATATTTTCAAAAGCTTGATAACTAGGATCTATAGAGAACTCAAATTAATCCACATGAAAAAAGCCAACAATCCCTTATATCAATGGGCAAGAGACATGAATAGAACTTTCTCTAAAGATGACAGACGAATGGCTAACAAACACATGAAAAAATGTTCATCATCTCTATATATTAGAGAAATGCAAATCAAAACAACCCTGAGATATCATCTAACCCCAGTGAGAATGGCCCACATCACAAAATCTCCAAACTGAGATGCTGGCGTGGATGTGGAGAGAAGGGGACACTTTTACACTGCTGGTGGGACTGCAAACTAGTACAACCTTTCTGGAAGGAAGTATGGAGAAACCTCAAAGCACTCAAGCTAGACCTCCCATTTGATCCTGCAATCCCATTACTGGGCATCTACCCAGAAGGAAAGAAATCCTTTTATCATAAGGACACTTGTACTAGACTGTTTATTGCAGCTCAATTTACAATCGCCAAAATGTGGAAACAGCCTAACTGCCCACCAACCCAGGAATGGATTAACAAGCTGTGGTATATGTATACCATGGAATACTATTCAGCCATTAAAAAAAATGGAGACTTTACATCCTTCGTATTAACCTGGATGGACGTGGAAGACATTATTCTTAGCAAAGCATCACAAGAATGGAGAAGCATGAATCCTATGTACTCAATTTTGATATGAGGACAATTAATGACAATTATGGTTATGGGGGGGAACAGAAAGAGGGAAGGAGTGAAGGGGGCGGGGCCTTGGTGTGCGTCACTCTTTATGGGGGCAAGACATGATTGCAAGAGGGTCTTTACCTAACAATTGCAATCAGTGTAACCTGGGTATTGTACCCTCAATGAATCCCCAACCATAAAAAAAAAACACACAAACTCCTGGGCCAAAGCACTAGAAGGCAGAGTCAGAATGTCATGATGTCAACAGAAGTATCCAACCTTCTTTTTTTTTTTCCTGCCACAAATTAGAAGAATAAGAGTTGTCTTGAGCCACACATTAAATACACAAATACTAACAAAAGCTAATGAGCAAAATATAGGTCCATGCACACTTTTCGTGATATCTGACACCATAGATAAGCAAAAGAAAAAAATGTCCTCATAAAATCAGCATACTGCTCTGGGCCACAGGCTGGACATCCCTGAGTGCATTTTTATGAAGGTTTCCTTGATACTCATATATTGCATACATAAACCGTAATTTAGTTTTATTTAATCTTCTCTATGTTAGATGTCTTTAACCCTTTTCAAAAACTTTGTTGCATGTAGAACAAAGAGGAGTTCCTAATGCATTTCCGCACATGGATGCTGCACTCATCCGTGGATCCTTGCCTGGTAAAAGGTTTGAGAGGCAAAGGTTTTGTTGTTGTTGTTGTTTTTGGTTTTTTGAGACAGAGTCTCACTCTGTTGCCCTGGGTAGAGTGTGGGCATGACCATAGCTCACTAAACTCAAACTCTTGGGCTCAAGCGACCTCCTGCCTCAGTTTTTCTATTTTGATAGAGAGGGAGTTTCGTTCTTGCTCAGGCTCATCTCAAACTCCTGAGCTCAAACAATCCCCATGCCAAGCTGAAAAATACTGATGAAGGCAAGGCCATTCTTAGTAATAAAAACAAATTAAAAAAAAAAATCCCCATGCCTCAACCTCCCAGAGTGCTAAGATTACATGCACAACCCACCACACAGGGCCTGAGAGGCCAAGTCTTGAAAGAAGAGATGGACAAAGGTCCTACCTGTACCACTTGCTGTTATACATAAATGTTCCACCTCTAAAAATAAGGCATGACAGGTTGAGGTTGTAATTTGGGAAGATTCATTCCTTATAAGGGACAAGCCAAGGGATGGTGTGACTCCAATAAAATAGTTCTTCAGGATAATCTGGAATAGATGAACATCTCAGATCAGTTTATTTTTGTCTCCTTTATAAGGGGACACTACCTGTTCCTGACATCCTATCTAGACACATAAATTTCTAAAACTTTTTCTATCATGTGAGAAAAGATTAAATTATTAGAAGCCATTGTATTTCCTATTTTTCATTACTTTTCCAACAGAAGAAGTCACTTATCTGATTAGACAATTCAAGTGTCCCATGGATGGATCTGGCTCCTGTGTGTGCAAAGCACCATCTATGCTAGAACTCTGGATCGCTAGTCTGAACCTCCGTCTCTTTCTGACTCTCTCTCTTCCTTCCTCTCATCCTCTTTGTGTCTGTCCTATTTGCAACAAAACACAGGGTGAGTTTGCAAGGAAGTGTTAGGAAGTCCAATTTCAGCCTCAAGTCCAAGATATATTCTAAAATTTTGCTCTCCCAGTAAAAAAGAAAAATACATAATTTAATCATAAACGTGGAACTCCTATGTTTTTATTTATTTTGTAACTTGTGCTTTGAAAATTTCAAACACAAAAAAGTATATGGAATACTATAATGAATGCCCCTCAATCATCACTCAGCTTCAAACAAGTATTAACATACTGCCAAATTTGTTTTATCTGCACCTCCCAAACCCTACCAGTTGTTGCTTATTATTTTTTGACAGCTTTGTAAGGCATAATTTACATTACATATTGTTCACCTGCCGTAAATATATAAGCCAATGATTTTAATAAATTTATAGAACTGGGAAACTATTACCTCAATCTAGTCTTTAATATTCCCCTACAAAATCCCTCATGGCCATTTGAAGTCAGTCCCTACCTTTGGGCCCAGACATCCACTGATCTGCTTTCTGTCTCTATAGGCTTTGCATTTTCTAGGCATTTTGTAGAAATAGAATCATACGGTTTATTCATGTTGTAGCATGCACCAATCGTTTGCTGATTTTTATTGCTAGTAGTACTCTCCTGCATGGAAATGCTACATTGTTTTAAACTATTCACCAAATCACAGATATGTGGAATTTTCAGTTTGGGGTCATAATGCACCATAATATTATAAATTTTCACAAACACTTTCTGGCACGCATATATTTTAATTTCTTGTGAGTAGATACCTACCAAAGGACTTGCAGGAAAGTTTACATTTAAATGATTTGGAAAGTCATCAGAATGTTTTCCAAAATGGCTGTGCCATTTTGTATTCTCACCAGCGATGTTTTTGTTTTTCAACATCTTCTCCAACACTTGTTATTTTATTTATTCTTTATTATAACTAAGAGTGGTTGTGAAGCAATATCTCTATGATTCTATAGCAATTTATCTTTTCCTAATGACTAAGGATGTCAAGTATATTTGCTCATTAGCCATTTATGTATCTTTGTGGTAAAAACTCCACACAGCCATTTTAAACATTCTTTGAATTGAGCTGTTGGCACACTAAGTTGTAAATTTTCTTTATATGTTCTGGATATAGATCTTTTATGAAGTACATGATTGTAACAATTTCTTTCCAGTCTATGGCTTGTATTTTCACTTTCTTAATATCATCTTTGGAAGCACAAACATTTTTAATAAGCATTTTTAATTTTGGTGAAACTCAAATAATCATTTTTACTTTGTCCTCATGTTTTTGATGCCATAGGAATGAGTTGTATAACTTAAGGTCACAAATTGTCTTCTAGAGTTTTATAGTTTCAGCTCCTACACTTAGATAGATGATCCTTTTTTGGACATTTATGTTTATAGTGTGAGGTAAGGGTTTAAATTTGTAGGTTTGCCTACAGATCATTAATTGTTACAACACTACTTGTTAAAAACATGACTTTGCTCATTGAATTGCCTTAGCACCTTGTCAAAAATACATTGAACTAAATGTAAGGGTTTATTTTTGGACTCTTAATTCTATGCCATTCATTGATTTACAAAGTCTCTTTTCATGCCAGGAGCATGCTGTCTCAATAACTATAGACAGTCAGTTTTAAATTGAACTGTATATGTCCTCTAGTTCTGCTCTTTTTCAAAATTGTTTAGCTATTCTTAGTCCTTTGCATTTCCACCTATATTTAGGATCTGCTTGTTAAGGTCTACACAAAGCCTTTGGGAATATATTGATAAGGGATTGTGTTTACGTGAGATTTTCATGGGTAACTGACCTATTGAATCTATAGCTCAATTTCAATGAATCACTCTCTTTACAACATGACTCTTCCTAGTCAAGAACACAACATGGCTTCCCAGGTACAGCTTTAACTTCTTTCAGGAAATATTTGTGGTTTTTCATTGTAAAAGTCTTGTATTTCTTTTGTTAAATTTATTCCTCAGAGGTTTTTTATAATGCTATTATGAATTGAATTGTTTTCTTTCTTTTTTCCTTTTTTTTTTTAAAGATAGGATCTCAATCAATTGCCCAGGCTGGAGTGGAGCACAGTAGGGCAAACACAGATCACAATGGCCTCCAGTAAGTGGGCTCAAATATCCTCCTGCCTCAGTATCCCAAGTAGCTGGGACTACTAGTGTACATTGCAAGTAATGTACTAGTAGTGTACATTTAATTAGTCATGCCAAGCTATTTAAAAATATATATATTTTAGATATGGGGTCTCTCTATTTAACTCAGGCAGTTCCCAAAATCCTAAAGTCAAATAATCCTCTGAAAGTGCTATGATTATAGTCATGAGCCAACGTGCCCAGCTTGAATTATTTTTTGAAATTTATTTTCAAATTGTTTATCATAAGCATAAAAAAACACAATTGACAAGTGTTTGAGGTTGCTGTGAACTGTGACACCATGGCACTCTACTGAGGCTGACTTAGTGAGACTCCTGTCCCCCCCAAAAAAAGAAAGAAAAGAAAGAAAACAAAAGAAAAGAAAATTTTAGGCACATGCCTCACTTCCAGAAGAGGCTCCCATCCAGATGGAGAGTTAAAGGACAGAAATTTAGCAAGTAACCTGGCAGATTAGAGCTGCGCCAAGAGAGAAGGTTGAAGAATGCACATCAACCCTGCTGAGGCAAGCTGAGACTCCAAGGATACAAACCAAAGGTATAAAATCCATCACCAAGTGGATGGGAGTCCCCTCCCCCATGAGAATGGCTCAGAGTACCCCATAAACAAATGTTCAGAGTTCAAAAGTCCTCCCATTATACTCCATGTGAGAGACCCTCTAAAAATACTTCCCCTACTAGGGTGCCATGGCACTCTCCTGCCAGGCATAAAACTGTGTAAAACTGTATATATTCTCTGCCTGCAAATCTGAGCTCCCAGCACTTTCCTCCACTCTCACTCTGGGGTCTGGAGACCTGTTCCCCAGGAGTCCAGATTCTTGGGTGTTTTCTCAAGAGATGTGGACAGGGCCTGGACTACAGCTGGTCAGTGCTGATTCTGTAGCTTGGGAGTGAGGAGAGGACAGTTGGCTGACAGGAAACCATGCTGGAGCGGCGGTGCCCCAAGGCACAGAGCAGCAGCCATTTTTGGCAACAATAGGGATCACCCCTGGATATTCTGGAGTTACAACCCCTGTCTCTCTGGGCAACCAGAGGAGGCTGGGCATCATCTCAGGTGGCAACCACCAGCGGGACAGATCTGGAACGAAAACGCAGGTCCCCTGAGACTTCAACCCAGAGTAACTCTTTCACTGGGGTTGGACAGAGACCAGCTGAAAACAAGACAGACCCACATAGTCCCACCACACTAAACAGGTCCCCAGTTTCTCAAGTGGTAACACTGTACAGGTCCTCGGCAAAGCTCCAGGGGAAAAGTCAAATGATGTAAAATAATCATGAGATGGAATCAGCAGAAAAACTCTGGTAACATGAATAACCAGAGGCAATCAACCTCCCACCCCAAGGAAAGATATGACAGATGTAACTGAAGATCCCATTCATGAACAGCTGGTCGAGATGTTAGAAAATGAATTCAGAGTTTGGATTGCAAACAAGATTAATAGAATGGAGGAAAATTTGGAATTAGAAATTTTAGGAGCAATTCAAAAGTTGAATAGAAATTCAAGGAGAAATTCAAAAGTTGTCTCAAGAGTTCAACTAATTTGAAGACAAAACCACCAAAGATTTTGACATATGGAAGCAAGAATTTGCAGTCCTCAAAGATCTGAAAAAATACTGTAGAATCCCTCAATAACAGACTGGAGCAAGCAGAAGAAAGGATTTCTGACATTGAAGACATAGATTTTGAATGCTCACAAACTCTCAAACAGGAAGAGAAATGGAGAGCAAAAACGTATCATTCTCTCAGAGAGCTCTGAGATATTTAGAAGAAGGCTAATATCCACCTCATTGGAATCTCTGAAGCAATAAAGTGTCTTTGCAAAGCACAGAGGCCCTTCTCCATGAAATTATGAAAGAGAATTTTCCAGACATGCCAAGAGACACTGAAATTCAGATAGCAGACAGTTTCAGAAACCCAGCATGACTCAATCTGAATAAGACATTCCCCAGACACATCATAATTAACTTCACTAAAGTTAATATGAAGGAGAAAATTCTGAAAGTAGCCAGACATAAGTAAAACATTACCTACAAAGGGAAGAATATTAGAATCACTGCAGATATCTCTGCTGAAACTTTTCAAGCCAGAAGAGGGTGGTCATCGACCTTTAATCTCCTAAAGCAACATAACTTTCAACCCCAGATCCTGTATCTAGCTAAACTCAGTTTCATTTATGATGGAGAAATTAAATACTTTAATGACATTCACATGTTGAAGAAATTTGCCATAACCAAATGATCTCTTAAGGATATTCTCAAACCTATCCTTCTTAATGAACAGCCAAATCCTCTACCACAAAAGTAAACTCACTCAGAAACTTTTGATCAAACTCCAACTTCCACAGTGGTGAAAGGATTAAAAATGTCCACTGAACACTTGAAAAACTAGATACCCAAAATTTTACCAGACTTATCTATATTCTCCATTAATGTGACAGCTTAAACTGTCCTATAAAGAAGCACAGGTTGGCTGACTGGATACAAAAAGTCAGCCCAGATATTTGCTGCATACAAGAGTCACATCTTAATGTAAAAGATAAATATAGACTCAGAGTGAAAGGATGGTTGTCCATATTTCAGGCAAATTGTAAGCAGAAAAAAGCAGGTGTTGCAATTCTATTTGCAGATACAATAGGCTTTAAACCAACAAAAGTAAGAAAGGATAAGAAGGGTCTCTTCATATTTGTTAAGGGTAATACAAAATATGCTGAGATTTCAATTATGAATATTTATGCACCCAACCAGAATGCACCTCAATTTATAAAAGAAACTCTAAAACACATGAGCAACTTGATTTCCTCCAGCTCCATAATAGTCAGAGATTTCAACACTCCTTTGGAAGTGTTGGATAGATCCTCCAATAAGAAGCTGAGCAAAAAAATTTTAGATTTAAACCTAACCATCCAACATTTGGATTTAGCAGACATCTACAGAACATTTCATACCAACAAAACTGAGTACACGTACTTCTCATCAGCCCATGGAATATACTCCAAAATCAATCACATCTTAGGTCACAAGTCTAAGCTCAGTAAATTTAAAGGAATAGAAATTATTCCTTGCATCTTCTCAGACCACCATGGAGTAAAAGTTGAACTCAGTAACAACAGGAATCTGCATACCCATACAAAAACATGGAAGTTAAATAACCTATGCTGAATGATAGCTGGGTCATAGATGATATTAAAAAAGAAATTGCCAAAACGACAATGAAGACATGAATTATCAGAACCTCTGTGATACAGCAAAGGCAGTCCTAAGAAGGAGATTTATAGCACTGCAAGCATTCCTCAAGAGAACGGAAACAGAGGAAGTTAACAACTTAATGGGACATCTCAAGCAACTTGAAAAGAAAGAACATTCCAACCCCACACCCAGTAGAAGAAAAGGAATAACCAAAATTAGAGCAGAATTAAACGAATTTGAAAACAAAAAATGATTATACAACAGATCAATAAATCAAAAAGTTGGTTTTTTAAAAAGGTCAATAAAATAGATAAACCTTTGGCTAACTTAACCAGGAAAAAAAAGAGTAAAATATCTAATTTCATTAATCAGAAATGACAAAGATGAAATAATAACAGACTCTTTAAAGGTCTTAGCAAAATAACGAAGAAAATTCCATGAAAGCTATGTTAACTAGTGTGATGAAAATGTGTCAAACGGTCTATGAACCAAGTGTATGGTGCCCCATGATCATACTAATGTACACAGCTATGATTTAATAAAAAAAATAAATAAATAAATAAAAGAAATTCAAAAAATTCTTAATGAATGAATATTACAAGAAACTTCATTCTCAGAAATATGAAAATCTAAAGGAAATTGAGCAATACTTGAAAGCATGTCACCTTCCAAGACTTAGCCAGAATCAAGTGGAAATGTTGAACAGGCCTATATCAAGTTCTGAAATAGCATCAAGCATACAAAATCTTCCTAAAAAGAAAAGCCCAGGACCAGATGCCTTCACTTCAGAATTCTACCAAACCTTTCAAGAGGAATGAGTACCTGTATTACTCAACCTGTTCCAAAGTATAGAAAAAGGAGGAAGACTACCCAACGTGATCTATGAAGCAAACATCACCCTAAACCCCAAACCAGAAAAGACCCAACAAGAAAAGCAAATTATAGACAATGTCACTAATGAATATAGATGCAAAAATATTCAACAAGATCCTAAGAAAGAGAATCCAGCAACACATCAAACAAATTATACATCATGACCAAGTCAGTTTTATCCCAGGGTCTCAAGGCTGCTTCAATATATGTAAATCAATAACTATAATTCAGCACATAAACAAATTAAAAAACAAAGACCACATGATTATCTCAATTGATGCAGAAAAATCTTTTGATAATATCCAGCATCCCTTCATGATCAAAACACGTAAGAAAATTGGTATAGAAAGGACATTTCTTAAACTGATAGAGGCCATCTACAGCAAACCCACAGCCAATATCGTATTGAATGGAGTTAAATTGAAATCATTTTCACTCAGATCAGGAACCAGACAAGGATGCCCATTGTCTCCACTGCTCTTTAACATTGTAATGGAAGATTTAGCCACCGCAATTAGGAAAGAAGAGGTGATCAAGGGTATCCACATAGGGTCAAAAGAGATCAAACTTTCACTCTTCACAGATGATATGATTGTATATCTGGATAATACCAGGGATTCTACTACAAAACTCTTAGAAGTGATCAAGGAATACTGCAGCGTCTCAGGTTACAAAATCAACATTCATAAATCGGTACCTTTATGTATAATAACAATAGTCAAGCTCAAATAACAGTTAAGGACTCTATTCCATTCACAGTAGTGCAAAAGAAGATGAAATATTTGGGAGTTTATCTAACAAATGATGTAAAAGATTTCTCTGAAGAGTACTATGAAACTCTAAGAAAAGAAATAGCTGAAAAAGTTAACAATTGGAAAAACATACCATGCTCAGGGCTGGGAAGAATCAACATTGTTAAAATGTCCATATTACCCAAAGGAATATACAATTTTAATGCAATCCCTATTAAGCTCCACTGTCATACTTTAAAGATCTTGAAAAAATGATACTTCATTTTATATGGAATCAGAAAAATCCTCGAATAGCCAAGACATTACTCAGAAATAAAAACAAAGCAGGAGGAATCTGGCTGCCAGACCTCAGACTACACTATATATCAATAGTGATCAAAACAGCATGGTACTGATACAAAAACAGAGAGGTAGATATATGGAACAGAATAGAGAACCAAGAGATGAACCCAGCTACTTACAATTAATTGGTCTTTGACAAGCCATTCAGTGGGTTTAAGATTCCCTATTTAACAAATGGTGCTGGGTGAACTGGCTGGCAACATGTCGAAGACTGAAACTGGACCCACACCTTTCATCATTAACTAAAATGGAATCTCACTGGATTAAAGATTTAAACTTAAGACATGAAACTATAACATTACTAGAAGAGAGTGCAGGGAAAACTCTTAAAGAAATAGGTCTGGGCGAATATTTTATGAGGAGGACCACCCAGGCAATTGAAGCAGTATCAAAAATACACTACTGGGACCTGATCAAACTAAAAAGCTTCTGCACAGCCAAGAACACAGTAAGTAAAGCTATCAGACAGCCCTCAGAATGGGAGAAGATATTTGCAGGTTATGTCTCCGACAAAGGTTTAATAACCAGAATCCACAGAGAACTCAAACGTATAAGCAAGAAAAGAACAAGTGATCTCATCTCAGGGTAGGCAAGGGACTTGAAGTGAAACTTCTCTGAAGAAGACAAGCGTATATGGCCTACAGACATATGAAAAAATGATCATCACCCTTAATCATCAGAGAAATGCAAATCAAAACTACTTTAAGTTATCATCTAACTCCAGTACGATTAGCCCATTATCACAAAATCCCAAGACCAGAGATGTTGGCGTAGATGTGGAGAAAAGGGAACACTTCTACACTGCTGGTGGGAATGCAAATTAATACATTCCTTTTGGAAAGATGTTTGAAGAACACTTAGAGATCTAAAAATAGATCTGCCATTCAATCCTATAATTGCACTACTAGGTTTATACTCAGAAGACCAAAAATCACATTATAACAAAGATATTTCTACCAGAATGTTTATTGCAGCCCAATTCATAATTGCTAAGTCATGGAAAATGCCCAAGTGCCCATCAATCCATGAATGGATTAATAAATTGTGGTATATGTACACCATGAAATATTATGCAGCCTTAAAAGATGATGGAGACTTTACCTCTTTCATGTTTACATAGATGGAGCTGGAACATGTTCTTCTTAGTAACGTATCTCAAGAATGGAAGAATAAGTATCCAATGTACTCAGCCCTATTATGAAACTAATTTATGGCTTTCATATGAAAGCTATAACCCAGTTATAACCTAAGAATATGGGGAAGGGGGAGAGGAAGACGAGGGAGGGGGGAGGATGGGCAGAGGGAGGGTTATTTGTGGGATTACACCTGCGGTGCATCTTACAAGTGTACATGTGAAACTTAGTAAATGTAGAATATAAATGTCTTAACACAATAACTAAGATAATGCCATGAAGGCTATGTTAACCAGTGTGATGAAAAAATGTCAAATGGTGTATAAACCAGTGTATGGTGCCCCATGATCGCCTTAATATACACAGCTATGATTTAATAATAAAAAACCCAATTGATATCTGTGTTTTGATCTTATATCCTATAACTTTGCTAAACTTATTTATCATTTCTAATATAGTTTTAGGAATTCCATAAGTTTTCTATTCTTAGGTCAAATTATCTAAGAATAAGAGGATTTTATTTCTTCCTTTATAATTCAGATGCCTTCAACTTACTGAATTTCTATTCTAAATTTTTTGAGAACTTTTATCACAAATAGATGTTGGATTTTGTCAAATACCTTTTCTGGATGATTATGTGGTTTTGTCTTTTATTCTAATAATTGGTGCACTACATTAACAGTTTCAAATGTTAAAGCAATTTCCCATTTCTGGGATAAACAACATTTGGTCATGTTGTATAATCCTTTCTATATATTACTGGATTTAATTTGCTAATATTTCCTTTAGGATTTTTGTTTCTTTATTCATAAAGTATATTAGCCTATATAGTTATTTCTTTCTTGTAATTTTTTTTGCACTTTCATATGAAGTTAATACTAACTTCAGGAGAAATGAAAATTTTCTCTTTTATTCTAATTCATGAAAAGAGTTTGTGGAAAATTGACATTTTTTTTCAATATCTAACAGAATTCATCAGCAAAGCCAGCGAGACCTGACTTTTTTTTTTTTTTATTGTTAAATTTTTTTATTGTTTTACTGTTAAATCATAGTACATTAGTGCAATCAAGGGGTACAATGTGCTGGTTTCATATACAATTTGAAATAATCTCACCAAACTGTTCAACGTAGCCTTCATGGCATTTTCTTAGTTATTGTATGTAGACATTTGTATTCTGCATTTAGTAAGTTTTGCCTGAACCCATACTAAGATGCACAGTAGGTGTGGTACCACCTATTACCTTCCCTCCCCCTCCCCCCCTCCCTTTCTCTCCCTTGGCCCTTTCCCCATATTCTTGTGTTGGGTTATAGCCTTCATGTGAAAGCCATAAATTAGCTTCATAGTAGGGCTGAGTACATTGGATACTTTTTCTTCCATTCTTGAGATGCTTTGCTAAGAAGAATATGTTCCAGCTCCATCCATGTAAGCATGAAAGAAGTAAAGTCTCCATCTTTCTTTAAGGCTGCATAATATTCCATGGTACACATGTACCATAATTTGCTAGTCCATTTGGGGGTCGATGGGCACTTGGGAGTCTTCCATGACTTAGCAATTATGAATTGGGCTGCAATAAACATTCTAGTACAGATGTCTTTGTTATGTTGTGATTTTTGGTCTTCCGGGTATATACCTAGTAGAGGAATTATAGGATCGAATGGCAGGCCTATTTTTACATCTCTAAGTATTCTTCAAACATCCTTCCAGAAGGAACATAGCAGTGTGCATTCCACCAGCAGTGTAAAAGTGTGCCCTTTTCTCCACATCCATGCCAACATCTCTGGTTTTGGGATTTTGTTATGTGGGCTACTCTTACTGGAGTTAGGTGATATCTCAAAGTAGTTTTGATTTGCATTTCTCTGATGATTAAGGATGATGAGCTTTTTTTCATGTGTTTGTAGATCATGTATCTGTCTTCTTTAGAGAAGTTTCTCTTCAAGTCCTTTGCCCACCCTGAGATGGAATCACTTGTTCTTTTCTTGCTAATACATTTGAGGTCTCTGTGGATTCTGGTTATTAAATCTTTATCAGAGGTATAACCTACAAATGTATTCTCCCATTCTGAGGGCTGTCTGCTTGCTTTACTTACTATGTTCTTAGCTTTAAAGAAGCTTTTTTAGTTTGATCAGGTCCCAGTAATGTATTTTTGATACTGCTTCCATTGCCTGGGAGTCCTTCTCATAAAATATTCTCCCAGGCCAATTCCTTCAAGAGTTTTCCCTGCACTTTCTTCAAGTATTTTTATAGTTTCATGTCTTAAGTTTAAATATTTTATCCAGTGAGAGTCTATCTTACTTAATGGTGAAAGGTGTGGGTCCAGTTTCAGTCTTTTACAGATCGCCAGCCAGTTCACCCAGCACCATTTGCTACATGGTGCTTTTCCCCACTGAATGTTCTTAATTGGCTTGTCAAAGATCAAATAATGGTAAGTAGCTGGATTCATCTGTTGGTTCTCTATTCTGTTCATAGTTTTCTTTATAGAGACATTTCATGTCCTTTGTTAGGTATACTCCCAAATATTTCATCTTCTTTGGCACTACTGTGTAAGGAATAGAGTCCTTGACTCTTTTTTTGGCTTGGTTATTATTGGTATATATAAAGGATACAGATTTATGGATGTTGATTTTGTAGCCTTAGACATTGCTGTATTCCTTGATCACTTCTAAAAGTTTTGTAGTAGAATCCCAGGTGTTTTCCAAATATACAATCATTTCATCTGTGAAGAGTGAAAGTTTGATCTCTTCTGACCCTATGTGGATACCCTTTATCGCCTTTTCTTCCCTAATTGCAATGGCTAAAACTTCCATTACAATGTTAAAGAGCAATGGAGACAATGGGCAACCTTGCCTGCTTCTTGATCTAAGTGGAAATGATTTCAATTTAACTCCATTCAATATGATATTGGCTGTGGGTTTGTTTGTAGATGGCCTCTATTAGTTTAAGAAATGTCCCTTCTATACCAATTTTCTTAAGTGTTCTGATCATGAAGGGATGCTAGATATTATCAAAGATTTTTCTGCATCAATTGAGAGAATCATGCAGTCTTCATTTTTTAGTTTCTTTATGTGCTGAATTACATTTATAGATTTACATATGTTGAAACAGCCTTGAGACCCTGGAATAAATCCCACTTGGTCATGGTGTATAATTATTTTGATGTGTTGTTGGATTCTGTTTGTTAGGATCTTATTGAGTATTTTTGTATCAATATTCATTAGTGATATTGGTTTATAATTTTCTTTTCTTGTTGCGTCTCTCCTTGGTTTAGGGATCAAGGTGATGTTAGCTTTGCAGAATGTGTTGGGTAGTATTCCTTCTTTTTCTGTATTTTGGAAGAGGTTTCATCATTTAGGTACTAGTTCTTCTTTAAATGTTTGGTAGAATTCTGACATAAAGTCATGTGGTCCTGGGCTTTTCTTTTTAGGGAGATTTTGTATAGTTGATGCTATTTCAGAACTTGATATAGGCCTGTTCAACATCTCCACTTTGTTCTGGCTAAGTCTTGGTAGGTGGCGTACTTCCAACTACTGATTGATTTCTTTCAATTTTCATATTTCTGAGAGTAGGGTTTCTTATAATATTTGTTAAAGATTTTTGAACTTCTGAGGGGTCTATAATTATTTGGTATTTGTCATTTCTGATTGATGAGATTAGAGATTTTACTCTTTTTTTTCTGGTTAGGTTGGACAAAGGTTTATCTATTTTATTGATCTTTTCAAAAAACCAACTTTTGGATTTATTGATCTGTTGTATAATTCTTTTGTTTTCAATTTTGTTTAATTCTGCTCTGATTTTAGTTATTTCTTTTCTTCTGCTGGGTTTGGGGTTGAAATGTTCTTACTTCTCCAGTTGCTAGAGATGTCCCATTAAGTTATTAATTTCCTCTCTTTCTGTTTTCTTGAGGAAGGCTTGCAGTGCTATAAATTTACTTCTTAGGACTGCCTTTACAGTACCCCAGAGGTTCAGATAATTTGTGTCTTCATTGTTGTTTTGTTCCAAAAATTTGGTGATTTCCTTCTTAATCTTGTCTATAACCCATCTATCCTTCAGCATAAGGTTATGTAGCTTCCATGTTTTTGTATGGGTATGCAGATTCCTGTTGTTATTGAGTTCAACTTTTATTCCATGATGGTCTGAGAAGATCTTTATATGGAATGACCCTGTGTAGCTCCTCTGGGGCTACCCCAGCCAGGGAGTTCTTGTTGTCGGAGCAGCTCCAAAGTGTGACACACCCGGATCCAGCAACAGGGCGGGGTGGAGTGGTGCACACAGTTCTGGGAGTGCCTAGCACCCTAGTGACTTTGGCTCAGAGACCCCAAGGCTCCAGCAGTCTCTGGCCAGGAGAAGGGCTCTGTATAGAGGCAGGAAGGCTCCAGAGGGCACGTGGCTACCAGAGTCCCTGGCCAGACAAGCAGGCCAGGGTAGAAGCAGGAAGGGTACAGGAGGGAGGACGTGGGGTTGTGTGGCTCCCAGAGTTCCTGGTCAGGGTGTGCGGAGGCCCAGCCGGCGCACCAGGGTCAGGGCGGGGACAGATCTCTGATTGCGGCGCAACTCTTATGGAGGTCTGGGCGCTGATCGCTGATTGTGGGCAGCTCTCATGGAGGTCCAGGTGCTGCTCATGTGGTGTTTTTACGTTGTTGAGATACTTCATATAGGATACTGGTCTTCAGTTTCAACCGCGTTGCTACTACAAGACCCAGCAATTCCGCTCCTAGATGTTAACCTTTAAAATGCCATTTATTCTATGAATATTGTCTTGAAAGAAGTCAATTTTGTATCTTAGATCAAAATATAAAGTAAGCTTAAAGAATTAGGGAAAATGTGTGAAGTCTATTTGGTCCTATGAGGTGGCACCTCTGCTGGGTCTTTCTCAAGGCCTGACTTTATGAGAGTTCAATTACTAACTCAATTTCTTTGTTATTGGTCCATTCAGATTTTCTCTTTATCCCTGGATTAATTTCAATAATTCTAAATTTTTTTCCATTTCATCTAACTCATCTCCTTTGTTGGCACAAATTTGGTCAAGGCATTGCTTTGTAATTCTTTCTGTTAATGTCTTATTGATATCATTGATTCCAGCTGTGTAGTATTTCCTTCCTTCAGCTTGTTTTTGGTTTAGTTTTCTGTCTCTTGTTTCAGTTTGGTAAAAAAGGAGGTTAAGTTACTGATTGAAGTCCTATCTTCTTTTCTAGTACGGATATTTAAAGGTCTAAATTTTCCTCTGAGCTTGACTGTATCCCACATATTTTGATAATGTTTTCATTTACATTCATTTCAAAATGTTTTCTGGTTTCCATTGTGTTTTTTCTTTCTTCTTTACTCATGTGTTATTTAAAACTAGCCAGGTGTTATAGCAGGCACCTGTAATCCCAGCTAGTCAGGTGGCTGAGGCAGGAGGATCACTTGAGTCCAAGAGTTTGAAGTTGCTGTCAGCTATGATGCCATGGCACTCTACCGAGGGCAAATTGATAATACAAACTCAAAAATAAAAGTCTTTGAGAATTTCCCCATTTTCTTTCCATTGTTGTTTAAAATTCCACTCTGGTGGCTTGGCACCAATTTCTCAGTGAGTAGGGCACCAGCCATAAACACCGAAGCTGTCAGGTTTGAGCCTGGCCTGGGCCTGCTAAACAACAATGAAATCTGCAACCAAAAAATAGCCAGGCTTTGTGGTGGGTACCTGTGCTGAGGCAAAAGAATTGCTTAAGCCCAGGAGTGTGAGTGAGGTTGGTGTGAACTGTGACGCCACAGCATTCTATGCAGAGCAACTCTGTGTCTTAAAAAATAAAATTCCATGGTGTTTAGGAACATTTTGTATGGGTATGCAGATTCCTGTTGTTATTGAGTTCAACTTTTATTCCATGATGGTCTGAGAAGATGCAAGGAATAATTTCTATGTTTTAAATATGCTGAGGTTGGATTTGTGGTCTAGAGTGTGGTTGATTTTGGAGTATGTTCCGTGGGCTGATGAGAAGAATGTGTATTCAGTTTTGTTGGGATGAAATGTTCTGTAGATGTCTGTTATGTCCAGATGTTGAATGGTTAAGTTTAAATCTAAAATTTCTTTGCTAAGCTTCTTTTTGAAGAATCTATCCAGCACTGCTAGAGGAGTGTTACACTCTCCAAATACTGTGGAACTGGAGGACATTGAATTGTTCATGTCTGTTAGAGTTTCTCTTAGAAATTGAGGTGAGTTCTGATTGGGTGCAGAAATATTAATAATTGAAATCTCATCATATTGAGTCTTACCTTTAACAAATATGAAGTGTCCATTCTTATCCATACTTATTTTGGTTCATTTAAAGCCTATTGCATCTTCGAATAGGATGTCAATGCCTGCTTTTTTCTGCTTTTCATTCATCTGGAGTATAGATGACCATCACTTCACCTTGAGTCTATATTTTTCTTTTAATGTAAGATGAAATTCTTGTATGCAGCAGATATTTGGCTTGAGTTTTGTATCCAGTCAGCCAACCTGTGCCTCTTTAGAGAACAATTTAAACCAGTCACATTATTTGAGAGTATTGATAAGCCTTTACAGAGTCCAGTGGACATTTTTAATCCTTTTGCGACTGTGCAAGTTGAAATTTGATCAAAATTTTCTGGTTAGGTTTACTTTTGTGGTGGAGGAGTACGCTGGTCTTTAAGGAGAATAGGTCTGAGAATATCTTGGAGTGCTTGGTTTAGATATGGTAAATTTCTTCAACATGTGAATGTCATTAAAGTATTTAATTTCTCCATCATAAATAAAACTCAGTTTATCTGGGTACAGGATCCTGGGTTGAAAGTTATTTTGTTTTAGGAGATTAAAAGTCGATGACCATCCTCTTCTAGCTTGAAAGTTTTCAGCAGAGAGATCTGCAGTTATTCTAATATTATTGCCCTTGTAGGTGATGGTTTTCTTTCGTCTGGTTGCTTTCAGAATTTTCTCCTTCATATTAACTTTAGTGAAACTGATTATGATGTGTCTGGGGGATGTCTCTTTCGGGTTGAGTCATGCTGGATTTCTGAAACTATCTGCTATCTGAATTTCAGAATCTCTTGGCATGTCTGGAAAGTTCTCCTTCATAATCTCATGGAGAAGAGACTCTGTGCCTTGTGAAGCCACTTCTTCGCTTTGGGGATCCCTATAAGACAAATATTGATTTTCTTGAAATTATCCCAGAGCTCTCTGAAAGAGTGATCTGTTTTTGCCCTCCATTTCTCTTCCTCTTTGAGAGTTTGGGAGCGCTAGAAAGCTTTGTCTTCAATGTCAGAAATCATTTCTTCTGCTTGCTCCATTCTGTTATTGCGGGATTCGACTTTGTTTCTCAGATCTTTGAAGGCTGCAACTTCTTGTCTCAATGTGTCAAAATCATTGGTCATTTGCTCTTTGAATTCACTGAATTCTTGAGATATCTTTTGGGTTACTGCTTGGAATTCTAGTTCGATCTTCTTTTCTATCCATATTCTGAATTCGATTTCTGACATCTCAGCCATTTGTTTGTGCATGGGATCTTTTGCTGTTTCTGCCCCATTGATCCTTGGAGGAGTTGATCTACTCTGATTATTCATATTGCCATAGTTTTTCCTTTGATTTCACCTCATGAATTTTTGTTCACCATTTCCTCTAGCTGTCCTTAGAATTGGGGAGATGCCTCTCCAAGATTAAACCCCAGTGGGATCACTCTATTGTTGCTAGATCTTTGTAGGGAGATGTTTAAGTTGATATGCACTCACAATTGTTGCATCTTTCTGATAGATTGAACCTTTTATTCACATGATACCGCCCTATTGTGTGTAATCCTGTTTATAGTCTTCAAGTCCTTTTTGTCTTCTATTAATATAACTTACATCTCTTATTGTTAATATTTGCTTTCAATTTCTGTAAATATAAAATGTGTCTTTTATGGAAAACATATTTTTGGATCTTTTTTTTTTTTCTTAATCAGATCAGATAATTCCTGCTTTTTCATTGGATTGTTTAGTTCATTCACATTGTAATAGAATTATTGATGTAGGTAGCTGGACATCTGCAATTTTGATATTTTGTTGGCTGTATGTCTCTTTTGCTTTTTTCCTCTTTTCTTTTTCTTGCCTTCTTTTTTTGTTAAATAACTGTTTTTAGTGTATCAATGTTGCCTTTTTAATTATATATACTTTTAGTTACTTTTTTGCAATTCCTCTATGAATTACAATTTACATCAGAGTTTATCACAATCTATTCTAAGATAATGACAACTTAATTAATATAAAATACAAAACCTTTGCCCCAACATAGCTCCATTTTTTTCTTCCTTCATGCCATAGTTATCATATGTATCACACCTCCATACATTATAAATTCAACAATGCAATGTTAAATTATTGTTTCATACAATCTCACATAAATCTCGAAAGAAATTAAGAGAAGAAAAGAATAAAGTCTTAATCTATACAATCTTGCCTCGGGACCCATAGCTCACCAGCCACATGCACTGGGGCTGGTGGGTTCAAAACTGGCCAGGGTCTGTCAACAATGACAAAAGTAACAAAAAAATATCTGGGCATTGTGGCAGGCACCTGTAGTTATAGCTACTTGGGAGGCTGAGGCAAGAGAATCGCTTAAGCCCAAGGGTTGGAGGTTGCTGTGAGCTGTGACACCGTGGCACTCTATCAAGTGAGATATAGTGAGACTCTGTCTCAAAAAAAAAAAAGTATATAATCTTGTATGTTAATCTCTGCTTTTACCATTCACAGTCCTCTTCATGTCTTTCTTTGTACTGACCTGAGTTACTACCTGGACTTTTTTTTTTTTTTTCAGCTGTAAAAACTTATTTTAGTATTGCATGGAAGGCTGGTCAGCAGCAACACATCATCTCAGTCCTTGTTCATAGTAGAAGAGTGCGTTTCTTCTTAAAATGTCATGGTAGGGAAGAAAACTAATCTCCATGAAGGTCAGTTTTTAGTAAGGAAGGCAACTGACCTTATCTATGTATTAGTTTAATTTATCCTTTATTGCCTGGTGCTCTTAAAAGATACAAGGTATAACTTCAATTCTTTTAATTTTGTTGAGAATTGATTTGTGTCCTAGGATGTGACCTATTTTGGAGAATGTTTCATGAGCTGATGATAAGAACATATATTCTCTAGCTTTCAGATGGTATATGTGTATTAAGCACGTTTGTTCTAGGGTTGTGTTTAAATCCCTTGTACCTTTGTTTAGTTTCTGTTTAGGGGATCTGTTCAGCTCTGTAAGAGGGGTGTTAAAGCCTTCTGCTATTACAGTGTTATGGGATATCATATTGCTCAGATCCCTCAAGATCAGTTTCATAAATCTGGGAGCATTTGAATTGGGTGCATACACATTTAGAATTCAAATATTCTCTTGTTGTTGTCCACATTTGTCTTTTTTGACCTTATCTGCTTTAAATACACGTGTACCTGAAAGAAAGATTGCAACCCCTCCTTTCTCCTGAATTCCGTTTGCCTGAAAAACTGCTTTCCAACCCTTGACCTGGAGTCTTCTTTTGCCCTTTTAGGCTAGGTGTGTTCTCTGGAGAGAGCATATAGATGGCTTATGCTTTTTTTATCCAATTAACCAGCTTGTGCTTTTACAGTGGAGAATTTGAGCCATAAACATGTATTAAAGAATTGATAAGTGTGGTGGAGTTCTATTTATCTTATTTTTTGAAAGTCTGTTGCTTAGTTTTAACCTTTGTGTCACTGTGTAAGCTAGGTTTTATCCTTTCATATCTGAGGATTTACTTTGCTAATGGTCCATTATGAAGTATTAGTTTAATTTCTAACTATTCATATTTATATATAATACTTTCAAGGCAGTGATGGGTGATAGAGGGTAAAGGTATAAGATGAGTTATTTAAATAAATATTTTGAAATAGATGTTTTGTGTTAAAGTATGAAGCTCATTTTGTCATTTGACCAAAATATGTGATGTCCATCATCTCACATAGAGTACCAGTCTCTCTGGGTGAAGGTCTAATTTCAACCAAGTCCCTCAAAAGAGATCCTGCAAATAATATGAAAGAATAATTCCACACTTTGTTATAAAAGCAGCAGGGTCAACTTTTAACTTTATTTCCTTTTTGGATCCTAAAGTATAAAAAAAAACCCGAAAAACAAAAATATGAGGAATGAGAGCTGGGGTAACTCAGATTAACTAATTGGAAAAATTATAAAAGGTAGAGAAAATCAAAGAAGATTAATAAAAATTAGAATATTAAATTGATGTTCTTGTTTATTTGAAGAGAAGTGTGTGTGTGTGTGTGTGTGTGTGTGTGTGTGTGTGTGTGTGTGTGTGTGTGTGTGGTGAACATCCAGGAATAATCCATGTGAACTATGCACTCCGCTTTACAGGAATTACCCATATGACATATGCTGAATGGATTAATGGTTTATAAAAAAGTGTGTTAGCTTTACATCCTAAAGCTCATTTTTCCTTGCATTGTCATATAATAGTTCATCTTCAATAAGTATCTCTACCTTGGGACAAGGTACTCCAGGGGCATGGCACATAATTTATAACAATAATGGAAATGGGAAGCTAAGTATTCATAGCCATGGGACCCCTGCATATTTGGAGAGAAGGAAAAGTTTTATCACCCATGAAAAGGCTAATGAGATAGGCAGATTTCAGGGGAAAATGATCTTTTTGTCCTGCCCTTTGACCTTGTTCTACCAGTGGGACTCATGTCTAAAATGTAATGATTCCAGCATGCTCTTTTTGAGTATAGGATCATATGACATATGGGCTGAGTTACTCAGAACTCAGAGCATTCGTCAATAAAAGACAACTTAATCGGTTGCCTTAATTATGTCACCTTCACTCCTATGACATAACCCCAGCGACAGTTTGAGGAGGGCTAGATTTCAGTTCAACATCTCAGTCTGCTCCCCAACTTCCAGTACAGTCTTTCAGACAGATAGCTGTGGTCCTCTGCAACTGGGGGAGAATTTGTATATTTGGCAGTTGGAAATGCAGCTCTGGGTCTCAGGAGATAATTCAGGGGAGGAGAAAGAGATGTGAGAGTTAGAATATGTCTAAACCAGGTTGGCCATTTTATGAGCCAATTCTGACCGTTTTCCTCCTCTTTACTCAGTAGCTGGGAGGCAACCATCTTGAAGCAGGTGGAATTACGAGGATGCTATTGGGCCTCTGCTAAATGGCAGTTAGTCCCTCAGGTAGGCAGATGTTGCATAGGACTGTTTCTTTCTCTTTTTTTTATTATCTTTTATTTATTTATTTATTTTCTTGTTAAATCATAGCTGTGTACATTAGTGCAATCAAGGGGTACAATGTGCTGGTTTCATATACAATCTGAAATATTCTCATCAAACTGTTCAACGTAGCCTTCATGATATTTTCTTAGTTATTGTATGTAGACATTTGTAGTATGCATTTGGTAGGTTTCACCCATACCCATTCTAAGATGCACTGTAGGTGTGGCCCCACCCATTACCCTCCCTCCAACCTAACCTCCCCCCTCCCTTCCCCTCCTTTGGTCCTTTCCCCATATTCTTGTGCTATAGTTGGGTTACAGCCTTCATATGAAAGCTGTAAATTAGCTTCATAGTAGGCTGAGTATATTGGATATTTTTCTTCCATTCTTGAGATACTTTGCTAAGAAGAATATGTTCCAACTCCATCTATATAAACATGAAAGAGGTAAAGTCTTCATCTTTCTTTAAGGCTGCATAATATTCTATGGTATACATGTACCACAATTTGCTAGTTCATTCGTGGGTCGATGGGCACTTGGGCTTCTTCCATGACTTAGCAATTATGAATTGGGCTGCAATAAACATTCGGGTACAGATGTCTTTGATATATTGTGATTTTTGGTCTCCTGGCTATAAACCTAGTAAAGGAATTATAGGATCAAATAGCAGGTCTATTTTTAGATCTCTAAGGATTCTCCAAACATCCTTCCAAAAGGAACGTATTAGTGTGCATTCCCACCAGCAGTGTAGAAGTGTGCCCTTTTCTCCACATCCACGTCAACATCTCTGGTTTTGGGATTTTGTTATGTGGGCTAATGTTACTGGGATTAGGTGATATCTCAAAGTAGTTTTGATTTGCATTTCTCTGATGATTAAGGATAATGAGCTTTTTTCATGTGTTTGTAGATTGTGCATCTGACTTCTCTACTGAAGTTTCTCTTCAAGTCCTTAGCCAACCCTGAGATGGGATCATGTGTTCTTTTCTTGCTAATATGTTTGAGTTCTCTGTGGATTCTGGTTATTAAACCTTTATCAGAGGTATAACCTGCAAATGTATTCTCCCATTCTGAGGGCTGTCTGCTTGCTTTACTTACTACGTTCTTGGCTGTGCAGAAGCTTTTTAGTTTCATCAGGTCCCAGTAATGCATTTTTAATACTGCTTCAATTGCCTGGGAGTCCTCCTCATAAAATATTCACCCAGGCTGATTCCGTCAAGAGTTTTCCCTGCATTTTCTTCAAGTATTCTTATAGTTTCATGTCTTAAGTTTAAATCTTTTATCCAGTGAGAATCTATCTTAGTTAATGGTGAACGATGAGGGTCCAGTTTCAGTCTTTTACAGATCGCCAGCCAGTTCACCCAGCACCATTTGTTAAATAAGTAATCTTTTCCCCACTGAATGTTTTTAATTGGCTTGTCAAAGATCAAACAATGGTAAGTAGCTGGATTCATCTCTTGGTTCTCTATTCAGTTCCAGAAATCTACTTTTCTGTTTTTGTGCCAGTACCATGCTGTTTTGATCACTATCGATTTATAGTACAGTCTCGGGTCTGGTAGCGTGATTCCTCCTGCTTTGTTTTTATTTCTGAGTAATGTCTTGGCTATTCGAGGTTTTTTCTGATTCCACATAAAATGAAGTATCATTTTTTTCATGATCTTTAAAATATGACAATGGAGCTTTGATAGGAATTGCCTTAAAATTATATATTGCTTTGGGCAGTATAGACATTTTAATGATGTTGATTCTTCCCAGCCATGAGCAAGGTATGTTTTTCCATTTGTTAACATCTTCAACTATTACTTTTCTTAAAGTTTCTTTTTTCTCTTTATAGAGATCTTTCACATTTTTTGTTAGATAAACTCCCAAATATTTCATCTTCTTTGGCACTAATGTGAAAGGAATAGAGTCCTTAACTGTTTTTTCGTCTTGGCTACTGTTGGTATACTTAAAAGCTACAGATTTATGGGTGTTGATTTTGTAGCGTGAGACATTGCCGTATTCTTTGATCATTTCTAAAACTTTTGTAGTAGAATCCCTAGTGTTTTACAGATATACAATCATGTCATCTGCGAAGAGTGAAAGTTTCATATCTTCTGACCGTATGTGGATACACTTAATCGCCATTTCTTCCCTAATTGCAATGGCTAAAACTTCCATTACAATGTTAAAGAGCAATGGAGACAATGGGCAACCTTGCCTGGTTCCTGATTTAAGTGGAAATGATTCCTTTTTTTTTTTTTTTTTCAAATTTTACATTATCAACAATTTATTTATTTTTATTTATTTATTTTTTTTATTGTTGGGGATTCATTGAAGGTACAATAAGCCAGGTTACACTGATTTCAATTGTTAGGTAAAGTCCCTCTTGCAATCATGTCTTGCCCCCATAAAGTGTAACACACACCAAGGCCCCACCCCACTCCCTCCGTCCCTCTTTCTGCTCCCCCCCATGACCTTAATTGTCATTAATTGTCCTCATATCAAAATTGAGTACATAGGATTCATGCTTCTCCATTCTTGTGATGCTTTACTAAGAATAATGTCTTCCACTTCCATCCAGGTTAATACGAAGGATGTAAAGTCTCCATTCTTTTAATGGCTGAATAGTATTCCATGGTATACATATACCACAGCTTGTTAATCCATTCCTGGGTTGGTGGGCATTTAGGCTGTTTCCACATTTTGGCGATTGTAAATTGAGCTGCAATAAACAGTCTAGTATAAGTGTCCTTATGATAAAAGAATGTTTTTCCTTCTGGGTAGATGCCCAGTAATGGGATTGCAGGATCGAATGGGAGGTCTAGCTTGAGTGCTTTGAGGTTTCTCCATACATACTTCCAGAAAGGTTGTACTAGTTTGCAGTCCCACCAGCAGTGTAAAAGTGTCCCCTTCTCTCCACAACCACTCCAGCATCTGCAGTTTTGAGATTTTGAGATGTGACCCATTCTCACTGGGGTTAGATGATATCTCAGGTTGTTTTGATTTGCATTTCTTTAATATACAGAGATGATGAACATTTTTTCATGTGTTTGTTAGCCATTCGTCTGTCATCTTTAGAGAAAATTCTATTCATGTCTCCTGCCCATTGATATAAGGGATTGTTGGCTTTTTTCATGTGGATTAATTTGAGTTCTCTATAGATCCTAGTTATCAAGCTTTTGTCTGATTGAAAATATGCAAATATCCTTTCCCATTGCGTAAGTTGTCTCTTTGCTTTGGTTATTGTCTCCTTAGCTGTACAGAAGCTTTTCAGTTTAATGAAGTCCCATTTGTTTATTTTTGTTGTTGTTGCAATTGCCATGGCAGTCTTCTTCATGAAGTCTTTCCCCAGGCCAATATCTTCCAGTGTTTTTCCTATGCTTTCTTGGAGGACTTTTCTTGTTTCATGCCTTAAGTTTAAGTCCTTTATCCATCTTGAATCAATTTTTGTGAGTGGCAAAAGGTGTGGGTCCAGTTTCAGTCTTTTACATATAGACATCCAGTTCTCCCAACACCATTTATTGAATAGGGAGTCTTTCCCCCAAGGTATGTTCTTGTTTGGTTTATCGAAGATTAGGTGGTTGTAAGATGTTAATTTCATTTCTTGGTTTTCAATTCGATTCCAGTGTCTATGTCTCTGTTTTTGTGCCAGTACCATGCTGTCTTGAGCATTATGGCTTTGTAGTACAGACTAAAATCTGGTATGCTGCTGCCCCCAGCTTTATTTCTGTTACTGAGAACTGCCTTAGCTATACGGGGTTTTTTCCGGTTCCATACAAAACGCAGAATCATTTTTACCAAATCTTGAAAGTACGATGTTGGTATTTTGATAGGAATGGCATTGAATAGGTAGATTGCTTTGGGAAGTATAGACATTTTAACAATGTTGATTCTTCCCATCCATGAGCATGGTATGTTCTTCCATTTGTTAATATCCTCTGCTATTTCCTTTCTGAGGAGTTCATAGTTTTCTTTATAGAGGTCCTTCACCTCCTTCGTTAGGTATATTCCTAGGTATTTCATTTTCTTTGAGACTATGGTGAAGGGAGTTGTGTCCTTAATTAGCTTCTCATCTTGACTGTTATTGGTGTATACAAAGGATACTGACTTGTGGACATTGATTTTGTATCCTGAAACATTACTGTATTTTTGGATGACTTCTAGGAGTCTTGTGGTTGAGTCTTTGGGGTTCTCTAAGTATAAGATCATGTCGTCAGCAAAGAGGGAGAGTTTGACCTCTGCTCCCATTTGGATTCCCTTTATTTCCTTGTCTTGCCTAATTGTATTGGCTAGAACTTCCAGCACTGTGTTGAATGGTAAAGGTGACAGAGGACAACCTTCTCTGGTTCCAGATCTAAAAGGAAAAGCATTGAGTTTTACTCCATTCAGTAAAATATTGGCTGTGGGTTTGTCATAGATAGCTTCAATCAGTTTTAGAAATGTGCCACCTATGCTTATACTCTTCAGTGTTCTAATTAGAAAAGGATGCTGGATTTTATCATATGCTTTTTCTGCATCTACTGAGAGGATCATGTGATCTTTATTTTTGCCTCTGTTAATATGGTAGATAACGTTTATGGACTTGCATATGTTAAAAAAGCCTTGCATCCCATTCATCATCACTTGATCATGATGAATGACTTTTTTGATGATAAGCTGTAATCTATTGGCTAGGATTTTGTTGAGGATTTTTGCATCTATATTCATGAGTGAGATTGGTCTGAAATTCTCCTTTTTGTTTGGGTCTTTTGCTGGTTTTGGTATCAGGGTGATGTTTGCTTCATAGAATGTGTTGTGAAAGATTCCTTCCTCCTCAATTTTTTGGAATAATTTCTGCAGTACAGGAATAAGCTCTTCCTTGAAGGTTTGATAGAATTCTTGTGTGAAGCGATCTGGACCATGGCATTTTTTGGTTGGAAGATTTTTTACTGATTCTTTAATCTCGGTGCTTGAAATTGGTCTGTTCAGGAGCTCTATTTCTTCCTGGCTAAGTCTAGGGAGAGGGTGTGATTCCAAATATTGATCCATTTCCTTCACATTGTCAAATTTCTGGGCATAGAGTTTCTGGTAGTATTCAGAGATGATGTCTTGCATCTCTGTGGGATCAGTTGTTATTTCCCCTTTACCATTTCTGATTGAGGTTACTAGAGATTTTACTTTTCTATTCCTCATTAGTCTGGCCAATGGTTTATCTATTGTATTTATTTTTTCAAAAAACCAACTCCTTGTATCATTAATTTTCTGAATGATTCTTTTCTTTTCAATTTCATTGATCTCTGATTTGATTTTGGATATTTCTTTTCTTCTACTGAGTTTAGGCTCAGATTGTTCTTCTTTTTCCAATTCCATAAGATCTCTTGTGAGATTGTTGATGTGCTCTCTTTCTGTTTTTCAAATGTAGGCATCTAAAGCGATGAATTTTCCTCTCAAAACTGCTTTTGCAGTGTCCCACAGGTTTTGGTAGCTTGTGTCTTCATTTTTGTTATGCTCAAGGAAGTTAATGATTTCCTGTTTCATTTCTTCCTTCACCCATCTGTTATTCAACAGAAGATTGTTTAATTTCCATGTCTTTGGGTGGGGTCGAAAATTTGTGTTAGAGTTGAGTTCCACCTTTAGTGCCTTATGGTCTGAGAAAATACAAGGTCAAATTTCAATTCTTTTGATTCTGTTGATATTTGTTTTGTGTTCCAGGATGTGATCAATTTTGGAGAATGTTCCATGGGGTGATGAGAAGAATGTATATTCTTTATCTTTGGGATGGAGTGTTCTATATGCGTCTATCAAGCACAGTGTTCTAGGGTCTCATTTAAATCTCTTATATTTTTGTTTAATTTCTCTTTAGAGGATCTGTCCAGCTCTGTAAGAGGAGTGTTAAAGTCCCCTATTATTATGGTATTATCAGATATCATGTTGCTCAGACTGAGTAACGTCTGTTTCAAGAATCTGGGAGCATTCAAATTGGGTGCATAAATATTTCGAATTGAAATGTCTTCTTCTTGTATTTTTCCCTTGACCAATATAAAGTGACCATTTTTGTCTTTTTTGACTTTAGTTGCTTTAAATCCACATGTATCTGAAAATAAGATTGCAACTCCTCTTTTCTTCTGAATTCCATTTGCCTGAAAAATTGTCTTCCAACCCTTGACTCGGAGCTTTAATTTGTCTTTTGAAGGCAGGTGTGTTTCTTCCAGACAGCAAATGGATGGCTTGTGTTTTTTAATCAAGTCAGCCAATCTATGTCTCTTCAGTGGGGAATTCAAGCCATTAACATTTATTGAGATTATTGATAAATGTGGTAGTATAATATTCGTCTTATTTTGTGAGAGTCCATTGCTTAGTTTTATCTTTTCCATCAGTGTGGGTTTTAGGTTCTGTCCTTTAATTTCTGAGTTCTTACTTTGATGCTGATCCATTGTGGTGGTCAGTGTGCAGAACAGGTTGAAGTACTTCCTGTAGAGCTGGTCTTGTTTTGGCGAATTTCCTCAATGTTTATATATCCATAAATGATTTGATTTCTCCGTCAATTTTGAAGCTTAGCTTAGCAGGGTACAGAATTCTGGGCTGGAAATTGTTCTGTTTAAGTAGATTAAAGGTAGATGACCATTGTCTTCTTGCTTGGAAAGTTTCATTAGAAAAGTCTGCGGTCACTGATGGATTTGCCCCTGTAGGTCAACTGGCGCTTACTCCTTGGCAGCTTGCAGAATCTTTTCTTTTGTCTTGACTTTGGACAGGTTCATCACAATGTGTCTTGGAGAAGCTCGGTTAGAGTTGAGGTGACCTGGGGTCTGATATCCCTCTGAAAGCAGGTTGTCAGAATCTTTGGTGATATTTGGGAAATTTTCTTTTATAATATTCTCTAGTATGGCTTCCATTCCTCTGGGGCATTCTTCTTCCCCTTCTGGAATTCCTATAACTCGTATGTTATAACGCTTGATAAAGTCCCATAATTCTGACAGTGAACGTTCTGCTTTCTCTCTCTTCTTTTCTGCCTCTTTTACTATCCGAGTTATCTCAAGAACTTTGTCTTGTACCTCTGAAATTCATTCTTCTGCCTTGTCTAACCTGTTGCTGATACTTTCCATTGCATCTTTAAGTTCCCTAATTGACTGTTTCAGTTCCTTCAGCTCTGCTATATCCTTTTTATATCCTTCATATCGTTCATCTCTTATTTGATTCTGTTTTGGATTTCCTTTTGGTTATTTTCCACTTTATTAGCAGTTTCCTTCATTGTTTCCATCATTTCTTTCATTGTTTTCAACATGAGTATTCTAAATTCCCTTTTTGTCATTCCTAGCATTTCTTCATAGGTGGAATCATCTGCAGTGGCTACCTCATGGTCCCTTGGCGGGGTTGTTCTGGACTGGTTCTTCATGTTGCCTGGAGTTTTCTGCTGATTCTTCCTCATGAGTGGTTTCTTTTATCTGTTTCTGTGCCCTAATTTTCCTTTTACTTCCTCTTGCTCTTTAAGTTCTCGTGCCTGTGGACTAAGGGTTACAGGACGAGAATTGTGAGAAGGTTGAAGAGCAAAAATGGGATGAAAGAAAGGAGGACCGAGTGATAAGAAAAAAAGAAAAATAGAGAAAGGAGAGGGGGTGGGTAAAAGGAATATTGACAAAAAGAAGAGAGGCACCGAAAAAGGGAGACAGAACAATATAGGTGTACAGTAGGTTACTTTGACACAACCTTAAAAAAAACCCACCTTCTGTGGGTGCCCAGTTGGGTGGTTCCCTTGAGGTCAGCAGCTCTTTGCTAACCTGATCAGACACAGTACCCCACCTCCACCCAGTAGAGAGGAAAGACAAAAATGCTATAAATCAAACCAAAACAAGCAAACAGAAAACTTTGCGGGATAAAATTGGGTGAAAAAACAAATAATAGCAGTAGAAACACTAGCAAAAATGAAGTTCTAATTATTGAAAAGACAGCAATGGGAAATTATAATTAAACTAGAAAAATTGAGAAAGAAAAAGGATCTGTATGGAAAAGGTTGAACTTATAAAACAAAACAACATCAACAACATCAAAATAAACAAAAAAAAACAACCAAACCAAAAAAAAAAAGAAAAAAAGAATAAGAAAAAAAAACACAACCAAAAACAAAGCAGTATGTATATGCTATTGAATATTGTCTGGGCAACACGTGGTCTTCTGGGGTATGAGATGTTAATCACAGTTCTGATACGACTAGAGGGTGCTGATTTCTCAAACCCCAGCAGGTAGACACCCTAAATCTCTCTTCAGCCCACTTGAAAAGCACTTTGAACTTGTTCACTTGCTGAGCAGAAGCTTTCCCAGGAAAGTGCTTGTCGCTGGAATCACTGCTGAAGTGGCTATCCACTTACCCAGTGTGCCAAAACTGGTCTCACTCTGCCCCTGAGGGTTAGGGGTGCAAGGCGGCTCAGACCCCACCCTTAGGCTACTTGGTCGCTGGGTTACCAGCTCCCTCCCAATTCTAGCTCTGCCACCCTGAGGGCAGAGCTTGCTGGGGCAGATCGCTCACAATGGCTCCCTGTGACCCAACGCGAAACACCATTAGCTCCGTCTGGCTCAGTGGCGCAGACTGGGGCCTTAGACAATGGCCAAAGTTCTCCACACTCCTGCTCAGGCTCTCCCCAAGGCAGTTCAACTGAGTGCCAAGTCCAAAGACACCAAAACAGTTCACAGGTAAGGTCTTTCTGGTTTGCAGTCTCGCTGCTACTGAACTTACAGTTGCGGGCGGGCTTAGACCGATTGAACACATGTGACCACTTGCCAGTTTTCCACTGTTTTAGTCCTCCTCTTGGGGTCCAGAAGTCTCTCGCTGACTCCCTGTATCTGTGCAGGGGTGATGATAGGCAGATCCCACCAGCCAGAGATGCCTGGAGTTCTATCTCCCCAGACTCACGGTGCCCAAATTCAAGAAAGCTGTTACTCGGCTGCCATCTTGCTTCACCTCTGAGTGGAAATGATTTCAATTTAACTCCATTCAATACGATATTGGGTGTGGGTTTGCTGTAGATGTCCTCTATCAGTTTAAGAAATGTCCCTTCTATACCAATTTTCTTAAGTGTTCTGATCATGAAGGGATGCTGGATATTATCAAAAACTTATTCTGCATCAATTGAGAGAATCATATGGTCTTCATTTTTTAGTTTCTTTATTTGCTGACTTACATTTGTAGATTTACATATATTGAACCAGCCTTGAGAGCCTGGGACAAATCCCTCTTGGTCATGGTGTATAATTTTTTTGATGTGTTGTTGGATTCAGTTTGTTAGGGTCTTATTGAGTATTTTTGCATCAACATTCATTAGTCATATTTGTCTACAATTTTCTTGTCTTGTTGGGTCTTTCCCTGGTTTAGGGATCAAGGTGATGTTTGCTTTGTAGAATGTGTTTGGTAGTATTCCTTCTTTTTCTATATTTTGGAAAAGGTTTAGTAGTATAGGTACTAGTTCTTCTTTAAAGGTTTTGTACAATGCTGACGTAAAGCCATCTGGTCCTTGACTTTTCATTTTAGGGATATTTTGTATAGTTGTTGCTATTTCAGGGCTTCTTACAGGCCTGTTCAACATTTCCACTTCATTCTGGCTAAGTCTTGGTAGGTGGTGTACTTCCAGGTATTGGTTGATTTCTTTCAGATTTTCGTACTTCTGAGAGTAGAGTTTCTTGTAATATTTGTTAAGGATTTTTTGAATTTCTGAGGGGTCTGTTGTTATTTCATCTTTACCATTTCTGATTGATGAAATTAGAGATTTTTTTTCCTGGTTAGGTTGGCCAAAGGTTTATCCATTTAATTGACCTTTTCAAAAAACCAACTTTTGAATTTATTGATCTGTTGTATAATTCTTTTGTTTTCAATTTCATTTAATTCTGCTCTGATTTTGGTTATTCCTTTTCTTCTGCTGGGTTTGGGATTGGAATGTCCTTCTCCAGTTGCTTGAGATGTCCCATTAAGTTATTAACTTCCTGTCTTTCCATTTTTTGGAGGAAGGCTTGCAGTGCTATAAATATCCTTCTTAGGACTGCCTTTGCAGTATCCCAGAGGTTCTTATAATTCATGTCTTCATTATTGTTTTGTTCCAAAAATTTGGTGATTTTTTCCTTAATCGCATCTATAACCCATCTGTCCTTCAGCATAAAGTTATTTAGCTTTCATGTTCTTGTATGGGTATGCATACAGATTCCTGTTGTTACTGAGTTCCACTTTTATTCCATGATGGTCTGAGAAGATGCAAGGAATAATTTGTTTTTTAATTTGCTGAGGTTAGATTTGTGGCCTAGAATATGGTTGATTTTGGAGTATATTCCATGGGCTGATGAGAAGAATGTGTATTCAGTTTTGTTGGGATGAAATGTTCTATAGATGTCTGTTAAGTCCAGATGTTGAATGGTTATGTTTAAATCTAAAATTTCTTTGTTTAGCATCTTTTTGGAGGATCTATCCAGCACTGCTAAAGGGGTGTTAAAATCTCCAATTACTATGGAACTGGAGGAAATCGAGTTGCTCATGTCTGTTAGAGTTTATCGTATAAATTGAGGTGCGTTCTGGTTGGATGCATAAATATTAATAATTGCAATCTCATCATATTGAGTATTACCTTTAACAAATATGAAGCGTCCATCCTTATACATCCTTATTTTGGTTGGTTTAAAGCCTATTTCATCTGTGAATAGGATTGAAATACCTGCCTTTTTCTGCTTTCCATTTACCTGGAGTATAGATGATCACTTCACCTTGAGTCTATATTTGTCTTTTAATGTAAAATGAGATTCTTGTATGCAGCAGATATCTGGCTTGAGTTTTTGTATCCAGTCAGCCAACCTGTGCCTCTTTAGAGGACGATTTAAACCATTCACATTAATTGAGAATATTGATAAGCCTTTTGAGAGTCCAATGGACATTTTTAATCTTTTTGCGACTGTGGAAGTTGGAATTTGATCAAAATTTTCTGGGTGGGTTTACTTTTGTGGTGGAGGATTATGCTGGTCTTTATGGAGAATAGTTCTGAGAATATCCTGGAGAGCTGATTTAGTTGTGGCAAATTTCTTCAACATGTGAATGTCATTAAAGTATTTAATTTCTCCATCATAAATGAAACGCAGTTTAGCTGGGTACAGTATCCTGGGTTGAAAGTTATTTTGTTTTAGGAGATTAAAAGTCAATGAGCATCCTCTTCTAGCTTGAAAGGTTTCAGCAGAGAGATATGCAGTTATTCTAATATTCTTCCCCTTTTAGGTGATGTTTTTCTTTCATCTGGCTGCTTTCAGAAATTTCTCCTTCATATTAACTTTAGTGAAATTGATTATGATGTATCTGGGGCATGTCTTATTTGGATTGATTCATGCTGGAGTTCTGAAACTGTCAGCTATCTGAAATTCAGAGTCTTTTGGCATGTCTGGAAAGTTCTATTTCATAATCTCATGGAGAAGAGACTCTGTGCCTTGTGAAGCTGCTTCATCGCTTTTGGGGATCCCTATAAGACGAATATTGGTTTTCTTTGAAATATCCCAGAGCTCTCTGAGAGAGTGATCTGTTTTTGCCCTCCATTTCTCTTCCTCTTTGAGAGTTTGAGAGCATTTGAAAGCTTTGTCTTCAGTGTCAGAAATCCTTTCTCCTGTTTCTCCATTCTATTACTGAGGGATTCTACTGTGTTTCTCAGATCTTTGAGGGCTGCAACTTCTTTTCTCAATGTGTCAATATCTTTGGTCATTTGGTATTTGAATTCATTGAATTCTTGAGACTTATTTTGGGTTACTGCTTGGAATTCTAATTTTATCTTATTTGCTATCCATATTCTGAATTTTATTTCTGACATCTCAGCTATTTCTTTATGCATGTTATCTTGTGCTGTTTCTGCCCCATTTTTCCTTGGGGGAGTTGATCTACTCTGATTATTCATATTGCCAGAGTTTGTCCTTTGATTTCTTGTTATGATTTTTTTTCACTGTTGCCTCTGGCCATCCTCAGAGTTGGGATTGTGTCTCTCCGAGATTAGACCCCGGGTGGATCACTCTATTATTGCTGGATCTTTGTAGGGAGAGACCCTGTGTAGCTCTTCTGGGGCTGCCACAGCCAGGGAGTTCTGGTTATGGGAGCAGCTCTGGAATGTGACACCCCCGGATCCAGCAACAGGGTGGTGTGGTTGTGCACACAGTTCTGGGAGTGCCTGGCACCTAGTGACTTTGGCACAGAGGGGCCAAAGCTGCAGCTGTCTCTGGCTAGGAGATGGGCTCCGTGCAGAGTCAGGGAGGGCTCCGGAGGGCACGTGGCTACCAGAGTCCCTGGCCAGACGAACGGGCTGGTGTGGAGGCAGGGAGGGTACAGGAGGGAAGAGATGGGGTTGTCTGGCTCCTGGAGTTCCTGGTCAGGATGTGGGGGTGCCCAGCGGGTTGGATAGTGGGTTCCAGTGCAGCTCTTACCAGGTTCCAGGTGGGCGTTGCTCTTCCAGAGGTCTGGGAGGGTGCTGATCGCAGGTCCGGGGCAGCTCTTCTGGAGCTGCATAGGACTGTTTGAAAATGATCAGAGAATCTGTTCCTGTTTCAAATTTTTCTGAAACTTTAAGATCTTTAATATTAAGCCATTCTTCAAGCTAGTAATGTGCTAGCTAGCAGAACACAGGGACTAATCAGAGAAAGTGGGCATTTGGGACACATTAGAAATTCAATATCAGCTTTGTAAAGTTGTGAATAATTAGCCACAGCTTTTGTCTCTATCCCTGCAGTTAGTGACATGAAAGTGATTAGGTTTCTAAAAAACAGTTTGAGCTTACTAAGTGTATTAAGTAACAAGGTTTTTAATCAACAGCTTATTGATTCCAGCATGACAGTTGTTAGAGCAAAAAGCTCTAGATGCCAGTAGAATACATGTGTAGGCTAGTTTGCTGCTACTTAGAAGAAAAATCAAAGCAACAGATATTTTATAGGAATTTAAGGTTTCCTCTCCCCCGTTGGTAGTAACTTTAAGAAAAGGGTAAAAGTTGCCATAATTGTAAAAATATTATTCTAATATAAAACCAGGAGTTTGGTTGAGATAGCTTTGGGACTTCTCTCCTCATGGGGGAAAATAATCCCTGTTTAACAAATGATGCTGGGAGAACCGGTTAGCCATATGTAGAAGACTGAAACTGGACCTGTACCTCTCACCACTGACAAAAATTGCCTGTCACTGGATAAAAGATTTGAATTTAAGAAATGAAATGATAAAAATTCTAGAAGAAAGTGTGGGACAAACTCTTGACAAAATCAGCCTGAGAAAGGATTTTATGAAGAAGAACCCCTTGGCAATTGCAGCAACACCAGAAATAAGTAAGTGAAACTTGATAAAGCTGAAAAGCTTCTGCATAGCTAAGGGCACAACAACTAAAGCAAACAGCTGCAAAATAGGAGAAAATATTTGCCTGATATGAATCTGACAAAGGGCTGATAACTAGAGTCTACAGAGAACTCAATTTAATAAGTAAGAAAACAGTAAACAGTCCCATAGTATAAGTGGCAAGAGACATGAACAGAACCTTCCCTGAAGAAAACAGGAGAATGGCCAACAAACACATGAAAGAATGTTCATCATCCCTAATCATCAGGAAAATGCAAATCAAAACCACCCTGAGACATCACCTAACCCCAGCGAGCATAACCCACATCACAAACTCCCAAAGCTGCAGATGCTGGAGTGTGTGGAGAGAAGGGAACACATTTGCACTGCTGGTGGGACTGCAAACTAAGACAGCCTCTATGGGAAGAAATATGAAGAATTATCAAAGAGCTAAAAGTCGACCTTCCATTTTATCCTGCAATCCTATTACTAGGTATATACCCAGAATAAAAAACAATCATTTTACCATAAGTGTATTTGCACTAGAATGTTTACTGCAGCTCAATTCACAATTGCCAAGATGTGGAACCAACCCAGTGCCCATCAACACATGGATGGATATGTATACCATGGAATACTATTCAGCCATAAAGAAGTTGGAGACTTTACATCTTTTGTATTTACCTGGATGGAGTCTAAGCACATTCGTCTTAGTAAAGTATCACAAGGACGGAAAGGCAAGTATCCAGTGTACTCAATACTAATATGAAACCAATAGATAAACAATTACACACCCATGGGAGAGAAAAACACAATTTAATTCAAATAGGAGGAAGAAGAAAGGAAGGAAAATGGAAAGAGGGGGAGGGTGGGTGACTGCTAAGCTGTCCCCTAAGGTGCACAGTGTAAGGGTACACAGCACGCCCTCTGGGTGAAGGGCTCTAATACAACTTGAACTTTACCTAAGAAATGCAAGCAATGTAACCTAATCATGTGCATCCTTGTATTAACTGAAATTAAAAAAATAAATAATGAGTTTTGTACCCTTTGTTTAGCCCCTTTGCATATTTATATTTTAGGTAAAGAAGGTTTATAATGTGTCACTTTTATTGTCCCTATTCAGTATACATTCTTTTTTTTTATTAACTTTTTTGTACATAGATCACGAATACATTTATGCCATTATAGGATTCAATTTGTTGATTATTTTTACAAATTGGAGTGTTTACATTCTACTAATTAACACAGCCTTCACCTCATTCACCCAATTGAACACACTAAGTAAAGCAAATAGACAGCCCTCAGAATGGGAGAGGATTTTTGCAAGTTATATTTCCAACAAAGGTCTAATAACCAGAATCCACAGAGAACTCAAATTTATTAAGAAGAAAAAAACAAGTGATCTCATTTCATTGTTGGCAAGAGACATGAACAGAACCTTCTTTGAAGAAGACAAATGCATGGTCTACAGACACATGAAAAAAATGCTCATCGTCTTTAAGCATCAGAGAAATGCAAACCAAAACTACTCTGACATGTCATCCAACTCCAGTAAGAGTAGCCCACATCACAAAATCCCAAAACAACAGATGTTGGCATGGATGTGGAGAAAAGGGAACACTTCTGCACTGCTGGTGGGAATGCAAGCTAGTATGTTCGTTTTGGAAGGAAATTCGGAGAACACTCAGGGATCTAAATGTAGAGCTGCTGTTTGATCCTGCAATTCCTCTTCTAGAAGTATATCCAAAAGACCAAAAATCATTTGGTAACAAAGATATTTTCACCAGATTGTTCACTGCAGCTCAATTCATAATTGCCAAGTCATGGAAGAAGCCCAAGTGCCCATCGACCCATGAATGGATTAATAAATTGTGGTATATGTACACCATGAAACACTATGCAGCATTATAAAAAATGGAAACTTTACCTCTTTTATGTTTACATGGATGGAGCTGGAAAATATTTGTCTTAGTAAAGTATCTCAGGAATGGAAAAAAAAATATCCAATGTACTCAGCACTACTAGGAAACCAATTTGTAATCACTCACACTTTCACATGAAAGATGAATCACAACTATAGCTCAGTATACATTTCTTTAGGAAATTTAAAACAGTATGCCTGAGGTAGCCCACTAAAATAATTCAGAATAAAAACAATAGACAGTGTAATGCCTGGGACTCGGAGGAGTCTCCCCTAAAGAAACACATATCTATAATTTTTCACCTAAAAACAAAGAATGTCTATGAGCAAACTAGAAGAGTCCTAATTTCCAATTTCCTGCAAGCAATTCAGAAGTCTGTGGCTATCCCAATCAGAAGACCAGGCATCAACCCTCTCTCATAGGGGAATGACTTTTTTGAGGCAGCCATATCGCCATCACCAGGCCCATCCGGTCCCACCACGTGCGTCAACTGCAGGATGATGGCAACTTGCAAGTAGGTGGGAACCCCAAGAAAGGGTGTTGAACTGTTAGGCCTAGTGGGCCTAGGCTAAGACAGAAAGGTGTCAGGCCCAGGCTACAATGAAAAATACCAGTTAACTCCTGGAAAATTTCCGGACTGCAAGCTTTCAAAAAAATAAAAAAAGAAATAAGTCTAGTTCACTCCCAAGATAGATGAAAAAGTACTAATTTATTTCTTCTAGTTCACTCCCAGTTTCTTGCTTTGCTAACTCCTGGGAAACCAACTGAGAGGCACCAACTGTCCCCAGACTGACCTTTAAACAATACCAGGTGGGGAAAGTACTGAAACTAAGATGTTTGGGGGGAAAGTACGGAAACTAAAATGTATAGGGGGGAAATATTAAAACAAAGATGTATGACGTACAACTAACCGCAAAATTCTGCTTCTGTACAATGCTTGCTTGCTACCCCATCCAAACATACCTGAACAGCCTGCGTGCCAATCAGGATGCAGACCAAGCCTTAAACACCTGACTCCTTAAGCACTTGGGGCTGCTCTCAGAAACTCCATGTGCAGACACTGAGGCAGTCACCTGCTAGCTCTTCGATAAAAGGACTCCTCTTTAAATTTAACTTGTTTAGCAGTGTGGTCTTCATGGAACTCCTGGGCATAACAGAAGGGTGTTACGTGACCTGTGCTGAGGACTGACGTTGATCGCACCACCAGCTACAGGGGTTCCAAAGAAAGCGAATAGAAAGGATGGAAATGACGTCATCAAAGTAGACTTTCCAGAGCTGAACAGCTGGAAGTATAAAGAGACATGAATTTTCACATTAGAAAGGACTACAGATAGCAAAGCAGGTGGAAATCTAGGTACCATTGTGTGTTTTTAAAAGAAAGGGAAACTAAGGAATTCGGGGTTTAATTGTGGTTCTTCTTCAGTGGGAGCAGTGTGAAGATTTTTCATTTTTTCATTGTTTATATTTCTATATTATTTGGATTTTATTTTTACAATGATATAATCCAAATATTAAAAATATTTATATTTAAATATAACTAAAGGCCAGACATGGTGGCTTACACCCATGATCTCAATGTTTTCAAAGGCTAAGATGGGAGGATTGCTTGAGGCCAGGAGACCAGCCTAGGCAATACAGCAAGACCCTATCTCTAAAAAAATTTTTTAAAAATTAGCTCAACATAGTGGGACATGCCTGTAGTCCCAGCTGCACAGGAGGCTGAGGCAGGAGGATGGCTTAAGCCCAGGAATTTGAGTTAAGGCTGTAGTGAACTATAATCTCTCTTGCCACTGGACTCTAGCTTGGGCCACAGAGCAAGATCTTGTCTCTAATTTTATATATAAATATATGTGTGTGTACACAACTATTAACAGCCAACTGTTTTAAATTGCATACAAACTTTATGGACATTCTGTAGATAGATATATAGATACAATTATGTATATTATATGTATGTATATACACTCTAAAAATGTACTCTAATCAAAAAAATGAAGGAAATGTAGGGGCTAAGAATGAGGCAGATATAATACAAAAGGTGCACCAAAGGAAGGCTTATTTGTTTTTAATGTGAAAAAATAAATGGAAACATAAAAAATTATTCTTGAAACAGAAAATGTGAAATGCAGTATTAACACAAGCTTTTTTAGCATCATAGGTAGATACAGAAAGCAAGAAGAAACCACATAGATTGCTTAGTTTTTTACCTTTTATATGGGAACTTAAAAATGCTTATCATTACATGACTCCAACAAGTAGGAAAATGTAAGCCAAACATAGATTAAGTTTATGTCACTATGTAAAAAATACATCCTTTCCAGAACTCTGAGGAAAAAAAAGATCACAGCAGAAAGTCTACATACAGAAAGACGTAAAGGAAATAACCGTGATACAGGAGTGTCCAACGTTTGGGCTTCCCTGCCCCATGTTAGAAGAGGTGCTATCTTGGGCCACACATTAAATACACAAAACTGGACAAAAGCTGGTGAGCAAAATGAAAAAGTCTGTGCATAATTTTCATGATATCTCCTACCACAGATAAGCAAAAAAGTCCTCACATAATCTGCATGCAGCCTGCGGGTTGGGGGTTGGACCCCCTGGGTGGTAAGACAAACCTGTCTACTTTAATAATAACAAACAAAACATTTTAAAGTTAACATGTGATTGTTTAGGCATCATAGTTTTTGGCGTCTCAGAAATTGTTAATGTTATTAACCACTCCTGTTATTAACCTTATTAATGTTATTAACCTTTTCTCCTGAACTTTCACTATACCATATTTTCCTGCTAATTCTCTGTCCTCTCTAGAACACAACATCTCATTCTCATGGTTGACTTAACCTTAAGTACCCAGATATTCAGTACTGAGAGTCCTCATGGTCTAGTTTGAAACCTACTCTCAACTCTGTGAAGACCAAGGAGCCCAAGGCATACCTGCCCATGACTTCAGCCGGCAGCTGTGTGATAGTAACCCTCACATGTGTCATTCAAAGCAGGTCTGTCTTCTGAGCTCCAGCCCCATACAGACCTCTGCCCACATGTCTTCCCTCAGAATTCCTTGACATCATCCCCAATACCACACGTCAAACTGAACTGAACTCTCAAACCCGCTCTTCCCTGAAGAAGACAGCCAAGCCTTCCCTATCTCCATGAAGGCTGTCCCCAGCACAGTTTCTCAGGATAGAAACCCAAGTCACCCTAAAGGCTTCCTGACATACAGGTGTCTCTCGCCTGACATCTGTCCCCTGTAAGCCCCTTAAAATCACCTCCCATCGATTCTCCTTACTTTCAATCAGACACCACTCTAAATGTTTCTCTGTGCTGCAACCAGAGCATTCTTTTGACAACACAACTCAGAGAAATCACCACCACTTCAAACTCTGCTACTTTACTCTTTTGGGACAAAGCCAAACAACTGAACATGGCCTAAAAAGTCTTCCTTGCCCACCCTCTCTCTACCTTCCCATCATCTACCTTTTCACTCCCCACCCAAGTCTATTCTGGACTTCTTAAGGAACTAAAATGGCCCTGTCCCTTCCTGCCCCTGGACCTTTGCACCTGCCATTCCTCTGTCTGGAATGCACTTCTTTTATCTCTTCATTTAGTTAGTTATCATTCAGGTTTCAAATTAAATTCATTATTCCTCAGAGATAACTTCTCTGACTCCCAGACTAGTGCAGCTCCTCGATGTACACATACACCCTCACATAGCCCCTGGCACTTTCCCATTAAGACATTCATTTTCTGGGCAGCGCCTATGGCTCAGTGAGTAGGGCACCATATACCGAGGGTGTCGGGTTCACACCTGGCCCTGGCCAAACTGCAACAACAACAACAACAACAACAACAAAAATAGCCGGGCGTTGTGGCGGGCACCTGTAGTCCCAGCTACTCGGGAGGCTGAGGCAAGAGAATCGCCTAAGCCTAGGAGGTGGAGGTTGCTGTGAGCTGTGTGATGACAGGGCACTCTACCGAGGGCGACAAAGTGAGACTCTGTCTCGACCAAAAAAAAAAAAAAAAAAGACATTCATCTACATTTGAATTATGTATAATTACGTATGTGTGTGTGTGTTGTTTGAGTAATGTCCATCTTTTTCCTCTGTCAGCTACAAGAGGCCAAGGACTATGTCTAGGAAAGTGGGAGACACACATTATGGATAAATTTTTGCTGAATGAACTTATTTATACGTGTTATACATTCATTCCTATAATCATTCATTCGTTTAGGAAGTTCTATTCTGTTCCTTTGAAGTGTAGACAAGGACCTTGGACTCAGTGCATTTGCAAACAAATCATCATTAGATTACGTCTCAAAAAGCAATGTCCTTTTTCTCTCACAACTGTCTTTTTGTAAAAGCAAAAGAGGTTTCATTTTATGAAACTCTCTCTCTAAATTAGAGCAAATCAGCAGCTGGAGTACCCATGGAGTCCTATAGCCCATTTGTTTGGGAAATAAGCCTTGCATAGCTTATTTCCACTTTATGTTTGGGCCAGTACCTAGACGCTTTGCTTCCCACACACATACTGCAAATCTACAGCTATGTGTGTTCAGGGAGATACACTTTTACTTCGCTTTGGAGACCAATGAGGAGTTCCCTATGGCTAGCTCTGATTTGCAAATACACCTTTGTGAATGGGGGTCACATGGAGAATTAGGTGCTCTCACCAGATGCTTTAAATTCTGCATTTGGATATTACTATCATGAAAAACAAAGTTTGTGCAACTGTCCAAGAGGGCCATGTTAGAGGCTCTAGACCTTGTGTCCGACCAAAATCAGGGGACAGCATAAAAAAGCACAGAAGAAACTAAAAGAACTGCATGTTGTGATGTCACACTATCTTGCTTTCCACCTCAAACAAAAAATTCATGGTTGTCTTCAGGAGCCATGAAGATAATAGGAATGATCTATGTTTCAGAAGAACACTTAGTTTTATGGGATCCCTGAAGAAACTGAGGAACTTTTTGGATAGAATGGAGGTGAACCCAGGCCAGGTGTCAACCTAGATATTATGATAAAATATTTAGCCACACTGAGCTTACAACAGTCAAATGGAGTCTACAAAAACAGGCTCTTTGAAATCAATGAGAAATTTGCAATATATATGAGGAAAACTGTTTAAATATATGCATACGAGAATGACACTAAAAACCTATTAGAATGGCTACAATTTAAAAGCCCACCCACACTGAGTGCTGGTAAGGATGGGGACAGGTCGGAACTCTCATACACCGCAGAGCATATAAAGTGCTACAGACACTTTGGAATAGCTGGTTGGCAGTTTCTTAAAAGTTAAACCTGGATTTGTCATTCTGCCCTAATTATTGATCCAAGAGAAATACAAACATTTGTTCATACAACACTTGACACCAATGTTCATAGCAGGTTTATTTATGTTACTCAAAAACTGGAGCCAGTCCAAGTGTAGATTAAAAGGTGAACAGATGAACGCATATTGATATGTCCGTACAGGGGAATACTACCCAGCAATAAAAATGAACTGAATAAAAACCAAAAATGGAGGCTCAGCACCTGTAGCTCAGTGGCTAGGGCACGAGCCACATACACTGAAGCTGGCAGATTCAAACCCAGCCCGGGCCTGCCAAACAATGACAACTACAACCAAAAAGTAGCCGGGCATTGTGGCAGGCACCCATAGTCCCAGCTACTTGGGAGGCGGAGGCAAGAGAGTCGCTTAAGCCCAAGAATTTGAGGTTATTGTGAGCTGTGACACCGTGGCGCTCTGGCAAGGGTGACATAGTGAGACTCTGTCTCAAAAAAAAATACCCCTGTAAGATGCACCACAGGTGTGATCCCACCGATCCCCCTCCCTCTACCCACCCCCCCTTTCCCACTTCCCCCTATTGTTAAGTTGTAACTGGGTTATAGCTTTCACGTAAGAGCCCCAAATTAGTTTCATAGTAGGGCTGAGTACATTGGGTACTTTTTCTTCCATTCTTGAGATACTTTACTAAGAAGAATATGTTCCAGCTCCATCCATGTAAACATGAAAGAGGTAAAGTCTCCATCTTTCTTTAAGGCTGCATAATATTCCATGGTGTACATATACCACAATTTATTAATCCATTCGTGGATCGATGGGCACTTGGGCTTTTTCCATGACTTAGCTATTAAGAATTGGGCTGCAATAGTTTTGGCACAGTAACTGAGATAACGCCAGAAAGGCTATGTTAACCACGGTGATAAAAATGTGTCAAATGGTCTATGAAGCGAGTGTATGATGCCCCATGATCATATCAATGTATACAGTTATGATTTAATAAAGAAAAATTCTATGAAAACTCAAAAAAAAAAAAAAAGAAAGAATCTCAAAATAATTATGTTGAGTGGAATAAGCCAGAACAAAAATTGAAAGAGAGAGAACGGACTATATGATTCAAAGTGATATAAAGTTCCAGACAGTGCAAACCAATCTACAATGACAGAGAGTGGTGAGTGGCTGCCCAGTGATGGGGTGAGCAGGCAGGTGGGCAGAGGTGGGAGAGAGGATTGTAAAGGGGTACGGAGAAACTTTAAGAGGAGATGAATACGTGAATTTTCTTAATGTTTATGGTTCCGTGGGTCTATCCATACACCAAAATTTATCACATTTCTTACTTTAAATATGTTGTTTTATTTCTAAGATGCATCTCTCCCACCTCTGTCCAGTTTGTTGTATGTCCATAATACCTCAAGAAATCTGCTTTTAAAGAGTGTGGGCACCTAAAAAGAAAAATGAGAGAGAACATCAATAGTCGATTCTCATAAGAAGGGATACAATCTTGAGAAAAAAATATAAAAAACATTTAAATATTTTTTAACCAGCAAAATAAAAGATGCAAACTGAAATAATGGTATACAATTTTCTCTCTAGCAAAATAGGAGATTATTCTCAAATAGCAATTTCAGTGCCAGGGACTGGGAAGTGTGTGTGTGTGTGTGAATGGTGCAACTTTTCTAGGGGACACCCCAGGGACATCAAGCATATTCCAAAGCCATGGTTCAGCTTTTGACCATTCTGTTGTTTTATTTCTAAGATACATCCTAAGGAAATAATCAAAGACCCTCACAGACACCTGCGTGCAAGGCTGCCGTACTTCTCAACGTCTGGCCTGTTTGCTGTCAGATTTCATGCCCATGTTTGTTATTCTGCCAAAACACACATACACTTTTCCAAGCTCTTTTGTGGCTAGGTTTCTGGATAGTTTCCACCATGAAAGGCAATGGCAAAAAATCGGGAAATTAGAGGAAGGAAGAACCCAAGGTACTTCTCTATTCTCTCTCTCTCCACCTTTTGTGGTCACACCAGAAAAAGCTCTGTCTGTGTTACAGCTAGCAGCACACAGGAAGTTCTTCCCTATTGTTTCCAGCACTTTCCTAGCAGTGTCTGCCTTAGTCCCCCTACCTGCTAGATTGTTCTAACTTGTAGCTCCTCGTTGTCACTTGCCCTCCAAGGTCAGAAACAGCTTCCTGCTCTCCCTAGATGCTGAGCTGCTCACCGATGGGCTTCCCAGCTCTTCCATCAACTGAATCACAAACTCCCTGTATTAAATTCCCTCCCAATTACCTACAGCAGTTTCTTGTTCCCTGGCCAGTCTCTGACTAATACAGATACTGATCATAATGACAATTTTCCTATCACAAGTTTGAAAATGACATCTCTAGTAGTAAGTAATTTGATAAAACGTATTATGGTACATCCAGATGATAGAATAGTTTGCAGACAATGAAATCATGCTTCCAAAGCACATTCAAGGAATTTAAAAAATACAACATACAATTGTATGACAAGCATGACTGTGTGAGAAACTTTTGAAAATAAGCATTATTTTTTGCTGGTGAGAATGTGAAGTGATGCAGCTATTCTGGAGAAGAGCAGGGTAGGTTTATATACGTATATATGTGAAGGATACACATTGTGGATATACACAACAACATGAATGGCTATCAAGGGCATTACATCAAGCAAAAGAAAAGGTAACATCAAAAGTTTGTATTTTGTACAATTCTGTTCACAGAATATTCTCAAGGTGATATAATTTCAGTGATGGATAATGGATCAGCGGATGCTAGGGGCTATGGTTGAAGGCAGGGGTAACAGGAAGGCGTTGAGGCAGACATTGTGGTGGGCGCCTGTGGCCCCAGCGACTCAGGAGGCTGAGGCAAGAGAATTGCTTGAGCCCAAGAGTTGGAGGTTTCTGTGAACTGTTACCCGTGGTACTCTTCCAAGGGCGACATGGTGAGACTCTGACTCAAGAAAAAAAAAAAAACTGAATAAGTATTATAATTGTACATAGTTGTACTCTCATGAGCAAGAATAACAGTGGGAAAATACATACTATTTTCATTTTATATACTGATCACTGAGCAACAGAAGAGTGGTTATAAAATTGGAGCTGATTTTATTTTATTTTTAAAAATCTAGCATCGTTGTGTTTACTTCTAATAAGGATATATTACATTTTTAACTTTAAAAAACCTAGTAAGTAAAATACTTAAAAACTATTTTAAGGCAGCACCTGTAGCTCAATGGGTAGGGTGCCGGCCACACACACCAAGGCTGGCGGGTTCGAGCCCAGCCCGGGCCTGCTAAAGCAACAATGACAACTGCAATACAAAAATAGCTAGGATTATGGTGGGCACCTGTAGTCCCAGCTACTTGAGAGGCTGAGGCAAGAGAATCACTTAAGCCCAAGAGTTTGAGATTGCTGTGAGCCATGACTCCACAGCACTCTACAGAGGGCTACATAATGAAACTCTGTCTTAAAAAACAAAAAAAAAACTATTTAAAAATACATAAAGCTTTAAGGGATAAAGATTGACTTAATTTATGCTTTCACTCTTAAAGATTTCTTTATGTGATATGTATTTTCATTTTCCCCTTGAGACACATCACAACACATCACAATGTATACTATTAAGTTAAAGGTTATTGAAACCATTAGTTGAAACAAACTGTATCTTAGACCAGATTATCATCTATAAGAAGAAAATGAGAAGTTATATTATTACAAGCTTTTTTACAAAGTCAAAATAAATTTAAAATAGTTTTTATCTCTGCATAGTTAAAAATACTGTAAATTAATGAAAATAAACATTTTTATACTTTTTAATAATACCGTTTACTTATTTTTATAGATTTTGGATTTGGTAATAAAAAGGATTGCTTATTCTTTTGAACAGTAGGTATGTAACACAAATTTTAGCACCTGTGTTTAAAAAAATATGTGTGATATATTATGAAAGGATAAAAATCATTGTAAAATAGCTCCTGGGTCTATATGTATATTATTTTTTATGGGATTTTTTACTTGATCTGAGACCTAGAATTTAGGTGTTCTCAGAGATTGGACTCATGGGTGCAGTGATAATGTCAGTAATGGTTTTGCCTCATTCCCTGACATCCATGGGCCTGTAGTGTTCCTTCATTATGCTTCTCATGTCAGAACCATCAAATACCGGCTTTACTGGAGGAAAAGTGGGGCAGTCAGAGGTGAAAGGTACTTTCAGTCATCTTACATCAGGAGAAACCTTACTTATTGCTTATTTTGGCACGAGGACAATTAGAGCATCCTTCCCTTTTTAAGTATTAGAGCAGAGCTAGAGTGAACCGAGTGAGCCCACAGAGCTTCTGTAAAACTATTCTTTCTCTAGCTTTTGCTATAGCAAAACAGAAATGGCCAGCCCAGGTTTTGCTCATAGTTTGATTTTTTCCTATTTCTCTGGACATGCCACCCCAAGTAGTAAGGTTATTTGAACCAATTTTCTCAGAATACCTTCAAGAAATAACTCATTATTTTTCTTTTCTTATCAAAAGATTCATTAACTTATTTAAAACTATACCTGGTTTGAACTTGGCTCCCTGACTCACTAGCTATGTGACCTTTAGCAAATTACAGGCACCCACTGGCACTCAATTTCCTTACTGGTAAGACTATTTCAAAGAAATATGGAGAGGTTCAAATGAGATTATGTGCTCCATGCCTGAGAAACTATGGGCATCCACAAGGTTTATTGAATCTGAACTCTAAAAATTAACATTTGCTAAGGAGCTGCCAAACCAGTTATTAAATATCCATTACTTCTTCAATAGTCCTGTTGTAACAAACAAAGTATATGGAGATTTTGATTTGGTCTCTTAGGAAAATAAAGTTAAGTTGCTATTTCTTTACTGCTCCCTTCCTCTGCATGTTGTGTTTCTTTTGCGGGGAGAGAGTTCATGATATTTTACAATTCCACTATCCCTGGTGGAAATAAAATTCTGTCCCTCCCGCTCAAACTTTATTTGGCTTCTGAGTTTTGTGTTACATGAAAGCTGTACCTTTTCCTTAAACACAGGAAAACTTGATGTAATTTTATAGTCACTAAGTGAACAATTATTTGCTAACTCTGTTACATAGCATTTGGAGAGCTTCACCATGTTCAAATTCAATGTTCAAGCCGCCTTTGATAGTAGTGAGTAGGAGATGGCTGTCTGCCCCCAACGTCGCCTGTCCATAACACACACACACACACACACACACACACACTTGAGGATCTTAACCAGAAAAACCCAAATAAGTTGGTAAAATAAACTATATACTGTTGTACCCAGGAGTTCCACAAAGGCCACACTGGTAAACAAGCCAAATTTACAGTAGAGTCCTTTTATTGAAGAGCCAGGCAGTGACTACCTCAGTGTCCCAACATGGGGTTTGGGAGAGCAGCCTCGAGTGCTTAAGGGGGTCGGGTTTTTAAGGGTTGGTCTGCATCCTGGTTGGCAAGCAGGCTGTCCAGGTGCATCCAGGTAGGGTAGCAAGCTAGCATTGTACAGAAGCAGAATTTTGTGGTTAGTCGTATGTCATACATCTTTGTTTTAATATTTCCCCCCATACATCTTAGTTTCAGTACTTTCCCCACCTGGTATTGTTTAAAAGTCAGTCCGGGAACATTTGGAACTTCCCCGTCTATTTCCCAGGGAGTTAACCAAGCAAGAAACTTGGAGTGAACTAGAAGCAAGAAATTAATTAGTACTTTCTCATTTATCTTGGGAGTGAACTAGACTTATTTCACTTCATTTGAAAGATTATAGTCGGAAATTTGCCAGGAATTTTTTTTTTTTTTTCCATTATAGCCTAGGCCTGATCCCTTTCTGTCTTAGCCTAGGCCCACTAGGCCTATCAATACATTAAGATATATACATGATGTACGCTTTCCTATGCTGGTGGTAGGAAAAAATGATTGCACCTCCTCTTCCTCCCTTGAATATCCAATGAGATACATATTCTGCCCTGCTTTTCCTTTAGACCAGACTGAACATTGTTGGCTATGTTCGGGGATCTTTGGAAAGAGAGGAGGAAGAGGAGAGGAAGGTGGTGGCAGCGATGCTTCTTGGATCACAACATGTGCCCTTTGGCCATACCCTTGTGGGAGGGCCATGCTGAACTTGGTATGAGATGGGGCTACAACATCCTGGGCCTCAGACTGCAGTGCAGGGCATCAAAGAATACATGGTGAGGTCAGTACGAAGTCAGGAGAGCATTTCATTCTGAGACGGTATGGTTTGCACTGTGTGCTCTGTGATCCCAACTCTGTGCAGCCGTTGAGTTGGGCTTGCATCTACTACCACCCTCCAGGGCTCATCACAGAGGACAAATGAGTTTGTTTCTGAAAGTCAAAGAGATCTTCCAGTAAATATAAAGACAGCCACAAAGAAAAGAAAAGCATTTACAAATATCAAATACAACTGCTGCTTCTCGTGGTTATGAATGACAGGGATCTTCATAAACTTCAAGGGAAGGAGACTCATTAGCCTGGATGCAATTGTGCACCTGCAGCTTCTTGCAGACCCAGACTTACCTGATGAGATCTTCCCGCAGCCGGCTGAGCAAGAGGAATGATACTGGACACTGAGAGGCCTGGGCCATTGGGCAAGATACCCATTGTCAGCACACAGTGACAGATGTGCTTACCCATTATTTTTTCTCCGGTTTTTCTGAATAAAGCAGCTCTCAAACACTAGGGAATACTTGAATTAATCCTTTTTATGACTGTCACTGGAATTTCATCATGGAGTTACTAAACATGGTTACTGTACAGCCACTCTGGCCTACATAACATAGTATCACGTATAAATCTAATTCTCATCTCTCTCTCTCTTTTTCTTTCTCTCTCTCTTTCTCTCATTTTAAAATCGCTCAATATCATGCCTAGGAAACAGTCCATAAACAAGTCCTGGTAAGAGGGAGCAACTAAAATTGTGTGTTTTGCTGTAAGACTTAACACATGATGCTTTGGCAGACAGACCTGGGGCGAAGTAGGGGGGATTCCTATGATTTCTATTTCCTGATATTCATACTTGATACATTATTTCTTTTTGGATTTGAGCAAGGCCTGTGACTTGCTTCTAGTGATTGAATATGGCTAACATGAAAATACATTTGCACATGCCTTAAGGTCCCAAATCAATGGATTTTGAGAGAGGAAGTTATCCTGGTGGATCTGACTTAATTTGGTGGAAGTTCCTTTTTAAAAAGAGAAGGGACAGAGCCCTCTCTTATGTAGAGGCTTTTATTGCTGACTTGATGAAATGCATGGCTTTGTTGGAGAAGCCTACTTTGTGCAGACATGAAGGTGTGTCCCTCGGATGTGAGAGTGGCTTCTAGGAACTCAGGGAGCCTTCAGCTGACAGCCAGCTGTAGTTGCATTAAATTGAAGTCTGATAACAAAGATAATGAGTTTGGAAGTGGAAGCAGACTCTTCCACAGCTGAGCTTCCAGATGAGAAGGTGACCTAACCAGCCCCCTGACTGTAGCTTTGTGACCCTGAATTGACAACCCAGCCAAGCTGTGCCCAATCCCCGGGCCCATGAAAACTCTTGGGATAATAATAATAATAGTAATAACAACAACAACAATAATAAAAAGTGTTGTTTCAAGCTACCTTGGGCGTCATTGAACTCCCAGGACTGAAGTGGCCTCTTTCCTCACAACAACTCTAGAAATATCATCTGCACAAATCACAAAGCAATTAAACAAGTAAAGCTGAACTTATCTAAAAAAGAAAAAAAAGACATAGGTAGTAATAGAAAGAAGCTAGGTAAAACACACAAGTGCACTCTTTAAAAAAGGTAAAATGAAAAGAATAGCAATGCACACAAGGAAAAACCAGCCTCACTAGTAATAACATTCAAGGAAGTACAATATCACACTCAAAAAACTGGCAAAACTTAAAAGTATAGTAACAAACTTTGGACAAAATAAGAATCAATAACAAATCTCATAATTGACAGTGTAAATTGGTTCAGCCACTTTCCAGAGCAACATGAAATATCTCATAAAGTTAATAATGATTATATCAATGACCTGGCAATTTCACCTTTGAATACACATACATCCTAGAGAAATTCTCACATCTGTGCAGCAAAAACATATGTGACAGTTTTGTTTGTCACCTTGACCAGACCACAGTCCCAAGTTGTTCAAACACTAGTCTAGGCATTGTTATAAAGATCTTTCATAGATGTGATTAAAGTTTATAAGCAGCTGATTTTAAGTAGAAATGATTATCCTAGATAATCTTCTTAGGCTTAATTTGATTAGTTGAAAGATCTTAAAAGCAGAGCTAAAGTTTTCCTGTATAAAAACTTTGCCCATGGAAAGAAGCTAGGCCCTGTACCCTAAAGACCCAGTCAGCTCTTCCTGGTGACTATCTTGGCTGGCCCCACAATCACCAATTCCTTACAATAAATCTCCTAATCTCCTACTGATTTGGTTTCTCTGGTTGAACCCTGACAGACACAACATACAGGCTGTTAATTTTAGTAAAAGAAGGAAAGAGGAAAGAAAGGGAAGGAGCAGGAAAAATAAAAGGAAAAGGGAGGAGAGAAAGGAAGAGGAAGAGAGGGGAGGGAAGGAGAGGAGAAAGGAAAAAGGAAAGAATCGCCTGAAAAATTTGCAAACAATTTAATATTCTTTAACAGATACTTTTCCTTCAACTAAACAAACATAGAGGGTTACTTAGTGTATACTATTTAAAACCCTGAATTATGTATTCAGTTGAATAATGTAACCATAGGATCATAGTGTAAAATAGTTGAATAAAAAACCTTCCATTAAAAAAGTGCTTATGTAACAAAATATGAGATAAGAATTTTTTTAAAGGTCATTGAATTTTGAGTGACATATTTTTCTGTTGGTTTTTTGGGTTTTACCAAATTTTTTATTAAGAGATTTGTAGATTTACAAGCAGTTCTATGAAATACTAGAGAGTAATCCCACGTACTCTTGTCCATTTTCCCCCAATGACAGCATTTTGCAAAACTATAGTATGATATCACAGCCATGACACTGACCTTGACACAGTCCACCACTGTTATTCAGGTTCCCCCAGTGTGTGTGTGTGTGTGTGTGTGTGTGTGTGTGTGTGTGTGTATTTGTGCGATGCAACTTTATCACGCCTGCAGGTTTGAGTACACATACTGCAGTCATGTTCATCACCACAAGTCATGTCGCCCTTTATAACTACATCCCTCTCACCTGCTCCCTCAGCCCTTCTGCTTGTCCCTGACCCACAGCAACCCACAGCAATTCTCTATTTCTAGAATTTTGTCATCTCAAAAATATTACATACAAGAAATCATACTGCATGTAACCTTCTTGTGTTGGCTTGCGATTTGCTTAACATTCATTCAACAATTTGCAGATCAATAACCTATTCCTTTATGTTTCTGAGTAGCATTTCATGGAGCCATGATTATTTACCCATTCACCTGTTGAAAGACATATGAGCTGTTTCTCATATAGGAATACAAAAAATAAAGCTGCTCTCAATTTACAAGTGTCAAAATGTGGAAACAACTTAAATGCCCACCAACCCAGGAATGGATTAACAAGCTGTGATATACATGTACCATGGAATACTATTCAGCCATTAAAAAGATGGAGACTTTACATCTTTTATATTAACCTGGACTGATTTGGAACACAAGCTTCTTAGTAAAGTGTCACAAGAATGGAGAAGCAAGAATCCAAAGTACTGAATTCTAATATGAAGGCAGGAGATGAGCTAATATGGGGGGGTTGGGGAACGAGGGAGCAGGGAAAGGGGAGAAGGGAGAGGGATGGGGCTCTCTGTGTATGGCACAGCTCTTGGGGGTGGGACACAATTATAAGAGGAAATTCACCTAACAAATGCAATCAATGTAACCTCATTCTTTGTACCCTCAGTGAATCCCAAACAATAATAAGAGAGAGAGAGAGAAAGAAAGAAAGAAAGAAAGAAAGAAAGAAAGAAAGAAAGAAAGAAAGAAAGAAAGAAAGAAAGAAAGAAAGAAAGAAAGAAAGAAAGAAAGAAAGAAAGAAAGAAAGAAAGAAAGAGAGAGAGAGAGAGAGAAAGCTACTATGGACATTTATGCATTCTTTTATTTGTTCATAAACATAAGTTTTTATTTATCTGGGATAAACACCCAAGAGTGTAATTTGGGTTGGATGATAACATCATGTTTATTTTTATAAGAATCTGTCAGTAGTTTTCCAGAGTATCTGCACCATTTTCCGTTTATATCAGCATTGTACAGATAATACAGTTTCTCTACATCCTCACCAGAATTTGCTGTTGTCACCACTTTGTATTTTAGCCATTCTGATAGATATGTATTATTAATAGTATCTCGTTATGATTTAGTGTGCATTTCCCTGACAGCTAATGATATTAAAAATTGTCTCTCTACTTATTAGACAACTTCATATCCTGTTCATTATACTAACTGCTATAGCCTTTGGTGCAAGTCATCATTATTTCTCAAATGGATACAATTTCTCCTAAACTGTTCTTGCATTTTTTGTCTTTTTTTTTTTTTTTTTTTTGACAGGAGTGTTACTATGTCGCTTTCAGTAGAGTGCAATGGCGTCATAGCTCACAGCAACCTCAAACTCTTGGGCCCAAGTAATTCTCTTGCCTCAGCCTCCCAAGTAGCTGGGACTATAGGTGCCCAATACAGCACCCGGCTATTTTTTGGTTGTAGTTGTCATTATTGTTTAGCAGGCCCGGGCTGGGTTCAAATCTGCCAGCTCCAGTGTATGTGGTTGGTGCCCTAGCTGCTGAGCTACAGGCACTGAGTCACATTTCTGTGTCCTGTTACAAATTATCTATAATCCACAATTCCACTTCCAGTAATGGCAGAGTAGCCAGGTGCAGACCAATCGCCCTTCCAATAACAATCATAAAAGCATACACATACTTACTATGCTTTGAACTTCTTATTAAAATAATTTAATTAATGTTCTTAAAAAATTTTCACTGACACGGTTAAAAAAATCACTATTCTACAATATATCATAAACGAGCTACCACTCAGTAAACATTACACCAGAAGACCAAACATAAAATGGCCAAAAAACTGAGGAAAAAAAAAAAAAAGATAAGGAAAACCAGCAAGAAATCCAGATATCGCTATTATTCAGTATTATTCAGGCATGAATTATTTTAAAAACAATGTGACTAATAGGTTTAAAAATGAAAAGGTGGAGTGTTTAAACAGAGAACTAGAAACAATTAGAAAGAATCAATTAGAAATTGTATAACTGAAAAAAAAAAGATAACTGAAATAAATCACTCAATAGATCATTTAACAACATATTAGCCTAGAGGTCAGCAAACTTTTTCTGGCAAGGTCCAGACAGTAAATATTTTAGGCTTTGAAGGTCATACAGCTTCTGATGAAACTATTAACCTCTTCATAGGACTGTAAAATCTGCCCCTGGCAATATACAAACGGTGGGCATAGTGTGTTCCAATAACACTTTATTTACAAAAGCAGATTACATAATCCCAGAAAGAAACAAGGATGGAAATTTTAGAAAAGATTCTAAGAAGCACATAGTACATGATAAAATGGACAAAGAATAGAGGGGAAGGAGGCAGAAGCAATATTTACGGAGATAATCTCAAGGGATTTTCCAAACTGGATGAGAAAACTTCAAACCAAAGATTCAGGACATAGTACAAACCCCAGGCAGGAAATACAAACAAAACAACTTAACCTCTAAGAGATCTCTTCATTACAGCCAAAGTAATTTTCTAAAGTAGAAATCTAATTACCTTACTTCCTTACAGAGACAATTTTGTTGTTTCCCGAACTGTGCTCAGGATGAGAGTCCAACCCTTAGCGTGTCCTGTAGAGCCCTTCAGGACTCGGCCCAGCCTCGTCTGTGGTCTCTCCAGCTCTGTGCCTCTGCCACCGTGAAATGTTACCCTTTTCCTGATCCACACAGGAAATTTATCTTCGATTTGCCCAAGAGGCTCCCTGGATCTAGAATTTGCTGCCACTGATTTTCTTCCTCTAGAACAGCTAATGCTCCTCAAGTCTTAGCTCAAGAGTCTCTTGCTGTTTGATGCCTCTCCTGATTCTGTCCCATCACTGACAGAACTGACTTCAACCTTCTCTGCCAACCCCATGCAACCCGACTATCTGTCATTGTTCCTGCTGCACCTGGCAGTGGCCTGAGCCCCTTGAGGGCAAGGATGGTAGGTGTCTTATTTACATAATCCTTAGCACCTAAAACAACATCTATTTCACTAAATAAAAGGCCCTCAGCAAATGGCTCTTATATGTGTAAATGGAGTCCTGGCAAAAAAATCTAGTCCTCCAAACATGTCAAAATCACCGCCATCTACTATCCCAATGTCAAACACATTGACATGCGCTGCTCAGAGGACAGCCTGGCATACTGTCCTAGTTTGGGGGAGGATTAACTGGGCAACACTCTGCTTTCAAATTATCTTTAAAAATGAAGCCAAGTGTGGAAAGATGTCCCCAACAGAATTCCACATATTTCCTTAATTATAATCCCTTCCTGGGAAATTTCTATAAGATAGATACTTTTTTACCGTCATTTTACTAATTAAGAAACTGAGGCCCATTTCTGAGACATGTTTCCAACCCATGTCAACCTGATTTCCAAAGCCCCTGTTTCTTCTATTTTACCACACTGTCTTCTGCCCTGGAATTGACTCTCCTTGAAAACTGAGACCTAGCCCCGGCTGCTGAAACTTCTTGAGTATCAGAAGCATATAAAACAATTCTCCATGGTTGCCTGTCTTGAATTGTGATACCATTATCCTCTTACGGACCAAGTGGTGTGAAATCAGATCCTGCCTGGGAGTGGGGAAAGATAGAAAGGGAAGACGCTGGCTCCAAGCTCGGCAAGACACAAAATCTTATTGGAGTTCTGCGGGGCCTGTTCAAAGTCTGGGTACATTCTGTCATTTGGCAAGAATTAAATAGAGCTTTGTGTCCTCTAAGATTATTCTGTTACCTTCAGGATTAGGTTACCCATCGTTATATTTAGCCTATGGGAAAAGGCAACACAGAGCTCTGCTAAAGATGTAAAAGGAAGCATAGAATAAAGCACCCTCATGTCAAAGATATACAAGTTTCCCACAGCAAGCTGGTGCTGAATGAATTCTCTTTGCCTCTGCCTATCATCCTCGAGGGGAATTCAGCCTCAGAGGCCCAAAGGGACGTGCAAAAGAGCAGCCTGGGCTGCCTCTGAATAGATACAGGTGCTTTGGGTTTGGGGGGGTTGGGTTGGGGGTAGATAACCACGTGGAGGGTGCAGGAAGAGGAGGACATTTAGAGCTGACCTTATCTTGCTTAATCTCCATGGATTCCAGAAGGCCCCAGGGAACCTGAGATTCCTAGACTTATTCCCTTCTCACGTTTCCTACTGGAAATCCCACCAGCTGGCGGGATGCTAAAATAGGTACCATTTAGCCGGCTAATGAAGTCCATATGCAATTGTTAGAAATATAATTGACACTTCAGGCTTGGGGTCTGCGTTTCTCTTTGTATAGTTTTCTGCTGCCCAGTGTGGCTGCCTGCTGGGAATGCTTCTGTTTTCCAAGCTTCTCTGGCCTGGCTGGAGTTAAAAGTAGATGCTTGATGTGCTAATGTCAGGTTATAATAATACCTATATGTTACGCTGATTAAATAAAATAACGTTTGTAAAGCAAAGTGCCAAACACACGGTGGCACTATCGAAATCACAACAGTTATTCACAGTCTGCGCTGTCCCCTCCTCCTCCAGGCTTGTTTCTCAGGATTCTGTCCCTCCCTGAGGCCCCAGGGCAGCACACCTTCACGTCCACCCACACTGGAATGGTCATTGCTTCTGGCAGACATTAGTCCCTTCACGCCACCATGACTTCATATGTGTCGCTAAAGAGGCCACTACCACAGGCCCAGGATGGAGGAAGAGGGTTTGTCTCCTGAGCATAAAGATTTCCAAGGCTTATAGAGAAGTCTGCAGGCACGTGGACCCTCTCTGTAATACTTGGCCCTTTTGTTTTGGAGACAGAGCTGACACTCAGTAAATAGCAGTCAGATGAATGAATACATGAAGAAAGAGGGCTCGGAATGATTCTGAAAGGGTAGTATGTAAAAAAAAAAAAAAAAAAATCCCTAGGGAGGTTTGTTAAAATTACAGGCTCTCTGCAATGTTTCCCCTCACAGGTAAGGGACACAGAGAAATCCAAGTCCCTCAGTCTTAATCTGTCATATCACACACACACACACACACACACACACACACGATATGGATGAGATATATAGGTAATATAAGAACTTAATTTTGGACAAGGCACAGTGGTTCACACCTGTAATCCCAGCACTCTGGGAGACTGAAGCTGGTGGGTTGCCTGAGCTCATAAGTTCAAGACCAGCCTGAGCAAGAGTGAGACCCTGTTTCTACTAAAAATAGAAAAGCTAGCCCAACATCGCAACAGGCACCTATAGTTCCAGCTACTAGGGAGGCTAAGGCAAGAGGATCACATGAGCCCAAAAGTTGGAGGCTGCTGTGAGCTATGAAACCATAGTATTCAACCCAGGGTGACAGAGTAAGACTGTGTCTGGAAAAACAAACAAACAAACATAATTTTGAAAAAAGAATAAAGAAATAGTTGTAATAGGGTATGATACTGGAGAGAAAGGTACCATCGGTTTCTGACTAGTGGCCTCCATCACCCAGAGCTCAGCCCGGTGTGGTGAGAATCTGCCTGTCTCATCTCTGTCTGGGTACAGTGGCATCTATCTTCCAAGGGCTCACTCAGAAAGCAAAGGTACAAAAGCAGCAATTACTCTTATTGAGGAAAAGTACTAAGAACCCTGCTCAATTCAAGTTATGCATTGCTTATGACAGCTCCATGAAGCAAATATGTGTAGTATGAATCTACAGTGGAACTTCTGTAAGTTGACCCCCCAAAGGGCTGTGTGTAGCAAAATGGTCAACACACAGAGGCGGGCAACCTGAGGAACGAGGCCTTAGTGGTGCATGTTTGTCTATGAAAATTAGATCAGCTTAAGAAGGTGGTCAATGCAGGGAGGTGGCCGACTATGGAGGTTCGACTGTACTGCTGCACACACAGCAATATATCTGGGTGTGCACACACAGCAATATATCTGGGTGTGCACACACATACTCTACCAATATTATAAGCAAGGAAGCCTCAAAGAGGCTAAAACAATGACCAAGACTGTAAAGTGCAAGGCCAAGACTCAAACTCAGTGCCCCTGCTCTTTATGTATTTACTTTTATTTGTTTATTTATTTTTGTAGAGACAGAGTCTCACTTTGTCACCCTTGGTAGACTGCTGTGGCATCACAGCTCACAGCAACCTCCAACTCCTGAGTTTAGGTGATTCTCTTGCCTCAGCCTCCCAAGTAGCTGGGACTACAGGTGCCCGCCACAATGCCCGGCTATTTTTTTGTTGCAGTTTGGCTGGGGCCGGGTTTAAACCCATCACCCTGGGCATATGGGGCCGGCGCCCTACCCACTGAGCCACATAACTGTGTACATTAATGCATTTATGGGGTACAATGTGTTGATTTAATATACAATTTGGAATGCTTATATCAAACTGGTTACCACAGACTTCACCTCACTTACTTAATTGTTAAGACATTTATACTCACTCTTAATCGATTTGACATGTACCCTTGCAGTATGCACCACAGGGGAGGTCCCACCAATTACCCTCCCTCCATCCAGCCTCTCCCATCCCCTCCCCTCCTTCATCCTGGGCTGTAGTTGTGTTTTATCATTCATAACCACAACTGTCCATAGTACCTTTCAATGAAGGCCAGCTGTGAAAGGGCCCCACCCCACCCTGAATAATTCAGTGAGAGCTTCCATAATCCATAAGGTGAGGGACTCAGTGCCACTGTCCACCCTTGCCTTGGAAACATAATTCAACTAGTGAAGTATAAGGCATCAGTTTTGTTCTTGAAGCAGCTGTAAACTGTCAGCGTTTTGTGGGTGTTCACTGGATTCAGTGAGAATTGGTAAGGGGAGTCTGCTGTCTCCAGGGCTGGATGTAGGAAACAGAGCTGGATGTTTACCGCACTGCCCCACCTTCAGTGACGTGAGAATAAGGAGAAATGTTGGTCTCATGAGAGCTGAGAGGAGAAGCTTCTTCACTGTGTCATTCTCACTCCTCACTTTATTTTCCTTAGTATTAGAAAGGGCACATTTTGTTCACAGGGGGCTATGATAATCTGTGATTTTACCATGGCAGGGCAGGTCTCTGAGTCAAGTGCACAAGCTGTGCTGCCTGTCTGCACACTGTCTGCAGATCCACAGACCAAGATGCCCTCTGCTTTAAGGCTCCTTTCCCCTGGGAAAGTGTCACCGCCCGAGAGTGAGAGCAGAGTCATGTTAAAATCTTTGCTGAGATTTGGACGTATGAGGTTAGAAGAACCCCAGTGGAGACTGGATGGTGCAGACCAGAGGCTGAGACTCGCCATCACTGAGCATGGGAAACAGCACTAGAGATGCTCAAAATTCACCGTGGCCCTGAGCCAAACTTGATATTTTCTGGTCCTGGGATCTAGGCTGCCCAAAATATGTTTCTGGTCATGGGATTTTCCACTCAAAATATGTTCCTGTAAAATAAGTTAGTGCTTCTTTTGCTTTTCAAAAATACATGTACCAGTCTATGGCCGGTTATATAAGAACCAGGAGGTCTTTTGGAAAATAGGCATCTGTAGGCCCTGCTCCCAAATCCTTGGATCCAGTAGTGGGGTGCCGGCAGTAGAGCCCAGGAAGCTGGATATTCAAAGATTTTCCTCAGAGGTTCTGAGGCAGAGCCCTATTCCCAGCTTCTGATGACCGTGGAAAGAATAATTCCAGAGAAACTTTGCTTCAGGTGCCCTCACGGCACCCCAGAAGCTGGGAGACCAGCGGGGAAGGCAAATTAATATTTCATGTCTCTGAAATCAGTTTTCAGAAGTCATTAAGCCATAAAATTGGATTTCCCTGAAAAGTATACATGGGCTTAATCCACAGGGAAGTAGAGATATTTGAGCCTAGAGTGTTGCTGCCTTCCCTCCATCGTCCCCTTCCAATGGCCCAGAGGCAGACATTAGTCACTCAAGTCAAAAGCGTGCGGCTCGCAAGCCCTCTCTCATCCTACCCTTCAAAAACTCAAGAGCCCTAAATTATTTACCAGCTCAGCCTTGCCCTCTACACTTTCTTCTAAGAAGTCTCTCATCATCAACAGAAGATGGGGGCTTCAGACTCATTCTTGCCCTTCTTCCAGTAGAAAAGTTGGCATCTCTTGAAGACCACAAAGGAGGAAGTAAGCAAAGGATGAGGGATCCCTTTGGTCCTCTGATCTGGATTCTTACAAAAATCATGGATTTTACGTTAAGCTGTGATCAAGTTGAAGCCAGGTTTATGCCCATAGAAACACAATGCAAATTGGGGAACATGATGGCCTGCATCCTCAGTGCCCAGCACTCAGCAGGCATGGACCTGGCTCGCACTGGCTCTTGTTTTGAGACAAAGTCTCACTTTGTCATCCTTGATAGAGTGCTGTGGTGTCACAGCTCACAGCAACCTCAAACTCTTGGGCTCAAGCAATTCTCTTGACTCAGCCTCCCGAGTAGCTAGGACTACAGGGGCCCACCACAGCGCCCGGCTATTTTTAAAGATGAGGACTTGCTCTTTCTCAGGCTGGTCTTGAACCTGTGAGCTCAGGAAATCCACCCACAGAGTGCTGGGAGAGCCAATGGGCCCTGCCCTCTTACTGGCTCTTGAAATCAAGTTTGTGCATCTTCCCAGTATCCACATTTAGTAACAACTCCTCAGTGGCTTAAAAATGGCCATGAGGGGAGTGTTTACATCAGGAAAATGAGCAAAATGCTACAGATCAAGTCTTCCTTAATCTGAAAGCTGGTTTCCACCCACCACTGCACCACGCTGCCTGTGTCTTCCATGGATACTTGAATACTCACCAGACGGATTCTTTCACAAACTCACCACCTTTCCCCAATGTCATTTAATTTAACCCATTCACTACTTATTATAAATGAAATCACAAATAGAGAGAACCATACAAAAATTAATAAAAGGAAGTACACCTTTGCAACCAGCATTGGGTGAAGAACTAGAATTTTGTCAGCATGCCCAGAAGCCACTGCACGTGTCCCTTCCCACTTACAGTCCTGACCCTCCCCACAGAGATGCCAGCACTGACCTTGAGTGACCCCTTCTTGCATTTCTTTATCACTTAACCACCCAAGTGTATATTTATACATCATACGGTAGTGCCAAATTTTAAAAACTTGATATGCTTATTAAGTTTCTACTAATGTGCAAGTCCCCCTTTATTCTTTAATTTTTCTTGCAATTTATCAGTTGAGGCACCTACACCTTTGGGATGTGGATTTTTCCACGGCCTAGATTTTGCAGATGGTATAGTCGGGGTGCCGTTGAACATTTCCCCTGTCTTCTGTATTTCCTGCAGGTTAGGAGCTGGATTGAGAGGCCTGAGCAGGCATTGAGTTTGGTACTCTAGCAAGATAAAGGTGGTACTGTAGTCTCTCATCAGAAGACTTACAGTAACTGGTTGTTTCTCTCTTTGTGATGTTCAGTGATTGATGTTCAATACCTAGATCCATTAATGTATCGAGCTGGTAAAGCAGAAATAATCTAATTCTGTCATTTCTTTTTTGTGAAAATCAGATGGAACACTTTTAAAAGAGGTACTTCACCTTACCTACAAACTATTAGAAACCTGGTGGCACAAATGAAATAGGAAAGACAGAGTAATGGTTAATCCTTTCTCCTTTTTTTCTTTCTTTCTTTCTTTTTTTTGAGACAGAGTCTCACTCTCTTGCCCTAGGTAGAGTGACGTGGTGTCATATAGCTCATAGCAACCTCAAACTCTTGAGGATAAGTGACCTTCTTGCCTCAGCCCCGGAAGTAGCTGGGACTACAGGTGCCTGCACAACACCTGGATATTTTGTAGAGGTGAGGTCTCACTCTTGCTCAGGCTGGTCTTGAACTCCTGAACTCAGGCAATCCATATGCCTTGGCATCCCAGAGTGCAAGAGATTACCGGCATGAGCCACTGGGCCCATCCCTCTTTCCCCTTTTTCAGTCAGTTTTTAAGATGAGTTAATTTTGTATTTTTTAAATTTGAAAAATCCAGTTGTTTTTAATAAATAAATAAAACAGATGTATATAGACACACACAAGGTCAGACAATCAGTTCACAAACACATCCTAGAAAAAGTGCTTTGAAGGTGGACAGTGCACTCACAAGGGGAGTACTTCAAAGGTGACCATGGTGATGTTCACCAATGAGATATGTTGTTTTTCTAGGATGTTTTTGAACTTATTGGTCTGACTTTGTAGATACTAAAATATATCTATCTCAATCCACAAGCCAGCATCATACTTCATAGAGAAATGCTAGAAGTGGCCAGGTATGGTGGCTCACACCTGTAATCCCAGCACTTTGGGAAGCCAAGGCAAGTGGATTGCTTGAGCTCAGGAGTTTGAGACCAACTTAAGCAAGAGTGAAACCTCATCACTACTGAAAAAAGCAAAATTAGCTGGGTATTGTGACAGGTGCCTATAGTCCCAGTTCTCGGGAAGCAAAGGCAAGAGGATTGTTCAAGCCTAAGAGTTTGAGGTTGCTATGAGCTGTGATACCACAGCACTCTACTCAGGGTGACAGAGTGAGACTCTGTCTAAAAAAAAAAAAAAAAAAAGAAAGAAAGAAAGAAAAGAAAAGAAAAATACTAGAAAATTTTCTACCTAAATCAAGGAAAATAAAAGAATGCCCATGAATGGTGATAATGGACATTTGTTTTCAGGGGTCTTTTTTTTTTTTTTCCATTCCAGAGGTACTGGCCAATACTACTAAGTAAGAGTCAGAAATCAGATGCGTGAGCATTGGGAAGGGAGAGACAAACTTGCCATTTAACTACACTATGTGATTGTACTCTTGAAACACACCAGAGCAGTGGTTCTTAACCTTCCTAATCACTGCGTTGTTACAAATAGAAAAAAGGGGTTGCGATCCACAGGTTGAGAACCATAGAGGAAAAGCTCAAAACGCTACTGAAACAATGTGAGAATGTGAGAACCTCAAGTCCAGGGGCCAGCCCCTTGTGTCCCCACGTTGTTTGCCTTTGGCTGCCTCCTCTCTCTGTCCCAGGGTGAGGAGGGAAGATGAAACCTGAGCAGGGCTGCTCCACATAAGCACTGCTGGCTTTGAGAGTGGGTATGGGTGGGGCACCAACTGCGTCTCTGTACCAAGTACAGCCTTGGCTCCTGACGGCACAAGTGAAATGAAGCCAGAGGGAAACACGAAGAACCACAACAGCACACAAGGCAGTCAGACCCTGGGCCACAGAGTCACACAGATGGTTTTGAGTTCCAGAAACCTGGCAGCTCTGTCTAAGCCTAAATGGATACAGTGATTTTTAAAAAGCCATCGTATAGGATCACTGTAAGGACTAAAAGAGCCTGTGTATCAGCATGAGCAGTGTTGCCTGGAAGGCAGCGCAGACACAGCAGTCTTGAGCTCAGCGCTCCTCTGAATCACTCAGTTTGAGTCTGACCCTCCAAAAAATAATCATAAAATAAACAAATAGCTAAACAAATAAAGCCCATGCTTCGTTTAACATTGTTCCAATGCCAGTGCCAGCATTTTCTCTTCAAAATACCTTGACTTCCTGCCCGGACCCAATGCTACACCTGTGAACTCTGAACACATTGTCTACCTCAACTTGGACACATGTAAAATACATGAAATCAATTAAGCCTAGTCATTCAACATAGAAAACTAACACTTTCCTACAACATTTATGTCCTGGACATAATTTTAGAAATAATTTAGAGGTGCTGATATCCCTCTTCTAAAATGTTGAAAATCTATCATTAAAATCATAAATTAATAATATTTTTTCCTACATACAAAAGCTTTATATGTAAATTATACATACCATAACATTTTACAAAATACCTATTAACAAAATAAAAAGGAACTCAAATCCTACCATATGTAAACATTCAGTATTATTATTTATGCATGTCTTTCTGGACTTCAGGTGCACATGTATTTATTGCTAGATGATTTTAATATAAAGTTGTATTCATAACGTTTTGTCATTTCAGAAGATATATCTTTGCAGGTCTTTAAAAGTTTTGCAATCTAATTTAAATGGCATAGAATGCCAAAAATAGATACGAATATGATTATGGGTTTTTATACAAATACATATACGTAGGCTAGGCACAGTGGCTCATGCCTGTAATCCAGCACTCTGGGAGACCAAGACTCACAAGTTGCCTGAGCTCACAAGTTTGAGACCATCCTGAGCAAGATTGAGACACCATAAAAAAGCCAGGCACTGTGGCAGGGCACCTATATTCTCAACTACTTGGGAGGCTGAGGCAAGAGAATCACTTAAGCCCAAGAGTTTGAGGTTGCTGTGAGATATGAAGCCACAGCACTCTGCCAAGGGCAACAAAGTGAGAGTCTGTCTCAAAAAATACTAATAAAATAAGATAAAAATAAATAAATGCATAAATATATGGATATAAATGCTGCACAAAATGTAAGTATTATCTAACAGATACATATATACTGAAATCTATTTTACATATTGCATAAAGTAGATTTTTACTTTTAAAGAATCAAATTCATGCCCTGGTCCAAAGTTCCTTCCTCGCTTCTTGGCCTCCGACACCGTGGGTGCTGCTCGGCCAGCGGCTGCGGCCCAGTCTCTGTGCGCCTTCTCTGCACCCTGGCCAGCGGGGAGCCTGCGAGCCCGGGTCCCCCGCCCGCCCAGGTGCTGCTCATGGAGAATGTGGCATCCCTCCGAGGCACCAGTGTCCCGGACTCTACCAAGATGAACCAGCTGCAGCAGCGCCGTGGATCCCGAGGCCTGGTCGTGCTTGGCTTCCCGTGCCACCAGTTTGGACATCAGGAAAACGCTAAGAACGAAGAGATTCTGAATTCCCTCAAGCACCTCCGAGCCGGCGGAGGGTTCGAGCCCAGCTTCACTCTCTTAGAAGTGCGAGGCGGTGCTGAGCTGCACCCGCTCTTTGCCTTTCTGCGGGACGCCCTGCCAGCGCCCAGTGACGACGCCACTGCCCTCAGGACTGACCCCAAGTTCACCACTTGGCCTCCCCTGTGCCGCAATGACATTGCGTGGAACTTTGAGAAGTTCCTGGTGGGTCCTGACGGTGTGCCGGTGCGCAAGTACAGCCGTCGCTTTCCAACCATCGACCCCGAGCCAGACACGGAAGTCCTGCTGTCCTAAGGGCTCCCTCCTGCACCGGCTGCCTGACAGTAACACGCTGGTCTCTGGGGGTTTCATTCAGGATAGTGTTACCTCTAAACATGCATGGGGCAACACCTGATGCCCCAGAAAATCCCCTGAGATGAGCGCTGGTACTGTCATTTCAAAATCAGTTTAACAGTTGCTTTTAACACCTACTGAGGACAAGGCATCATGAATGTTACCAAAATGGATAAGAAACAGATGAGGTTGGAAGGTTTTCCCAATCACCTCTCAGAGACCAGTGTAGGCACAAATACTTATGAGAGACAGGAAATGCTATAAGGATTATACCAACTGGTGAAAAAGCACCAGGAAGAAAGATGTCATATTCTGTGTAGGTAAAAGAGGAAGACCAAGCAAGTTGTCACAGAGGCAATGGAATTTTCACCAGCATTGGATGGATGTAGAACCAAAAGAGAAATAATTTGGCTGAGGGAAACCATGAACAAAGGCACACATGATTAGAGTCCCTGAGAGCAGGTGCCCAGATGCATCTCCAGTTGATTTAATTACAGACACTATGACAAAGCAAAGAGTTTCCTGAACTGTGTCCACTCCTAAGACAATAGATGGGTAACAACCCTTCATAGCACCTTATTGTGACAAACCCTTAGATGAAACGAGTTGAAGTTGATTTCTCTGAATATATCTATATATACAGTCAGCCCTCCACATGCATAGATTCAAATAAAAATATTACCCCCAAAATTGCATCTACAGTCAACACGTACAAACTTTTTTCCTGTCATTATTCCCTAAACAGTGTAACACAATAGCATTTATTTACCTTGTATTATGTATTATAAATAATCTAGAGATGATGTAAGTATACATCAGAGTATGATGATGATAATGTAAGTATCTGTACAGAGAGTGTGCTTTGGTTATATGCAAATACTTCACCATTGTATTTAAGGAACTTGAGGAGCATCAGTAGATTTTGGTACCCCAGGGAGATCTTAGAACCAATCCCCTATGGGTACCAAGGAACCACCGTGTACAAACACACACATATATTTAGATATCTTTAGAATATTTAAGCATACTTTGAAGTATATTATATATATTTATTTATATGTAGTACATATATATTCTTTTTCCTTTGGAAATTAAGAGATATGGTATACTTCAAAGTGATAGCACCTTTCAGCAGGTCCTAGGGCTGGAAGCTGGCGTGGCTGTGGCTGTGCTCACCCAGCTGCCCACAGTGATAACCGAACTGAAATGTGCTTGCTGGAATTTTTCAAGCCATCTCTAAGTCCAGAGTGTAACTGAACTTGTTATCAGAGAGCCAATTTGTTGTGGGAGAAATTAAGTTATTACTGCCTCCTGAATGTCAGCTGGCAGCTTCCATCTCGGACTAATGCCTGTAATTGTACAAACAGCCTTCTGAGCACAGCCCGCATGGCAGCCGCACATGGCATTTACAGTTGTTATAATAACACAACAGCCAGCCAAGAAGCACAACATGAGCACACCTCTAACCTGCAAGTGACCTGCTAATTAGCAGCTGTGCGGGGTTAACAGAAAGAGCACCTCATAGTGGGCCGTGTGTTATTAATGTAAACACTGACCCCTGGGAGATGGGGAAACGTGTGCCAGAAGGAGCTCACGCCTCTCTGCTCGTGTTGGCCAGACAAATGGGGAAAGCACACATGCTCAACAGAAAGAGCCTGTAAAATTAATTGAACATCGAAAAGAGGGAATCTGGTGTCTTTTTCCCACAATCATTCCCTCAGCTCCTGAATTGTAACTACAGAATTAATCTCAGGGCGTGGGTATCAAGGCTAACTTTGTCTAGTCCCGAGACCCAAAGCTGCCTGTTGGCTCCGATGGCTACTTCTCTCTGTCTCTATTGTATTATTTCATTTATGTTTCCCACTTGGAAGTTTGGTTCTCTGTGCTCAGAAGGCTGCTTGTATAATTACGCTATTATCAAATCTCGTGTTGAAAAGAAAAATGCCTCCTAACATTTCCTCCTCCTCCCACCCAGCTGCTTTGAAACTCCACGTGTCTGCTTCTGTCTAGCTTCTAAGTTCTGCTAGTCTCACTGGAATGTGATTCTTAATAACTGTAATTTTACAAAGGTAACAAACTTCTCAGGCAAAACAAACACACCTGAATCATGAGGGCTGCTCACATGCACTCTGAGTCTCATACTTCCTTTGTACGTATTTGCCTCCTTACAGTAGTATATTTTTCTCTTGATCTTTCTTTCTGACAAAGTTAAACTCCTTTTCTCTAATGCAGCTTTGATCTCTCATGATGTCACCAAGTGAACAGATACCAGATTCGGTGCTCATTTACCTTAAAAACAAATGATCATTGGGTACAGCAGTCAGTTAATGATAATGGCAATATTTGTTAGGTTATGACCACCATATTGAACACTTTACATATGTATAATCTCATTCTAGCCTCATGACAAGTCCATTAAGCATGTTCCATTATTGTGTCATTTGATAGATGAGAGAATGGCTCTTAAGAGAAATTCAGTACTTGCTCAAAACCTCACAATGTAAAGGCTAGAATCCAAACTGGATGGATTTAACTCCTTCACCCAAACTCTTCTCCACAAAAGCAATTAAGAAATCACTTCTCTGCTCAGCCCAGTGGTTCATGCCTCTAATGCTAGCAGTCTGGGAGGCCGAGGCTGGTGGATTGCTGAGCTCAGGAGTTCAAGTCCAGCCTAAGCAAGAGTGAGACCCTGTCGCTTCTACAAATCGAAAAACTAGTGGGATGTTGTGGCAGGCCCCTATAGTATCGGCTACTCAGGAGGCTGAGGCAGAAGGATCGCTTGAGACCAAGAGTTTGAGGTTGCTGTGAGCTGTGACACCACAGTACTCTATCCAGGATGACAGAGTGAGACTCTGTCTCAAAAAAAAAAAAAAAAAAAAAATAGAAATCACTGCTCAGAGTTCTGGTTCCCTCATGTATATAGGCAGAATGACCTCTAAAGATCCCTTCAGATCTATAAAATCTGAGGAGACTCAAAAAATGTAAAACATAACCTCAGGAGGCTTCCCAGCTATTTATGAACCAGGAGATAAGGGCATAAACCTCTCCTCTATATAAATTAAACAGCTTTCCCCAGAGAGTTTACGTTATGGGATGCTCTTTGTACTGAGTAAAGACTTTTGGGATCTACATTCGGAGGACCTGAGTTTCACAGGCAGAAAGTTCTCTTAGTCCAGGCCATCCTGAAGGGAAACATCCCCCTTTCCCAGAAGCCTAGCAGCAAAACAGACCCTCCTGGGCAAGTGCACAAAACCCTCACGCCAACTGCATACATCATCAGCGGGACTCACTACGTTTACATGTAGGCAGGCAATCAAGAATTGTAAGGTGTGTGCTCAAAACCAGCAGCACACAAAAAGCAGAGGCCACATAAATACACAGAGATAACCCCCCGAGAGTCAGGTGAGTAAAATAATAACAAACAAGATCTTTACACGTTTTAGCCTCAACGAAATTAGAGACCAAATTTATCTATTCAAAGACAGGATGCTGAGAAGTAAAAATTCAGAGGTTTTTACTTTAAGGTTGCCAGAATAAATTATCAGCAGAAGGACAGAAAGATTGAGTAGGGTACCTATCCTAAAATACATGTCAGAATGGTAAAAGTAGACAGAATGAAGAGCAGGCAGGGGTCGGAACCAGGCAATTGAGTGTTTTTACTAAACGAAGCAACTAAAAAAGATACAGGAATGGAGAGAATATTGTCAATATATGTAACGAAAGAAACTCAGGGAAAAGGAACACAAAATTCTTCAGACTAAAAGGGCTGGAGTGATTAAGATAAATGACAGAAGACCACGTCTAAAAGATTGTCACCAAATTTAAGAACAGCATGGAATTAACAAAATAAATAGTTTGAAAGCTTCCAGAAGAGAGTGAGAAAAAAAAATTGTATCTCTCAGAAAAGAATAACAATTTGATTTATCATCAAGACCACTGGCTATTAGAAGACAATGCCTCCAGGTTTCTGAGGGCAAATTTTTAAAGGCAGACTTCATATTTTGGAACAGTCACAGATATATAAACCAATTGAGAAGACAGCACAGAAAGTCCCCTTAAACCTGGTGTCAGACTCTGGTCCTAGTACCTTATACTCCTGTATGACTATGGTACCTTTGCTACAATTCATGAACCGATACTGCATATTTCTTGATTCAGATTGTCTTAGTTTTTACCTAACGTCTTTTTTCCTTTGCAGGATCGCATCCAGGGTACAATGGTACATTGAGTTGCCACATCTCCCTACACTCCTTTGACTGTGAAAGTTCTCCAGACTTTTCTTGTTTCTGATGATCTTGACAGTTTTGAGAAGTATGGGTCAGGTATTTTGTAGCGTGTCCCTCTATTTGTCTAATTTTTTCCTCACGTTCAGACTGAGGTTATGGGTGTGGGGGAGGAAGACCACGGAAGTCACATGCCATTCTGATCACATCCTATCCAGGGTAAATACTGTCATGGTGATTTCCCACTGTGAATGTTAGACTGAATCCCCGGGTAATGTTTGCCAGGTTTTCCCTCTGTAAAGTTACCCTTTTCTCCCCTTTCTGTGCTGTGCTATGTGGAACCCACACGTAAGGAGTGGGACTTCACATCTCCCTCCAGGAACACAGAGTATTTACGTAGATTATTTAGACTACTTCTGCTTGGGAGATTCATCTCTTCTTCCCTGTTAATCAATTATTTCATTATATTTACACAGACACTGATATTTATTTTATACTTTATTTATTTATTTATTTTTGCAGTTTTTGGCCAGACCTGGGATTGAACCCACCACCTCTGGGCTTATGGGGCTGGTGCCCTACTCCTTGGAGCCACAGGTGCCGCCCTATTTTATACTTTACATTACAACCCAATATTACTTTATTTTGGTAATAAAATAAAATTGTTCAAATTGTTCCAGCTTTGGCCATGGGAGTGATTTCAGTTGGCTCCTGGGTACAACCATGTTACAGCAGCGCTCTGCTCCAGACAGGCTGAAGAAAGACACAGGCACGGTGGGAAGGTATGGTGCGCTTTATTCAGCTCACAGTGGCAGGGGAAGAAAGCACCGGAAATCCACAAAGTGGCAAATTCCCTGTACCTTTATCCCTGGGGTGACAGAAAAGGCAAAGTGCCAGGCAGCAGTTACACAAGCAAAACCTCACTGTACCTACTAATGACCTCTAAGAACACAGGCACCTTCCCCTCGGGGAGAGAGCAGAGAAACTGTGACATAACCCCATCAGTGGGTGCTGGTTGTCTTTGCGTTACTGTTCTTGGTTTTGAGCACTTCCTTACTTTCTATCACCGTAAGATTGTTCAGGCTCATTTTGTGTATTTCCTGCCATGATCCTAAAATCAGCCATTTCCCTAAAGAACCACATCCCTTTTATTGGAACGGTGTTAGAAGCCAAGGTCTGAGTGCTGGGTGTGGTCATGGCTTCTAATGTGTTATTGCTTTCAGGCTCTCTGAGCTGACAAAGCAAGGAAATGGAGGTGTGTATACTATTATATGTACTTAAGCACATCTATAAATATTTTTATTATATATGTAACCATCTGGGTCTATATTAAACTAAACATAAGATGAATTCATACTGATGTCTCCGGCTATACTTCACAATCGCACGGATTGTTCTAGTTCTTACCCATGCTTATCGGTTAACTTCCACTGCCATGGTGAGAAGCCTAGTTTCCACCACCTGCCATTCAGTTACTTAGCTGTTGGGTTCCATGTACATGTATACAGCATCAGAATTGTTAACTCAGACACCTATAGGAGACAACTTGATCAGTTAGAGTACAGTGTTATATGCAATTTCTTTTGCCTTTAGAATTACAGCATCCACTCACTTGCAAAGTTGCTTAGGTCAGCACTCTTTCCTCTCATAAACTACACAGAGGTTGGATTGTTTTCTTAAATGTGCCTGCACGGAAGTTTACTCTGTACTGTAACAGTCTATGGCTATCATGCATATTGTCTTATATTTACTATTATAGTATGAAATGAAATAGTTTCACCACTCTAGAAAATCCTCCAGGCTTTACCTGTTCAATCCTCCCGACCTCCCTTGAGACATGGCAACCACTGATCTCTTCACTAGTTTCATATTTCCCCGTACGTCGTACAGTTGGAATCATGCACTCTCTAATAACATGGAACTAACTGATGGGCACACATTGCCACAGAGATAACTAAAAGTCACTGGAAACCAAGAAGAGGGGAGGATAACAGGAGAAAGGATAAAAACCTACCTAACAGGTACAAGGAATAGTATTCAGGTGATGAACACACTAGTAGCCCTGACTTAAGCGTTATAGAAGCCATCCACATACCTCCTTCACATTTTGAAGTGAATAAATAATATTCTGTGATGTGGATATACAAAAGTTTGTTTATACATTTACCCACTGAAGGACAAAGATGCTTCCATTTGGGGAGCAATTATGAATAAATCCACTATAAACACTCATGTTCATTGCCAATTGTGTGGTAAAACTCTATAATTTTGTAAAAAACTGTTAAACTGGCTTTCAAAGTGGCTGTATCACCATGCATTTACACCAACAGTGTCACTCTGCATCATTTCCAGAATTTGGTGTTGTCATTTCTTAAGAACTTTTAGCCATTCTTATTGGTGGCTAATGTTATCTCACTGTTATTTTAATTTGCAATATCCAAATGATAAACGATGCTGATCTTTTTTAATTTAATTAATTAATTTATTTTTATTTCAGATTAATATGAGGGTTGATACAAAATGTCACACTGTTTGCATTTGTTAGGTAAAGTCCAAGTTATAGTTGTGACCTTTGCCCAAGAAGTGTGCCATTTACTTATACATTGTACCATTAGGTGGGAACTTATTGAGCCCCCCTACCTGTCTCAAATTTAATTATTTTTCTCTCATGTGCACATGTTGTTGTTTTCACAAACTTTTATGCTGTGAAATCTGTTCATATCTTTTGTTTCCTTATCGTTGAGTTTTATAGGTTCCTTATGTCTTTTGATAAAAGTACTTTATCTGAAATGTGTTTTTTAATGGTGGCTTTTAATTATAATAAATACAATTGACCAATTTTTTTCTTTCTTGGATTGTGGTTTTAGTGTTGTATCCAAAAACTCATCACCAAATCCAAAAACATGTAGATTTCCTCCTATATCATCTTCTAAAAGACTTATAGTTTGCATTTTACATTTAGAATGTATGATCCATTCTGAATTAAATTTTGTGAACATTGTAAGGTCAGTGTTTACATTCATTTTTCTTTTCTTGAATATGAGTATCTGATATTCTGGCACCATTTATTCAAATTGTCTGTGTGCCCTTGTTGACTATGTTTGCAGAGGTCTATTTCTGTTCTGTTCCATTAATCTGTGTTTTCATTCTCTCATCAATGTGATGCTGCTTTAGTTACTATAGTCTTATAATAAGTCTTCAAATTGGACACTTTGAGGCCTTCAAATTTGTTCCATATTTTTCATTATTCTGCTAACTATGCTACATCTTCTGCCTTTCTATGTAAACTTTAAAATTGGTTTGTCAGTGCCTACAAAATAATTTTCTAAGATTTTAATTGGGATTACGCTAAATCTTTAAATCAAGCCAGGAGAAACTGACATCTTAACAATATTGAGATTTGCAAACCATGAACACAGAATATCTCTCCATTTATTTAGATCATCCTTAATTTTTTCCTTCAGAATTTTGTGGTTTTTCACATACAGATCCTGTACATATTTTATTCAATGTATACGTAAGTATTTCAAATGTCTGGTGAAATGGTACTTTCTATTTCAAATTTCAGTAATATAATTGACTTTCGTATATTAGCTTTAAATCCTGTGACTTTGCTACACTTGCCTATTAGTTCCAGAAGGTTTATGAGTTTTCTTTTCTTTCTTTCTTTTTTTTTTTTCTTGTCAATTTGGGGGAATTTTCTATATAGAAAATCATATTATCTGTGATCAACAATCTTACTTTTTTCTTCCTAATCTGTTGTATTTTATTTCCTTTTCTTGTCTTATTGCACTAGCTGAGACTACCAGTAAGATACTGAACAGAAGTACAGGAAGCACCCCCTTGACTTTGTTCCTAATCTCAGCAGGGAAGTGTCTGTTCTCAACATTAAGTATGAAATTAGCTATAGAGGGTTAGGCTCTCATAGCTCAGTGGTTAGGGCACCAGCCACTTGCACTGGGGCTTGTGGGTTTAAACCCAGCCCAGGCCTGATAAACAATAATGACAACAACAACAACAAAAATAGTCAGTCATTGTGGTTAGCGCCTGTAGTCCCAGCTACTTGGCAGGTTGAGGTAAGAGAATAGCTTAAGCCCAAGAGTTTGAGGTTGCTGTGAGCTGTGATATCACAGCACTCTACTGAGGGTGACAGTGACACTCTGTCTCAAAAAAAAAAAAAAAAAGAAAAGAAATTAGCTTTAAGGGTGTTTTCTGTTTTGGGTTTTTTTTTTGTAGCTATTCTATGTGGGCTTAAGGAAGGTCTCCTCTATTTCTTGTTTGCTGGGAATTTTTATTATGAATGGGTATTGGATTTTGTGAAATGCTTTTTCTGTTTCAGTTGACTTAAGTGGTTTTCTTCAGTCTGATGATATAGTGGATTATGTTAATTTATTTTTAAATATTAAATTGATATTTAAATTTTTAAGTATTAAACAACCCCTGCATAGTTAAAAAAATCCCATTTGGGATTTCCTCTTACGCCTTTTTGGACTCAGTTTGCTAATATTTTGTTGAGGATATCTCCACCTATGTTGTATCAGTTTCCTTTTGCTGCTCTAAAATATTGCCATATATGTAGTGATGCTAACAGACACAAATTTATTGTCTCACAATTCTGGAAGTCAGAAGTGTGAAGTGAATCTTACAGGCTAACCCTTCATTCTTCTGAGCTTTAAAAAACGTTCCATTCCCTCCCCTTTTCCAGCTTCCAGAGGCCCACTGCATTCCTATTGGTCCCCCTCCCTCTTTAAAGAATATTACTTCAAACTCTGCTTCTGTTACCACTGCCTGACTCTGACACTTCGATCTCCTTTTATAAAGACCTTTATGGTTATAATACTTTGGATCCATGCAGTTAATCTAGGTTAATCATGGCATCTCCTTAACATCTGCAAAGTGCCTCTTGCCATCTAAATAACCATTTCCAGGGATAGAATGTGGATGCTATTGATGGGTGGGGTGGGGGTGCATAACTCTGTCGACCACATGCTCATGAGAAATATTGGTTTGTAGTTTTTCCCTCTTTTAATGTCTTTCCCTGGTTATAGCATCAGGGTAATGCTGACCTCATAGAATAATTTAGAAGTGTTAAGTTTTCTTAGTTTTCTGGAAGATTTTTAGATAATTATATGATTTCTTCCTTAATGTTTGATAAAATTTACCACTGAAACCATCCAGAACTGATCTTTTCTTTTTTGTAAGATTATTAATTATCAATTCAATTTTTAAATAGATATAGTCCTGTTGAAATTATCTACTTATTTTTCATATGAAGCTTTGTTAACTTCATTTTATAAGAAATTAGTCCATTTAATCTAAGTTCTCAAATTTATGCACACGAAGTTGTTTATACCATTGCTTTAGTATTCTCTTAATGTTTATGTGATCATTAGCAATGATTTTTTTTATTTCTGCTATTGATAATTTGAGTTTTCTATCTCTCCCGCCCCGCCCCCAGCTATCATGAGATTTTTCAAGAGATTTTTCACTTTTAATGGTCTTACCAAAAACATAGCTTTTGACTTTATTGATTTTCATGTTTTTTTTCTTGCTTTCAAATTCATTGATTTCTGCCACAGGCTTTTTTTTTCTTCTACTTGCTTTAGGTTTATGTTTTCTTCATTCTCTAGTTTCTTAAAATAGAAGCTTAGATTATTGATTTTAGTATTTCTTATTTTCTTGTACATGTATTTATTACTATGAATTTCCCCAAAATAATTGCCTTCACTGAATTCTACAAATTTTGAGAAGTTATATGTTTAATTTCATTTCCTTTAAAAGATCTTTAAATTTCTCTTGAGAATTCATATTTGGCTCCTGCATTACTTAGACATTTACCGCTGCTATGGTTTGAATGTGTCCCCCAAACATTCTTTGGTTGGAAACTTAGTTGCCTTTGTGGTGGTATTGAGAGGTGGGGTCTTTGGGAGGCAATGAATGGATGAATTAATGCTATTATTTTGTGATTGATTAATTCTTAGGGGAGTAGTTCTGTCATAAAAGTGAGCTTTCTGGCACATTTACTCTTGCCTTTCTGCCTCCCACTTTACTCCCATGGCATGATCCTCACCAGATACCAGTGCTATGCTCTTGAACTTCTCAGTCTCCAGAACCAGGAACCAAATAATCTTCTTTTCTCTATAAATTACCCAATCTAGGGTGTTCTGGTATCATAGCAGAAAATATACTGACATGAAAAATTGATGTTTAAATATTTGAGATGTTTCCACTAGCTTTCTGTTATTGATTTCTAGTCTAATTCCATTGTGGTTTGAAAAAAATATATTTTGTATGATTTCTATTCTTTCAAATTTGTTAAAGTGTGTTCTGTGACCCAGAATTTTGTGAATATTACATATGAGCATGAGAAGATTTTCAATTCTGTTGTTGTTGTGTAGAGTTCTCTATAAATGTCAATTAGGCCAAGCTGATGGATAAAGCTGTTTGGTCTAACTATATTCTCATTGATTTTTTTGTCTTCTTCATCTATCAATTAGTGAAAGAGTAATAGTAGAGACATTTTCTCCTTCCAATTCTGTAAGTCTGAGGTTCACATATTTTGATGCTCTGCTGTTAGGTTATGGATTGTTTCATCTTCTGAGAAATTTATATTATTATTATGCAATGGTCCTCTTTATCACTGACAATATTCTTTTGCTTTTTCTGAAATCTGCTTTGCCTGAAATTAATATAGCTATTTCAACATTCTTTTTTTTTATTAAATCATAACTGTATACATTGATATGATCATGGGGCATCATACACTCACTTCATAGACCATTTGACACATTTTCATCACAATGGTTAACATAGCCTTCCTGGCATTATCTCAGTTACTGTGCCAAAACATTTACATTCTACATTTACCAAGTTTCGCAAATACTCCTGTAAGATGCACCACAGGTATGATCCCACTGATCCGCCTCCCTCTACCCACCACCCTACTCCCTCCCCTCCCTTTCCCACTTCACCCTATTGTTAGGTTGTAACTGGGTTATAGCTTTCATGTGAGAGCCCCAAATTAGTTTCATAGTAGGGCTGAGTACATTGGGTACCTTTTCTTCCATTCTTGAGATACTTTACTAAGAAGAATATGTTCCAACTCCATCCATGTAAACATGAAAGAGGTAAGTCTCCATCTTTCTTTAAGGCTCCATAATATTCCATGGTGTACATATACCACAATTTATTAATCCATTCGTGGATCGATGGGCACTTGGGCTTTTTCCATGACTTAGCAATTATAAATTGGGCTGCAATAAACATTCTGGTACAAATATCTTTGTTATGTTGTGATTTTTGGTCTTCTGGGTATATGCCCAGCAGAGGAATTACAGGATTGAATGGCAGATCTATTTTTAGATCTCTGAGTGTTCTCCATATATCTTTCCAAAAGGAATGTATTAATTTGCATTCCCACCAGCAGTGCAGAAGTGTTCCCTTTTCTCCACATCCACGCCAACATCTCTGGTCTTGAGATTTTGTGATATAGGCTAGTCTCATTGGAGTTAGATGATATCTCAAAGTAGTTTTGATTTGCATTTCTCTGATGATTAAAGATGATGAGCATTTTTTCATATGTCTGAAGGCCTTGCGCCTGTCTTCTTCAGAGAAGTTTCTCTTCAAATCCCCCACCCAGCCTGCGATGGGATCTCTTGTTTTTTTTCTTACTGATGCGTTTGAGTTCTCTGTGGATTCTGGTTATTAAACCTTTGTCAGAGATATACCCTGCAAATAACTTCTCCCATTCTGAGGGCTGTTTGCTTGCTTTACTTACTGTGTTCTTGGCTGTGCAGAAGATTTTTAGTTTGATCAAGTCCCAGTAGTGTATTTTTGAAGCTGCTTCAATTGCCCAGGAGGTCCTCCTCATAAAATACTCGCCCAGACCAATTTCTTCAAGGGTTTTCCCTGCATTCTCCTCTAGTGTTTTTGTAGTTTCATGTCTTAAGTTTAAATCTTTAATCCAATGAGAGTCTATATTAGTTAATGGTGAAAGGTGTGGGTCCAGTTTCAGTCTTCTGCAGGTTGCCAGCCAGTTCACCCAGCACCATTTGTTAAACAGGGAATCTTTTCCCCAATAAATGGTTTTTTATTTATTTATTTATTTTTTTTATAGAGACAGAGTCTCACCTTATGGCCCTTGGTAGAGTGCCGTGGCCTCACACAGCTCACAGCAACCTCCAATTCCTGGGCCTACGCGATTCTCCTGCCTCAGCCTCCCAAGTAGCTGGGACTACAGGCACCCGCCACAACGCCCGGCTATTTTTTGGTTTTGCAGTTTGACTGGGGCCGGGTTTGAACCCACCACCCTCAGTATACGGGACCCGCACCTTACTGACTAAGACACAGGCGCCACCCCCACTGAATGTTTTTAATTGGCTTGTCAAAGATCAAATAGTGGTAAGTAGCTGGACTCATCTCTTGGTTCTCTATTCTGTTCCAGATGTCTACTTCTCTGTTTTTGTGCCAATACCATGCTGTTTTTATCATTATCGATTTGTAGTAAAGTCTGAGGTCTGGTAGTGTGATTCCTCCTGTTTTGTTTTTATTTCTGAGTAATGTCTTGGCTATTAGAGGTTTTTTCTGATTCCATATAAAACAAAGTATTGTTTTTTTCAAGATCTTTAAAGTATGACAGAGGAGCTTTAATAGGGAGTGTGTTGAAATTATATATTGCTTTGGGTAGTATGGACATTTTAATAATGTTGATTCTTCCCAACCATGAGCATGGTATGTTTTTCCATCTGTTAACATTTTCAGCTATTTCTTTTCTTAGAGTTTCATAGTTCTCTTTATAGAGATCTTTCACGTATTTTGTTAGGTAAATTCCCAAATACTTCATCTTCTTTGGCACTACTGTGAATGGGATAGAGTCCTTAACTGCTTTTTCAACTTGACTATTGTTGGTGTATATAAAGGCTAATGATTTATGGACGTTGATTTTGTAACCTGAGACGCTGCTGTATTCCTTGATCACTTCTAGGAGTTTTGTAGTAGAGTCCCTAGTGTTTTCCAGATACACAATCATATCATCTGCGAAGAGCGAAAGTTTGATCTCTTCTAACCCTATATGGATACCCTTGATCACCTTTTCTTCCCTAATCGCAATGGCTAAAACTTCCATTACAATGTTGAAAAGAAATGGAGACAATGGGCAGCCTTGTCTGGTTCCTGATCTGAGTGGAAATGATTCCAATTTAACTCCATTCAATATGATATTGGCTGTGGATTTGCTGTAGATGGCCTCTATCAGTTTAAGAAAAATCCCTTCTAGACCAATTTTTTTTGAGTGTTCTGATCATGAAGGGATGCTGGATATTATCAAAAGCTTTTTCTGCATCGATTGAGAGAATCATATGGTCTTTGTTTTTTAATTTGTTTATGTGCTGAATTACATTTATAGATTTACGTATATTGAACCAGCCGTGACACCCTGGGATAAAACCAACTTGGTCATGATGTATAATTTGTTTGATGTGTTGCTGGATTCTGTTTGTTAGGATCTTGTTGAATATTTTTGCATTACGTTCATTAGTGATATTGGTCTATAGTTTTCTTTTCTTGTTGGGTCTTTTCCTGGTTTGGGGATCAGGGTGATGTTTGCTTCATAGAACATGTTGGGTAGTCTTCCTTCTTTTTCTACCTTTTGCAACAGGTTGAGTAATATAGGTACTAATTCCTCTTTAAAGGTTTGGTAGAATTCTGATGTGAAACCATCTGGTCCCGGGCTTTTCTTTTTAGGGAAGTTTTGTATATTAGATGCTATTTCTGAACTTGATATGGGTCTATTCAAAATTTCCACTTGATTCTCCTAAGTCTTGGAAGGTGACATGCTTCCAAGTATCGGTCAATTTCCTTCAGATTTTCATATTTCTGAGAATAAAGTTTCTTGTAATATTAATTAAGGATTTTTTGGATTTCTGACGAGTCTTGTTATTTCATCTTTGTTGTTTCTGATTGATGAGATTAGAGATTTTACTCTTTTTCTCCTGATTAGGTTGGCCAGAGGTTTATCTATTTTATTGACCTTTTCGAAAAACCAGCTTTTTGATTTATTGATCTGTTGTATCATTCTTTTGTTTTCAATTTCATTTCATTCTGCTCTAATTTTTGTTATTTCCTTTCTTCTACTGGTTTTGGGGTTGGAATGTTCTTCCTTTTCCAGTTGCTTGAGATGTCCCATTAAGTTGTTAACTTCCTCTCTTTCCATTCTCTAGAGGAAGGCTTGCAGTGCTATAAATTTCCCTCTTAGAACTGCCTTTGCGGTGTCCCAGAGGTTCTGATAGTTTGTGTCTTCATTGTCGTTTTGTTCCAAAAAATTGGTGATTTCTTTCTTAATCTCATCTCTGACCCAGCTACCATTCAGCATAAGGTTATTTAACTTCCATGTTTTTGTATGAGTATGCCGATTCCTGTTGTTACTCAATTCAAGTTTTATTCCATGATGGTCCGAGAAGATGCGAGGAATAATTTCTATTCCTTTAAATTTACTGAGGCTAAACTTGTGACCTAAAATGTGGTCAATTTTGGAGTAAGTTCTGTGGGCTGATGAGAAGTATGTGTATTCAGTTTTGTTGGGATGAAATGTTCTGTAGATGTCTGCTAAATCTAAATATTGAATGGTTAGGTTTAAATCTAAGATTCATTTGCTCAGCTTCTTGCTGGAGGATCTATCCAATACTGCCAAAGGAGTGTTGAAATCTCCAACTATTTGGAGCTGGAGGAAATCAAGTTACTCATGTCTGTTAGAGTTTCTCTTATAAATTGAGGTGCATTCTGATTGGGTGCATAGATATTAATAATTGAGATCTCATCATATTGTTACCCTTAACAAATATGAAGTGACCATTCTTGTCCTTCCTTACTTTTGATGGTTTAAAGCCTACTGTATCTGCAAATAAAATTGCAACACCTGCTTTTTTCTGATTACCATTTGCCTGAAATATGGATGACCATCCTTTCACCCTGAGTTGTATTTGTCTTTTAGGTTAAGATGTGACTCTTGTGACATAGACACTTGGAATCGAATTGAAAACCAAGAAATGAAACTAACATCTTACAACCACCTAATCTTTGATAAACCAAACAAGAACATACCTTGGGGGAAAGACTCCCTATTCAATAAATGATGTTGGGAGAACTGGATGTCTACATGTAAAAGACTGAAATTGGACCCACACTTTTCCCCACTCACAAAAATTGAGTCAAGATGGATAAAGGACTTAAATTTAAGGCATGAAACAATAAAAATCCTCCAAGAAAGCATAAGAAAAACACTGGAAGATATTGGCCTGGGGAAAGACTTCATGAAGAAGACTGCCATGGCAATTGCAACAACAACAAAAATAAACAAATGGGACTTCATTAAACTGAAAAGAGACAACCTACACAATGGGAAAGGATATTTGCATATTTTCAATCAGACAAAAGCTTGATAACTAGGATCTATAGAGAACTCAAATTCATCCACATGAAAAAAGCCAACAATCCCTTATATCAATGGGCAAGAGACATGAATAGAACTTTCTTTAAAGACGACAGACGAATGGCTAACAAACACATGAAAAAATGTTCATCATCTCTATATATTAGAGAAATGCAAAGCAAAACAACCCTGAGATATCATCTAACCCCAGTGAGAATGGCCCACATCACAAAATCTCAAAACTGCAGATGCTGCCGTGGATGTGGAGAGAAGGGAACACTTTTACACTGCTGGTGGGACTGCAAACTAGTACAACCTTTCTGGAAGGAAGTATGGAGAAACCTCAAAGCACTCAAGCTAGACCTCCCATTCGATCCTGCAATCCCATTACTGGGCATCTACCCAGAAGGAAAAAAGTCCTTTTATCATAAGGACACTTGTACTAGACTGTTTATTGCAGCTCAATTTACAATCGCCAAAATGTGGAAACAGCCTAAATGCCCACCAACCCAGGAATGGATTAACAAGCTATGGTATATGTATACCATGGAATACTATTCAGCTATTAAAATAAATGGAGACTTTACATCCTTAATATTAACCTGGATGGACGTGGAAGACATTATTCTTAGTAAAGCATCACAAGAATGGAGAAGCATGAATCCTATGTACTCAATTTTGATATGAGGACAATTAATGAAAATTATGGTTATGGGGGGAAGAAGAAAGAGGGATAGAGGGAGGTGGGTGGGGCCTTGGTGTGTGTCACACTTTATGGGGGCAAGACATGATTGCAAGAGGGACTTTACCGAACAATTGCAATCAGTGTAACCTGGCTTATTGTACCCTCAATGAATCCCCAACAATAAAAAAAAAAAAAAAAGATGTGACTCTTGTATGCAACAGATATCTGGCTTGAGTTTTTGTATCCAGTCAGCTACCCTATGCCTCTTTAGAGGACAGTTTAAGCCGTTCACATTAATGGAGAGTATTGATAAGTCTGGTGGAATATTGGGTATCGAGTTTTTCAAAGGTCCAGTGGACATTTTTAATCCTTTCGCCAGTGTGGAAGTTGGAGTTTGATTCGAAGATTCTGAGTGAGTTTACTTTTGTCTTATAGGATTGGGTTGGTCATTATGGAGGATAGGTCTGAGAATATCCTGAAGAGCTGGTTTACTTTTGGCAAATTTTTCAACATATGAATGTCATTGAAGTATTTAATTTCTCCATCATAAATGAAACTCAGTTTAGCTGGATACAAGATCCTGGTTTGAAAGTTATTTTGCTTTAGGAGATTGAAAGTCGATGACCGCCCTCTTCTTGCTTGAAAAGTTTCAGCAGAGAGATCTGCAGTTATTCTAATATTCTTTCCTTTGTACATAATGGTTTTCTTTTGCCAGGCTTCTTTGAGAATCTTCTCTTTCATATTAACTTTAGTGAAGCTAATTATGATATGCCTGGGGGATGACTTATTGGGGTTGAATCGTGCTGGGGTTCTGAAGCTGTCTGCTATATGAATTTCAGATTCTCTAGGCTTGTCTGAAAAATTTTCTTTCATAATTTCATGCAGAAGGGCTTCTGTGCCCTTCGAGGCCACTTCATCATTCTCCGAAATCCCAATTATTCCGTATATTGCTTTTCTTCAAATTATCCGAGAGTTCTCTGAGTGAGTGATCTGTTTTTGCTCTCCATTTCTCTCCATTTCTCTCTTTGAGAGATTGGGACCATTCGAAGACCTTATCTTCAATGTCAGAAATCCTTTCTTCTGCTTGCTCCATTCTGTTGCTGAGGGATTCTACTGTATTTTTCATATCTTTGAGGGCTGCAAATTCTTGCTTCAGTGTGTCTAAGTCTTTGGTGGTTTTGTCTTTAAATTTGTTAAATTCTTTTTTTTTTTTTTTTTTTATTGTTGGGGATTCATTGAGGGTACAATAAGTCAGTTACACTGATTGCAATTGTTAGGTAAAGTCCCTCTTGCAATCATGTCTTGCTCCCATAAAGTGTGACACACACTAAGGCCCCACCCTCCTCCCTCCATCCCTCTTTCTGCTTCCCCCCCCATAAACTTAATTGTCATTAATTGTCCTCATATCAAGATTGAGTACATAGGATTCATGCTTCTCCATTCTTGTGATGCTTTACTAAGAATAATGTCTTCCACTTCCATCCAGGTTAATACGAAGGATGTAAAGTCTCCATTTTTTTTAATAGCTGAATAGTATTCCATGGTATACATATACCACAGCTTGTTAATCCATTCCTGGGTTGGTGGGCATTTAGGCTGTTTCCACATTTTGGCAATGGTAAATTGAGCTGCCATAAACAGTCTAGTACAAGTGTCCTTATGATAAAAGGATTTTTTTCCTTCTGGGTAGATGCCCAGTAATGGGATTGCAGGATCGAATGGGAGGTCTAGCTTGAGTGCTTTGAGGTTTCTCCATACTTCCTTCCAGAAAGGTTGTACTAGTTTGCAGTCCCACCAGCAGTGTAAAAGTGTTCCCTTCTCTCCACATCCACGCCAGCATCTGCAGTTTTGAGATTTTGTGATGTGGGCCATTCTCACTGGGGTTAGATGATATCTGAGGGTTGTTTTGATTTGCATTTCTCTAATATATAGAGATGATGAACATTTTTTCATATGTTTGTTAGCCATTCGTCTGTCATCTTTAGAGAAAGTTCTATTCATGTCTCTTGCCCATTGATATAAGGGATTGTTGGCTTTTTTCATGTGGATTAATTTGAGTTCTCTATAGATCCTGGTTATCAAGCTTTTGTCTGATTGAAAATATGCAAATATCCTTTCCCATTGTGTAGGTTGTCTCTTTGCTTTGGTTATTGTGTCCTTAGCTGTACAGAAGCTTTTCAGTTTAATGAAGTCCCATTTGTTTATTTTTGATGTTGTTGCAATTGCCATGGCAGTCTTCTTCATGAAGTCTTCCCCCAGGCCAATATCTTCCAGTGTTTTTCCTATGCTTTCTTTGAGGATTTTTATTGTTTCATGCCTTAAATTTAAGTCCTTTATCCATCTTGAATCAATTTTTGTGAGTGGGGAAAGGTGTGGGTCGAGTTTCAGTCTTTTACATGTAGACATCCAGTTCTCCCAACACCATTTATTGAATAGGGAGTCTTTCCCCCAAGGTAAGTTCTTGTTTGGTTTATCAAAGATTAGGTGGTTGTAAGATGTTAGTTTCATTTCTTGGTGTTCAATTCGATTCCAAGTGTCTATGTCTCTGTTTTTGTGCCAGTACCATGCTGTCTTGAGCACTATGGCTTTGTAGTACAGACTAAAATCTGGTATGCTGACGCCCCCCAGCTTTATTTTTGTTACTAAGAACTGCCTTAGCTATACGGGGTTTTTTCCGGTTCCATACAAAACGCAGAATCATTTTTTCCAAATCTTGAAAGTACGATGTAGGTACTTTGATAGGAATGGCATTGAATAGGTAGATAGCTTTGGGAAGTATAGACATTTTAACAATGTTGATTCTTCCCATCCATGAGCATGGTATGTTCTTCCATTTGTTAATATCCTCTGCTATTTCCTTTCTGAGGATTTCATAGTTTTCTTTATAGAGGTCCTTCACCTCCTTCGTTAGGTATATTCCTAGGTATTTCATTTTCTTTGAAACTATGGTGAAGGGAGTTGTGTCCTTAATTAGCTTCTCATCTTGACTGTTATTGGTGTATACAAAGGCTACTGACTTGTGGACATTGATTTTATATCATGAAACATTACTGTATTTTTTGATGACTTCTAGGAGTCTTGTGGTTGAGTCTTTGGGGTTCTCTATGTATAAGATCATGTCGTCAGCAAAGAGGGAGAGTTTGACCTCCTCTGCTCCCATTTGGATTCCCTTTATTTCCTTGTCTTGCCTAATTGTATTGGCTAGAACTTCCAGCACTATGTTGAATAGTAAAGGTGACAGAGGACAACCTTGCTGGTTCCAGTTCTAAGAGGAAAAGCTTTGAGTTTTACTCCATTCAGTAAAATATTGGCTGTGGGTTTGTCATAGATAGCTTCAATCAGTTTTAGAAATGTGCCACCTATGCCTATACTCTTCAGAGTTCTAATTAGAAAAGGATGCTGGATTTTATCAAATGCTTTTTCTGCACCTATTGAGAGGATCATGTGATCTTTATTTTTGCCTCTGTTAATATGGTGGATAACGTTTATAGACTTGCGTATGTTAAACCAGCCTTGCATCCCTGGGATGAAGCCTACTTGATCTTGATGAATGACTTTTTTGATGATAAGCTGTAATCTATTGGCTAGGATTTTGTTGAGAATTTTTGCGTCTATGTTCGTGAGTGAGATTGGTCTGAAATTCTCCTTTTTGTTTGGGTCTTTTCCTGGTTTTGGTATCAGGGTGATGTTTGCTTCATAGAATGTGTTGGGGAAGATTCCTTCTTCCTCAGTTTTTTGGAATAATTTCTGCAGTACAGGAATAAGCTCTTCCTTGAAGGTTTGATAGAATTCTGGAGTGAAGCCATCTGGACCAGGGCATTTTTTAGTTGGAAGCTTTTTTATTGTTTCTTTGATCTCAGTGCTTGAAATTGGTCTGTTCAGGAGGTCTATTTCTTCCTGGCTAAGTCTAGGGAGAGGGTGTGATTCCAGATATTGATCCATTTCCTTCACATTGTCAAATTTCTGGGCATAGAGTTTCTGGTAGTATTCAGAGATGATCTCTTGTATCTCTGTGGGATCAGTTGTTATTTCCCCTTTATCGTTTCTGATTGAGGTTATTAGAGATTTTACTTTTCTATTTCTAGTTAGTCTGGCTAATGGTTTATCTATTTTATTTATTTTTTCAAAAAACCAACTCCTTGTTTCATTAATTTTCTGAATGATTCTTTTGTTTTCAATTTCATTGATCTCTGATTTGATTTTGGATATTTCTTTTCTTCTACTGAGTTTAGGCTTAGATTGTTCTTCTTTTTCTAATTCCATAAGATCTCTTGTGAGATTGTTGATGTGCTCTCTTTCTGTTTTTCGAATGTAGGCATCTAAAGCGATGAATTTTCCTCTCAAAACTGCTTTTGCAGTATCCCACAGGTTTTGGTAGCTTGTGTCTTCATTGTTGTTATGCTCAAGGAAGTTAATGATTTCCTGTTTTATTTCTTCCTTCACCCATCTGTTATTCAACAGAAGATTGTTTAATTTCCATGCCTTTGGGTGGGCTTGAGCATTTTTGTTAGAGTTGAGTTCCACCTTTAGTGCCTTATGGTCTGAAAAGATACAAGGTAAAATTTCAATTCTTCTGATTCTGTTGATATTTGTTTTGTGTCCCAGGATATGATCAATTTTGGAGAATGTTCCATGTGGTGATGAGAAGAATGTATATTCTTTATCTTTGGGGTGGAGTGTTCTATATACATCTATCAAGCATAGTTGTTCTAGGGTCTCATTTAAATCTCTTACATCTTTGTTTAATTTCTGTTTAGAGGATCTGTCCAGCTCTGTAAGAGGTGTGTTAAAGTCCCCTGTTATGATGGTATTATCAGATATCATATTGCTCAGACTGAGTAAGGTCTGCTTCAGGAATCTGGGAGCATTTAAATTGGGTGCATAAATATTTAGAATTGAAATGTCTTCTTGTTGTAGTTTTCCCTTGACCAATATAAAGTGACCATCTTTGTCTTTTTTGACTTTAGTTGCTTTAAATCCACATGTATCTGAAAATAAGATTGCAACTCCTCTTTTCTTCTGAATTCCGTTTGCCTGAAAAATTGTCTTCCAACCCTTGACTCGGAGCTTTAATTTGTCTTTTGAGGCCAGGTGTGTTTCTTGCAGACAGCAAATGGATGGCTTGTGTTTTTTAATCCAGTCAGCCAATCTATGTCTCTTCAGTGGGGAATTCAAGCCATTAACATTTATTGAGATAATTGATAAGTGTGGTAGTATTCTATTCGTCTTATTTGGTGAGAGTCCATTGCTTAATTTTATCTTTTGCATCAGTGTGGAGGTTAGGTTTTGTCCTTTGATTTCTGAGTTCTTACTTTGCTGCTGATCCATTGTGGTGGTCAGTGTGCAGAACAGGTTGAAGTATTTCCTGTAGAGCTGGTCTTGTTGTGGCGAATTTCCTCAATGTTTGTATGTCCGTAAATGATTTGATTTCTCCGTCAATTCTGAAGCTTAGCTTAGCAGGGTACAGAATTCTGGGCTGAAAATTGTTCTGTTTAAGTAGATTAAAGGTAGATGACCATTGTCTTCTTGCTTGGAAAGTTTCATTAGAGAAGTCTGCGGTAACTCTGATGGATTTGCCCCTGTAGGTCAACTGGCGCTTACTCCTGGCAGCTTGCAGAATCTTTTCTTTTGTCTTGACTTTGGACAGGTTCATCACATGTGTCTTGGAGAAGCTCGGTTAGAGTTGAGGCGACCTGGGGTCCGATATCCCTCTGAAAGCAGTGTGTCAGACTCTTTGGTGATATTTCGGAAATTTTCTTTTATAATATTCTCTAGTATGGCTTCCATTCCTCTGGGGCATTCTTCTTCCCCTTCTGGAATTCCTATAACTCGTATGTTGGAACGCTTCATAAAGTCCCATAATTCTGACAGTGAACGTTCTGCTTTCTCTCTCTTCTTTTCTGCCTCTTTTACTGTCTGAGTTATCTCAAGAACTTTGTCTTCTACCTCTGAAATTCTTTCTTCTGCATGGTCTAACCTGTTGCTGATACTTTCCATTGTATCTTTAAGTTCCCTAATTGACTGTTTCAGTTCCTTCAGGTCTGCTATATCCTTTTTATATTCTTCATATCGTTCATCTCTTATTTGATTCTGTTTTTGGATTTCCTTTTGGTTATTTTCCACTTTATTAGCAATTTCCTTCATTGTTTCCATCATTTCTTTCATTGTTTTCAACATGTGTATTCTAAATTCCCTTTCTGTCATTCCTAACATTTCTATACTGGTGGAATCATCTGCAGTAGCTACCTCATTGTCCCTTGGTGGGGTTGTTCTAGACTGGTTCTTCATGTTGCCTGGAGTTTTCTGCTGATTCTTCCTCATGAGTGATTTCTTTTATCTGTTTCCTTGCCCTAATTTTCCTTTCACTTCCTCTTGCTCTTTAAGTTCTTATGCCTGTGGACTAAGGGTTATAGGACCAGAAGGGTGAGAAGGTTGAAGAGCAAAAAAAGGGGATGAAAGAAAGGAGGACCGAGTGATAAGAAAAAAAAGAAAGATAGAGAAAGGAGAGGGGGTGGGTATAAGGAATATTGACAAAAAGAAGAGAGGCACAGAAAGAGGGAGACAGGGCAATATAGGTGTACAGTAGGGTACTTTGACACAACCTTAAAAAAACCCCACCTTCTGGGGGTGCCCAGTTGCGTGGTTCCCTTGAGGTCAGCAGCTCTTTGCTAACCTGATCAGACACAGTACCCCACCTCCACCAAGTAGAGAGGAAAGACAAAAATGCTATAAATCAAACCAAAAGAAGCAAACAGAAAACTTTATGGGGATAAAATTGGGTGAAAAACCAAATTATATCGGTAGAAACACTAACAAAAATGAAGTTGAAGTTATTAAAAAAGGCAGCAATGGGAAATTATAATTAAACTAGGAAAATTGAGAAAGAAAAAGGGATCTGTGTGGAAAAGATTGAAATTAAAAAAACAAAAGAACATCAGCAACGTCAAAATAAACAAACAAAAAAAACAACCAAACCAAAAAAAAAAAAGAAGAAAAAAATACACAACCAAAAACAAAGCAGTTTGTATATGTTATTGAATATTGTCTGGGCAACACGTGGTCTTCTGGGGTATGAGATGTTAGTCACAGTTCTGATACGACTGGAGGCTGCTGATTTCTCAAACCCCAGCAGGTAGACACCCTAAATCTCTCTTCAGCCTACTTAAAAGGCACTTTGAACTTGTAAACTTGCTGAGCAGAAGCTTTCCCAGCTTTCTCGCTGGAATCGCTGCTGAAGTGGCTATGCACTTACTCAGTGTGCCAAAACCGATCTCACTCTTCCCCTGAGGGTTAGGGCTGCAAGGCGGCTCAGACCCCACCCTTAGGGTACTTGGTTGCTGGGTTACCAGCTCCCACCCGTTTCTAGCTCTGCGACCCTGAGGGCAGAGCTTGCCGGGGCAGATCACTGACAATGGATCCGTGTGACCCACCACCAAACACTATCAGCTCCGTCTGGCTCAGCGGCTCGGACTGGGGCCCTAGACAACGGCCAAAGTTCTCCGCACTCCCGCTCAGGCCTTCCCCAAGGCAGTTCAACTCAGTGCCAAGTCCAAGGACATCAAAACAGTTCACAGGTAAGGCCTTTCTGGTTTGCAGTCTCGCTGCTACTGAACTTACAGTTGTGGGCGGGTTTAGACGGATTGAACACACGCGACCACTTGCCGGCTTTCCACTGTTTTAGTCCTCCTCTTGGGGTCCAGAAGTCTCTCGCTGACTCCCTGTATTTTCATAGGAGTGATGATAGGCAGTTCCCACCAGCCAGAGATGCCTGGAGTCCTATCTCCCCAGACTCACGGTGCCCAGATGCAAGGAAGCTGTTACTCGGCTGCCATCTTGCTCCGCCTCTAAATTTGTTAAATTCTTGAGACAACTTTTGAATTTCTCCTCGAATTCCTAATTCCATTTTATTTATCTTGTCTGCAATCCAAATTCTGAATTCAATTTCTGACATCTCAGCCAGTTGTTTATGAATGGGATCTTCAATCACATCCGCCGTATCTTTTCTTGGGGGGGTTGATCTATTCTGGTTATTTATGTTACCAGAGTTTTTCCGCTGATTTCGCCCCATGGTTATTTTACTCCCTTTGATTTTTCCCCTGGGGCTTTATAGAGGGCCCGTACAGTGTTGTGGCCTGAGAAACTGGGGCCCTGTCTTGTGTGGTGGGACGAAGTGGTTCTGTCTTGTTTTCAGTTGGTTTCTGTTCGATTCTATTGTAATATTTACTCTGGCTTGAAGTCTCAGCTATGCGGAAAAACCAGCAATTAAGTCACCCTGCCCACCCACCTCTGGCACCAATTCGAAAAGGAAAAGGAAAATCAAACCTTCCTACAACCGCATACCCAGGGCACCACCTGAAAAGTCCTCAGTCTATTAGTTCAGTTCAAAAGGTCCAAATCGATTGTCTCAATCGGCACCTGTCTCGGGTGGGAGAGTTCAAGAGGTCTCTGGGAACTGGATCACAGGGGTCTGGTGACTCCTCTGATATGGCTTACTCCAGTGCTGCGTGGAGTCAGGAGGAGCCACCTAGCAAATAGATCAGTCTGGGAAGGTTGATGTCTCCTTCCCCACTTTGCCCCTCCGTCGGACCCAGTCACTGGTATCTCTGCAGATGGCTAACCCAGTTGCCTGTAGTGAACAGATACTCCAGGGGTTTGCACCTGCCTGAATTGCAAGGAAGTCTGCCAGGCCCCTGCAGTCTGCCGCTATCTATCAGGAGGAGATGGGGCCTGACATCTTTGAGTGCTTGATGCAGGTGGTGGGAGGGAGGTGTTCACTCAGGCTTAGCCCCGTCCCTGATTGATGTTGCTAATAGAACAGAACAGAACAGACAACTTTGTTGGGTTCTGTCTCTGTTTCTGCTAAAATCGCCTACAGAAGACGGGCTGTTCTGAGTTCAAACGTCTTTGCTGCTGGAGGTTTGTGTCTGATTACCTCTCTGTGTCAGCCCTGCCCTGGAAGCTTCCCAGGTTTGTGAGCAGTGTCAGGCAAATCCTTTGCTCACTGGTGGCCTCCCCTGGTTGCCCAGGGAGACAGGGGGTGTGGCTTCAGAATATCCAGAAGTGAGCCGTTTTGCTGTTAAAGAAAAAAATGGCTGTTGATTTGCCTCCAGGAACTGCCACTCTGGTGTGGGCACCCAGCCAATCCTTTTCTCCTCTGTCTCGCGCCCCAGAGTCAGCACTGAGAGGCTGTAGTTTATGCTCTGTCCACACCCCTCAAGAGATCTCCCAAGAATCCAGACTCCTGGGGGGCAGGCTCCCAGACCCCCAAGTGAGAGTGGGGGGAAGCTAGAGTTTCATTCAGTTTTATGCCTGACCGTATTGTTGCCTGGGGAGGGCTGCTGCACCGCACGGCAGGGAAGTGCTGCCAATGAGTGACTCCCCCTCAGACGAGTGCCCTCTCCTCACTCGCGTGTCTCAGAGTCAGCACTGACCAGTCGCGGCTCGGGCACTGTGCACTCCCCTGGAGAAATCACCCAAGGATCTGAACTCCTGAGGGACAGGCCCCCAGACCCAAAGTGAGAGTGGGGGGGGAGTGCTGAGAGCCCAGTGGGGAAGCTAGAGCTCATTCAGTTTTATGCCTGGCCGTATTGTTGCCCAGGGAGGGCTGCTGCACCACACCTCAGGGAAGTGCTGCCAAGGCGTGACTTCCCCTCAGCCAAGTGCCCTCTCCTCATTCGCGTGTCTCAGAGTCACCGCTAACCAGTTGCAGCTCGGGCACTGTGCACTCCCCTCGAGAAATCACCCAAGGATCTGAACTCCTGGGGGACAGACCCTCAGACCCTCAGTGAGGGCGGGGGAAGCTAGAGTTTCATTCAGTTTTATGCCTGGCCGTATTGATGAACAGGGAGGGCTGCTGCACCGCACCACAGGGAAGTGCCACCGAGGTGTGACTCCCCCTTAGCCAGGTGCCCTCTCCTCACTCGCATGCCTCAGAGTCAGCGCTGACCAGTTGCAGCTCAGGGACTGTCCACTCCCCTTGAGAAACCACCCACCCACTCCTGGGGGACAGGCTTCCAGACCTCAGTGAGTGGGAGGGGAGTCTTGGGGTTTCAGGGTTGCTGGCAAAGGATTTTTAAAGTTTTATACAGTTTTATGCCTGGCAGGAGAATGCCACGGCACCCTAGTAGGGGAGGTAGGTCCAGTTTTTAGAAGGTCTCTCCCGTGGAGTGTAGTGGGAGGGTCTTTAATTTCTGCCCATTTATTTAATTGTGGGGCTCTTGAGCCAGTCTCATGGGGGAGGGGGACTCCCGTCCGCTTGGTGGTGGATTTTGTACCTTTTGTTTGTGTCCTTGTGATCACAGCTTGCCTCAGCAGTGTTGATGTGCGTTCTTCAACCTTCTCTCTTGGTGCGGCTCAAATCCACTGGGATACTTACTAAATTCCTGTCCCTTAACTCTCCTTCTGGACGGGAGCCTCTGTTGAAAGCTGGCTTCAGTCCGCCATCTTGTCTCTCCCCCCTTCAACATTCTTTTGATTAATATTGCCATGGCATATCTCTCTCCTTCCTTTTACTTTTAGTGTGAGTCTTTATATTCAAAATGAGCTTCTTATAGACAACACATAGATAAGTTCCTTTGTTTTGTTTTTTATGTTTTTGCAGTTTTTGGCTGGGGCTGGGTTTGAACCCACCACCTCTGGCATATAGAGCCAGCGCCCTACCCCTTTGAGCCACAGGGACCGCCCTAAGTTTCGTTGTTTTTTATTCACTCTGCCAATCTCTGTCTCTCAACTGATGTATTCAAACCATTCACATTTAAAGTGATTGTGGAAACACTTGAATTAATAACTACCATGTCTGTAACAGTCTTTTATTCATTATATTTCTTATTTCTTTTCTTCTCTTGTCTTCTCTGGCTTTGATTGAACATTTTGCATAATTCCACTTTATCTCTTCCTTTAGCAGATTAATTATATTTCTTCCAACAAAAATTTTAGTGGTTGTTCTACACTTTGCAATATGCATTTCCAATTAGCCTAAGTGCACTTTTAAATACCATTATACTGTTCACATGTCATGTGGATACCCTGTAACAGAGTATCATCAATTCCTCTTATTCCTTATGACATGCTGCCATTCATTTTACTTATTCACATGCTATAATTGCTCAATATACTGTCACCATCATTTCTTTAAGTAAACTTACTTTTAGGTCAGTTCAGAATTTAAAAGACAAAAGATGTTATTTTAACCTTAATTTATTCCTTCTTTGAGACCATTCCCTTCTTTATGTGGGTCCAAGTTTCTGACCTGTTATGTTTTCCCCATAGCCTGAATTGCTTCTTTTAGAATTTTCTGCAGAGAAGTTCCACTAATGATTAGTTCTTTCAGGGTTTTTTTGTTTGTTTCTTTTTTGTTTTGCTTGTATGTCTGGTTATGGGTGTTTGTTTGTTTACCTAAGAAAGTGTTTATTTTTTCCTAATTCTTAAAAAATAATACTTAGAACATAGAATTCTAGATTTTTTTTCTTTCAAAATTTTGGGTATTTCCCTTCATTCTCTTTTTTGATTATATATTTTATCCTCTGTAGGTAAACTTCTATCCCTTATCCCTCCTTTTTTTTAAGGTTTTCTTTTTTTGTGTTTAGTTCCTTGGAGTTTGAATATGAAACGCCTAGGCTTTTTTTTTTTTTTTTTAGTAAATATCTTACTTGGTGTTTTCAGAAATTCTAAGACTTGTGATTTTGTGTCTGTCCTTAATTTTGGAAAATTTTCAGCCATTATTAATTCACATATTTTTTTCTGCTCTGTTGTCTGTCTTCTGGTATTCCAATTATGTATATTTTATACCTCTGAAATTGTCCCACATTTCTTAGATTTATTTCTGTTGGTTTTTTTCTTTATTGTTTTTGCATTTCAGTCCAGACAGCTGATATTGACATATCCTCAAGCTCACTCTTTCCTCAGCCATGTCCATTCTACTGGTGAGCCTCTCAGACATTTTCTTCATTTCTGTTGCTGTAACTTGATTTCCATTGTTTTATTTTGATTCTTAGGGGTTTATCTCTTTGCATATTTTATTAATCTAGTCTTACATGCTGCCAACTTTTTTCCATTTGAGTCAGTCCCTAATATAACGTTTTAAATTCCTAATCTGATAATTCCAAAATATGTATCATATGAGAATCTGGTTCTGATACTTGCTTTTCATCTTAAGTCTGTATTATTTTTCCCCTCTTAGTAAGCCTCACAATTATTAAATGAAAACCAGTCATTTGTATTGGGTTATAAAAACTGAGATAAAAAGAATTTAATGTGAGGTTTTATGTTAATCTAGCCAGGAGTTGGGCTGTTTAATGTTAGCTATAGATGTAGGGGGCAGAGGCTTCAGACTCTTCTAATGTCCTTATTTCTGTCTCCTCTGTTGTCTTTGGGCTTCCCCAAGAGCTCCTCCTTAAATAGAGCCTGTGCCTCTTGGTTCTTACAACTCTAATATAATGTGTTTATAATGGAGCTCTATTGATGTGGCAGTAAGGTATAACGGAGTGGAAGCAGTTTATAATCTTATGATTGAATTTCAATCTTTCAGTAGACCTGTGTTTCAGAGTTGTGACTTTTACAAATGCTTCTTTACATTCCTTCCTTCCCTTTATGTGAGACATGAAGTGTAGAGAGAGCTTTGGAGTTGGATGTCACTTTTTCCTTAGGTGTCATAAGACTCTCATAAAGTCATTCCTTTTAGAAAGTGGATTTGAAAATGCACACAATACTCTGTGCATTTTCAAAAGACTCCTTTCCCCTCTTTCTGCCAGAGTCACCAGGAGATCTTTCCTGATTCTCCACTGTGAAATCCCAGTATGGATCCTGGAAGTAAAACTCATTATTACTTAGCCCCAGGATATTTTCCCTTTGATGCTAGTTCACACTCTCAGCCTCCAGCAATTCATCAACATTACTGTGTGCTCCTACTAGTTTAAGGCTCTACTGGCTTATGCTCCAGGTAAAAAGATCCTGCCTATGATTCTGAATTTGTCAGTCTCTCCAGGTTTGCAATAGTGGTTTACCCTGAAACCTCTATTCTCTAGTGGACCCAAGAAAAGTCACAGATTTTTAGTGTGTTCAGGTTTTTTCTTGTTTTAAAGATAAGAGTGATGCTTTCTAAGGCCTTCAGATGTTGGAGCTAAAACTACAGTTCTAGATAATTTACTTTAAAAGTATATGTAACACCCTAGCAAACTATCGACCAAGTTTGAAAGAAAAATATACAATGTTAGATATGAATAGACCGTATTTTGTCCAATAACTGAGAGAGAAAATGGTGGAAAAAAATATTTTAAGCCATGAATCCGAGAAATTGTAACTTTATACTAGCAAGAGAAGGGCATTTCCAGGATGGCTGCTAGAGTTTAGTCACTGGTCCATGGTGGAGTAGAAGGATCAGGGTCTCTAAGAAATGGTTGTGAAGGAAGTAGATTCCATACCCATACAACAGATAAGCTTGATAATTTCAGAATATGGTAAAGAGATGTCGTGCTGTCATTGACAAGAGAAAAGAGAAAAGAAAGGCAATTAGAAATGCAATTCAAGGCTGGGAATCAAATAAGAAAATCATGGTTGACTTTCAGGTCCAGCAACAATCTGAAGAACCCTCCAAAAACAAAATATCCCAAAATGATCAGTTTATATTTGTAGCTGAGTTGGCAAGAGAATAAGAAAAAATCTTAGAGGCCAATTTACAGAGCTAATTTATAAATCCAGCAAAGTGAGCACTGACGCTGGTGATTACCCCAAGGGCATCTGTATTATTCTGTTACACAAATCTTCACTTTTGGCAACTGCCCAGAGACAAAAGACTAAACGTAAGAATGTGTCACCTTCCCCCCGAAAATTTCCTTTATATCTGACAAAGAGAAGAGATGCCTACAAAACTTCCTGTGAATCTGGAAAAATCCTCAACAAAACAAAGAATCAGAAAACAAAACAACAACAACAACAAAAACAAAACAAAACAAAAACAGAAATCTACCTCATAAAAGAAGACATCAAAAAAATTTTCCTATCACTACCTTGTCTTTGGATGAAGAGAAAACAACTTGCCTTCATAATTTGCAACTATGGGCTGGCTTTCACATGGATTTGAGATCTGAATTCATTCTGTGGGTACATTCTAAAAGCAAGCCAAGTAAATAAGAAATAAACTTTGAAATTAGTCTAAAGTAATTCCAGGAATTTGTAATGCCTCCAGGGAGGATAAGCATAATCTTTTTCAGAGAAATTGCCCTTACTCCAGATCTCATAGAATTCCTCTTGTCCTACTGATAAATTTCCAAGGAACACAAGCTCAAAATGAAAACAAAACAAAACTAACTTAAAAAAGAAAGACAAAGCATACAACAGAAAGGACACCAGGAGTGAGAATAAGCCAGATCAGAAAGAACTTCGGAGGTTGTTACATTAGATACAGAACATACCGAAGAATGTTTAAAATGATTGTAGAAATAAGACAGAATGAAAAAATATGAAGAAGGAACAAAAGACTAATAACAGTGACCAGAGAAAATGATAAAAAGGATCAACTAGAACACACAGAAGTGGGAAAGAGAAAATATCCTGATGGTGAATTGAGAAAGTTGTCTCATTAAAATTCTATAAGCTTTGGGTCCAGGATTTGTGTCATGAAATATGCCAAATGAAGTTTCAGGAGAGGGTGTGGTGGTAGCAGGGGGAGCAGTGAGGAACACGCCCTCACCAGCACATTCACAGAAATTGGGCTGGTTGGATCAAAGCCTCTAGGCCTGTGGGGGCTGCCAGCTCAGCTCTTAGTAATTACAGGCATCCCACAGCTGAGGCACAGTAGCAAATCCCTGGCTCCTGCCCCATGTTCCACTGACTGATGGTACCATCAACTCCCCCACCCCACTGCTGCCCCATGACCACCCGGGCTGTTCTCCAGACCCACATTGCTGGCTCAGTTGCCACACAGACCCCTCAAGTTTAATTATACTGACAAATCCGATCCCCTACCCTCAGTGACATCATTTCCTCCAGTGACTTAACCCAGAAAATAGAGAGTCACCCTTGTTCCCGTCTTTCTACCTCCCAAAACCCCTACGAAAAAATAAATTGCTCAATTCTAGCCATTATATTTTTCCATTAAGGAGATATGTAAAAATCCAACATCTCTTCTTCATTCTCACTGGCAGCCTTTAGGCTGTGGTCCCCCTGAGATCTCTGTGCCTCAGTCCATTTTCACGTCTGGCAGCAGATAAGCTTTGAGGCTGATAAAGCCTCAGTTTCAGCGTCCCTTACTTGCTCCAGCCCCTTCCAAGGGTTGAGAAGAGCCTTCTTATAATACTATGTTCTAATGTCCGTGTGTTTTGTAAAATTTGCAAAGTTAAGAAACCTTGATGTAGAACAATAAAATGTTATGGTTCATAATAAGTAAAATAATCCTTTAGTGGTTTTCCAGATTTGACAAACAAATCAGAAAACTTAACATAGCACAAGCAACCAAAAACTTGGGAGGATGAAAAAACTCTTCTAATTTATTAATAATTAATAAAATTGCTATTATCCATACTGCAGGAAAAACTGTATTATCTCTCTATTCTATCAATAGGAAGTGATGTAACAAAATCACTGTCATATGAAGAGGCGAACAAAAGGGTTTGATGCCTGCAGAGAAGGGGAAATATTTTACAGAAGTGTGCTGGCAATAAAGGAATAAAATGTTAATTATCTGGATTTTATGATTTATTGCAGCATTTTAAAATTTGTCATTGCCTGTGTTTTCTCATTGTAAATGAATTTCACTTTTGTATCTAATTTTTCATTTTTAAATTCATTCTATTTTTTTTTCCTTAAAGAAAGCTCCCGAGTTGTATACAGAGGGTATCAACTATTTTAAATTGCACAAAAATTTCATGGACACCATGTCTATCAAGCCCCACAACACCTGGGTTTACCTGGGTCCTGTGTTCAAATATACTTATTCATTCTGGTTTTCATTTTCAACAGTTCCTGTTTTCCTCAGTAGGCACTAAGCCCTCTGAGAGCAGGGATCATAATGCTACTGGCTCGTGTTTATACCTAGCACATGTTAGGAACTTAATATTTATTAAATGAACATAGAGTGAAATTGTGACCCTAAGAAAGACATATAATGAGCTAAAACCAAATGAAGTTTATCCAGGGAGGAGTTTCTTAGTAGTATTCATGAACCAGTTGAAAATAAATGGCTTGAATAACTAACTGGTAGGGCAGATGGCTGTGATTTGTACTACATTCCTCAGTAGCATTTTATTTTTAAGGAAATGTCTGGGAACATGACATTTGCACTATTGAACAGAAATATCTATGTGCCGAAGTATATACTGATGTAGGAAGAGCTTAGTTACAAATTTTTTAAAGCAAGCAAGAAAGGTTATTGTAGATAATTTTAAAAACGTAGATAGCTTCTCAAGCAACATTACTTATTTCTTCACTATGATCACATGGATCTCTAACCACCAGAGCCACCCCTCACACGTACACACACAAATGGGTGTGATTTATGTAAAACCAAAAGGAAATACGTGGCGAATGTGCCAACATAAGAAGCATACCACTGCCTGTTGAATATAGAAAAGTTCCAGTTTTGATTCTATCATTTATTCTGGAGCCTTAGGAAAATCCTAAGGAAGTCGTGCCATCTCATTCTAAATCTCTGACATGGCAAAACCTTAAATAGATGTGGTCTACATTAATCACCAGCCACAAAGTATTCCTAGAAAAACCTGCCAAATTCCCCATCTAAAAAGAATAGCCAGCTGTTATTCCAAAATCTTGAGTCCCTATGTATAAAGAAATATAAGAGGCTACCAGATTTATTTCTCTTTCTTCAAAAAGTACAAGATGAAATATTCCTAGATACTTGCAAATTTTATGTCAGCCTTATGGACTGCCAGAAATGTTATACATTCTTGGTAAACACCTTTATCAAGTATCAACATGGCAACAATTCTTTCTAGTTCCATTCTTTTCTTAATATTATAATAGTTCTTCCATTAAAAAGAGAGAGAGAGAGAGAGACAACCTAAGATGTAAGAATGGCTTTGGAACCAGGCAATGGACTTTATGAAGAATGTTAATGAAAGTGCTTGGAAGAAGCTACTAATCTTTGAGGATACTACAGATAAAGTCTTGCAGAAAAACTAACCGAAAAAACTCACCAGAATTTGATGGAAGGGAAATGTTTGTTATAAAGAAGCATAAAACTTAGCAACACTATTGCTGAAGTTATGTGGAAAGTAGTCAACAAAACATGTCTAACCAACTGGTATATAGCAAAAGAGATTTCTAAGCAAAGTATTCAAGATGCCACTGTTTCTTGCTTATAATGAAAGGGAGGAATTGACAAAAGAACAGTTAAAGAAAAAGCAAGCTAAGGCTGGATGGTTTTGAAACTTTCAGCCCTTCCCAACAGCAAATAATGGTTTTCAAATTCAGAAATGGCTCTTAGGCAATGAACAAATTCAGAGTGCTGTCAGGAATTGAGGTACAAAGAAGAAGCTGAGGATGTGACTGAGACATTTTAAGACCTGAGAAAGATCTAAAGTGATGTCTCAAACTCAGTGAAATTCCAGTGGGGGGAGAAGGACAGGGGTTTGGCAAGCTTTCAGCTAACAGGTGCAATATAAGGGTATACCACACACCTCCTGGGCAAAGGGCTTAGCAATTACATTGCGAACAATGTAACCTAATTATTTGCACCCATATATTAATCTGAAATTTTAAAAAGGGATGGCTCAGAGTACCATTTATTCAGACAAAGGCGCTCTAAAGAAATTGAGAGTGCGAATGCCTCATAGATTGTCTCAAACAGCAGAGCTTAGCTCAAAAATATTTGTGAGTGTGGCCTTTTGTTTAATGGAATATACCTCAAGAAGATTCACAAAAGAACCACAAACTTCATAAAAGATATGTAGATCACTTTTAGGCCTTTTGACTAAGAACAAGTGAAGATATATACAGAGAACAAGAGATGGAAAGAGATAGAGATAGTGGGAAATGAAAAGGAACCTGTTCAATTCCAAATGTCTGTGTCTCTATTTTTGTGCCAGTACCATGCGGTCTTGACCACTATGGCCTTGTAGTACAGCCTGAAGTCTGGTAGGCTGATGGCCCTAGCTTTGTTTTACTAAGAACTGCCTTAGCTGTACAGGGTTTTTCGGGTTCCATACAAAATGAAGAATTATTTTTTCCAAGTCTTTTTTTTTTTTTTTATTAAATCATAGCTGTGTACATCAATATGATCATGGGGCACCATACACTTGTTTCATAGAATATTTGACACATTTTCATCTCATTAGTTGACATAGCCCTCCTGGCATTTTCCTAGTTACTTTGCCAAGACATTTACATTCCACATTTGCCAAGGCTCACATGTACCCTTGTAAGATGCATCACAGGTGTGATCCTTTCAATCCCCCTCCCTCTACCCACCTCCCACCTCCCTCCCCACGCTTTCCCCCTTCCCCCTGTTCTTAGGTTGTAACTTGGTTATAGCTTTCATGTGAAGGTCCTAAGTTAGTTTCATAGTAGGGGTGAATACATTGGATATTTTTTCTTCCATTCTTGAGAGACTTTACTGAGAAGAATATGTTCTAGCTCCATCCATGTAAACATGAAAGAGGTAAAGTCTCCATCTTTCTTCTTGAAAGTACTATGTTGGTATTTTAATAGGGATGACATTGAATCTGTAGATTGCTTTAGGAAGTATAGACATTTTAACAATGTTGATTCTTAATATCCTCTATTTCTTTTCTAAGGGTTTCATAATTTTCTTTAAAGGGGTCCTTCACCTCTTTTGTTAGATATATTCCTAGGTATTTCATTTTCTTTGAAGCTATGGTGAAGAGGGTTGTGTCCCTAATTAGCTTCTCATCATGGCCATTATTGGCATAAACAAAGCCACTAAATGTGGGGGAAATTTGCTACACAGCAATAGATAACTAATACAGATGTTTAGAAAAAATAACTATCTATTTTGGTGCATCCAATATTGGACTGTGTAGCAGAAAATGGGAATGAGACAAAGGAGTGGAAGTCTGCTCTTCCTCACCAGGCACACATGCGTACACCTGCACACGCACACATGCACACCCTTAGGTCATATTTCCATGTAACTATCAAGGTAGCAATTATTCTTCTGTCCATGAAAACCAGGGAGTATGTAGGAACATTGGAGTACACGGATAGACATAAAAGCATATTCAGAGAACAACCAATGAAGGAGCATCTTTCTATGAAAGAAATGCCTCTCTTATCATCGGTGAAGGGAAGGGAGGAAGGAAGGAGAAAGGAATGAAATAAAAATAAGAAAGAAGGGAGGCAGGAAGGAAAAAATGAAGGGAGGGAGAGAGAGAAAGAAAAAGAAGGAGCAAAACAAGGAAAGGAGAAAAAAGAAAGGAAAGAAGAAAATTGTGCCCTGCTTGATTTTGAAGGCCTCTACATCCAAGAGCTAAGGTAAAAATACATACATGGAATTTTGAGAAACATTTCCCCAAATATTCCCTATATCAAATGCATTCAGTTGGCTACGATCTTCCAGGGTGCAATTAGCAAAAAGGTGGAAAGTAAAGTCCTAAAGCCAGCCTAGATGTGTTGTTCCTTGAGGCCTATTTCTGCACCAAGAATTCCAACATATACAGGGCCCTTTGGGGACAATGAGATTTAACAGTTGGGAAGTGCCTTAGGGAACATGTGTTGTAACTCCTTTCCCTGAGTGAGCAAGAATTTGAGGCCCAGGTGAAGTGATAAACCTAAGTTCATATCTAATAAGAGACAGAGCTACCCAGAGACTCCCTGGCTCCCAAGCTGACTTACTTGCCCCAGGATCAAGGTCACTGATGTGTGAGAGAAAGAACTTTTAGCAGAAAAGGAAACACTAGGAGACAAGTTACTAAGAATATAGCAAGCAGAGCAATTGCCTAGACCAGGAAGAAAACAAAAATGTAATTGCCAGAATCATAAAGTTAGAAACGGAAGATACTAAAACTCAATTTTACTATCTTGTTGATTTTAAGCATAACTAAAAGAGCAAGATTGGATCCCTCAGAGATGTTGGGGTTCAGGCTATGTAGTTACTAGTCTAAAGCAGCCCATTAACATACTTATTTTGTTGACTAGATTAGAAGAGAACTAATTTTCACTGCAATCTGTTAAAAAAAGCAAATAGACTAAAATTCAGCATCAGTTGCCATTCGTTACAAGTATTGGCGTTCTGAAAGCTTCATGCAGACGACGGATACAGCAAAGCTCCACATCAGAATGAGCTTACTGCGTTCTCTGACTTTGCCCATTGCTTCCAGAAGGTGGTCAGTCATTCTAAGCTCATGGCTCGAAGAACGATAGGTTCAGAATTAGCTTAGGTTTTGTTGCTACTGGTAAATTGCCTAGATGTTTGCAAATGTTGGTGTGTGAACATGTGCCTGAAGGTTTGTTCCCTGAGGAAAAGATGGAGACACAAAGAGAACAAGAGAGAGTTAAAAACTCTTACCAGGTGCTCAGATGCACACAGATCTTAAGCCATCGGTGCCACAGGCCTTTGCTTTACAATCCCAAACAGAGTGAAGTGTGGCTGAAGTTCACCAAGTGGCATTTTCAAGCAGCCAGATTTTGAGCCATGGATAAAAACCCATATATTTGGTGTGGATTTCTTTCTCTTTTTTGTTCATTTTTTGAGAAATAGCTTTTCTTAAGATAATGACAACATTTTTTTAATGGACTACTCAGAAAAATTTCCTGAAGAGCATCTTTATGTGAAAAGCCTGCTAGTTACTTAAGTAAATAGGTATCAGGTGGTCCTTGTGTCTTTATGAATAGCTTAATGACAACAGATAAGACTGTCCAAGATCATGCTTCTTCATACCCTCAGAAGAAACTCATTAGTCTGACTTAGAATTTCTGCAAAACTAGAGCAAGAGACCAGAGCCAGCTAACTGGTATACCTAGAGGCAAGTGCTTTCCACAGAGGGGGAAAAGACACAAAATTACCGGCAAATTATATCAACAGGGCTACCAGTTTGAGCTGCAAAATGTTCACTTACTATTTGATAGCTCATTGTTTTCATAATCAAAGTTGTAACACCACGTTAAGAGGGAGGGAGGGAGGGAGGGAGGAAGGGAGGAAGGGAGGAAGGGAGGGAGGGAGGGAGGGAGGGAGGGAGGGAAGGAAAGAAGATAAATTCTGGGTAGGATTATAACAAAAAAAAATTAACAGAAACATACAAACCTTAAAAGTCCTATAAACATGCTAGATAGTGAAGTCAGAACAAGAGCAAGGGAATGAGGAGAATTTGCCTGGTGCACCACGCAGATAGCAATCCATATGGGAAAAACCTGGGTATATTTCATTCTCTTGTGAAAAGTATCAAATGCAGGTTCAGATAAGATTCTAAACAGGATTCATCTGACAGTTTTCTCAGTAGGCAAAATACCCTCAATTAATTAGAATGGCAAAACGGTGTGTGTCTGTATACAAAATGCAGATGTGCAGAAATAAATACCATCCCAGGCTGGCCCAGGGCCGAGTAAGCATTTGACCTAAAAACCTTCCTAATTTTAGCGAGCTGAGGTCTGGAAAAGTGATTAACTATCTAAATCCAAGTGTGACTGCTCTGCGCCCCCAGGGAATGTTGGAAGAGAAAGGAAGGCTCTTATATCCTAATTAAAAGTCCAAGATTTTGCCCCATGGAATGCAAAACGCTTTTGGATACAGGAAACTGTTCTTTATCCAACTACACTCATAAAGCTGTCAATAAGTTGAGAAAGTGGCCTTGATGGCGTGAAAAAAACCACCTCTTTGAAAGCACTGGCTGCTAATAAAAATCTTTTCTGTTCAGTGAAGCCCAGCAAATCATCCAGGATCGTATAAATAGCAAATTTAACAGCAAATTAGCAAGGCTTATAAAATATATGACCACTTAGGCAGCAAGGAAAGCCAAAAATCAAGGCCAAGGAATTACTAAATTATGGCTAAAGGATTTTTTTTCTTTTTATGCTTTTCATGGAAGCCTTTAAAAATGTATTTTGAATGACTAAACTGCCTTTAAAGGGTGATATAATTAAACAAGCTGTGTTTGTGAGGGTCGGGGCCACTCGCAGTTGATAACCACCAGAAAATGAGCAATGATTTGCACACCATGAGGGGTGTGCGCTGAGCATTACAGTCTAGCCGTGTCTGCATACTATCTTTGGGTTATCTGGTAATGAATGTTAGACTTGTGGTCAGAGGTATTCAGTGTAGTTATTAAAAGAGAGAGAGACAAAGAGAGATCACCTTATTTCTACAGATTCACAAGGAATGAAACAGATATTTCTCTTTATAAAACTGACAACAATTTAATGAGTTTGTTTGTTTTTAAGATAGAGTCTCACTATGTTGCCTTCCATAGAGTGCTGTGGCATCCCAACTCTTGGGCTTAAGTGATTCTCTTGCCTCAGCCTCCCAAGTAGCTGGGACTACAGGTGCCTGTCACAACGCCCAGCTATTTTTTATTATTGTTGTAGGTGTTATTGTTGTTTAGCAGGCCCTTTGAACCTGCCAGCCCCAATATATGTGGCTGGCACCCTAACCCCTTAGCTACAAGTGCCAAGCCAATTTAATGAGTTTCTGATGAAGGTAGGGGCCAGCTTCTTCTTTGAAGAAGTCATTAAGACCATTACTAGAAGATTTAGCCTGCCAATTCTTAATTATTTTCTTTTCCCTATTATGGAGATTCTTACTCGCAGTGCCCTAGGACACAGGTGGGGTTGTTGCTAAAATAGCACATTCCTGACATTTCATGGAAGGTGATGTGGACTGTTTATTAAAACCAAATTCTCAGATCTAGTAACTTTGTGATAGAAACTCCTTTTCACAAAATCTTGGCATTATGTGATTTCTGCTTGACTCTGGAACGTTTTTTTGGAAAACTTAAAATGGGAAAAATAAGTGACACTTTTTAAGTTTCCATCTTAAATAAGTATCGGAAGAGTTGACGTGCTTATTTTTTAACAGGATTTTTTTTAAGCAATTATGGTGCCTCCCAAACTTTTGTCTCTCGGGTGCTTTTTTAAGAACATCTAGGATGATAACTGGAAACAAACTTCTCACTCTTTTTCTTCATTCCCCCCTACCTCTTAAAAATTCCATAAAGCAAATGACCATCAGAAAAATAAAGCAGGTAGGAAATCTGTGTGTCCTCTCCCGGCATTGATGGAGAGTGCCCTCTGCGTCCTGAAGACTTTGCGTTATCCGCCCCCGCCCCTGCCCAGAAGTGAGGATGCCTACCCCAGCCATGGAGCTGAAAGAGAAGTGACTTTTCCAGGGGCAGCACTGTCCAGCAGAAATGTAATGCCCTAACAACTGTGACCCACATACAGCATTTTCAATTTTCTGGCAGCTACATTTTTTTAAGGTAAAAGAAGGTGGTGAAATTAATTTTAATAATATGTTTTACTTAACCCAATAGATCCAAAGAGGCATTTCAATATGTGATCAATTTACAAAAATCATTTATGACCTATTTCACATTCTTTTTTTATTCTTATTTATTACTAAGTCTTGGAAATCCAGTGTGTAGTTTATACTTACTGTACATCTCAACTCAGACTAGCCGCAATTCAAGCATTTGGTAGTGATGTGTGGGTAGTGGGGAGCGCATTGGAGAGCACAGGTTTGCAGGACAAGAACAACTGCACCAAAGAGAACTAGGAGACTCAGGGTTTCTCCTTGAAGCATCTTCTCTCTTGAATAAAGCAGTACATGTTTTTGAATTGCTTAGGCTCTTCCCAGTGTTGCAGGAGCCCCTCATCAGGAAGGTGCAGCTACAGCACTTACAAAATAGAGGTCCAACCAGACAGAAAATCACACTCAGAAAAAAAAAGCTCCCTCCTCCATCTCCCCTCTGGCCACTCCCACACACATATTGACAATGCTCTTGCTTTAACAAATTCAAAGCAGAAATTAAATAGACTAAGTTTCCTCTGCAAGTATTTCTTGAACAATATGACAATTATTTTTTAAAAAGAGAAAGAAAGATAATGCTCAAGATGACAATTAAATTCAACACAGATATGGAAATGCTACTAGGAGCCCCCAAATTGTGCCAGGTGTTGAGGATATAAAAGAAGTAAACATGCTCCAGAAGACCTTACTCCTGGAGGAAAAGACATGCAGACATGTAAAATAGCTAAATACCAAAGAAAATAAGAAAAGGATTAATCAAAGTAAAGGTATGAAGAGTTAGGGCCAAGTACCGAGTTGGAGGAATGGTCCCCACACAGGATTGCCCTCGCTTTGGATACCAATTACAAATTTGGAGGTTTGATAATTCATTATAAGGACTCACAGAACTCACTGAAAGTCTGTCTATATTCAAGATTATGGTTTATTATAGAGAGAGGATACAGATTAAAATCAGCTAGAAGAGACACACTGGGCAGAGTCCTGGAAATTTCCAGGCACAGAACTTCTGGTCATCCTCTCCCATGGATTCATGCACAGCACTGTCCTCCCACTATGTTTGACTATGTGTGTGGAGTATGGCCACCAGGGAAGCCCACACAGGCCCTTGCTGTCCCAGGGCTCAATCCCACACACCTTACATGACTGACCCTTAGTGTCCAGCCCCTCCTGGAGGTTGAGTTCATCCTTTAGTCTCCATCTCTCCAGAAGCCAGAACTGATAACACATAGTCCCCAGGCTCCAAAGAAATCACAATGTTAGACATGTAGGAAGGCCATCAAAGATGTTTTTACCAGGCAGAACGTCCTAGAGACCTAGAGATTACCTTCCAGTAGCCAAGGGCAAAGATAAGACTTTTCTTTGGATACATTTAATTCTTCAATACACAAAAAGGGACAAAAACAGTCAAAATATGGAAAGACTAGTGTCAACTAGAGGAATTGGAAAGAATACAGGAATTTCATTCAGCATTGTAAGCATTTAAGTGAGTTGAATTCTAATGAAAATACAGAAGATTTAGGGATCTTGAGCAAAGGAGTAGGAAAATGACCTAAAAAAGAATAAAAGAGTATTTTTTGAAGATTAATTATGATTATGATCTCTCTCTCCTCCCCCCCTTCACCTCCAGGACCCCTTCCTTCCCTCCATTCTCTTCCTGGGCAACCTTACTAATCTACCCATGATCATGTCTTTAAATTACCTGGCAGTGCTCTAATTTGTATATCTAGAACTTAAACTCTTTCTGGAGCTCCAGGCAGATATAACCTATGCCCCATCTGACATTTCCACTGGAATGTCAGGTGGACATCTCAACATGTCCCAGGAGTCCAAAAAGAATTTTTGATCCACCTCCCACCCTTCACCTTCCATCTTTCTCATCTCACAGAGTGAGTGACCCAGTTCCTCAGACACCAAACCATCCTTAATTCCTCTTCCTTCCTCAACCAATATCTAATCCTATAGAAACAATACCCCAAATCCAAACTATACCCTAAATATCCAGCTATATCCAGACCCCACCTCCACAGTCCTAGGCCAAGCCACCACCATCTTTCATTTATATTCCTCTGATAGCCACTCTTTATTCTCACAGCCCAATCCCCACACAGTGGTCAGGTGATATTTTTAAAGTGTGAATCATATGATGTCATCCTGCTGCATCGAGCCCTTCAGTGGACCTCTCAACTCACTCACCATAATACCTAAACTCATCACCATCTTCCTCAAAACTATGGTTTTGACTGCAAAACCGTGGTCTGACTGCCTCAGATACCACCCCACATGGCTCTGCCCTCTAACCACGCTGGCCTTTGGCCTGCTTTGTGAACACAAATAACTTCCCATCATTGGCCTGTGGAAGCTAGCCTCTCTCTTTGGAATGTCTTATCTCATATCTTTCCTTGGCTGTGTCTTCTTGTCCTTTATTTTCTTAGCTAAGAATAAACTCCACTGAGAGATCCTCCCTGGTGATCTAGTCCCCCTGGTAGCCACTTTCGATTGCTATCAGAGCACCCTGCCTTATTTTCTTCATGTCAGTGGAGTCCAACCCATGGCCCATGGGCTACATGTGTATTATGTGAGGACTTTTTTGCTTATCTGTGGTGTTGGACTTATGCAAGGGTCCCTTTTTTGGTCATCAGCCTTCATTCATGTTTGTGTATTTAATGTGTGGCCCAAGACAATGTGGTATAGAAAAGCCAAAAGGATGGGCACCCCTCACTATCTTGACTTGATGTATTTATTCATTTGTTTACATGTTCAGGAAAGCAAAATGTTTTCTGTTTTGCTTACTTCTCTCTTTCCAGTCTCTATAACAAGGCAGGACACATAACATACAACTCATTGGATGCTTGTTAAATGAGTAGTAACGGAATTCTGACTTATTATTAACATTGGGAATTGTGAAGAAGACTAAGTCTGCTTTCTATGTTTCCTCTTTCTTCAAACTCTTTTTTTTTTATGACTCTTCTCTTCAGCACCAAATTATAATGACCTTTATCTTCACCTGTATCACAACTAGCTCTTCAAAAAAAGCTAAGAATTCCCTTTACTATAAAATATATATGACTGATAAAGTTATTTGTGTTTAGGTTCTTAAAGCTGAAACAAAGCATAAAATCAGTAAATTTCCATGGCATTCCCAAGCCATGGAAGGTAAAGTTCTGAGTTCTTCAATTAGTCCATTTTTCAGAGTATTGTTTTCTTCATGCTGAGTTCTCCAGAGTACCCCACATCTTTTTCATTTAATGATGATCACACAAGCCACTTCACATCTAGATGCCAATGGAATGAGCCCTCTGTGGTGACATCACCAACTGAGCTGGGGAGTTTTGGGTCTAGAAGACTTTTGCAATGACCTGAAAACAACTACCTATTTATTCTACTTAAGTATATGACAACCTTGGTTAGAGGAAGGAGGAGAATGGATGTATGAAGTATTTTAATAGTACATGTGGGGAGTTTGTGAGATCCTAAAATGGAAATAATGGGAGTTGAAGGGAAGAGATATTTTGATCAAATAAACACTAGTAGATGGAAACCGCTTAGAAATAAGGAGACAAATTAAAGAGAATTAAACAAAATAAAATGATACCAAGATATTGAGTCTTGTTGAAAAATTAGCAGTAGAAATCTTTGATGAAAATAGAGAAATGGAGATGTGTAAGCAATTTTGTTGGAAACGAACATGAAGAACATTTTATGCTTGGAGTGGTGGTGGAATAGCTATCTATAAATGTCCAATAATCTGTTGAGACTATGGTAATTGAGTTTGATGGTAGCTGGGGCTGGAGACCAGACATTGATAGCCCATTGCTCCATCTGCACATGGAAAGCCCCTAAGTGATATAAATGAGAAATTTCAAGGTCCTGAAACAGGCACTCACAAAGGAAGGTATCATAACTCATGGTACAGATATGGAAAATGGTAGTTACGTGAATATAAATTACCAAGTCTTTAATGGCTCACAACCCAGACATTAGGCCTGGACGACATAACTTTCTGAGCAGCAAAATTGCTATGGTAACACATTGTCCCTGGGTCCTGGTTAGGCCATTCCCACAGAGAAGACAATAAAAATCTAGGAGTCCCTCTGTCAAAGTCCCTTCAGATCCAATAACTGCAGTAACTGCCGACCCTGTGTGTACCCTTACCAGGTACATACAGAGGCAACCTCTTCCTCTATGAGACGTAGTTTTCCTCTACCCTGGTTTCATAACATCCCTAACCCTGCATGAAGCTTGTGAGCAGAAAGTAAATGTGTCTGTGACTTTCATCTGTAGGATACTTAAAGCCAGTGTTTATCTTTCAAGATCCAGGCCTAAGATCCTACAATTTTATGCTAAAAGTAATAAATTATTTTTACATTAAAAATAGAAAAAAAAAAACCATAAGAGGAGAGATCTAAGCAGTAAGTCTATGACCTCAAAGTCCTAGATCTACAAATGTTCAAAGGCATGAGCTCTTACCAGCCACTTAGCTCAAATGAACCCTGTTCAAATGGAGCCCAGCTATTTCTGGTCTTTGCTACTGACACTTAAGAACAGAGCTTCTGTATCTCTTTGTTCTGGTTTTCTTCCCACTAACTTTACTGCCTGATCTAGGCTAGCAACCACCTTGAAAGAATGCCCCTCTGATGAGCCCAGGACTGTCTACCTAAGAGCACGGTGGACGCCCCACTCTGGCCTGGTGGAGAGAGCTATGCCCTTATGTCTAAAGGTCAGTTCTGGTTGCCTGTACCACCTACTGTGGAGCTGGATCTCACATTCCAACTCCCGGAGGCAGCTGCCCAGCACCTACATCTTTAATGTAGGTGTTGCTGGTGATATATAACCTGCCAAGGGTTCTAGCAGAGGGTGAAAATTAGAGTCTCACAGAGCCAGCATTCACATGTCCAAGGGTAGTTCACTTTCTTTGCTAGAACCACAATACCAGGGTTTTATTCTCTACTTCCACAGAAAGGGTATAATATCATTCCTTGCCCAGGGTCAGCCTTGTGACTTGCTCCATGACTGAGCATGTTACAAGGTGACAGCCATGGGCTGAATAATGTCCCCACCCCAAAAGATATCCACATTCTAATCCCTGGAATTTGTGACTATGACCTCATGTGGCAAAAAATTACTTGGAAGATAAGATCAAATTAGTCTTTTGAGATGCGGGGATTATGCTGGATGATCAAGGTATGCCCTAAATGAGGTCCTTGTAAGAGAAAGAAAGAGGAGAAGGCAGCGTGACCACAGTGCAGAGATTGGAGTGGTGAGGTCACAAGCCAAGGAATGTAACCAGCTGGAGCCTCAGGGAGAGTGCAGTTCTTCCCACTCTTTCTCAGCCTGTTCATTTTGGGCTTCAGAGCTGTGAGAAAATTAATTTCTGTTGTCTTTTTTTTTTTTTTTATGAAGATTCCAAGGCCTCACTCAGACCTAAAAATCAGACTCTTTTTTTTTTTTTTTTATTGTTGGGGATTCATTGAGGGTACAATAAGCCAGGTTACACTGATTGCATTTGTTAGGTAAAGTCCCTTTTGCAATCATGTCTTGCCCCCATAAAGTGTGACACACACCAAGGCGCCACCTCCCTCCTTCCCTCTCTCTGCTTTTCCTCCTCCCCCCAGGACCTTAATTGTCATTAATTGTCCTCATATCAAAATTGAGTACATAGGATTCATGCTTCTCCATTCTTGTGATGCTTTACTAAGAATAATGTCTTCCACTTCCATCCAAGTTAATACGAAGAATGTAAAGTCTCCATTTTTTTAAATAGCTGAATAGTATTCCATGGTGTACATATACCACAGCTTGTTAATCCATTCCTGGGTTGGTGGGCATTTAGGCTGTTTCCACATTTTGGCGATTGTAAATTGAGCTGCAATAAACAGTCTAGTACAAGTGTCCTTATGATAAAAGGATTTTTTTCCTTCTGGGTAGATGCCCAGTAATGGGATTGCAGGATCAAATGGGAGGTCTAGCTTGAGTGCTTTGAGGTTTCTCCATACTTCCTTCCAGAAAGGTTGTACCAGTTTGCAGTCTCACCAGCAGTGTAAAAGTGTTCCCTTCTCTCCACATCCACGCCAGCATCTGCAGTTTGGAGATTTTGTGATGTGGGCCATTTTCACTGGGGTTAGATGATATCTCAGGGTGGTTTTGATTTGCATTTCTCTAATATATAGGGATTATGAACATTTTTTCATATGTTTGTTAGCTATTCGTCTGTCTCCTTTAGAGAAGGTTCTATTCATGTCTCTTCCCCATTGATATATGGGATTGTTGGCTTTTTCATGTGGATGAATTTGAGTTCTCTATAGGTCCTAGTTATCAAGCTTTTGTCTGATTGAAAATATGCAAATATCCTTTCCCATTGTGTAGGTTGTCTCTTTGCTTTGGTTGTTGTCTCCTTAGGTAAGACAAGGAAATAAAGGGAATCCAAATGGGAGCAGAGGAGGTCAAACTCTCCCTCTTTACTGATGACATGATCTTATACTTAGAGAATCCCAAAGACTCAACCACAAGACTCCTAGAATTCATCAAAAAATACAGTAATGTTTCAGGATATAAAATCAATGACCACAAGTCAATAGCCTTTGTATATGCCAATAACAGTTAAGATGAGAAGCTAATTAAGGACACAACTCCCTTCACCATAGTTTCAAAGAAAATGAAATACCTAGGAATATACCTAACAAAGGAGGTGAAGAATCTCTATAAAGAAAATTATGAAATCTTCAGAAAGGAAATAGCAGAGGGTTTTAACAAATGGAAGAACACACCATACTCATGGATGGGCAGAATCAACATTGTTAAAATGTCTATACTTCCCAAAGCAATCTACCTATTCAATGCCATTCCTATCAAAATACCAACATCGTACTTTCAAGATTTGGGAAAAATGATTCTGTGTTTTGTATGGAACCAGAAAAAACCCTGTATAGCTAAGGCAGTTCATAGTAATAAAAATAAAGCTGGAGGCATCAGTATACCAGATTTTAGTCTGTACTACAAAGCCATAGTGGTCAGGACAGCATGGTACTGGCACAAAAATAGAGACATAGACACTTGGAATCGAATAGAAAACCAAGAAATGAAACTAACATCTTACAACCACTAATCTTTGATAAACCAAAAAACAACATACCTTGGGGGAAAGACTCACTATTCAATAAATGGTGTTGAGGGAACTGGATATCCACATTTAAAAGGCTGAAACTGGACCCACACCTTTCCCCACTCACAAAAATTGATTCAAGATGGATAAAGGACTTAAATTTAAGGCATGAAACAATAAAAATCCTCAAAGAAAGCATAGGAAAAACACTGGAAGATATTGGCCTGGGGAAAGACTTCATGAAGAAGACTGCCATGGCAACTGCAACAACAACAAAAATAAACAAATGGGACTTCATTAAATTTCTGTTGTCCTAATCCACTAAGTTTGTAGTAATTTATCAAAGCAGCTGTAAGAAAATAATCTGGTGACTGATGGCAGTAACGCCCATGCCCTTCCTGAGATCTCCTCTCCCCGACTCACACACTACACAGAACAAATGCTGTGTATTTCCCAAGAGCAGGGTAATTACATCATAGGCTTGGAAATAGACAGGTATACTCAGATATATAAAATCTGGAAAATGCTCAGTACACTTGAAAAAATTAAAAACATAAATCCACTACCTTAATAATAGAATTGTTAGCACATTGGCATTTCTCCATCATTTTTTTTTCCTGAAGATTAGAAGTTACAAACTTTATAATTATGATTGAAAGAAAAATTTATAATTGTTATTATTTAGGGTTTGTTTTCAAACTCTTAGAGATTTGTAGGTATGTAATTTTATATTGTACACGTGTTTTTTATGATTTTTGTCTTTAATATAAATTTTCCAAAAGAGCAACCACTGGCTCAAACACTATGGATAAAAATTACTATAATATCATTTTCTGATTGCAAAAGCAGTAAATGTTTTGGGAACTATGAGAAAAGCTCTAAAAAGATAATTGACATTACAGTAGGCAGTTTCTTGGCCAAGAGATGAATATCGTTACATTTTTTGGATTATTTTCTTTTGATCTCTGTTCTATGCAGATATACAGAAATTTCTATTGGAAGATAAGCATTAGCCAGGCAGGATGGCTCACACCTGTAATCCTAGCACTCTGGGAGGCTGAGGTGAATGGATTGCCTGAGCTCAGAAGTTGGAGAGCATCCTGAACCAGAGCGAGACCCTGTCTCTAAAACACTAGCCAGGCATTGTGGTAGTGGGCACCTATAGTCGCAGCTACTCAGGAGACTGAGGCAAGAGAATCACTTAAGCCCAAGAGTTTGAGGTTGCTGTGAGCTGTGACACCACAGTGCTCTACCTAGGAAAACAAAGTGAGACTCTGTCTTAAAAAAAAAAAAAAGAAAGAAAGAAAGAAGAAGAAGGAAAATTAAGGATTATATAATAAAGCCTTTTCGTAATCTTTTTGGTTGTTGCTTAAAAATACATTATTTTTATAATTTTTCCCTCCTCTTCATAAAATACTCCTCTAAAGCAAGATTTTCATAGCCATGTGGAGTTTATCATTCTGGTATTTTACAATGAGGATTTTAATTTTCATAAAATTCACTTTCAGCCCATTTGTGAATTTATTTCCCTTAGATAGATGCTTAGAAATCTGTTTGGACTTCTTTCACTACATTTATGATTTTTGTTAAAACCTGAATCTACTTGGAATTTATTTTAATGTCTGCCTTAACAGACATTAAAATGAGCTAACCTTGTTATTTTATTTTTCTTAATGAGCCACCAGTTGTGAGTCTACAAATTGTGAGATGACATTTGATGAATACTGTCTACTCCACTGATTTGACACACGCTAATTTCTTATTTATCATTATAGGCTTACTTCTAGATATGCTATTTTTTCTTTCCTGCTAACCAGTTTGTTTATTCCTCATCTTCGCAAATTACTGAAACTTTATAAACTGCCACTCTTTATGATAGAACAACACTCTCCTCGTGATTTTATTTCTCCAAACTGTCCTAGTTATTCTTAGGCTTTTTTTTAATCAAATGAAATATTTTAAGTGTTGAAATTTTCATTGAAAACTACTTTTTTATTGCAGATATTTATTTGGCAATAACACATGTCTTTGTATCTAAGAACAATTTTTCTCATCATTTTTGAAGGATCCCTTCTTTTCCCCCATTCCCAGGTGTTTTTCTCCAACAATGATCACCTCTCTCCACCATAATTAATTGACTCCTTTCTGAATTATTTTCCTCAGCAAATAAGCATGATCTAGTTTTTATTGTCTTTGGAAAAAAAAATTTTTCAAAACCCCATGTCTTCATAATTTTTTCCTCCAAATTAAAATTGCTATTTGCAGGCTGGATGTAGTGGCTCACGTCTGTAATCCTAGCACTCTCCTATGAGGCCCAGGAGAGTGGATTGCCTAAGCTCAGGAGTTCGAGACCAGCCTTGCCTGAGCTCAGGAGTTCAAGACCAGCCTAAGCAAGAGTGAGACCCTGACTCTACTAAATATAGAAAAAACTAGCCAGGTGTGGTGGTGGGTGTCTGTAGTCCCAGCTACTTAGGAGGGTGAAGCAGGAGGATAACTCGAGCTCAAAAGTTTGAGGTTGCTATGAGCGAGGACAGCACAACACTCTAACCCAGGGCTACACAGTTAGACTCTGTCTCAAAAAAAAAAGATAAAATAAAATAGCTTTGCAATCACCATTTACACATATTCACCTCCCATTTAGGATTCAACCTACTTAGACATAATCCTTATGATGCTTCACCAAAACGACCCCATAAAGGCATCAAATACCTCCCTGCTACAAAATCCAGAACCTCCTCTGGCCTCCTTATTTCTGAACTTACAGCATAAACTCCTCCTTCCCTGAGGAGGCATTTCCACTTCTGGGCCTCTGGGACCCCACTGTGTGGCTTTTCCTCCCACTTCACTGGACCCTCTGTTGGAGATTCTCTGTCTCATCCTTGTGTTCACCTGCATCAGCGCTCTGTCTGGGTCTTCTTTTCCTTCTCCCCCTCTTCATGGTTGTGACATTTTCCCATCGCTTTGTTTTTTTTTTTTTTTTTTTTTTCTGTTCCTGTATCACTAATTTTTCACTTTCTACGGAATCATCTCATCAGCATACAAACGTGCTGTCATTTCTCCTGACTTGTGTGACCTCTCTTTCTATGCCTTCTATAGCCAAGTTTCCTTTCTTCCCTTCCATCATTGATATGTATTTCTTTCTTTCTTTCTTTTTTTTAACTTAAATCATAGCTGTGTACATTAATATGATCATGGGGCACCATACCCTGGTTTTATAGACCGTTTGACACATTTTCATCACACTGGTTAACATAGCCTTCCTGGCATTTTCTTAGTTACTGTGTTAAGACATTTACATTCTACATTTATTAAGTTTCACATGTACCCTTGTAAGATGCACCGCAGGTGTAATCCCACCAATCACCCTCCCTCCACCCACTTCCCACCTCCCTCCCCTCCCTTTCCCCCTTCCCCCATTCATAGGTTATAACTGTTATAGCTTTCATGTGAAAGCCATAAATGAGTTTCATAGTAAGGCTGAGTACATTGGATACTTTTTCTTCCATTCTTGGGATACTTTACTAAGAATATGTCCCAGCTCCATCCATGTAAACATGAAAGAGGTAAAGGCTCCATCTTTCTTTAAGGCTGCATACTATTCTATGGTGTACACATGCCACAATTTATTAATCAATTCATGGCTCGATGGGCACTTTGGCTTTTTCCATGAATTAGCAATTATGAATTGGGCTGCAATAAACATTCTGGTACAAATATCTTTGTTATGATGTGATTTTTGGTCTTCTGGGTATATGCCTAGTAGAGGAATTACAGGATTGAATGGCAGATCTATTTTTAGATCTCTAAGTGTTCTCCAAACATCTTTCCAAGAGGAATGTATTAATTTGCATTCCCACCAGCAGTGCAGAAGTGTTCCCTTTTCTCCACAACCACGCCAACATCTGTGGTCTTGGGATTTTGTGATATGGGTTAATCATACCGGAGTTAGATGATATCTCAAGGTAGTTTTGATTTGCATTTCTCTGGTAATTAAAGATGAGGAGCATTTTTTCATATATCTGTAGGCCGTGTGCCTGTCTTCTTCAGAGAAGTTTCTCTTCAAGTCCCTTGCCCAGTCTGCGATCGGAACACTTGTTCTTTTCTTGCTTAGATGTTTGAGTTCTCTGTGAATTCTGGTTATTAAACCTTTGTTGGAAACATAACCTGCAAATATCTTCTCCCATTCTGATGACTGTTTGCTTGTTTTACTTACTGTGCTCTTGGCTGTGCAGAAGCTTTTTAGTTTGATCAGGTCCCAGTAGTCTATTTTTGAAGCTGCTTCAATTGCCTGGGGGGTTCTCCTCATAAAATACTTGCCCAGACCAATTCCTTCAAGGGTTTTCCCTGTACTCTCTTCTAGTATTTTTATAGTTTCATGTCTTAACTTTAAATCTTTAATCCAGTGAGAGTCTATCTTAGTTAATGGTGAAAGGTGTGGGTACAGTTTCAGTCTTCTACAGGTTGCCAGTCAGTTAACCCAGCACCATTTGTTAAATAGGGAATCTTTTCCCCACCGAATGTTTTTAATTGGCTTGTCAAAGATCAAATAACGGTAAGTAGCTGGATTCATCTCTTGGGTTCTCGATTCTGTTCCAGACATCTAATTCTCTGTTTTTGTGCCAGTAGCATGTTGTTTTGATCACTATCAATTTATAGTATAGTCTGAGGTCCGGTAGCAGAATTCCTCCTCCTTTGCTTTATTTCTGAGTAATGTCTTGGCTATTCAAGGTTTTTTCTGTATCCATATAAAATGAAGTATTATTTTCTTTCAACATCTTTAAAGTATGACAGTGAAGCTTTAATAGGAATTGCATTAAAATTGTATATTGCTTTGGGTAGTATGGACATTTTAATGATGTTGATTCTTCCCAGCCATGAGCATGGTATGTTTTTCCATTTGTTAACATTTTTAGCTATTTCCTTTCTTAGAGTTTCATGGTTCTCTTCATAGAGATCTTTCATGTCCTTTGTTAGATAAACTCCCAGATATTTCATCTTCTTTGACACTACTGGGAATGGAATCGAGTCCTTAACTGTTTTTTCAGTTTGATTATTGTTGGTATATATAAAGGCTACCGATTTTTGAATGTTGATTTTGTAACCTGAGATGCTACCGTATCCCTTGATCACTTCTAAGAGTTTTGTAGTAGAATCCCTGGTCTTTTCCAGATATACAATCATATCATCTGCGAAGAGCGAAAGTTTGATCTCTTCTGACCATATGTGGATACCCTTGATTGCCTTTTCTTCCCTAATTGCAATGGCTAAAACTTCCATTACAATGTTAAAGAGCAGTGGAGACAATGGGCAGCCTTGTCTGGTTCCTGATCTGAGTGGAAATGATTTCAATTTAACTCCATTCAATATGATATTGGCTGTGGGTTTGCTGTAGATGGCCTCTATCAGTTTAAGAAATGTCCCTTCTCTACCAATTTTCATAAGTGTTCTGATCAGGCAGGGATGTTGGATATTATCAAAAGGTTTTTCTGCATCAATTGAAAGAATCATGTGGTCTTTGTTTTTTAATTTGTTTAAGTGCTGAATTATACTTATAGATTTACGTATATTGAACCAGTCTTGAGACCCTGGGATAAAACCAACTTGGTCATGATGTATAATTTGTTTGATGTGTTGCTGGATTCTGTTTGTTAGGATCTTGTTGAATATTTTTGCATCTACGTTCATTAGTGATATTGGTCTATAGTTTTCTTTTCTTGTTGGGTCTTTTCCTGGTTTGGGGATCAGGGTGATGTTTGCTTCATAGAACGTGTTGGGTAGTCTCCCTTCTTTTTCTACATTTTGGAACAGGTTGAGTAATATAGGTACTAATTCCTCTTCAAAGCTTTGATAGAATTTTGACATGAAGCCATCTTGTTCTGGGCTTTTCTTTTTAGGGAGGTTTTGTATGGTTGATCCTATTTCAGAACTTGATATTGGCCTGTTCAACATTTCCACTTAATTCTGGCTAAGTCTTGTAAGGTGATGTGCTTCCAAGTACTTGTCATTTTCCTTCATATTTTCATATTTGTGAGAATAAAGTTTCTTGTAATATTCATTCATTAAGGATTTTTTGAATTTCTGAGGGGTCTGTTGTTATTTCATCATTACCGTTTCTGATTGATGAAATTAGAGATTTTACTCTTTTTTTCCCGGTTAAATTAGCCAAAGGTTTATCTATTTTATTGCCCTTTTCAAAAAACCAACGTTTTGATTTATTCATCTGTTGTATAATTCTTTTGTTTTCAATTTCATTTAGTTCTGCTCTAATTTTGATTATTTCTTTTCTTCTACTGGGTTTGGTGTTGGAATGTTCTTCCTTTTCCAGTTGCTTGAGATGTTCCATTAAGTTGTTAACTTCCTCTCTTTCCGTTCTCTTGAGGAAGGCTTTCAGTGCTCTAAATTTCCCTCTTAGAACTGCCTTTGTTGTATCCCAGAGGTTCTGATAATTCATGTCTCCATTGTCGTTTTTTCCAAAAATTTGGCAATTTCCTTCTTAATCTCATCTCTGACCCAGCTACCATTCAGGATAAGGTTATTTAACTTCCATATTTTTGTATGAGTATACAGATTCTTGTTGTTACAGAGGTCAACTTTTATTCCATAGTGGTCTGAGAAGATGCAAGGAATAATTTCTATTCCTTTAAATTTACTGAGGTTACACTTGTGACCTAAGATGTGATCCATTTTGGAGTATGTTCCGTGGGCTGATGTGAAGTATGTGTATTCAGTATGGTTGGGATGAAATGTTCTATAGATGTCTGCTAAATCCAAATGTTGGATGGTTAGGTTTTAATCTAAAATTTCTTTGCTCAGCTTCTTATTGGAGGATCTATCCAACACTGCCAAAGGAGTGATGAAATCTCCAACTATTATGGAGCTGGAGGAAATCAAGTTGTTCATGTCTGTTAAGAGTTTCTCTTATAAATTGAGGTGCATTCTGGTTGGGTGCATAGATATTAATAATTGAAATCTCATCATATTGAGTATTACCCTTAGCAAATATGAAGTGACCATTCTTATCCTTCTGTACTTTTGTTGGGTTAAAGCCTATTGTATCTGCAAATAAAATCGCAACACCTGCTTTTTTCTGATTACCATTTGCCTGAAATATGGATGACCATCCTATCACCCTGAGTCTATATTTGACTTTTAAGGTAATATGTGACTCTTGTATGCAGCAAATATCTGGCCTGAGTTTTTGTATCCAGTCAGCTAACCTGTGCCTCTTTAGAGGTCAGTTTAAGTCATTCACATTAATGGAGAATATTAATAAGTCTGGTAAAATTTTGGGTATCAAGTTTTTTGAAAGTCCAGTGGACATTTTTAATCCTTTCACCACTGTGGATGTTAGAGTTTGATCAAAAGTTTCTGAGTGAGTTTACTTTTGTGGTAGAGGATTGGGATGGTCATTATGGAGGATAGTTCTGAGAATATCCTGAAAAGCATGTTTGGTTATGGCAAATTTCTTCAACATATGAATGTCATTAAAGTATTTAATTTCTCCATCATAAATGAAACTCAGTTCAACTGGATACAGGATTCAGGGTTGAAAGTTATTTTGCTTTAGGAGATTAAAAGTCGATGGCCACCCTCTACTGGCTTGAAAGTTTCAGCAGAGAGATCTGCAGTCATTCTAATATTCTTCCCTTTGAAGGTATTGGTTTTCTTTCTCCTGGCAGTTTTGAGGATTTTCTCCTTCATATTAACTTTAGTGAAGTTAATTATGATATGCCTGGGGGATATCTTATTGGGATCGAGTCATGCTGGGGTTCTGAAACTGTCTGCTGTCTGAATTTCAGAATCTCTAGGCATGTCTGGAAAATTCATAATTTCATGGACAAGGGCCTCTGTACCCGACAAGTCCACTTCATCACTTTCAGGGATTCCAATGAGGCAGATATTAGCCTTCTTCGAATTATCCCAGAGCTCTCTGAGAGAATGATCCATTTTTGCTCTCCATTTCTCTTACTCTTTTAGAGTTTGGGTGTGTTCAAAGACTTTGTCTTCAATGTCAGAAATCCTTTCTTCTGCTTGCTCCACTCTGTTACTGAGAGATTCTACTGTATTTTTCAGATCTTTGAGGGGTGAAAATTCTTCCTTCAGTGCATCAAAATCTTTGGTGGTTTTGTGTTTAAATTCGTTAAAACTTGAGCCAACTTTTGAATTTCTCCTCGAATTTCTAATTCTGACTTTTGAATTGCTCCTCAAATTTCTAATTCCAAATTTTCCTCCATTTTATTAATCTTGTTTGCAATCCAAATTCTGAATTCGATTTCTGACATCTTGGCCAGCTGTTTATGAATGGGATCTTCAGTTACATCTGCCATATCTTTCCTTGTGGGGGTTGATCTAGTCTGGTTATTCATGTTACCAGAGTTTTTCTGCTGATTCCACCACATGATTCTTTTACACCATTTGATTTTTTCCCTGGAGCTTTGTCGAGGACCCGTACATTGCTATGGCCTGAGAAACTGGGGACATGTTAGGTGTCGTGGGGCTAAGTGGTTCTGTTTGTTTTCAGCTGGTCTCTGTTAGACCCTAGTGAAATAGTTACTCTGCATTGAAGTCTCAACTGTGGAGAAATACCAACAATTAAGTCACCCCGCCCCCCACAGGCAACAATTGGAAAAGGAAAATCAAACCTTCCTACAACCACACACCCAGGGCACCACTTGAATAGTCCCCGGGTGATTGGCTCAGTTCAAAAGGTCCAAATCAATTGTCTCAGTCAGCACCTGTTTCAGATGGGAGAGTTTAAAAGGTCTCTGGCAACTGAATCGCAGGGATCTGGTGACTACTCTGATATGGCTTGCTCCAGTGCTCTGTGGAGTCAGGAGGACCTACCCAGCAAATAGATCAGTCTGGGAATGTTGATGCCTCCTTCCCCACCTTGCACCTCTGTCACACTCAGTCACTGATAGTCACGCAGGGTTTTGACCCAGTTGCCTGTAGTGAATAGATACTCCAGGCATTTGCACCTGCCTGAATCACAAGGAAATCTATTTCTGCTCAGCCATGCTGCTGTGCCGTGCCTCTATCTAGCAAGGGAATGTGAGGCCTGACAACCTTGGGTGCTTGATGGAGGCTGGGGGTGTTCACTCAGTTCCAGCCCCGCCCCTGATTGATTTTACTGACAGAACAAACAGAACAACTTTGCGGGAATTTGTTTCTGTCCCTGCTAAATTCCCCTGCAGAAGAGAAGCTGTTTTGAGTTCACAGAGCCTGTGCCTCAGGCCCTGTCTTTGCTCCTACAGGTTTGTATTCTGTTAGCTGTCAGTTCTAGCTTCCTGTCTTCCTTTGTCTATAGGCTGATGTTCCCCTGAGGGCCGGGTGTGTCTTAGGCTCAGTGAAGCGGTCCTCTGGTTCAGCCCCACCCTGGGAACTTCCCAGCTCTGCGCGTGCATTTCTAGTCCCCATGCTCCACCCAGGCCAGTACCGCCTCAGGCAAACCCTTTATTCATGGGACCTGCGTTTCTGTCCCAGTACTGTTCTGTGGTGGTTGCCATCTGAATAGATGCCCAGCCTCCTCTGGTTGCCCAGGGAGACAGGCAGTGTGGCTTCAGAATATCCAGGAGTGAACCCTATTATTGCTAAAAGACGGCTGCTGCTCTGCGCCTTGGGGCACTGCCGCTCCAGTGTGGTTCCCTCTCAGCCAACTGTCCTCTCCTCACTCCCGTGCCCCAGAGTCAGCACTGACCAGCTGCAGTTTAGGCCCTTTCCACACCCCTCGAGAAATCACCCAAGAATCTGAACTCCTGGGGACAGGCCTCCAGACCTTAGAATGAGAGTGGAGGGGAGTCCTGGGGGCTCAGAGTTGCAGGTAGAGAATATATACAGTTTTATACAGTTTTATCTCTGGCAGAAGAATGCTGTGGCACCCTAGTAGGGATGGTAGGTCCAGTTTTTAGAGGTTCTCTCCCATGAAGTCTAGTGGAAGGACCTTTGAACTCTGCTCATTTATTTTTGGGGCACTTTGAGCCGTTTTCATGGGAGAGGGGACTCCTGTCTGCTTGGTGATCGATTTTGTACCTTTTGTTTGTATCCTTGGGGTCACAGCTCGCCTCAGCGGGGTTGATGTGTGTTCTTCAACTTTCTCTCTTGGTGCAGCTCAAATCGAACAGGTTGCTTGCTAAATTTCTGTCCTTTAACTCTCCTTCTGGATGGGAGCCTCTGTGGAAAACTGGCCTCAGTCAGCCATCTTGTCTCTGCCTCCCTCTTTCTTTTTTTTTTAAGACATACTCTCACTGTGTTGCCCTCTGTGCAATGGTGTCGCAGCTCACAGCAACCTCAAACTCCTGGGCTCAAGTCATCCTCCTGCCTTAGACTCCTGAGTAGCTGGGGCTACAGGTGCCCATGACAATGCCCAGCGCAGCTAGTTTTTCCATTTTTAATAGGGACAGGGTCTCGCTCTTGCTCAGGTTGGTCTCAAACTCCTGAGCTCAAGCAGTTCACCCTGGGCCTGGGCCTGGGCCTGGACCTGGGCTTCACAGAGTGGTAGGATTATAGGCATGAGCCACCATGCCCGGCCAGGGTAGTTTATTTATTAAAATATTATGAAAATTTCCTTAGTTTCAGTTTTTATCAGTGGTGTAGGTTGAATTTTGTCTGTTATGTTTCGTTATTCACATAGAGGATCATAAAACCTTTTGAATTTGCATTGTGATCAATCATCTTAATAATTTTTTATTATATATCTTTATAGTGTCATGATAAATTCCATTTGTTTATTCACAATTCTATTCTTAATGGAGTGCTGTATTTAATTTGTATTTTAACAAATGAATTTATTTAATTTGTTGGAATTTTTGTACAGGATTTTTGCTCTGTCCAACATATAATTCTCTGTGTTCTATTTTTATCCCACATTTGTTAGGCTTTAGGATAAGATATGTGAAAATTTTTCATTTTATCCTGAAGATATTTTATCACATACCTGTTTAAAAATCAAGCAGCACTTACATAAAATTGTCAGTGCTTAGCCCTTTTATAATGGGGGTAAAGGTTGATTTGTTTTCATAAATATTTTTAAGTCTTTTTTTCAATGAATAGCAAGGTTTTGTTATTATTAATTTGAATTGTTAATTTGGGAACTTATACTTCCCTAGAAATTTGAACATTTTATGTGTATTAAAATTTATTATCATAGAGAGTATATGGTATTATTTGTATAGTTTTCATAATTTTTAATATCTTTTTTAATTATTAAATCATAGCTGTGTACATTAATGTGATCATGGGGCACCATACCCTGGTTTCATAGACCGTTTGACACATTTTCATCACACTGGTTAACATAGCCTTCCTGGCATTTTCTTAGTTATTGTTCTAAGACATTTACTTCCCACATTTACTAAGTTTTACATATACCCTTCTAAGTTGCACCGCTTAATATCTTTTTATATCCTTTTTACTTAGCACTATTTCCTGTTTTTTCTATAGTTTTTATTAATACTATGCCTTAACATCATCTATTTTATCATCATTTTCAATGAACTAGCTATTTAACCAATTTGTCAATTTTACTTCTTTTCTGTTTTATTAATTTCTGCTTTAAGTTATTATCTCTGACTCCTCAGTTTATTCAATTCTTTTGTTGTTATTTTTCTGGTTTCTTTTGTTGAATGTTTAATTCATTTTAAGTCTTCTTGCTTAGTCATAAAAGTACAGTAGCAATAATAGTTGTAAATTTATCAATGGGGTTTGGGATGTAGTTAGGAATTATTACAAAAGGAATTTAAATTAAAAAATGAAGCAAGGAATGTTTAGCTTTTGGTATTGAAGAGTGGGATTTTGCAGCAAGATACCTTTATCTTGAGGGGAGATTCTCTAATTTTTCTTTGTCTTCTATAATCATATTAAATGATTCAGGCTTCAGGGGCTAAACAATGGGCATTTAACAAGGTGGGCTTAGCTTGCAGAAGATGAAATAGATCCTAACTTCCCAGGCACTGGGAGCACTATGGAGAAAAAAAGGAAGAAGACAGCTGAAAGTGTTACCCACATCTCTTCCCCAAGCTCTCATCTGGAGAAAGGGAGATGGATAGATGAGCTATTATTTTATAAGTAGGCTATATTTGCAGTTTTGGTTTTATCATTCTATAAAAGTTCCTTGAGAAATATTTTAAAATTTTTATGTATTTTAATTTGATTTGGGGTTTTTTCATGTTAGCCTTTTGTAATTAATATCCAATTTTATTGCAAAGTATCAAGAAAGCATGGTCTGTAATATATCTTTTTGGATTTTCTTTTTTTTTTTTCGTTTTGTTTTGTTTTGTTTTGTTTTGGCCAGGGCTGGGTTTGAACCCACCACCTCCGGCATATGGGACCAGCACCCTACTCCTTGAGCCACAGGCGCCACCCTCTTTTTGGATTTTCTTTTGAGAATTCCTTTGAAATCTAGAATATGCCAAGATATTTCAAAGTGTTATTTATTGTTTATGACCTTCATCCAATGTTTATGGACTTAATTGCATTTTTAAATTTAGCAATCCTATTTTTACTAGAAAAATTTATGATATCACATTAGTTCCCTTTCCCTATTTTTGTACTTTTTTCTTTCAATTTTTATAAGCATATTTTAAAGTTATAAAATGAATTAACTTCTTCAATATTTTTCTTTGCTATCAAAAGTAAAAGACTTAGATTGTATTTTTGAATATATTTAAGATGAAAAATATTTTCATATGCTTTTATCAAGATTATTTGCTCCTCATCATGGTCTTATAAGCTAGGAAGGGTAATTTATATAAATGACAACTCAGAAATTCATAGAGCTTGAACATGAATTGGTAAGACAAGAACTTAGGAAAATGAAAAAGCAAGTGAATTTATAGAGATGCAAAATCGAAAGTTTAAAAAATAAATGCATAAACCAAATACATGGACCATTATGCAGTTCAATAGATGCTGTGTAATGAACGAACAAAATTCCCTTAGCTGTAAGCTGAGTTAACAGTGAATGAGGGTTGAGCAAACAGATCCAGTAGCTACAGTGGGACCTCTTATTTTGTATTAACATTCATATCATGATCCTCTTGTTTTCAGAAATTTGAAATAGATGAATAGACCCACTAGAAAAAGACATAATATTTCTTTAAGACTTTTGCAATTTTCTTTCTATGATTGGTCTTATTTCATGTCTTTTTCATTTGTCTTCCATCTCATTTCTATAATAAATAAGGCTCCATTTCTGGACAAATTGGACTTCACTGTTGTCAATATTGTTTTTCCATCTTTTCATTAATAAGCTTGAAGGCAGCAACAAATGCTAAGTAACCTTCACCTTTTGACCAAAAAGCCTGGGTTGCAATGACCATTTAATTTCAGGTTCATCTTTTCCTGCTCTTCAGCGGTCAGGCTGAAGAGGTGATGGTGGGTCTGCCAGGACAGCCCAGTGGGGGGTGGGGGTGGCCCTCATAACTGAGGTTGAGGTCACTGCTGGGGGCAGGGTGAGGGTCAGGCATTTCCTGCTGCACCTGGAGGATATAAATGGGAATATTTTAGTCTCTAGCACAGGCCACTCCTTAGCCTGAGAGAGCACAAATATTTACAGAAGGAAAACCAAACAGGAGAGTTGCTGCCTTGCTGGGCTGAGCTGCTGAACTTAATGAAGGGTTTCTTTCCCCCTATGGATTTCAAAGCTGCCTGCACTAAGGATACTAAAGCAAACAGCATATCTGAGATTTAATGGAAAGGAAAACACACGTGTAGCATAAAGGCCCCGTTATTATTCCTTAGCACTTAATTTCAGGTAATGTGCACTGCAACGACTTTCCGATGCACCACACTGTCCCTGGTCTGTGAAGCAAGTCACCGTGTCTGTGGGGACATGGTTGGATGGTATCTAACAGGAGCCTTGGCCTCCTGAGGACCAAAAGCAGTGATGGGCAACAGCACAGGGTAGATTTATGGGGACATGAACCCATCAACGGTGCCAGGGGACATACCCCAGGGTCAGAGGTGATCCCTGGGACACTCAGTACTCTTCTAGGAAGGGATAGAGCCTGGAACCCAAGAGAACTCTATGAAGTCTTGCAGTCACTCTACAAGCTTGGGATGTATACCTCATCCTTTTTTCTTATCTCTGGGTTTTTGTTTTTGTTGCTTTTCTTTTTTCTTTTTTTTTGCTATTGTCATAATTTACATATAAATGTATGTTTTATCACCACACAAAGCAAGACAGAAAATCTTTCATGTCTACGGAAATGCCCTTCTGTTCTTTTCAGCCAATCTTCCCCCAAAACTCACCTCTATTTTGATTCTGGTCACCATGGAATAGCTGTGTCCTCTTCTGAGCTCACACAATAGACACACTTTTCTTTCCCTTCATTCAGGCTAACAACTGACACTCATCCACGTTATTGCATCCATCGGGTAGTTCATTCTTTTTTATTAATGTATAGTACTTCTTGCATGAATATATCATGGCTTATCCATTCTCCAGGGCAGCGTTAGTTGACAGGGTAAAGAAATCCCCTCTGCTTCAACCCTTACAAGGACAGTAACCTAGAGTAATTTTTCCCCCTCCCCTCCGTAAAAATTGTTTTGTTGTTGTTGTTGTTACCCTCAGTAGAGTCCTGTGACATCATAGCTCACAGCAACCTCCAACTCCTGGGCCTAGGCAATTCTCTTGCCTCAGACTCCCAAGTAGTTGGGACTACAGGCACCCACCACAATGCCTGGCTATTTTTTTTATTGTTGCAGTTTGTCTGGGGCTGGGTTCAAACCCACCACCCTTGGTATATGGGGCCGGTGCCCTATCCACTGAGCCAAAGGTGCCACCCTAACCTGGAGTAATCAGATGTTAACTGATCAACTTTTTGTATTTTTCTGTTTCTTATTCCTGCCTAAGCACACATTTAAGAAACCACCTGTTCTGCCATACCCAGCATAGCACCTTTTTATTTTTTGAGGAGACATTGTTTGATTCATGATCATAATATAGCAAACTATATTATTTAACTAAATTGATTGAAATTGTCTTTTCACATAACTAAAGCTTCTTTAAACATTTTTCGTGTAATTGTTTTGGGGGGACATAGGTGCTGATTTTTCTTGGCTATATACTGGAAGCAGACTTGCTGGATTGGGTGGAATTAACTTTGGGGAAAAAAGCAAAACAAAACAAAAAAAGCCCCCCACCAAACAGTTTCTAAAGTGGCTAAACCCCTTTATGCTCCTGACAGCAAAGTATGAGACTTTTAGTTGATCTGCATTATTGCCAACACTTAGTACTGTTAGACTTTTTAATTTCAGCCATTCAGGAATGGGTGCAGGGATATCTCGTTTGGGTTTCCTTGATGAACAATGATGAATCATAAATTTGAGCACCAACCTTCCTGATGCTTATTGACAATTTAGAGATTATCTTCCTTTGTGCAACACCTGGTCACAACTTTTGTCCTTTTTTAATGGGGTAGTTTGTTTTTGTTGTTGATTTATAGAATTTGTTTATATATCCTGGAAATAAGTCCTTTGATAAATATATGTATCATCTTAATATTTCTTTTAATTCTGTATTCTTATCTATAAAGTTGGTTGTAATGCTATGCATGAGGTTAAATGAGTTCATATATTGTGGCTAATAGTACTTCCATTTTCCTATTCCCTCAAACACAGATAACTCTTACAAGAGCAGTTGTTGGAAATACAGTCCCAATACTCTGATGTTAGATGGAAAAAGCGATTCAATATAAAATAGATGGCAGATCATTTTTTTTCCAAAAATAAAATTGTTTTTAGAAGAGGACACTTCATAAGTGCTCAAAAATTGTTGTTACTGGCATAGAAGGTATAGTAGAATCTGTCTATAGAATAAATTTGTAGAACAGAATTTGCTTAGTCAATGGATACCATTTTTCATAATTTTTACAGATGTTTCCTGATTACTATCCATGTAAATTGTTCAAGATGTCCCAGTAGAGTGCATGCATTCCTATTTCCTTACACCCTTGAGGATGGATCAAAGACTGTAGATATCCTGCCCTTTGCTCTCACCTCACAACAATTTTCCAAAAACTAGCTAGTTCTCTGCTCTGTATCTTTACAGAAATCTAGTATTCAGGTATTACTGCAAGGGATTTATTTACAAACATGCAGAAACAGAAAGATGATTTAATATTTTTAAGAAGTGTTAAAGTAATTTATTTTAATTTAATGAAGTTCAATATTGATTTCTGATTTGAAGTAAATCTTCACTCAATGTCAATGGGAAATTTTTTTCTACTTGAAACCAAAAGTAAGGACAATTTTAATGAAGAAATGTTGCAAGCATTCAACTGAAGTCAAAAGAAAGAAAATATCCTATTACTATTTGTATTCCACTTTGCTCAGAAGGTCTTTGATGCTGCCAAATATCAGTAAAGACAGAAAAATTAGAGATAAAAATCTTATTATTTATAAATGGTGTAATGATTTGTCTAGGAAAAAAAGACTTAAAGCAAAACTTTCAGAATTTCCTTCTGTTAAAAAAATCTGACTTTATTGTGAATTCTATTGTACATTAAATTTAAAAGTTAAAATTTTAGAGTCAGGCGCAGTGACTCACACCTGTAATCCTAGCACTTAGGAGGCCAAGGTCGGTGGATTGCCTGAGCTCACAGGTTTGAGACCAGCCTGAGCCAGAGCAAGATCTCATCTCTAAAAATAGCCAGGCATTGTAGCAGGCACCTGTAGTCCCAGCTACTTGGGAGGCTGAGACAGGAGAATTGCTTGAGCCCAAGAGTATGAGGTTGCTGTAACTATGATGCCAGGGCACTCTACCAAGGGTTACAAGTGAAACTATGTCTCAAAAAAAAAAAAAATTAAAATTTTAACATGAAAGAGTTTAGCTTACATTGATTATAGAAATACAAGTTGTAATGGAGCACAGTACCATGTACAAATAATATTTCCACTAACTTAAGAAATCTAGAAACACAAATGTATTTAACATTACCTTTGGTGCATCCATCATTTCAAAATTGAATTCAAATAAGCTCTGATATTCTATTATTTAAAATAGAATCTGCAATTGTCAAAGTTTTCCAGTGTTTAAGATAATTATAAAACATTTACCCAAAAAAACACATTAAAAAATGCATTTCTTTAGAAAAGTACCAGTAACGAGATATTGGAGAGAAAGATGGCAACGAAATTGGTTTTATAAACACACATCAAGATATTTATTTTGCTTATGTTTATTTTCATTTTCAAATATTCTGTCATTCTGTATTTTTCTAATCCCAGAAGGCTCATCTCAGCTGTTTCATTTCTGTCCTGTATTTTAGGATGTAGCTTCATTAGATTTGTAAATCTCCCAATTCCCTTTATCACAACCTCCACTGTTTTGGAGCAGAGGATGCCAACAGATATTTCTCCAGAGAAGATATACAAATGTCCAAAAAGGGCATGAAAAGAGGGTCAACATCATTAGTCATCAGGGAAATGCAAATCACAACTACAATAAGACATCACTTCACATCCACTAGAATGAGTAGTTTAGAAAGTCAGATAACAAGTGTCAGCAAGGATAGGGAGGAAAATGGTCCAGTCAATTTAGAAAACCTTCTAGCAGTTGCTCAAATGATTAAACATAGAGTTACCGTAAAGCCCAGGAATTCCACTCCTAAGTATAATCCCTAAAGTATACATCTATAGAAACTTGTGCAAATGTTCACAGCAGCATTATTCATAACAGCAAAAAGGAGAAAACAATTCAAATATCAATCAATAAATGCATGCATACACAAAATATGGTAAATCCATACAGCAGAATGTTATAAATTCATAACAGGAACAAATTACTGGTGCATGCTGCAACATGGAGGAACTTGAAAAACGTATGCAAAGTGAAAGAAGCTAATCACAAATGGTCAAGTGTTAAATGACTTCATTCATCAGAAAGTCCAAAATACAAAATCAGTAGAGATACAAAGTAAGTGGTCCTTTAGGGCTTGAGAAGGGCAGGACAAGGGATTGTTATCTAAACATTACATGGTGTGTGCTTGAGATGATGAACTGTTCGAAAATTGTCTTTTGTGATGATTGTGCAATTTTGTGAATATACTAAAAATCATTCAGGGTGACACCTGTGGCTCAAGGAATAGGGCGTTGGCCCCATATACCAGAGGTGGCAGGTTTAAACCCGGCCCTGGACAAAAAACTGCAAAATAATAATAATAATAATGATAATAATTGTGGTATATGTACACCATGGAATATTATGCAGCCTTAAAGAAAGATGGAGACTTTACCTCTTTCATGTTTACATGGATGGAGCTGGAACATATTCTTCTTAGTAAAGTGTCTCAAGAATGGAAGAAAAAGTACCCAATGTACTCACCCTTATTATGAAACTAATGTAGGACCTTCACATGAAAGCTATACCCCAGTTACAACCTAAGAATAGGGAGAAAGGGGAAAGGGAGGGAAGGGAGGGGAGAGGTAGGTGGAAGGAGGGGGATTAATGGGATTACACCTGCGGTGCATCTTACAAGGGTATATGTGAATCCTAGTAAATGTGGAATGTAAAGGTCTCAGCAAAATAACTAAGAAAATGCTATGAAAGCTATGTTAACTAGTGTGATGAAAACGTGTCAAACAATCTATGAACCAAGTGTATGATGCCCCATGATCATATTAACGTACACAGCTATGATTTAATAAAAATAAAAAAAAGAAAAAAAAATGGAGAACAAAAAAAACAAAAAAACAAAAAAACATATTCTTCTTAGTAAAGTATCTCAAGAATGGAAGAAAAAGTACCCAATATACTCAGCCCTACTATGAAACTAATTTAGGGCTTTCACATGAAAGCTATAACCCAGTTACAACCTAAGAATAGGAGGAAGGGGGAAAGGAAGGGGAGGGAGGGGGCAGGTGGGCAGAGGGAGGGGGATTGGTGGGATTACACCTTTGGTGCATCTTACAAGGGTATATGCGAAACTTAGTAAATGTGGAATGTAAATGTCTTAGCACAATAATTAAGAAAATGCCAGGAAGGCTATGTTAACCATTGTGATAAAAATGTGTCAAACGGTCTATGAAACTAGTGTATGATGCCCCATGATCATATCAATGTACACAGCTATGATTTAATAAAAAAAAAATAAAGAAAAAAAATTCAATTATGTATTTTAAATGGATGAATTATATGCCTATTTATAATTGTTGTAAATTATATTTTCAATAAAGCTGCTAAAAAAATCACAGACTATAGGTGTGGTCCACACCTATGGAGCATATTGCAAGTACAAGTTGGATCTATCAGTTGTAGAACACAAATGTCTTTTTTGGGTTTTTTTTTTTTTTTTTGCAGTTTTTGCAGTTTTTGGCCAGGCCTGGGTTTGAACCCACCAACTCTGGTATATGGAGCCAGCACCCTACTCCTTTGACCCACAGGCACTGCCTGAACACAAATGTCTTAACACTGTAATTGGTAAATGAGGTGAAGGCTATGTTAATTAGTAGGATGTAAGCACTCCAATTTGTACAAATAATCAATACATTGAATCCCGTAATGGCATAAATGTATTCATGATCTATGTACAAATGACTTAATAAAAAAGTAAATTTAAAAAAAGAAATTAGAACATTGCTAAAATCACAGTGAAATTTTGCAGAATTAATATTTTCTAGACCTCAATCCCTGTTGGTTTTTTTTTTTTGGGGGGGGGGGGACAAATACCCTACTGTTATCTTTTTCCTAGCCTTATTGTTTATTAAATATGAGAGAACAAAAAATCGACTAAAAATATTAATATCCCAGTAGTTACAAACACATCTTGCAGTTGCAACCAGATTTTGCTTTCTAAATACCGTTCTCCAACCAAAGAAACCAAGGTTTCTTTTTTTTTTTTTTAATTAAATCATAACTGTATACATTGATATGATCATGGGGTATCATACATTTGCTTCATAGACCATTTGACACATTTTCATCACAATGGTTAACATAGCCTTCCTGGCATTATTTCAGTTACCGTGCCAAAACATTTACATTCTACATTTACAAAGTTTCGCAAATACCCCTGTAAGATGCACCACAGGTATGATCCCACCGATCCCCCTCCCTCTACCCACCACCCCCCTCCCAGCCCTCCCTTTCCCACTTCCCCCTATTGTTAGGTTGTAACTGGGTTATAGCTTTCATGTGAGAGCCCCAAATTAGTTTCATAGTAGGGCTGAATACATTGGGTACTTTTTCTTGAAACCAAGGTTTCTTTAAGAAATTGTTTCCAGGACTGGAACAGGTAAACTATAAGATGAACCTGTGTAGTACCATGAAGTAAGGAAGTGCTCAACAAAACAAATAAGAATGGAGGCATGTCCAGGAGACACAGGAATCAACTCAAAAGAACAGAAAAGCAAATATCCACTGTTCTCAATGCTAATATGAAGCCAATAGATGATCTCATACATGCCCACAGAAGAGAAAAATGCAATTCAATTCAACTTGAGGGGAGGGGGACTGCGGGAAGGGAGAGAGTGAAGGAGGGAGAGGATTGGTGTGCTCCCACTTAATGGGCACCATGTAAGGGTATATGGTATACCTCCTAGGTTCAGGACACAAGTGCAAGAAGGACTCCAACTAACAAATGCAAACATTGTAACCTAGTTGTTTATACCCTCACATTAACCTGAAATAAAATAAAAATGTTCTGATAGCTAAAATGGAATACATGTATTTTGAAAAACATAATAAATAATGTAGTATTGAATTATTAGCCAAGGTAGATACACAAATTATTCTTTGGAACAAAGTCAATAAGTTCACTTGGCAAGAAGAATTAAGCTCTGCCTCCCAGAGAGAGGGGCAGTATCTACATAGATTACTGGAAATTCTTCTAAGAGGAAGTTTGTCTCTTCTCCCTCATGTGTTTGTTTGTTTGTTTGTTGACTTATTCAATCATTTATTTATATTGCCATGGACTTTTGTACCACACCCAGGCAGACACTATATTCATTATGTGAAAGAAAATGTCAACAGGGTGCAGTGACTCCTCCTGTAATCCAGGTTGAGCTCTGGAGTTCAAGACCAGCGTAAGCAAGAGTGACACCCCTTATCTCTAAAAAAAAGAAAAAGAAAGAAAAATTGAGTCAGGCATTGTGATGAACACCTGTAGTCACCACTACTGGAGATGCTGAGGCAGAAGGATTCCTTGAACTGAGGAGTTTGAGGTTGTTGTGAGGTCGGCTGACACTACTGCACTCTAGTCTGAGCAATAGACTGAGACTCAGTCTCAAAAATAAAAACGTTTTGAGAATAAAGAAGGAATAATCACCAGCTCATTTTCCCAGAAGCACAACCTTTAACTTTAGAAAATCTACTAGTGTATAACACCAATTAGCATATTATAGGGAATAAAATCTGTCTTCTCAATAAATGAAAAAAAAGGAATCAATAAAATGTAACATTCATATGTTATTTTTGAAGAAGCTTTAGCAAATTAACTTATGAGGGAATTGATTAACCTTATAAAAAGCATCATATAAAACTAGCCACAATTATCATACCTAGATATCAAATATTAGAAACATTCCTTTATAATTAGAAATTAAAATAGGATGACAGCTATCACCCTTACAAGACAAAAACATAAATGTTTATCAACAAGGGAATGGGTCAATAAAATAAGTCAAAATTATGCTAGTGGATGTGTAAGTTACCAATTGCTGTGTAATAAACTACCCCAAAATGTAATGATACAAAAAAATAAACATTTATTATATTATAGTTTTATGGGTCAGGAATTTGGGGATGGCTGAGCTGAGTAGCACATGAGGTTGTAGGGAAGATGTTGGCCAGGGCTGGAGTCTGCTGAAAGATTGACAGGAACTGAAGTCTTCTTCACTTTCATGCTGTGTGCAGGAGGCTTCTATTCTTTTTCAGGTGGTGTCTCCATAGAGCTATAGAGTGTCATCAAGACATCAGAGCTGACTTCCCCCAGGAAAAGGAATTCAAGAAAGAGGGACAAGGAGAGGGTAGGTCAATGATTTTCATCAGCCAGTCTTAGAAGTACGCACCATACTCTATTAAGTTCTATTCTTTAGAAAAGAGTCATTAGCCAGGATGGTGTCTGGTGCCTATAGTTCCAGCTACTTGGGAGGCTGAGGCAGGAGGATTGCTACTCAGGAGTTCAAGGTGACAGTGAAGTATGATCAGGCTGCTTCACTGCAGCCAGGGTGACAGAGAGAGTCACTGTCTCTAAAAAGAAAAGGGAAATAGTGAAGAGAGTCATTGAGTCCGAGCCACAGTAAACAGGAGAAGAATCAAGTCCACCTTTTGAGAAAAGGAGGATAGGAGAACTTGTGAGTACATTTTAAACCACCACATTAGGTCATACTATATAGTTGTTAAAAAATATAATCAGATTCATATGTATGGATATGGAAAGATGTTAACGTTTTGAGAGGGAAAACAAGATGGTGCAACAATACTTGTAGTATGACATCATTTATATTAAATACATAATGGAAGTACCTCCAAACTAGAACTATTAATTTCATTGCACAAATGCATTCACAGCTTCTGTGGTTGTCTAGATATTTTGTTAAAAGTCCGTATCATCATAGTTTGTGTAGTGTAGTGGCTATGACATTTGTGTCACAAATATGTCTATATATTTTATAAGTGTATACATATAAACCTACTATAGTATCCAAAGTGTTATGAGTCATCATCTGCGGTTCCTAGGAATCAGGGGTTGAATAGGCAATGATGTTCTTCATTGTATTTGAACTATTGATTTTTCTTTTACAATAAGATATTCATGTATTACTTATTTAATTAAAAACATGTGTATAAACTCATATGAAGACACAAAAAGTGAAAAGCAGAAGACTTTGTGGAAAAGACTGGTAGATACGAATACAAGGTCTGATGATTAAGTTCAAGAACTCATCCTAGACAAAGTGCTGCATACCTCATTGCTGAATATCACTATGGTCACCTTGCAAGTACTCCCCTTGGGAAGCGATATACAAACACCAATACCTAGTCCACCCTCCAAAGCAATTTCGGAACTCTTTCTGAAATGGCCGTTCCATGTATGTATTGAATACAGATACCCTTGTTGGCCTAAATGTCATCAAAATGACTTCTTTCTTTGCAATGTTTCCTTTATGTTCAGGTAAAGAAAAAGTCATGGGGCCGGATCAAGTGAGTAGGGAGGGTTTTCCAAGCCAATTATTTGTTTACTGGCTCAAAACTCCCTCACAGATGGTACTGTGTGAACTGGTGCATTGCATGATGCAAGAGCCATGAGTTGTTGGCAAAAAGTTCTGGTTTTTCCATCTAACTTTTTCATGCATCCTTTTCAGCACTTCCAAATAGTAAACTTTTTTTGTATAGTTGGTACAAATTTATAATGAACAATCCCCCACATATGAAGAAAGTTTGGCAAAATTATTTTTATTCTTTATTTGAAATGAGGGAAATTTAGGGGTTGTGAAGAATTGTCAGACTTCCATTGTGCACTTTCACATTTTGTTTAAGTGTCCTATCAGCACATCCATGGTTCATCACCCATGATAACATACCCCAAACATCATCTGTTTCTCCAAAAGTTCTTGGCAAACTCCAACTCTCCTTCAGGATCATTTTGGCACACACCTTTCTCATGCCAAGATTTTCAGTTAAGATTTTTGTTTCTCTATCAATGTTTACTTGGCCTGCTGTACTTCTCACAGCTAGCCAATGATTTTGACTTACAATTTGAGGAATTTTTGCAATTTTTTCATCAACTCTGCTCCTTACTGGCTGCCCTGACCTCTCTTTGTCAGTGAAACTTTCTCTTCCTTCAGAAAAATGTTTAATCCGTGTGTACACTGCCATTTTCTTCATGGCATTATCTCCATGACTTGGACTAACAAGTCCCTGATTTCACTTCCGCTCTTGCCAAGTGTAATAAGAAATTTAATGCTTGTTTACTGTTCTAATTCAAGCTCTGACATTCTTATGATGGCACAAAAAACATGCCAACAACAAAAATGAATGCCACTCAGCAAGACACCATCACACATTGACACAACACAGCTAAGAGTCACTGATGTAACAAGGGTAGGAAACCTTACTGAGCTGTTTGTACAGTGCTGCCAACATAAGGACAAGGTGGCAAGTTTGCAAATAATTGTCAGACCTTATGTATTAAAATTGAGGAAAAGAGAAGGTACCCTGAGAGAGAGAGATAATCACAAAACTTGAGGGGCACTCCCAGGACCATGGTGAATCAACATATTCTGCCCACATGCATCTTTCCATCTTGGGCACTTTCTTTAAACTGTTGATGACCTAAAATGCTAGCTGAATTGTCAGGGTCCCCCCCACCCCCCGCCCCCAAGAGCAGCATCTGCTGAGACCTGTGGAAACTGGCAGCGATTGACTGAAGAAACAGAGTTAGAAGCATTGGTAAAGCCAAGAGACATAGAGTAGAATTAAAAGTGGGAGCTCAGGGGTCCATTGCCTGTTATGGGATTCCAGCAATGGCCCAGAGTGTTTGCTCCACTCTGATTTTATTCAAGTCTATTTGCCCAGAGTAAGAGGAGGGTGGGAACAAAGACATCAGCAGTTTCTGAGATTGATGATATCAGCTTCTATTGTTATTATTAACATTAAGGGTGGCCTTCAGTAATCTGAAATCTGAGCCTTAGATTGGGAGAGCCTCCTGCTTGAGGTCACACACACAGATTTCTAGTGAGGTGTTAAGCTCCACTAGTTCTCTGTGGAATAAAATGCTACTTGAGCATTAATCTCCTCTGAGGGATCAGTGGGAGGGAGGCAATTTCCTCCCATCACCACCACAGAGGATTTTCCTCTGCTATAAGGGAGCTCTTCTGCCCGCATCTCAGGGCTCAAGCTACTCCCTTAGTCTCTGCTGCAGACAAATGCAAATCCACAATAGGTATCTGTTTTGCCTGTTTAATGGACAGGAAATGCCCCAGAAGATGTATCTTTTCTTAGGACTTGCCATAATCTCTTCTATGGCCATTACTCTCCTCAGAGTGCTCACAGACCCAGCAGGGTGTTTGTAAGCTGTATCCCCGACAGACTAAAATTTCAGAAAGGCAAGAAGCTTGATAGCAATGGCTAGCTTAAATGTAAACTAGCTGACTTTTCTTTGTTTTGACTCATTCAGCTTACTTTCTAGTTTTCCTCTTTTTCTGGGTGTGCTTGCTAAGAATGGGGTCTTCAGTCCCCATTGTCCCAGAACTAGATAATAAGAGCAGATCCCATATGCAAAGCTTCCTCTACCAGCTTCAGTATGGACAGTTTGTTTGCCCTTAGTTACAAGTGGACAACCCTAGGGAGCTGTAGTCATAACTGACCAGCACCTTGCAGATGAAAGGTCAGCAAATTCAGGTGCCAAAGTCCAAATTATACCATCTTTCTAAGTCAAAAGAAAATACTTCTATCTTTTGGGTCCTCACCTTCTAAGCCTGGAACTTAGGAGCTAAGTTCCTAAGTACTTAGGAGCTTTCTTGCTGGGAGTAAATGACTGAATTATTCTCACAAAGCGGCTCCAGTAATAAGGAATGCTTTCAAAGAAAAATAGGGAATGCTTTCAACTACAAGTATCAAAACACCTGACAAACTGGCTTAAACAAGTAAGGATTTATTTTTCTTGTCTGAAAAATTGGCAGACCCTGTATGTCATTGGCCAGAACTAAGTCACATGTCAACTATTTCACAAATGACTGAGAAAGATATCCCCAACTGTCAGCTGCTACAATAGAAACAGGCGAGGGAGGAGATGAGGTTTCAGGTTAGAAGCCAATAATGTAGACCACAGTAATCATTTCATTCACTTGCTCTTTTCCTAGAAGTCAAGTCCTCACATTTCTTCTAAGCCTTTCAACAAGAACTTCTCCAGAAAATACCTCCTTGCCTCACTCCTAGCAGAACTATAGTTCCAGATGTTTATAGACACTTGATTCATCTTGATGCCTGCTTGTCATGTGTAGTCTCTGCTAAAGTATGCTCTGAATTACAAAACAAAAGTGCATCCTATACAATCCTGTCTTATAAGTTTATCCTTCCACTTGATTCTAATGTCCTCTACATGGTAAAATATGACTATTATGGTCTGAATGGTGGGCCCTCAAAAGATATGCTCACCTCCTTACCCCTAAAACAAGTGGATGTGACCTTGTTTGGAGAAAACTGTCTCTGCAGATGCAATTATTTCAAGGACCTTGAGATAGGATCACCTAGGTACGCAAGTGGGCTGTAAATCCAGTGACAAGTGTCCTTAAAGAAAAGACTGTTACGGCAGAGACAAAATTGGAGTTAAGTAGCTACATGCCAAAAAAAGCCTGGAATTACCAGACCCTGGAAGATGCAAAGAAATATTCCCCCCTAGAGCCCTCAGAATGGACATGGATCTTCTGACAGCTTCACTTTAGACTCCTGGCCTCCAGAACCATGAGAAAATCAATTTCTGTTCCCTTTGAAGTCACCAAATTACTCAAAATTTTTTATGGTCACTTTGGGAAACTAATAAAATGACCAACACATTTTTGTCTTTAACATCTATGGAATTAACAAATCCCGAGAGTGTTATAAATAGAACTCAGAGATCAATTCAAATAAGCTATCTCATTTAAATTTAGAGAGTCAAAAATTGTCTCTTTTTACAATTTTACATCAAAACTAACCCTGACTTTTAAGTCCATGATACATTCCAATTTATTAAAAAGTAGCTTTACCTGACTAATCTCCCAAATTATGGATTCAATCCAGCTAATTTCTCATTTATTGATCCAAGGTAATAACTTTATCAGGCTAAGTTCCAAATTTGGATGAATTTTCCTTTCCACTGTTTCTTCCTTTGTAAATTTTAAGGCTCACAAAGTATATTTTCCCAGATCCTTTTGAAAATGTAATTCTTTCCCCAACGTAAATTTAGTAGCCCAAGATTTTAAGGCATTTTTGACCCATTTCCAGCTGTGGTCCATCTATACAAGTTGGAAATCTAATAATCATTTGTTTTTTAGCACAAATTTGAGGTTATTCCTATGATACTATCATCATCACATTCTCATATCCTATATATATTGAATGAAAATGAAAGTGGGAGAATTTCAGACAATACCTCAAAATCATTGATATTCATAGTTGGAATGTGAACTGGAAAAGTGTCACTTATGTGATTATCACACATAAAACAGAAGAAAAGTGGGTAGGAACCATTACAATGTGGGAAACCATTGTGGCCAAATGGCAGGATGCATGGATTTGAAGTCATTTAGGCCTAGATTTAAAGCCTGGCTTCTCTATTATGCAAGTTTAGAAGTTTCCTTAATTTTGCTGAGACCTAGTTTTCTCCTTTGTAAAATGGAGTTGACTATATGTATCTACATTGTTGGGACAAATAGGATAAAGTGAGTGGCTACTGTCAGGAAGCAGGTACCATTGAAGGGGTTTGAGATTGCCAGATGAGGGGGTCTTGGTGCGAGGAATGAAGAGACTTGACACGAAGTCTGTGTTGGTGACTGAGGAACCCTGGAACAAGCCCTCCCAAGTAAACCTCGAGTCCATATTTATTATCACAAAGCGGGAAGAAGTAGACAAAAGGTGCTTGTCTAACATTAGCATTGATTAGGCAGGACATGGAGAAGGTCAGATAGAACGTCTCCACCTTTTTTTTTGCAAAACTGCAGACCTTGAGCACAACTGCTGCCTCCAGAATCAAGAGACCTTTGGAATCTAGAGAATCTTTACCATAACCATGAGGCCTTGATATTACCAGATTCCAAAACTACCTTGGAGGCCAGTTTTCTGATCTTCTGTATGCATACAACTCACATGACATTCTCATGATTCTCCAGGTCTCTCAGGCAGAGAGTGAGTCTTATGCTAAAGGGGCAATTGAAGCAACCCCCAAAATACACTACTGGGATCTGATCAAACTAAAAAGCTTCTTCACAGGCAAGAACACAGTAAGTAAAGCAAGCAGACAGCCCTCAGAATGGGGGAAGATATTTGCAGGTTATGTTTCTGACAAAGGTTTGATAACCAGAATCTGCAGAGAACTCAAACTTATTAATAAGAAAAGAACAAGTGCTCCCATTTCATTGTGAGCAAGAGACTTGAACAGAAACTTCTCTCAAGAAGACAGGCGTCTGGTCTACAGACACATGAAAAAATGCTCATCATCTTTAATCATCAGCGAAATGCAAATCAAAACTTCTTTGAGATATCATCTAACTCCTGTAAGATTAGCCTACATAACAAATTCCCAAAACTACAGATCTTGGCGTGGATGTGGAGAAAAGAGAACATTTTTGCACTGCTGGTGGGAATGCAAGCTAATATGTTCCTTTTGGAAAGAAGTTTGGAGATCACTTAGGGACCTAAAAGTAGACCTACCATTTGATCCTGCAATTCCTCTACTAGGTATATATCCAAAAGACCAAAAATCTTTACAACAAAGATATTTGCACAAGATTGTTTATTGCACCTCACTTCATAATTGCCAAGTCATGGAAGAAGCCCAAATGTATCGACCCATGAATGGATTAATAAATTGTGGTATATGTATACCATGGAATATTCTGCAGCCTTAAAAAAAGATGGAGACTTTACCTCTTTTATGTTTATCTGGATGGAACTGGAACATATTCTTCTTAGTAAAGTATCGCAAGAATGGAAGAAAAAGTATCCAATGTACTCAGTATTATTATGAAACCAATTTATAATCACCCACACTTTCCTATGAAAGACAAAACACAACTACAGCCCAGGATGAAGGAGGGAAGATGAGGGGAAAGGGAGGGGAGGGGAAGGTTGGCTGGTGAGAGGATAAACAGTGGGACCACACCTATGGTGCACATTGCGAGGGTACTTGTCAAATCTATTAAAGGTAGAGTATAAATGTCTTAACACAATAATTAAGTGAGGCGAAGGCTATGTTAACCAATATGATGTAAGGATTCAAAATTGTATATAAAATCAGCACGTTGTACCCCATAAATGTATTAATATATACAGTTATGATTTAATAAAAAAAAAAGATCAGGGTTCAGTTTCTCCTACATGTGGTGACTGGCACAAGAAGGATTGCAACGACTATCAGTCTCCATCTCTGAACTTGACCCCCTCTCTATTTTTATCTTTGCTTAGTCTTCCCAAAGTCCCTAAGCTTGAAAGCACATGGCTCCATTTAGGGACTTAAGCTTTCTCCAATTCCTGGTTTCAGACCCATATCAGTCCTTTAGCATCAGGAAGATTAAGTTCACAAGCTCATCCTAGAAAAAGTGCTATATCCCTCATTGCTGAATATCACTATGGTCACCTTTGAAGTACACCCCCTTGGAAATCTATGCACTGATTCCAGTGCCTAGTCCACCCTTCAAAACAACTTTGGAACTCTTTCTGGAATGGCCATCAGTGTTAAGGCCACCAGAGGTCTGATAATTAAGTTCACATGCCTCATTGCTGACATCACTACAATTACTAGATGGCAATGGGAACACTTAGAAGGTGACTGTAGTGATATTCAGCAAGGAGATATTTAGCATTTCTTCCAGGCTGACTTCACAAACTTAATTGTCTAACCTCATACGTAATAGCCTCACCTACACTAAAGCTCCATCATCAGTCTCATGGTTTTGGATCCGTGATCTTCCAGTATCCAGGGTCCACACTTGTAATTCTTCTGGACTGCCAGCTTTACTGGTGCTTCTGGAGCATTCCCTAGCCCTATATGGTTGCTTTCCCACCTGAATTCTTTCACTGTTTTTCCTACGAAGCATTCCAAGGCTCACCCTTCCCCAGACCCTAGAACTGTTAGGCCTTTGACTTGTTTACTGCAGACCCTCTTTCCTGAGGCTAGGTCAAAGGTATATTGACTAATTCACTTGACTGTCATTCTCTTCCTACCCATCCCCAAATTTTCAGCCACTACCTCATTTACTGAGTGGATACCAGCCCTGAGAATTCATTGATTCAATTATTCAACAAATTGGCTGGTACCAGACACTGTTTAGGATCTGAGAACACTGCAGTAAATAAACAAAAAAGCCTGTTCTCTTGTGGGGAAAGATGGAATATACATAAATAGTCAAAATTTTAAAATGTTAAATGAAAAGTTCCTTGAAGAAAATAAATGGAGTAATGCAATGGGGGTGGGGAGGGAGGAGGTGACATTTGAGGCTTGAGAAGGGGAGAAGCCGGCATTGCGGAAGCCTGAAGTCTGAGCCTACCTCACAGAGGTTAGCTCCCCTTGGACTGGAAGGTCTAGGCTAGGCTTCCACAGCCAGGTAATTTTGCCTGGACTTTCAGTTTACCCTTGTTGAGGGGAGCTTTGTGTAGCCACAGTTCTGAATAACCATTCCCATTCCCAAGTCTCTGAGGTTATAGCATTCTTTTAGCACTTCTTAGATTCAAAATAGATCTAGCAAAATCCAAATCCTCAAGATTTATTCATTCCTTAATCCATTTATTCAAACAAAAATTGATTTGACATCCACAATATTATAAGCAACATAATAGTTGATAATAAAAGGATGAGTAAGAAATGGACCTTGCCTTCATGGAGCTTGCCCTGAACCACAGATAGAGTTGGAAGGTGTGGCAGAGATAAGAAAAGGTTAGCATTGGCCAAAGCATAAGGAGCCTTCCAAGCCAAGATGAGAACATTGAAATGGGAGCTGTTGAGGAGGCTTAATACATAATACAATGAGGGTCAAACTAAGTCAGAGACTATGGGGATGGCAGGAAGGGGGTGGATACGAACATTTTAAAGAAGGAGAGCAGATTGGATATTCTCACATATCTGACACGCTAATGAGGAAGACATTGCTGCCAATCTTTACCCTCCCTTGACTGAATGTACAATCATTGGAGTTGCCAGGGCAAAGAGCTAGAGCTAGGATAATGAAGTGAGACATGAAGATGGAATGATAGATGAGAAGATGAGACTGATCAGGATGGGCAGGGAGAGGAAAGAGGGCGCCTAGTGCTTTCAGACCCAGATGCCACAGGCCTGGAGAGCACCCCCAGTCAGTCACAAAACGCCTTCTCATTGAATTCAGATGTAACCTTAGGTCTCTTTTCCAAACAAGGCTCCAAGCAGAAAAGACAAATTCCATCAGGGTCAGTGCACTAACTGAAATCTACTTATCAGTTTTGGTGCTGGGCTTTGAATGCCATAAGATAAAGTTTAGTGATTTTTCAACAGGCAATAGAAATCCACAGATGGCTTTTTAGGGGAAAGACCAACATATAAAGGACATTACATTTGGTAGAAATGCAAAAATTAGGCTGGAGCAGCAACTGGAGGCAGGTAGATGGGTCAGAATATTCCTTCATGCCTTGATTGGAAGTAACCAAGGAAAGGAGGAAATGAAGTGAAGAGTAATTCACAGAATGTGCTCATGCATGTATATTTATGTGTATTTTCCTTTATATATTTTTTTCGCATGGAAAACTAAATGTCCCAACACCATGACTGAATATCAATCTTATCCCCAACTCGATCTGCAATGCCAACATCAAGGGCCACACATCAGGTTTCCATATAATGCTCCCATATGTATTAAGAGACCACCATCACGTATGTGATCTGTCGTTGACCAAAACATCATGGTGCCAAATGTGACCACACCTGCCCAAACTTCTTCATTTCATGACACCAAGGTAGCAGCTGCTTTCTTTCCTTGACTATGCTTATGCATAAGAGGTATGATTACACTTTGTTTCTGTCTGCATGAAGATAAACTTAGTGTGTGTCATAAATGAATTCCAAACAGTCTCAAGACACTCATTCTTATTCAGGCTTTTATTAGATATCTTTTGTCCTGTTTAAATTTTTGCTGTGATTTTGCCTCATATTTGCATTTATTCTTTTTTATTAATTTTTAATTAAAATTATAACTGTACACAATTATGGGGTACAATGTGACAATTTGATATACAAAGTGGAATGCTAAAATCAAACTGATTAACACAGCCATCACTTCACTTATTTTTTATGGAAGACATTTGAAATTTACTTTTAGTTATTGAAATACACCCTTGCATTGTGAACGTTATGTAAGGTCCTACCAAATGTCCTCCCTCCTCCCACCAATCATCTTCCCTCCCCTCCCTTCTCTCTCCTCACCCCACCCCCTTGTTAGACTATATTTGTGCTTTATCATTCATGTGAGTATGTAAGTCTTTTGTTTCTTTTTAATTTTGTTCTGACTTTTCTCCTCTAGAAAACTGGCTGTGAAATTTGATAGTAACTGTAATAGAAAAGTTAGCAGAGCAGACTGGATTTTGGCTACAAATTTGTTGTAGTCTGAATGTGTCCCCTCCCAAATTTAGGTGTTGCCAGGATGATGGTAATTAAGAAATAAGACCTGTAGGAGATGGTTAGCTCTTGCAGGCTCTTCCCTCATTGATTGGGATCAGGGTCCTTATGATAGCACTGGACGAGCTGGACCTGCTTTCTGTTATGTGATGATGCAGCAAGAAGGTCCTTCCTGGACACTAAACACCGGCAACCTCAATCTCGGACTTCCCAGCCTCCAGAACTGTGAGCAATAATTTCTGTTCTTTATAAACTATCCAGTTTGCCATATTCTATTATATCAGCAAAAGCCAACTAAAACAAGGTGGCTTACCTCATCCTCACCTCTGATCCAGCCTGCCTACAGTTCGGAGTCATTTTGAGGCAGTGGACTTACTTGCCAAGACAAGACTCCTATGGCAGAAACATCATCCCGGAAGCATCATGGCTACCGTACCAGGAATTGGGATGCATGGACTCTGAGCTGTGATCACTTACCCCTGTGCTTCTTCTCATGTTTGGAAAATAGGAGAGCTGAAATAGATATCTTCTAAATGTCCCATTTTGTTCCAATTGTCTCTAATTCTCCCAGTGTCACTGAAATGGTGCATGAGGAGTGGTATTGGCCATCGCCAAGAAGAGTAAGTACCTTCTGTAATGGACAATTCTCTTAAGGAGTGAACACTGAAGGTTCTAATCACTATTGTGCATTTAACGAGACTGGTTTAGCCGGAAATTTCTGGCTGTGAACTGAAAATTTTGCTCAGATGCCCAAAATGTCTGTGGTTGTTCCAGGGCACCGAAACAGTAATTTATATTCCTCATAAAGAGGCTGTCCTTAGAGTATGCCACACATCTCATTCTACCAGAATCAGGAAATGTTTGCCATAGGGACTTTCAACCTGATAAATGATGGGGCCTTAAACAATTTTCCAACTCTTTAGGAGCTTGCAAAGCCGCCTGTGTTTCATCCTTGCTCTATCACAACAACCAAATTAGCACCATATGGTGGATGAGACCCAGATTATAATGCATAGGGCCTGCCTTTGAGGACATCTGGAAGTCCTTTAACACGTGGACTCAGAGTGACTTGAATAGACCATTTATACTCAGTTGTGGGCCTGTGTGCCAGAGATACTCTTGCTGTGCTCTGTCTGGTATGCAGAGCCCTACTTAGCTAATAAGAGGCCTTTCCTGCCCAAATAGTGCTTTTATTTTCCCATTATCATTTCCATTTCTTAGAGTGTCTGATTTTCTCTGGAACGTGTGATCTTTATGTGGTGAATGTCTCTGAATCAAAACCTCAGGGCCAAATGGTGCTAAGTGTCTATGGTTGCAATAACCCATGGAAGAACTGGGGATTGGTCATGTGGCACCCAGAGTCATCAATGTTTCTTGGGTTTTACTGTTTTAAGAAAGAGTGAATCTGTGAGTACCTAAAAGGAGTTTGGGCAGCAGGAAATATAACTTGGTGTTCCAGTTTTTGTGAAAACTGGAAACTGGTACAGCAACTTGATGAGAGTTATCCTTCTTGGTATGGCTCATGCCACTTTGCTCCCCAAAATGATAAAGAAAATTTTAACTTTTCAATTAACTAATGCACCAATAAAATATCTATAAGGACATTTTGCATATATATGTACACTCACAGAAACCAAAATTCATAACAATTATAAAAATAAAGACCAAGCAACCTTTTTCCAGAATGCAAGAGAAACTCATCACTGTCACAGCTTAAGAAGCTAATGTGGCTATTAGCTATGCTCTTTCAGAGTATATCATTTCTGTGCTAAAAGCACAGCAGAAAATCACAAATTAGAGCAGATGGAGGGGCAGGGCATGGTGGCTTACACCTGTAATCCCAGCACTTTGGGGTGCCTAGGCAGGAGGATCATTTGAGGCCACATGTTTAAGAGTAGCCTGGGCAACATAGCAAGACCCAGGAAAGGAAAGGGAAAGAAAAGAAAAGAAGAGAAGAGAAGAGGAGAGGAGAGGAGAGGAGAGGAGAGGAGAGGAGAGGAGAGGAGAGGAGAGGAGAGGAGAGGAGAGAAGAGAAGAGGAGAAAAGAAAAGAAGGAGGGAGGAGAAAAAAATCAGATGTAAAATATTTACTAGGAAGGTACAATACAATGCTGACTAATGACCCCCAAAGATACCAGGTCCTTATCCCTAGAACTTGTTATTTTACACCAAGAGTCCTCAAACTGCTGCCCACAGGCCACATGAGGCAGTGTCATTGTATTTGTTTCCTTTTTGTTTTTTTTACTTCAAAATAAGATATGTGCAGTGGGCATAGGAATTTGTTCATAGTTTTTTTCTGTTTAAACTATAGTCCGGCCCTCCAAGGATCTGAGGTGCAGTGAATTAGCACCCTGTTTAAAAAGTTTGAGGACTCCTGTAAAAAGGATAATTGCAGATGTCAGTAATTTGAGAATTTTGAGGTGGGCCCTCAATGCCATCACAAATAATCATATGAGAGAAAACGAAGGAGAGACTCCGCTCAGAAAAAAAAAAATCTGTGACAACAGACACAGAGGTGGGAGTGACACAACCACACACCAAAGAACACAGCAGCCACCAGAGCTGGAGGGCAGGACCTGCTTCTGCCAAGAGCCTCCGTTAGGAGCACCACCCCACTGCTGCCTTCGCTGGGGCCCAGGAAAACTGACTTCAGACTTCCTGCCTCCAGAATTGTGAGAGAATAAATTTATGTTGTTTTAAGTCACTAAGTTTGTAGAAATTTGTTTCAGCGGCCATAGGAAACCAATATAGGAAGAAATAAAGAAGGAAGGAAGGAAAGAAAGAAGGAAGGAAGGAAGGAAAGAAGGAAGGAAGGAAGGAAGGAAGGAAGGAAGGAAGGAAGGAAGGAAGGAAGGAAGGAAGGAAGGAAGGAAGGAAGGAAGGAAGGAAAGTTTATTGAATGAGCTGTTTTAAATTGTGGCATGCCTTTTTGCTGGGATAGGCAAAGACTTCCCAAGAGCTAAGTAGCCAAGGAAAATTTTAAGTGGCTCTAATAGTCTTTACCGCAATGGAGCTGCCTAAAAATGTCCCCACAGTAGAGGTATCAGGTGGTTTTCTTTTTATCACTGTTCCTTTTATTGTCAGCTTCTACTACTTATAAGAGGAAGACAAACCTCTTGCCCATCTGGAATCTTGCTGTGCTACAGTACCCTAAGGGGTAAGAATGTCCTGGAGGCAGGTCATTCAAAATGTTGGCATCTGCAAAACTTCTTGTAATCAAGGCACCATTACCTCATGCAGGGTTTTGAGTCATTTCCATACTGTAATGTTTCTCTAAAAGTCAAAGCATGGCATTCTGAACTAGGTTGAGACATTTATGAATTCAGATATATTATAGATTGGGGCAGCAGGAGAGACAACTGTGGTCTAATGACTTACCCTCTTCTGTCCTCTGACTATTGTCAACACACTTATCACTTTTCAAGGAATATGGTAGGAGCAAAGCTAAGAAATATTCAGTATGAAGTGGACTCTTACTCTAACAAAGCCACAAACTCAGGGCAGGGATCTATACCTTATCTTTTTATCTGTCTACCATACTATTAGACTAGTCAGAGTTTATACACACACCCATGTGCATGGCAGGGAGACACCAGTCTTTTAAAAGCACGACCTCTCTTCAGCTTTATCGGTCTTCAGAAAAACAAAGAGTTTAGTGAGGGTGGGGCAAGGTGGCTCACACCTGTAATCCCAGCACTCTGGGAAGCCAAGGCGGGTGGATTGCCTGAGCTCATAGGTTCATGACTAGCCTGAGCCAGAGCAAGACCTTGTCTCTAAAAATAGCCAGGTGTTTTGGCAGATGCCTGTAGTCCCAGCTACTTGGGAGAATGAGGCAAGAAAATCACTTGAGCCCAAGAGTTTGAGGCTGCTATGAGCTATGACACTGTGGCACTCAACGAAGGGTGACAAAGTGAGACTCTGTCTCAAAAAAACAAAAAAACAAAAACAAAAGCAAACAAAGAGCTTAGTGAGTGCATATTTCCTATCATTTCAAAGAAGAAGAAGAGAAAACATTCAAAGTTTCTTTCAACATATCAATGTTATAGCTTTGAGTAAAAGGGGAACAGGTTAGGAGAAGATGTAATTATATATTTTCTTGATCATTAACAAAGGCTCATGAGAAAAAATAATTGCATTAACTTTGGCACTAGGTCATTGTCTATTATAAATCTATATATTTTTTACTTTGTGACAAGTTGTCTGCTAACCATGTCTTTCATCATTTGCTTGTTCCTTCATATGACCACATACTTCCAAGCATCACCAGAATATAATATCACACATCACCACCATTAACAAGACTGTTAAAAGTTCCCCTTTAGTAGCTTACTCATGACTCCACATCCTCTCTTCTTTATTTGTATTTTATTTCTACAAGTGCATTAACCTCCTACTTCAAACAGAGACTATCTATTAATGTATGGACATGTGGTTAAAGTGTTCCAATATTCAATTTAAATGATGTATCTTGCGATGCACTAAAGTTTAGGGAACACTATAATTTAATTTGAATTACTTCCTCCTCAAAGTTTACATATTCTAATTCTGTCAAATACTTTTCATATACTTTTCATATACTGTACATATATATACAAGTGTGTGTATATATTCTCAAGTGTCTATTATTTGTAAAGACATTTTGAGATGACACTGAAAATTAAACTTGGAAACGAATAAACATTTCATTGTTTACTGCCTTTGGGGAAAATATTAAAATGTGTGATTTCAAATTTTATGGAGAAGTTTACACACAGTTCCATGTAATTTTAGCTTTTATAAAAGGTACCTATAATAGATGGAAAAACAAGTAAAATTAATGTCATTGAATAAGTCTCAGTAAAAGCTAAGGAAGGTGAATGACAAATGATTTAAGTTAGCAAGTTTTTTTAATCAAAAAATTTTACTGTTTATGATTAATAATTATTTACCAAATTTGCAATAAGATAATGTTATTTAGTCAATTACTTTGTAATGACTATGATGGTAACCCAGTACAGAATGAACCTGGACATTTGACACCTTGTACTCAGAAGAAGGAAAAAACATATGTGTGCGTATGTGTGTATTTCAAAGAAGTATGACAAGGTGACTGCTAAAATCTTTTTCATAAAAATATATTCTATTGTCCCCACTTCTGGTTCCTGATTAGCATGTAATGAGCTTGGAAGTCTTCGTTACATCCCGACATTAGACAAAAACCGAACAAGCAAAAATATCAATAATTCTTTTTAGATTCATCAGAGAATGAGATCATAAGGCAACCTGCCCCAAATTTGGAAAGACAGCTAGGGAGATACAGAGAATCACAACTCACCAGAGCAGAAACCCACAAGCAAAGCTGTCTCAGGAAATAATGTGAGGAAAACTTAAACTGTAACTGAAGAATTTTTGCAGGTTTAGTTGGACAAATCTGAGAGTTAAGAAAATCCCAGGCACTCAATCATAAGGAGGGCTACACATTTTTGTGACTTTTATATCCCGGAATTTGACCAGAATCTCATAGTGAAGCTTGGAGAAAAAGTGCCACATGCTTTCAGGAGGGGGAGGGTAAAAGGAATCATTTTGAAATATGAAAAACATTTTGTTTTTCTTAACAAGTTCTTCCCTCAGGAAAAACTAACTGGAGCCTAACCTGCTGGGGCTTTCTCAGAGCCCAGCTGACCTAGGAGAAGGAAGACCCCAAATTCAGCCCACTCTAGTCATCCTGTTGCACCTGGGGGTTAGGGAAAGATTGTGAAGTCATTACGGAGGTACTGGCTCTCTCAAAGACCAAGACCCAACCTAGACTATAGAATGTTTTCCTTCATCTCCTCCCACAATGCAACATGTTCAGTTATGAAAGAAAATTACAAGGCATATTAAAAGGTAAAAAGAGAGAGAGGGAGGAAGGTAGAAAGGAAAGAAGGGAGGGAGGGAGGAAAGAAAAGAAAGAAAAAATACAATTTGAAGAGACAGAGCAAGAAACAGATCCAAACTAAATCCAGATCTGGCTAAGTCAGGGATGTTGGAATTATCAAACCAGGAACCTAAAGCAATTATGACAAATATGCTAAGGACTGTATTGGAAAAAGTTTAGAGATGGGGAGAAGAGATGGGCAATGTAAGCAGAGAGATAAAAATTCTAAAACCAGAGGCTGGACATGGTGGCTCACACCTGTGATCCTAGCACTTAGGGAGGCCAAAGGAGGTGGAGGATTCTTGAGGCCAGGAATTGGAGAACAATATAAGCAAGAAAAGGACCCTGTGTCCACTAATTTAAAAATAGAAAATTAACCAGAAGTGATAGACCATGCCCCACTCAGGAGACTGGGGCAGGAGGATCACTCAAGCCAGGAGTTTACAGTTGCTGTGAGCTATGATGCCACCACTGCACTCTAGCCTAGGTGACAGAACAAGACCCTGTCTCAAAAAATAAAATATAAATAGAATTTCAAGGAGTATCAGATTAATTCACTACTGTAATCAGAAACTGCAACTTCCCTTTATCAGAAACACAGAGATCCAGTAGGCAACGAATCAGGAAGAACATAGTTGAACTCAACAGTATCACCAATCAACTGAGCATAATTGGCATCTACAGACAAGACAAGTTTCTCCAACAATGAAAAAATACACGTTCTTCTCAAGCTCACATAAAGCATTCACCAAGATAAACCACATTCTGGGACATAAAACACACCTTAAAAATTTAAAAGAATATAAATTATAAAATGTATGCTAACTGACCCAATGAAATCCAACTGAAAATCAATAACAAAATAACAATTAGAAAAATCCAAAACTACTTGGAGACCAAACAACATATAGTAGAACTTCCATAGATGCCCACCTTCCTACATTGACCACCTCCTTAAGTTAACTAATTTTCATAGATAAGACTTATACCACATGTATATATCAGTACAGTAGGCCTAGTTCCTTATGTTGACCCCCTCCATTTGTTGACCAGTTTGTTACAATCCCTTGGATGTTCAACTTATAGAGGTTCTATTGTACTTCTAAATAATAAAGGGTTGAAAATGAAATCTTTATCTAAATTCTAAAATATTTTAAATTAAGTGAAAATGAAAGTTTAATTTATGAAAATTTGTGAGATGCAGTGGAAGCGGTGCTTAGAGAAAATTCATAACATCCAATGGATCTATTAAAAAAGAAGGATCAAAAATTAATTATTTGATGACTTGTTGCCCATAGCACAGTGGTTACGGCACTAGCCACATACATTGAGGTGGGTGAGTTCAAACCTGGCCTGGGCCAACTAAACAATAATGACAACTGCCACAAAAAATAGCTGGGCATTGTGGTGGGCACCTGTAGTTCCAGGTACGTGGGAGGTTGAGGCAAGAGAATCACTTAAGCTCAAGATTTTGAGGTGCTGTGAGCTGTGATGTCACAGTGCTCTACCGAGGGTGACAAAGACTCTGTCTCAAAAAAAAAAATAAAATTAAGGTACAAGAAGAAAAGAAATAATAAAAATTAGAGAACAAATCAATGCAATTGAAAAATAGAAAAACCAACAAAACCGAAAGCTGATTCTTTGAAAAGACTAATAAAATCTATAAGCCTCAATCCAGGTTAACTAAGAAAACAAGTGAGAAGATACACATTACTAATATCAAAAATGAAAGATGGCGGTGGCGCCTGTGGCTCAAGGAGTAGGGTGCCGGTCCCATATGCCAGAGGTGGTGGGTTCAAACCCAGCCTCGGCCAATAACCAAAAAAAAAAAAAAAAAAAAAATGAAAGATGGCACTTCACTATATATCATGGAAATTAAAAGGATAATAAAGGAACTATGAACATCTCTATGTCCCCCAAGTTTGATAACCTAAATGAAATGGACCAATTTCTTGAAAGACACAATCTTCCAAAATTCACCAAGAAGAAATAGGACATCTGAACTGGCCTTTATCAATTTAGAATTTAATAAACAATAACCTTCCAAAATAGAAACCACTAGGCCTACATGGATTCAAGAGTGAATTCTACCAAATGTTTAAGAAAGAAATTAGGCCAATGTTCTACTGCCTCTTCTAGAATATAAAAGCAAAGGAAGTGCTTTATGACCTTTTCCATGATGCCAGAATTACCATAATGTCAAAAAAATAAAAAACAAGAATATTACAAGAAAAAGAATACCAAGGCAAAGTCTCTCATGAAAGTAGATGTAAAAATCCTCAACAAAATCATATCAAATTGAATTTAACCAGTGTATAAAAATAATAATACACCACAACCAAGTGTGATTTATCCCAGGTATGCAAGGCTGGTTCAACATTTAAAAATCAGGCCAGCCGGTGTCTCTGGTCAGCCATTTGCAGACCTCTCCAAAACAAAATACCAATGTCATTTTGTGCAGATCTAGGAAAAAATAGTCCTATGCTTCATATGGTCTTCAGAAAAGACCCTGAACAGCCAATGCAACTTTATATAATAAGAATAAATTAGGAGACATCACTTTAACAGACTTCAAGCTATACTACAAGGCTATAGTAATCAAAACAACACAGTACTGAAACAAAAATAGAGAACTATGACTCAGAACAGAGATGAAACCATTTTTGTATTTCAATCTGATCTTTGTCAAAGCAGACACAAACATACTCTGGGGAAAAGAATCTTTATTTAATAAATCATTCTAGGAAATCTCGATAGCCACATGTAAAAAACTGAAACAGGATTTGCACTTCTCACCACTCACAGAAATTAATAAATAGAGGATAGGAACCTTAAACCTAAGGCATGAAACTATAAGAATTCCAGAAAAAAAATGTTGGAAAAACTCTCATAGATATCAGCCTAGGGAAAGAATTTATGAAGAAGTCCTCAAAGGTAACCACAGCAACAATAAAAATAAACAAATGTGACCTGACCAAATTTAAGTCAGCAACAATAAAAATAAACAAATGTGACCTGACCATCAATAGAGGAAATAGACAAACTACAAAACAGGAAAAAGTATTTATATGCTACATCCAATAAAGGGCTGATAACCAGAATCTACAAAGGACTCAAGGAGATCAGCAAGAAAAACATTGAAGAACCCCCTTAAAAAAATAGGCAAAAGACACAAATAGGAACTTTTCAAATTAAGACAGCATAAAGGCCAACAAACATGAAATAATGCTCATCTTCTTTAATCATCAGGGAAATACAAATCAAAACCACAATGAGATATCACTTAACTCCAGTGAGAATGACTTCTATCGAAAAGTCCCAAAACAAAATTGCTGGAGTGGATGCAGAGACGAAGGAGCATTTATACGCTGTGATAGGACTGCAAACCAGTACAATCGCTATAGACGGTGGGATGGGATGCCTCCAAGAACTAAAAGTAGACCTACCATTTGTTCCAGCAATCCCACTACTGAGGATTCATATTTACCCAAAAGAAAAACAGGCATTTTATAATAAAGACACCTGCACTTGAATGTTTACAGCAGCACAATTCATAGTTGCAAAGATGTGTAAACACCCAAGTGCCCATCAGTACATGAGCAGACTAATAAAATGTGGCACATGGTATACGTATATCATGGAGCACTACTGAGCCATAAAAAAATGGTCATCTATTATCTTTTGTAACAACCTGGATGGAATTGGAGACCATTCTTCTACGGAAGACTTCATGGGAACAGAAAATCAAACATCACACGTACTCAACATGAATTGCAGACATGGAAGTAAAACTCAATGGAAAATGGGTGGCGCCAGTGGCTCAGTGAGTGGGGGGTTGAAACCTGGCCCTGGTCAAACTGCAACAACAAAAAAGTAGCTGTGACACCATGGCACTCTACTGACTCTGTCTCAAAACAAACAAACAAACAAAAACTCAATGGAAAATAAGTAGGTGGGAGGGAGAAGGAGAGGCTGGGTAAATTCACACCCGACCAGCGCAATGCACACATTTTTCATGAAAGGGACACCTTCAACTTTGATGTAAAATGTACAAAAGCAAATTATGTAACTAAAATGTGTGTATCCCTGTGATATTCTGAAACTTAAAAATAAAAATATATGTATAAAAAAATAAGTCCAGGTGTGGTGGCTCATATCTGTAACCCCAGCACTTTAAAAGGTTGAAGTGGGAGGATCGTTTAAAGCCAAGAGTTTGAGACCATCCTGGGCAACATAGTAAGATTTCATCTTTGTAGTAAACTGCAAAACATTATCTGAATATGGTGGTACATGCGGATAGTTCCAGGTACTCGGGAGACTAAGGCAGAAAAATTGTTTGAGCCCAAGAGTTCCAAGTTTCAGTGGGCTATGATCATGCCATTACATTCTGGCACAGCAACATAATAAGAATCTATCTCTAAAAGAACAACATAAAAAAAATAAAGTAAAAAACAAAATGTTTTTTAATCAATTAACATAATTCATCCTATTTAATAAGCTAAACAAGAAAATCACATGACTATGTAAACAGATGCAGTAAAAACATTACAGGGCAGCACCTTTGGCTCAGTGGGTAGGGCACCAGCCCCATAAACTGAGGTTGGAGGGTTCAAACCCAGCCCCAAACTGCAACCGAAAAAAATAGCCTGGCATTGTGGCGGGTGCCTGTCGTCCCAGCTACTCAGAAGGCTGAGGCAAGAGAATCGCCTAAGCCCAGGAGTTGGAGGTTGCTGTGAGCTGTGACACCACTGAACTCTACAGAGGGTGATAAAGTGATACTCTGTCTCTAAAAAATAAATAAAATAAATAAAAATAAAAACATTTTACAAAATCCAAGACCTATTCATAATAAAAACTCTCAGTAAACTAGGAATAGAACTTTCTCAACTAGGTTTTAAAAATGTATTAACATCATATTACAATTAACCTCAGATTTAATGGTACTGCACGGTACTGCAATCCACAGTAATGCAATAAGACAAGAGAAGGAAATGAAAATGTCCTGATTGAGAAGGAAGTAATAGACTGACTTTGTTTGCAAATGACATCATGATCTATGTAGAAAATCTGAAAAGAAACTCCAAATGAACCTGGGCTCTGAAAGTTTACCACTGAGTTCTAGTTACCACTAAGCTCTAGTTATCAACAAGAGACAGATAATTCATATGACATTTTAGATGTTCCAAAGCAATTAACTGACAAAAAGTTATCACAATCCTAATACTAGAACCTGAAAATCACTTCTTTAAAAAAAAAAAAACTTAGATAAATTTCTAGTTATGAATATAGAAGGAAACTGATTAGAAAAGCAGCAAAATGCCGTGCAATCTGCTAGCAGCATACTAAATAAATGACGCACAATAAAAAAGCACAATAATCTCTCTCCAAAATGGCAAAAGTGGATCAGTCTTTTGAAAAATCAAATCTATGACCATGATTGCATTAATTGATTAAAAGAGCTTTTCCTAAGTGTATACAGTCATCCCCCTTACCCTTGGTTTTGCTTTCTAAGGTTTCTGTTAACTTTGCTCTGGAAATATCACGTAAAATTTTAGAAACAAATAATTCGTACGTTTTAATTTGTGCACCCTTTTCGGTAGTGTTATTAAATCTTGCACCATTCTGCTCCATCCCTCATGGGATGGGAATTGTTTAATTGTTAAGCTAAACCTGGTGAGAGTGAGTACAGTACAATCAGATACTGAACGCAGACATACAACTTTTATTACAATATATTGTTATCATTCTATTGTATTGTTAGTTATTGTTTATCTTTTATCTTGTCTAATGCATAAATTAAAACTTACCACAGGCATGCGTGTATAGGAGAAATATAGTGTGCGTAGGGTTTGGTGTTACCAACAGTTTTAGGCATCCACTGGAAGTCTCAGAACATATCGACACAGATAAGAAGGGAAATTACTGTAATCATCTTCTTAGAAGCCCTGATATTGTGATACACACACACATACACGCATACATGTTTATACTGGTTTTCCTCCATGGATCCTAACTCACGATTCCCAGGACTCTTTTGTTACAATGTTAGGGCACTTGAAGACTTAGAAGCAGGCCTTAGGAAACAATCTCTCTCTCTCCGACCTTTTCCTGCCTTGCTTTCACCTGCTCAAGGCAGGACTCTAATCTTGCCAGACCTTTCTTATTATTCATAATAAGACCCCTATTTCAGAAGGGATCCTGCCCCATATCCTAGAGGAGGGAAGACTGCACAGAGAAGCCAAAAGGAGCCCAGACAGCCTTGCTGGTTTCCCCCACCCACTCGATTAGTATGAGCTCATACCCTTTCATCCAATCACATTTCTGCACAGTCTCCCATGCTTCAAATCACGCCTATCCAAAGAAGTCTCCGTAAAGGGCCCGAGAGGATGGGGCTCGCTCAGGGAGCTTGTAGGTGACTGACCCGCGAAGGCTCCTGGAGAGTAGCGGGCTCAGGGCGGACATGGAATAATATAATAATCTCACTCCGTGCAATCTGACGCACTCTCCCTGCAGATAGCATCAGAATAGACCTGGGTTGGAGGACAAGTCTGCTGCCAACTTGATGGCCTGCTTGTTGGTGGCGAGAAATCCACACATTTGATCACAGAAATTTTTTTGTGTGATTGCCATGGCACAGAAACAGAGGAAAAATAATTCATAAGTTGTTTTTTCCCTGCAGATGTTAAAACGATATTTTTAATGGACGATTTGTTCCTCAATTCTTTAAAAGCATGTGTTTTGGCGGCGCCTGTGGCTCAGTGGGTAGGGCGCTGGCCCCATATACCGAGGGTGGCGGGTTCGGGCCCGGGCCCGGCCAAACTGCAACCAAAAAATAGCTGGGAGTTGTGGCGGGCGCCTGTAGTCCCAGCTACTCGGGAGGCTGAGGCAAGAGAATCGCTTAAGCCCAGGAGTTGGAGGTTGCTATGAGCTGGGTGAGGCCACGGCACTCTACTGAGGGCCATAAAATGAGACTCTGTCTCTACAAAAAAAAAAAAAAAGCATGTGTTTTTGTTAAATAAGAACAAACTAATATTCAATTAATGTGATACAGTATATCTATCTGAAGCCAACTGCAAAGATCATTCTTAACACTGGAATTTCTAGAGACCTTTTTATTAAAATCAGGAGCGGCCAGACACAGAAAGACAAATACCACATGTTCTCACAAGAAGCTGAAGTGGGAGCTAAATAATGAGGAGACACGGAATAAAAAAAAAGATACTGGAGTGGGTGAGGGAGGATGAGGGGCAGGTGATGGGAGGCTATTTCGTGGGTATAGTCTTCATTGCTCCCATGATGGATGCACAGAAGGCCCTGTATGTACTATTAATATAGTGTGTAAATATAGCATATTATACATGCTATCCATGTGTAGTATGTATGATGCAATATACATATTAATGTACCAAAATTGTACTGTATCCATGAATATATATAAATAAAAAAAGGGAATAATGACCATCATAGTGGTCCACAGTAAAGAATTACCAATTTTTCAAAGATTATGTTATTAATGACAAAAACAAATAAAAAGAAAAAAATCAGCAGTGCCATTAATGTCAGCACTGAGAGTGCATGAAGTGAGAATAAGACGGAGTCAGTCAGGCGAGGCCCAGCACACACAGCTGGTCGGCTTGGTTTGGGTCCTGAGGGTCACCTCATGTCTTTCATCCTTATTGTTTTGTAAATTCAGCTTTAACCTAAAAGTAGTTTAGGGCAACCGATTTAGGAGATTATCTTTTGAATTAGAAATGTTGTTTGGAGTCATGGGTTATACTTGTTTCATTTGGGTTATTGTTGCTTAAGATAAGGATAATTATTGTTGTTTAAAATAAGGGTTAACATGGTTTTTGCTTTGAATTTTCTTTTCTTTTTTTAGAGACAGAGTCTTACTTTGTTGCCTGTAGTAGAGTGCTGTGGCGTCACAGCTCACAGCAACCTCCAGCTCTTGGGCTTAGGCGATTCTCTTACCTCAGCCTCCTGAGTAGCTGGGACTACAGGCACCCACCACAACACCTGGCTATTTTTTTTTGTTGCAGTTTGACCGGGACAGGTTTGAACCTGCCACCCTTGGTATATGGGGCCAGTGCCCTACTCACTGAGCCACAGGTGCTGCCCTGCTTTGAACTTTTATGTACAAAACTGTAGTTTTAGAAAAACAAGGGAGAACAGTCTTGGAGTGGCTACTCTCTCTCTTCTCCAGAATTGCTGGTTGTCTGACAATAAAGCTTGTTGGACCTAATCCCCATCTGTACATTTGGCTGATAGTGACAGGCAGCCAGACCCTCTTCCACCAGTAACCCACTGTTGTTATTCATATTAAATCAGAAGTCCTTGAAAGCACAATCAGAAAGAAATATGCATGTATGTATTTGTGTGTATATATACACAAAATATATGAGATAGAATTATAGAATATTATCATCATTTATAAATGATATATATTTTTTCTGGAAATATGAAAATCCCAAATAAAAAATAATTTAAAGTAATAAATGATTTTGGTTTGCGCTCACTTGTAACAGAATATGCAAAAATCAATAGCTATTTTGCATACTAATAACAACTGGTCCATCATCAAGATTCCTTTGGTTGCAAATATCTGAAGTCGTTCTGAACCAAATTAGGCAAAATAGAACTTATTGGAAGGATACTAAGTAGCCCATGTTACTTTGGGCCAATGATCTCATGAACTGTCAGGAAAGGTCAGTGGAGCTAGTGGGGGACCTTGAGTCTCCTAGACCCAAAGCTTGAACCCTGTCATGTAGGGTCCCAGCTCTTATTCTCTTTTGTCTGTAGTCAGTGATTATTAACTTGGGTTTGGAACACCCCCCATGTCTGACCTCCCATGTCTTCCATCACCAGAAGGGAGTCATTCTCTGGGTCTCAAGTTTTACCATGTGGGAAAAGACACTGCTACCCTTGCTAGGGACAGGAGATGCACCTTTTTGACCAACCACCTAGAGGGTGGGGCCTATCATCACACCTTCTCCTAATGAATCACATAACTGGAATAGGGAAGCGAGGTCCCCCCAGAAAGGGAACAGGAACCAACAGGAAAACATAGCAAAAAAGAAGATATCAATCTCAAAATAATAATGAATATGTTTAAGCACCCCAAAATAAATGTAAGAAATATTCAGAAATGTCTAAAGATACTGGCAAAATTTTGCTGAAGGAAATAAGACTAGCCAAGTGTTCTTTTAAAAGTTTATTAAGAAGATTCCCCTATTCGCGGCGCCTGTGGCTCAAGGAGTAGGGCGCCGGTCCCATATGCCGGAGGGGGTGGGTTCAAAACTAGCCCCGGCCAAAAACCAAAAAAAAAAAAAAAGATTCCCCTATTAAGAAGATGTTAAAGGGTATTTTAAATTACAAAAAAGGGGAAGAGATGAAACTAAAGTAGAAATAGATTAATAAAACAGTATAGAAAGTCCAAATAAGACAAAAATACAGATGAATATTTATACATGAAAGAGATGGCATTGCAAACTGCAGGCTATAATGGTTTGGGAGCAATGGGCTAAATTTTAGGGAAAAATGAAACTAACTAAGATACCAAAGCAGAGAACACTAACATATGTAGATTTGGTTGCATGAAATAGAAATATTCCGTGGAACAATTTTTAAAAGAACAGACGTTAATTTATAATACCCTCAAAGGGTTAATACCTTTACTATTAACAATCTTCAAAGGCTGAATACCAAGGAGGCTAAGAACCAGATTGCTGCAGTAAAATCTTAGCTCTTAAATTTACAAACCATATATCTGGACAAACCTCTTACCCTTGCTTTCTTTCTTCATCAAAAAATAAAGAAAATAATTGTACCTGCTGTATAGAGAACTTATTAGGCTTAACAATGATAATATTAGTAAAAGCTTAAAATGAAATATCACACAATAAGTGCCAAACAAATGACTAAATGTTAGTCATTCATACAGAAAGGGTCCTTAAAATTTAGTAACGAAAGTTAAGTATCTCAATAGAAAAATAGAAAAAGTCATGAACTAATAGATCACATGAACTAGTAAGTACCAAAGGGATATAGTAATCGATGAGGATGCAGTGGAGTATTCAACCTTATTATTAGTAAAACAAATATGAACAAACAACAATGAAATGAAATTTTTCATATTGAATCATATAAAAAGTGAGCAGTAACAGAAAGAAGCAACAGTAATTGGTATTGTTCAGAGACTGATTTGTCAGAATATGCTTTTTAAAACTTAAAATTGTGCATGCTCCTGAACCTAGAAAAACACTTTAAATACTTTATCTGAAGACAATAATCAAGGCCATGCACATAGTTTTAGCTGTAAGAGGTCACAACATCACTGTTCATGACAGAAGAAATGCTATTCACCTCACTGTTAAAAAAAAAAAAAAAAACAGTGGAAGACAGCAGAAAATGAAATATGACGCTGCCTTCACAAATAAGAGTGAGGAAGTACAGTTTATTGTGTGGAAAGATTTTCAAACATATTATAAATTTTAAAATTCAGATTAATTCATCTGTGTAAAGACATGCAAATGGTAGCACTCTGGGAGGCCACTGCAGGAGGATCCCTTGAGCTCAGAGTTCAAGACCTAGCCTGAGAAAGAATAAAACATTGACTCTACTAAAAATAGAAAAATTAGCAGGGTATGGGGCTGGCCCAATACCCAGCTACTCAGGAGACTGAGGCAGGAGAATCACTTGATCCCAGGAGTTTGAGATTGCTGTGAGCTAGGTTGATGCCAGGGCACTCTGGCCTGGGGCAATAAAAAAAAATGCTAATACTGTATACAGGCAGGACCAAAGCTGTGGGTGCAAAGATACATGTCAAACCACCCAGTTGCATGAAATTTTAGGTGTTGTTTATTTATTCTCTTGGCCAATTCATATTTTTGTTTGATAAGCATGTACTGTTTTTCCAATAAGGGCAAAAAAAAAATTGGTGAGCTAGAAAACAGAACTCAAAGAAATAATTTCTATGATGAGCTTAACTAATGTTTCCATGTACTTCTTCACCAACCTTCCGTCTGCCTCCAGTTTGGGAAAGAGTAATACTCCTGCTTTTTCATTTCATTCTGTTGTTCATGTTCCCCATTTGTTTATTTGGGCTGTAAGTTTTGGGGTTATGGAGGAGGATCCCAGTAACATTCTCTATGAAATACCATTCCAATCAAACTTATATTTTATGACACCAACCATTGTTTGTTTCAGATATTTTATGCTACAGAGTATATTCTTAATACTTGCATAAATAATTTTTTAAAATAAATAAAGTAAAATAAGTAAAGATTTTATCATCTTTTTAAGGTTGAGTGTTTCTCCACAGATGTAAGAGTCCTGGAGATGTTTATAGAAAATGTCAATAATCATATTTCCAGGAGAGAAAAAAAAGCATTAAACATGACTTCAAGATTTCTTCCTGTCAAGGCAGCATGACAGTGTCATTACTGCATACAGAAATTAGAAGTGAAACCTTGATTGGAGAAAAATGATTGAGTTGAGGAGAGTGAAGGGCTGGGACCTCTGAATGGATTTATAAGAAAGAAAAATAAGAATGCAAGTCAGACAAGGTGGCTCACACCTGTAATCATAGCACTTTAGGAGGCTGAAGCAGGTGGATTGCTTGAGCTCAGGAGTTCAAGACCAGCCTAAGCAAGAGTGAGGCCCCATCTCTACTAAAAATAGAAAAACTAGCTGTACATGGTGGTAAGTGCCTATAGTCCTAGTTACTTAGGAGGCTCAAGCAGGAGAATCACTTAAGCCCAAGAATTTAAAGTTGCTGTGAGCTACGAGACCACAGCACTCTACCCCAGGCAAGAGAGTGAAACTCCAACTCAAAAAAAGAAAAAAGTAAGAATGCGAATGGGAATAGAAAGAAAGACCACTACTTTCTATAGAGTGTGTTATACTTGCTGTATAAATCAATAAAAGTATATGAAAACCTCAAAACAACACATAGGAAAAAAAGACTAAGAAACAAAAGTTGAGCAATGAAGAAAATGTTTGGGTAGTATAGGAGAAAAGACTCAGAGGCAAGAGGAGGCGTGGTCAGAGAAAAGATAGATGGGCTGCAACCTGGCCCAGATCCATTATTGTTAATAACGCATGCGCAAATCCACGAGGAATGTTAATTCTGGAGTTCACCTAGTTAAGAAGATACACTTACTGCAGGACTTTATAGAGCCTTTGATACATTGAAGTGCCTTCTGGGACTCCAGAGTACATTGGGACATTTCTCAAACTTAGCACAACCAGAAGACACTTATCTGGGCTCAGAATAGAGTAACCTCTATTGACTTCTCTTACAAGAAACACTCATGTTCCATGATATATAGAGAGAGAGTCTGGGAGAGACTGCTGCAAAGATACTGTAATGAGGGGAGGAAGAAATTTTAAGAGATTATGAATGTCTGTCACAGAATCATGCACAGAAATGTGCGGTTTAATCATTCAACTTAGAAGTCTCTTTATGATCCAAATGCAGCCAGAATTCTTTGAAACATTGCGTTCTTCTCATAGTTCAATGTCTAAAAGTTACATCCACAGCGAGAATTTGAGCCTTCAAAAAATATTGTTGGAGGGTGTACTTGGGTAACAATGATCATAATATTCCCCCAGGCCAAGTTTTTCAAGTATTTCCCCTGCACTCTCTCCAAGAATTTTTATAGTTTCGTGTCTTAAGTTTAAGTCCTTTAACCAGTGAGAGTCAATTTTTGTTAGAGGAGAAAGGTGTGGATCTGGTTTCAGTCTTCTATACGTCACCAGCCAATTCACCCAGCACCATTTGTTAAATAGGGAATCTTTTCCCCAATTTATATTTTTATAGGCTTATAAAAAAAATGAGGATAAATGTCTGGGTTCATCTCTTGGTTTTCAATTCTGTTCCATACATCTACCTCTTTATTTTTGTGCCAGTACCATGCTGTTTTGATCACTATAGATTTATATCTGAAGTCTGGTAGCGTGATACCTCCTGATTTGTTTTTATTTCTGAGTAATGTATTGGCTATTCAAGGTTTTTTCTGTTTCTATATAAAACAAAGTACTAATTTTTACAGATCTTTAAAGTATGACAGAGGTACTTTAATAGGGATTGCATTAAATCTGTAGATTGCTTTGGGAAGTATAGACATTTTAACAACATTGATTCTTCCCAGCCTTGAGCATGATATATTTTTACATTTGTTAACATCTTCAGCTATTTCTTTTTTCAGAGTTTCATAGTTCTCTTTATAGAGATCTTTAACATCCGCAATTCCTCTACTAGGTGTATATCCAAAAGACCAAAAATCACTTGGCAACAAATATATCCTCACCAGATTGTTCATTGCAGATCAATCCATAGTTGTCAAGTCTTGGAAGAAGCCCAAGTGCCCATGGACCTGTGAATGGATCAATAAATTGTGGTGTATGTATACCATGGAATACTATGCAGCATTAAAAAAAGATGGAGACTTTACCTCTTTTATGTTTACATGGATGGAACTTTACTAATACTTTACTAATATTCTTCTTAGTAAAGTATCTCAGGAATGGAAAAAAAAATATCTAATGGACTCAGTACTACTATAAAACCAATTTATAATCACTCACACTTTCATATGAGAGATGAATCACAACCATAGCCCAGGATGAAGAAGGGAAGGGGAAGAGGATGGGAATGGAGGGGGGTGGTTCGCTAGAGGGAGGGTTAATGGTGGGACCACACCTATGAAGCATATTGCAAGGGTACAAGTGAAATCTATCAAGTATTGAGCACAAATGTCTTAACACTGTGATTAAGTAAACGATGTGAAAGCTATGTTAATAAGTAGGATGTAAGCACCAATTTGTACAAATAATCAACACATTGAATCTCATGAAGGCACAAATGTATTCATGATCTATGTACATATGACTTAATAAAAAAACAATTATCATAATACGGCATAATGAATGAGGTTCTCCATTTTGCTTCCTAGCTAAAGTTCCTTGTGACTAAGACAGCTAGTGGCTACTGGAATATTCCACTCACATTCAGATAATGAGTTATTTTTCCCAAGCCCCCAAGGCTGGAGCACAGTGGTGTCATCATAGACTGCTACAACTTCAAGTCCCTGTGCTCAAGTGATTCTCCTACCTCAGACTCTAGAGTAGCTGGGACTACAAATGTGAGTCATCATGCCTCATTCAAGACCTCTTTTACTGATGCAGGAAAAAGGAAAAGGGAAAGAGAGAGAAGGAAGAAACTTGGAAGGAAACAAATAATGAAGAGAAGAAGAGAAGGAGGGAAGGGGAGAAAGAAGGAAAGACTAGGCACACACCTGTAATCCCAGCACTCTCAGAAGTCAAGGCAGGTGGAATGTCTGGGCTCAGAAGTTTGAGACCAGTCTGAACAAAATACCCCATCTCTACTAAAAATAGAAAATCTAGCCAGGAGTGGTGGTTGGTGCCTGTTGTCTCAGCTACTTGGGAGGCTGAAGCAGGAGGATCACTTGAGCCCAAGAGTTTGAGGTTGCTGTGAGCTGTGACCCTACAGCACTCTACCCAAGGTGACAGAGACTCAAAAAAAAAAGGGAAGACCAGAATTTTATTTGACTATGGCCTGTGTCCAGGGAGTAACTTATCCTCATCTGCACCTTTGTGGGGTTTATAAAATCAGTTGAAGGGCGGGAAACAATGATTAAAGTTGAACATATTAATATAGCTTGTTTTGACATTTTTACTCATGGACACCACTTAATGTTGATAACAGAAGAAAACACAGAGGGAGGTAAGCTCAACTGGTAAGAGAGTCTCACCTCACCTCCAGAACCAAAAGGCTGGAATTATTTTCATTTTCCCTTTAGATTGCTTTTACAATTTGAAAAGAATAAACTTCTCAGAGCAGATAAATTAGAAAGTCTCCACGGTGGTCATGACTGGCAGAGTGCATTGATCTGCAGTAGGACATTGGCTGTCAAACTGCCACCAAGCCCAGCAGAGAACCACAGTCCGTCTTTGATATGGAAATCCTAAGAGCAGATTCCTGTTGAATGGGTTTGTGCAGCCTCTGTCCTGGCGGAGCAGAGCAGCAGAGTCAGAGCAGCAGAGTCCATGGAGTCCTATTCTTGTCAGTGGAAGGCACTTGGGATCAGCTTCCTGCTAGCCAGATGCTTTGATTCTACTGACATCTATGGGCTGTGACTTAACGGTGCTCTCTCCTCTCCCTTTCTTACTGGATTGCCCAATTCTCGCATATTTTTTTAAGGGTTTTGTATGTAGTTATTTAAAAGACAATGAGAGAAAATCTACTGTCTGTCCAAACACGATGCTCCATGGCTACCCGCTTTCCTGTCTCCCAGGGATGATGTGGAGGAAAGAATTCCCCCATCAAAAGCTGCTCCCCACTGCCTGGGTATAGGCTTTTCCTGCCTGGGTTTGTCCAGGAGAATCTCATTTTTCAGTGAGCGTTGCCTCTGACACATAAAAAGAAATAATAATTTACATGTACAAAGTATTACTGGAATGCACAGAGTACGTAGTTTTGAAATATGCTGTCATACAAGTACGTATATTATACCTCACCTATTTATTGTCCAAGGTTTACTTAATACTCACTGTATCTACCTCATTATAAGAACTGACGAGTTCTCTTCTTGGCCACTGTCACAGCTCTTGAGATAAATCTAGACAGGCTTTCCCAACTTTGATAAGGAATAATTCTCTCAACTTTCCATTTGAAGCACACAGCCACTCTATTCTTTTTTCTTTCCATCCTATCCCATTTCTACCATCTCTGTTCTCTTGTGCATTGTTTATTCCCAGTTGCTCCATTTGCATCAAGGTCCCAAATCAATCCTCTCATCTTTTTCCTCCTCCATTTCTTGTTCTCTCTCGCTCCATCTGAAACAAGGCCTCCACTCAATTCCACCATCTCCAGTCATCGACTCCAACTACAGACAAGAACTGCAGTGCCAACACCACTATAGATAGTCAAGGGCATGCATGCTGAGCAGGAAGATATTGACCCATTCCTATCATCTGTGATAGCAAATAACAGCCACAACAAAAACTACAAGGCTGCGAGAACAATTAAAAGTCAGCCTAGACTAGTGGAACTGTACAGCACAGGACCTGTGCATTCCCTCCTTATGGTAAGTGTGGTGCTATAAAGAGAGCATGGCTTTCAAACTCAATAAAGCTGAGTTGGAAACAAAACTCTGCCTCTCACTTTTGAGCCTGAGCAAGTTCCTACTTTACTGACCCTTACATTCAGCACCTATAAAATACAAACAATTTGAACAGTTACTCTCTGTCCCAGCATCCATCTCTTACATTCAGCAGCTATAAAATACAAACAATTTGAACAGTTACTCTCTGTCCCAGCATCCATCTCTTCACCAATCTTCAGAATCACACCAGCCTTATTTCAGAGTACACATCCACACTGTCCAGTTACTTCTTTGACTTGAGTCCCTACCGTGTTTTTTGTTGTTGTTGTTTTTCATTTTGCTCTGTTTTACTGAGTCAGGCTCCATTGCCCAGGCTAGAGTGCCATGGCATCAGCCTAGCTCACAGCAGCTCAAACTCTTGAATTCAAGAGACTGTCCTGCCTCAGTCTCCCAAGTAGCTGGTACTACAGAAACCACCACCATGCCCAGCGATGTTTTCTATTTTTAGTAGAGATGGGGTCTGGCTCTTACTCAGACTGGTCTCAAACTCCTGAGCTCAAGTACTCCTCCCTCCTTGGCCTCCCAGAGTGTTGGGATGACAAGTGTGAGCCACCATGCCTGACCCCTATAGTTATTTTTGATCACAGAATACTCCACCCATGTTTTTTTTTTTTTTTCTAGGTTAATTCTTTATTTTTTTTTTAATTTTTTTATTAAATCATAACTGTATACAATGATATGATTATGGGGCATCATACACTCACTTCATAAACCATTTGACACATTTTTATCACAGTGGTTAACATAGCCTTTCCGGCGTTATCTCAGTTACTGTGCCAAAACATTTATATTCTACATTTACCAAGTTTCGCAAATACCCCTGTAATATGCACCACAGGTGTGATCCCACCGATTCCCCTCCCTCTACCCACCCCCCCCTTTCCCACTTCCCCAATGTACACAGCCCTACTATGAAACTAATTTGGGACTCTCACATGAAAGCTATAATCCACCCATGTTTTAAAGTGCTTCACCACACATTGATCATTAACTCTTCATGGAGGAAACATAGATCAAACAGCCTAATTTCTTTTAACTGCACTGAGTATCAGCACAAATTTTACATTCAAGGTAATGATAAAGTGAGCAAATCCCATATGAACAGAAACAAGTTCCAGTGAAGTCGACTTCAGACAAGAACTGCAGTGCCAATACCACTATAGATAGTCAAGGACATGCACGCCGAACAGGAAGATATTGACCCATTCCTATCATCTGTGATAGCAAATAACAGCCACAACAAAAACTACAAGGCTGCGAGAACAATTAAAAGTCAGCCTAGACTAGTGGAACTGTACAGCACAGGACCTGTGCATTCCCTCCTTATGGCAGGTGTGGTGTTATAAAGAGAGCATGGCTTTCAAACTCAATAAAGCTGAGTTGGAAACAAAACTCTGTCTCTCACTTTTGAGTCTGAGCAAGTTCCTACTTTATTGACCCTTACATTCAGCAGCTATAAAATACAAACAATTTGAACAATACAAATATTTACATTGCTGACATAAGCTGCATCCTTTATAGATCTACTTCCTAACTAACCATCAGATGTATCAAAAGGAGGTTTAATAAAAAATGTTTTCAAAAGGTCAACAGTCATTAGACAATAAGAAGGGGCCAAACCATCCTGGCACCTTCCTCTGCATTCTCTAGGAGTCCCCCTTCATCCCGAGAAGTCCTACACCAGCGTCACATGGGGGCTGGTATGATTATGAGCCCTACCCCCTGAAATTCTGATTAGATCCAGAATTGGACCAAGAACTTATATTTTCAATAAATACCCCCAAAGTGATGTTGATGATCAAGGTTTGAGAATTACTGATCTCCCTGTAGGATAATCAGAGGATTCCTGTGAGAAGAGGGAGTGATTGACACATTTAGCCAATACTTTTCCCTTACTGCTAACAAGAGATCCCTCTACATAAACTGCTTTATATATTTTTGTGTGTTAGATAAAAAACAGACTTTATTTATGATTTTGCTGATATCAAGGAGTACCATGGAACTACAAAGGGCTTCCTCATTGTCTTCTTTTGATTTCCAACCAGAGATAAATGGAAATTTTTGTCACTCAGGTGGGTTGACTGAATGCTCAGTCTATGCTTAATGCCATTCTAGATTCTTAGAGGAATACAGAGTCCCTTCCCTAAAGACCACATTTAAGATTGCTACCCCAAACTTAGAAGTAGCCCCCTCCTCACTCAGGTTAGGGTAGATAGAGTTAAATTATGTGACAGCCACTTTGCAGGTGAGAATATGTTCAAAGCATAAGCCAATCCATAACAGTTTCTGGGTACCAGGGTCTAGAAATAAGTCTTTTGTTCGGGAAACACACAAAACACCCACATTCCAGCTAAGTAATGAACCTCAGTCTTTAAAGACCTGGTTTGGATTTGAAACAGAGGAGCCAGCAGGTTGGAATTCAGGACCCAAGAGTATGTTTGTTACCTGCAAATTGTATTCTTATGCCCGGTCTCACACCAGAATTTCCATCGAAGTCCCCAGAGATCGATTAGTTCTGTAATGGAAATATACCTTTCTGTTCTTTGGCACCACATTGCCTTCCTTTTCTTCCAAATAAATAAAGCATTAAAAGATGCTAAATCCCACAGGACAACTTTGAAATGAGGAATTGTTTCAGCCTGGAGGATAAAGGGGGCAGCTCCTTTAGGTTAAATGCATGCAATGTGAAAATTCCCCACCTAGAAAACTCAAAGCAGCATTCACTTGGTGTTGGATTCAGCCCCTTGACTTTACTGAATCCCCCTCAGATCCACTCCCCTGTCTCTTTTGGGCAGAGGAGAAGCTGACAGCTTAAACAAAGCCCTGGGGTGGGGAACAAAGGATCCATCCAGATGAGCCGCAGGGCAGCCCCTCACCCCAGCCTCACCCCAGCCTCACCCGGTCCTCTGCCCCCAGAGCCCTCAGGGCAGGGTGATTTCATCCTGAGGATAGCTGCTGTCTTTGGATAATGAACACAAACTCTTTAGCCCTCATTTTTTAAAATCCACCATTAATATAGAGTGACACTGAATTCCCTGGTAATCGGATTAGGGTATATTTCTCAAACTGTCATTCAGAGCTGAACCCCTTTATCTCTTCGCTGATATGAAGCTAAGCTCCTTGACTCACTTTGCTGCTGTCTCTTTGGAGTCATGAAGAATCAGACTTCTTCGAGCCAACAATTTTATTTGCTTAATCTTGGGTGAAGAGATTAGGGATTTAGAGAAGATTTTTCAACATCCTTGCCATTCCTAGCAATAAGACAGATCCCTTCCTCCTGGACCTCTTCTCCCTCTGCCCACCAATGCATACACATACACAATCAAGATAATACAAACACCAACACAGATAACACAGATACAACACATACACACAATATAACACAGCGATACACACACACCAAACACACAGATACAATCACAACATGACACACTCAAAAGTATGCATCTATGCACATGCAATTTAAGAGAAAAAACATAAATTCAAGCCTGTGGGTTGTCACATCAAAAGGTAGCATTTCTGGGAGCACTATAGAGCAATTCTCAAACTTTAGGAGGCTGTTGAGATCACCTGGCTAAAATTATGCCCTTTTGTTGCAGGATGGTGAGTAATTGGGGTGCTTAACCCTAGGAACTCTGTCTGAGGTTGGCTTTTACCACAGCCTGACAGCTTGAAGATGGAAACCTCAAAGGGTTAGAATTAAATATATATATATTTATTTATACACTATCCCTAGGCCCTGAACAGTGACACTTAGCAAACTTTGATGTTCATGGGTTTTTGGCGCCACTAACCATTAAGATGTGGAATGTTCAGTCCTGGCAAACCTCCTGGGTCCCCGCAACCTTCATCCAAAGATAAAATGAGACAGCCATAGCAAAAAAAAAAAAAAATTCCTCCTAACTTGAGAATCAAAAGTAAAAATTTTTATTCAAAAAGGAGTCAATTCAGAATAGACGGTTGGGACTCATTATGACATATAAAAAAACATGAGAATGTTATTCATCTGACCGCCCCCCCCCCCCGCCCTTATCCAACTGAATGGCTGTGGGATCTTGCACAAGACACTTGTCTCTAGAGTGGAGTTTCCATTGCTAGCATGGAGATGATGACAGATTTGTACCTCCTTAGCCTACGTCTTGGAATTGTCTGCATGCCAGATGACATAATTGCATAGAAAATCCTCACACTTAATTGCATAGAAAATCCTCACACTGATCAAGATGGATCCTCAGGAACTCAAATAGGTAGTCATTGTAACCACTGGAAGAGTCCGGAAAAGCAAAAGTCGAATAGATGTCTGACGGCTACCTTCAAATATTTAATCAATTATGCAGAAAAGGCAATACATTTGTCCTGTGTACATCGAAGAAACAGCTAGTACCAGTTTTCAAGCTACAAAGAGGTGGATTTGAACTTAACTCATCTCAACTCACTTCCATGAGTGAGCACTTACTGAGTGCATGGTATGTGCCGGGGACCCTTCCTGGGGCTGCCCTGCTTTGAGGAAATCATGTAGGACTTTGCCAGGAAAAAAGAGCATAGAGGGGAACAATATCGCTATAGATACACAGGTAACAAAAATCAAAGCTGTATTTGGAGAACAGAGACTATTTCTTTGTGTAACATTGGAGGACACAGGCAGCAATGGCAGGGGGTCTGGATATGAGACTTGCCAGTTAAGCTGAGAGGAGGTATGAAAGGCCTTGTTCTAAAGGTTTGATTCTACAGGCAATGGAAGCTACTGGAAGTTCTCAGGCAATGGAGCAACAAAATCACCTTCGGGTTTTAGAAAATATTTGCTACCTGTCACTTTCCCTAGACAACCTCTGAGGATACAAACAGGAAGAAGATGATGTGCTTACAGGGGCGGGCTGCACTGGAGCCACACCTCCCCACTGCGAGGGTTACCTCCCTGAAAACCTCACCAACAAAATTAGGGGTTTCTTTTTTATTTTTATAACTTTCTTTTTTTTTGTATTGTTAAATCATAGCTGTGTACATTAGTGCAATCAAGGGGTACAATGTGCTGGTTTCATATACAATCTAAAATATTCTCATCAAACTGTTCAACATAGCCTTCATGGCATTTTCTTAATTACTGTATGTAGACATTTGTATTCTGCCTTTAGTAAGTTTCGCCTGTACCCATTCTAAGATGCACCGTAGGTGTGGCCCCACCCATTACCCTCCTTCTACCGTAACCTCCCCCCTCCCTTCCCCTTCCTTGGCCCTTTCCTCATAGTCTTGTGCTATAGTTGGGTTATACCCTTCAAGTGAAAGCTATCATTTAGCTTCATAGTAGGGCTGAGTACATTGGATACTTTTTCTTCCATTCCTGAGATATTTTGCTAAGAAAAATATGTTCCAGCTCCATCCATGTAAACATGAAAGAGGTAAAGTCTCCATCTTTATTTAAGGCTGCATAATATTCCATGGTATACATGTACCAAAATTTTATAGTCCATTCGGGGGTCGATGGGCACTTGGGCTTCTTCCATGACTTAGCAATTATGAATTGGGCTGCAATAAACATTCTGGTACAGATGTCTTTGGTATATTGTGATTTTTGGTCTTCTGGGTATAAACCTAGTAGAGGAATTATAGGATCGAATGGCAGGTCTATTTTTAGGTCTCTAAGTATTCTCCAAACATCCTTCCAGAAGGAACGTATTAGTGTGCATTCCACCAGCAATGTAGAAGTGTGCCCTTTTCTCCACCTCCACACCAACATTTCTGGTTTGGGGATTTTAGCCCACATCTCTGGTTATGTGGGCTACTCTTACTGGGATAAGGTGATATCTCAGAGTGGTTTTGATTTGCATTTCTCTGATGATTAAAGATGATGAGCTTTTTTTTTTTATGTGTTTGTAGATCGTGCATCTGTCTTCTTTAGAGAAGTTTCTCTTCAAGTCCCTTGCCCACCCTGAGATGGGATCACGTGTTCTTTTCTTGCTCATACATTTGAGTTCTCTATGGATTCTGGTTCTTAGACCTTTATCGGAGGTATAAACTGCAAATATTTTCACCCATTTTGAGGGCTGTCTGTTTGCTTTACTTACTATGTTCTTGGCTGTGCAGAAGCTTTTTAGTTTGATAAGGTCCCAGTGCTGTATTTTTGATACTGCTTCAATTTGATACTGCCTGGGGAGCCCTCCTCATAAAATATTCACCCAGGCCGATTCCATCAAGAGTTTTCCCTGCACTTTCTTCAAGTATTTTTATAGTTTCATGTCTTAAGTTCAAATCTTTTATCCAGTGAAAGTCTATCTTAGTTAATGGTCAAAGGTGTGGGTCCAGTTTCAATCTTCTACAGGTTGCCAGCCAGTTTACCCAGCACCATTTGTTAAATAGGGAATCTTTTCCCCACTGAATGTTTTTAATTGGCTTGTCAAAGATCAAATAAAGGTAAGTAGCTAGATTCATCTCTTGGTTCTCTATTCTGTTCCAGACATCTACTTCTCTGTTTTTGTGCCAATAAAACTGGCAGTTTTGATCACTATTGATTTATAGAACTGTCTCAGGTCTAGTACCATGATTCCTCCTGCTGTGTTTTTATTGCTGAGTAAAGTTTTGGTGATTTGAGGTTTTTTCTGATTCCATATAAAATGAAGTATTATTTTTTCATGATCTTTAAAATATGACAATGGAGCTTTAATAGGAATTGCATTAACATATATATTGCTTTGGGTAGTATAGACATTTTAACAATGTTGATTCTTCCCAGCCATGAGCACGGTATGTTTTTCCATTTGTTAACATCTTCAGCTATTTCTTTTCTTAAAGTTTCATAGTTCTCTTTGTAGAGTTTTTCACATCCTTTGTTAGATATACTCCCAAATATTTCATCTTCTTTGGCACTACTCTGAAAGGAATAGAGTCCTTGACTGTTTTTTCAGCTTGGTTATTGTTGGTATATATAAAGGCAACAGATTTATGGGTGCTGATTTTGCCTGAGACATTGCTCTATTCCTTGATCACTTCTAAAAGTTTTGTAGTAGAATCCCTAGTGTTTTCCAGATATATGATCATATCATCTGTGAAGAGTGAATGTTTGATCTCTTCTGACCCTATGTGGATACCCTTGATTGCCTTTTCTTCCCTAACTTCAATGGCTAAAACTTCCATTACGATGTTAAAGAGCAGTGGAGACAATGAGCAACCTTGCCTGGTTCCTGATCTAAGTGGAAATGATTTCAATTTAACTCCATTCAATACGATATTGGCTGTGGGTTTGCTGTAGATGGCCTCTATTAGTTTAAGAAATGTCCCTTCTATACCAATTTTCTTAAGTGTTCTGATGATGAAGGGATGCTGGATATTATCAAAAGCTTTTTCTGCATCAATTGAAAGAATCATATGGTCCTTATTTTTTAGTTTGTTTATGTGCTGAATTACATTTATAGATTTACGTATATTGAACCAGCCTTAAGACCCTGGGATAAATCCCACTTGGTCGTGGTGTATAATTTTTTTGATGTGTTGTTGGATTCTGTTTGTTAGGGTCTTATTGAGTATTTTAGCATCAATATTCATTAGTGATATTGGTATATAATTTGCTTTTCTTGCTGGGTCTTTCCCTGCTTTGGGGATCAAGGTGATGTTTGCTTTGTAGAATGTGTTGGGTAGTATTCCTTCTTTTTCTATATTTTGGAAGAGGTTTAATAATATAGGTACTAGTTCTTCTTTAAAGGTTTGGTAGAATTCTGACGTAAAGCCATCTGGTTCTGGGCTTTTGTTTTTAGGGAGATTTTGTGTAGTTGATGCTATTTCAGAACTTGATATAGGCCTGTTCAACATTTCCACTTCATTCTTGCAAAGTCTTGGTAGGTGGCATACTTCCAGGTATTGGTCGATTTCTTTCAGATTTTCATATTTCTGAGAGTAGGGTTTCTTGTGGTATTCGTTAAGGATTTCTTGAATTTCTGAGGGGTCTGTTGTTATTTCATCATTACCATTTCTGATTGATGAAATTAGAGATTTTACTCTTTTTTTTCTGGTTAGCTTGGCCAATGGTTTATCTATTTTATTGATCTTTTCAAAAACCCAACTTTTGGATTTATTCATCTGTTGTATAATTCTTATGTTTTCAATTACATTTAATTCTGCTCTGATTTTAGTTATTTCTTTTCTTCTGCTGGGTTTGGGGTTGGAGTGTTCTTCCTTCTTCAGTTGCTTGAGATGTTCCATTAAGTCATTAGCTTCCTCTCTTTCTGTTTTCTTCAGGAAGGCTTGCAGTGCTATAAATTTACCTTTTAGGACTGCTTGCAGTATCCCAGAGGTTCTGGTAATTCATGTCCTGATTGTTGTTTTATTCCAAAAATTTGGTGATTTCCTTCTTAATCTCGTCTATAACCCATCTATCCTTCAGCATAAGGTTGTTTAGCTTCCATGTTCTTGTATGGGTATGCAGGTTCATGTTTTTTTTTTAGTTCAACTTCTATTCCATGATGGTCTGAGAATATGAAAGGAATAATTTATATATTTTTAAATTTGCTGAGGTTAGATTTGTGGCCTAGGATGTGGTCGATTTTGGAGTATGTTCCATGGGCTGATGAGAAGAATGCATATTCAGTTTTGTTGGAATAAAATGTTCTGTAGATGTCTGTTAAGTCCTGATGTTGAATGGTTAAGTTTAAATCTAAAATTTCATTGCTTAGCTTCTTTTTGGAGGATCCATCCAGCACTGCTAAAGGGGTGTTAAAATCTCCAACTACTATGGAACTGGAGGAAATCAAGTTGCTCATGTCTGTTAGAGTTTCTCTTATAAATTGAGGTGCTTTCTGATTGGGTGCATAAATATTAATAATTGAAATCTCATCATATTGAGTATTACCTTTGACAAATATGAAGTGTCCATTCTTATCCTTCCTTATTTCGGTTGTTTTAAAGACTATTACGTCTACAAATAGGATTGCAACACCTGCTTTTTTCTGCTTTCCATTTGCCTGGAGTATAGATGACCATCCCTTCACCTTAAGTCTATATTTGTCTTTTAATGTAAGATGAGATTCTTGTATGCAGCAGATATCTGGCTTGAGTTTTTGTGTCCAGTCAGCCAACCTGTGTCTCTTTAGAGGACAATTTAAACCATTCACATTTATTGAGAATATTGATAAGGCTTTCAAGGGTCAGGTGGACATTTTTAATCCTTTTGTGACGTTGGAATTTGATCAAAATTTTCTGGGTGGGTTTACTTTTGTGATGGAGGATTATGTTGGTCTTTATGGAGGATAGGTCTGAGAAAATCATGGAGAGCTGGTTTAGTTATGGAAAATTTATTCAACATGTGAATGTCGTTAAAGTATTTAATTTCTCCATCATAGATGAAACTCAGTTTAGGATCCTGGTTTGAAAGTTATTTTGTTTTAGGAGATTAAAAGTCAATGACCATCCTCTTCTATTTGAAAGGTTTCAGCAGGGAGATCTGCATTTATTCTAAATTCTTGTAGGTGATAGATTTTTTTCATCTGGCTGCTTTCAGAATTTTCTCCTTCATATTAACTTTAGTGAAATTGATTATGATGTGTCTTGGGGATGTCTTATTCGGGTTGCATTGTGCTGGAGTTCTGAAACTGCTATCTGAAGTTCAAAATCTCTTGGCATGTCTGGAAAGTTCTCCTTCATAATCTCATGGAGAAGAGACTTTGTGCCTTGTGAAGCCACTTTGTCACTTTCAGGAATCCCTATAAGACAAATATTAGTTTTCTTCTAATTATCCGTGAGCTTTCTGAGAGACTGATCTGTTTTTGCCCTCCATTTCTCTTCCTCTTTGAGACTTTGGGAGCATTCAAAAGCTTTGTCTTCAATGTCAGAAATCCTTTCTTCTGCTTGCTCCATTCTGTTACTGAGGGATTCTACTGTGTTTCTCAGATCTCTGAGGGCTGCAACTTTTTGTCTCAATGTGTCAAAATCTTTGGTCATTTGTTCTTTGCATTTGTTGAATTATTGAGACATCTTTTGGGTTACTGCTTGGAATTCTAATTCAATCTTGTTTGCTATCCAGATTCTGAATTTGATTTCTGACATCTCAGCTATTTGTTTGTGCATGGGATCTTGTGCTGTGTCTGCCCCATTGATCCTTGGGGGAGTTTATGTACTCTGATTATTCATATTGCCAGAGTTTTTCTGTTGATTTCATCTCATGATTGTTTTTCACCATTGCCTCTGGCCATCCTCGGAGTTGGGGAGGTGTCTCTCCAAGATTAGACCCCAGCGGGATCACTCTATTGTTGCTGGATCTTTGTAGGGAGTGATCCTGTGTAGTTCCTCTGGGGCTGCCCCAGCCAGGGACTTCTGGTTGTGGAAGCAGCTCTGGAGTGTGACACACCTGGATCCAGCAACAGGGCGGGAGGTTTTGCGCACTGTTCTGGGAGTGCCTGGTGCCCAGTAACTTTGGCACAGATTGCCCAAGGCTCCAGCAGTCTCTGGCCAGGAGAAGGGCTCTACACAGAGTCATGGAGGGCTCCAGAGGGCACGCGGCTACAAGAGTCCCTGGTCAGATAAGCGGGCCTGTGTGGAGGCAGGGAGGGTACAGGAGGGAGGGTTTAGGTTTGCGTGGCTCCCGCAGTTTGTGGTCAGGGCATGTGGAGGCCTGGCGGGCTCAGGTCACGGGTCGGCATTCGTGAGGCAGCTCTTATGTAGGTCTGGGCGGCGCCAAGCCCAGGAATTTGAGGTTGCTATGAGCTGTGATGCCACTCACTCTACCCAGGGCAAAAGCCCAAGGCTCCATTGTGCCAAAACTGGTCTCACTCTGCCCCTGAGGGTTAAGGCTGTGAGGCAGCTCAGTCCCCACCTTTAGGCTGCTCAGTCACTAGGTTACTAGCTCCCACCCCATCCTTGCTCTGCGACCCTGAAGGGGGAGCTTGCTGGGGCAGTTCCCTCACAAGGCTCCCTGTGGCCCACAGCCGAACACTATTAGCTCCATCAGGCTCAGTGGCTCAGTCTGGGGCCCTAAGACAATGCCCAAAGTTCTCACATTCCTGCTCAAGCTCTCCCCAAGGCAGTTCAACTGAGTGCCAAGTCCAAAAACACCAAAACAGTTCACAGTAAGGCCTTTCTGGATTGCAGTCTCACTGCTGCTTGTACTTATGGCTGCCGGCAGGATTAGGTCGATCCAACACACGCAACCACTTGCCAGTTTTCCACTGTTTTTGTCCTCCTTTGGGGTCCAGAAGTCCCTTGCTAACTCCCTGTATCCTCAAAGGGATGATTATAGGAAGATCCCACCAGCCAGAGATGCCTGAAGTCTTATCTCCCCAAACTCACCGTGCCCAGTTGCAGGGAAGCTGTTACTCGGCCGCCATCTTGCTCCACCTCCCAAAACTTGCAGTTTCTGAACTCAAGTAGAGTTCAGGGATCAGTCACAAATGAGTTCCTGGAAGCTCTTATGAATGAGTTTATGTTCGTGATTAATAAAGGCTTTTCTGTAAATATGAGCAGTACTAATGACATTTCTCTGAAATTGGTAAAAATCCGTATTTATTCACAGTGCGTGCTTCCTAACACATCTTCTGACATTCTTGTGAATTACCTTTGCTTTGTTGCTGGTAGAATTAGCTCTGGGCTGCATCTTCCCCTCAGAACCAGTCATAGATCTAAATATTCAATGATTTCAAATTTATGGCCTAGAGTTGTAGACTCTTCCCTCCCTTAACTCTACCTGTCTCTAAGACTCAGAGTAGGGAAGTTGGATATGCTGAATATAAAAATATATGTTAACCAATACCTGGTAATATTTTCCACCCCCTTCCCCCAAGCACTGCCCTGGAAAACATCATGCCCAGCAGATACCATTAATTGGCCATACACCCCTCAGCACCTTTGGTCTTCAACAATGTCAGAAAACAGTTCAGTTCCAGTTTAATTTCCTTTAGCTGCTCTTATCTCTCCAAAGCTCCATGGCCAAAGTCTCCATGATGCTCTGCTATCTACTGCACTGTGTTTGAGGAAAAACAAATCTTTATGTGATAGAATTTCAAATAAGCAGAAATTGCAACTCTAAATGGTAATACAGACATGATGAAAGCACTATGGGAGACTCTATGCTATGGTGCTCACAGATGTATAAACAAGTGTTTAGGAGGCAGAGTGAGCCATAGCTATCATATCTACAAGTATGTTTTGAGCTTCGAGAAACAAAGTACTTAAAATGGTGGCTCCAAAAATACTCTCTCCCCTAACACAAAGTCCAGAAAAAGATGGCTGTAGGCTTAGTGCTGTGGGCTAGCCTGTGTTCATGGACCCAGGCTCCTTCCCTCTTTCTTTTCCATCAGCAGGTTGACTTGGTCCTTAGGCTTAACTACTCATAATCATGAGATGGCTACCGCAGCATCAGGCATCATCACAACTTCATACAAAGACATTAGAAGGGCTTGGTGCCTGTAGCTCAGTAGCTAGGGTGCCAGCCACATACACCAGAATTGGCAGGTTCAAATCCAGCCCGGGCCTGCCAAACAACAATGACAACTACAACAAGAACAACAACAAAAATAGCTGGGCATTGTGGCAGTCACCTGTAGTTCTAGTAACACAGTGCTACTTGAGAGGCTGAGGCAAGGGAATCACTTAAGCCCAAGAGTTTGAGGTTGCTGTGAACTGTGATACCACAGCACTCTACCCAGGGTGACAGTTTGAGACTCTGTCTCAAAAAAAAAAAAAAGAAAAGAAAGAAAGAAAGACATTAGTAGGCCACAAGAAGGGCTACTTCTCTTTGTACAACTCTGTGAATTTACTTCTCAGAACATTTCCCTTTAGTCCCATTGATTAATATTAGATTATATGCCCAAGCCCAACTGGCAAAGAAGAATCTCTAAAGTGACCACCAGCCTTTATCCAATGGGCCACCTCAGTCATGGGCAGGCTGCCAACAGTAGGGTGTTCAACTCATCCTGGTTTGCCCAGGACTTTCCCAGTTTCAACACTGAAAGTTCCACATTCTAGGACAACCCCAGTCCTGGGAAAATGCAATGGTTGGCTACTCATGTGTCATAATGTGCAGGCATAGGCTGTTGGAGGAGTGGAGCAGGGGGTAAGGATATGGCCATTGCCTCAGGAAAGAGCTGAAGTACAGCAAAGGGCATTCAGGAGGGATGGGAGGGGATGGTGTGTGAGCTACACTAAAGTGGAGCAGACAGGTCATAAATGGCATTTGGATGTGAAGATGAAGGAGAGCCAAGAGCATCTGATGGCTCTGAGATCCTGTCTTAGCTACCAAAGGCATTCATTCATTATCGCACCATTCTGTGGATCAGTAGTCCGGGCAGAGTGGCCAGACAGATCTTATGCTTAGCGTCTCACAAAACTGAAATCAAAGGCTACAAACTCCCTCAAATTGTTGTCAGAATTCTATTCCTTGATGTTGTAGGACTGAAGTCCAAGTTTCGTTGGCATATGACTCTTTTTAAGCCAACAACAGGACATCCTTTTCTTACCTTGACTCTCTGATTTTCTCTTGTGTCACTAGCTAGAGAAAGAGCACTACTCCTGTGATAGGATGAGGCCAAATCATCTAGGATGCCTCTCAATTTTCAAATTAGCTGATTATCAACCTTAATTATACCCACAAAGTCCCTTTTGCCAGATAATACATGGTATAACATATTGACAGGTATAACTCCAGGGGACAAAGTTAACAGGAGCCAAAATTCTGCCTAACACAGATGCTTTGGAAGTTATTGGTGACATTTTGCCAAAGCAAAGAAAAAATAAGTTTCTCACAATAAAGATTAGCCTACAAAGCTCTTGAGGACTTAAGCCATTTGGAATGCTCTCAAAGAAACATCTGTACTGAGGAGAAATGGGACTAGATGATTCCTAAGGTTCCATCCAACTCTAAGAACATATAATTCCAGTTTTCCAAATTGCTCTAGTCCTGCCACATAGAGGAAAATATGGTATGTGTCTTATTAATTTAACAAAAGAGAAATAAACAGAATTTTTCAGGAAATGACCAAACCCTCCCAATACAGACATTTTGATTTGCTATACAAACAACTTGCAGTGAAACTTGAAAGCAAGAACTTGAAGAAATAAACTTTTTTCTTGTCACTTTTCATGGAATTATTGGTTCAGAAAAAAAAAATACAAAAGTGTGAAGACACCTAAAGATTCTCTACATTGCCCCTGTTAGACCAGACACCAGATGATTGGGTGGTATTATAAAACACTCCCTTGGAAATGGCTGTAAGGATACCTCACTGATTCTTAGTTTCAGGGACCTTTCCCCTTTAGGCGACAGCCAGAGTGCTGAAAGTGGAAACAGACTGTGTGGCCCACCCTGACACCACGTTTTTATTGGTGGTAAAGGAAGAGAAATGTTTGCAGACAGGATGGAGAAAAGATGGGGGCTCATGAGATTTTGCTTTGGGGAAAAAACATCCCCATGATTCTAACACTCATCAGAGTGAGAATTTAAATAGACTCTCTTCTTTAGGTATTAAGTAAACACATGGCCCAGGACAAGATAAGGAGATAAAGAACAGCTTGACTTAGGCAACTTAGGCTGAAGTGCAGTATCCGACAGAAATGTGAAGCAAGCCCTGGTAGGAAAAATCTTGGTAGATGCTCATGATAGTGATTAAAACTTACACAGAAAGGTAAAGGGAAGAATGTATTTCTTATCTGCACAATTTTGATATCATAATATTTCATCTGACATAGCCAACAAAATAAGACTATAAAAAGAATATGCCTTGGAGACGCAGCTCCCCAAAGGGGCCCCAAAATACACAGTGACTCTCTGGACAAACAAGCTGAGAGATCACATCTTCCTGAATATGGGAGAGACTATCAGGTAATAAAAAATAAACAGAAAATGTTAAAATGAAGGTGAAAAGGTTAGGGCTGTTGAGAGAGGGGGCTTGTTATCATGATGGACACTCCACTCTGGATGCATCATCTCAACTAACTCACACAACAAGGCTGTAAGTAACCTGCTCACATTCAACAGAGTCAGCAAGAGGCAAAGCCAGGATGCAGAACACCACTCATAAATATGGTACCACTCTGAAAGGTTAGAGGTGGCATGCGATTCAAGAGATTGAAATCCCAATAATATCTCTTGCTTTTGTATGTCTTTCTATATGTAAGACACGAGAATCTTTGTGTCCAGCAAGACCACACAGAGGTCACTCTTGCTTCCAGCCCCCTGGCCCATGTGAGTTACTTTCTGTGGCACCATGATGAGCTGACCCTCCTTATCTGCCTGCTTCTGAAACTGAACCCATTATCTCACTGAAGTTTCATTCCACTTCTGGCCATTTATAATTGTTAGAAAATTCTTCCACATGTTAAGCTGTCATCAGTCTGCCTTTTAGTGCCTATTTCCCATTGTTCAAAAGTCTAAAAGAAAAAATAATAATAAATAAATAAATAAGTCTAAAGGAATACAGAAAAAGTCTGGAAGTTTCTCTACATAGGAAGCATATCATAGAATTGAAGGCAACTGTCACTACCCCAAATGTTCATTCCCTCAAGAAGAATAGTGTCAGTTCCTTCTATTATTTGTTTGTTTATTTATTTATTTAATTTTTGAGACAGTCACACTTTGTGCCCTGGGTAGAGTGCTGTAGCATCATAGTTCACAGCAACCTCAAACACTTGAGTCAAGAAATCCTCTTCCCTCAGCCTTCCAAGTAGCTGGGACTACAGACATCTGCCACAACACCCAGCTAGCTTTTCTGTTTTTAGTAGAGACAGGAGGACCATTCCTGTGGCTCAAGGAGTAGGGCACCAGCCCTATATGCTGGGGTGGTGGGTTCAAACCCAGCCCCTGCCAAAAACTGCAACAATAACAAAAAGAGGCAGGGTCTTGCTCTTGCTCAGGCTGATTTCAAGCTCCTGAGCTCAGGCAATGCACCTGCCTCAGCCTCCCAGAGTGCTGGGATTACAGGTGTGAACCACTGTGCCCAGCCAGTTACTTCTATCATTTCAAAGGAAACAAAGACTACAAACAGCAACACCGTAACCACAGTTGATGCCACTATTATCCCTTCTTCAAGGTCTAAGAAATAAAGGTCCCCAGAAGTAGGAGAATAATCAACAGGTCAATAAAAAGCATCCAATCAAAAGATTTATAAAAACCGTCCTACTGTAAAATACAGGTATAAGAAAGAGTCTAAGCTGAAAATGTTTAAATAGAGATTCACCCAAAGAAACATGAACAGCAAAGAATAATCTAAGGCATTAACATTCGTAAACTGTACTGCTACACATCTATTAGAATGGCTAAAATTTTACTTTTTTTAATTTCAGGTTAATGTGAGGTACAACCAACCAAATAACAATATTTGAATGTGTTAGGTAGAGTCCCTCTTGTAGTTGTGTCCTGCATCCAAAAGGTGTGCCATACACCCCTACCTTGTGCCCATTTCGTGGTAATACCCCAAACCCCACCCCTCCTCTTCCCATCCTTTGTCCCCCTCTCCCCCCAATTTGAATTGAAATGAGTTCTTCTCCTATGTGGGTGCAAATTAGATGGCCTCTGGCTTCATATTAGTATTGAGTACATTGAATATTTGCTTTTCCATTCTTGTGATACTTTACTGAGAAAAATGTGCTTCAAGTCTATCCAGGTTAATACAAAAGATGTGAAGTCATTATCTTTTTATGACTGAATAGTATTCCAGAATATACATATACCACAGTTTATTAATCCATTCCTGAATTGATGGGCATTTAGGTTGTTTCCACATCTTGGCCATTGTAAATTGAGCTGCAATAAACAATCTAGGGCCTATAAAATTATTTTTTTTTCTTCTGGGTAGATGCCTAGTAATGGGGTTGTGGAATCAAATGGGAGGTCTAATTTGAGTTCTTTGAGGATTCTCCATACTTCCTTCCAAAGAGGCTATATTGGTTTGCAGTCCTACCCACAGTGTAAAAATGTTCATATCTCTACATTCATGCCAGCATCTGCAACTTTGGGATGTTGTGATGTGGGCCATCCTCACTGGGGTTAGGTGATATCTCAGGGTGGTTTTGATTTGTATTTCTCTGATGATTAGGGACCCTGACCTTTTTGTTATATGTTTGTTGGCCATTCGTCTGTCTTCATCAGAGAAGGTTCTGTTCATGTCTCTTGCTCAGTGGTAGATGGGATTGATTAATTTCACTTTTTTTTTGTTGATTAATTTGAGTTCTCTATAGATCCTACTTATCACACTTTTGCCAGATTTGTAATATACAAATATCTTTTTCCATTCTGAAGTTTATCTATTTGCTTTGATTGTTGTGTCCTTAGTTGTGCAGTCAGTTTCATGAAAAACTGACAGCATCAAATGTTGACAAGGATGCAGAACAACCAGAAGTGCTCATACATTCATTGCTGGTAAGAATGGAAAATCGTTGAGCCACTTTGGAAAACATATTGACAGTATCCTCTAAGGTAAAGATATACTTGTCATAACCCTGCAACCCTACTTCTAGGAATTTATTTTAGAGAAGTGAAACATAATGTCCACACAAAGACCAAGACGTCATTGTTTATTCATAATAATACAAAACTGCAAACAACACAAATATTCATCACATAAAGGGGTGGTACCTCTGTACATAAAACACTACTCTGTAAATAAAGGAAAAACCACCAATTCACATAACAAATAGATGAATCCAAATGCATTTTGTGAGGGACAGAAGATGGAACCAAAATGCCATATTGCATGGTTACATTGATAGCTTATTCTGGAAAAGGAAAAACCATCAAACAAAAAAACAGATGCGGTTGCCAGGGAGTGAGTAGGGAGGAGAGGTGGACTACAAACATAAAGTATGATGGGATTTGGGGAAGTAAGAGAACTGATCTGTGGCAGATACATTGCCCTGTATATTGGTCAAAACTGATACAACAGAATGAGTAACTTTTACTGCACTATATGAATTTTTAAAAATCAAGATGTGAGGACAATACACAGTCCTCACAGAATAGAATACAGAGTGTTAAACATTAATCTGACAGTGTCACAGATTGAGAAGGTAACTGCCATGAAGAGAATGAGAAAGAAAACCACCAAAGTAACTCTGGAAAAAGTATTTGACAGGATATTCAAGTAAGACTAAAGACAAAAAGAACAATATGGTGATATTGTATCCTGCCCAGTATTTTTTCTTCTCACTATGGTACAGGTTAATGATTCTAAGACTACTTTGTGTGTGTACTAGAGCTAAACACATAAATATATGTTAGATAATGAAAGAGCCAGATTTCTCCTATTAGAGAAAGAAGTTACAAATAAGGAAAAGAAAAAAGTTAAAATGAGTCCTGTGGTGGTGTACTGGAATTAGAGATATCAGTATGAATTCATGGAGGATAGATAGATAGACAGATAATAGAAATTTCTGGGTCTGGCTTGACGCACATAGCTCAGTGAGTCGGGCGCCGGCCACATACACTGAGGCTGGTGGGTTTGAACCCAGCCCAGGCCTGCTAAACAACAATAACAACTGCAACCAAAAAATAGCCAGGTGTTGTGGTGGGCTTCTGTAGTCCCAGCTACTTGGGAGGTTGAGGCAAGAAAGTAGCTTGAGCCCAAGAGTTTGAGGTTACTGTGAGCTGCGACATCATGGCACTCTACCAAGGGCAACATAGTGAGACTGTCTCAAAAAAAAAAAAAAAGAAAAAAGAGAGATTTCTGTGTCTGCATGGGTTAATGTAGTTATTCATATTTTATTCTCCAGTTTTTCCTCTGAGAAGACCTAAAAGCAATGAAGTCTCAGTAACATTGAGCACACCCAGTGCCTAGATCTTGGTTTCTAAGTACTAAAATGTGCCAGGGCTTCTTGGAGAACTCCTGGGTTGAAGCAAGAAAATATAATATGAACCTGTAACATTTCAGGGGGCCAGAAGGTAAGAAAGTCATGAAGAAATAATGGGGGTGTATTGAAAGGAGAGAGGAGCTAATGTGAGAAAGCGCCCAGGAGCCCAAACCAGAAGATATCGAACAACATGGAAAACAACAGTATATTGGATTATAATCAACCAATTAAAACAAATCTCCCATTCATATTTATATCTCTATGACCCCATAAAGATGTAAATAATTGACTAAATCAGTAAATAGTACAAAAGGGAAAGTTAATCCCTATAGGAAAATTTCAATTAATAGATGCAAAAGAAATAATGAAAATATGGAAAATAACCACAGTTAAATACTTAGAGACAAGATTCACCAGTAGTTGATAATATTAGGTGGCAAAAGTTTTGAAAGGAGCAGGATATTTAAATAGCTTAATGATATCTCCCCAATACCCAACAAAGGGAAAAATGTAATTTTATTTTGGAGAAACCCAGCAAACCTCGATGGAGTGGTCAACGTTAGCATTGTCAGTAATGAGACACGTCAACATTACGTGCCCCCAATGCAAGGGGCACATCACCTCCATGAGATTCTTGCCCAAAATCCATCATCTCAGTATAATCGTAAGACAACATGAGACAAACCCGAACTGAGGGACATTCTACACAATAACTGCTCAGTACTTTCCAAAGCCCTGAAAGACAAAGAAAGACTGAGGAACCGTCCTGTTTGGAGGTCAAGGAGTTGTAACCCCTCCACGCAAGGTGGGACCCTGGGTTGGAAAACCTGACTCAGGTTTGTAGTTTACTCAGTGTTACTCTACCAATGTTAATATCTTAGCTTAGAGAACTGTACCAGGGTGATAGACGATGTTATGTTACATTTTTAAAAGTTGGGAAACTGTATAGTTTTTGCGATTTTACTGCAAATTCAAATATATTTTGGAATAAAAATTTTTAAACTTCATTTACAGATTCTTTAGAAAATAACAGTATTTAAAGTCGGTAGGTATTTAATGTTAGGAGGTATGTCCAAAGCTAAACTTGGAAGGAAATTACTTTTAAATTCCTTTATTGTTAAAAAGAAAGAATAGAAATGAAAGAACTGTAGACAGGATGGTACCACACAGCTGCGGTCCCGGCAACTCACAAGGCTGAGACAGGAGGAGCCTGTCAGCCCAAGAGCTTGCGACTGTCGTGAGCTGTGATGCCCAGCCACTGCATTGCAGCCTGGTTTTCTTGTCTCAAAAAAACAAAAACAAATGGTAACTAAAAACATTTCATTTAGGAAACTTAAAAATATAAACATGTTGTCTTCAAAACAGTGTTTCAGGAAAAAATGCACGTGTACATACATCCAATGGAAAGGGAAAGAATAGAAGCAAGTATCAATAAACTGGGGGGAAAAAGAAAAACAGCTAACTCAACCAGAAAGGGAACCCCAAGTATAGGAGTCAGAATCTGAGAAAAGGATATGACCATTTTTATCCATGGACAGAGAGACAACTTTTAAAATCCTAATCAATCAAATGCCATATTTTTTAAATTTTAATCAACTGAAATATTCTAGGAAAACATAAATTATAAAAATTGACACAAACTACATAGAAAACTTAAAAAGCCTAATAATGATGGAAGAAACAGTAAGGCAAACTGTTAAAAGGCCTACACACACAGAGTCCCAGACTTAACTAACTTTGTAAGTGAATTCTTTCAAATGTTCAAGGAATAGTTAATGCTTAACTCAATTAAACCATTTCCGAGAAGAGAAAAAGACAGAAAACTTGGTAACTCATTTTTAACAATGAGAATGATTCGGATGACAAAAAAATCCTGAAAAAGAATAAAAATTAAAATCTTCATATTGTGTAAGTGATTACTATCTCGTAGAGTTTTGATTCCTAATTTTAGAATTTTCAATTTCTTTCAAATTTGGAGAGAAAATGGAATAAAAAATAGGTTTGAAAAATACTGGCATCATTCTCTTTTGTCTGTTGTCTCTATTACAACATTTGCCCGAAGGAGAGACCTCGTGCATTCTCTGTAATTCTCGTTCTGAATGCGTCTTCCCGCCCAGTGCTTTCCCCAGGCCAGCTGTTCTACCCTGGCACATCTGTAGCAGCCATTCTTCTTCGCTGGTCCTTTGCACCAAGCTGCTCCTTACAGCTCTTGTACATGTTCTTTAAAAATGTGAATTAATCGGAAAGTCTAGCCATATTGATTTTTAGAGCTATGTTCCCCTTTTCTTCTTTATCAAAAATCATTTGTAATTACATTGTCAGAATTTAATTTTTGAGGGCATTTTATCCTTTGTGAGGTCCTCCCTTATAATGATTTTAGGTTTGGGATAACTGCTCTTTCTTCTCTAAACCTTTTGAAACTTAAATACCTAAGGACAAGGATTCGCATCTACTTTTGTCCAGGCTCCCTTCCCGAGGAGAGGGGGTTCGTGAGATAACAAATTTCCTTTCAGTTCTACTTAACTAGCGATTCTGCTCAAGTTGATAAAACACAGTGTTTTACTGAACTTGCTTTTTCTACGATAGGCCAAATCTCTCTTTTAAAACAAGGGATTCATGCTTCCCATTTATCAAGTATAAAGCAGGTCTAAGCTGGCATCCCTTTCTCCTACATTGATGCTAACAGAGTTAAACAACTCCAGAAAGTTAGAGAGCCTAACCAGCCCTCAGGAACATCTCTTACAAAACTAATTAAGCTCAAATGACTGTGTTTTCACTCTACCAGTTTTAAAGTACCCTGTAGACACTTCTGATGAGACAGAAACACACACAGTTTTCTCCCACTGGGCTCCTGAGAGCCACAGAGTTCTCACAGAAGACTGGTCACATCCTCTAAGGATGTTTAAACGTGGAGGCTATTAAAGGAGTTCTCACTGATAGCAGAGTTGACTTTGAGATCCATGCACAGAAAGCTAAGCAGGGCCAAGGCCTCCATTGTAAAACTGCATCGCTACCCTTGCTGCAGTGAAACTGCAGTAAGACACAGTAGGGCTTCTGGGAAATAAATATGGCTAGGATGTCAAACACCCTTGAGCATTTATTTAGAGGAAAAGATACCAGAGGAGGCCTCTCCCACTGTGTTCACCACTGAGCTGAAGGTGAACAAGGAAAGACAATTACGAGTATGTCCCAGGATCATTAATTTGTGTTTCTTTTTTTTTTTTTTTTTTGTAAAGACAGAGTCTCACTTTATGGCCCTCTGTAGAGTGCCGTGGCCTCACACAGCTCACAGCAACCTCCAACTCCTGGGCTTAAGCGATTCTCTTGCCTCAGCCTCCCGAGCAGCTGGGACTACAGGCGCCTGCCACAACGCCCGGCTATTTTTTGGTTGCAGTTTGGCCGGGGCCGGGTTTGAACCCGCCACCCGGGGTATATGGGGCCGGCGCCTTACCGACTGAGCCACAGGCGCCGCCCTGTGTTTCTTTTTTTTAATTCCTTCTGCCTTCCTCCTTCTTGTGGCCCACATTTCAAATAAGTTACTAAGCCCTTAATGAGTTTTTACATTTTTTTTTATTCCTTCGTGGGTTTTTTAAGAAGTTTTTTAGAGATAGTGATATATCTGTGTATGCACTATCTGTAATTAACCAATGTTAATTGGTAGAGTGAAAACACATTGGTTAATTACGGATAGTGCATCTTGGCTTTAGTTTTTTTGAAAATAAGGGAAATAAAACATCATATAGTGAGTACTATTTGCTCCCAACACCAATGCTCTTCCTCACTCTTTCCAGGGGATATTACACATACATTCACATGTGAACAATATGTATAATGTTTTGTGGGATTGTTTGTTTGTTTGTGACAGAGTCTCACCCTGTTGCCCAGGCTAGAGTGCAGTAGTACCAGCCTAGTTCACAGCAACCTCACACTCCTGCCTCAGTCCCCTGAGTAGCTGAGACCACAGGGGCCTGGCTGGTTTTTCTTTTCTTCACTTTTTTTTTTAAGTAGAGACAGGGTCCTCCTCTTGCTCTGGTCTCAAACTCCTGAGCTCAAGCGACCCCCCCTTTGGTCTCCCGGAGTGCTAGGATTACAGGCATGAGCCACTGCACCTAGTCTGTTTTATATACTTTTTTAACTCTACACAAATTTCTACTTGCTTCCGTCTCTCTCCCTCTCCTTATATGTATATATTACATACATATTTTATATGTACACAGATCCACACTATTTATGTATGTATATGTGTGTAAATAATATGTACGAGACCTTTGGATTTTATTAAATTTAAATAAATGTACTGTGTGGAACGTGTATCTCTGACATTCTGTTTGGAGGATTTGCAGATACGTTGCCATAGGCAGCCCTCGTTCGCGCATCTGCCTTTCTCCGTCAACATACCATAACGTTTTTATCCAGTTCTTTGCTATTACAAGCAGCCCTGGAGGGGACATGCCTTCAAGAACACACCGTGAGGGTTAAGTGTGTGTATCTAGAACTTGAACTGTTCATCCAGAGCAGAGGTCCACGAAGCAAATAAAAAGCATTTCAGGTTTCTTGCGGCAGGAAGTGCCTGTCCCAACTCTCCAGCGCTCCGCTGTAGCAGGGACACAGGGCAGGCAGTGCGGAAACGCAGGAGCCGGCTGCGGCGCTGCAACCCTCGCGTCTTGGCTTCGCCAGACACGGCCAATTCCCCCCCAGCCCAGCCGTGCCCATGGCCGCCCCCAGGACCCCTGACCTTGTGCTTCTCTGTGCTCTCCCTTCATAGATTCCTGCCTTCATGGCCTTTGCAGAGCTGAAAACAGAAATTGCTGTAAGTCAACAGATCCACCTGGTCTTTTTTTTTTTTTGTAGAGACAGAGTCTCACTTTATGGCCCTCGGTAGAGTGCTGTGGCCTCACACAGCTCACACAACCTCCAACTCCTGGGCTTAAGCGATTCTCTTGCCTCAGCCTCCCAAGTAGCTGGGACTACAGGCGCCCACCACAACGCCCGGCTACCACCTGGTCTTTAAGAGCCTAAATTCATGGGAAAGAGTGTGTGTTTGGGGTTCAGAGAAAAAAGAGGGGGGAAGAGAGGAGAGAATTTGAAAGCTACCAGAACACAAGGAGAGAGATGTTTCCCAGACATATTGGTCACCTTAGCACAGTAGGGGCACACTCCATAGTCCTCTGGGGTAAGGTGTAGCCAGACCACAAGGGAGGTGGGGGGGGTGAGCCCAGGAAACCGCCCAATAAGGGTCCCAGCCTACAGGAAGGGCAACGCCAGCAGAGCTGCCAAACTTCAGGAGCCATGAGCTTCCCCACCACCGCCAGAGGAGGGGAGCCCGGGAAGAACTCCCTGGGGCTCTGGGCAGCTGACCCTACAGGGCCATTCCCAACGCTGGGGAAGGAGAGAAGGAATAATCCCCCCTGGGAAATTTCCCTGTGCTTGGAAAGTTATTTTAAAGGTTAAAACAAGAGAGAGAGCGAGCTGGACTTTGATACTTACACAACTATATTTTACCTCACCTTCTGCCAGGGAGTCTAACTAGGCACCCCGTCCCCTGAGTTTTCTGTGCTTAGACGATGTTGAAAATCCTTCTACATTATGTTCCTAGTCCACCGTCTCCAGAAAACCCTCCCTGAGGACGTGAGCCATAGTTTTACCTTCTTTATTGGGACATAGAACGGTGGAGAGACTAAGAAGGAACACCAGAGTTACCTACGCCTGCATAATTCTTCCCAATCCTTCTAACCCTCAGTTTCCTCATCTTTAAAAAGACAAGAAAAATAGAGCTTACATGGCAGGGTTTTGTGAGAATTAGATGAAATGTGTCAAACATTTAAAATGCAGCAATTTCCTTTTAAAATGTTAATAATCATATATTTTTCCTTATTATTTCCCTTTGCACTCCTCTGGAGCACCTATTTCAACTGGGTGGCTGTGAGACCAGCTACCTGACTGTATTGTAATTAAATATGTATTTTTATCCTTTCCTACTATACAATGAACAACTCCAGGGAAAAATTCTGTTTTGTTCATCTTTTTATTTCTAGTACATGGTACACAATATAGTATATTAAATGTTTGTTAAATCATTGGCATTATGAAATTGATTAACAGCAATTAGCTTTATGTTCTAATTGACTCATGCATCAATCAAATGTAAGGGTAAAATAAGGATTTTTATAATTCTAAAGGACTTGGAAAGTTTACCTCCAATGAACCTCTTCTTAGGAAATGACGTGCAATACAAGAGAATAAGCCAAAGTAGGGAAAGATGTGAAATCTACAGACCAAAAATCCAACCCAGAAGAGGAGTAAAGAGAATTTCCAGATGACAGCCACATGCCTGGGTCACAACTAATTCAAATGGAGAGTGAGTTTGGGGAGCGGAGGAACAGGAGAAATTGATGGAATATCTCTCCAGGTTGAGAACTGGGGGAATTTTGTGAATATGACAAAGGGAACAAAAGGAATAGAGAGAAAGCAGACCCCATTTGAACTTGAACCTAGAGAAAGATCCTCCTGTGAGAAGCACAAGAATCATCCTATTCCTTCCTTACTAACAGGGATAGCACCCAGCACCTTTCTTGGTTTCGCATCTCTTTGAGATGACAAGTGCCGTGGGTTAGTTTCCAATGTTCAGAATCAACGCTGTCGAAGTCATGGGTGACAGCCCTACTTATATAACAAAAGGTGAATGTGATAAACTTGGATACTAGAAACGTAAGAATCCTGTGGCTTAAGTTTGAGAGTTAGAAAGGGAGGAGAACTAGTAGAGAAAATGATAAAAGAGGCAACCTCCTGATACCACAGGATGGGAATGTCCTCTGTGGCTGCTAGAAAAGAAAGAAGGATGGAAGGATGACATCTGAATTTGCAGATAGGACTAAAGAAGAATAACAACATAAATGTGCTCTACTTAGGAGACAGAATTGGTGGAGATGAAAGTGCCAAGCAGAAAGATAGAGTCGATTCTTCCAGATTAGTGTAACATACCCTTTGTCTGTACGGGCAGTCCCTGGGTTATGAATAAGTTTTGTAGCTTTGTTCTTAAGTTAAATTTGTATGTAAGTTGGGACAGGTACATTTACCTATTACCTGTGACAGCCTCCATCTCTAAGTGCGAGTTGTACATAAGTTGGATGTTTTTAACTTGGGACTGCCAATATAGAGATAACCTACAGAGACATAAGCACACACACATCTATTAACGAAGGCATAATAATTTTGGCCAACCATACAATACAACTACTTTTAAGGAACACAACAGGAAACATGTATAATCTTTATGAAATTGTTTATTATAGCAGAAAACAAAGAAAACCCAAAATAGGATAAATTTTGGTAGGCAAACTGCTGTCTAGTGACTCAATGAAGGACTCTTCACAGTGAAATGAAACAGGGCTAAATACATTGACATGGATGTCAGAAACATACGATTGTATAAGAGCGCAAATCACAGATCTCATCAATGTAATACCATTTTCAAGTTAATAAAAACAGGCAAAAGAAAACAGTGCATTACTTGGAGACAGATGCATACATATGAAAATAGTAGGGAAAGCAAGAGAATTAGTGGTCGGGAAGTAGAGAGAAAATGGGAGGAACACATACAGCACGTCAATATATTTCTCAAATTCAATGGTAGAGTCACAGCCACTACCCACTGTAGTAATACACTCCATAAATCACATATGCACTAAGTTTACTCTTGACTGTATCATATATTTCTGGTAAAAGCAATAATATATATGCCATGCCCGTGTACTTAACAAAAATTATATATGTGGGCATATATAATAAAAACAGTTTTAAAAAGAGACAGACTGCTACTTTCTGAGATGGAAAGGCTGGAATCATGTCCCAATTGTATTGCTGCATGGGGAAAAATTAAGATATATTTATGTCCATTTATAGAGGAAGAAGCTAGGAAGAATATATACAAATGTATACAGTCCCTGAGTTACAAACATCCAACTTATGTACAACTCATGCTTGTGACCAGAGACTATTACAGATACTACGTAAATGTACCTGTCCCAGCACACATTCAAATTCAACTTAAGAACAAACCCCATATGTATGGAAACACATGCATAGAAAGTATCTGGAAAGAAGATATACACAAACTCTGAGCAGGTGCCCCCTAGGAATTAGGACTAGAGTACCGAAAAGAGAATGAGACTTTATTTTCATTCTACATTGCCTGTGTTTTATACCTTTATATACAGAAGATTTATCAAATGATAATACTAAACAGCATACTACTGGGAATAGAGTAATTATAGTGTTGTAATTACAATTAATTCTTGTTTTATTTTATTTATTTATTTATTTGAGACAAAGTCTCCCTCTGTTGCCCCAGATAGAGTACAGTGATGTCATCATAGCTCACAGCAACCTCAAAGTCCTGGACTCAAGTGATCCTCCTGCCTCAGCCTCCCAAGTAGCTGGCACTACAATATAGTTAATTCTTATCAAGTACTTACTGTTGGCAAATAGTAAGCACTCAGTAAAAGTTAGCTTTATCTACTGTTATTATTATTATCTCTGTCATTCAGAGGGAAGCAGCCAGCAGGAAGAGTTGTAGGAAATGGGGATTAAAAAAAAAAACTGGAAAAGAGAACACCCAAGACATGATTACTGTCTCCCAGTAATTTAAGGGCCACTGCTGTTCAGAAAAATGATGACGTTCACTTTGTGTGTTTCCAAAGACAAGGACTGGACCACTGGACTGCAGACAGGACTTTTTTCCCCCAGCCTGAAAGAAGCTGCCTCAGGTGGGGGAGGGCTTACAGCCACTCACCAGATCTCAAGCTCAGCCCACTGGAGCCCTAACCAAGGATGACTTTTAAACACCTGCTATGAGATTCTGTTGTCCAAAGTCAAAGGCAGCAGAGCTCACTCGGAGAAGATAGAGCATACTCTCGAGGAATAAAGAAACGACTGGCATCCCTTCTCAAAGTGGAAAGCCATGTGTTGGCACTTACATTCCCAGGTAAATGCTGAAGTCTAAGTTATGTGAGGGTCCCCCAAAGGCTGAGCGCAAGCGACTGTCTTCATCAAAATATTTGAAGGAAGTGAAACCACTCTTCTCCTCGGAGGCGGGGTGGGGGTGGGGTTGAAACCTGTCTGAGACACAAAAGAATTCTGGAATGGGGTGAGTCAGGCTGAAACCGAGAGCAAGGGCAGCAGGAAGACAGAGGCTGGGCTGGACTACATCAGCCGGAAGGACTTCAGGTTGGGTCAAGGATAAAGTTGGAATGGGCCGTAAACAGGAATGAGAAGTCTGGCATTTTGTGATTTCTGGAGAATTCCTCTTAAATTCCCTTTCCCTTCAGTAAATACGATGAAAAACCACTGCCCAACCTGTGTGTGGTCTCCATGGCACACAAGAGCGGAGGTCACAGCCAGGACAGGCAGAGAGGGAGGGCCTGCAGCGCCGGCCACCAGGTGCTGCTGCGCAGAAGGGCAGCCCGCCCTCTACCGGCCGCCCGGGGGCACTGCGAGCGGGAGGCTTCCAGGCCGAACCTCAGCGGGGGAAGATGACAGCGCGTTTCTTGCCTGGCAGAAACAACGTTAATGCCTGTCTCTACCTGGAAATCTCATTAGCCACCAGGATGCAGAGAGCCGAAACGATCTTCACAGCCAACTAGAAATCTTGCGGAGAAGTGATTTTTTGAAAATGATTTTGAGGACCAAACGTGTAATCCTAGCACCCTGGGAGGCTGAAGCAGGAGGATCCCTTGAGCTCAGGAGTTTGAGACCAGTCTGAGCAAGTGCGAGGCCTCCTAGCTCCGTCCACACACACACACCCGCCCCCATCTCTACTAAAAATAGTAAAACTACCGGGGCCAGTGGTTCACGTCTATGATCCCAGCTAATTGGGAGGCTGAGACAGGAGGAGCGTCGCTTGAGCCTCAAAGTTTAAGGTTGCTGTGAGCGAAAATGACACCACAGCACTCTACCCAAGGTGATAGAGTCTGACTCTGTCTGAAAGAAAGAGAGAGAGAGAGAAAGAAAGAAATTGATTGTGAAACCGAGTTGGCTACATCATTATAATCTGTTTGCTCAGTGACTGTCAATTTGCAAAAACCCTTTCTCATGTGTCATCCCCTATGAAGGACTGTTTCCCTCCTTTGCAGAGGAACGCTGTGCTGTGTGTTCCTTCCGGTGTGCTGCACAGCACAAGTGACACATCTCTTCCTGGCTTGTCCTTCAGTTTTGTGTCCACCATACCATGCAAACCAAAGGCCGAATGTTTGTGAGCATCCATCAGCCTCATGCTGGGTGCTGTAAGCTCAGAATGCCCAAGGGCACTGGAAGCAAAGCTTTGAGACCAGCGCTTAGGCCAGCATTTCACGCTCCAGGAAGCTATACTGGAAAGACTGAAAGAGGACAAGGCCTCTGACATTTATGGATTATTCACGGGAGCCCACACGCGACCCACACCGTTTCCTTGCTTTATATAGCATTACTGGAGAGTTCATAAAAGAAGCAGGCTTTTCTTCTCAGCAGAGGTGCAGTGCTCTGTAATTACAAGACAATAAAGGGAAGGTGGGATAGGGCCAGCAGTGTGCAAGTGTCCCTGATAGCTGCAAGTTAAACTTTTGGTGCCAAACTCACTCTGCCATTTGAATGAACCAAGCCAGCCTGAGGTTAATGAGACAGAAGAGCAGTAGCCGATGGAGTAAAGCCCCCTCGTCTTATCCCACTCGAGGTGGTGAGCCCCTTAGCACCTTGTCAAACACTAAATTTAATCCTGGTTTTATTTTCAAATTGCTTTTCTTCCAAATGCACTAACCATTAAGCGATAGAGGGAAAGGTCCTTTTAAAATGATTTACTATGTGTTAACAGCTAAAGAGAACCCAAACAATGTCTCCATAAAGACCCACAATCACGTTTTTAATTAAGAGCCACAACTTTTAATGGAAGGCATAATATGCCCATTCATTGCAGGATACTAGCCTCTGCCCGGTAATCCTGCAGTCAAACTCAGGGGAGGAATAACCGCATTCACTTCACACCTCAAAGTCTTCTGTTAAAAAAATATAATAACAACAATAATGTAAGATCGCTTTAAGAGTTTGAGTTTTGGAATTTTAACCCAGAGAAAGAACACATTTTGTTCAATTACAGGGACACTTGGGGTTCTATGCCGACAATAGCTGGCTCAGTGCTCCGGTAACTCTGTCCCCCCCTAAGTTTTACTATGCGGGAGGCTGTGCTGAATGTTCCGTGTGTGTGTGTGTGTGTGTGTGTGTGTGTGTCTTGCCTGGTAAATTCCTGCCCATACTCTGGGGAGGCTGTGCCCTTTGAGAAACAAACTGTTACTTACTGTCTCTTTTTCAAACTGGCCCCTTAAAATGCTTTTCCTTCACCAGCTCTTTTATTTAAGACTAAAATTTAACAATCTAGCTGAACAGAGTGCCTGTCAGTTTGTAGAAGGAGGAAATATTAATTGTGTCCTCCACTATTTGTATTTTGCTTTCCAGGCTCACTTTATCCTGCAACAGGACAAAGCGGTGGTTATCCTCATCTGTAGAGGGAACATGGAAACTGAGAAGGTAAGGGATCTGCTCGTACCAGTCGCTGTGGACTAAGAAAGGGTGGGTAGGTGGGTGAAGGGGTTCAGGACTCACTGCCCCCCAATATGGCACCTTGGCGTTTGAGAAAACAGCAGAAGCAAAAAAGGTCACTCTCACCTTCCCCTCATCCTTCTGCCCTGGAGCAAATGATGAAACCCTCATTCAAGAGAGGAAAGGAACGTCTTTATTTCTGAGGGAAGAGTCATAAGGAAGAATCTTAACAAACAGACCTTGCTAAGTACCCCCAGTTCATTACCTACTTTTTAAAAATCCAATCGTACTTCTCTACAAACATCTATTTCCCTATCAAAACCCAAGCATAAAAAAGTACACAGGTATACATGGAATACTATGCAGCCTTAAAGAAAGATGGAGACTTTACCTCTTTCATGTTTACATGGATGGAGCTGGAACATATTCTTCTTAGCAAAGTATCTCAGGAATGGAAGAAAAAGTATCCAATATACTCAGCCCTACTATGAAGCTAAATTATAGCTTTCACATGAAGACTATAACCCAACTATAGCACAAGACTATGGGGAAAGGGCCAAGGAAGGGGAAGGGAGGAGGGAGGTTTTGGCGGAGGGAGGGTAATGGGTGGGGCCACATCTATGGTGCATCTTAGAATGGGTACAGGCGATTGCACTAATGTACACAGCTATGATTTAACAAGAAAAAAAAAAAAGAAGTTCAAAGCACAGTAAAAAAAAAAAAAAGTGCATAGGTATAACTGGTCATGTTGGCTGATGCCTGTAATCCTAGCACTCCAGGAGACTGAGGTGGGCAGGTAAGCTCAGGAGTTTGAGACCAGCCTCAGCAAGAGTGAGACTCCCATGTCTACTAAAAACAGGAGGAAAAACTAGCTGCGTATTGTGGGAGGTGCCTGTAATCCCAGCTACTTGGGAGGCTGATGCAAGAAGATCACCTGGGCCGAAGAGACTGAGGTTGCTGTGAGCTATGATGCCACTGCACCCAGGTGACAGAGTGAGACTCTGCCTCAAAAAAACAAAACAAACAAACAAACAAAAATACACAAGATGACCTATTTCTTCGCGTCTTCATTTCTGAAGGCTCCTGTGCCAGATAAAACTTGTATTAAATAAATTTGTAATGCTTTTCTCTTATTAATCTGTCTTTTATTATAGAGACCTCAGCCATGAACACAGCCGTGGATGACGAAAGATGCCTCTTTTCTCCTACGTGTGGCTAGATATAGGAAACCCCATCTTTCTCCTCAAGGAGTTGTGGGTCTTGTTGGAAAGGCAGGGTTTGAAGACATAGAAACAGAACTCTGTGAATCCATTGGGAACTGAGGGGACAGACAGCATTACTAAAGTTCAGAGGGGGAAACACCTGCTGTGGAGCTTTAAGATAGAGTAGCATTTGATCTTGACTTTGAAGGACTCGCAGAGTTTCCAAACACAGAAGGAGGTGAAAGACTGAAGTGAATTATGTATGTCAGAATCTGCTTAACTTGGTTCTTTGTGCCACCTTCTGGAGTTTTGCTATATCCACACACCACCTGGACACCCCAGGTATCACATCCTGACTGGACACTCAATCATAATTTCTCAGTATTTTTCTTAAAACGTGTTACCTTAAGAAAACCTTTAGTGTTTTTTAAAGCTAACTTTATATCCATACTATTAGGCAGGCAAAGCTCCACCCTCATCCTCTTAGGATTCCACGTGGGCCTAAGAATGAAAGTGACATAAAATAGATTAACTGGAGAAAAGCACAGGCACAACTCATTTTATTGTGCTTTGCTCTATTATGTTTGACAGATATTATATTTTTTTACAAATTGAAGATTTGTGGCAACCCTGAGTCAAGCAAGTCTTCCAGAGACAATTTTCCAACAGCGTGTGCTCACTTCATTAGCATTTTTTTTGCAATAAACTACTATTTAGTAGAGGTATGTACAATATGCAGCAAGGCTTGCCAGGAGTTTTGGGGAAAAAAACAAAATGGAAGTATGCATAATGGTTTTTTTGACAGAATGTTGCACAATCTAATAGATTTCAGAATAGTAAAGAAATAACTTTCATACACATTAGATAGCTAAAAAGTTCACGTGACATCATTACAATATTCACTAATTGCAGTGGCCTAGAACCTAACTCACACTGCTCTGAGGTGCGCCAGCATACAAATTTATCTAATAGAAATGTCACTGGGCCCAGGAGTTCTCCTAGGGAAGTGAAGGCCTACGGAACTAATTGGACTCAAACATTTACATACTGAATTGAACAAAGAATAATAAGTTGTAAAGCAGTGAAGAGTCTTAGAAGATAATAGTTATTTTATCAAAGTCTGTACAGAATTCTTTCAGTCTCAACTTCACATCCTTGAGGATAAGAAGGTTATTCCCTTTGCTACAGGGTGAGTGTCTTTTACATGGTTTGTCATCTCCTCCTGCTTTTAAGGAACAGTGTGAAGCCAGCATGATCTTCTTGCATCTTCAAGTACCTTTCACTTACATGGTCAACATGCCCCTGTTAGGTTTGGGGGGGTGGCCTATTTTTAATGCCTTCAATATTGCAACTCGAAAAGTAGAATCATTTGGTCAAAAGTTGAGAAGCAACCCAAAAGAGTACATGGGTAAAAACACAAAATAATGCTGTTACATTAAAAAAAATTAATTAGAAAATAATGCTGGAATAAAACTCAAAATGAGAAATCTTGGTAATTTACAAAAAAATTTTTACATTGTTTTTTTTTATTTATTTTATTTTTTTAATTAAATCATAGCTGTGTACATTGATATGATCATGGGGCATCATTCACTAGCTTCACATTGTTTTTTTTGATACACATTAAAACTAAGGCATAGCACTTCCTACTGAAACATTATCAGATACCACTGTTGATGCATGTGCCACATTTTGGGGAAATGGTGGAAACAAAGTCTCAGGGGAGACTCTTCCACCCCAGAGACCCCATCTGTACTTCCCACTGCCCTGTCTAGCTACTTCTTCTGGGGGGTTGAAGTCTGTCTGTCTTGCATGTTCACAGGGAGGTAACATACACCTATTATCAAAAGCAGTATGGATATTTTTCAAAAAGCTAAACAAATTACCATATGATCTAGCAATCCTATTACTGGGTATATATCCAAAGGAAAGAAATCAGCCTGCCCAAGAGTTATCCACACTCCTGTGGTCACTGCAAGCACTATTCACTAAGACAAAGAAACAAAGTCGGTATCTCTCAGTAGATGAATAGATAAAGAAAATGGTGCATATATGCAGTGGAATACTATTTAGCCATTAAAAAGAAGGAAATCGTGTCACTTGCAAACCACATGGTTGAGCCTGGAGGATATTATGATAAGCAAAATTAACCAGGCACAAAAGGGGCAGATACTGTGTGATCTCACAGGGTGTGAGAGCTAAAAAGTCACTGTCATAGAAGCAGAGGGTAGAGTGGTGGTTGCCAGCAGCTTGAGCAGGGGGGAGATGTTGATCAAAGGGTACAAACTTTCTGCTAGAAAGGAGGGGTAAGGTTTGGTAAGCTATTGTGCAGAATGCTGACTATAATAAATTATATATTTCAAAATTGCTAAAGAGCAAATTTTTAGTGTTTTCACCACCAAAAAGTAAATATATGAGGTCATGGATAGGCCAATTAGCCTGATTTAAGTTGTTCAACAATGTAAAAATATATCAAAACTTTGCATTGTACCCCATAAATATATATAATTGTTCCTTGTCAATTAAAAAATTTATAAAATACCTGAAAGGGACCATTCCCCAACTCCAGCATGTGTTAGACTCCTTTTCTGCCTTTCCAGAAGACTCATTGCGTGTCAGCACAGATGCAGGCTTTCCTTGGCTCACTGTGGCATTACTTCAGGGCCACTGCCTGAAGTCGGGCTCACTGAGAACAGTCAACCTTTGCTCAGGCGCCCATTCCTCTGTAATCATTCTGGGACCGTGGGCTCAACTGTCTTCCCTAAACCACCCTCATCCCTTCAGAACCCGCTATTCCCAAAGTGGGGGGCTGAAGAAAGCCCACTGGGTGTGGGGGAAGTACAGTGATGGTAATTCATTCTATTGAAACTTCCAAAAATACTGTGGGAGCAATTTAAGTTACAGAAGGTGTAAAATGTTGATGAACGTGCCCTGACACCACGCCTGTAATCCATACGTTCTGCATGAAACAGACTGCCAAGGCTTTGCCTATTTCAAACAGATCTTAGAAACCACTGATGGAATCATACACTTCAAAGGCAAGTTACATTGCTTTTTTTGATTCACATTAAAACTAAGGCATAGCACTTCCTACTAAGACATTGTCTGATACCACTGTTGATGCGTGTGCCACATTTTGGGGAAATAGTGGAAATAAAGTCTCAGGGGAGACTCTTCCACCCCAGAGACCCCATCTGTACTTCCCACTGCACTGTCCAGTTACTTCTCCTGGGGGGGTTGAAGTCTCTCTGTCTTGCATGTTCACAGGGAGGTACCCATTTGGGCTCAGCTAACTACATCTGCATCTTTGAATCCAGAGTCCCTTGAGAAGCTTCTGTGCTATGTTAACATTGTACTCATCTTTGTGCTTGAAATATTCGCACTGTTCGTCCCTGAAGGAAGCCTCAGAATCTGCAGGCCAAACAAAAACTACTTTGAAAGTAAAAGGACTAGGAACTAGGGCATTTGATCATTGTTAGAATGCCTATTCCTCTGGTTTCATTCCTGGCTGAACCCACTGCCAATAATTTCCTATCCCCATTTAACCATATCTCACCACATTAGACACAATAAGCTTCCACCACATCAAACAAAGGTTAGATTGCTAGAGCACAGCCCTTGTTTCAGCTTCTTTGGCCTGTTTGACCAAAGAGAGGGGCCTAATGAAGTGGTGGCTGCCAGTAAGACCCCCGAAGGGAGCCGGGTGGGATGGTGAACCAGTTCCTCTCCGTGAGAATGCACAACCATGGAGACGCCAGCCTGCCCACCACTGTCATGGCACTCATGTCTGGGACTGAGAAATGACACCCCATCTCTCTGCTTTGAAGAAGCTCCATCAGGATACGGAAAAGAAATCTTATAAACCCCCTTGCTCTGCCATCATTAGTCTAAAGGCTATCACTGCTATGGAATTCCCTGACGTTGCCTTTTAATGTGTTCTCCTACATTGGGAAGAAGCTTAGGTAGATTGATCTCATCCAATGCTGTACTTTTAAAGCAGATTAAGTATGAGACACCTGTATGCCAACTACTGTGTTGGAGATGGTTATGTAGCTATGCAGTATTAGTCCACTGTCCTAGAACAAACCTGGCATTTTAATGTTATTGCCTTCTTCATGTATCTATATTACAAAGAGATGTAAGAATACAAAAGCAGGCGATGTTGCATGTGTCTGGGGGATTCTGGTTTATATATCTAGTGAGCCCACCCCACAGGGAGCAGGGTGTCCTAAGACTGGTTTCAGGGCTTAAAAGCCAAGGCAGGGTTATGGCACCAGCTACAATCATCCAGCCAAAGAGGAGGACCCACTCGTGGTGAAGTCTGAAACCCATGCATCGAATTAGCAAAGGGACAGAAAAATATGTCACCAGAAAACAGAACTGAAGCTGAAGAATCATGATGTGGAAAGGTTGGCAATGGCCTTGAGAGAGGGAGAGAAGCCCAGGTGTGGGCTACAGGAGACGGAGAGCATGGCAGTCTGGGTCCTGGTAGTTTTCCTATCACAACAGCTCTCATTCTTAAGTGCTCATGAATTTCTTTTCTTTCTTTCTTTTTCTTTTTCTTTTTTTTTTTTTTTTGTGTGTGTGACAGAGTCTCACTTTATCACCCTCAGTAGAGTGCTGTGGCATCACACCTCACAGCAACCTCCAACTCCTGGACTTAGGCGATTCTCCTGCCTCAGCCTCCTGAGTCGCTGGGACTACAGGTGCCCACTACAACGCCCGGCTATTTTTTGTTGCAGTTTGGCCAAGGCCAGGTTTGAACCTGCCACCCTTGGTATAAGAGGCCAGCGCCCTACCCACTGAGCCACAAGCACCACTCAGTGCTCATGAATTTCCTCACATTTAGATTATCTTTCTTTTAGTATCTTATACCCAAAAGAAATCTGGCTGGAATGTAAGTCATGACATTTGAATGAGATATAAAAGGTGAATAGCAGTTTGACAAGCAGGGAAAGGGGTTGGGCATTCATCTTGAGAAAACATTTAGCACACAAACTTAGCGTACCAAAGAGGTTTCCATCATCAGGCAGTTTACAAGGCATCATTTTCAGTCATAGGAGGGACACCTGCATGGAGATCACTCAGGGTATTTCCTTGAGCTCCTCTGCCTCTGTCCACAGCCTGCCCTACTGGCTCCAGAAGATGATTGGCAACAGGCTGACATTCTAGATTCAATGCAGGAAGCAGAGGATGATTGCACAGTGAGCTGGCTCTCTGAGAGTGCACAGCATAAGTGGCTGAAAGTCCAAACAAAAACTTGCACATCCTTGTCTATAGCATCACTATTCACCATAGAAAAAGGGGGAAATAACCTAAGTGTCCATCAATAGGTGAGTGGGTAAACAAATGTAGTGTATCTATCCAGTGGAATAGTATTCAGCCTTAAAAAGACACAGAGTACTTACACATGGATGAACCTTGAAAATCTCAGGCAAAGGGAAATAAGCCAGACACAAAAGACCTCCTTTTACTTGATTCCATTCAATAAAATATCCAGAAGAGGGAAATCCATAAAGGCAGAAAATAGATTAGTGGGCTCGGCACCTGTAGCTCAGTGGTTATGGCACCAGCTACATACACTGAGGCTGGCAGGTTCAAACCTGGCCAGGGCCAGCTAAACAACAATGACAACTGCAACAACAACAATAAAAAAATAGCCAGGCATTGTGGCAGTCACCTGTAGTCCCAGTTACTTGGGAGGATGAGGCAAGAGACTCTCTTAAGCCCAAGAGTTTGAGATTGCTGTGAGCTGTGATGCCACAGCACTCTACTGAGGGTGACATAATGAGACTCTGTCTCAAAAAAAAAGAAAAAGATTAGTGGTTTCCAGGTGATGAAATTCAGGACATATTGCCCCAAACTATGGCACCTTGACATATTAAATATTTCAGTCTGAAGGAACTTCAGAAAGGACATGAGTGGGAAGAATTTTCTAACCTTCCCTAAAGCAGGTCATGAAAGTCTCATGTGAGAGGTCACTTGCACACCCAGAGGAAAGAAATTTCCTTATCCCTGAAGACACTGGGGCACAGAATTCAAACAAAGGGACTTGCCAAGGCTCCCCTGGTTCGTTGCTGTTGGAGCACACCCTTTCTGTCCCATCACATTTCTTCACGACTTTCCATTCTTCATCAAACCCAGCACAACACTCCTCCAGCTTAGCTGCTTCTTCATGTTATTTCCATAAGAAAGCTACCGTGTCACATACAACTCACAGTAAATGCATGTGTGTGCTTTGCTCTTATTAAGCTTTTTTTTTTGTTGTAGGGCTTCAGCCATGAGGATAGGTAGAGAAAAAGTTGCACTTCCTCCCCCACGCAGGGGAGCAGGGGGGATAAGTGGAGAGAGACCGCTAAGGGGTGAGGGTTTCCGTCTGCGATGGTGACAGAGTTCTGCTGACAGTTGCACACAATCCACCCAAGTGCTTAATGCTACCGAGTTACACACGTTAAAATGCTAGATTTTATTTTATGTGTATTTTGTCACAATCAAAAAAATACCAAAAACATGTAAGTGGCTGAAAGGAGAACTGGAATTAACTATGGACTAACTGGAAGGCTCTCTGGGGCATGTAGCAACAACAGAGCCACATGGAAGGGGATGCATGCCCACCTGATCTGTCAGGTAGCCAGACAACCTGTTTGCTGCGACAAGTCATCTTTGTTTGAGAAGTTCTGTCGTACTGGTGGAGGAAGAGGTGAGCTTCAGAAGAATCACATTTGGGTTCAAATCTCAGCTCTGCCACTCCTGAAAGTATTTAGATCGTTGGCATATTATTCATGCTTTTTGCCATCATCTGAAAAATAAGATAACTATTATTAACTATTACCCACCAGGTGCTGAGGTGATGATTTAAAAGAAATAATATATGTCAAATATGTGACAGTAACAAAAAATTCCAAATCATATTCATGACAAATAGAATATATAAATAGACAATGAGACCCTGTAAATAGACCCTTGACCCACAACCTGCAGTCACTTTCCCTTATCTACAATAACCAGTCCAGGAAGCCAGGCCACCATAAGTTGTGGGAAAGCGGACTGCTAATGAAACTGCCCTTACAAACTGAGGAAGGAGTACAAGGCGAGACCTAGATAAGGGCTGCCAGAACTCCTCAAAAGAGCAGGCTTTGCTAAAATAATGTTAATCATCAGCCATTGTCCCCTCATTTGCTTGAGCGGATAATAGTCACTGTTCCCTATTTGCTTCTTTACCCTGGACCCATGCATAGCCCTCCTAGGGAACATCACCTGTTTGGGACCTGGGGGTAGTTTAGAGATATCCTTCAGGCCGTGCATTCCAGTACAGGACCCACCCAGCTGACTCGGTCAGGTCCTGGACCTCTGACCCAAGGTCCTTCACTCTGGTACCTGACCCACGCAGAAAGCAGCCTAGACAGAAGGATTGATGGCTCCTCACTGAAACCAGCCAACTGGAAGACCCTGACTGGCTGATCTTCTGCCCACAAAACTATCTTTAAAAGCCCTGTCTCCTCCATTCTTGGAGAGGCAAATTTGAGTTATTTGAGAAATTCTTCTTTGCTCAGTGCTGTGCTGAATAAGCTCTTTCTCTGCTGTAAACTCTGCTGTCTCTGGATATTGGCTTTCTCTTGGGCAGAGGCCAGATGAAAACTAACCTTCCCCCAACAATGCAGGAATCCAAGCAATAACCCCCTACACAAGGAGCCCAACATGATCAGGACGTGACTGATCACTGACAGCTTCCCTAAATTTTGTTCCTTCATCCCTCTTAGAATCAAGCCAAGAAAGTGGAAGGGAGGAAAAGAATAACCTTCTTCCTCTATCCATCTTGGCTTCTCCGGCGGCGGCTCTGTAACTTAGGCTGGCAAAAGGCAGACTAATGAGCCAACAACAGTCACTTGCTGACAGGTGTCTCACACATGTACGTTAGCCTCTTGCAGCCATGATGTGCTGTTTGAAGGCCCCTGGCATCCCTGGCAAGGCCCAGCTTCGGTAGGTTAGAGTCTGTGAGTACACCTTTAGCTGGGACACATTCTCCTGAAAGGCAAGTCTCCTGCTCGCAAAGAAATAGGCATGCCGAACGGGTCCCGTGCTGCACATTACGTGAGATCCCGTCACATGCCCTCCCTCCTCCGCCAGTCACCCTCCCCTGCCCCTCCCCTCTCGCAACTCACCCTACCTCCTTGCTAGACTACATTTGTGTTTTATCCTTCATATGAGCATGTAAATGCTTATATATTGGTTTCATATTAATATTGAGTACATTGAATTTTTTTTCCATTCTTGAGGGGCTCTTCTACAACTTGAACTTGGAAGTGAGAACAATGCAATCTAAAACTTTATACCCTCATGTTAATTTGAAATTAAAAAAAAAAATCTAAGCAGGACATAACTGTAAGAGGGACTTTATCTAACAAATGCAATCAGTGTAACCTGCTTATCTGTACCCTTAATGAATCCTCAACAATAAAAAAATAATAAAAATAAAAATAAAACCTGAAAGGAAGCCTTCCAGCTCAAGATCTTTGGTGCCTTCCTGAAAGTTCTCTGAAATAACAATAAGTTAGGAAAGCCTTAACCTCAAGCAATTGAAGGAACAGGAGAGGGAAAATTGTCAGTTTCAACAAATGTCCAGAAGACTCAGAAGGGATGCCGCAGTGTTGATAGTTGCAGCAGGCAGAGCAACCGGCAGCTGGAAGCAGCAGCTGGGAGCACAGGAGGGCGTCAGAGAGAAGACAGTTGCCCCTGTGCAAGGGAGAAGGTGGTGGTAAGGCAGATCTCCAAAATGGAGGGATTTGTTGAAAGCCTACGCTGGGCAGATCTTCTGGCCTTAGCATCCACTCCATATGCAAAACTCAAGAAGCTGATACTTACCACTGGGGGAAAAAGAAACAAAAATCAAGGACTGCATGTCTCCGACAAGGCACAGTGACTCCCACCTGTAATCCTAGCACTTGGGAGGACAAGGCGGGCAGATTGCTTGAGCTCAAGAGTTTGAGACCAGCCTAAATTAGTTGGGCATCATGGTGGATGCCTGCAGTCCCAGTTACTTGGGAGGCTAAAGCAGGAGGATTGCCTTGTTACCTGACAAAAAGGGTCCAGCCGCCTGTCACTGTCAGCCAGTATGCAGAGATGGGGATAGGTCCACCAAACTTTGTCAGAAGGCCAGGGATTCCGGAAAACAGTGAGAATAGCCCCTTCAAGACTGTTCTGTTCCATTTCCAAAATCACAGTTATATACAGAAAAGCTTACAGCAAAAATCATGTTAACCTTTATCTTAAACAACAATAACCAGCGTAACCCATGACCCATAATAAACAAGCATCAGCATTACCTGTGACCCAAAACAACATTCCAATTCAAAAGTTACTGTCAAAGAGAGGCAAAGCAAGATGTCGGCCAAGTAACAGCTTCCTTGCATCTGGGCACCGTGAGTCTGGGACATAGGACTCCAGGCATCTCTGGCTGGTGGGATTTGCCTATCATCACCCCTGTGAGGATACAGGGAGTCAGTGAGAGAGTTCTGGACCCCAAGAGGAGGACTAAAACAGTGGAAAAACAGCAAGTGGTCGCCTGTGTTCAATCCGTCTAAACCTGCCCACAACGTCCACAGGCATGAGAACTTAAAGAGCAAGAAGAAGTGAAAGGAAAATTAGGGAAAGGAAACAGATAAAAGAAATCACTCGTGAGAAAGAATCAGCAGAAAACTCCAGGGAACATGAAGAACCAGTCCAGAACAACCCCGCCAAGGGACCATTAGGTACCTACTGCAGATGATACCATCTATAAAGAAATGCTAGGAATGACAGAAAGGGAATTTAGAATACACATGTTGAAAACAATGACAGAAATGATGTAAACAATGAAGGAAACTGATAATAAAGTGGAAAATAACCAAAAAGAAATCCATAAAAACAATCAATAAGAGATGAACGATATGAAGAATATAAAAAGGATATAGCAGAGCTGAAGGAACTGAAACAGTCAATTAGGGAATTTAAAGATGCAATGGAAAGTATCAGCAACAGGTTAGACCATTCAGAAGAAAGAATTTCAGAGGTAGAAGACAAAGTTCTTGAGATAACTAAGATAGTAAAAGAGGCAGAAAGAAAGAGAGAGAAAGCAGAACGTTCACTGTCAGAATTATGGGACTTTATGAAGCATTCCAACATACGAGTTATAGGAATCACAGAAGGGGAAGAAGAATGTCCCAGAAGAATAGAAGCCATACTAGAGAATATTATAAAAGAAAATTTCCCAAATATCACCAAAGAGTCTGACACACTGCTTTCAGAGGAATATCAGACCCCACATCGCCTCAACTCTAACCGAGCTTCTCCAAGACACATTGTGATGAACCTGTCCAAAGTCAAGAAAAAAGAAAAGATTCTGCAAGCTGCCAGGAGTAAGCGCCAGTTGACCTACAGGGGCAAATCCATCAGACTGACCGCAGACTTCTCTAATGAAACTTTCCAAGCAAGAAGACAATGGTCATCTACCTTTAATCTACTTAAACTGAACAATTTCCAGCCCAGAATTCTGTACCCTGCTAAGCTAAGCTTCAAAATTGACGGAGAAATCAAATCATTTACGGATATACAAACACTGAGGAAATTCGCCACAACAAGACCAGCTCTACAGGAAATACTTCAACCTGTTCTGCACACTGACCACCACAATGGATCAACAGCAAAGTAAGAACTCAGAAATTAAAGGACAGAACATAACCTCCACACTGATGCAAAAGATAAAACTAAGCAATGAACTCTCACAAAATAAGACAAATAGAATGCTACCACACTTATCAATTATCTCAATAAATGTTAATGGCTTGAATTCCCCACTGAAGAGACATAGATTGGTTGACTGGATTAAAAAGCACAAGCCATCCATTTGCTGTCTGCAAGAAACACACCTGGCTTCAAAAGACAAATTAAAGCTCCGAGTCAAGGGTTGGAAGACAATTTTTCAGGCAAATGGAATTCGGAAGAAAAGAGGAGTTGCAATCTTATTTTTAGATTCATGTGGATTTAAAGCAACTAAAGTCAAAAAAGACAAAGATGGTCACTTTATATTGGTCAAGGGAAAAATACAACAAGAAGACATTTCAATTCTAAATATTTATGCACCCAATTAAAATGCTCCCAGATTCTTGAAACAGACCTTACTCAGTCTGAGCAATGTGATATCTGATAACACCATAATAACAGGGGACTTTAACACTCCTCTTACAGAGCTGGACAGATCCTCTAAACAGAAATTAAACAAAGATATAAGAGATTTAAATGAGACCCTAGAACAACTCTGCTTCATAGATGCAAATAGAACACTCCACCCCAAAGATAAAGAATATACATTGTTCTCATCACCCCATGGAACATTCTCCAAAATTGATCACATCCTGGAACACAAAACAAATATCAACAGAATCAAAAGAATTGAAATTTTACCTTGTATCTTCTCAGACCATGAGGCACTAAAGGTGAAACTCAACTCTAACAAAAATGCTCGACCCCACACAAAGGCATGGAAATTAAACAATCTTCTGTTGAATAACAGATGGGTGCAGGAAGAAATAAAACAGGAAATCATTAACTTCCTTGAGCATAACAACAATGAAGACACAAGCTACCAAAACCTGTGGGATACTGCAAAAGCAGTTTTGAGAGGAACATTTATCGCTTTAGATGCCTACATTCGAAAAACAGAAAGAGAGCACATCAACAATCTTACAAGCCATCTTATGGAATTGGAAAAAGAAGAACAATCTAAGCCTAAACTCAGTAGAAGAAAAGAAATATCCAAAATCAAATCAGAGATCAATGAAATTGAAAACAAAAGAATCATTCAGAAAATTAATGAAACAAGAAGTTGGTTTTTTTAAAAAATAAATAAAATAGATAAAACATTGGCCAGACTAATGAGGAATAGAAAAGTAAAATCTCTACTAACCTCAATCAGAAACGATAAAGGGGAAATAACAACCGATCCCACAGAGATACAAGAGATCATCTCTGAATACTACCAGAAACTCTACACCCAGAAATTTGACTATGTGAAGAAAATGGATCAATATTTGGAATCACACCCTCCCCCTAGACTCAGCCAGGAAGAAATAGAGCTCCTGAACAGACCAATTTCAAGCACTGAGACCAAAGAAACAAGAAAAAAATCTTCAAACACAAAAATGCCCTGGTCCAGATGGCTTCACCCCAGAATTCTATCAAACCTTCAAGGAAGAGCTTATTCCTGTACTGCACAAATTATTCCAAAAATTGAGGAAGAAGGAATCTTCCCCAACACATTCTTTGAAGCAAACATCAACTTGATACCAAAACCAGGAAAAGACCCAACCAAAAAGGAGAATTTCAGACCAATCTCACTCATGAATATAGATGCAAAAATTTTCAACAAAATCCTAGCCAATAGATTACAGCTTATCATCAAAAAAGTCATTCATCATGATCAAGTAGGCTTCATCCCAGGAATGCAAGGCTGGTTTAACATACGTAAGTCCATAAACGTTATCCACCATATTAAAAGAGGCAAAAATAAAGATCACATGATCCTCTCAATAGATGCAGAAAAAGCATTTGATAAAATCCAGCATCCTTTTCTAATTAGAAAACTGACGAGTATAGGCATAGGTAGCACATTTCTAAAACTGATTGAAGCTATCTATGACAAACCCACAGCCAATATTTTACTGAATGGAGTAAAACTGAAAGCTTTTCCTCTTAGAACTGGAACCAGGCAAGGTTGTCCTCTGTCACCTTTACTATTCAACATAGTGCTGGAAGTTCAAGCCAATACAATTAGGAAAGACAAGGAAATAAAGGGAATCCAAATGGGAGCAGAGGAGGTCAAACTCTCCCTCTTTGCTGACGACATGATCTTATACTTAGAGAACCCCAAAGACTCAACCACAAGACTCCTAGAAGTCATCAAAAAATACAGTAATGTTGAGGATATAAAATCAATGTCCACAAGTCAGTAGCCTTTGTATACACCAATAACAGTCAAGATGAGAAGCTAATTAAGGACACAACTCCCGTCACCATAGTTTCAAAGAAAATGAAATACCTAGGAATATACCTAACGAAGGAGGCGAAGGACCTCTATAAAGAAAACTATGAAATCCTCAGAAAGAAAATAGCAGAGGATATTAACAAATGGAAGAACATACCATGCTCATGGATGGGAAGAATCAACATTGTTAAAATGTCTATACTTCCCAAAGCAATCTACCTATTCAATGGCATTCCCATCAAAATGCCAATATCGTACTTTCAAGATTTGGAAAAAATGATTCTGCATTTTGTATGGAACCGGAAAAAAAACCCGTATAGCTAAGGCAGTTCTTAGTAATAAAAATAAAGCTGGGGGCATCAGCATACCAGATTTTAGCCTGTACTACAAAGCCATAGTGGTCAAGACAGCATGGTACTGGCACAAAAACAGAGACATAGACACTTGGAATCGAATTGAAAACCAAGAAATGAAACTAACATCTTATAACCACCTAATCTTCGATAAAGCAAACAAGAACATACCTTGGGGGAAAGACTCCCTATTCAATAAATGGTGTTGGGAGAACTGGATGTCTACATGTAAAAGACGGAAACTGGACCCACACCTTTCCCCACTCACAAAAATTGAGTCAAGGTGGATAAAGGACTTAAATTTAAGGCATGAAACAATAAAAATCCTCCAAGAAAGCATAGGAAAAACACTGGAAGATATTGGCCTGGGGAAAGACTTCATGAAGAAGACTGCCATGGCAATTGCAACAACAACAAAAATAAACAAATGGGACTTCATTAAACTGAAAAGCTTCTGTACAGCTAAGGAGACAATAACCAAAGCAAAGAGACAACCTACACAATCGGAAAGGATATTTGCATATTTTCAATCAGACAGATAAGTAGGATCTATAGAGAACTCAAATTAATCCACCTGAAAAAAGCCAACAATCCCATATATCAATGGGCAAGAGACATGAATAGAACTTTCTCTAAAGATGACAGACGAATGGCTAACAAACACATGAAAAAATGTTCATCATCTCTATATATTAGAGAAATGCAAAGCAAAACAACCCTGAGATATCATCTAACCCCAGTGAGAATGGCCCACATCACAAAATCTCAAAACTGCAGATGCTGGCGTGGATGTGGAGAGAAGGGAACACTTTTACACTGCTGGTGGGACTGCAAATTAGTACAACCTTTCTGGAAGGAAGTATGGAGAAACCTCAAAGCACTCAAGCTAGACCTCCCATTTGATCCTGCAATCCCATTACTGGGCATCTACCCAGAAGGAAAAAAATCCTTTTATCATAAGGACACTTGTATTAGACTGTTTATTGCAGCTCAATTTACAATCGCCAAAATTTGGAAACAGCCTAAATGCCCACCAACCCAGGAATGGATTAACAAGCTGTGGTATATGTATACCATGGAATACTATTCAGCCATTAAAAAAATGGAGACTTTACATCCTTCGTATTAATCTGGATGGACGTGGAAGACATTATTCTTAGTAAAGCATCACAAGAATGGAGAAGCATGAATCCTATGTACTCAATTTTGATATGAGGACAATTAATGACAATTAAGGTTATGGAGGGGGAAGCAGAAAGAGGGATGGAGGGAAGGGGGTGGGGCCTTGGTGTGTGTCACACTTTATGGGGGCAAGACGTGATTGCAAGAGTGACTTTACCTAACAATTGCAATGAGTGTAACCTGGCTTATTGTACCCTCAATGAATCCCCAACAATAAAAAAAAAGAAAAGTTACTATCCTAAATCAATTGCCCTAAACTAATCAAGACACACACCTTTAAGTTAAAGGTGAATGTACAAAACAGAAAGAATGGGAGACGTGAGGAGAAGGTCACGTATGACCTACCCAACCAGACCAGCTGTGTCATCTCAACTCCAGCCTGACTGACTCCATTTTATTCTCATTACATGTGCTTTCAGCCTAAACCCAGGAGTTGGAGGTTGCTGCTAGCTATGACACCAGGAGTCTCTACCCAGGGTGACAGAGTGAGACCCTGTCTCAAAAAAAAAAAGAAAGAAAGTAAAGAAAAGAAAAAGGAAAAGTAAGCAAAGACTGAATGTCTCTCTTATAAGGAAACTAAACATACTTGTTCTAAAATAGTCAACATAGCAGTGCCTGTGGCTCAGTGGGTAGGGCACCGGTCCCATATACCAAAGGCAGCTGGTTCAAACCCAGCCCTGGCCAAACTGCACCAAAAAAATAGCTGGGCATTATGGCAGGCGCCTGTGGTCCCAGCTACTCGGAAGGCTGAGGCAAGAGAATCGCCTAAGCCCAGAAGTTTGAGGTTGCTGTGAGCTGTGACGCCACAGCACTCTACTTAGGGCAATAAAGTGAGACTGTCTCTACAAAAAATTAATTAATGAATGAAATAAAATAGTTAATAGTCACTTCAGACAAATTGGTTTCTAAAATTTCTTTCTTTTTTTTTTTTTATTTATAGAGACAGAGTCTCACTTTATTGCCCTCGGTAGAGTGCCATGGCATCTAACAGCTCGCAGTAACCTCCAACTCCTGGGCTTAGGTAATTCTCTTGCCTCGGCCTCCCGAGTAGCTGGAACCACAGGTGCCCACCACAATGCTCGACTATTTTTGTTGTTGTTGCAGTTTAGCTGGGGCCAGCTTTGAACCCGCCACCCTCGGTATATGGGGCCAGCACCCTACTCACTGAGCGACAGGCGCTGCCCTCCAAAACTTCTTTAAGCATCCAAAATTTGCACAGAGAAAGGGCAACAGAAGCAGGATTGAATTTTATTTTTTTTTAATTTTTTTTATTGTTAAATCATAGCTGTGTACATTTGTGCAATCAAGGGGTACAATGTGCTGGTTTCATATACAATCTGAAATATTCTCATCAAACTGTTCAAATAGCCTTCATGGCATTTTCTTAGTTATTGTCTGTAGACATTTGTATTCTGCTTTTAGTAGGATTGAATTTTAAATAAATAGATCTATTGTTTTTTTAAAGAAAATAAGCTTTGTATGCTTTGCTCTATTATCCTCAGCCTGGTCTGAAGCTGTTTCTACTTCAATTTTAGTGATGTCCAAGCATGCCTAACACAATTTGGGGGCTTCGGTCCAAAAATCTATTTTCTTACAGCCTGAGGGTCTAGGAAAAACTAAGTGGAAAGGAAAAATGTTGGAGAAGCACTGTGACTCATGACAAGGACTTCCAGATTAGAGGAGAGAAATCACTCTACATACAGTGAGCAATGGCAGCTCAGGTGTCCAGAATCACTCATGGTTTTCAAAGAAACTAAAATTCTCAAGATCTATATGATTTGAAAACTCCCAATGCTGAGGTGAGGAAGCACTGTCTAATAAAGGAAGTGTATTAAAGAGGAAGGGTAGGAGATTAAAGATGGCGACCGAGTAACAGCTTCCCTGCAACTGGGCATGGTGAGTCTGGGGAGATAAGACTCCAGACATCTCTGGCTGGTGATATCTGCCTATAATCATCCCTTTGAGGATACAGGGAGTCAGCAAGGGACTTCTGGACCCCAAGAGGAGGACAAAAGCAGTGGGAAACTGGCGAGTGGTTGCATGTGTTCGATCTACCTAATCACACCAGCAACCATGAGTACAAGCAGCAGTGAGACTACAAACCGGAAAGGCCTTACCTGTGAACTATTTCGGTGTTTTTGGACATGGCACTCAGTTGAACTGCCTTGGGGAGAGCTTAGGCAGGAGTGTGGAGAAATTTGGGCATTGTCACTGAGAGCCACTGAGCTGGGCTACAGGGAGCCATTGTGTGAGAGAACTGCCCCGGAAATCTCCGCCCTCAGGGTCCCAGAGCAAGGAGCGGGTGGGACCTAGTAACCTAGCAAATGAGCAGCCTAAAGACAGGGACTGAGCTGCTTTACAGCCTTAACCTTTAGGGGCAGAGTGAGACAGTTTTGGCACACTGGAGCCTTGAGCTGTTGCCCTGGGTAGAGTGCCGTGGTGTCACAGCCCATAGCAACCTCAAATTCCTGGGCTTGGTGCTGCCTGGACCTCCATCAGATCTGTGCCACAATCCCGCACCAACCAGGCCTCCACATGCCCTGAACAGGAACTGCGGGAGCTGTGCAACCCTGTGTCCTCCCAGCCTCCACACTGGCCCGCTCATCTGGCCAGGGATACTGGTAGCTGCATGCCCTCTGGAGCCCCGCCTGCCTCTAGGCAGAGCCCTTCTCCTGGCCGGAGACTGCTGGAGCCTTGGGCTCTCTGTGCCAAAGTCACTAGGTGCCAGGCACTCCCAGAACCATGTGCACCACCTCCCGCCCTGTTGCTGAATCCGGGTGTGTCATACACCAGAGCTGCTTCCACAACCAGAACTCCCTAGCTGGAGCAGCCCCAGAGGAACTACACAGGGTCACTCCTTACAAAGATCCAGCAACAATAGAGTGATCCCACTGGAATCTAATCTTGGAGAAACACCTCCCCAACTCTGAGGACAGCCAGAGGCAACGGTGAAAAACAATCATGAGGCGAAATCAACAGAAAAATTCTGGCAATATGAATAATCAGAGTACATAAACTCCCCCAAGGATCAATGGGGCAGACACAGCACAAGATCCCATGCACAAACAAATAGCTGAGATGTCAGAAATCAAGTTCAGAATCTGGATAGCAAATAAGATTGAATTAGAACTCCAAGCAGTAACCCAAAAGATATCTCAAGAATTCAACAAATTCAAAGACCAAATGAGCAAAGATTTTGACACATTGAGACAAGAAGTTGCAGCCCTCAAAGATCTGAGAAACACAGTCGAATCCCTCAGTAACAGAATGGAGCAAGCAGAAGAAAGGATTTCTGACATTGAAGACAAAGCTTTTGAATGCTCCCAAAGTCTCAAAGAGGAAGAGAAATGGAGGGCAAAAACAGATCAGTCGCTCAGAAAGCTCACGGATAATTAGAAGAAAACTAATATTTGTCTTATAGGGATCCCCGAAAGTGACAAAGTGGCTTCACAAGGCACAGAGTCTCTTCTCCATGAGATTATGAAGGAGAACTTTCCAGACATGCCAAGAGATTCTGAAATTCAGATAGCAGGCAGTTTCAGAACTCCAGCATGACTCAACCTGAATAAGACATCCCCCAGACACATCATAATCAATTTCACTAAAGTTAATATGAAGGAGAAAATTCTGAAAGCACCCAGATATAAGAAAACCATAACCTGCAAGGAGAATATTAGAATAACTGCAGATCTCTCTGCTGAAACCTTTAAAGCTAGAAAAGGATGGTCATTGACTTTTAATCTCCTAAAACAAAATAACTTTCAACCCAGGATCCTGTATCCAGCTAAACTGAGTTTCATTTATATGGAGAAATTAAATACTTCAATGACATTCACATGTTGAAGAAACTTGCGATAACTAAACCAGCTCTCCAGGATATTCTCAGACCTATCCTCCATAAAGACCAGCATAATCCTCCACCACAAAAGTAAACTCACCCAGAAAATTTTGATCAAATTCCAACTTCCACAGTCGCAAAAGGATTAAAAATGTCCACTGGACTCTCGAAAGGCTTATCAATATTCGCAATTAATGTGAATAGTTTAAACTGTCCTCTAAAGAGGGACAGGTTGGCTGACTGGATACAAAAACTCAAGCCAGATATCTGCTGCATACAAGAATCGCATCTTTTTTTTTTTTTTTTGTAGAGACAGAGTCTCACTTTATGGCCCTCGGTAGAGTACTATGGCCTCACACAGCTCACAGCAACCTCCAACCCCTGGGCTTAAGCAATTCTCTTGCCTCAGCCTCCCAAGTAGCTGGGACTACAGGCGCCTGCCACAACGCCCGGCTATTTTTTTTTTTTGGTTGCAGTTAGTCCGGGGCCGGGTTTGAACCCGCCACCCTTGGTATATGGGGCCAGCGCCTTACTGACTGAGCCACAGGCGCCGCCCAAGAATCGCATCTTACATTAAAAGACAAATATAGACTCAAGGTGAAGGGATGGTCATCTATATTCCAGGCAAATGGAAAGCAGAAAAAAGCAGGCGTTGCAATCCTGTTCGCAGACACAATAGGCTTTAAACCAACCAAAATAATTAAGGATAAGGATGGACACTTCATATTTGTTAAAGGTAATACTCAATATGATGAGATCTCTATTATTAATACTTATGCACCCAATCACAATGCACCTCAATTTATAAGAGAAACTCTAACAGACATGAGCAAGTCAATTTCCTCCACTTCCATAGTAGTTGGAGATTTTAACACCCCTTTAGCAGTGCTGGATAGATCCTCCAAAAAGAAGCTAAGCAAAGAAATTTTAGATTTAAACTCAACCATTCAACATCTGGACTTAACGGACATCTACAAAACATTTCATCCCAACAAAACTGAATACACATTCTTCTCATGAGCCCACAGAACATACTCCAAAATCGACCACATCCTAGGCCATAAATCTAACCTCAGAAAATTTAAAAAAATAGAAATTATTCCTTGCATCTTCTCAGACCATCATGGAATAAAAGTTGAACTCAATAACAACAGGAACCTGCATACCCATACAAGAACATGGAAGCTAAACAACCTTATGCTGAAGGATGGATGGGTTATAGATGAGATTAAGGAGGAAATCACCAAATTTTTGGAACTAAACAACAATCAAGACACGAATTACCAGAACCTCTGGGATACTGCAAAGGCAATCCTAAGAGGGAAATTTATAGCGCTGCAAGCCTTCCTCAAGATAATGGAAAGAGAAGTTAATAACTTAACGGGACATCTCAAGCAAATGGAGAAGGAAGAACATTCCAACCCCAAACCCAGCAGAAGAAAAGAAATAACCAAAATCAAAGCAGAATTAAACGAAATTGAAAACAAAAGAATTATACAACAGATCAATAAATCCAAAAGTTGGTTTTTTGAAAAGATCAATAAAATAGATAAACTTTTGGCCAACCTAACCAGGAAAAAAAGAGTAAAATCTCTAATTTCATCAATCAGAAATGGTAATGATGAAATAACAACAGACCCCTCAGAAATTCAAAAAATCCTTAACAAATACTACAAGAAACTCTACTCTCAGAAATACGAAAACCTGAAAGAAATAGACCAATACCTAGAAGTACGCCACCTACGAAGACTTAGCCAGAACGAAGTGGAAATATTGAACAGGCCTATATCAGGTTCTGAAATAGCATCAACTATACAAAATCTCCCTAAAAACAAAAGCCCAGGACCAGATGGCTTTACGTCAGAATTCTACCAAACCTTTAAAGAAGAACTAGTACCTATACAACTAAACCTTTTCCAAAATATAGAAAAAGAAGGAATATTACCCAACACATTCTATGAAGCAAACATCACCTTGATCCCCAAACCAGGGAAAGACCGAATAAGAAAAGAAAATTATAGACCAATATCACTAATGAATATTGATGCTAAAATACTCAATAAGATCCTAACAAACAGAATCCAACAACACATCAAAAAAATTATACACCATGACCAAGTGGGATTTATCCCAGCCTCTCAAGGCTGGTTCAATATACGTAAATCTATAAATGTAATTCAACACATAAACAAACTAAAAAATAAGGACCATATGATTCTTTCAATTGATACAGAAAAAGCTTTTGATAATATCCAGCATCCCTTCATGATCAGAACACTTAAGAAAACTGGTATAGAAGGGACATTTCTTAAACTAATAGAGGCCATCTACAGCAAACCCACAGCCAATATCGTATTGAATGGAGTTAAATTGAAATCATTTCCACTTAGATCAGGAACCAGGCAAGGTTGCCCATTGTCTCCATTGCTCTTTAACATTGTAATGGAAGTTTTAGCCATTGCAATTAGGGAAGAAAAGGTGATCAAGGGTATCCACATAGGGTCAGAAGAGATCAAACATTCACTCTTCACAGATGATATGATCGTATAGCTGGAAAACACTAGGGATGCTACTACAAAACTTTTAGAGGTGATCAAGGAATACAGCAATGTCTCAGGCTACAAAATCAACACCCATAAATCTGTAGCCTTTATATATACCAACAATAACCAAGCCGAACAAACAGTCAAGGACTCTATTTCTTTCACAGTAATGCCAAAGAAGATGAAATATTTGGGAGTATACCTAACAAAAGACATGAAAGATCTCTACAAAGAGAACTATGAAACCTTAAGAAAAGAAATAGCTGAAGATGTTAACAGATGGAAAAACATACCATGCTCATGGCTGGGAAGAATCAACATTGTTAAAATGTCCATACTACCCAAAGCAATATAGAATTTTAATGCAATTCCTATTAAAGCTCCATTGTCCTATTTTAAAGATCTTGAAAAAATAACACTTTGTTTTATATGGAATCAGAAAAAAACCTCAAATAGTAAATAAAACATTACTCAGCAATAAAAACAAAGCAGGAGGGATCACGCTACCAGACCTGAGACTGTACTATAAATCCATACTGATCAAAACAGCATAGTACTGGCACAAAAGCAGAGAAGTAGATGTCTGGAACAGAATAGAGAACCAAGAGATGGATCCAGCTACTTACCGTTATTTGATCTTTGACAAGCCAATTAAAAACATCAGTGGAGAAAAGATTCCCTATTTAACAAATGGTGCTGGGTAAACTGGCTGGCAACCTGTAGAAGATTGAAACTGGACCCACACTTTTCACCATTAACTAAGATAGACTCTCACTGGATAAAAGATTTAAACTTAAGACATGAAACTATACAAATACTTGAAGACAGTGCAGGGAAAACTCTTGAAGGAATCAGCCTGGGTGAATATTTTATGAGGAGGACTCCCCAGGCAATTGAAGCAGTATCAAAAATACACTACTGGGACCTGATCAAACTAAAAAGCTTCTGCACAGCCAAGAACATAGTAAGTAAAGCAAACAGACAGCCCTCAGAATGGGAGAAAATATTTGCAGGTTATACCTCCGATAAAGGTCTAATAACCAGAATCCACAGAGAACTCAAACGTATTGGCAAGAAAAGAACACGTGATCCCATCTCAGGGTGGGCAAGGGATTTGAAGAGAAACCTCTCTAAAGAAGACAGACGCACAATCTACAAACATATGAAAAAATCTCATCATCCTTAATCATCAGAGAAATGCATATCAAAACTACTTTGAGATACCACCTACCCCCGGTAAGAGTAGCCCATATAATAAAATCCCCAAACCAGAGATGTTGGCGTGGATGTGGAGAAAAGGGCACACTTCTACACTGCTGGTTGGAATGCACACTAATACATTCCTTCTGGAAGGATGTTTGGAGAACACTTAGAGACCTAAAAATAGACCTGCCATTCGATCCTATAATTCCTTTACTAGGTTTATACCCAGAAGACCAAAAGTCACAATATAACAAAGACATCTGTACCAGAATGTTTATTGCAGCCCAATTCATAATCGCTAAGTCATGGAAGAAGCCCAAGTGCCCAGTGACCCACGAATGGACTAGCAAATTGTGGTACATGTATACCATGGAATACTATGCAGCCTTAAAGAAAGATGGAGACTTTACCTCTTTCACGTTTACATGGATGGAGCTGGAACATATTCTTCTTAGCAAAGTATCTCAGGAATGGAAGAAAAAGTATCCAGTGTACTCAGCCCTACTATGAAGCTAAATTATAGCTTTCACATGAAGACTATAACCCAACTATAGCACAAGACTATGGGGAAAGGGCCAAGGAAGGGGAAGGGAGGGGGGGTTTTGGTGGAGGGAGGGTAATGGGTGGGGCCACATCTATGGTGCATCTTAGAATGGGTACAGGCGATTGTACTAATGTATACAGCTATGATTTAACAATAAAAAAATTGTAATAAAAAAAGTCTTCCTCATGTCAGCTAAAGAATCATGAGGTTCATAAATTTGGAAAGAAGAGCTTTATATCTTATAAAGTGTTGCAGCCTGCATGGTGGCCATCATGCAGGCTGGAAATCTTAGTGTTCAGCAGAACCAGAAGCAGGTACTTCAAAGGACAGAGGGTAACACAGGAATGAATGTATGCTGAACCCAGCTGCTAAGTACATATATTCAACAGGTTCTAGGAGCAGCTACAAATATTCATGATGGGGGAAGCATGTACATGCATAGTAAGCAAACATGTATGTTACTTAATCCTGTTTTCTCTTTGGGTTGGAGATTTAACATTTAAATATATTAAAATTAGAATCAACATATCAAAGGGTGAAATGGAGGAAATAAAGGTATCTTTCGTGCTGCCTCTATAAACTGAAAAGAACCAGTACATTCCCTTATCTGGAAGAAACGCTGGTCAGTCGTGTGGAAACCACAAATAAGGAGGGGAGTCCAGCAGAAATCAGTGGTGGAGCAAGCCTTTTGAAAGGGCGGATTTCTGTTCTTTGTTTTTTTGACAGGGTCTCACTCTGTATCTTGAACTAGAGTACAGTGATGTCATCATAGCTCACAGCAACCTCAAACCCCTGCTTTCAAGTGATCCTCTGCCTCAGTACCATGCCTGGACAATTTTTCTGTTTTTTTGTAGAGAGGGTCTCACTATATTTCCCAGGCTGGTCTCAAACTCCTGGCCTCAAGCTATTCTCCTGCCTCAGCTTCCCAAAGTGCTAGGATTGAGTCACTGCACTAGGCATCTGTTTAACTCTTGGAAAAGAAAATCTAATGGGATTACCAAGGAGGGGGTATAATAAGGTGTATCTGATCTCACATTCTGGGATAGCACAAAACTCACTTTTTAAGTTTTCCATGGGCTCCTATTAGCCAAAAGAAGGGTCTATTCACTCAGCTGAGAAGTTTAAGATTGGATTTTTGTTTCTCATTTACTGTGCTTTAATAAGCATCATTAAATAATTTTTTTTCTTTAACAAATATCATGGCCAAGAGCTAGGCTCCAGAGCCATGCTGCAAAAGTTTCAGTTCCTTTCTGGCACAATAGAGATTAAAAATAAAGCATTGCTGAGAGGAGTGAATGAGCTTATACAAGTACAGCACTTAAAACAACAAAGCAATACCAAAAGCACAATGAACCCAAATAAATGTTATCAAAACTAATAGCATCACAGAAAATCAGATCTGATCAATTCTTTGGGCGAGGAGGGCAATCTAGCCCCTTTATCAACTAAGCTGATGAATCTAAATTTCAAAAAACTTTTAAAGCCAGAGCCTGAACTTCAAATCAAGTTTCCTTTCATGCTTAATTAAGAATCTCCCACACAGAGTCTATGAGTTAAAGCCTGTCTTGAAAGCATTCCTGCTCACCTGGTTTAAAATGTTATTCAGGCCAGGTGCAGTGACTCAAGCCTGTAATCCCAGCACTTGGGGAGACTGAGGCAGGTGGATTGTTTGAGCTCACAGTTTCAAGACCAACCTGAGCCAGAGTGAGACCCCCGTCTCTAAAAAAATAGCTGGATGTTGTGGCCAGCACCTGTAGTCCCAGCTACTTGGGAGGCAGAAGCAAGAGAATCACTTGAGGCTAAGAGTTTGAGATTGCTGTGAGCTAAGATGTCACGGCACTCTACCACGGGTGATCAAGTGAGACTCTGTCTCAAAAAAAAAAAAATTATTCTCATAGGAAATAGGACACAAACGAATCTCCTCACCATATCTACAATATGGTGGGGAGCAGTTTTAAAAACCAGAATGTATGTTTTGGCACAGTAACTGAGATAACGCCGGAAAGGCTATGTTAATCACTGTGATAAAAATGTGTCAAATGGTATATGAAGTGAGTGTATGATGCCCCATAATCATATCATTGTATACAATTATGATTTAATAAAAAAATTAAAAAAAAAAAAACCAGAATGTCAGGGTACCTGTTGGTCTCTGAGCGTTACAAACCTCCACAAGACTGGGCTCACACAAGCAGTCCAATCTGAGTCACCCTAACCACCTGTCCAAAAGAATTCCTGCTAACCTAAGAGCCTGAGAAAAATCTGTTCTTATAAACAAGGTTGTTCCCTGTGGGCCCTGCTTAAAACACTGAAGTACCTACCAGCACTTACTGGCTTTAACCAGAAGCTAATCCAACACTTGTAACGTATTGCAAAATAACTGAATTAAATACTTGAGTTTTGAATTTAGTCTTGTTTTGAAATTAGAGCCAATCTCGAGTTTTCCCAGTATAAATACTGCTATCATTTAGCTACATTGTGATATACTTTTCTCCAGCAGGAGACAAAGGAAAAGTTCCAGCTGACAGACAGAGGACTGAACCTGATTTGATAAGTGTCTGTTACACCTGCCGCTGCCCCACCAGGGCTATAACTGAGAGCCAACACGTAAGGTTTTAAAAGTTTAGTATGGGTTTATTTTCCTGCTATGGGACACCTTACGCTTCCTCTCATGAAAATCAATAGAGTTCAGGGAGTCAAAGTCTGAATTCTGAAATTTTTAAGGGAAGTGTTATCACCCCTGAGGAAATGGAGTGCTTTTCCTCCTTTGAGGAAGGAGAAATAAATCTTATACTTCTTAATGATTCTGAGAAAGTAGCAGGAAGCTTCAGAGGAACTCCTCCTCCAAGATAAGAACAAACTTTACACTGAGCTAAAATAACCTTTAAAAAAAAAAAAAGACTGTAATTAATAACAATACCCTGGTTTCTAACATCTACAGCCATAACTATGTAGCTGATATTCAACTGAAGAAAAAAAGGTATAAAAGAGTTTGGAAAACAACTGTTCCCCAGTACTCAGCATTTTACACCTGGAGGCACCTGTGTTCTCCCCAAAAGTAAAGGTTCCTTCCTCTATATTGCTAGTATAAGTTTCTGTTTTAATTCACTATTTTCCTACAACATTTCCAGTTCCCTGACCAGGAAGATGAGGAGGCAGAGTGGAACCAACAGTCTCTGGGGGCTTCCCCACACCTGTTGTAGCACCCCTGGGGGGTACTCCCCAGCATCCTGACTGACACCATTCCCTAAGAGCATTCCTGTACAGATTACACAGAGCGTGACCCTTGGCAGTGTGGCACGGAGGTCCCACAGCGTCCTCTGCAGTGGCAGTTCACCAATAAAGGAGCGAACACACAGGGGAAGATCACATCCAGACTTAGGTAAGGAGAACTGGATTAAAAGAGGGTATAATACTAATAAAGCCCACTTCTAAGAGTGGAAGAGGAGCTTGACCACCTCTTGAGGTGGTAGCCTCAGTAAAAAGGGACAGGAATTGACCTCCATGAGACAGGGGGCTCAGTCAGAGACACAAATTACCTCCACAAGGCAGGGGGTCTCTGTGAGAGGGGCAAAAAGGAACCGGAGAAGGGATTGACTTCCATGAGGCAGAGGGCCTCAGTAAGAATGGAAGGTGTTGGGAGGAATTGTTCAGTCTCTGCAAATCAGTGGTGTGTGAAAGAGTGAGTGACTGTATAGCTTCATGACCAGTCAGTTACAGAACTCAACTGGGCCCTGACCTGCAGTTTCATAGAGATATCACAAGGCATAATAGTGACTTGCTGCACAGCGGCAACCAGGCTCAAGGCTTACACTGGTGGGGTGCACCTTAGCTAAGATGCTCCTTAAAGCCTTATGAGAGGCGCAGCCAGGCGAGCACCTGAGAGATCTTCAAACTCCCCCCCTTGTTTTTTCTGAGCTGCAGGGATGGGTTCTGCACCATCTAAGGAAACGACCTCCCACCCCCGCCCAGGGTTAATAGTTCAGAATTGTAAGAAGGGATTTGTAGGGGAATATGGAGTTACTATGACTCCTAAAAGATTGAGAAAGCTTTGTGAGCTAGAATGGCCATCCTTTGGAGTAGGCTGGCCACCAGAAGGGAGTTTAGATGTAAGTTCAGTAAAGAGGGTATGGAGAAGAGTGACCGGCAAGCCTGGACACCCTGATCGGTCCCATACATAGACACTTGGCTGACACTAGTGTTAGAGTCACTTCCGTGGCTGAGAGGAATTGTAACTGTACCTAAAGCAGAAGAGAAAAAGGTTAAAAGACCTGGTCACAAATTAAAAGGCCAAGTGCTAGGAAATCCTAATCCAGAGGACCCACCTAAAATACAGATGAGGCCATGATAACATGACTGACAAGAAAACTGCTGATCTCCAGGTTCCTGCTCTGTATACTGTTAACTGTAACTGTGTCCCAGAAAGAATAGAGATTATTCATGAGACCATAACAAGAAAACTGAGAGTGAGCGTTAACTGCTAAGTGGCCAAAGTATGGGCAACTGGCCATAAACCAGGAACCCGTATATGTGGAACTAAAGTTTTACAGGGGCACAGCCTGTCAAAGGCAGTATTCAATGCCAAGGGTGGCACTGGAAGGAATTCAGGCCCCTTTAAACAGGCTACGGTCTTATGGAATATCCGCCCCCGCCAATCACAATGGAACACCCCTCCTTTGCCAGTACCAAAGCTGGGGACCTCAGAGTATCACCCTGTACAGGACTTAGGACTAGTTAATCAAGCTACTGTAACTTTGCGACTGATAGTGCCAAACCCGTATACTCTTCTTAGCTTGGTATCAGCAGAGGTTGCTTGGTTTATTGTTTAGATTTGAAATATGCCTTCTTTACTATCCGAGTAGCTCTGGTAAGTCAGAAGCTGTTTGCTTTCCAGTGGGAAGATTCTCAAAATGGAGTTGTTCAACAACATGGCTGGATCCAGTTGCCACAAGGGTTCAAAAACTCCCCTACAATCTTTAGAGAAGCACTGGCCAGGGACCTGTCAACCTTTCCTGCACAACAGTCACAGTTTACCTGATTTACTATTAGGCCATGAAACCAGGAAAGGATGTGCTCCAGGAACTGATACGTTGTTAAAACATTCAGAGAACTGTGGATATAAAATTCCCAGAGAGATGGCACAGTTATGCCAATAACAGGTACAATATCTGGGATTCACCATAGCAAAAGGCCAGAGGAGCTCGGGTCTAGAATGAAAACAGGTGATTTATAACCTGCCCATTCCCATTCCCAAGGCCAGGTGCAGTGTGAGAATTTTTAGGGGCAGCCGGCTATGGATCCTGAATTTAACTATGCTTGCTAAGCCCTTGTATGAAGCCACAAAGGGGGGTGATAAGGAGCCCAAGTGTGGTAGAGCCCCCAGGAAAAAGCATTCTGGGCAGTTAAAGAAAGGCTAATGACAGCTCCACACTTGGCTTCCCCAACTTATCTAAACCTTTCACTTTGTATGTATCAGAAAGAGAAAAGAGGCAGTGGGAGTTTTAACACAGACCCTGGGGTCATGGGCTTACCCTGTTGGATACTTGTCTAAACAATTAGATGGAGTAGCTAGAGGCTGGCCGCCCTAAGAGCCTTAGCAGAAACAGCTCTACTTGTATAAGAAGCTGATAAACTAACTTAAGGACAAAACCTGATTGGACTTTATTTGTGCATAAAGGCTATAAAAGCAGTTTTATAGATGCCTTTGTTCAATGAAAGGCAGGATTTGTTGCAGTTATGGACAGTGAACTAATAAAAGATCAAGGACTCTCACCTGGAACGTCTGCCCAAAAGGCAGAAATTGTAGCACTCACCAAGGCTCTGAAATTAAGTAAAGATAACTCAGTCAACATTTATACTGATTCAAAGTATGCCTTTTTAACCCTGCCTGTGCATGGTGCACTGTATAGAGAAAAAAGACTATTAAACCATCTGGAAAACAAATTAAGTATCACCAAGAGATATTAAACTTATTGGAGGCTATGTAGAAACCTCGCAAGGTGGCAGTGATGCATTGCAAAGGGCACCAAAAGGGCCAAGGACATATTATTTTAGGGAATACTAAAGCTGATGCAGAAGCACGCCGGGTCATGGCAAGCCAGTGTGTATTTGCAGCCCCACTACCTTGCATCCCGAATGTAACACCTGCATACAGTAAAAAAGAATTGAAGTAGTTAGCACAGAGCAGGCATTTGCCATGGATGGTGGTTGGATGCATTTACCAGATGGAAGAACAGTTGTGCCAGAATTATTGGGAACTACTATAGTGCAGGCTGTGCCTGAGCCCACCCATCTAGGACACTCCACTCTGGAACAACTACTAGGAAAGTATTTCTATATAAAAAAATCTAGCAAGTTTGGCAAAAACAGTAAGTCAAAGATGGAGCCAATTTAATGCCAAACAAGGGCCCAGTTTGCCATCAGGTATTCAAAGTGTAAGAACTGTAGTTCTTTGAAAACATTCAAGTGGACTTTACTGAAATGCCTCCAAACAGAAGAAATAAGTATCTGCGGGTATTTGTAAGCACTGATTCAGGAAGCTTTTCCTACTCAAGGTGAAAAAGCCAAAGATGTCACATGTTTTCTACTTAGAGAAATCATCCCTAGGTAAGACCTGCCTATTTACATAGGCTCTGACAATAGACCTGCTTTCATGGCTCCATTTAAAGTAGAAGGTAAAATACAACCCCCTGAGTATTCCACTATTTCTCTGCCATTGGGAGATCAAGTTTAATTGCCCTACCCCACTGTTTGAACAGAATCTTAAGATTAAGTTAAATATCTAACTTCTTTAACATTGCAGGCTTTTAGAGAAGCTTAACAGACTTGTATACCACCTTCTTTTTCCTTTTTACTAAGTTTAGAGTTAAAAATAAAAGGAACCAGTAAATAAGAGAAAGAGAAATATGTAGAAAGACATGGATATGAAGATGTACTTTTGGTAAAGAAGGATAAAAGAAAAGAGAATAATTTTGTATAGGAAAGAATCTTGTATGAAAACTTTTTGTCCAAAGTAACTGGTAGTTTTAAGAAAGAAGATTTAAGACAAAAATGAGAAATTTTAAAATGCTGAAAGATTGTGCGTGTCATGAAGTCATGAAGGTTGGTGAAGAAGAATTTAGAAAGAATTTTGTATGTGATTAAGTTGATTATAATGAAAAGGAAATCTCTGGTTAAAACAACAAATTTGTTGGGTGGCACCTGTGGCTCAGTGTATAGGGCGCCAGCCCCATATACCAAGGGTGGCAGGTTCAAACCCAGCCAGGGCCAAACTGCAACAAAAAAATAGCTGAGCATTGAGGTGGGCACCTGTAGTCCCAGCTACTCAGGAGGCTAAGGCAAGAGAATCGCCTAAGCCCAAGAGTTGGAGGTTGCTGTGAGCTGTGATGTCACTGCGCTCTACCAAGGGCGATAAAGTGAGACTCTGTCTCTAAAAAAAGAAAAAAAAAAATGTCTCAGCAGACAGAGGAAAGGAAGGGCGCCCCTGAAGGACTCTTGCATCAAATACACATTTAACATCTTTTCAGTTTATAAGACTTATGTTTAAATTAAAGCTTCTTAGATTTCTGTTCTTGTACACATTTAAAGTAATGAAAAAATACATCAGAAGTCAATACTCAAAGGGTCAATTTACCATTATAAAGTTAATACAAAGTTTGTTAAACTGTTTTTCTATCCTTTTGCCTGCTAAAAACTGTGGTTACTATATTACGAATGACCTTGAAATAAGGGACCAGCACTCAGCAGACTATCTAAGGTCTGTCGCTCATTTGGAAGTAAAGAAAAGAAAAGAGTACTCTTCACTTTTTGAAACAGCAGCCACTTTTCTTTCTGAATTAGCATTGCTCTGGCTGGCTGTTACAGTGACTGGACATATTCTTAACAAATGACTTAATTCGACACACTTGTACCATGTTGGAAATTGACTGGAAACCGCATGCTGCCTACAGGCCACAAAGTTCAGGGAAATTGAAAACTTCAGTGGATCCAAACTTTACCATTAGCATTGTTTAAAATCAGATGTACTCCTATTAAAAGAACAGCGTACTCACATAAAATACTATATCACAGGCCCCGTCCCATTTTAAGAAATTTACCGGGGACCCTGAGAGAACTGAGAGAAACAGAACTTACTAACCAACGAATGTCACAGGGAAAAATAATGAAAAAGATTTCAGAATGGGTGAATGATAGATGTCCTGTTAGTTTATCTCCCCCACTCCATCCCTATTCTCGGGTAACTGGGTGTGGATTAGACATTGGAACCTGAGCCTGCTGACCCCATGATAAGAAGGCCCCTTCTTGGTGATCTTGTCCACACCACTAGCAGTGAAGGTGAATGGCATCCCTGCCTAGATACATCACTCGCATGTGAAACCAGCCAGCGATGGGCAGTGGACCGTCCAACGACACCCAGAAGCGTCCCCACTGCTTTACCCTGAGAAAACAGACTAAGCCCTGCCCCAGTCACATACCAGGAACTGACTGGTCTACGCACACACGGCAGAAGCTTGAGGATGAGCAGCAGTGGCGTGGGACTGATTCTTTGCTTTCAACTTTTTCACCTTTCTTCTTTAATCTTAGGTGAAAGACATGGTGAAAGTTGTGAAAAATGCTTTCAAGAGATAACCCAAACCAGACAAACTGTCAAAACTGTGTTATTGGTTTCCTCTTACTATGAATGTACAGTAAAGCCTGAAGGAACTTGCGTATATAATAACATCCAATATCAGGTATGTGTGCCCTCAGAGCAGACTGAATTTGCTATGTGGTATACTGATATCCCCAGAAAGACAATACTAACCTTTGATGCATGCCAGTTTTCAATAATGTAATGTTTAAAAGAACATGTCTGAATCCATCTTGAGAAGGACAATATACAGAAAGAGATAAGTACATAAGCCACAGATTAGGCACCTGGGCAGGATGTATGCACTGGCCTTGTATAATTTGGGCCACATGGATTAATTCCAATGACAGTATCCAGTGCAAATTTAATAAAAGTGAAAACTCTTTCACCTTGTACCCCCAGAAACTGTTACTCATTAAATAGTAAGCCTCTTTCTCCTAGTTGTAACTGAGGAAATTGTAATCCATTGATACTAAATATAACCAACCCTTCCGACCCTAGATGGGCAAAAGGTGAAAGCCTTATGTTAGGAATAAATGTACATGGAAGAGACCCTATCATAGGTATAGTGATTGAAAGTAAAATAACCAAAAGAAACTCAAAGCCTATATACCAGGATTTCTACAATGAATTACAACAAACTGCTCCAGACTTTCCTCCTAAAACTAAAACGCTATTCCTCTGCCTGGCAGGAAACATTGCTTAATCCTTAAATATAACATCTTGCTTTGTCTATGGTGGGACAGTGATGAGCAGCAAATGCCCTTGGGAAGCCAGAGAAGTCGTTCCCTCAGATCCTACCCTCAATGTCACTCACTGTAAGCTTGCAGTGGGAGTAAGCTTCTGGACACTAAAAACGTCCATCATAGGTCAATACTGTTTAGCCAGAGAAGGAAACAACTTCACCATCCCAGTAGGGAAGCTGTCATGTCTAGGCCTAAAAATGTATAATGAAAGCACCAACAGTACTAACTGGTGGAGCAAGGACATGACTGAACTAAGCTCCCTGAGTAGATTTCTAAAGCTCAAAGCTACTTGGGATCATCCAGGGATCAGCATTAACTGGGCAGCTCCACCAGGCCTCTGCTGGGTCTGCAGACACTCGGCCTACAGTAAGCTTTCTCATAGATGGTACGAGAGTTGTGTAATAGGTAGGACCAACCTTTCTTCTTCCTACTGCCCCTAGAAACTAGAGAACTATTAGGTTTTCCAGTTTATGCTTCTAGACTGAAAAGACAAAAACATGATGTGTAATAGGAGATTAGAGTGACAATGAATGGCCTCCCCAGCGAATAATTGAATATTCTGTTTCAGCTACCTGGACTGAAGAACCCCGATATATGTGTTAAATTGAATTATCCAATTATAGACCATTTTAGAAATAATAACAAATGAGACCAGCAAAGAGCCTTAACCCTACTAGCCCACGAAGAACCCAAATGAGAAATGTTATTTATCTAAACCAGTTGGCCCTAGACGACCTTCCAGCAGCTGAAGGAGGAGTGGGTGGAAAATTCAACTTAACTGTTGCTTACAGATTAATGAGGAAGGACAAGTAATTGAAGCTATAACTAAAAGAATAACTAAAATAGCTCATGTACCTACACAAGGGTGAAATGAATTTAACCCAGATTCTTTATTTGGTAGATGGTTTTCTAAACTAGGAGGATTTAAAACTACAATTATAAGTTTTCTTTTTATAATTAGAGTATGTTTGCTTTTGCCTTGCTGATGACCTATCTTTATTGAACTTCTCAAAGGCATAGTCTCTGCAATTGTGATAAAAGAGAATGCAGGTAAGGGGTTCATGACTCAGTGATATTACCAAGTATCCACGGATACCAATAATGAATGAGATGAGACCCCATTCCTGATCAATGGGATCACAAAGGGGAGAAGGAGGAAGGAGAAATAAATCTTATACGTCTTAATGATCCCGAGAAAGCAGCAGGCAGCTGCAGAAGAACTCCTCCTCCAAAGATAAGAACAAACTTTATACTGAACTAAAATAACCTCGGAAAAAAAGAAGACTCTATAACTGATAACAATACCCTGGTTTCTAACTTCTGTAGCCATAACTATGTAGCTGATATTGAACTGAAGGAAAAAAAAAAGGTATAAAAGAGTTTGGAAAAAAACTGTTCCCCGGAACTCAGAATTTTATGCCTTGAGGCACCTGAGTTCTCACCGGCAATTAAACGTTCCTCAACCTGTGGGTCGTGACCCCTTTTTAACAATAAAAATACATTGGGACATTAGGAAGGTTGAGAACCACTGCTCTATATTGTTGGTATAAGAGCCTGTCAGTTTTTTTTTTTATTAATATTAAATCATAGCTGTGTACATGTCAGTTTTAATTCACCCTTTTCCTGCAACATCTTGACAGTGGTAGAATCCTGCCTTGAGGATCATTAGGAGGGTTTTAATTAATGTTTGCAAAGTGCCTGACAAAGTAGGTGCTCAATATCTTTTTAATAAAATCCTGTAAGGTGAGTAGTGCCATTGCAATGTCGCCTCCTTACAGGAAACTGAGAATGGTCAGAATGGTTCCATAGCACCAAGGTCAAAGACCCAGTATAGGTATAGACCCAGGTTTGGTTCTGAGGGGTTCACAGACTCAAAGAACCTGGCAAGACAAGGATGGTGGCCATGGGCTGTAGGGAGAGTTAGGCTAACAAGGCCATGGATAACTAACAGTTTCTGATAATTTACCACCAGACATCACAGAACCTTCTGGGGAAAGAAAAGGTGATAACATAGTGATGGATGGAGGCACACTCCTGAGAATTTGTAGTGGATGTTGAAACAAGGGGCTTCATGGGATTGAGGGGAATGACTTTCTAACAGAAAGATAAGGGCATGGAAAGCCCATTACCAAGGGCTTTCTGGGATGGCAACTCCCTGATTCATCCACAAACCATCAGCTGTCCTGGGTTAAGGGATCCCCCCAAAGCTCCCACTTAAGTGAGACCTCCACCACTCACCATTTCCAACCCTGCATCCCTTTGAGTGATTCTCATCTTCAATAATAAAAAACACAGTAGAGGAAGGGAGCAGAGGAGGTGTTAAATCAACAAATAAAGCCAAAAAATATGTGGAAAAGTTAACATTTAAGAAACCAACCAAGATTCCCCACCCCCCCACTCATAAATCTCTGTTTGGAGAGGAGAAGATGGGGGTGAGGGGGGAAAGGTCATCCTTTTGGCTGTTGGTGAACTTAGTTTGATGGATTGGTGAATCCTTTTCCTCCTCAGCCCATTTCTTCAATTATCTGCTTTTTTTATTTTTTTCTCAAGTGTACCATTTTAGTGAGTTTAATTTTTTAAAAGATATATATATATACATATATATATATATATCCCTCAGCTCTAATTTTGCAAGGTCCTTAGCATATGGGCACTTAATAAAGGCTTACTGGGTTTTAGCCAGTATCAAGAAAGTGGAGCATGGCAGGACAAAGGGGGAACAAGGACAACCACACAATGGGTCTTGTAGGAAGCACTGAACATTTCTGAGTTTTTACCCCATTATTTCTAAAAGCAAAACAAAACATATTACCTATTTCTTTTACAATGACATAAACAAATTAGACATTTTATAAAAGTAAACATACTGTAAATGTTCCAATCATTTCCATCTTCACTGAATCCAGCACAGCTCATCTTAAGAAAAAAAAAAAAATTGATCCCATCATCTTCCAGATTCTCCTGTAGGGGTAAAATAATAATTTACATAGGTTCTTAGTTGGAATGGATCCTTCTTACAAAAGACAGATGAAGGAGAGAAAAACAAGCAAGACTTCCTTAATCTGTACATCCTATATACAAATTGGAGACAGCCAGAATGGGTGGAGTAGCTCTCAAAGAGGCAGACTTTGAATGCCAGCCTATAAAGCATCTTCATCAAAGGACAGTAAACTTTTAGAGAAATAACAAGACAAAGGAAAAGGACTTTGAGTCTCTATGGACAGGCAAATAAATGGCAGACTGAGGCTAGAATGAAGCTGGAATGAAGCTTCTTAATGTAGTTTTTCCTAGTAACATCTCCAGGCAGATTAGGGTCTAATGCTGTCTTGACTGGCGAACTTCGTTCTCCCTTTTAGAGAGAGGAGAAGACACCCTGGGTCTTGTGACTCTGGGAGCTGCTTTTAGGATAGTTAGGCTGGCATGCTGATTTTGTAAGGACCTTTTCTTTGCTTACCTGTGGTGTTGGATATCATGAAAAGTATGCAAGAACCTCTTTTTTGCTAATCAGTTTTCACTGATGTTTGTGTATTTACTGTGTGGCCCAGGACAACTCTTATGTTCCATTGGTAAAAAAAGAGAGAGAGAGAAAGGTTGGACACCTCTGTTTTAGGCAAACAGCAAGCAGAGAGAGCTTTCCTCCATCTACTTAACTGTCTTCAGCTGTACAATCCTTTACATTTGGGGAGAGCATCTTCTGGTCCCCCACCCTGCCTTATTTTTCCCCTTTTCTCCGCGGCTGATCTCTCACAGGGGTTGGTTGTACTCTCTCCACTTCCTCACCTCCATTCTTTTGCCCTCTGCAGTCTGGCTTCTATCTCTATCACCCCCAAAACTGCTCTTGACAAAGTTGTTGATGACCTATCTTTTGGCAAATCCAACAGACAGGTGTTACCCACTGTCCTCATTCCACCCTCTCAGAAACAGTCATGAGCCTCAGTCCCTCTTGCTTCCTCTTAGCTTCTGTGTCCCACAACATCCTTGTTTTTCCTCCTACCTCTCAGTGTGGTTGGTTCTTCCTCCTCTGTGCAACCTCCAAAGGTATAGACTCTTCTCTCTTTCACTTCTATATCTCTCCACAGATGATTTCACCAATTCTCATGGTTGAAATTATCCATGTGCTGATAATGTCAAAATATCTCTTCCCATTTCAAATCAGTCCTCTCAGATCCAGACCTGCTTGTCATCTCCACTTGGATGCATCACAAAATGAAATGTCTGCTCTCTCCACAAAACAACTTAGAGTCCGGCCACCACCAGTCTTACCCATCTTTGTAAATGACACCAGGTTTTTCATCTGTACCAAGCCAGAAACACATCCTCAGTTCTTTTCCTACTCTACCTGCATATCAAGTCCATCAACGAATCCTACAGATTCTACTCCCAAATGTCTCTTAAATCTGCTCAATTGGACAGGTGCAGTGGCTCACACCTGTAATCCTGGCATTCTGGGAGGCCAAGGCTGGAAGTTTGCTTTAGCTCAGGAGCTAGAGACCAGCCTGCCCAAGTGTGAGACCCCGTCTCTACTAAAAATAGAGAAACTACCTGGGTGTTGTGGTAGGTGCCTTTAGTCCCAGCCATTCCAGAGAATGAGGCAGAAGGATTGCTTAAGCCCAGGAGTTTGAGGTTTCTGTGATCTGTGACACCACGGCACTCTACCCAGGGTGACAGAGTAAGACTATGTCTCAAAAAAAAAAAAAATTAAAAATAGAACTATCTGGGCATTATGGTGGGTGCCTAAAGTCACAGCTACTTAGGAGGCTAAGGCAAGAGGATCATGTGAGCCCAAGAGTTTGAGATTGTTGTGAGCTATGATGCCACAGAACTCAACCCAGGGTGACAGAGTGAGACTCTGTCCCCCCCACACCAAAAAAAAAAAAATCTGCTCAGTTATCTCCATCTCACTATTCCCCTCATCCAAGACTGTTCTTCCCATTTCCATCTTTTCTCCAGAGCAAGAATGATTATTATAAATTATTAAAATAAAAGTCAAAGTAAAACATCCCGTCTGCTTAACAATCTTCAATGGCTTCCTGTCTGAGTTTGTTTGGAATGCTATAACAAAATACCTGATTGAGTGATTTACAAACATCGAAAACATATTGGTTCTACAGGCTGGGAAGTCCTAGAGAGGAGAGCAGGACACCTTGGGTTGAGAGGTGAGCTGATTGAGAAGCCAGAAGATTTGGTGTCTGGTGAGGCCCATTCCTTATAGATGGCATCTTCAGTGTGTCCTTACATGACAGAAGGAACAAGCAAGCTTCTTCAGGCCTCTTTTATAGAGAGTAGTAATCCTATTCCGGAGGGCTCCACTCTCATGACCTAATCACCTCCCAAAGTCCCTATCTCATAATTTTTTTGCACTGGAATTAGGTTTCAGCATATGGAGGTGAGTGATTACCAACATTCACATCATAGCATTTCTCATTACCCTTAGAACTACATTTAAAAATCTCAACCTCTAACCATGCCCCCCTCACCTGGCTTCCACTCACCCACACTCCCTCAACTGCAGTCCATACCACTCTTCCCTGCTCACAAGGTACAAACCCTATGCTTGTTCAAATCCTTGATTCTTTGACTCTTTTCCCTCATCTCCATGCAAATGAATGAATACCAGCCTAATGAGAGGGGGGGAAAGTGATATTCATGCAGAACTTGCTATAGGAGTTAGTCAGCATCACTTGTTTTTTGACAGAGACTCAACGGCAGGCAGGGAGGTGGGAAAGACCCACAGTGAATAAAGGAAAGGCTTCCAGTGTGCCCTGATTGGAGCCCATTAGCAGAAGGGAGATGCAGGCTGGAAAACTGCAAGTGGGATGTCCCAGGTGGTTGGTTAGGGGAGCATGTTGACCTTCTCTGGTTGGTCCTGATTTGGAAATAGGTACAAAATTAGGGAAGCTGTCAGTTGTTAATCAAGTCCCAGCCATTTGGCACCAACTGTTACAGGGATATTGCTCAGCTTCCTGGGCCGTTTGTCAGGGATAGTGAGTGTTCTGACTTTCTCCACGTCTGACTTACAGACAGCAGATTGGCCTCCTGGGCTGGCTACTGCAGATAACAAGCTCGTTTCCTGGGTAGGTTGCTGCAAGTTGTGCATCAGAGTTCTATTTTATGCCTGGTCTGGGCAGAGTCATTTGTAGTTCAGTTTTTCAGACATGAAGGCTTTTTCCCATGTCCTGTTCTCTGCATGAAACTCTCTGCCTTCACTGCTCGTGATACCTTCTCATCTTTCAGGTGTCAGCTTAAATGTCATTTTTTCAGAGAGGCTTTTCCAGGTCATCTCATTCAAACTCACCCCTCAAACAAATAAATAAGCAAACAAAAAAAAGAATTTGGGGTGCTGCATCTCAGTGTTAGCATGTCAGTCTTGCACACCAGGGGCAGTGGGTTCAAAACTTGCCTGGGCCAGTTTAAGAAATAAAATAAACAAAACACACCCCTCCCCCAAACCAAAAATTGTTTTATTTGTAAGACTTGTCAAAAGATATAATTTTTATTTGTTTATTTTAGTCGACATTTTTATTATCTTCCTGATTAGAAATGAACAGATTAGAATATGCCACCCCCAAAAATCCCACTTTGGCAGAAGAATTCTTTACCTTTCTTTTTGAAATAGAGTCTTACTTCGTGCCCTGGGTAGAGTGCCATGTTGTCACAGCTCACAGCAACCTCAAAGTCTTGGGCTCAAGTGATTCTCTTGTCTCAGCCACCCTACAAGTGCCTGCCACGATGCCTGCCTATTTTTAGAGATGGAGTCACGCTCTAGCTCAGGCTGGTCGCCATCTCTTGAGCTCAGGCAATCAACCCGCCTCAGCCTCCCAGAGTTTTAGGATTACAGGCGTCAGCTGCTGTGCCCAGCCCAGAAGAATTATTTTGATTTGAAGGTCATTGTGAAACAAAAGATGCAGGAAGTGTTCTCTGTCCTCCCTGAAAATGCCTAAAAATACAGTATAAGTCTCTCCTGATTCTCCTGTTGTAGGGAGAGAAGAGGGCTTTTTATCATTAAACACATGGAAACTCATTCACATCAACATGAGTTTGCATAAGCAGGTCTTGCTAAAACAGTCCTTATCTTCCTTTGTTCTGGCCATATATTATATTTTCTAGTCATTTTCCCATAATTCATCCTCCATTGAAGCTCATATCCTTTTATATGTGAGAGTACATGAGCCCCCAAGTATAAGTACTATTTGGAGTTTCATTTCTTTTCTATGAACTACTGCACACATAAATGTTAATAAAATTTGTGCCCTTTTTCTCCTGTTAAATTGGGGGTGAGGTGTTAGTTTAATATAAAAACCAGTAGGAATTGTACGTCGAGAGTAAAGGAAAAGTTCTTCCTCCCTGACAGAATGTAAGAAGTTCCTAAAGAGTATTCAGAGGAGGCATGGAAGATAAGAAGAAAAAGGGAAGCAGGAGACAGATCAGGGAGAAGTTTGTATGTCCTGCTTCTGAGTGTAATCCTTACCCTGTGGGCTAAAGATTCTCAAAATGGGGGGGGAGGAAAAACAAAAAGAGGGACGGAGGGAGGGGGGTGGGGCCTTGGAGTGTGTCACACTTTATGGGGGCAAGACATGATTGCAAGACTTTACCTAACAATTGCAATCAGTGTAACCTGGCTTATTGTACCCTCAATGAATCTCCAACAATAAAAATAAAATAAAATAAAAAAGATTCTCAAAATGGGGCTGAAATATTATGATACACACACTTTTCTTTTCACATCAACAGCTCCTCGCTCATAACTCCCACAGCCCTTGTGATGGGGACAGAATCTCCCTCTCCGAACTTCTCCTGGCCTCCTTTCACCTGCCCCTTGGTAGAACTCTAATCTTGTCAGAGCTAAGCTCCCCACTGCAGAGAGGGTCCTGCCCCATTCCCTGGAGGAAGGAAAGCTGCACAGAAAGGCCAAGAAAAATCTGAACCAGACAGGCTTTGCTGGGTCTAGATCACATTCATTTTGTCCAATCACATTTCTTCAGAGTTGCCCATGTTTCAATCATGGTCAACCAAGAAAGTCCCCATAGATGGCCCAGAATGACTGGGTACAGAGAGCTTCCAGAGAGCTGCATGTGTGAGGGATTCTGGAGGGTGGCATCCCTGGGCACCTGGGGAGGGTGTGGAAGGCCCTGGCCCTTTCCCCCCATACCCTGCCCTAAGCATCTCTCATCTGTGTCCTCTGCGATATCCCTTGTAATGAATCATTAAACATGTTTCCCCGAGTTCTGTGAGCTGCTCCATCTAATTAACTAAACCCAAAGGGGAGGTTGTAGAAATTCCAACTTGAAGCCAGTTGGTCAGAAATTCCAGAGGGCTGGATTTTCTAGTGTCTGAGAAGGGGGAAAGAGCCCTCTTCCTGTGGGATCAGTCACTGTCTCCAGGTAGACAGCATTGGAATTAAATTGGAGGACATTCAGCTGGTGTCTGCTACAAAATTAATTGTTTGCTGTGGGGAGAAATCCCCACATATTTTGGTGTCATAGAAGCCTTTTGTGTTAATTGTTGCTGTGGTTTGAGAACAGGGGGAAAATCCAGTTTTTCCAAACAGTAGCCTCTCGGCTGCCTGCATCAGAATTATCTAATTAAGGTCTCTTTGTGACTCAACCTCCCAGACTTCCTTCCAGAGCCATTAAATCTAAATCTATAGTGCCATGAAAACCATGTAGGATGAGATGGTCAAGTTTAGGGTGGAACTTTAGATCAACTTTATCTCTAGTAATGCAAGTAGTTGTGAAGGGGCTGACCAGAAGGAACAGACTTGTAAATTCCCCCTCAAGGAGGAAAAAAATTATCTCTTAAACACAACTAAACACTGCCAAAAGAAGGTCTTCTGATAGGAGTTTAAGTTTGTTTATATTACAAGTCATTGCTTGACCTTCCATATTCAGTTGAAATTTTTAGCACAGTGCTAACACTCAGATTCTGCCCTACAGAATACAATTTGGAGCCACCTCCTTTTATTTATCTTTATTCTCCCTTTGATCTGGGAGTTCCTCTCTGTCTAATGAGAGAAGAACCTTTTCTGTGAGGCCAAAGGGAGTTAGCTCCCACATTCTTTCTATCTGCTATCATCCGGGCATGAGTTTTGCCCAAGACTGAGAGTTCAGAGTTGTCAGTTTGGCCAGAAAATTTGATCATTTTATCCTTCACCAACAAAGTAAAAATCTATTCTTTCCCTCAATATAGATTTACTGAACATCCACCAAGTGACAGGCACTCAAATCATCACAGTTATTTGCCCTATGGATTATAAATTGTCAGTTCGCTAAAATGCCTACAGCCCACTGATTAAGCAGAGATAGCTTATTAGCTCTGATGCAGTATACTTACAGCATTTCAAAATGGAAGAATGAGGTCAGGGTCTTCATCAGACTTCAGGGAGTGGGCCGAGTGATTTTAAACAGACTCACAAGTCAGGGAACTAGCTGGATAGGGTGGAGCTTCAGCTCGGTGGGCATGGCAAGGAAGGAGATTTGGAGTAAGTTCCAGTGAGCAAAGTGTCACTGCAGGTGAGTACATATCCACACTGTGCAGTTGGTGCTTGGTTGGTGTCATTGGACCAAAGCAGATGTTTCCTAGAGCAAAAAGATATTTATGTTTGGTCTCAGTATGGGAGTAGGAAAAGAAGCTTGGTCCCAGAATTCTTTAACAAAGGAGTAAGAAATTATGTTGGCTTTAATTTTCAGCATAATAAAGTAAATTAGAAAATTATCCAAATAGCACTGTAGAAACAAAGCTGGCCTGCATCTGAAGATGTGGCAGATCACACCAATGGCCCCATTTTTCACTCCTCTGTATCAGCACCCATCTTCACGTAACTTTGCAGTATCCTCCCACTGTGCTCAGGGCATAGTTCCCCACCTCTAAGCTCAGTTGTGCGATTTATGTTGACCCCTGGAATGTGAGCAGATGTGACAGAAGCCACATCTTGAAAAGGTCTTGCATGGTTGGGTTTGTTCACTTTCCACTTCACCTGTTATCACTGGAAGGACATGGCTGGGCTAGCCTGCAAGTCCCGGGAGGAGGAGAATGTGTGGAGTGCAACTTCTGTAGCTCAGCAGAACTACCTCCTTCTGCTGTGATGCCCAACCCAGAACAGCTGAACCTTGCAGACTTTCAAGAAGTACCTGTTTTTTGTTTTGTTTTATTTTGTTTTGTTTTGTTTTTTAGTGAGACAGAGTCTCACTCTGTCACCCTGGGTAGAGTACTGTGGGGTCATAGCTCACAGAAGCCTCAAACTCCTGAATTCAAACCATCATCCTGCCTCAGCCTCCTGAGTAGCTGCACCTACAGGCTCCTGACACAATGCTCAGCTAGTTTTTCTATTTTTAGTAGAGATGGAGTCTCACTCTCGCTCAAGCTGGTTTCAAACTCCTGATCTCAGGCAATCCACCTGCCTCAGCATCCCAGAGTGCTAGTAGTATAGATGTGAGCCCCTGGGCCCAGGCCAAGAAGTAACCATTTATTATTGTATGCCCCAAGATTTTGTAGCTTTTGCTGTACATAAAGAGTGATTCAGGAGGTCTGCAGGAGGAAGAAGATTCATGAGTTAGGGACAGAGGCCTCAGAGGAGAGCACTGCAGAAGGTGCACACCTGAGGACAGGGCACACAGCATTCTGGGAGCTTGTGGAGACTAGAAGACAATGTGGAGAGGACAGAGGTGGGGCTGAGGAGGTAATCAAGGTCCATGATAAAGTCTTAAAAGCCATATTAATAAAATACGCCAGGGGCTGGACACATCGGCTCACATCTGTAATGTCAGCACTTTGGGAAGCCAAGGTGGGAGGATTACACGAGGCCAGGAGCTCAAGACCAATCTGGGCGATACAGTGAGACCCAGCACTACAACAAGAGGTAAAATAAAGTAAAACAAAATGAAATAAAGGAAAATGAAGTAAGCCAATCACGGTTACTCTACCAGCTCACATTCACCATTCCCCAGACCTGATGTCCTGTTTGTACTCTTTCCTGCTATCTCCTAATCCCTACTGGGGAAGTGGTCCATGGCTGGCCTCACTCCCTCTCAGTTCATACAGAGACTGGGGAGAGTCTCTCAGTAATGGCTGCGCCCCAACGTGAAGGTCCACAAACTCCCAACGCAGAAGCCTCCGGAGTTACTCACGTGAAGGTTATTGGAGTTTCTGAGGTCTGCACCCCTCTAACAAAACTTCCTTGCATGCAAACTCACTTAAATAGGTATCTGTTTCTAGCTGCATGTGGTAGAGAGGGTCAAGCTGTATCAGATTCTTCAAGAGGTGGAAGAATGTATGTGAGAGTGAGTTGGGATAGCAACTTCTTACCTTATTGGGAAATTTAGAAAATGATACCCTTGCCTTGGACCCATAGCTCAGTGGTTAGGGGTCCAGCCACATACGTTGGGGCTGGTGGGTTCAAACTCAGCCTGAGCCTGCTAAAAAACAACAGTGACAACTACAACAAAAAAATAGCGGGGCATTGTGGTGGTGCCTGTAGTCCCAGCTACTTGGAAGGCTGAGGCAAAAGAATCACTTAAGCCCAAGAGTTTAAAGTTGCTGTGAGCTAGGACGCAATGGCACTCTACTGAGGGAGAAATAATGAGACTCTGTCTCAATAAAAAAATAAAATAAAATAAATAAAATAAAATGATACCCTTGGCATCAAAACGTCAGTCTCCAGGTGCAAAAAAGTACCTGGGATAAGAGATCCCTCTGTATAACCAACATGCTGGGATTGCTAAAATCCAGATTCTGATACAATACTCCTGTTGCTTAAAAACAGCCTGACGAAATTAATAGCAGGGCCAGGATTCTTCCTCGGTAAAATGTTAGGAATAAAGTGAATTTTTATAACTGGAGAGGGGCTATCTTCTGCAAATTAAAGAGGTGTGGAATCTGATCTAAGCCTCATCCAAAAAGCTTTCCATTGCATCTTCCTTAGCCTGCTTCAGCCTCTCCTATGACTAGGACACTTTTGTGGGCTGAATTATGTTCCCTCAAGATTTGTATATTGCAATCCTAATTCTTAATACCTTTGGAGATGATACTAAAGTTAAAATGAGGTGACTAAGGTGGGCCCTGACCCACAATGACTCACGCTCCTATACAAAGGACAAATTTAGGGACAGACAAGAGATGACACAGAGATCTAGGTGATGATTCTAAAGCCAAGAACTTCAAAGATGGCTCTAGGAGAAAGAGACTCTCATAGCCTTCAGAAGGAACCCACCTGGCCAATACCTTGATCTTGGACTTCTGGCCTCCAGAGCTGTGAAACTCCAAATTCGTCATTTAAGCCAGCCACCGTGTGGTGCTATGTTACAGAAGCCCCAGGAAACTAACATGGACACCAGAACAAGGACACTGGGTCTCAGAGCAGCTGGAACACAGCCTAGCATTTAGCAGATATTCCTAGAGATGTTTGGAATGAATAAGTAAGTCAGTGAATGAGAGAACTCAAGCTCTTAGCCACCCAAGTCACCAGATATTCATAAAGAATTTGTAGTGAATATGTCGTGTTGCTTCCCTTCCTCTAAGGAAACAATCCCTGTCCTACTCATGGTGCCCTCAGTAGGATGAAAATCACAGAACTCTGTGCCCCCCTCAAAGGGACAGCCAAATCTGACCTGATCTGGCCAATCAGAGAAAAATGGATTCTAGGGATTAGTTCAGAGTTGGGCCTATGACTTGGTCCAAGCCAACCAGATACTCATCAAAATTTCTTGTTGGAGCTTGTAAGAAAGGAAAAAGAAAGGAAGGAAGGAAGGAAGGAAGGAAGGAAGGAAGGAAGGAAGGAAGGAAGGAAGGAAGGAAGGAAGGAAGGAAGGAAGGAAGGAAGGAAGGAAGGAAGAAAGAAAGAGAAAGAAAGAAAGAAAGAAAGAGAAGTAATTCTTCATTTTTTTTTTTTTTTTTTTTGTAGAGACAGAGTCTCACTTTACGGCCTTCATTAGAGTGCCATGATGTCACAGGACTCACAGCAACCTCTAGCTCTTGGGCTTCAGCGATTCTCCTGCCTCAGCCTCCCAAGCAGCTGGGATTACAGGCGCCTGCCACAACGCCCATCTACTTTTTGGTTGCAGTTCAGCCAGGGCTGGGTTTGAACCTGCCACCCTCCATATATGGGCCGGCGCCCTACTCACTGAGCCATAGGCGCCACCCGTAATTCTTCATTTTTAAATTGTTTTTGTTTTTTTTTGAGACAGTTTCATTTGGTCACCCTTGGTAGAGTGCCACAGTGTCCTAGCTCACAGCAAGCTCAAACTCTTGGGCTCAATCCATCCTCTTGCCTCAACCTCCCAAGAAGCTGAGACTACAGGTGCCCACCACTATACCTGGCAAGTTTATCTATTGTTAGTAGAGGCAGGGTCTTACTCTTCCTCAAGTTGGTTTCCAACTCATGAGCTCAGGCGATCCACCTACTTCGGTCTCCCAGAATGCTAGGATTACAGGCATGAGACACCATGCCCGGCCCATTTTGAAATCTTGGTATTGAGAATATAGGCAGCTGGAGCTGGAGGCAGGCCCCTGACTCACTGTGCAGGTCCTCCACCTGCAGGCTGAGGGAGGTGGCCAGCACACACAGGGAAGCCGAAGCAGGGAGGAGGTGGAGGTGGGGGGAAGGGAGAGAGGGGGAGAGGGGCCCCACTGCACTGGGGCCAGATCAATTGCTGCTTCCTGCTTATAAAGTCAATAAATTTCCTTTTCTGTCTCAGCTAGTTTAAATTATGTCCCTCTCCTTTGCAGGCAAAAGCATACTGGGGAATTCAATGTTATTACTTTTAAGAACAGCTGTCAATAAGCTCTGCATATCCATAACTGTGTGTTTCTTAGTAAGTCCCTGCAGAGGAACACAGTGTCCTGAGTTGCGAGCATTCATCATCTTTGAACTGTTCACATTCCACACCCTCCCCTCATGTGAGACACAGAAATGTTCCACGCTCCTATGCAGCACTCCTGGCTTTAACCTAACTCTCGTGCATTAAAACTCACAGGAATCTGTGAGCAGAGCTAAGTGGTTCTGGAAAATAGAAGGAAGCACAACTACTGGTGCCATTGTCACCGGATTTGTCCTCTCTTCCCAGGCAATACCAGCACCTCCTAAACAGACATGGGAAAGCATGGTTTTGAGGGTGTCCACTTGTCTCCATGAGGCCTTGAGGAACACCTCAGAGTGTTCATGCTCAAGATACAAGGACATTGGTGCTCCATGCTCCCACCTTCTGTTCAAAGAGGGAAGCTGATCTTTGAATTATTTTGACGTTGCAATCAATATATTTAAATTATTTTACATATTAGAGTATATCATTACTTTCTATATTGAAATATACTTTAAAATATTAGAAACCACTGCTAAAAAAAAATTGCTTGAGACTCTCTAGAGCAGTCAGTTCTGAGTCCATAAACATTTATTGCAAGAGCAGAGAGAGGGAAGGAGGGAGGGGAGTGGGGTCTTGGTGTGTGCCACACCTTTTGGGGGCAAGATACGATTGTAAGAGGGACTTTACCCAACAAATGCAATCAGTGTAACCTGGTTTCTTGTACTCTCAATGAATCCCCAACAATAAAGAAAAAAAAACATTATTGCATCGGCAAATGAGTAAAGAGGTACCCAGGGGCTGAATCAGTGTCCCCACGCCCACACCTCCCGCCCTGTCATGTAGCCAAGTAGCTCTGATGTAGCGTGGCAATTCAGAGTGCAAAATAAATCCCAGCTCTACCACAAGCCAGTTATGCAGCCTTGGATGAGTTACTCGAGTACTCAGCCTCCTCAGCTATCGGGGGGTGGGGGGGTAACAGCAGGACATCCCTCATGAGAATGTTGTAAGGCCCGATTTCCACTACACACACACAGTATTGACAATAGAAACTGGCGCACCCAAAGCCTGAGGAGAGTCCAGGGCAGGCCAGGTCTCTGCCAATCTGTCCCATAGTACCAAAAGCCACCCTGCACTCAGATGATGTTGGGAGAAGGACAGTGAGGCCAGAGAGCAGGAAACACCAGGAGGAATGTTTATTACACACATCTGCGATGTGCAGTGCAGGACGGTGGCTTATTCCTCTGCACACATTTTGCATTAAAAAAAGAAAAAGCAAAAACTCCTGGCACCATCTGTTGTATCTGCCCCCTGGGTTCCGTGCGAGGAAAGGCTAGCAATGACTAATCTGATATCAGAAGTAGCTTGACAGCCAGGGACTTAATTTATGAAGTGTTTAGTACATTCCTGACAAAAATCAGCTCCAAAATATGGACACACGTTCATTCATGCCTTATTGGCTCCCAGCTGCAATGCTGCAGCTGTAAACACTAGTTGTTGGAAGTATGATGGAGCCTAGGAGTGAATTTCCAGGAACGAGTGTTTCCCTGGAGAGGGCCAGAAAGCAAGGCTCCTACCAGACTGAGTGCCCCGGGATGGGGGCGGAGGAGGGCTGAGGACTGCACTTGGCCTGTTGGAAGACCTAAACAGTCAGGGAGGGCCTCCCATCTGATCCCAACTCTGGAATTGTGCCAGTGCCAGGGGAAGTGGGGCAGAGCGATTTACTCCTCTTCAATTTATAAATACAGATGTAAGACCTAGGACTTTACAAGGCAAATGTACTTAATGAAAAGTGCCAACTGTTAGGTAGATAGCAAGGGATCTCCAAGACCCTTCTAAGGGACAAAGCATGTGCTTTGCCTTGCTGCTGCCTCCAGAGTCTGCCCCACCTGGGAAGAAGGACAAGGGTGGGCTGTCTTAGAGCCACCCGACCTCCATTCCTATCCCACACAACTGACTGCCATGCTGGGGGAGGGAGGAATGGCCAAGCCAGGCAGCCCAGAAACAGTAGGATTTGAAAAGTTCTTTACTGTCCATCAAAGTAGTTCCATGGTGACATCTGAACCACGAGGAGGGCTCAGTCCATACAAATAAAACTGAGGCCTGTTTTGCCATGACAAAGGGGCTCATTCATTGTCTATGGTGAGCTTGCTCTTTCTCTTTCTCAATACACCTCATTTCATACTTCCCTTGCTTTTGGTGGATCTGGTCATTGTTCAGCAAAAAGCACACCAAGGACTGAGAACACAGACAATTGGCTGCACCCTGACATTTGACAAAAAGCAAAAGAACAAAAAAAAGTTTGGAAGGTAATCTGAGATAGAGCCTTCTGTAGGCTTAGCAAAGGTTGTTTAGCTTGAGTTACCTGAGAATTGACTCTTAAATGTCTGGTGAATAAATGGGTGATTGACATGTCCTGGTTTTGTGACTTCAGGGCAAATTATTTTCCTTCTCTAGACCTCCATTCCCCGAGAGTAGGAACAGAGCAACACGTTCTGACTACTTCACAGGGTTGCTGCTCAGCTCAAGCAGATAACGTAAATGGAAGCAGTGGAAAGCCAAATTCCAACGCAAAGAACTGCAGGTGACAACGTGATCTCATGACTATGTGAGCTTCAGTGCCAGGTGATGACAGAGTCAGAGGAGATAAGGACACTGACAATTGTTGGCCACCCACAGGCCAAGGGAGCTCAGGACACCGCTCAAGGCAGTGTCACGTTCAACTAATACCAGACCCTTGATCAAGCTTTAATGAGATGGAAACAAATAGTTTGGGGGAATTTTGTTTGTTTTTTGAGACAGAATCTCACTCTGTTGCCCAGGTGGAAGTGCAGTGGTATCATCATAGCTCACAGCAACATCAAACTCCTGAGTTCAAGAGATCCTCTTACCTCAGCCTCCTGAGTAGCTGTGACTATAGGTGCCCACCTTAATGCCCAGCTCGTTTTTTCTATTTTTAGTAGAGGTGGAGTCTCATTCTTGCTCAGGCTGGTCTTGAACTCCTGAGCTTGAGGGAATCCTCCTGCCTTGGCTTGCAAGAGTACTAGAGTTATAGGTGTGAGCTACCACACCTGGCCGGAAATCAATAGTTTTAATAAAGAAATCCTACTAGTCTGGCAGGTGAAGTTTTGGTTGAATGGGTGTCTGAATTATAAGATGAAAAGGAAATGTGTATGTCAGGTAGAGAGAGTATAGGGTTGTTATTCAATTTCCCTCCACTATTCAACTTGATTTTTTCCTGATTCACAGTAAAGCAAATTTCTATGGTGCCCTAACTATTTGTGCTGGAAGATATCTCTGCTGTGGTGGGGTTTGGGATATGCTACCCCAAATATGGCACTTCGGTGCCAAAATATTTAATAAGATCTTAGCAAGCAGAATACAGTGACATATTTTTAAAAGTAATACATCATGATCAAGTAAGTTTTATCTCAGTGATGCAAAGATTAGTTCAACATAAGTAAGTCCATAAATGTTATTTGACATACATAAATCCATAAATTTAATTATGTAAATCCATAAATAAAATCAGAAACAAAGACCATATGATTCTCATTGATGCAGAAAAGGCTTTTGACAACATCCAACCTTCCTTCTTAATAAGAACACTTTAGAAAATAGGGTGGTTAAGTGGGACATTTCTTAAACTAATGGAGGCCATCTACAACAAACCCATAGCCAAGATCATATTGAATGGGGTAAAAATGAAAACATTTACACTCAGAACTGGAACCAGACAAGGATGTCCACTGTTGGCATTGCTGTTCAACATAGTTCTGGAAGTCCTAGCTATGATCTGATGCCTGGAAAACCCCAGGGAATCAACTACAAAGCTCTCAGAAGTGATCAAGGAATATAGCAGCATCCTGGATAAAAAAACAATGCCCACAAATATAGCACCTGGACATTTGATAAAATAGAAGAAGCAGGAAAGTCCCTCACACTTCCCACCTGCCCTTCACCCTAAAATGTAGGAAGGATTTTCTGACCTGACTCGGAAACAGGTCAGAAGACTCTCCTTTCAGAGGAACTTTCTTATCTCTGAAGAGAGAGACACAGAGAAGAATTTGAACACACAGACCTGCTAATTTCCCTCCAGTTTATTACCATTAGGTCATACCCCCTTTGTCCAATTATATTTCTTAACAACTGCACACTTGTCATCAAACTTAGCATAGAAATAAGCAAGCTTAACTGTGTCTTTGGGTTTTAATTTCCTTATGAAGGCTCCCATGTCATGTAAAACTTATATTAAATAAGTTTGTATGTTTTTCTCTTGTTAATCTGTCTCTTGTTATGGGGGTCTCAGCCAGGAACCTAGTGACAGGTAAGGAAAATCTGTCCTCTCTCTTGCAGCTGTATTTGAGAATTTATGCAAAGCTACCAGGAGCATTATTAAAAAAAAAAAAAAAAAGATAAAGTGTCTCAGTTTGGGTTCCCCATGAGTGCTAAGACTAAAATTTGGGGGTAAGTGGTTTATGTGTGAAATGATTCTGAGCACGAGGAAGTACAAGTAGGCGAGAAAAGCTGATAACGTTTGTCTGGTTGACTGTGCTCCTGTGTGGGCAGCTGGTGATTTTCTTTTTTTTTTACCTTGCTTCCTTCCTGCTAAAAGGTACCATGTCATTTACTGAAAGAATACAAAACAAAACATGGCAAATGCCCTTTTTTTTTCTGAGACAGAGTCTCACTATGTCACCTTCGGAAGAGTGCCATGATGTCACAGCTCACAGCAACCTCAAACTCTTGGGCTTAAGTGATTCTCTTGCCTCAGCCTCCCAAGTAGCTAGGACTATAGGGGCCCGCCACAAAGCCCAGCTATTTTTTAGAGATGGGGGTCTCACTCTGGCTCAGGCCGGTCTCGAACCTGTGAGCTCAGGGAATCCACCCTCCTCAGCCTCCCAGAGTGCTAGGATTACAGGTGTGACCCATTGTGCCTAGCCATGGCTTTTCGTTTTTCTTTCTTTCTTTTTTTGCAAACACGTTTTTAATAAGTGCAATTTGTTAAAATCCTGTTAAAATGTATGGGTGAAAGGGAAGTAAAATAATCAGAGGACCACTGTGGGAAAAACTTTTGGGTCCGGCACCTGGGAGACCAATGAAGAGGCAGTGGGAGAAACTTCATGTTCTAAAGGAAAGGAGCTTCCCTCTTCCCTCTCACCCACTTAATCCCACCAGAAACTACCAAGATGCCCAGAATACAAGGTTTCAAGTTCGATAGTCACACTCTCTCCAAACACAAAAAGCAGTTACAATTCAACTGAACACAGAAGCTTGTGTGCCAAGTTATGAGGAACTGAGATATGGTATATAAAAAGTTAGGTTAATGATTCTGCAGTTTTTTTGTGTGTGTGTGTTTTGTTTTGTCACCTGAACTCAGCAAATAAATGGTTATCTTGATGAAAAATATCAATGTCCAACCCACAGCAAAAACAGACAAATTCTAAAAATTAAAAACAAAAGCATAATTACCAAAAAAAATACTAACTGTTTCCTCCCTCTACATTTTTTTGTTTGTTTCTTTAGGAGGCCCAGGCCAGGTTGGAACCCACCACCCCTAGTGCATGGCTGGCACTCTAACCATTGACTACAGGCACCCAGACTGCATTTCCTTTTAAACTTTTTAAAAAATTCTTAGTTCTCTTTGTTTGTTAGTTTGTTTTGTTTTGTTTTTTAATTCTGAGAAGTTGACGGTAAAACAGCTCCTAAAAAATTTACAACCAACTGCATGAAGGTTTGGGAAGCCCAGGAGCTGGAGCAAGGTAGGATGAGTGAATAAGAAAGGGGTCTCCCTTAGTCAACACGGCCTCACTGTGTGACCAAGGAGAGGGTGGAATTGTTTAGTCAAAAGGAAGAAAGTAGGAAGAATAGGAGGTGGGAGGTTGGAAGGTTAAGGGGAGAGAAACAGAAAATAAAAGGTCATTGTTTCCTGTTTGAATCCAGAGGAAAAAATGCCTGGCCGCCCCTCAGAGAGGAGGCAGTGGGCTGGAGCGAGGCAGCCCTGGGACGACCCCATCCCCGGCACCACAGGACCTAGTGGGAGCAGAGGAGCAGCCGAGGCAGGCGCTGCTGGACGAAGGTGGCGGGGCCTCCTCCGGGAGCCTCTGGGGCACACTGGCTATTGTGCTTGGGCCACCCTGTGTGTTCCCAGAGTAGCTCCCGCAGTTGTAGTTCCTGTAATAAGCTGCCCCTGGCCCTGGCTCTGATGGTACTGGTTCCACTGCTGGGCATACTGCTGATACTGGCTATACTTGGACCGAAGGTAGGTCTGTGCGGTGCGGGGTGGAGGGGGTGTCTAGGGCACTGGCTGTAGCCTCCGAGGCTCCCATAGTTGGAGGCAGGTGGTGGCGGAGGTGGTGGAGGTGGAGCTGTGTAGCCTGGGCTGTAACCTCCTTGGCTGTAGGGCAGCTGGCTGTAACTCGGCGTGGAGGACTGTCACTGCTGACCGTGGGATGTTCCTGTTATTGTAGCTGCTGGCTCCTGGGGAGTTGCAAGCAGGGCGTAGCTGGGCGGCGGTGGAGGCTGCCAGGGTGGTGGTTGTGGCGCATTAGTTGTTGGGGTGGTGGCTGTTGCTGGGAAGTCCGGTTGTAGCTGCCTTGGTTTTTGGAGTTATTACCCCGGTGGTTGTACCCCAGCGATTCTAGCTATAGCCACCACCTGCGCTGCGGTTGAAACCTCCTCGGTAGTTGCTCCCTCCGCCAAGGCCTCCTCCTCGGTTCTGCAAGCCTCCTCGGTTGCTTCCAGGGGGCCTCGGTTGTCATAGCGCTGGAAGCCACCACCTCGGTTGTCAAAGCCCTTCTCGGGGGTGGCCCAGCCTCGCGGCCTTCCTGGTTGTATTGCCCCACCAGCTTGTCTGCTGCCTCGTCCAGGAAGTCCCCAACATCTGGCAAGCTGAAGTTGGCTTTCATTTCTAAGACCGTGTCATCTGGGAAATCCTTCCCTTCCTTGTGGGTTCGCTTTATTGTTTGGTCTTTCACGTCTTCATCAGTGGGGCAAATTACAATAGCATTCCTCTGGAAGCCTTCAAATGCTCTCGTTTTAGTCTCTGGGCTGACCCATAAACGTTTGTGTGATCTAGGATGCGTTTCTTGCAGGCAACGATCTGGATAAGGCGGTTGAGGCCCTGGGTGGCCTGCTGGATCAGGACATCCCAGCGGCCAGCACAGTTCCGCTGCCGCCCTAGGCCCATCACCCGCATTTTACCCACAATGACATTGGTACCCAGGTTGTTGTACTTCTTAGAAGGATTGGAGGCCCATGTGGTCTTGCTAGGGGCAGGGAGGCCCACCCTCATCAGAATCTCACATTCTGCCTTGCTCTTTGGTCCAAAGGGGCCTCAGATCCACTCACTAAGGGGAAGGTGCTGGTTGAAGGTAACTTTCCCCCCACCTCCCCACCCCCAAGCTTCCTTCTGGATTCGGAAAGCAATGCCCGTCCACTTCCCATTTTTGGTAAATGAAAGTTCCACATCATTTCCACATTCAGAGTCCGCAAAGCAGCCAATCTCATTGCTCTTTGCAAAATTTCTTCCCAGTACCTCCATAGCCATAGGAGAAAGGCTGTTTTGCCCAGCTGGGTGCTGCAGGAGTCCAGGGACCAGCCACCACGGGTGACCTGGGGGTCAGGCCCTGTAGGTGGAAGGTGCTTCACAGAGATTTCCTCATTGATCTTCATTTCAAAGCACAGGGGGCCCCTTCTATTCTCACCCCATAGCTGGCACAGGCTCCTGACCACAGGTGTGCAAAGCCCTTGCTGATTAGTGGACAGCCACTGATCCGATCTCAGGCCACTTTGAAGTGGAGGTCACAGTTATTTGTGCCAAAGGCAACAAAGGTGTCATCAAAATCATCTCCATCCTTTTCAGCGAGAGGCTGGAGTGAGCGGTCCCTCCCGTCTTCTCAGTGCTCAGAGTACCCCAGGGCAGGGTTTTCCTAGTAAGGCCTCCGGTGACTCTGGAATTGCTCTCTGTCTGTCTGAGCTGAGAAGCTTCAGGTGGGAAGAAGCTGGTGGGTGCTTTTGGCTTTATCTGTCTTCACTTCTGGGCAGTAGGCCTGTTGCTGCTGCTCCATTTCCAGGGGTCTCCTCTCATAGCCTGATTTGATGACTTGCGTCTCAAAGAATTGATTCTGCCTGGTACCATTGTCTGCAGCAGGCACTTGTAGTCCCAGCTACTTGGGAGGCTGAGGCAAGAGAATCGCTTAAGCCCAAGAGGTTGAGGTTGCTGTGAGCTGTGACGCCACTGCACTCTACCCAGGGCAACATAGTGAGACTCTGTCTCAAAAAAAAAAAAAAAATCAATTAAATAAGTAAATAAATTATCAACAATATTGATAATCTCCTAACAATACCCAATCCCTTTTGTGACTTTCCCTGGGATTTAATGCAGTTTTTTTTTTTTTTTTTTTTTACATCTCATGTATATTTAACCTATAGTTAAATTTCTGTGGCACACAAATTATGTTGATTTAAAAAAGAGTGTAGAAAATGAACACACTTACTGTGCTTTAACCTTTTTAAGAAAATAGTCTAACTAATGATCTTTAAAATTTTTTGTAGCATGTCTAAGGTCCTCTCATACCACATTAGTGTGCCATGGCACACTGGTTGAAAATCACTGATCTAATGGTTCTGTGGAACATGTAACCTAAAACCAACTAGAAGTTGGGGTTTGAAACACCCAATGATTGTGCTTCCTTCAACTTTTAATCCAGGATTTCCTGCATCAGAATCACCTGGAGGTGCCTGTTAAAAATTCAAATTCCTGAGCTCTAACCCGAACTTACCAAATTTGCACCTATAAAGCAGAGTGCTGTGGTATAGGTGTGTGCAGCAAACACTCCAAGGATTATCGTAAAAACTATTTGACAATCTTCAGTCCAGCTTGAAATCTCACTTGAAATCTCATCCCAGCAGTGGAGATGGTGTCTGTCCAGAAGCACAAACTGTGGAATGTGACCCTAGTAAGGGTGCCAGCCCAAAGTGCCACATCCCCATAAATGGCCCAAGGACACCTTCTGCCTGACAAGTTATAGCGTCAAGAAAGCTTCCTTCACACAGCATCTTCCAACTGGCCACATCCCAGTGTTCTCTTTGCAACTTCTGCAGACCTCAGATCCCTCCATGGTCAAGTTCCTTTATCCAACCATGATGACTTTGGAGGGAGAGGTGTAGAGATGACACATGAAAAAGGCTCGAGCACAATGTAGAGTTCGGGTGGACTGCTCAGAAAGTGTTTATGGAATCAGTGAATGGACGGCTGTGTCCTCTGTTTTCTTTGTTTCCTGTCTCATTCTCTCTTTGTACCTCCCCTCCTCCCCTCCACTATGCCCACCCTTCCATAACATTCCTCCTGGTTTCTGATTCCTCCAACCAGCCTTTGCCCTCCTTCTCTATATGGGTATAATACATTACTAAGTTGGCCTGGCATGGTGGCTCAAGCCTATAATGCTAGCACTCTGGGAGGCCGAGGCGGGAGGATTGCCTAAGCTCAGGAGTTGGAGACCAGCCTGAGCAAGAGCAAGACACAATCTCTACTAAAAATAGAAAAAGTAGCTGGGCGTTGTGGCTGGCATCTGTAGTCCAAGCTACTGGGGAGGCTGAGGCAGGAGGATTGCTTGAGCCCAAGAGTTTGAGTTGCTGTGAGCTAAGAGGCCATGGTACTCTAGCCTGGACAATGGAGTGAGACACTATCTCAAATAAAATCCCAAAAATACATTACTAAGTTATTTGTCATTTTTTATTCTTATTAAACATCACTTTATCTTTCCTTAATTTACAAAGACTATAGACATTTCATACTTGTGTCTATTTCTCAAACTAGTCTTCTTTTTTTTTTTAAATAAAATCTTTTATTAGTTCACAGTGCTTTATCTGAGATATCTGACACAGAGTAGTTAAGTTCTCTGTGGTTGAGGTATCACAAGGCTGAAAACAAGGCTGAGTGCTCATCTGGAGGCTATGGGGGAGAAACTCACATCCTAGCTCATTCAGGCTATTGACAAAATTCAGGTTGCTGAACTTGTAGAACTGAGGTCCTATTTCTTTGCTGACCACGCTTAGCTCTAGAGACATCTTCAGTATTTGCATGTGGACTCCTTAGATTATCAAACCACCAATGACATATCAAATACACCTTTTTCTTTGAATCTCTGTCTTTTGAAGAAGATTCTCTGCTTTTAAGAAGCCACATGTAATTAAATTACATTAGGCCCACTTGAATGTCTTCTTATATTTCGGGCATGGGATTTTTTTTTTTTTTTTTGCCAACCTTTGTTTTATTTATTTATTTTTTTTATTGTTAGAGATTCATTGAGGGTACAATAAGCCAGGTTACACTGATCGCAATTGTTAGGCAAAGTGCCTCTTGCAATCATGTCTTGCCCCCAGAAGGTGTGGCACACACCAAGGCCCCACCCCTCTCCCTCCTTCCCTCTCTCTGCTTTTCCTCCCCTCCCCCATGACCTTAATTGTCATTAATTGTCCTCATATCAAAATTGAGTACATAGGATTCATGCTTCTCCATTCTTGTGATGCTTTACTAAGAATAATGTCTTCCACTTCCATCCAGGTTAATACGAAGGATGTAAAGTCTCCATTTTTTTTAAGAGCTGAAGAGTATTCCATGTTATATATATACGACAGCTTGTTAATCCATTCCTGGGTTGGTGGGCATTTAGGCTGTTTCCACATTTTGGCAATTGTAAATTGAGCTGCCATAAACAGTCTAGTACAAGTGTCCTTATGATAAAACGATTTTTTTCCTTCTGGATAGATGCCCAGTAATGGGATTGCAGGATCAAATGGGAGGTCTAGCTTGAGTGCTTTGAGGGTTCTCCATACTTCCTTCCAGAAACGTTGTACTAGTTTGCAGTCCCACCAGCAGTGTAAAAGTATTCCCTTCTCTCCACATCCACGCCAGCATCTGCAGTATTGAGAGTTTCTGATGTGGGCTATTCTCACTGGGGTTAGATGATATCTCAGGGTTGTTTTGATTTGCATTTCTCTAATATATAGAGATGATGAACATTTTTTCATATGTTTGTTAGCCATTCGTCTTTCATCCTTAGAGAAGGTTCTATTCATGTCTCTTGCCCATTGATATATGGGATTGTTGGCTTTTTTCATGCGGATTAATTTGAGTTCTCTATAGATCATAGTTATCAAGTTTTGTCTGATTGAAAATATGCAAATATCCTTTCCCATTGTGTAGGTTGTCTCTTTGCTTTGGTTGTTGTCTCCTTAGCTGTATAGAAGCTTTTCAGTTTAATGAAGTCCCATTTGTTTGTTTTTGTTGTTGTTGCATTGCCATGGCAGTCTTCTTCATGAAGTCTTTCCCCAGGCCAATATCTTCCAGTGTTTTCCCTATGCTTTCTTGGAGGATTTTTATTGTTTCATGCCTTAAACTTAAGTCTTTTATCCATCTTGAATCAATTTTTGTGAGTGGGGACAGGTGTGGATCCAGTTTCAGTCTTTTACATGTAGACATCCAGTTCTCCCAACACCATTTATTGAATAGGGAGTCTTTCCCCCAAGGTATGTTCTTGTTTGGTTTATCAAAGATTAGGTGGTTGTAAGATGTTAGTTTAATTTCTTTGTTTTCAATTTGATTCCAAATGTCTATGTCTCTATTTTTGTGCCAGTACCATGCTGTCTTGACCACTATGGCTTTGTAGTACAGACTAAAATCTGGTATGCTGATGCCCCCAGCTTTATTTTTATTACTAAGAACTGCCTTAGCTATACGGGTTTTTTTCTGGTTCCATACAAAATGCAGAATCATTTTTTCCAAATCTTAAAAATACGATGTTGGTATTTTGATAGGAATGGCATTGAATAGGTAGATTGCTTTGGAAACTATAGACATTTTAACAATGTTGATTCTTCCCATCCATGAGCATGGTATGTTCTTCCATTTGTTAATATCCTCTGCTATTTCCTTTCTGAGAATTTCATAATTTTCTTTATAGAGGTCCTTCACCTCCTTCGTTACGTATATTCCTAGGTATTTCATTTTCTTTGAAACTATGGTGAAGGGAGTTGTGTCCTTAATTAGCTTCTCATCTTGACTGTTATTGGTGTATACAAAGGCTACTGATTTGTGGACATTGATTTTATATCCTGAAACATTACTGTATTTTTTGATGACTTCTAGGAGTCTTGTGGTTGAGTCTTTGGGGTTCTCTAAGTATAAGATCATGTCGTCAGCAAAGAGGGAGAGTTTGACCTCCTCTGCTCCCATTTGGATTCCCTTTATTTCCTTGTCTTGCCTAATTGTATTGGCTAGAACTTCCAGCACTACGTTGAATAGTAAAGGTGACAGAGGACAACCTTGTCTGGTTCCAGTTCTAAGAGGAAAAGCTTTCAATTTCACTCCAATCAGTAAAATATTAGCTGTGGGTTTGTCATAGATAGCTTCAATCAGTTTTAGAAATGTGCCACCTATGCCTATACTCTTCAGTGTTCTAATTAGAAAAGGATGCTGGATTTCATAAAATGCTTTTTCTGCATCTATTGAGAAGAACATATGATCTTTATTTTTGCCTCTGTTAATATGGTGGATAACGTTTATGGACTTGCGTATGTTAAACCAGCCTTGCATCCCTGGGATGAAGCCTACTTGACCATGATGAATGACTTTTTTGATGATAAGCTGTAATCTATTGGCTAGGATTTTGTTGAGAATTTTTGCATCTATATTCATGAGTCAGATTGGTCTGAAATTCTCCTTTTTGTTTGGGTCTTTTCCTGGTTTTGGTATCAGGGTGATGTTTGCTTCATAGAATGTGTTGGGGAAGATTCCTTCTTCCTCAATTTTTTGGAAGAATTTCTGCAGTACAGGAATAAGATCTTCCTTGAAAGTTTGATAGAATTCTGGTGTGAAGCCATCTGGACCAGGGCATTTTTTTCTTAGAAGATTTTTTGTTGTTTCTTTGATCTCAGTGCTTGAAATTGTTCTGTTCATGAGCTCTATTTCTTCCTGGCTAAGTCTAGGGAGAGGGTGTGATTCCAAATATTTATCCATTTCCTTCGCATTGTCAAATTTCTGGGCATAGAGTTTCTGGTAGTATTCAGAGATGATCTCTTGTATCTTTGTGGATCAGTTGTTATTTCCCCTTTATCATTTCTGATTAAGGTTACTAGAGATTTTACTTTTCTATTTCTCGTTAGTCTGGCCAATGGTTTATCTATTTTATTTATTTTTTCAAAAAACCAACTCCTTGTTTCATTAATTTTTGAATGGTTCTTTTGTTTTCAATTTCATTGATCTTTGATTTGATTTTGGATATTTCTTTTCTTCTACTGAGTTTAGGCTTAGATTGTTCTTCTTTTTCCAATTCCATAAGATGGCTTGTGAGATTGTTGATGCTCTCTCTCTCTGTTTTTCGAATGTAGGCATCTAAAGCGATCAATTTTTCTCTCAAAACTGCTTTTGCAGTATCCCATAGGTTTTGGTAGCTTGGGTCTTCATTGTTGTTATGCTCAAGGAAGTTAACAATTTCCTGTTTTATTTCTTCCTGCACCCATCTCTATTCAACAGAAGATTGTTTAATTTCCATGCCTTTGTGTGGGGTTGAGCATTTTTGTTACAGTTGAGTTCCACCTTTAGTGCCTTATGGTCTGAGAAGATACAAGGTCAAATTTCAATTCTTTTGATTCTGTTGATATTTGTTTTGTGTCCCAGGATATGATCAATTTTGGAGAATGTTCCATGGGGTGATGAGAAGAATGTATATTCTTTATCTTTGGGGTATAGTGTTCTATATGAATCTATCAAGCACAGTTGTCCTAGGGTCTCATTTAAATCTCTTATATCTTTGTTTAATTTCTGTTTAGAGGATCTGTCCAGCTCTGTAAGATGAGTGTTAAAGTCCCCGTTATTATGGTATTATCAGATATCATATTGCTCAGACTAAGTAAGGTCTGTTTCAAGAATCTGGGAGCATTTAAATTGGGTGCATAAATATTTAGAATTGAAATGTCTTCTTGTTGTATTTTTCCCTTGACCAATATAAAGTGACCATCTTTGTCTTTTTTGACTTTAGTTGCTTTAAATCCACATGAATCTAAAAATAAGATTGCAACTCCTCTTTTCTTCTGAATTCCATTTGCCTGAAAATATGTCTTCCAACCCTTGACTCGGAGTTTTAATTTGTTTTTTTGAGGCCAGGTGTGTTTCTTGCAGACAGCAAATGGATGGTTTGTGTTTTTTAATCCAGTCAGCCAATCTGTGTCTCTTCAGTGGGGAATTCAAGCCATTAACATTTATTGAGATAATTGATAAGTGTGGTAGTATTCTATTTGTCTTATTTTGTGAGAGTCCATTGCTTAGTTTTATCTTTTGCATCAGTGTGGAGGTTAGGTTCTGTCCTTTAATTTCTGAGTTCTCACTTTGCTGGTGATCCATTGTGATGGTCAGTGTGTAGAACAGGTTGAAGTATTTCCTGTAGAGCTGGTCTTGTTGTGGCGAATTTCCTCAATGTTTGTATATCCGTAAATGATTTGATTTCTCCGTCAATTTTGAAGCTTAGCTTAGCAGGGTATAGAATTCTGGGCTGGAAATTGTTCTGTTTAAGTAGATTAAAGGTAGATAACCATTGTCTTCTTGCTTGGAAAGTTTCATTGGAGAAGTGTGCAGTCACTCTGATGGATTTACCCCTGTAGGTCAACTGCCCCTTACTCCTGGCAGCTTGCAGAATCTTTTCTTTTGTCTTGACTTTATACAGGTTCATCACAATGTGTCTTGGAGCAGCTCGGTTAGAGTTGAGGTGACCTGGGTTCCAATATCCCTCTGAAAGCAGTGTGTCAGAATCTTTGGTGATATTTCGGAAATTTTCTTTTATAATATTCTCTAGTATGGCTTCCATTCCTCTGGGGCATTCTTCTTCCCCTTCTGAGATTCCTATAACTTGTATGTTGGAATGCTTCATAAAGTCCCATAATTCTGACAGTGAATGTTCTGCTTTCTCTCTCTTCTTTTCTGCCTCTTTTACTATCTGAGTTATCTCAAGAACTTTGTGTTCTACCTCTGAAATTCTTTCTTCTGCATGGTCTAACCTGTTGCTGATACTTTCCATTGCATCTTTAAGTTCCCTAATTGACTATTTCAGTTCCTTCAGCTCTGCTATGTCCTTTCTATATACTTCATATTGTTCATCTCTTATTTGGTTCTGTTTTTGGATTTCCTTTTAGTTATTTTCCACTTTATTAGCAGTTTCCTTCATTGTTTCCATCATTTCTTTCATTGTTTTCATCATGTGTATTCTAAATTCCCTTTCTGTCATTCCTAACATTTCTTTATTGGTGGAATCCTCTGCAGTAGCTACCTCGTGGTCCCTTGGTGGGGTTGTTCTGGACTGGTTCTTCATGTTGCCTGGAGTTTTCTGCTGATTCTTCCTCATGAGTGATTTCTTTTATCCATTTCCTTGCCCTAATTTTCTTTTCACTTCCTCTTGTTCTTTAAGTTCTCATGCCTGTGGACTAAGATTTCAGTGAGTCCTTTTGGTACAGGACCAGAAGGATGAGAAGGTGAAGAGCAAGAAAGGCATGAAAGAAAGGAGGAATGAGTGAAAAGAAAAAAAAAATAGAGAAAGGAGAGGGGGTTGCTAAAAGGAATATTGACAGAAAGAAAAGAGGCACAGAAAGAGGTAGACAGAGCAATAGAGGTGTACAGTAGGGTACTTTGACACAACCTTAAAAAAAACCCACCTTCTGGGGGTTCCCAGTTGGGTGGTTCCCTTGAGGTCAGCGGTTCTTTGTTAACCTGATCAGACACAGTACCCCACCTCCACCAAGTAGAGAGGAAAGACAAAAATGCTATAAATCAAATCAAAACAAGCAAATAGAACACTTTACCGGATAAAATTGGGTGAAAAACCAAATACTAGTGGTAGAAACACTAGGAAAAGTGAAGTTCTAGTTATCGAAAAGGCAGCAATGGGAAATTATAATTAAACTAGAAAAATTGAGAAAGAAAAAATCTGTACAGAAAAGGTTGAAACTAAAAAACAAAACAACATCAACAACATCAAAATAAAAAGAAAAAACAACCAAACCAAAAAAAAATAAAAAATAAAAAACACAACCAAAAACAAAGCAGTATGTATATGTTGTTGAATATTGTTTGGGCAACATGTGGTCTTCTGGGGTATGAGATGTTAATCATAGGGCTGATATGACTGGAGGCTGCTGATTTCTCAAACCCCAGCAGGTAGACACCCTAAATCTCTCTTCAGCTCTCTTAAAAGGCACTTTGAACTTGTAAACTTGCTGAGCAGAAGCCTTCCCAGGAAAGTGCTTGTTGCTGGAATCACTGCTGACGTGGCTACCCACTTACCCAGGATGCCAAAATCGGTCTCAATCTGCCCTTGAAGGTTAGGGCTGTAAGGCAGCTCAGACCCTGCCCTTAGGCTACTCAGTCACTAGGTTACCAGCTCCCGCCCGATTCTTGCTCTGCAACCGTGAGGGTGGTGCTTGCTGGAGCAGATCACTCACAATGACTCCCTGTGGCCCACAGCCAAACAGTATTAGCTCCATCTGGCTCAGCACCTCAGACTGGGGCCCTAGACAATGGCCAAAGTTCTCCACACTCCTGCTCAGACTCTCCCCAAGGCAGTTCCACTGAGTGCCAAGTCCAAAGACACCAAAACAGTTCACAGGTAAGGCCTTTCTGGTTTGCAGTCTCTTTGCTACTGTACTTAGAGTTGCCGGAGGGTTTAGACTGATTGAACACATGAGACCACTTGCTGTTTTCCACTATTTTAGTCCTCCTCTTGGGGTCCAGAAGTCTCTCGCTGACTCCATGTGTGCTCACAGGGATGATTATAGGCAGATCCCACCAGCCAGAGATGCCTGGAGTCCTATCTCCCCAGACTCACGGTGCCCAGATGCAAGGAAGCTGTTACTCGGCCGCCATCTTGCTCTCTTGCCTCAAACTAGTCTTCTTTGACAACTTTGTTCTAAGTTTCCTTTAAATACATGGAGCTCTCAATTTGTATTTTCCCAGTCACTGGCCATTGGGAGGAAAGAAAACTTTCCTGAATATGTTGAACACCCTTGTGCACATACACAGGTGTCTACCTGAGTGTTAGGTCAAGCACCACACACTCAATCTCACCAATCTGTTTTTCTGTTTTTCTGTGTGTGTGTGTGTGTGTGTGTGTGTAATTCATCCTTGATTTAATATATAACTAATGATGATTAAGGCAAGAGATCAAATCTAAGAGATTTCTGCTCAAACTTAAGAAAAAATTGCCATTACTTTTGAATTATATGGGAGGGTGGGGAAGGAAAATGAGGATCAAATCTGATTCCACATTACAAGCTGAATCTCTTCTGAAACTCATCCCACATCACAAGGGGAGAATTATTCTTTGCTCATGTGACACTGCTGCAAGCCTCGAGCTTGATTTAAAGAATGGAACATCATTCAGAAATGTCAGTTTGTTTATAGCTCTCTTTACATGGAAGTCTATAAATTAAAGAGGAGTTAAGGAGGAAAGGGGGATCTGGGTGGTAACATAAAGGGTGGGTTGTGATGTCTAAAAAGAACAAGTGCTAAGTCTTTGATGATTTATAGCTTTATAAAATAAGAAAAGAACAGAGCCAGGACTTGAAATGGCTCTGCTGGAACAGTGCCTGCAAGGTTAGGTGCCTGGAAGCCCAGGAACTCTGTAGGCTAGAGACACATTCTCCCAGTCCTGTCTTCTACCTGAGGGTTCTCTCAACAGGCACTTCTATTTTAGAGATGGGAGCACTGAGGATTAAGGATGCTCACCACAACTACGAGTGGGAAGTCTCCTTGGCTTTTGATTTGTGGGCTAAGTCTTATACTTAGAACCATCAGAGTTTTGGTAGTCAGTTTAGAAGGAGGAATACAAAGACTTCCTAGAAGCTGAGAGAGGAAGGTCAGAAGTCATGGAAAGGGATGTGGCCAATTTAAGGCAGAGGTGAATTCACTGGAGCATCTCTCACCCCCTTCACCTTACCACCCACACCTAAACATGGGGAAGAAGCTTCAGGGCACATTAATATGCCTCCCTCCCATGCAAAGTTGAGGAGGAAGGGTTGGAATGGGAAGGCTGTTTTGGACAAGCAGTAAATATGCATCTGTCTATCACAGTAGGCCAGAAGACACAGGGGAGAGATCCATGGCCAAAAGCCTGCTGCTCTTCTCAAATATCAGGAGGGAAGGAGAGGATATTTTGGTGTAGATCCAGTTGCACTAGTTTCAATACCATCCGCTGGCTTTTGCCCTCAAAGCCATAGTGAGAGCATGCACACACACACACACACACACACATACACACACTGCTCACACATCCAGCATACTCTAAAAAGAAAAATGGAGAAACAGAACAGCAATATGGAATTGAGTTTTCAGGCCACATTGCCCTCGATAAGCACTTTGTGCAAATTAGGGAAAGCACATCAGCCCCTATAGACAGGTGCATAGTGTGTGGTTGCTGCCTTTATGCTAGGAGAAAAATATGCTTCTTCCTCCATGTGGACACAGCCCTTGGCAGAGTGTATGGAGTGTCGAGAATAGTGCAGGCTGAATTTAACCCCAGCTCACCCTTTCTGTGGGCACATGTGTAATACCCAAACTGCCCATCCATACCTTGCAGCCTTGAGTATCTATGAACAAGGGCCACACTTAACCCTGTATTCTGGACTTTATCTTTTTATCTTCTTACTATCAGTTTCTGCTTCCCAGTGGGCCTGGTTGTAACGCAGCCTAAAATGAAGTCGAGGGTTGGCTGTCATTTGGGTGAGCTCTAGAGCCTCACTACAGGCAATTGGGAATGGGAAAGGGCAAGAATGAAGAATAAAAGGGATTTATCTAAGGGTGGAAAGGGCATCCTGTTTCCTGCTCTGCTTCCCTATGGAATCCTTCAATGTTCCACACAGCAGAAAGTTAACAAACACAGAGGTGTGTGTGCGCATGCCAGTGGGCCTACTGAGCCAACATGCTTGCAAGCAAGCTAGGCTTCATTTGCTCACATGTTCATCAAGCATTTGTTGAATGTCAGATGTGTGCCCAGGGCTGTGATAGGCACCTTGGAATGAAGAAGATGTTTACACCATCCCTGCCCCAAGATCTGAGTTTTGAAGCTCAAACTAAGGATAGAGAACATTCATATCCTGAACATAGTACACCACTGGTACCTTTCTTGGCATGACCTCCACACTGAAGTTTCAAAGGAGTTTCCTGAGCTGCATTGTACAAGGATGGCTTGAGGCTGGCTGGGTGGCACTGGGCAGCTCTGGCCAGCCATTGACAAGGATTTCTCTGGCTGGCCAACCATAGTTCAATGGTTAGAGTGCCAGTCCCATGCATTGGGGCCGGCAGGTTTGAACTGCCCAGGCTGGCTAATCAAAAAAAAAGATAAGGCTTTCTTTCCAAAAATCACTTCCTATTTCATTACTCTTACCTTAATCATGAGGCAGAAGATCCTGATGTGAGTGGAGAAACAACATGGGTGTGGGCCCGGCATGGTGGCTCGCGTGGGTAATCTTAACACTGGGGGGCCAAGATGGGTGGGTGTGTGGATTGCCTGAGCTCATGAGTTCAAGACTGGCCTGAGCAAGAGTGAGACCCTGACTCTAAAAAAATATAACCAGGTGTTGTGGTAGGGGGCGACTATTGTCCCAACTACTTGGGAGGCTGAGGCAAGAGAATCTCTTAAGCCCAAGAGTTTGAGGTTGCTGTGAGCTGTGATGCCACCACACTCTACCAAGGGTGACAAAATGAGACTCTGTCTGAAAAAATAAATAAATAAATAAATAAATAAGTAAGTAAGTAAATAAAACCATGGATATGGTAGGGTGTGGGAAGGTTTTCTATGAAACATCAAAAGGTCTTCTAAGCCAGAAATAAGAACAAAATTTTGGAGACCTTTATTCTTATGTGGGGAAATATTTCTGTACCACAGAGAAAAAATACTATTTTTTTCCCAAAATTTAAGTTAGAAGCTTCTCAGAAGTATCAGTCCTTTTTTCATTTAGAAGAAACCTGGATTTTGTTCAAATCAAATACACAACAGCACGAGGCACCAGGGAGACACAAGGGAATGTGCCTTTGTCCCTGTCTGGAGGCCAGGGTGGCCAGTGCCCCAGATTCTCAGTCTGACTTGGGTTTAGTTGCTCTCTGGTCCTCTCCCCTGCTCAGGTCACCAACCTGAACCACTTGCTAACTCCTACCAAGAATATTTTAAAAACATGCTCTAATCACTGGAGGCCAATTCTACTGGAAATAGTGAATGAGATGAGGAAATAATTCATACAACTCCCAGCCTAGTCCTCTCATAAGGAAAGAGAAGTCTCAAAGTCATCCCTGTGCTGCAGGGAAATCAGTATCACACGGTGTCATATGTGCATCTTATCCCAAGCTTTCCAAAGCAATTACTACATGAGTGTGCATATGTGTGTGCACATGCACATGCTCATGTGTATATGCTCAGACCTGTGCCCTTCCCGAACTTCTAGGTTTCTTGTCTATTCTTTAACAAGAAGAATAGGTACTAAATAGGATCTTATTTTCTCTGACATTTTATTGTTGGTAAATACCCTGCAGCTCACATATATATAACACAATGGCTTAAAATAGCCCAGGAGGAAGGATAAGGAAAGAGTAATCTCAGCCAGAAGGTGCAAATGCTAATAATAGTGATGCCCCCCTGATTTCCCTCCACTTTGTCTTTCTTCTGATGGACAGCTGTCCCAAGAATCCATGTGGAGCTGTGAGAAGGGCACTGAGACTGAACTTGCTCTGAGCCCTGGTCTGCCCACCGTGACAAAGGAACGTGAGTTGACTCTCTCTCAGATCCCTTCCAACCCTGATGTTTTATGAGTGTATAATTGCCTAAGATTTGTAAAACTGACACAGTGTTCTTCATGCATACAAAAAGAAACAGAACCCTAAACTCAACAATTCTGTTCTTATAAAATCATCCTAAGAATATAATCCAACATGTGTGCAAGGCTGGAGGTACAGGAACGTTCACTGCAGTGTTATTTATGACAGCATAGAGTTAGAAAACCTTGGTATTCAGCAATAAAGGATTAGTTAACTCAGCATTTCCTAAAGTGTGCTCTATGATATAAATGGGTATTTTTAGAAAAAGAAAAAAGAAGAAGAAGAAATTAGATTGTTACATTCCATGGTCAAAAATTTAAAAGAGGATTGATCTCGGATGATGGCCAACTGGTAGCAACCCTTGGCAGAGGCTTCAGAGCAGAGGAAGAAAAACTGTACAGAATCAGAATCTATGAAGCCAAAGGTGGAGAGCTGAGCCAAGAAAGAAGTTTAGCAATCTGTAACTCCAAGGAAGAGCATTCAAGAAAACAAATTTCAGTTATTATAGCTGTCTGGGGTGACAGAGCTCCCCACATGAGACACATGAAGTGAGCCTGGTAAGGGTTAATTGGCTTTTGCTAACACAGAAGCAGCTTTTGCAAACAACAAAAAGGCTGGACAGAGGGATGGGCTCCCCTGAGCAAACACAGGGCTTGTTTCCATGGAAACAAGAAATTCCAGGAACAATGGCTCTGAAGTCATGCATTCCGTCAGACCCAGTGGTTGCAGGTGTTACAGCCTCACTCCTAGAGTCACAGATCAGAGGTTGACATATGTGAAAACATTATGTCACAAAGAGCCTATAGGTCTCTGTGCTGTGGAGAAACAAAGCCATAAATCTAAACCAGGTAAATTGAATGTGCTTATGAGGGGTTTCACTTCCTCATTTCCCTTGCAGTTTCTGTGTTATGTTTAATCAGATTTGTAGTTAGAGTTGACTGTAGTTAGAGTTGACACATGTCTGAGAGGAATGTAAAAAACAGAAGAAATTGTGTTAATGTGGAGATTTCATATTTACCCACAAGTTAATTTTAGATAGAGTAAGTTAGGTAAGATTTAGGTAATAATAAAGTTTATAGATTAAGTTTCTACGTGACCACCAATGTATATAAGGTGGCACAAAATAAAGTTTCTTTGCTACATGCCATCTTGTGTGTAGTCAATCATTCCTGGGCCCATCAACATTGCAGGAGCAAGCTCACACCTGTGGCAAAGCTGCTGACTCTCTCACATCTCTGATCACACAACATAGGTGTGGTTGGCTATGTTAACCAGTTCAATGAAAATATTTCAAATTGTATATAAAACCAGCACATTGTACCCCATGATTGCATTAATGTACACAGCTATGATTTAATAAAAAAGAAAGAAAGAAAGAAAGAAAGAAAGAAAGAAAGAAAGAAAGAAAGAAAGAAAGAAAGAAAGAAAGAAAGAAAGAAAGAAAGAAAGAGTCAAGTTACACCTGAAAAAAGAAAACAAATTTCAGGTACAAAGCTTATCAATTAGAGGACAGGAGACCTCTCCCCCAAGCAAGAGGCCTGCTGCAGTCTATCTGCAAATGAGCAGGGAATAAAAGACCTCTCATTTTACCTTGCTGGAGACAGCCGCTAAACTCCAGGTCTCTTTCTCCAGAGAGATCCCATTTATCAACCTAGACACCACCCTGCCAGGCATAAAATTGAACAGATATTTTCCCCCACAAGCCCAAACTCCCAGTTCACCCTTCCCCCTCACATGGTGCTCTGAAGTTCTGTGCCCCTGCAGCACAGAATGTTTTGTCTTGTCCTGAGAGATCTGGGCATAGGGTGGACCACCAACCATCAGGATGAAATCTGTGACTAATGGGGAAGAAAGAGGGTGTGGGAAGAAAGGACACTCGGTGGGAGGGGGAGCAGTCCCCTGGTTATGACTATGCCTGGCCAGGGGTAGTGTTGACCCTTAGTTTGGGCTGTGTCTGGTGGGATGGGGTACAGAACCCCTGGCTCTGATGGCACCCACAGTGGGAGAGTGGTTGCTCCATGTGGACTGAGTACAGCAGACAGGCTGGTACCCAGCCCCTGCTGGGCATGTGACTAAGACCTGAGAGCAAGGGCATGGTCTCTTGATTCCAACATAACCCTTAAACAGTGGCCTTCTGGTGTGAACCAAGACCTGAGCACTAGGGCGTGGTCCCCTGTTTCCAGTGGGGCTGTTGAGCAGAGGCTTACTGGGTGAGGACTGAGACCGGCGGGTGGGGCCACAGGTGCCCTGACTCCAACAGAGCCTGCAAACAGAGGCTTGCCAGGCAGTGGACTGAGACTGGCAGGCAGGGGCATGGTCCCCTGACTCCAAATGGTCTGTCAAGCAGAAACTAGCTGGGTGTGCACTGAGACCGGTGGGTGGGGGTGTGGCCTGCGGCTCCAACTGGTCCTATGAACTGAGACATGGACAACAGTGTGGACTAAGTCTGGTGGGTGGGAGTGTGGATCCCTGGCTCCAATTGTGCTCTTGAGGACCCTTGAATCCCTCTCTGTTGAGCAGAGTTTGCACTGCCTGAGACAATTTAATTGGAACCTTTGTCCGGGGTTGTCCACTCAGGGACATTCTGAGGTTGACCGTCGAAGTTCTGTAGTGGAAAAGAACTGAAGGGTGAGGGCTGGGTACCACAACTATTTGTATCTCTTCACAGTTGAGATTTAAACCTAATTCTATGGCTCCTTAGGACAGGGTAGAGGTTGGCTGATATCAAAACAGAGCTTGCATGCAATAACTCACCAAGTAGGTCCTTGGAGTCTCTAGCCAAAACTCTGAAAGGGGCCTTTGTAAGGTTGTTGGAGATAACTCAAAATTACAAAGCCTACCTGGGAACCCCAATTCAATCTCAAACTACCAATTCTAACAACCAAACATTAGAAAATAAACATGGTGTGGACCCAACAGAAGAACTCTGGCAACATGGATAACCAGAGTAGATCAATCCCCCCCCCCCAAGAAATGACAAAGGAGATACAACTGAAGATGCCATGTATAGACAAATGGCAGCAATGTCAGAAGTTGAATTCAGAATATGGATTGCAAATAAGATAAATATAATGGAAGAAAAGATAAAGAAAGATGGGGGAAGAGACAAGATGGCTGACTGAAGCCGGCTTTCCACAGAGGCTCCCGTCCAGAAGGAGAGTTAAAGAACAAAAATTTAGCAAGTAACCTGGTGGATTTGAGCTGCACTAAGAGAGAAGGTTGAAGAACGCATGTCAACCCCGCTGAGGCAAGCTGTGACCACAAGGATACAAACAAAAGGTACAAAATCCATCACCAAGCAGACAATAGTCCCCTCCCCCATGAGAATGGCTCGGAGTGCCCCACAAACAATCGGGCAGAATTCAAAGGTCCTCCCACTATACTCTACTGGAGAGACCCTCTAAAAACTGGACCTACCTCCCCTACTATGGTGCCACAGCATCCTCCTGCCAGGCATAAAACTGTATAAAACTGTATATAGTCTCTACCTGGAATTCTGAGCTCCCAGCGCTCCCCTCCACTCACACTGAGGTCTGAAGGCCAGTCCGCCAGGAGTTCAGAGTCTTGGGTGATTTCTCGAGGGGTATGGATGGTGCCTGGAGTGCAGCTGGTCGGCGCCGGCTCTGGGGCACAGGAGTGAGGAGAGGACAGTCAGCAGAGAGGGTACCACACCGGAGCGGCGGTTCCCTGAGGCACAGTGTGACAGCTGTCTTTTGGTGACAATACGGCCAGGCATAAAACTGTGTAAAACTGTGTGTCTTCTCTGCCCGCAACCCTGGGCTCCCAGCACTCCCCTCCGCTCTCGCTACCAAGGTCTGGAGTTCTGTCCCCCAAGAGTCCAGACTCTTGGGTGATTGCTCGAGGGGTGAGGACAGTGCCAGGACTGCAGCCAGTTGGTGCAGACTATGGGGCATGGGAGCAGAGACAGGACAGTTGGCCGGAAGGGAGCTGAACCAGAGCAGTGGTTCCCTGAGGCATAAAACAGCAGCCCTCTTTTGGTAGCAATATGGCTCACTACCAAATATTCTGAAGTCACATCCCTTGTCTCCCTGGGTAACCAGAGACTGTGAGTATAGGATTTGCCTGAGGCAATACCAACTTTCAAACTGGGGAAACTCCCAGGGCGGGGCTGACCCAGAGGTCCGCGTTACTGAGCCTAAGATGCACCTGGCCCTCAGGGGATCGTCAGCCTATAGACAATACAAGAGCAAAGACAAGCTGATTTGGAACTCAATTCAGCTTTTCTTCTGCAGGGGAACCGCAAAGTTGTTCTGTTCTATTCTGTGAGTAACATTAATCAGGGACGAGACTGCACCTGAGTGAAAACCCCCCAACCTTCTTCAAGCACCCGAGGTTGTCAGGCCTCACCTCCTCCTGCTAGAAAGAGGCAGAGCGCAGCAGCCTGGCAGACTTCCTTGTGATTCAGGCAGGTGCAAACTCCTGGAATACCGATTCACTACAGGCAACTGGGTCAGCCAACTGCAGGGCTATCAGTGACTGGGTGTGACAGTGGTGCAAGGTGGGGAAGGAGGCATAAACCTTCCCAGACTGATCTATTGGCTAGGTGGCTCCTCCTGACTCCACACAACACTGGAGCAAGCCACACCAGAGTAGTCACCAGACCCCTGTGATCCAGTTCCCAGAGACCTCTTAAACTCTCTCACCCAAGACAGGTGCAGACTGAGACAATTGATTTGGACCTTTTGAACTGAACCAATCGCCTGAGGACAAATCAGGTGGTGCCCTGGGTGCACGGACGTAGGAAAGTTTGATATTCCTTTTCCAATTGTTTGCCCGTGGGGGGTGGGGTGACTTAATTGCTGATATTCTCCACAGCTGAGACTTCAATCCAGCGTATCTGTTTCACTAGGGTGGAACAGAAACCAGCTAAAAAGAAGACAGAACCATTAGCCCCACCACACCAAACAGGACCCCAGTTTCTCAGGCCACAACACTGTACAGGCCCTCAAAAAAGCCCCAGGGGAAAAAAATCAAAGGGAGTAAAACAACCATGGGGTGGAATCAGCGGAAAATCTCTGGTAACATGAATAACCAGAATAGTCAACCCCGCAAGGAAAGATATGGCAGATGTAATTGAAGATTCTATTCATAAACAACTGGCTGAGATGTCAGAAATCAAATTCAGAATTTGGATTGCAGACAAGATTAAAAGTGGAATTAGGAATTGGAGGAGAAATTCAAAAGTTTTCTCGAGAATTTAACGAATTTAAAGACAAAACCACCAAAGACTTAGACACAATGAAGCAAGAATTTGCAGCCCTCAAATATATGAAAAATACAGTAGAATCCCTCAGCAACAGAATGGAGCAAGCAGAAGAAAGGATTTCTGACATTGAAGATAAAGCCTTTCAACGCTCCCAAAATGAGCAAAAACGGATCATTCTTTCCAAGAGCTCTGGCATAATTCGAAAAAGGCAAGTATCCGAATCATAGGGGTTCCAGAAACAGATGAAGTGGCCTAACTGGGCACAGAGGCCCTTCTTCATGAAATTATGAAAGAGAATTTTCCAGACATGCCTAGAGATTCTGAAATTCAGACAGTGGACAGCTTCAGAACCCCAGTACCACTCAACCCCATGAAGACATCCCCCAGGCATATAATAACTAACTTCACTAAAGTTAATATGAAGGAGAAAATTCTCAAAGCTGCCAGGAGAAAGAAAACCATTACCTTCAAAGGGAAGAATATTAGAATGACTGCAGATCTCTCTGATGAAACTTTTCAAACCAGAAGAGGGTGGTCATCAACTTTTAATCTCCTAAAGCAAAATACCTTTCAACCCCAGATCTTGTATCCAGCTAAACTGAGTTCTATTTATGATGGAGAAATTAAATACTTTAATGACATTCATATGTTGAAGAAATTTGCCATAACCAAAAAAGCTCTTCAGGATATTCTCAGACCTATCCTCCATAATGACCAACCAATCCTATACCACAAAAGTAAACTCACTCAGAAACTTCAGATCAAACTCCAATTTCCACACTGGCAAAAGGATTAAAAATATCCACTGGACTTTTGAAAAACTCGATACCCAAAAGTTCACCAGACTTATCAATATTCTCCATTAATGTGAATGGCTTAAACTGTCCTCTAAAGAGGCACAGGTTAGCTGACTGGATACAAAAACTCAGGCCAGATGTTTGTTGCATACAAGAGTCACAACTTAACTTCAAAGACAAATACATACTCAGGATGAATGGATGGTCATCCATATTTCAGGCAAATGGTAATCAGAAAAAAGCAGGTGTTGCAATTTTAGTTGCAGATACAATAGGCTTTAAACCAACAAAAGTAAGCAAGGACAAGAATGGTCACTTTATATTTGTTAAGGGTAATACTCAATATGATGAGATTTCAATCATTAATATCTATGCACCCAACCAGAATGCACCTCAATTTATAAGAGAAACTCTAACAGACATGAGAAACTTGATTTCCTGCAACTCCATAATAGTCGGAGATTTCAACACTCCTTTGGCAGTGTTGGATCGATCCTCCAACAAGAAGCTGAGCAAAGAAATCTTAGATTTAAACCTAACCATCCAACATTTGGATTTAGCAGACATTTACAGAACATTTCATCCCAACAAAACTGAATATATATACTTCTCATAAGCCCATGAAACTTACTCCAAAATCTATCACATCTTAGGTCACAAGTCTAACCTCAGTAAATTTAAAGGAATAGAAATTATTCCATGCAACTTCTTGGCCTGCCATGGAATAAAACTTGAGCTGAGTAACAACAGAAATCTGCATACTCATACAAAAATATGGAAGTTAAATAACCTTATGCTGAATGATAGCTGGGTCAGAGATGAGATTAAGAAAGAAATCGCCAATTTTTGGAACAAAACAACAGTGAAGACACGAACTATCAGAACCTCTGGGACATCGCAAAGGCAGTTCTATTAGGGAAATTTATAGCACAGCAAGTCTTCCTCAATTGAATGGAAAGAGAGGAAGTTAACAACTTAATGGGACATCTCAAGCAACTGGAAAAGGAAGAATAGTCCAACCCCAAACCCCGTAGAAGAAAAGAAATAACCAAAATTAGACCAGGATTAAATGAAATTGAAAACAAAAGAATAACAGAACACATCAATAAATCAAAAAACCGGTTTTTCAAAAAGGTCAGTAAAATAGATAAACCTTTGGCCAACCTAATCAGGAAAGGAAGAGTAAAATCTCTAATCTCATCAATCAGAAACAACAAACACGAAATGACAACAGACTCCTCAGAAATCAAAAAAAAAATCCTTAATGAAAATTACAAGAAACTTTATTCTCAGAAATATGAAAATCTGAAGGAAATTGACCAATACTTGGAAGCACATCACCTTCCAAGACTTAGCCAGAATCAAGTGGAAATGTTGAACAAGCCCATATCAAGTTCGGAAATAGCATCAACCATACGAAACCTCCCTGAAAAGAAAAGCCCGGGACCAGATGGTTTCACATCAGAATTCTACCAAACCTTTAAAGAGAAATTAGTACCTATATTACTCAACCTGTTCCAAAAGGTAGAAAAAGAAGTAAGACTACCCAACACGTTCTATGAAGCAAACATCACCCTGATCCCCAAACCAGGAAAAGACCCAACAAGAAAAGAAAACTATAGACCGATATCACTAATGAATATAGATGCAAAAATATTCAACAAGATCCTAACAAACAGAATCCAGCAACACATCAAACAAATTATACATCATGACCAAGTCGGTTTTATCCCAGTGTCTCAAGGCTGGTTCAATATACATAAATCTATAAATGTAATTCAGCACATTAACAAATTAAAAAACAAAGACCATATGATTCTCTCAATCGATGCAGAAAAAGCTTTTGATAATATCCAGCATCCCTTCATGATCAGAACACTTAAGAAAATTGGTATACAAGGGGCATTTCTTAAATTGATAGAGACCATCTACAGCAAACCCACAGCCAATATCATATTGAATGGAGTTAAATTGGAATCATTTTCACTCAGATCAGGAACCAGACAAGGCTGCCCATTGTCTCCATTGCTTTTTATCATTGTAATAGAATTTTGAGCCACCGCAATTAGGGAAGAAAAGGAGATCAAGGGTATCCATATAGGGTCAGAAGAGATCAAACTTTCGCTCTTCACAGATGATATGATTGTATATCTGGAAAACACTAGGGACTCTACTACAAAACTCTTAGAAGTGATCAAGGAATACAGCAGTGTCTCAGGTTACTAAATCAACATTCATAAATCGGTAGCCTTTATATACACCAACAATAGTCAAGTTGAAAAAACAGTTCAGGACTCTATCCCATTCACAGTAGTGCCAAAGAAGAAGAAATATTTGGGAATTTATCTAACAAAGGACATGAAAGATCTCTATAAAGAGAACTATGACACTCTCAGAAAAGAAATAGCTGAAAATGTTAACAAATGGAAAAACATACCAGGCTCATGGCTGGGAAGAATCAACATTGTTAAAATGTCCATACTACCCAAAGCAATATATAATTTCAACGCAATCCGTATTAAGGCTCCACTGTCATACTTTAAATATCTTGAAAAAACAATACTTTGTTTTATATGGAATCAGAAAAAACCTGGAATAGCCAAGACATAACTCAGAAATAAAAACAAAGCAGGAGGAATTACGCTACCAGACCTCAGACTATACTACAAATCAATGGTGATCAAAACAGCATGGTATTGGCACAAAAACAGAGAAGTAGATGTCTGGAACAGAATAGAGAACCAAGAGATGAATCCAGCTACTTGCCATTATTTGATCTTGGACAAGCCAATTAAAAACATTCAGTGGGGAAAACATTCCCTATTTAACAAATGGTGCTGGGTGAACTGGCTAGCAACCTGCAGAATACTGAACCTGGACCCACACCTTTCACCATTAACTAAGATAGACTCTCACTGGAGTAAAGATTTAAACTTAAGACACGAAACTATAAAAAATACTAGAGGAGAGTGCAGGGAAAACCCTTGAAGAAATCGGTCTGGGCGAGTATTTTATGAGGAGGACCCCCGGGCAATTGAAGCAGCTTCAAAAATACACTACTGGGACATGATCAAACTAAAAAGCTTCTGCACAGCAAAGAACACAGTAAGTAAAGCAAGCAAACAGCCCTCAGAATGGGAGAAGATATTTGCAGGTTATGTCTCCGACAAAGGTTTAATTACCAGAATCCACAGAGAACTCAAATGCATTAGCAAGAATAGAACAAGGGATCCCATCGCAGGCTGGGCAAGGGATTTGAAGAGAAACTTCTCTGAAGAAGACAGGCGCGCGGCCTTCAGACATATGAAAAAATGCTCATCATCTTTAATCATCAGAGAAATGCAAAACAAAACTACTTTGAGATATCATCTTACTCCAGTGATACTAGCCTATATCACAAAATCCCAAGACCAGAGATGTTGGCGTGGATGTGGAGAAAAGGGAACACTTTTGCACTGCTGATGGGAATGCAAATTAATACATTCCATTTGGTAAGATATATGGAGAACACTTAGAGATCTAAAAATAGATCTGCCATTCAATCCTGTAATCCCTCTACTGGGCATATACCCAGAAGACAAAAAATCACATCATAACAAAGATATTTGTACCAGAATGTTTATTGCAGCCCTATTCATAATTGCTAAGTCATGGAAAAAGCCCAAGTGCCCATCCATCCACGAATGGATCAATAAATTGTGGTATATGTACACCATGGAATATTATGCAGCCTTAAAGAAAGATGAAGACTTTACCTCTTTCATGTTTACATGGAGGGAGATGGAACATATTCTTCTTAGTAAAGTATCTCAAGAATGGAAAAGAAAGTACCCAATGTACTCAGCCCTACTATGAAACTAATTTAGGGTTTTCAAATGAAAGCTATAACCCAGTTACAACCTAAGAATGTGGGAAGGGGTAAAGGGAGGGGAGGGAGGAGGAAGGTTGGTAGAGGGAAAGGGATTGGTGGGATTATACCAGTGGTATATCTTACAAGGGTATATGTGAAACTTGGTAAATGTGGAATGTAAGTGTCTTGGCACAGTAACTGAGAGAATGCCAGGAAGGCTATGTTAACCAGTGTGATGAAAGTGTGTCAAACGGTCTGTGAAGCTAGTGAATGATGCCCCATGATCTTATCAATGTACACAGCTATGATTTAATAAAAAAAAAAGTTCAAAAAAAAAGATAAAGAAAGATAAGGAAAGTCACTACATACTTGTCAAGGTAAACACCTAACATGAAGAAATTTGGATAATTAACATTTATGCACCCTAACAGAATGCTCCCCAATACATAAAGCTGGATATGAACAACTTCATATCTTCCTGCACTATAATAGTTGGAGATTTTAACACCCCTTTGACAGTTTTGGATAGATCCTCCAAGAAGAAACTAAACAAAGTAATATTAGACTTAAACCAGACCCTAGAACAAATGGACTTTAGAGACCTATAAAGAACATTTCACCCTAATAAAACTGAATATACATTCTTCTCATCAGCCCATGGGTCATCCTCCAAAATAGATCATATCCTAGGACACAAGTCTAACCTCAGCAAATTTAAAAGTATAGAAATTATTCCTTGTATTTTCTCAGATTACCATGGAATGAAAGTTGAACTCAACAGCAACAGGAATCCTCATACTCAAGCAAAGTCATGGAAACTAAATAACCTTAGGCTGAATAATAGCTGGGTCAAAGACAAGATTAAGAATGAAATTACCGGTGGCACCTGTGGCTCAGTTGGTGGGGTGCTGGCCCCATATACCGAGGGTGGCGGGTTCAAACCCGGCCCCGGCTGAACTGCAACCAAAAAATAGCCAGGCGTTGTGGTGGGCGCCTGTAGTCCCAGCTACTTGGGAGGCTGAGGCAAGAGAATTGCTTAAGCCCAGAAGTTGGAGGTTGCTGTGAGCTGTGTGATGCCATGGCACTCTACCCAGGGTCATAAAGTGAGACTCTGTCTCTACAAAAAAAAAAAAAAAAAAAAGAATGAAATTACCAAATTTTTGGAACAAAATGATAATGAGTACACAAATTATTCAAACTTGTGGGATACTGCAAAGGGAAATATATAGTATTGGGAGCCTTCATCAAGAAAACCGAAAGACAGGAAGCCAACAACTTAATGGGTCATCTCAAGCAACTGGAAAAGCAAGAACATTGCATCCCCAAACCCAGCAGAAGAAAAGAAATAACCAAAATTAGGGCAAAATTAAATGAAATTGAAAACAAAAGAATCATTGAGAAGATCAATGAAACAAAAAGTTCGTTTTTTGAAAATTTTAACAAAATTGATAAACCTTTGGCCCACCTAACCAGAATAGAAAAGTAAAATCTCTAATATTGTCTATCAGAAATGATAAAGAGAAATAACAATAGAGTATTAGAATTGAATTCAGTATTGAATTAGTATTGAATTCAGAAATTCAAAAAATTCCTAAATGATTACTACAAAAATCTCTATTCCCAGAAATATGAAAATCTGAAGGAAATGGACCAATACCTGGAAGCACACCACCTTCCTAGACTCAACCAGAAAGAATTAGAAATCTTGAATAGACCTATATCAATCACTGAAATAGCATCAAAAATACAAAATCTCCCAAAAAAGAAAAGTCTGGGACCAGAGAGTTTCACATCCTAATTCTATTAAACCTTTCAAGAGGAACTAGTGACTATATTATACAATGTTTTCCAAAGCATAGAAAAAGAAGGAATACTTCCTAACTTCCCTGATCCCCAAACAAGGAAAGGATCCAACAAAGAAAGCAAATATCACCCTGATCCCCAAACCAGGAAGGGATCCAACAAAGAAAGAAAATTATAGACCAATATCATTAATGAATATCGATGCAAAAATATTTGATAAGATCTTAGCAAACAGAATTCAACAGCACATCAAAAAAATTATACACAAGTTGGTTTTATTCCAGGGTTACAGGGTTGGTACAACATATGAAAATCTATAAATATAATACATCACATCAATAAAATAAAAAAACAAAGACCTATGATTCTCTAATTGATGCAAAAAAAGCCTTTGATAATATCCAGAATCCTTTCATGATCAGAAAACTTAAGAAAATAGGCATAGAAGGGACATTTCTTAAACTGATGGAGGCCATCTACAGCCAACCCACAGCCAATATCATACCGAATGGTGCAAAATTGAAAACATTTCCACTCAGATCAGGAAGGAGGCAAGGATGCCCAAAGTCTCTACGGCTATTCAACATAGTAATGGAAGTCTTAGCCATCGCAATCAGGCAAGAGAAGGTGATCAAGTGTATCCAGATAGGGTCAGAGGAAATCAAACTCTCACTCTTCACTGATGATAAGATCCATATCTGGAAAATATGAGGGACTCAACTTCAAAACTCTTATATGTGATCAAAGAATACAACATCATCTCAGGATACAAAGTCAATACTTACAAGTCGGTAGCTTTTGCCAACAATAGTCAAGCTGAAAAAACAATCAAGGACTCTATTCCTTTTACAATAGTGGCAAATAAGATGAAATATCTGGGAATTTACCTAACAAAGGACATGAAAGATCTCTATAAAGAGAACGATGAAACTCTGAGAAAAGAAATAGCTGAAGATGTTAACAAATGGAAAAACATACCATGCTCATGGCTGGGAAGAATCAACATTGTTAAAATGTCCATACTTCCCAAAGCAACCTACAGATTTAATGTAATCCCTATTAAAGCACCATTGTCATACTTTAAAGAACTTGAAAAAATAGTACTTCATTTTATATGGAATCAGAAAAAACATTGAATAACAAATACATTACTCAGAAATAAGAACAAATCAGGAGGTACCACGTTGCCAGACTTTAGGCTATACTATAAATCTATAGTTATCAAAGCAGCATGGTACTGACACAAAAACAAAGTGATAGATATGGAACAGAATAGAGAACCAAGAGATGAACCCAGCTACTTATCATCATTTGATCTTCGACAAACCTGTCAAAAATATTCAGTGGGGGAAAGACTCACTATTTAACAAATGGTGCTGGGTAAACTGGCTGGCAACCTGTAGAAGACTGAAACTGAGCCCCCACCTTTCACCATTAACAAAAATTGATTCTCACTGGATAAAAGATTTAAATTTAAGACATGAAACTATAAAAATACTGTAAAAGAGTGCAGGGAAAATACTTGAAGAAATTGGCCTGGGAGAATATTTTATGAGGAGGACTCCCTGGGCAATTGAAGCAACACCAAAAATACATTACTGGGATCTTATCAAACTAAAAAGCTTTTGCACAGCCAAGAGCACAGTAAGTAAAGCAAATAGACAACCTTCAGAATGGGAGAAGATTTTTACAGGTTATGCTTTTGACAAAGGTCTGATAACTAGGATCTACAGAGAACTCAAACTAATCAATAAGGAAAGCACAAATAACCCCATTTTTAAGTGGGCAAGAGACTTGAATAGAAATTTCTCTGATGAAGATAGTGTATGCATGACCTAAAAGATAGTGCATGACCTAAAAACACATAAAAAATGCTCATCATCCTTAATCATCAGAGAAAGGCAAATCAAAACCACTTTGAGATATCATCTAACTCCAGTAAGATTAGCCCACATTACAAAATCCCAAAACCAAAGATGTTGGTGTGGATGCAGAGAAGGGAATGCTTCTACACTGCTGGTGGGAATGCAAGCTAATACAACCTTTTTGGAAAGAAGTTTGGAGAACACTCAAGGAACTAAAAGAAGACTTACCATTCAATCCTGCAATTCCTCTACTAGACATATACCCAGATGATCAAAAATTATTTTACGGGCAGCGCCTGTGGCTCAGTGAGTAGGGCACCGGCCCCATATGCCGAGGGTGGCAGGTTCAAACCCAGCCCCGGCCAAACTGCAACAAAAAAATAGCCAGGCGTTGTGGCGGGCACCTGTAGTCCCAGCTGCTTAGGAGGCTGAGGCAAAAGAATCGCTTAAGCCCAAGAGTTAGAGGTTGCTGTGAGCCGTGTGATGCCACGGCACTCTACCTGAGGGCGGTACAGTGAGACTCTGTCTCTACAAAAAAAAAAAAAAAAATTATTTTACAACAAAGACATTTGCACCAGAATGTTCATTGCGGCCCAATTCATAATAGCTAAGACATGGAAACAGCCTAAATGCCCACTGACCCATGAATGGGTTAACAAATTGTGGTATGTGTACACCATTGAATACTATGCAGCCATAAAAAAAAGATGGAGACTTCACATCTTTTATGTTTACCTGGATGGAGCTGGAACATATTCTTCTTAGTAAAGTATCTCAAGAATGGGGGAGAAAGTATCCAATGTACTCAATACTACTATGAAATCAATATGTAATCACCTACACACTCATATGAATTGAAAACATAACTATAGTCCAGAAAGTAGAAGGGAAGAGGAGAGAGAGGGGATTAGTGGGGAGACATGGGAGGAGGGAGGATATTTGGGGGGACCTCACCTAATGTGTTTGATGCAATGGTACATTTTAAAACTATTAAGAAATGAGTATAATTATGATAGATGTGTTACTTAGTTCAATGTACGCATTTCACATTGCATTTTGAAGCAGTACCCTGAACCCCATAAATGCATCAATGTACAAAGTTATGATTTAATAAAAATAATTAAAAAAGAATAAAAGGAAACATTAAAAACTAAAAAAAATAGGCTTGGCACCTGCGGCTCAAGTGGCTAAGGCACCAGCCACATACACCTGAGCTGGCAGGTTCGAATCCAGCCCGGGCCCACCAAACAACAATGACAGCTGCAACCAAAAAATAGCCAGGTGTTGTGGTGGGCACCTGTGGTCCCAGCTACTTGGGAGGCAGAGGCAAGAGAATTGCTTAATCCCAGGAGTTGGAGGTTGCTGTGAGCTGTGATGCTACAGCACTCTACCCAGGGAGACAGTTTGAGGCTCTGTCTCAAAAAAAAAAATAACATAAAATAAAATAATTTAAAAAATTTAAAAGAAACATTATCTTAAACAAAGAACAAAGTCAAAAAGATTCCTTTACTGGGGAACTTCATTGGCCTTTTATACAGCATATATTAAGCACTCAATAAAATTTGTTGAATTACTGAACAGATGAATGGCTATTTATAGTCCAGTAAAAAGGCAATTTGCTTCATTTTTTTTAAGTCATGGAACATGTTTCCTCCCACTATGGCATAGTAATCATTTATTGGACATAAAAGGTGGGAGTTAGATGCTTATTTCTGTCTTTATCTATTTTTTGCCTTTTTCCAAGGAAATATTTTAGGTGGTTAATCAAGGTCACACCTTATAAAGTTCCTGGAGGTCAAAAGATCCTGTCTCAAGCACTCTTTGGATGCTAGACCTAGGCCTGGAGACCAAGCCAGCAGCAGAAGATATTGTTCGCACACATATGCAACAAGTCCCATCTGTTTTCTATAAAAATGATTAGTTCAGAATGGAAATATGTATTTGTTCAGAATCCCAGATCTCAGAATCTTCACCTAGCACCTACTGACACTGCAACTTTTCACAGGCAATATGTACATTCTAAACAAGATGAGGGATGTTTATATTATTTATGACTGTAAGCCTTTACTCCCAGATTCCTCAGAATCAGATTCCTCATGAGCTTGACTTGACCACATGTGAGTTAGAAAGACTTCTTTGTGCTCTTGGCCTGCTTCATCTGAAAGTAAGTACAAAATATGGTAGAATCAAGAGTATATAAACGTCTTAACACATAGGTACATACGACCTAAAACAAAAAATTGTTTATAGTAGCCAGCATGTATTCAGTGTTTAAGGTATTCCAGCATTGTTCTAGGTAGCTTTATACGGATTGACTCATAATTCTTACAGAATACAGTGAAGTGAGTACTATGGTTATTCTATTTTTTTGCACTTGAGAAAACTAAAGAACAGAGAGGTGAAGCAACTTGCCCAAGGTCACACAGCTAATGAAATAAATAGGATTTAGAAGCAGCAGTCTAGCTACAGAATCCATTCTCTTAGCCAACATATGATTCTGTTACTTAAATTGATCCTAAGCCCACCCATGGGTGGGCCTTCCTAGAAAGAGCATTGTGAATATTAGAGAAGTGACAAGGGACACTCAGAGTGAAAAAGGTAACAGGGTGATCACTTGGCAAGTTCAGAAGGTCTCTGGGGGAAGCATCCACATGTAGGAAAGGACAGGAAGAGAGAGGCCTGGGACTCCATGCTCCCCCCACAAACACTGCAGCCCAAGTTATTGCGGGGTCCCCATCATGACTGCAGACCTCCACACTGATCAGGGTCTGCTTAGAATTTACACAGTGACACTACACCAGAGAGTGGGCACAACAGGGACCTGGTGGCTTTCTAAGTTGCCACAACTGATGTCATTCTGAGCTCTCAGGTTCAGAGCACCAGGTTTACACAAGACTTGGCTTTGCTGCAACCACTTCTTCATTGTCCTGGCAAGGTTTGGGAGGGAGCAGGGACAGCATACACTCTCACACACCCTGTGGCTGGGAGCTGAGCTCCCCTCCATCCTATGGGGGATTTCAGCAGAATGGGAGCAACAGACACCACCTGAGAAGCCTTGTAGGACTCCCTCTATGGAAACCTGGGCAAGGGGAGAACCCCAGATGCCCCACAGCCTGGCCCCGTACCCCTTCCTCCATTAGACTTTGCATCTCGATCCCCAAGGCCCCGGTACTGCTGTCAGAACAGATAGCCTGTCCCCACAACTCCTAATGGCCACTATCATTCTGCCAGGGACCTGCTAACCTCAGCCACCATTGCACCCAGACCCAGTTGGAGGAAACACAACACTGACACCTATGACCACTGCCTAGATAGCCTCATTCAGCTGCCTCACTGTCACAAACACAGGGAGACCAAGGCAGAGCAATCTCTCAAAAACCCAGAATTCATGGTGAGGTACTCATCCAGCCGCCAACCCAAGCTTCCAACAGCAGCCTTAGGAACAACACATCACTCTGCACAAAGATCATCCTGCACTAGCTGGGACTGTGATAAGCACAGGGGAATGAGACAATACAGGACAGCTGCATTACAGGCTCTTAGTTCAGCCATCCCTTCCCTTGCCAGGTCAGTCTTACAAAGTAGGTCTCAAAATCTCCCCATCTAGGGACCACTCTTTCTTCTCACTAAGTAGGAGAATTTCCAGCAAAGGAGAACAGGTGGATCACTAATATATCTACCCTGACCTGAGAGAAGAGGATTTAGACATGAAGAAACCAACAAAAGAACTCTAGTGATGTGATTTTAAAAGCTTGTTTGACACCCCCAAGGAATCATAATGGATCTACAGCAGTGGAGTCAAACCAAAAGAAAATAGTCAAAAAGTTAGAAATAGAATTCAGAATATGGATGGCAAATAAGATAAATGGGACTGAAGAGAAAGTTGAAAAGCAACACAAAGAAGCCAAAGAACATATAGATATGTGTGTGTGTGTGCATATATATACACACAAGGTAGATGTAAAGTGTGTGCAATTTACTATGCTAAACTATTTTAAACTGCGCACAAACTTTGTGTCTACTTTGTGTGTATATGTCTGTGTATATATAGATGTATTTATTTATTCTTTTATTTTAAGACATTAATGAAAATATGAAAAAGTTGCTAAGGAGGTAGATAATTTAAGAATGGAAATAACAGAACCTAAAGAAATGGAAGAATCATGTAGGAATCTTCAAAATACAATAGAAAGCCTGAATAGCAGGCTACACCACACAGAATAAAGAATCTCAGAACTTGAAGATAAGGTTCTTGAACTAACTGATTCAGTCAAATATGAAGAAAGGAAGGAAGGAAGGAAGGAAGGAAGGAAGGAAGGAAGGAAGGAAGGAAGGAAGGAAGGAAGGAAGGAAGGAAGGAAGGAAGGAAGGAAGGAAGGAAGGACAATCACTCAGAAAAACAGGGACTATGTGAAGCAAACCAATGTACAAATTACAGATATCCTTGAGGGAAAAGAATAAAAAGCAAAAATCATGGAAAAATCTATCCTAGGGAATTATTGAAGAAAACATCTCTGATATCACCAGAGATCCAGGTACAAGATGGCCTCAAATACCAGGAAGATTCAAAAAAATAAAATATCTCCATGACACATAGTCAGTCAATTGGCCAAAGTCAAAATGAAAGAGAAAATTCCACAAGCAGGACGATAAAAGCAACCAATAACCTACAAAGGAAAATTATCAGGCTAACAGCAGACTTCTCAGGAGAAAGGGTTGGGGCCCCATTTTTAATCTTCTCAAATAGAACAACTTCCAGACAAGAATTTTCTATGTTGCAAAACTACTTTTCGTAAATAATGGAGAATAAAGACTTTTCCGGACAAACAAACACTAAGAGAATTTGTCACTATGAGACCTGCCCTATAGGAAACATTCATAACTGGAGTATACATGGAACAGCATTATAAATACCCACCAGTGTAAAAATTTGCAGAAGTTAAAGCTAACAGCTCTTATAAAATAATAGCACAACAGGGTAAACAAAATAACAAGACATCATCTAACATGATAAACAGAACAGCATCCCACATATCAATACTAACACTGAATGTAAATAGTCTTAAAGTCCCACTTAAAAGATATAGACTGACTAAATGCATGAAAGAGCACACCCCAAGTACATGTTGTTTCCAAGAAACACATCTAATTTGTAAAGACTCACATAAACTCAGATAAAGGGATAGAAAAAATATTCCATGCAAATGGAAACCAAAGACAAGCAGGTGCAGCTATTTTCATATCACATAAAATAGACTTTAAATTAGCAATGGTAGAAAAAGACAAAAATGGTCATTATCTAATGGTAAAAGAAGCAATTCAACAAGAAGACATGGCGATCCTAAGTATATATACACCTAACATGGGAACTCCCAGATTTATAAAGCAAACTCTACTAGATCTAAGCAAAGAAATAAACGGTAGCATTATAATTGCCAGAGAATTTGACACAACACTGACAGAACTAGACAGATCACCCAAGTAGAAAATCAACAAATAAACATTGGACTTAAGTGGGACTCTAGAACAAATGAACCCAACAGACATTTACAGATGATTCTACCCCCAAATTACTAAATACACATTATTCTCGTCAGCACATGGAATTCTCCAAGAGTGATCATTTCTTAGGCCACAAAATAAGCCTCAGCAAATACAAGAAAATCAAAACCATACCATGTAGCTTCTCAAACCACAGTGGAATAAAACTAGAAATCAACTCCAAGGGAAGCATTCAAATCTACACAAAGTCATGGAACTTAAACAACCTGATGTTGAAGACTTTTCCCTATGATGAAATTAAGCTGGAAATCAAAAGATTCCTCAAACTGAATGACAAACAGGACACAACTGTCAAAACTCTATGGGACACAGCAAAAGGATTCCTAAGGGGAAAGTCACATCAAAAAGTCAGAAAGATCACAAATTAACAACTTAATGTCACATATGAAGATGTGAGAAACTAGAAAAAGAAGAACACATCAATCTCAAAGCCAGCAGAAGAAATGAAATAACAAATGTCAAAGCAGAAGTAAATAAAATAAAAACCAAAAAAAAAAAATTCAATGAAAAGGATCAATTAAACAAAAATTTGTTTATTTGAGAAGATAAACAAAATCAATATACTAATAGCCAGATTAACCAGAAATAGAAAAGACTTCATAAAGCTCAATCAGAAATGAAAAAGGAGACATCACAACTGATACTGCAGAAATACAAAATATCATCCACATATATTATGCAAACAAACTAGAAAACATAGAGGAAATAGACAAATTCCTGGAAACACATAATCTCCCAAGCATAAATCAGGAAGAAATAGAAATTGGGAACAGATCAACAATGAGCAGTGATACTGAAGAAATAATAAAAAAAAAAAAAAACCTCCAAACAAAAGAAAACACCAGATCAGATGAATTCACAGCCAAATTCCACCAGATCTACAAAGAAAAAAACTGGTATAAAACTGGTATAAAACCTATTATTCCATAACATTGAGAAGAGAGAAATCCTCCCTACTCATTCTATGAAGCCAGTACCACCTTGATACCAAAGCCATGAAAGGACTCAATAGAAAAAGAAAACTATGGACTGGGCATGGTGGCTCATGCCTGTAACCCGAGCACTCTGGGAGGCTGATGTGGCAGGATTGCTTGAGCTCAGGAGTTCGAGACCAGCAAGAGCAAGACCCCATCTCTACTAAAAATAGAAAAACTAGCAGGGCATTGTGGCTGGTGCATGTAGTCCCAGGTATTTGGGAGGCTGAGGCAGGATAATTGCCTGAAACAAGGAATCTGAGGTTGCTGTGAGCTAGGCTGATGCTGGGGCAACAGAGTGAGACTCTGCTCAAAAAATTAAAAAAAATAAAAAAAAGGAAAAGAAAACTACAGATCAATATCCCTTATGAATATAGATGCAAAAATCCTCAACAAAATACTTGCAAACCAAATTCAACAGCAGATCAAAAAGATAATTTGCCATGATCAATTGGGTTTCATCCCAGGAATACAAGGGATGAAATTAATAAATGCAATTCACTATACAAGCAGAAGCAAAAACAAAAATGATAGGATCATCTCAATAGATGCAGAAAAAGCATTGGATAAAATACAGCACCCTGTCATGATACTAACCTTTAACAAACTAAGGATAGGAGGAACACACCTCAAATTAATAATAGCTGTACATGAAAAACTCATAGCCAACATCATAGTGAAAGGTGAAATATTGAAAGGATGCCACATAAGAATTATTAGAAGACAAGGGTACCCACTGTCACCACTTCTCTTAAACATAGTGCTAGAAATCCTAGTTAGAGCAATCAAGCAAGAGAAACAAATAAAGGGAAGCCAACTCAGGAAAGAGGAGGTCAAACTGCACCTGTTCATTTACAATATGATCTTATATCTAGAAAACTCTAAAGATGACTCGACCAAAAGACTCTTAGAACTGGCAAAATCTCAGGTTACAAAATGAATGTACATAAATCAGTAAATAATAGACTAATAACAAACTAAAAGGTCAAACAAGTATTCAATATCACTCACTATAGCCACAAAGAAAATAAAATACCTAAGAGTATACATAACTAAGGAGGTGATCTCTAACAAGAACTGCAAAACACTGATGAAAGTAACCACAGATAGCAGAAACAAATGAAAACAACATTCTATACTTAGGAATTGGTAGAATCAACGTTGTTAAAATGTCCAAACTGCCCAAAGCAACTTCAGATTCAATGTAATCCCCATCAAAAAACCAACATCATGATGTTTCACAGATCTAACAAAATAATTATGCACTTTATTTGGAACCAAAAAAGAGCCTGAACAGCCAAAGCAATCTTAAGAAAAAGGACAAATCTGGAGGTATCACATTACTGGATTTTGAATTATAAGACTATAGTAACCAAAACAGCATGGTTCTGATATAAAAATAGAGACACAGACCAGAAAACCATCTATCTACAACCAACTGATCTTTGACAAAGCAGACAACAACATACACTGGGAAAAGGAAGGCCAATTCGATAAATGTTCCTGGGAAAGCTGAATAGCTACATGCAGAAGAAAGGAACAGAACCCCTCTTCCTCATCATTTATAAAAATTGATTCAAGGCTTGGCACCTGTAGCTTAGCGGCCAGGGTGCCAGCCACATACACCAGGGCTGGCAGTTCACACTCAGCCTGAGCCTGCCAAACAACAACGGCAACTACAACAAAAAAAATAGCCAGGTGTTGTGTTGGGCACCTGTTGTCCCAGCTAGTCAGGAGACTGAGGCAAGAGAATCACTTAAGTCCAAGAATTTGAGGTTGCTGTGAGGAGTGATGATGCCACGGCACTCTACCGAGGGTGACGTAGTAAGACTGTCTCAAAAAAAAAAAAAATTGATTCAAGATAAATAAAAGATTTAAGCATGAAACCATAAAAATTCTAGAAGAAAATATAGGAAAAACTCTTCTAAACATCAGCAGAGGCAAAGAATTTATCACTAAGATCCCAAAGGCAAATACAGAAACAACAAAAATTAATAAATGGGACTTAATTAAATCAGAAAGCTTCAGCACAGCAAAGGACATGATCAACAGAGTAAACAGACAACCTACAGAATGGGGGAAAATATTCAAACTATGCATCCATTAAAGGACTAATATCCAGAGTCTACAAAGAGCTTAAGCAAATCAGCAAGAAAAAACAAACATGCAACCTCATTGAAAAAGTGGATAAAAGATGTGAATGGAAGTTTTTCAAAAGAAGATAGACAAATGACCAAGAAACATTTGAGAAAATGTCCAATAACACTAATCATCAGGGAAATGCAAATTAAAACCATAATGCAATACCATTTTACCCTTATCAAAACGGCCGTTAATAACAATTTAGAAAAATAGATTCTAGTACAGATGCAGAGAGATAGCTATGCTTATACACTGTTGGTAAGACTGCAAATTAGTAGAACCTCTATGGAAAACAATATGAAGATTTCACAACAAAATTAAATGTAGACTGTAGTTCATCCAGCCATCCCACTACTGGGTATCTACCCAAAGGAAATGAAATCATTTTTTTTTTTTTCAAAATGAAATCTGCACTTGAATGTTTATTGCAGCACAATTCACAATTGCAAAGATGTGGAATCAACCTAAGTGCCCACCAAACAACAATTCATCAGTGAACAAAGAAACTGTGGTGTATGTACTACCCAGATGGATCTGGAGACCGTTATCCTAAGCAAAGTATCTCAAGAGTGGAAGAACAAAAACCACATGTGCTGTCCAATAATTGGGAACTGAACAACAGGTACAAAAGATGTGAGGGACATTGAAAACCAAGAAGGAGGAGAGGGTGGTAGGAAGTGAGGGGTATAAAAACTTACCAGGTACAATGAACATTATTGTGGTGATGGGCATCCTAAAACTTCAACTTAAGCATTGCACAAGGGATCAGTATCACAAACACATGTGTACCTCCTTAATATTTTGAAATAAGAGAAATGATGAAACTGAGACAGGAGTGGATAAGTAACTGGACTCAAATGGCATAGCCAGTTAGTTATGGAACTGGGGTTTGATGGGGAGGATATCTAGGTCATATGAAAAATAAATAAAAATTTTAAAAATATTGCAGTAACCTAGGTAAGAGGTGATAGTGACTCAGACCAGGGTAGCAGGAATGGAAGTCATAGTTCAAGGTTGGATTCTAACTATAAAATATTTTGAAAACAGAGCCAGATTTCCTCATGAATTCATGTAAATTGTGAAAGAAAGAGAGGAGTTAAGGATGACTCCAGGATTTTTGGCCTGAGCTACTAGAGTAGAAGCTGCCATTTACTGAGCTGGAGAAAGTTCTGCGTGGACCAGCGTTAGAGGAGAAAGAGCAGGAGTTCCGTTCTGGACATGTTAAGTTGGGGATGCCTAATTGTCATCTAAGTGAGATGTAGAGTTGGTAGCAGGATAAATAAGGCTGAAGTTTAAAGGCAGGTTTAGAGCAGAAATATAATTTGGGGAGTCCTTGAATAGTTTTCAAAACACTAGGACTGAATGTGATTGGTGAAGGAATGAATAATAGAGGACAAAGGACCAAACACGGGGACACTTTGACATCACCAAGCAGGGAACAGAGGGGATATCACAGGAAAGGAGACTGAGGAATTACAACCAGTAGGAGCGGGGAGATATTCGGTGTCATTTTCTGGAAGCCAAGTACTCAGCTCTGTATTTTGTGGCTTTTATTTTATTTATTTATTTATTTATTTATTTTTATTGTTAAATCATAGCTATGTACATTAGGGCAATGAAGGGGTACAATGTGCTGGTTTCATATACAATCTGAAATAATCTCATCAAACTGTTCAATGTAACCTTCATGGCATTTTCTTAGTTATTGTGTGTAGGCATTTGTATTCGCTTTTAGTAAGTTTTGCCTGTACCCATTCTAAGACTCACCCTAGGTGTGGTCCCATCCATTACCTTCCCTCCACCTGAACCTCCCCCCTCCCTTCCCCTTCCTTGGCCCTTTCCCCTTCCTTGGCCTTTTCCCCATATTTTGTGCTATAGTTGGGTTATAGCCTTCATATGAAAGCTATAAATTAGCTTCATAGTAGGGCTGAGTAGATTGGATACTTTATCTTCCATTCCTGAGATACTTTGCTAAGAAGAATATGTTCCAGCTCCATCCATGTAAACATGAAAGAAGTAAAGTCTCCATCTTTCTTTAAGGCTGCATAATATTCCATGGTGTACATGCACCACAATTTGATAGTCCATTCATGGGTCGATGGACACTTGGGCTTTTTCCATGACTTAGCAATTATGAATTGGGCTGCAATAAAGATTCTGGTACAGATGTCTTTGTTATATTGTGATTTTTGGTCTTCTGGGTATATACCTAGTAGAGGAATTATAGGATTGAATGGCAGGTTTATTTTTAGATCTCTAAGTATTCTCCAAACATCATTCCAAAAGGAACGTATTAGTGTACATTCCCACCAGCAGTGTAGAAGTGTGCCCTTTTCTCCACATCCATGCCAATATCTCTGGTTTGGGGATTTTGTTATGTGGGCTACTCTTACTGGGGTTAGGTGATATCTCAAAGTAGTTTTGATTTGCATTTCTCTGATGATTAAGGATGATGAGCTTTTTTTCATGTCTTTGTAGATCGTGCGTCTGTCTTTAGAGAAGTTTCTCTTCAAGTCTGTTGCCCACCCTGAGATGGGATCATGTGTTCTTTTCTTGCTAATACGTTTGAGTTCTCTGTGGATTCTGGTTATTAAACCTTTATCAGAGGTATAACCTGCAAATATTTTCACCCATTCTGAGGGCTGTCTGCTTACTTTACTCACTATGTTCTTGGCTGTGCAGAAGCTTTTTAGTTTGATCACATCCCAGTAATGTATTTTTGATACTGCTTCAGTTGTCTGGGGAGTCCTCCTCATAAAGTATTCACCCAGGCGGATTCCTTGGAGAGTTTTCCCTGCATGTTCTTCAAGTATTTTTATAGTTTAATGTCTTAAATCTTTTATCCAGTGAGAGTCTATCTTAGTTAATGGTGAAAGGTGTGGGTCCAGTTTCAGTCTTCCACAGGTTGCCAGCCAGTTCACACAGCACCATTTGTTAAATAGGGAATCTTTTCCCCACTGAATGTTTTTAATTGGCTTGTCAAAGATCAAATAATGGTAAGTAGCTGGATTCATCTCTTGGTTCTCTATTCTGTTCCAGACATCTACTTCTCTGTTTTTCTGCCAGTACCATGCTGTTTTGGTCACTATTGATTTATAGTACAGTCTCAGGTCTGGTGACGTGATTCCTACCACTTTGTTTTTATTTCTGAGCAATTTCTTGGCTTTTCAAGGTTTTTTCTGATTCCATATAAAATGAAGTATTATTTTTTCAAGGTCTTTAAAATATGACAATGGAACTTTAATAGGAATTGCATTAAAATTATATACTGCTTTGTGTAGTATAGACATTTTAACAATGTTGATTCTTCCCAGCCATGAGCATGGTATATTTTTCCATTTGTTAACATCTTCAGCTATTTCTTTTCTTAAAGCTTCATAGTTCTCTTTGTAGAGATCTTTCACATCCTTTTTAGGTATACTCCCAAATGTTTCATCTTCTTTGACAATACTGTGAAAGGAATCAAGTCCTAGACTGTTCTTTCAGCTTGGTTATTGTTGGTATATATAAAGGCTACAGATTTATGGGTGTTGATTTTGTAGCCTAAGACATTGCTGTATTCCTTGATCATTTCTAAAAGTTTTGTAGTAGAATCCCTAGTGTTTTCCAGATATACGATCATATCATCTGTGAAGAGTGAAAGTTTGATCTCTTCTGACCCTATGTGGATACCCTTGATTGCCTTTTATTCCCTAATTGCAATGGCTAAATCTTCCATTACAATGTTAAGGAGCAATGGAGACAATGGGCAACCTTGCCTGGTTCCTGATCTAAGTAGAAATGATTTCAATTTAACTCCATTCAATATGATATTGGCTGTGGGTTTGCTGTAGATGGCCTCTGTTAGTTTAAGAAATGTCCCTTCTATACCAATTTTCTTAAGGGTTCTGATCAAGAAGGGATGCTGGATATTATCAAAAGCTTTTTCTGTATCATTTGAGAGAATCATATGGTTCTTATTTTTTAGTTTGTTTATGTGCTGAATTACATTTATAGATTTACGTACATTGAACCAGCCTTGAGAGCCTGGGATAAATCCCACTTGGTCATGGTGTATAATTTTTTTTTTTTGATGTGTTGTTGGATTCTGTTTGTTAGGATCTTATTGAATATTTTTGCATCAATATTCATTAGTGATATTGGTCTATAATTTTCTTTTCTTGTTGGGTCTTTCCCTGGTTTAGGGATCAAGGTTTGCTTTGTAGAATGTGTTGGGTAGTATTCCTTCTTTTTCTATATTTTGGATGAGGTTTAGTAATATAGGTACTAGTTCTTCTTTAAAGGTTTGGTAGAATTCTGACGTAAAGCCATCTGGTCCTGAGCTTTTCTTTTTAGGGAGATTTTGTATAGTTGATGCTATTTCAGAACTTGATATAGGCCTGTTCAACATTTCCACTTCATTCTGGCTAAGTCTTAGTAGGTGGCGTACTTCCAAGTATTGGACAATTTCTTTCAGATTTTCGTATTTCTGAGAGTAGAGTTTCTTGTAATATTCGTTAAGGATTTTTTGAATTTCTGAGGGGTCTGTTATTATTTTGTCTTTGTCATTTCTGATTGATGAGATTAAAGATTTTACTCTTTTTTTCCCAGTAATGTTGGCCAAAGGTTTATCTATTTTATCGATCCTTTCAAAAAACCAACTTTTAGATTTATTGATCTGTTGTATACTTCTTTTGTTTTCAATTTCATTTAATTCTGGTCTGATTTTAGTTATTATTTTTCTTCTGATGGGTTTGGGGTTGGAATGTTCTTCCTTCTACTGTTGCTTGTGATGTCCCATTAAGTTATTAATTTCCTCTCTTTCCATTTTCTTGAGGAAGGTTTGCAGTGCTATAAATTTCCCTCTTAGGACTGCCTTTGCAGTATCCAAGAGGTTCTGATAATTTGTGTCTTCATTGTTGTTTTGTTCCAAAAATTTGGTGATTTCCTTCTTAATCTCATCTATAACCCATCTATCCTTCTGCATAAGGTTGTTTAGCTTCCATGTTTTTGTGTGAGTATGCAGATTCCTGTTGTTGTTGAGTTCAACTTTTATTCCATGATGGTTTGAGAAGATGCAAGGAATAATTTCTATCTTTTTAAATTTGCTGAGGTTGGATTTGTGGCCTAGGATGTGGTTGATTTTGGAGTATGTTCTGTGGGTTGATGAGAAGAATGTGTATTCAGTTTTGTTGAGATTAAATATTCTATAGATGTCTGTTAAGTCTCGATGTTGAATGGTTAAGTTTAAATCTAAAATTTCTTTGCTTAGCTTCTTTTTGGAGGATCTATCCAGCACTGCTAGAGGGGTGTTAAAATCACCAATTACTATGGAACTGGAAGAAATCAAGTTGCTCATGTCTGTTAGAGTTTCTCTTATAAATTGAGGTGCATTCTGGTAGGGTGCATAAATATTAATAATTGAAATCATATCATATTGAGTATTACTTTTAACAAATATGAAGTGTCCATCCTAATCTTACCTTATTTTGGTTGATTTAAAGCCTATTGCATGTGCAAATAGGATTGTGCTTTTTTCTGCTTTCCATTTGCCTGGAGTATAGTTGACCATCCCTTTGAGTCTATATTTGTCTTCTAATGTAAGATGAGATTCTTGTATGCGGCAAATATCTGGCTTGATTTTTTGTGTCCAGTCAGCCAACCTGTGCCTCTTTAGAGGACAATTTAAAAAATTCACATTAATTGAGAATATTGATAAGCCTTTCGAGAGTCCAGTGGACATTTTTAATCCTTTTGCGACTGTGGAAGTTGGAATTTGATCAAAATTTTCTGGGTGGGTTTACTTTTGTGGTGGAGGATTACGCTGGTCTTCATGGAGGATAGGTCTGAAAATATCCTGGAGAGCTGGTTTAGGTATGGCAAATTTCTTCAACATGTGAATGTCATTAAAGTATTTAATTTCTCCATCACAAATGAAATTCAGTTTAGCTGGATACAGGATCCTGTGTTGAAAGTTATTATGTTTTAGGAGATTAAAAGTCTATAACCATCCTCTTCTAGCTTGAAAGGTTTCAGCAGAGAGATCTGCAGTGATTCTAATATTCTTGCCCTTGTACATGATGGTTTGCTTTCATCTGGCTGCTTTCAGAATTTTCTCCTTCATATTAACTTTAGTGAAATTGATTATGATGTGTCTGGGGGGTGTCTTATTTGGGTTGAGTCATGCTGCAGTTCTGAAGCTGTCTACTATCTGAATTTCAGAATCTCTTGGCATGTCTGGAAAGTTCTCCTTCATAATCTCATGGAGAAGAGACTCTGTGCCTTGTGAAGCCACTTTATCGCTTTCAGGGATCCCGATAAGATGAATATTGGTTTTCTTCAAATTATCCCAGATCTCTCTGAGAGAGTGATCTGTTTTTGCCCTCCATTTCTCTTCCTCTTGGAGAGTTTGGCAGCGTTTGAAAGCTTTGTGTTCAATGTCAGAAATCCTTTCTTCTGCTTTTTCCATTCTGTTATTGAGGGATTCTACTGTGTTTCTCAGATCTTTGAGGGCTGCAACTTCTTGTCGCAATTTCTCAAAATCTTTGGTCATTTAGTCTTTGAATTCGTTGAATTTGAGATATCTTTTGGGTTACTTCTTGGAATTCTAGTTCGATCTTATTTGGTATCCAGATTCTGAATTCGATTTCTGACATCTCAGCTATTTGTTTATGCATGGGATCTTTTGCTGTGTCTGCCCCATTGATCCTTGGGGGTGTTGATCTACTCTGATTATTCATATTGCCAGAGTTTATTCATTGATTTTGCCTCATGATTGTTTTTCCACCATTGCCTCTAGCTGTCCTCAGAGTTGGGGAGATGCCTCTCCAACATTAGACCCCAGCGGGATCACTCTATTGTTGTTGGCTCTTTGTAGGGAGTGACCCTGTGTAGCTCCTCTGGGGCTGCCCCAGCCAGGGAGTTCTGGTTGTGGGAGCAGCTTTGAAGTGTGACACTCCCAGATCCAGCAACAGGGCTGGGGTGGTGAACAGGGAGTGCACCACTGGTGCCCAGTCATTTTGGCTCAGAAAACCCAAGGCTCCAGCAGTCTCTGGCCAGGAGAAGGGCTCTGCACAGAGGCAAGAGGGCTCTGGAGTGCACTCAGCTACCAGAGTCCCTGGCCAGACAAGCAGGCCAGTGTGGAGACAGGGAGGGTACAGGACGGAGGATGTGGGGTTGCGTGGCTTCCGGAGTTTCTGGTCAGGGTGTGTGGAGGCCCAATGGGCACAGCTCTTACCAGAGTCTGGGTGGGGGCAGATCGCTGACTGCGGCGCAGCTCTTACAGAGGTCCAGGTGCTGATTGCTGATTGTGCGCAGCTCTTACAGAGATCTGGGTGCCCATAACTGATCATGTGCAGCTGTTACGGAGGTCCGGATGCCAATAGCTGATGGTGCGCAGCTCTTACAGATCCAGGTGCTGATCTGTTTTGTGGCTTTTAGCTAAAGCTTTTGTTTTTGTTTTGTTTTGGGTTTTTTGTTTGTTGTTTGTTTTTATTGAGATGGAGTCTCAGTAGAGTTTTGTGGAGTCATAGCTCACAGCAACCTCAACTCTTGGGCTCAAGCAATTCTCCAGCTCAGCCTCCCTAGTAGCTGATACTATAGGAGCCCACCACAATGCCTGGATATTTTTTTGTTTGTTTGTTTAGCAGGCCCAGGCCAGGTTTGAACCCACTAGCCCCAGAGCATATGGCTGGCACCCTAACCACTGAGTATGGGTGAACCGCTAAAGCTGTTGAGTGGATATTGGCTTTTGGGGAAATATGCTAACAGCCATTTGAATTCTTCTTTTGTTTTAAATTAGAGAAATTAAATGCTTATGAATCTTAAAATGCTTATATCTTTAAATATCCACTTTGCACATATTACTTCAGAAGAAAAATAAAGCTATATCCATTAAGGGTGGAGGGGAAGAAACTTCATTTATAAAAGAGAAAATAGGTGATCTAAACCAAATTCTGGGGACATCAATAAAGTCCACTAGTTACATAGCTCTTATGTCACACACCAATGGAAAAAAATTTAAATGGCCATAGTTTATGTCTATTTCTTGGCCCCAAATTGTCACACAACTTTACTGTAGACATTATAACGTTGTAAATATTGGTCATCATATATATTAGTTTTTAATTAATTGAAACTTGAATAGAACAAAAGAGTAAAATAATCCTTTAATATATTTCACTACCATGAAAAGGTCATTGCTGATTTATGATTTATATGAAGGATAGAGTGAATGGACCATGGATAACTAGAATATTTCTATAAAATACTTGTGGTAAATGTGATTCTATTTATTCTAATGCTTCTGTAGCATACATAGCCTCTAACTAATAAGAAAATTTTAAAAGTCTTATATTTGAAATCTCATAAAGAGCAATTCATTTTTAAGACTAATATATTTTTCAGTCTTCTATGATTTAAACATCCAAGTAAAAGTATACAGAAATTTACATTAAAATGTTTATGCTCCTGGGTGGCTCCCATAGCTCAGTGGGTAGGGTGCCAGCCACATACACCAAGGGTGGCAGGTTCAAACCGGCCTAGGCCAGCTAAAAACAACAATGACAATTGCAACAACAACAACAACAAAAATAGCCAGGCATTGTGGCAGGTGCCTGTAGTCACAGCTACTTTGGAGGCTCAGGCAAGAGAATTGCTTAAGTCCAAGAGTTTGAGGTTGCTGTGAGCTGTGATGCCACAGCACTCTAGCCAGAGTGACATAGGGAGACTCTGTCTCAAAAAAGAAAAAAAAATTATGCTTCTTTTAAAAACTGTAGTGTATACCATTATGGCAAGTGTACTATGTACAGTATAAGAAAAATTATTTATTTGAAATGTATTTTTTTTTCTTGGACACAGAGCCACAAGCTGTGGCCTGGGTAGAGTGCTGTGGCATCACAGCTCACAGCAACCTCTAACTCCTGGGCTCAAGCGATTCTCTTGCCTCAGCCTCCCAAGTAGCTGGGAGCACAGGTGCCCACCACAACACCTGGGCTTTTTTTTGGTTGTAGCTGTCATTATTGTTTGGCGGGCCTGAGCTGGATTCGAACCTGCCAGCTCAGGTGTATGTGGCTGGCACCTTAGCTGCTTGAACCAGAGGTGCTAAGCCTTGAAATGTATTTCTTTACTGAAACTTAATGCATCCAAATGAAATACTTTATTTATTCAGGAAAAAAATGGCCCTACATTTTTCAAAATAAACAAACACAAGTACTGAGATTTAGAAAATTTATGGTACAGTTTGGTGAACTTTTATAAAGTAACCACAGCTGATTAGCCACCACCAGAGTCACAAAATAGACCATTAGCCATAGCACAGAGCCTGCCGCATGATTACCTCCTCAAAGGTAATCACTATTTTGTCCTTCATCACCATAAATTAGTTCTGCCTGTTTTCAAACTTTATATTAGGTGGAGGAATCATAGAGTACATGCTACTTCTGGTCTGGTCTGGTAACCTCCACTGCATCTGCGAGGTTTATCCGCGTGGTGGAGTGCATAGAAGTTGTTAACTCTTCTTTGTTTCTCTCCCTCCACCTGTTTTTGTGCAGCCTGCAAGCTAAGAACAGTTTTTATATTTTGTAATGGTTGAGAAAAAAATCAAAAGAAGAATATTATATGAATGAAAGTTATATGTAACTCAAATTTCAGTATCTGTAAATACAGTTCTAGGAGCGTGGTGGCTGTTTTCACACTACTGTAGTGCATGAGTCATGACAGAATGGCCTGCAAAGTCTAAATGAATTTGCTGTCTGATTCTTTACAGAAGAAGTTCACTGAACCCTGCTATATGAGGAACTATGATTTACTACCCATCTAACTGTTGGTAAACATTTAGGTTGTTTCCAACAGCGGGGCCGTAATAAAGATTGACACTGTACACACGCCTTTGGGGGCACAAGTGTACATGTTTCAGTTGCTATACCAACGTATAGAATTGCTGGGTCACAGAACATTCATATGTTTTCCAAAGTGGATGCACCAATGCACACCATCACTAGTAAAATAACTGGCAACTTTTACATGAATCAAGTGACTAAATGTGAGTAATTCTGTTTCTGGACTCTATTCTATTTCATTAGTCAGTTTGTCTGTTCTGAGACATGCACAATCTTAATTACTATAGCTTTCTAAAACATCTTAAAGTTGAAGACATCTTGTTCTTCATCTCTTTCCATTTCCATATAAATTCTAGAATCAGCTTGTCAATTTCTATAAATGTAAAATCTGCTAGGATATTTGTGCCCAGATCTTGAAATCCCCCACAAAGACCACCAGGGAGCCGAGTCCAATGCAAAGGCAAAAGGGCCATTTATTGCATGTTTGAACTTGGGCTCCCAGGGTCTCCGCTACAACGGATCCGAGGCAGGAGCCCTGAGCTCTGGAGCAGGGGGTTCTTATGGTCCCGCACAGTGGGTGGGTGTGCACAGCTTGAAACAAAGGGGGCGCTTCTGGATTGGTCAGGTGGGGGTGTCCCTGATTGGTGGGCAGTTGTCTCATGATTTCGGGGAATTGCCTGGGCTTGCCTGGGAAGTTAAACTTACTGAGCAAAATGGTGGGAGTGAGCGAAACTTAACTCCTAAGATGGCGCTAGTCTTGTTCTTTCAGGAATAACATTAATATATAGATTAATTTCAAGAAAACAAGATATATAACAACATTGAATCTTTCACTGCACCAATAAGCCACTTCCTTCCATTTATAATCAGTAATTGAGTATAGTCTTCTGTGTAGAAGTCTTGACTCTCTCTTTTTTTTTTTTGGTAGAGACAGAGTTTCACTTTATCGCCCTCAGTAGAATGCCATGGTGTCACAGCCAGCTCTTGGGCTTAAGTGATTCTCTTGCCTCAGCCTCCCAAGTAGCTAGGACTACAGATGCCCACCACAATTCCCGGCTATTTTTTTGTTGCAGGTTGTCCGGGGCTGGGTTTGAACCCACCACCCTTGGTATATGGGGCTGGCACCCTACCCACTGAGCCACAGGCACTGCCTGTCTTGAGTCTCTTTCATCAAGCATTTTCTAGGTATTTGATGTTTTTGATGCTCTTTGGAGCCATATCTCTCCATGAATTCTCCAAACTCTATCCACTGGCTGCTGAGTACATTAGGACATCTTCTACAAGCTCTTCCTCAGCCTCTCTCTTGTGAGATGTTCTTGCTTTCCCCACTTACTATAATAGGATCCCAATTATATTTGAAATCCAGAAAAAAAAAAAACACCTCTTACTTGAATCCTCCTGGACCTCTACAACCCCACAGTAAATGCCTCCAGCTAGTGGCCCCTCTTATTTTTATTGTTTGCTTACACAGGAATCATCTTCTGCTGCCTCACCTCTTTGGGGAATAAATTGCCAAGGAAGTTTTCAATGTCAATACACAACTTTTAATATCTTGTCTCTCTAAATATAGTGCCCATTCACCAAAGTCAAATACACATTATTTTTCACTTTTAGTATCCCTCAAATATTCTTCCAGGGTAGTGTGTTCAGAAGGAATTTAATGTTAGCTCCTTGTTTGATTGAATTCTCGATTCATATCCCTGAATATACTCCAGCCGGAGATGGATGAAAACTGGTTAGCCATGTCCTGGATTTCCTGTAATTGACTCATACATCACACATGGAGTAATTCATTGATTTAAAATATTTTAATGCTTTAAAGCTAAAGTTTTCAATAAATTAAGAGACATATTTTTTGTATTCTTTCTTTCTGTCTGTCTTTTTGATGGGAGAGGTAGGCAGCTAGTTCAAAAAAGAGCTTGGAGCAAAAGAAAAAAAACACCACTTCATCATTTAGCCTTTTTTGTTAGCTCATTAAATCCCTTTGAATGAGGCCATGAAATTACAGAAGATTCAAATCTGTTATCCATAATTTGCAGTTGTTGACATGCAAGACCCTGTGTGTATTAATAAATCAGTTTTCAAAATGCCAAGCAGCATTTTCTTGGCTCATAAATAAGGATGGTGGCCTATATGACCCAAATAATTTGTTTCCCCAATTGGAAACTACTTAGATGTAGCCAGGCGAGTTTAGAAAAGAGAAAGGCAGAAATAACAGACAGAAATGGCCAAATCGAAACTGGAACCTCTCCCACACCGTGTCCCGTGATTGGGATCAGGACAAATGAAGAGATAATAAAAATCAGAAAGATAGAGTTTTGGACAAAGGGGACTGCATGGAATGTGGATACACAGATCATTTGGGGCTTATGTTTTGTTTTAAAAAAAATCGCACCACAACAACCAGCCTGATCCCTCAAAAAGCTCCCAGCAGCTGGCTCCTAGAGATAAGCAGAGGTATTTCACAGTCTAATACTAATCATATTTGGGCATTTCAAGTAAGATTGGAACATACGTGGGTTTTTTCCCCCCTTTTATAATGTGTATTTTTAAGTTCAAAGCAAGAACTTGTTATGTATGTGAAAGATTCCCTTGAATCTAAAATACAAAACAGAAGGAGAGAGAAGTGAGGATGTGGCCGGAGGTGGGAGGGGGAATTGAAGAGAATACTAATGCCTCCCTCCAGCAGAACCCAGTGATTAATGCTGGAATTCTCATAAACTTCCAGACTTCCCCGGCTGATACCCACATGAGAGTGGCAGCTGCTACCGAGGCTGCCAGACCTCTGGTGAGGAAATGAAATTCAAAGACCAGCAAGGTGCAAGGATGCTGGGACAGCACGGCCGGGAGGACCCGAGGAGGAGACACGTCCTTCATCATGATAGGCACCTGTATTTCTTTGCCAGCCCCACCTGCAGATCACACTTGCCCTTCAGTGAGCAGCCTGTAATTCCACATAGTCTGTACATGATTTCCTTGGGCCATGACTGGAAAAGAAGCTATAGTGCATGTCAGTTAGGCTCAGCTGTGGATTGGCTTCCTCTTCTTGAAGCAATTTCTTTCCAGTCTTGTTCACCTTAGAGGCCTCACATGTTTTCCTTTGGGTATATTGAACTGGGTGTGAATCAATGACTTCATACCAAAAAAAAAAAAACTTCCATCCTCACGGTAGGTCAACATGCAGGTAACCAGCAGTTGGTCATTTTTAATCCTGCTCTTTTTTCGTCTATTCAAGCTTTTTCTTTTTTTTCAAACAGTTTCAATAATGGCCACTCCTTCCCAAACCCACAGAGAATTAGAAGATCATCTGTTAAGCCCATTCATGGCAACACAGATGTAATTTCATACCCCTGCATCTTTGTCTATGATGTCCTGGATTTTTTTTTTCCTTGAGACACAGTCTCACTCTGTTGCTATGGGGTCAGCCTAGCTCACAGCAACCTCATACTCCTTACTTGGTTCAAGTGGTTCTCTTGCCTCAGCCTCCCAAATAGGGACTGCAGGTGCCTGCCACAATGCCTGGTAATTTTTCAGTCTGGTATCAAACACCTCAGCTCAAGGGATCCGTCTGTCTTGGCCTCCCAGAGTGCTAGGATTACAAGTGTGAGCCACCACATCTGCCCCACCTAGAATTATTTCATCTCTACCACTGCTTGTTGAACTCCTGGGGAAGAGCTGTGTAGACTATTACCTTCTCTGTGAAAATTCTCCTAAAATTCCCAAGAAGAAAAGTGTCTCTCCCCATTGTGCTCTCTTGGCCCTCTCCATATGCCACAACTGTGATACTTGGCAAGTAAATATTACAAATCAATTCCATGTTTCCTCTTGCTAGACTGTGAGTACAAGAGAAAAAGATATTTCATGGACATCACTACAACCACAGTCTCCAGCACTGTGTCTGACACACGGTAAATGCACAATAAAATATTGGGTGGATGGGAGGGTTGATGCTGATAAAACTAGAAGATTGGTGCATTGGTTTCTATTTTTGCTATATAATAAGAAGTCCAATTACATTTTTGATGGTTGACTACCGACAGTATTTTTTTTTTTTGAGACAGTTTCAAGCTGTCACCCTGGGTAGAGTGCTCTGGCATCATAGCTCACAGCAACCTCCAACTCAGGCTCAAGCCATCCTCTTGCCTCAGTTTTTCTATTTTTAGTAGAGACGGGGTCTCGCTTTTGCCCAGGCTGGTATCGAATTTGTGAGCTCAAGCTATCAACTCTTCTTGGCCTCCCAGAGTGCTAGGATTATAGGCGTGAGCCGCTGCACCCAGCTGAGACTACTGACAGTATTTAAGTATCACTCTACATTATTCTTTTCTTCCCCATACCTGGAAAGCTGCCAAGAAAGCCTGCCATTTTCTCTCTCTCAGCCATTACAAAAATCAGACCATGCTTGAGAATCTTCACTCCTCCTAACTACCATAAATTTCCCAAGAAAGTCTTCTTTTAGGTTTTCTCAAGTCATTTTGGATCTGCTTGGGAGCCACCCTGAAAGTAAGAAACTTTTTCATACTCGTTTAGCATATGTGCGTGTGTGTGTGTGTATGTGTGTGGCATCATCGGTCTCAACATCTGAACCAAATTTTGGGTGGATGTCCGTCCTGTCCCTGAGGGGGTGTCTATAACATGCTGTAACAAGTAGCCACAAATTTAGTAACTTGAAACAACGCAAATATCTTATAGGTCGATAGACCGTAACTCCAACATAGGCTTCATCAAGCAAAACCAAGGCGCCAGCAGTATATCGCTGTCTGGAGGTTCTAGGGGAAAATCCATTCCCTTATCTTTTCCTGCTTCTAGTAGCTTCCTTGATTCCTGGGGTCTCAGCCTCTCCCTGCATCTTCGAAGCAAACAATTTTACATTTCTCCAGCTCTGCTTTCCTTTATTTCCTATTCTCTCTTCCTCTTTCCTCTTCCCCTCCCCCCACTTTTGGGAACTGCTATGTATAGCTTGCTGGTCAGAAGTACAGTGGACGTGTGATTGGCAAGCAGAGTTGGGACAGTCTTGTGAAACTGAGCCTCAACCTGGGGGTCTGTGCTAACCCTGGGTACTTGGTGTCATAATTGCATTGAATTGTATGACACTTAATTCAATTGTCTGGAAAACCAGAGAATGGCTTTTGGGGTGGAAGATAAAACCCACCCCAAAAGAGACAGGAATAACAGTGAAAGGAAAGTTCCCCTTTGCCTTTGGAAGGTTTGCTTAAAAAATTACTCATAAAAGGCAGATTAATAAGAAAAAAGACATCTAATCAATTAATGTCTGCACAGGGAAAACCACAAAGTGATGATTTATCTCCACATGAATGTAGAAGCTTATTTATCATCTGGAGGTTAACAAGATGGTAGAATGCAGACTCAGAGTATGGCCAAAAACAAGAATACTAAGACATAATTTTAGGAATCTCATATAATTTTTGAGCATATATTAATAGTACATTTATACAAATATAACTCAGAGAAAGCTAAACACCATTTCTTATTTGGCAATGCTTCCCATGTGATTTTAACATAACAAGTAAGACTTGTATGTCTGTTTGGACTTCCAGAGGCCCTAATAGCCAAAAAATTAATTTGATGTCAAAAAGACTGAAATTAGAATTTGAAAATTTGGTTTTGAAAAGTTTGTCAAAAATCGAAGGCTTAAAACATTTGCTTAAAATAGACTCATGGGTCATTAAATAATATTAATAGTCATTTATTGGGCAGTGCCTGTGGCTCAAAGGTGTAGGGCACCGGCCCCATATACTGGAAGTAGAGGGTTCAAACCCAGCCCCAGCCAAAAAATACAAAAAAAAAAGTCATTCATTAGCCAAAGTGATAGTTCAAAGATTTTAAAAAGCAAAAGCTTTATTTTTTGATAGAGAGGACACTCAGTTTCCCAAACTAAAGACAAAAGACCATTTTATGACCTTAAAACATCTAACAGAGACAGTATAAACCTATCTAATCAATAGACCTAGGCCAAAAAAAAAGTATAAGTTAAAATTGGAAGACATGTTTATTTTATTTTACAAACAATCTTATTTATTAAAGATTATTAAAATTATGTAAATTTGTAGAGTATCTGAGCTTATTACTTAACTTATGAGTATTTATTTATCTGTAAGTGATCTGTAAGTGTAGGGAGTATATAGACTGACAAATTTGCATGTACACATAAGACACAGAGACTTTGTGGTTTTGTTCTTTAAAATGTTAGCTAGGAGACCAGTAAAACTTACTAATTTAAAAGGATAGGGCTTTTTTTAAGTGGCTTATGCCTGTAATCCCAGCACTTTGGGAGTCTGATACAAAAGGACTACTTGAGGCTAAGAGTTTGAGATCAGCTTGGACAACATAGTGAGACTCTGTTTCTACAAAAAATTTAAAAAAAAAACTTACTTGGGCATCGTCATGTGCACCTATAATCCTAGGTATATACGTATGGGATAACTTGGGAGGCCAATCTGGGAGGATCACTTGAGCCCAGGAGTTTGTGGTTACGTTAGCTACGATCACACCCATTACACTAGCCTGGGCAACAGAGCAAGAACCTGCCTGTTACAAAAAATAAAAATAAATAAAAATAAAGACACAGGTTAGGGAGGTTAAGCAAATTTCTGTGTTTTCTCAGTCACTAAGTATTGTTCTGAGAGTCAAACGGAGCCCCTGACTCCAGGATGAATGTGTTTTCCCACTCTTTCATGATGATGGGAAGGAAATTCTACAGTGCCAGAGTGTGATGAATGGTTTTTCGTATGGCCAGAGCTCAGAGACTCAGATGGGATTTGTTGCAAAGGAAGTAGGAGAGCCACTTTGGTGGTGGTGGTGAGTGGTTCTCCTCTTTCCTTTGTCACTTGTATTTTATAAGGCTTCATTTGTTCTCTGGAGATGAGACCTCAGGACATCTGCACAGCATTTATTTTTTTTGTTTTTTGAGACAGAGCCTCAAGCTATTGCCCTGGGTAGAGTGTCGTAGCATCACAGCTCACAGCAACCTCCAACTCGTGAGCTCAAGCTATTCTCCTGCCTCCGCCTCCCAAGTAGCTGGGACCACAGGCGCCCGCCACAACGCCCGGCTGTTTTTTTGTTTTTTTGTTTTTTTTAGTTGCAGCCATCATTGTTGTTTGGCAGGCTGGGCTCGAACCTGCCAGCTCAGGGTATGTGGCTGGTGCCTTAGCCGCTTGAGCCACAGGCGCCGAGCCACACAGCACTTATTTTAAAGCAGAAAGCCATGTTAGATAAAATATTCTAGTTCCTTACATTTTAGGATTTATTTTCCAGAATGAAATATACCTTGTATATCAAAGTTCTTGAGTTCTATCCTTTTAATTAGGCAATCTCCACCTGTAGAACTTAACAAGAAAGGTTTAGAATGTATTTTTGCAGGGACACACCCAGTCAGGTAGGTGCTTAGTATCGACTGGAAGTCAAAGTGCTATTTTGGAAAAAGCACTAGACGAGAAGCCAAAAAACCTAGGGTTGACTCTCCTGTCTATCACTCACTTGCTGTGTGCCCTTGGGAAAATCACCCAGACGCTCTATGCTTCAGTTTCCCCTTCTGCAATATGGAAATAATATTTATCTTGCATCTTTTTAATATGAGAGTAATTTTAAACTGCAAAGAACTATACAAATGCAAGTCATTGCCATTATTATTATTTGAATCGGAGCAATGTGATAAAGTAGAGGGAACTCTGGACCAGGCAGGCGCAAGAAACCGGTTTTGCCAATTATTTATTGAGCAATGTTGAGCAAGTGAGTTCTTTCTGTTCAGTGTTCTCTATATCCAAATATGTAGAGGGGAGCAGGTAAACTGCATGATTTCTTTTAGTCTCCTTTTGCTAAAATGTTAAGTCTTCAGCACTGAATCGTTATTTTCAGCATATGTGGTAGCCCATCTGAAGTTCTGGTTCTTGATCTGTGGCCTGAATGCAGTTTAAGGCCTCCATTTTTAGCGCTGGTGGTCGTTCTGATGTGCTTGCCTCAGCACAAGCGCATGTGAGCAGCAGTTGCCTTATCCAGGGTCCGGTTGCCTGATTGAAAGGATGCTCTAAGCATCTGTCTATTTCTGCAGCCACCATTTTATTGCACTGAACACTTGTGCTCACAAAAGCAAAGATTGTCATTCCCAAAGAATAGGTCTAGAGAGCGTCAGCATGCCATGCACAGAAGGGGAGCAGGATTTGAATTCTGTGCCCACTAAAGCTACTAAAGAGGTATGTGACCTTGTACCTCCCTGAAATTCTAGACCTTACCTGAAGTAAGTATGATACTACCTCACCACTTCCCTTCTTCTCATTTAATCTCTAAGTATCTCCGTGTAGGGTTCACAAACTGGTGCATGCTATAAAGATGAAAGAGAGAAGGTAGGAAAAAGAGAAATTAGAAAACAGAAGACCAGCTTCCACCAGTCCCAGCCATCACCTCCTGACTCATGGTGTGATCTCATTTTATGAGCTCACTAAATAATGAATATTTAGTGTTTCCACTGTGTTATCCTCAAACATAATGAGCCTAAAACCTGCCTTCAACCATGGCAGAAGCAAAACTGTCCTGTAACGCTGAGCCCTGTAGTTCATCATCACAGACAACCTGCCAGGTTCATGCTAACCTCCGTCCTTCATCTTTGCATTTTCTGGGGTCCAGGTGCTCAATAAGTTGCAATACTTCCTCCCTGTAATGTCACCCAGTCTGTAATTTTTATCTTTTTTTTTTTTTTTTTCAGACAGAGTCTCACTATGTTGCCCTTGGTAGAGTGCTATGGTGTCACAGTTCACAGCAACCTCAAACTCTTGGGCTTAAGCAATTCTCTTGCCTCAGCCTCCCAAGTAGCTGGGACTATAGGTGCCTGCCACAACACCTGGCTATTTTTTGTTGCAGTTGCCATTGTTGTTTAGGTGGCCTGGGCTGGGTTCCAACCTGCCAGCCTCAGTGTATGTGGCTGACACCATAACCACTGTGCTACGGGTGCCAAGCCTGTACTTTTTATCTTATTTACACAGAGAGACTTTGTATACGTAGGTCAAAAATCTTACACAAATTCAATGAAGTACTTAAGCAGGCTGCAGCAGTAGAATCCTGGTACTTATTTCATAGATCAAACTAGTCAAGTAGCCCCATCCTTCTGGGCCATGCTCATAACTAGCACACGGTCATTTTTATTTGTAAGTGCTCACAAGGCCATCATATGTCCTGCTCAACAGACCTGATCAAAGGCCAAAGGAGGGACTCTCAGGTTACAGGACTGGCCTGGCACGTTTAGAGAATGACTGGTCTGCAGCTCGCAGGAGAAACCCTTCCCTAGGCTTCTGTTTTCCATCCATTTTCCAGAACCCCTCAACGTATGAGTAGTAGTCCCATTCCAAACACCTCCAGCAATGCCAGGAGGACAGGATGAAGTTTCAGATGACCAAAAAAGGATCAGCCCTAAGCTCATACTAGGCCCATGATCAAAAATTTTTATATAGAAAACAAGGATTAAAACCAGTCCACCTGGATGGAGGAAGACGGCAGTGGGATTTTTAAGGGATTTATTTGGTATTTGTTTGGTACAAAATGCTTTGCCCAGATGTAAATATTAATCAAATTCACATGTTAATTATCCAGCTCTCCACTTCCCTTTGCTTGAATCTTCTCAAGATGCCTCCCTTCCCAGGCAAAAAGACGGAATTGCCTGCAGCTTGGCACACAAGAAGCCTAGCTCCCGGACAGCTCTGGGTGCGGCTGGCTTCTTGGTGATGTTAACCAGAGTTGGCTGCTGGGATCTTAGAGGATCAAAGGAATTTTTAAAAATTGTACATAAGCCCAGAAGAAAGCCCATAAAATCACTTCCTTGTGTCTGTGGGTTCCACCCATTAATAGCTTGCCAAACCCAAATACCTGGGAGAAAGCAGGGTGCCGAGAGAAAGAAGGAGAAGCCGGCTCCAAAGGAAAAATGAATCAATCCCCAAAGTCTGGATTCATTCCTGTTTATACCATTCGCATCTGATTTCAGGGAGAAAGTTAGATAATCTCCTTCTATGCTCCTAGCTAATATTTCTCATCAAAGTTATAAGAAAGATACTGGGAAGAGAGGTGGAGGGACTGAGTTAATTTGAAGGAAGTAGATTCCTCTTTTGTTTTACCAAAAGGCAAGTAAGATTTTTTTCAGTTCTTCTTTTGGTCTTTCTCTGCAAAAGCTGTATTTACTTTTTTTTTTTTTTTTTTTTTTTTGGTGCCCTGGTAAGTATCGTGGCTGTGAATATTGACCAGGCATCATTGTCCCCCTCTGCTACTCTGCTGGCCTCATTCAAGCACTCAAGATAAGCTCTAATTTGTAGGTAGGCTACTGAAAATCGAACTCAGTCACGAAGTCCACCTATTTTCAGTTTAGCTTCATTATAGAAGAATAGGCTATGTGATGGCAGGTTAAGCCATCCGCAGGCCCGTGCTTCTGTGTCTCTGCACAGACTGTTCCCACCAGCAGCAGCATGCCCTTTCCTGCCCCCTAGGAAGCTCCTGCCAATCTCTCATGACTCTCTCTAAGCATCAGACCTCTGTGAAGCCAGTCCTAACTCCCTCTGCCTCTACAGCCCATCGCCAAACAAGCCCTCAAGTCCACTGCTTTCCTGTGCCAGCATTTCTCTCTCTATGATTGCATATGACCATAAGTATGTTCTGGAATAGTCCTCCTCCCACTCCTGGTTTTCTCAACTATAATGACTCAAGGGGAAGATCCATACCTTATTCATCTCCACCACCTACTAGCACCAGTCAATGATGGTTGAATGAATGAATGATATTTCATTAGCCAGAGATCAGCCTCAGTTTTCAGCCCATTACAAGCCCTCAGCTTCTTCACTCTTTGCTTTCAGTGAGGGCAGAGAGTCCAGGCATAATGGACAGGGAGGATCATGGTCAATGGACAGTGCCAAAATCTATGCATGTACGTGGTTCTGTAAGTGGTTTATATACGAACCCTCAATGCAGTTATCTTTCACTGTCTGTTTTTGTACCTGCTTCTTCCGTCTTTGACACATAGGTAACACTATATCTACTATGACGACAGGAAGAAATGGGCCTATCAAATGATGGAATGAGTGAATAAAAGCAGTATGATCAGGAGCAAGGTTGCAAGATGCTAGAGTAATTCCCTGCAATTGTCTTTATGATATACGCTGAATGGGGTGCAAATGCTTAATAAACGTTAGTCATCATCGTCATCATCAAAAGTGCCTTGTATTTCCATTCAGAAATGAATTTATTACCATTAAAGCCTAGATGTCCATAATTATCATTATTATTTAACATTCTGGGAGTTCCAGCCAGGGCAATCAGACAAGCAATAATAGCAGCTGTATGTGCCAGGTACTTAGCTATGTGCTTCATAGGCAATATTTCATTTAATCCTCATAATATCCCTATAAAGTAGGTATTATTATACCTCTTTGAGGAAACTTAGCATCAGAAATTGGGTAATTTGAAAAAGGTTCAACTTAGTAGGTGGTACAGTTGAAACTCAGCACAAATCTGTCTGTCCCAAATACCTATGCTTTATTAGCACCGTGTTACTTACTCTATAAAAAGTAAAAATTCTAAATATTGACAAATATTTCTTGAAAAGAATATGTTTATCTCTTTACAAAGCCCAGGATAGCTAAACTAGATGAAGGAAACAAAAAAATTTATTAGGAGACCTAAAAGAATGAAAATAAACAAAAACATATACTGTATTTCTAATGGGAAGATTTAATATTGATAAAAATCAATTTTTCACAAATTTACCTTTACATTTCACAATGCTATAAAAACTCTGACAGGACTATTTTCTGAAATATTACAAAATTATTTTAATATTCATATGGGAGAGTATATCAAAAGCCAAAAATATTTGGTAAAAGAAGAGTTAGAGGAAGGATTTATAGAACCACTATTAACATGTAATACATAGCACAAAAATTAAAGCAGTATGTTACTTGTACCAAATTAAAAAGATGGAGGAAAAAATAGAACAAGAAGTATAAAAACACACCCAAGTAAATATATAAAGTAGTATTCTGTAAGAATGAAATTTAAGTAGAAAAAGAATAAATAATTCAACAAATGGTTTGGGAAAAAATTGTTTAGCCACTTATAAAGTAAATGTATACTACCAATGCATACCACACACTAAATAAATTACAGATATACTAAATGTTTTAGGTGTTAAAACAAAAGTAAACTATAAGACAATAAACATTAGTTTATAATTTTTAGCAGGGTAGAGCTAAAATACCATATCAAAAGCAGAAATCAGGGGGGCGGAGCAAGATGGCAGCCGAGTAACAGCTTCCTTGCATCTGGGCACCGTGAGTCTGGGGAGATAGGACTCCAGGCATCTCTGGCTGGTGGGAACTGCCTATCATCACTCCTATGAGAATACAGGGAGTCAGCGAGAGACTTCTGGACCCCAAAAGGAGGACTAAAACAGTGGAAAACCGGCAAGTGGTTGCGTGTGTTCAACCCGTCTAAACCCGCCCACAACTGTAAGTTCAGTAGCAGCGAGACTGCAAACCAGAAAGGCCTTACCTGTGAACTCTTTTGATGTCCTTGGACTTGGCACTGAGTTGAACTGCCTTGGGGAAGGCCTGAGTGGGAGTGCGGAGAACTTTGGCCGTTGTCTAGGGCCCCAGTCTGAGCCGCTGAGCCAGACGGAGCTAATAGTGTTTGGCGGTGGGTCACACGGATCCATTGTCAGTGATCTGCCCCGGCAAGCTCCGCCCTCAGGGTCACAGAGCTAGAAACGGGTGGGAGCTGGTAACCCAGCAACCAAGTAGCCTAAGGGTGGGGTCTGAGCCGCCTTGCAGCCCTAACCCTCAGGGGCAGAGTGAGACCGGTTTTGGCACACTGAGTAAGTGGATAGCCACTTCAGCAGCGATTCCAGTGAGAAAGCTGGGAAAGCTTCTGCTCAGCAAGTTTACAAGTTCAAAGTGCCTTTTAAGTGGGCTGAAGAGAGATTTAGGGTGTCTACCTGCTGGGGTTTGAGAAATCAGCAGCCTCCAGTCGTATTGGAACTGTGACTAACATCCCATACCCCAAAAGACCACGTGTTGCCCAGACAATATTCAACAACATATACAAACTGCTTTGTTTTTGGTTGTGTATTTTTTTTTCTTTTTTTTTTGTTTGGTTGGGTTTTTTTGTTTGTTTATTTGGACGTTGTTGATGTTCTTTTGTTTCTTAATTTCAATCTTTTCCATACAGATCCCTTTTTCTTTCTCAATTTTTCTAGTTTAATTATAATTTCCCATTGCTGCCTTTTTTAATAACTACAACTTCATTTTTGCTAGTGGTTCTACCGCTATCACTTGGTTTTTCACCCAATTTTATCGCCATAAAGTTTTCTGTTTGCTTGTTTTGGTTTGAGTTATAGCATTTTTGTCTTTCCTCTCTACTTGGTGGAGGTGGGGTACTGTGTCTGACCAGGTTAGCAAAGAGCTGCTGACCTCAAGGGAACCACCCAACTGGGCACCCAACCCCCAGAAGGTGGGGTTTTTTAAGGTTGTGTCAAAGTACCCTACTGTACACCTATATTGCCCTGTCTCCCTCTTTCTGTGCCTCTCTTCTTTTTGTCAATATTCCTTATCCCTACCCCCTCTCCTTTCTCTATCTTTCTTTTTTTTCTTATCACTCGGTCATCCTTTCTTTCATCCCTTTTTTGCTCTTCAACCTTCTCACCTTTCTGGTCCTGTAACCCTTAGTCCACAGGCACGAGAACTTAAAGAGCAAGAGGAAGTGAAAGGAAAATTAGGGCAAGGAAACAGATAAAAGAAATCACTCATGAGGAAGAATCAGCAGAAAACTCCAGGCAACATGAAGAACCAGTCCAGAACAACCCCGCCAAGGGACCATGAGGTAGCTACTGCAGAGGATTCCACCTATACAGAAATGTTAGGAATGACAGAAAGGGAATTTAGAATACACATGTTGAAAACAATGAAAGAAATGATGGAAACAATGAAGGAAACTGCTAATAAAGTGGAAAATAACCAAAAGGAAATCCAAAAACAGAATCAAATCAGAGATGAACGATATGAAGAATATAAAAAGGATATAGCAGAGCTGAAGGAAATGAAACAGTCAATCAGGGAACTTAAAGATGCAATGGAAAGTATCAGCAACAGGTTAGACCATGCAGAAGAAAGAATTTCAGAGGTAGAAGACAAAGTTTTTGAGATAACTCAGATAGTAAAAGAGGCAGAAAAGAAGAGAGAGAAAGCAGAACGTTCACTGTCAGAATTATGGGACTTTATGAAACGTTCCAACATACGAGTTATAGGAATTCCAGAAGGGGAAGAAGACTGCCCCAGAGGAATGGAAGCCATACTAGAGAATATTATAAAAGAAAATTTCCCAAACATCACCAAAGATTCTGACACACTGCTTTCAGAGGGATATCGGACCCCAGGTCGCCTCAACTCTAACCGAGCTTCTCCAAGACACATTGTGATGAACCTGTCCAAAGTCAAGACCAAAGAAAAGATTCTGCAAGCTGCCAGGAGTAAGCGCCAGTTGACCTACAGGGGCAAATCCATCAGAGTGACCTCAGACTTCTCTAATGAAACTTTCCAAGCAAGAAGACAATGGTCATCTACCTTTAATCTACTTAAACAGAACAATTTTCAGCCCAGAATTCTGTACCCTGCTAAGCTAAGCTTCAAAATTGATGGAGAAATCAAATCATTTACGGATATACAAACATTGAGGAAATTCACCACAACAAGACCAGCTCCACAGGGAATACTTCAACCTGTTCTGCACACTGACCACCACAATGGATCAGCAGCAAAGTAAGAACTCAGAAATCAAAGGACAGAACCTAACCTCCACACTGATGCAAAAGATAAAACTAAGCAATGGACTCTCACCAAATAAGACGAATAGAATACTACCACACTTATCAATTATCTCCATAAATGTTAATGGCTTGAATTCCCCACTGAAGAGACATAGATTGGCTGACTGGATTAAAAAACACAAGCCATCCATTTGCTGTCTGCAAGAAACACACCTGGCTTCAAAAGACAAATTAAAGCTCCGAGTCAAGGGTTGGAAGACAATTTTTCAGGCAAATGGAATTCAGAAGAAAAGAGGAGTTGCAATCTTATTTTCAGATACATGTGGATTTAAAGCAACTAAAGTCAAAAAAGACAAAGATGGTCACTTTATATTGGTCAAGGGAAAACTACAACAAGAAGACATTTCAATTCTAAATATCTATGCACCAAATTTAAATGCTCCCAGATTCTTGAAACAGACCTTACTCAGTCTGAGCAATATGATATCTGATAATACCATCATAACAGGGGACTTTAACACACCTCTTACAGAGCTGGACAGATCCTCTAAACAGAAATTAAACAAAGATATAAGAGATTTAAATGAGACCCTAGAACAATTATGCTTGATAGACGCATACAGAACACTCCACCCCAAAGATAAAGAATATACATTCTTCTCATCACCCCATGGAACATTCTCCAAAATTGATCATATCCTGGGACACAAAACAAATATCAACAGAATCAAAAGAATTGAAATTTTACCTTGTATCTTTTCAGACCATAAGGCACTAAAGGTGGAACTCAACTCTAACAAAAATGCTCGACCACATCCAAAGGCATGGAAATTAAACAATCTTCTTTTGAATAACAGATGGGTGCAGGAAGAAATCAAACAGGAAATCACTAACTTCCTTAAGCATAACAACAATGAAGACACAAGCTACCAAAACCTGTGGGATACTGCAAAAGCAGTTTTGAGAGGAAAACTCATCGCTTTAGATGCCTACATTCGAAAAACAGACAGAGAGCACATCAACAATCTCACAAGAGACCTTATGGAATTGGAAAAAGAAGAACAATCTAAGCCTAAACTCAGTAGAAGAAAAGAAATCTCCAAAATCAAATCAGAGATCAATGAAATTGAAAACAAAAGAATCATTCAGAAAATTAATGAAACAAGGAGTTGGTTTTTTGAAAAAATAAATAAAATAGATAAACCATTGGCCAGACTAACTAGAAATAGAAAAGTAAAATCTCTAGTAACCTCAATCAGAAATGATAAAGGGGAAATAACAACTGATCCCACAGAGATACAAGAGATCATCTCTGAATACTACCAGAAACTGTATGCCCAGAAATTTGACAATGTGAAGGAAATGGATCAATATTTGGAATCACACCCTCTCCCTAGACTTGGCCAGGAAGAAATAGACCTCCTGAACAGACCAATTTCAAGCACTGAGATCAAAGAAACAATAAAAAAGCTTCCAACTAAAAAATCCCCTGGTCCAGATGGCTTCACTCCAGAATTCTATCAAACCTTCAAGGAAGAGCTTATTCCTGTACTGCAGAAATTATTCCAAAAAATTGAGGAAGAAGGAATCTTCCCCAACACATTCTATGAAGCAAACATCACCCTGATACCAAAACCAGGAAAAGACCCAAACAAAAAGGAGAATTTCAGACCAATCTCACTCATGAATATAGATGGAAAAATTCTCAACAAAATCCTAGCCAATAGATTACAGCTTATCATCAAAAAAGTCATTCATCATGATCAAGCAGGCTTCATCCCAGGGATGCAAGGCTGGTTCAACATACGCAAGTCCATAAACGTTATCCACCATATTAACAGAGGCAAAAATAAAGATCACATGATCCTCTCAATAGATGCAGAAAAAGCATTTGATAAAATCCAGCATCCTTTTCTAATTAGAACACTGAAGAGTATAGGCATAGGTGGCACATTTCTAAAACTGATTGAAGCTATCTATGACAAACCCACAGCCAATATTTTACTGAATGGAGTAAAACTGAAAGCTTTTCCTCTTAGAACTGGAACCAGACAAGGTTGTCCTCTGTCACCTTTACTATTCAACATAGTGCTGGAAGTTCTAGCCAATACAATTAGGCAAGACAAGGAAATAAAGGGAATCCAAATGGGAGCAGAGGAGGTCAAACTCTCCCTCTTTGCTGACGACATGATCTTATACTTAGAGAACCCCAAAGACTCAACCACAAGACTCCTAGAAGTCATCAAAAAATACAGTAATGTTTCAGGATATAAAATCAATGTCCACAAGTCAGTAGCCTTTGTATACACCAATAACAGTCAAGAGGAGAAGCTAATTAAGGACACAACTCCCTTCACCATAGTTTCAAAGAAAATGAAATACCTAGGAATATACCTAACGAAGGAGGTGAAGGACCTCTATAAAGAAAACTATGAACTCCTCAGAAAGGAAATAGCAGAGGATATTAACAAATGGAAGAACATACCATGCTCATGGCTTGGAAGAATCAACATTGTTAAAATGTCTATACTTCCCAAAGCAATCTACCTATTCAATGCCATTCCTATCAAAGTACCTACATCGTACTTTCAAGATTTGGAAAAAATGATTCTGCGTTTTGTATGGAACCGGAAAAAACCCCGTATAGCTAAGGCAGTTCTTAGTAACAAAAATAAAGCTGGGGGCATCAGCATACCAGATTTTAGTCTGTACTACAAAGCCATAGTGCTCAAGACAGCATGGTACTGGCACAAAAACAGAGACATAGACACTTGGAATCGAATTGAACACCAAGAAATGAAACTAACATCTTACAACCACCTAATCTTCGATAAACCAAACAAGAACTTACCTTGGGGGAAAGACTCCCTATTCAATAAATGGTGTTGGGAGAACTGGATGTCTGCGTGTAAAAGACTGAAACTGGACCCACACCTTTCCCCACTCACAAAAATTGATTCAAGATGGATAAAGGACTTAAATTTAAGGCACGAAACAATAAAAATCCTCAAAGAAAGCATAGGAAAAACACTGGAAGATATTGGCCTGGGGGAAGACTTCATGAAGAAGACTGCCATGGCAATTGCAACAACAACAAAAATAAACAAATGGGACTTCATTAAACTGAAAAGCTTCTGTACAGCTAAGGTGACGATAACCAAAGCAAAGAGACAACCCACACAATGGGAAAGGATATTTGCATATCTTCAATCAGACAAAAGCTTGATAACCAGGATCTATAGAGAACTCAAATTAATCCACATGAAAAAAGCCAACAATCCCTTATATCAATGGGCAAGAGACATGAATAGAACTTTCTCTAAAGACGACAGACGAATGGCTAACAAACACATGAAAAAATGTTCATCATCTCTATATATTAGAGAAATGCAAATCAAAACATCCCTGAGATACCATCTAACCCCAGAGAGAATGGCCCACATCACAAAATCTCAAAACTGCAGATGCTGGCGTGGATGTGGAGAGAAGGGAACACTTTTACACTGCTGGTGGGACTGCAAACTAGTACAACCTTTCTGGAAGGAAGTATGGAGAAACCTCAATGCACTCAACCTAGACCTCCCATTCGATCCTGCAATCCCATTACTGGGCATCTACCCAGAAGGAAAAAAATCCTTTTATCATAAGGACACTTGTACTAGACTGTTTATTGCAGCTCAATTTACAATCGCCAAAATGTGGAAACAGCCTAAATGCCCACCAACCCAGGAATGGATTAACAAGCTGTGGTATATGTACACCATGGAATACTATTCAGCCATTAAAAAAAATGGAGACTTTACATCCTTCGTATTAACCTGGATGGAAGTGGAAGACATTATTCTTAGTAAAGCATCACAAGAATGGAGAAGCATGAATCCTATGTACTCAATCTTGATATGAGGACAATTAATGACAATTAAGGTTATGGGGGGTGCAGAAAGAGGGATGGAGGGAGGGGGGTGGGGCCTTAGTGTGTGTCACACTTTATGGGGGCAAGACATGATTGCAAGAGGGACTTTACCTAACAATTGCAATCAGTGTAACTGGCTTATTGTACCCTCAATGAATCCCCAACAATAAAAAAAAAAAAAGAAAAAAAAAACAAAGAAAGAATGATAAAACCTAAAAAAAAAAAAAAAAAAAAAAAGCAGAAATCAAAAAGGAAAAAAACTGAGATTCAACTAAATTACAATTTTATAATGTTTGCAGGTTTTAAAAAGTGAAAAGCAAATGAGGCATAAAGAAAGCCTTTGTATGTTCTGTGGTAAACGTTTGATTCCTCCACATATAAAGATCTTATAGGAATCAGTTAGAAAGAGATAGATATTTCTGTTAAAAAACTAAGCAAAAGCAAGTCACAAAAGAAATATAAAAAGAGATTATAAACCCTACTAGAAATCTGCTACAATTGCAAAGCAAAACATCTTTGAGATAACGCTGCTTCAAGTGTCAAATTGGGACCAATTTTTTAAATTGTTAGCTAAATGAGGATAAGAGGTGCTTTCATATTCTATTTGTGACAAATATAAATCTATGTAATTTTTCTGGAAGGTAATTTTGTTCTAGAAACGAAAAATGCTTAAAAATTGTGCAACCTACTCTAGAGGTAATAGGAAGGAAGTTACCATGCATGCAAATTATCTTTTAGAAAGTTTATTGAATTTATCTTTTAGAAAGTTTATTGAATCATCGTTACAGTAATGAGAAACTGGAAAAATTTGAATTTCCATATTCGGAAAAATGGTGTAAAAAAATAACAGGATGTGTACACAATACCATGACATCATTCAAAGTAATATTATATGGTTATATTTTATCACATGGGAAACGGTCATGGTCAGTGAGCAAAGATTATAGGACTCTATTTGCAGCAAGCACTGTCCAGTAGGATGCTCTGTGTTGACGGAAATGTTTATATCTGTACTTCCCAGCAGCCATGTGCAGCTTTGGAGTGCCGGAAGTGTAGCTAGTGCTACTGAATGAATTTTGATTTTGATTAGTTCTAATTTGCATCTACATATGGCTATTGGCTACTATATTGAACTATACAGATCTATGGTATAAACCTGTTTTATCCACATATGTCTGTATAATAATAATAATATTGAGAAGATGTACAACAAAATGTAAATGATGGTTATCCCTGAGGAGCAGGACTATGGTTGGTTTGTTGAAGTGTCAAAATTTGTTTAAATACAAAGGGCTTTTTTTTTTTTTCAGATTAATACAAGGTTACATACAATTAGGTCACAATGTTTACATTTGTTAGGTAAAGTCTGAGTGCTTCACCAGGAGGTGCGCTGCATACCCCCACATAGTACCCATTAGGTGGGAGCTTCCCAAACCTCCTCCCCCTGCCCCCTTCTTGACTTTAATTGTTTTTCTCCCATATGGGCCTATAGTGGTTCATCTACTCATTTCATATTAGTATTGAGCACACTGGATACTTGCTTTTCCTTTCCTGTAGGAGGATACTTTACTTAGGAGGATGCTTCCAAACCCATCCAGGTAAACACAAAATACCCAAAGTCTCCACCTTTTATGGTTGAATAATATTTCATGGTATACATATGACATAGTTTACTTATCCATCCATGGGTTGATGGGCACTTAGATTGTTTCCCCATCTTTGTGATTGTGAATTGAGCTGCAATAAACATTCAAATGTCCTTATGATAAAATGATATTGTTTTCTTTTGGGTAGATCCGTAGTAATGGGATTGCAGGATCAAATGGAACGTAAGGAAGTTATTTTTTTAAATGGCAGTTCAGCATTTTACAAACTGCTTTGAAAATGCTTTTCTGTGTGGAGAGTGGTGAAAACTCTGAGCCCATCACAAAGCTCCCTGATGGGTTTCCCTGACCACCCAAACTGAGTCATATTTAATTGGAGCCCTAAATTTTTTTGTTCCCAGGGACCATTCCAGATGTCATAGCCCTACATCTCGACACACCAAGGATCACTTCTCCAGAGTCAAAGCCCTGGGCTTTTGTCAGTGCTATTTTTTTCTTAACTGATGGGCAGAGATTTTTAATGACGAGGCGGGAGGTCTGCTTTTAATAGAAGCCACGCTGCAGGTTCTGGAACTGGCCATGCATGCTTCCATTCAGCACCCCTTCGCTCATCCACTGTCAAAGCTTTTCATCACGTCATGTGGCCCAATCCAGAGAGATTTGTTTCCCATTATGGCTCCCAGCCTAGTTCCCTATCCCAGGAGTCAGGCCCAGGCATTGCTCAGGATGAGAAATTATCCAAGTTGCCAAGTTGCTGCTACAGTGGGAGAACTAATCCTCCCACCGTGGGTAGTTCAAGGTACTTAAGAACTCCTCCCAAACTGTAGGAATCGTCACAAAAGAAGTTTTCTGAGAGGCCCACATCTGGGGGCTCCTTAGGACCATCACACATCCTCCTTTAGTCTCCATTTGTCTCTGCTTCACCCCAAGAGCAGCATAGAATTAAAAAGGCAAGAGCATCATCCCTCTGTCTTCCCCCAACTGTTGCGTTTACTGGTCGCAGTGCTCTCACCTGCTGAGTTCAAGGAGGCCTCTGCATCCTTCTCAACACAGGGCAGGCACTGCTCACTGATCTCAATTGATGCATCAAGAGAAAGGCCCTGCAAATGAAAGTTCACTGTCTGATTGATCAGTGATAGCATGGCCCGAGTGGAAGTTAGGGCCTGTATTTTTGGACATCTAAGTTAGGGCCTGTATTTTTGGACATCTGAGAACGGATAGAAATATCCCTTCTACTTGCTGACCACTTCACAGTTTACAAAGCCCTCGCACGCATAGTTGAATGTCTCAACAGCCCTGTGAAGGAGGAAGAGCCAGGGTTAGTTTCCTGCCTGGCAAAGTGGCCCTTGCTCCCTAGGTGATGTGATAATGTGAGTCAGGGCATTGGGACTGGGAGCGGATGGCCGCGTCCACCGGCTAACACAGTGCTCCTTCCCCATCGTGCAGCTGCTCCACTCAGGAAAGCCCCAAGAAACCCAAGGCAGTTCCAGGTCAAGAATACACAAGGGTGGCGATGCAGAACTCAGCCAGCCTCCAGCACTGGCTTCAGAGCTTGGTTTCACCACTGAACTAGTTGCATGACTTGGGAAAATGTCCTGGCCTGTTGTTTTTTTTTTTTTGAGACAGAGTCTCACTATGTCACCCACGAGTGCTGTGGCCTCACAGCTCACAGCAACCTCAAACTCTTGGGCTTAAGTGATTCTCTTGCCTCAGCCTCCCACATAGTTGGGACTACAGGTGCCCACCACAAGGACCAGTTATTTTTTTGTTGCAGTTGGCATTGTTGTTTGGCAGGCCTGAGTCAGGTTCAAAACCACCTGCCTGGATACATGTGGCCAGTGCCCTAACCACTGAGATACTGGCACCGAACCTGTCCTGGCCTCTTTAAGTAACAGTTCTCCCAACTATAAAATGTCTTTAGCAATAGCCCAGGAGTGGTGGCTCATGCCTATAGTCCTAGCACTCTGAGAGGCAGAGGTGGGAGGATCACTTAAGCTCAGGAATTTGGAGACCAGCCTGAGCAAGAGGGAGATCCTGGTCTCTACTAAAAAGAGAAAAATTAGTTGAGTATCATGGTACAGACCTATAGTCCCAGCTACTTAGAAGCTGAGACAAGAGGATCACTTGAACTCAGAAGACCAAGGTTGCCGTGAACTATGATGACACCATGGCACTCTACCCAGGCAACAAGTGAGACTCTATCTCAAAAAAAAAAAAGACTATAATAAAACTACCTCCTTCAATGACCTGTGAAAAATAAAAGAACATTTAGCACACTGCCTGGTGTACAGAATGCTCACAGTCAGGGAAGCTATTATTTATCATCAGTCCAGTTTTTTACACATGTCTATTAAAAAAAATCCCGAGAAAGCAGGCCTGTCTTCTGATAAAGACAGAGGCTGTGTGTATGCTGAATCACCGAGAGGAGGCCATAAGGTCGAGAAACCACCCAGAAGGGAAGAACTGAGGCTGTGACCGTAGACAAAGATGGACACAGCTTCCTAGATAGGAAGTCATTTTCCAAGTCCAAGTTGAGGTGGATGGGTTTGCCTGTCACCTTAGGGAGTTCAAAGCTGCTTCCCCCAGGTAGTAAAATGAGAGCCAGCATGCTCAGGGGTGTGCGTGACCTGCAGTACTGCCTCAAGAGGTGCCATCAAGTTATCGCTCATCACATTGTTACGTTGCCCTGCTGCCTCATCTCTTGGCCTCTGCACTAGGGCAGGAAGGTTGAAGCCATCCCCCAGACATAACTTTTGGCAGCAGGCCAGCCCCAATGGTAACCGCAGTCTTCATAGCTAGCCAAGCCGATTTTACTGCAGAGGAAGGTGAGCAGGCATGAAAGTGAGAAGAGAATGGGAACTCTTTAGCTTTTATATCTTACATTGATGAAGTTTCTTGGAACGCTCTCGATAGAAAATAGGGATTATTTATATCCTAGTTATTTTCCTAATGCATTCTCCATTATTTCCACATAGACCAAGAAATGCCTTTTTGGAAGAGGTGACCGTTCTTTACCTGGTCTGTTTTTTAGGGTTGTGTTTGCAGCAAGTAATCTTGAAGATTTGGGGGTCCTGTGAAACTCACATCAACAGGAAGTTCATGCTGTGTGCCCTGCTGTAATGAAGTCCTTTCTCTCTGACCCAGGAATTTCATGTCTAACACCAACATCTATGAAATAGTTCAGTAGCATCCAAGCAGGACTAACTACCTGACTTCACAGTCCTGGGCACTTTTATGGGTTGTTCCTTAAACAAAATGTATCATTTTATTATATTCTATCTTACAAGATTTGCAAATTATAAAATATTAACCTGGACAGGATTATCACAGTGCCTCCAAGCTTATAGCCTCTTGTAAGTGAAACTGGCCCACAGGGACCCAGCATGATATGGACGGGGCAAATTTCCCACACCTAGTAATGGCTAATAGAACAACCTGTTCACAAGCTGGCCAGCAACCTGAGCTGGGGACAGCCACAAAAACGTGAGTTGGGGCTGGGCATGGTGGCTCACACCTATAATCCTAGCACTCTGGGAAGCTGAGGCAGGTGGATTGCCCTAAGGTCAGAGGTTCCAGACCAGTCTGAGCTACAGTGAGACCCCATCTCTACAAAAAAAAAACGGGCATTGTGGTGGGCACCTGTAGTCCCAGCTACTTGGGAGGCTGAGGCAAGAGAATCACTTAAGCCCAAGAGTTGGAGGTTGCTGTGAGCTGTGATGCCACAGCACTCTACCGAGGGCCACAAAAGGAGACTCTGTCTCAATAACAAAAATAATTAATTAATTTAATTTAAAAAAAAAAACATGAGTTGGGTTCGATTCTACACATCCAAAATATGCAATTAGCAGTAACAGATGAACTGAAGTACAGTTGCAGCCATTAACTGAAGTTATAGGAGGAAAACACTATGAGTGAACAAAAACTATGTGGTAAAAGATAAAGAAAAATCAAGGTACAGAATAAACCGGTATGAGAAGATGGCTTTATCACAACTGCTGGGGGAACACAACACATCCTGATCCAAGTGGTCGTGGTATGAGATGCGTTATTCACAGCCACGTCAATGTCAACTGACGTTTTTGGTGCCGTTCTTACTTTCCTTATTTCCAAGCTTCTGTCCCACATCAGCATGATCCAATCCAAACCACACATGGCTCTAGAGCAAATTAATAACAGCCTAAAGTAAAATAATAGCAACGTTGAGCAAATAGTTAAGTTTAAAATAAATTTCAGTCATTCCAATTGAAAGAGTCAGTAAACCATCATGTGAAATCAAACCCAGGAGTCCATGAGGAATCAGAGCAAAGGATTCCGAGATTATTTTCTCAGACATTTGGACCAACCTTCCAAGTCAATCATCATTCCTCGCCGTCCATAATACAGGTAGTGTCTGTTGAATATGAAATTTACTTTCCATCACCGCAAAGAGCACAGTCAACCTTTCAGGGCCGATGCCAACATCTTGCACTATTTTGTAACCTCCTCAGTTTGATATTTCCATTATTTTCCAGACAGCCTAACCCTTATTAGATGAGCTATATGTGGAGTCTGTGGTGCACACTTATTTTTTGTGTCCAAAGCTTTGAATTTCTCCACAGAGCACATTTACTCTTCCAAATGAGTTTTTAGAAGGCTTGATTGATTGAGAAACCAGATCAACCTTTAATGAACCACTGTGTAATTACAAAAAAGAAAGAAAACAAAACAGTTATAAACATTAACACACCTAAGGAATTGACACGGAATGCACAGAATTACTCTTCTAGACCCAGGCCAGCTCCTTGGCATTTCTATTAGGATGAAACATTCTGGTTTAGTATCAAATTTCTCTTTTCAAAGGACGCTGCTACTAGAGGAGTGGGTCTGCATTCTAGAAGGTCTTTTATTTCCCCAGGGATAACACTGTTTATTCTCATTACTACTGTGACTTGGTAGCATAGAACAGGTTACCACAAAAGTGAGACAGACTGTGTCATGGTCCATTATTTCCATTTTTAAGAAATGTAGCCAGCAGCATCCTTTTTGATTCACTCCTGCTAGTTTGAACTTACTCAGCTTATCGGTGCTGCTGGGAGGGCTTTGTTTATTTCCAGCCATGCGAATTTTACATTTCTTGAGTTTTGCGTCTCTCAAAACTTTCATAATGACCCACGTACGTAATAGTCCATCCAAAACCAATTATTAAGGAGCAGTGCTTAAGAGTTAGCTTCTGAGCTGGGCATTGTGGCTCATACCTGTAAACCAGCACTTTAGGAGGCCAAGGCGGGTGGATTGCTTGAGCTCAGGAGTTCGAGACCGTCCTGAGCAAAAGCGAGACTCCTTCTCTACTAAAAATACAAAACTAGTCAGGCACCTATAGTTCTAGCTACTTGAAAGGCTGAGGCAAGAGAATTGCTTAAGCCCAAGAGTTTGAGGTTCTTGTGATCTAAGACACCACAGCACTCTACTTCAGGGTGACATTGTAAGATTCTGTCTCAAAAATAAAAGGCTCAGCACCCACAGCTCAGTGGTTATGGCACTGGCCACATACACCAAGGCTGGCAGGTTCAAACCCAGCCCGGGCCTGCTAAAAACAACAATGACAACTGCCACAAAATATAGCCAGGCATTCTGATGGGTGCCTATAGTCCCATCTACGTGGGAGGCTGAGGCAAGAGAATCACTTGAGCCCAGGAGTTTGAGGTTGCTGTGAGCTGTGACATCATGGCACTCTACCCAGGGTGACAGCTTGAGACTCTGTCTCAAAAAAAAAAAAAAAAAACTTTTAAAAAAACATCTTCCACTTAAAATATCTCATTGGTATTCCCCTCTGTCCAAGAGTCCAGAATAAGAATTTCTAATGCAGAGAGAGAAGAGACTACCACAGTCAGGCTGCAGCTTCTAGAGTTAGTGAGTGACTCTCCATCTCTTTTAAACATGGGCACCCAAAGATGGCCTCAGAACCCAACCCACTGCGGAAACATTCCTCATCATGCCGGCCAGATATCAGGGTGCCACCAACTCCATTTAACCTGACCTCTTGGGTACTCTATTTTTTAATTAACCTTGGATCAGCAAAGCAATATCTGTTCTCCAAATAGAGTCATATTTTATGCAAGCAGTGACAAGCTAATTAAGTTAATTATTATAACACCTATCTGTATAATGAAACTAAGGTTGGCTGATTCCAGCTGCTTCTCCTTAAAGTGCATCCTGGTGATGATTAAAAAATAATTAATATTTCACCAAAGACAGGAACAAGAAGTTAATTAAAAGACGGAGGTGCAGTCTTAATGAAACATATCCAATTGTGTTCAGCACCGTGCTCCACCACCAAATCCCTTCTTAGTGAATGTCAGACCCTTCTCAAGAGCATTTAGAAAAGTATTAACATCTCCCATTTGCCTCATGCAGTAAACATTCTAGAAATCATTTCACCTTTTAACAACATAAAGGGAATTTATACAGTCAGCTGGCTGAAATGAATTCAAAATTTGAACCAGTAATATTACTTTTTGGAGGGCTACATTATGAAAAGGGTCACTTCTCTGACAGTGCTACAGACACTCAAACAGGTCCGAACTCCACAACAAAGCTATAACTCTTCCCTTTTTAACCTAGCCAATTGTCTTGTTTTGTCTTAGTCTGTTTGGGCTGTTGTAACAAAATACTATAAACTGGGTGGTTTATAAACAACAGCCATTTATTTCTCACAGTTCTGGAAGCCGGAAAGTTCAAGATCAAAGTTCTGTGAGCTTCAATGTCTGGTGAGGGTTCCCTTGCTATAAACAGCTATCTTCTTGCTGTGTCCTCACATGATGGAAGGGGAGAATGGGCTCCCTTCGTCCTCTTGTATGAGGCATTAATCGTACTCAGGAGGGCTCCATGCTCATGACCTAATCACCTCCCAAAGCTCCACCTCCTAAGGCCATCACAGCAGGCATTAAGATTTAACATACAGGCTCAACACCTGTAGCTCAGCCACTAGGGCACCAGCCACATACACCTGAACTGGCAGGTTCGAACCCAGCCCAGGCCTACCAAACAGGCCTGCCAAACAACAGTGACAACTGTAACCAAAAACTAGCCAGGTGTTGTTGCAAGTGCCTGTAGTCCCAGCTACTTGGGAGGCTGGAGTAAGAGAATCACTTAAGCCCAAGAGTTTGAGGTTGCTGTAAGCTGTGACACCATGGCACCCTCTGAGGGTGACATAGTAAGACTCAAAAAAAAAAAAAGATCATAACATATGAATTTGTTATGAAAAGACACAAACATTCAGTCTATAGCATGTCTTCATAAAGAAAAGACTAAATAGGCTGGGCATGGTGGCTCACACCTGTAACTCTAGCACTCTGGGAGACTGAGGCACATATATTGCTTAAGTTCAGGAGTTCAAGACCAGACTAAGCAAGAGTGAGACCCCCATCTCTACAAAAAATACAAAGTGCCTGTAGTCCCAGTTACTCGGGAGGCTGAGGCAAGAGGATCCCAGGAGTTTGAGATTGCTGTGAGCTATGGCGCCACCTCACTTTACAGAGAATGGCAAAGTGAGACTCTGTCTCAAAAAAAAAATTTTTTTTAAAGAAAAGACTAAATAAAATATTATGATTAAGAAAATACAGAATTGTACTTGGATTTAGCCAGTTCAAATTACATTTATTGAATTCCAGGTACCATTTTCCTCATCAAAAGAGACAAAGGGACAGTCCCTGGCTGTCTAGGATAGATGGGGTCACATCTGTAGTCAACAAGGTGGCTTGTTCGCTGGGCTCATGGGACAAGGACAGAGATGAGACAAGTGTCTAAGTTAGTGAAGAATACCAGGGCCTCGGCCCTGTGCCAGACAAATGGCTTTGCTGCTTAGGAAAATAAACTGGAGTCATTTGCAAAGGGAAAAATTAGGAATTAGCAAAATTATATTTTAGCCCAGATTAGAACTAACAGCCATCCTTCTCAAAGTTAGAAGTTCTGGGTTCTTCTTTATTCCCCCACTGAGCAAATCTGCGTCCTCAGGCAGAAGCTTTGCCTCTTTGAGCCTCTGTCTTCTTGTTCATACAACGAGGTAGCTGGACCCAAGCTCTAACTATGGCTTCTTTTAATGCTACCCTTCCATGAGTCTAAGATAATCACCTCTGAGAACTTTCAGAAAGTTAATATGAGATCAGAAAGGTATCCTTAAGCCTATTTTACAGATGAAAACCTACTGCTCCTAATCTTCCAGAACTGTTAAAGTTACTTAGTCTCCTCTGAACTTTAGATTTCAGACTAAACACCAGGTATTCTGAATCCTCATGGATTGCTCCACACCTGGTGCTTAAAACAATACATCTTCTAACAAAGGTTCAAGTTCTTTTTCTGTAAGAACTTTTCCCTCCCCCATGCGGTCACAGGACTGAAAGACCCACAGTGGCTAAACTAGCACAATGGCAGTTATTTAGCCAAGGGTGGGAGTGTGTTTGCTTTTTGTTTTTGCTTCTGTTGTGGGGCACTGCCTAACAAAGAGAGAAGGGACTCTTGCAAGGGCCACATCCACATAAAAAGCAACTTAATATAGGCAATCCAGATGGGGCTTTGCTACAGTAACAAATCCTGTGGCGTTCGTCATTAACACCTCATTTGGAACAGGCTCTCCTGGTCTTCCTCACAGGAAGCAATTACACACACTTGCGCCCGCCTCACCCCACCTCGAAATTTTATCCTGACTTTGGGTTGCTGGAGCACCAGCAAAACCAGGCGGAAAAGGGGGATTCTTTCTCATTTATTTGGAATGGGGGGTTTGAGTGCTGGTGTCACGTGAAAGGTGAAGACATTTTGGAAAGGGCTTTGGTGCCAGAAGAGGGGTGCGTGAGAAGGAGGGGGTGGAGGCTGTGCTGTGGGGGAAACCTAGACATCTATTCATAAACGGGATTCTACACATCCAGGCTGTGAAATGCCCTTCTCTTGAGGGTTGGGTGCAGAATTGCATCATGTCCTTAAGGGGGGCAGGGTGGTCTCTGCTACTGGTCTCTGGGGGCCTTGAGGCCCTTTCTCTTTAAGAAAGTTCTTATTACAAAAGGACCATAAACTCGCTTCCAGTCTTGGAGAATAAGCCAGCATCTGTGGTAAGTGCTGAGAAATCACACACGTGTGCTAGGGAAGGAAGTTCGGGCAGAAAACAATCTCAGACTGAGAACGTAGAGTGGTGGGCATCTCCTCAATCCCCTCCCTGCACTGCAGCTTCTACGTGGTCTCAGCAAAGAACACTGAGCTTTCCTGACAGCCCTCTCCATTTACAAAGCACTGTCCCAGCCACACTCGCATTAGAGCCGCAACACAGCTTTTCCCATCAGCCCCATTTTACAGTTGAAAAAACCAAGGCCCAGAGAGGGAAAGTGACATTGATTCTAAGCAGCACAATTAAGACCTTGACCAAGCACTTTGAATTCCAGCATCTCCACCGGAGTCCTAACCTGCAGACACGCCCCTCCTCCTCTTCCCTGCTCACCCCCTTCCCTGCCTCCCCAGAAGGCTGCAGCTTCTAGTGCAGGAATTGGACACATTCAAGTCCTAGTAGATTTGACCCCTGAATAGGAGGTCAGGATAAGAGAACACTTCCCTTTCATCCAGAAAGACCTCCATCCCCACAAGCAGCTCTGTGCACGCATTGTCCCACCCCCTTTACACTTTACCTCAGGGGTTTTCAACCGGGGTGCCTCAGCACAATGGCGCGCCATGAGAGGATCTTAGGTGTGCCATGAAAATTTTTAAATGTTGTTAATTTAATTATTTTCTAAAGACGTCCAAAGCACAGTAAGTATATCCTTTTTAAAAAATATTTTTTTAAATCAACATAATTTAAGTGTGCCCCAGAAGTTTAACTGTAGGTTCAAGTGTGCAGCGAGATAAAATAAGATAGCAAACACTGGACTAGTAGGTGAGATAGCTGTCGGAAAACACCACACTGGCAAGCAGCAGGCTTGGTATAGAAGAAAGGTCCTCACACTGAAGCAACAGAAAGAATCCCATTTGGGGCGGCGCCTGTGGCTCAGTGGGTAAGGCGCCGGCCCCATATACCGAGGGCAGTGGGTTCAAACCCGGCCCTGGCCAAACTGCAAAAAAAAATAGCCGGGCATTGTGGTGGGCGCCTGCAGTACCAGCCACTTGGGAGGCTGAGGCAAGACAATTGGCTAAGCCCAGGAGTTAGAGGTGCTGTGAACTGTGATGCCACAGCACTCTACCGAGGGTGATAAAAGTGAGACTCTGTCTCTATGAAAGAAAGAATCCCATGGAGGGCAGGTTAGTTAAAACACAGTTTTCGGGGCCCTGGCCCCCGGAGTTTTTATTTCAGTGAGTTTGGGGCAGAGCCTAAGGACTTATAGTTCTAACAAGTTCCCAGGTCACACCGCTGCTGCTGTTTGGCAGCCACACTTTGAGAACCATTGCTTTAGAAAAATGAATAGGGTTTGGGAGCACGAAGTTCTGAGTTACAACCCTTCTTCTTGCCCCTTCAAAGCTGTGAGACCTTGGGCAAATTATTGGAACTGAGCTTTTGTTTTCTTCTTTCCTTTGTTTGTGGTTTTCTTTTTTTTTATTTTTTTTTTTTTGTAGAGACAGAGTCTCACTTTACTGCCCTCGGTAGAGTGCCGTGGCCTCACACAGCTCACAGCAACCTCCAACTCCTGGGCTTAAGCGATTCTCTTGCCTCAGCCTCCCGAGTAGCTGGGACTACAGGCGCCCACCACAACACCTGGCTATTTTTTTTTTTTGGTTGCAGTTTGGCCGGGGCTGGGTTTGAACCCGCCACCCTCGGTATATGGGGCTGGCGCCTTACTGACTGAGCCACAGGCGCCGCCCTGTTTGTGGTTTTCTTTTGTTTTTTTGTTTGTTGGCTTTTTTTTTTTTGTCTTTTTGAGACAGTCTCACTTTGTTGCCCTTGGTAGACTGCCGTGATGTCATAGCTCACAGCAACCTCAACTCTTGGGCTCAAGCAATCCAGGGTCTCCCTCTTGCTGAGGCTGGTCTAGAACTCCTGAGCTCAAGCAGTCCACCCACCTTGGCCTCCCAAAGTGCTAAGATTATAGGCATGAGCTACTGTCCCCCACTTATTTGGGGTTATGTTTGTTTGTTGCCTGGGTAGAGTGCCCTGGCATCATACTGTTGGGCTTAGGTGATCCTCTTGCCTCAGCCTCCCGAGTGGCTGGATCTATAAGCATAGGCCAAGATGCCCGGCTAGTTTTTCTATTTTTGGTAGAGATGGGGTCTCGACTTTGCTCAGACTGGTCTTGAACTCCTGAGCTCATATGTTTGACCTGCCTCCAGCTCTCCAAGTGCTAGGACTACAGGTGTGAGCCAACGCACTCAGCCCAGTTTCTTCTTTTGTAAACGTAGTGGGAAGATTAGAGGATGCAGGATGTATGTATATACCTGCGCAGTCAGCATATAGGAAACAGGGACCTCATGCAAATGGACAAGTTGTACCAGAGGATAGAAGGAGACATTAATCCCTGGCGGGGCAGGGGGAGGCTGTTTAAATTTGAGTCAAATCCTAAGCAGCTGGGAACCCCAGTGATAGTAACATAAGTACTTTGAAGCCCTTAAGTAACAAACCCAGGACTCTTGAGTAAGGGAGCGATTAGAAGCATATTTAACTACATTTTGATTGACATCTACTTTCCTGGACCTTGAAATATGAGCAATGGCAGAGAGCCAGAAGGCACCCCATTCTTCCCACACACAATCTGCATGTAAAGACTTCCACATACTGTGGCTTTGTAAGACATCAGGATGAGATTTACATTCTACGCAGCAGAGCACCAGAACAGTTGAACCATACTATAGGTCTTTCTTTTCTTTTCTTTTCTTTTCTTTTTTCTTTTCTTTTCTTTTCTTTTCTTTTCTTTTCTTTTCTTTTCTTTTCTTTTCTTTTCTTTTCTTTTCTTTTCTTTTCTTTTCTTTTCTCTTCTCTTCTCTTCTCTTCTCTTTTCTTTCCTTTCCTTCCTTTCTTTCTTTCTCTCTCTCTCTCTCCCCCTCCCTCCCTCCCTCACTCTCTCTTTCTCTCTCTCTCTCTAAAAACTATAATCCTAGCATTCTAGGAGGTTGAGGCAGATGGATTGTCTGAGCTCACGAGTTCAAAACCAGCCTGAGCCAGTGTAAGACCTAGTTGCTAAAAAAATAGCCCAGTGTTGTGGCAGGCGTCTATAGTCTCAGCTACATGGGAGGCTGAGGCAACAGAATCACTTGAGCCCAAGAGTTTGAGGTTGCTGTGAGTTATGATGCCATAGCACTCTACTGAGGGCAACAAAGAGAGACTCTGTCTCAAAAACAAAACAAAACAAAACCATAGTTACTTCTTTTACTCTAGCTGGTTCACCGTTGGCACTGCAATCCATTCATTTCACTCACTCATTGTTACAATTCAACACTTTGCTCACTTGCAGTTCGAAAATGTTGATGTAAAATGTGGCAGACATTTCCTGAACACACCAAAAATTTGACAACCAACTCCCAGGAGAGTCATTTCCAATCACTCATCATATTTGCCCACAACAGAATCCCGGGCCCTGCATTCATGAGGTGGCATTTTGGTGGCTGGAATATCTGCCTGGATCGGGAAGCCACAGAATATGGAGGATTTGACATCTGGCATCTCCTGCAAAGCAAAGACGCAGGGTGGGAGAGAAGAGACGGGGGAGGGGTGTTTCAGATCCTCAGAGAAAAAAATTCTAGCTGTGGTTGCATAAATTCTGAGCTTCCAGAGGAAGCCAAATTAGCACAGCCTAGAGGAGAGGTCCTGACACTGAATGGGGTGATGTGAGTCTCACACCTGGGGCTGGGACCACAGAAGCCGAGAAGGGAGGATTGCAGGGGAGAACCTAGGCATGAATGAAGAAAAGCCATCTGCCTTTTCTTTCAGCCTAGCAGGGCATTGGGCAGGTCACTGCATGTAGGAATTGCTAGCCTGATTTTGTCCCCCATTCCTGGGCACTCCCGAGTTTCTCAAATAGTGTTGCACAAAGTGCTCACAAGAAAGAGGCTCTTGGAGCTTGTCTCCCTTCAAAAATCAGTATCACGTCTGTTTCCTTGAGACCGCAAACCAGATGTCTACAGGCAGCTATTTGCAAGTTCCTCTGAGGTCTCAAACTCTTCTCCAGACTTCTTCTCCCACTGTTCCCTGTCTTCCATGTAACCTCCCCAGTCCTTACTGAAATGGAGCACAGAGGTATGTCCTGCCTGTTCTCTGCCTGCCCGCCACCTCGGCTTACATCTAACCACAAACAAGCAGGGCCGAGCGAAAGCGTGAGGCCGTGGCTCTTAATCCCTGACATGGCAGGAATCACGGGGGCTCCCGGGACAACGCAGACTCTGACTCTGTGGGTCTGGGCTGCACTCAATCTGCATTTGGACCAGCTCTGCTGCTGTTGATCTGCAGACCACACTTTGCACAGCAAGGTTGCAGGTCACAGGAGATTCCCTGAAACCAGATCAGATATGCCCTGTTATTCTGAGTCATCCACTGGGATGTGAAGAAAAAATAAGGACATTTGTGGCTCTCACATTAGTGACAGTTTAATGCAAACAGACTGTAGTCGTGCAGTAGTGGCCCATTACCATGGTACTTGGGAGCTGTGGGTGCCCTTGGTTGCATTTCTGAATATACCAGGAGCAGAAGGGAATTATGTGAAATCACCCCCAGTGTGGCTGGGTGAAAACTTATGCCAGCCTCAGAATTAGAAGACAGAGAGGTGAATGCCTCACTGTTCCCCAGAGCTAGTTGTGTATGTTAAACATGCCGCCAACTGTTTGAAAAATGGAAAGAAATAATAATTTCCCTACTTAACCTAACGTGGCTGCCTTGAAGACTGAGCTAGCCAACATATAGGAAAGTTTAGCACGATTTTGAATGATAAAGTATTGATAACTCCCCACTGCCCTCGCTGGGCTCAGTGGAGTGCAGTAGTAGCAAGCATAGAATGTAAAATAATTCTTTTGTAGAGAAGGTTGCAAACATTTTCATGGGTCACGTGTAGCACTGCTCTGTCCTGCGTGGCATCTTAAGACACTACCCCATTTTACTTTCCTTTTGCTCTAACAGCCAAAGGAGAAGACCTTGCATTATAATAACAGCATTCTTGTAAAAAGTAAAGTGACCAAAGATGCTGACTCATTTTCTTAATATGATCACAGCAAGATTTATAGAAGCCTGCTTATTTCAACCTTTACCATCCTTCCTGCTGAACTGTCTCCAGAGAGTGGCCCTTCTGGAAAAAAAAAAAAAAAAGACGATTCACTTTAGCCTCATGGGAATTCCTTTCTGATGTCAGCCCTTAAGGAAATAATTAGCAACAGTGTCCCAGCCCACACATCCAAGTGCTGCTCTTTGCTTGAAGGAGGATGTCGCATTCTTGGAAACCTTCAGGACGACGGGAGAGGGGACCTTGAAGGGGTTAATTTTTAGAGCCGCTGACTGAAAAAGAAGCCTGATGAAATGACGCTGATGTCCGGTCAGAAATTACATCTCTGTAAATATAATAATCCCACGATTAGCGTTTGCCAAAGGGACTGAGCTTCTGTGTCCAATTTGTATCACGTTCAGACAAGTGATGTTACAGTCCTGGGCCTGTGTATTATACAATTACGGAAATGTGATTCTCGTTATGTTCTTAAAGTGCTAGTTGTTATTACGCTGGCCACACTCCAAGCAGACGTTCCTCATGGCGGCACCACTGTTACCACTGCTGCTGCTGCTGCCACCACTGCTTCGGTGGCCAAAATGTCATTCTCTCCTCTGTTCTGTTGTTGAGGCCACATTCATCCTCCTAAAACAGAGTCCGATCAGGATTAACCAGATGTGCTCTTCAGCCTCCTGGATTGTTTTCCACTGGGCTCAACTTCTAGGAGAAACTGGACTCCTGCACAGCTCAGCCATATAAACAGAATTCTCACTCCCAGTTGTCATTAACCCTTTTCTCGGCCGGCAGCAATTCACACAAATGTAAACCAGATGGGCGAGAGAGCCTTTGCAAGGGGGAAGAAAGCACATTTTTATACATTCCACATGGAAAATGAATAGGAGGTGTTTCGTACATTAGTTGTATGTTTCGGGAATTCTGTACTGAGTATTATGTGATGTTGGAATTGGCGGGAGGCTTAGGCCTAGTCGAGGGAGGGAAGAGGTCTTCACCTACCTCGGATGAAGCTGACCCCACAGATGATCCTAACAGCCTTGGGGATCAGAATATTATAGGTCACACCAGAGCAGCCACAAATCAAAACTATGGTTGATAATATCCATCTAATCACTTGGCAGCTATGTGTTTGCGTGTATTTGGTGCAGAAGGGTCAACCGGCTTCAGAGAGAGTTAAGCCCTAGAATTTCAGGACAAGGTCAGGAAACGTTACCTTCTCACACTGAAGCTAATAAGAAGTTCCATGAAATCGAAGCAATCAGCTATCTGTAGAGGAAAACAGCTTTGGGGCAACATGTCGCCAATGAGAAGGGAGGGTTCTCTAAATCTCCACCTAGAAGCCACGTTGTCTCCGTAACGTTCAAGAGTCAGCTGTGAGACCATGAGGCAGCTGTTACAGTGAAGCTCTCACATGTGAGGGGTGGAGCTGCCCCTGGCAGGCATCATCCTGAGAGCAACATCTTGAAATTGAGAAGAGTAATTCCTCTACTTACCCCACCTTCAAGGAAATAACGCCTAGAAACAACTGATGCCCTTTAAATTAATTCTGTACTCCTCAGGCAAACTCTTCCTGGTGATTGATACCAGATACCACACCCAAAATGGTTTCTACCTAATAAATTACATTCCAATAGATGAGACTTTCCAGAATTCAAGGAACAAGTTCACTTTATGAATATGGATACTTTTATAAAAGTGAATCCTGAAACTGTGCAGACTTAATTTATTCCCTCACTCACGGATTCCATCAAATTATACTCGTGACATCTCTGTATTGGATTGCTGTGTTAGGCTTGGGGGATGCCAAGGTAAATTGCAATGTCCCTGCCCTTCAGAAGCTTCCAAAATATTGCAGAGTATGTTTTCAAGCTATGGATTATGACCAAGTAGAGAGTTATGAAATCAATTTTAAAAGGTCACAAACAGCATTTAAAAAAATAATGAACATAAGGCCAGGCACAGTGGCTAATGCCTGTAATCCTAGCACTCTGGGAGGCTGAGGCAGGAGGATTCCTTGAGCTCAGGAGTTCAAAACAAGCCTGAGAAAACTGAGACCTCGTCTCTACTAAAAAAAGAAAACTTAGCCTGGTGCGGTGGCATGCACCTCCCAGCTACTTGGGAGGCGAAGGCATGAGGATTGCTCAGATCCATGAGACTGAGGTTGCAGTGAGGTATGATGATGCCACTGCATTCTAGCTTGGGTGACAGCACAAGCTAAAAAAAAAAAATAATAATAATGAAAGAACATAATAAAAGCAAAAATAGAATAGAATAGAAACTCTTAGCATATGCTGTTTGTCATATTTGTACACTATCACCAACTAATTCTGCAAACCAACTGGATGTTCAATAATTCAATTCTGGGGCCAGGCACAGTGGCTCATGTCTATAATCCTAGCACTCTGGGGGGCTAAAGTGGGTGGATTGCCTGAGCTCACAGGTTCAAGACCAGCCTGAGCAAGAGCAAGACCCCATCTCTAAAAATAGCCGAGTGTTCTGGTGGTCACCTGTAGTCCCAGCTACTCAGGAGGCTGAGGCAAGAAAATTGCTTGAGCCTAAGAGTTTGAGGTTGCTGTGAGGTATGATGCCAGGGCAGTCTACCAAGCGTGGCAAAATGAGACTCTGTCACAAAATAAATAAATAAATAAAAATTAAAAAAAATTAAAAGAAAAGAAATTGAATTCTGACACTTAACTATTTGGAGTTAGCACAGACCCTACAAGTTAAGGGCCCAGCCCCACACAACTGCCCCCACTTCAGACACCATCCGTAAATGCGGTATCCAGGCTACCTGCACTTTTGCATGGCCAGCTACAAAATCAGGGGTTCCCAAATGTAGCCCTCAGTTCTGAGTATTTGCTAGAATGACTCACAGAGCTCAGGAAAGTGCTGGACTTACTACTCCAGTTCACTGTCAAGGATACAAATGAACGGGCCGATGAAGAAGTACACACGAAAGGGTCTGGAGCTCAGGAGCCTCAGTCTTTGCAGAGCTGGGTGCACCACTGAAACTGCCCGTACAAACCGATGAATGGGGTGTGAGACGAAAACTAGAGAAAAGGCCCCAAAACTCTGTGAAAGGGCAGGCATAGCTAAAATAAGGATAATAATCAGCCACTGTCCTTCATTTACTTGATAAATAGTCACTGGTCCCTCTTCCCTCTTTTGCTTCTTTACCCTGGAGTCACGTTTGGTTGTCAGGTTGTAAAAACAGTTTTTTTTTAAATTTCAGGTTAATAAGAGAGTACTTAAGACTAGGTTACATACATTGCTTTTATAAGGTTTGAGTCCATATAGTTGGGTCCTTCACCCAGGAAGTGTGCCATATACCCGTGTGATGTACCCACCGCATGGGAACTTACCCACCCCCGTGCTCCCCCTCCCCCCATTGGAATTTAATTTAGTTTTTTGCTCACATGAGCATGTAGTTGTTAATCCATTAGTTTGGATCGATAACAAGTACACGTGATGCTTATTTTTCCATTCTTTGCTGAGGAGAATATTCACCAAAGCTGGCCAGACTGTTACAAAAGATACATAATATCTGTCTTTTTTAAATATCTGAATAATATTCCATGGTATACACATACCACAGTTTACTAATCTAATCATGTGTTGACGTGCACCTGGGCTGTTTCCACATCTTTGTGAATGTGAACATTTGAGTGCAAATGTCCTTATGCTAAAACGAATTTTTCTTTTGGGTAGATACCCAGAGATGGGATTGCAGGATCAAATGGGAGGTGTTTCAGATCTTTGAGGAATCTCCATACTTCTTTCCATTAAGTCTAGTAGACTGCAATCCCACCATCCAGTGGACGAGAGTTCCTCTTTCTCTGAATCCATGTCAGCAACTGTTGTTTTCAGAGCTTGTGTTGTGAGCCATTCTCAGTAGGGTTAGGGGATATCTCTAAGTGAACAGAAACTTTTCTCATGAGAATAGACTAATACCCAACAAACCATGAAAAAATGCTCATCATCCCTAATTATCAGAGAAATGCAAATCACAACCACTTTGAAGTTGTAAAGATACTTCTTTTTTTTGAAACAAAGTTTTATTATGTCACCCTCGGTAGACATGGCCCCACAGCAAACTCAAACAGCTCACAGCAACCTCAAACTCTTGGGCTTAAGCAATTCTCTTGCATCAGCCTCCAAAGTAGCTGGCACTACAGGCACCTGCCACAATGCTTGACTATTTTTGTTGTTATTGTTGTTGTTGTTTAGCAGGCTTGAACCCACCAGCCCCAGTGAACATGGGCAGTGCCCTAACCACTGAGCTACGGGTGCTTTCTTTGTACAAAACATCACTTGTTAGGAACATGGGGACAGTTTTTGAGATATCTTTCAGGCCCTGAATTCCAGTCTACTGACTGACCTACCCAGACTAAGGAACTGACCCAATTGATTTTAAATGCCCCCACCCCAAGGAAGTTCATTCCAGTGGATTGGCTGACACCCCCAGCCCCAGAGAGCAGCCCATACCAAAGGACTGCTGATTCCACCCCCAAACCAGCCGATTAGCAGACTCTGGTGGCCTACTCTTCTGCCCACCAAACTGTCTTTAAAACCCTATCTCCCCAGTTTTAGGGGAGACAGATTAAGAAATTACTTCTATCTTTCCACTTAGTGTTATACAGAATCAACTCTCTGCTGGCTCAGCTCCTTGTAGCTTAGTGGTTAGGGCGCTGGCCACATACACCAGGGCTGGTGGTTGGAACCCAGCCCAGGCCTGCTAAAACAACAATGACAAGTACAAAAAAAAAAAAAAACATCCAGGCATTGTGGCAGATGCCTATAGTCTCAGCTACGTGGGAGGCTGCGAGAGTTTGAGGTTGCTGTGAGCTGTGATGCCACAGCACTCTACTAAGGGCAACATAGTGAAACTCTGTCTCAAAAAAAAAAAAAGGTAGTGCCCATGGCTCAGTCTGCAGGGCGCCGGCCACATACACCCAGGGTAGCAGGTTCAAACTTGGCCTGAAGCTGCTAAGCAACAATGACAACTGCAACCAAAAAATAGCTGAGCGTTGTGGCAGGCACCTGTAGTCCCAGCTACTTGGGAGGCAGAGGTAAGAGAATTGCTTAAGCCGAAGAAGAAGAAGAAGAAGAAGAAGGAGGAGGAGGAGGAGGAGGAGGAGGAGGAGGAGGAAGAGGAGGAGGGGGGAGGGGGAGGAGGGGGAGGGGGAGAGGGAGAAGAAGACGGAGAGGGAGAGGGAGAGGGAGAAGAAGAGGGAGAGGGAGAGGAAGAAGAAGAAAAAGATCTCAGCTGTAACCCCTGCTGTCTCTGGGTATTGGCTTCTGCTCTCCAAACACATAGATGTTCCACCCTCCAAACACATAGATGTTCCCCAATAAAACCTCATCCTTCCAAGTTTTTTTAGTAGTTTCATTATATAGGCACGTTTGATTAAATCACTGGCCATTGGTGACCAGACTCAATCTCTAGCCTCTCTGCCCTTTCTGGAGATTGGGTGAGGGCTAAAAATTCCAACCAACTCTAATCATTTGGTCGATTTTTCTGGCCTCTACCCAGAGGAGGAGGAGGAGTCACTTCATCAGGATACAACAGACACTCCTATCACTCAGGGAATCCCAAAGTTTTAGAAGCTCCCTTGCACAGATGCAGGGACAGAGACACACAGTTTACACTGCATCTTAGGTACACAAAGTCGAGATTACTATTATTTTGTGAAAGCTTTGTTGTCAGTTATTCATTGACACATTTGTGTCTTCCTACTAGAATTGGATGTTTTTCCTTTTCTTTTCTGACTTAGAGGTGTTCAGTCATAATTCCTACTAGATCCTGATATAAAAGATATTTCTCACTGTGGATTATGATAAAAATATTTGGAAAAGTCCAGCAGCTGGGCTTCCCTGCTTCCCACACTGTCCTGCAAACTCAGGCTTGTCAGGGTGCCAGTGCTCCCGGAGGACTGGCTGTGGGCCTCGCTCTCTTCCTTTCATTCCTCTTCCTGGCTCTTCACATCCCCAGCTCCTGCAGCATGTAGAATCTAATTCCTATAACAAATCCTGCATTCTATAATTAAAAAAAAAAGCTTGAAAAGCACTTTACTAAAGAAATACACTGCATTTATAATGATATGTGTCCATGTCTATGGGTTTTAATAAAGTATACAAAACATAAGAAGAAAGACCAGTCAAGAGCGACTTTAAGTGGCAGGAAAAGCTTCTCACAAGAAGTAACACTGAACTGGGTCTTGAGTGGAAGCAGACACGCAGGAGACAAGAGCTCTCAGCCCCAACAATAAATCTCTTTCTCTCACTGTTTCTTTTTTTTTTTTTTTTTTGATTTTTGGCCAGGGCTAGGTTTGAACCTGCCACCTCTGGCATATGGGACCGGCACCCTACTCCTTGAGCCACAGGTGCCGCCCCTCTCACTGTTTCTTAGTAGGATCATTTAACTTCAATCCTGAATATCTATTCTTCATTTATCACTTGAAAATTCAGCCAAATGTTGATCAAACTCATCCAAAATCAGCCCATTTAGTTGTACCCTTACTTCAGCGTATTATTTCTGGGATTATTACCTGTATTATTTCTGTATTATTTCTGTCCTAGGAAGTCCCCCCAAAGCCCAGACACCCAGGGTCTACCTAGGACTGAGGTTAAATGCACCATGACAACAGAGAGTCTATTCCTCAATATTAGAGCCTGTAAAAAAGAGGATGCCCCTTTCTTGTAGGGCAACAAGTCCACTGACCATTAGCAAAGAAGGCCCAATGTCTTAATGCATTCTCTGAACACAGATTCTGGGATGTGGGGTGCTATGCAGAAAGACTACTGCAGGACAAACACCCATAAAGAAGCAGGGAAGGCCAGAAGAGGCAGGGGGGAGCTGACTCAGTGTGGCTGCAATGGAGGCCTCAGCCCATATAGCAGGGCTTGCTGCAGTTGGGGTGGCCGTCCAGAGATGCCCACTGAGCAGCACAGTAGTGGCTAAAGCTATAGCCAGATAGGGACTCTAACCTCTGTGTGCACAGGAATAAAAGTGAAAAGGATGTCTTTCTAAATGCAGGAGAGGAGTACACCGTACAAGCTATTCCCAGGAAAAGTTATTCTGGCAATGTTGCAAGGAGCGGCAGGGAGGAAAGTCTTGGTCTCACCTGTCCAGGCAGATCAACAGGGGCCTATAGTCACCACGCCACTCAGCCAAGGGGCTCTTCAAGGTTGCCAAAATACGTATGTTGCAGGAACAAAGAATCTGTTTGTCACTTAAGTTAATTAATGGAGAAGTAGATGAGAAATTAACAGTTCCACTTTTATTTAGAGAAAAGTCACTGTTTTTGGAAAACAGTGAGGATTTTTTTAAAGGCTTAGAGAGCAAGCTACTTTGGCCACAGACAGCAGCGAATGAGCGCTCACTATCATGACAAGGAAAAGGGATGGGTCATGGCCACCTCTTCTCTTTTAGATTGTCTGGATCAGGCCTACTTCATGGTTCAGAGGTCACCTTGGAACCCAAATCTTACTGAGCATGCAGTCCTCCCCTATGCCTCTCTGAGATCCATTGGGGGATGTGGAGCATAATGTAGATTGAGTCAGCACTCTACTGTACCTGTTGTTAAGCTAGAGAGTCATCCACATCCTTTGGCAGTTGGTATGCTAAGTTCTGACTAGTAGAATTGTAGGACATTTCTTCCTACAAAAGAAGCAATATTAAAGTTCCAGGCATCAAGATAGATGATGCTGCTGTCTACTTTCTGAGTTGTCCTTTAATATGTGTCCTCCTTCCTAAGAGAACCATGTATAATCAACTACCTAATCTTCTCCTTGAGATAAGAGGGCTGAGCCTTGGTGGTCTCATTTTTGCCAACCACTGGGTGTGGGCTGAGCCTTGGGCAGTCATGCGACCCTGAAGCCCTAAGCAATTCTCAGTAAGAGACATGATCCCCCATACCTGTGATCCCTATGTCCCTAGATCCTAGAAGATGGGTGTGGGGACCTTGAAAAGGGCATCTGAACGTGGCACCCGGGATCTGCCCAAATCTAATTCCTTTTGACACAACTCTACGTTCTTGAGGGAGGGAGTGTGGTTCCAAACTTGAATGTGGCTTTTGGCTAGCTGGCCTGGGCCACCCATGAGCTGTAAGGACTTTAGTCAAGGCTGGACCAAATGCAGGCCGTGTGATTTCTTTGTGGTATAGAATTCAACGGAGTATGAAGAAAAGAAACAGCCTTCCATGCAAGGGTAGACCCAGCCCTCTGACAAAAGACACATATTAAAGGCCAACCCAGAAAGTAGACAGCAGGCTTCCAAAACGACCAGATCCACAAAGAGTATATAAAAAAACTTTGTGGTTTTTTCAATGCCCAGAGACCATTTATTCTTCTTATGATTATGTCATCCTGATTTTTGCTTTGAGGCATCATTCCTTTCCCACCATCAGTCTATGTGGTTAGGACCGGTTCACCCTTTCTCTTCAGCTATTGGTGCAAGCAAACCAGTCCCCGCAAATGAGAGTGAAGCATTCCTCACTCTGGGATTGGTTCAGAGTTGGGCATGTGACCCAAGCTGAGCCAATCAGAGCTAAGAAACATGAGCCCTAGAACTTTTATTGGAAACTTTGAGGGAAAGCATTCTCTTTCTGCTGGGGATGCTAGGATAATAGCTTGCTGGAGTTACTGATATTGTAGGGGTGAGGGGAACTTTCCCTCCTCCCTCCCCCAAAAGCTTGCTGAAATATCAAAACGCAATTAAACAGATTAATAAAGAGAAAGGTTTTATTTACTATGTGCATGGGGAGAAATCACAGAACGATAACCGAGTTTTCCAAAGGAAGTCCGGTATCTTCATCCAGGCCTTTTAGAGGGGAGGGAGAAAATTGAGTAGTAAAGGGCATAAACGTTGAAAGGGAAGTTGCTAGGGAGGAAGAAGGGATGGGGGAGAAATAGATTGACTTGTAGATTAATCTGGGAGACAGGTCCCTATTACTCAAATTATTTGGGCCAGGTCCACCTACATTTCTGACCCTAATTCCTGAAATATTTTGGGATAACAAGAGGGAAAAAGATAAATAAATTTTGTCCCCTTTGATCCTCTAATCAGGCCAATCCAGTTCATGCAGATAGAGGGAAGGCCTCCTGCAGTGTTTCTTGACCTTGAACGGCCTTCAGTTCAAAATGTTCTGTAAAAAATGATAAAAATAAAATATTCTTAATACGAGGGACTCGTATTTGGGAATGAAGTTTTCTTAGTTCCATCAGCATCTATCTGCTCCCTCCTGGATAGAGCACCAAAGAAAATGAGGCCACCAGAGAGAAGCATAAGACTCAGCGGTAGAGAGTGAGACATGTTCCTGGTGACACCTTTTGAGCACCTGGACACGGTCACAGCTGGAGAACCCTCACCAAGTCTAGCTCTGGACTGTACATTTGGTCGAGATAATAACTGTCCTTGTTTGGTTAAGCTCTTATATTATTTTTATTTTCATTGATAACCCAAAGAACTCAGAAACAATGGCGCATGACACCTGAAGCTGATGGTCTCAAGAACTACTCCCCAGCCTCTCCTGTCTCATCTATCACAGATCTTCACCCCTCACATGCAAAATCATCCTACACCCCAAGTCACAGAGGATCATGTAGCCTCATCAAGAAGCTAACAGTGGCTTGGGAAGAGTTTATGGAGAAGTGCTGATTTGTGGGGCAGCTCCTGTGGCTCAAAAGAGTAGGGCACTGGCCCAATATGCCAGAGGTGGCAGGTTCAAACCCAGCCCCTGCCAAAACTGCAAAAATAAATAAATAAATAAATAAATAATAATAATGATAAGAGACAGCTCTTGTGGCTCATAGAAGTGGAGATTTGTACATGACCTTTAAAAATAGCCAGGTTTGGCTGGGCATGATGGCTCACACCTGTAATCTCAGTACTTGGGAGGCCTAGGCAAGTGGATTGCTGAGACCAGCCTGATCCAGAGTGAGACTCCTTCTCTAAAAAATGGTCAAGTGCTGTGGCAGGCGTCTGTAGCCCCAGCTACGTAGAAGGCTGAGGCAAGAGAATCACTTGAACCCAAGAGTTTGAGGTTGCTGTGAGCTAAGCTGCCAAGGCACTCTACCAAGGATGACCAAGTGAGACTCTGTCTCACAAAAAAAAAGAAAAAAAGATAATAAGACAGAGAGGAAGAGGGGAAATGGAATGTGTGAGAACTGTAATGAAGGAAAGATTCTTCTTCTACCCTCTCAGGTTCTATGGCTGGGCCTGAGAATTAAATTGACAAAACCCAGATTAGCAGAAGAAAGGCATACCCAATTGCATTTGATGCTGGTATTTTTATTTGTACACAGAGGCCTTCATATATAAAAAATGAATACTTAAAGAAACAGATAGGCCTGACAGGTCATATACCATTTTAACAATAAATTGTCAAAAGATGACAAGACAGAGAAAAAAGGGTTTGGGAGTAGGGAGGTATTTGTGTTGGGAAAGTGGCTAGGAAATATATGAGGAAAACTAATGGAAGATGAGAGTTATTTTAGTAGGTCTGTTATTGAGACCCATCTTGGCATCATCCCCCATCTCCAGTGATAAGAATGTTCCCTTCCATAGCCAGGTGTTATGGCCAGTGTCTATAGTCCCAGCTACTTGAAAGGCTGAGGCAAGAGAATTGCTTAAGCCCAGGAGTTTGAGGTTGCTGTGAGCTGTGACACCATGGCACTCTACTGAGGGTGACATAGCAAGACTCTGCCCTCCTCTTAGTACAGAGAGGGTACTTCTCACGGGAAATCGGTGTCCTGGTTTTAGGTGAGAAAGGGTGGGGGCAGAGAACCCTTCCTGATACTTCTGCTTCTCACCTGCCTTCAGCCCAGTATGATCCATAGGCCTAATGGCACATTTGGAGTTGGAATGTCCTCATCCCTGTCATAGGCAATGAGGAAACTGTCTTGTCCCAGGGCTAGGTGCCAGAGAGATATGACCACTGACCAGCAGAAGGATTGCCAGCATTGGTCTCCAGAGGATGTATCCCTGCTCCACCAAATTCACAGGGTGATCTGCAAAGGCTCCTTATGCTTTTGATGTTCTATTTTCTCAGCTGTAAGACAGGAATAAAAAAATGACATGTCCCTCATAGGATTGCTGTGAAGATGACGTGAGTTAAGGGTATGTAAGTACTTCAAAAAGTGCCAGGCACATATGAGATGCAGAATTCATATTAGCTAGTACTGTTTTTATTTGAACGGGGAGAAAACCTCTTTGGCTTGTATAGTAAACTCGAAGCAGAGAAGCAGATGTGGCTGAGAGGATAAACACAGATCCCCCCTTATGACCAAGGGTCTGGTCTGAAAAGCTCAGCTATAGGCTGGGAAGTTTTCCTGTGCTGTGTGAGTGTGGAGGGCTGAATAATCACTCCCACCCAAGATGTCCATGTTCTAATCCATAGAAACTGTAAACACATGGCAAAAGGAATTCTGCAGATGTGGTCAAGTTCAGGATCTTGAGAGGAAGACATGATCTTGATTATCCAAGTGGATTTGCTGCAATCATGGGGGTTCTTTAAGAGGGAAGGAAGAGAGTTCAGAGGCAGAGGAGGCAATGGGATGACCAAAGCAGGGACCAGAGGATGTGGAGCCGCGAGCTGGGGAATACAGACAGCACCTAGAGGCTGAGAAAGGCATGGAAACAGATTCTTCCCTAAAGCTCTAGAAAGAAAGCAGCTTGGCCAACTCACTTAGACTCTTGACATCCAGAACTGTAAGAGAATAAATCTATGTTGTTTTAAGACACTAAGTGTATGGTAATTTGTCCCAGTAGCAATAGGAAACTAGTATGGTGAGCAGAGAGGTGAGGTTTAAAACAGTGGTGCCAGAGGTCACCTAGAATCAGGAGAAGATGTGAGGAAACTTCCGGGGAAAGGACAGAGAACTGTCCAGGGGGGTGGAAACCTTCTACATCCTGATGGTGGTGGTGCTTCCTTGGGAGCACACCTCTGTCGGAACTCATTGAACTGCACTCAGTAGTTGTATTTATACATGGAAATGATACTTCAATTAGCTTTTTAAAAAAAGAAATATTTTCAGCTTCTCAAATTCTCTACTCCTCCTTACTAAAGAGAAAGGCAAGAGTTGTGGTTTCCTATCTTTATTAGGGAATCATAACACCCTCACTTTACAGATCTGGTAACAGGAGCTTAGGGAGGTGAGACTTGTCCTAAGTCACACCTAGGTTCTGCCCTACCAGGGGCTAGAGCTGAGAGTTTTGATTTCTGCCTAGCGGTCTTTCCCCTAGGACTCTGCCTGTCTTCTTCAGCTAATGCTGGGATACCCAGGAAGAGGTGGGGAGGGGAATCTGCAAGGTTCCTGCAGTGGCGTGCTGCCACCTGCTGTGCTGCGGACTCATGATCTTCCTGGACCACATGTTCTCTCTCCATGTGCTAAGACATCTTGCTCTTTCATTTCCAGGGGAATGAAGATCAAAGCAGCTTTTTCCATATCTCCTCACTGCCAAGCACTTACAGACTAAGCTTCAGCTGAGGGCAGAACAGTTACAAAGATGTCCTCTTGGTGGGGGTGGTGGCTCACACCTGTAATCCTAGCACTCTGAGAGGCTGAGGTGGGTGGATGGCCTGAACAGCCTGAGCAAAAGTGAGACTCTGTGTCTGTTAAAAAACAGAAAAACTGGCTGGGCGTGGTGGCTCACAACTACTAAAAAAGCACTGTGGGAGGCCAAGGCGGGTGGATTGCCTGAGCTCAGAGGTTCGAGACCTGTATGAACAGCAGTGAGCCAGAGTAAGACCCCGTCTCTACTAACATCAAAAACAGCCAGACATTGTGGTGGGCGTCTGTAATCCCAGCTACTGGGGAGGCAAGGGGACAGAGCATCGCCAGAGGAAGAACATCTAAAAAAAGAAGAAAGAAAATGAACAACAACAACAACAAAAAGTACTTCAAATGAAGAATGAACAAGCAAGCTGAAATTAAAAATTAAAAAAAAAAAAATAGATAAACTAGCTGTGTGTCCTGGCAGGTGCCTGTAGTCCCAGCTACTCAGGAGGCTGAGGAGGATGGCTTGAGCTCAAGAGTGAGAGGTTGCTGTGAGCTGTGAAGTTGCCACAGCATTCTACCCAGGCATGGAGGGAGACTCTGTATAAAGACATAAATAACAAATTGATGTCCTCTCATGAAATTCCATTTTCCCTAAGTTAGGGAGGTACCTGTCCTCTCACCTTACTGTCCCCATTCCTGAGTACTTTACCCCTGACACACGGGTCCAGATCTCAGCTGCAAAGGGATCCACTATACACATCACTATGTGATTCTGGCCACTACCAACACCCTGGAACAGCCTAACCTCTTGGGGAGTGAACAGTGCCTGGCTTGGGACAATTTTTTCTTCCATCTGGAAAAATTGGCCACCATCTCCTATTGCAGAGCCCACTTTGCAGAAAACTTAAACCCCTTTTGTGTGTATTGTTCCATTTCCTCAAAAGACAGCCTCAAGAGGCAGAGAATAGCAAACATCCATCTTTTAATTTTTCAGGCAAGAAAGAGAAGGTCAAAACAGAAAAGGTGAAGGTAGGAAGTCAAGAGATGGAGGACTTCCCCAGGCCCAGCCTCTGAAAGCCTAATGCCCTTCTCAGGTTCCCAGAAGCTCTGGCCACCCAGAGCGCTGTGCTATAAGCGTGGAGCCTTCTTAGCTTCCATGGAGAGAAGGGTGGGGGTCAGGGGGGTGGATCCCCATCATTTATGGGACCTCACACTATGCAAGTAAGGCTTCCCAAGACCTCTGTCTGCACGTTGAATGCCCTCAGGATCTAGCAGGCGGGGAGTGCTCAGTTGCATTTGGATGACAATGTTTGGTGGTGTCAAGGTAAGTTGCTCAGTGGAAAGGGGCTGACTTTCTCCTGGAGACCAGAAATGGAAGGTGGACAAAGATTGCCTGGGCAGAGAATGGAAATGCTCCAATGTATCTTTTGCACAGATTTCAGAAATGCCTAGAAGTGAAAGGGATCATAGCAATTCCTTAGTGCCTTTACATTGTAAAGGGTACAAAGGTGCACACACACTATGTCCCCTCACACCAACTCATGCAGTTGCCACTAAGATGCTCCTCTGAGCAATTTCTAGTACAATGACACAAGTAGGGAGGGAGATGAGTAGTGCAAATAAGCAGCAAATTCTTAAGTGAAACACGCAAAACTGCCAGGTGCAGTTCCTTGGGAGGCTGTAATCTTGACACTCTGGAAGGCTGAGATGAGAAGATCACTTGAGCTTAGGAGTTCAAAACTAGCCTAAGCAAGAGTGAGACCCCATCTCCACTAAAAAAAAAGAAGAAAATTAGCATGGTGTTATGGTAGTGTCGGTAGTCCCAACTACTCAGAGGCTGAGGCAGGAGGATCATTTGAAACCAGGAGACTGAGGTTGATGTAAGCAAGGTTGAGGCCAGGGCACTCTAGGCTGAGCAACAGAGTGAGATTCTGTCTAAAAAAGGGAAGATGGGGTGGCGACTGTGGCTTAGTGGGTGGGGCACGGGCCCCATATACCGAGGGTGGCAAGTTCAAACCCGGCCCCGGCCAAACTGCAACAAAAGAATAGCCAGGCATTGTGGTGGGCACCTGTGGTCCCAGCTACTTGGGAGGCTGAGGCAAGGGAATTGCCTAAGCCCAGGAGTTGGAGGTTGCTGTGAGCTGTGTGACACCATGGCACTCTACCCTGGGAGATAAAGTGAAACTCTGTCTCTACAAAAAAAAAAAAAAAAAAAAAAAAGGAAAGATGGCTCGGCACCAATAGCACAGTGGTTATGGTGCCAGCCACATACACTGAGGGTGATGGGTTCGAACCCGGCCCAGGCCAGCTAAAACAACAATGACAATTACAACAAAAAATACCCAGGCGTTTTGGCAGGCACCTGTCGTCCCAGCTAGTTGGGAGGCTGAGGCAAGAGAATCACTTAAGCTCAAGAGTTTGAGTTTGCTGTAAGCTGGGGATGCCACGGTACTCTACCAAGCATGACATAGTGAGACTCTGTCTCAAAAAATATAAATAAATAAGAAAAAAGAAAGGAAGGAAGGAAAGAAGAAAGGGAAGGAGGAGAGAGGGAAGGATAACTATTCAAAATAAAGAGTTGCTCTCTAGACACTTGAAACTATTTTTGACACAGCAAAGCATGGGGTTAGGAATTAGACATCATCGTGAAATGAAACACTGTGCTTAAAGAAAAATAATAAACAACCTTGCCACAAGTTCCAGCATCAGAAAAGAAAGGCAGAAAGCTTGTGCTCTGCCCTCTGAGTGCTGGCCCTGTACAGCAGGGGTCCTTACCACGTGGTCCCAGCCACTGGTGACAGCAGTGCCTGGGAACTTTTGGAAATAAAATCAGGCAGGTAACTTCTGGGTCCCCACCCCAGACCTACTGAATCAGAAGCTCTGGAGCAGCTATCTGCCTTTGCACAAGTCCCCCTGGACTCTTGGAGCCCCACTCAGATTTGAGTACCCTGTTTTGTGGCCTTATCTTCCCCCTTCCTGAGTTACAGGCTGTTTGAGAATCTGACTCAGGCTAGCCGTTTTCCCCCAAGAAAAATGCATTAACACTTTTGCACACAACTTCAAGGGAGTTCAAAGACCACCATGAAGCCCCTTCAAGAAAAGCCAGAAGCATCTGGAGACTGCTGGGAAGGCCTCCTCTGAATGTAAAATCATATATCCTTACAGTGGCAAGGAGCATGCAAGGTCTTTGGAACTGAATTGGAACTGGACTCCAGACTGGTCAAGGTATTAATCAGATTTTGTTCAGTCAACTGGAATCAGCCTACAACGTTCACAGCGGCAAGGCAGGTGGCTGTCATCACCTGCCCCGCACTCCACATAGGGCAGGGTTGGAACTGCACCCTCTTCAATTTAACTGATTTCCAGAAGGGAATGGCGAGAAACCGCCACCACAGTGGCACTCTAAACGTTTCATAACTATATGTGTGATTTTTTTCTTCGTCTTTAAATCAAAAGCCACATTTAAGAAGTGAAGGAAGGAAGTGGGGTCTCTTGGCTGTTAAGGAAAAGCAGAGGGAGCAGTACCCCGGCTCTACCACTAGATGGCGGCAGGGCGACCAAGTGCTCAGGGAGGCCTAGGATGCTTCCCTAAATTTGGCTCCCACGCATATCCTGTATGGCCCGTAAAATGTTTATAAATATTTTCAGGAAATTTCACATAAAAATATAGATACTCAGTCACTCTTACAAAACGACCCCAAGAGCCAGTACTGTCGGAGCCTGAACTGCACAGGGCAGCTATGGCCTGGCCCACTGGGCCCCTACTCCTCTCTCAGCCCTACACCTGCCTGGCCCCTGCCCCCACAACCCTAAAGCCCCCAAAGGCCCACTTTGCCATCAGGGGAGGCACATGGGTGGTTTCTAAACAATGATTGATTCAGATCAGGAAAACATAAGGTGAAGACTTGTCTGAATGCCTTTCTTTTTTTATTTTGTGCCTCTAGCATCTCTCCCTCTGCTTTTTTATTATTATTATTATTATTATTATTATTATTATTATTATTATTATTATTATTATTGAGACAGAGCCTCAAGCTGTCCCCCTGGGTAGAGTGCAGTAGCATCACAGCTCACAGCAACCTCCAACTCCTGGGCTCAATCGATTCTCCTGCCTCCGCCTCCCAAGTAGCTGGGACTACAGGCATCCACCACAACAACCAGCCGCAGCCGTCATTGATGTTTGACCTGCCCGGGCTGGAGATTCGAACCCACCAGCTCAGGTGTATGTGGCTGGCATCTTAGCCGCTTGAGCAGCATGCGCTGAGCCTCTGCTCAGGGTTTATGGGTACACCCCAGTTTCAGTGCTCACGGCCACAGCTGAGTGAGGAAACTCCCACAGCACGCAGTTGTTTCCCTTCCACGGGGCTCACCACGGGTCCAGATTCTTATTGTCCCTTTCAATCTTGTTCACTACTGAAACCCTTAGTCTCAGACACACGGGAGAGAAAAATCTCAATTAAATTCAATAATGAGGGAGGGAGGGCGTTCAGTAGGTTCCTACTCAATGGGCGCAATTCCTGGTGTAGGATGCAGATACTCTGACTTTAACCTTTCCTGTGTAAATTATATAACCTAATGGTTTGTGCCCCCATATTAATCTGAAAGAAAGGCTGGGTGAGGTGGCTCATGCCCATAATACCAGCACTCTGAGAGGGCAAGGCAGGTGGATTGCTTGAGTTCAAGAGTTCCAGACCAGCCTGAGCAAGAGCAAGACCCTTCTCTACTAAAAATAGAAAAACTAGCCAGGCACTGTGGTGGGCCCCTGTAGCCCCAGCTACTGGGAAGTCTGAGACGAGAAGATGGCTTGAGCCCAAAAGTTTGAGGTTGCTGTGAGCTAGGAAGCAACAGCACTCTCCAGAGGGTGACAGAGTGAGACTGTCTCAAAAAAAAAAAAAAATCTGAAAGAGGAAAAGATAGAAAGGGAAGGGAAGAGAGAATAAGAGGGAGACACCCTGAAACTCTAGCAGGTGTCCTCAAACTACAGCCTGCGGGCCACATGAGGCGGTGTCATTGTATTTGTTTTTTTACTTCAAAATAACATATCTGCAGTGTGCATAGGAATTTGTTCATAGTTTGTTTTTTTTTTTTTTGTTAAACTGTAGTCCGGCCCTTCGGTCTGAGGGACAGTGAACTGGCCCCCTGTTTAAAAAGTTTGAGGACGCCTACTCTACAGCCTAGCTTGTCAAAAGAATGCAATAAATGAAGAGAGGAGAAAGGAAAGAAAGAAGGAAGAAAACAGGAGAAGGAAGCAAGGAAGGAATAGAGAGAGGGAGGGAAGGAGAAAGAGGAATTGGACATGGCCATGAAGCCCAGCATTTTTGCCAGCGGAAAAAGCCACTGCAGAAGCCACTCTCAGCCGAGTTAGCACAGGAGATGCAAACTACTTTCTGCCTCATTTCCTGGAAAGAAACTGAGAAGTGATTGCAGTAAATAAACTACTGCCTTTCTTAAATGCTGGCCCCTGATATAGCAGAGAAGACAGGAAAAAAAAAAAAAAATCCCTGGTGTTCTGGTGGGAATCAAACCCAACAGAAAAGAAAGAAAGAAAAAAAAAAAACAAGCAGCTGTTCAACCACAGGACATACATAGCGTCACCCAAGTGCTTGGCTAATTTCTGGTTATTGGTCAGAGATGCAGTTGATCTAGGAATTTTGTAGATGCATCCACGTAATGTGTCTCAGGAAAGCTCCCTGAACACAAAGCCCAGACTGGTAGGAACTCTTCCGCTCCAGGGCGGCTCAGCTGCAAACCAGATGCCAAGGGGAGCGCCGCTGCGGGCTTCCTCCTCAACCTCGGCCCGCGGGGGAAAACATGGGCGTACACTGCCACCAAGTGGTCACTTCTGGTAACACGCTGAGGCTGGAGAAGTCATAAAAACCCTAAATGTCTCAAGAACGTGTGCCTGAGAAGATAAAAACCATAATGATTTTATTTTAGCCGTTTTGAGGTAACTGAAATACGCATTCACGTTATTGTATATGAAAACCTCGAAGAAGTTGTGTCCTAAGAGAAGAGTCAAATATTTAAAGATCCCAAACCAGGTCCTGCTGGCCAAGAAAGAATGGACGGACTGGGAATTCAATGCCCCAGGCCCCTTGGATCCCATCCAGATGTTCAACCAGCTGGTCACACCGAGTCCCCTCCAGTCAATTACTTTTCTTGATGTTTCTAATCAACAGCATTATATATGTGATGCTATAAACTTTTATATTTAATATTAGCTCATAACTCAGGATCCTAAACCAGATGTTTCGGGTGAGAAAGAAATTGATGACTTATCAGGAGATTGAACCCAGGCCACTGGCTGCTCTCCAGGTCTTCTACCAACTGAGCTGCAAAGCAGAGTGGCTGCTACCAGCTCTCTGTAGGGAGAGGGAGATGGAGAGACAGAATGTGAACATAAAGCTGCATTTGAAAAAATCTATTATGAGTTCATTTTTCCTCTTATAAAACAGAAGCCTGTGGCATTGTCTCAAGTCAATAATGGTCAGGTATTTTCAAAGCTCTGAACTCATCTCCCTCTTCTTTAGGACAGGGGAGGAGGTGGAGAAGGAGGGATAAAGAAAGTAAAATATATGGCCAAGAGAAGGTGATGAGCTGATGTGATTGATGGACTGTCACCAACAAGGAGGGGTAATATCTTAAAAATATTAACTGACTTCTTCCAGGAAAAGTCTGCCTTTGCCCTTCCCCCATCCGAACAGTTAGGCCCACTCTTGGGAGGGATTAGGCACACCAGACAGCAATGAACAAAATGTTTTCTAGGCTTTGGTGTTCAAAAACCTAAGACCCAAAGGAATAAGGGCAAAACATTTGGGTAACCGCTCACAAAGGAGAGGAGAAATCCTGCCCCCTCCCCAACTCTTCTTGAAAAACATCCCCAGTCTGTTCAGCAGGGAGCAGAAACATTGGTGGATCCCGGGGTCAGAGGCCTTGTATCTAACTTCCTGGGATAGAGTCCTGGGGAGGTGACAGACACCAAGCAGAAAAGGGCTGTGCTGTGTCTGTCGAGATAGGGCCTGAGTGATTCCAAATAGATAAGCCATGAAAGGCACTTAGCAGGGTGCCTGGTACACAGCAAGTGCTCAATAAATTGTGGCTGCTACTGCTTTTATTAGGGTGCTGGAGTTCCCTTAGACTTGGTAATTGCCTCTGTAGTAGGCAAAGGGACACTCCCTCAGCAAGAACAGCCAACATAGGCCATTCTCTCTCTTCCCACTCTTCCTCCCAAGGTCAAAAAAGATCATGTTTAACTGAGTTTCTTAAAATTAACCAATGCAGGCCAGGCATGGTGGCTCATGCTTGCAATCCTAGCATTCCTGGGAGGCTGAGGTGGGAGGATCGCTTGAGCTCAGGAGTTAGAGACCAGCCTGAACAAGAGCAAAACCCTATGTCTACTAAATAGAAAAATTAGCCAGGTATGGTGATACATATCCATCATTCCAGCTACTTAGGAGGCTGAGGCAGAAGGATCACTTGAGGCCAGGTGTTGTGAGCTAGGCCCCATCTGTTCAGACACAGCACACAGCCCTTTCCAGCTTGAGGTCTGTCACCACCCAGGACTCCATTCCAGGAAGTCAGTCACAAGGCCTCTGTCTCCAGGGTCTACCAGGGTTTCAAGAATATATATACAAGTGGTCATTTGTATTTGTATCAAACCCAACTTCTCAGCAGCATCTGTCTCATGGAGTCTTTGTTCTTTGCATATACGGCTTCATTCCTTTGTTCTGAGAGCCCACATCTACTGGTTTTCCTCTGGCTCATTGGTGGCTCTGTTAGCCTCTCATTTGGTTCAAGTGTTAAGTATTGGGAATGTTGCAGTGTCTCAGGGGTGGGCCTGGGCCACATTTTCTTCACTATATGAGATTTTTCTCCCGGAGGACCTTGACTGGCTTCATGGCTTTAGGTAACATCTGAATGCCAATAAATCCCAATTTTATGTCCCTAACCCTCAATTCTTCGAGAATGACAAAGTTACGCAATATGACAGGCTCTCTGCTATGTCCATCTACAGATGGCAATCCAAGCATGACCTAATGAAACAGAACTCTTGCTTTTCACTCTTTCAGTATCCCCATAAAAGGCAATTCTATGTGCCCACTTGCTCAGGTCAAGACTTTGGAGGTGCCCTTGGTTCCTGAATGTCCATTCCTCCCACTCCACCCTCATCCATCAGCAGGTTCTGAGGACTCCTTGTCAAGCCAGGTCCTGACCTGCCTATGTCCCTCCCATCTCTGCCATTCCCACCCAGTCCAGGCTACCATCTGTCCACCCCCTCCAGACCTCCCCTTCTCTCTCTGCAGAGCCAACAAGCAGAAGGCAGAGCCAGAATCTGAGAATGAAAGTATCTTCACCACACTGCCCAGCTGAACAGCCTCTGAGGATGATGCAAGCACCTTGTTTTTTGTTCCTATTACTGCCTCAGTAATGTCTAGAGGGACATACAAACAAGTAATTGATGATAATTCAAGTGGTGAATTATAAGAAAATAAAAAGAGAAATCTTGACCTGCAGAGAATGAGAGTAAAAGAGAATCAGAGAAAGAGAGGACAGAGAGGGAGAGAGGGGAAGAGAAGGAGAGAGAGAGAGAGACGGATGGAGGGAGAGAAGGAAAAGAGACTAGAAAGGGTAGAGAATAGAGAGAGAAGGAAAGGGAGGAAGAGAAAGGGAGGGGGAGAGAGGAATGGAAAGGGGGAAGGAGGAAGAGAGAGCAGAAGAGAGGGAGAGGGAGGAAGGGGGAGACTACAAGTCATTAGCTCTACTACGCTTTTAATCCTTGTGACAGTTCTGGAGAGCTGGGTACTTAGGGGCTAAGAAATTTGCCCAAGGTGACCTGGCTGGTCTGGGTCAAGCCTAATACCCCAAAGTCCAGGACTGCACCATGCTGCCTCCATACAGGCCAACTGTGCCGTGGGTACCCCTTCTCCCCAAACAGCTCCTCCTGATACCCTAGGCCATTCGCAGCCCCCACACAGGACACCTTGACACACTTGGGTTCATCTCCAGGGATCACAGGATTCTGCATGGTCATTTTTCAAATTTCAGTAACACAAAGAACTTAATTAAATAAAAAAATATGTCTACAGAGGGTACCAAAAATTGTATACACATGTTAAGAGAGGGAAAAACTGGACTGAGAGCAGTGGCTTACACCTGTAATCCTAGAACTCTGGGAGGCCAAGGTGGGCAGATAGTCTAAGCTCAGGAGTTTAAGACCAGAGTGAGCAAGAGCGAGACATGGGTGTGCATGTGGCAAGCACATGTGGTCCCAGCTACTCAGAAGGCTGAGGCAAGAGAATCTCTTGAGCCCAAGAGTTTGAGGTTGCTGTGAGCTGTGACACCACAGCCCTCTAGCCAGAGTGACATTGAGAGTCTCTGTCCCTACCCCACCCCTCCAGAAAAAGAGAGGAAAAACTTTATTAAATTTGTAATACTCGAGTTACATTTGACTTCTGCAATTACAAGAGGTATTGAACATGACTTGTAATTCGTGTTTTGTTATCAGTATATATTATTATCTGGCACCCTCTCTAGATATACACATACATGTTGATGTCCTTGAAAATGTGTCTGTGAACTCCAGATGGAGTTAAGATTAAACAGTAAATCCTGGTCCCTTCAGAGATCACCTGGCTCCATTGGGACCACATCTAGGAATGCAAATGTGGGCCCTGCCTGACCTGGGTGGCCAGCCCTCAGGCCAGCAGTGATTGCAGTCATGATTTTAGAATAGGTCCAATGGATAACCTGAAGAATTCTTACAAAATTCTCACATCCCCCTGAAGAAATCGACAAACTCAGCTCTGGCCTGAATATGCCAGCTTGGGGTGAAAGGAAGCCTAGAAGGCACTTCATGTTCTTACTCACCCCACGACCTGGTCATCCTTTCTCCTTCCTCATCCTGACTTGATCCTGCAGTAATAGCAGCAGGTAGCCAGCTTCAGGGCCTCACACCTGTAGGTAGGAGGAAGCAGAGGCCAGAGGTTCTGTTGAGGCCAGAAGTTAGAGACCAGACTGAGCAGTCTCTACAAAAAAAATAAAAGAAAATAATCAGGTGTGGTGAGCACCTTCCCCTACTTGGAAGGCTGAGGCAGGAGGATCACTTGAGCCCAGAAGTTTGTAGTTGGAGTGAGTTATGATGACACCTCTGCACTCCAGCATGGGCAACAGAGCGAGTCACTGTCTCAAAACAAACAAAATAACAAACAGTTATTTAGTCATATGTTGGACATGACTCTCAACACACAAAATCAACTGTGCAAAAAAACATAGAAAATATGTTTCTTATACCTTCATGTATTTCTGTTTTGAGCCACTTTCATGCTAGGTTGGCAGAAAATTCAGACTTTGGAGTTTCAGAAGCCCTAGACTCCTCCGGAGCCTCAGCAGGGTTCCTGGGGGTGGGGTGCATTCCATTCATCAGCTCTGCCACAATAAAGTAACAGAAAGAACATAAATACAGGGCTCTCAAACATCTAAGTCTGAGAACAAGGTGTGGGTGGGCAGGGTTGGTTTCTCCTGTGGCCTCTCTGTGTGGCCGCCAGATGGCCACCTTCTGTCTGGGTCCTCACCCAGTCTTTACTGGCACATCTCTGGGGTCTCTCCTGTGTCCTATTATAAGGACACCAGAGAGCTTGGACTGGGGACCCGTCTAACATCCTCATGTTAATTTGGTTACCTCTTTAGAGGCCCCTACTCCAAATACTGTCACATTCTAAGATGGGGTGGGGGGGTGGGGGTTGGTTAGGGCTTCAATGTAGGGGGGATTTAGAGGGGGACAGTTCATTCCTACAATGGGAAACAGAGGAAGCCCACACATTATAAAGACAAGTTGGGGAGGCCAGCACAGTGGCTCATGCCTGTAATCTTAGCCCGCTGGAAGGCCAAGGCTGGTGGATTGCTTGAGCTCATGAATTCGAGACCAGCCTGAGCAGAAAGCAAGACCAGGTCTCTACTAAAAAATAGAAAAACTGAGGCAAGCGGATCGCTTGAGCCCAAGAGTTGGGGGTTACTGTGAGCTATGATGCTATGGCACTCTACCCAGGGCAACAGCTTGAGACTCTGTCTCAATTAAAAAAAAAAAAAAAAAAAAGACATGGAACATATCTGATCCTCATCCGCCTGTCCCTAGAGATTTAAAACAACTAAGCCATCTTCCTCAAGAATACCCTAGGTCTCATTTGCCTCAGGGGACTCCACCCTGGAAACTGGGCTCAAGGTCTCTCCTGTCCGTTGTCGTTTGCCTTCGCTCTAGCTCCTTTCCCTCAGCCCAAGAGAATCTCTCCCACGTTTTCCTGCCAGAGACATTTCATCTGTTCAGTTAATCTTTTCTTCTCCCAAAGCTGGGCCTTTTGGAGAAAAAGCAAAGGAGTCTCCGGAGCTATCTCGCTTTCTTTCCCCTGATCGCTCTGCTGAGACACCGAAGGCAGCTCTCACTGGCTGTTTTTCTTTTCTTTTTTTTTTTTTTATTAAATCATAGCTGTATACATTAATATGATCATGGGGCACCATACCCTGGTTTCATAGACCGTTTGACACATTTTCATCACACTGGTTAACATAGCCTTCCTGGCATTTTCTTAGTTACTGTGCTAAGACATTTACATTCCACATTTACTAAGTTTCACTGTCTGAAATGAGCGAGCAGAGGACCCGAAGAAGAGGAAATTTTCTCAAAATCATATACTTCCCTTTCTTAGATTGTTGGGACAATCTGGTATTCTAGACGCTCCCCAGAGGGGCGTCTAGACAGACAGTGCATGTTAAGGGCGGGACCTAAGCGATGCGTGGACGGGTGTTTACTGAGTGAAAGTTTCACCAAAAATCAGTAGAGAGAAAATATGGTTCGCATTTTCCGCCTCCTGTCAGCCCGTAAGCTCCTTAGGTGAAAAATCGTGCCTTTTTCTTATTGGTATTACAACACTTAGCACTTGGCAGCGCTAAAAATAAGCTCTAAAGAGGAGCAAAGGAACTACTTCCCGCTGCTCTACGTTCCCTGGGGCGGTTCGGCTGGGCGGGGATTGGGAGGGTTCGCTACCGCGTCCTCTGGTGGCCAGGGGCGCACATCGCATCCCTAGGGTCCGCTCCCAAGCTAGGACTTGCTGGACTGGAGGTGGGGCGGCAGCTGAGGCCGGGCAGCAGGGAGGCGGGGCTTTAGAGAGGCGGGGCTTTGAAGAGGCGGGGCTTAGGGGAGGCGGGGCTATCCTGGAGGCAGTACTGCTGTGGGGGTGAGGCTGTTTTGGAGGCGGGGCTGCAGGGAGGCGGGGCTGTCCTGGAGGCAGTACTGCAGTTGGGGTGAGGCTGTTGTTGAGGCGATGCAGTTTTGGAGGTGGGGCTGTCTTGGACCGGGCTTCTTTAGAGGCGAGGCTGCCTTGGAGGCAGTGATATTGGGAGCGGGGCTGCAGTGGAAACAGTGCCACAGAGGTTACGGTGAGCTGTAGGAACCACGTGGAAATTGCTGCATCCTGATGGGCATTAAATGTGAGCTGAGAATCTAGAAGACTTAATTAAATGATCAGGCCTAGTACCAACTGAATGCATCTATTAGGTGAGAGGGAGGGGTTAGCGCTCCTTAAATTAGGAGGAACATTCCAGTCCTGTGGAGAGAGAGTCCTCTCAAACCTTCGCTGTCTCTGGGCAGAAGTCTGTGAGAGCTGGAAACCCCTCATTTCGGACTGATTCAGAGCTGCGCGCTGAAGTCACTCTAATAAATCTAAAAGAACCCAAAGGTGTGTCCTTTTAATGTCTAGAGATAGCAGACACAGGAGAAAAGCCTGGGTGTCCTGAATAGAATGGAGGGTAAGGAGGCTGGGAAGTGTACAGGTTGTAACGGGCTCAACCATTTCCCTCAAAAATTCATATGTTGAAGTTCTAATCCCCAGTACCTCAGAACATGACTGTATTTGGACATAGGGCCTTTGAAGAGGTAAGTTGAATAAGTCTGTTAGGATGGACCTTAATCTAGGATGACTGGTGTCCTCGTTAGAAGAGAAGGCAAGGACACGTGACAGACATCAGGGCACTTGTGTACAGAGAAAAGCAGAGAAGTCTCAGAAGAGACTAGCCCTGCCAGCACCTTAGGCTCACTATGTCACCCTCCGGTAGAGTGCTGTGATGTCACAGCTCACAGCAACCTCAAATTCTTAGGCTTAAGCAATTCTCTTGCCTCAGCTTCCTGAGTAGCTGGGACTACAGGTGCCCAGCTATTTTTTGGTTATAGTTGTCATTGTTGTTTAGCAGGCCTGGGTCAGGCTCCAACCTGCCAAACTGGGTGTATGTGGCCAGTGCCCTACTTACTGAGCTACAGGCACCAAGCCAACACAAATTTTTCTTTTCCTTTTTTTTTTCTTGGAGACAGAGTCTCACTTTGTCCCCCTCAGTAGAGTGCTATGGTGTCACAGCTCACAGCAACCTCCAACTCCTGGACTTAAGCGATTCTCTTGCCTCAGCCTCCTGAGCAGCTGGGATTACAGGCGCCCGCCACAACGCCCCGCTATTTTCTTGTTGCAGTTTCGCTAGGGCTGGGTTCGAACTGCCACCCTCAATATATGCGGCTGGCGCCCTACTCACTGAGCCACAGGCACTGCCCAGAAACCTAATGTCTTGTTTAAGTTACCAGTCTGTGTTATTTAGTGATGGGAGCCCAAGAGTGCCCATACTGGGCAGATCCTCCATGCCGCAGGCAAACGTTTGCTAAGCTCCCACATGTTCTCAGGCACTGTGATGCTGAGGCTCTAGAGGCAAAAAAAGCTGGGGAGCTGGGAGGCATTAATTATGGCAGAACTGCAGTCTCCCACAGTCCCAGCCAGGCTCAGCTTGCCCGCCTGCATTTCTCTTCTCTCCCTTCCTCCCTCCTTCCTTCTTTACCTTTCCTTCCCTTCCTTCCATCTCCTTCTCTCTTTCTATTTTGAGACAGTGTCTCACTTTGTTACCCTCAGTAGAATACTGTGGTGTCATAGCTCACAGCAACTTCAAATTCTTGGGCACAAGAGATCCTCTTGTCTCAGCCTCCCAAGTAGCCTGGACTGCAGGTGCCTACTGGGCTTGCTTTTTCTTTTTCTTTCTTTTTTTTTTTTTTTTTGCAGTTTTTTGGCCAGGGCTGGGTTTGAACCCACCACCTCTGTCAGATGGGGCTGGCGCCCTACTCCTTTGAGCCACAGGTGCCGCCCTGGACTCTTTTTTTCTTTTTAGAGACAGGGTCTTGCTTTTGCTCAGGCTGGTCTCAAACTACTGAGCTCAAGCAATCCACCCACGGGCCTCCCAGAGTGCTAGGATTACAGGCATGAGCTACTACACCTGTCTCTCTCCTCTCCGGAGAGGGGTCTCTCTCCCCTCTTTTTGCCTCTAGAGCCCCCTTCCTTCCTTGCCACCTTCTTTCCCTTTCCTCCTTCCTTCCTTTCCTTTTTTCCATCCTTCCTGTCTTTCCTTCTTTCCCTTCCCTTTCCTTCCTTCCTTCCCTCGCTCTCTCCCACTCTCCCTCCTTTCTCTCTCTCTCTCTCTCTCCTTCTAACTCCTGGTATACAGTCTATGCATTGCCTAACAACAGAAATCGGTTCTGGGAAATGTGTTAGTAGTTGAGTTTGTCATTAAGCAGACATAATAGAGTGGGCTTGCACATACTGCACACCTAGGCTGTGTGGTATGGCTTGCTGCTCTTAAGCTACAAACCTGTACAGCATGTTACTGTATGGAATACTGTAGCCAATTGTTACACAATGGTAAATAAGTGTGCATCCCAACATGTTGGCACAGAAAAGGTGCAGTAGAAATACCATGTAAGAACAAACAAAAAAAAGTACATCTGTCTAGGGCACTTATCATGAATGGAACTTGTAGGATGGGAAGTGGCTCTGAGTGAATTAGGATGTGAGTGGTGAGTAAATGTGAGTGACTAGGGCATTACTGTGCACCAGTGTAGACTTTATACACACTCTACACCTGGGCTGCACTAAACTTACTTTTTTATTTCAGATTAATATAAGAGTACATATGTTTAGGTCACATTGTTTGCATTTGTTAGGTAAAGTCTAAGTTGTAGTTGAGTCCTTCACCCAGTGAAAACACATCATATCTCCCCCCTCCTGCCCCTCCCCCCACTAAACTTATTTTTTAAAAGGCTTTTCTTGTCCAGGTGTTGTGGCTCAAGCCTATAATCCTAGCACTCCTGAGAGGTTGAGGCAGGAGGATTACCTGAGGCCAGGAGTTAAAGACCAGCCTTAGCAAGAGCAAAAACCATCTCTATGGGCAGCGCCTGTGGCTCACTGGGGAGGGTGCCAACGCCATATACCGAGGGTGGCAAGTTCGAACCCAGCCCCAGCCAAAAACCAAAAACATCAAAAACCATCTCTACTAAAAACAGAAAAAAATTAGCCAGGTGTGGTGGCACAGGCCCATAGTCCCAGCTACTTGAGAGGGTGAGGCAAGAGGATTGCTTGAGCCCTGGAGTTTGAGGTTGCTATGAGCTAGGCTGATGCCTTGGCACTCCAGCTCAGGCAACTGAGAAGAATTCTGTTTCAAAAAAGAAGAAAAGGCTTTCTTTCAATAATCAATTAAGATAAGCCAGATGCAGAAAGAAAAGTACTGCATGATTTCACTTATATGTGAAATCTAAAAAAAAAGGACTTACAGGGTGGGCTCAATCCAGTCGGTAACAAACAACCCCTAGCCATAACCCCAAGTGGGGCATGCAATATGTCATAACTACCGAACATTGCTGTTAAAGCACCAACAAAGTCATCTAAACAAAGGACATGGCTATGTCCCCCAAAAACTTTATTTATGAAAACAGATGATAGGCTGGATTTTGTCAGGAGACTTGCTGACTTTTGGTATAGCCAATATGGTTCAGTAAGGGGATACAAGTTTAAATTTGTATGAAAAGCATCTTCATTCACTCCTGCCATTGTATTTCTGTGATTGATTGTATAACCTCATTTAGAAATACTGTCTTATCATGTTGTGCCCAGGAGTGCCACAAAGACCACACTGCCAAACAAGTCAAATTTACAGCAGAGTCCTTTTATTGAAGAACCAGCCAGCAACTGCCTCAGCGTCCCAACTTGGGGTTTCTGAGAGCAGCCCCGAGTGCTTAAGGGGTCAGGTTTTTAAGGCTTGGTCTGCATCCTGGTTGGCACGCAGGCTGTCCAGGTGCATCCAGGTAGGGTAGCAAGCAAGCCCTGAACAGAAGCAGAATTTTGTAGTTAGCTATACATGGTACCTCTTTGTTTTAATATTTTCCCCACCTGGTATTTCTTAAAGGTCAGTCTGGGGATAATAGGTACTTCCCGGTTTCTAAGGGGAGTTAGTCAAGCAAGAAGTTAGTGAGTACTTTCCCATCTATCTTGGGAATGAACCAGACTTACTCCATTTTGTTGAGGGCTTGTAGCCCAGAAATTTTCCAGGAGTTAATTGGTATTGTTCTACTTTAGTCTAGGCCTACCAATCAAAAGATCAATTGGAGGCCCTTTCTGAATGGAAAGCCTAGGCCAAAAGATCAGAATTCCATCCTCACATTGTGCTAAGTCCCACGAGTTGGTTCCATGTACAGTTTGGTTAAGTCAGTTGCATAGTTTCTAGCAAGTTATTATGCTTCTTTCCTAATCTGTGAAATGAAGACAACAATTTCATGAAGTAATGGCATCTATAAAGAGTGAGATCAGTAAGCCAAGTGTGCGCAACCAGACAGCTTACATGAAAGGAGATGGAGGCAATGTGATGGTTCTCCTAGAGCAGGCATCCTCAAACTGTGGTCCGCGGGCCACAGGAAGCGGTGTGAATTGTATTTGTTCCTGTTTTGTTTTTTACTTCAAAATAAGATATGTGCAGTGTGCATAGGAATTTTTCATAGTTTTTTTTTTTTTTAAACTATAGTCCGGCCCTCCAACCGTCTGAGGGACAGTGAACTGGCCCCCTGTTTAAAAAGTTTGAGGATGCCTGTTCTAGAGTCTAGCCCCTAGACTCTAGTGACTAGAGTAAACTGAGAAGTTTAAAAGTTCATAGTCACACATAGACAGTTTTAGAACCTGCTCAGGGACTTAAGGGCAAAGTAATTTTTCCTTGGCAGACTACATGATTTGTTTCAAAATCACTTTTGCTTTTAAAATATCTATTTCAGATGCATTGTGGCCAGCAAATTTGGAGTTGTCTGGTTTCTAGGGGTGTAAATGTGTAGTATCTTAGATCCCATGGAAACAAAAACATCCCTATCCCAATCTCTTAAATAAAGTTTTCCTATTACTACCATAGTTTTTATTTTGAATTTACTTATGGGGATGGTGGTGTCATAATCTTTTCAGTAAGCCCTCTAAAGGTATGAAGTAGATCTACAGAGTTTGCCTGACCCTCAGTGGTATGGTTACTTCAAGTACAAAACATGTTTTCACAGAGCAATTGGTAATCTTTCATTGAGCCCATTTCATATTTGAATGGAGCTTCCAGGTCAATTATCTTCCTCCTTTAAAGATGCTCCCTCTCTGTATTTCTAGTAGCACTAATTGAGATCTCTCTCAGGGAGGAATCCTTATTAGCTACACAAGGGTGTACCAGGTCTCTCTTTGCTTTTCTTTTTTTTTTTTTGTAGAGACAGAGTTTCACTTTATGGCCCTTGGTAGAGTGCTATGGCATCACACAGCTCACAGCAACCTCCAACTCCTGGGCTTAAGCGATTCTCTTGCCTCAGCCTCCCGAGTAGCTGGGACTATAGGCACCCGCTCTCTTTGCTTTTCAAAGGACTAGTATTGAAACATCTACCCTTGTGATGACCTTGGTCAGTGTACATTTTATGTAGATTGAATCATTTTCCCTTTGACTTGCTATCATTTGATGAGCCACTCTTCTGTGCCAGTGTCACTCAAAGCAATGTCAATATGTTATTAGGTGATTTAATTCTAGAAACCTTCTGAAGCAGGTACGTTATTACTCCTTTTTACAGATAAAGGAACTGAGACTCAAAGAGGTCAAGATCACTCAGCTAATAAATGACCCAAGACTCTCTCACTCCAGAGCTTGTTCGCTTAACCTAGAAGTTAAGAATAGTTAAATTCTTGCTTTTCTTTCCACACTCCAGTAAGAATGATCATTTGAAACATGGATTCGTGCAAATTACAATAGAAATAAAATTAGTGAAAGCTTGTATGCTAACAACCAACATAATTTATCTCTTCACATTTAATCCTCCCAAGTACAAACTTAAGCTCTGAGCGGTTGACTTTGCCTAAGGGCGCTACTTTTAGGGTGGAGACAACACTGGTGCCTCCCAGCATAACGCTAAACTCCCAAAGACCAATTCTTTAACCAGTATTGTTTTATCTGGGCCTATATTCCCGGAAGTCCCGCCCGAGGGGAAGGGCGGTACCGGAAAAAGTTGAAGTGGGAAAAGCCGGAAAGGGACAAGGGGCGTGCCTTCCGTGGCGCTCTAGCATGCCTCTACTCTATAGCCACTGCCAATTGACAGGTCCCAAGCGGAAAGACTCCTGTTTACTGGATAAGCAGCCTCGTGTAGGCGGGCCTCTCGGTTTGAGGCACGCTGATTGGCTGGATCCGCCATGCGAAACGGAGGGGCGGTTCTTGGGGCACGCGGACGGAGGTGACCCGCTGCTTTCTTGCTCCAGGCGGAGACGGGCGCATGTGGGCTCTACGCTCGCTGCTGCGGTCCGTGGCTGGGCGCACCATGTCACAGGGATCTGTCCGCCGCCAGCGGCCGCCCAAGGACCCACTGAGGCACCTGCGCACGCGGGAGACGCGAGAGAAGCGCGGTCAGTTGGGGATCCCCGGGGGCCCGAACACCGTGTACCTCCAGGTGGTGGCGTCCGGCGGCCGGGATGTGGGCGCAGCGCTCTACGTCTTCTCCGAGTACAATCGGTCAGTGCGCCCTCGCCGGGACTCTGACTGGGCCTCTGCGGCATCCCCTGACCAAGCCCCGCCCTGCTGGGCACTCCATGCTGTCCGGTGCCAGAACATCGCGGCTCCTCCCCAGTTTCGGTTTCCCTTGATTTACTGTGTGGGATTTCACTGTTGCAGAGGTTTTTGGCGTTTGGTGGGTGGGAAATCCTAGATTGTTTAGAATGTTTTCGTTCATATGATTTCTGGCCTTCAGGGAAGAACTTCAAACTTGGGTCTGAGCGTCCTCTTCCCAACCGTTGGGCCCTGGGCTGTCTCTTCGCATGCTCTAAGCCGTATCCACTTCCGTGCACCCCAAGGCCAGGGGCTGTTAGTTAGTATATGGGGTAGACAAGTTTGGTGAGAAGCCGATGGGAGGGGAGAAAGACCCGTCTTGCCCCGGCACAAGTCCACACAAGCCTCCACTCCTCTCCGCCCCTTCTAAGAAGGGTTCAGAACCTGTCATCCTAATAGCAGAAACGTGGCCAGGCAGCACATGGATTTTTAACGTTTGTTCATTTCCAGAGCCTACAATAACACATCTAATCGATGTCAGGGATTTTACAGACTAGAGTCTTTTGTGTAATGTTTGTCTTATAGGTATCTCTTCAACTGTGGAGAAGGCGTCCAACGACTCATGCAGGAACACAAGTGAGTCAGTCATTTGCTTTTGGGGTGGGTGGAGATGATTATGGGGCTCGTGCTTGTAATCCTAGCACTCTGGGAGGCAGAGGCTGGTGGATTGCTTGAGCTCAGGAGTTTAAGACCAGCCTGAGTAACAGCAAGACCCCATCTCTACTAAAAATAGAAAAAGAAAAAAAAAAGCAAGGTAGGCATTGTGGTGGGTGCCTGTAGTCCCAGCTCAGGAGGCTGAGGCAAGAGGGTCACTTGTGGTGGGTGCCTGTAGTCCCAGCTCAGGAGGCTGAGGCAAGGCATCTACCCACAGCGAGTGAGACTCTGTCTCAAAAAAAAAAAAAAAGCTGAACTGAGAGGCTGGTGTGTATTTTAGCAGAAGACACGGTCCTTGGTCAGTCCATTTTATCCTGCGCAAATGTTTTTCTTAGGTTGAAGGTTGCTCGCCTGGACAACATATTCCTGACACGAATGCACTGGTGTAATGTTGGGGGGTTGTCTGGTAAGTACATTCTTTGCAGGATCAGAGCCTGGTGGGAAGTCTGGGATTTTAACCTGGTTCACCTTTGCTTTCATATTCTGAGTCCAGTGGAGCTGGTATCTTTTTGTGCCAGCTCAGTGTTACCACCTACTTGGCTTCTTGGGTTGCTGGGCCAGAGTTTTTTGGCAGAAAACTGGAAAGTTTAGCAGAGGTAAGTACAGTAGGTAATTACCATGGGAGCTATTGGCAGGCACACACCAATACCAACTATGAAGAGTATCTCATCATTCATGTTCATTAGCTGATCAACTGGGAAGATCAAGATTGTGTTGTAGACAAATTCTGTAAGGTTGGTGATATGGATGGATGGAGTGGAATGTTGGACCAGTCTCCCTGTTCCCAGAGCTGAGACTTGGCTGAGGCAGGTGAGGCACCTAAGGTCCGTTTTTCTAGGTGCCTCACTGCCTCACCCTACTGTCAGCTTAGCCCATTCTAGAGGCATTTGAGAATATTAGGCATCCCTTATGCCTCTGGCTAGCTTCACTTCTGCCCTGCACTTGTTCCCTGGAGACAGTTTAGAAGCTGGAATGAGAACATGTAGATAAACAGATAAGCACAGGCTGCTCCTCCTCCTCACCCCCCCCCACTCCTGGCAACGACTACAGGTCAAGTTGACGAGAGATCTGATTTTGTTCATCCTTTTTAGGAATGATTCTTACGTTAAAGGAAACCGGGCTTCCAAAATGTGTACTTTCTGGACCTCCACAACTGGTGAGTCTCTCCTGACTCACCTTTCAAAACCAACCCCTTTTTTTTAAAGGTTAAAAATTTCTCATTTTTGCAAATAAGTCTTTTGCTCTCCAGAGTAAGCACTTCACCTAACAAGTAAAATAGTCTTTTGAGTTCAAAGCCTAATGAAGTGTGTGACCTTGGATGAGATAAATTCCTTCTCAGCCTCAGTTTCTTCATCTATAAAATGGCTATAATGTTTCATAGAGGATATATCAAAGATTAAATAACACATATAAAGCACTAAGTCATTTTATAGATGTTTGGCACCAAGTGGGTCTGCAATAAGTGGTAGCTTTTGTTTATACTCATGTATCAAAGTTAAGACATCTTCTTACCTTCCAAACCAGCTTATTACACTGCAGAGAAGTGTACACATTGTTAATACTGTAGAATGTAACATTCATTTTCCAGTTCTTAAGAAAGGCAACCAGTCACTAAAAGCTATGCATTCTGTCTCCAAAATAATGCCTAAAATTCATCTATTTGTTCACATCTCATTAAGGCCTTTATTATTTCTGTCTTCTATATCTGTGTACTTCAGTAGCCTCCCAGATATTTTCCTGCTTTTCTGTAATCCATCCAGCCACAGAGATCACTATTAAAGCAGAAATATGTCACTTCCCAACCTTCTTCAAGCATTCCCCATTATAATACACTCCAAGCACCATAATATGGCCTACTAGACTTGTAAGCCCTGGCCCCTGCCCACACTTCCATTTGTAGCTGGTCTTCCCACCCCTTTGCCCAGCCAAAGCCCATGCATACCTCACAGCTTTCGTCCACACGTGAGTTCCCTTTGCCTCTTCTTATCCCTGCCTGTGTCATTACTGAACATTCAGGGCTCAACCAGCAGCTCATTTACTTCAGAGTACTAGTATTTTATTTCTGGGTGCATACAAGCCCTTAATTGTTGAGAGATAGATTCCATGGCCTTATAATCCTGTTTAACTTGGACCTCTTAAATTTTGAGTATTAGTTCCTTTTTAATCTCTGGACAAAGTAGATCCTAGCTTTCTGTGTTTTGTGTTTTTTATGCAGAGTGTTTATCATCTTTGCTACAAACTTGTCTGTATTATCATTTGTTTCATTTTTATCATCTCCACTGGGTTTATAAGAGCAAAGAGTCCATCTCTTTGTCACTGTTAAACCCTTGGCATCTAACATAGGGGACACTTAGTAAATATTTGTTTAAATGAGGTGCAGAATACTTATTAAAGTTTCCTTTATGTTGTTACCCATTGATACTTTTTATATGCTTGAGTATTTTGTTGTATTCTGTATTTATTTAACCATAACTATTCACCTTTTTCTTTTTATCTTCTTTAGGAAAAGTACATAGAAGCGATCAAAATATTTTCTGGTCCATTGAATGGAATAGACCTGGGTATGTCTTTGACTATGACTCATTATCTACTATTTCTTACTCATATATGTCCTGACCTCTCAAATTAGAGTCCATTTAAAATATCTCTTTTCAAGTAGGGATTAGACCCCCCCCCTCCAAAAAAAATGTAAATTAAACCTTAAAATCTAATGTTTCATCAACTTGAGATGGATTTTTAAAATACCGCCTATGGCGTTTTATATGCTCCCACCTCATGCTGCAAAAATATGGGCCAGGTAGTCAGGAGTGATTTAAAAGCTGATCTGTGCCCACATACATTCTACATAACAGTCTGCATCCACACACCAAGGTTTCTTCCTGAGTCCTGGAGGTGCTTCCCATTGTCAGATTGCCTTGAATTCCTTGCAGGAAGAAGTGAGGGTGTGAGCTGAGAAGGTTTTGTGGCTGTCTGTACCTTGAACTTCAGCTCCATCCAGCTGTGGCAGGAGGCTCACAGGCTCCTGATGGGAAGAGGCTTCCCTGAGGATGGCAGCTGACAGGGTTGAGTTTGTACCCTGGTCCTGGTCGCCTGTTCATCTTTGGATTATTAATACTCCTCTTTTGTAGATGAACTATTTTGTTTCTGGCTGCATGCCTCCCCTTAATGGTTGAGACAATAGATTCTCTTGGCCTTACAGTCCTGTTTAACTTGGACCTCTTAAATTTGAGTATTGTTTCTTTTTAAATAATTTTATTTTTCTTTAGCGACAGAATCTCACTTTATCGCCCTCATTACAGTGCTGTAGCGTCACAGCTCACAGCAACTTCCAACTCCTGGGCTTAGGCGATTCTCTTGCCTCAGCCTCCCAAGTAGCTGGGAGTATAGGCACCTACCACAACGCCTGGCTATTTTGTTATTGTTGTTGCAGTTTGGCTGGGGACAGGTTCCAACCTGCCACCCTTGGTATATAGGGCTGGTGCCCTACCCACTGAGCCACAGGTGCCACCCTTTTAAAATAATTTTTAATTTTTTTTTTTTTTTTTTTGAGACAGAGTCTTGTTATGTCACCCTTGGTAGAGTGCCATGATGTCATAGCTCACAGCAACCTCAGACTCCTGGGCTTAAGCAATTCTCTTGCCTCAGCCTCCCAAGTAGCCGGGACTACAGGTGCCAGCCACAATGCCTGGCTATTTTTTTTTTTTTTTTTTTTTTTTTTTTGTAGTTTTGGCCAGGGCTGGATTTGAACCCGCCACCTCCAGCATACAGGGTTGGCACCCTACTCCTTTGAGCCACAGGCGCCACCCCAATGCCTGGCTATTTTTTTGTTGCAGTTGTCATTATTGTTTAGCAGGCCTGGGCCAGGTTCGAACCCGCCAGCCTTGGTGTACGTGGCTGGCACCCTACCCACTGAGCTACAGGCGCCAAACCGTTTTTAAAAAAATTGTTTTAGTGGGTAGTTACCAGTGCTCATAACACTTCTTTTCATTTGGCTGTAGCTAATATAAATGACTGACAAAAACACATTTTTTTCTCCCATAAACATTTTAATCTATTCAGACATTCTTGTTTAGTGGTTTCAGTTACTTAAATGATTGGTGGACTTGGAAGTTAATTTTCACACATCTTTACTAACCATTCACTTTCCTGTTGTGTGTTTTTCATGTAGCTGTGCGGCCCCACTCTGCACCAGAATACAAGGATGAAACCATGACTGTTTACCAGATTCCCATATATAGTGAGTAGGAAAGCCTGATTTCCTCATAGGAGGATGGAAGGCCTAAGTAAGGAAAGCCAGAAACTGCCTGAATACTTGCCATTGGGGCACCCTGTTTTGTGTTCTGAGAATGACTGGGGAATTTAGCTAAGGAATTAAGATATAGTTTCTGCCCTTCAGAAGCTTTTAGTCTTTTTTTTTTTTTTTTTTTTAAGTAACTCAAACATAATGATAGTGATTATGCTTTGGAATATTACATGATCAACCACTATCAGAAAATAGATTGCACACAGATTTGCACATTCACTGCTTAGGGTTTATTTGGCACAGACATCAGTGTCCTCCTTTGATGAGAGGCTTCTGGAGAGATTTGCACAGATAAATACTTTTTTTTTTTTTTTGTAGAGACAGAGTCTCACTTTATGGCCCTCGGTAGAGTGCCGTGGCCTCACACAGCTCACAGCAACCTCCAACTCCTGGGCTTAAGCGATTCTCTTGCCTCAGCCTCCCGAGTAGCTGGGACTACAGGCGCCCGCCACAACACCCGGCTATTTTTTGGTTGCAGTTTGGCCGGGGCCGGGCTTGAACCCGTCACCCTCGGTATATGGGGCCGGCGCCTTACTGACTGAGCCACAGGCGCCGCCCAGATAAATACTTTTTTAATAAATCCTGATAACTGCATACTAAAGGAAGTGTGGTTAGGGAGTAAGGGATCAGAAGCTTCTACAGAGCTGTGGGTTCTGGGGCCAGATGGTGTGGGTTTGACTGAGGAACCGGCTGCGTGTCAGTCTCGTCCTAAACATGTTCCGCATCTGGTTTTACCTATGTGAAGAGAATACAAAGCAGCAGGGACGTTCGGATGCCAGCGCCCAAAAAAGGCCAGACAAGTCTGGTGTTTGACAGGGAGACAGGGCCTATGCTGGCTCCGGGGCAAAAGAGGCTGCGGGAGGGCGTGGCTGGAGCAAGGCATGAGTGCCTGTGGGCCTGGAGCAGACTGTGCTGGGCAACACTGCCCTGGCCTGTTCACTCCTGGTCAGAAGCCTCCTCGTGACTGCTCTCACCCCACCAGAGTAGTGCAGCCCTAGTTGTTCCTTTCCAGCACCCTGTTCTTCCCTCTGTTGCTCATTACAGTTTACTTTTCTTCAGGATTTGATTTTTTATTTTGCTGATCCTTGTTTCTCCTGGGTCCCAACAGGCCTTAAATGAGTGAGTGCAAAGGGGCAAGCATGGCTTCTCCGGAGACCATCGCTTGCTTTAGCTTCTTAGAGCCATGAATTTTTTATCTTGACCTTGAGATTTAACTGCAAAGTGACATTCCTTCTGGAGATGGGTACTCTTTGGGCTTCCAGGTGTTTAGTGAGAGTGGTAATAATGAATCAGTGCACTACAGCCTGCACGCTGTTTAGTCAGCCTGTAATTTGATGGTGTCCTGTACTGCCCAGGTGAGCAGATGTTTGATCAGCACCAGCCATCACAGAGTCCAGAAACACCTCTCAGCAGGCTCAGTCCAGATCAGTCTTCAGACTCTGGGTCAGCTGAAAACAAGCAGCAGCTTCCACTTGGTAAAGGTACAAACAAAACACCAGGAAGACTTGCATGTTCTTTATTAGAAGGAAGCCATGTGTGTAAAACAGATTCTTCTTCCTGGACACATTGTGACTCTGTCTGTGGAGAGAGTGAGGAGGGCGTTGGGAACTGTAAAGAGCAGGCAACAGTTTGGAGCCTACCAAGGCCTGGTGAGGGGAGAACAGAGCCTGCAAACTGATGGATACGGCGGGCTTTTATATTTTTCTTTTCATTAATGGGTCATTAATGCAAATTAGTTTTTCATTAATGCAAGAACCATAACTGCTAAGCTGACAAGACAGTCAAATCAATGAAAGGATCTGTACCCTGTCTTCCAGAATGACAGTCTCCTGGGAAACTGAGTTAAAAGTCCAGGATTAGATAACTGAGTTAAAAGTAAAAAGACTTTTAACTGAGTTAAAAGTCCAGGAGGGGTTGGACAGCTGAAGAAGTCTGTTGTCCTTGATAGAAGGACAGTGCTGGCAAAGCTCAACAGGACTTTCTTCTTTCTACCCCAAGGTTATTTCTGTCTGGTGACTTAGAAAAGTCCAACCCCATGCACTGTCCCTTTTTTTTTGGATAGCCCAGGGTGAAGACTGAAACATACATTTTTCTGCAAACCTTTTAGCTTTTGTGTTATTTCACGTATTTATACATGTGTTGTAAAGCACGTTCCATTTTTTTCTCTCTTTCCTAGTCCTTGATAAAATGTGTCATTTGAAATCATTTTTAAAAATTTCACCTGTGCATGGTGGCTCAGGTCTATAACCCTACCACTCTAGGAGTCTGAGGTGGAATGATTGCTTAAGCTCAGGAGTTTGAGACCAGTCTGAGCAAGAGCAAGACCCCTCTCTACTAAAAACAGAAAAACTAGCCTAAAAACTAGCCAGGCATCTTGGTAGGTGCCTATAATCCCAATTACCTGGGGACTGAGGCAAAAGGATTGTTAGAGTGTTTGAGGTTGCTGTGGGCTACAATTATGACACAGCACTTTACTGAGAGTGACAGAGTAAGACCCTGTCCCCCCCCCCAAAAAAAAATTCACTTGCTATTCTAAAGTTTTTCTGGAAAGAATTTTGTGTCTTCCATTTACCCAAGTACATCTCAACATAAGTAGAGGAAGAAAGATCTGCTTGAGAATATTAGTGTCTTCATCTTTTCTATTGGTACAGTAATGTTCATTTAATTTTTATGTACAGTAAAACTAGGTATCAGGTGATTTTTATTTGTATGATCTGTACAACCTTCACATTACCTTGTTGTAATCAAGTGTGTTTTTCCTCAGGTGTTAGCCAAAAAGGGAATGGCCGGGACCCTTCCTTGGTTGTAGCTTTTGTCTGTAAGGTAAGAGCACCTTTCCATGGGCTTGTGTGTGACCTTGGGCTTGGTCAGCAGCCTTTGGCTAGTACTTTTTAAGAAATTCAGAAGTAGAAGCTCCTCAGTTAACCTGTGCCAATAAGAAACACAGACACCAATTTCTTAAGATACTTCCTGTATTGTTATGTCCTTTTAAATTGTCTTCCAGGGCTCTGTCAGTTTCTGGATATATTCATTTATATTAATATTTGTCTATAATTGGTCTTCTTGGAATTCAGAAATTGTTGAAGGCTGTTGTGTGTTTTTTCCCTTCAGATCTGTTTTCAGACTCTTTCAGCTGTGTTTCATTTTATTTCATTTCTCTGCAGTAGTTGAGGTCTGACATCAGATCAGTTTTAATATTAGCTAGCACTCACAAGGGCCCGGACCTTCCACTCTGAAGTTGATTAATTCCATTAAACATTTTTATTATAGTAGGCAATCTGTAAGACCTGACAAATGGCTTACTGTTACTAGAACTTTGCATTAAAATTTTATTAAAATGCAATCTATAAAAATACTTTGGTCTAATGTAAAATGACTACATGTCCTTTCGTAGGCTTTGATTTTTGTTTTTGAAGAAGTTACATTGGTCTTTCTCACCTTCTATCAGGGCCACAGGCCCTGCCTCTAAGTGGGTCATGAGACTTTGTTCTTCCTAAATAAAATTTCTTTGTTACCAAAAAAAAAAAAAAAGTAATGTTGATTCTAAAATATGTTTGGGGGCCAGGCATGGTGGCTCATGCCTATAATTCTAGCACTCTGGGAGGCTGAGGTGGGTAGATTGCCTGAGCTCACAGGTTTGAGACCAGCCTGAGCAAGAGCGAGAACTCATCTCTAAAAATAGTCAGCGGTTGTGGCGGGTGCCTATAGTCCCAGATACTTGGGAGGCTGAGGTAAGAGAATCACTTTAGCCCAAGAGTTTAAGGTTGCTGTGAGCTAAGACGCCATGGCACTTTTACCCAGGATGACAAAGTGAAACTCTGAAAAAACAAAAGTTTGGAATTTTTATCCAGATTCCGATGCCTACAAGTGAAAAGAATTTTGAAGGGTGCATTAGAAATTTCAGTTGCAGGATTATTGCTAGTATCATTTTTGTTTATTTGAATGATAATTTGTGATTATATTAAGGTTAAGTACTATTGCCAATAGACTTATTGCTTATGTGTTTCTGAATGTATAGGCAGGAAAATAATCTTTTAAAATTAATTTATGTTAGTTTTCAAATTGTATTCCTGCCTTCCTGCATAGATGACATTGGGCATGACAAAATGTGTTTTGCATGGTACCCGCTCACTCTTACTCTGCCAGTTGCCCTGTTTTCAAGCACCTGGTCCTGGGAGCTGCAGGCCCTGACTCTAAGTAGCTGCTGGCTGCCCACCCTCCTTTTGTTCTTCCCTGCTGTCTGCTGCCACTTCCGAGGGCTGCTGTTACTAGGTCAGCCTGTAGCCCCTTCCTTCTTCCAATACTTGGCTGCTTTCAGTGGAGGATTTGGAAAGCAGTAGCACTGAACTAGTGCAAGTTCTAGGAGGCTCCAGGCCTAAAGGCCTGAGAAGCTCATCTGAAGAAAGAGCGTGAGCTCGGGGCAGTGCCTTGCTGCTGACCTGTGCGCTGCTTCTCAGCCACCTTTCAGATGCTGTGCATTCCTCAGATGTGAGCAAATCTCTGTGGGTTGAATTTGGCGCATGGAAAGATGGGTTTCCATAGTTTTAGGTCTACAAGCTCCCTTTAAACATTAGAAATGTGTAGTTGCCAGGCTCAAAGTCATTTGGATGTGTAGAGAGTATGTCTGATCAAGATAGTGCTTGTTAACGTCGTTTCTAAAGATGCCAGCCAACCACTTTGACCACTTTTGTGTGATGTGCACTCACTGAAGCTGTAATTCTTACTTTAGAATCAATTTTTCCAAGTGGAAAATTCTAGAATCCTGAGAAAAAGACTTTAGGATGTAAATTTGATTCTTTGCCCTAGGAGTAACTTCTCAACTTACTTCAGGAAATTAAAAGAAAATGCAAATAGTTCATCAAGATTTAAAGAAGGTGGCAGGGCGGGTGGCTCCTGCCTGTAATTCTAGCACTTAGGGAGGCTGAGGCCGGGATTGCTTGAGGTCAGGAGGTCAAGACCAGCCTGAGCAAGAGCAAGCCCCCCATCTTTACTAAAAAATAGACATATTAGCCAGGTGTGGTGACGTAGTCCCAACTACTCAAAAGGCTGAGGCAAGAGGATCACTTGTTTGAAGTTACTGTGAGCTAGGCTGACACCATGACACTATAGCTTGGGGCAACAGGGTAAGACTGTATCTCAAAAAACAATAAAAGATTTAGAGCAGTAGTTTTCAACCTTTCTAATGCCGTGACCCTTTAATACAGTTCCTGAGGGTCGCAACCTACAGGTTGAGAAGAGCTGATTTACAGGCTCGGCGCCTGTAGCTCAGTGAGTAGGGCACCAGCCACATACACCGAGGCTGGCGGGTTCAAGCCTGGCCCCGGCCTGCTAAACAACAATGACAATTCTAGCCAAAAAAAAAAAAAAAAGCTGGGCACCTGTAGTCCCAGCTACTTGGGAGGCTGAGGCAAGAGAATCCCTTAAGCCCAAGAGTTTGAGGTTGCTGTGAGTTGTGATGCCATGGCACTCTACTGAGGGTGATATACTCTGTCTCAGAAAAAAAAAAGATTTAAAGAAGAAAATGAAAATCAAATGTAATTCAATATTGAAGGACCTATTAACATTTCTGACTTTCAAAGTTTTATGGTAGGATTATTATTTGCTCTTTAATATTTTGCTCCCAAAATATTGGGAATTTTGTATTATAATTTTTCTCTAATATAAAAGCAACAACACTATTTTGCCAACTATTTGAAAAATACAGGAGAAAACAAAAATCATTCATCCTTTGATACCCTGTCATGGGAATATTGTGATGTGCAGAATTTGCTTGGCGATTGCTCTGTTAGATGGATCTGGTGATGCTCATTTACAATGAATTGGTGGGTGCAGAATGATAGAACAGTTTCTCCTCAAGAACACGTGAGAACGCTTACCTTTTACTTTGATATTGAAATGAGTTACATTTTGTTAAATTTGTAGTGAGTTGATGTTGGGAAATAAAGCACTGTGCTTTTCTATAATTTGGGTTTTACTATTCAAGTATTTCAAAATACATGACTTCAGAATATGGTATTAGTTTTAAAGACTCTGAAAGATACATTTCTAAGAAAACTGATTAAATCAGCTTCTCCACTGGCCACTGAAATCACACTCACATTCTCTTTGTTGCAGCTTCACTTAAAGAAAGGAAATTTCTTGGTGCTCAAAGCGAAGGAGCTCGGCCTCCCAGTGTGAGTGTCAGGGAGGGTGTTGGGGACATGCCAGGCACACCTCTGTGCCGAGGGAAAATGCATCTCACTGGGGCTTGCCCTTCCTTTCAGTGGGACAGCTGCCATTGCTCCCATCATTGCTGCCGTCAAGGACGGGAAAAGTGTCACTTATGAAGGAAGAGTGGTAAGACGCCAGGTTTTCTGAACGCTTCAGCAGTTACAATTGGAATTTGGGACAGAGTCACTATCTGGTTCAAGCCCCACTTCTGAAGGAATAGAGCAAATTGGAATCATGTCACTTGGCTGAGTGATGAAGGGGCTGTCTTGTCTAGACTTGTTCTGTGTGCTAGCACTGGCAGTGTTGGGATTTTTGTGGATTGTCCACGTAGGGTTTGATGCTTCCTCATGAAAAGTGGGTGCTCGCCCTGATGCTGGAGCTCAGTGCAGTGTCCAACAGCAGACCCCATGCAAATGGGCGTGGGTGTGTGTTCCAAAGGAATGGCTGCCACTGTGTTCTTCATCAGAGTGTTTACTCTGGCTTCTAAGCATGTTAGGGACCAATGGCCACAGACTGAAGAGAACCTTAGTACCAAACCTCGTTTCCTAGCCACTACGGGTTTGAGATATCTCTGCAAAGATAGTTGCCTAAGTGTACACAGAGCAGAAGGGGTGTAGGTGGTGACCCTTACAGCAGGCTCTGTGCTCTTTGCTCCTCTCTCAGCTTGCTAAGTAGGGACACATCACGTTGGCAGTTGCTGTTCAGTTTGGTTGTCTGCGACTCTGTTCTGGGATAGTGATGACACCATGACCCCAGTGTGCTGCTGTAATTGATTTTGCAGATTTTGCCTGAAGAGCTCTGTACTCCCCCAGATCCTGGTCTTGCTTTTATTGTAGTAGAATGTCCAGATGAAGGATTCATTCAACCCATCTGTGAGAATGCCACCTTCAAGAGGTAATGGGGGATTCCTGGGGAGGGAGAACGTAGGCATCTGTGGATAGAGCCTTGTCTCTGTAAAAGTCCATCTTCTGGGTCTGAATGAAGCTCTGGGTCAGGCCTACTGGCAGGATTTATGTCACTTTTGGTAGTTAGTAGGCTTTGTGGTGTACACAGCCTTGAAGCAAAATTAGAAAAGATTGAAAACCAGAAACTCCTAAGGGCTAGGAAATTAAGTTGAACGCTAGAATAACTTGCAGAACTCTTCTGAGTTCTAATTAATGCCCCAAATTATTATTTAGATTATTTTTACCTGAATGAGTTTTTATAACTTATCTACATTGTAGCTATTGAGGTAAATTGGACTGTTTGAGACTGTCTTGGGTCAGAAGTCTATTAAGAGGCAGAATCAGCCTAGGGATATCTTTCAGGCCCAAGTGCCACTCTGATTTGTCCTCCAAAAAAGTAGTTAACCAGTTTTGCAGTCCAGCTTTATTCCTGGGTAGAATCTTTGACCCAGATATCTTGTTTTAATTTTTTCTCCCATTCTTAATGGTATATCTATATTTTTGCTGTTCCTAATTTTTATTTATCTATATTTTTTTTACTTACTTTATTTACATAACAAATCCTTTTATGCTGCTGTGCCCTTCCAAGTAAGGGGGTTAGAAGTTATTCGTGGGTCCACTTTATCCTCTGAGGGAATTTGGGTACTCTGGTGGCATAGTCTTTGTATTTTAATCAAGGTTTGCACAGCAAAGTTACTTCAAATCACTGGCCGAGGTTTTGAGAGCCATGTACCTGTATGATGGTGGTTGGGGAGCATAAATATAAATTGCTACTTTGGGTATTTTTTTTAAAGGGAACTAGAAGGAACCACATCCACATATTAGTATGTGGTCTTCTCTCTGGGTCGCAGAATTTCAGATGATTCTCATTTTCTTTTTTTTCCCTGTGACAGTCTCACTCTATCACTCTGTTGGGTAGATTGCTGTGGTGTCACAGCTCACAGCAACCTGAAACTCTTGGGCTCAAGTGATTCTGTTGCCTCAGCCTCCCAAGTAGCTGGGACTACAGGTGCCTGGCAACACTCCCTGCTAGTTTTTTCTACTTTTAGTAAGAGACAGGGTCTTGCTGTTGCTCAGGCTGGTCTCAAACTTGTGAGTGCAAGCCATCCACCCGCCTCGGCCTCTCGGAGTGCTAGGCTCACAGACGTGGACCTCTGTACCCAGCCAGATGATTCTCATTTTCCATGCCCATGTCTAAGGTCCTCTAGAAGGTAGCACCGAGGTGGCATTGGAGATGCAGGAAATTTATTAGAGGGAAACCATGTGAGAGGGGAAGGAGAGAGGGATCAGGGGTAGGCAGGGAGAGCCTTTGTCCATCTCTGCAGGTCTGAGCCCTGTGAATGCAGGGGACGGGAGGAGCCTGAGGGCACAGCACAGCACAGTGCTAACAGGGCTCAGCCCGGCTACCCACAAGGCCTGGAACAGAGCTTGCCTTAGGTGGGAGCTGCTCAGTGCTAGGGCAGGGAGAGCACGAAGTGGGCCTGGAGGCTGGCGGCTCACTGCAGTATGCAGAGGGCCCAGCTGGGGTATAGTCCCCATGAGTGTGTGTCCCGAGTACAGATCTCTTTATGAAGCAGAGCCCCACTCTTCTTCCACCCAGGTACCAGGGAGAGGCTGATGCCCCCGTGGCCTTGGTGGTTCACATGGCCCCAGAATCCGTGCTGATGGACCACAGGTACCAGCAGTGGATGGAGAGGTATGGTACCCCGGCCGCACTGAGTTCTCCTCTCTCCTCTCCTCATTCTTTGACTTGTCACCTCCCTTTCTGCACCTACCTAAACTCCTCTGGGACTCTCCTGCCCTCCCTGAGCTCTGGGCACACACCTGTGCCACATTTGTGACAAAGCTGCTAGGTGGCGAGTGCATGCACACGTCCCTTGCACGGGGCTGGCTCTTGCCTCAGTTTATACCCTGAGTGCTCTCCGGTATTTATCTGAATAAATACCGCCTTTTGAGTGACGGTTCCACACGTGAATGCTAAAAAAGAGACTTGCAAATATAAAATAATAGCTTCCATTTCCCAAAGCTTGTATTGGCCCCTGCGATGCTCTTCATCCCCTCCCTTCTTCCCCACACCGGGAGCTATGTGTTCTACCGTGGTTAGTAACTGGAAGGACAGGCCACGTTACCTCTGCTTGGTGGCATCGTTGGCCAAGGCCAGCCTCCCATGGCAGCATATGAGTAGAACCTGGTGTGTGAGACCTGCTCCCCCTGCCCATGTCCCCCACAGCCCTCCACCTTGTGTGCCCCCGCAGTCTCTTGCTCTCCAGCTGTATCAACTTTTGCTCTGTCAGAATTTGGGTCTTAACATCCATTATCTGTTTTCCTTTTAGGCCCTTTCCCCATTTTATTCCACATCCCTCTCTGTAGGCCCTGCATATCTTAATTTGTCTTGGTTTTTCTACACTCTTTCCAGCTCACCTGAGAGGCAGCTGAGTTAGAGAGTGAGCAGTGGCCTCAGACAGGAAGAGGACCATGTTTGGGCTCTTAGTGACAGTATTTCCCAGCACATCACTCAGCTGTGAGTGCTGCGTCAGCGTGAGGGCCCCTGATCTCCAGTGCCGCCCCTCAGGGCCATGCAAGTGACAAGGTGAACGTCTCTGTCTTGTCCTAGGTTTGGGCCTGACACCCAGCACTTGATCCTGAATGAGAACTGTGCCTCCGTTCACAACCTCCGCAGCCACAAGATCCAGGCACAGCTCAGCCTCATCCACCCTGGCATCTTCCCCCCACTCACCAGTTTCCCCTGTAAGGTAGTGCCCCAGGATGGTCCCGCGGGCCTGGCTCCTGCCCCCTTTTCTCTCTCTCCAGGGGGTGTGTTTTGTTTCTTTTAGGAAGAAGGTGCTGCCCTCTGTGTGCCTGCGGTTCGGGGGGAATGCCTCCTCAAGTACCAGCTCCGGCCCAGGAGGGAGTGGCAGAGGTCAGGGCTGTTCTAACTGGTAGACTCCTCTGGGTCAGGGCTTGCATCTGGCCCCATGGTGGATATTTCAGGAGGCTTCTCAGGCCACGTGGCCTCCAGACAGGTGCTCACTGCTGCCTGGGTAGCACCAAAGAGCTATAGACAATATGTAAATGAGGGGTCTGGCCATGTGCCCATACATGTCTATTTAGAAAACGGCCTGACACTGGGCTGGGTCGAGCGGGGAGGACTGGGGCCAGTGCTCATTCTGTTCTAAGACTGTTTTCCTTGGTGGTAACAATGATCAGGTTCATTGCATGACAATATGGAAAGTAACAGCGGTGCCTGTAGCTCAAGTGGCCAAGGTGCCAGCCACATACACCAGAGCTGGCGGGTTCGAATCCAGCCCCAGCCTGGCAAACAACAATGACAACTACAACCAAAAAATAGCCAGGTGTTGTGGCGGGCGCCTGCAGTCCCAGCTACCTGGGAGGCTAAGACAAGAGAATTACTTAAGCCCAGGAGTTGGAGGTTGCTGTGAGCTGTGACACCACTCCACTCTCCCCAGGGTGACAGCTTGAGGCTCTGTCTCAAAAAAAAAAAAAAAAAAAACGGGCAGTGCCAGTGGCTCAAAGGAGTAGGGTGCCAGCCCCATATACCAGAGGTAGCAGGTTCAAACCTGGCCCTGGCCAAAAACTGCAAAAAAAAAGAAAAGTAAGTAATGTATTGACAATGAAAAAAACTCACCCACAATCCTGTCACCCAGAGACAATGATTGCTAACATTATATGTTTTTAAAATTTGTATATATGGGGATGCGATATTTTTTTTTTAAGTATAAGCTACCAGTTTATGGCCTGACATTGTATTTTCCTGTATCATTAAATAGTCCTCAGTAACAGGATTTGGGTTCCAGATAGGGATGTTTACTCATTGGGGATGTATCTAATTTTTTTCTGTTTCAATGGAACAATAAATGTCTCTGATAGAAATCTTGAATAAAACCTTGTTTCCTTAAGGTAGTTCCTAAATGTGGGATTCCTGGGTCAGAGTACGATACTTCTTAAGGCACTTGGTAAATACAAATGGCCATTTGGAAAGCCTGTCCCAGTTAACTTCAGCCGGTAAAGTGAAAAATCTTACTGCCCCAAATCTTTAACTTTTAAGATCTGAACCTTGAATAACTTTAAGTTTTCCGCCCCCTCCACTTCCTAGTGTCCAATCAGAATAGGCCGTGTTCCAGATGAGTGCTGTGGTGGCTGAGCAGCTGGGGTCCTTCAGGAGACTAGTAGCACATTGCAGGCCCACAGGCAGCGTCCTGGGGTTGAGGCGCCTGCTGTCCCTCTGTCAGCGTCTGCACAGGCTGCATCCATAAAGCAGTGCTTACGTGATATAGTCAGTGCCAGTTCAGCCTCATCTTGTTCTTGGGCCTGTCCCTGACCCACTGAACGAGAATCTTGGGAATTAGGCTCAGGATATACTTTGTAAGATCCTGGGTGATTTTACTGCTCATCCAGAGTGAAGAGCTCAGCTGTGGTCAGGACCAGCAACATCAGCATGTTCTGGGGGTTGCTACAGCTGCAAGAGGCTCAACCCTAGAGCCCCGAACTGGGTCCTGCAGTTTACACAGTTCCCCTGGGATTAGTTTGAGAGTCACTGCTCTAGAGTCCTGCTTTTCAGCTGGGATGATTTTGCTCTCCTGAACCCCTGGGGACAATCAGCAATGTCTGGAGACACCTTTCTAATTTGAGTTGTCACAATATGGGTCAGTGGAGGGTGGGAGAGAAGTAGGTAGAGGTGGGGATACTGTACAGACCAGCAGTCATCACAGTGGATTTGTCCTGTCCTAAGCATTAGTAGTGCCTGGTTGCTCAGCTTTGAGGCTGAGAAATGTTCTGATGAGTTAGTTATTCAGAATACCCTCGGCTACCCCTTCTCAGTAGAGAAAGATAGCAAAGAGCAATAGAACAGACCTGCTTTGCCCCAGACCATAATTTGGAATTACCATCTGCAGATTGTCCCCATGAATCTCTTCTGGATATCTAGCCTGGTGTTTGCTAAGGCCACAGCCCCCTCACTCCCAGTCACCGGAAATGCTTCTCTCCCTACAGGGATGCTATTATTACATGCAATCCTGATGAATTTAAAGCTGAGGCCTTGGAGCTTCCCAATTTCCAGGAGAGCCTGCAGGAGTATAGGAAGAGTGCACAGGATGGCCCAACCCCAGCAGGTGAGCGGGAGACCAGGGGCAGCCTTTATTCCCTGGGCTCTGCCCCCTGCTGGTATTTTCATAGCATTAAGTAGAGTGTTAACAGGGCATATTCTGTTTTTCTATTCTGGCTGTATTAAGACTTACAGCTGATGTTTGGAGAACACTTAGAGATCTAAAAATAGATCTGCCATTCAATCCTGTAATTACTCTACTAGGTATATACCCAGAAGACCAAAAATCACATTATAACAAAGATATTTGTACCAGAATGTTAATTGCATCCCAATTCATAATTGCTAAGTCATGTAAAAAGCCCAAGTGCCCATCCATCCACGAATGGATTAATAAATTGTGGTATATGTACACCATGGAATATTATGCAGCCTTAAAGAAAGATGGAGACTTTATCTCTTTCATGTTTACATGGATGGAGCTGGAACATATTCTTCTTAGTAAAGTATCTCAAGAATGGAAGAAAAAGTATCCAATGTACTCAGCCCTACTATGAAACTAATTTATGGCTTTCACATGAAAGCTATAACCCAGTTATAACCTAAGAATAGGGGGAAGGGGGAAAGGGAATGGAGGGAGGGTGATTGGTGGGATTACACCTGTGGTGCATCTTACAAGGGTACATGTGAAACTTAGTAAATGTCTTAACACAATAACTAAGAAACTGCCAGGAAGGCTTTGTTAACCAATGTGATGAAAATGTGTCAAATGGTCTATAAAACCAGTGTATGGTGCCCCATGATCACATTAATGTACACAGCTATGATTTAATGGAAAAAAAAAAAAGACATAGCCATGGCAGGAAGGGTTGGGGAATTTAAGAATCCCAATTGTCTGTACCCTATCCCAAACCAATTAAATCAGAGCATTTTTTTTTTTCCCCCTGAGGTGACTTGACTTCAAGTCAAGTAGAATTTGCCTGTTTCTTTTTTTTTTTTTTTTATTGTTGGGGATTCATTGAGGGTACAATAAGCCAGGTTACACTGATTGCAATTGTTAGGTAAAGTCCCTCTTGCAATCATGTCTTGCCCCCATAAAGTGTGACACTCACCAAGGCCCCACCCACTAAATCAGAGCATTTTTGATGATGCCCAGACATTCTTTACAAGGCACGTGCTGAGTGAAACAGTTTGAGGAACACCTGTGAGACCCTGTGGAGGGAGCTTTGAATAGGGACTCGGCTGCCTTGAGATCTAGTCCCAGCTTTGCTGATAAGTCTCTGTGGAAGATTTCAGCCAAGTCACAGTGTTTTGGGCTTTCACTGCCCCAACAGAAAAAGTAGTTAGGGAACTTGGGGCCTGTGTCTTTTTTTTTTTTTTTTTTTTTGAGACAGCGTCTCACTTTATCACCCTTGGTAGAGTGCTGTGGCATCACAGTTCACAGCAACCTCCAGCTCTTGGGCTTAGGTGATTCTCTTGCCTCAGCCTCCTGAGTAGCTGGGATTACAGGTGCCCACCACAATGCCCGGCTATTTTTTTGTTGTAATTTGGCCGGGGTCAGGTTTGAACCCTCCACCCTTGGAATATGAGGCCTGCACCCTACCCACTGAGCCACAGGCACCTCCCAGGACCTCTGCTCTCACTGCTGCTTTCCTTAGTGTAAATGTTCTTACTAGTGATGGAAATAGAACACTGGACTAGAAGGTGGATTAGGGGTTTATTTGGCAGAGTGCCCCTCCTCTTTAAGAGCCTTTCCCATAGGTGCTTGGGAGGACTCCCAGGAGTTGCTTTCCTTGCTGTTGGATGGGTTTTCTGATGTGTACCTGAAAGGGTACTCTTGAGATGCTTATAGATGTGCAGAGGGGGCCTATCAGGCTAGGTGAGGCTGAGGAAGGAGCCTGGGCTTTAGAATCATCAGGTTTCCATGGATTTGAATACTCCGTGTAGTCCTGGCTGTCTGAGCCTGTTTCCTCCCCCTGTAAAGCAGAGCATTTCCTTCTTGGTAGAGCTGTGAGGATGCAGGGGAGGCCATGGGTTTGTAGTGAGAGCTGAATGCAAGGTAGATACCCTTTCTTTGAAGTAAATGAATCATAGCGTATAGAAGTCTCTTTTTTACTTTAAAATAATTAGAGCAATTCTTTGGAAGGAAGGTCTACAGAACTTATTTGCACTTCCCAAAGACAGTCCTTTCCTCATACACAGCCTACAGATCTCACTCTGATGAAGAAGTCATGTGCAGTCCTGTGCACAACGGTGGTCACCAGGGGCCTGGTGGGAGCTGGACTTCTCTGAATTGCTCACCCATCTGTCTGTCTTAGTCCGTTTTGTGTTGCTATAAAAGAATATCTGAGACTGGGTTTATAAAAAAAGAGGTTTATTTAAGTCATGACTGCAGGTCCTGGCCTTGGCTTCTGGTGAGGGCTCTCGTGCTATGTCACAACATAGCAGAGAAGGTCAAAGGGAAAGTGGACACGTGTAAAGGGGGAAAAACTGAAGTGGTCTGGCCTTAACAATCCACTCTCCTGGGAGCTAATCCATTTCCTCAAAAACTGATCCAGTTTCCAAGGTGGGAGGATCACTGGAGTTCAAGATCAGCCTGGGCGATATAACAAGACTCTGTCTAAAAAAGTTCAAAAATTAGCTGGGCAAGGTGGCATATATCCCAAACTACTTGTGAGGCTGAGGTGGGAGGATTGCTTGAGCCCAGGAGTTGGAGTTTATAGTGAGTGAGCTATGATCAGACCTCTGCACACACTGTCTTTTTTATTTATTATTATTTTTTAATTTAAATCTTCTTTGGCTGGGCGAGGTAGCTCACCTCTATAATCCTAATACTCTAGAAGGCCGAGATAGGTGGATTGCCTGAGCTCATGAGTTCTCACCAGCCTAAGCCAGAGAAGAGACCTCATCTCTAAAAATAGCTGGGTGTTGTGGCAGGTGCCTATAGTCACAAATACTCAGGAGTCTGAGACAAGAGAATCATTTGAGTCCAAGAGTTTGAGGTTGATGTGAACTATGATATCATGGCCATCTAACCAGAGCGACAAAGTAAGACTCTGTCTCAAACAATAGAAAAAAGAAAAATAAATCTGCCTTTTTTTTTCCTTATTTTTTTATTTTTAGAGATAGAGTTTTGCTTTGCTCAGCTGGTCTTGAACTCCTAAGCGCAAGCAATTCACCTGCCTCAGCCTCCACATTGCTAGAATTACAGGCATGAGCCACTGTGCCCAGCCCTTGTCTCTTAAAAAACAAAAAAAGAAAAAGAACTACTTCAGTCTCAGAGCGAGCACTTACTACTTACTGGGAGAAAGGGATGAAGCGTATCCAAACTGTAGCACTGTCTCATGGCTGAATGCTGGCTCACATCTAACCCAAAGAGATGGCTTATTTTACATGTATTTTTCTCCAGAAAAAAGTCAATATCCAGAAATCATCTTCCTTGGAACAGGGTCTGCCATCCCAATGAAGATTCGAAATGTCAGCTCCACACTTGTCAACATAAGGTATTGCTGTTTTCCCAGAAACATCTGTCCATTTGGGAGCATGCTTGTCTTTAAATGAAAGTCCTGCTCCACCTGCCAGCCTCATTTGTAAATGCTGTGATACAGAGCTTGGTAAGCTTGTCCTTTTGGCTGGAGTGTCCCAGAGAGGGGCACAAATGGGCCTTATTTCATTTTATAGCTTCAGTAGCTAATTTTAGTTCTGGGAATCACCAAATTTCATCCTTTTGTAAAAAGGCCCAATAAGTCAATAAGGAGTTGCAGGGGGAAAGAGTTGATATTACTTCTGCATGTTGCTAAGAAATTCTCTTGCTTAACTTTCATGAGTCCTGTGAAGTAGTGAATACATGTCACTGGCTGCTAAACTGATGCTCAGAGAGGTTGCTTACTCTAGTCCTGCAGCTGGTGAGCAGCAGGTCTGAAATTTGAAGTGGTATTTTAATTGCTACACATACTTTCCCTTTAGCTGGTTTGTTAAGAAGCTTTGGGTTTTGCACATTTGTTTTGTCCTCAGCCTCTTTACTGGACTCCCCTTGACAGATTTTTTTAGTTGATTGGGATTGCTAGGCGTCATTTATCTGCAGAGAGATTAATCCATGAGAGGTATTGTGAAATGTGCGTATGCTGTGATAGTATGTGAAAGAAATGAGAGTGTGAAGGACCAAGTTAGCTTTTATGTTTTGCTTTGTCATCTCAGATGCTAACAGTGGGCAGTCAAACAAATAATGCATTAAATTGTACACAACCCTGAGGAGATGTACCCTGACCTCAGAAAGGGGCAAATTTGGGGCTGGCGTCACTTGTGACTGAGGAGGCGCAGCAGAGCGGCTCAGAGAGAGCCGGCCTATCCTGGGGGCTGAGAGGCTCAGGAAGGAGACCTGCTTTGCCTGCTGGTCCCAACAGCCTGAGAGTGACCTTGAACCTGGTAGAGGTAATGGGAAGTTATTAATGTTGCCAGCTTGCCTCCCCACTCCAGTTTCTTGCTGGAAGGTGGTGTCTTGGTTCTGAGGCTTCTCTCCGCAAAGTGGGTGCAGCCCTCCCAGCCTTCATGGCACCTCTCAGAGAAGGAAGAGAGGGCAGAGGGAACACCACCGTCTCCACCTTGGAACAGGGCTTCTGCAACAGACTACACAGCAAAGCTCCTAAGATTCCCCAGACCAACTGAGTCAAGTCCTCGGTGGAACCCAGGAGTATGCATTAACTAATTCCTCTGAAGAAGCACAGGTAGCCTGTCTTGTACCAGGCAGCTTTGAGGACAGGGCTGGGAAAACCCCAGCAGCTAGCAAGGGGAAGAATCCCATGGCAGCAGGAACAGTCTCACATGTACACTGTACCTGTCTGTGATTTCCTCCTTAGAGGCTGTGGCCACATTCAATCTGCATATGATTCACGATCAGGAGTAAATCTTTTCTTCTTCTCTTTCTCATAAGCTTTTCTGTCTTTTTTTTTTTTTATGCCCCCCTGTGTACGTTAGGGGGGTTTCGAGTTCCATGGGTGATTCTTTGATATAAAAGAATCTAAAATTACCTTCATGGTTAAATTAATTGGCTTTTCTACAGGTTCCTCGTAGAAAAGACATGAGAACTTAAGGAAGGCATGGGAATGTCCACAGCTGCTTCCTATTGTCTAAAGCAGACATTGCTCTCTAGACTGCCAGCAGCCATTCCCGTAGTGCTGAATCTGTTGCTCTTTTTCTATAGCCCTGACAAGTGTCTGTTGTTGGACTGTGGCGAAGGCACGTTTGGGCAACTGTGCCGTCATTACGGAGATCAGGTGGACAGGGTCCTGTGCAGCCTGGCAGCTGTGTTTGTGTCCCATCTACATGCAGATCACCACACGGTGAGTGTCAGATGGGACTGCAGAACTTTGGCTGCTTTCCTTTCCTCCTGTTCCCAGACTTGCCCAAAGCTTTTGTTGGGCATCTTTTGCTAGAAAATGATCTTTGATAAAACCCTAACACTGTCCTTGGGCTCAATAAGAATGTCTTGTCTTCTTATGTGCTCCATCTCCTGTAGCGGGATGGGTTTGGGGTTCACCCCGCCTTCCTTGAGTCTCGCCTTCCCACATAGCCTGCCAGAGGAAGGGTGGGCACGGGAGGCGTGGCTGTGAGGCCCTCACCCTGGTCTCCTAGGGCACAGGGTCTGGGGCCATTGCGCTCTCTTCCCAGCAGAGGCCGCATCGCTTGCTGCCTGCCTCTCAGGCTCATGGGTCAGATGTGCCCCCACTGGGGCCATCGGGTTGGAGGGCTATTGATTAACAGAAGGGTCCAGAACCCTAACATTGGGGAGAAAATGGAGTGGGGACCAGGCTAATCCATGTCTCTCGTCTCCTTCACAGGGCTTGTTACAGATCTTGTTGCAGAGAGAACGAGCTTTGGTAAGAGCAGAAACTGATTGACGTATTGACGTTACGAATTTTGGTGGTTTACACGAAATCAGCCACACCTCTCCACACTTCAGGCCATTTTTATTGAGGTATTTTGCCCTTGACCAGGATTTTGTTGTTTCAGGCATCTCTGGGAAAGCCAGTTCACCCTCTCCTGGTGGTCGCCCCCACCCAGCTCAAGGCCTGGCTCCAACAGTACCATAACCAGTGCCAGAAGATCCTTCATCACGTCAGGTGCGTGTCCAGGGTGGCCTGGGCACTCAGGCTACTGCTGGCTGCTGCTACCTCCTTGCTAATGACAGCCCCAGCAGCCTCACCCTAACTTTGTCCTGTGGCAGAAAGAGAAGGCTTCGACTTGGGGGTAGAAACCATTATATGGCTCCCACTTAATGTCTTTTCTTTGAAGCATTTCTGCTGAGCTGTCCTTCTAGTTCTGAGCTGTTATCTTTTTTCTTTTCTTTTTTAAGACAGAGTCTTACTTTGTCACCCTGAGTAGAGTGCCTTGGTGTCATAGCTCACAGCAAACTCAAACTCTGGGGCTCAAGCAATTCTCTTGCTTCAGCCTCCCAAGTATCTGGGACTACAGGCACCTGCCACAGGGCCTGACTATTTTTTTTTTTGGTTTTTTGGCCGGGGCTGGGTTTGAACCCGCCACCTCCGGCATATGGGACCAGCGCCCTACTCCTTGAGCCACAGGCGCCGCCCGGGCCTGACTATTTTTAAAGATGGTGTCTCACTCTTGCTCAGGTTGGTCTCAAACTTGTGAGCTCACGCATTCCACCCACCTCAGCCACACAGAGTGCTAAGATTACAGGCGTGAGCCACCACTCCTGGCCCCTATGACATTTCTCCATGAGATGGTCCCAGGACCAAGCATCCAGAAGAAGAGCTGGCATAGTGGTACACACCAGGTGGACGAATGGCTAAGGGTTGGTCCCAGCCTCATTTCAAAGGGAGGCAGCCCCCATCCACCCAGCCTGTTAGAGTTCTTACAGTGGTCTGAGGGGGTGTGGTTTGATCTTTTTGTTTAACTGTTGTTTCCCCATCTTAATTAGTGACTATGTTTTAAATTACATTTCTTTAATTAGTGACTATGTTTTAAATTACATTTCTTCATAAGAATGATTTGGGGGCTCTCCAGTCAAAGACTTGAACTTGGATTCCAGGTGTTCAGTGCTTTTTTGTGTGTGTTTTTTCTTTTCCTGCCCTAGATGATCTGCAGGAATTAGGGTTTTTTTTAATGCTTATTGTCATTTTAAATGTTTTGTCTTCTCACAGTATGATCCCTGCCAAATGCCTTCAGAAAGGGGCTGAGGTCTCCAGTCCCACAGCTGAGATACTGATCAGTTCACTGTTGGGAATGTGTGATTTGAAGGAGGTAAGGTCCCAGCTGTTGGGGAACTAGTGGGGTCAGAGCCACAGAGACTGAGCCCAGCTCCCCCTCTCAGTTTCAGACTTGCCTGGTGCGGCACTGCAAGCATGCCTTTGGCTGTGCACTGGTGCACACATCCGGCTGGAAAGTGGTGTACTCTGGGGACACCATGCCCTGTGAGGCTCTTGTTCAGATGGGTGAGTAGAGGATGGGATGACCCACACGGAGGCTGGCTGCTCTGGGGTTTATGCAGCCAGAGGTGAACACAGAGGAGCTTGTGGGGAAATGTCAGCCGCCAGCTATTGTCCTTACAAGTCACAGGGCCAGGGTGAGGCTGAGAACAGCTGGGATGCAGGGCCACCTGCTGCTTTTGCAGGAGACTCTGCCTTGATGCCTGTGCTTTTTCTCCAGGCAAAGATGCCACCCTCCTGATACATGAAGCCACCCTGGAAGATGGCTTAGAAAAGGAGGCTGTGGAAAAGACACACAGGTAGCAAAGGCCACTAAGGCTTGTCCCCACTCCTTCTGTCCCCCACGTGAAGCTCTGGGCACCCTGCATTTGCCTGTTGGGGAAGGACTGTGTCCTGACGCTGCAGCCCTGCTTCCCATCACGTGCCGCATGTGCCTCCCGGCCTCTGCCTAGGCAGGTTGTGGAGTAAGGAGGGCTTGGCTTTTTGAAAGAATTAGAAGTAGGCTGGAATAAAAACTGTGAGCCATGTAAGGGAATTGCCAGGGGAGGTGGGGGCCGGAGACCAAATCTAGGGAAGCAGAAGAGCATGTTCCCCTAAGTGGGCCCCTTGCTGATGGATGGAGGGTGGGCTTCATGCAAGGGAGCATGTGAGGGAGGCATGGTGCTGGCTACCTGCTTCCCGGGGGCCCTGAGCTGTGGAGGGTCACGTCACCTTCTGCTGTGTCCTCCTTTCAGCACCACTTCCCAGGCCATTGGCGTGGGGATGAGGATGAACGCAGAGTTCATCATGCTGAACCACTTCAGCCAGCGATATGCCAAGGTCCCGCTCTTTAGCCCTGAATTCAATGAGAAAGTTGGGATTGCCTTTGACCATATGAAGGTCTGTATGTCACGTGAGCAGTGGGGGTGGGGACGGGGCTGAGAAATGGGACTTTGCACACTGTACAGGACAGTAGTTTAGTTTCCTTTCTGGCTCAGGGTTGCCCAGAGGAGAGGTAACCTATCTATCATTGGCTAGTCATGCCCAGCACCGGGTCTGATGGTGAGACCCAGTGCAGGGGCCATGTAGACGTCAGCCTCAGGTTCACTGGTAGCTTTCAAGAGTCTTTTAGGCCTGGACAGTTAGAGTTCTGCCACTTAAGCCTTGGCACAGACCTGAGGCAGGTGCTCACCTCATGTGCGGGAGAGTCAGCCTTGCTCCTCCAGCCTCCAGAAGGCAGGGTAGGGTGTGGCCAGGCCTTGTTTATCAGCAGCTGTCTGGACTGCTTTCCCATCCTGTTTCCTGAGGCCAGATATGGGCAGTCACTGCCCCTTTCTTTAGATGGCCCTGTCTCTCCCTCCTCCCTCCCTCCATGGCCTGCCTGTTTCTAGGCTGTGGTCCTTGGCCTTAAGGGTCTGTAAGGGAGTTGGTGCTGCTGCGTGGCACACAACCTCTCCCACACCTGCCCCTGCCTTCTGAGGTGTGTCCTGGTCCTCTCTTTTGCATTCTAGGTCTGCTTTGGAGACTTCCCTACAGTGCCCAAGCTGACTGCCCCCCTGAAAGCCCTGTTTGCCAGTGACATTGAGGAGATGGAGGAGCGCAGGGAGAAGCGGGAGCTGCGGCTGGTGCGGGCCGCTCTCTTGTCTGGGCAGCTGGCGGTTGGCCCGGAGGACAAGGAGTCCCAGCAGAAACGGTCCCACACAGAGCAGCCGCCCAGCCCACAGAGCAAGAAGCTCAGAGCCCAGTGAAGATCTGGGAGTAGCCCCAATCCCTAAGGCTGCATCTTCTGGCCTATGCCCAGCAACATATCTGCTCTCCTTGCCTGGTGGAAGCTGAAGAGCACGACCTCACCAGGAGGAGGCAGTCCAGCATGGGCAGCAGTGAGCTGTGCCGATGCTGGGCCCTGGGTGAGCCCTGGCCTGTAGATACCACCTATAACTGGTGCCTGGCACAGCTGTGTGACACAAGGTTGTGGAGCAGAAGCAATAGGCATGATTAACTCCATTGCAAGTTTGTTTTTTTGTTTGTTTGTTTGTTTTGAGACAGAGTCTCAAGCTGTCGTCCTGGGTAGAGTGCCGTGGCGTCACAGCTCACAGCAACCTCAAACTCTTGGGCTTAAGCCATTTTCTTACCTCAGCCTCCCAAGTAGCTGGGACTGCAGGTGCCCACCACAGCACCTGGTTGTTGTTTTTTTTTGTTTTTGTTTTTTGGTTGTAGTTGTTTGGCCTGGGCTGGATTCGAACCCGCCAGCTCTGGTGTATGTGGCTAGCACCCTAGCTGCTGACCTATAGGCACCGAGCCTACAAGTTTGTTTTAAATAAGTCACATAGATCCCACACCTACTCCAACAGGGAGTCCCTCTGCACGTCAGAGACACACCAAATGGCAGGGAACAGTGGGTCTGAGACTCCAAGACTCAAGGAATAATATTTCCAAAAAATAGGTACAATAAAGATTGAGATTGGCACCCTGAGTTCTTTCACTCCGTCCTAATGCTGCCTTGGAGAGCTCCACGTGCCATAGTGTCATGCTGCCAGGGACTTGGTGTACCCTGGAAGTTAGCCTTGACCAGCAAGGACTTCTGGAGCTTGTATGCAGGGGAGCTACCCTTGTTAGCTGAGGCTTTTGGCAGAAGCTGGGCTGGCTCAAGTGGTATGTCACATCACGGGCCAGTGCAGCGGGTCAGAGAAATGCAGTCTTTTGTTCTGGGTAAAAATGGAGACAACAGATTTGCTCTCTTGCTCTAAATGAGAATGGGGATTACTGTTTGCTGTTGAAAGTTTTGAGAAATGTCACATTAGGCTGGTTCACTTACCTTCTTGTGGGATTTAGAAACAAGTTAGTGCTTGATTTGAAAAATCAAAAGAAAATTCTCTAAGCTGAACCTGTTATTTGCGTACTCTGCTTACCCACGAGAATGTGTCCAGAGTGACCGACAAAACAAGGCCTTGCCTTCATTAGCAGTGACATTTGGGCGCCCTCCTGGTACAGCGCGAGGGCATGAGATTGTAGTTGTGTCCCCATGGGTTTATTAAAATGAAAACATATGCCAAGCTCAGGGATAATAAATCTATTTTAATAACATTACTTTTGACAATAATTTGTACATGTATTTAAAGGTAACTTTCAACCCCCCTCCCCCACTCCATTACAAATTGAGGATTGACCTGCCCTTGCCAGGAAGTGCGAAAAGCCGTAACATCAAAAGTCTGCAAATCTCACTCAGAGAAGGGTGGCTTTACACTGTTGGGAAAAAACTAAGCATTTAAATTTTTCATTGTACACCTGTACATTGGTTTAGACTGAATGGCTCAAATTAAACAAATATAGATTTCATATATACAAATATTATATCATGTATAGGTATATTATATCTATTTTAAAAGGATAAAATTTTGAACTTTGACTTTGCATGCATGGCCCAAATCTTGTCTCACTTCCTTATTCCCCAGTGCCATCCTGGCCTTTGTCTGGGGGTGGGTAGGACTCATGAGAGGGATGGGTGGCAGAGGCCAGTGACAAAGCAGGCCACACGCGGGGGCCTGCGTCTCCGTGGCTGGTCTCATGTTCCCCTACATGCTTTGGGTAACAGAATTATTGCTATTCAGTTGTAACCTTCGGAATGAAAAGAGGGCTCCAGGATATCATATACTCACGAGCTGGGTGCCTCTAGGTGCCCCGAGGGGTGGACTGCTCTCAGCTAATATTTTGGGAGGCATGGGGGCTGCCTTCAAGATAACAGCATGGTCATGTCCTACCCTGGAAAGTATAAAGTGACAGGGAGTAATGGCAGCTTTCAGCCACATGGTGGGGAAAGAGAACTGTTTAGGAAGTGAAACAAACTTTTAAGCCATTTACTTTGGAGCCCACCGAAGAGGGGGGTGCCTAGAACGTTTTTACAGTGGTAAGTCGTCCTCTTAAGGGGGCTGGTCAAGGTCAGTTGCCCTAGGACTGCCAGAACCCCAGGCCTAGTCCAGCTGTCAGGGAGAGAGGTCCCTGCTGTCCTCTTCCCTTCCTGTAGCCACACGCAGACATCTGCAGGACCTGACGTTAGCTGTAGGAGGAACATCGTAGCAGCCCTCTGATCTAACCAGGCAACTCATCCCTCTCTTGCACCACCCCACCCTCCAGACAACAGTGACGAGCCTTTGGGTGGAGAGGCAGATAGATGCTGCTTGGCGTGGGAGCTGAAAGTGGATCAAAATAGGCACAAAGTCAAAAGGCAAACAAAAGGCCGAAGTCACCACCCGAAAGGAAAAGACAAAATCTGCACCACCAGCATCGCCACAGACCGGAGATCATAATTTCCTGCCAAACTCCAACACCGCGTTGGTAGTGACAGGAAAGAGCCAATGGAGAACACTTGGCAAGCTGGGGACACTGCTCCTGGCGTGTCGGGCCCACGTGTATATGTACAGGGTGCTGGATGGGCGGGTGCACGTCAGAGGGCAGTGCTCTCGGATTCTTCCTCCTCATCCCTCTTGTCAGTCACTGAGTGTCGTGGTGCACGCTCCCGGGGACTCAGGCGGAGTGTCGACCCCAGCTCTATGTGGATTGAAGGGATGTCGAAGTGGACGAGATCTGCAAGTTGGGGCAGGGAGAGGTCATTAAGGGGCTTCCGGCTGCCAGGAGGCTGGCTACTGTCAGTGAGAGTATTAGGCAGCAGGGTGGGGAAGCTGTTCTAGGGATGGGTCATTTGGAGGCTGATTTAAGCATTTTGCTCACGATCTGGCTGTGTTCGGGCCTCCCGATAAGCTCACAGTACCGCAGCATCTGGGATGGGGCAAGGCTGTTAGGAGAGGAAGGCTAGAACAGCATGTCCCGGCTAGAACAGCATGTCCCGGCTAGCCCAGCCAGTGCTTGGTTCTTGATACGATGCTCTGATATACGAATCTATATCAGATTGCAATTTGTTCCTAGAATCTGTAGGGATAGGGCTCCAGATAGCAGAAAGCAACTATTCCTTCTCCCAAGTCTAAGAATGAATGGGGGCACCCTGGGCCTGCGTCTTCACTCAGAAACTGCCACCTTGCAGACAGCTGGTGGAGGCAGAGCAGAGGGTCTCCCTCAGGATGCTGGAAGTCATAGCAGCAAGTCACCTATGGTCACATCCCTGTTAGGAGCACCACAGGTCATTCTTCCTGGTGAGATGATCAGGAAGGATGTACCTGGAGTAACAGGGCTCAGTGTGGCCATCTGTGAGTTAGCAAAGGGGACAGAGCCACCAGCAGCTCCATCTGTACAAGACTCTTACTGGACGCTCATATTGGAAACGGCCCTGGAGCCGTAGCCTTGGCCCTGGTGGACGCTGGTGAGGCTGAGCCTGCTGCTTCCAGGGGCTGCAGGAGCAAACTGGGGTGTGTTGAAGCCAGAGCGCCAAGATCTTGGAGCCCTTTACCCTGTCATGCTATCTCCCCAACTCTGCTGCTTAGTTTCTGGCCTTTGCTTAGCCTTAGGTGACAGAAGCAGTGGGCGGGCAGGGGAGCAGCTCTGGACCACGCTCAGGGCAGGGGTTTCTGACCCTGTTGATTTGTAGGACACATGTTCAGACTGAGGAATACCATACTGCATACAGACAGACATTCGGACACTGTCCTAATGAAGTCATACAAACATGGAAGCTCTGGGACAAAGGTCCTCCTCCATCACCCCACAGGTAGTCCTCTAAATGTCACCAAGCCTGTCTTTGTTTAGTTGCCTGATGGAGGAGAGATTTAGGGGCTTTGAGGCTCAGCCGGTGCCACCCACCCCTCCTACAGCAGGTGGCTCTTCTGCCTCCCAGGGTGACCGTGGTCCTGGGCCTGCCTCTGCCCTCTCCTTTCCCCCATGCCCAGGTGTGAGGCTGTGCCAGCCTGTGGCCCACCACTGTGTGGGGTTCATTATCGATAAGCATAAGCTCCACTGTTTGGATTCAAACTCGCAAATCTGTCACACAATATGTGTGTGACCTTGGAGGAATTTCTGACTTTCCCTGCACCTCAGCAGTGAATGAGTGACAAGTTTAGAAAAGCTCAAGACAGGCACTTGGTGTCAGCTGCCACACCGTCCTTGCTGTTCTCTTAAATAAAGAGACCCCTGAGAGAGTAGAACCACTTATAAAAGGAGCAGGGCTCTGGAGAAGACCTCACCAGCATTTCTGGGGAAGGGAAGCAGTAACTTCTGTTCCCCAGGCCATTCTGCCAGGAGACCTGCCTGAGTTTCTGCAGGATGAAGGCCAAGATGATGGGAAAGCCCTGGTTTCCTGTGGCTGCCCCTCCCCACTGAGGCAGATACCCCGAATTCCTCTGCCTTCTTTCACTTTCCTGCCATGGTTTTAGTTTTGAGTGCCCACTCTTTATAGGAGAAGACCAAGCAGACCAAGATATAAATGCTCCTAAAATATTTTAGTGTTGGCTAGAAAGGACCTGGCTGGCCACATACACCTGGGATGGGATGAGGGGAGCTTGGGCTGAGTTCGGCACAACGGGTACTCCAGGGCTTGCCCGTGTACTCAGACCAGACCAGAGGAATATGGACGTTAGAGCCTGAATCTGGAAGTGGAGTCTGTCAGTGCAAACTCACAGCCACAAGGACTGGGGTCCAGGCCGTGGGGGTGGACCCTGTGCCAAGCTGCACCAGGTGTGGCCTCTCCTCAGGGCCCCTTCCTAAGCAAAACACTTCCAGGGCACTGGGCACAAAACCCTCCCACACATCTGTCATCTGAATAGATCTATCACCCTCCACCTTCTACACCTGAGGGAGAGAGGAGGCACGGCAGGGAAGTGACTGGTGACCAGAAGGCAGGGCACAGGAGAGCTAGATTTGCCGGCTGCCCTCTCCCCCAGCTCCTCCTAACGCAGAGAAAGAAACAAGGCCAGTGACCCTTCCACGCCCAACGAGCTCAAAGGTCAGCTCTTCCTTGCTGAGGTTGGGAAGGCTGGAGGGTGGAGCAGCCGTGCGGATGGGCAGAGCCACATGCAGAGACAGGAGCGGAGAGAGGAGCGGGCAGCAGCTGGCCTGCCTACGGGAAAAGGGAGCGAGGCCGGGGCACCAGCTTACCCTGCAAATCCCCCTCACACGTATCCAAAACTGCGTCACTCATGTCACACAGCTGCAAGAACACAATGACAGGATTCGGAGAAAGGCATCAACACGACGAAACAAGAACGTCACAAAAAAGCTATGCCAAAATCACAGTCCCAGGTGGGCCACACCAAACCATTATGGAGTCTGCACTGGCTCAGGCCTGGACAGATGGGACAAAAGGACAGTCTGCCACCGAAAGGACATTAAAACAGAACAGTGTCTGCAGGAGGCAAGGGGCATTGTTAATCCTACAGCAGTTCTCAGAGCTTTGTGATGGAAGCTGCTCATTCTACTTCTAGAGAGCTCCAAGGGCGCTGTCACTCTTTCTGTTGCCCATTTCTGCTCCCAAATTTCTCCTCTCATTTCACTCATTTCTGCTCTCTTGAGTGTTATCCCTGCTTCTATTGCTCGGAGTGTGGAAACTATACCTTGTCCCTTCCTTGGGGTAGGTGGATGGGAGAAGCAGCCCCGAGAGCTGACCTGGGTGACCACAAGCTCCCCAGGCCAGTGCCTCCCACCACAGGCCCTTAAGGAAATGGCACCACTGAGGACTTAATTTTTAATAAGCCTCAGGATAGATGACAGCAGTTGCACATTCAGCATTTATCACAACCAAATATAAAGAAAGCCAGATCCCCAGATGGCTGTTCCCCATAATATTTAAATCTGACCCACGGCAAACACTGGCAAATTGGACTAGCTTTTTCACAGGCAGCCAGGAGCTGAACCCCACTCACTGCTCCTATCTAACCGAAGGAAAAAGAAATCACTCCTTTGGAGAAGGATGCAAGGACAAAAGTGGGTATCTGTGAGAAGTCCCAGTGCGCCCTAGGACCTGGGACAGCATTGTTTCACGTGGCAGTTGCGCCTGTGTGTATGTGTGGTGTCTGCGTGTGTGCGTTTGCTCCAACCCCAGCTGCCTCACCTTCTGCCACTTGGGACAACTCTGAACAGACATATGCCCAGGCTCTCTGCCCTGCGGTGAAACAGGTTGGCTCCATTCCAAGACAGAGCCCCACAGTTTGCCTGTCTTCCTAAACAAGAACAAGGCTCACATGACCGTCGTGGCCACCACAGACACACTCCTGACATGAGACCCTCAAGTGGTTGACACGTCTGGAGATATTTCAAAAACATCTTGTTTCTTCCAACCAGTGAATGGTTTTGGCTAAATGTGGGGTATGTGTGGGGGATTTCATGCTTACATCTTTTTTCTAAGGGGAGGGAATATAGATCTGCCTTTGTTTTTAAATTTAAATCGAAACTAAATTAAATAGTGGGTTTGTCCAATTAGCTCCTCAAAGAACAGATAGTGGAGAATTAGGAGGAGAGACATGTATCTTTTCTGAGATTGATGCCTCTCTACATACCTAGAAATATGTTTTTCTACCAAGTATTATTTTACTCATAGGGAAAAATATCTTTGGTGCTTATCCCCTGTTCTCCAGAGAAGCATTTGTACCCATCAGTCTCATAGGCTTTGTCCAGGAAATACCTCACATGAGGTTTCTGATGCTGTTCTGTTATCATAACCAGCTTCCAGCCTCTCTCCAGGGCTTACTCCAAAGGATTCAGAGTGCTTAAGCCCAAAAATTAAGAGCAGAAATAGCCCCCCTGGGCTGACAGGCTTAGTCTAGGAGAAATCCCCTAACAATCCCCTCTGCTCAGCCCCAGGGCTGCCCACCATGGGCGGGCTCCTGAGGTCCTTCTAGAAGCAACACGTGGCACCAGGATCATTTACTGTGGCTCACAGAGGAATGTGAGAGAGCACGTGGCTTGGTTACCTGTAGACATGCTCTCCCCGGGGGACATGCCATCCAGCGTGGGGGGCTCCACAGACTGGGGACTAGAGGCTGACAGGCTGACCGTGGGAGGCTGAGGAGGCGGCAGGGTGGGTCTCTGTCGGGGCTTGGGAGTGGGCCGTGATTTGGTCAAAGTGCTTGTAAAGACAGAAGGAGAGGCCAGGGGAGGGGCTGCAGCTGGGGAGAGCTGGCCTGAGGCCAAGGAGTACCCCTGGGGGTAGCTCAGTCCGTAGGGTGATGGGGTGCTTGGGGGGGTGGGAGACAGGCTGACTGGGGACGGCTGGCCCGTGCACTGGTCAGCCACAGCCCCCGGCTGGCCAAAGGGGGCCTTAGGTGGAATTGGTGCCAGCTTCTTTGATACTGAAAGAGAAAACACAACAACAAAACATGATGCTGTTAAATGAGGCCTATGGGTGTGGCCACGGCCTGTTCAAACACCCTAAGCGTTGAGAGTTGTCCCAGACCCTCCCCTTCCCACCCGCCCACGACCCCTGCACCCTGCCACTTGCCACGCTGAGATCGGCCAATACCATTTTTAAAAATTAGCCCAGAACTGCAAGTCTTCATATCTTCCCATCTGTTAACTAATTTCTCCTCCTCTTTTCTGGATTCCTGCCTGGATCTACACAGGCACACCCAGCCAAATTGGAGAGCACATTTCCCCTCCACAAGTGGTGGGCTGTTTTCCCAGTGGTGAAAGGTGTCGCTCCTACACTCTGAGGAAGAGAGTGAGTCAGGGAGCCTGGGCCCACCAGAGGATCATGCCAGTTCAATTTGCCACAATGGTTGGGGGAGCCCTGACCTAGGGCCAGGGCCAGGGCCAGGGCTGGGGAACTGACTTTCCGCTAAACCTGCCCTGGGGCTTCTGACTCCCTGATAGTGATCAACCTATCTGGCCAAATCCTCCAGCCACAGACAGCTCACCCCTCCACGGCTCCATCCTTGCCTCCACCCTGCCTACCCACCTCACGGTTTTTTCTTGTTCTTTCTTTTTCCCTCTGGGTACAAGGATGTACACATCGACTCCATTTCTCAAAACACATCATTGCCCCAACCTCCTTTGTATTTAATATTACTTCCATTTCCTTTTCTGTTTACCTAATCATCCTAAAGGCAGACAAATACATTGAACTGACAATGAATTGGGAAAGACAACAAATTTAAACACCGAAGAGATCTGTTTGATGGGAAGACAGGGGGAAAATAATCACTAAACTGTCAGAATTAAAGTGACGACTGGCTGTGGGTAGCTCTGATTCTGGAAGAAATTATCTTGTAAGTCCCCAGGGAGGCATCGGAAAGTCCTCCTCCACCTCCACTACCTTCACAGGACAGTATCTACTGTAAGGAGACTTCAGGTATTTCCCTGGCTCATTCAGTCTGCAATGTGTATAAGAAAAGGACATGCCTTTCAGAGTCCTACCAACTTGGGTTCAAATTTCTGTCCTGCTACTCACCTGCTCTGTGCCTTGGGGTGATTTATTCAAACCTCTTCTGTTCAATGGGAAGAATAATATTCTGTCTACATCACTGTAATAATTAGATGGATCATGCATGTGAAGCACCATATAATCACGCCTTATAATAAAACCACCTAATTTTCCAACTTCCCTTGAGCACAGGGGAAGTACTCTCTCAGTACCTGCTACAGTCACTCCTGATAGCCATGTGGTCAGGGCTGATGGGGCCAGGAATTACTCCACTGAGTGAGAGGATGTAGTGACATCACCCCATCTGTGATGACACTTTCCACTTCCAGGTGGTGACAGGAGTAGGCCATGATGCTAAATTGTAGGTACACTGTCAAAAGACTGAGTTGTCAAAAATAAAAAACAAAAACCAGCCAAGTGGGCCATTTGTGGGCAAGGATGGGGAGAGAGTAGGGAAGAAAGTTATACCTTTCAAAAGATGGCTCTGAACTACTAATAGTCACTTAGGAAAGGGACCTGAGTCATTCGGGTCCACATTGCCTGCTTAGGTCCCATGTGCTACAAAAACCCAAAGGCCCAACCTGTCACTAGCATCAAGAAGCTGACTGAGCCCTGGCCCTCCCACTGGACAAAACAATGGCTTAGCCATTGCCCCTGCCTTGTAGGACCGAAAGATGATTAAAGAACTCAAAGATGCACCAGCGAGTACGGCATCTAGACTCCAAAGTTGCTGGACAGAAGCCCAGTCATGCTGAAACACCACCACCACTTTGGCCTAACCTTCAAGTTTCTTCTGGGCCACCCACCTAACCGCTGAGTCTGGAAGTGCTGCTGCTGTGTGTCCCCACAGTGCCCTGAACACCTCCCCAGCATAGCAGCACCACCTCTGCATCACTGCTGAGTGTCTACGTTTCTGGACAGCACAGAGCTCTGCACAGAGTGAGGCTCCATGAACATTTATAGAATGTATAAGGAATAAATGGGGATGGATCAAAGGAGGGGGTGAGGGCGGATGGGGAGGAAGGAAGCCACTGTGGTCTAGAACCAGGAGGGCTGGGAAGGGACCCGCTGTGGAGGTCTGTGTGGATGGGCTGAACTCAGCCCTATTTTGCAGATCCTGGAGTTAAAGCTCCTCCTAGAAGTATGAATTAGGAACACATTAAATGATATACTATTTTAGATAAATGAAAGACTTTACAAAGAGATGACAAAATAAAATAAAAAGCACCAAAAGGGCTCAGATAAGTACACTCAGCATAGCTCCCGATTTATGAAACACCACTCCAGAGCATATCTTTAGCTTTAGAGAGTGATTCTCTGAAGAGAGAATGACTGGGCTTTTTACAATGTATTCTAGAGGCAGAATTCTAGGTGGGACAGGTCTGGGTCAGCCATGAGGCAGACCAGAAGAAAACTGCTGGCTGTCAGGACACTGTAGGAACAATTGGAGCTATAACCGTATGCCAGCCGTCCTGGTGGAGGCAGCAGTGGTGCAAGGCTGGCCCTGGGGGCAGGGGCTCCTGCCAAGAACCCCACGTGGCTTCTCTTTTCTTTTTTTATATTGAGACAGAGTCTCGCTTTGTCATCCTTGGTAGAGTGCCGTGTCATAGCTCACAGCAACCTCAAACTCTTGGGCTCAAGAGATTTTCTTGCCTCAGCCTCCCTAGCAGCTGGGACTATAGGCACCCACACAATGCCCAGCTGTTTTTTTATTGTTTAGCAGGCCCAGGCTGGGTTCTAACCCACCAGCCCCAGTGCATGTGGCCGGCGCCCTAACCACTGAGCTACAGGTGCCCAGACATCATAGGGCCTCTCAAATGGCAAAGGAGGGTGGGACCTGGCAGATCTGTGGAAGACACATGTCCTCCTGGACCATGAGCCCTGCATTGGTGGAGGAATCATTTGGCGTAGAGGAAGCACTGTCCAATATACTCCCCGAACAAGCCTGCATTTCCAAACAGTGACCTGAGGAATAATGGTGAATCAATCCCTCTCGAGGTTGGTTAACTTCCAAAAAAGCTTACTAGGCAGATGGGAACAGTTCTCCAAGCTGCAGGGTTTCTCAGTATCCATGGTAACTGAGGGAAAGAAGCCTTCAGGGGCTGCAACAGCCACCTCCAGCCTGGGACCCATGGGGAGAAGTGGTGGTGACGAGAGGGAGGCGGTGACATACCTTTCCGAAGTGTGTGAGGACTCTGGTCTGCAGGTAGCTGGCTGGGGCTGGCACTGGGCTGTGCCCCTGGCTGCGTCCCTGCACAGACTGTCCCCTGGATGGAACCTGGACTTCCTTTCTGCCCAGAGCCTGGAGAAAGTTCCTTGCTTTTAGATGTGCTGAAACACAAGCATATGGGGCGAAAGAGAACCCCTAATCTCAGTCGACTCAAGCATCAGCCTTGCCGACTGCAATCCCAGCATCCTTCTGTGCCCTGTGTGAGTGTGTCCCAGCCCTTGTCTGTCTCAGTTCCTTCTTGAAGCCTTTATGGGTGCCCCAGAGGTGAATGTCCCCGAGTGGAGCTCAGCTGGCCTGGGTCCTGCTCCTGTCTCTGTGGCACCTGTTTCTTGCTGCAAGCATCCCCGTCATACTCCGCCCTCTCCTCTCAAGGAGACCATGAACAGTGAGAGGGCAGGGTACCTCCTGTATATCCCCTGTATCCCATCCTCTCATCACCATGGAGTTCCAGAACACCATGACACTAGAACTTCAAGTGTTTAACTTCTACCGTCACAGCTTCCCACGGTGGAGAGGACAGTCCATGTGCCCAAAAAGGACTGTGGCTATGGGCTCAGGATGCCAAGCCTCTGGCCACAGCACTCCAGCTCTTTACCTACATCTTCCTCTAAGTAGCAGAGGAATTCTGGGACCCCTCCTCAAACTCAATAACTGGGCCTAGCAGATGGTGGGGCTGGCACAGACCCAGGCTACACTCCTGACCGTGGGCCAGTTCCATCCTAGTCCCCAGCTCAGAGAGGGGTGAGGGCTCAAGGGCAGTGAGGTCTCTGGCCTCTGCAGTGCCTCAATAGACAAAGGGGCACCCGAGGTCAGCAGGTCCTAAATAGGATTCATCCTTATGCTAGGCTCTTTCTTGGGCCTTCTCTGAAGCATAAAGTTCACATGGGAAGACACCCTACTTGACTCAACAGATCTGGGACAGCAGATAACGTGGCAGTTGGTCACATTCTACCATCATCAACACATCATCCAGGGATGCTACTAATTGTCTCCACATTCCCTCCAGTGTTCTCAGGCAGCCCCGAGTGAGTCTGCCAGGTGCCCTGGAATCGGGAGTTATCTATCACCAACCCTATAACTGAGCTGGATTCTGATGCTCTTGGGTGGGGCAGGAGTGTCTGAGAACCTAAATCCTTCCCAGTGGCTATTTATTCTTCCCCCACAAGAGCATCCATGCCTACCTCTTCCTTAAATTTATCTAGAAACTCCAAATATTAACCAATAGGGATAAACCACTCATGGCCAGCGTGGTGGGAGATTGGGGGCTATGCAGCGTCAATGCACAAGTCGTCTGCCCCATGGGAAGGAAGAAAGGAAAGGCCACATTCAAGGTAGTAGCACATTCTCTCCCTCTTGGGACGAGTTTTAAACTACACCAAGAAATTTCCCAAGAGGAAAAGGCCGTTTTATCCAGAGGAACCAGAAGAATAGTGATTTTGTTCTCTCCTCTGTTAATGAAAACTGGAGACAACCATGAACAAACATTTGTTTTCACTCATCCTCAGGTGCAAGGTCACCAGCACCCAGGCATTAATGCCAAATATCTGCCTAGCTGTCTGTATAAGCTCTGCCTCCATTGAGAAGAAAGCTGAACAATTACAGAAAACAAAACAAGCAAATTGGAACATTGCTTCTAGTGGGGTGACAGAGTCTTCTTCCTTCCTTTGGATAGACAAGACTTCTATCCAGGGACTCGAAGATTGAGCTCTTCCTTCTTCCCCTCCCACATGAAACAATTTCCCCAGCAGAGAAACAAGCATTTACCTACTTAGCCCGGTCCTTTCTTGCCAGCATAGGTGTAGCTGACCCAGTGGGGAGAGGTGGGGTGAGGGGTGGTTATATTAGGAGCTAGATGAAGGAGGTGTGGTTAAGGCACATGTGAGGACAGGTTAGTTCTGGGGCTACATGGCTCAGTCGGTGAGCTGGGTGCCAGAAGCAGGAAGCAGAGTTTGGGGATGGCATTAATGCTAAGCAGTTTGAGCAGGATGAGGAGGCAAAGCCTGGCTGGACAGGGTCATCACCAGGCCCAGCAGGTAACAAGCTGAAGCTGAGGCCTGGGGTGGGGCAAAGGCAGGTGGGGCCAAGGCAGAGGGAAGGAAGGGCCTGCCACCCTCAGGGGAGGGGCAGCCGTAACAGGAATCCGGCCACTGCAGGAAACATCATCTGTGCTGCAAATGTCCAGGAAACAGAAAACAAACAAACAAAAAAAAAATGGAACACCCGTTTGTATTGGGAAAAATCCACATGGAGAGAGAAAAAAAGAGTGGTATAAAACAAATAAGAACAAGAACACTCAAAAAAAGCTGCAAAACCAGTCAACCCAGGCAAAGGGGAAGGAGAGACATATGGCTGCAGGGCACTGAGACTGACCTTTTCAATAAGGTGAACCAGGAGGTGATGGTCCCTGCCCAGGGGTGACTCTGCAAGACATTCCTGGAATGCTTTCAGAGCCTAGGAGAACCTGTCTTCAAGGGGCAATTTTTAGAAATGTCATTTATGTGCCAAATGCCATATGGCACCAAGTCTCCTTTATAAAGTGGGAAATGAGGATGACATCAGTGAGTGTCCTTACAGGGAAGGATCCCAGCCCGCCACCTTTCCTCGTGTCCTTCTCCTCCTTGTCAGCCACACTGGCCCTCCACACTTGTGCTCTGCTTCTCCACTGAACTCCACCCGCCTCTGTACCTCTCAAGTTCACAAGGCCAGCAAGTACACAGCCAGGGTCACACCCCCTCTGAGCTGAAGCCTTTAGCAAAAACCGCAGAACACCCAGTATCTAAGACCATCCATTTTTCCCTTTGTCATTTCCCAATTCCACAGAGAAAATACTTCCTACTCATTAAATAAATTAAAAGTCTATGACCCTCCCATTTAGAGAGTTGGCATAGACATATGTGTGTGTGTGTGTGTGTGTGTGTGTGTGTGTGTACAAAGACTTTGGTTAGAAGGTTCAGCTTCCCAAAGTCTCCAACATTTTCCTGGCAGTGGTGATGGAGGCATGCCAGGCCCCTAACAGGAGGCAAGCAGCATATGATTTGAAGAAGCTTTTCTAGTTTTCTGAATTGCTGTTTGAGAACAAATGCAAACAGACAGCAAAGTTGTTTCACAGTGCAATTCCCACATCCAGAGTCTCTCCCCCTCCTCAGGGCAGGGCCGGGTACTGAGTTCTGTAATCACTCCTTACCACCTGTTTGCTCACTGAAATGATAAAATTCCTTAAGGCCAGTGACTGTATTTTCATCTTTGGATTGAAAGATTAAGTTTTCAGTTAATGTTCACAAAACTAGCCATGGGATGGACTTCTCTCCCTCTTTTCCTTTCCCTAAAAGAACGGAATACATCTGTGCAACAGCTGCAAAGGTCACAGGTCGCAATGGTTGCTTTGCCCTCCCTCCTTCCTGGATTTGCACCCATATTAGCAGCAAAAATGGCTGCTACACATCTAAAGAAAGAGGAGAAACACCAACATTCTAAATTTCAAAATAGTGTTCAGTCACACACACCCCCCGCATCTGTGGTTTCAAACTTTCTGCTGTTTCATTTACCTACAGTTAACTGTGGCCTGAAAAATAGGTGAGTACAGTGCAAAAAGATATTTTGAGAGAAAGACCACAGGTGCAGAACTTCTATTACAGTACAGTGTTATTCTTGTTCTACTTTATTATTACTTATTTGGTCTTACTTGGGCCTGATTTATAAATTAAACTTTATCACACTACCCAGGGTGACAGTTTGAAACTGTCTCAAAAAAATAAAAAATATAAATTTATCATAGGTATCTATGTATAGGAAAAAACATATTATAGTAGAACCTCTGTAAGTGGACCACAGAGTCAGCATATGTAGGTGGTCAGCACCAGGAACCAGGCTTCCCGGACTGACACGTACACGGGGTCCGCGTCCTGTCTGTGAAAATCAGGTCAACTTAAGGAGGTGGTCATTGTAGGTAGGTGGCCAGCTATGGAGGTTGCACTGTACATGGAGATTTCGGACGCACACCAGAGGTCATGGACCGGGTAAGGGGGGTGGGGGCGGCGCTGTAATTATAAAGGCAGAGGAAGGGAAATAGCGACTGGGGAACGTCAACTGCCCCTCTGTATGTCTGCTTGCGATGCAATTCTTGGAAAGTCTGGACTTCATCGGGTAATCCAGGGAGCTGCGGATCACTTAATATGGTGCCAGAGCGATACGGAAAGCCAAACATGCGAGCTTAGAGATTGGGGTGTGGAGGCACCCAATCCAAGAGGCCTGGAGCGCAGCAGCCGACCCCCTCTCGCCCCCTGGCCCCGGCACAGCGCACAGCCCGCGGGACCGCAGCGGCCCGTGCTTACCTGGCGCGCTCGGGCCCCGCCTGCAGGCCCCCGCCGGAAGGAGAGAGCGCGGGCGGTGGCGCGGGGCTGTCCAGGGGCTGCTCCGGCAGCGGCGACGGCAGCGACGGCGGTGGCGCGTTGAGCTCTGTGGGCGGGGCGGGCGGCTGCATGGAGGGCGGGGCGCATGTCGCTTTCCGACCAGCAGAGGAGCCTCTTCGAGCCACCCAAGAGGTGTCCATGACCCTCACACCCATGCTGGCGAGGGACACAAAGACACCTGCTTACCCACGCGTGAAGACAGGGGACAGGGGCGAGGCTCCCCCCCTCGAAGCGGAGACATTCAAGCAGGTCGGTGTCAGGAGGCAGCAGCGCAGCCTTAGCACCCAGGGCCGGGAAGCGACGCGCTGCGGGCAGCGCTCCGGGCGCCCGGCTGCTCAGGGTGGCTGAGACCCGCCCTGGGCAGCCCAGGCTTGGCCAGAGCGACCCTCTCATGGCGGCAAGGAGCAGGGCACAGGTGCAGCAGCGCTGGCGTCCGCAAGCTGCGAGTCAACCCCAGCTGGCCTTAGGATAATGGCCTGACGAGCTCCCCGGGGGGTAGAATCCAAGCCTTCCTCCGCCAACTGTTGGGAGTATGGGGAGTGGGGGCCGCTCACTCCTCCCCAGTGGGGGCCACACTGAGCTATAGAACATGGAACTGATCAGCAGGAGATAACTCAATAAATACACATCCTTGTGAGGTGGGGTCTAGTTAAGTAGCTCTGCTGCTCCCAGGAACCCTGGCCAAGTCACATCTCTGCCGGCCACTCCTGCTTTTCTATACAGCAGGGAAGGGGCTGCTAATCCTGTGGGCCCTCTGGGCTCAGATGATGTTTTCCTGATGGGCTCACAGCTTCAAGTAAGCCCGCCAAGCAGCCACACACTGCGCATTCACCCTCTCAAGGAGCTCACTAGGACGCAGAGCTGGCTGAGTGTAAGAGCCTGAAACGGCCTCAGAGCTACCAGAGGATACTGTACCTTTGGATTTTCCTAAGGCTGCAGGGACAGAAACATACAGATATTAGTGTCAAAAACGTCTACATCTTCTTTTGGACATAAAGGTTGTTCTTTCTGCACGGAGTCTCTTTCCACGTGGTCAGGGTCCTGGGGTGGGGTTGTTATGGGGCTATGACATTACAACTGGGTTGGGTTCAAGTTCAAGTGACTCTTCTATTTGTGTGGGTGAAACTCATGCTATCCCTGGTGCACAGGGGAATATGGAGAATATTGGAAGATCTGTGGGTGTAATGCGGAGCACAGGAGGCAGAGGGAGAAAGACACTGGCAGAAACAACCTGCTCACTTCTGCATTATTGGGCCTAGAAGGGAGCTGAGCTTCTCTGGTGCAGGAGGCATTGGTACTAAGATCCGTCATTAAGGGCTCCACTGACTAAGAAGAGCTCACGTTTCTAATACTAAGGGAAGGATGCACATTCACGCTGGGAGAAGACACACACTCCCGGCCAGCACTGATCTCTATGGCTTATGCACAGCGGGGCAGGGTTATGACTGTCACACACTCACTCTCACCTTTCCCCTACCAAATGGTCATCTACACTGGTCAGAAGAAAAAAGCTATTACACCATAACACCCTGCCCACCTACAAAGGACACCTTTACCTTGTAGAAGTATGGCAAGATTGAAAAAAAAAAAAAAAAACAGTTCAAGTATAGAGATTTGGCTGTAGTGGGTAGGATTTGGGTCCTTTAAGGAACTGTGCCTCAGGAGGGAGCCTGCAGTGAGGGGCAAGGAAAGGAAAGTGATATTGAAAACAGCACACCCTGCAGTGGGACAACTTCCTGACACCTCTCTGCCTTAGGGTCACCAGAGAAGGGTCCATGTCTACTGCCATTGTCAGAGCTTCTCGTGGTCCCTGGATGGCTTCAGGAGTCATCTGGGATGGGGGAAGGGGAGGGATGTGTCTTTCCTAAACCCATCACCTTTTAAGTCATCTTGGGTCTGAGAACCTTGCTCTATAAATGTTTTCTATAGGATGCCCAGAAATACTCCTGGAGGCCACTTAAGATTGGGGGAGTGTCCAGTTCTGCACCCTGGTGGACAGCAGAGGATTGTCTGTTTGAGGATTGTCAAACTATGCTCTCTAGGCATCAGAAATTATCAGCATGGAAAGAACAAAAAGCCCAACACTTCACTTGGGAAGGGAACTGATCCACTAAGTTGCAGTGGTTGGTGAGGGTGGCAGGTGTGCAAGATGTTTCCTGTGGTGAACAGCTAAAGGAGCCCTAAAGAATGTAAGCCCCTCACATCTTCTCTTCCTTGCCCCATTCTCTTCTCCTTGGAAAGCTTTTTCCCACTTTGGGGGAAGCCTGGGCCAGAGCTGGTGGGGGATGCCTTCTATTTCTGGTGTCATCTTCTGGCAATAGTAACCTCAGACACCAGGCTCCCCACTGATCTTTCCCTGGTTTTTAGTGAGGGAAGGTGCCGGCCTGGGCATGGGGTAGGTGCCAGGTAAGACCTGATAAGTATCACTGGCAAAATGTCAGCAACAGAGAAATACTGGCTCAATGTACCACCCCTGTTTTGCTACAGAGACTGTAGTGCTGAAGGGCATTACCAATTCCCCAGCTGAAATGACCTTCTCATGGGAGGCAGCACCCACATCAACAGGGAACGCCCACTGACTGCTCACTAGCATTTTCAAACAATAACACAACCTTTACAGAATCGTCACAGAGGCAGCACCAATGCTCCTGGAGGCCTGAACGTACATTTAACCTTCCGAATGTCTAGATAAAACTCAACCCAAAGACAGAAATTATAACACTGCTCAGCATGCTGCCAAGAAAGGGACAGATGGGAGCATCCAACCAGAAAGTTTTATCAGCATTTCACACATTTCTGTTCATTATTTTATCACATACAGAAGCAACAGCAGCCGGCATCAAAGAACTGCTTGTGTTTCTTAAGAGAGGAGCAAAACGGACATGGAATTAATTAAAAACAATTGACTCCGGTAGGAATGACTGTATGGATACCCAAGGCCAGTCTGGATGTCAAAGATAAAACTCGAAAGCAACATGGCTTTCGGATCTCTTTATAGCTGAATCAAGGTGAAGGCAAGAAGCCTGAGGCCAGGAAAGATCTCCAAGAAGCAAAGAGTTTGGAAATCAGTAAGCAGGAGGCAGAGTCCAGGAGGTGACCTGAGGCAAGCCTCTCTCCTGGCAGGAGGTGGACAGGCTGTGGAATTTGAGGGTCTGATCTGAGATGTTCATTACCGACTACTCTCTCAGGGTGAGGAGACAGCGACAGGCATCCCAGAGCTGTCACTGCTCCCCATTGAGATTCATAGAGGGTGAGCCAGATGACAAGTCTTCACTTTGGCAGGGAAGCCCCACTGCGGTCCCAGCTGCATGGCTGCGGTCCCTGCTGCTTACCAGTGCCTTATGTGTGCATGGCATTTCTCATAATGCACACTTCTGCATTTTTCACAAGACTGTATCACAGAATAGGTTCTGGAATGACCCAGGCCTACGGTCCCAGTTAACACATTGCTGACTGGTCACGAGTTACCCTGTAACACAGACAGTTTCTAAGTAAAAATGCCAGTCAACAATGTGTTACCCTAGCAGCTGTTCCCTGATTCCCTGCTCCCAGTCTCAATTCCCAGTTGTCCCAAACTCAGCCTATTTTATTCTTTCTCCCCTCCTCATCTCTCAGGTGCTTATAATACCGAATCACTTAGAGTGTCTAACCTCTTAACACGTTGCTGACCAGCAATTTTATGCAGAAACTGTCCATGTTACCGGCTAACTTGTGACCGGTCAATGGTGTGTTAAGTATTCACTGATCTGGTACAGCTGACTCCTAATCTACAGAATGAGGCTATTACCTCCCTCCCCACTTTCAGCATTTCCATGAGGGTAACTTGCCAATTATTGAGTGCTAAGATAGACTTAGCTCACCCTTGTACTGTGACCTGGCCACAGGAGCTGAGTGGTCGCACCAGGGGTTGTAGTGGGGTGTAAAAGATGAAAACACAAGCTGTGTGCAATAAGAGGTCTCGCTAGCTAAGCAAATCGTGTTTTATGGGGCTGACAAGATATTGGCTCAGAGAATTAAATATCATCTTGATGGAGAAAATATAAAGGCCCAGTGGCTGGTTTGTGTGTAATGTGGTGATATGACACCCTTTCCTGCTCGGCACAGGAATGTGGGTTTAAATCCCTGATTTTCTAATTCCTAACTGTATGATATGGAAGAGTTATCTCTGGTTATTCTCTGATCACCCTCTGTAAAATCAAAGTAGTAACATATCTGTCCCCCTTAAGGTTGTTGTAAGGAATCAGCAGAATCAAGTGCAAAACGTCCTTAGCCCTTACTGAGAAATCGCTAAGTAGTGATGCCAACAATAGCACTGTGTCTTTATACTATGAGCCAGGTACATTTCATTAAAAGAAAAAACCCATTTGGAGAAAGAAACAGAGTGAACTCAAGTCTAAAATATGTTTGGCAAGGGGAAGAGGATACGGTATCAGTGCATTAGACACAGCATGAGATGGAGATATTGGGAAGACCCCTCTGGGGTTATGTCCCTGGATTTAGGGGGCCTGCCATCAAATTTCTTCCCCTCCTCATGCTAGCCCTAAACATAAAAAGATTTGGGGGTGGGTTCTCCCCCAAAGTAGAGAAGGGAACAAAGAACAAGGAATAGAGGTACTTATCAGTCCTTTTCCCCAAAAGTACCTTAGTCTTTTAGGGCTTGGTAAGTTAGATGGGCTAATATGGGTTTCAGAGGAGGGGATGCTGAAAGCCTACTTAGATGACTGTAGGCTTTAGAAACAGAAAAATAAAGGGAAGGGTCCTTACAAATCTTCCTAACACTTACTGCCCAATCTAAGTTGGGGCAGCAAAGAAGGCAAGGATAAAGGTCTGCTTGGCTGGCTGGGTGTGGTGGCTCACACCTATAATCATAGCACTCTGGAGGGCGGAGGTTAGAAGATTTTTGAGACCAGCCTGAGGAAGAGACACCCCATCTCTACTAAAAATAGAAAAACTAGTCGGATGTGGTGGTACAGTCTTGTAGTCCCAGCTACTAGGGAGGCTGAGGCAGAGGGATCACTTGAACCCAGGATTTTGAGATTACTGTGGGCTATGATGACACCACAGCACTCTACCCAGGGCAAAAGAGTGAGACTCTGTCCCCGCCCCCACAAAATATGGTTGACTTGGCTGAAAGGTTCTTTGGAAAACAAACTGTGCTGGGTGCAGGAGACCCAGCCAGGAAGGGCCACATATCCTGTCTACAGAGGGTTTCTCATACCAGGGGAGCCTCCTGAAGCCAACCTTCAGTTGTCCTCGGCCAGATTCTTTTGATTTTAATAGATTTTGTGCTACAGAATTAGCTCAGTTGCTCATGGTAAGTTGAAGACAAAATAAAAACACTCAAGTACTTAAGATTGGAAAAAAAAAAAAAAAAAAGGCTTTTCCTAGATGCTTCAACAGTGCAAAAGTAGGCCCAGCCCTGTTGCTGTCTTAAAAACACATGAGAATGTGGCTAAAAATCTGGTTCACGTACTATTCATAAAAAACAGCTAACCTGTACCATGTGCTGAGCATTGTTCTAAACACTTCACAGTAACATTTCATCATTTTGAGATTAGTATTTCCCCATTTTGCATATAAAGAAACTGGGGCATTCAGAGGGTCAGTAAGCAGAATTTGGCCTTTCGTATAAGGCTATTTATAGGGTTATTCTTTGCATACAGTGTGAGCAGGGAGAAGTAAGAATACCTAGAAATGTCTCCTTGATATTAGAAATGAAGTGGCATCTCGCTTTTAATTTTTATTTATTTATTTTTATTTTATTTATTTATTTATTTTTGGAGACAGAGCCTTACTATGTTACCCTCAGCAGAGTGCCATGGTGTCATAGCTCATAGCAACCTCAACCTCTTGGGCTTAAGCCATTCTCTTGCCTCAGCCACCCAAGTAGCTGGGACTACAGGTGCCTGCCATAATGCCCAGTTATTTTTTTTGTTGCAGTTGTCATTATTGTTTGGCAGGCCCGGGCCGGATTTGAACCCACCAGCCACAGTGTATGTGGCCAACACCCTAACCACTGAGCAACCAGCGCCGAGCCTTAATTTTTATTTTTTTGAGGTAGACACTCACTCTATCACCCTGGGTAGAGTATGGTGCTGTCACAGCTTGCAGCAACCTCAAACTTTTGGGCTTAAGTGATCTTCCTACCTCAGCCTCCCGAGTAGCTGGGGCTACAGGCACCTGCCACAATGCCTGGCTGGTTTCATTTATTTTTCATGGGGATGGGGTCTTACTTTTGCTCAGGCTGGTCTCAAACTCCTAAGCTCAAGTAATGCACCTGCCTCAGCCTCCCAGAGTGGTAGGATTACAAACGTGAGGCACCACACCTGGCCCAGGTTAGGATCTTTCAATTTATGACTCCAACCCTGGCTAGTGCCCAGCCCTTGAGATAATACAATAACCTTCTGTCCTTCCTGGATGGCAACCCTACAAACTTGACAAGAGACAAAGTCCTGACCTGGGGGTGGGGGGTGGGGGGTGAGGGGTGAGGAATAAGGAAAAGAAGGAAGAGAAGAATAAAAGAGAAAAGAAAGAAAGAAAAAAAAAAAACTCTGAAATTTAGGAGATCCCAGCTCCAAGAAAAACAGGTGTGTACAGGTAGCACACCCTTCTCCCTGAGCAGGAGTATGCTGTGGACCATTCTAGGTAACTGCTGTCAGGAGGCTAGCCGCCTGGGGTTTTTCCCTCTGAAGGATAGACATCCACTATGCCATGGTGCTATTTTTGAATCCTGGTCAGGAAGAATCCCAGCCAGAGGAGGTGTCAGCCAATACAAGGCTGCTAAGTGTTCAAGTCTGTAGAGATTTGGATGGTGTTGGTTTTTGCTCTAGAGATCAGTTACATTTGACAAAGGCCGGCCAAGAACAAGGAGACAAGAAAACCTAGCAGCTTCCTGAACATCTCCAGAGAACTTGGAAGTACAGGGATGTCAAGGCCCTAAGGCGGTGCCTGGGACTGACTGGGGTCAGCGGATGTCCTGGAGGGCAAAAATTCCTTATCTTACTTATATGAGGAGACAGGACCTGTGAGGCCTGAACTGGGAATTTTCTAGCTCTTGTGGGAATAACTTCTCAATAATTAGCAACCAAGTATCTTAACCTCCTCAGAAACAAAGGCCAAAATACTCTGAACATTTCAGACCCACAGCCAGCATTCAAAAATACACAAGTCCTCAGGAGAGGAAGCTGAGGGGAGGCCTCTCCAAGTTCCACCTGGACAAGGCTAAACCAAAACGTGAGTCTGATTTTCCATCCGTATGCAGATGACCCTCCAGGTTAGCCCATCTTATCAGGGGTTCAGGCACTGAGGTGAAATACAACATCACTCTTCCAGGATGTGACCCTTTCAGGGTTTCATCTTCCATAGGCTATTCATCCCTCCACTGTAGGATCCGCAGCCCTGGTTCTGTTTATCTCAGGCTTCATGATTTAATAAGTTGGGGAAATGAGGCCAACATGGCCGGCTTGTAGAGATCTGTGGCCTGTGACAGCATGGAGTGGACTCTAGGAAGTCACATACTGAAGAAGCTGGTTTAAATTGGTTGAATCGTGTGTTTTGGGAACTCATCAGACATCAGACTCCACCCCCACCCCCACCTTGTAACATAATAATTGGTGGAAACTAGTATTCCACAGAGCCTAGTTCAGATTATTCTAGAGCACTCTCAATAAAGTGTGCCTTTCCTAAACCACTAAACATCTAGGTTAAAGACCCAGAGCACAGCAACTCTGAGGTGAGTCTGAGAACGGGTCGCACGCTACACTGAGCTCCAAGGGAGACCACTAACCCCGGTGTTAATGTCCCCATAGACTTTTTGGGCAGCTGTCAACTGGCTCTGGCGGGGAACCTCTGAGGAGCAGAACATGATGGAGCTGGTGAAATGGGGCAGGAGTGTCTGGTTTTAAGCTTGGAAGGAGGAGCTACATGTCAGTCTTCTGAGACCTGAAGTGACTGGACCTCCGTGAATAGACTGATAGCTCCTGCGTCTGTGGGTAGCTTCACAAAGGTGCTGTCAAGGCCTTGCCACACCCATTGGTGGGTTTCAGGCCGTGAACTGCTAGAACTAAGCAGGGACAAAGGGACAGATGGACAAGCCAGCAGGACAAGTTCAGAGAGCAGGGGCCAGCGCTGAACGAAGCACAGAGGCAGCCAGGAAAGGGTGCCAAGGAAACTCCAGATGGAGATGGGGACCAGGCAGTCCTGGTCCTTCAACTGTGTCCGCAGAGTCTCACTCTGGCAACTTTCAGGGAGAGTCGAGGCAGAGAGGAGGAGGATAAGGGGAAGGTGACAGCCACCTGAGGGTGCAGACATGAGGCTAGGATGAGGGCTGAATCACCGATGCCGTTTCCATTCTCGCCTCTGGGCTTCTCCACAGGGCCCTCAACAGTTCTGGCCAAGCTCATCCAGACTCTGTCGCGGATGTGGCCAGTGGAGGCATCTGACAAGTGCTTAGAGTCCAAACAAAGCCCACTGCTGCCTCTTGGACGCCTCCTGGCCAACAAGCAAAAAAGTATAGACATTTTGGCCAACTCTTCTGAAAGCAGTGGCAAAATAATTAAATATTAAAGTTGATTATGCCCAGGAGTTGGAGGTTGCTGTGAGCTGTGTGATGCCATGGCATTCTACCGAGGGCGATAAAGTGAGACTCTGTCTCTACAAAAAAAAAAAAAAAAAGTTGACTATGAATTGTCCCCCTGTCAGAAAACAGAAGGGATGTGTAAGGTTTCTTTCATTTCTTATTTAGGACTAACAAACTAAGATACAAACTTTACTATTCTATAAAGCAATACGAATAGAAAAGACAATAAAAGAAGTAACCTGCACCAAAAAATTTCTAGGTGGCAGCTTGGTTGCTCTGTCATACTTGGTTGCTCTGAAGGTTGGCAGCATTAGGACAATCTGTATGTCACACCAACGATTGTAGAAAGTTTTGAGGTTTTGTTTTGTTTTTGAGACAGGGTCTGGCTTTTGCCCAGGCTAGAGTGCAATGGTGTTATCATAGCTCCCAGCAACCTCAAACTCCTGGGATCAGGTGATCCTCCTTGCCTCAGCCTCCTCAGTAGCTGGGACTATAGGTGTGAGCCACCATGCCGGCTAATGCTTCTATTTTTTTGTAGAGATGAGGCTTAACTGTGCTCAGGGTAGTCTCAAACTGCTGAGCTCAAGCAATCCTTCTACCTCATCATCCCAGAGAACTAGGATTACAGGTGTGTGCCACTACACCTGGCCAGTAGAAAGGTTTGATAAGGTAAAAAAATTATACCACTGGCTGGGTACAGTGGCTCATATCTGTAATCTTAGCACTTTGAGAGGCCAAGGCAGCTGGATTGCCTGAGTCCAGGAGTTGGAGAGAACCTGTCTCTACTAAAAGTAGGAACAAAAAAAAAGCTAGCCAAGCGATGTGGTGGGCACCTGTAGTTCCAGCTACTTGGAGGCTGAGATAAGAGAATCGCTTAAGCCCAAGAATTTGAGGTTGCTGTGAACTGTGATACAACATCACTGTACTCAGGGCGACATAGTGAGACTCTGTATCAAAATAAAAAAGAAAAATCATACCACTGCCTAATTCTTTTTCAGAATGGCACAGTTATTCAGCTCACAACACTTAGATGCACGTTAGTATCATCTGGAGTAGTCTGAAGACAGACCAAACCCAGGCCGGGCCAATTAAATCACATGGGAGGATTTGGGAGGCAGGGGCACAGGACAACAGTATCCTCTCTCACTCTGTTTTAAAGTTTGTTCTAACTTGGTGATGTAACAAATGTCTCCAAAGTTCTCACAAATCTTCACAGTTTTCGCAGGCCTGGCAAGGATGGCTTGTCTGCACCACACAGCACTGGCTGAGATGGTCTGACTTGAGCTGATGACTCCCAGGTGACTCGCTCTCAGAGCTGGGAGGTTGTGCCGGTTGTCAGCTTCGTGCACTGCTGGGGCTGAGTGCCGAGAGTTAGTGTCTCCCAGACACCCAGGGAGAATCTACAAGGCTTCTTCTGATGTAGCCTCATGAGTCCCAGAACATCACTTCTGCCACATCATATCTATCAGACAAGCAAATCAGTAAGGCCACTCACAGCGGAAGGGAGGGGAATCCGATCCCAACGCTCAACAGGAGGACGACCTAAGCACCGCCTACCATTACACCACCAGGCTCTGTGTGCAGCTGCAGTGGTCAGCTGGGCTGCCGTCACACCAGGCTCTGTGTGCAGCTGCAGTGGTCGGCTGGGCTGCCGTCACACCAGGCTCTGTGTGCAGCTGCAGTGGTCGGCTGGGCTGCCGTCACACCAGGCTCTGTGTGCAGCTGCAGTGGTCGGCTGGGCTGCCGTCACACCAGGCTCTGTGTGCAGCTGCAGTGGTCGGCTGGGCTACCGTCACACCAGGCTCTCATGTGCAGCTGCAGAGGTCGGCTGGGCTGCCGTCACACCAGGCTCTGTGTGCAGCTGCAGTGGTCGGCTGGGCTGCCGTCACACCAGGCTCTGTGTGCAGCTGCAGTGGTCGGCTGGGCTGCCGTCACAACAGGCTCTGTGTGCAGCTGTAGTGGTCGGCTGGGCTGCCGTCACACCAGGCTCTCGTGTGCAGCTGCAGTGGTCAGCTGGGCTGCTGTCACACTAGGCTCTCGTCAGCAGTACTGGCTTCCTGTGTCTGTAACAAGTACGCAATGTTTATAGACAAGAGAAATTGTTTATATCCTTCACAGTTCTAGAGGCCAGAAGTCCAGAATCAGTGTCACTGAGCTGAAAAGAAGGAGTTGGCGGGGCTGTGCTCCCTCTAGAAGCTCCAGGGTGGAGTCTGTGCTGTGCTTCTGGCTTCTGGGGCTGTAGATGTTCTATGGCTTGTGGCCACATCTTCAGATCTCTCAGCTCCAGGTTCAGTTGTCCTCCTCTGTGTGTGCGGGAAAATCTCTCTCCAATCCCGTCTTAGAAGGACATGTGTGATGTTACATGACGCTTACCCCAATACTCTAGAATAATCTCCTGATTTAAAGATCTTTATTCTAATCACAAAGATCTTTTTACCAAATAAGATATTATGTACAAGTTCTAGGGTTTAGGACCTGTTATTATTTTTTTTGGTGGGAGACATTATTCTGCCTACCAAAAAGATGAAAAGTGTCATTAAACTCCAGAATCTGACCCAGGACTCCCTGAAGAAACTCAGCCTCCTGTGTCATCATGAATTGGAAAGTCATCAGGATCCATGCCCAGAGTCCGGGGGTGGGGGTAGGGGAGTAAGCTGTGCTGTCTAGGACTAATAGCCATTAGCTATTAGAAAAATACCACTGATGCAGACGGAAACTTATCATTTCCTTCTAATTTTATCTGGTTCTTGTGCCCCAAACTTTCCGCCCTTTCTTAAGTCATAGCTTTATTAATATATAATTCATATTTCTTTTTTAATCTAGCCAAAAAACTTCCACAAGCTTTAATTTTTCAGTCTTTTCTATGGGTGGTTTGAAAGCTTTAAAATGCATTTCATAGATTTTAAAAGGCCAGAAATGGGTATAGAATTGCTCTCATATGTCTAAGATAACATAGCAACTCTGTGGACACAAATTCCTTCCCTTTCTCACAAAACACTGACAACCTTAGTTTTCTATTTCGATTAGAATCACTTAAGAAATGATCTTCCACAAACTCACTGCACCTGAAAATATGTGTATAGAGGCCATAAACCCCAGACAACTCGGGGTCACCCTGAACTGATTGGACTTCCATAGAATTTAATATGTGATATAACTTTAACAATGCAGAAAATACATTTTACTTCATGTGCAACAACTTACACAGTGCTTTCCCTACACTCTTAAAGTAGATGGTGGCAGTTTCAACTTTACATGGGAATAGCATGGAATGGGTGTATCATTTACAACATTCTTAAGCAAGACAACTTTATCAGAGATGGGACATTTGCACCTGTCTGCCCAAAGTAGCCAGCACATTACAAATACCCCAAAGCTTCCAGGGTGATAACACTCCCTCTTTGAGCCCATTTGGGTTGCTCTATGGGGAATGCCGAGAATCACGCCAGGTCTAGCAAGAGGATGGAGGTGCACACTTTTGATGCAGAAACACCTGGTCCCAAACAGCAGAAATTCTCTATTGCCTGGCCAGGCCTGGAGGTGACCCGCATGAGCATCCCCTCAGCTTACAGTGATTTCACAAAGGAACTGAGTTACTTGGAACAAGATTTAAAAACAAACTCCAGTAACTCTCTCGTTGTCTCTGTCTTTCCGATTCTTTTGACACACTTACATTTCTAAGAAGTTCCATGTTTTCTTTCCCCACTGGATGGAAAACAACAAACACGAGCACAGTGCACACAAACAGCTTCCATCTGCCTCAGAAGCAAATTATCCCCGATAAGTAAGGTAACAGAAAAAGGGATGCCACATTCTGAAGACTCCACCATCATTCCAAGAAACAGGACTAGGTCCTCTCTGCCAACTCTAGGTCTCCAATGCCAACGTCCATTCAGAAAGAAGGGCCTCCCTCCGAAGCCCTTTAGGCCATCGGCCTTTCAGCCAGATCTTGCTGGCTGCCCAGGGGCCTGTCAGGACAGGGGAGGGATGCAGCTACTTAACTTCCTATTGCCTGCATTTCTCAGACCCCCATCTATCCTTAAGGAGCAGCTGCAAAACTGCATTTTACCATAGTGATTTTTCATTCCTAACCAAGGTTTACTTCACTGGCTTGGCTGATCAACCAGTGCAACCCGCTCTTTCTGTAAGACATCTTCCCTGATGCCTGCATCGTCTGAACACTCCACACGTCCACATCCTCTGCCTGCCGTAACTGGTTGGGGCCCACCATGAGTCAGCTGTGCTCGGCAGGAAGCCTGGTTAGGCCCACTCTACTCGTTACATGAACTATACAATGTAGTTAAATATTTAATATGAGTATGGGGACAGTTGTTGCTATGCAAACTAAATCGAATGCACTTATGACTCTCTTAACCCACTACATCAAAATAGGTGCAAGTGTTAATAATAAAAGATAGGTAGCCGGGCGTTGTGGCGGGCGCCTGTAGTCCCAGCTACTCGGGAGGCTGAGGCAGGAGAATTGCCTAAGCCCAGGAGTTGGAGGTTGCTGTGAGCTGTGTGATGCCACGGCACTCTACCCGAGGGCAGTACAGTGAGACTCTGTCTCTACAAAAAAAAATAATAAAAGATAGGAAAACATCTTAAAAACCTGGAGATATTTTACACTGAGACTGCTTTGAGTTTTAGGTTTTCTCTCTATTTTAAAGAGACTGAAACAGGAATGTTAAAGTATGCAATTAAAGGTATTCCTCGCTGGGTGTGGTGGCTCACGCCTGTTATCCTAGCACTCTGGAACACCAAGGCAGGTGGATTGCTTGAGTAAACCAGCCTGAGCCAGAGTGAGACCTTGTTTCTAAAAATAGCCAGGCGTTGTGGTAGGCACCTGTAGTCCCAGCTAGTTGGGAGTCTGAGGCACGAGAATCGCTTAAGCCCAGGAGTTTGAGGTTGCGGTGAGCTAAGTAAGACACCATGGCACTCTACCAAGGGTGACAAAGTGACACTCTATCTCAAAATAAATAAATAAATAAAATAAAGGTATTCTTTGTGCAAGGATGTAAATGGGCAGATCTATAATAAAACTAAAACCGCTGAAAATTTGAGAATTGATATGCATATATACATTTTGAGTCCAAATAAGGTGATTATGTATTTTTTTGAATTCCCCTTGTTGACCGACTTTTATTTCTTCTGATGAGAACTAGTTGATACCAATCTCAACTGTGTTGGCAAAGAAGCCTGCATTTACTTCTGGCCCAAAGCGAAGCCAGCCCAATAAACTCACTCAGGAGAGTGCAGATGAAGGCATCAAGGCTGAAGTGGCAGTTTCATTGCTACCAGTCCTCCAAGCTGCTGAGAGTAAGTACAGCCTTCCTATAATTCTGTTTCTCTTACATCTTACCTCCACCTCCCACCACTCCCCCAATCCCCAATGCTGAGAAAGGGACACCAGGTCATACCCATCCTTTTTGTAAAACTCCAGCATCATGTTATCTGTGGCGACGCTGAGGGGCCGGCGGGCCTGCTCGGGCTGGCGCCGGTCAGCAGGGTCCATGTCTGGGGAGGGCATTGAGCTGTAGTTGGCATTATGGTTCACGTGTACTGGACTCCCATAATTGCCTGTAATGTTGAACTCTATCTCTGCAGAAAAGAAAGAATCGGTATAGGTAAACTTTTGGTCTGTCGCACCCTTCCTGGCCGGGAGAGGAATGAGCAGACACTTCCTTCACAGGTTACCCCCTAGGAAAAATCATCCTCCGGTGCCACATTAGCTAATCTATTGATGTTAATTCACCTTATTAACATAATTCATCATATTTAGTAGGCCAAAGATGAGAACACATGTGATTTAATGTGTTTAATAAAGGCAGGCATTTAATAAATGATGTTTGTGATTAAAAAAAAAACCTTAGTTATAACAGGATAGATGGATACCTTCTGAAACAGACAGAATTATCTTTCTCAAACCTCATGCTTCAGAGTGAAACCTCAGAGCAGTCCCAATCAAATCAGGAAAAAATGACAATGCCCACTATCATCAATATTATTTAACACTATTTGAGAAATGCTGGCCAGTGAAATTAGTCAAGAAAATAAAATTAGAGAATGATGATAATGTCTTTCTGGAAAACCAAAGAAATTAAAAAGGTTAGAAATGGTATGAGATTTCATCAAGGCTGTTTGTTGGCTGTCAAAGCAGTGCCCAGATGTACTCATCCCATCCTTTCCTGGTCAGTTGGGATGAGCTGGCTCTGCACAGTTCTGTCTTGTCTGCGAGGGTGCCAAGCTAGGTCACCCACAGGGCCTACAGAACCACTGCCTTCAACGCCCATCTAGTTTCCTTTGTTAGCTTGATTTCCTACGTCCACCTAACTTTTTGTGTCATCACAGAATTCTTCAGAAATCAGCAATTTGGAGCTCTCACAGTCAAAACACATAAAGCAAAAGAAAGATAACTAAACTTCTTCAATGTCAGATCAGGAGTCATTTGTTTAGCTCTAGAGCAGCAGTTCTCAACCTTCCTAATGCCGCGGCCCTTTAATACAGTTCCTGTGGGTCGTGACCCACAGGTTGAGAACCGCTGCTCTAGAGGATAGAGCACAAAACTATAACATTTTATCCTCATATCTGTTAACGGCTGCTGTCACACAGCCAGAAGCATTCCCTTAATATCTGTCAAACATAAGGTATGATACCAATTTTTTTTTTTTTTATGCAAACACCAAATTTAGTGTAACTACTGCTATCTCTTCAAAAGCTGTCAGCCTTGAAAAGTCACCTGCTTATGGAATGGGGCTTCCACGGCTCAGACATCTCTGAATCTTCCTCTTAGGGAAGTTGCCTTGAAAGCCCAAATTTGAAGCAGATGAAAAAAAAAATCTCGGTGCCTTTGAGCCTCACCATTATATGCTGAGGGGCTCCTTGAAGGACATAGGTTAAGGGAGCAAAAGGAGAGCTACAGGGCACCCAGGTGGTTGTAAGTGCTGAGTAAATGTTCCCATCCATCTCTGTTCTCAGGCTCCTTCCGCATCTAAAAGAGCGAAGGGTTTGGAGCAGAGAAAGGACCTCTCTTTCCTTACTGTGCTAATGTGGCACAATTCATAGACGGGAAGAAATCATGATGTGGATGTTAGACCAGGAGAGCCCATAGACACGATTAGTTCATACTGTGGGCGCGTGTAGGCTAGAATGTCCCTCTAAACAGGGATTAGAGAGCAGGAAGCTACCACCAGACCTTACCCTGGTGCCAGCACGCATTTCTGTACTTCTGTGTGTGTGTAGGAGAGTTAATTCAACAAACAGCTGGTGTCTCAAGCCTGTAATCCTTGCACTTTGGGAGGCTGAGGAAGGAGGATAGCTCGAGGCCATGAGTTTAAGACCAGCCTTGAGCAACATAGTGAGATCTTGTGTCTATACACATTTAAAAAATGAGCCAAGCACAGTGGTGCACAGCTATAGTCCCAGCTATGTTTTGAGAGGTAGGAAGATCATTTGGACCCACGAGTTTGAAGTTGCAGTGAGATGTGATGACGCCACTGCCCTAGAGTTGCCTGGCTGCTGAGAGCAAGCGATAGTCCCCAAACAAACAAAGACACAAAAACCCGTGGGCAATAGTACTTAGTTTCCAAAGCTCCCTGCCTCTTGCCCCCACCCTCAGTGGCTCCACGTACCCCCAGGGAAGAACCAGTCTGCGTGCTGGATGATGGGCTCCACGATCCCGACGATCTGCAGGGACACTGTGGTCATCATCTCCGTGATGTTCCTGTAAGTGCAGAGCAAGGAGGACGGGGTGGGGTTACCCGCCAAGGCAGCAGACAGGCCCTCAGGCCTCTGGCCACAGAGCCTGGGAAGGGCCCTGCCCTGGAACTGTGCAGACCAGGGTTTGAAAAGGGCACTTCACCTTTCAGAATTTCTCTTTCCCATCTACAGAATAGGGACAACCCTGGGGGCAAATGAACAAAGTCCATTAACAACAAAACAAATAGGCTGGTCTTCAACATGCCTTCCTTCTCACCACTCCCAGGCTCCTGATCTGCCCCTGGGATGGTCCTCCGGCCCTCTAAATCCTGACACTGGGATGACGGAGTGTTCAGGGGGCCTGGAAGAGCTTGCCTTACCTGTGCCATCACGTCCCTCACCCCTTTCCTCCCCTCCTGATGCTGACTTAGATTAGCTCCGGGAAGACTTACTTCACACCTTTGAGACCATCGACGACAACAAAAAAGAAGGTATAGAATTCTGCACCTCCTCCCCAACCCCGAAAAGAAACAGGCCATGATAGATATGGGATGTGAAAATCACAGGTGGTCAGCAGTTATCCGGGGCCCCAGCCACCCCGGGCCCCCTCTCCAGGCCCCGCAGCCCACCTGCAGCCCCCAGACAGCCTCCCCACCTTGAACTCACCCTTCTGCCTGTGGCCACAGGAGGTTGGGTCCTAAAACAATTGCCATATTACTAGGGGTCATCTTGTTTACATCTTGATATTCTGACAGCTTGGATAAAAATTTGATCAAGTATCTGAAAGGAAATCAGAAAGGCCAGCTTTAACTAGGGCTCAGCACCAGCCGTGTTCCCCAAGGCCTGAGTAAAAGCTTCTCTCCCGTTGCAGGTCTTACTGACAAGGAGACTCACACCACTTACAATGTAATGCATCAGGAAATGGGAATTCCGTGTTCCCTTTCTCAAAATAGAGAGACTCAGCCCTTAACTCAGGTAGATGTTGACAACTGTTTCCACTAACACTGGCCACAGAGCCATCATGTTTCCTTTTGTCGCAATACAGAATGACCATGACCTACTCCCCCTCTGGGTGCAGAAGTGACAAAGTGTTGGGGTGTTGCTGGCAGGGACATGTGCATGCCAGGAGTGGTGTCCCCTGGAATTACCCTCAGCTGGGCTTTCTGGAAAGATCCAATAAAGAAAAAAAATCAAACATAGACTTAGCGTAGGATCCAGCAATCCCACTCCTACAGATATATTCAAGAGAAATTCTGCCCATGCACAAAATTGAACACAATTTTTTTCTTTTTTTTTTAATTGAGACAGAGCCTCACTATAGAGTGCTGTTGCGTCACAGTTCACAGCAACCTCAAAGTCTTAAGGGCTTTGTGATTTTCTTGCCTCAGCCTCCCAAGTAGCTGGGACTACAGCACCTGCCACAATGCCTAGCTATTTTTTTGTTGTAGTTGCCATTGTTGTTTTAGCTGGCCCAGGTTGGGTTTGAACCCTCCATCCCTGGTGTATGTGGCCGGGGCCTTACCCACTGAGCTACAGGCACTGAACCTGAACATAAATTTTTCATTGCAGCATTATTCATAATAGCCAAAAAAATGGAAGCCACCCAAATAACCCATCAAAAGATGGACAGATAAATAAAATGTGGGATACCCAAACAGTGTCATACTGTACAGCCAAAAAAGGGATTACTGACACAAGTCACAACACAGATGAACCCTGAAAACATGATGCTAAATGAAAGCAGCCAGACATGAAAGACCATACGTTATGTCCAGAATGGGAAAGGTAGAGAGCCAGAAGGAGAATTAATGGTTGCTAGGGACAGGGTTGGGGGAAATGGTGAGTGACTGCTAATAGCAATAGGGTTTCTTTTGGGGTGATGAAAATGTTCTAAAATTACATAGAAGTGATAGCTCCTCAACGCTGCAAATCCATTAAAAAAAACCCCACTAAATTGTACACTTTAAAAAGGTACAATATAAACTAATGGTATGGGGTGGCCATAAAATTCGTGTGCAATTTAAAATAGTGTGCAACTTAAAATGCACATGAACTTCACGGCCATGATGTATGTACATGTATATTAATCTGAAATTAAATACATAAAAATAATGATAAAGGTGCCATAGTATGTGAATCACAGCTTTATTTTTTTAAAAAAGAGCACAAATTAGGCACAGAACGTAGCTCCAATGAAATGCACTAAAAATCTGCCAGGCCCTGACAAGAAGTCCCAGGACCCTGTAAGGGCACAGATTTTCTCCTGGACTCTGTTACAAAAGGCTGTGGTCCTAACCCTTTTTTGCTTGGCTCACAGAGAACTGACTCAGTGAGGGGATGGGTTGTTCACCTTCTGTCAGCCAGGGAGAAAATGCAGCAGATGCAGGGCCCTACCATGTGGTCACTAAGCCATCACTGTGATGAGTGACTCCACCTGACTTCTGACCATGCCTTGCCCTCCAGGAGGCCACAAAGCATACAAAGACACCAGGGACCTATGTCAAGGGCAGTGAATCCACTGGCTGGTGTCAGCAACACGCCATGAGTTAAACAGTTGAAGTGACCTGATTCTCACTCTTGGGATTGTTTTTGTTTTATTTATTTATTTATTTATTTTGAGACACAGTCTCACTATGTAGCCCTCAGTAGAGTGCTGTGGTGTCACAGCTCACAGCAACCTCAAACTCCTGGGCTTAAGCGATTCTCTTGCCTCAGTCTTGGGAGCAAGTAGCTGGGACTATAGACGCCTGCCACAACGCCTGGCCATTTTTGGTAAAGGTTGTCTTTGTTGTTTAGCAGGCCCCGGCCGGGCTCAAACCTGCCAGCTTTGATGTATGTGGCTGGCTCCCTACTCACTGAGTCATAGGCACTGAGCTGGGGTTCTTTTTATTAATCGTGGTAAGATGTACACAAAGTTTACTATTTTACCACTTGTAGGTATATGATTTAGTGGCGTAACATACGTTCACAGTGTCATGAAACTATCACTACCATCCATGTCCAGATGGATTTCATCTCCCCCCACTGAACTCTGTGCACATTAAACAACAACCTTCCCTTCCCTTTCCCCAGACACAACCCTCCTATTTTCTCTCTCTTAGTCTGGCTACTCGAGGTACTTGACGTAAGTGGAATCACACAGTATGTGTCTGGCTTATTTCACGTGGCATCACGTCCTCGATGTTCATCCCAAGTCCCTGCTGTGGCAAGAATCAGAATTTCATACTCCACTACATCCAGCAATGGACATCTGGGTTCCCACCTTGCTACAGTAAATGATGCATGTAAATGAACATGGGTGTGTAAACACTTCTCTTGGGTTCATATGGATTGTATGAACCTGTCATTCCATAACTCTTGAGACTTTTAACAGGAAAACAGAAATAATCAGGCAGATGGCAGCAGGTACTGATGCTAAAAGTCTATACACGAAGGAGCAGGGAGGGGGCGCAGCGCTGGGAGGGGTGCAGCCCTGGGAGGGGTGCTGGCAAGACAGAGCGATGGAGAAGCGGAGCCGAGTGTGAAACAGAGGGAGCCAGGCACGGGGAGAAGAGCTGCAACATGGCGGGAAGTAAAATCTTGGGTGGTTGCAAGAAAAGTGAGAGGCAGATGTGGAATCTGGGACTTGTGAATGCGGGAGCACTGGAGAACATTCTCCCACGCCTCTCCTTCCCATGGACTCACTATGGGTCAGCTTCACCCAGGTGTCCAAAAACATCTTGACCATAAGTCTCCAACATCTTAAGATCACCTGCATTCACTTCTGTTCCTTGCAAATCAAAGTACTTAACTAAATTAGCCAACAGCTAGTGCCTCCAAAGTCAAATAGCTACTTTCAGTCTGTTTCCTTATCTGCACAAAGGTAGTAAGTACCCCTGCCTGATAGGGCAGTTTGAGGTTTAAAAGAGCACACGGTGTAAGCCACACCTTGGCTGTGCATGCTACTTACCATGACTTGCAGCAGGGGAACTGTGTCTGAAGCCCTACAATCCACTTACCGGATGTTGTTATGATTGGCCTTCGGCAATTTTTCACAAGCGTTCCAGAGAGCCTGAAGCTTTTTATCTTGCTCCTGGATACTGGGAAATTGATAGGAAATTGGGTGATGATGAATCAATGAAGTCTCACTGGCAATTATATTAACTAGTCATCGTAATAGTAATATTTAACAACTAGGAGCCAATCATCATAACTGACCACATTGGGACATTATTATTTTAAAAACTGGTTATTATTATTTCCCTCTCGGTGCTCTCCTTCTGTCCTGTGCTTTTCAAACAGAACTTACTCTGCACACATCATATTTCCCAAGTGAACCTGTGCTGGGGAGTAGGTAAGGGCAGAGGGCAGACGCCTGCTCTGGCACAGCAGGGCTACAGGGTACCAGTCAGGGAGCTCCATGCTTACATTTGAGTTCCTTGACATCTGGCACAGAGGGAAGCACCAACCTCACAGGGGATTGTATTTCAGACCCAACTCAGCAGGACGCAGACAGGTCTGCCTTGGAGTGGGACAACTGGCAGTCGAGATGGAGCCGGGGATGCACTTCTTACAGTCTCCTTCCAAGTATCTCTCAGCCTCTGCTTTGTATGACTTCAGCATGCAAGCGCGTAATTTACAGGGCTTCTAAAGATGTGTTCTTTCTGAGTTTCAAGCCATCTCACACTGTGCTGGTGACCCCTAGCTCCATCTCTGACTGACGGCCAGATGTCCCAGCCCCAAACCAGACCTGTCTGTGACCTGCTAAGCTGGGCTGAAATCCAATCCCCTGGAATGCTGGTGCTGCCCTCTGGTGAAACTCAGCTTCACCAAAGGTTAATGGTTATCAGCCTAACAGCCTTGGGAGCTCTGAGACAACAGAACCTAGACCAATTCTATCCAAATCTTAAAAAAAAAAAAGGCTAAGGCAGTGGTATCTTAAAACTTCCCAGGACATGCTCAGGCACACAAAGGGTTAGAAACCACTGTTCTAGGCAAAATTACTGTTTCCTGGGTAGAGTGCTGTGGCATCATAACTCACAGCAACCTCAACTCTCAGGCTCAAACAGTCCTCTTGCCTCAGTCTCCCAAGTAGCTGGGCCTACAGGTGCCCGCCACAATGCCCAGATAGTTTTTCTGTTTTTAGTAGAGACAGGGTCTCATTCTTAGTCAGGCTGGTCTCAAACGCCTGAGCTCAAGCAGTCTACCCTCCTTGGACTCCCATAGTGCTAGGATTACAGGCATGAGCCACCGTGCCCGGCCTGGCCAGCAATTTTCAACTGGTGTGCTGCAAGAATTTTTAAAGATCATAATTAAATTACTTTCAAAACACATTCAAAGTGCAGTAAATTTATTCTATTTTTAATCTCTTTTTGGACCAACATAATTTAAGTGTGCTGTGCAAGTTTAAGTATAGTTCAAGCGTGCCGATAGCTGAACACTGCTCGGCACCAGCTGCAAAAGCTCTCTGCATTCTCATTGTTCCCGACACACCTCTAGAGTCCTTGGTCTCCCGCCAAGTTGTGGCCTCTCCCTTGGCACACCTTTCGGAGGGGCAAACACGAGCCACTGCCCACATATTGTGCTTTTTTTGTTCACGGCTCATTAGATGTTGTTAAAATATTTTTAACTATTATAGATAAGGCTAAGACCTTGTGCCTATTCCTGGTCCTATCCTTCTTTCTAGAAGGAATCACGGCCATCGGCCTGTGTTAGCCCTTCTAGAACCTTCTTTTATGCATTTACAGGTAAATACAGGCACTCCTAAAATTTCATTCTTTTGCGTTTGTTTGATGTCTATTTTCCTTTTTGCAACAACAGACTATCACACATGTCCTTGTTAACTCCTTTATTTCACTTAACAGTAAATCCCCAAACCTTTTCCTGTTAGCATATATGACTAGGTTAGAGTTTGCTCTACCTAGTTTTTAATTGCTGCTGAGTATGACATGCTCTAGATAGAGCCTGGTTTATTTAACCTCTTCCTTTCTCCAATGCACCTTTAGTAACTCTGGGCTCCTGCTGCTCCACACCATCACCATCCTGGTGCGTGCCTCGCTGGGCACATGCAGGTAGAAGTAATCCTTTGTGATGGATACCAAGCAATGGGGTTGCTAGATCATGAGTTACATGTGTTCCTAATTTCTGTACATACTTCCAAATAAACTCCAACCAACCCACAAGACAGTCCAGAACAAAAGGGTACTCACTTGGAGGCCTGGATCCACTCGTCATAGAGTTCAAAGGTCATAAGAGGTTCTGGCAACTCTCGGAGGTAAGATTTCAAAGCTCCTGGGTATGATTACAACATTGTCTGTGAACTGTTATGACACGGCAGAGACAGGATCCACCAGCCAGCACTGCCCACGAGGACTCCCTTGGAGAAGGGCCCCCCAACCACTGTGCCAAGATCACAGAGTGGCTTCCCATGTGAACAGGTGCAAGGCTCTGCCAGGGGCTGACAACCACATAGCCCTCTTACTTCCCACCACTGCCTCTTCTCTGCACACCCCAGGAGGCCTTCCGTCAAGGGGCCACAGCACCAAAGTCTAGAACTGGGCCCTGAGTGGACATGTCTGAAGCATATCAGATTGGCACACCACTGGCCCAAGTGTCCCAGACATGTAGCCACACAGCCTCCTTTCCCATGGGTCCCCACAGCACACAGAAGGTTTGTGCTGAGAAGGCGTGAGCTCCCACCTGCGATCGCATGGGGGTCTGCCGAGTACTCCTGCACGTCCACCACGCAGCAGTCCAGGGCAGCTTTCAGCTTCTTCAGCTTGGAGGCAGAGGGGGCTACTCGGAAGAGTCCCTGCCAACAGGACAGAAGGTCAGTAGGCAGCTCTGCACCTCTCAGGCGCGAGAGCACAGCAGACAGACCGCAGTCTATCTCCTCCTTTCCTCCAAAACCTCTTAGATGCACTTGTCCAACATCACTTTCCAACATCACAGCTACTTGTTTTCCAAATGTCTCCTCCTTTGTACATAAGCAGCTCAAGGGCAGGGACTGGACTTTGACCACTGCTGGGTCTAGTGCAGTAAGTGTTTGTTGAATAAATGAACGTTAGTCCCTCCATGTTGCATTTTTAAAAGTTACTTTCTAATCACTGCCACCTCCTCTGAGTGAACCATTGTACCTTGCAGAGCAAAAGTGAGCTATGAGAAAGGAAAAGAAGGGCAGGAGAAGGCTGGGTGGAAGAGAAGGCTGATGCAGGGCAGAGCTGGAAAGAAGCCTCCACATCACAGTAAGGCAATGTGGGTTAAAGACCTATCTATCTGTTCTGTTCCATTCTCTTAGCTCCCTGCATACTGGGAAGCAATCCACAGGCTGAGAAATATGCAGGCAGAATCTCACTCCTTTGATGGTTTATGGCCATTCAGACTTACAAGTTCCTTTAGAAGAATATGTTCCTGGTCTGGCCCAAAGAGCTTACGGCCTGCTGGGATTATCAGCTCCCTTCTCAAAACAGGGTGTATTGGGTAAATAGATGTGCAAAACTCTTCGACATGTATGTGAGAAAGCTACGTAAACACAATTGGACTAGTGTATGAGTGAGGCTGCCAGGACAAAGCCAGCGAGCTGGAGGATGCAATAGAGAGGCAGCTTAGAGCTTTCTAAAACTGTGCTACCTCTATGCAAGGAGCACTAGCAGGATCTGGTGATGGCCAGTGCCAAAGAGAGGGAAATAGATGTGCCAGGTGTAAGCCTTTAGACGTGTAAGACCCATGCGGAGGAGGATATAGTTAAGACAGCTAGGGAGTCCAGTTTTAGAGGTGCATGAGGAAAATCTGTATAGAAATATTGAAGAATGGCGGAGAACAGAGTGGTGCCTTCCACCAGAAGACTTGTCACTGAGGCTCAAGCACAGTTCTGGAATGGCAGAGCAAGTAGAGGTACTGAACAAGGCCCCTGAGGCCCCTGGGGTCAGAGGCAAGAAGGGGACCTGGGAGGGTCACTCGTTTCAAGGACGGCTCCATTGGTAGCACCAGGTGGTGACGTGGCCCAGGAGGCTGGGACTAAGTCATTGGGGCTAACATTGGAGGGGGAGGTCCCTGGGGACCACTGCAGGATGGGAGCAGATGTAACACCCCGGGAAGAAGATCAGTAGGTGGTGGCAAAGCAGCAAAAGTGGCAAGTGATGGTGAGATGGCCGCCACGGCCCTGTGCCACCCCCTCAGACCGGGGGCAGGAGACGGAGGGAAGAATGGGGAGACGGGAGAAGAACTTACTGAGCTTGTATTGTGAAAAATTGTTTGCTTATCCGCTAACCGCAAATGCAAAGTCTGCTTCTGTGAAGGTAGGTTACGATAACCGACTGCTTGCTTGCCTGTATCGGCCAACCCTATAAAACCCTGATTCTGAGCTGGTCGCGGCTGCTCTCATTACACAGGGTGACAGCCAGCTGGCCGGTCAATAAAGACTCTGAATTGGGTTTTGAAATTATCCGTCTGGTGGTCATTGCTTGTGCCATAACAATGGAAGCTTTTTAAGCAAGTGGGCTACATAAATACAAAACCAATGAGCTGCTGAAGGAATGAGTTGCAGCAGGATGAAAGAATACATTTTTTCTAGGCTATAGGAAACCTGAGCCTAGTTGCTACTACAGGAGAAGAGCTGATACAAAGTGGGGAGATGTGAAAGTGGCCGACTGAGGTCTGGCAGGACGTGGAATGGCCCAAAGAGGACAGAGGCAGGAGAGTGGGGGGACAGGGTGGGAGATGCCCAAGAGAATGCCCAAGAGCCGGTTTATACTGGTTAGAGATTTGATGATACTAATACATTAGTTATGATTTGGATATGGTAATACTGTTACACTTGAAAGCACTCTATCTTTTAGAGATACATATGAATGCATTCTTTTCTTTAATTTATTTATTTTTATTGTTAAATCATAGCTGTGTACATTAGTGCAATCAAGTCTTTTTTTTTTTTTTTTCTTTGAGATAAAGTCTCACTATGTTGCCCTGGGTAGAGTGCCATGGTGTCACAGCTCACAGCAACCTCAAACACTTGGGCTTAAGCGATTCTCTTGCCTCAGTCTCCCAAGTAGCTAGGACTACAGGAGCCCATCAGACACCTGGCTATTTTTTTATTGTAGCTGTCATTGTTGTTTGGCAAGGCCCAGGCTGGGTTCGAACGTGCCAGCCCCGGTGTATGTGGCCGGTGTTATAACCGCTGAGCTACAGGCGCCAAGCTTTGAATGCACTGAAATGATAGATGTTTGAGATTTACTTCAAAATATCCAAGGCATGGATTTGGGGGCAGGAGATGAAGGCAGAGATGAATAAGATTGACCATAAACTGGGAGATGGGATCATTATTTTATCTTTATGTGTCTATGCTTTTCTACAATGGAAAAAAAAATGGAGAAAGAAAAGGCCCAGTCCATCTCCCACCCTTTTTTAATTGGTAACAAACATGAAATGTCCAGCAAAAATGTGTGGTCAAAAGACACATTTATTCCCATTCCTCTCTGAATATCCAGAATGTGGACTAGGCCTAGCACAACGGAAGCAGCCACATCTATGAGCTCATTTGCTCCCTTCTCTCCCACAACCCTCACCGTTTTCCCCGCGTGATCTAGTGCTTATTCAGAGACGCGTACGTTGTCTTGGAATGATGAAGCTCATTGGAGGAAGGCGAGACTCATCCCCGCAACACAAGTTTCTATGTACCACCTCATTCTTGCATACTTTGCTCAGTGATAAACATGTAACAGGCCCTAAATAAATATGAATTGATTGATCAGATCGAAGGAAGATGAAGATGTGAAAACAGCCTAAGGCAGAGAGCAAAGTTGAGATCTGTCTCCCAGGGAATGATTTACAGGGCAATAATTATAACCATAGTGACCAATTTCTTGTAGACCTTTTTTACACGTGTTTTTTTTTGACAGAGTCTCACTATGTTGCCTTCGGTAGAGTGCCGTGGCGTCACAGCTCACAGCAACCTCAAACTCTTGGGCTTAAGTGATCTTTTGCCTCAGTCTCCCAAGTAGGTGGGACTATAGGCGCCCGCCACAACACCTGACTATTTTTTTTGTTACAGTTGTCATTGTTGTTTGGCGGGCCCTGGGCCAGGTTCGAAACCATCAGCTCTGCTGAGCTACAGGCGCCCCTGTACACTCGACTTTTAAAAAGTGCTCTTACATTTCTGTCAACCTTGTTTTCAAGATCTCTATAAAAGAGTAGAGATCATCAAGGTGAAGAGCTCTATTTTTAAAGTTAGGTAACATATTAAACAACAGGAAGACGGACAGACGGACAGACGGATTTGCTACAGCAGCAAATCACGTTAAGGATGAGGAAAGATGGTGGGAATAAGACCATCAATTCCTCCTGGCTAACTTCTCTCACAGTGCTTGTAACAGTGACAGCTAATGGTAAAGGCAGGACCAGCGTGTGCAGGAGAGGAGGCTGTGCCATCGTCCTAACACATTTGGATTCAAAAAGTCTGGAGCAGGACGACACAGAAAAGAAGGTCTTATCAGGCCTGTCCTGTGGGGGAGGAGACCTGCTCTGGCCACCTGCTCCAGCCGGAGGTGGCCATGCTCAGACCTACCTCCTCCTGCATCCCACACTCGAGGAGCATCGTCACACACGCCTCGATGGGGAAGGCGATCTCCCGGCCGCTGATGGTGAGGTGCTCCTCCAGGGGCTTCCCGAAGGAGGGTTTCTCCACCCAGGCCTCTGAGCGGGAGGAGTGAGAAAGGGGTCGGTCAGCAGTTTGAGATGGTCAGTCATGCTGGAATCTTCCTTCCAGATTCTTCTAAGACTTTCAAAGAAATGGAGGCCCAGTGGAGCCCCCAGTCTGTGGTTTGGGGGATGACAGGGGGACTGGAGAGGGAGGAAAGCCAGCCAGCTGTGCCCAGAACTACTGGGGCTAATATCACACACACCCCTTCACACACCCCTCATGCCTCCCCGTGGTGGGGGCAGTGTGTGTGCGTGCGCTCTACCACGCCATAACTGGATCGAGACACCAGCCTGGAAGTCCTAGAGACTCCTGTGAAGGGGCCCCGCTGGACAGAGCATAAGGTGAACACCATACAGGGAATTGGTCTCACCCAGGAAAGCAAGCAGAGTCCCAGCCCTCCCCTCTCCAAGGAAGGTTGCACTCACCCTGTTGTGCTTTGATCTGAGGCAGCACAGCCTGCAGGAGGGTCAGTGACTTCCTGTGGTACTCAGCTTGCACTTCGATCAGCTGGAAAACACAGGGCAAGCGTCACCTTTGGCATATGCAGCAGGAAGGCACTTATACCGGGGAAGGGGGCATCGTGCCCAGTTCCCGCCTCTAATCTGCCTAACCTGATGGGAGTGCATCCTCACTAGCCCCATAATGAAGAAGTCCCCAGTGGGAACTTGCAAGGCAGAAGAATCAAGAAGGAGTGGGCCCCCGGCAAGCCTGCCTTCACCATCACCCTGCCTAAGAGACAGGTGCAGCCATAGGAGGATGGAAATGGAAAACAGTTTAGAAATTCATGTGTCTAAAAGATAGACACATTAACGCCATTACCCTGTATGTTATCTTAGCTTCTGCAAAGTCAGTTTAGCACATAATTGATCAGAAAACTTGAGGCTTGATCCTCTTCGCACACCTCCAGAGGTAAAACCACTTTAGCTATGGAGATGCAGCCCAAAGAAGAGATTCTTTCAAAGTGTTTTATTTTGATATTCCATTAATACCAAGTGGCCACAATGTTGGTAAGAGCTCATGAAAACCCTTGAACAATAGCTACTTTATTTCCTGAACCCATCACCCTCCAAAATCAGACCTGTAGGAACGGAGGGGAGGGAGCCCCTGTTTGTGAGCTTGGTGTAGATGGCAGACATGATGGTCCCCAACTAAAACTAAAGCAAATTTAATATAATTTTTTTTTTAAATCAGAATATTGCAGTAAATGGTACACAAATAATAATTAGGTAGGCTAGTGAAGCTTGGAATGTCAGTGAGTTCATTAATTTAAGAAACTCTAAAATTAAACATTTGTCTGCATTGATTCTAGTTAAATACAAAAAAATTTAAATTAAACATTTGCACAAATAGAAACATTGGAATACACTTGAAAAGATACTACTACTTTAGAATAAACTTTCTAAGTCGGAAGTAAGGGAAGTCGACACCTTTTCGGGGTAGAAGGGACTCGTCTGTAAGTTGGATACCTAATGAAAATGGAAAACTGCTGCCAGATCACTGCTGTTCATCTTACTGTCAAAGCATTTAAAACTTTTCAGCATTTCCCTTGTTATTCTTCTCTTTTCCTTCCTTCCTTGTTATTCCTTCCCTTCCTTTCTTTTCCCTTCTTTAGATATTTGATGATAAATAGAGAGCTTATAGGTGGTAGCCTTTTATCCCCAACACTGAAAGCAGGTGAGCGTAATTGTTTTTTTCTTTTTTAATTTGTATTTTTATTCCCTTTTTTTTTTTTTTTTTTGGAACAGTCTCACTCTGTCACCCTGTCATAGCTCACAGCAACCTCAAACTGCTGGGCTCAAGCAATCTTCTTTGCCTCATCAAAGTTCTGGGGACTACAGGTGTGTGCCACCAAGTCCAGTTAGTTTTTTTATTTTTAGTAGAGACCGGTCTCACTCTTGCTCAGGCTTGTCTCAAACTCCTGAGCTCAACCTGCCTCAGCCTCCTAGACTATTAGGATTACAGACATGACACTGTGCCCAGACAAATTTTTACTAGCCTTTTTAATTTTTAATTTTAATTAAATTTAATTTTTTTAATTTTAATTTTAATTTTTACTAGCCTTGCACTGACCCTAGTAAACAGCCCTAATTATCTGCACCAGATTACTCAAGTTTAGATGACTCCGATCTTGTTTCTTCCTCTTTCTTTCTCTCTAAATCTTCCTTGATTGATGAGAGGCTAGCACATAGGCCACACTGATCGTTGTTTATCCACTTGTCATTGTCTTTGATAATAATGTAGATTTAAAAATATACATATGCATAAGGAGAAAGGCTTATCTTTCTATATCTTTTAAGTCTCTTGTTTTCACAGACCATGGCTTCTCAATGTCAGAACTACTGACATTTTAGACTGGACAGTTCATCGCTGTGAGGACCTTCTTGTGAACCGTGCAATATTTAGAAACATCTCTGCTCTCTACTCCCTAAATGCCAGTAGCACCTCCCTTCCCAGCTGTGACAAGCAAAAATGGCTCCATATGTTGCCAGATGTCCACTGGAGGAGAGGGCAAAATCACTGCTGGCTTAGAACCACTGGACTGAGTTGTAATAATCCTGAGGGTTGGAGGTGGGTTTTATTGTCAGGTCTTTGAAGAAACCCATACAAGGGATTACAGAAGGCAGGATTTGTTTTCAGGTAAAACAGTCAAAGCCCCACCCTCTTCCCCACCTGTCTGCACCATGACTCTTATGAACAGTCTTTGAGCAGTCTTACCTTTCTGGATCCTTACCGTTTGAAAGTAGTTTGCATAGTCAATTTCTTTGGCCACAAAACTGTACATGTCAGCAGACAGCTGGTCCTGTGCAAGGGAAAACATACAACCCAGATAAAGCATCCACCAGTGGAGAGTGGCTAAAGCCTGACTCAAGACAGCACTGCAGAAAAAGCCTTAAACACTGTTTAACCTCCTTTTTAATAACACTTGATATGTACATATATCATGGACTTTTCTCAGGGGCATTTCCATGTTTCCCAACCACAGCTCCGATGCATGTCAGTTTGTAAAGAACACCTAGCCAGTCATTTCTCTGGGGATAGGAACACATGTGCCACCTGCAGAGTTACAGGCAGAGCTGGGGCAGGGGAGTGACGTGCGGACACTTCCTTGTGTCTCTGCAGCCTGTGCCCCCACTCTGAAGCCAGCTCCGGCACACTCTGTGCTGTTGCCCTTTTCATTCTGCCGTTTCTTCTCTTTGATCATTTTACTGTTCTGCTTTCTTTCATTCTTATTACTGATTGGTTGATCATAAGCATATGGGAAAAAGATGGAAATGTTCCAACTTGGAGGAAGCCTGGGTAAGACAGGTGCACAGGGAAAGAACTGCTGACTCAAAGCTTGGCAAAATCTGGCTCATCCAATATTGCACACAAATCTAATGGTGTTAACAAAACCATCATCATTCAGGGCTCCATGGGATTGGGTGGCAACAACTTAATGCTGCCTGGACTCTGGAACGTTTCATCCTTTGAGGAGAACAGTTTTCAGTTCCACTGACTGAACCATAGCATGGTATAATAAAAGTACATTTTCTTCTTTTTTTTTTTTTTTAAGTACATTTTCAACATAATGTAGACTCTGTCACACTAACCATATTTGGGGGCATCACTAAACATAATTTCATATGATGAAAATTGAACAAGTCACATGATCAACCTCCAACACCCTTCCTTGTTCACCGGCTCTTGGCGAGAGACCTCAGAGAAGATGCTTAGTTGACGAAAGAAGAACATACACATTCAGGTGAGGCCAGAGAACATGAAAACAGCTCAAGAGACCTGACCTGGATGTCAAATGAATAAGCAGCACACACACCCACATGGTTCAGGAAGCACCTGTTTCATGAAACCTCCAGGAAGCTGAACCAACCCCACCACTCTCAATCTTTCCAGTTGCCATTTAAACCAATTCTCAGGAAGAAGCTGGGATATGCAGGAATAATGGTTCTTTTTCAGTGTCTGTAAAGTCAAGCAATTGCTGAGAATATTATTCAAGAGTTTCTGTACACAGGCAACAGAATCAAGCAACAGAGTTAAGAGAAGAAATCTGTTCTCTGGAGAGCTCTGAGCACAGACCAGACAATTCCACTCTTGGTCTAGTTTCAGAGAATGAAGAAAGAAGAAAATGAATTAACACTCATTAAGAATATTCCAGATGCCAGACACAATATTACACAGAATTCACCTCTAACCCTCTTAGGTAAGTATTAAATTTCCAATTTCAGATCAATAGGCAGCCAAGTTCAATGGTCTTATCTGTTGACCACTGTCTCAACATGCTTAGCACTGTAGGGGTGCAATAGGGTTCAGAGATGGTAAATTTTCTGAAGAATAATAAAATGGGCTCAAAGACCACCCCGGCTCCATTTCATTAAAGGATCCCTTAAATGAAGGCCTTTGAAGAATGCCCAGTCTATCAAAGGTTCAAGAGAAAACAGTTTGTTGGGAATCAGCTTTGTCTCTGCCATCCCTGCAGCAGCTGTGTTCAGGGGATGCCCATCTCCAGCATGGCAGTGGCAGTTATAAGGGAGATACTACTTTTTCTTTCTTTTTTTTTTTTTTCAGAGACAGATCTTACCGTATCCCCCAGGCTGAGTGCAGTGGACTGATGATAGCTCACAGTAACCTCAAACTCCTGAGCTTAAGTAATCTTATCACCTAGGTCTATGGAGTAGCTGGGACTACAGGTATGTGCCACAATGCCTGGCTAATTTTTAAATCTTTTTGTAGAGATGAGGTCTTGCTATGTTGCCCAAGCTTAACTTGAATTCCTAGCTTCAAGCAACTGTCACACTTCAGCCTTCCAGAATGTTAGGATTATAATCATAAGCCACTATGCCCAGCCAGAGATATTTCAAGTCAGAAAAAAACAGAGTTGAGGCCAGACACAGTGGCTCACACCTGTAATCCTACCTCTATGGGAGGCTGAGGTAGGAAGATTGCTTGAGACCAGGAATTTGAGGTTGCAATGACCTATGATGATGCCACTACACTCTACCCAAGGCAACAGAGCAAGAGTCTGGAAGAAGAGGAAGAGGAAGAGGAAGAAGAAGAAGAAAAACAGAGTTGAGTGATAAAAATGTCTCAGCAGGCGGCACCTGAGGCTCAGTGGGTAGGACTCTGGCCCCATATACTGAGGGTGGCAGGTTCAGACCTGGTCCCAGCCAAACTGCAACAACAACAACAAAAAAATAGCCGGGTGTTGTGGTGGGCGCCTGTAGTCCCAGCTACTCGGGAGGCTGAGGCAAGAGAATCACCTAAGCCCAGGAGTTGGAGGTTGCTGTGAGCTGTTACGTCACAGCACTCTACTGAGGACAATAAAGTAAGACTCTGTCTCTAGAAAAAGAAAAAAAAATGTCTCAGCAGATAGAGGAAAGGAAGGGAGCCTCGGAAGGACTCTTGCATCAAATACACATTTAACATCTTAGCATTTGAGCTTTTCTAACAGATGATACAAAAATACGCAGGAAGAGCTAGGAATTATAAAATTATGGCTGGACTACTGCACTATTAGGCTAATAATATGGATTCCAAATAAACTGCATTATAAGTAAGTAATAAAAGTGGAAGGTACAAATCAAACCTCCATTTATCCAGATCACTAGCAAATTTTCCTTATAAAGAGAAAAAAAAACTTTCATCAACAATTGCCAAATTTAACATATTTTTAAAAATCATGTTTTCTGATTTTGTAACTAATCCACACTCAGGTAAATACAAAATAAATAAATTCACCTGCAGCCTCATCACAGCCACACCACTATAAACACTGAGGCTAGTTCATTTTGTGTCTGTCTATTCTAACCAGACCTCTGTTTTTTGTACAATTAATTTACTTACAAAAAGAAAAAGAAAAAAAAAAAAAATGGGCCCAGATTGCTTTGTGGCTTATTTACCTCCAGATAAACATGCTTTAATGGCCACATGATGCTTTATTATATGGACGGACTATGTTTCTATTATTGACTATTATGCTTCTAGTTTTTCATATTATAGTAACAGCTGAATAAACATCTGTTTATATCTGTTTATGCAGGTTTGTGCCCATCTCTGGATTATGTGGTCCAGTTTATTCATCCTACTGATGATAAATTCTACACTTAAATGAATTCTGATTATTTAATTCTCTATAAATTTTAAAACATTATAAACAAAATAATCAATTGGGCCGTTAGGAGTCTGTCAGTTCCTTTTATTATCCATTGTCAGTGGATTTATTGTCCATTCTCAACTCCTGTCTACACTGAGCATCCATTTTCCTATGAGAGGTGTCACCTACTTTTTTTCTGAGACAGAGTCTTGCTCTATAGCCTGGGCTACAGTGCAATGGCATTATTATAGCTCACTGCACCCTCAAATTCCTGTGCACCTTCAAATTCCTGCCTCAGTCTCCTAAGCAGCTGGGACTACAGGTATGCACCACCATGCTTGGCTAATTTTTTTTTTTTTTTTTTTGTAGAGATGAGTTCTTGCTATGCTGCTCAAGCTGGTCTTGAAATCCTAGCCTCAAGCAATCCACCTTGCCTCAGCTCCCACAGTGCTGGGATCACAAGTGTGAACCACTATGTCCAGTCTTCTTATTTATAAGATTTTTAAGTGTTATTTAGATTGGGGAGACCATTGGCTTTATCAAATACTGTGAATACTTTCCCCCAATTTGTCACCTGGGGCACTATAACATTATGTGGGGATCCATAGTACTTTTCTATAGCTTTTGCACATAGTAATATGTATTAAATTTTTCTCTTTATGATCCCCTCCCTCAATCAACGATATAATTATCTCTCTCTCTCTCTATGTATATATATATATATGTTCAATAAAGAACATAACTTGAAATGTTTAATATATTTAGAATTTAGTTTGTTACTCATCTCAGATACCAACTCAGAAAAAAACTTTCTCAAATATCTAACCAAATGTCCCAGAATTATTTATGAATAGAGTAGTCTGTCCCTATGGATGGGAAATATCATATTTACCAGATGAAACTTCTCATATACTTGGATTTTCATCAGGCTGGGATGTCTTTTTTCCCTCTACTGATCTATGTATGTTTGAAATCATACTTAAATTTTAATTATGTAGCTCTTTAATATATTTTGAGAGAGTAATTCAAAGCTCCAATAATTTTCTCATATTAACTTTAGAAATATTTTATCACCTTTTGAAAAATTTATTACAATTATATCTAGTTACCACAGTACTAATCAGATTAATTCTGGGAAATTCAAATGTTCATAATGTTGATTTCCTCAGCATTATTTTATAATTATCCTGTATTTCATACTTTTATGGTAGAATTTAAAATATTCTATTATTAAAACAATTCCCCAAGATACTTATAAATACTGGTTTCTTAAGCACTTTTTCTTGGTAATTAATAAACCTCAGTTCTTATTACTGACTTCTGGCCTCCAGTCCAGCATGTAAGGAGCTTAGAAGTCTGTCCTAACAACCAGTAAGACACTGGACAAACTGAAAAATAAACTGTGCTTAGATCTGTTGGAGCAGTGATGTCACAGAGCAAACTGCTGCCCCCCAAATTGGAGATGGACAGGCAGGTACAGAGAATCACAACTCAGTGCAGCAGAAACCAGTAATGGGGTGGGACAATCCACAGTGTAACTGAGGACTTGCCGGAGGTGCAGTGTGGGCAAGTCTGGGGGGGATGTAGTTACGAGGGGCAGGGAGGTACTTTTACCTTCAGAACCTCTACCAGGTTCTCATGGTGAATTTCTGAGAAAAATCCTCTCTTGCTTACAGCAGGAGGAGGGAAAAAAGTAACCATTTGGAGATATGCTAGAGCATTCTCTCATTCTCAATATGGTCTGCCCTCAAGAGAAATTAGTTTACCAAAGTCTAAATATTGGGCTTTTTTCATTGCCTAACCAACCTCAGTTCCAGCTTTCTGTAGCCATTCTGTCCCACCTAAGAAAGAAATAATTAAAATCCAGAAGCACTGGTAAAATTCACAGCCTAGGAATACAGACTTACCATAAGAATGACACCCAGTCACAGGTCTCTAGGACACTTCCCCTTTTTGTACACCTTACGACTATATCACTAAAGATCTGTTATTGCTATTCCCTTTACTCAAAACATCACTGCCCACCTTCCAACAAAATATTACAAAGCATATTAAAATGCAAAATATAGATTAAAGAGACTGAACATGGATCGGAACCTTCATTGCAATGGCTGAAATCCAAAACACTGATACCACCAAATGCTGGCTGGTGGGAATGCAAAATAATATACAGCACTTTGGAAGGTGGTATGGCCATTTCTTACAAAACTCAACACCCTTTCACCATACAATCTAGCAATTATGCTCCTTCCTCTTTACCCAAAGAAATGAAAAACTTACATCCATACAAAAGCCTTCACGTGGATGTCTATAGCATCTTTGTTCATAATTGTCAAAACACACATGTCCTTCAGAAGGTGAATGGATAAACTGTGGTATGTCCGGAGAATGGCATGTTATTCAGTGCTAAAAAGAAATGAGTTTTTAAAGCATAAAAAAGTTCGAAGGAAACCTACATTTATAGTGCTAAGTGAAAGAAGCCAATCTGAAAAGGCTGCATACTGTATAACAAAAAAGATCTGTGGAAGGCTTAGAGGGAGAAATGAATGGGTGGAGGCAGAGGATTTTAGGGCAGTGAAACTATTCTTTATGACACTATAATCTATGAACTTTGGGTGATAATGATATATCGATGTAGTTTCGTCAACTGTAACAAACTGCACCACGGTGTTGGGTGTTGCTAGTGGGGAAGGCTGTGCACATGTGTGGGGGCAGGAGATATTTAGGAACTCTCCTTGTAACTCTCCATTCAATTTTGCTGTGAGATTAAAACTGCTCTAAAAACCAAAGTTTATTAATTTTAAAAAGTTTAAAAAATCATTTCAAAAGTAAAGGAAAAAACAAAAAAAAAAAGGAAAGCACAAAAGCCCTGTTTTTCAGAAGCACAAATTTGAGATAGAAATCTCTGACGTAGCCAGTTTTATCTACATTCTTCTGATTTGTTCTGTTTTTCCAAGTCTGTTATCTGTACATTGGCTTCCATTGTGTATCTTCAATGTCTACCATCTTTTCTTTCATTGTTTTTATTCCTTTTGACTCTTGCATTAACATTCTATAAGAAATTCTCAAGTTCTCTATATTAATGGCTCAATTTCTTGCAATTATTGATAATTTTTTGTCAATTTTGTTCTTTACTAAGAGCAATTTCATGTCTGTATACTTTTTCTTTCCTTTTTTTCTTTTCCTTTTTTTTTTTTTAGACAGAGTCCTACTCTGTCACCCAGGTTAGAGTGCCATGGCATTATCATACCTCACAGCAATTTCAAACTTTTCAGCGTAAGCAATCCTCCTGCCTCAGCCTACCTAGCTGGGACTACAGGCAAGTGCCACCATGTCCAGCCAATTCTTCTGGTTTTAGTAGAGACAGGGTCTCATCTTGCTTAGGCTGGTCTCAAACTCCTGAGCTCAAGGGATATTCCTGCTTGAGCCTCTTGGGGTGCTAGGATTATAGGAGTGAGCCACCATGCCCTGTCCTATTGTTCTATTTTTAAAATATCCTTCTAATCTCACTCAATTCCCTTTCCATGTTACTCGGTGATTTTATCTAACCATTATCTACTGATGCCTCAAGTCCACATTTCTTTGAATCTAGCGATTTATTGTTACCACCAGCAAATCTTTTTCAGAAGTGTTTTAATTCTTGGGTATATTATTACTGTTTTCTAACACAGAAAAACAATCTACTTGTGGCTACTTTTTAACCTCAAGATACTGAACATGCCCTTTTTTGCCCCTATTTCCCCCATGACAGAATCTTCTCCAAACCTATGTTCTGATATGTCTAGTGATGTAAAATCCTCTGGAGCTTCTGCCACAGAGGATACCTGTAGCCAACTTCAAAAATCACAACAATTAAAATTATTTGAGTTTGGTAAAGCCATCAGGCCAGGGAATGTTTTTGTTTATAATGTGGTCCATCCTCTCTTTTGGTAAATGGTTTGGCTATGCCCAGTCTCCTTCCTGGTACTGCTACCTGACACACCAAGAAAGATCCCAGCCACCTGCTGGCTTCCTGTTGGATGTGGCCATGCTGGCCCTGAGATCTCTTGGACTGTCCAGGTAGAAGAGAGTACAAGTAACGTAAGTGCTCCTCAATCATTCCACATACCCTCTTCCTCTGGTTAAGAGGGTATTCATAGTTTCTGCCAGGATCTTGTTCATTCACTTCCCAAGATGTGCCACTAATTCAGTAAGAAGAAGAGTTGTAGGTCAACATCTATGTTGTCTTTTAATCTGACAATATATGTTTAAGTCAGATTATGAGGAGGAAAAGATGAGCTTGACATCTCCTTCCAGTTGTCATCTTTCCAAGATTTAAGCTCAAATTTCAAAGAGCAAAGATTATGCAGAGGAGATGAATAAAAATGGAAATGAAGAGACGTAAGTAAAGAGAGAGGTGGAGAGAGGATGAGGCTAAATGAATCACATAGATTCTTATCATGACTGCAGCCACACTGATGTTTTGGCAGTCATGATAAGAATGTATGTGATGGAATATGGGGAGATAAAAAGGAAAGGCGAAAGGAAAGCATCGCCTTCCAGTGAAAATCCCAAGACTGCAGCCAGTCTCCTTCCTACACGCAACAGAACAAAACCGACACAGCCATCTTGAAGGGGAGTAGATTTCCAATTGTTTTCTATTGTTACTTCTTTGTTCACAGGTCCTTCACTTTCTCTCCTCTTATTGAAAAATTACCAGCTACTTACAATTCCTTGGATGGATTGATTCAGGGGTCTTGTACAGAGGGTCTCGGGAGGAACAGAGAAGGCAGGTACCAGCTCTGAAGGGTGAGGCTTGTCCCTTTGGGGGATAATCACAATAGGGTCTGATGGACTCAGTCTGCCCCTGTAATTCCAGAGGTCTCAACTCGCCTTAATTTGATTTTTTTCTGTGTGCTCCTCGGGTCCCAAATATCTGGGAAGCTCTGCTTGGTCCTCTCAGTGCCTAAACAAAGAGTAATCAGATCTCTATTTCATTAACTTTTGGGACACAAACTTGCACTTTGCTCACTTTCCACAATGTAGGAGACGCAAACACCTGTCTTGCCTGCTGAGAATATAGAAAACCCGTGAAGAGATTAAGAAAAACAATCCATTCAAGGAAACCCAGAAAGGGAAGGGTGGAAGACAAGGTGGATACTTAAAGCAGCTGGAAACCACAAAAGTACAGATAAAAGAGTCAGAAGAGAACTTTAACAAAACCAGCAGTGACCACTAAGAAGATGACCTCAGCACACAAAGAAGGCTGCCTCGAGCACCATGTGGGGTTTACTCACTGAATACGATCATTTCAGAGTTCATAAAACAAAGTAGATATCACAGAACAGCCAAGGTAACTACGAAAAGAGGGAGGTTATCTTACTAGAGATTATATTTGTTTGGGGGTTTTAAACTAGAAAGTATATATGACTATTTCAGGAATAGGCAAACATTATGGGACACAGAGTCCAGAAATAAATCTGAGTAATTAATTATAGATGGTTGGATTTCATCTCAGGAAGAGATGGCTAATAACTGGTGCTGGCATAATTGACTATCAATCTGAAAAAAAGAAAAAAACCTCTACCTCATGCCATCTATAAAAATGTCAGATGTGGGTGGCACCTGTGGCTCAGCGGAGTAGGGCGCTGACCCCACATGCTGGAGGTGGCGGGTTCAAACCCAGTCCCGGCCAAAAACTGCAAAAAAAAAATCAGACGCACTAAAATTTATAAATAGGTACATAGGTGCAATTAAAGAAGGAAACTGGTGTGACCTTTGGGTAGCAAATGCCCAATGGGCCATCAAGGATTTCTTTCCCATGAAAAGGAAACACAGGGTATACATAAAGTTCATGTGCAAAACTGACTATGATCATTTCAAAGTTAATAAAATAAAGTAGATTTTGCACAAGAACTTTATGTCCACTCTGTGTAAGTATATGGTTAACTTTTTAATGGTAGATCATCAACATAAACAAAGTTAAAAGACAATGGCAGACTCAAAGAAGCAGCTTCAGCAAAACAGACAGAAGAAAGTTTAATATTCCTAATATACAGAGAACTTTTATAACTTAATATTTAAAAAGCAACAGAAATATTGGTCCAAAAGCCAATATGAATAGGAATTCATCAAATTGAAAATGCATATAAAGATAGAGGGTGCCAAAAAAATGTATACACTTTTTTTTTTTTTTTTAAGACAGAGTCTTACTATGTCACCCTCGGTAGAGTGCTATGGTATCACAGCTCATAGCAACCTCAAACTCTTGGGCTTAAGTGATTCTCTTTCCTCAGCCTCCCAAGTAGCTGGGACTACAGGTGCCCACCACAATACCCGGCTATTTTTTTGTGGTAGTTGTCATTATTATTTAGCAGGCCTGGGCCAAGCTTGAACCCGCCAGCCCTAGGGGAATATGGCCAGCACCCTACTCACTGAGCTACGGGTGCCGAGCCCATGTATACACATTTCAAGCACTGTTGTCTAGGTCTTCCTTCTCGTGGCTGAGTTGAAGCCACTGTTACTGTACCTACATGTGCTATGCACATCAATTTAACCTGCAATTCATATACTCTGGGGGAAAGATCAATTTTACTTCCTATAATATCTCTTAAAATGTGCATACATTTTTTTGACACCCCCAATATATGAAGAATGTCCAAAAAATACATTAGAATATACTCATCATCCCTAATATTCAGAGAAATTAAGGTTATAATAACACAGAGATGGCTTTTCTTTCCTCATTAGACCACCAAAAACTGAAAATGGTAACAAAGTGCATTTCAGGTAAAAATTAAGGAAAATTTACATATTTTATATCTTGATGGTGGGAATGTGAATTATAATTCCCTTTTAAGAGAAATAAACTACCAATATCTATTAAAGTTAAAAATGTATGCATGGATTTTGACCTAAAAATAACATTTTTGGGAGTCAATGCTATAGAAAAAAATTTATCAGGGTTTAAGGGTATACGCATAAGGATATATATCTTATCATTTTGGGGATAGTAAAAAGTAAAACAGAAACACACAGAGAATACCTCTCAATAAGAAAATAACTAAATAAGCCATAATATATATGTGCATATATGTAGGCAGTCCCTGAGTTAAAAACACTGCCTTACGTACAACAGGTACTTATAAATAGAGGCTATTGCAGAAGTCTCTGACTTACAAACACCCCACTGATGTACAACTCCCACTTATGAACGGAGGCTATTATAGGTAATAGGTAAATGTACCTGTTCTAATTTACATACAAATTCACCTTAAGAAATGAACCTACAGAACCAATCTCATTTGTAGCCTGGGGATGGCCTGCGTTTGTATGATGATAAAGAATGGTATGGAGGGTAAGTGACAGGCTCTAAGACAGCTTCCTTATTCTTATAATTTAGCATGTGATGGGGTACTGTCACAACAACATCTTTTTATTTTTCTGAGACACAGTCTCACTATGTCACCCTGGGTAGAGTGAGGTGGTGTCATAGCTCACAGCAACCTCAAACTCTTAGGCTCAAGAGATCTTCCTGCCGCAGCCTCCCAAGTAGCTGGGACTACTGGCACCAGCCACTATTCTTGGCTATTTTTTAGAGATGGGGGTCTCGCTTTTGCTCAGGCTGGTCTCGAACCCCTGAGCCCAGGGAGTCTACAGGTGTGAGACACTGTGCCCAGCCACAACAACATTTTAGTAAGAGGACTTGGTCACCTTGTTTGGAAACACAGAGATTGCTGGGGGAAAGGGTGTGGGATATTGGAGTTTTTCTTAACATATTTTTGTATTTTTTAACTGAATACAGTGAACATACATTACTTTTGTAACCTCTGAAGAGAAACTGAACATGTTTTTTGGCATGTTAGCAGATGTAAGAAGCTGCATAAAGATACATGAAGCTATTGAGATGTTACCCTGACATTTTTTTCTTTTTTGAGACAGAGTCTCATTATGTCACCCCTCAATGCAGTGCTGTTGCATCACAGCTCACAGCAACCTCAAACTCTTGGGACACTCATTTTCAGCATCCCCTTTAATGCCACCCTTTCTTGTCTATTGGAAAAAGAATTTTTAAAAGACTCTTCACTAAAGAACATAGATCTATGGAAGACGGTTTAAGAACCCACACAGCAACAGTGAAATCAACAGGAGAGAAGACTTAAGCTTCAGGAATAGCAGCCCAGCCAGATATTTGCATTTACGCAGATGTTCCAATGACAAGTTGGCTTTCCTTAGAAAGAATCTTGGATCTGAGGAATTGGTTGTACTTTGCTTGGTTCCCTAGTACTGTAGGCTGAGAAACAAGGAATTCTTAAAGAAATCTTTTGATGTTTTTAATTCCAGAGAGAAATGCTACCTGCTTCTGAATGTCATGTGAATGCAAGGTCAAAGCCACCTTCACACATGGCTATAAAAAAATAAGCCAAAGGACAGGTTAACAGGACTCGACAGCTATGAGAACAGAGGGGTCCACATGTGTAGTGGCCGTTCTCCTTTAAAACGGTATGCGATTAAAACAAGAGATTTCCAGAATAGTTACAAAAACATGATTTGTTTGATAAGTCTAAATATAGTTCTGTTGCCTTGGAAACCCAAACTGAAGCACTTAAACACATGTACATATACACAGAGTACCATGGATGGCATATTGCTCATTCAATCCCATAAAACTTTTGTCAGGAAAGTACATTTAAATGAGCATAACCAAGGACATCATTCCACAAGTACAGAGACACAGTTTTTAAATGATGCACTGTCTCTTAATAAAAGGGAAGTTTTCTTTTCTGTGACTATCTCCACAGCTAGCATTTCAACTTTCCAGATAAATGTCTTGCAGGAAGCGTAGGACTGATAAAGTGACTCAGGAAAAATCAAAAGGCAAACTTCAGAAAAGGAACAATTTAATGCCAATAGCGAGTCAGGGTTATCCACGCTCTAAATTCTCAACTGTCCAGCCTGGCCTAGAATTTATTCTTTGGGATGCAAAGAATTAATTTACAAAAGCTTCGCATAGAAACAAAAGTCATCTTCTTTTTGCCTACCCTGCAGAAGCACCAGTGAGAATCTAACCCTGTCTAGGGCGCCCTGGGAGCCCCATCTCTTTGGGTTCATCTTGCACTGTCCTCAGAGATGCTAGCAGGCAAATGTGGGGACATTTAGTTCAACTAGAGACTCAGTAATAAGAGTTTAAAGAGGACTCCAGAGAACAGAAAGGAAATCCCTGAGGGCTCCCCAGTCTGTCCCAGTAGAGAGGAGCAAAGAGGGCAGGTACCCTGCAAATCTCCACTCTGTTGGCAGCCTCCTCCATTTCTTCCCTGAGGGCATCAGCTTTGGCACCCGCAGGCTGTAAGCTGCTTGACAAACCTGAAGACTTGGAAGTCTGCTGCCACCTGATAAAAAAATAGAAGAAAAAGAGGAGAGATGTGAGACAGGTAGAGCCCTGGGGATATCGTGGGAATGCTGAGAAAACAATTACCCAGGGAACTACACACCCTCCCTGGAAAGGAGAGGTGATGGAAAGCCCTGGAGAAAGGGGGCCCCACCCTCCAATTCACCACTGTTTTTCCTCTTTTCTTCAAAACACAAAGCCAAACAACAATCACTATTGCTGCCTTTTTTTATAACATTATTTTTAATCGACAAATCATAATTATATACATTTGTGGGGCACAATGTGATCGATATTTTGATATATGGAGACAATGTGGAAAGATTAAATCAACTAATCACCTCGCTTACTCATCATTTTTTATGGCCGGACATTTGAAACTTAATCAGTGTGACCAATGCTGTATTGACCAAATCAGTATTGTTGCCTTTTAAGCACAGTTTGTCTTGTGCCTTTTAAGCACAGTCTCTGCCCTTGGTTTCAAGTTCCCTCACTGTCCTGTAGGCATCTGAGTTTGGAAACATTCCCTAGCTGGCTGAGAAATCATGTATGCTAAGTGAGGAGATACGCAAGTAAGATTACAAACAAGTATGAAAGCAAAAATCTCCACTGGTAAGCAACGAAACAACTTCCTATCAACCTCGCTTACATTCTCATAAATATCTCTCTTTGTAGGGAGAATGCCGGCCTTCCATGGAGGCCACTCATATAACTTTTCAGAGGGAAATACAAATATTTCTGGTTGCTATGTTCTCATCAGGGAATTCCCAAAAACAGGCCCAGAAAGGAGGATCCAATTACACTAGATGGTAATAGCCAGATTGGGGCTTGGCTGACAGTTCCTTTTCCAGTAAGCAGATTATAGAGGCCAGCAAGGAAGAAAAATAAGTCATATGAGCTATTATCTCATATCTTAACACTCAATCCTTTATTTCCTACTTATAACAGAGACATGAGACATAAAACCATTTCTTGGCTTTAATAGAAACAATAGTCGGAAGTTGGGAGGGAGGAAGAAGAAGGGAGGAGATGTGAGGGACAGGTGGGAAGGAGGAGGGATGCTGCCCTCTCTAGGATCCATGGGACCGGGGTAGGCAGGAGGGTGGACCCTGGGTTGCCAGATGTCTCAATGGACAAGAGAAGCTGGGAATTTTCACAGGAACGCTCCTGATGAAATGTGGCAGCAGATTTTGATTTAATTTCTTATAAACACCATGCAGGCCAATAGTGTATAGATCAAACAAAATAGCTCTCCAGGCTGTCTCTGGCTCTCAGACCGTCAGTCTGTGGCCTCCAACGTAGGGGCAGAAATGCCCATAGACCCATGAATGGATTAATCCATTGTGGTATATGTACACCATGGAATACTATGCAGCCTTAAAAAAGATGGAGACTTTACCTCTTTCATGTTTACATGGATGGAGCTGGAACATATTCTTCTTAGTAAAGTATCTCAAGAATGGAAGAAAAAGTATCCAATGTACTCAGTACTATTATGAAACCAATTTATAATCACCCATACTTTCATATGTAAGATAAAACACAACTATAGCCCAGGATGAAGGAGGGAGACGGGAGGGGAGCGGGGATGGAAGGAGGGTGAAGGATGGAACCACACCTATGGTGCATATTGCAAGGGTACATGTCAAATCTATGAAGTACAGAGTATAAATGTCTTAACACAATAATTAAGTGAGGTGAAGGCTATATTAACCAGTTTTATGTAAGCATTCCAAAATGTATATAAAATCAGCACATTGTACTCCATAAATGCTTCAATGTATATAGTTATGATTTAATAAAAAAAAAAAAGTACAGTAGAATGTCACCGTTATCTTGGGCGGTAGCAATCTAATCATTAAGTATTTTCTCTATTTTTCTTTTCTCTTTTGTTACCTGCAGGAAGAACAGAAGAATGCAAGGCTCTATAACATAAGGAAGGGAAACTAAATGTCTCTTTGCTAATTGCAAAAAGTAGAAAAATAAGGATTCTCTGTCACTTAAAGAATGCAGCCACAGGAAAATTACTTAAAAAAGGTTTTGGGACATCAAGCTGGTTTGAAGCACCAGAAATGAACACATGTCCTGGAAAAGATTCCTGATTCCAAGATAAGAATTCAGGGCAAATTAGAAAGGAAATATTCTACTGAAAGATGTCATAAAATCTAAGTTGAAATAAATTAACATATAAGAATCAGTAATAATTCCTGAATAATATATTTGATTAATAACTCCCCAGTTTAGCCATTCCAAAGTTTTAAAATTTTAAAGTATTGGGGGGTTTTCTGACAAATAAAATATGAGATGCTATGGCTATAATTTAAATATATCTCAGACAATAAATATATCTCTATGGTTAGATTATGAAATAAAGTTATAATCACCATCTGACTCATGCTACTTGAAGGAAAAAACAATGTGGAAGTGTTGAAAGTATATATAAAGTGACCACAAACACTAAGCATATTTATGGCTTTATAAACAAAGATTAGACTTTTTTAAAAGTTATACTTAAGATACACGTATTAAAATGAACATATTTTACCAATTATTTCCTTCTTTTCTTCTCTATTCTCCTCTATTTTCCCCCAAATTCTGTTCTTTAGTCAGTATTTTGATACTTTAAAAACACATGCTTTTCCTCTCCCAATAGGAAATTTTATTTGCAATAAGTGTATAAAAATAATCTATTTTGATATTATAAAACAATGGTAAGAGGTCCCCTAAATATCCCCCCTTCCTTTTTTTTTGAGATAGGATCTTGCATCGTCACCCAGGCTAGAGTACAGGGGTGTCATCACAGCTCGCAGCAACCTTCAGATCATGGGCTCAAGTGAGCCTTCTGCCTCAGCCTCCCAAGTAGCTGGGACTATAGGCGGCTACCAGTAAACCCAGCTAATTGTTTTCTATTTTTAGTAGAGATGGAGGGGTTCTCCCTTTTGCTCAGGCTGGTCTCAAACTCATGACCTCAAGCAATCCTCCTGTCTGAGCCTCCCAAAGTGCTAATATTACAGATATGAGCCACTGTGCCTGGCCAAAATATTCCCTTTGTTGAACTCAAATAATCAAACACCACAAAAAAAAAAAAAAAAAAAAAAAAAAAACTTGGAAAAATTTATAAAGGTAAGTATCTGTTGGAAAAACTGACATGCATAATGAATTGAAAAATATGACAGGTGGCGCCTGTCACTCAGTGGGTAGGGTGCCGGCCACATACACCCAGGCTGGTGTGTTTGAATCTGGCCCCAGGCCAGCTAAAACAACAATGACAATTGCAAAAAATAAAAAAAAAAAAACAAGAAAGAAAAATATGGCAGTCTTCTCAGACACCTGTTCTACAAATAAACATTAAGAGTTGGACTGTTTCATCAGAGGAGACAGGGTACCAGAATTGTCCAAGAAGAATTTGAGGTTTGAAAGCTGAAGAGCAGAAAAATAATTTCTTTCCACTGAGGTAGCTCGTGTGCCAGCCTCATCTCTGGGGAAAGGCTGTGACTCTGTGACCTGGAGGAGATGAAGACAGGACCTGAGCTTTAATGAGAGGGAAGCCATGAGGAACAAGGGTTTGGAATTTCAGGGACCAGGGGATAGGTAAAGAGGACAAAGGCGAGGCAAGTTCAGGTCAACAGGTTCAGGTCAACAACAAGAAGGATTCTGGAAACAAACGGGGAAGTTTCTTCAGTGGGACATTCCCTGTTTCATTCGCCCCGTGTTGTCCTTTCCCTGGTCATTGGCACCCTTTACTTTCCGAGTTCCTGTTCCCACAATGCACTCAGGTGTGGTGGGAAGGGAGCTGCCAGTTCTGGCAGGACCCTGACAGCGGGAGGGAGGGCCAGGCGAGGGCCCCTGAGGCAAGCCACACCTGCACCTGTACTTTATCACCTTGGCTAACCAAAGGGTCATGGAAGGGGGCCCGACAGCAAAGGCCAGACAAATGCAGTCCCCACCCACGCACTCCTGGAATTGGAGGGAAAGGAAGCGGAAGTTGGAAGACGTGCCGGGGACATCAGGGAGCATGAAGAGAACCAGCCTAACCGCGGAGGGGAGAGACGAGGAATGACTCTCGACGGCCGTGCAGATGCTGCTTCCAGTCCCAGAGGCTCTCCCCTGTGCTGCGGCCCCAGAGCTCCCCTTCCAGTTATCTACCTCTCCTGAACCCCAGAAGCTGCCCTATTTCCTTCCCCACACTCTCCTGGCTGCCACGAGTTCACCTGCTTCCAAAGGCAGGTGTATTAGTCTGCTCAGGCTCCCATGACAAAGCGCCACAGACTGGGCGGTTCGACGACCGAAGCTTATTTTCTCACAGTTCTGGAAGCCCAAGATCAACGTGCCGGTGGGGCTCATGTTCCAGTGAGCTCTCTTCCTGGCTCACAGATGGCCATGGCTGTGCTCTTACACAGCTTTGCGTCTGAGTGTGGGAGAGACAGGTCTCTCTCTCTTCCTATAAGGCCACCAGTCCTAGTAAAGTGGGCACCGGCTCCTGTGACCTCATGTAACTATAATTACCTCCTACAGACCCCATCTCCAGATACAGACATGTTGCTGGTTGGCTTCAACATACGATTGCGGGGAGGGTGTGGCACAATTCACTCAGGTGCTCAGCAGAACCGGAATGTATTCTGGACTCAGAAGGGTTAACCTGGAGGTATGTCTAGGAAAAGGTGAGGTTGACTTTGGGACAGAAGGGGTTTCTTCTTTAATCACTGCCAAACCAAGCCTATCACACAAAAGGTGCTTATGTGTCACTCCATTCAATTCTATTCAATTCACAATCTTTGATTAAGCATAAAACTTTCTTCTTTTTCTTGAGACAGACTCTTTCTCTGTCATCTGAGCTAGAGTGCAGTGATGTCATCATCATAACTCACAGCAACCTCAAACTCCTGGGCTTAGGGAATCCTTTTGCCTCAGCCTCCCGAGTGGCTGGGTCTATAGGCACCTGCCACAATACCTGGTTAGTTTTTCTAATTTTTGTAGAGACTGGGTCTCATTCATGCTGAGGCTGCAATCAAACTTCTTGTCCTCCCAAAGTACTAGGATTATAGGTGTTAGCCACTGCACGTGGCTAGAGCTTCCTTCTTTATCATCTTTTTTTTTTTTTTGAGACTGAATTTCACTCTGTCACCCTTAGTAGAGTGCTGTAGCATCATAGCTCATAGTAACCTCAAACACGCGGGTTCAAGTGATCCTCTGACCTCAGCCTCCCAGGTAGATGGTTCTACAGGCACCTGCCACCACGCCCAGCTAGTTTTTCTATTTTTAGTAGAGAAAGAATCTCACTCTTGCTCAGGCTGGTCTTGAATTCTCCAGTGCAGGTGATCCACCCACCTCAGCCTCCCAGGGTGTGTTAGATCCTCCATGCCTGGATTACAGGCGTAAGCCACCACAACCTGGCTCCTTTTATTCATCCTTTAAGCATAATTTTTTCTAAGGATTTTAAGGTCTATATCATCAGCTTTGCCAAGAGACAAGCCAGATTTACTTGAATAGTGAGAAATGTACACATTTGATTGAGACCTAATTAAACATGAGATAAATTAGTTGTACTTGATGGTTCCTACCAGAGTTGTAGTAGAATTCAAATGTCCAGTCATGGACCTATTGGTTGAGATAAGCTGGCATCATATGAAGATCCTGCCTGTCTTAAAAGGCAGCATTGGAGTACAGTGTTTCAGTTCTGTGGAGTGTAGTTCCCGAAGGGCAGATGAGAGACAGCTTTGGTGGTCAGGACTGAGGTGCTGTAAGAAGGGAATCTAATGTATGCCAGCAGCTTCACGGAGAAAGAGTACGGGGGAGGAGCCGCTGTCACCCCTCTGCCTGACAGCACTGCTACACTGGGGTACAGTCTTCATGTTGATGAAGAGTGAGTGGTTAGGGGAAATGGAAGGAAGGTGGGGTGGGTTAGCTTCTTCTGGTGGTTTCCAGCAAAGTCCAACAAGACAGAGAAACTCAAGCCAGAAATGGCTAGCCTGAGAGTCAAGTGGGAAGAAAGAGCACACCTGTGCTAATAATAGCCCTTTCATCCTGTGGCCTGTAACCTCCGCTGATAGAGAATCCCTAACCAGAGGCCTTGAGTTAGATCCTCCACCCTGGACTAACACAGAGACCCAAAGGGAAGGCAACTGAGCTTGTGAGGGGAACGTCCTCCCAACTATCTCTCCAAAGCAATCCCCTGCGCCTGAACTCACAACTGCACAAAAACCACTGATGTGAAAAAGGAGATGGAGCAGGTTTATATGGAAATAACCTAAAAGGACCCTTTTCAGTCAAAAACAATAAAGATTGTTAAAGAGTCCAAGCTGAAGTTCATAAGCACAGAAATTTGGATAGGAGAGGTAGAGATTTCCTTACCAGATCCAAGAGATGATAAGCTGGAGATACAAAAATGTCCATTAAACCATGCGTGCAAGGTCCCTCATGACACTTCTTGAGTTTCCAGAACCTATTCACCGCTTGGTGTTGGCACTGGACAAAATGGACTATGGCTGTGACCAAGGATAACTGTCCTTCTCATAGCACAACAAAACAAAAATAGGTATGGTAATGACATGCTTTGAGACTAGCATTTAGCCCTCTGACCAGAAGCTATGTGGTGGACATTTGGGTTTTCTATGGAGAAGCAGAGACCTTGGAGCTAAGACCCAGGTTTCATAGAACGAAATCACTCCTCAAACTCAAGAACAGCGACCACCTCACCCCAAGAGTGGACAGTGGTCAGCTTTTCTTCAATCACGTTCAAGGACACCTCAAACTTGAACATTTGTATTATGGGACACAATTTTATGTACGGCAAAGCCATAGAATTAATAGCATAATCAATACTCCCCACCCATCCTGTTCTTTCCTTCCTCCAAGCACTCTAAGGAGACAGCATCAGATCTGCGTCAGAATAATTTTAACACCTCTCCAATGCCTCCTCCTCTTCCTTTTTAACAAAAGGAGATAAGCTTTAGGACGACAGCATTCCACAGTAAACAGGATCTAAGATTTAATAACATCGGCTCTGCTTTCATCTGTTTACTTTTATGCTTTACCTGATACTTACAGGAAAGGGCACCACTGCTTCCCAATTTATGACAGTGCCGTAAGATTTCTTTTGAAAAAATAATCAACTCTTTAAAAGGATATGTAGATACGAAGGATCTATCCTTTTATAGGATACAGATGGCGAAAATCATCCAGGTAGATTGGGAGTCTGAGGAACAGTAAGGTAACCGAGGAGACTCTTGTTTCTTTGCTGATTTAACTGTCTTGTTTCTGGTCTTGGGGGGCTGCCCTGCCCTAGCTCATCCAGTGCTCTAACTAGATACCGTGTCAGCTTCCTTTCGTAAAGCACTTGGGGAGTAATGTGACATTTGGTATCAAATTAATACTCAGAACCACCTCCTCAGGTTCGCTTACAGATGTTGTTATCACCTGTATACAAGTGAGGAAAATGACACTCTTGGAAATTAAGTGGCTTGACCAAGCCACATGTCTAGAAAATAACTGCCCTGAATCTTGGTATCTTGAAAGCCTCTCTATCCTACATCCCTCTGCTCAAGCATTTCCTGATTTTGTTTCTTTATTTCAAGAAAATTAAAAGAAGACATCGGGATAATCACAAGTGACCTACAAAAAAACCTACAGTAGAACCAAGTAGGTTCTTCCATGTTAACTCTCAGGCCCCCAGTACTTTTCAACTTACACACCCCTCATTGTAAAAACCAGACACATAGGCACAGTCCCCACATAACATCCACAGTTGATACCGTCTCAGGGCCATTGGCACTCTACTGCTACAATAGGAATTTTCTAGTGGACTCTGGGAGGCAGGCAGGAACAGCACTGTAGGAACTTTACTTTGAAGGGACTCAAGAGAAAGGCTACAGAAAGAGGTATCTACACTGTCGGCTTTTGGAAGAGGTTAAGCATATCCTCAGCATTAGAAATTTTCCCCTCAGCACAGGATATAACATCCATCCCACCTCTCGGATCTCACTTGCTATCTCTCTCCCCATTGTTCATTCCTCCCCAGCCATCCTGGCTTTCTTTCTGTACACTGATTACGTCAAGCTTATTCCCACCCCAGGGCCTTTGCATGTGCTGTTCCCTCTGCTACAGATAATTTGCATCAGATCTTTGCAGGGCAGCCTCCATATCATTTAAGTCTCAGACAAAGTGATACCACCTCAAAGAAGCCTTCTCTGTTTTACCTTACTAATGTAATTGTTCCCTTGCTCCACCATCCCCTTCCAAAATTACCCTGTATTATTTTCTTTATATGATAGACGACTGTCTGAAATTGTCTCGCTTCTTCACTTGCCTAGTGTCTCTCTCCAAAACTTAACCAAAGCTTACACAAGAGCAGGGACCAGGCATCTCAAGTTCACCACTTAACTACTTCCAGCACCTGGCACATAGGAAATGTTAATAAAAAACTTGGACAACGAAAATACACTCACTCACATGTCAATCCTCCCGCCACATACGATCACTGGTCCTTCAAAGAAGCAAAAAAGGAAAGCAAAGAAACTCTACCTGGTTCGGGAAGAGTCCATGTCCAGCACCAACTTGGCTAAGTGTTTCCTCTGCTTTTGAATGTTGGGGATTTCCACCTGTGGTTACAGGAGATGAAAGACAGAGACTGAAGCTCAAGATAAATTCTTTAAGAACTATTCTTTACAACAGTCCTTTCAGAACTGCTGGTAGTCATAGCTTACTTCTAGAAGTAACCAACATGCTGGGACAATCTGATTGACTATTTATGTGGTAATATTTGTATATTTAAGGAACCCTTCCTCCCTACTCCTGTCTAAATCACTGTCTGGTGGAAAAATACTTTCAGTAACTCTTAATATATAGTAGTGCAATGTTGACGTTATCAAAGTGGATCCAAAGAATAAATATATCAAATAGTAGTAATGACCTAAAGTTAAAATAAAACCTGAATACATGAAAAATAAAAAAAAAGAACTATGGGCAGTCACTGGTCAGATTCACTGGAGATCTCCCAACCCCTATTTTCAGATGACAGACTTTCCCCTCTGCTTCACAGAAGCATAACTGACAAATAGAGATTGTATATATTTAGGTGTACAGCTTGAGGTTTTGATCTGTATACACTGTGAAATGATTTCTATAATCAAGCTGGATTAACATATTCCTCACTTCCCATTATTTATTTATTTGGTAATGAGAACATTTAAGGTCTATCTTGTTAGCAAATCTCAAGGATACTTGAACTATCACATCTCTAGAATTTACTCATTTTGTGCAAATGAGACCTTGTACCCCTTGACCAACATCAAATGAAATTCTTGATGGCTTCTTCTGAGCTAAATTCTGCTCTCTCCCTGCTAGACACAGGCCAAGCCCCAGACACCCCAGACCATCTCAGAGCTTCTGTGTTTTCCTGCTCACCTGGGGCCTGCCACTTCCCTGCCCTTACCTTAGCCAGCAAAAACCAGGGCTCAATCACATCTCACTCTACTTCTAAGGGTGCCAAAAATGGGTAGCAATGAAGGGGGCCACCCATTCAGGTCTGACACATGGGAAGAAGAGCTCTGAGATGCGATGAGGATGGCAACCAGGATACTGGTTTTATATTTATAGAGACAAAGGAAGCGAATGTTTGTATTTATAGAAATAAAGTAAGATCTTTCCAAAGCCAATGAATAAACATTGCCATCATGGCTTTCCCCAGCTACATGTCTTCCATTTTGGTTGTATGTGGATGCTCTTTTTATATTTTTCATTCTAAAAATGACTTCCCTGAACATTCCAGTACAAGATTTTGGTTCCGGGCCCAGCAAAAGTAGGGCAGGATGGCAGGATGCGAGAATGAAAAATGAAAACTGGCCGAAAATTGAACTAAAAATTATCTCAGGCTGTGGTTTTCATACAAGGAAAATTGCGAGGAGAATCCGATGTTCTTTGAAGCGTTCTCTATTCTCTCTCTCAAGCAGGGATGAGTCATGTACCGAGTGTAACAACTTTGGATAGGAAGAAGTGTGATTGTCCCTGGAGAACCTGCGTCCCCATCAGGACTGCAGCAAAGCAGGGAGCTATGTGGGTGTCCTGAGTGTTGGCAACCATGTCGGACCTGCTCTCGGCTTGCTTTGGGCTTTGGCTGGAGCCCCGAGCACCCTTGCCAGAAGCAGATGGCCTCTCGTGAATGCTCCAGGTGAGAGGATGACCTGTCAGGCTCTCCTAGACTACTTTAAGGCCCACGAGCAAATACGTACATCTGTCCCAGAAAGAGCCCTGGGCGTGCAGAGGTACTAGAGTGGCCCAGGAAGGAAACCAGACAGGGTGCAGGGCAATGGTGTTTAATACAGTAGCTTCTAGCCACATGCAGCTATAGAATTCTAAATTTAAATGAACCAATAATTAAATTAAATTATTAAAACCCAAGTTTCTGAGCTGCACTAACCACACCGCAAGGGCTCAATAGCCAGGTAAAAACAGTGACTCTCAAACTGTGCAGATACTGAACCCATCTACCAGTGCAGGGCGTGGGTGATGGTTAATTTTAGTTGTTGAATTAACTGGACTGAAGGCTGGATTAGATGGCCAGTGAAGCATTGTTTCTGAGCCTGTCTGCGAGGGGGGTTTGCAGAGAAGACCAATGTGTAAGTCAGTGTACTGCCTTACTGACAGTGCTGACAGGGAGACCTGCCCTCAATGGGGTGGGCACCATTTGGTCCCCTGGGGTCCCGGCTGGGACAAACAGCTGGAAGAAGGGCGCTCTCTCTGTGCTGTCTCCCTTCTGCAGTGGGAAGCTTTTCTCTTATTGCCCTTGGACATCAGATTCCAGGATCTTGGGCCTTGAAACTCTGCGACTTGCACCAGCAGCCTCCTGGGGGCTCCATGGCTCTCAGCCTCAGACAGGGGGGCTTCTGTGGTCCTGAGGGTTCTCATGGAGCCTCTACCTGCTTATTGGTTCTCTAGTTTGCAGATGGCCTGTTGTGGGACTTCTCCACTGCTGTGACCACATGAGCCATTTACCTGTAATAAATCCCTCTCATGTATCCTATGGATTCCATCTCCCTGGAGAACCCTAACACAGAATTCTAGGGGATAGCACTGGGTAGGTTTTTTACAGGCTGAATATGTCTTATCTGTAATGCTTGGGACCAGAAGTATTTTGGATTTCAGGGTTTTTTTTCCAGATTTTTGTTGATATCTGCATTATATGTAACAGTGAGCCAAATGGAAAATCTGATACGCTCCAATGAGCATTTCTTTGGGGTGTCCTTTTGGTGCTCCAAATAATTCAGGGGTAAGAGCATTTCAGTTTGGAGTTTTTCAGACTTCAGATGCTCAATCTGTATGAGCCATGAAAGGTGACTTGGAGGAGCCCAGGGTTCGAGACAGATAAAGCTCCCCACTCACCTCCTGTCTCCTGTAGCAAAACACAGACATTAAAGTTGATTTTTAATAAGGTAGTTTAATTCAGTGACCTTGAAAGTCCAAAGAGAGGTGACATATGTAGACACAAATTACAGGGCACCTCACAGAGTCTCTTGGACCGGGGGTCCCAAACCCCTGCTGTGAACGTCCTTCTAGACTTGAGATGGGGGGGTTTCCAGCACTCGCCCCTCTGGTAGAGAAGGAGCTAAGCTGCCCTCTGTGCCCCTCCGCCCACGGGGATGTCACCAGGGCAGGTCTGGGTAACGTACTGGGTGTATTGAACAGCTGAAAGGGCTGCTAAAGTCGGGGACCTTGACCATGAGTTTGGGCAAAAACATGCCGCAACGAGTGAGGAACAGAAACTAACCACCGACCACAGAGGTGCCCGTTCCCGTGGCAGGCTTCCATTCAGAGGCCAGTTCCTGCAGGCCCACCCGCTCCCGCTGCTCACCTCTGCCAGCAGAAACAGGGGCTCAATCACATCCCTCTCTACTTGCAATTCAAAATGTATCAGCTCCTGGGCCAGCTTGTCCTCTGTCTCTCCGCAGAGTTTCAGCATCTTCCTGCAATCAGAGGGGGAAAAAAACATACTGAATACTCTCACAGACATTTCACCTGCATTGTCCTACCTGGGGACGCTTTCCCAAGTCAATGTCTACAAGCTGGTTGGTCTCCACAGCGTCCCACAGCCAACCTGTTCCAGTTCGTTTCATTTCTGAAATGATTAATTCTCAGAAATGGTGCTGAGCATATAGCGTGTGTGCCTGGGGCAAGAGGGGACATGAGGGGACACACGAGAGAGATGTGAAGAAAACAGACTCATACACGCCAAATTCACAGATGCTTCCTTCTCCCCTGAGAGCACTGGAAAAACTTGCTGACCAACCAGCATCTTCAAACACAGCAAAAGCTCACCTGCAGTAGGTCCTAACAGAAAGAAAACCCTTACTCCTAGGTCTTGAAAACTTAACTCCAATCCAATCTTTCTGCCACCTGCATACTCCCCAGCTCTTATTTATTTTGGGTGGGAAAGAGGTTGGTAGATTACTTATACTTATCCTACAGTTTTAAAAGAGAAAAACAAATCTGAACGCATCTGATGAGTTTATCTATTTGAGGTTACATAAAATAATTAAAGTGTTTTTGTCTGACATAGGATTAGAAAGGAGGTTAATTAGTACAGGACATATAGTTATTTATCCGATAGAAAAACCATCCAAAAGTTGATTAATAACAAGCAAATGACAGAAGATCTGAATGAGCAGAAAGTTATGCTATGCTCCTAGATAAGAGAATACATTATTTCACAGATGTTTTGTTTTGACCCAAATTTCATACACACCCTCCTCCCTTTGCATAGTACCATGTTAACTGAAATTCAAATAAAAAGTTTTTACAAATCAACAGATGTAAGACCAGAAGTAACTATTATTCTTAAGTGAGTATGTTCCTTCCCTGTCTGTATTCTAACTCATATTTTATCTCCATGTGTTCACATTGACAGCCACACTAGGAAAAAACTGCTTTTTCCTGGGGGTCTTGGTGTTTTACTAGGTTAAGCACATTAACTGCCTTATGAGTTGTATTTAACTCATGCAAGTTTTCAACCCAGGGCCTTGGGAGGCATATATAACTCAGACAACTTTTGCCTTAATAAAACACCCTGGCCCCAAGGGGGAAAAAAATTTCTAGCATGGCAGTCATTGTGCAAGAGATGCATGAGTTATATACACTTCATGGGGCCCCAGGCTCAAAACGAGCATAAGTTAAATACAACAAATGTGTTAAAACAGTTTCTATCCATGGTTTTAGACTGAACATATTCGTATACTATACGCTTTCAAAATGCATCGTTATGTTTGTGTTTGGGGCTTACCCATGCCGGTACATGCAGAATTAGATCATGTTGCTATATATTACTACAATTCCATGTTATGAATATACCATCATTATATTAAGCTTTCCCACAAACAAGTTTTTGGTTATTACACACAGTGCTGCAGTAAATACACATGTATAGTTTCTTTTCCAATGGTAAGAATTTCGCCAGAAAAAAACAACAAAAAAGAATTTCACCAGAGCAGATGAGAGTTCCCACTGCTCCATGTGCTTACCAATCCTTGGTACTGGTAGTTGTCTTTAATTTCTGCCAAACTGGTGGATATACATAAACTCGTCCTAGTTTTAATTTGCATTCCTTGACTACCAATGAGAGCAAACTTCTCTTCATGTGTTTTGGGCCATCCAACATCCCTCTCCATGAACTATCTATTCATATCCTTGGGCTATTTTTTTTTTTTTTTTTTTTTGTAGAGACAGAGTCTCACTTTATGGCCCTCGGTAGAGTGCCGTGGCATCACACAGCTCACAGCAACCTCCAACTCCTGGGCTTAAGCAATTCTCTTGCCTCAGCCTCCCGAGTAGCTGGGACTACAGGCGCTCGCCACAATGCCCGGCTATTTTTTGGTTGCAGTTTGGCTGGGGCCGGGTTTGAACCCATCACCCTCGGTATATGGGGCCGGCGCCTTACCGACTGAGCCACAGGCGCCGCCCATCCTTGGGCTATTTTTGTATTAGAATCTTTTTATTCAAATTTTATTTGTAGGAAATCTTCACTTGATCTTAGCCAAAAGGCTGAGAAGGGATATTTGTGGGAACTCTTCATCTACTTAGATTCTATTAATAATTCCTTTTCATATCTGCTGCAAATGTCAACTCCCAGGTTGTGGTTTTATCCTTTTAATGGTGTCTTTGATCTGATTTTCTGGTGCTAACCTCCATATTTCTAATGTCACTTCCTAGTTTAAAAAATTTTAAACATGAGTTAAAAACTGAGGTGAGAGGATTGCTTGATGTCAGGAGTTTGAAAACAGCCTGAGCAAGAGTGAGACCCCATTTCTACAAAAAATAGAAAATTTAGTCAGGCATTATGATGTGCGTCCCAGCTGCTGTGAACTCTGGTGACACAACTGCATTATAGCCTAGGTGACAGAGGTCCTCATACCTTTAGGTTCTTTCTTTTTTCTTTTTTTTTTTTTTTCCTTTGAGACAGAGACTCTCGCTGTCACCCTGGGTAGAGTGAATACCATGGCATCAGCCTAGCTCACAGCAATCTCAGACTCCTGGGTTGAAATGATCCTCCTGCCTCAGCCTCCAGAGTAGCTGGGACTACAGGTGCCCACCACCATGCCTGGCTCATTTTTCTATTTTTAGTAGAGACGGGGTCTCTTGCTCAGGGATCTTTCTTTTTCTGGCTTATCAGATTCCCCAGAATAAAGGCCTGGGGCCATGTGAGTTGGGGGAGGGGCTGAGGAGTCTCAGCCCTGGCCTCCCAAGGTGTCAGATCACTCAATCCTCCACTTGACTGAGTGGCAGCCTCACGCTCCACTGTGCCTGGAGCCCCGATTCTAGAGATGCTTTGCTTTGTCCCCTGCAGGGAATAAAGCTTGGGCTTCTGCTGTGGTGGTGGTGCTGGGAATGAGAGTGTCCTACAGACGTGGGCAGGAGCTGAGTTTTAGAGATCCAACTGATACTTGAAAAGTTTTCAACCCACATTCTTTATTCTAGCCACCCATCCCCCCTCAAAGTCCCCCTATTCCGGAGACTGCAGCTGCCACCAGTTCCTGAGCATGACCATCTCCTGCTGTCAGTTCTGCTGGAGCTCAGCACCTCCTACTTCTTGCCTGGGAGTCGGCTTTCCCAGACGGGTCGCGCTAGTTCTCATCATCCACATGCCTTACATTTCACAAAACTGTCTTGCTGTTGTTTCTTTTCCTATTTTTTCTGCCATGGTGGAAAAATCCAAAAAAATCCAAAAAATCTATTTATTGTAAGTTTAGTGGGTTTTGGAAAGGGACAAAATCAAATGTATTCAATCTGTCACCTTTCCTTCCAACCTTGCCATGTCATTATATTTTAGGCATAACTCGTAGAAATACCGTATAACAGGATTTCGTGTTTAGCCACCTGAGATTCTCTGTATTTTAACAGTTGAGTTCATTTACATCTCTTATGATTCCAGATGCTATATACACAGTAATTGCTGTGACCTTTGTTTTCTATTTTGCTTTTTCTTTTCTTGATTCTTTATCTTTCAGTCCCTTTTATAGGTTTTCCTCTATTTTCTTTCTCATCTTTTTACTATTTCAGAAGTTATTCACTGTATTCTTTTGGGGGTTTCTGTTACTTTTCTCACATGTATACTTGATATTAAATTTAAATGTAATATCTTTATCCTCCTCTCAAACAACAAAAGAGCTTGAAACACTGACTCCCTCCCCAATGGTTCATGTATTATAGCCTAGTATTTTGGTTTCACTTTGCCTGTAACCCCCTCCCCCCCCCCGCAAATCCATTATTATATTGCTATTTTCTTTTAATTCAATGCTTACTTAAATTTCTTTCTGCTGAAAGGCAGCAGAATCTGCCACCCTAAAATGCACCACTTTGGCATAAGAATTATTTTGGGCTTAAGGCAAATGAAAAGGAGACACTAAAAAAGCCCTTTGCTCTCCCTCCGTATGCCTAAAAGTAGGGCATTCATTTGTAAAGGTGTCTCTCTTCTCCCCTCCCTACCAGGAGGGACAGAGGCTAGACCCCTACCAGCTGGCACCAGAGGAATCAACATAACAGACTTCAGTGGCTAACCAGCGTCTTCCATTGGTTCCCCAAATATTTACCTTCTCACAATGCGCCACCCCAGAAACTCAAAGTCTTTCATTTCTGTCTAGTAATTTCTTTGTTAAGATGCTGCGTACTCTACTATAAGCACCCTTCCAGTTGTTCATCTCTTACTTCTTCCAGCCATAGATGCTGTACACTTCCATCACTCTAATTTACAGACCCCCAGCCAATGGTTAGAGAGAGAAGATACCGTTGTTTTCCTCTTCTACAACACATTCGCTTTTTATTCTACCTGGCTGCTTGCATTTCCTGCCTTTCTCCTGGACATAATCTACATCACACTAGTCTTAATTAGATCTTTCAGCGAGAATATGTGAGTAACTTGTCTAAATGTTTTTGTTGTTGCTTTTGAGACAAAGCTTCCTTCTGTTGCCCAGGCTAAAGGGCCATGGCGTCAGCCTAGCTCACAGCAATTTCAAATCCTGGGCTCAAGCAATCCTGCCTCAGCCCCCGAGTAGCTGGGACTACAGGTGCCAACAACCATGCCCAGCTAGTTTTTTTTCTTCTTTTCTTTTTTTTTGGCCCAGCTAGTTTTTCTATTTTTAGTAGAGATAGAGTCTCACTCTTGCTTAGGCTGGTCTCAAGGGATCCTCCTGCCACAGCCTCCCAGATTGCTTGGATTACACGCTTGAGCCACCGTGCCTGACTAACTTATCTAAATTTTTGCCTGAGAAAATCTTTATTTTCCCATATTCTTAAATAATGCTTTAATTAATCATGGAATTCTAGGTTTATTGTCCTTGAAGATATTTCACCATTATCTACTGGCATTTACTGTGGCTGAGGAATAGTTTGTTATCAGTTTAATTGCTCTTTTATAGGCAATTATCTCTTTTCCTCTGGTTGATTTTAATTTCTCTCTTTTTTTGTTGATAATCTTTAGTTTTTATAATGTGTCCAGGGATGGACATCCTATTGTTGATCTCAATCAAAACATTTTGTGTTCCTTAAATCTACAGACTTATGTTTTACCTCAAATCCAAAAAAGAAAAACTCAACCACAAACTTCCCCTTGCGCCTATTTTCCTCTCCAGGAACCCCACTTACACAGAATGCCGTACCTTTGCATTCTAACACCCACGTCTCTCAACTACACCTGGGACCTCATCTCTGCACTTTATTCTGTTCATTCCAGGTGGCGGCTCCTGATTTTTTTCAAGTTCATCAATTCTTTTTGCTTTAACTAACAGATAATAATTGTATATACTACACCTATGGAGCACATTGCAAACACAAGTTGGATCTATCATGTGTAGAACACAAATGTCCTAATGCTATAATTGGGTAAATGAGGTGAAAGCTATGTTGATTAGTTTGATGTAAGCACTCCAATTTGTACAAATAATCAACACATTGAAAATGGCATAAATGTATTTATGATCTATGTACAAAAGACTTAATAAAAAAATTTAAAAAATTGTATATACTTGTGGGGTGGCATGTGCTATTTTGATACACGTAATGTATATTAGATTAGGGTAATTAGGATATCCATCACCTCAAAACTATTTCTTTCTGTTGAACATGTTTCTTCTAGTTATGTGAAACTATACTGTACATACTATTCACAATAGTCACTCTACTTGTATAGAATGCTAGAACTTATATCCTGTAACAAATCTCTTCTAACCCCTCGTCCCTCTCCCCTTCCCAGCCTTTGTTCTACTTTTTTCTTCTATGAGATTCATTTCTTTTTTTTTTTTTTTTTGAGACAGCGTCTCACCATGTCATCCTTGGTAGAATGCTGTGGCGTCACAGCTCACAGCAACCTCCAACTCTTGGGCTTAAGTGAGTCTCTTGCCTCAGCCTCCCAAGTAGCGGGACTACAGGTGCCCCCCCAAATGCCTGCTATTTTTTTGTTGCAATTGTCATTGTTGTTTAGCAGGCCCAGGCTGGGCTCGAATCCACCACCCTCGGTGTATGTGACCGGTGCCTTACCCACTGGTGCTGCCCTGAGATCCCTTTTTTTTTTTTTTTAAACTTTTACGTATGAGTGAGAACACGTAGTGTTTTACCTTCCGTTCCTGGCTCATTTCCCTTAACATAATGTCCTCCAGTAGCATCTACATTGCTGTAAATGACAGAACTTCATGCTTTTTTACAGCTGAGTAGCATTCTATGTTTTATATATACCACATTTTCTTTATCCATCTATCTTTTGTTTGATACCTAGGTTGATTCCATATCCTGGCTATTATGAATGATGCTGCAATGAACATGTGGATCTTGGCCTGTCTTTGATACACTACAGATTCTTTTCCTTTGGATGTATTCCCTGTAATGGGAGGGCTGAACCACGTGATATTTCAAAAAAAATTTTATTTTTTATTTTATTTGTTTTTTTATTTCTCAAAAAACTTGTAGCTTTTTGAGGAACCTCCATATTCTTCTCCATAGTGGCTGTACTAGTTTACATTCCTAGCACAATGTATAAGAATTCCCTTTTCGGGTGGCACCTGTGGCTCAAAGGCGTAGGGCGCCACCCCCATATGCCGGAGGTGGTGGGTTCAAATCCAGCCCTGGCCAAAAACTGAAAAAAAAAAAAAAAAAAGAATTCCCTTTTCTCCACATCCTCACAAGCATTTGTTATTTTTTGCCTTTTTTACAATAGCCATCCTGAGGTGAGATGATACCTCACTGTGGTTTTGATCTGCATTTCACTGTTGATTAGTGATGCTGAACGTTTTTGCATATATAATTTTCTGTATGTCTTCTCTTGAGATATGCCTGTTTAGACAAATTGCCAATGTTTATCTATTCTTTTAACATTTTTCTCTCTGTATATATATATTTTTTGAGACAGAATATTACTCTCTCGCCCTGGGTAGAGTGCCATGGTGTCATCACAGCTCACAGCAACCTCAAACTCTTGGGCTCTAGTGGTCCTCTTGTGTCAGCCTTCCGAGCAGCTAGGACTACAGGCACCCATCACAATGACCAACTATATATTTTTTATTTCAGTTTAATATGAGGATACAAATGACTAGGTTTATATTATTTGCATTCAATTGCCAATTTTTAAATCAAATTATTTCTTTGCTACTGAGATGTATGAGTTACTTAATAGTCTGGATATTTATCTCTTGTTAGATAAGAAGTCTGCAGATGTTTTACCCCATTCCATTGCTTGCCTTTTCACTCTCTCTAGTCTTTTCTGTGCAGAAACTTTTTCATTTGACTTAACCCCATTTGTTTGCCTTTGCTTCTGTCACCTGTGCTTTTGAGGTCTTATTCATTCGTTTTCTCAGACCAATGTCCCGAAGCGTTTCCCCTGTTTTATCCTAGCCATCTTATTGTTTCAGTCCTTACATTTAGAGGTGCAATCACTTTGAGATTTTTTGAGATTTTTATATGGGGTGAGAGTTGGGGGGGGAGGGGGCTAGATTCATTCTTCTGTCTATGGACATCCAGTTTTTCCAGTACCCTAGTGAGTGCTTTTGGCACTTTGTTAAAAATCAGTTCACTGGAGGTGGTGCCAGTAGCTCAGTGGGTAGGTCGCCAGCCACATATACCAAGGCTGGAGGGTTTGAACCTGGCCTGGGCCTGCTAAACAACAATGACAACTGCAACAAAAACACAGTTGGGCGTGTGGTAGGCACCTGTAGTCCCAGCTACTTGGGAGGCTGAGGCAAGAGAATCGCTTAAGCCCAAGAGTTTGAGGTTGCTGTGAGCTGTGATGTCATGGCACTCTACCAACGACAAAACAGTGAGATTCTGTCTCAAAAAAAAAAAAAAAAAATCACTTCACTGTAGATAAGTGAATTAATTTCTGCATTGTCTATCTTGTTCCATTGGTCTATGTGTCTGTTTACATGCTGTGCCATGCTGCTTGGGTTATTACAGCTTTGTAGTATATTTAGAGGTCTGGTGGTATGATTCCACCAACTTTGTTCTTTTTGCTCTAGATTGCATTGGCTAGTCAAGGTCTTTCATGGTTCTATACAATTTTTAGAATTTTTTTCCTATTTCTATGAAAAACGACATTGGTATTTTCTTTTTTTTAATTAAATTAAATTAATTTATTTATTTATTGACAGAGTTTCACTTTGTCACCTTTGGTAGAGTGCCATGGCGTCACAGCTCACAGCAACCTCCAGCTCTTGGGCTTAGGCGATTCTCTTGCCTCAGCTTCCTGAGTAGCGGGGACTACAAGAGCCCACCACAATGCCTGGCTAGACAATGGTATTTTCATAAGGATCACATTGAATCTACAGATTGCTTTGGGTAGCATCAAGTTCACCAATTCTTTATTTTTGTACTATTTCCAGTTTACTTCAACTAACATTTAAAAATTATCAACATAATCATTTTTAAGTTCTGTTTTTTTATTCTTCCCATTCTTTTTTTCATATTGATCTTTTTGTCAAGAATTATTTTTCCTTTAGTTAATCTTTACATTTCATTTTAAACAGTCATTTCATTTTTTCATATTGTTCCATGACTGCTCTTCCTCAGTGTGTGATTCTACATCTCACTGTACCTGCTGACGCTCTCTCACAGGGCTATTTTTAGTTTGTTTTACTGTGAACTCAGAATCAGCAAGTCCCGCTCACCTGGGAATCCTGTAAGTTCCAACACCTGAGAGGTTTCACGTTTGCTTCTGTGACAGCCCTGCATGGAGCGTGCTCCATGGGAGACATAAAGATGAGCTTCATTACTCATCAGGAAAACCCAAATCAAGGCCATAATGAGATACCATTTCACACTCATTAAGATGGTTACAACAATACTAATAATTTTTAAAAACTCAGAAAATAAATACTGGTGAGCATGTACAGAAATGAATCCAAATGCATCGGCCGTGGACATTTCGAGTAGCACAGTGCTGTGAGAGTCAGCAGTGTGGCCACTGCCCTTCACCAATTGTCTGTTAACCTCTGCATGTGGGTCTGTCCTCACACACAGCCAATAGCTTTAGAGCCAAACGATTTGATTTCTCATGGGTAACATTTTCTGCTTCTCCATCCAAGTCTCCAACCAGAACTCAGGCGTCCTCCCTGCCTCCCTGAGGAGTTCTAATCCCTTTTTTTAATGGATGGGGATTTACCTAGATTTGGCACAAATACATGCAAAGTATCATCTTACCCAAGAAGGGTGTCATCTCCCAAGATAGCTGACCCCTCCATCAGACACTGAGCCAGTGTGGTCAGAGGCAACTTTTTCTGAAAAGGAAACAAATAGTGTAATGAAAACTACTTTCAATAGTCACCTGATGACTTTAAAATAGCAAAAAGGCTAACATTTGCCTAGCTGTTATTATATTAGGTTAGAAACAAACTGACTGTAAAATATGTCTATACCTAAAGATTCACATTATGTAGTGATGGGTTAGGCTTAGAGATATCAAAATTCAGAAAATTAAAACTGAATTAAATTTGTCACTTTAGAAAGGAAGCCTAAGGCTTATATGTGCTGCATGTTAAAATGAAATAGTATAGCGAGAAGGAAAAAAAAGGAAAACATTTCAAAATCATGTTAACAAAGATTTGAGCAATATAAACATAATTTTTAAACATCAGTCTCTTTCTTGAAGAGAATATTAGCCCTATTTTATAAATGAGACACCTTATGGTCAAAAGGGAGAAAACTGTTCACCCACAATTATAATGCAAAGGAAAAAGACATCAAAATAAAGACACACTCCATAGAAGATATAAAAATGGCCAATAAGAATATGAAAAGGTAATGAACTTCATTAGCCATTAGAGAATCCCAAATCAAGGCCACAATGAGACAGCACTTCACACTCATTAAGATGGTTATAACAATATTAATAATAATTTAAAAAGAAAACAGCAAATAAATATTGGTGAGCACCTGCAGAAACAAACCCAAATGATTCCCAGCATTACCAGTGGGAATTTAAAACTGTGCAATGCTGTGAAAGTTTAGTAGTATGTCGATAAGTTAAAAAGAATTTCTGTATGGCACACTCGCGGGGCAGTGTGTTTGTGTATGTATGTGAGTGTACATGAGTCTTAAGGTGTCTGAAAACATATTCAAACTAAAACGTGCACACACATGCAAGTAACACTCCTATTCACAACAACCAAAAAAGTAGGACCAACTCAAAAATCTGTTGATGGATAAATGGATTAACAAAGGTGGACTATCCAGCCATACTGGGAATGCTAGACAGGGAACACTATTCAGACATAAAAAGAAATGAAGTTCTGACATGTGGCAACACGGACCAGCACTGCAGACGTCATGCAGATAACAGCAAAATAAGCCAGACACGAAAGGACGCAGACTGCACGACTCTATTTATAGGAAATATGCAGAATAAGCATCTTCTTAGAGACGGAAAATGGAGTAGTATTTCCCAGGGAGCTGTGAGGGGAGGAGGGAATGCAGAAGGACGGCTTAATGGGCACGGGGTTTCCTTTGGGGATGGTGAAAACGTTCTGGAATTAGATAGTAGTGATAGTTGCAAGACTGCAAATGTATTGAATGTTAAGACCTCACGTTAGAGGGAGGGCAGGGAGTGTAGCATGACCTGTTCTTTCCTCACTGAGTACCGACCAGCCCTCTCCTTTCTGAGCTCAGACCAAACAGCACATGTAGACAGAAGGCAGAGCAAGAACAGGGTCAGAGCTGCTGCCATCCCCTCAGGTCCTCCAGTCTGCATGGCTGCAAAGGTGGGTCTGCAACAGAAAGTGACTGACTCACGCCCAGCCCAGAGCCTCCTGGTATTACTAAAATGCAGGGAGCTTCCAAGATAATTCATTCACTAACCCAGTGTCTATGGAGGGCCGGTACCACGCCAGTGGTAAAGAAAACCAGACACTGCTCTCATGGAACTTATTTCTAATGGTGGAGCTGCAGAATAAATGTCACCACGCCTTGCCCTAAGTCTCTTTTCATCTGACTGTTCTGCACCCTCTATGAGATCCTTCACAATCAACTGGCTAACATTAGTGGTTTTCCCTGGGGTCTGAGAGTCATTTTAGCTCATGCAAATACTATCAAAGCTAAGGAGGTGGCTGTGGGAACCCCCTTAGGGCCGGTCAGTCAGAAATACGAAAGGCCAGGATTTGCAACTGGCGTCTGAACTGGGGTGAAAGGTCTTGCCAGACAGAGTCCTTAAGCTGTGAGATCCCATCCCAACTCCAGATAGACATGTCAGAACTGAACTGAATTGTGGGAAACCCAGCTGGTGTTTGGAGAGTTGGAGAAGTGCTTGGGGTGGGGGAAACACCCATACCTGTGGTCACAGAAATGTGTGTGAGAGTGTAGAGAAATAGAGTGTGTTCTTCACAGAAACAGGCAGAACATTCCGGCTATAGCCTCAGAGAAAGGGCACAGGTCAAGGTTCTCAACAAGGGGTGACTTTGCCCTCCTGGGGACATCTGGCAACATCTGGAGACATTTTTGGTTGTCACAATATGGGGGATGCTATTGGCCCCCAGTGGGCAGAGGCCAGGAATGCTGCTCCGTGTCCTACAATGCATACCACAGTTTCCTACAACAAAGACCTGCCAGGCTCCCAATGTCAACAGCATGAGGTTGAGAACCCTGGCAAGTTTCTAAAACATCCCAATAACCAATCCATGAAAACACTCTACTTCAAAATGTCAGATAGTGCAGCCGTGATACTGGCCAGCTCACATAAAAAGACCATTCTGGTTTATGATGAACATTCACACTCTCATAACTGTCCTTCAGGACAAGACTTCAGCATTTCAGAATCTTTCCAAAATCCAAGAGAGAAGTGAGGATCTTGCCTATCGTGAAGGGGACTTCTAATGGCCCAGGAGTCAACATCCTTTGGAGAAATTTATCTACCAGAACAGAGGAGTTTTTCTAAATGTGAAAAAAGACTAAGTCTGATTTGTCCTATTAGTCCATTGAGCAGAAAATGGTGCCAGTGGGTGATAGAAAAGTGAAGGTCAAGCTCCACGGGACGAGAATGGCCACTGGAGGACCATGAGGCTGACCAGAGGCTTGGAGGGAACATGGTGAAGGGACAGCAAAGCATCTGTTCTGCAAAATTCAGACTTGGAAACAGAGTTTGAAGTGGCAGGGCTGGAGGTGCCCTGCTCCTGAGCCAGGTTAAGCAACATCATTTTCTCCTCATTTCAATCCTCACAGACAATTCCGAGATGCCTTTAAGTAACATAGAGGACAGTACTAAGAGAAAAGTACCAAAAATTAGGAAAAGTATTGCTGTTTCAATTGCTTTTTCGTTTTTTAAATGTTTAACAAGGTACATAACTTTTCCATTTTTCTTTTTTCTTGCTCTCTGTCAAGTGAATAAATAAATTTTTGAGTACAAAATACATGCATACGTATGGTGTAAAACTAAAAGGTACTGGAGTACTTACAGCAAAGTCTCCCTTCCACCCTATCCCTCAACCACTGACTCCCCTCACCAAAGACCATGATGGTGACCATATTTTTGTTGATCCATAAATATTCTGAGCAAATCCATTTTTAATAAAAAAAAAAAATTGTTGTAAAGATGGGGTTTCACTATATCACCCAGGCTGGTCTTGAACTCCTGGCATCAAGCAATCCTTCCTCTTCAGCCTTCCAAAGTGCTAGAATTTCACAGGTGTGAGCCACCACTTCCAGTCTCAGATCCAATTTTATGTGTATGTGTGTCCACTTATAGTGACTATTTCCCTCTACGAATATTAGCATATTACATGCATGACTCTGTGCCTTGCCTTCCTTTCCACGCAAGGATGTCTACCTTTCCTATCATTACATACAGAGCTGTCTTTTTTAAAGTTTTGTTTTAATGGCTACATAGATCACTGAATGATGCAATTGACAAAATACGTTTATTCAAGTCCTCTACTGATGGGGTACCTAACTGTCATTCCAGGAGAGATACTGATGTGAATTTGAGCGCTTAGATTCCATGGGTGGGAAAAGGGGCTTCCAGGTAAAACTTGGTGGAAATTAATGATGAATTTTTATTTGTGTCAATGCTTTAAGTATCAACAAGTCAAAAGGATGTCACCAAATGACCAGAGAAGAGAAGAAATGGATTAAGGAGGTATATCTTCATATCAAAAGGGGATAAGGGCAATCCATGACCAAAAGCATTAGATAAGAAGTTAAGAGACTGTAGCATCTAACAGATTATAAATTTCTAAAGAAATTCTCTGAGATGAAGGAAAAATTGATGGTTCAACACATGCCAAGCATTGTAGCAATCTCATATACCCTAGTGACTCTCTGTAATTAAGGCATTATTTATTTGCTCTCTTCCCCAACACTTTGGACACTCCCATTTCATGTACAAGACCATCCAGTCTCAAAAGGATTAAATTGCCCAAAGATCTAGAAAGCTGCTGAAATTTGTTTGATCTTCACGCTGGGTGAAGCCAGTCCTGATCCAATACTGCCCAGGTAGAAAGATCTTAGCAAACTTCATGTTGCATGATGATTTAAGAGAGGCCATTAAAATAAACTTTCCCCCGGTTCTAGAGTTCAGATAGAATCCTATGAATTAAGAGATGGAAACAATGTACCAAGATTTGGGTGCAGTCACTCTGACCTATCTGAGACAGGTTCTCTCTAAAAATTACCTTGGCATATGCAACACAGTTCACAGGATGACTCAGAGGTAGAAAGCATCATTCTAATACCTACCTGATCCCCAAACACACACACATACTATCATATTCCTTACCTCCAAAAACTGTTACCTACTATCCTCCAATTAATTACAAGCCCAGGAAACTGGCTCTTCTGCGGTTCACACCCCAAAAGACAAAGCCCAAAATTTTTGCCCTGGGTTCAATAGTTCTCAATGGTTACTTTGGCCCAATCAAAGTGGGGCCATTGCTGACAGCAGCAGGTTAATATCCTTCGTATTAAGCTAAGCATTGTGCTAGGCATGAGCACGCATTACCTTGTCAAATTCCCAAACACCCTACTGGGTAGAAAATTTTCGCTGCTCTTATTTCCCAAATGAGGAAACTAAGGCTTACAAGGTAATTAACTTGCCCAAGGTCAGGCAAAATCAGAAAGCAACAGAACTTGGCTTTGCTCCCTCAGGCAATCAGATTTGGAGCTTCACCTCAGAAGCACCAAGCTAAATTGCCCATTACAGAACAGGAAGGATTCAAATTGGCAAGCTAGTGTGTTCAGGCCGGTGCCTGAAATACTCACAGACCAGCCATTCAAGACATGAACCTATTTTTGTCACTGCTCCATTGTGGCAGGCCCTGTTTTAGGCCCTGAGAACTCAGCTGATGGAGAGAGGAGATCTGTGCTTCCTTATCAGGGGTAGGAATGGGTGATCACAGCAATTTCAGATAATAATAATATGCACAATGAAGAAAACAAAATAGGGTGATAGGATTGGAGTGAGAGGAAACGGCAAATATACAATTAGAAGGTCAGGGAAAAGCTCCCTGAGCCTGAAATACTGGGTAAGAGCATTCCCTATTGAAGGCAGAGCAAGTGCGAGGGCCAGAGAGGGCTGAGAGCCAGGCGTGCGGGGTGCCAGGCCAGCAGAGGCAGAGACCCACCAAGAGGTGGGGAGCAGCAACCCCAAGATGCGGTGGGAGACACATCCTTAGGGTCCAGGGGGCTGAGGTAAGGAGTAGGGATGGTATTCCACAATGGGAATCCTTGTGTGAGACTCAGGCAGAAGAGTGACATCATCTGATTTCCATTTAAACGCTCGCTCAGCAGCTGCAGGGAAGGAGGTTGGGAGGGGGTCGGAGTGAAAGACGTGACAGGAACCTCTGCGTTCAGGAAGAGATGACAGCTGCTTGGACCAGAGCGGTAAGTGTTGAAACAGAATGGAAACTGTGTGGTGGAAGAGCCAGAAAGCAGGACGTGGGGGGCACAGAAAGGGAAGAAGACAGGATGGTGCCTGGGATTTGGGAGCAGCAAGTATGTGGACCTACAGTACCTCTCCCTACCACAGTGCCACTGCCTGCTTTGCTAGGTCCACCTCCCATCAAAGCTGGAAATGCTGCAGTTTCTGGGGGGCTTGGGTTCAAGGGTCATTTGTCTTCTCACCCAGTGTCTTCTTCCCTGTGACCTCAGCAACTCCATGGATTCAACAGTGGCTTAAGGTAGGGACCACAAAACCCCTGTCCCCTCTTCACACCCCCACTTCCACTCAATTACCAAGCCCTTTACGCTCCACCTCCAGGGTCTACCACAACTCCTCCTTTCTGTCCATCCTCTCAGCCCCCAGAGCATCTCACCTGGATCCTTCCCAAACTGGTGCAACTGGCCTCCACCCCATGAATTCATTATCTATACAATCGTCATAGCATCTGATCATGTCACTGTCAAAACCTTGGCTTTCTTCTGCTTTGAGGGACAAAGTTCAAATCCTCACCATGCCCTACAAAGTCTGCTCAATCCCCTGAAATCCCATCTCACATTACAACCTCCTCATTCTCTACTGTGGAGAGCAGGCCGTGAGGCGGCAGGGCCCCCACAGCCTGGGGAACATTCAGGGAATGAACCCCCAACTGCTTCTCCTCCTTCCCAAAACAGCCATATTCCTTTCTTCATGCTCACTGTGCCAGAAGTCACGTAGCTCTTTCTTTGTCTAGTTAACTATGCAGAGATCCTCCTGATCTTTCCCTTCTTACTTTTTGTCATATGTTAACGAAGTTGAGTAGAAACTACTAACAAGATGATCTGTCTTTACTGAAGTCATTTACATTTTTCAATTGTACTGTAAGACCAAAAATATGTCTTTTATTTATGCTATTTCCCCATATTGTGTAGGCTACTTCCCCAACAACCCTGTACAGATCCTATAAAATAAAGCTGATTTTGTGCTTTGGTGCTGGCTGCAGCCATCAGGTCGGTCAGTCCTCGCAAACCCATCTTTTGTCTCTGTGTCTTCTCTTGTGCTGTATTTTCCTCAGTTCCCACCAATTCCACTCTGGTTTTCTCCCCTTCTCTGCGTTGGTTTGTAACACTCTACATGGGTGGTCCCCAAGTTATAAACATCCCACTGACACAGGACTCACACTGAATGAATGGCGACGATGGCAGGTGATAGGTAAATGTGCCTGTTCCAACTTACATACAAGGTAAATGTGCCTGTTCCAACTTACATACAAATTCAACCTAAGAAAAAACCTATAGAACCTATCTTGTTCATTACCTGGACATTGCTTGTAGTTCAGTCACTCTGGCCACCTGTGTGTTTCTCAAAAATGCCAAACGCCTTCCTGCTGCCCCCCCATTCTAGAAGCATGTTCACTCTTTTGGAGGAGCTGCTACTGTTTACTTGCCCTTCACGGCCACTCCCCCAGGGAACCTCCTATAATTTACTTGCAAGCAAGCTATTCCTCTCAGGAGGAAGACAGCTCAGCATGAATGTGTGTAGCGTGTGACTCCTGCTTCCCTGCACGAGAAGCTCCCAGGACACGGGTCCTGCACGGCTTACTCAGCACTTGGCTCGCATGCAGCCCTGCATGGCAGACTCAGTGCTTTCCAAGCATTTGTTGAATAAGGCGGAGAAACTCTTTCACACGCCAGCAGTTCAGTTGTTGGAAATGCAAGGACTTCGACAAACCAGACACCTTCCTTATACTGAGAAACTTAAACACCTATGAATGAGCAGCTATTAGCCTGGACTACAGCTGGTGAAACGGAAGTCTAACTCACATCCTTCCCGTCTCCATCTCACATAAGGAACCCAGTTTTACTCAGTACCCAAAGGACAATAATGCTTTCTCTGGTCACTAGATAGTGGTAACAAAACCCCACTTTTCTGCCCATCTGCATTTGACAGTCAGCCACAGTTTTCAGGGCCAAATGTTTAAAGGTGTGTGATAAACTTTTAGGCGTTGGAAACCATAGCTACACAGCTAAAGAGCAAACAGCTTGTTAAAAGAGAAATAACTAACTAAATAACTAAAAGCAACTTACATGTGCTCAAATAACATGCAGAATGTGGCATGGACCACACCTAGGGACTGATATATCTCTTTACTGAAAACGCCACCTTATTCTAGAAAAATAGTGCTAGTACTAATCCACCTCCCAAGACCAAAGGCTGGTTCCAAGTCTCTGATGGTGACATTCAGATGCTACTCTTGATACCAAAACATAGTGGACTTTGGACTATTTTAAAAACAGTGCTTCCTGGAGCAAACAAAAAAACACAGATCACAGGCAGGCGAGGCCCCAACCTACCCCCACAGCCATGCCTAGAGTCCACCCATTAGATATTGGTTTGTTAAAAAGGTTTCATGTCAAATAGTTTTTCAGACTCTCCCTTTAGACTATGTAGACGCCCCTTTTGAAATGTTTGATACGTGCAGAATTATTTCTATATATTTTTTTCAGAGCAGTGAAAGTTTCATTTATACCACACACAAGTGACTCCCACTAGGAATATTAAGAAAGAAGAAATCAGGGCCAGGAAGCAAAAAAGGAAAGACTGACGGAGGAAGTAAAACAGGTTTTGCAGTAGAGCCAGTGACGGGAGGACTGGAGCACGTGGGGATGGGTAAGCCAATAACCATGTCAGAAAAAAAAAAACCCTAACAGAAACCAAATGTAGACTACAAACTCAAAGAAGTAGGAAAAAAGATCTCCCAGATGGCAAATCCCTTGTCATAAAGCCACATCTAAGAATGTCTCTTAGTCTTTGGTGACTATTGAGGGGGAAGGCTCCTGCAACGACTCTTCACACCTCAGCCGCTGAGTGGACCATCACTGTGTGATGCCGTAATCACTAATGAGAGTGATATGCAAAGGCAGTAGAGTAGCCTTGTTTAGCAAGCTCTCTTTATTGACTCGTAACCCCTAAATCTACAGTATAATTTACTTTTTCCACGAGCTCTTAAGATGTTGAATGGAAATCTATGAATGAGCTGAATCAAGGGTAAGATATCCATCAAGGATAAAGCTTCTTTAGAGGTGGGATGTGGAGCATGCCCCTGCCATTCCCCTTCCCCTGGTTGCATCACCCTGGGGAGGATGGCACGTGGGACCCAAACATTGCCTGGGGAGGGTGGGGATGTTTCAGGTGGGGCTAAAAAGCAAGCACAGTCGGAGGGCGGTCACGCTGCAGAAACAGGCAGGGTGGGGCAGCTACACCAAATAGGGCTCCAAGAGTGAGATCCCTGTCCTCAGTGGGCAAGGTTTAAGCTGCTTGAGGTGAGGAGGGCACTTACGGAGCGCTTGTCGGCTTCTGCCCCTTGCTGCCCCTGCAGACACACGGTCAGCTTCTTGTGCGTGCTGTGGGACACCTGCTTCACCAGCTCGAGACGCTTCTCCACCTGTAGACAGAACAGGGGTGGTGCTATTGCAGAGGGCAGGGGTGGAGGATGATCAGGGCTTATGTTTCCACAGAGACAAGGATGCCTGGGAGAAAACTTTCAGCCATAGAGAATGGGAGGGACAGTGATCACAGACTCTGGAACTCTCCTGCTAACTGTGTGATAAAATTATTTTGTTTATTTATTCATTTATTTATCTATCTATTTATTTATTTATTTAGAGATGGAGTCTCAGTCTATTGCTCTGGGTAGAGTGCTGTAGCATGATAGCTCACAACCTCAAAATCCTGGGTTCAGGCTATCCTCCTGCCTCAGACTCCCAAGAATCTGGGACTACAGGCAGTCCCAATAGGACTACAGGCTGTTTTTCCTATTTTTAGCATAAACAGGGTCTCGCTCTTTTTCAAGCTGGTCTCAAACTCCTGAGCTCAAGCGATCCCTCTGCCTCAGCCTCACAGAGTGCTAGGATTACAGGTGTGAGCCACTATGCCTGGCCTGATAAAATGACTTTAAATCTCTCTGGAAAGATCTTCTTACATAAACCAGCACGTAACATGCAAAGCACTGTTGTAGAAGACCAAAAAAAAAAAAAATTGTATCTCTCAACAGTGTGTCGGAGGAGCAGCTGAAGCAGTTTTAACAGCTTTGGGGATGGCTTAATTTTAAAAGTGAAAACGTGTTTGGTGTCCATGAGCCCAGAGTCAGTGACAGCCTTACCTGAAGAAGGTCTTCACTCAGAACTTCAGTCTTTTCAGCCCTAAAGAGAACATAAGAAACATATCAGTGAGAAAACTAAGAACGCACCTTTATAATCACTCTCCAGTCTCTTCAATACTAGAAAAACAGAGACATTAGTAGCAGACACTTCTCACAAGAGACTATGTGGGCAGGACTGGCATTTACTAGGAAACTCAAAGAAACCGAGCACCAGCAACCACGGCAAAGAGGATTCTCTGAAAGCCTTCTGGTTAAAGACTGGAACATGGATTAACAACAATAAACATACTTTTTTGTTCCCCAACAAATCTATTTTTTAAAGTAGCAAAATTAAGGTTTCTTCACCCATAGCCCTTCCCCCTACCCCCAGCAAGTAACCTAATTTGCAGAAATCTGAGACGGGATCAATAAACAACAAACAAATGGATGGTATTGAGTCCTGGCAACCAACGCAAATGCCACTACCAAGGTCTGGCTGTAAGTGTTGGGTCTACTTGAAAGTCTAGACCTTAAACCTGAGATTTCCACGTTTAGGGAAAAGACTCAGATGTGGAAAGAAGCAGTCCCACCTGACCTGCTAGCGCCCCCTGCCGCACGTCAGGGGTAATGCAACCCCCTAAATCTAATGTGTGGGGTCCATCTTTTCCTCTCAGCTTGTGTCTCCCTGCAAATTCATATGAAAACAATCAAGACTTTTTTTGATCAATAAACACTGAAAGCATTTAACGAGGATGACAAAAGTCAAAAGATAGTTTGAAACAGAAATTTACAAGTACAGGCCCATCCTAGTGCCGGACATCAGATGACAAGCACAGCCGTTTCCCGCTCCATGGCATCTCCACCCCCTTCTCACTGACAGTTTGAAACACACACACACACACACCCGCCCAGGATTCTGAAATTTGAAAAAAAAAACGTATCAACCCCTAAGAATATATCTACAGACATTCATGCCTGTACGTGGACTGCAATGCGAGAAACGGTAAATGAGGGTAAGCAGAAGTATGAGGCTGAGATCAACACGAAGCCGCAGTAACTTCGGGGTGGTGCCAGGAAAGGAGCAAATTGTCAGGATTTCAGAATCAGAGAAAGAAAGAAGAAATAACATATAAGGAGCCTGAAGGACTTCGACTACTGGTATTAGGAAAGACTGTGACATATGTAGGAAATATCAAAGAACAAACAATACATGGTATTAAAACATAAGAGATTGGACCTCTGCTTCCAAGAAGATGCATGAATATATTCCAGTAATTCCTCTTGCTAATACAAGTAAATACCTAGGACAGTGTATATAACACAAACACAAGAAGCCTCTGAAAAGGGGAGAGAAGGAATACTGGCTGGGCACCTCCAGACCTCAGAACAAAGTGGTGAGGATGTTTTGCTTCACATTTCCATTTCAAGAAATGAGCAACTCAGCCAGGTGCCATGTCTCACACCTGTGATTCCAGCACTCTGCGAGGCCGAGGCAGGCAGAGTGCTTGAGCTCAAGAGTTCAAGACCAGCCTAAGCAAGAGCAAGACTCAACCTGTACTAAAAATAAAAAAAAGTAGCCAGTGTTATGGCACATGCCTGTCATACCAGCTACTTGGGAGGCTGCGGCAGGAGGATCATGCTGCTATGAACTACATGCTACTATAGCACTCTAGCCTGGGTGACAGAGTGAGACTCAAGTCTCAAAAAAAGAAAGAAGGAAAAGAAATGAGCAACCTAAAACAGGCACAAACAAAGGCTTCTCAATAAAAGCCTGGTCTCAGTAGATAAATGATGGAGAAAGGGGTAGCTATGCAAGAAAATTTTTAGGCAACAAATGCTCACAGAAGCCAAATACCACAAAAAACACTTGTCCTGCTCTACCCATACTAGTAAAAGCTGAGCTGACTGGGGAGCCTAGGCTTCTACCCTTGCCAGGCCGAAACAAGGTACCCAACTCCCTCCCCTCATCAGGGTAGAAGTGTCAAAGAATGTCAAGTAGAGGGGAGGGATATTTATCACTGCTGGGCAGTGACAAAGCCCATCCTCTTCCACTGCAGGGACAGACACCTATCTACTCCCACCAGTGACAATGAAGCTTCCCCTCTCTGCCACTAGGGTGGTACCACAGAAGGCCTGTGGACAGCAGGCCTTCAGTCTGATGCCCAGTAGTAACAAAGCCACTCCCTCCCACAGCCTCAGTGGCACGGTGGGGAGAGCAATCAAGAGGCACTTCTCCCTCCCAGCCATGGAGGCAGCAGAGAGGCCCAGTGGAAGCCATATCCCTCCGTGAAGGGTCACTGACAGTCAAGTGGGAATCAGGACTTGTACTCAGCACAAAGACAGCAGCACTCCTCTGTCCCCTACCAGAATGGTTTAGAGAAAAGCCAGCTACAAGACAAAGTTTAATGACATCCTGAGTCTCATAACATAATACCTGTGATGTACAGATTTCAGTCAAAAATTACTCATCATATGAAGAACTATCATATGAAAAGATAAACTAAATGAAAAAAGAAAATCGATAGATGCCAACTATCTGACAAAGACTTGAAAGCACTCATGACAAAAGTGCTTCAATGTGCAGCTATGAACATACTTAAATAAAAAAATAGAAACAAACTTTAGACCTGAAAAATCCAGCAATCTTAAAAAAAAATTAGTGGATGGGTTCAATAGCCCAATGGAGGCAAAAGAAGAAGAAAGGATCTGTGAACTAGAACAAAGCGTAATAGAAATGTTCCCATCTGAACAATAGAACAAAAATAAACCAAACACATCAGCAAACAAAAAAGCCTCAGGGACCTGTGGGATTGTAACAAAAGATCAAATATTTGTGTCATCAGAGTCCCAGAAGAAGAGGGAAAAAGGTAGGCTAAAAAATATAAAATAAAAAACTCAAAAAAATAATGTCTAAAAACTCCACAAATTTGGCAAAAAGACACAGCCCTACTTGTCTAAGAAGCTGATCAAATCCCAATGAGGATCTTCTAAAGACAAAGAAATCTTTACCAAGACTCACCGTAATCCAAACTTGTAAAAACTAAAGCTAAATCTCTAAAGCAGGAGACATATGCGGTACTGTAACAATAGGGGGAAAATAATTAGAATGACAGCAGATTTCTCAGAAAACATTTGGAGACGAGAAGAAAGTGGCATGTCATTTTTCAAGGTTTGAAAGAAAGTGTCAGCCTAGAATTCTATATCCAATGAAAATATTCTTCAGGTATGAAGGGGAAATCAAAACAATCTCAAATTTCTTAACAGAATGTGTCACAAGGAAGCCTGTTAAAGATTTTGCTAAATGAAGTTACCCAAAAATAATCAAAAAAAAAAAATGATAAAGAAAGCAAACTTGGAATATCAGGAGGGAAGAAAGAACTTGATGAACAAAAATATACAGGTAGATATAATAGACTATCCTTCTCTTAGGTTTTCTAAATTATGTTTGATGGCTGAAGCAATACTTATAACATTGTCTGACAAGTCCTCAATATAGAGAGAGGAAATACTACAATTATATGATATTCAGGGGAGGATAAAGGGACATAAAGGGAGGAAAGATATCATTGGTACAATGATAACACCAATACAGTGTGATAAGTTATGTCCCCAAAGTTGCCAAACGTAAGGAACATGGGACTTTGTAGCTCAACATACAGGCAGCCCTGGGTTAAGAATGAGCTAGGTTCTGTAGGTTCATCTTTAAGTTGAATGTGTGTGTAACCGGGAACGGGGACATTTACCTGTGACCTGTAATAGCCTCTATTTGAAAGTGTGAGTAATATTTAAGTAGGATGTTTGTAACTCGGGAACTTACTGGAATAGCTTCCATTCCCAAGTGCAAGCTGTACGTTGGTCGCATCTTTTTAACGCAGGAATTGCCTATAACTTTGTTTTCAAAACATACATTACAAAATTTTATAAAGAGGTGGGCCAACATGTACAGATAACTATTTTATAAAATTTTCTTATTTCCCTTTGTTACAAAGGGGCAGCCTTTGTAACACCCTGGAGAATATCTTATATTTCTGACCCTGGGATAGTGCTTTTGAAAATACAACACAAAGACTAACCATAAAATAAAAGATTAATAAATATATTTGCATTAAGATCATTATGATGGTTAAAAAAACAGTAAAAAGAAAGTCAGACACTGGAAAAAAGGTATTTGTAAGAAAATATAACCACCAAAGGACTAACATTCGGACTATGCCAAGAATTCCCATAAGACAAGAAGAAGAAAAAAATATCAACTCTATTAAAAAATGGGTTAAAGACTAGTACTCTTTTGTAAGGATTAACAAATATATAAAAGCTTGGTGAATGTCATTAGCAACCAGGAATATTAAAACCGCAAAGATATACCATTTTATATACTATTTTGGCAAAAATGTAGACATCTGACAATTCCTAACGGTGAAGCTATGGAGTAACGGGATCTCTGCAGACCACTACTATAAATATAAATTGCTAACAGCATCGTAGAAAACAATGTTGTTATCTTGTACATTTGACAATGAAACTCCACACCCAAATGAAAAGCCTTTCAACATAACGATATTTCCTGTTACTGTTTGATGTGCACTCTTATGCTCATTAAATGGATTTTACCATCCTTGGAACCTACATTCAAAACATAGCCTTTAACAGGGGAATAAAGAAATTGGAACATAGCCACACAATGACATGTCATACAGTAATGAAAAGCAGTTCAATAAAATTACCCCAGACAACATAAGTAAATCTTAGAAGTAACAATGTTGATCAGAAAACAAATAACAAAAAGATTACTTGAATTGGGATAGCATTTTCAGAAAGCTCAAAACCAAACATTATCAAACAACATAGCGGGAAGGGATATATACACATTTAGTGAAATAAAACGAAAGCATGACAATTACTAATACTAAATTTAAAACAGTGATAATCTCTCAGAAAAAGAACAAGATTGGACTTGGGGATAAATTACAGGTGGATTCAACAGAATTGGTAATGTTCTGGTTCTGAATTTGTGTAGTAGGTTCAAGATTTTCTTAATCTGTTTCATAACATGCACAGAACCTCTATAAGCTGACCACTCAAGGGATTGTAACAAACTGGTCAACATACAGAGGTGGTCAACATAAGGGTCTAGGTCTACTGTACTGATATGTCCGGTCTATGAAAATTAGGTCAACTGCTCGACGCCCGTAGCTCAGTGGTTAGGGTGCCAACCACATGCACCAGGGCTGGTGTGTTCAAACCCAGCCAGGGCCTGCAAAACAACAATGACAACAATAACAAGAAAACAGCTGGGTGTTGTGGCAGGTGCCTGTAGTCCAGCTACTTGGCAGGCTGAGGCAAGAGAATTGCTTAAGCCCAAGAGTTTGAGGTTGTTGTGAGCTGTGATACCACAGCACTCTACTGAGGGTGACAGAGTGAGACTCTGTCTCAAAAAAAAAAAAAAAAAGAAAAGAAAATTAAGTCAACTTGAGGTGGTCGATGTAGGGAGATGGTTCTACCATATATATAAGAATACACATGATCTGCGTTTTAAAAAGTTATAAATAATACAAAAATTAACAAAAACCAAGCACTAGTTATTTAAGCACAAACTTTGCATAAATGATTCCCACCAAAGACTAAAAACAAACAATCTATGATCATTAGGTCCTCTATATCCTGGTTTAAATATAAACATTTATACTATATACATGTTTTTAAGCTGTAATACTTTCTTTAAAGTTTTTACTAATTTTTGCTTAAAAATAAGTGTTGAGTTTTCGGGTATCCTGACAGCTAGCTATAGCAATTACACATCAACTACATGTAAATTACAATGGCCAATAAAAGCACTGTAGGGCAGCTGATTGGGCTACAAATTCCACTCAACTCGGTTCGCAAAATTTGGGGGTCATAAACTCATGTGAATGAAGATCAAAAGGATTAAAGAAAATTCTAGAACCCGTTTTACTGACTGGAAAAAATCATCAATGTTGGGTGGAAAAGGCATGGGAGATCCCTTAGGCCAATTTTCCACTCATCTGAGCCTTCCTTAGTTATTCCTGAAACACCTCAACACAACATTAAAGACCTGACCGTGAAGGTAATCTTCAAGGAAAGGAAGCGACCTAACAGGTGATGCTATTTTTAGGAAGTCTCTATTTTTAGGGCTCATCCTTGTAAGTGAAAGACAGATCATTTTTCACCATCAAGATGATGGATACTGTATACCATTTTTAAGGGATGAGTCATTCCACAGAATGACAGGCACTGTGTACATGACATCTGGGTATAAGTCATATCTTTTAATTTTAATTATTTTCCTTTACACAACAAACTAAAAGCAAAACAGCGTCTGGGCAAATTGATCTAAAAATCCTGCACTGTCCTACTTCCAGAGCTTCCAGAGAACAATCAACAGCGCCCATAAAAATTCTAATTGTGAGCTTGTTAGGAAGCAGAAGTATTTCCCAAAAGGTGTTCCACGGAAAAACTGATTCATAAGACACTGAAGGAAAAGCTTTTGTGAACACTGAATATAATATTCTCCATTAACTGAGTTCCATTATAATACTAAACACTCTGAGAAGTCCTGCAATAAGTAAAATGGCTTTAATTTCAGCTAACCTGTCATTTCCCAATCTAAAAAAATATGAAAATGTATTTCATGTAACACCCAGTTAATAAATGTGGTGTTGGTGAATACCAGGTGCTAAACATACTTTAGGAATGGGAAGAGGAAGAAAATAATCACCACGGTACATCTTGACTCTGGACATCTAACATGCTACCTAGTTGTTCCGGCCTCATTAAAAACAAGACACTTACTTGGACAGGAATCAAGTAATGAGGACTCTTCTGCTGTCATCAGAAGCTGCCAGGCTGCGTTTAAAGTGCAGATAGTCTTACTACAAACCATTTCAGGTGATGTCACCAGCTTTTGCAACACTGATGAGATTGTCAAATCTTCCCAATTTTATATCACTAATATTTTTAGCACCAATTGCTCCCATTTCTATCACAGTCCCAAGCTAGAACTCAGCCCTAGACTAACACAAAATCTTTCCACCCCATCTCTGCCCATCTCCATCTCCCATCCATCCTCTGCTACCCTTAGACAAAGACACTCATCCTAAAATGCCTTGCAGGACTCCCTTTTGCCTGATGCATAGGTGGGGCTCTCTCTGCAAGTGTTTTACAAGCATTCTGTGTGGGTATCATCATTTTAAATGTTCACAAGATTTGTTTTAACTGGGTATGGTAAGACACACAGACATGGATGTGATTGTCATGAAGAAGTTTATGCTTAGGGGGCAAAACCGCCTGGGGAAGTCCCAGGACCTGGCTCGGTTGGAAGGTAGAGAGACGGAAGTTGGAGTATGGGCCTTTCCTGTGGTCTTGTGGGAAGGAGGAGGTAAAGCGAGTTGAGCAAGCTGAGCAGGTTTGGGATTGGTGAGTTTTAATAATTTGGCAACCTCTGGGCTCAAAGGGTGGTTCCTGGTTGTTGGGTAACTGGCCCTGGAATGATTTAAGGCTGTGGGATGGTGGCCTTCACTGTAGGACCCTCGTGGACATGTGCACTGACTGGTTTGCACACTGAGATGCTTCTGCAGGCACGTGTCTGATGTCTTCAGGAGGCCCTGGGAAGCCAGTCTCTCCCCACTCAGTGAGGCCACAGGTGCCAGAACAAGAATACAGAAAAAAAGTAAATAGAGTTCACAAAATCATTCATGCCCCAAAACAATGAAGGTGTTATCATACACAATTTTTTTTTAACTTTTTAAAAATTTCAGATGAATGTGAACATACAAACAACTAGGTTACAATATTTGCATTTGTTAGGCGGAGTCTCCGTTGCGCTTGTGTCCTGCACCCAGGAGGTGTTCCATATACCCTTACATTGTGCCCATTCTGTGGGAGCTCACAGATGCCCCTCCCTTCTCCCTCCTTCATCCTCCCCCAACTTCAATTAAATTAAGTTTTTCTCTCATGTGAGTGTGTATTAGATTGTCTACTGGCTTCATATTAGTAGTGAGTACACTGTATACTTGCTTTTCCATTCTTGTGATACTTTATTAAGAAGAACATACTTCAACTCCATCCAGGTTAATACAAAAGATGTAAACATCATTTTATGGCTGAATAGTACTCCATGGTATACATATACCACAGTTTGTTAATCCATTCCTCAGTTGATGTTATGTCCAACTTTTTATATGAGAAATTTGGGCTACTCAGTTAACTCACTGCCTCAGCACAATATGCCAAAGGGCTGTCCTCTCTTTGAAACTTACTAGCAATGCAAATTCTCAGGCCCCAGCTCAGGCCTCTCAGAAACCCTGGGAGTGGGGTTCAGCAATCTATGTTTTAACTAGTCCTCCGGGTGATCCTGGTACATGTTAAGAACCACTGGTGTATGGAACAAAATCTCAAATCCTTGATCTGGAGCCCATTCATTCTGAATGAGCAAATTCAACCCTTCAAGGTCTTCTAAATTTTCCCAGTTTTCTTAACCACAGCCATCTTCCAGCATCCCATTCTGTACCTCTCCAGCCCTGCCCTGCCTGATACACTCTGTGCCCCAGGCCCACCTCGTTTTCTCTTGTTCCCCAAATAAGTTTCCCTGGGATCCATATCACTGTCCGCACCCGGCACAGTGCTGTGGCAGAGTAAGCACACCACACACACTTAAAATGAAGTATGAACCTGATATATTAGGTGCAAATGCTTTTCCTACCCTGTCTTGCTCATAGCAACAGACTCTTAACTGGCTCTCCAGAGCCCATCTCCACTTGAGCTTCTTTGCTGCCCGCCATGACAGAGGGTAAAGAACAATACTGCCCCAGTTTCCCCTGAAACTAGGAGCTCCCATGTGACCTAGTCTTAGGCTGTAAGACAAAAACAGAGTATGCTACAGGGCCATCTGGGAAAGTGTTGCTTTACTGACAAAAATGAATAGGACTCATCTGCCAGCCTCGTTCTCTTCTTCCCATTTTGAATGCAGACATGATGGCAGGAGTGGCAGCAGCTGTATCATAACTATGAAGACTTGCTAAAGAGAACTGCATAGATTTAAGATCTGACATTACTGAGTCATTGATTTAAGTTATTCTTGGACTTATTTTTGAGAGAATTAAATTATTTCTAAGGCCATTCTAAGCAAGGGTTTCTATTACTGTACCTTAATACAATCCTAGCTTAATACATTGGCAGCAAAGAATCACGTTTTAAGATTAATTTTATTCTGAGTAAAAGTACAATTATTTGATGTTCTTGAAATTATTCATGCTTACTATATATCACTAGAGCAACGATTAACTTTACTCTAAACCTCTGCCTGTAATAAATACTAAGCAGTAAAGGACTACACAGTAGAGGGGTGGTTTTGAGAGTACTGAGAAAGGCTTCCTGGCTGGTGGGCAGATATGGAAGAAGGTCTTGAAATGGCAAAGCAACCACTAAAAGCTGTCCCTTAGCAGCAGTGCAAGCTATTAAATAAAGAGAATTAAACTGATGAGAGGAAAATTACTTCTTGGGAATTATGGGGCAACAAAAAGAGGGGAGAAATAGTGGCAAAGTCATTCTAATGTTGGAACAAATCTGAGTTTTCAAAACAATGTTACAACAGATCTAAACTCAGAGAATTTTTATTAAAAAACAAAAACCATTCTTAACTAGTTTCCTCTGGAGATATTCAAGAAGTAAAAGGCACCTATAAAACAAACAAACAAAAAAAGATGCTAGAAAAAGTACAATTGGAGAATAGGAAAGACCGTTAGATGAAACTCTAATAGTAAAGTTCTTGAACAAAACATGGGAAATTATAAGAAAGAAAGAAAGAGAAAAATTAGTTTCACAGAGCTAAAGAGAAAACACATGTCCTCAAACTGAAAGGGTGTGGGCTGTTGAGGGGCAGAGTGAAAAATAAGAGATATTAAAAAGCTTTCAGAGAAGAGGAAGTTATCAATCAAGATGGAGTGATCAGGCCAGTAGCAAAATTTATCAGCAATAATTGATACTAGCATATAACAGAGAAATTCCAAAGATTTGAATGAAAATTCATTTGAATCAAAAAAATCTTATTATGGTAACTTAACAGTCAAATACAGATGTAAAACAAAATCATTTTTCAAGAGATAAGGTTACCTCCCTTTCTGAGAAAGTTCCTTAAGGATAAACTCAGGAAAGATAAGATAAAACCTCGACCCAATAAGAAATGACAAAACCAAACCAGAATCCAGCAAGGTTGTCAGACCAGCAGGAGGTTTAGAAATAGGTCAATTCAAATTAGAATTCGTTAGGTTCCAAGATGAAGAAAGCAGTGGAATGAAGATAACAGATGGAATGAGTTAAATTGGAGGATATGAAGGCATATGATTCTCACAATAGGAAAAACAAGATAGCACATAAAATCCCAGCCCTCCCCCCCAAAAAAAGTCCAAGAAAGTTAGAATTCAAATATGAATCAAAGTAAAGTGATAAAACATGACTGAATAATTTGTAGAATACAAGAAAAAAAAGAATCCATTTGGCCTTGGCACTAGGAACATTCTTGCTTCTTCCTTTATGTGGAATAAATATCTTGACATTGGAATCACAGAGCAGGGACTATCACCAACACTTAAGTCCACAAGGAATAACATTTCAGTAGCCATAACAGAAGTACTTAGTTGACTTTTGAAATTTTAGCATCAACCTACAGACAAGGCATAAAAGACCACATTATGATGATTACAAGACAGAATGGAAATTTTATCAATCTTCAAAGTAAAAAAAAAAAGAGGAAAAGGAGGAAGGGAAGGAAGAAAGGAAGAAAACAAAGAAAGAGAGAGGAGAAAAAAAGAAAAAGAAAAAGGAACAGTTGGCCAAAGCCAGAAGTAAACGAAAGGGCGGCAAAACCTCAATCTCTAACACTCAGTAAAGCCTATCAAGAGAAACTATTAGACCATCCATGCCAGCCGCAGAGAGGTTTGAATGTAAATGAAAAGGTAGGTAATATGACAATTTTTAAAATGGATATAAAAGAGGATATGGGTAGTGCAATAGAATCAAAAGCTCATCTCATCAGCAGGAAGTAAAAGGTGTGTAAAAAAAGTGTGTGTGTGTGTGTAAACTAGCAGCATAGATAGCACTATTATTTAGAGATGGGGAGGTAAACCGGCAGAGAAATTAAACACAGAAGCCGTTAAGAGGAACTGTCTCTTGGGACCAGGACTGGGAGCTGGATCAGAATAAAGGGGCTGATACCTTTCACTATAAACACTTCTCTACGACTTGATTTTTTAAAACCACATCCAATTTTTTTTTTTAAAGAATAATTCTCAGGGTTGCTAGGGTTTGGAAACAGACATGCTCATCCAGGCTGCCAGAAGGACTCGCTGGTACAACTTTCTTGAAGGCAATTTGGCAATATGCATTAATAGACCACAAATGTGCTGGCCTTTTCAGGAAGCAATTTAAATGAAGAAATTCATCCTGAAGAACTAATTGAAGATGGAAAGAAAAAGTCATCAGAGCACTGCTCCAATGAAGGTCCATGTTTGTATTTAGACTTTTGTCCCCATCCCCTCAGGGTTGGGATAGACTCGGGGGGTGGGGGGGGAATCCAACAGCTTTTCTATAAATGCAAAGGAGGTTGTTTAAGTAAATGGACTTTTATTTAAGTATTAAAAATGACAACATTTATTTGATATGTAAAACTACTGAAGATATATTAAATGTGACATGGCAAGCTGCGAATCAGTACGTATAGCAAAAACAAAAAGATCACATGTATATATACACATAATGGAAAAAGATATGTAAGGTATACAAAAACATAAGCTATGTCAAAGTGTTACTAGCCAGTCTTCTGTTCTTGCTTTAAATTTTCTAATTTTTCTACAATGAACATCACATGTGTTGTAAAAACGTATTGAAAGGCAGGTGGTGGGGAAGAGAAACGGGAGTTATTGTTTTCTGGGAACAGAATTTCACTTTCACAAGAGGGAGGGAGTTGTGTGGGTGGCTGGTGGTGACGGCTACACAACATGAACGTACTCGACGCCTCCGGCCCGTACATTTAAAGACAGTTACGGTGGCAAATTCTATGTTGTGTGCATTTACCAGAGTTTTAAAAATAAAATATATCAAAAACTAAAAATAAACATATTGTAAAATAATATAAACTAGAATATTTTAGACTAATATATGAACAAACCAAATCACAAATAAGAAATCACAATACTGAGGTTAACCAAAAGAAGTAATACGGTAAGGTAGAACTTTAAAAAGTATTAACTATATTTCAGATTCTCTCCAAATGTTACTTTTCCCCTAGTCCTAAAAGGAGAATTTTCCTGCTGGTTTCTAAAATATGCAGGCATTATTTTTAAATCTCTAATCCAAATCCTACCAATTCTTCATTGTTCTCTGAGTCCTTCCAACAATATCAATCTTTCCCAAGGGTGTTTTCTAGCCCCATGGTTAACACCTTCTTCTCAAGAATAAGATGGTTTAAAATTCAAAGGTCTTGCCATATACTGTATTAAATCCTCAAATATGTATTTTTGTGTCCACCCAATAATTTTATGCTCCTTTATAGTAAGAATATATATGTAATATATATTTTCTTCTTATGCAAGTATATTTAAAATGTCTTTTGTGTTTGGCGCTTTAATATCTCCCCATTTATTGTACATAGACCAACACTGAAAAATGGGCTTTCTCCATGGTCTTGGCAGTGGTTTGAGGATACAGATAAGGTGCTCTTGTTGCTACCTGATCTTTGTAACTGTTATGGGCTGAACTATGTCCCCACCCCCACCCCCAAATTTCACACATTGAAGCCCTAACCCCCAGCATCTACAAAAGGGACTATGTTTCAAGACAGAGCCTTATAAAAGGTGATTAAGTTAAAATGAAGTCATTAGTGTGGGTCCTTATCTATTATGACTGCTGTCCCTGAAAGAGGAGGTGAAGACATGGGCACACACAGAGGGAGGACTACGTGCAGAGTGCAGACACAGGAGAAGGCGGCCGTTCACAAGCCAAAGAAAGAGTCCTCATAGGGAGACAGTCCTGCAGGCACCTTGCTAGTGGACTTCCAGCCTAAGAGAATAACTTCTGTTATGCCTCCAGGGCACTTCACTGTAATTGCACACATAGACTCATACTGGAGCGCGTTCTTCATCTTCCAAATCATTGTCTGTCATTGTGAATTCCAAGAGTTGTAAGACTTTTGTGGTTTTCAGAGTTGCTTACAACGTGATCATGGAGCCGTAGAATGGAGCAAGAAGTGTCCGTGCACCACGCATCATCCCTCTGCTCCCGTTTGGGTGCCTTGTCTGCCAGACCACAGCACTCCTCTGGTTGAACAGCACTTTGTATATTATATAAACACTAGCAAAGTATCCCAAGAGGATCCCAAGCCTCTGTCACTGAAGATATCTGTCACTGAAGAAAGGTTCTCTGGGGTGGAGTTTAAGTGCGGTTCTCTCTAAAGAATTAAGGATGGACTCAATGGCCTGCCAAGGTCTTTTTCTAGCCTAATGCTCTCACCACAGATCTAAAGATAGACCTGTGATCAAGTCCAAGGCAAAGTGGTTTGTAAATGCAGGAGCGAGTCTGTGACACTGAAAATGACAATGTTCCTTAGTGCACATGTCATGTACGGCTTTCAAATTTTACCTTGAGAAGTCTCCCCACACTACAACCCCCCAGTCCCAGTAAGAGGATGGGCTGACTCTTCTCGCACGCCCCCTTCCTCCGTGGGGCTAATCAAACACTGTTTTCCTAGAAGGCTGCAATTCCCTGACCACCTCCAAAAGAAGGCAGAAGGGTCTAGCCCAGATGAAACATTAATTCGAGTGCATTGTGGCCTCTCTCCTGGCAATCCTTCAACCCCCAGATCCTTCTGAAACTGTCTGTTAGTTCCTTCTTACAAGTGCACCCTATCGTGCTCCCTGGGAGTGAGAGATACTAGATCTCTCGTCTCACTTCCTGGAACCCACACTCTTTCTCATGTGTGACTCAACCAATCTCCAAGCCCCACTACTGCAGGGGACCAAAACATGCCACTCCTTACATAATATGTCACTTCCACATAAGGACAATTTCGAGCTAGTGGCACAGAAGAATCAACAAATGCAGAAAGAAGGCTTCTCAGAGCCTCCTCATCTGACCCATAGCAGAAACTCCTGAGACATAAAGGCTTCCATACTCGCCCTCTCCTGGGGAAGCTTTATGGCCATAAAGAAGATGGAAAGTCGGTACCAAGACAGACCCGCCAAACTTTGCTAAAATAGTCCTTATCTTTCATGAGTTTTCCCCTATATTTACCTTGCCACAGTCTGCTACCCCTTAAAAGCCTAAAACCCTTTTTCCTTTGTCTTTTCACCTCTTTATAAATTTATAGTTCTTCGTTAAGATGATTTATAAGCCCAAGTTCTAACCACCCCTTTGTATTACTTATCACCAAGCTTTTCTCCTATATTACGCATGTGCTAATACACTATTTTTCTCTTGGTTTATCTGTTTTTTGTCAGTTTCTCTCCAGCAGAAAACCTAAGAGGACAGAGGAAAAAAAATTCCTATCCTGCAACGAGAAGGCTTTTTAGCTGATGATATTCAGCCATAAGTGAAGTTAGGCAGACTGTGGTCTAAGAGGATGCCGTCAGGTATAGAGGAAAGGGACTTCACAGGGCAAACTTCTCTACGCCAAGTAAGTTTGTCTGGGATCAAAAATACCAAAGTAAACAATGAGATACAGGCCTGTGGGTCACCTATTGGGGATCAGCTATCTCCCTGCTGAGGAACAGCTACCTACAGGAGGATATGAGAACTTTGAGTTGATCCAAAAAGAAACTTGCCACCAGTAAAATCATAATTAAACTTTCTCTCTATTAATGGATCAGTAGTAGGTAATTCTGTCCTCCCACCTAGCTGTTCCACTTCCTCACTCTTCTCCCCAATCCATGAATGGATGCATTTATTACAGAGCACGTGTATTTTTCCAAGGTCCCAACTCCCACCCGACTCCTGAGTTTGGTTGAGATTTGACTTCAAGCTACTATCAGGGCTTTCCCTCCTAGTTCTTCTATTCTGTAGTAATAATCATTACTCAAAATACAGCATCGATTCCTGGTAAAAACAATCCCACCTCTTCATACTAGTTTAGTAGCACTCTCAAGAAACTGGAGCATAAAAGGAAGAAAGCAAAAATAAGCAATGAAGCTTTCTGTCTTTTATGTTCCATTTTCTTGAGATCACTCCTGAAATTAACGTTTTACCACTTGTGTCCCCAGCTAAATTTCATGAGTAACAATAAACTATAGGGCAATGTTTTTCAACCTTTTTTTTTAATCTAGCCTGCAGTTAAACTTTTGTAGCTCACTTAAATCACGTTGATCAAAAAGAGTAAAAAAAAAAAAGAATATACTTACTGTGCTGTGAATTTCTTTCGAAAATAATTTAATTAATGATTTTTTTTTTTTGAGACAGAGTCTCATTTTATCACCCTCGTCAGAGTGCTATGGTGTCACAGCTCATAGTAACCTCCAACTCCTGGGCTTAGGCGATTCTCTTGCCTCAGCCTCCCAAGTAGCTGGGACTACAGGCGCCCACCACAATGCCCAGCTATTTTTTGTTTGCAGTTTGGCCAGAGCCAGGTCTGAACCCGCCACCCTCAGTATATGGGGCCAGCGCCCTACTCACTGAGCCATAGGCACCACCCTCAATTAATGATCTTTATAAAAATTTTCACAGCACACCTAAGATCCTCTCATGGCACACAGATTGAAAAATCACTGCTGTAGGCCATCATGACCTGAATAAGTCATAAATTACACGAGTATAAACTCCAAGGCCTTCATGTGTCAAACTTGCAAAACAAAACTGGCCTATCATAGACCCAGATAGAATCCTGGCCTCTAGGTCAGGTTCAGGGGCTCACACCTATAACCCATCTACGAAGCTAAGGTGGGCAGATTGCTTAAAGTTGGGAGTTCAAAACCTACCTGAATAAGAACAAGATTCTATGTCTACTAACGATAAAAAAAAAATTAGCTGGGCATGGTAGCAAGTATCTACAGTCCCAGCTACTTGAGAGGCTGTGGCAGGAGGATCCCTTGAACCCAGGAGTTTGAGGTTGCTGGGAGCTAGGCTGATGCCACTGCACTCTAGTTAGGGCGACAGAGCAAAATCCTTTCTCAAAAAAGAATAAAAAGATCCTTTCCTCAGACACAACCACCAACGCAGTACTTCCAATCCTTTATGCCCTGCCAGAGCCCCTCCACTCCTTCATTAGGAGGCGGAATTTATTTCTATTTCCCTGAAACAAGGAGGATGTTTTTGACTGCCTCATTGTGGAAGTAACAACATCTCAGGCGAGGTCAAAGGGCTAGAGCCCAGATCCTCTATCATGAGAAAGCTCAAAACACACGGAGAGGCCACATGTCTGTATGTGGCCACCAGCTCCAGCTGAGGTCCCAGCTGATGCCAGCATAGATAGACAGACAGGTGAATAACCAAGCCCTCAGCATCTAAAATCTAAGAGCCATGTTGAGGGCAACAGAAATGACCTGTTCCCTTTGAGCCCTGCCCAAATAGCAGACTCATGAGGAAAGTAAATGCCAATAGTTATTTTAAGCCATTAGTTTTTGGGTGGTTATATAGCACATGGATAACCAGAACAGCCACTACTTCATTTGCTCACTGTGCCATTCCACCGAAGAAATCAGGGACATGTACTCAGACCAACTTCTCTCTAGAACCCCCCAGGATTTACACATTAATGTAGAATTTTCACATTTCTCAAGGATTCAGTGTTGTCTCCAGACCTCTCCTTGGGTTTAAGAACGGCTTTGAGGAGATTCTAGAACCATCCACTTTTTGGTGCTAACATGACTGCCAGTGAGAAGTAAAATGGGAGAAAAACGGCTTAATACAAAAATTGTATTCTATAAAAATACGCTTAACAAAGAAGACATGCTAAATGTTATGTCAATTCTCAGGCTGACACTCAAATTTATCTTGAGTTATCTTAGTGAATGACAATAGATTTTGCAAATTTTAGGGGAAAACATTCTTACGTGAATTCACTTAACTAGGTCAAGGGATTTTAGAAATATGGTGTAATGAGATTAGCAATCAGAGTTCTGTTTCTCCCTACATTGTTTCCAAGTGGCCCACTCCCCAGGGAAGCTGCTTAGCTTCTCCAGTTACCAGTTTCCTCACTGGTCAAATAAGGAAATTGGGCAACATGGCCTTTATTATTAATATTATTATTAACATCATCACTGTCATTATTAGAGATAGGATCTCTGTCACCCAGGCTAGAGTACAGTGGTGTGATTATAGCTCACTGCAGACTCGATCTCCTGGACTCCAGTGACCTTTCTGCTTCAGCCTCCCAAGAAGCTGGGACTTCAGGCCAGCTAATTTTTTTAATTTTTTTGGTAGAGACAGTGTTTCACTATTTTGCCCAGGTTGGTCTTTAACTTCTGGCCTCAAGGTAGTCCTCCTGTCTCAGCCTCCCAGAGTTCTGGGATTACAAGTGTGAGCCACTGTACCTGGTCTGCAGTGACCTTTAAGAGGATTCTGCCAGCTGGGAATCAATGAACATTCATATTAGATACCAAAAACACACTATGCTCCCAACCCCATCATTTCACAGATGAAAGCACTGAGGACCTGATTAGGACCCAGGGGAAAGGAAGGAGTGGTATTACATCCTGGAACAACATGCCGCCAGGAGACTCTGCTTGAGGACGATCAATCCAGATAAAAAGGGATTCTTCGTGCCACTCCTGCGTCACCAACCTCAGGAGGAAGAGACAGAGATCAACGGAGGGACTCAATGAGTGACAAGTCTGAGCGGGCCTTGGTGGCCCTGAGGACATCACCAGGATGTAGTCTTGCTCCACCCATCTCTCGGGTCTGCTTTTCGTAAGGTGGGCTCCATTCTTTGGCACCCTCTCCCCTCCTAGATCACCCACAGCTGCCAACAGCCACAGAGTGAAGCCTACCTGCTCAGGAATCCCAACAGAGGGAGAGTCTCTTCCCAACAGACCCAGCCAGTCTCAGAATCGATCTCTCCCATAGCAGTAGGCAGAATAATGCTCCCATTCCCCAAAAGTCCATGTTCTAATCCCGAGAGCCTGTGGTACGTTATACTTTACATGGCAAAATAGGCTTCTCAGATGTCCAGATGCACCTGGAGATAAGGAGAGTATCCGAGATTGTGCAGGAGGGTCCACCACTATCCAAGGTGTTACCAACCAAACTGAGGTCTGCTTGTCCACAGCAGCAGCAGAGGGAGGAAAGGGCCCCAAGGCAAGGAGTACCAGCAGCTAACTCCCTAATGGCTCACAAGCCAGGGTTTTAAAGGCAGGGGTGCATGTCAGGCACGCAAAACTGCAAATCAATCTCTGAGGGTTACACATTGGCCTAGACTGAAAGGTGGGATATCCCGAAGTGGGGAAGGACTCAGAGCTTCCGGGATCTGAGCTAACATTCACCTTAACTGACAAGAAAGGAAAGTTAAGAGGAGTGTGACAAGCCCTTCCAGGGGCAACCCAGAACAAAGAATGGCAGTCAGAGTTCAACTCCTCAGATCCCCCTTCTCTGCATTTTCCATCTTGTGAGGGTTTTAAAAAACAACTCAAGAACCTATGTTCAGATGCCACCTTTTAGTCTCCACAGGGAGCCACAGCACCTCCCGACCCTGGCTCACTGCTCTGTCAGGTTGCCCATTCGTTTTTCAAGCCCAGCCAGGTGCCTAGAACTTCCTCTGAAGAGACCCAAGATTCTCCTTTATTTCCACGTGGAAGAGCCAAACAGGCCTCTTCCCTGCTCTGTCTCAAAAGGTCTTTAAAAGTAGAAGAGGAGGCAGAAGAGGGATTCAGAGGGAGCTAGGACGACAGAGGGTCAGGGTGATGTTGGTACAGGGTTCCCCCATTCAGGGCCAGACAGAGACTCCCCCCATTTTCTAGGCCTGGGTGAGCTCAGAAATGATTCTCATCCCAGACCCCATCTCTAGGCACAAACAGGCCCTTTCTAGGCTGCATTCTCTGGGCTCAAGCAAGGTCATGAGAAAAGCAGCCTCATCAGCATCTCATCTGGGCATTTCCTCCTGGAGTAGGGAGCACACACCCTACAGCCTCACCTGAGCAAAGACCGCAAGGACCTCATTCCTCTGCCAGTTTTAAAAACAATTTTCTGCCTGGAGGCCCCTGGCCAACTGTGACATGTTCCAGACATACATTCCCAACACCCCCCACTCCAAACTTGCAGGATAGGACAAGCAGTCCATAAACCCCTAGACAGGAGGGTTCCCCCTCCAATGTTCCTCCTCTATAGCTTATCAATCTATTAATAAACTCTGTCCTTCCACTTACTTGCAAGGTCTATAGATTCACTCTTAATCCTCGAGACCAAGGACTCAGCAGACAAAGAAATTCTGGCTATATTGTGGTGTTAGGGGGGTCTGACCATTGCTCGCTTCAAATTTTGGGGAAAGGGCATGAGGTGAGAAATGTGGTGGCTCCAGAGGCCTGAAAAGGGAGAGAAATTAGTTCTCCCCTAGAGCCTCCAGAAAGAAACCCTGTTCTGCTGGCAGCTTGATTTTACCCTCATGCCACACACATCCTACTTCTAACCTTTAGAAATATAAGGTAATACATCTGTGCTGTTTTAGAGTCACTAAGGTAGGGCAATTTGTCATAGTGGCAATAAAAAAATAACACACCAACTGATCAGTCCAATTTGGTTCCCCTGCTCTGCCTGACCTGATGATTCCGCTAGACCCAGATCACATGCCACCGCTGAGGCTGAAAGCAATCCTTCTTACACCACATGGACCAAGAGTGGGGAAGTGATGGTTCCCCAGGGAAAAAAAGCACCAGAGGAATGGGTAACAGAATAAACAGGCAAAGGGAGGAAAAGAAAAAGTTATCCAATCTGTATGAGGAGGACCAGAAGGAACCCTGGACAAATCTCTAGAATAAGGAAGGTGTCAGAAAGAAACTTATAGGCTACGAACAACTTCTCAACTTTGGTTTCCTTCCAAGATCATGGCTTTTTTTTTTTTTTTTTTTTTTTGCAGTTTTGGCCAGGGCTGGGCTCGAACCAGCCACCCCCAGTATATGGGGCCAGCACCCTATTCCTCGAACCACAGGCACTGCCCCAAGGTCACAGCTTTTGAAGAAAGAGGAAAATATAAATGGAAGCAGGTCCACAGATGGAGGATGTTAAATCACAGCCTGGATTTCTGGACAGTTTTGTGACATGAGACTAGAGTGTATCTTGCAAATGCTAGAGGGAATGCCTTTTTCAGGGGCCTTGCTATGCTGATCTGGAATTCTCCAAAGGGTAGACTGGAGGGAGGAGTGGGTAAGAGCCATATAAGACTGTACAACTATAGGTGTATTAACATTAACTAATGCTTTGTAGTAACTGTATTTTCTTATTTTCTGTATTCTTGATTCTGTGGCATTTGGGGTCTATGGGTTGGGTACGAAGAGCTCTTGCCAGGATTAACTTACTTCTAGAGATAAAAATTAATATCTCACCTGCCAGAATGCCTCCGGGAGTCTCTCTTTATCAGACTTCAGTCTGCGATGCTATTCCACTGCCCTATTGTCCACAGGGCCAGGTACCTGGGAACCACCCCTACAGCTCAGAGCCTGCTGTCATCATTCAAACTACCCAATCTTCCCAGTCTACGAGGAGCGCTGTCTGCTCACTTTGCTTTCCCCTCTCCTTCCCCTGGTCCACTGAAGTAAAGACTGCCCCCCCATAATCCTCCCTCTGCCTATCCATCTCACGGCTTCCCCACATGGCCCTGCTGTGCCCATTTCTAGGAGACTGCAAAGGTCATCAGACACTTCTTCCAACCATTTTTGCATCTGTGTGTCTTACACCTGCTCAATTCAAGTCCTTGGTGCATTTGCAGAGCAGTAAAAGATGGCAGCTATGACCCAACAGGAGCAACATGACGTCTCAGGAAGTGTGAAGATAGAACAACAAAAAAGTCTGGGAATGATCTGGAGGTCCTGGGTACCAACCCAACACAGGGCTAGCAAAGCAACCTCAAAATCTTAAGTAATGATGAGAACACAGGCCTTTGGCACTGACCAGACCTGATGAAGTAATGGGTTCATGCCCAGAAGAGGAGGGTGGCTCTCTCTTTGGACCTGAGAAGGCTCCTACAGGTGTCCACCAGGGCTGCCACAACAAAGTACCACAACCTGGGTGGCTTAAACAACACAAATTTACTGCTGCAGTTTTGGAGTCTGAAATCAAGGGGTTAGCAAGTCTGGTTCCTTCTGAGGGCTGTGAGGGAGAATGTGTTCCAGTCTCCTAGCATGTGGTGGCCTCACACACTCTTTGGCTGGTAGATGGCCATTCCCCTGGGCCGTCCCCATGTGCCATCACATCATCTTCTCTCAGGACACACCTGTCTCTGTGTCCAAATATCTCATTTTTATAAAGACCCACAGTCATACCGGATGAGAGCCTACCCTAATGACTTCATCTTAACATACCACCTGCACAAACACTACTTCCATAAAAGCTCACATTCACAGACACACATGGGATCAACAGGTTTTGAGGGGACACACTTCAACCCTTAACTGTTCCCTATCTCTTGGTGTTCTTTTTCTTTAGTTCATCTCAATATGCCCCCTTGCCCTTTTTTACTACTTTCTTTTTTTTTTGTAGAGACAGAGTCTCACTTTATTGCCTTCCATAGAATGCCATGGCATCACAGCTCACAGCACCCTCCAACTCCTGGGCTTAGGCAATTCTCCTGCCTCAGCGTCCTGAGTAGCTGGGACTACAGGCACCCACCACAACATCCAGCTATTTTTTTGTTGCAGTTTGGCTGGGGCAGAGTTTGAACCCGCCACCCTCAGTATATGGGGCTGGCGCCCTACACCTGAGCCACAGGCACCACCCCTTTTTACTACTTTCAAAGTAAAACCTGAAATGCAAAGATAAGGTCACAGGATTAACCTTCAAGAAAGGGACCCAAGATAGTTGTTTTGTCTGAACCCTGCCAAAGAGACAAAAGGAATCCCTGCATACCTGCATGGCCCAAGCCCGGCCAGCAATGAGCACCCTTTCCTAGTCTTCTCTCCTGGGTGCCTGAGGTAATGGTGAGAGGACTGTGGTCAGGGGATTTCAGATTCCCCACAACAAACAGGGGGCAGGGCAGGTAAAGGAGGGGAATGAGAGATGGCTGCTGTGCACAGCCCCCATACTTGGCTGACCTCTATGTTTTTAGAATGGCAGACTTAGTTGGAACGTTCCATTCATAGGATTTCTGCACCCACACACTGTGGACAAAGGCATAGCCAAAAGCTTACTACAGGCTTGGCATAAGACTTGGTCCTGGTTTTCCTTCCAAGAACGGAGTAAATGCTGGCATCTTGAGATACAACATACGTGAGAACCTCCCAGGTCCCTTGCACAAGGAAAATCAGTAGTAAAAGCACAAGCAGGATTACTGGCAGCCAAATCTAAGCCACGAAAAGTGGCTAAGCTTGTTTATTAGTGACCCTAACCCCCCAAAGCAGAACTTGCCCCAAGCTGGACATGATCTTTAGCAACATCTGGTGATAGATGCTGAGTAAACTTATATGTCTGCTTTGGAATGGGGTAGAATATAAGTAAATAACATGAACAATCAATACAGTAACATTTGTTGGTGGACCATATTGCTTGCTGTAGGAAATATAGTTGAGTGTCATTGCACAGTGAAGATGACTCCAAATCATTCTGCCATTGTAGAACAACCAATCCCACCAGGACATCTGCACTAGAAAGTTCTCTCCACAAGAATATATATCCACATTCACAGAAAAAAAAAAGAAAAGAAAAGAAAAAAGCACTCAAAGAGCAGACATGTCATGGCAGGTGTCTCTGATCATCCATGTAACAGAGGCAGGGGAGAGACTCGACTGCTCACTGCTGCCCCATCCCTGTGAAGCTCAGATTTTAGGTAAGATACACACAGCTGTGAGCACCTGTTAGAAAGAAAACCATAAGGAGGACATTCACTCAGTGGCAAAAGATTAATTTCTAAATTTCTAACTTAAATACTCAAAATTAATACTCAATCTGTTTTTGACTTGCAGATTCTCCAAATCTTCTTCAGTCAGTCAGTAGTTAATGAATCCAAGTGGTCTCTTTAGGGTCTAAACAATGCAGAACCTATTGAAAGAATGAACTTCCTTCTTCTGATGGAGCTGCACATTTAATGAAGCTTGTGAGTCCCATCTGAGGTGACTTTTTAATTTTTTCAAGGTAGTCCACTCCTTGCCCCTTCAAAATACCACTATTAAACTTCCCATCTTTCAGTGGCCTAAGACTTTATCCTCTATTAGACCTTGCCTGATTTGAATGTGCCCCCCCAATTCTATGTTTTGGAAACTTATTCCCACATTCATACATGGATTGAAGGCAGGACCTTTGGGAGATAATCAGGATTAGATAAGTCATCAGGGTGGAGCTCTCATGATAAGACTAGTGACTTTCTAAGAAGAGACACCTGAGCTGACACACAAACTCTTGCCCTCCTTGCAATGTGACACCCTCCGCCTTGTTATGACACAGCAAGATGGCCCTTACCGGATGCTGTCACCATGTGCTTGGACTTCCCAGCCTCCAGAACTGTAGGCTAAATAACCCCTATTCTTTATAAATTGACCATATTCTTTATAAATTGACCAGTCTTTGATGTTCAGTTATAACAACAAAAACAAAAAGTGAACTAAGACATATCCCATCAGCCGCTTAGGCCTGTGCAGGAAACACACTTAACCAGATTCTTACACGTGAAAAAGCTTCCATGGAAGGAGGAAGGAAGGGGATTGGCAGGGACTTGGGAAGGTCTGCACTATGACCAGTGCTTTACTAAATAGCAACATGTCATTGAGGTTCAAAGTGAGGCAACTTTTTAAAATAAAATGTGGCAAGAGTGGGGCGGAAAAGTATATTCATTATACTTCCAATGTGTTCATTATACTTCCAACATGTTCAAAATGTGAATTACAGAAAGTAAATCTCAACATCTGATCAAGGCACAAGGATATACGGAAAGAAGAGCAAGAATGCACTGTCACGAGTAGGATCTGTATTAGTTAAAAATCACCCAAACAAATATTCACTGAACCCTCACTAAGTGCCAGACAGCAAAAGCTCGACATTCACTTAACTTTCACTACAATCCCTGAGATCGGGGCTATTAATAGCATCATTTTATTGATGGGGGAAATTGAGGTTTTAGAGCTGACATTAACTTGTCCAAGGTCACAAAGCTTGGAGAAGCATCAGTCTGACCTCCGAGACCACTTCCATGGGCTCTATATCAGGACAGCTTTTCAAAAGTTTGGAAATGCTAACAATCCCCAAAGTGTCTTCGAGATAAAAAATTTTCTTGTGAAAGAGAATGAGGATGGGAATGCAAAATTAAACTTCACCTACTTCACAATGACCTAGGGCCAACTTTTTATATTTTCTTATATATAGTCTTACTACTTTTAAAAACCAGTAGAAAATCATTGCTCTCTATCTACCTACAGGGAAGTAGAAAAGAAGGGGATTTAGCTGCCATGCTCAGCAGACTTGAGCTCTAGGACCTCTGGAAGCAGCTACCCCATAGACCAGTGATTTTCAACTGGTGTGCCTCAGAACACTGGCGTGCGAGGAGAGGATCTCAGGTGTGCTGTAAAAGTTTTTAAAGATCATTAATTAAATTATTTTCAAAAGACGGTCAAGGCACAATAAGTATATTCCTTTTTTTTTAACCCTTTTTTTTTTGACCAACATAATTTAAGTGTACCATGGAAATTTAACTAGGTGCAACTGTGCTGTGAGATAAAAAAAAAAGTTGAAAAACACTGCATTAGACAATGTGGCAACTCCCATCCCTCCAGCCAGAGTGGACCAGACAGTAGAGAATTCACTCTATTCTCTTGCAATTTTAAAATAGAAGACAGTTAGTAAAACTGGACCTGTAGGGCCAGTGGCTTCATGAGCTGTCTGCAGAGAAACCTGCAGGAATGGGTGTGGTGAGGGAAGGCAAGGACAGGAGAACAGGTGGAAAGTGCCTCCTAGCTATGGAGCAGGTTCAGCTCCCAGTGGCAGTTCACCTGCCCGTGGTTAGGTTTTGGCATTGCTCAAACCGCCCACTGCCAGTCCTTATGAAGCTTACCTTTGCTTAATGTAGCTTGAGGGTTCTGGACGTCTGGACTTTTTCATCCACACACCCTGCAAAAGGCATTTCCAAGCCTTATACCCACAGCACTGTCTGCTGTTCCCATTTCTGTGTTACAACAGCAGCTTTCATTTCATGCCAGAGCTATGCTACATACTTCACACCCATGTTTCTCAAATCTTCACCATCGGTGAATGACTTAATTGAGCTTCTGTAGACAAAGAGACCTCGATTTTAGATCAATTTTAATAAGTAGCTAAGGATGTATGGGGATTTAGAATATGTAAAATTGGGTCCATTGATTGTACAATAACTGCGTTCCATTACTCAGACCACACAGAAAAGTAAATATCAAATGGGTTACATAATTAGTTGAGAAGAAAATAAAATGCTGAAAACATTGGGGGCACAAAAATGAAGATAATACATAACCTTAGGATGAGAAAGGCCTTCCCAGGCAGAACTCCAAGTTCAGAAATCATAATAAAAAAGGATAGATTTCCTGACACAATTTTCTTAAACTGCTGAACAAAGGATATGATAATAAAATGGCAAATGACAGACTGGAAGAAAATATTTGCAATATGTGCCACAAAGAGCTAATTTCTCTTGCAAAGAGTCCGGGCAGGGTTTATGCAGCATAGGGTGAAATCTGAAAGGAATGGCGGGGAGTGGATTTCTTTCACCCACACACCCTCATCAGCAAATCTCTCCCCCAAGCACCCTCCAAGGTCTCCCCCCTTCCTGTCCCTTCTCTCTCTCTCTTTTTTTTTTTTTTTTTTGTAGTTTTTTTTTTGGCCAGGGCTGGGTTTGAACCCACCACCTCTGGCATATGGGGCCGGCGTCCTACCCCTTTGAGCCACAGGCACCACCCCCTGTCCCTTCTCTAAACATCTGTAGATACACAGAGATGTACATGCAGGCTCTGATTCTTTTTTTGCCTTATTGGGTTCTTCTCCCTGCACTGTGGTGGGACTTGACGTCTTCACGCATCAGGTCTCAGCCCCACTCTCAGTCAGCTGCACAGGAGAACACCGATTGTACTGACATTCATTACACGCCCCCCCACCACCACCCCAGCTGACAGTTAAGTTTTGTCCAAAGTGTTCCTCTTATAACTGATGTACCAATCAACACCTTGTGCATTTGCCTTTCTGAATATTGTGAAAAGGAAAGAAAAAAGATTACAAAACTCTATATAATATTGCCCTAACATGGTTCAGGGTTATGATATGCTTTAGGGAAAAAGAACAAAGCAGATGAGGCCACTGCTCCCAAGTGGCGAGCAAATTTTGCTGTCCTTTTTATACGATGCCTGAAGACGCTCCTAGGATCCTTGGCTCCTTCCCCCGACCCTCCTGTGCCATCTCCATCTGCACTGGGGCCATCTGCGAAGAGCTCCTGGGAGCCTGCTCACCACCACCAAGACACACGGCACCTGCTTCTAAATCCAGCCACACCTTGTTATGCGAGCCACAGGCCAGCCTGCCCTGGGGAGACTGAGGCATGCCTGCTACAGCTGACAGGGAGTGGGTGGAGAAAGAGTGAGAAGTTGGGTTAGCAGGGACGAGATGAGCGTAGGGCCTGAACACATGAGAGGCAGGGGGGCACAAGAGGTGGGTTAGAAGCCAGGCGGAGGCGAAGGAGTCCACCAGGGAGAAGGGAAAAGGCACGCGTAGGCAGCTGGACTGGGAATCAGAAAACTGGCAGGAAGGAAGGTGGCCACGCTAGGTGTGCAGAAGAACAGGTCAGCCACAGTGTAACGAAAGCTGCCTCGGCAACACAGGAAATGCCAGGTAACCTTGCGCTGTCAGGCAGCTTGTGTCTGCAGTGGATCTGGGTCACTGAGAACGTGAGGCTGCCAGGAAAGTCTGAAGGGTCCAGGATAAAGGCAACTCCTGACATGACGCCTGCCCTGTGGTCCCCAGCTCCCTCCTTCTTTCTCTTGCTCACATTTACATTTCTATCCCTGCAACTGCCAAACTTGTCTCAAGAATAGTTCCTTTAAACTACTCTACTCCAGCAGGCTACGATTTGTCCCCACCTCCCCCTGTAAACCTGGGGCCGGTCACAGTCATTTTATTACACGTTGTGAGCTCTTCAGCACTTAATACGCTGCTATGAACACAGACAAGGCCTCAGAATTCTTACTGAGTGAAATAACATTTCTCACACTTAAAATAGATTTTTCTGTGTATTACTCTTATTTCTTCTTTTATTTTTATTTTTTTGAGACAGAGTCTCTCTCTGCCACCCTGGGTGGAGTGCCATGGTATCATAGATCACAGCAACCTCCAACACCAGGGCTCAAACCTCCTGCCTCAGCTTCCCCAGTAGCTGGGACTACAGGAGCCTGTGGCTATTTTTTCTACTTTTAGTAGAGAGGAGGTCTCACTCTTGCTCAGGCTGGTCTCGAACTCCTGAACTCAAGCAATCCTCCTGCCTCACCCTCCCACAGTGCCAGGATTACAGGTGTGATTATAGTCACCTGACTATAAAAAAAGTCACCTGACCATGTGATCCATATTCATTTCTCCCTTAAAAAAGATAAAATTAAAAACAACACAGCAGATGGAAACCAAACAGCATAGAAAAAAAATACATATATAGGCATTTTTATATAGATACATGTACATTTTTGTATAAACATAAAAGACATAAGTAATAGAAGGAATTAACCAAAGCTAATATAGGTTCTTCAAAAAGACATAAAAGAGAAAAGCTCCTGAGACAATGAATCAAGAAAAACTGACAAGGGCGGTGCCTGTGGCTCAGTCAGTAAGGCGCAGGTCCCATATACCAAGGGTGGCGGGTTCAAACCTGGCCCCGGCTGAACTGCAACCAAAAGATAGCCAGGCGTTGTGGCAGGCGCCTGTGGTCCCAGCTACTCGGGAGGCTGAGGCAGAAGAATCGCTTAAGCCCAGGAGTTGGAGGTTGCTGTGAGCTGTGTGACGCCACGGCACTCTACTGAGGGCCATAAAGTGAGACTCTGTCTCTACAAAAAAAAAAAAGAAAAACTGACAAATGTTGTGAATGAAAATGGGGAGGATTTAACCTAATTCTTTGCACCGTCAATGAATCCCAAACAATTAAAAACAAAAAGAAAATGGAGAGGATTTGTGGTTTAAATTTCTAGGAACACATAAATCACTCTAACTGACTTGGGAAAGTGTTCAAAAGTAAGGATGTATTTAATCAGGATTTAAAATCTATGCTACACAATACCACCCTCCCCTAAGTTAATACAAAACAGCTGAGCAGGTGCAGGAGGCCCTGTGGACAAGCTGTACACCCAGGCAAGGAACGGGCGTTTCAATCTTGCCTACTCCAACTACTCCAAAGAACACCAGAGGCAAAATCCAATTCATGTCGACACTCTTGAAACCAGAATGAAATAAAGACTGCTCAAACAGACTGACCAGACAGCTCATTTTTCTAACAACTGTTTTTTTTTGTTTGTTTGTTTGTTTGCAGTTTTTGGCCAGGACTGGGTTTGAACCCGCCACCTCCAGCATATGGGGCCAGCGCCCTACTCCTTTGAGCCACAGGTGCCGCCCCTAACAACTGTTTTTTTAGCAGAGCACACTCACCCTGCAATAACAGATTAGATTCCCTGGGCCCTTTTAACCCAGATATGGCCACCACCTCTATTTTGGGCCAGTGAGATGCAGAAAAAAGTGCACACAACTCAATTTCTAGAAAGTCTTTTTCAATGGACTGGGTGGAGACACAGCCTTTTTAGAAAGGATGGTGGCCTGCAGGTCTTGAATCAGCAAGAGGGTTGGAGGTGGTGTGAAAGTGTGTGTCTCCAGTACCAGGCACAGCCTTCTCACCTTCTAGACTCCTCCATAAAATAAAAATTATTTGGTTTATAGCTTCACCATCTGGAATGTTCCTATTATATTCAACCCAATCTAATGCCAATGGATACAGCAGCTGCAGAGAGAGGCCACGATGAAAGGGCCAGCCTTACATGAGCAGGTTGTGTGATTGACAGGAAGGACATAGGAATGAAGACTATTACTTCTGATACTGATAAAGCTATCCAGAGTCGTATCACGTGGATGTCTAGAACCATAAACGTACACCTGAAAGAGACTCCATGGATCCTGTCATATCTAAACTTCCTGATGAAGTAAGCAGAAATGACGCCCCCAAAGTTGATACACTGATCAAAGACAAAGTGAGTGATACAATGTACTTCTTCCAATTTTCACACAGGCCCTAGACCACCTGTTATGTGCCTGGTGCTAAAGAAAGCGTTGATCTTTAACCAGATTTTCATTTATTTATTCACCAAATACTTACTGAACACCTTCTATATTCCAGGAACTGACACAGACCCTACAGGAACAGTGGTGAATGCAAAATCTCTGTCCCTCCTAAGCTCTTTGGCACCACTAATCCTGGTACTCTGTTGGGACCCAGAAAGATAAAGATCAGTCCTGGGGAGGCTGCAGTACTGGTGCCACTGGGGGTGGGAAAGGAGAGGAGACTCTTTCTGAAGCTCCTGGGCCCCCTCTCCACTCCTACCTATGTGACATGGAGGCCAGCAGAGAGGTGAATATCTCCAGAGCATGAGAAAGCCCCTGACATCCTCCCGACCCCTGTCCATGAACGTCAGGGCTTGGGGATTACCGAGTCTTACTCACTGTAGGCAAGGTTCCCTGAGGGCCAATGAAACCCTGCAAGGCAATTGCCACTTTTAAAAAATGGTGTTTTGTTCCTTCAAGTCCCATTAATATGGAGAAAGAAAATCAGATCCAGGTTAACAAGCCCAGCCAACGTTATGAACACAGGTGAAGAGTGTTAAGATGAAAATACTAGGCGTAGATTCACAGATGGCACAGTGTCAGGGTGGAAGAACAGACAGAGGGACACAGGGGCTGCTTAAATGTTGGGGTCATTCACCAAGAGCGCAAGAGACTCAGAAAAGCACCTTATCCAGAATATAAAAAGTTGACACCCACACACATATATCTCAGGGTGAGATTTCAGACACGTGTACCCTGAAAAGGACTCATTCTCATGAAAACATAAAAGAGCATTTTGAATGGTCTCTGTACCTCAAATCTAAATGCTAGAATCTAGTCAACATTTTGATAAACAACTTGTTGTATACAATTTTGTGACTAAGAAAAGCTGACTTGGCCCCAGGTCCTCATTAACCAGCTCTGCGTTGGATTGTGGTCAATTCCTTTCATCTGTCTCTCCCTTCACGAGTACTTGTCTACTAAACGGAGCTGGCTGGAAGATGCTGAGTTTCCTTGGAGCTAATAGCTCTAATATTTGACCATTTTTATTTAGACTTGAACAAGCCTCCAACAAGTCTTACCATGTCAGTGAAATTCAACTTTGGCAATATTTACCAACTTTTAATCTAGCAGGCAAAAGTGAATCCAGTGCCCTTGAATTGCAGCATAAGGAAAATCTGAATGCTCTTTTACAGGCTATTTTTTATGGTCTTGGAGAAAACGAACATTTCAATGACAAACAAACTGAATCATGCCAGAATCACTCATGCAAGCAAACACTCCCTGGACCACGTCATGCTCAGTCAACCAACGTTCAATGCAGCCTGAAAAAAGAAAGCAAAGAGTTATAAATGAGAAAAAGTCACATATCTTTTATGATATGTGCTACTATATGGGACCTCAAAGGAATTAATACCTTAGATGGCCAATAATCCAGGAATACTATTAAGCTTTATCAGAACCTATTAGGAACTAGGTTTGGGCAATACTTACTGATTAGCAAAAGCAGGATGTGGGGTCAGACACATCTAAAGTGAAATCACTAAAGCCAAATAACAACAAAGGACGAATATCAGAAGGAAAGACTAGGTTACTGACAAATGTCAGAAGCAGAGAGATCGGGTTCCAGGGAGCAACCACCATTCAAGCCAAAACAGAAAATCAGATTCAGGTTAACAAGCCCAGCCAACATTATGAACACAAGTGAAGAGTGTTAAGATGAAAATACTGGCGTAGATTCACAGATGGTACAGGGTCAAGCTGGAAGAACAGACAGAGGGACATAGGGGGCTGCTTAAATGTTGGGGTCATTCACCAAGAGCGCAAGAGACTCAGAAAAGTGCTTTATCCAGAATATAAAAAGTTGACACCCACACACATATATCTCAGGGTGAGATTTCAGACACATGTACCCTGGAAAGGACTCATTCTCATGAAAACATAAAAGAGCATTTTGAACAGTCCCTGCACCTCTAATCTAAATGTTAGAACCTAGTAAACATGTATTTTGTGTTCCTTCTTAGAATGTATGATACTGCCCAGGAAGAAACGGTCTCTGCACTCATGGAGCCTGCAATCAAGTAGAGATGGTGAAGCAACTCCGGCATCTGAGGGGCCAGAAGTGCCCTGGCATGGGGCTACACAAATGTAATCTGGTAAGCAATTTACTGAAGTGTCTTCTGACTAGAAAAACAGAATTGCAGGCTTTAGCATGAATTATAGGAAGAATACATTAGCAGGAATACTTGAAGGATACTCATGTTTCATACCAATCAAATTTAATAAAAATTGAGAAATGAGTGGGTTGATGCCGACATTGTGGTTTGGGGGCAGCACCCAGTGTTACCTTGCAGAAGTAACTAAATCATTTCAAATTCTGGACATTTATGCCCCAAGAGACAGTAAAGGAGATGCCAAGAAAGATGACAATTTGGAAAGGAAAAAAAAAGCACTTCTACCCTTTGATTCAAAATTATTAATATTATATTTAACAGAAAGGTTCCATGCTATATACTTCATCTGAGAAGGTGAACCAGAGTTCTCACATTTTCCATTTTATTCTTACCCAAAAAAGCAAATAACAAGAAGCAGGCTGATATTTGTCATTATCGAAGATCACATTCTAAGTGACACTTGTCTGGTTGGTTGAGCACCTCAATGCTATTCATAGCTATAGAACAGAGACATTTCTGCTATAATGCAGTATGTGTTTTCTGAAAAACCATACATTATGCAAAACTGCACACTAAAAATACCAGCACTCGTAGGGAAGACAGGGTTGGGGTAAGGATATACAATGTCGTCACCAGAAGGAGTAGCAATTCTAACAAAGACACAAGCATGGTACAAAACCATAATAAACCTAATTTACTTTTTTGAAAATACAGTTATTCTAGGTCTTTACATTTAACAACAACAAAAAAAAGTGACAGCAGCTTACAACAAGGTATAGGGGAGGACTGCCCCTGCCAATTCACAGAGTTAAAGGAAAAGGCACCGAGGTCTGAGAGACCTTTCTCCCTACATCCCTCCCAGCATCTTGACAAAGCATCCGAGACAAAGCATCTTGAACCATAGCTTATTTCTCCACACCTCATGAGGTCAGCTATATTCGTTTCTTTTGTGTTCAGCTCCCCGTTACTTGGTGAAACAAAATGCTCACACAAGGGGAAACTGTGTGGGAAATAATGCAACTTCTACTTGGTACTGATGCTACTCCCCTGTTTACCAATCATGTGTGCTCTAATTAGGGTAGCAAAGCACACTTTGTAGCACATTAGCCTGTACCTACTAATTACTTTAAAGAATGTTACCTATCAAATGAAGTAAATCAATTTATGCTATCTTTATGCTGAGCAAATGACAGGTAAAAAGGACCTCATTTCAGAACAGGTGGAAACACAGCGTGACCTGCTCCATCAACAACACTCTCTATATTGTGTTCTTAGTGGAACGACCTTAATAGCTTTAAAATGCCACCACAGAGCGTTCTCAGCTCTGCTCCAACACCATCAAAGGTTTCCCCTGTATGACAGATCATTTAAAACTATTTTGTAGCCTGAGTCAACAGTATAATTGATGTGCACTCAAAATTAAATTCAATTGTCCGGTTAAAGGAACTAAGTAAACAAATAATAAAACAGGCTCTCCAGTTGAAGTCATTGTCAACAGTCCATGGTCTTGTCTTTTCATTCATTGTACTTTAGTCTTTTTTACTCATATACAGGGTGGCCATAAAGTTCCTGTGCAAACTCCTATGAACTAGAGAACTATTTCACATGTATTTACCTCCACGAGTGGCCTCATGAGAGATATCCTGGCTTTTGAAGACATCTCAGGTTTTCAGGGCAACCAGATACACATCAAGGAAAATATCATTACTATTTTTTTTTCTACAGCTGGCTCAGACTCCAGTTTGCATCACCTGCCATTATTTCTTCTTAGATGTTTATCCAGTCTCAAATTGTAATGTTTTCATTACAAAATATTCTTCCATGGGGAACTGGTTAAATACATTATGACATATTTGTGGAATAAAATACCACACAATCATAAAAATGGATAGCATACCTGTATGGACTGATGAATAATAGAAGAAGTATAATACATACAGCATTAATCTATGTTTTTCAAAAAGGAATAGGATATGTACTTACAGAGACGCATGTGCACACACAGAGATGTGCAGACACGCACCCAGACATGTCCACCAAGTATCCACCATAACTGTTAAGGGGGGTTACCTCCAGGAAGGGGAGCCTGGGAGATTCAGGGTTAGGAAAATGCTTACATTTTTAATTTGCACTGTTAAAAAAAGCTACTATGTTTTTGAACTTGTTTCCCAATTTTCAAATACCTAATAAAAATTAATGATAGATATTTTCGCTAGATTTTAATTCTTATCTAACTACGGCAACAAAAATAAATAAGTGGGACCTAGTCAAATTAAAAAGCTTTTTCACAGCTAAGGACACAATCAACAAAGTAAACAGACAACTTTCGGAGTGGGAGAAGACATGTTACAAATGGGACAAAGGGCCAGTTACCAGAATCTACAAATAACTCAAGCAAATCAACAAGCAAAGAGCAAACCATCCTCAATCCACGGGCCAGTGACATGAACAGAACCTTTTCCCAAGAAGACAGAAGAATAGCCAACAAACATGAAAAAATACTCACCACCCCTAATCATCAGAGAAATACAGATCAAAACCACTTTGAGATATCACCTAATACCAGTGAGAACATCCCACACCACAAAAGTTCCAAAGTTGCAGATGCTGACAGTGGGTGCAAGAGAGGGGTACACATATGCACTGGTGTGAGACTGCAAAGTAGTACAGTTTTTTGAAAAGAAGTATGGAGAATCCTCAAGGAACAAAAAGTAGACCTCCCATTTGATCTCACAATCCCACCATTACTAGGTATTTACCCAGAAGAAAAAAAATAATTTTATCAGAAGGACATGTGCGCTAAAATATTTACAGCAGCCCAATACACAATGGCAAAGATGTGGAAACAATGCAAGTGGCCATGAACCACTGTGGTATGTGTATACTGTAGAATACTAAAAGGATGGAGACTTTGCATCTTTCTATTTACTTGGATGGTTTTAGAGAACATTCTCCTAAGTATCTCAAGAATGGAAAAACAAATATGCCATGGACTCAGCAGTAATCTGAAATTAACAGATTAACAACTACAGGCCCACACAAGAGAAAAACACAATTCAATTCAAGAATGGGTGGGGCGCCATTAAGTTCCAGGCTGCTGGGTACAGTGTAAGGGTATACGGCACACTTCCTGGGTGAAGGACTCAGCTGCAACTCAGACACTGGACTTTACATTACAAACACAAATAAGGTAAACTAATTGTATACAACCTCATATTAACCCATAATAAAAAAAGTATTGATGCCAACTATGGTGACATCATTTACTCTTCAGAAGTAAGGTGGCTAAGTCAAGGCCAAATGTTAAAAAAAATTATGATTTTGTGACAGTTTACCAAGTCATTTATGTTATGGTATCAAAAACCAAATTTATTCCAGAATTTGATGATGAAAACTAGCTTACAAACTTAGTATTTTTTGCAGATTTTGCCACTCTGAAACCCTTATCCATACAATGTTTCAAACCATAACAGTGTTCCAAATGAACTGAAATTAAGGCAAACAATTCAGGCAAACTCAAATTAAGGCAAAGAATTTTATGCATTTCAACACATTGGCTAAACACAGTCCTGTAAACAGCAAAAAATACGAAGCCTTGCTATTCAATTTGAGACAAGAATTTGAAAACAGATTTCAAGATTTCTAAGAAATCAATATTTGGGGGCATTTGCGACTCCATTTTCAGTTGACATAACATGTCACCTGCCAATTTTCTTTTTTTTAATTTTTTTGCTTTTTATACCACTTTATTCCAACCTGAGCACCTCAATATAAAACTAAGCACTGGTGAACCATTTTCCTTACTAAGTCTGCATTATTGTAAATGTATAAGTTCTCCTAGCAGTCCAATACTTAAATAAGTTAAATCATCTCTGACACATGGTAGATTTCATATAATGAAAATACCTAAAATAATTAGTGCAATATACTGAATTGATCGAAATAAAATGAACTTTGGAAAACAAGGCTGCAAGATTATTACTAACATATTGCAATACTTACGTTACAAATTACGGGTACATTGTTTATTATAGTTCTAACCATGTAAGAACTGAAGCCCCTTCTGTCCAAAGAGGGAAAGAATTAGCTGTTTTAGTAACTGTACATTTTGTACTTTTAAGGAACTCTTAAACATTACAGAAAAGTAATACATATATGGAGACTACAATACCCTATTTACAGTACAGCTGAAGATCGAATTTAAAATAATCAAGTTTGAATATACATAATTGTTAGTGCACTGACTATATGATGTCAAAAGGGAACAAACGCTCCCTCCCTGCCCACAAACAACAAAACCTACGTAATGGCCCGCAGTGATTACATAGAAATCACAGACACCTGGTTTGTTTCATTTTTGTTGAAGAGCTCACACATGTGAAGGGGAACACTATCCATTAAGATGCATTTATCAGTTTTCATATCTCTGAGACGGGGTTACATTTGACTTTTATGCCCCAGTTAAAAAAATAGTAAGACTGGCTATTATTTTAGATGCCCTAATGTTCATTTTTTCCCTCAGGAGATGGGGGACAGTTTTAGTGTGGTTAATTTAGTAAAATGTGGAATGTACACTTTAAATACCAGGAGAAATTATGATTTGCCTGAATGCTGTAGCTAAGCATAAATATCTTTAGAATCTTGTTCTAAAAAAATAAACTTTTAAAAATCCCAAATTAATAAGTTGCATATCTTTTTCATAGGTAACTACTGTACCAATGTGGAGAAACTGGCTGGTTAATCATTTGTCCATATCCCTAGTGATGAGGAATGGTTCCCCCAACTTTCCAATGAAACAAGTGTACACAGCGTTCTCATTGTCCCCTTCTATTGCTGAAATATTAGTCAGAGGGACACATGCATGTTATTAAAAATTAAGTTCAAAACACTTAAAATAATTCTGTATTAGAAACTTGACTCTATTGTAAGTCTCTTCTTTTTGGAAGTCATACTGGGCTGGTTAAATGCTCCAGTTTCACTGTTATTAACATTTAGAAAGCAAAAGAAAATTCCAGCTAGTTCAAACTGGAGATTTAGTTGCTAAAACACTGACTCCTGGTTGGTTGTGTGGGTTCTGTAAGATCTACTCCTCTTCCTCTGGCAGAATTCGCTCCTGGATTCTGTGGTTCATTCTTTGGCAACTTTTTAGCCATGAATATTTCGTTCACATTCATTGATGTTTTGACAGATGTCTCCATGAATAACGGACTGTTATCATCTGCATAGGATTGTGCTTCCTGGAAATCTACAGCTCTTTTATTTGCTAGGTCAGCCTTGTTTTCTGATAAAGCTATTACAATGTTAGGACTTGCTTGTCTCTGAAGCTCTTTCACCCAATTTTTTGCTCCTGCAAAGGACTCCTCATTTGTGATATCATATACAACTATGGCTGCTTGTGTTCCTTTGCAGTACATTGGTGCTAGGCTATGGTATCGTTCTTGACCAGCTGTATCCCATATTTCAAATTTTACTGTAGTATCATCAAGACACACAGTTTGGGTTAGAAAAGCAGCCCCAATAGTACTTTCTTAAAATTCATGAAATTGGCCTTTCACAAAATGAAGCACTAGCCTTGATTTACCAACAGCAGACTCTCCCAGAAGTACTAGTTTGAACTGGCACATTTTATGTCCAGTATTCGGTCCATTGGGTCTTGTTGCACCTCGATTAGCCATGTCCAGATTTGAAAGAAGTCCCTAATTTCAGATTCTTTTTTTTTTTTGTCTTTTTATTTTTATTATCATTCCCTGCAATTTCCTCAAATTTATTTTATTTTTTTTCCACTTTTTCTCATTTTTTATTTTTTAATATTTCTTTTTTTTTTATTATTGGGGATTCATTGAGGGTACAATACACCAGTTTACACTGATTGCAATTGTTATGTAAAGACCCTCTTGTAATCATGTCTTGCCCCCATAAAGTGTGACACACACCAAGGCCCCAACCCCTCCCTCCTTCCCACTATCTGCTTCCCCCCCCATAACCATAATTGTCATTAATTGTCCTCATATCAAAATTGAGTACATAGGATTCATGCTTCTCCATTCTTGTGATGCTTTACTAAGAACAATGTCTTCCACTTCCATCCAGGTTAATACGAAGGATGTAAAGTCTCCATTTTTTTTAATGGCTGAATAGTATTCCATGGTATACATATACCACAGCTTGTTAATCCATCTTTGTCTTTTTTGACTTTAGTTGCTTTAAATCCACATGTATCTAAAAATAAGATTGCAACTCCTCTTTTCTTCTGAATTCCATTTGACTGAAAAATTGTCTTCCAACCCTTGACTCGGGGCTTTAATTTGTCTTTTGAAGCCAGGTGTCTTTCTTGCAGACAGCAAATGGATGGCTTGTGTTTTTTAATCCAGTCAACGAATCTATGTCTCTTCAGTGGGGAATTCAAGCCATTAACATTTATTGAGATAATTGATAAGTGTGGTAGTATTCTATTCATCTTACTTGGTGAGAGTCCATTGCTTAGTTTTATCTTTTGCATCAGTGTGGGGGTTAGGTTGTGTCCTTTAATTTCTGAGTTCTTACTTTGCTGCTGATCCATTGTGGTGGTCAGTGTGCAGAACAGGTTGAAGTATTTCCTGTAGAGCTGGTCTTGTTGTGGCGAATTTCCTCAATGTTTGTATATCCGTAAATGATTTGATTTCTCCGTCAATTTTTAAGCTTAGCTTAGCAGGGTACAGAATTCTGGGCTGGAAATTGTTCTGTTTAAGTAGATTAAAGGTAGATGACCATTGTCTCCTTGCTTGGAAAGTTTCATTAGAGAAGTCTGCGGTCACTCTGATGGATTTGCCCCTGTAGGTCAACTGGCACTTACTCCTGGCAGCTTGCAGAATCGTTTCTTTTGTCTTGACTTTGGACAGGTTCATCACAATGTGTCTGGAGAAGCTCGTTTAGAGTTGACGCGACCTGGGGTCCGATATCCCTCTGAAAGCAGTGTGTCAGAATCTTTGGTGATATTTGGGAAATTTTCTTTTATAATATTCTCTAGTATGGCTTCCATTCCTCTGGGGCATTCTTCTTCCCCTTCTGGGAGTCCTATAACTCATATGTTGGAATGCTTCATAAAGTCCCATAATTCTGACAGTGAACGTTCTGCTTTCTCTCTCTTCTTTTCTGCCTCTTTTACTATCTGAGTTATCTCAAAAACTTTGTCTTCTACCTCTGAAATTCTTTCTTCTGCATGGTCTAACCTGTTGCTGATACTTTCCATTGCATCTTTACGTTCCCTAATTGACTGTTTCAGTTCCTTCAGCTCTGCTATATCCTTTTTATATTCTTCATATCGTTCATCTCTTATTTGATTCTGTTTTTGGATTTCCTTTTGGTTATTTTCCACTTTATTAGCAGTTTCCTTCATTGTTTCCATCATTTCTTTCATTGTTTTCAACATGTGTATTCTAAATTCCCTTTCTGTCATTCCTAACATTTCTTTATAGGTGGAATCCTCTGCAGTAGCTACCTCATGGTGCCTTGGCGGGGTTGTTCTGGACTTGTTCTTCATGTTGCCTGGAGTTTTCTGCTGATTCTTCCTCATGAGTGATTTCTTTTATTTGTTTCCTTGCCCTAATTTTCCTTTCACTTCCTCTTGCTCTTTAAGTTCTCCTGCCTGTGGACTAAGGGTTACAGGATCAGAAGGGTGAGAAGGTTGAAGAGCAAAAAAGGGATGAAAGGAAGGAGTACCGAGTGATAAGAAAAAAAAGGAAAAATAGAGAAAGGAGAGAGGGTGGGTAAAAGGAATATTGACAAAAAGAAGAGAGGCACAGAAAAAGGGAGACAGAGCAATATAAGTGTACAGTATGGTACTTTGATACAACCTTAAAAAAAAACCACCTTCTGGGGGTGCCCAGATGGGTGGTTCCCTTGAGGTCAGCAGCTCTTTGCTAACCTGATCAGACACAGTACCCCACCTCCACCAAGTAGAGAGGAAAGACAAAAATGCTATAAATCAAACCAAAACAAGCAAACAGAAAACTTTACGGGATAAAATTGGGTGAATAAACAAATATAGCGGTAGAAACACTAACAAAAATGAAGTTCTAATTATTAGAAAAGGCAGCAATGGGAAATTATTATTAAACTAGAAAAATTGAGAAAGAAAAAGGATCTGTATGGAAAAGGTTGAACTTCAAAAACAAAACAACATCAACAACATCAAAATAAACAAAAAAAAACAACCAAACCAAAAAAAAAAAAAAAAACACAACCAAAAACAAAGCAGTATGTATATGTTATTGAATATTGTCTGGGCAACACGTGGTCTTCTGGGGTATGAGATGTTAATCACAGTTCTGATACGACTGGAGGCTGCTAGTTTCTCAAACCCCAGCAGGTAGACACCTTAAATCTCTCTTCAGCCCACTTAAAAGGCACTTTGAACTTGTTCACTTGCTGAGCAGAAGCTTTCCCAGGGAAGTGCTTGTCGCTGGAATCACTGCTGAAGTGGCTATCCACTTACCCTGTGTGCCAAAACTGTTCTCCCTCTGCCCCCGAGGGTTAGGGCTGCAAGGCGGCTCAGACCCCGCCCTTAGGCTACTTGGTCCCTGGGTTATCAGCTCCCACCCAATTCTAGCTCTGCGACCCTGAGGGCAGGGCTTGCTGGGGCAGATCACTCACAATGGCTGCCTGTGTCCCAGAGCCAAACTCTATTAGCTCCATCTGGCTCAGCGGCCCAGACTGGGGCCCTAGACAAAGGCCAAAGTTCTCCACACTCACGCTCAGGCTCTCCCCAAGGCAGTTCAGCTGAGTGCCAAGTCCAAAGACACCAAAACAGTTCACAGGTAAGGCCTTTCTGGTTTGCAGTCTCGCTGCTACTGAACTCACAGTTGTGGGCGGGTTTAGACGGATTGAACACACGCGACCACTTGCCGGTTTTCCACTGTTTTAGTCCTCCTCTTGGGGTCCAGACGTCTCTCGCTGACTCCCTGTATCCTCTCAGGGGTGATGATAGGCAGATCCCACCAGCCAGAGATGCCTGGAGTCCTATCTCCCCAGACTCACGGTGCCCAGATGCAAGGAAGCTGTTACTCGGCTGCCATTTTGCTCCGCCTCCCAGAAGTCCCTAATTTCAGATTCTTAAATAATCTTCCAGGATGCTAGGGGTCAATTTTTTTCTTTCTGGAGGTAAGGAAATCTGAGGTTGCAGCAAACTGAGCTGCGGAGCTGAAGCTTGCTGACAGCAAGGCCCAATGTGGGGACCTGGAGTCAATCTGTTGCGGTGGCAACAGAGGCGTCTCCTCCTCGTGCCGCTCCCCTCACCTACCTGCCAATTTTCAAATGGAATGCACAGAGCTGCAATCTGACATTCAACTTAAAAAAAATGGGTCTCTACTGTACTTTTATTGGTCCTACCTTCCCAGGGTCAAATATCAGTTGCATCACAATCATGCTTTATTCATGTCATCACTTTTGGGCAACACCTAATTTTGTGAGCAACTATTTTCAAGAATGAAGCACATTAAGAGTAAAATTAGAAGCAAAATATTTCATGAACACCTTGATAACTCACTAAGAATTCCAACTATTTTCATCAATCAGATATTGATGCATTAGTTTCTCAAGTACAATGTCAACTACCCTGCTAGATTTATGTTGCTCACTTTTACTTTTATAATAAAAAAAAAAAAAGAAGCCTTTTCTCTGATGCTGCTGCCATGAAAGTCAAGCTGTGTCATTTCACAGGTATAAGATCTACCCGACTTGGAAGAAGTCACACCAGGACGGATGGCGAGGTTATCCAGTTTCTGAAGGCAAAACGTGAGTTGGCATTCCTTTCCAAGAGGAATGCTCGGCAGATAAACTAGACTGAACCTTACAGAAGACAACACAAGAAAGGACAGTGGGAGGACATTCCAAGGAAAAGAGCTGGCCAGGCAGTCGATTCCAGAGGCCCATCCCTGGTGCATCGCTTGCTGAGGTGATGGCCATGCAAAATCATCAGAAACCAGAAGTTAGAAAAGCTCAAGAAAAACAAGCCACCTGGGCTGCAAAGGAAGCAAAAAAGGCCAATAAGGTATCGAAAAGGACTGCAGTGGCTGCTGCTGAGGCTCCCACAGAGGCAGCTCCTGAGCAAAAGACTGTGAAGCCTGTGAAGGTTTCTGCTCCCTGCCTTGGGGGAAAATGCTATGTTGGCAGATCACATTTTTTAAATAAAGACCCAACTGAAAAAAAAAAAGCCAAAGATGTTTGTTATTTAGATATGTACATTTGTTTTTTGTTTTGTTTTGTTTTGTTTTGTTTTAGAGACAAGAGTTTCACTTTATCGCCCTCAGTAGAGTGCTATGGCATCACACAGCTCACAGCAACCTCCAGCTTCTGGGCTTAGGCGATTCTCTTCCCTCAGCCTCCCAAGTAGCTGGGACTACAGGCGCCCGCCACAACACCCAGCTATTTTATGTTGCAGTTTGGCCAGGGCTGGGTTTGAGCCCACCACCCTTGGTATATGGGGCCAGCGCCCTACTCACTGAGCCACAGGTGCCACCCCCATTTTCTATATTTGTGATCACACACCTGGGCTCTACTCAATGATTTTAAAAGACTATTTGAAATGGCCCTTAAATAATTAAGACTGTATGAAGTCATTTTTGTTTATCTGTGGTGACAGATAACACAAAAATTGGACATGGAATTTTTTTTTTTTCTCATTAGCTTTTGCTACAGTTTCTGTATTTAATGTGTGTTCTAAGACAACTCCTCTTCTTCCAGCATGGCCCAGAGAAGCCAAAAGATTAAATACCACTGAAGTAAACCCTGGGGACTGGCAGACAAGGATTTAAAGGCAGCTATTATAACTATGGCCAAAGACATACTAATAAAAGAAAACAATGGTTGTAATGAATGAACAGATAGCAAACCTTAGCAGAGAAGAAGAGCTATGGCAGATACCACAGGTCTGAAGAGAAAGGTTAAGTCCAGAGTCAATTAAGGCCACAGGTGCAGACAGGTACCTGAGATGGGGTCGGGGCAGGGGCCAGCACAGAGAAAATAAGGGAAAGAAAGATTAGAATTGGAAAGACGTTGGAAGACCTCAAGGCCAGCCAAATCCCAGCAAAATTTCCCTTAAGCTGTGCAACAACAGGGCACAAGGGACACTCATGTATTTTCTGCCATGGACAGAGCAATTAGATAAAGATTCCACCAAAGGCGGCTGCTGAAAATGTGCAGGCTGGGATCAGAGGAGAGGCACATGGATGGATAAACAGAGAATTACCCCCTCCCAACTTTAGCATTAAGAACTGCTGCTCCAGCAAAGCCTGTAGTTGGGAGAAGGTACTGCCCTTCTGTCTCTAGGGGGGACAGGAGGGAACAGAAATATGGGTGATCTGAGTGATGGCATGTGTTATCTGGAGTGTTTAATGGGCTACATCCACACACCACATCTGGCTTCACTGTCACCATCACTTGCTAAGAGTTTAATATACATTAACTTATACTTCCTTTACACTGGGACAATTATTTTTCTAAACCTGTTCTAAGGTCTTTACCTGCTCTTCCACCCTCAAGATTGGACATTCACAGTTTAGTCAACATCACATACTACACACATTGGCTAGACCAGTGGCTCTCAGAGAGTGTGGTCCCCAACCTGCAGCACCAGTAGCACCTAGAAATTTGTTAGGTAGGAAATTTGTTGGGCTCCACTCCCGACCCACAAACTCTGGGTTCAGCCCAAGACTCCATGTTCTAACAGGTCCTCCAGGTGACAGGAGAACCCCAACTTCCCATCTGCATCCCCAACCTGGAACCCCAGCTTCCCATCTGCATCCCCAACCTGGAACCCCAGCTTCCCATCTGCATTCCCAACCCGGAACCCCAGCTTCCCATCTGCGTCCCCAACCCGGAACCCCAGCTTCCCATCTGCGTCCCCAACCTGGAACCCCAGCTTCCCATCTGTGCCCCTAACCTGGAACCCCAGCTTCCCATCTGCGTCCCCAGCCTGGAACCCCAGCTTCCCATCTGCGTCCCCAACCTGGAACCCCAGCTTCCCATCTGCATCCCCAACTGGAACCCCAGCTTCCCACCTGTGTCCCCAACCTGGAACCCCAGCTTCCCATCTATGCCCCTAACCTGGAACCACAGCTTCCCATCTGTGCCCCTAACCTGGAACCCCAGCTTCCCATCTGCGTCCCCAACCTGGAACCCCAGCTTCCCACCTGCATCCCCAACCTGGAACCCCAGCTTCCCATCTGCGCTCCTAACCTGGAACCCCAGCTTCCCATCTGCGTCCCCAACCTGGAACCCCAGCTTCCCATCTGCATCCCCAACCTGGAAGCCCTGCTTCCCATCTGCGTCCCCAACCTGGAACCCCAGCTTCCCAACTGCGTCCCCAACCTGGACAAGCATCAATGTGTAAATCACCTGGGAAGATTTTTAAAACGCCAGCAACCAGGGGTTCTAAATCATAGACCAATGGCATCCAGCCTTGGAGGGCGGCATCCAGGCATAGATGTGGCAGCTCCCTGCGAGGTGATTCTCCTGTTCAGCTGAAACTCAGTGCCATGGCTACAGAACACCGCTGTCCCTATTCTCCTCACTCCCCAAACTGATTAGGCCATTTCAAGCTGCCTTAGATCTATACAGACTATTCCCCCTACTGCAAAGCTCTTTCTAAACATGTTTGCAAACTTAACAAACATGTTAAGTGTTTGCAAAACCCAAATAATTTTGTAAAATTCTTTTACACAGGCCTCCTAAATCATATGAACTTCCCATATGGAAAACACAAATATGCCTCCAGTATCTCCATGTCAAAAATGAAGAAACTGCATCTCAGAGAGGTTCACAGCACACCCAAGATCACACTTTAGCTGGGCAGTGGAAGAAGTGAGAGCAGAGCCCAAGTGTGTCCCTCCAAAGACACACACTGAAGAAGAATCCAAGATCACCAGGTGGCTACTTATCCCCTGTCCCAGCTCTGGGACCTCACTGAGGAGGGGACTTTCTCTACAATATGTGTCACTGAGCTGAGAACCTACAAACAGGCTGCTGTTGGCCCCGCACGTGCCTCTGTGCAAAGTGAAAGAGAAGCCCCTTCCTCAAGTACAACTATTTTAAAGTTGTCACATTTTCGCACGCTGTGAAGAGTTCTACCTGGAGGGGCTTTCTGGAACTCGGAAGCACCACCCATGTCACCCTCACCTGTTTACATGTCCGTCAGGCACCACAGAAAGCACATGCATGCCATCTGTTACCATATACACAGGAAGGGAACCAGGTCAGGGTCAGCATCCTGAGGGAGTAGGAACAGACCTCCAGGGACTCCTGATTCACATCAGGCCATGGCACTCCCACCCCACACACAAAGGGGAGGGTGTGACCACACCATGGGCATCAGTGGGATTCATGTAGACAGGGCTCTCTCCTGCAGCCTCAAGACTTGGCCAGGAAAGCCAGAATTTACTTTCAGGTTAATGTATATCTGGGACTGAATCCCCACCCTTCCATGTGGCAACTTGAGCAGGGGAAAACCGCAGTCCCTATTATAGTCACACTGAGTGGGACCTATCATCTGCTCCCACAAGGAGCAGAATCTCTCCCCTATCTCTGCTGCCCACGTGAATCACCCAATACCTCTCCTCACTCACCCCCCTTGGCGATCCCAGGTGTGTTCCTACTCTCACAGAAGAAGGAGAGATGAACTGGGATATAAGCTGCACCCCAAGAAATTGGGGGACAAAAGCCACTAAAAGACTTCTTAGATGAGGAGCGTGGCCAACTAGCAACAAACATCAGTGGCCACTCTGACCCTAGGTCAGCCCTGAGATCTAAAAGGCACCATGTTATTCATTCATTGTGTGCAGAACCTGCCATCCCTTCCAAATCTAAGATCCAGTCTAACCAACACATGGCAGAGCCTCTGTGACAAAGCTAAGAACAGAGTCCCAGGGGCTTTTTGCCCACAGTAAGCTGCCTAACCACAGGATGCTCCCAGACAAAAGCAGTGGGGGTTGTTTGCATCAGGGTGCACTAGAAGACAGCTTATTAAGACAAGACCAATATAGTAGATACTGGAGATTTAGAATGAAATACAGGAGGCCCTCCACAGATGATCCCCTCCCTACACTGACTGCCTTCCTGATCTTCACAAACCAGATACGTACCACATGTACATATCAGTAGAGTAGGCCCAGTTCCTTATGTTGACCACCTCTGTCCATTGCAGTTTGTTGTAGTCCCTTGTGTGGTCAACTGGCAGAGGTTCCACTGTGGGTTTATTATGTTTATTATTAAACTTTCTGATAAAAACAACAATAAAAACTGCTAAAAATCTAAGCCATAAAAGAAATAAGTTTTGGCTGGGTGCAATGGTTTATGCCAGTAATCCTAGCAATCTGGAGGCCAAGGTGGGAGGATTGCCTGAGCTGAGGAGTTTGCCCGAGCAAGAGCAAGACCCTGTATCTACTAAAATTAGAAAAACTAGCCAGGCATGGTGGCAGGTGCCTGAAGTCCCAGTTGTTTGGGAGGCAGAGGCAGGAGGATCACCTGAGCTGAGAAGTCAGAGGTTGCAGTAAGCTATGATGATGTCGCTGTACCATACCTGGGGTGATAAAGCAAGACTCTAAAAAAAAAAAAAAAAAAAAAAAAATTTAAAACAAAAAAACAGAAGAAGAAAGAAATCAAGTTTTAATAAACACATCCACAGCAAATGACAAAAAGGCAAAATATATGCTGGTGTTTCACTGAAGAGCAAGGAAGGGTGGGGGATGTCTAAGAGCTGGAGTGGGGTGTATCTGCAGTTTCTCTAATTAGAGAGCAAATATATTTGAGGGTGAATGGGGGTTGTTATTTCTTCCCCCCTTTGGCTTAATATTTGGGTCACAGGACATAATATTTACCTGTGGGTATCAGGGCTAGACCCGTGTTAATTCTGGGCCAATGTCTAAACAGTATTTGAAAATACACTAATCCTCAAGAATTAAGAGCAAGATGGCGGCCGAGTAACAGCTTCCTTGCATGTGGGCACCGTAAGGCTGGGGAGATAGGACTCCAGGCATCTCTGGCTGGTGGGATCTGCCTTTCATCACCCCTGTGAGGATACAGGGAGTCAGCAAGAGACTTCTGGACCCCAAGAGGAGGACTAAAACAGTGGAAAACCGGCAAGTGGTCGCGTGTGTTCAATCAGTCTAAACCCACCCGCAACTGCACGAGAACTTAAAGAGCAAAGGAAGTGAAAGGAAAATTAGGGCAAGGAAACAGATAAAAGAAATCATTCATGAGGAAGAATCAGCAGAAAACTCCAGGCAACATGAAGAACCAGTCCAGAACAACCCTGCCAAGAGAACATGAGGTAGCTACTACAGAGGATTCCACCTATAAAGAAATGTTAGGAATGACAGAGAGGGAATTTAGAATACACATAATGAAAACAATGAAAGAAATAATGGAAACAATGAAGGAATCTGCTAATGAAGTAGAAAATAACCAAAAGGAAATCCAAAAACAGAATCAAATAAGAGATGAATGATATGAAGAATATAAAAAAGATATAGCAGAGCTGAAGGAACTGAAACAGTCAATTAGGGAACTTAAAGATTCAATGGAAAGTATCAGCAACAGGTTAGACCATGCAGAAGAAAGAATTTCAGAGGTAGAAGACAAAGTACTTGAGATAACTCAGATAGTAAAAGAGGCAGAAAAGAAAAGAGAGAAAGCAGAACGTTCACTGTCAGAATTATGGGACTTTATGAAGTGTTCCAACATACGAGTTATAGGAATCCCAGAAGGGGAAGAAGAATGCCCCAGAGGAATGGAAGCCATCCTAGAGAATATTATAAAAGAAAATTTCCCAAACATCACCAAAGATTCTGACACACTGCTTTCAGAGGGATACGGGACCCCGGGTCACCTCAACTCTAAACGAGCTTCTCCAAGACACATTGTGATAAACCTGTCCAAAGTCAAGACAAAAGAAAAGATTCTGCAACTTGCCAGGAGTAAGCGCCAGTTGTCCTACAGGGGCAAATCCATCAGAGTGACCACAGACTTCTCTAATGAAACTTTCCAAGCAAGAAGACAATGGTCATCTACCTTAAATCCACTTAAACAGAACAATTTCCAGCCCAGAATTCTGTACCCTGCTAAGCTAAGCTTCAAAATTGACAGAGAAATCAAATCATTTACGGATATACAAACATTGAGGAAATTCGCCACAACAAGACCAGCTCTACAGGAAATACTTCAACCTGTTCTGCACACTGACCACCACAATGGATCAGCAGCAAAGTAAGACCTCAGAAATTAAAGGACACAACCTAACCTCCACACTGATGCAAAAGATAAAACTAAGCAATGGACTCTCACCAAATAAGATTAATAGAATACTACCACACTTATCTCAATAAATGCTAATGTCTTGAATTCCCCACTGAAGAGACATACATTGGCTGACTGGATTAAAAAACACAAGCCATCCATTTGCTGTCTGCAAGAAACACACCTGCCTTCAAAAGACAAATTAAAGCTCTGAGTCAAGGGTTAGAAGACAATTTTACAGTCAAATGGAATTCAGAAGAAAAGAGGAGTTGCAATCTTATTTTCAAATACATGTGGATTTAAAGCAACTAAAGTCAAAAAAGACAAAGATGGTCACTTTATATTAGTCAAGGGAAAAACAAACAAGAAGACGTTTCAATTCTAAATATTTATGCACCCAATTTAAATGCTCCCAGATGCTTGTAACAGACTTTACTCAGCCTGAGCAATATGCTATCAGATAATACCATCATAACAGGGGACTTTAACACTCCTCTTACAGACCTGAACAGATCCCCTAAACAGAAATTAAACAAAGATATGAGATTTAAATGAGACCCTAGAACGACTGTGCTTGATAGACGCATATAGAACACTCCATCCTAAAGATAAAGAATGTACATTCTTCTCATCACCACATGGAACATTCTCCAAAATTGATCATATCCTGGAACACAAAACAAATATCAACAGAATCAAAAGAATTGAAATTTTACCTTGTATCTTCTCAGACCATAAGGCACAAAAGGTGGAACTCAACTCTAACAAAAACGCTCAACCACACACAAAGGCTTGGAAATTAAACAATCTTCTGTTGAATAACAGATGGGTGCAGGAAGAAGTAAAACAGGAAAGCATTAACTTCCTTGAGCATAACAACAATGAAGACACAAGCTACCAAAACCTGTGGGATACTGCAAAAGCAGTTTTGAGAGGAAAATTCATCGCTTTAGATGCCTACATTCGAAAAACAGAAAGAGAGCACATCAACAATCTCACAAGCCATCTTATGGAATTGGAAAAAGAAGAACAATCTAAGCCTAAACTCAGTAGAAGAAAAGAAATATCCAAAATCAAATCAGAGATCAATGAAATTGAAAACAAAAGAATCATTCAGAAAATTAATGAAACAAGGAGTTGGTTTTTTGAAACAATAAATAAAACAGATAAACCATTAGCCAGAGTAACAAGAAATAGAAAAGTAAAATCTCTAGTAACCTCAATCAGAAATGATAAAGGGGAAATAACAACTGATCCCACAAAGATATAAGAGATCATCTCTGAATACTACCAGAAACTCGATGCCAAGAAATTTGACAATATGAAGGAAACGGATCAATATTTGGAATCACACCCTCTCCCTAGACTCAGCCAGGAAGAAATAGAGCTCATGAACAGACCAATTTCAAGCACTGAGATCAAAGAAACAATGAAAAATCTTCCAACCAAAAAATGCCCTGGTCCAGATGGCTTCACACCAGAATTCTATCAAACCTTCAAGGAAGAGCTTATTCCTGTACTGCAGAAATTATTCCAAAAAATGGAGGAAGAAGGAATCTTCCCCAACACATTCTATGAAGCAAACATCACCCTGATACCAAAACCAGGAAAAGACCCAAACAAAAAGGAGAATTTCAGACCAATCTCACTCATGAATATAGATGCAAAAATTCTCAACAAAATCCTAGCCAATAGATTACAGCTTATCATCAAAAAAGTCATTCATCATGATCGAGTAGGTATCATCCCAGGGATGGAAGGCTGGTTTAACATACGCAAGTCCATAAACGTTATCCACCATAAAAATAAAGATCACATGATCCTCTCAATAGATGCAGAAAAAGCATTTGATAAAATCCAGCATCCTTTTCTAATTAGAACACTGAAGAGTATAGGCATAAGTGGCACATTTCTAAAACTGATTGAAGCTATCTATGACAAACCCACAGCCAATGTTTTACTGAATGGAGTAAAACTGAAAGCTTTTCCTCTTAGAACTGGAACCAGACAAGGTTGTCCTCTGTCACCTTTACTATTCAACATAGTGCTGGAAGTTCTAGCCAATACAATTAGGCAAGACAAGGAAATAAAGGGAATCCAAATGGGAGCAGAGGAGGTCAAACTCTCCCTCTTTGCTGACGACATGATCTTATACTTAGAGAACCCCAAAGACTCAACCACAAGACTCCTAGAAGTCATCAAAAAATACAGTAATGTTTCAAGATATAAAATCAATGTCCACAAGTCAGTAGCCTTTGTATACACCAATAACAGTCAAGATGAGAAGCTAATTAAGGACACAACTCCCTTCACCATAGTTTCAAAGAAAATGAAATACGTAGGAATATACCTTACAAAGGAGGTGAAGGACCTCTATAAAGAAAATTATGAAATCCTCAGAAAGGAAATAGCAGAGGATATTAACAAATGGAAGAACATACCATGCTCATGGATGGGAACAATCAACATTGTTAAAATGTCTATACTTCCCAAAGCAATCTACCTATTCAGTGCCATTCCTATCAAAATACCAACATCGTACTTTCAAAACTTGGAAAAAATGATTCTGAGTTTTGTATGGAACCGGAAAAAACCCTGTATAGCTAAGGCAGTTCTTCGTATTAAAAATAAAGCTGGGGGCATCAGCATACCAGATTTTAGTCTGTACTACAAAGCCATAGTGCTCAAGACAGCATGGTACTGGCCCAAAAATAGAGACATAGACACTTGGAATCGAATTGAAAACCAAGAAATGAAACAAACATCTTACAACCACTTAATCTTCGATAAACCAAACAAGAACATACCTTGGGGGAAATACACCCTATTCAATAAATGGTGTTGGGAGAACTGGATGTCTACATGTAAAAGACTGAAACTGGACCCATACCTTTCCTCACTCAAAAAAATTGATTCGAAATGGATAAAGGACTTAAATTTAAGGCATGAAACAATAAAAATCCTCCAAGAAAGCATAGGAAAAACACTGGAAGATATTGGCCTGGGGGAAGACTTCATGAAGAAGACTGCCAGGGCAATTACAACAACAACAGAAATAAACAAATGGGACTTCATTAAACTGAAAAGCTTCTGTACAGCTAAGGAGACAATAACCAAAGCAAAGAGACAACCTACACAATGGGAAAGGATATTTGCATATTTTCAATTAGACGAAAGCTTGATAACTATGATCTATAGAGAACTCAAATTAATCCACATGAAAAATGCCAACAATCCCATATATCAATGGGGAAGAGACATGAATAGAACCTTCTCTAAAGATGACAGACGAATGGCTAAAAAACACACGAAAAAATGTTCATCATCTCTATATATTAGAGAAATGCAAATCAAAACAACCCTGAGATATCATCTAACCCCCAGTGAGAATGGCCCACATCACAAAATCTCAAAACTGCAGATGCTGGCGTGGATGTGGAGAGAAGGGAACACTTTTACACTGCTGGTGGGACTGCAAACTAGTACAACCTTTCTGGAAGGAAGTATGGAGAAACCTCAAAGCACTCAAGCTAGACCTCCTAATTAATCCTGCAATCCCATTACTGGGCATCTACCCAGAAGGAGAAAAACCCTTTTATCATAAGGACACTTGTACTAGACTGTTTATTGCAGCTCAATTTACAATTGCCAAAATGTGGAAACAGCCTAAATGCCCACCAACCCAGGAATGGATTAACAAGCTGTGGTATATGTATACCATGGAATACTATTCAGCCATTAAAAAAAATGGAGACTTTACATCCTTCGTATTAACCTGGATGGAAGTGGAAGACATTGTTCTTAGTAAAGCATCACAAGAATGGAGAAGCATTAATCCTATGTACTCAATTTTGATATGAGGACAATTAATGACAATTAAGGTTATGGTTGGGGAGGAAAAGCAGAAAGAGGGACGGAGGGAGGGGGTGGGGCCTTGGTGTGTGTCACACTTTATGAGGGCAAGACATGATTGCAAGAGGGACTTTACCTAATAATTGCAATCAGTGTAACCTGGCTTATTGTACCCTCAATGAATCCTCAACAATAAATAAATAAATAAATAAATAAAATAAATAAAATGAATTTAAAAAAAAGAAAGAAAATACACTAACCTGCATGAAGATAACACATAATTTGGAAAGAAGAGCCAAGAAGAAAGGAAAAATGAGTATCCTTCCAACTGAAAGTATTGAATTCCTCATTGTAATGACAACAATAAAAGCACTTGAAGCCTAAGGTCCTTGGTGAGATACCTCTGCTAAATCTTTGCAGGTTTCCACTCATCCATTCTGGAAACCTGCAAAGTACAGTTTAATCTAGCCAAGAATCTACAAATAATCCCCAACAAGTTCATACAGGTAAACAAAAAAAGGTATCTCAGACCAAGTCTCATCAGTAAAAGAACATACTAAGTTATGGTACCTTGTTTTCACAGTAATTCAAGGAAAGACAACTTTAAACAAGATGGATCTCACTTCTTCAATGAACCTCACAGGATGCGATAAAGGACCTGGAGGATGAGAGGCGGAGCAAGATGGCGGCCGAGTAACAGCTTCCTTGCATCTGGGCACCGTGAGTCTGGGGAGATAGGACTCCAGGCATCTCTGGCTGGTGGGATCTACCTATCATCATCCTATGAGGATACAGGGAGTCAGCGAGAGACTTCTGGACCCCAAGAGGAGGACTAAAACAGTGGAAAACCGGCAAGTGGTCGCGTGTGTTCAATCCGTCTAAACCCGCCCACAACTGTAAGTTCAGTAGCAGCGAGACTGCAAACCAGAAAGGCCTTACCTGTGAACTGTTTTGATGTCCTTGGACTTGCCACTGAGTTGAACTGCCTTCGGGAAGGCCTGAGCGGGAGTGCGGAGAACTTTGGCCGTTGTCTAGGGCCCCAGTCTGAGCCGCTGAGCCAGACGGAGCTAATAGTGTTTGGTGGTGGGTCACACGGAACCATTGGCAGTGATCTGCCCCAGCAAGCTCCACCCTCAGGGTCGCAGAGCTAGAAACGGGTGGGAGCTGGTAACCCAGCAACCAAGTACCCTAAGGGTGGGGTCTGAGCCGCCTTGCAGCCATAACCCTCAGGGGCAGAGTCAGACCGGTTTTGGCACACTGGGTAAGTGGATAGCCACTTCAGCATTGATTCCAGCGAGAAAGCTGGGAAAGCTTCTGGTCAGCAACTTTACAAGTTCAAAGTGCCTTTAAGTGGGCTGAAGAGAGATTTAGGGTGTCTACCTGCTGGGGTTTGAGAAATCAGCAGCCTCCAGTCGTATCAGAACTGTGACTAACATCTCATACCACAGAAGACCACGTGTTGTCCAGACAATATTCAATAACATATACAAACTGCTTTGTTTTTGGTTGTGTATTTTTTTCTTTTTTTTTCTTGTTTTGTTGGGTTTTTTTGTTTATTTTGACGTTGTTGATATTCTCTTGTTTTTTAATTTCAATCTTTTCCATACAGATCCCTTTTTCTTTCTCAATTTTTCTAGTTTAATTATAATTTCCCATTGCTGCCTTTTTTAATAACTAGAATTTCATTTTTGCTAGTGTTTCTACCGCTATCATTTGGTTTTTCACCCAATTTTATCCCCGTAAAGTTTTCTGTTTGCTTGTTTTGGTTTGATTTATAGCATTTTTGTCTTTCCTCTCTACTTGGTGGAGGTGGGGTACTGTGTCTGATCAGGTTAGCAAAGAGCTGCTGACCTCAAGGGAACCACCCATCTGGGCACCCCCAGAAGGTGGGGTATCTTAAGGTTCTGTCAAAGTACCCTACTGTACAGCTATATTGCCCTGTCTCCCTCTTCCTGTGCCTCTCTTCTTTTTGTCAATATTCCTTATACCCACCCCCTCTCCTTTCTCTATCTTTCTTTTTTTTCTTATCACTCGGTCCTCCTTTCTTTCATCCCTTTTTTGCTCTTCAACCTTCTCACACTTCTGGTGCTGTAACCCTTAGTCCACAGGCACAAGAACTTAAACAGCAAGAGGAAGTGAAAGGAAAATTAGGGCAAGGAAACAAATAAAAGAAATCACTCATGAGGAAGAATCAGCAGAAAACTCCAGGCAACATGAAGAACCAGTCTAGAACAACCCCGCCAAGGGACCATGAGGTAGCTACTGCAGAGGATTCCACCGGTAAAGAAATGTTAGGAATGACAGAAAGGGAATTTAGAATACACATGTTGAAAACAATGAAAGAAATGATGGAAACAATGAAGGAAATTGCTAATAAAGTGGAAAATAACCAAAAGAAAATCCAAAAACAGAATCAAATAAGAGATGAATGATATGAAGAATATAAAAAGGATAGAGCTGAAGGAACTGAAACAGTCAATTAGGGAACTTAAAGATTCAATGGAAAGTATCAGCAACAGGTTAGACCATGTAGAAGAAAGAATTTCAGAGGTAGAAGACAAAGTTCTTGAGATAACTCAGACAGTAAAAGAGGCAGAAAAGAAGAGAGAGAAAGCAGAACGTTCACTGTCAGAATTATGGGACTTTATGAAGCGTTCCCACATACGAGTTACAGGAATTCCAGAAGGGGAAGAAGAATGCCCCAGAGGAATGGAAGCCATCCTAGCGATTATTATGAAAGAAAATTTCCCAAACATCACCAAAGATTCTGACACACTGCTTTCAGAGGGATATTGGACCTCAGGTCGCCTCAACTCTAACCGAGCTTCTCCAAGACACATTGTGATGAACCTGTCCAAAGTCAAGACAAAAGAAAAGATTCTGCAAGCTGCCAGGAGTAAGCGCCAGTTGACCTACAGGGGCAAATCCATCAGAGTGACCGCAGACTTCTCTAATGAAACTTTCCAAGCAAGAAGACAATGGTCATCTACCTTTAATCTACTTAAACAGAACAATTTTCAGCCCAGAATTCTGTACCCTGCTAAGCTAAGCTTAAAAATTGACGGAGAAATCAAATCATTTATGGATATACAAACATTGAGGAAATGCGCCACAACAAGACCAGCTCTACAGGAAATACTTCAACCTGTTCTGCACACTGACCACCACAATGGATCAGCAGCAAAGTAAGAACTCAGAAATCAAAGGACAGAACCTAACCTCCACACTGATGCAAAAGATAAAACTAAGCAATGGACTCTCACCAAATAAGACAAATAGAATACTACCACACTTATCAATTATCTCCATAAATGTTAATGGCTTGAATTCCCCACTGAAGAGACATAGATTGGCTGACTGGATTAAAAAAACACAAGCCATCCATTTGCTGTCTGCAAGAAACACACCTGGCTTCAAAAGACAAATTAAAGCTCCGAGTCAAGGGTTGGAAGACAATTTTTCAGTCAAATGGAATTCAGAAGAAAAGAGGAGTTGCAATCTTATTTTCAGATACATGTGGATTTAAAGCAACTAAAGTCAAAAAAGACAAAGATGGCCACTTTATATTGGTCAAGGGAAAACTACAACAAGAAGACATTTCAATTCTAAATATTTATGCACCCAATTTAAATGCTCCCAGATTCTTGAAGCAGACCTTACTCAGTCTGAGCAATATGATATCTGATAATACCATCATAACAGGGGACTTTAACACTCCTCTTACAGAGCTGGACAGATCCTCTAAACAGAAATTAAACAAAGATATAAGAGATTTGAATGAAACCCTAGAACAATTATGCTTCATAGACGCATATAGAACACTCCACCCCAAAGATAAAGAATGTACATTCTTCTCATCACCCCATGGAACATTCTCCAAAATTGATCATATCCTGGGACAGAAAACAAATATCAACAGAATCAAAAGAATTGAAATTTTACCTTGTATCTTTTCAGACCATAAGGTACTAAAGGTGGAACTCAACTCTAACAAAAATGCTCAACCCCACCCAAAGGCATGGAAATTAAACAATCTTCTGTTGAATAACAGATGGATGCAGGAAGAAATAAAACATGAAATCATTAACTTCCTTGAGCATAACAACAATGAAGACACAAGCTACCAAAACCTGTGGGATACTGCAAAAGCAGTTTTGAGAGGAAAATTCATCGCTTTAGATGCCTACATTCGAAAAACAGAAAGAGAGCACATCAACAATCTCACAAGCCATCTTATGGAATTGGAAAAAGAAGAACAATCTAAGCCTAAACTCAGTAGAAGAAAAGAAATATCCAAAATCAAATCAGAGATCAATGAAATTGAAAACAAAAGAATCATTCAGAAAATTAATGAAACAAGGAGTTGGTTTTTTGAAACAATAAATAAAATAGATAAACTATTGGCCAGACTAACGAGAAATAGAAAAGTAAAATCTCTAGTAACCTCAATCAGAAACGATAGAGGGGAAATAACAACTGATCCCACAGAGATACAAGAGATCATCTCTGAATACTACCAGAAACTCTATGCCCAGAAATTTGACAATGTGAAAGAAATGGATCAATATTTGGAATCACACCCTCTCCCTTGACTCAGCCAGGAAGAAATAGAGCTCCTGAACAGACCAATTTCAAGCACCAAGATCAAAGAAACAATAAAAAAATCTTCCAACCAAAAAATGCCCTGGTCCAGATGGCTTCACACCAGAATTCTATCAAACCTTCAAGGAAGAGCTTATTCCTGTACTGCAGAAATTGTTCCAAAAAACTGAGGAAGAAGGCATCTTCCCCAACACATTCTATGAAGCAAACATCACCCTGATACCAAAACCAGGAAAAGACCCAAACAAAAAGGAGAATTTCAGACCAATCTCACTCATGAATATAGATGCAAAAATTCTCAACAAAATCCTAGCCAATAGATTACAGCTTATCATCAAAAAAGTCATTCATCAGGATCAAGTAGGCTTCATCCCAGGGATGCAAGGCTGGTTTAACATACGCAAGTCCATAAACATTATCCACCATATTAACAGAGGCAAAAATAAAGATCACATGATCCTCTCAATAGATGCAGAAAAAGCATTTGATAAAATCCAGCATCCTTTTCTAATTAGAACACTGAAGAGTATAGGCATAAGTGGCACATTTCTAAAACTGATTGAAGCTATCTATGACGAACCCACAGCCAATATTTTACTGAATGGAGTAAAACTGAAAGCTTTTCCTCTTAGAACTGGAACCAGACAAGGTTGTCCTCTGTCACCTTTACTATTCAACATAGTGCTGGAAGTTCTAGCCAATACAATTAGGCAAGACAAGGAAATAAAGGGAATCCAAATGGGAGCAGAGGAGGTCAAACTCTCCCTCTTTACTGATGATATGATCTTATACTTAGAGAACCCCAAAGACTCAACGACAAGACTCCTAGAAGTCATCAAAAAATACAGTAACGTTTCAGGATATAAAATCAATGTCCACAAGTCAGTAGCCTTTGTATACACCAATAACAGTCAAGATGAGAAGCTAATTAAGGACACAACTCCCTTCACCATAGTTTCAAAGAAAATGAAATACCTAGGAATATACCTAACGAAGGAGGTGAAGGACCTCTATAAAGAAAACTATGAAATCCTCAGAAAGGAAATAGCAGAGGATATTAACAAATGGAAGAACATACCATGCTCATGGATGGGAACAATCAACATTGTTAAAATGTCTATACTTCCCAAAGCAATCTACCTATTCAATGCCATTCCTATCAAAGTACCTACATCGTACTTTCAAGATTTGGAAAAAATGATTCTGCGTTTTGTATGGAACCGGAAAAAACCCTGTATAGCTAAGGCAGTTCTTAGTAACAAAAATAAAGCTGGGGGCATCAGCATACCAGATTTTAGTCTGTACTACAAAGCCATAGTGCTCAAGACAGCATGGTACTAGCACAAAAACAGAGACATAGACACTTGGAATCAAATTGAACACCAAGAAATGAAACTAACATCTTACAACCACCTAATCTTCGATAAACCAAACAAGAACTTACCTTGGGGGAAAGACTCCCTATTCAATAAATGGTGTTGGGAGAACTGGATGTCTACATGTAAAAGACTGAAACTGGACCCACACCTTTCCCCACTCACAAAAATTGATTCAAGATGGATAAAGGACTTAAATTTAAGGCATGAAACAATAAAAATCCTCCAAGAAAGCATAGGAAAAACACTGGAAGATATTGGCCTGGGGGAAGACTTCATGAAGAAGACTGCCATGGCAATTGCAACAACAACAAAAATAAACGAATGGGACTTTATTAAACTGAAAAGCTTCTGTACAGGTAAGGAGACAACAACCAAAGCAAAGAGACAACCTACACAATGGGAAAGGATATTTGCATATTTTCAATCAGACAAAAGCTTGATAACTAGGATCTATAGAGAACTCAAATTAATCTACATGAAAAAAGCCAACAATCCCATATATCAATGGGCAATGATAATTTTAGAAATTACTCTTAAACGGTCAAATTGTTTCTTACAAAATGTTATTTAAATACATCAGAATCTCTGTAAGTTGCCCACCACGGGACTATAATAGACTAGTCAACACACAGAGGTGACCAACAGAAGGAACCAGGCCTCCTGTGCTGACAGGTACATGCACTGCATGTCCAGTCTGTGAAAATCAGGTCAGCTTAAGGAGGTGGTCAATGTAGAGAGGTGATCAGCTAGGGAGGCTCTACTGTATTTATGATGGTGAGGACATGACCAATAGAAAGACAATCTACTGTTTTACTTATTATCAAAAAGACATGGAAGGGGAAGGAGTTTGGTTAAAGGAACCCAGCACAGACAGCTATTAGGTGATGGGAACTGGTCAGCCCAGGAGAGGAAGAAGGATGCCTGGAAAGTCAACAGCTGGCTTCTGAACGAGCACATCCACCATCTATGAATATGAGCTTATACACCTGACTGTTGGCTCAAACCATCCGTCAACAGGGCAGGGCCCAAACAGCACAATACTATGTGGGTCATTATAAAAGTTTTGAGATACACAAAAAAATCAAGAAACCTAAAATCTGCATGGACGGAAACAAAGGAAGCCCTCCCAGCAACACTGATAAGCGGAGCAAGGTGAGCCTTGCACGGGTGAGGCAGAAAGGACGCTGTCAACTGTGTTTCTTGGAAATGCAATAAGGGGCCGTAACACATCCTGTCTCAAAACTTTCATAGTGACCCACCATAAGCTATTTCTTACCTCTACCCCTCAGTGGGGCCACCAATACATAATAACCCAGCTCCACTAAGTCTAAAAACACCACATCCCACACTTCTCCTTGTATCACCCACAGTTACTATCAGCCCTTGCCTAAGCCGGCACATTCAGTGGCCCTACCATCTGCCCACATCATAGGTCCAGTGGCCCAGTTAGAAGAACAAAATGAGGTTAGAAAAACTAAATGAGGTTAGCCCTCCATGACTTATTCTTACCCTTACCAGGCTGGCTCCTGGTGACCCCTGCTTCCTCTCCTACATTTCCTCAAGTCAACTCTTTAATTGTTTGTCCTACTACCTTGCTTGGGACTTGAGTCAAACATGTCAATCGACTACACCTTAAAAATCAATCTTCTTTTCTTAAAAATAAACAACAACAACAAAAGTAGCATGACTTTCCTCAGCTCTGCTCTTCAAGTATTTCTGTTCTAATCTATAAATTCTTAAAAGTTATCAGTCATTCCACTTCTGGAGATATAATTAATTGAAAGAGAATTGAAAGCAGGATCCGGGAGAGATACCTGCACACCCACTTTCACAGCAGCATTATTCACAACAGCCAAAGGTGGAAACAACCCACATGTCCATTGATGGACGAATGGATAAATAGAATGGGGCACTTACACACAATGGAATATTACTCAGAGGAACATCCTGTCACGCACTACAGCATGGATGAACCGTGAAGACACCATGCTAAATGCCAAGCCACACGCAAAAACACAAATGCAGGATTCCACTTACATGAGGTAATTAAAGTAGTCAAAGTCATAGTGACAGAAAGGAGAACGGTGGTTGCCAGGGTTGAAAAGAGAGAAAAATGGGGAGTCATTGTTTGATGGGTACAGAGTTCAAGTTTTACAAGATAAAAAAGACCTCTTGTACAACAGTGTAAATATACCTAACACCATGAGATTGTACACTTACCATGGTTAAGATGTGGTATGTTCTTTACAAGTAATTTTTTTAGTTATAGAAAAATAGAAGTTACCAGCTATTGTTTGCCAATTGGACAAGGCGAAGTAACAATGTTAAAAACAAAGTAATGTTCTCTTACAAAATTTGAGGCTTTAACGCCAAATCACTAATGCTCATTTTGCCCTTTTAGGTCAGAAGAGTACTGTTCTTGAGAGACAGAAGACCAAAAGTGAGAAGTCTAATTGTCCCCTTTCTGTTTATCAACTTTTATCAAGCCCATGAAATTGATCTAGCTTTTCTGTCCTTTATCACGCAGCCCGGAACCTGATATTTCTTATTCTTCATCTTATTTGAACATGAACAAAAATACCCGACATACAGGCGTAAGCACACACACACACACACACACACACACACACGCATGGATGCTTTTCTTACAGTAGGAGGGGCTGCCTCTACTCAATTAGATGTTAGGTTCTCAATTAAATAAAATTCACGCAATACAACATCATTTGATCATTTATACCTTAGCTGAAAACATTTCCTTGATATGTCCCTTCTAAATTAAAGCCATCCAAAGACTAAACCCTGAAGCCACAGGGTTTCTATAGGATGTTCTTTCTCTGAATCACACAGAATCTCTCTTTCTCTAATTTCATCTCTTCATTATTTGAGATGAAGAAAAAAATGCATTTTGTTTTTCAGAACTTTCCAACCCTGGTAGCTTGCCTGTTAGTCTCCTTAGCAACCAAATACTCAAAATAATTAAAAGCAATTAAACTTGCCATAATTAGAATAAACTGGACTTTTAAAGTCTAATATACTAAACATGATTATAGGATAATACAAAGTTTGAAGCCAGGCATGGTGGCTAATGCCTGGAATCCTAGAACTCTCAGAGGCCAAGGTGGGTGGACTGCCTGAGCTCAGGAGTTTGAGACTAGCCTGAGCAAAGTAAGACTCCCGTCTCTATGAAGCAGAAAAATGAGCCAGGAGTTGTAAAGCATGCCCATAATCCCAGCTACTTGGGAGGCTGAGACAAGGGTGGCTGAGAGAGACAAAAGAAAGGGAAAAACATTGAAGTTTCTCCAAATTCTCTATTTCTCAGTGATTTCTTCACCTTATTCTCCAACACCCAAATGTTATATACCTCTTCTGAGAAAATCACCATTTCTAGAAAATAAACTCCATGAGGCAAGGAACTACTACTTATTTAAAGAGTAGATTTGTGTAATGCAACTGTATTATGTCCAATGCCAAAACAAAGCAGGAGACATAAAAACAATAGGCGAATATTCAAGCAAAACTCACTAGTGTCATTAAATGTTGAAATGTGGAATGCTATGGTTAGCTTTCCAATGCTGGAGAAATTCAGAGCAGATATATTCCTTATCCAGAGAATACAAAACCTAATCTACACGTTTAATAGTGCATACAGAGAGGAGCGTATTGTCACTTAGACACATGGAAGGAGACACAGGGACGAGATCAGTGCAACAAGACTCTTTGAGATCAGCCCGAGCAAGAGTGAGACCCTGTCTCTAATAATAAATTGGCATTGTGGCACACACCTATAGTCCAAGCTACTCAGGAGGCTGAGGCAAGAGAATCACTTGAGCCCAAAAGTTTGAGGTTGCTGTGGGCTATGATGCCGAGACACTCTACCGAGGGTGTCAAAGTGTATCCTAAAACAAGGAAAAAATATCCAACAAGACTCAATGGCTGAGTGCAGAAAGCTAGAAGAGCAGGTGGAGGGGAGGGGACAGAGGCGCAGTTCCTAGAGCTGAGTACTTAAAATTTGCAAAAGTGGAGGACGGGAAAAGTGAAAACTCAAAGAGGAGGATGAGTGGGACAACAGGTATCACAGAAAACGACCCTCTTCAAGGTAACCAGGTCTGCCACGCCATCCCAGGCAAATGTGAATTGTACAACATAGAAATGGAAAACACGAAAACAAGATGCATGGAAAAGAGTCAAGAGCCAAGAGTTTCAGTTGGTTGCGTATCAGTTTCTCAACTGTAAAACAGGAACTGTGCCCCCACACCACAGGGATATGACAAATACAGATAGACACACATTTAAAAGTTCAGTAATATGAAACTTGTTTGCGGTGCTGACATCCTACACAGACAGAGGGCACTATTCCCGGCACTCAAGCGGTTCCTGGCCACTCCTGCTGCTTCCTCTTCCTGCCCCAACCTTTGCCTGCACCCAGCAGCACTGCCCTTTCAGCTCAAACAGGAATAGACAGAAGAACACTCCACACTGCTTATAGAGAGGACACTCCCCCCAGCTCCACCACAGCTGGGAATGGCATGGGAATATGGGGGAGCCCTCACGTAGTCCCAAGCTTGGGCACAGAAACTGTGATGTTAAGGAAGGAAACACAGAATGTTTCCTTCTGTGGAGGAAGGAAAAGACCACAGACAAACTGGGCAAGTTCTGGCAGAAAAAAGAAGACCTGTGATTTTACGATCTGGAACCAAACCCATTCTAGAAACCAACCATGAATGATCAGGAATGATCTCTACAGACTTGCAATGTTTCAACTGTACAAACACAGAGGTGACAAAGATTCTCTCCTTCACACTCTAGCCAGGCTCCTCTGAGCCCTCTTTTCAACAAAGCTTCAATCTTGGCTTATAGGAACTACAGACACTCATCACAAATTATTTCATCCAACCTTCTCCTCAGGTTCATCATATTTAACAAAGACTTAAAGTTTCTAATAGGTCAAGATTTTATCCTTAGGATGACTCGACTCAACCCCCTTAAAGTGCCTGAGAAAGCTCAAGGATCCACAAAAATTTACCATTTTTCTAGCCAATACTTGACCCCTTACCACTCTTTCTGAGATCCCTTTTTACAAAGGCCTCACAGTAGTGAATACTTCCTATGGCCCTTTAAGATGAATCTGTATCTCTTATAACCCAAGAGTGTCTTTCTCAAGGGTATGAAAGCCATTCCTTTGAAATGTGATCATCAGAAGAAATAGGGTCTCTATGGGGAGGGTGAATCCCTCACTTCCTGGACTGCTGCCAGCTTAAACACACAGCTGGTCTAATCAGCACCGACCCTGACCAACCCTCACCCTCTGCAATTCTTCACTCCCCTGACGCTACTGAGCCTGCCTACTACTCCCACAGTCTCTCTTTAAAACCCTCAGTCAGCTCCACACAAATCCCAGCTGGGTCCAGTTGTAACTAAAATAAAAATCTTAAGCCCCCCCAGTTGACTGGAGTCCCTCTTGGCCAAAGAGACCCCAGAAAAGCCTTAAAGCTGAGTTGCCAGGCACGAGGAGAAGGGAAGTTAGAAATACCAAGTTACTCCTTGTCCCTTTTGGAGTTATTCTTTGTACCAGTAAGAAACTAAATCATTAACAAGCCTAAGGCCATGTAAGACAAAAGTTAAAGCACACGCTCTTCAATGTACTTAACATGTTGAGTCTCCGTATATGTCCCATGGCTTTTCTAAGATTAGCAAACTTCCTTAACTTAAAACATTCCATGCCTTTGGTCAAAACTTCATTTCTCTAATCAATTATAAATCAAAGAATCTTTAACCCACCTATAACCCATAAGCACTGCCCCCACACCCACTTGGAGATGTCTCTCCTTTTCAGGCCAAACCAATGCACACCTTCCATGTACTGATTTAATGTTTTTACATGTGTTCCCATCTCCCTAAAATATATAAAACCAAACTGCAAGTCAACTCCTGTGGGACCACTTGCTTCTTTTCTTTCTTTCTTTTTTTTTTTTTTTGTGGCTTTTGGCCGGGGCTAGGTTTGAACCCGCCACCTCCGGCCTATGGGACCAGCGCCCTACTCCTTGAGCCACAGGCGCCGCCCAGGGGACCACTTGCTTTAAGCTTCTTGGGCATGACTCTTTGGGCCATGGTCACACATATTCAACTCAGAATAAATCTCCTTAATTTATTTTATAGAATTTCATTCTTTTCCTTTGACACAGTTCACACTGGACTCCCCCCTCCACCCACCACCCCGTACCTTCCTACTGCAGTAGGATATTAACCCACTAAACTCTGTCCTTACCACTGTAACTAGTATCTGGCTTTATACACTTTTGACTGAGGTAAACAGGCGACTTTAGTGAAATAACGGGGCGGAGGGGGCAGTACAGTGTACAGCGTTCACACCACAGAGTCTGGACTCAGGCAGCCGAGGTCTGAGTGCCGGGCTCTGCACACTAGCTGTGTGGCTCAAGATCTTTTCTTTAATCTGTGAAAGGTGACACCAGTTTCTACCTCACAAGAGTTGTTGAAAGATTAAATGAGACAAGGTGTGGTGTGAATTTAGATCATGTTCTAGAATATGGTAAGCACTCTGTGAATAACACCTAAAGACACTAGAAGGAATAACCCCTGGAAGGGTTCATACAAAGTGTGCAGGTGGGCAAAACCAAGACAGGAGAATGTAAAGCGATTAAAGAAAAATAACTGCCAAGTTGAAAGGGGCCGTGTGCCCAGCAGACACAGTCAACTTAATCCTCAGTTCTCTGCTTTGATATATGGGATAATGTCCCTTTAAACAACCTTACTGAACTACTTTCAGAAAGCAGGCAGTTGCTAAGCGTTGCCAAGGGATACAGGCTAAGCTTGTTGTAAATTAATCATTGTGTGTAAATTAAGCAAAACACCAGATGAGAGCTGTCTGGAATAGCTCCCTATCAAAAGAAAAAAAATAAATAAAACATATTCCTTAGATTTTTGTTTAGCTGCTTAGGAAGAAAAAACAAAACAAAACCTTACAGGGCTCCTAATCTAAGTCCCACACTTCACAGTGGGAGAGTCTTAAGCCTCCAGGGGCAACACAATTTCCCCAAGGTCCCAAGGCAATTAATGACTAGATTGGACCTAGAAGCAAATCTCACACACCTTGCTGACTCTTCAGATTAACAGTTCATAGGACAGCATCACAAAATATCTCTGATGATGACAAGAAATTAGAGTCAGGAGACAACAAATTTAAAATAATCTGAGGAGTGAAGATTTAACAATCTAAAGAACCAAATGTCCCCTACCTTGTACCTCCTCCCACTCTAAGAGGGATGGGGCTGAGGCAGAGCCCAGGAAGGACCCCAGAACCAGGGAAGAAAAGGGAGTAACTAGTCACAGAGGTGACTAGCTCCAAAGAGTCCCACTATAAGATGATTTTCTCATCTAAAGGGAGAAGATAAGTTTCCTAACCCAAGAGAATTTAGCAATCAGAGGGAAAAAGTTCATAGGTCTTTTTGGCAAAGAAGAGGAGCATTTGAATACATACTTATGAAAAGACTTCAACTCCCTTGCAATCTCAAATCCCAAGGCCTAGACAACTCTTTTGCTGCCACATAGTGGTAGAAAGCCTAAATTGCAGGAAAAATTCTTAACAAAAGTCTTGCATATTTAAGTTTATTCATTTATTCCAACATTCACTGAGTACTAAATAGATCCCAGGCACTCCTCCGGCACTAAGATACATCAGTGAATAAAGTGAACCAAAATCTCTGCCTTTGTGGATCTCCTATTGCAATGGGAAGGGAAAAATAATCTCAATATATATATATAAAGTAAGTGCCATTGGGGGAAAAAATAAAGCAGGATATAGAGGTTGGATCATGAATGTCAGGTGGTGGGACTGCAATTTTAAATAGGATGGCCAAGGAAGGTTAGATCAAGAGAGTGCCATTACAGCAAAGACAGAATAAAATGAAGGGATCCACACATGCAGGTATGAGGCAGAAGAATATTCCAGAGAGAAGAAAGATAGAATGAATAAGCTTTAGGGTGTGGATACGTTTGGAGCAATTATGAAACAATGAAAAGGCCAGGCTGACCAAAGGTGAATGTGATATAATCAAATAGTCACCACCAACAATTAGAGGTTTGAAGAGAAGTGAGGCGCTAGGTATAGTGAGGCCTAAAATTCATATTTGGAAGAGGAGAGGGCAGAGGGCCCTTGACAGAACACACACAGGGATAAGTCAGCCCATATGTGGAGTGGTACTTGTGCTAAGGGTCACAAGAGTGAAAAAGATGATTGATGCCATAGAAAGCCAAAAATAAGAGGTCTGCAGAAGACCCAGGGCATCAAAAAGGGTTTTAAGAGTGATTCTGGATATACCCTGGCTATAGATAAACAAAGGAAAGAAAAGTCATTACATCAAGAAGAAGAACAGCAAGAGGAAACATGTTAAAACAGAAGCAGAAATAAGGGGCCAGCTCCAGTAGATGGGAAGGATGACATGGGAACACAGTTAAGGTCAGAAAGGACAAATGGTTTTGACCTTCAAGACCCAACAGTTTTCAGAGGAGTTTTGCCTTTCAAGAAACAGTTTTACCCATCTTACACAAATTGCTCCAGAAAACAGGAACTAAAGTTGCCCAACTTACTTAATGAGACTAAATTTTACAAACTTGATTTCTAAGTCATGCAAGGATTATAAGAAAATTAATTAATTAAGCTATAGGCCAATTTCCTTATGAATGTGGTACAAAAATTCAAAATAAAATATTAGCCAAACAAACCTAACTTTATCATTTTTTTTTTTTTTACTCCAAATGTCTGGGGCAGGAACACAAGGCTGCCCATTCATGGCAGCCTGACAATGGTCCTCAGGGGCTGATATTGGCCCCCATCTTTGGCTGAGGAGAAACTGGACCCTCAACAGCCCCAAGAGAGAGAGACCCCCAACTGTATTATCTTAAAATAACATTATAATTAAGCACTGTTTATCCCGGTGATACCTAGATGATTCAATGTAAACATAATCCATCAATTTCATTTACTTTATTTATGTGTAGTAAAGGAAAAAATATGATATCACAATGGATACAAAAAGAGCATTTGATACAATTCAACATATATCATGATTTGAAAAAAAAAGAATACTTCATTATCAACTGGGATAAGGACTCTGTTAAGCTTGATAAAGTATCTCTACATGAATCCAAAACCTAGAATAAATAATATAATTAAGAAAATGGTAGGACACTCATTATCTGCTATTTAACACAAGCCTATGGAAATAAAAAACATAGGGTATAAAGGAAGAGAAAAAAACTCTTCCATAGTAGATAATATGATTATTAAGTTGAATGATTTGAAATTACAGTTTTGTTGCTTTTTTTTGTAGAGACGGGGTCTCACTTTATGGCCCTCAGTAGAGTGCCGTGGCCTCACACAGCTCACAGCAACCTCCAACTCCTGGGCTTAAGTGATTCTCTTGCCTCAGCTCCCAAGTAGCTGGGACTACAGGCGCCCGCCACAACGCCCGGCTATTTTTTGGTTGCAGTTTGGCCGGGGCCGGGTTTGAACCCATCACCCTCGGTATATGGGGCCGGCGCCTTACCGACTGAGCCACAGGCGCCGCCCGAAATTACAGTTTTTATAGGCAAAATAGTCAAATATCAGCAATGCCATATAATTCAACGCAATATTAAAAAAGTTAGTATACAAGCAACTACATAAATTAATAAGAGACTCCATCAAGGTTGTTGATAATTTATAAAGAAATCAATCTCATTACTCTGCAGTACCAAAACCCAACTACAAAATATAGTATAACAATACATCGTTCATAAGAACAATATAAACCATGAAATATAAAAATATTAATTTAACCAATACATCTGACCTCTAAGAAGAAAGGTACTAAAGTTCTAATAAACACAAATGACAAGGTGAAGAAAAAGAGAAACAGCAATTAGAAGCTTTGAACTATGGGTTCACGTGGCATCACAGATAGATCCAAAAGACAGTGAAATATATAAAATAAAACAAAATATAATGAGGTCTAGAGTAAAAGTCATGTAAATTAAAATAACCAAAGCAATGATACCTATTTTATAGGAACACACACAGAGAAAAACAGGACATTCACAATTTACTAAGAGAGAAAGTGAAATAAGCAAGAGTTCAGGGTTACAGCGTTCAAAGATGACAGCGCAACATGGTCTGAAAAGTAAAATTAGTTTAACCCTTTGTACCGAAGGTCCAATAAGAAAAGGAAATAAAGTCTGGGTGTTAATCTGGTATGTAGAGGAGACCACCAAGTTTTGAAGTAGGACAGGATATTGGGAGTTAGGGAGAAGAAATCATACTTAATGCTGACACTTAGTAAGAGTCCTGGGGGATTGCTGGATACAGTAAGTTGAAGGTGGGAGAGAAAAGTGGCAGGGACGCCAATAATCAATCTATTATTATGGCACAAGCCCACAAGGGCTCATTGGGAGAAATGGAAAAACAAAAAGGATCGATTTTGAAGGACCATATAAAGAAAGAATCAAGAGAAACTGGTAATTGAATGAGAATAGTGGGGGTAGGAAAATTCCAGGATGACTCTCAAGCATTCTTGTCATGGTGTCTGGCACCAATGACAGAAATAGAAAACTCTGGACTCAGGGCCAGGATGATAAGTTTGGTTTTAGAAATAGAAAATTCAGCACATTGTGCTGCTGTAGCCAAAATGGCCAATAAAATGGAAAAGCATTGGGAAAGAAAAACGCAATTATCTCCTTGAAGAAAGCCGTGGTCCAATCACCCTGAGAAGAAAGTTGGCTCCAGCTACTACAACCAAGAAAACTCTGGGAAAAAGAATCAGAAGACCAGAGAAGAGCAAATCCATGATTAAGAAGATCTCATCCCTTTTATAGGACGAGACAAAAAAGGCTCAGAGGCTAAGGGGCACTGTAGATGAATTACAAGGAAAGAAATTTGTCAAAAATTAGAGACAAAGCCGGAGACTTCACACCTTTGTGTCTACCTGGGTGGGGGTGAAACACATTCTTCTCAGTAAAGTATCACAAGAATGGGGAAAAAAGTATCCAACATACTCAATACTAATATGAAACCAAGAATATAAACAACCTCCACACCCACTAGAAAGGAAAACACAAGTACAGTCTACCGAGGGGGAGGAGACAGGGAGAGGGAAGGTGATGGATGGGATCTCCGCCAATGTGCACAATGTGAGGGTGTTCAGCACACACCTCCCACCACCCCACCACCACCCCGTGAAGGGCTGAACTACAACTTGAACTTTACCTTACAAATGAAAACCATGTAACCTAAATAAACATTTGTACCCTCATAGCAATCTGAAATTTTTTTTTAAAGTGCTGCAAATGCAAACCTAACAAATGCAAACATTGTCACCTGTTTGTACCCTCATATTAATCTGAAATTTTTTTCAAGGGCGGTAAAAAAATAAAAAGAATTAGAGACGTCTCTTGAATCACAAAACTTTATCAACAAAATATGTGTTTTAGAAAGAACAGAGAAAACTACTCTGAAAAACAGTCATGAAATGTGTTATACATCCTGGCACTGGCTGCAGGTGAAAGCAGAAATCTAACTCTCCTAAATCCATTCACTCAGTTTTGCACTGCCTTCCTTCCATGTCACACACTGGGACAGACGCTGAGGATACGATAATGGGCTGAAGCAGATACGGTCCTTGCACTGGTTAATATTATGTGTCAACTTGGCTAAGCTACAGTACCCAGTTTGAAGCCAAACACCATATTGCTGTGATTAACATCCTTACAAATGATTAACGTTTAAATCAGTATATTTTCCGTAAAGCCAATTACCCTTCCCAATGTGGTTAGACTTTATCCAATCAATGGAGGCCCTAAGAGAAAAGCCCTCATACTTGAGAATGCAACTGCCAAATCTTCCCTGGGTCTGCAGCATGCTGCCCGCCCAAAAGATTTCAGACACGTCAGTCCCCTCAGTCACATGAGCCAATTCCTTAAAATCAGTCTCTCTTTCGCTCATAAACACACATGTAAATATACACATGAATACACACACATACACACATTAGTTCTGTTTCTCTGAAGAACCCTAACACAGTCCCTTATGTCATAAAAGATAGTCATCAAATTATCCTATAAATAAATATACAGAAGGTGCCAAAAAAAGGATACACATTTTAAGAAAGGAAAAAACTATATTAAAATTATAATGCTCAAGTCACGTTTGACTTCTGCAATTTTATAAGAGGTGCTCAAATGTGACTTGTATTTGTCTTTTGTTATCAGTATATACTGAGTATTACAATTTTAATATAGATTTTTTTTTCTTTTCTTAAAATGTGTATGTTTCCTTGGAACCCTCTATATATTTACAAAACTAAGATAAACTTACAAAAGAAAAGAAATGTGGCTCTATGAGAAAAGAATGTGTCCTAAACTGTAGTCAAGCATTATGAGACATCTTTACAGCTTCTGTATTTACCTGGATGGAGTTAAAGAACATTCTCCTTAGTAAAGTATCACAAGAATGGAAAAGCAAGTATACTAATGTGAAACCAGTGGATGAACAACCAAACACCCACACAAGAGAAAAACACAATTAACTCAGGTGGGGGGAGGGAGAGGGGCGTTGGTCAGTTCTCACCCAATGGGCACAAGATAGGGGTACACAGCACACCTCCCAGGGGAAGGGCTCAACTACAACTTGGACTTCACCCAATGCAAACAATGTAACCTAATAATCATTTATACCCTCAAATTAATCTGAAATTAAAAAAAAAGAGGAAGAAGAGAATCTGACCTAAACTGGTATTAAGCATTATGAAAAATCTTCCCCAAAAGCAACACTTCAGCCAAGAATCTGGAAGAATAGGCTAAGGAAATAAAAGTGGTCAGGGCAGCAGAGAACACGGCAAGCAGAAAGGGGAGAAGTGCAGAAGCAGAGAGAGGGGATAGGACAGGAGGGTTGAGAGGTACCTCAAGGCCAGACTGTCAAGAACCTCTGGTGGACATATGAGAGCTGGCAATTAAGTTCAGGAACTCATCCTAGGAAACGTGCTACATACCTCACTGCTGAATATCACTACAGTGACCTTCAAAGTACTCCCCATGGGCAGCTATGCACCAGCGCCAGGACCTTGTCCACCCTTTAAAGCAACTTTGGAACTCTTTTTCTGGAATGACCATCAAAGCTGTCATCATATTACCCTAATGTAATCAAAATGTCTTCCTTTCAACAATTCCTTTATCTCTGGGTAAAGAAAAAAGTCACTTGGGGCCAGATCAAGTTAGTAGGGAGGGTGTTCCAATATAATTAGTGCTCACGGATAAAAACTCCCTCACTGTGCTATGTGAGCTGTGCACCATCATAATGCAAGAGCCATGAGTTGGCCAAGATTTTCAGTTAAAATTTTCCTAACTGTTCTCTATTGATGTTTAATTGGTCTGCTATGCGTCTCACAGTCAGCGGATGATTCTGACACACAATTCAATAAAATTTGGCAACGTTTCATCAGTTCTGCTCGTTACCGGCTGCCCTGACCTCTCTTCACCAGTGATGCTTCCTCTCCCCTCACAAAAACCTTTAATCCCTTTGCACACTGCTGTTTTCTTCAGGCCGTTATCCCCATAAACCTGGACTAACATGCCCCTGATTTCACTTCCACTCTTGCCAAGTTTAACAAGAAATTTACAAATGTTTGTTCATTGCTCTAATTCAAGCTCTGACATTCTAGAGATAGCAACAAAAACTTTCAACAATAATGAACAACACTCAGCAAAATGCTGCGGCATGTGGTCGTGGACACAGCCACAAGACCCTGATACGCCAAGGTCACGAACCCTCACTGAGCGGTTTGAACAGTGCTGCCAACAGCAGCACACAGTGGCAAGTTCATGAACTTAACTGTCAGGCCTTGTATTCAGATGTTTCCAGCCATTATCCTCTGAGTAAAGGAAAACACTGAAAGGAATTGGCCTGGGATGACATCAGATTTGTATTTTGAAGACTACTCTGGGTACTACCTTCGAAACACAGAAAAGGGCCAAGAGTGTACAGTGGCGAATTGGAAGAAGAAAGTGGGGTTAGGTTTCTGATTCATCCACGGGATGGACGGTGACAGCAGGAAGTGTGGGCAGAAGATCATGAATTGGGTCTTGGACATGTCGAATTGGAAGTAGCTCTGAACATGTGACAGGAGACATCACCCGAGACTTCTTTTCTGGACATTAACCTCCCAAGAGGTCTGACGCATTCCATTTCTGCCTTCCTACTATTTATTCTGCACAATGCAGAAAGAGTGATCTTTTTAAAAATGTAAGCAAAAACACATTACTCTCTGGCTCAAAATTTACATTTCTTCCATGGTATTGGCCCTGTGGATCTACCATCTGCAGCTCAAAGAGGGCTCAGGAGAAGAAAGTTTGTGAGTCATCTGCACTGAACAGGCACCGAAGGAAATTGCATAGGGAAGGATTACAGAATGATCCCTGAGGAAATCCATTATTTCCTGCAATTGAGACAGAGAAGGAGTGGCCAGAAAAACAAGAACAATGTGGGGGTATCACTCAAGCCAAGGGGAAGAAAAACGGAGGCACTTTAAGAAAAAGTGACCCACAATGCCATAGACTGTTGAAGGGTCAGATAAAAAAGACTCACAAGATGAGACGTCCACTGGGTTGGGTGGTATGGAGTCCGGGACCTTTGATGCGTTAGTGATCCAGGCAGAGCGTGTTGGTAGAGCAATAGGGCTAGAAGCCAGGTAGGGAAGGATGTGCAATGAATGAGAGAGGCAAAGAAACAGAGCCAATGAATGCAGACGAGTCTTTCCAAGAGTTTGGGGCTATAAAAGGAAGGAAAGGCAAGTGGGGGTTGGGGGGAGCTTCTGTTGTTGAGATGAAACAGATCAAACATGAACTCAAGTGTTCACATTTGAACATTGGACAAATGTGAACACTTCTTTCCTGACATTAACCTCCCAAGAGGTCTGCCTGATTCCAGACAAACTATTTAAAAGATTAGTTGAACATACAGGAGAGAGAAGGGATACTTGATACAATACTGAGGTCCAGGAGGAGATGAGAACCGGGGCACAGATGGAAGGTTAGGGAAAGGACACCTGCTTCTACTAGAACAGGTGGGGAGGAGGCAAGGCATGGTTAGAGATCCAGGTGGGCCTCTAACTTGAGTTCAATTTTCTCTAGGAACCAGAAGGTGAGGAGGGCCATGAGAGAAAGCACTGGGGAGGCAGAATTTTGAGGAAACTAGGAAAGAGAAGAAATACTATAATTTTGGAGTATCAAAGAGTAAACCGACCTGACAAAAGGAGAATCTGACAGCAGCAAGTGGGTCCCACTACCAACCTGCCTTTTTGAGTTACTTCCTCTAGCTGGGTGCAGGCCCAAAGAAAGATGTGATGTCTCCTGTCACATGTTCAGAGCTAGTTTTTCTGGCCACAGGAAGTATTTGAAGAGGGTCTGATGGTTAGCAAGTTGATGAGAAGTATTAAAGGAATCCAAAACTCTGAAGATTCATTTTCACATAAAGACAATCACGTCCACCAAAGGAATAAGTGGCTGGTGATAGTCACCATCAAACGAGATTGCCAGACAGAACTTTACCCTGTGGTACAGAGCCTGCACTAACTTGGCCAGTCCACCAAGGTAGATTTCTGGTTTAAGAGTCTCTGTGGATGAGAGTAGACAGAAAGCACAGTGCCGCAGACAAGGAGAAAGGGCGGCCTAGGACCACCACCATCTTGATACTTTAACAGAACAAAATCTGACACTTCCTATTGACTTTGAGGTCAACTTGGGTAGGCAGAACAACTGCCCCCTTTAAGACAGTATCTAATTACCTAAGTCCAGCCTCAGAGGCGGAGATGCCTGTCTTAGGTAGAGGAGGATGGTAGAGAGAAACTAGCCAAGGAGGGCAGCCAGGAGAACCAATATTTCATCAGGCATCATATCTTTTTCCTGCCTTTGTTGCTACACACAACTGTCTTTGTTAAGCACTCATCACTTCTACTAAGGTCTAAGGCAATGAGGTAATGGTATGCCCATTTGCAAATGGCTTGCATTCTAGACTTTGGTTTCTTTCTGTAAATTATTAACAGCAATGATTTATTAAACAGAGTATGGCCTTATGCTTCATAGACCTCTTGGCACTGAATTCTCCAAGACATCAGAGGTTTTTTTGTTTTGTTTTGTTTTGTTTGAGACAGAGGCTCACTTTGTCACCCTTTGTAGAGTGCCATGACATCATAACTTACAGCAACCTTGAACTCCTGGGCTTAAGTGATTCTCTTCCCTCTGCCTCCCAAGTAGCTGGGACTACAGGCACTTGCCACAACACCTGGCTATTTTTAGAGATGAGGTCTTGTTCTGGCTCAGGTTGGTCTCGAACCTGTGTGTTCAGGCAATCCTCCCACCTCAGCCTCCCAAGTGCTGGGATTACAGGTGTGAGCCACCACGCTCAGCCAACATCAGAGTTTTAATTCATGTAAACAACACAAACGCCACCAGGTTTCCTCCCAAGCTAAGGGCAGCCAGTGACCATCTATTGCAGGTCTATCACAGGTGTCCACAAACTATGGCCTGCAGGCCACATCCAGCCCATCACCTGGATTTGTAAAGACCCAAGGTTAGAATCATTTTTACATTTTTTAATTGAAAAAACAATCAAAGGAATAATATTTTGTAACATGTGAAAATTACATGCAGCTCAAATACCTTTCTATAACTAGTTTCACTGGAACACAGCAATGATTAGTCATTTATGCATTGTCTATGATTGATTTAATACTATAACAGCAGAGTCTTTTCTACAAAGCCTAAAATATTTACTGTCTGGCTGGCCCTGAACAAAAATGTTTACTGACCTCTTATTTATTCAAGCCCCTCCTGGCCAAGTCCTGGCTCCGACCCTCTCTACTTTTGAAGATAGTGTCTCAGCAAAGTATCAATCAGCTGGAATTGGTCACGAAGGCCAATGAAATCCCAAGGCCAACCTAGCACCAGGACCCAAACACAGGTCTTTACACATAAGTTGGCAATGTGGTTTGTAAATCTGCTGCTAGTACTGTTGGGATAATCATGGAAGATGCTAGTCCAAAACAATGCGATAAGTAGGCTACTTACCTTTCCCTAGTAACACTGAAAGTGAAATCAAAAAGGTTGCTCAGAAAACATCCTAGAGGAAAGAAGGATGGTGCTCTGCTTCTTATGTTTTTTGCTTTTTCTATTTTCTCTAGTCGGTGTTTTGAGATCAGTGTTCAGACATCCACTATAATGCACTGGATCTCTAGTTGGAACTCTCTAGTTCCCGGTAGGCCAGGGAAAGCTTTGTGCCCCAGCAATGTTGTGTGTTCAACTCCTGTAATTCATAAACAATACTGGTTTTCTAACATTGCATAATATACAAGGAAATGAATTTTGTTTGCCTTAAGGATATTAAGGCCAAGATGGCTGCATATACAGCCAAGCAAAGTACAAGGCTCAAGGCACCGTGGGAACTCTTCTTTTGAGGACAAAAACCAAACAAACAAAATGATCCAGACTCAAAACTTCAGTTGCACTGTGAGTGCCGGTTTCTGTCGGTGATTTCCAGGTAAAAGGAAACACCTGAACACATCACAGCTCTTCCTGGTCACCATGCCTAATTTTGGTCTGTCTGTAATCTTGGCTGAGCTGCACAACTGTCCTATTCTGAGTCAGATTTGGCCAGTGCCTGCTGTTAACATACAACGTTGCCTCTTCTAATGTTCAAATGGATCCTGAATCCTCCAAATTCGTGAGATGGTCTTGAATGTCAAGCATCTTCCCAAACTAAAATCTAATGGGCACCTTTGAAAAAGCATGAAGATGAGCACAGTTAACCACAGTTCAAACCTTTATGACTTTTTCTCTCTCATAAAGCCAAGGGATGCTCTGTCCTCTCAAGGGTATAATATAAAGTCTTCAGAGCCTCTGACTGTCACAACAAGTGAAGAAAATGAAGATTCCTGTTCCCAGATTCATACATTCCCATGTCTTCTATAACTAATGCAGTGGGATAACATAAAATCTCTATCATTCAATCTTCTTTTCCAAGATCACTTAATTCTACCCTATCTTGAAAAACCTGCAATCACCTGACTCACCACACTGCACAATGTCTCAGAGAAGCTATAATATATGGTCCATCTCTCTCATGAGTCCACGTGAGACCTGAGGATGGGATTCCTCTCAAGCATTCTGGTATTCCCACAATAGTGCCAGGCACACAGGACAAACTCAACAATAGTTTATCAAATCCATTCCCCAGGTCATAACCTAAAAGTAAATTTTAACCTTAATTTTACTTAAACCTGGAAGTAAATGTTCTGTACAATATATAATATGTCTTCTCATATTTTTCCCTAGTCTGGCTGGACCAACCTTATTGATCTTTTCAGATCAGCTTTTATTTTTATTTATTCTATTTTTTTTCTGTTTTCTATTTAAATGATTTCCACTCATCTCTTTATTGCTTCTTTCATTTTGCTTGATTTTGGATTATTTTTGTGCTTTTGTTTAAATTATTATTATTATTATTATTATGGCCACTTAACAGGCTTGGTGTGTGTATTTTGTTCTTCTTTTTCTATTTTCTTAAGGTGGAAGCTTAGATTAATGATTTGAGACTATTCTTTTCTAAAACATTTGAGGCAGTTAAATTGCCTGTAAGCTTTAGATGCATCCCACAAATTTAGATATATTTTTATTTTCATTCAATTCAAAACATTTTTTAATTTCCCATGAAATTTCCTCTTTGTCCTATGGAATATTTATTTACAAGTATATTATTTAGCACTTGGGGTTTTCTAGGTTTTTTTTTTCCTATTATTGATTTCTAGTGGCATTCTGTTATACTCAGAGAATAAACTTTGTATGCTTTCAAATTTTTTAATTTGCTAAGATTTATTTTATGACAGAGGCTATAGTCAACCTAGGTGAATGTTTCATGAGCGCTGGAAAAAATTATGTATCCTCTGTATGTTGTACACGTATTGTTAGGTTAATAAATGTCAATTAGATCCCACTGGTTTATGGTGGCATAAGGTCTTCCATGCCCTGGCTGATTTTCTGTGTAATAATTCTACCATTAACTAAGAGAGGGGTGTCAAATTCCTCACCTAGTACCGTGGACTTGTCTGCTTCCCCCTTCAGTTCTACCACTTTTCCTTTGTGAATCTGAACCTGTGTTCTCAGGTGCACATACATGTAAGATTATTATGCTTTTAGGTAAACTTAACCTCTTATCACTATGTAATGTCTTTTTTTTTTTTTTTGAGAGTCTCAAGCCGTTGCCCTGGGTAGAGTGCTGTAGCATCATTGCTCACAGCAACCTGAAACTCTTGGGCTTAAACGATTTTCTTGCCTCAGCCTCCAAAGTAGCTGGGACTACAGGCGCCCACCACAATACCTGGCTATTTTTTGTTGCAGTTGTCATTGTTGTTTAGAAGGCCTGGGCGGGGTTCCAACCCATCAGCCTCGGTGTATGTGACCGGCGCCCTGCCCACTGAGCTACGGGCACCGCCCTATGTAATGTCTTTTTTATCCCCACAATTTTCCTTGGCCTGAAATGTATTGCATCTCATATTAATATATCCACTTAACCTTTCTTTGAAATTGAACAAACCTTGTGAACTCTTAATAATTCTAACAACTCACAGCAGGTTGGAAGTTTTCTATATAGACAATCATTTCTAAAAATGACAGTTTACAATTTTCATACTTTTAAAATCACACTCAAGAACTTTTGCTTATGAATTATCCTTATAAGGATAGGTACTAACATGAGGTAGGACAATTAAGTTCATGAACTCATCCTAGAAAAAGTGCTAACATTCCTCCTTGCTGAATATCACTACAGTCACCTTCTAAGTATTCCCCTTGGGAAGCTATGCACCAATGCCAGCACCTCATCAAAGCACTTTTTCCAGGATGAGTTCACAAACTTAATTGTCAGACCTCAGCTTCAAAATTACTTTGAAGAGTGGACTAGGCCCTGGCACTGGTGCCTAGTTTCCCAAGGGGAGTACTTCCAAAGCGACCATGGTGATAATAATGAGGTTTGTACCACTTTTTCTAGGCTGAGTTCTAGAACTTTACTGTCTGACTTTGTACATCATATTCCTACCCTATATTCCTATACACACATTCTACGTGTATGTGCCTTTGTCATCTTCTGTTCAATTTAAAAGCTTCCTCCTAAAAGCTTGTGCGGCAATTTTAGCACAGGGTTGTAGGGTTACTTTATACCTTCTCAGCTGGGGATGGTCGCCTTCCTTGCTCAAGCCCTAAGCTTCAGGATGAACAAAAGAATGCTGGGGAACATTCCTCACCCCACCCAAATATGCCTGTGTAAAACTCCAGAGGCTCAACCAGATCTTCCTTCTGTTTGACATTTCCTTGGTTGACTTCCTCCATTCTAGGCCTCCCCGAGTTCTCAGCTCACCCTGTATACTGTACCTAAGGCACGTTCTAAAACAACAATGCCTCGAACCTCACCCCACCTTTCAATCGCCTTCAGTAATTCCCACTGCCTAGCCCACCACATCTCAACCCCTGTGCTCAACTGGCCACAGCTCACTTTCCCAACATCTGACCTTCCATATACCTCTCCAAAGTAGAACCCATTTCCTTCTTTTCTGAGATAGGGTCTTGCTCTTTGGCCCAGGCTAGAGTGCAGTGGCATCATCATAGCCCACAGCATCCTCAAACTTATGGACTCAAGTGATCCCCCTGCCTCGGCCTTCCAAGTAGCTGGGACTATAGACACCCACCACCACACCTGGCTAATTTTTCTATTTTTTAGTAGAGACAGGGTCTTGCTCTTGCTCAGGCTGGTCTTGAACTCCTGAACTCAAGCAATCCATCTACCTCAGCCACTCCCAGAGTGGCCTCCCGTGAGCCACCGCGCCCAGCCTAAACTGCACATCCTCAGTGCCTACTACAGGATAATTGTAAGGGAAGCTGCTTCTCCTCCCTCCTCTCCCAGGAGAGTCGGGAGAATCAAGAAAGACAGGACCAGAACCTTTTTTGAAAATCCAAAGAATGACCTGCAGCAGAATCTTTTGTACTCATCTATCTGCAAAGCCAGGAGAGATGGAGGTAAAGGCAGGTGGGGGGAGGTTTTGAATCGAGATCTCACCAGAGTTTCTTCTTTCTTATTTTTATTTCAGGTTAAAGTGGGGGTACAAACAACCAAGTTACAATATTTGAATTTGTTAGGTAGAGTCCCTCTTGTAGTTATGTCCCACACCCAAAAGGTGAGCTATACATCCCTACATTGTGCCCATTCAGGGGAAGCACATCAATCCTCCCTCTCCTCTTTTTTCTTTCCCCTCCCCCCAACTTGAACTGAGTTTTCCTCCTACGTGGGCCTGTATTAGATCGTCTACTGGCTTCCTATTAGTATTGAGTGCATTGGATACTTGCTTTTCCATTCTTGTGACACTTTACTGACAAGAATGCGTTTCAACTCCATGCAGAGTTTCATACCTGTGAGGGGTGGGACAGGGTGTGGGGAGCAGGGAAGGAATTTGGATGGTTGCCTCACAACAACCTGACCCTGAGAGGCATTCGTCATATACAGCACTGTAAGACGTGTGGGAAGTAAAGGAGACTTTTGTTAAAAGGTAAGGAGAAAGAAAAAAATCAAAAGTAAAATAAGGAGAGAGCAGAAGATAAGGAGGAGCAGGGAAAAACAAGAGGGGTACCTCAGACTATGCCAGGTAGACACGAAGAATTAAAACCACTGAAAACACCTGCCTTGTGTCCATGTGATGGCGTATCTGAGCTTGTGCGTGTGCTTGCATCCGTGCCGGACAGACGCAGACACACGTGCACATAAATACATACATTTGTTTATATTTATATGTGAGCTTCCTTATCTTTCATTTTGGCCTCAATTCAAGGAGGAATTAATCTGTATCAGCTAAAGGTGTAGAAAAGTCCCAACAACAAGCTTGGGAGCCGTATGCACAAGGCCACGCATGGATGTATGATTTGGCGCCCCCCTCACCACCCAAGGGAGGATGTGTCAGAACCTGAGAAACCCCAACAAGAAGAGCGTATACATTTCAGGGCTATCAAAAAAGGACATTGATTAAGAAAGCCTGATAAATTCTATAGTGGACAATTAAGCTTTTAGCCAGGAATAGAAAGACAGAACATAACAGATAACCCTAATAGAGAAGATAGCAACTAGACTGTTCTGAATTTTTAAGAAACAATCTTAAAATCTGACCCCAAGGGGGTAAGGTCAACAGGACTAGGGAGCCACCACGGTAAGTAGCAGGAGCAAGCGCATCCCAGCTCCACATGGTACTCACCACGGGCCAGGAGAAACGCCTCCCTGGGACAATCTGGGAATAACTTGCCTGCAAGCAGATCCTGGTTGGTGGCAGGTGACCTACCTGCCTTTGACCTTGCATTTGTGCTTGCTGAATTGTGAATGACAACTTCTGCTGCTCCCCACAGCATGCAAAGCAAACTCACAACATGAGACATGGCGTGGGCAGGACAGCACACAGCAGCTCCAGGGTCACTGGCCTGGTTGCAGCCACCAAGGATGTGAGGTATGGAACTTCGGGTACATGGGGGTCCAAACAGCCCTGGGCCCTGGCATGTTTGCCATTGTTCAGTGAGTGAATCAATAAACCAAATATTCCAGATAAATAGACTTTTACAGAACAAAGTAAGACAGTGATTTCTTTTTAAGTCAGGAGCTTTTGTTAAGAGAAATTAGGTCTTTCAAAATGTACAAGTAAGGGCAGTTAGAACGGTAATGTGTTTTAAAAAATGAGTTTCAACTAACTTGCACATGCACTCCCCTACTCCCTGTTCCCAGTTATCCAGAGGCACTGCAGGCAGGATTTTACATTCTTCCAGAGACTCTACGCATTTATAAACACATCAACTACATGTGTTCGGGAGCCCATTCACCCCCCCATGCACTCCACAGAAACTAGGTCAAACCCTCCCCACGGTGTGCTGCGTTTTGCCCTTTTCTCCCATCAGTGCACCCCAGAGACGGCTGCAGGTGGTGCACGTGCATCTGATTCAGGTAACATTCCATCCATGGATGTCACATAATCTATTTAATGAGTTAGTAATTTTATGCGCATTCACGCCTTAGACTAACAGGCCTCCCTTTTTGTAGTGCATTTTGCTGTATTAAATCTTCAATTCTATCTTTCCTTCATCTCTGTCTGTCAAATATTCCATGTGTGCTTCCAAAGTCCAAATGAAATCACCTTTCGTTCCTTGAGTCCTTCTTGGTCACTAAAGCCATACGTGACTGTCCCGCCTTCCCAACAGTCTAGCATAACCCATCATCTTAGCCTCAAATAGCTGTCAAGGGTTTAGGGCTTATTTTTCCTACTGGAATATATCCTACTGGAGTATATCCTACTGGATAGTCTTAGAGGCAAGACTATCAGACTTACTCATCTCTGCTGGCCACAGGGCCCCACCACAGCCCCACCACTGAGAGCTGGGCATAGAGCAGGCAGAAAAAAATACCATTTGTTGAATAAGAAATGTGTGCTTCATGGGTGTTGTAGGTTGTGACAGAGTCAAGTGGAGGGACCCACCCCAATAGAATCAACCCACCAAAACTGGATGTCCCACCTAGGAAGCGTGAATGGGCCAACCCCCACCCTTCCGACAGATGTTACACCAGGAAAGGAAATGTACCCACCCCCACCCTTCTGACCTTAAAACCCCCATCCACTCTTACCCACGTGCTGACTTCCTTCTTCAACTCATCCTCACTGGAGTGGAAATCAAGGCCACTATTGCCCACACAGAACCTGGATTCTGTTTTCCTTTCGTTTTGTGTCTTAGAATATTTTTTATTTTTGGTCTTTGACCTCTGAAAATATGGAATCCTAACCATAGGAACCTCGGTATGTGACTGCAGTTGGAAAAGAGGGTCGGGACAGATTATTTAAGAGGAGGTTGTATTGGAGGAGGGTGGACCCTCAATCCAGTATGACCGGTGTCCTTATAAAAAAGGAAATGAGACACAGAGACAGAAACAAATGGAGGACACCATGGGATGACGGGGGCAGAGAGGGAAAGCTGTGTCCATTCGCCAAGGAACTCTAAGGATCGTTCCCAACTCCAGGGGCAAAGAGGAAGACGTGTCTGTTCCCGCACTATTCTATAACACCAACAGTCTCAAGACTGTTCTGCCCTTCCACTTCCCAAGCCACAGTTTTATACATAAAAGTTCAAAGCAAAAACCATGCTAATCCTTAATAATTAACCCTTATCTTAAACAATCAGCATAACCCATGACCCATAATAAACAATAATTAGCATAACCCATGACCAAAACAACATTTCTAATTCAAAAGTCAATCTCCTAAACCAATCACCCTAAACTACTCAAGATACACACTTTTAGGTTAAAGCTAAATTTATAAAACAACAAGCATGGAAGACGTGGGGTCACCTAGGACCTAAACCAGTGACTTTCAACTGGTGTGCCGTTTATTTTTGAAAGAAGTACACAGCATAGTATCTTCTTTTTCTTTTAACCTGTGTGTGTGTGTGTGTGTGTGTGTGTGTGTGACAAGTCTTACTCTCTCACCCTGGGTAGAGTGCCATGGCATCACACAGCTCACAGCAACCTCAAACTCCTGGGCTTAAGAGATACTCTTGCCTCAACCTCCCAAGTAGCTGGGACTACAGGCACCCACCACAACACTGGCTATTTTTTTATTTTTAGCAGAGATGGGGTCTCACTCTTGCTCAGTTTTTACTCCTTTGTTGATCAACATAATTTAAGTGTGCCTTGGAAGTTTAACTATAGATTCGAGTGTGCCATGAGATAAAAAAGATTGAAAAACACTGCCCTAAACTGAGCAGACCAGCTGTGTTGTATTGGGCTTAGCCCAACTGACTCCACCTTGTCTCACTGGCATTTCTCATGGGCTCCTTCTCAGGGACTGGCACAAGCACCCACCCCTTGCCCATCCTGCTGTGCCCTCAAGTCCCACCAAGTCCCTGCTTTTAGCACCTTCATCTCTAGCACCTGTCCATGACTCTTCCCACGGCCACATATCTGATTCAGCTGACCATCATCTTCGCTTGGACTACCTGACTAGTCTCCTGGTTGACAGCATCCCATCCTCTCCCCTCTGCCTCTGGTGAGGTCTCTCTACAATCCAAGTCCAACTTTGCTGTCCCCACATAAAACAACAACATACAGCTCACATTCACTGAGGATTCACTTTGTCCCAGGAACTATGTTTTTTATGTGTATTAATTCTTGTAAAGTAAGTGTCAATAAAATTAATTGGTCTAAGATGATGCCAGCACCCTGGGTTCCTACCTGAGAAACTGAAACTCAACCCGACATAAACTGTAAAGTGAAACTTAAGCTTAACCAATCTGAAACCACCAACGAATCCCTAACTAGTGACTTTACAATCAAGAAAAAGACAACTAACCTCTAACCAGGGACTTTCTGCTTCAACCAATCAAATACTTTCTGTTTGGCTTCTACAGACACCTTCTGAGCTTCCTCCTAGCACCCTGTCAGGGTCCACCACTGAAGGTTCATATAAACTCATTAGAATTTACATGCACCTAAGTTTACCTTTTAACATATGATAGGACAGTAATCTTCATTTTGAAGATAAGAAAATGAAAGCTTATAAACCCTAAGTGACTTGTCCAAGATTTTACAACTAGTTAACCAGGGAGCCAAAAAAATTCACAGATGGGAATGTGTCATCAGAATCCACGCTCATAACCCAAGAATCATGGGGAGGGGTCAAGTGGCCACTCAGTAATTTATCACTGGTCCTTGCAAAGAATCCAATCTATAAGTAGAGTGACCACACCAATTGTCTAGGCTTTTGCCTGCTGTCCTAGCTTCATTAGTTATATAATCCCAGAAATATGGTGGATGATAAATGAGATGGGCATCCTATTTAGAAGCCTCATTGCAACAGCCAGTGATATTCCAAGCATAGAGAATGGATTTTACATCCTTGAAAAAAACCACACCTACACCCCTCAGCAATCACACATGCAATTTCCACTTTCTTCAGCCGGCTAACAACGCCTCACCCCTTAGGTCTCAGCTCTCGTGACTTTCTCCAGTCAAACCCAATAATGTTCTCAACACACCATGAACACTTCACCATCGAGATAGCAGCTCTATGGAAATGACTGGCTTAACTGCTTTGCTGCCCATCTGCATCCTAACAGAGGACCTGGCACCAGGTTCCCCTTCAGGAACGAAGGATGTACTCCCAGCTGCTGGGATTGCTGCCTCACGACCACCCTCGGCCATCGGCCCCTTTGACATTGCCTCTGCCGCAAGGTCACATGCAGTGTGAAGCCCACATGCGATGACTTCAGTGCAGAGACATAAAGGCTCAGCCCCTTCTCCCTAACTCAGGACATCACTGCACTCCCCCCTACCGGGGAACCAGCTAAGGCCTTCATGGAGACTGCGTCACAGCTCAGCTCCCTCCATCCACTCTGCTTCCTTCTCCCCCTTCCACAGGTGCTGATACTAAGAGCCCCAGTAACATTCAGCATGTTACTCTCAGCACCTGCAAAAGTAAGAGGTCCAGAAACACCTGTTTAATGAATGACTTTTGCACCCAACACTCTTCCACAGCTGGCACATTGCTCTTGGTATATGTGACTCTTTAATGGCAAAGGTATAGCTCCACAACGGAGAATCAGACTTTGGAGATGATGGCAATATACTAGGAACCAGTAATTCTAAAGCCATGTCAGATCTCTGCTAGTACAGGAAAATCTTAGCGATCATGAAGGCATGATTATAAACCAACAGATACATATGGGAAACCTCCACATAGGGGCCATAAAAACCTATCTTTGACATCTTTCACAGCAGCATACACAGCCCCATCTCCACACTCCTGATAAGGACCCACCCATATTTACAAAGCATGGTGGACACCACAGGACACAGAGCTGAGGAAGGCCTGGTCCCCACACACACACAGCATCCAGTCCAGTGAAGAAAACAGAATGGACAGCAACTGGAAGTCCAGGCAGGATGAAACAAGAGGGGTGAGCAAAGAGGACAGTGCTGTGGACGTACAAAGGACGGAAGGGGCATGTCGGAACTGAACTCTGAGGATGAATTGGACGATTCTTTTTTTAAATTTTATTTATTTATTTTTAAGAGATAGAGATCTCGCTCTCTCTCCCAGGCCGGAGTGGGTGGTGTGGTCATAGCTCACCGTAACCTCAAACTTTTCAATCTTCCTACTTCAGCTTCCCAAATAGCTGAGATTATGGGCAGATGACACCACACCCAGCTATTTTTTTTTTTTTTTTTTTTTGAGAGACAGGATCTCGACCAGGAGCAGTGGCTCATGCTTGCAACCCTAGCACTCTGGGAGGCCAAGGCGGGCGGATAGCTTGAGCTCACAAGTTCGAGATTGGCCTGAGACAGAGAGAGACCTTGTCTCTAAAAATAGCTGGGTTTTGTGGCGGATGCCTGAAGTCCCAGCTACTTGGGAGGCTGAGGCAAGAGGATCTCTTGAGCCCAAGAATTTGAGATTGCTGTGAGCAATGACTCCATGGTACTCTACTGAGAGTGACAAAGTGGGACTGTGTCTCAAAAAAATAAAAAAAGAGACCAGGAGAAGAGACAGATGTGTGCAGAACTCTAACTGAATACATTATACCAAGTCTTACACAGCAGCGGATACCAGCACTCCAGAATGTAGAAGAACAGTTTTGATAAATAGAAAGGAGAGGCAGCAGCCCGGCCCCAAGTGAAAATATTAAACATCAGAGAATGTTGGGACTTCGCTAACCAGCATTCCCCAGGATACATTTTGCAAACTCTAGCTCAGGGGTCCTCAAACTACAGCCCGCAGGCCACATGAGGCGGTGTGATTGTATTTGTTCCATTTTGTTTTTTTACTTCAAAATAAGATATGTGCAGTGTGCATAGGAATTTGTTCATAGTTTTCTTTTTAAACTATAGTCCAGCCCTCTAACGGTCTGAGGGACGGTGAACTGGCCCCCTGTTTAAAAAGTTTGAGGACCTCTGCTCTAGCTTTAAAAAAACAGTTATCCAAGTGCCCATCAACCCATGTACCTGAAATACTATTCAAGCCATAAAAAGAGATGGAGACTCTTTTGTATTAACTGGGATAGAGTTGGAGAACATTTTCTTTAGTAAAGTATCGTAAGAATGGAGAAGCAAGTATCCAATGTACTCAATACTAATATGAAGCTAGTAGATGAACTAAGACACGCCCACACAAGCGAAAAACTTAACTGGGGGCAGGAGGGAAATGGTGTAATGGGAGGAGGGACGTGGGAGGAGGGGAGGGGATTGGTGAGCTCTCACCTAATGGGTACAATACAAGGGTACGTGGCAGAACTCCTGCGTGAGGGGGACAACTACAACGGGAACCTTACCTGACAAATGCAAACACTGTAACCTAACCATTTGTGCCCTCACATTAATCTCAAATAAAAGAAAAAAAAAGGGGTGTCCCATGAGAAATGGTTTTCACCCTCAGAATGCTGGGCTAAAGCAAGCCACAGTGGACAGCACTGGCGGTTTACCAGAAGGCTTTCCTCCTCCTCCTTCCCAGAACTCTGCCTCTGTCAGGTATCTGCACCTGTCACGAAGGTCTCCCAACATGGAGCAAGGGTTCCTCCAGCTCCAGAGCCAGTCACAGTCTCCCTGCCTTCTTGGACCCAATCAGCCCGCCTCAACCCCTCCCTCCAACTAGTGTTAACAGTCAATAATAAACTGGCTCAACACCCGTAGCTCAGTCGTTAGGGGCTGGCCCAGCCCTGCTAAACAACAATGACAACACTAACAAAAAAAAATAAAATAGCCAGGTGTTGTGGCAGGCACCTGTAGTCCCAGCTACTTGGGAGGCTGAGGTAAGAGAATCACTTAAGCCCAAGAATTTGATGTTGCTGTGAGCTGTGGTGCTACGGCACTCTACCCAGGGTGACATAGTGAGACTCTGTCTCCAAAAAAACCAGTCAATAATAAACACGTGAAATAAACTTGCTGAGAGTAGAGGAAAGGGTTCTCATCCCATGATGCGGACCATCTGGCCTGCTCTTCTCTCTTGGATCTGGTTTGTCAACACGGAAGCAAATGGCCTTAGTTGCTCCCAAAAACCTGTATTTTCATCTTGAAGAAAACAGATACCCCGATCATGAGGCACCTGGACTCTCCCTGTCTTTGGACACCCTGTCATCTGAAATAGTTTCCTTATTGTTTAAGCCACTTTGTATTACGACATCTGTTATCATAACCGAACGCTATCCAAAAGATACAAATGGTCACCAATTTTCTTTATTGCAGAAGTTCTTAGAATTTTAAATACAAATATGGATTGTAAATTTCTAAGATAAATTTATGTTATGCAACATTTCCCATAACCCTAGAATTCCCCCCACACACAGGGGAAAAAACTTGATAAAGAAGAAAAATAACATTCTTGAGTGCATGTATTCAAAAATATAGTCTGGCCTGTGTTGCAGGAAGTCAGCAAGAAGAGATAAGTCAAGAATACAAGGAAGGGGGTCCCTGCTACAGGCCAAGCAAGAGACACAAACTCTAATTCAGATACAGAAATTAAAAAAAGAAATGGATGAAATGCATTTCAGGGATAAATTCATAGTAAGTAATTGTATCTACAAGGGCTGAAAAATGGCTAAGGACACACGCTGAATCAGTAGAAGCCTGGCAAAGTCATCAAGGTGGGGTATTGGAGGCTACTGATCGGAGAGCCTGGGCAACATCTGGAAATGAGGAACAGCTTCATCCCTTCTCTGTCCCTTGGGCAAGAGCTTTTGATTTTCCTTTTGCAAACTGCCTCTCCCCCAACTGCTGTCTTTGTGAGAATGTCCTCTCTCGCTGTCAGCTGTGAATCACTTGAATGACCCACTAAAAGAATACAAATGAGAGGCAACTCTGGTGCCGGTGGCCTCTGAAGAGGCTGTCCTCACAGCCTGCAGAGAGGGACACACTGTGGTCACTCCCAGGAAGCACTGTCCAGCTCTCCTTTGATTTTGCGAGCCACTCCCACTGCTGTTCCCCAAACTTTTTTTTTTTTTTTTGCTAAAATTAGCCAGAGTCTATTTATGCTATTACAACCAAAGAATCTTCACGACCATGGGAGAACCACCAGTCTCCAGCTACATGTCACACAGACCAGGTTTCAAAGTATTAGGTCTTTAAAATTAGTAGTGATGACCCAAAAGTCTACTAGCATATCATTTCTTAAGAGCAGATGATTTTATTCTATAAAACAAGATCTGACGTCATGTTCTTCCCAGAACATTGAAGATAAGAGGTTTCCCGTGTTTGAAACCAAGGCCCAAGAAAACTTGAAACACATTTGGATTTAGACCTTCAAAGGATCCAGAGTTAAAATATCATTATAAGAAATTCTAACTACAATTGCCCACTTGTGAGCCCTAGGAGCATCTTCCATTTTTTTTTTTCTGTAATAAAATACATGTTTATTTTAAGGAATTTGTAAAGCACAAGCAGCAGTAATAGAATCACTCATAATCCTACCCAGAGGTAAACGTGGAATGTTTAACCTATAGTCCTTCCTGATTTCCTTCCAGTCTTTTCAATGCATTTTTAAAAATACTGTGCAATCTTATCTATCTGCACCTGCCAAGCCTGTTTTCCTATCTGAAACATTTCTCTCAGCCCTGAGATATGTTTCGAATGTTATAAAAACACTATAATAGTTACAAGTATGTAAATATGCCAGAATTTACTGAATCATTCCATCAATAGTAGAGTTTTAATTTTTTATGCTTTTTACACTACTGCAGAATCATTAAAGGATACATGGAGGAAGTTTATCAATGTTGGAAACAAATCCTGGTGGCTGTCCTCACCAACTGCCCAACCACTGACCTGTCCTGAGACTTGAGTAGACAACGGCGGAAACACTGGACCCTACTCTGAGTTGTTGTGAGGATTCATCAGGAGGGTCTGCATGGTACTGCACAAATGTCACAGGATGTACTTTAAAAAACAGCATCTTCCAAAACCAAGCCTGTACGCACACCTGTCTGCAAAGGAGACCGTGTGCATGAGATTCTGAACACAATAAGCTCAGGCTGCTCCCACGTTCCTTTCTTAGACTGTCCCTTTTCTGGTCTTGTTTGGACTAAGTATGTTACATAGGAGTCTATAAGGGCTTTTGCAGATACGGAAACTTGATTTCTTTCAACACAGAGCACACAGCTCACTGTAAAGAACTTTCTCTTACCCTTTCTGCTGAAATTGCAGTAAGGAAACAAAATGAAAAGTATTCTGTTGGCAGAAATTTCATTTTATGCTCCTTGTGGTTAAGGGTACATACAAGATACTCAGTTATCTTAAATGCATGTGACATTTTTATTTTTATTGAAGTCAGCTGCAGCTAATTAGCATTTCTGAAACCATGTAAACTGAAGGAAAGAGAGGGGCCCTGAGGCTGCAGAGATAACAGGGTCTGGGAGGGCAGAGCCATGGAGGCATCTGACCGTGACTGACCTGCTAAGGACCCAGTTCAAATATGGCTCTGCCCCTCTTAGGATCCATTTCCCCATCTGTGAAATGGGGCTGCAAATAGCACCCAATTCATACAGATGCTGCAGTGAGTGAATTAAAATAGTGCCCATATAAAGCCCATCGTGACAGAGGGTGGCTTCTGCGGCTCTCCTTCTTCCAGACCCACAGCAGGAATGTGTTTCCATGCTCCATCTGGAGTGGGGAGTGGACATGTGATTCACGCTGGCCAATGAATTGATAGAAGTGGCACTTCTGGAACACATAGCAAGAGCCAGAGTCCTCATTTCCTGTCTCTTCCGGTCACAGAGGCAGGTATGGAACAGAACTTAAGGCAGCCAGGTCCTAGAAGAGCTGTTTCTACCCCAGCTGGCAAGTGCTGTAAGCTGCCAAGATTTGGGTCCTTTTGTTACAGCAGCTTAACCTACACTAGCCTGCGTGATACTCTAATTAGTAGTCACAATGTGGGTTGAATGAGTGAAGCCATTACAGTTACTGATACCTCGAGGTATTTCCTTCAGTCATGTTCTTGGTTAAATACAGAAAAACTAGGTCTGATAGAAGAAAAGAGGACAAATGGGTATTCATTTCCATTTGTGATTTCCAGGTACTTAGGAATATAAATATAGCACAACAAATGCTTCACGTCAAAGCAGCTTTCAGCACAGCAAGGGATAGTGGTAATAGCTATCATTTATTGAATGTTTCTTATAACCAGGGCTTAGGCTAAGGATGTTATATTTATTATCTCACTTAGCCTGAGCAATAATCCCATAAAGCATGTACCGTTCCAGTAAGGTAGGATGAGAATTCCTGATTTCTTTGCTATTCCTCCCCCTGTTGTATGATGGGCTTTAAAAAAAATTAAAAACTAAAATTTGTTGTCTTTACGATGCTCCTCTTTGAGGGATCTAATTACTATGGAGGACAAAGAGAATCTATAGCCGTCTCCTGTGATGGACACAAAGACTGACATTCTCAAACCTGGACACTGGAAGATAAGGAACAGCAGAGGGAATCGGGGTTTAAAGCACAGTGCCCAGTGGGAGAGGAGAAAGAGAATACTCCTGGGATTCAACGGTGGTAGAGGTTCCCCATCCCCTGTCACGTCCAGGGAAGACTCATCCTAGCCAATGAAATAAACAGAAGTGACATTTGTGAATTCCAGGCCAAGATATTTAAGAGCCAGTATGCCATTTCAATATTCTCTCCCCACCTTCAGCAGTGCCTGGAGGGGAAGATGGATATAGGAGATTCCAGAATCACACATGATGGAGAGCTGTCCTAGGCGTCACCCTGACTCCCATCAGATTTCACATGAACTTAAAGTAAACTTCTGCTACGTTAAGCCACTGAGATGCCAGAGCTCATGTGTTATCACAACAGAGCCTAACCTATCTTGACTAACAAAACACAGAAGACTGAAGACTAGGAAAAGAACAAAATGAACCCAAGCAAATCAGAGGAAGGAATCTGAAGTTTAAAAAAGCAAAATTTGGCTGAGCGCAGTGGCTCACGCCTGTAATCCTAACACTTTGGGAGGACGATGTGGGAGGATTGCTTGAAGCTAAGAGTTGGAGACCAGCCTATGCAAGAGTGTGACCCCATCTCTACAAAAAAATAGAAAAATCAGGCGGGGTGGTAGCTCATGCTTGTAGTCTCAGCTACTTATGAGGCTGAGGCAGGAAGATCATTTGAGCTCAGGAACTTGAAGTTGCAGTGAACTAAGATGACACTACGGCACTCTAGCCTGGGTGACAGAGTGAGACTCTGTCTCAAAAATAAAAAGAATACATAATAAAATTAAAACGCAGTATTTACTAGGAAAAAAATACTATCAAGAACTAATGAGAAAGAAATCTAAATGACAACAGACCCTCTGGGGCAAAGCTAGGCAAGAGGAATAAAGAGAAAGGAATGTAAATTAGAAATGACAATAGAAATACAATCATATACTCAGGAAGAGTCTACTAAACTTTAAAATCATGATAAGATGAATGCTATTTTTATTTATTTTGTAAAATAAATGTTATTCAAAGTGACCCAAGAGAACATAGAAAACACAAATAGCCCACTGACCGTTCAAGAAATTTGGAAAACTTTCAAAGAACTACATCCGCAAAATGTCCCTGGGGAGTTCTTTCCAACCTTCAAAGAAAGAGTAATTCCCCACCTCATTCTTTCCATACAAAAAGAGAGAAGTTCATTAATTCGCTTTACACTGCTATCAAAACATGACAGATACAGCAAAAGGAAATATTCAAATGCTTTCCTTATGAATATTGAATGCCAACTTCCTAAATAAAATAATAAAAAATTAAATCTAGTAGTATAGAAAAAAAATGAACAAACCACAGTCAAAACTGATTGCAGGAAGGCAACCAATACTAGAAAATCTATTGAGGTTCAAGCACCCAAAACACAAGGTTTAGGGACACTGTCATTGATGTACCCCCAGCACAAAGAATGATGTGTGGAACATACTAAGTGATCGATAGATATTTACAGAATAAATTATTGCATAAATATTAATATATCAAAAGGGGTGGGAACATTATGACTATCTGTATAGGCCATGATAACAAATCAAATTTAACTCTGATGCAAAGAAAAACTCGAAGTAAAATAATAAAAGTTTGCGATATGTAACATGATTTAAAAATCAAACTCTCAAACCAGCCATCATTTTGATTGTGATTAATAAGAAGACACAGATGCCCACATACTACATGGCTACAGTATTTCAACACTGTTCTCTAAGTCCTAGACAAGTCAATTAGATAAGAAAACAAAGTAAGTAAAAATTCTGGAGAGAAAGATACAAAATTATTATTTGTAGGAGACATGATTATCTACCTAGAAAATCCCACCCACTCCTTTTTTTTTTTTAAAGAAAACTATTTAAAAGTAATGAGATAGTTTGTGAAGATGACTGTTAAGATAATTATATAAAAAAATCAATTTAACTTCCCTAAATTCCAGTAATAAAAAATAAGACCAAATACAACTTCACTTGATCTTAGCCAAAAGGCTCAGAAGCTATGGGAAAAAATGTAACTTAACAAAAGATTCTAAGCACTGAAGCTACAGTAACAATAATGAAAAATTATCTAAAATTAACAGCAAAACTGTATAGGTCCTAATGGATAAAAACTCCTTTAAGGATTACATACAGCCTTGCATAAACGTACCCTATTTGCAGATGGGAAGATGTCAATTTCCACATTTAAAAAATACTAAGAAAGAGGCCAGGCATGGTGGCTCACACCTGTAATCCCAGCGTTCTGGGAGGCCGAGTGGATCACCTGAGTTCAGAAGTTCAAGACCACCCTGAATGAGAGCAAGATCCCATTTCTAAAAATAGCCAGGCACTGCGGTGGGCACCTATAGTCCCAGCTACTCAGGAGGGTGAGGCAAGAGAATCACTTAAGCCCAAGAGTTTGAGGTTGCTGTGAGTTATGATGCCACAGCACTCTACCGGGGAAACAAAGTGAGACTTTGTCTCAAAAAAATAAAATAAAATAATACTAAGAAAGAACAAAGAAACAATCACAGTCAAGAAAATATTTCTTTCATAGGGAGCAATTTGGAGCTTAGCTGAGCTTAAGAGAAAGCAAGATCCTTAGGCAAAGCCTATTGATTCTAATTCCCAAGGAACAGCTCTGGCTGAAGCTCAGATGCACAGCTCAGTGTGACTCCACCCCCACCCAATACATGGCGTCTTCGCACAAGGATTGACCCACCACTGCAAATCTGAGCAGTGGAGCCTATCCAACGTCTTGCCAGAACCAACAGACAGATCAAGGGGATGAACTAGAAATCCTAGAAATAAATATTAGTAGATGGCAAATCAAAACTACTTTGAGATATCATCTAACTCCAGTAAGTTTAGCCCATATCACAAAATCCCAAGACCAGAGATGTTGGCGTGGATATGGAGAAAAGGGAACACTTCTACACTGCTGGTGGGAATGCAAACTAATACGTTCCTTTTGGAAAGATGTTTGGAGAACACTTAGAGATCTAAAAATAGACCTGCCATTCGATCCTATAATTCCTCTATTAGGTATATACCCAGAAGACCAAAAATCACATTGTAACAAAATACTTGTACCAGAATGTTTATTGCAGCCCAATTCATAATTGCTCAATCATGGAAGAAGCCCAAATGCCCATAGATCCACGGATGGATTAATAAACTGTGGTATATGTACACCATGAAATATTATGCAGCCTTAAAGAAAGATGGAGACTTTACCTCTTTCATGTTTATATGGATAGAGCTAGAGCATATTCTTCTTAGTAAAGTATCTCAAGAATGGAAGAAAAAGTATCCAATGTACTCAGCCCTACTATGAAACTAATTTATAGCTTTCATATGAAAGAATATGGGGAAAGGGGAAAGGGAGGGGAGGGGAGGTGGGAGGATGGGCGGAGGGAGGGTGATTGGTGGGATCACACCTACGGTGCATCTTACAAGAGTACATGTGAAACTTACTAAATGTAGAATATAAATGTCTTAACACAATAACTAAGAAAATGCCAGGAAGGCTGTGTTAACCAGTGTGATGAAAATTTGTCAAATGGTATATAAAACCAGTGTATGGTGAAAAAATAAAAAAAAGATTCACGAGGTGGGGCAGCCAAATCATATTTGTAGCCTAATTCTTAAGTCTATAAGATGAAAATCCCCTGTTGTCAAAATTACCCTAAAAAATCAACAAAAGTTTTTAATAAGGGCCATAATGTATAGCTCTATGCGTATACTCTGGTCACTAAGGTATAATTATAAGGCAGTGTAAATGATGGGACCAAGAATGCGGACCACTGCATTGGCCACAGGGATGGCTGTTTTCTTCTTCTGGTATCTCCATTTAAATTGATATTTTAATTTTTCATCTACTGTATAGTTTAATTTATAGAACTTAAATCCATATTAAAAATAAAAGCAGTAATTATTATATTATTAGTAAAAATAAATAAATATTAGTAGATGAAATCTTTTAGCACATAATGATGACGATATTTCAATACAGTTGGTATAAATTAAACTATTCAATTTAAAAGTAGGGTAACTAATTTTAAAAAAATAAATGTTACACCTAATTCATGTCATATACCAAAATTAATAATTGACATTTAAAGATTTGATGGTAATTATTATAACTAGTTGTGAAAATGTCTGTTATTTGGGTCTAGGAAAAGTATTCCTAAACATAACATTGAAGCACAAACCATAAATTGATAGAATTAAAATCACAAAATACGTATTAGACTTCTACATTTAAAAAAAAAGGCATAAAACAAAATTAAAACAAAACTATAGGGAGATAATCTGTGGCATATGACAGAGCGTGCATATGTTTAATGTAATAAAAACTATTAAAAAACTATTATGAACATGACTTTAGAAAATGGAGCAAAGACATATGCAGGCAATTCAGAAAAGGCAATAAATGCCAAACATCAAAAATGCTCAACTTCACTAGAAATTAGAAGGTTAAAGGAGAATTTTCTGTTTCCACCCATATAACTAACAAAGCCGCGATGTTAGCTGTTGATAGGGATGGAAAAAGGAGATTGACAAGGGAAAATAATGTGTACCTGTCTGAATATATAAAACACACACATGCACAGTCTTTGACCCAACAATTCCACTTCTAAGACTTTGTCCTAGGAATTAAATAGGTGAGAAATATTTGGTAAATGATTAACAAAATAAATCAGTTAACTACTGTAAAATAATAAATGACCTTGAAAAATTATGCTGTAGATATATTGTTAGTGACAAAGAAGGATCATATTCAAGATGCAACATGAAGAAAAACAAAACTTATAAAACTACTATGCACTGTACGGACTCCACTCTTTTCTAAGAATATTCTAAGAATGTCTGTTAAAACTTAGAAGACTAGGATGGCGCCTGTGGCTCTGTGGGTAGGGCGCCAGCCCCATATATGGAGGGTGGCGGGTTCGAACCTGGCCCTAGCCAAACTGCAACAAAAAATAGTCGGGTGTTGTGGCGGGCGCCTGTAGTCCCAGCTACTCAGGAGGCTGAGGCAAGAGAATCACCTAAAAAAAAAAAAAAACTTTGAAGACTATACTGAAAAGATTAACTGTGGTCTCAGGTCAAGAGATTTTTTTTTTGTTGTTGTTTGTTTGTAGAGACAAAGTCTCACTTTATCCTTTATCGCCCTCAGTACAGCACGGTGGCATCACACAGCTCACAGCAACCTCCAACTCCTGGGCTTAGGCAATTCTCCTGCCTCAGCCTCCTGAGTAGCTGGGACTACAGGTGACCGCCACCATGCCCGGCTACTTTTTTGTTGCAGTTTGGCCGGGGCCAGGTTTGAACCCACCACCCTGGGTATATGGGGCTGCAGCCCTACCCACTGAGCCACAGGCACCACCCAAGGTCAAGAGATTATGAGATGTATTTCTCCATTTTTGACCATCTCATAAGTTTATGATTTTTCTGCAATAATTTCACATTTAAATATTATTTAAACACTAAATAGTATACATTAAAATATTATATAACCAAAAAGACAGTTTAAAAAAAGTAAATTGAATTCTGTGGGAAAATAAACATTTATTCTAAAAATAAGCTCTAAAGTTGGAAAATGAAAGCAAAAACATCTGCTTCCTGGACAGAAGGGAGTTTTAAATTGCTAGACAGCCATAAGCTTCCCAAAGGCAGTGGGGCTCTGGGTGCCCCCTCGGCCGGATGCCCCGTGCCCCGGGGAGCTCCGGATTCTCCTGCTCCCTCCGTAACCTTTTCTCGCTGCCTGCAAATACCTCAAGGCAGAGCTGAACCATAATTTTATTATTTTTTGTCCTTATCAAACAGTATTTGAAATAACCTGCTCTTGATTATGAACAAAAGGGATGCTTATGGATCCCCTCTAAAAGAGAAAGGCATAAATAGCTCTGATAGTCACATGGCTACTGATTCCTTTTTTCTAAAGGGGAAAAAAGAATAGTCCTTATCATTCACCATTAAAAAAAAAATCTTGATAAATTTCTTTAGTGGAGAACAAATGAGAGGAGAAATGATTGACTGCTATTTAAGAGCATGGCTTCCTCTCAATGACTTGCAGGTCTAGGATAACAGAGTTCTGCAGGAAATCCAGCAGCCTCAGGCCGACGGCTGAAGCCTGGCAGAAGGTGAAAGCAGGCAGATCTGCCCAGTAAGGAACTTAGGAGACAAGAGCAAAAAACATTCTCCCCGGATTTGCCAACCCAGTGATCACAGGTTAGCACATTCTGTGATGCCCCAGGTCGACACTGCACCGTATGTAGGCTGTTAAGCCGGGGCTTCTGCAAAACTCTCACGAAGAACTTTGCTCTGAGACCTAATCCGTGTGCACAGTGCTCCTGGGAGGACAGGTTTGGGTCTGTGCAGGAAGCCTAGGCAGGGCCTGTGTTGGTCTGGCCCAGCCAAGCCACAGTCAGGGTAACAGCAGCGAGGGAACAAAGCAGTCCCATGACTTATATGGAATTGGTTTTGACTTTTCCCTCATGTCCTATTGATTGGGTCATGGCTCTTAGAAGGCTGCTAAAGGGCAGGGCAGGATCTCGGAGAAACCTTCAAGGAAAAGATCTTCACTGGCTTTGGCTGCTGGGGCCTAAGCAGAAATGTCTGCAGCGTCGGCGCTCCTGGAAGCTGCTGGGGCCTCAGCACCTACCTCGCCACCACTGGCCAATGCTGGGACCTCTGCAGATGGACTAGAGAACTGCACAGCAGCAATGATCTTGGCAAGGCTGGGCACCAGAAACCAAGCCACCTAGCGTTGCGGGCTGAGCAGTCTAGGAATGAAAACCAGAGCTCTGGAGACAAAAGTTTGTGTTTGCCTCCCAACTTGTAGCCTCTAAAACCATACAATCCTACCAGACCCAACCATGTCCCTTCCACATGCCCACAGCTCCTTGCCTGCTCCCAGGCACCTTGACTATTTTACACAAGAGCACAGGGTCCATTTGGGCCATACTGGGCAGTGGCCTTCGCTATCTGCTCCTAAGAAGCCCTTTCTGATTAGGACGTTAACATTTTTTGAAACATTGAATGGGCAAGCAGAAAAGGAAAATGACAATGAATGCCCTCAACCATGTGCTGAGCACCCCAGTGCGACAGGCTCCCTTCCACCTCCTGACAGCCCTCCGAGGTGCAGGCTCACCAGACCAAGGTGACAACTTTACTTCTTGATTTCTCTTAGCTGGTCTCTTAGGAGCTAAATTTCAGCTCAGGGCTTTCTTCCAACCAATATAAACCCAATATTATTTCCAAGAAAAATATTCTATGCCTTTCTGGATGCTTAATACCCCAGCAACTACAGGACTTTCTTGAAGGTAAAAAATTGTACCATAGATCAAGCATGCACTAATTTCTCACTTCAATCTTACTGTGTGCTTCCAAAACTCGTCAGTACAGCTACCTGTTCCTCACTGCTCTGAACACCATTCCCATCACAAAATTAAAGAACTACTGTGTCAAGAGCTTTCTCCATCTTTGAACTACTTGGTAAGACTCCCCAGTCTATAACGCCTGGATCTTTTGTTCATTTATTTATTCTGTTGCCAGTGAATTTCAGAGAACCTACTACCTGAGGCAGCATCAGGGCAGCTGTCCCTGCCCCCAAAGAATTTTAAGTCTAGGGTTGAAGCTAAGTAAGAAAAGATAAAAATTATAATACAATCTAATCATTGTAACCATAGCATGCCTTTAGAATGCAGGTTCCAGGCGGTGCCTGTGGCTCAACGAAGTAGGGCGCCAGCCCCATATGCCGGAGGTGGCGGGTTCAAACCCAGCCTCAAAAAAAAAAAAAAAAAAAAGATAGAACGCAGGTTCCGAGAGAATGGGTAATTTGTTTGCTCTGTATTGCAATGTTCCCCAAACCAGAGCAGTGTCTGACACACAGAAGGCATCTAACAAATAGGTACTGAATGAATAAACGAATGTGGCCAGGCCTCAGAGCATATAATCCAATAATAGTTATAACATTTGCCCAAAGATACTTGTAGCTGCTACTTACTATGCATTTCCTAGTCCTGCGCACTGTTAGGCACTTTCCAGAGGTAATCTTCTCATGTCATCATTACCACAATTACCACATTAGCACAGTGCAATCCTTATTATTTCCATTTTGCAGAGAAAAAAAAAAAACTTATGTGCAAACTTCAACTTAAGTTGTACATTCCATAGTCAGTGGGCGACAAACCCAATCCGCCCCACTGGGAAGCCTGTGCACATGGTGGCCAAGGAGGAGGCACATGGTGGCCAAGAAGGAGGACTGAAGTGACAGGATACACAGGGGCAGCTTCCCAGAAGGGCAAAGACTGGGGAACCAGACCAAGGAGGAGAGGAAACTTTTCCCAGTTAAATACAATAGGTTTTATCAACTCTTTTCACAGTTGCTGATATGAACACTTCAAGAGAAAGTAACCCAACAGAGTATGTTTAAGCAGGGAAATTCTCACATTCTTAAAATAACTGGAGTGCTTCCCTATTAATTTTATATGCAGGGCTCCAGGACCTGCAGCGTAGGGAAGACCAGCCACATGGAAGAGCAACTCTCAAGTATATCTATCAGTCCTCCAAGAGAGAGGAAAGTCCCTATTTCATAAAAACACATGGGTAAGACTCAAGAAAGTGCTTTGTAATTGCATACCTAAAAGTCCAAACTTCCAAACCTATGTGCTTCTACTGACTTAAGACATTAAGAAGCAAATTGTGGCCCTTTTATTCCAAGACACACAGAATCATGACTCCAAATATGGTCAATAAGATAAAGATGCTGCTTCTTTCATTTGCCCTCAAGGACTCTAGACTAAACTGCTTTAATCTTGGCAATAAACATTGACTGAGCATCAATTATCTACAAGGCATTGTACTATATACACTAGGGATACAATGGCAATCAATACATTCTATCAGAAGCAGACAGACAAGAAAATAAAAAATAAGAGCATTGGGAACAGTGATTAGTGCTGTGCAAAAATGGAAAGGATGATGGGTTGGAGAGCATGGGCCATGGAGGGCCTCTCAAAGGCCTTCTCACTAAGACTAAAAGGATGGGGAAAGGTCCCTGGGAGGAGCACATCCTCAGCAAGACAAGGAAGATGGGAAAACAGCAAGGACAAAAGCCCCAAGATGGATATGAGTTTGGGGTGTTTGGGGTCATAAAGGCCATGTGGCTGGAGCGCACTGAAGAAGAGTGTAGAACGGATGAGTATGGGGAGACCCACAGGGGCCAAATCAGGTATGGCCTTGTAGGCCACTGGCCAGATTTGAGATGCTAACTGCAATGAGAAGTCATTGAAAGCTTTTATTAAACAGCCAGGTAACATGGACTGGTTTTTGCTTTAAATGGTTCACTCTGGATGTCATCAACAGGGATAGAGGCCCACCACTTTACCAGGTACACAGCACAATGGTTAGCATCTGAGAAAGAGACAAGAATTCATGCATATGCCAACATCCACCAGAGTCCCAACCAAAAAGTGGATGGTGCCCTTGGTGACCAGCTGCGTAGACTTCCAAGAACGTGCTCTCAATAACACAACTCTTTTTTTGAAACCCAAGTTTCCCTCATCCTTTTCCATTCCCTCCATGGTGAGGCTCAAAAATATTCCCCCTTTAAAAGAAAGAATATCTGTGCTTCAGGGAGGCCAGGGAAGAGGCATAAATACCCTCCAAACATTTAGATTCTAGCCCTGAACTCAAAGCCAGAGACCAAGAGAAACAGGCAATCTAAGTCTAAAGTCAGGGGCTTCCTGGTCACTTGGTGGGTCTGATAGGATGGGAGATGCCAACCTACAGGGAGATAAAGAAGACATTAAATGCCGGTCAGCCTGACTGTTACCCACTTAACAACAAGCACCGGGAAAACACTATCTCGGCATCCAGCATATCAAGGCAGTCCACGTGAGGCTATATTTATGGCAATACCATGCCAGAAATCTGGGCTAATCTGACTCTGCTATTCATAAATTCCCCCTCATGTTAAAGCACATGTGTTTGGGAAGGAAAACTGAATCCAAGTCAATTTTAGACATTGTTACTTGGAAACCATCTGGAGTCCCTGGAAGCATAAGAAGCCACAGCATCCCCTGCCCTCAAATGCCCACTGTAACTAGGGCAGTATGCTTAGACAGGAGTTTAGATGTCCCCTATTCACCAGAGACACCCCCACCCCCACCCTAGCAGGTGCCAGCTCAGGCTCCACTTCCCACCCAAGAAAGGTATTTGGTTTCTTGATAAACCTAGTGGAGAGCTCTCCATGTGTTGAACGTGCACTTGAATTGCACCCAAGGCTGGGTTCTTTGCTTTCCGATTGCTTTAGAACTGCACACCTTCATTCCTTTGCCACAGTAGCAAGGGAAAACCCTCCCCGGGAGTAGGGGTTCCTCAAAAATTAATCCCCTAATCCCCTCTCCCTAACAATCCTGTGTTCAGAAAATATCTGGCTTTAGTAGAGACCCACCAAAAAATCCTTATGTAACCTTAATAGATGTTGGCACCCCGCAGAGCCGCTCCTGGTGTCACCAGCCCAGATGTAGTCCATTTACATCGTGATGACAGCAAACTGGGTCTCAAAGCTTCCCCTGGGGACCTGGCTCTTCTTTCCTTTGGTGCTTCGGTCCCTCTCCCTACCTGGCTGCCATCCTCTGCTATCTCATCTTCCAGAGGAGTGGGCCTCCTTTCTGAAGCGTCCTTCCTCCCCCTGAAATCAGACTCAGGACCAAGCCCAGAGCAGCGCCATTCCACCAGCACCTTCCCTCTTTTCACACTCCCCACCCCCATCCTCTCCCCACCACCAAACGCCTTTTAAAAACGCGGCTAGGAAAGTGATCCAGAATCTGGTACAGTCATAGTCCCTGAAAACAAGCACGGCGGAGGGGCAGGCCGACCAGGCCCAACACTTCCACTGGACCCAGGAGCAGCCCTGAACTCGGCGCAGGGGACGGGAGGGAAGGGATCTCCGGAGCCCGACTGCAGTTCGCCTGCCGCCAGCACAATCACAGCAAACACCTGTTTCCAGGAAGATACGCGGCCAGAGAGAGAAGAGAGTCCCGGGGAACGGCAGGGAGGACGAGGTGAAGGGGCAGCTGGGGACGCAGGTAAAGGATGCGTCACACTTTGCACGGGGCAACTGGAGCCCCGGAGCAGCAGGCAGCGAGCGAGAAGGGCTGCGGGGTCTGGGAAGTTCAGAGAAAAGGGGTCGCGCCCGCGAGCCGCGCCTGGAGCGAGCTGGCGCAGGGGGACGGACAGCGGGAGGAGGACTGGAGGCCAGGCGGGCTCCATCACCTGCGCGCCCCGGCCGAGGCAGCCTCGCGGGCGCGCACCGGCCCCGCCGGCCAGCGGGTGACCTACCTGCCCACCGTCTGGTTGGCCAGCTGGCGCATGCGATTGAACTGCTTCTTCATCGTGGCCCCGCTGCCGCGCTAGCCCGGGAGCTGGGGAAGGACGGAGCAGCCCGGAGCCCGCCGCAGGGTTACATGGCTCCCGCGCGGAGCCTCCCGGGCGACGGCGGCGGCACTGCGGAGCCTCCGGGAGCCGTCTGGCCCGCGCGCAGCTCCCTCCCGAGGGCACCACCGCCTACTCCTCCTCCCGACGCGCCGCCTCTTGCCGCATCCCCCTCACGCGCGCCGCGGCGCCCTCATCGCGATCCCGGGACCGCCCTGGCGCCCGGCCGGTCCGCGCGGGCTGTCCGCCCCCAGCCCCAGTCCGCCGCGGGCACCGGGAGTCTCCGCAGGCTGGCTGGCCGGCTGGCCAGGTGGTCGCCGTGCGCCTGTGCGGAGGGCGCCGGGCATGCTGGGACTTGTAGTTCCACGCCCAGTGCCCACCTTTCCTCTGTCCAAAGTTTGCAAGGACAGCGGGGTGCAGGGGTGGGAGAAGGAGGCGGCGCGGCCAGCAGCTCTGCCCTTTAGCATTCCAGCAAGGGAAACGCTTTCCCGTTTCAAAAATGGCCAAGTGGGACCAAGAATACAACAGCAAATAAAAAAAGTGAGCATCTGCCTCCCGTTGTATTTTAAGTGAATTTGAGCATCACTGTTATGAATTCTCAGGAGGGTGATTTATGCAGCAGGTACCGACCGGAGCTTATAAAATTGTGTAAGGTCACCGGATTAATGCTGAGGTGCGAGGTTAAGCTTGGAGCACGGGGCCTGATGGCAGATTTTGAACCAGGCATAGCCTGCCTTCCGAATGTCTGACCTTTAATGTTCACCAAACATACAGATAGGGACATAACATCTAATGGCCACCCTGTCTGGGACAGCTTTCTGACATGGTTCAGATTCCAGTCTCACATCTGTTCCGGTTTCCCTTCCTCCACCAGGAAACCCAGAGGCCTCAGCTGGGGCGCGCCCAGAAGGCCTTCAGTAGCCGCAGCCCATTTGGCATCAGTTAGCTCCTTGACGGGGAGCCGTGGCTTTCCTCGTTCTCTATATTAAGGACAAGAGAGGGGATTGCACTGAGGTTTTACCATTATGTAGCAAATAAGAGCAGTATTATTGGGTGCTAGGAACTTTGGATCAAAAAGATATGAATTCATGTATCATAATTCCACATACCTACTGTATAACCTTGGAAAAATTGCTTAATCTCTCTAAGCCTTGGTTTCCTCATCTCTAATAAAGAAATATGCTGCTTGATAGCAAAGTAGGAAAACCATGTGTTAATTTACCAACAATCAAATTACATATAAACTCCCATGTGATATATCGCCATATTCATTTACTACAAATATGCTTACAGTTAGCATAATAGAGAAAAACCCTATTACTACAACAGAATTACTAACTTAATAATAGAAGAACTTCTTCGAAATGCAGTATTTTGCATATGTTGATTATAGTCGCAAGATGTTCTAAATATGGCTGTAAGTATCTTGCTGGCTAGCTGAACAAAAAATGGTTTGAGGCATGTCTTGGCTGAGTGAACATAAAATCTTAATTAATTGTAAATTTAGCCTCTGCTTATTAGGTCAGACAGTTCCAGCCAAATAATAAGTGAAGGCATTGTTTGCTTTTAACCAACAGTGTTATACCTATAATGCCAATGTGTTTATATGAACTGAAGTTATTTTCCTTAAAAATTTAAAAACAAAAACAAGGCACTGTATGGTCTTAGTATGTATAAATAATAGTTAGACATTAAGGTCACTATATGACTTTTAGCAGCACCATCTCTGATAACTTCTACAACAGCATTAATACGATAATCCCTAGACACAGGTGCCTTTTTGAATCTAAATTAATTAAAATATAAAATTTAGTCCCTAGTCCAAAAACAATAGATGTTGGTGAACTGAAAATTAGTTCAACCTCTGTGGAAAACAGTATGGAGATTCCTCAAAGAATTAATGGTAGCATACCTACCATTTAATGCAGCAATCCCATTACTGGGTATCTAACCAAAGGAAAAGAAGTCGTTTTATCAAAAAGATACCTGCATTCAAATGTTTATTGCAGGAGAATTCATAATTGCAAGGATGTGGAATCAACTCATGTGTCTATCAATTCGTGAGTGGATTAACAAAATGTAGTATATGTATACCACGGAATACTACTCAGCCATAAATAAGGGTGAATAATCCCTTTTGTGGCAATTTGGATGGAATTTGAGACCATTCCCCTAAGTGAAGTATCTCAAGAATGGAGAAACAAACACCACAAGTACTTTCTAAGAAACTGGAGCTAACTGAGGGGCACACATGTGTGCAGAGGGCAGTAAAATCATCGGGGCAACAATGGGAGGAGGCAAAAGCCTACGAAATGGATACAAGGAACTCTATTTGGGTGATGGGCACACTTATAGCCATGGCTTAAGCAGTAAAAAAAACTATCCATGTAACAAAAACTTTTGTACCCCCTTCATATTTTGAAATAAAAAGTAATTAATTTTAAAAACCAAAAAAACAAAATTTAGTTCCTCAGTCATTCAAGTCACATTTTAAGACCTTAAAAGCCACATCTGGCCAAGGGCCTCTTGTGAATAAGGCACAGCACAGTGGTAGAACCTTCTTGTCCTCTCAGAATGTTCTACAGGATAGCAGTAGTCCTAAAGAATTCTGGTAGACAGCTCCAATATTGTACCAGCCGCTGCCTTCAATCCCAAGATGTTTCAGTTCCAAAAGGAAAATCTATGCTTCCTTGCTAAAGACAGACTACCCTGCCAGAGTGTGGTCCAATAATACTCTATTGAGTGATCGTTTCCCCACGTATTTCTTGTTCTTCTATGAACTCTCTCTCCACTCAGGAAGCAACCAGTACATTTTCTGCTTCCCACTCAAGGAAGTGAAGATAGTGCAGAAATAAGAGCTTCAGAAACACACTTGAGAGAACAGTTTTCAAAGAAGAGTTTGAGTTTCAAGAACATGGGCTTTAGAGTTTTGATACTCTATGTCATCAGAGTAGATTATGAAGAACATACTATCCTGCCTAGTCTAGATAAAGAATCTACAGACTGTAGGGTGTTAAGTATGGTGATGGGGACTAGAAAACAGATTCCATATTAATATCCCAAAATTTCACTGTCAGTCCCTCTGGGAAAGGATCTGGGATGGGGAGCCAAAGGAGAGGGGGAAGACCCAATGATGTCATCTCTCTTTGCTGCTCTCCTTTTAATAAAAGGATTTGTCCTATAAAATTTGAATTCAGGCCAAAGGCCACTCTTAAAGGCCTAGACGTCCACTATCATATTTTACTTTACCATTGAGGTCAAGATCGGTCATGAGATTTTCTTTGGACAATGACTGTGCTCAGAAGTGACCTGTACTACTTCTGATTGCTGCAGTTTTAAGAGTAATTTTGTGAATCCTGCCCCCTTTCTTTTTTCACTTTACCATAACACAGTCAATGAATAGTTAGGAGCAGCTGTGGTACAACCAGCTTGAGCGCAAAAGGTACCTTTGCAACAATTCAGAGGTTTGGGGATTGTTTGTTACTGTAACATAACTGAGTCTAAGCTGATGGCTAATAGTGGATATCTTCAAGAAAATGGCTTGCCTTCCCCTGTAGTCCACATGGAGGTTGGGTAAGCAGGCCGGAGGCAGATACATCTGCTTTGGGGGTGTGAGCCCCGTGGAGGAACCAATCCTCACTTCTGGAAGGCAGGCTCGGAGTGGCCAAGCTCAAAGTGCTCCTCTACCCTTCTAAGGCACCGGAGCAGGGTGGATGTCTACACGGAAGGCCCAAGGCACCTACAGCAAGCAAGGCCTGTGGCAGCGCCACACCTACTTACATCTGAGCCATGCACAACAACTTGGTGTGTGTCTGCAGGGATACAAATGTCCCTGAAAGAGCCAGATGTGAAAGCTGATGGGATTGAAAATGAGGAAGGAGAGGGAGGAGGAGGAGGCAGCATTGGCCAAGTTGGGGAATAAAGAAGACTGGATTGCCTGAAATTTAATTTTTGCTGCCTAGAAAAATAGAAATAAAATTGAGTTCACTTGCAAAAGAAGGAAAGTAGGGAAGGAAGGAGAAATAGCAGGAGGAGAAGGAGAATAACAAGGAGAAAAGAGGAAAGTAAACTTCATTTCTTAATACCTGACTTTGACCTGTCGGAGGATTACATTTTCCTCCTCCTGTTGACCTTCACTTTGGCCTTGTAACTTTGTTTTATCCAACAAAATAAAGAGTTGGGTTTTTTTTTACATGCTTTAGCAATATTATAGTGCTATTTATCTGAGATATGCTCCCTTAGATGTCTGATTTTCCATTTAGAAGCCCCCAGATTAGAATGGTTTTGGCCTCTTCATCCTGAGTGTGGGCATTCATAAGAACTGCCCTGGCCAACATGGAGTCTCTGGCTGCATGTGGTTATGTAAATGTGATTTTAAATTAGGTTAAATAAAGTAAAACGAGTTTCTCATTTCAAGTGTCTAATAACCACGTTTGGCTAGTGGCTGCCTTATTATACAGGGTAACAGAGAATATTTTCATCACCACAGAAAGTTCTATTGGATGACACCGGTCTATAGAACAGAATTCAGGCTGCAGTCTTGCATCACTTAACGAGAGGGATACATTTTGAAAAATGTGTCTTTAGGCAATTTCATCATTGTTTGAACATCACATAGTATGCTCACACAAGCCCAGATGGTAAGGCCTACGACGCACCGGGGATGTATGGTATGGCCTATTGACCCAAGGCTACAAGCCCACACAGCATGGTACCATACTGAATACCAGAAGCAATTGCAGCACAGTTGCTAAGTTCAGTATTTGTGTACTGAAGCATATTTAAACATAGACAAGGTGGAGTAAAAATACGGTATTATAATCTTATGGGGCCACAGTCACATAAACAGTTCATTGTTGACCCAAAGTCATTATATCACACATGGCTTTATAGGATCTAGCAGCAGAAAGGAAGCTGAATAGGAGGTTGCAGACTTACTCTGACATCATTATGGTCAGTCATTTTACCTGACTTCTGTATGCTGCTCTTTCCTAATCTACCATCTGGTTTATAGTACAAGATTTCTAAGCCATCGGTTTTGGGGAATCAATGAATTGGCCAGTCTACTTGATCAATAAATTGCTGTTGGTGTAGTTATGCCTTCAGTGTGTTGAAACAAATTCAGTGCTACAATACAGCTGAAAGATATTACATATCCTTTTCAGATTCTGATAACCTTTTTACCTGCAGGTAACAAACTTGCACCATGAAAGTGTATCAGTTAGTCCAAGGTATCTTTTAAACAGGATTAATGATGTTCCCATCTTCGGGCATGGTAGATGGCCTTTTTTGATCTATAGTTTTGCCATGGCCTCATCACTGGCAGTGCATGTTTCCCCAGCCAATACATGTAAACTTGGGGGTTGACTGTGAGACTACTTTGGCCAATGGCATGTGGATGGAAGTGACAAGTGCTATCTCTGCCCTGTGCTTTAAGAGGCTTTGTGCATTTCCCTCTTGCCTTGGGGAACATCTGCCAGCAGCATAAGAACTTGCCCCTGGCAGCTGCTTGTCTTTCATCTTGGGCTCCAGATGGCACTTGCTCAGCAGGCCGATGAAGACCTCAGAATAAAAAATTCATTTCAGGTGATTTTTAAAAGACAGACAAAACGAATAGATATGAGGAAAGGGAATAAGAAGAATCACACAACTTTGGGAATAAAAAATAAGATTTAATCACAGATGCAAAAATATGAAATATAATAGGAGAATGCTTTTTCAATTTTATGTTTACTTATGTTAAAGGAAATTCTTTATTTGCTTGGAAAAAGTGTGTGTGTATGTGTTTGTGTATGTGTAGGCGTGTGTGTATGTGTGTGTATGTGTACGCGTGTGTGTAATGTGTGTGTATGTGTACGTGTGTGTGTAATGTGTGTGTGTATGTGTAATGTGTGTATATGTGTGTGTATGTGTGTGTGGTGTGTGTATGTGTGTGTATGTGTAATATGTGTGTGTATGTGTGTGTACGTGTGTGTATGTGTGTGGTGTGTGTATGTGTGTGGTGTGTGTATGTGTATGTGTGTGTATGTGTGTGTGTATATGTGTATGTGTAATATGTGTGTGTGGTGTGTGTGGTGTGAGTGTATGTGTGTGTACGTGTGTGTATGTGTGTGTGTATGTGTAATATGTGTGTGTGTGTGTGTGGTGTGTGTGTGTGTGTGAATATGTGTGTGTGTGTGTGTATGTGTGTGTGTGTGTACTGCTACAGGTGCATCAAAAACAGGTAGGAAGCATGAGAGGACCAGGAACACAGAAGAAATGGGAAAAGTAGTCAGGGAACAACACCTCCCAAAGGAGTCAGGCCCAGATGGTTTTATGGGGAGCTCTTTCAAAACTTCAAGGAACAGATAATTCTTCTGCTATTTAAAGTGTTCCCTAGCACAGAAATAAAATGAAAGCATCCCAATTCATTTTGTGAAATTGGCTGAACTCTGTTATCAAGCCAGATGAAGATAGTGCAAACATGAAAATAGCAAACCAAGATCACTTACAAAAATAGATATAAAAATTATTAATAAATCTTAGTAAATAAAATGTAACAGTATGTGTGCTTATATATAAACATGTATACATCTTAGTGGTATTGAATAACAATTTGGATACTTCAGATACATTTAAAAAATGAAAAACACCCATATCTGAGTAACCAAGAAGACTCTGTGAATTTATAAATGTATTTCAAAAATAGGATCAGACTGTTGTTAGGACAATATGTTCTCTCTTATCTTCTGTTATTCTAAATATCTCTATGATTGATGTGTTAATGGTTAAAAAATGGTCGGTACATATACTTGTTTACTTAAGATCGAAATTAAAGAATTAAAATTTCTGTATCCAACTGTGCCATGTTTTTAAGCTGATTATAAATAGTGCCGAATTATCCTATAGATAAATAAAACGAGAACATTTTGCAGGCCCACCCCCAGTGTATAAATATGCCATTTTCCCCACCTGGGTAGTATGACTTTTAATAATCTTTCCAGATGTACATTTGAGGAAGAGCAATACTGTGCTGTTTTAATTTGCATTTGTTTTTACCACATTAATACATTTCCCCCCATTTCAAGGCCATCAGCATCTCTTCTTTAGTTAATTAATTTTTTGTGTGTCCTCAAAAAAATTTTGTGTTCCGATTTTTGGTTATAGGTTCTATATTTTCTTATGGATTTGTAAAAGCTCTTTAGTGGCGAATGTTTTCTCTAGTTTGGCCTTTCTCTTTCCACGTCTGTAATGTTGATTTTTATCTTCCAGGAGTCTTACATTCATAACATGATCAAATCCATCAATCTTTTCCTTTATGTTTTATACCTTGGGTTTAATCCTTAGAAAGCTTCCCTTATCCCCAAAGGTTAGAAATATTTGACTCTATTTTTTACCTAAAACATTTATGTGTTCATTTCTATTATCTATAGTAATTTTTACATTCAACATTTAGTACCAAAATGTTAACTAAATCCAGTAGTTTTGACTCATTTATCCTTCCAATATCAATGAGTTATAGAACAATTGTGTGTCACTCATGGAAATTAAAGAAAGGTCTCATTCATAGTCTTGGTTTTAAAAAATCACCTTGGCACAGGTGATTTCTGAGTGAGAGAAATCTTGGCCAGGCAGAATTTCCTATGTGTGGTAACCCTTTGGAGGAAATTAAGCTGAGATCTGTACTATTTCTAACATACTGCTTTCTTGGACATCTCAGCCATGAAATCTGGACCAACAGAATTCTCTCTGTGAGATTGAACAAACGGAAAAAGGACTCAGTAATTCATTATGATAGTGATGATGAAAAAAAAGATAATAATAAACCCTATGGCCTCATACTACTGTAAATGTATGAACATACCTTATCTTATTTAATCCTCAGAGGAGCTCTAGGATAGGGCTTTGTTGTTCCCATTAAACCAATGCTCAGAGGGTTTAGGGCAGTGTTTTCAACCCTTTTTATCTCATGGCATATTTGAACCTATAGTTAAACCCAACTTCCATGGCACTCTTAAAATTATGGCGATTAAAAAAACAAAAGAATATACTCACTGTGGTTTGAACTTATTTCAAAAATAATTAATTAACAATCTTTAAAAATTTCTGAGGCACACCTAAGATTCTCTCGCGGCACACGGGTGTGCCACAGCACACCAGCTGAAAATCACTGGTTAAGTTGTATTGCCTTTCAAGCACCAGAAGTGGGACTCAAACCCAGGTTTTCCTGGTTCAGACACCGGTCCTGCCATTCCAGGCTATTACTGTCTTAAAACAGGGAGACTAGCCTGAGAATTCAGAGAAAATATCTTCCAGTGAAAAAGTTATGCAGAAGTAAGGGAAATATTTTTTTTTCACTCTAATTTGTATTCCTGGTGAGAACTGGGAGAATGTTGCTTTAATATGACAGGAGCTGGTTGCCATGAGAAAGAGTCACACGAAACAAGAAAGAGTTCTTGGACAAGAAACACATGACTTACAACTAATGAAACTCAATAGAGACAGGAAATAGCTGATTTGGCACTGCCCAAAATGGAATTAGTGCAATAGAAGATGGACTGCCAGAATGCTCTGAGAATTCAGAAGGAAAAAGTATGAAATGTAATGAAAGGAAAAGAAACATGGATTTTTTTTCCAAAATATTCAAATATGTAATAGAATTTCCAGACCAGATGATGAAGAAATAAGCATAAAAATAGAGAAGAATATTTTGCAGAGATGAAGGCCCCAAATCAAAATAATATACCAAGCACTAGAAAATATTACAGCAGGTAAACAAACAAACAAACAAAATAACCGTAGGTGTATCTTGGTTAAACTTCTGAATTTCAAAGATGGATATAAGTATATACATAAGTACTAAATAGAAAACAGAAATTTGTCTCCAGAATAGAAAAGCTGATATTATCCTTATGCTTTGCATCTGTGGAGTCAATGCCGGTAAACTTTGGAGCAACATTACAAAGTTCCCACAGAAATAGGTTGCAAATCAAAGGTAACCCAGAAATGACCACATACTCACAAACAAGGATGAGAAAAGGTCATTTTCTGAAACTGGAAAGGTTTACCAACTAGTCATCCTTTCTGAAAAGAAAATATTACTCAAAAAATGATTGTTCTACTTAGTAAAGTGTCTCAAGAATGGAAGAAAAAGTACCCAATGTACTCACTCTTATTATGAAACTAATGTAGGACCTTCACATGAAAGCCATAACCCAGTTACAACCTAAGAATAGGGAGAAGGGGGAAAGGGAGGGGAGGGAGGGAGGAGGTAGGTGGAGGAAGGGGGATTAATGGGATTACACCTGCGGTGCATCTTACAAGGGTATATGTGAATCTTAGTAAATGTGGAATGTAAAGGTCTTAGCAAAATAACTAAGAAAATGCCAGGAAAGCTATGTTAACTAGTGTGATGAAAATGTGTCAAACGGTCTATGAACCAAGTGTATGGTGCCCCATCATCATACTAATGTACACAGCTATGATTTAATAAAAAAAAATTAAAAAAAATGATTGTTCTAAAAGAAATTAAAATAAAAAATAAGAGAGAGAAATTTCTTCATGACCTTGTGGTAGACAATGATTCCTTAAATATGACACCAAAAACTCTAATCACAAAGGAAAATTGATGACTTTGGTTCATCAAAGGATGCCATTGAGAGAATGAAAAAGCAATCCTCAGATGGAGAAAAGTTATTTGCAATACACATAAAATGTGGAAGAACTCAACTCCAGAAATATAAAGAATCCTACAAATTAATAGGAAAAAGGAAAATGGACAAGAGACTTGAGTAGGCACCTTACCACGGTGACTATCCAAATGGCCAAAGGATATATGAAAAGTTATTCAATCTTATTAATCATCCAATATGTGCCAATTGTTATTATAATGAAATGTCCACAGAATGGCTACAATTGAAAGAGACTGGCTAACCCAGTGTTGGTAGGGGTCCAGAGCAAGTGCAACTCTCATACATTTTGGTGGGAAGGAAATCAGTACAAGTGCTTTTCTGGTTTTTGAGGTTTTTGGAATAAAATCTTAATTCATTTTTCTTTCTGATAATATTGACAAACACTTTGGAGAACTATTTTGCAGCATCTGCTAAAATTAATCAGTATGCATACTTCATGACTCAGCAATTTCACATGTTCAACAAAAATGGATACATATTTGCAATAAAAGGCCAGTGCTAGGATGTATGTATTGTCAGTATTTGTAACAGTCAAAAGTTGAAAACAGTTGAAATGTCCATCATTGATAACATGAATAAATAAAAAATGATGGTGCAGTCACACAGTGGACTACCATACAGCAAGGAAAATTAATTCTTTCCTGCTTTACCCAACAGTGGATGAAAATATGGATGAATCTCACAGAGAAGGCTGCGCAAAAAAAAAAATCCCACATTCAGAAGAGTGCACACTATGTGGTTTCATTTGCATAAAGTTTTCAAACAAGCAAAACAAATCAGTGATAAGAGCTTACCTTATAGAAGATAGAAGTCAGAATAGACCTTACCTTGGGGATGTGGCAAAAGATTATGGTAGGGTACAGCGTCTATGGTTCTGGTAATAGAAATTGTCCTATTTCTTGATTTAAGTGATGGTTACATTGAGTATATTCATTTTGCAAAATGTCATCTAGCTCTACACTTGTGATTTTTTATCTTTTGTGTATGCATATTTCAAAAATTACTGTTTATATATAAATTAATAAACATAAATACTTGTAAAATATAAAGCAGTCGTCCAACTTATTGTTTATATCAAAGAGGAAATCAAGAATGTAATTACAGAATAGATAGGAAATATATTACAATGGGAGCATTGTATACAAACCCACAGTTTTATTTCAAAATTGTACTCAGAAGAAAATTCATAGAAAACATTTTCAACACTATCAGGGAAAAAGAAATGAATTAAGCTTTTATCTAAAGAAGCTCAAAAAGCAGAAAAATATCAAATCACTACCAGAAACATAGAGAAATAAATTAATAAAAGTAGTAGAAGAATATGAATAAGAAAGAAAGATAAAATGTATTAATAAATAGAAAAAATACTCTTTGGATAAAGCAGTAAAAGATAAAGATAAAATGTATTAATAAATAGAAAAAATACTCTTTGGATAAAACAGTAAAAGAAACAAATACATGACCAGCCCAAGAGTGAAAAACATCCATATACAACATTAAAAATGAGAAAAGGTTGTAGATTCAGATCTCAATCTGCAAACTCGGGACTATCTGCTATTTTGAGATCCAGTCTGTGGAGTAGCAGCAACTTAGTTTTAGGCATTTGAGAGTTATCTGCTTTTTCTTAGGTCAGGATTCAGTTTTCATGGGGATAGAATGTGCCACGGGTACCAGGCCTAGTGGGTGGAGCCGTCTGAGGCAGTTGAGCTTCTGGTCTGGGTTATCATACTTATTTGCCATTATCTGCTCAGAAGCCTGTGCCTATCCGATTTCTGGACGTCAGTTTATGTAGATCACTGTTAAGAGTACCTTCACTGCAGACCACAAGCCTTTTGGCAGGTCTCTCTCTCTCTTCCATCTAACTCCAATTCATGCCCCTACAAGTGCTCAAGCAATTCTACACCTTCTATGCCCTTCTAGGTGACAGGCAACTCATTTACACTGTCCAAGAAACTCCAGCAGATGTACTTTCTCAGGTGGCCAGAAACTGCCGTGGTTGAACAGACCTCTGCAGGTGGCTGGGATCTGTCTGTCTGCCTGGATCTCACAGAGCCCTTTTCTTTCTGACAGTCGGTACCTTGCTGTCATGCTAACCTTAGACACCTTTCCTTCCCTTAGGGAATTTGGTGGTGCAAATTTCATGGGTGCCTGGGGCAAGTGGGGAAAATACATAGGAAGGAGAGGAGGGAAGGAATTTCTTTGTTGGTTGATGATTAAAATGTCAGAGGCAGAGGTCAGGAAGATAATTTTAAGAAAACATGATGTACCTGTGTAAAGATCAAATCTTTAGTGGGTGTATACTGCTGGGCAGGTGCTGTGGCAGAGGCAGGGATATAGAGGTAAATACAGATAAGAATTTCTCTCAAATACTCCTCTCTCTTTTTCTTACCCCACTTCTTCTATTCTCCCAATTTCTAAGTCCTTTTGTTTTTCTTACTACCCCCTGGATACCACTGAATCTGCCCATCTTCCTCCACCTCTGTGGTCACCCTTCTGGTCTTCTGTCTGGATGTCACAGGAGCTCTCCCCACTCTAACCCCCTACCTTAGCTGTGCCACAATCTTCTGTTCCAACTGTTCTGCAATTCTTCCAGGATTTTGCCATGCACCTTATCTCTTTCACCTGTGAATTTCCTTTGGTAGGAATACTATCACCTCCTCATCTTGGAAGCACCCAACTCAGTGTCTACAAAGGCTTCCCCAGTCCCTTCCCTAAATATGTTGCTGCCTCCACTTGTATATACTAATATCACCCTGTATTTCTTATACCATGGTCTCTATCACTTTTTATTGAAACACAAATAGGAAGAACTAACATTACTGGGCATTTACTATGTGCCAGGTACTGGACAAAGTCTTTGGAAATATTATTTGCTAGCCTGTTGAACCTGGACACAGCTTTGAGAGATAGGTACTACATGTATTGTTCACTCCATTTTTCCAAAGGGAAAATTGAGGCTTAGAACAATTTTTTAAATTTGTCTTAAATTGTGTAAGTGGTAGAGATAGGATTCTAACTGAGGTCTTTCTCATCCCTAAGCTCTTGCTCTCTCTCCCGCTCATTCATTGACTGCGCATCAAGCTGAGGACGCCCTCAAAACCACACTCCATCCAGGCAGTGGTGACTCCTCTGGATGTCACCTGCGGAGAGGTTACTGGGAGGGGTTCCCTCTGCAGCCCTGTGGCTAGGTAGAAACACCTTGGCCCTGCCCGAGCTGTAAGCTCCAGCAGATGGTACGATATCTCCTCTGTATACTTCATCTCCATACTGCTATGTGCCCTCACTGCTGGTCCAAACTCTCACTGCTCCCTTCCCTCCACACTTGCTTTCTGGGATTAATCAATGTTCTCGCATCCACAGCCTCTGGAATTTGATCTCATCTGTTCTGCAACATTCTCAAGTGTAGGTTTTCCTATTTTCTCCCACCCACATTCCTTGGGTTTTGGCATTGGGGTTGAAATCCTCCATACTCCCATTCCTACTTCCATGCTATTATTAACCCACCTTCATGCAGGAGCTCCGGCTTATCAGAGGCTCCTGCTAGGGGGTTGGGGGCTCTACCACTGTCCCTCCTTCCTTCCCGTTGTCATCTTCATACTTCCTGGTTATTTCTCCTCGTTCATCAACAGGTTTTGCACTCGGCTTGACCTACTTCTGCACCCCCGTGTCCTGCTGTCATTTTGAATTATGCGATGTCTACATGGCTGGGTCACCCAGCCTTTCACACTGTCCACCTCAATGATTTTGACATTTGCTTCACTTCAGCTACTTATCCTCAAAGAACCCCTTGGTATTCATGTGGAGCTTCCAACTACAGAAACTTAAATTCAAACATGTTTCTCTTGGAGTGACCTCCTAGCATGAAAATATCTCTGATTACTCTCCACCACACCCATAGAGTGTTGGGGAGGCAAGACAGCCCGTGGCAAGAATCAGGCACACTCGTGTTCAAATCCTGCCTCTACCATTTTCTGGATGCTCTTGGGAAAATCATTTAACATTCCTCATCTAAAAGTAATGGAGATAATAGTAGAATCTAACTCTCAGAGTTTAGGGTTCAATAAGAAAGTATATGTAGAATGTGCTTATTTGGAATCATGCAAATACAGTAGTAGACTTTAAATGAACGGTACTAACCTAAGACAGTGCCTTGTGACAAGTCTTCTGTGCTAGAGTATTCTGTTTTGGAGAATGTTTTTATTATTATAGGGAGTTCTTTCTTTAGTGACTTCTCTCGATTTACATAGGTGTCGTGAAGACAGATGTCCCCAAGCCCAAGATGAATGTAGCTGCTTCTCCAAATACCTCCTGATGATCTAGGGAAAGCTGAAGAAGGGTAGATCCATTTGTATTAATATGTGGATCCCAGAGGTTTTGAAGAGGAAAGAGACCAAGAGGTCAAGCCCTTGGCTTCAAATTTAAGATTCAAGTGACCTTTCACAGTCAGGGGAAAGGAGATTATATCTAAAGAAGATGGGTATCAGGCCAGGGGCAAGGTTGCCACTTAAATTACCTTGGGGCTACAAAGAGGTACAACCAGTGGCCTAGTCCCTGCATCAAATCAGCTGAACAATTGGGGTCCACAAAAGTGGATGGGGGTTCAGTGTGCTCCCAGTGGCTCATATTTAGGGTGATTATCATCCTGATTTGCCTGGAACCATCTTGGATATTCCTATTTTCTTGGGCTCCTTTAGGATTTAGCATCTGTCCTGGACAAAAGTGTCATCGTGCTCTGGATGACAAATAATACAGTTACCCCCACTGGCTCTTGTGTGTGAACCCTTACCAGTGTGACACACGGCAGAAGCATGGGGGGCTCACAGCCTCTCCTGGACTCAGGAAGAGGAAAAAGTGCACAGAATTTAACACTCTTTTCTAGAGGGGAATGGCATTCAAAGGGCAAGTGTGCTCTCCCTGGGGAGAGTCCAAGCTCACTTGTACAGGGGGTTACTTGCCTGAGAGTGATCCCCAAGGAGTAAGACCACACCTGCTGAGAGCCTGTCAGCCTTGTGGCAGTAATTAGTGGAAAGTCCCTGGTTTCCCCTATTAGCAGCTGTGACACCAATTCTCTACCCCGAAGCCTTAGAGGTACCTCCACCCATCTCCAATAACCACTCTTAGCTGGCTATTGGACCATTCTGTAGTATCAGGAATATACTGTCTTCCAGTTCCACTACAAAAGATAAGAGCAGAAGGGCTCTCTTTCCATCAGCATTCCTTGATGTTTGGGAGTGATGTGATTTGGGGGTTGATAAAATGAACTTCCTGGCTCAGCGCTCGTAGCACAGTAGTTACCATGCCAGCCACATACAGCAAAGGTGGCAGGTTCGAACCCGGCCCGGGGCCAACTAAACAACTGCAACAAAAAAATTGCCAGGTATTTTGTGGCAGGCACCTGTAGTCCCAGCTATTTGGGAAGCCGAGGCAAGAGAATTGCTTAAGCCCAAGAGTTGGAGGTTGCTGTGAGCTGTGATGCCATTGTACTCTACAGAGGGCGACATAGTGAGACTCTATCTCTAAAGAAAAAAAAAGTGAACTTCCTGTTAATCTAGGCATGTCAAGTGCAAGACTTCCTCTCTGAGCCACTCCTGGGAAACTGTTGTTCATTTCTATTAAACCCTAACATGGGTACTCATTTACGTCATTACATCATGATGACAATATAATGGCCTTATTGGTAGTGTTGCATCAATGTTTGTTCCACTCCTAGTTTCTTGATTTTACCACTTTTTGAATGCAATCTTCACTTGTATAAATAATTATACTTTGTATATTCCGCAGTTCACTATTTCACTTCTTTAGTCATGCCCTGAGTTACTTAGTGCTGTTTTTCTGCTCTCGTATCCACTTCTGCAGCATCCTGAACTTAACTCCCCTCTCCACTGTTGTTAATGTTGTTAACCATCGTGCAGAGGACATGATCTGCAGCCAAACTTTCCAGCTCTTCCCAGGCATCTGTCCATATCATCTCATCAATTTCTCTCCCATTCTCCACAGCTCTTAATCCTGCCTTCTTCCATTTTCTTTTTTTGTTTGTTTACTTTACGGGGTTAGTTTTTTTTTTATAATAAAAAATTCTCATAGAAACTAAAGCAACACTGAAGTACATAAAGGAAAAACTGAAGTCTCCTATGCTTTCTGGCTTTTATACAATGCCTAGAAAGAAGCATCCAAGTCAAAGTTATAAAAATATATACATATGAATCTTTCCATATTTTCTTCTAGTAGTTTTTTGTTTTAATTTTTTTTTATTGTTGGGGATTCATTAAGGGTACACAGAAACAGGTTATATTGATTGATTTTGTTATATAAAGACCCTCTTATAATTGTGTCCTGCCCCCAAAAGGTGTACCATACCCCTTGCCCCCACCCCCTCCCTCCTTCCCTTTCTCAGCTCTCCCTATCCCCTATCCCCCACCATGTACTAGGACATTAATTGTCCTCATATCAGAATTGAGTCCATAGGATTCTTGTTTCTCCATTCTTGTGATGCTTTACTAAGAATAATGTGTTCCACCTCCATCCAGGTTAATACAAAAGATGTAAAGCTCCATCTTTTTTAGTGGCTGAATAGTATTCTGTGGTATACATATACCACAGCTTGTTAATCCATTCCTGGGTTGGTGGGCATTTAGGCTGTTTCCACATTTTGGTGATTGTAAATTGAGCTGCGATAAACAGTCTGGGGCAAGTGTCTCTATGGTAAAAGGATTTTTTTTTTCCTTCTGGGTAGATGCCCAGCAATGGGCCCCCTCCCATGCCTCTTCTGTCCCCATAAATGACCATCATCTCTTCATCTCACTCAAAGTATGAAATTGAAGCTGTCATCTGAGAACTACCTTTTTCATGTCCTCCCATCGCTCCTGCTTCTTCACACACTCATTTTTCTCTCCTGCCACAGCAACCAGGACTCTGCTTCCTCAAAGCAAATCAGCCTGGATCTCATTCTCTCCTACCTTCTCTCTCTTTTATACTACCTTATTCTCATTAGCTTTTACATCAGCTCCTTGTTAGCGCCTCTTGAAAACTCCTTTTTATGTTTGACTCTCTGCCACGGCCTTGTGTGTCTTCCTCCCATATTGCCATGCTTCTTGAAGTCGCAGCTGGTTTTGCTGTCTCCACTTCCTCACCTCCCTTTAATTCCTCAGTCTACACCCAACTGGCCTCACAACTGCCAACACGCTGCTCTCTCTCACCTTGGTTATCAGTCACCTCCTTGTTAGTTAGTCAAATCAACACTTTCCAGTCCTTATGTTAGTGGAACACAGTAGCATTAGATAGGGCTAAAGACTACCTCTTTCCTGAAATTTTCTCCAGCCTTGGTGATAGAAATTCCACCCTCTCTTGATTTTGTAACCACTCCCTCTCATTCTACTATACCAATATTGTAAACATTGGCATTTCTCAGCATATCCTCTTTTCTTCTCACTCCATGCATGTGCAGGTCAGAGCTCTTCCAACGATCTCAGTTAACGTCCAAGTGCTGACTACGTCTGTATCTGTTGTCTTCATACAAAGCTCCAGACCTCTCTAGTGAAGACTTTTAGCTTGAGTGTCCCACAGACACTAGACATTCAAAACCCACTTTTATTGTTTTTTCCTGCTATGTAACTCTTTCTTGTTTTCGATTTTTTATTGTGAATGGCACTGACATGTACCCAACATCCAATTCTCCCTTCCTGAAATCCAAGCCTCTTTCTCCTTCACCATCCCCATCCAATGATCAAGTCTCATCTTTTCCATTCCGTTAACATGGTCCAATACTACCTTCGTCTCTCTGTTCCATGTACCACTTTCTTAGTCAAGGCCACCATCTTCCCTTTGATGAGGTTGTTGCTATAGGCCCTTAAGGCACCACCTTCACTCTTGCTGCCCCAACCACATTATTTTTGCTTACTAAATCCAATATGTTGGGTTACTCATCATTTCTCTTTAAGTACTCGTGTCTGTAGAAGAAGGAGAACACAGTGATTTATTAAATTCATTTATAAAAATGTACTAGGGTGCCCTTTCCTTGTCCTTGACACTCCAATCCACACCGTCATCTTTCTAAAGGGTGAAGACTATTATAACACTTCCTTGCTTAAAACCCGTCAGTGATACTCCACTGCTTTAGAAATCAGTCCATATTCTTCAATACATCTTATGAGGTCCATCGTGGTCCAGTCCACACTTGCTTTCTCTTATGGATTGAATTGTGTTCCCTCAGAATTTATATTAATATATTGAAGTCCTAACTCTCAGCACCTCCGAATGTGAACCTGCTTAGAGATCAGACTTTTACAAAAGTAATCAAGTTAACATGAGGTTGTTAGGATGGGCCTTAATCCAAGATAACTGGAGTCCTTAAAAAAGGGGGAAATTTGGACACAGAGACAGACATGTGCAAAGGATCACATGATGCAGAGATACAGGCAGGATGCCTGTGGACACAAATCTGGCCATCTGCAAGCCAAGGAGAGAGCAGCCAACCCTGCTGGTGCCTTGAATACATGCTTCTAGCCTCCAGTACAGGGAGGCTATACATTTCTGGTGCTTAATCCACCCCACATGTGGTACCTTCTTACGACAGCACTAGCAGATTAACACAACTCCCAACTTCTTTTCTTTTTTTTTTTTTTTATTGTTGGGGATTCATTGAGGGTACAATAAGCCAGGTTACACTGATTGCAATTGTTAGGTAAAGTCCCTCTTGCAATCATATCTTGCCCCCATAAAGTGTGACACACACCAAGGCCCCACCCCCCTCCCTCCGTCCCTCTTTCTGTTCCCCCCTCATAACCTTAATTGTCATTAATTGTCCTCATATCAAAATTGAGTACATAGGATTCATGCTTCTCCATTCTTGTGAGGCTTTACTAAGAATAATGTCTTCCACTTCCATCCAGGTTAATACAAAGGATGTAAAGTCTCCATTTTTTTTAATGGCTGAATAGTATTCCATGGTATACATATACCACAGCTTGTTAATCCATTCCTGGGATGGTGGGCATTTAGGCTGTTTCCACATTTTGGCGATTGTAAATTGAGCTGCAATAAACAGTCTAGTACAAGTGTCCTTATGATAAAAGGATTTTTTCCTTCTGGGCAGATGCCCAGTAATGGGATTGCAGGATCAAATGGGAGGTCTAGCTTGAGTGCTTTGAGGGTTCTCCATACTTCCTTCCAGAAACCTTGTACTAGTTTGCAGTCCCACCAGCAGTGTAAAAGCGTTCCCTTCTCTCCATATCCACGCCAGCATCTGCAGTTTTGAGATTTTGTGATGTGGGCCATTCTCACTGGGGTTAGATGATATCTCAGGGTGGTTTTTTTTTTTTTCTTTTTTTTTTTTATTGTTGGGGATTCATTGAGGGTACAATAAGCCAGTTACACTGATTGCAATTGTTAGGTAAAGTCCCTCTTGCAATCATGTCTTGCCCCCATAAAGTGTGACACACACTAAGGCCCCACCCCACTCCCTCCCTCTCTCTTTCTGCTTCCCCCCCCCATAACCTTAATTGTCATTAATTGTCCTCATATCAAGATTGAGTACATAGGATTCATGCTTCTCCATTCTTGTGATGCTTTACTAAGAATAATGTCTTCCACTTCCATCCAGGTTAATACGAAGGATGTAAAGTCTCCATTTTTTTTAATGGCTGAATAGTATTCCATGGTATACATATACCACAGCTTGTTAATCCATTCCTGGGTTGGTGGGCATTTAGGCTGTTTCCACATTTTGGCGATTGTAAATTGAGCTGCAATAAACAGTCTAGTACAAGTGTCCTTATGATAAAAGGATTTTTTTCCTTCTGGGTAGATGCCCAGTAATGGGATTGCAGGATCGAATGGGAGGTCTAGGTTGAGTGCTTTGAGGTTTCTCCATACTTCCTTCCAGAAAGGTTGTACTAGTTTGCAGTCCCACCAGCAGTGTAAAAGTGTTCCCTTCTCTCCACATCCACGCCAGCATCTGCAGTTTTGAGATTTTGTGATGTGGGCCATTCTCTCTGGGGTTAGATGATATCTCAGGGATGTTTTGATTTGCATTTCTCTAATATATAGAGATGATGAACATTTTTTCATGTGTTTGTTAGCCATTCATCTGCCATCTTAGAGAAAGTTCTATTCATGTCTCTTGCCCATTGATATATGAGATTGTTGGCTTTTTTCATGTGGATTAATTTGAGTTCTCTATAGATCCTAGTTATCAAGCTTTTGTCTGATTGAAAATATGCGAATATCCTTTCCCATTGTGTAGGTTGTCTCTGCTTTGGTTATTGTCTCCTTAGCTGTACAGAAGCTTTTCAGTTTAATGAAGTCCCATTTGTTTATTTTTGTTGTTGTTGCAATTGCCATGGCAGTCTTCTTCATGAAGTTTATCCCCAGGCCAATATCTTCCAGTGTTTTTCCTATGCTTTCTTGGAGGATTTTTATTGTTTCATGCCTTAAATTTAAGTCCTTTATCCATTTTGAATCAATTTTTGTGAGTGGGAAAGGTGTGGGTCCAGTTTCCGTCTTTTACATGTAGACATCCAGTTCTCCCAACACCATTTATTGAATAGGGAGTCTTTCCCCCAAGGTATGTTCTTGTTTGGTTTATCGAAGATTAGGTGGTTGTAAGATGTTAGTTTCATTTCTTGGTTTTCAATTCTATTCCAAGTGTCTATGTCTCTGTTTTTGTGCCAGTACCATGCTGTCTTGACCACTATGGCTTTGTAGTACAGACTAAGATCTGGTATGCTGATGACCCCAGCTTTATTTTTGTTACTAAGAACTGCCTTAGCTATACGGGGTTTTTTCCAGTTCCAACCAAAACGCAGAATCATGTTTTCCAAATCTTGAAATTACGATGTTGGTATTTTGATAGGAATGGCATTGAATAGGTAGATTGCTTTGGGAAGTATGGACATTTTAACAATGTTGATTCTTCCCATCCATGAGCATGGTATGTTCTTCCATTTGTTAATATCCTCAGCTATTTCCTTTCTGAGGAGTTCATAGTTTTCTTTATAGAGATCCTTCACCTCCTTTGTAAGGTATATTCCTAGTTATTTCATTTTCTTTGAAACTATGGTGAAGGGAGTTGTGTCCTTAATTAGCTTCTCATCTTGACTGTTATTGGTGTATACAAAGGCTACTGACTTGTGGACATTGATTTTATATCCTGAAACGTTACTGTATTTTTTGATGACTTCTAGGAGTCTTGTCGTTGAGTCTTTGGGGTTCTCTAAGTATAAGATCATGTTGTCAGCAAAGAGGGAGAGTTTGACCTCCTCTGTTCCCATTTGGATTCCCTTTATTTCCTTGTCTTGCCTAATTGTATTGGCTAGAACTTCCAGCATTATGTTGAATAGTAAAGGTGACAGAGGATAACCTTGTCTGGTTCCAGTTCTAAGAGGAAAAGCTTTCAGTTTTACTCCATTCAGTAAAATATTAGCTGTGGGTTTGTTATAGATAGCTTCAATCAGTTTTAGAAATGTGCCACCTTTGCCTATACTCTTCAGTGTTCTAATTAGAAAAGGGTGCTGGATTTTACCAAATGCTTTTTCTGCATCTATTGAGAGGATCATGTGATCTTTATTTTTGTCTCTGTTAATATGGTGGATAACGTTTATGGACTTGCGTATGTTAAACCAGCCTTGCATCCCTGGGATGAAGCCTACTTGATCATGATGAATGACTTTTTTGATGATAAGCTGTAATCTATTGGCTAGGATTTTGTTGAGAATTTTTGCATCTATATTCATGAGTGAGATTGGTCTGAAATTCTCCTTTTTGTTTGGGTCTTTTCCTGGTTTTGGTATCAGGGTGATGTTTGCTTCATAGAATGTGTTGGGGAAGATTCCTTCTTCCTCAAGTTTTTGGAATAATTTCTGCAGTACAGGAATAAGCTCTTCCTTGAAGGTTTGATAGAATTCTGGAGTGAAGCCATCTGGACCAGGGCATTTTTTGGTTGGAAGATTTTTTATTGTTTCTTTGATCTCAGTGCTTGAAATTGGTCTGTTCAGGAGCTCTATTTCTTCCTGGCTGAGTCTAGGGAGAGGGTGTGATTCCAAATATTGATCCATTTCCTTCACATTGTCAAATTTCTGGGCATAGAGTTTCTGGTAGTATTCAGAGATGATCTCTTGTATCTCTGTGGGATCAGTTGTCATTTCCCCTTTATCATTTCTGATTGAGGTTACTAGAGATTTTACTTTTCTGTTCCTTGTTAGTCTGGCCAATGGTTTATCTATTTTATTTATTTTTTCAAAAAATCAACTCCTTGTTTCTTTAATTTTCTGAATGACTCTTTTGTTTTCAATTTCATTGATCTCTGATTTGATTTTGGATATTTCTTTTCTTCTACTGAGTTTAGGCTTAGATTGTTGTTCTTTTTCCAATTCTATAAGATCACTTGTGAGATTGTTGATGCGCTCTCTTTCTGTTTTTCGAATGTAGGCATCTAAAGTGATGAATTTTCCTCTCAAAACTGCTTTTGCTGTATCCCACAGGTTTTGGTAGCTTGTGTCTTCATTGTTGTTATGCTCAAGGAAGTTAATGATTTCCTGTTTTATTTCTTCCTGCACCCATCTGTTATTCAACAGAAGATTGTTTAATTTCCATGCCTTTGGGTGGGGTCGAGCATTTTTGTTAGAGTTGAGTTTCACCTTTAGTGCCTTATGGTCTGAGAAGATACAAGGTAAAATTTCAATTCTTTTGATTCTGTTGATTTTTGTTTTGTGTCTCAGGATATGATCAATTTTGGAGAATGTTCCATGGGGTGATGAGAAGAATGTATATTCTTTATCTTTGGGGTGGAGTGTTCTATATGAGTCTATCAAGCAGAGTTGTTCTAGGGTCTCATTTACATCTCTTATATCTTTGTTTAATTTCTGTTTAGAGGATCTGTCCAGCTCTGTAAGAGGAGTGTTAAAGTCCCCTGTTATTATGGTATTATCAGATATCATATTGCTCAGACTGAGTAAGATCTGTTTCAAGAATCTGGGAGCATTTAAATTGGGTGCATAAATATTTAGAATTGAAATGTCTTCTTGTTGTATTTTTCCCTTGACCAATATAAAGTGACCATCTTTGTCTTTTTTGACTTTAGTTGCTTTAAATCCACATGTATCTGAAAATAAGATTGCAACTCCTCTTTTCTTCTGAATTCCATTTGCCTGAAAAATTGTCTTCCAACCCTTGACTCGGAGCTTTAATTTGTCTTTTGAAGCCAGGTGTGTTTCTTGCAGACAGCAAATGGATGGCTTGTGTTTTTAAATCCAGTCAGCCAATCTATGTCTCTTCAGTGGGGAATTCAAGCCATTAACATTTATTGAGATAATTGATAAGTGTGGTAGTATTGTATTCGTCTTATTTTGTGAGAGTCCATTGCTTAGTTTTATCTTTTGGATCAGCGTGGAGGTTAGGTTCTGTCCTTTAATTTCTGAGTTTTTACTTTGCTGCTGATCCATTGTGGTGGTCAGTGTGCAGAACAGGTTGAAGTATTTCCTGTAGAGCTGGTCTTATTGTGGCGAATTTCCTCAGTGTTTGTATATCCATAAATGATTTGATTTCTCCATCAATTTTGAAGCTTAGCTTAGCAGGGGACAGAATTCTGGGCTGGAAATTGTTCTGTTTAAGTAGATTAAAGGTAGATGACCATTGTCTCCTTGCTTGGAAAGTTTCATTAGAGAAGTCTGCAGTCACTCTGATGGTTTTGCCCCTGTAGGTCAACTGGCGCTTACTCCTGGCAGCTTGCAGAATCTTTTCTTTTGTCTTGACTTTGGACAGGTTCATCACAATGTGTTTGGAGAAGCTCGGTTAGAGTTGAGGCAACCTGGGGTCCAATATCCCTCTGAAAGCAGTGTGTCAGAATCTTTGGTGATATTTGGGAAATTTTCTTTTATAATATTCTCTAGTATGGCTTCCATTCCTCTGGGGCATTCTTCTTCCCCTTCTGGAATTCCTATAACTCATATGTTGGAACGCTTCATAAAGTCCCATAATTCTGACAGTGAACGTTCTGCTTTCTCTCTCTTCTTTTCTGCCTCTTTTACTATCTGACTTATCTCAAGAACTTTGTCTTCTACCTCTGAAATTCTTTCTTCTGCATGGTCTAACCGGTTGCTGATACTTTCCATTGCATCTTTACGTTCCCTAATTGACTGTTTCAGTTCCTTCAGCTCTGCTATATCTTTTTTATATTCTTCATGTCATTCATGTCTTATTTTATTTTGTTTTTGGATTTCCTTTTGGTTATTTTCTACTTTATTAGCAGTTTCCTTCATTGTTTCCATCATTTCTTTCATTGTTTTCAACATGTGTATTCTAAATTCCCTCTCTGTCATTCCTAACATTTCTTTATGGGTGGAATCCTCTGCAGTAGCTACCTCATGGTCCCTTGGTGGGGTTGTTCTGGACTGGTTCTTCATGTTGCCTGGAGTTTTCTGCTGATTCTTCCTCATGAGTGATTTCTTTTACCTGTTTCCTTGCCCTAATTTTCCTTTCACTTCCTCTTGCTCTTTAAGTTCTCGTGCCTGTGGACTAAGGGTTACAGGACCAGAAGGGAGAGAAGGTTGAAGAGCAAAAATGGGATGAAAGAAAGGAGGACCAAATGATAAGAAAAAAAAAAGAAAAATTTAGAAAGGAGAGGAGGTGGGTAAAAGGAATATTGACAAAAGAAGAGAGGCACAGAAAGAGGTAGACAGAGCAATATAGGTGTACAGTGGGGTACTTTGATACAACCTTAAAAAAAAAAACCACCTTCTGGGGGTGCCCATTTGGGTGCTTCCCTTGAGGTCAGCAGCTCTTTGCTAACCTGATCAGACACAGTACCCCACCTCCACCCAGTAGAGAGGAAAGACAGAAATGCTATAAATCAAACCAAAACAAGCAAACAGAAAACTTTACGGGATAAAATTGGGTGGAAAACCAAATAATAGCAGTAGAAACACTAGCGAAAATGAAGTTCTAGTTAGTGAAAAAGGCAGCAATGGGAAATTATAATTAAACTAGAAAAATTGAGAAAGAAAAAGGATCTGTATGGAAAAGGTTAAAATTAAGAAAAAAAACAACAGCATCAAAATAAACAAAAAAATACAACCAAACCAAAAAAAAAAAAAAAACACGACCAAAAACAAAGCAGTATGTATATGTTATTGAATATTGTCTGGGCAACACATGGTCTTCTGGGGTATGAGATATTAATCACAGTTCTGATACGACTGGAGGCTGCTGATTTCTCAATCCCCAGCAGGTAGATACCCTAAATCTCTCTTCAGCCCACTTAAAAGGCACTTTGAACTTGTAAACTTGCTGAGCAGAAGCTTTCTCAGGGAAGTGCTTGTCGCTGGAATCACTGCTGAAGTGGCTATCCACTTACCCAGTGTGCCAAAACCAGTCTCACTCTGCCCCTGAGGGTTAGGGCTGCAAGGTGGCTCAGACCCCAACCTTAGGCTACTCGGTGGCTGGGTTACCAGCTCCCACCTGATTCTAGCTCTGCGACCCTGAGTGCAGAGCTTGCGGGGGCAGATCGCTCACAATGGCTCCCTGTGACGCACAGCCAAACACTATTAGCTCCGTCTGGCTCAGCGGCTCAGACTGGGGCCCTAGACAATGACCAAAGTTCTCCGCACTCCTGCTCAGGCTCTCCCCAAGGCAGTTCAACTGAGTGCCAAGTCCAAAGATACCAAAACAGTTCACAGGTAAGGCCTTTCCGATTTGCAGTCTCGCTGCTACTGAACTTACAGTTGCGGGCGGGTTTAGATGGATTGAACACACGCGACCACTTGCCGTTTTTCCACTGTTTTGGTCCTCCTCTTGGGGTCCAGAAGTCTCTTGCTGACTCCCTGTATCCTCACAGGGGTGATGATAGGCAGATCCCACCAGCCAGAGATGCCTGGAGTCCCATCTCCCCAGACTCACAGTGCCCAGATGCAAGGAAGCTGTTACTTGGCCACCATCTTGCTCCACCCCCCAACTTCTTTTCTTTCCTACATTTCCACCCCAACACCCCTCCCCGTTTTTTCTACTCCCTAGCTATCCTGAACTTCTTAAGTTCCTTGAAGGCCTTTGCAGAGATTGTCTTGGCCTAGAATGCCCTTTTCCTTAATTGTTTGCCTGCCCAACTCTAATCTCATTAATATCTTGGCTCAGTGGACTCCTTCTCAGAAGATTTCTTCCTGACCACCCCATCCCCCTTCCACCCCCAAGACTTTGGCAAGTCCTTTCTGGTAGCACAGAGCTTGCATTTTCCAGACTATGCAAAATTCCCTGTGTGCTTGTCTCCTCACTAGATGGAAAACTTCTTGAAAGCAGAGATAATGTAGCAGAAATCTACTGTTTCTATGTCCATCTCCTCATTTGTAACAGTACTCCAATTTTCCCTTAGAAATTTGCACTTTCCCCATTCCCGTTTTTTTTTTTTTTTTTTTTGGTGGGGGGACAGAGCATAATCTTACTCTGTCACCCTGGGTAGAGCACCATGGTGTCATCACAGCTCACAGCAACCTCAAACTCTTGTGCTCAAGTGATCCACCCGCCTCAGCTTCCTGAGTAGCTGGAACTACAGGTGCCCACTACAACACCCCGCTAGTTTTTTGAATTTTTAAAATAGAGACCAACTCTTGCTCAGGTTGGTCTCGAATTCCTGAGCTGAAGCAATCCCCTGCCTTGGCCTCCCAGAGTGTTAGGATTATAGGCATGAGCCATGCAATCAGCCCATTGTCAGTTCTGGATAATGAAATGACCCTACTCCACAGCTCAGGGCTGAGCAGAGGATCCAAGCCCTGGGAATGAATTTGTTCCTCTTTCTTACAGCCAAAGAGGTGGGTTTGGGGATAGTCATGACCTTCCCAGACCACCCAAAGCCAGCTGCAAGATTTCTGTAAAGACTCCTAGGAATGAGAAACTCTCTTGTTACTGGAACCATCATGCATAGGGCTATTGGCAACTTAGTACCTTGTTGAGTCTACATGGAGAGAGCCCACCAGGGCTTACACAGGGGAAGGCAGAACCATGGTATGGAGAAAAATTAGTTCTTGGCTAAACCAGGGATTGGGATGCCCAGTCTAGGCTCTTCCATAATACCCTGGGCCCTCTATGTGGTTTATATACTTGCCAATGAGATAATGATAGGCAGGAATAAAATTAGGAAAGAAAAGCAGATAAAACTAGGGAGCCTATTCGTATCTCATAGGCCATCTCAATGTCCGATGTATTCCATGTTATTTATTCAATGTACTCAATTGCTAAACTGATGAAAACATTGGGTTGACTAAGTTGTGAATTTGCGTGTGTGTGCATGTGTATTTTTATGGGCATATATGTGGTCTGAGACTCTGTTTTGCCAAAGTTCCCATTACATTATTAAGACTGTGTGGTGCTTAAGCTCAGGGGCTGTGGAGGGGGGCAAATCACAGTCTGACTCTTGGCTCTGCCACTTTTTCAGTTGTGTAACTTTAGGCAATGTAAGTAGCCTCTCTGAGCCTGAGTTTCTCCTTTGCAAAAATGGGGATAATAATGATACCACTTCCTGGGGCTGTTGTGAGAATAAAAGGAAATAACACATGTAAATAACACATAGCACCAGGGCATGGGTACATCATACAGCCAAGAAACAAGGTTTGCATTTCTTTTTAAAATAAACATTTTATTTAAAAATATACGCATTTTTTATTTTATTTTTTAAAAGAACACATGCCCACTTTGGTATTTTAGCCATTGCTTCTTGCCTTCCTGCTCACCCACATTTCTTTCTGGTTATGTAGAGTTGAGCAAAAGAGACCAACATGAAAACACCATTCCACAGGGTCCCACAGTGAAGGCAGGATGCTTTATCCTTTGTGTGGAAAGCACCTCTCTGTGCTTCCCCGAGGAAGGTTTTAAGCACTCAGCAGTACAACGCCCTCAGTCCTCGTGCAGGCCCCTTGGAAAGGAACTCCAGGCAGTGTAGGTTCAGTTCCTTTGGAAAACATAACGATAGCTTCCAGAATCCTAATCTTCATACTCCCTTTTCCCACAAAAACTCAGGAGCTGTTAAACCATTTGTAAAATAACACAAGCTACCAGTGCCCACAATGGGAGCAGAGGGTTAAAATCAGCACAAGAGACAGTCAGGGAGTTGTTTGTGTTCATTCACAGGGAAAATCACCAAATTCTAGAATCAGAAGGGAACTTCCATGTTATTGGAGCCAATGAGTCCTCTTACAATACCCCTGGCAGACAATAGTGAAATTCATCCCAGATGCCTTCCTGACTTGAAATCATAAATAATTTTAACCTAGCCAGGGTTCCTCCAGAACCAAACCCAGCTCCTTAACACAACTGGCCAGCTTTAGGCACTGTGGGACCATCTTGTTCCAGGACCTGGAGTCTGTGTGCCTATTAATATCATCTGTCTAATAAAATATCTGTACTACCCTACTGGTTTATATTAGATTTATGAAAAAACCAAGACCTCAGATTCTCTTCACTCCAAGTTTTCTCATATCTGATAGCAAACTGCACCCAGCAGTGTGGGCTTCCTGCTCTGAGGAAGGCAGCCAAGGCCTGGAGGGAAGACCAAATTAACTTCATGCTCTTTGGAGCTTTTCACTTAAGGGATGGAGGCTCACCTGAGATCCTCTCTCCCCCCTACTATGGGTTGCTTTTGCCTAGTGAGTTTGCTATGATAATTGAGGATAGGCGTAAGACAAAACATAATGTTTCTCCCTCCTTTCCTCCCTTTATTTTCAAAGGGTTTCTGTATCTCTCAACCAAAACAAATCTTCAAACTCTCACAGATGCTATAAATGGTGGGAGATAATAACACATCTCCATGGGAATGACAACTGCCATTTGACCACAGAGAAAAAAGAAAGAGTCTTAGCATGGGAGAGAGCTTTTTAGCTAAAAAGGGCCCTTCACTCTATCCTCTAAAAAAAAAAAAAAAAAAAAAAGAAAATCTTTTCTATCATAATGAAAAGGTTTCTGGTATAAGGACCGGGAGATACTTTTTGTGCTTGTTTATAGAAACTACAAGTCCCCAGTCATTTGAAATCTGAAAAGTCTGCCGAATCAATTCATATTGGAGATCTGAAGGTTTGTGTGCTCTGCCCGTGGTAGTCACCAATTAATTATCCATTGCATGAATCGATTTGGTGTAGGAGTTTTCAGCCAAACCAGAATCTGTTCCTAGAAGAGTTGACCGAATTTAAAATAAATAATATTTGGGGGAAAAAAAAAAAACCATCTTAAATGTTTGGGATAGGTTTTATTGATTCTCCCTTCCAACTTTTTCTTTAGAATGGAAATAAATGTTTTTGAAGGGCACAGGCTAATGGTTGATAGACCCTTGATGATTCAATTGGATGCTGCCTTGGTTTTTTCCTTTACTGGTACAATCTGTATGGTTAAGAACCATTTCTCATTTAAAAATTTGTGATACAGTTTTCATAATGTGACAACTTTTGCTGAACTGACAGGTTCATAGATCAGGAAGTTGGACTCTTTTATTCCTCCTCCCTCCTTTCCTTTCTTCTTCTTCTTCTCTCTCTCTCCCTCTCTCTCTTTCTTTCTCTCCCTCCTCTTAGAATGTGTGTTGTCTCAATATTGTTAGAAGTAGGGCTGCTACTAATGAGCTCTGGCTCACTAAAAGCATTTGCACAAATACGTTCTCTGACTCCCTTGATACGTACGACTCCACTGGACTATGGCAATCCTGGGAATCCCTGCAAGTCCCTCACCATGGGGGCTCCAGTGGACTTAAAAATACTGCCTGTGGTCATCTTTGGGCCCTAGGGGCATTCAAAAACTTGAATGTGGGCATCTTCATAAGTCACTATGCATCTTTTAGTCATCTGTCACTACAAAAGGGGACACAACTTAAAGTTTAAATGAATTTAAAATAAAAATCCCCAACAGGAGACAGACAAATTTACATGGATTATCTGATCTCCTGGGAGCAGCCACTTTCCATCAATTTTCTTCCAATTATCGCCACCCATTCCCAAATCTCACATCTGCGCCAAGAGGAGATGGGATGAATATGTTTTGTGGCAACTGTGGGAGGTGGAGACTGGTTGTCCAGGAATCTACTCTTTGAACTGTGCTGGGCTGCAGCAGTAGACAGGATCCCTCTTGTCTTCTGTGAACTGTGAGGTGCGTTTGTCAGTCCTGGGAAATGTCTAGAAAGATCCCAGTGAAAAGACACACTCTGGCAAAGGACAAAGGCTTTCAAACTAGGTCTAGTCTCTCAGATACAAATACCCAAAGGAAAAAAATAATTAACACTCTGACCAGGGTCTCAGAGTAGGGAAAGCATGTGATTTTGTTTTTCAAAGAAAGTAAAGGGGTTGGGGGTGGAAATAACATACAAGTAATAAAACAGGACACCTAAAAAGGGTGCTCTCCAGCAAGCTCTGCCAAGACCCCAAAAGGCCACAGCTGAGGAATGAACAAATGTATGGAATGTGTGAATAAGGTTTTCCTCCCTGTAGCTTCATCTTCAAAGAAAACCCTGATAATTTTCCCCTCTAGATTTTTGGATCTGACGACTGACATAAAAGCAAAATAAAACATTTACTGTGTGGATCAAGGAATGTAAAATGATTTTCATGTTTCTTTCATGCTCCTCTATAAGAGATTTTGCTACCATTTCAGCTGCTAATGGTGGAGTTGATCTGTCTTTTCACATCCATATTCATTGCCAAGATGAGCTTGTTCACGGTAAGCAAGTGGCTGTGAGTCATCGGCTGGAGCCATTAGTCATACACAGAGAGGCAATGTGTAGTCTGGTTGATTAATCAGGAACTCGTATTGAGAAAGGCCAGAAACCATTCACAGCAGAGTTAAAGGCTTTTGGCATAGAACTCTGTGACACTGCTTTTCAGGATACGTGCACACACCTGTACACACATATGTATATATCTATACACACGTGTGTGTGTGTGTATTTTACCCACCCCCATCCCCTAGAATAAGATTTGGCAGCTTTCAGAGTAACAGTCAACAAAAACACTGTGTTCACACATTTTTACAAGTTAACAATGGAATGACTTCTAAATCTTTGGTTTATCAAAAAGAGAACTTCTAAAATCACAATATTTTTGATTATCTTCTCTATAAGTGCACAGTGAACATTTTTTTTTTTTACAAAAGAAGAAAACGGTGCCTTAGTGATTTAAATAAAAAAACAAAACAACAGCAATAGCGCCTTTCTACAGCATGCAACACTAGAAAATGGTGAATTGGAGCCACAGTGAGCCTCCCAGAAACTGTCCTGCAATTTGAGTTTTTTCCAACTCCCAGCCAGAGCACGAGAGGTAATAAGGAATACACATTATTAGATCAATGTCTTTTCTTTCCATCGCTTTCAATGTGCAATTGTGTTTTCTTTCAGAAACTCTGGTATACTCCTTCTCCTGTATATATCCTCCACATTTATCTTTATACTGTAATGATTTCCAATTTCCCCAGGGCAACAGAAACCAGTGTTTGCTTATTAGTCCAATGAGAATAGAATGATCTTTGTGACTGATGGGCCTAGTCACTGGTTTCTTCCTGAGGAAATTTGTATGACTTCTTTTCACAGCAAACTGTGCATATGGAGAATGAGTTCTCCAGAAGAAACTGGACTGTCAATATTTTGAAAAATGGCTTTATTGGGAGTATGGCAGCTTGTGAGAACCGAGAAGTCCTCCCCTTTTAATGGTGGGGCAGAAAAAGAAAGACTGTCAAAGAGGGGCAAGAATGGATTGGTATCTAGAAAGAAAAGTAGAGTGGGGAAAAAAACTGGTAATAAGAAAACAAAAACAAAACCAACAAACAAACAAACAAAAAAATCCCCCAAATTAGTTGGACCCCGTAAGTGATAATCCTGTTATAGTAACCCATGGTATTTATTCCCAGGGTATGGGGAACAATATTGTTCTCTAGTCCTGTCTGAAGGATCCCTGATGTGGTTTCCTGTGCTTACAGATATCTTTCTCTCTGCCTCTGTGGTTATCTCTGGTCTTTGAACTAAAGGGAGGTGTTTTGGAGAACCAGAGATCTCTCCTTCAGGGGCAGGAATTTTTCATGCTTCAGGGTTGTCACAGAGATGGTGGGAATGATTGGGCCACGGGTTTAAACAGAATAAAGTTCTGGGTGGAGTTCTCTGGACTAAAGGCAAGTAAGATATTTTCAGTGACCACAGAGAGTCCTGGCTACCTCCAATGGGGCTGGACCTCCCTGGCAGAGGGATGTTGAATTGAATTTGCTTCCCTGGGAATGGATCAGTTCTGTCCCTTGATTGTCTCAAGAGCTCCTTTACTGATGCTAGATCTGGTGTCTCTTTTGAAAGACAGGAAATGGAGACCCAGGCAGCAGCCTCCATACGGGTGTGTCTCCCATCACCTTTGAGGGGCTGCCTTCCCTATACTCCCAAAAGACTTTACATTTTCTTCACACAGATGTCTAGTAAATTCATGAGAAAAGCTTACAGTGTGTATCAGCTTCTGCCCCAACAATGCCTGAGAAAAAATGATGGGCTAGAAAAAAATACTTTGAAAAAGCAGTGAAAGAATTTTGGGTGGGGGTCAGCCTTAATAATCTGAGAAAGCAAATTTTTGATTGCATTGTTGAAATCATTAATAGTTACTGAATATTGGTAAATATTACATTATATATATTTTTAAAAATGACTCCTATTTTTTCTTGTTGATTGTCATGGAAGTATCCATTGCTTCTCTTTAACTTCCTTCTTCTTTTGGGTAGTAAAAACATTTATGGTTGTGTGCTTTCCCCATGGAATACCTCTTGGTCTTCCTTAGCACTGTTGGATCAGGCATTCTACCATTGCTGTAGGTGAAGGTCCATGGGAGAATTCAAATTGAGATCTGTGACATCCAGGAAATCAATGTTAAAGATGCTGGGGCCACTGGTGGTGACGGAGCTAAAGCCTGGTGTAGAACTTGGTGGCGTGAGGTCCAACCACTCCATGGTTTCCCAAGGAGACTCAGTGAAGCTCAGCTGCAGCCCACTGCTGTCCACAGAAGAGGGTGAGAACTGCGTGTGCATCGGGGACAGGGGGCCTGGGAGGATCTCATGCGCATTGAAGAGGTCTTCTGCAGCCTTCCCAGAGAACCCATCCATGATCCCGTCAAAAGGAGGCTCCTCACCCCCTATTTTCAGAAGGGCGACATCACTCACCTTTCCTAAAGGACTCTGGGAATTTAATAAGACTTCAAGGTGCTCATCACCGTCAGCAGTATAGTGGTCAAAGGGCAGCTGGCCTCCTGAAGACACTTGTTCAAAGGACGCCAAGGATTTGGGCAGGATAGCAGTTGGGCTCCGGGAAGGCCCAGGTATTTTTGGGACTTTTTGAAGACATGAATGATCCTCTCTGGCATCAGCTGGCATTTCTGTCAGTAAAACACAATGGGAATTGTTAAATCACTTCAAATTGAGCATGCCACACGATGTGGGTCTTTGTATGAGTTGCATGTAGGCACAGAAGATGGCCACACTTCCTTGGTCATTGCTTACCACCCAGTGTCATCCCTAAATGGCTGTTTATAATCAAACCCCAATTCTTCTTCCTTCCCATCTCTCCCAAACCCTTCTGTTCTGGGAATTCCACTCTGTGATTATCAAACTCTCTTCTCTGACCCCTGGCTGTCCCCCAAGGATGTTGTATCCTCCAGTACATCCCTGGTGGGGGCCTGAAAGTAAGGGGTCGTGTACGCTCCCATCACCATGTTTGGATTGTTCTCCCTCCTTCTCACAACTCCTCATTGGTTTGAGTTTTTAAGGGGCACACTGGCCCCACACCAGCCCCCAGGTCAGTCTTCATCTACTGCAAACTCTACTCCCAAGTAGAAGAAATCTACCTTAAATACTACCCCGTTTCCCAGAAAATAAGACATCCTCCGAAAATAAGACCTACTTACAGGAAAGATAAGACATCCCCTGAAAATAAGACCTAGCACATCTTTGGGAGCACACCTTAAAATAAGACACTGTAAGAAGATATTCATGTTTTTTAATGATTATGAATAAAATAATACATAGGAGGGAAGAAAAGCACTAAGACAATAGCTATTGCAAGTTCATTTATTCTGCATTAAGAAATTTTTAGATGCAAAAAGCATACAGTAAGAAACTATCTTCTGCACAAAAATATTATTCTCTTTTGTGAAAGGAGTTTCTCAAAGAGAGCAGGTAGGTTTATAACTAAATTGAAGGACAGCAATAGTAAAACCATGGTAGTACTTTAAATTAAAAAATACATAAACAAAAAGCTAACATGATAGATAATGGATTATTATAATGAATTTTTATGTTGAAGTCCTTATTCTGTTCTTTTAAAGAGGACTCCTTAAACTATAATTATTGCTGAAAACAAACAAACAAACAAAAAAAAAACCTCTGCTCCCAAGTTCATTGCCTTGTCCTCACTTCAGCTCTGCTCATTCTTTGTGCCAACAGCCTTGAAATTACCCAGTGTTTGTCCTGGCCTCTCTGTGCTTTGACTCCCCCCAACTCCAGAGCATTCCCACCTTGTCAGACAGCCCCTACATCCCTCAGAAAGCTCAGTTTCAAGCAAAATCTCCCCCTGTTTATCTATCGGCTCCCCACTACCAATGTCACATATTAAACACCCCAGGACAATCGCTCTTCAGCCACCTGGAGTCATGCCAATCCACTGCCTCTACTATTTCATAACTGTCTACAAGGCCCTTCTGAGCTTCACTTCTTTCCTCATCCAGTGTGTAGTCTTTCAGCCACCATTGCAGATACAGTCTTCAGATACCCTCAATCCCCTGGCTCTTCTCTCCTTTCACCACTCATCCCCAACAAAACCCCAACCCCGCATCGGTTTTCCCTCTGCCTGCCTGGGAGCAGTGGTACATTGCACGAAAAAAGTTAACACAACAAAACCAACTGGTTTCACTTTAGACTTATAATGTCAGGCCTGCCACTGGCATTTAAGACTGCCTCACCATCCTACCACGCTTCTCCAGAAAACTCACTCATGGTTAATTCATAACTGTCCTTTTCTTGAATCTCCCATCCTCCTCTCTTGCCCCCTTACTCTTTGCTGATCTTGCCACACCACATATTTCAGTAAAAAAATAATAACAAGGGGGTCTGACAAAAACTCTCTCATCTTCCCATCACCAAGTTTACATACATACATACACCTGTTCCTCTCCCTTTCTTGTGGGAGAGGAGTGGCAAACTCTTTTCAAGTTTTGAAATATCTGTTCACTTGCTTATTGTCTATATCGCTTACTAGACACTAAATTCCAGAAAGGTGGGGACTTTTATTGGGTGCAGCATTTGGCCTAGCACAAGGCCTGGCCACCCTTCTCAGAGTCCTTTGCTGCCTCTTTTCTGAAACTTTACATGTTATTGCGTTAAGGGTTCAGCCCTGACCTGTTTTCTTTCTTTACCTACATATCCTCCTTAGGTCATCTTACTCTAATTCTAGGCACACAGTCCGTAATGTTTCTTTAAATAAATAAATGAATAAATTAAAAGGAAACAAAAAGAACATGATAATTATTTTTTATTGCTAGTTTGAATAGCATTTGAGCATGAATGGACCACCCAGCAGAAGATCACTGACTGAATTTCATTTTGAGTAGGTAGCACAAAGCTTTCATTATTTGCTTTGTTCTTATTCCTTTTTTTTTTTTTGATTTTAAACTTTATTTTGCATGTACAAGTTTCAGATTATACAAAACATAGAAAATGGACTATTTTAAAGGCACATTAAGTAGAAAGTTATCTAACTACCCTAAAATCACATTTGTTCCCAAACTAATATTCAAAATTCATCTCTAGGCCTTTTCCTAGAATTTCCCCATCACCACAAAAGTGTCCAACTTGCACTATAAGTAACTTTTAAACTATTAGTGAGTTTAGTAATCCCTCCCACCCCGCCCCCCCACTCAGACAGATTTTAAATTTATGGTACAGGCTCTAACCAGGCTGCTGGGTTTACTGTGTCTCCATACAGGCTTTGAGTTCTTATTCTTAAAATCAAGAAGTCAGGGACATTGAGAAGAGAACAGTAGGAAAACATGGTATAGGACAAGAAACGTTCAGGGAAACGGGGATTGGACTGAAAAATGAAAACTGTTAAAATGATTAGTGAAAAATGTTCCCCAGAAAAAGGCAGTGAGAAATTATCCACTATGCCTTCTTTCATATGCTCTCAAAGTGCACAGGAAGCTCAGAGGAAACTCTACCTGTGGACTACTGGGTGCACCTGACTCACAGTACACATCTGACCCAGGCCCTAAGAGTCACTCCCTAGGGTATCACAAGGACAGTGTCCTGATGGGTGGGACACAAGACAGTCTTACCTCCACTTTCAATGAGGACATCCAAGAGTTCATCCATCTGCTGACTCCGAGTCATTTGCTATTTTTAAATGAACCAAAGGAGAACCAAGAAGTTAGAAGATGGTTACTTCTGTAGCAAATCATTAGAAGCAAAGGTGCAGAATTTTAAACTTGGTTTGAGTAAGGCTTATTTTTTAAAATTGTGGTAAAATACGTATGACTTAAAATTTGTTATCTTAACCTTATTTATTTATTTATTTATTTATTTGAGGCAGAGTCTCACTCTGTTACCCAGGCTAGATAGAGTGCCGTGTTGTAAGCTTAGCTCACAGCAACCTCAGACTCCTATGTTCAAGGGATCCTCCTGCCACAGCCTCCCAAGTAGCTGGGACTACAGGCACCTGCCACCATGCCTGGCTAATTTTTCTATTTTTAGTAGAGATAGGAGTCTCATTCTTGCTTAGGGTCATCACCAACTCCTGAATTCAATGTATCCTCCCTCCTTGACCTCCCCAAATGCTAGGATTACAGGCCTGAGCCACCACACCCAGACCATCTTAATCATTTTTTTAAATTTATTTTCTATTGTTAAATCATAGCTGTGTACATTAGTGCAATCAAGGGGTACAATGTGCTGGTTTCATATACAATACAATCTGAAATATTCCCATCAAACTGTTCAACGTAGCCTTCATGGCATTTTCTTAGTTATTGTATGTAGACATTTGTATTCTGCATTTAGTAAGTTTCGCCTATACCCATTCTAAGATGCACGGTAGGTGTGGCCCCACCCATTACCTTCCCTCCACTCTAACCTCCCCCTTCCCTTCCCCTCCCTTGGCCCTTTCCCCATAGTCTTGTGCTATATAGTTGGGTTATAGCCGTCATGTGAAGAGGGCATAAATTAAGTGGCATCAAATGCATTCACGTTGTACAAACACTACTACCATCGATCTCCAGAACTCTTTTCATTTTGCAAAATTTAAACTCTCTACCTGCTAAACAATAACTTCTCACCCTTGTTCCTCTACCCTCAGCCCCTGCAACCATCATCTTTCTGTCTCTATGAGTTTGACTACTCTAGAGTCCTCATATGAGTGAAATCCTACAGTATTTGTCCTTTTGTGACTGGCTCATTTCACTAAGAGTAATGTCCTCTAGTTTCACCTATGCTGTAGCATGTGTTGGATTTTTCATTCCTTTTAAAACTAAATAATATTCCATTGTATGGATAGACCACATTTTGTTTATGTATTAATTTGTCAACGGACTTGGGCTGTTTCTATCTTCTGGCTATACTGAATAATGCTGTTATGAATGTGGGTCTACTGGCTAAAGGTTTTTGAACTGTATTTGGTTAAACCTCAGTATTAATTTTAAGCAGGTAAATTACTGAATAAAATGATCTACTACAATAAGAGAAGGGAGAAAGAAGGCAGAATGCTTCCCAGCTCAGAGTAAGATAGACGAAGTTCCGTCACTTGAGATGTTTTCATCCCAAGGACAGGGGACCTTTATACACAGAAGATACCTTTTTCTCATTCTAAGGGACTTGCATCTGTCTCTTGCTTGCGTGCTGTGGGTGTGGCCCAATAACATGGCCCCTATTTTGTTGGTTCCTCATTGCAACAGATTGAAGAACCTGTAGACACTGGTAGAGTCTGCCTCCTCCTCACTGGCTCATCTGAGTTAGATAGAGTCTTATCTCTGGAAGTCCACTCTGCCTGGCCTCTTCCTTTTTTTTTTTTTTTTTTTGGAAACTATGATAGATCATCTGGTGAGGATACCAGGAGAAGGGATAGGAGGAACAAAGCATTACCCATCTCACAGCTCTGCCAGGTCAGACCCAATAACCTAGGCATCAATAATCAATGAGCATGAGAGTACTGATCAAAGAAAATCATACACCAGTCTAGAAGGCACAAGATGCCTGCAGGTTCTGGCAGGGTATGTAACTGAGCCAGATACAGAATGAGAAAGAGAGGTAGAAAGCAGAGCAGAGCCCAGGGAGTCAAAGTGGCAATGGATATTTTGCTCTAAGCAATTGTTGTCTGGCAGAAATGTGGCTCCCAGGTGGCCAGATTCTCTAATTTTTCAGAAACGAGAAAGCCCTCCTGATAACATCTCCTGATATTTGATATTTGAAACAGTCTTTACACCAAATGACACTTAACCATGGGCTGACTTTGCTCTGTGGGATGCCGGTATGCAGGAACTGACGGAGATGCTCTTTTCTGGGATAGCACATAGGAAGGGTCTTTAATACCTTAACCACCCTCAGACCACTTGAGGTATAAGATCATTACTCTCTTTTCCTTTTCTTACTTTTTTTTATTTTGAAACGTTCCTAATATAGACTGGGCATGGTGGCTCATGTTTATTAGCCTAGTGCTCTGAGAGGTCAGAAGTTTGAGACCAACCTGAGTAAGAGCAAGACCCTGTCTCTGCTAAAAAATAAAAAAAATTATCTGGGTGTGGGGGCAGTTGCCTATAATCCCAGCTACTTGGGAGGCTGAGGAGGATCCCTTGAACCCAGGAGTTTGAGGTTGCTGTGAGCTAAGCTGACACCACGCACTCTATGTAGCCTGGGCAACAGAGTGAGACTCTGTCAAGAAGAGAGAGAGAGAGAGAGAGGAAGAAAGAAAGAAAGAAAGAAGGAAGGAAGGAAGGAAGGAAGGAAGGAAGGAAGGAAGGAAGGAAGGAAGGAAGGAAGGAAGGAAGGAAGGAAGGAAGGAAGGAAGGGAGGAAAGAAAAAACCTTTCCATATGCAAATGAAAATAGAAAATACAACGAACCTCCCTGCATTCATTACCTAGCTACAACAAACACTAACATTTTGCCAGGATCATTGAATTTTGCAGCAAGAAAGAACCTGAGAAAATATACCCTGACAATAGCTTTCCTATATATGAGTATCTGTTATGTGCCTGAAAAATGTGGTAAGTGCCAGATTATCCAGAATCTTTGCTCCTGTTTGGTTAGAGAAGTTGAGTATTTACCCAATGTTAGTGGTGATGGCAGCTGGCAGGGGGCAGAGCTGGCACCAACGCTGGGCCTGTGAACCTCCTCTTGACTCCTGAAGCTTCTATGCACACCTATTTACAATCAGTGTCTAGGGGTTTGGCTCATTCTGGTGGGGAGACGCCCAACACACTGAATATCAGAATCTGCGAACTACACAAAGCTTAATAAAGTGACACAATGGCCATTTAGTCAGTCTATTCTTCTGTAAAGAAAAAAATCATGCAGTTACCTGCTTTACAGCATCTTCATAGGAGGGAGGCTGTGTTATCTCTGAAACTGTTGAACTTGACTTAGAAAAAGTTGAGGATGGAATTGAAAACTTTGGCCCCATCTTATCTGAAGAGTGTAAACCAGCCATCTGCATGGATAAAATAAATACATTATTCATTGGTCAGAACTGGTACTGCTTCTGTTTTAGAAACTACAGGCTACATTTTGGAAATATTGATCAAAGAAAAAAAAATACCCAAAGGCTTAGAAAATAACTTTCATATACTAACAGGAGCACATATCACTATGCATTTATTGCTGGTGGTATCTGAGAATGGGGACTTCACAGATCTATTTTCCCAAATAAGGTGCTCTCTCTTCTTTCAGAGAAAATAGGGAAGAGTCGAGTCCAATTCAATACAGAGAAGGTCACCAACCGAAGAATTTCCAGAGGAATCTATTCCCAAGGTCATTTCATTCCAAATTGGAATGCGGTTTGGAAATGCTGATATTGAATGTGTCTGGGTGTCCCCTCACCAGAATGAACAAATATCTGCAGAGAGTTGGAGGCATTGTTTGGGTTTCTCTTCACGAACCAGCTTTGTTTTTTGGGAGTGTAGTGACTAGTCCACTTCAGGGTCTCTGCCCTTCTTGACGTGTGGCCTGTGGCACTTATGTTCCCACTATCTTGTTTGTTTCCTGTCTGCCACCTCTTCCTTGCTCCTTAGAACTCCCTATATCCAGGGTCCTTGGAAGCCTGATTTCTTCCACCACCTGAAAAGTGCCAGCTGTTTCTCTTTCTGCAGGTACAATGCACTGTGACCCCAACTTTCTGCACTTCTCCAGTCCTGTCTAGAGATATGTGCACCTCCCTCCTTCTCTAACATTACTTTCTGACACCTTTGATTCCAAAATGCAACTTCACAGAAACTGATTTCTTGTCCATGTTATTTTGCAGAAATACCATGGCCATTTTGTCCATCATGATTTCTGGATGAATCCAGGAAATGACTCCCTGGCATACACCCTAACTCATATTTTGAGGCATTTCAAGTAGACTTGTTTCTCTTGAAAATGAAATTTAACTCCATTTTTAAAGGGAAACCTCATCATTGACTTGGGAGGCCAGGGGCCACAGAAGAGAGAGAAGGCAAAGTTAATCCCAGGTTCAAACCTTTTTGCAGGTGCCTACCTTTTGCTGTACACTTGGGCTTTTGGGACAGGAGTTGCCCCCAGTACCATGACTGCTGTCTGCCTGGGCTCCAGGAAAAGGTGGACAGAGGCTGGAAGAATGGGGAGAGAAGCTTGGAGGATGGCCATCATGAGCCCCTGAGTTCTGTAGAAAAGAAGAAGTGACAATTAAATGGCCAGCAGTAGCTTGTTTGAGTGGGACCTTTGCTAACAATTCTGGACCATGCCTTGTGTCCCTGGTGGCTTATCTTTACAGGTTCCCCCAAATTCTTTTACCAAATGAACTTACCTAAAAATCTGGCTTTGTACATATTACCTACTGGTCAAAGACTTCCAGTGGCTCCCACCTATCTACAGCACAGGGTCTGCACTTCTAACCTGGGGCAGTGTTCAAGACTTCCGGAAGCTTAAATTCTGCTGTTCCCACCATGAGCATCCCAGGACATGCCCTGCATGTTCTTCCCCCATCTTTGTTTAGGTGGAGTGTTCTTTCCTACTTCTCTACTTTTTAATGCTACACTTCTGTCAAGATCAACCCCTTCACAAAACATTTCTGAAACTTTCTATCGCTTTGTGATCAACCTGTCCCCTCTCCCCACCTACTTTGTACTTTAATGTCATAACCGTAGATCAGTCACATCATCCTCTATTGTTCTTTATCTTTTTATCATGAAAATTTTAATGTCTTCAAAGAACCTTTGCAGTATCATCCAAATTGAGAGCTTGGGTCCAGAGCTATGTCTCTAGAAGTTGCCTCAGACAGTATACCCTTAAGAAATGTTTGCCAATGATGATGAGAATCCACATAAATCCCAGTTCCTCCCATAAAGCCCCCCTCAGGAGTGGGTGCATTCATTGGACTGTATTGTTCTGGGAGGTTTGTAAAAATTTATTCTCATTACCTTTTGCCACACTTCATACTCTCAGAGTAGAGATACTCAGTCTGAAAAGGGTGTGTACTTTCTAATCAACTGATCTTGGATTGGTGTGATCCCGGGCAACTGAATGAACCTCCCTGAGTGGCAAATAAAGAATAATATATTGGTACTCACGGGGCTGTTGTGAGGACCAGTGAGATTACTAATATGCATGCGTCCTAATACTTGGAATGTGGCAGGTATCCAAGTAATGTGAGTTTTCTTCCTAGTCTTTTTCTAAAAATATAGATGTCAGAACCTTTTTATAATGTCATTTTTGTTCTCAAATGTTTCAAGGGCAAAAGGAAAAGAATCTTTTCTGATCTTTTGGTCTAGTCTTTGAATTAATACCTCTTCCAAGCCATCTCTTATGACTCCTCTCCCATTCTGCTCCAGCCACACTGGCCTTCTTTCTGATCTTTGAACTTTCTCCACAAGCTCAAACCTCAGGACCTTTGCACTTGCTATTCCTCCATTACCCTCATTCTTTCACCCCACAGGGTATTTGCCTTTACTTCTTTCTAAGTTTTGCTCAAATGCCTCCAGACGTCTATTTAAACTGGCAAACCTCCAAGCCCCTCACAGTCCCCCCTCCAGCTTTTTTTCCATAAGATGTATCATCTTCTAATAAATTTTGCTTACTGTCTGTCTTCCCATGAGAATAGGGATTTTTGTTTGGCTAGTTTGACACCAAACCCCAGAGACTTGAACAGGACCTGGACACACAGTAGGTGCTCAGGCTGGAACTGCAGAGTGAGGTTTGGTGACATTCCTTTGGCCCTCTTGAGGAATTGGTTCAGCCTATTTGGTAAGGTTTGCTCCCAAAGAGTCCTGAGAGCAATAGTCAGCAAACTACAGCCCACCAGCCAGGTCTTGCTCATTGCTTGTTTTTGTAAATGAAGTTTTATTAGAACACAGCCATGTGCATTCATTTACAAGATGTCTACAGCTGCTTTTCTGGTACAAGGGCAAAGCTAAGTAGTTGTGGCACAGATCGGAGGTGTGATCTGCCAAGCCAAACATATTTACCATCTGGCCTTTTATGGAGCAAGTTTGCTAATCCCTATCTCTGGGATGACTCTGGTCTACTGGGAAAGGCTCATGGGTCACAGTGTCCAGGAAGGGCTGCTGGGCTCTTGGTCAACTTTTCACCTTGGAAGTTCCAACATCAACTCTTAAGGAGGTTGAGAATTCATATCCCACTTTCAGAAAGAGGCATGCACCAGGCGTGACGGGAAGCATCCTTACCTGTGCAGGGCATGCCTGGCTGCTGCTGGGCGAGGGGACCGCGTGCCCTTCTCCCTGGGCCCCTGAAGACGAGGGCAGGAAGTAAGGGTTGTTGGGCGACGGGGGCAGACTGATGTGCTGTGGGCTCTTCATAACCCCGAGCGGCGAATGCTGCGGGGAGCACTGGGGACTGAGAAACGTGGAAGAAAGCACACTGGTTGGAGCCGAGGACTCCACGCAATGGGCGCCTCCACTGGGCGGGTGAGCAGCCGCGCAGGCCTGCGGGGGCGCCTCCGAGCCGTCGCTTTGTCTTTTCACAGGTGTTTGTTGGGACGCGAAGGGACAGCTGGAGACGGCCTCTTCCTGCTTGATGGGGGCAGCCAGGAAAGGCAGTGGCTTCTTCTGGGAGCAGCTGCTCCTCTTCTGCTTCTGCAGCTGCATCCGCAGCTCCTCCACCTGCCGCTGCTCCTGCTGGAGTTTCCAGGTCAGCTCGTTGATCACCTTCTGCTTCTCCACCAGCATCTTGTCCTTCTCCGAGTCCAGCCCGTCCAGCTCGGACCCCGCAGAGCCGGCGCTCAGGCTGCTCACCAGGGTCTCCTCCGCGCACACGTGCGCCGGGGACGCGCGCAGGCTGAAGGACTGGGAGGCGTCGGTGAAGGCGTCCGGCAGGGACCCGGCCACCGACAGGTCGGACGAGGCCGGGGAGATCGGGGGGCTGGAGCTGGTGCTGCCCAAGTGGTAGAAGCCATTGGACAAGGCGCTGGCGGAGGGGGAGGACTGGTAACTGGGCAGCGTGCTGGGGGTGACGGGGAACGTGACAGTCGTTATGTCCCCAAAGTTCGGCACCGGGTTGCCGGAACAGTCCTGGAAGGGCCGGAGCCGGTCCATGAGGGCCGTCTTGGTGCCGGACACCGGCAGGCCGCGGATGCGGAGCTGTTGTCTTAGTTCAGAGACCTAAGGATACAGCGACAATGTTAGTACGCTCCCTAACAACAACATTTTCTTAAAGTGTGTTTTTTAGAAGGTGAGCTCCAAAACATCACAAATGTCATTTTACGATAGCCACTTCTTTTTAATACTTGTTTTCGATTTCATCTCCTATCCCTGACATAAACTGGTTTTGCACAATTTTCACGATTCTTTTTTACTTTATCACATACCAGTCGTTGAAATGTAGAGTTGTAATACATGATAGGAGCCCCACCCCCACCCCCGTCGTGCCACGTGTCCCTATTTCTAGATGAGAGAACCGGTATCCGGGCTGGGTTTAGACACAAGCCCCGGTCACACAGGGTTCCCAGGCGCAGTGGGCGCAGGCTTCCGGCTTCCAAGGTGGCGGCCCCTCCTGCCTCCTCCGCCTGGAACCCCCGCGCACCAGCACCACTGCAGAGCCCCGAGCTCCGAAACCTGCGATTCACGTCCCAGGTGGGCTTTGAGAATGTGCATTTCTGACAAGTCCACAGGTGAAGCTCATGCTTTGAGAGCCACAGCTGCATATTAACCTGTCCGTCCTGGTTGTGACGACTGGCTAGACCCTGAGGATAACATCGTCGGTCCAAACTCTGGCCCCGTCAAGTTAATAGCTCAACAATCTCTTTTGCGCCTCTGTTTCCCGTCTGTGAAATGGAGGTAGTCATACCTACTTGACATACTTTTGTGAAGGTTAAAATGGCTTAAAATTCATAAAGCACTTGGAATGTCTGGAGAACGGCTGTGCTATGTGAGGGTTTATTATTATGTTGATTCACATGTAATTATTTTATTCCTGTCTTTTTTATAATGCTCACAAATTGGAAACTATGAATTCCACAAATATGAGAACTGGTTAGACAAAAATGATAGCAGATACAAATGATAGAATTCAGATCTATTAATACTGGTGTTATAGGTTGAGGTGGTGCCTATAATCCCAGCACTTTGGGAAGCAAAGGAGGGCGGACCAATAGAGCCCCAGGGCTGGAGGCTGCAGCAAGCTATGATTATGTCACTGCCCTCCAGCCTGGGCAACAGAGCCAGACCCTGTCTCAAAAACAAAACAAAGTATTATAAGTTATAAGATTATGTATTATGTCATAAAAGTATTATGATGTCATAAGTATTTGTTGACACTGGATGATGAATAATTGCTTATGGTATATCACCAGGTGGAAAAAAGTTTGAATTGATTCTGTCTTTCTAAAACGTATGTAAGTAATGTATATGTCTGTATATATTTAAACTTATGTTTATATCTAAAAATACGATAAACATATGCTCAAAAAACCATTTTTTTTTTTTTGAGACAGAGTCTCACTTTGTTGCCCTCAGTAGAATGCTATGGCATCATAGCTCACAGCAACCTCAGACTCTTGGGTTCAAGTGATCTTCTTGTCTCAGCCTCCAAAGTAGCTGGGACTAAGGTGCCCACCACAACGCCAGCTTATTTTTAGAGTCTCACTTTTCCTCAGGCTGGTCTCCAACTCCTGAACTCAAGCAATCCACCCGCCTCAGCCTCCCAGAACGCTGGGATTACAGGTGGGAGCCACTGCACCCGGCCCATATGCTCATATATTAATGATGGTTCTCCTTATCTGTATGCTGTAAACGTTTCACATAAATAAATTAATTTTTTCATAAAGCAGGAAACATATTAAATGCCTAAATTTCAATAATTCTGTAAAACAGAATACTATGGGAATATTCCTCTGATATTCTTTTGAGCATAAAAGGGAGGAAAATAATCATAAAAATATTGATAACAAAGGTTAAGACTTCTTTAAGTCAAAAAACTATAAACAAAATGCAAACCCATATAGCTATCTTGGGAAAAATAATTACAGCACAAAGTGTTAAAAATCTTAACGTATCACGTGTGCTTACCAATTAAAGAAAAAAATTGATAATACCCAATATAAAAATGGGCAAAGGCTATGATCTAGCTCTTTATGAACAAAAATACAATTAAAAACACAGCCAAAATTGTGTGTATACCATCATCAGTAATCCAAGAAATGCAAATAAAATGAATGTGTACATATATATTTATTAAATTGGGAAAGATGAATAATAATTCTTTGTGTTAGTGAAGTAGCAGCAAAGAATAAATAAATAAAAATGTTTTTTGAAAAAGCAAATACCTTTCTTTTTTTTTTATTAAATCATATCTGTGTACATTGATATGATCATGGGGCATCATTCACTAGCTTCGCAGACCGTTTGACACACTTTCATCACACTGGTTAACATAGCCTTCCTGGCATTCTCTCAGTTACTGTGCCAAGCAAATAGCTTTCTATTACCTTGCTATTCTAACTCTGGTTCTTGGACCAGCAGAATTGATATTATCTGGGAGCTGGTTAGAAATACAGACTCTTGAGTCCCTCCCCAGACCTGCTGAATCAGAATTTGGGTGTTAACAAGACCCCAGGTGATTGTGGGTGCATATTAACGTTTGAGAAGAGCTGCTTGAACATGTATGTTGCTTCTGGGAATAGATGGGCACGTTCAGGACAGAAATTCCTGAACCAAAGTGTCTGAATATTTTTTAATGTTCTTGAAAATGCTGCCAAATTTCCTTCCTATGTAGTTAGCCTGGGGGAAATAATCAGAGACATTAATAAATGGATGCACAGAGGTCACTGAGATCATATTCAGAATAACAAAAATTTGGCAGCTAGTTGAGTGCCCAGCAGCGAAATGTTAACTAGGTGGTGGAGTGATGTGCTGCTACAAAAAATAAAAATTTTATTGAATATTAAGAATTATAAAAAATGTTTACGATGTGTTAGAAAAACGAATGCCAGAAATTTATGGAGACATAAATTTTTAAAAAACGATTATTTTAAAACAAAATATGTTCGTACACATTTTAAATCTAGAAGGAAATATAACCTGTAATGATTTCTGCCCATCTTCATTATCTTTTAAAATACTGCTTATTTTTCTATATACTATCAGATTTCAACAGTGAATATATGTTATCTTATGATCAGCTAAACATTATAAAAAAAGGATTGAATCAACTTACATGAGCAATCAATATGCTATTTCCCCCATAGTTTTGCTGGCATTGTTTTAGCATTTTCTTTTAAGATTTGCTGGTTTGAAAAATCACGAAATGGCAACTCATTATTGTTTTAACTTTGAATTACTTAAAATTAATGAGTCCTACATTTATTTTTAGATTCTGTTCTGGCACTGAATAATTTAAACTACATTATTAAATAATGTAGCTCATATTCTAACATAAAATGAATACTGGTTGAGTTCAATTTATCTTAAGTTTTAGAATATTATGCTATCTGGGCTTCTTTGACACAAAGGTTTGCATGCATCTCTTTCCTACACCCATTGAGGTTTTAATCATTGATAATTCTTTAAGCTATGCATTATGGAAACTTTAAAACATACACAAAAGTACACACAAAAATCTAATGAACCCCATATACTTATCAACCAGCTTCAATAATTTATCAACTCACGCCTAATCTTATTTCTTATTCCTTTATACTCAAACTTACTTCTTCTTCTATGTTTCCTAAATTATTTTGAAGCAAATCATATAATTTTATCTCTAAATATATGTCTCTATCACTAAAAGATAAGTATTCTCGAAAAGACACAGATAAAATACCATTACCAAACCTTAAATACAAACAATTATTTCTTAATGTCCATTAAATGTTTTCCCAGTTTTTAAACATCTCTCTCTTTTTCTCTCTCCGTCTTGAATGTTCTCTCTGTCTTATTTTAGAAACAGAAAACAAACAAACAAAAAACCTGTGGGCTGTGATATAATCATTAATATTAATAATTTTTTTTTTTGAGACAGAGTCTTACTCTGTCACCCTGGATAGAGAGCTGTGACATCACAGCTCACAGCAACCTCAAAGTCTTTGGGCTCAAGCAATCCTCATGCCTCAGCTTCTCGAGTAGCTGGGACTACTGGCACCCTCCACAACATCTGGCTAACTTTTCTATTTTTAGTAGAGATAGGGTCTCTCTCTCTCTCTCTCTCTCTCTCTCTCTCTCTCTCTCGCTCTCTCTCAGGCTAGTCTCGAACTCATGAGGTCAGGTGATTCACCTACCTTGGTCTCCTATAGTGTTAGGATTACAGGTGTGAGCCACCCCGCCCACAAGTTATAATACTAATAACTTTTTAATGACAAATCAAACTCTTTTCTCAGCATGCTTTCCTTTTCGCTTTTATGTGTCAACACCTGAGCAGTTCTTGCAAATATCACCTTCACTGTTTTACTTTTCTGATCACTATTTGGGGGTTGGGATCACTGTCATCAATTTCTCTTATTTCTTCCCTTCCCTAATTGTGGTTCTGTGATAGCAGCACCCAGCAGGCTTCACCAGCAGGATATTCAACCACAGCAGCATAAATTCCATCACTCTCTTGAATGTCTCCCATATTTTTTCTTCCCTCCCACTCTCTTACTCCGGAAACCAGTAGGCTCTTAACAATATACTGGTGAGCTTAAAATAAAATAGACAAAAAAAAAATCATGTCAAACCCAAACCTTGAGGTCATCCAGGTTAGGCGGTAGTGGGCCTGGATTGAGAGAAGAGACGCCAGTTTGTCCAGAAAAACTGTTTTTGACAGGGGACAAGGGGGTATTGCTCAGTGGTGTTGAAGAAGAGCTTGAATTTCTGACCATCTGTTCATTTTGTTCTCTAAAAAAAAAACAAAGAAGACACTTAAAATATGATCAAATATATGTAAGGTTACTTGCATTATGATCAGATCATAAAGTACTTGCCTAAGGGATCAGGCAGGGTGAAGAGAAACAACAGCATAGGCTGGATGGCAAGGGGCGGGTGACCCTAGAGATTTGCCTGGGGACACAAGAGGGAGTGGTGGAGACTTGGGCACATCCATCTCCTGGAGAGGGTGCCTTGTGAAGCTTGATTGTGTTCATTGTTCAACATGATTGCCAGGATGGCCTGAGGATGACCACAACTTGTGAGGAACCCGCATCCCAGATTTATGGGTGAGGATATTGACAATTTAAACGGTGACCTAGCCAGGTGATCACACAACCTGGGCTCAGGAGTCAGTTTTCGAGTCTGTCTTTCAGCTGTTCAGCAACAGCTTCCAAAAACAGAAGCAACATACCAGAAGCAGAAGTATTGGGATTGCTCACATTCCAGTTTCAAAGTGCTAATACTTTTCCTTTTTCCCAAAGGAGCTACTTATCAAGGGCATTAATTCATGATAGTCCCCGTATCTGCAGTTTTGTTTTCCAAGATTTCAGTTACAGAGTCAACTGTAGTCTGAAAATAGATGAGTACAGGACAGTGAAATATTTTGAAAGAGAGACTACAGTTACATACTGTTATTAAATATGTTATTATAGCTATTCTATTTTATTACTAGTTGTTATTGTTAATCTTTTACTGTGCCTAATTTATAAATTAAACTTTATCACAGGTATATACTTACAGGAAAAAAATAGCATATATAGAGTTTGGTACCATCCACAGTTTCAGGTATCTACTTGGGTCTTGGTACACATTCACCTTGGATAAAGGGAGACGAATGTATTGCTTCCTCTCAGCCACCTGGTCCTAAGAAGGTGTGCATGCTTTCTAAACAGAGTTATATTTCAAACATAGTGAACAAGGGCATGGTGCGATATGGGACTTGCTTGGCCCCAGGTGCTGGCCCTGTGTCTCTGATAGAGAGAAGCCATTCTCATCCTCTTCCTGCAGCAACCTCCCCAGGTTTCTTGACTTACTTAAGTTGAGCTTGGTGCATCCCAGGGTAGCTGAATCGGTGCTGCTGCTGCTGCTGCTGGCTGAGGATCTGGAGCTGCAGGAACAGCTGCTGCTGCTGCAGCAGCCGGGCGTAGGCTGAGTCCATGGGCGGAGGGGACTTCTCTGCCTTCTGGTCTGGGGGAATGTACTGATGATATTTGAGCTTCTTCACTTTTGGCTTGGGGTCCTTGGGCTTTTTGTGGCGGTTCTTACTGTCCCCCAAGGACTTGGACTGTAAAGAGTATGAGGAAATGGCATGTGTTTAAGTGATGACCGAGAATGAGTTGGCATCCTAGATGTGTTGCGAGGAGGTTTTGTCTGATGGACAGTCTCCAGTCCCAGAAAGCCATGGAGCAAAGGCATAATATATAGAGAACTCCTAGGACATTATTGTACATAATGAGAAAATCTACTACAAATGCCTCACACTGGAAAGACCCTCCTCCAGCGGGGGTCTTAGAAATAGCTCCGGGATTTTTTTCTTTTCTGGAGTAGAGTGAGATGTAAGTCTGTGTTTCAGTGAGTGCAAGTATGTTCTCCTAACCTGAAATCAAGTGGTACCCTAACAAAACCTGCCCTTTGATCTTGGGATTATACATAAGAAAATGCTTTTCATATGCAATCACCTAATACATTGACTTATTAATAACCTAAATTTAGATACAATTAAGATTGCCTTTGAAGGACTGGGTGTGGTAGCTCACTCCTGTAATCTTAGATCTCTGGGAGGCTGAGGCGGTGGATTGCCTAAGTTCAGGAGTTTGAGACCAGGCTGAGCAAGAGTGAGACCCTATCTCTAAAAATAGCCGGGCGTGGTGGTGGACACCTGTAGTCCCAGCTACTCTGGAGGCTGAGGCAGGAGAATCGCTTGAGCCCAAGAGTTTGAGGTTGCTGTGAACTATGATGCCATAGCACTTTACCCAGAGTGGCAGAGTGAAACTCTGTCTCAAAAAAAAAAAAAAAAAAGGATTGCCTTTGAAAGTCTAAGGTTTTGGGATGAAATAAGATAAACTCCTCCATCTGCCTGCTTACCACCTCCTCACTGTCTGCCAAATCAGACACATGATCAGGAAATGATATACTATGAAGTAATGCCCGCCAAACTCTGGAACCCTCCTAAGAAGTTACCCATTGTAGACCGTGGTTCAGTCCTTACGAGGGAAGTTAATGATACAGGCTCAGAAGTTAAGATAAATTTTTGACTGTGGTAGAATTACTTTAATTTATGACTTCTCAGGTGTCTCATCTGCAAGTTGAGGGAACTATTCCACTTTTGGTCTCAGTGATCAAAATAAAGACTGTAAAAGATAATATCGAAATAATAACAGGTGTCCAACAAACAGGGTAATTATATGTACAGCCTGACCCTTAAATCAAAAGGCCTTCATCTATTAGGAAGAAATGGGTCCATCCTGTTAAAAAAAGATAAATTTTCAAACCTGACTTTATTATAAAAGGTGGAAATGACCGCAGATAATGAAGGAATTGGGGACAATGTAGGAGGGAGAGTGCGATACCAGCGGTGTCCAGAAGAGGGGGCGCCTGAACAGCTGGCAGCTGGAGCCTGACTTGGCACCTTTCCCGTTTTAGCCAAAAAATAACACATCTGAAAGTGACTTATCCAAAGGCGCCTACGTCTTGATTTGACTCAGCGCATCCATCCCACCACCGAAGGCTCTTTGGTTTTCTCCAAGAGACTTTTTCCTGGGGACTAATGAATAACGAGCACCGATATTTCTGTGTGTTTGGTGGCTCTATTTCTCCCTGCTCATTTATCGATGAGAGTTCTTGCTGATTACTCTCCTGCCCTCGGACAGCTTCGGTAGAGCTCACGGGCCCAGCTCTTCTCTCCCCTGCCCCCGCGCACTTCCCCCCTCTTCCTAGGGACTGCCTGGTCTGGGGAGGATGGGCTGCAGCTAAGCTGGGGTCCAGAAGGTTTTTTCCAATATGTTGCCTTAGTTTGTGGACTCTGAGCATTCCAGAAGATACTGAAATCAGACCGTTTTCTCTGGGTAGTGTGGGTAAAGGCTACTTACACCCGTGGAAATAGGCACCTTCACTGTCTTTCTGAGCACAGGGAACACTAAGGTTGTGTTTATTTGTTTGTTTTGCTCTTTTCAGCTGCATGGCTAGGAGAAGGGAAGCACATTTATCTTTGTAAAGGTGGTTGAGGGATGCTTACAGACCCCGGGCCAGAATGTGTGAACTGGTTAATGTAAAGTGAGAGGGAGAGGTGGATAGAGAGTACAAGACTCCCCCGGCCTGTGGCTACATAGTACAAGACTTCCTTAAACCAACCCGAGTCTCTCTCCCTCTTTCACACACACACAGCATTGCCAAACAACACACCACCCTGGCAGCCCCCAATTTGCTGGCACTGCTCTACAAAATGAAGTCCAAATTCTGTGGTTTGCCAAGGAAGACAGTTCACCAAATTGCCTAAAAACCTTTCCTTTCTAGATTGTATATTGCAGCTTAATTTACAACCGCTAAGACATGGAAACAACCTAAATGCCCACCATCTCAGGAATGGGTTAACAAATTGTGGTACATGCACACCATGGAAGACTATTCAGCCATAAAAAGATGGTGACTTCACTTCTTTTGTATTAACCTGGATGAAATTGAAACACATTCTTCTTAGTCAAGTATCACAAGAATGGAAAAGCAAGCATCCAAGGTACTCAGCACTAATATGAAGCCAGTAGATGATCTGATGCATGCCCACACAGAAGAATAACTCATTTCAATTCAAGGTGGGGGGAGAAGTAATGGGTTGGGGAAGGGCCTTGGGTTGCTCTCACTGAATGGGCACAGGGTGGGGGTGTTAGACACACCTTTTGTGGGGGGAACATAACCACAAGAGGGACTCTACCTCATAAAATCAAACATTTTGAGCTGATTGTTTGTACCCTCACATTAACCTGAAATAAATTTACTTTAAAGAAAATAAAATAAAATACAAACCTTTCCTTTCTAACAGTGCACACCTCCCACCTCTTTTTATTACAATTTTATGCTGTCTGCAGCAACAGCCTTCTCTGCTTGTTATCTGACTCCGCTCATCCTTTGGAGTTGGCCCACACCTTGTCTGACTCACAGTGATGTCCCCTGATGCATTTTCACTGCTTAATAATGAAAATGCTCACATGGGTCCTGCTGAGGGGTGAGGGAAGCTGAAATCTAGCCCCCATTCTCCTTTCTAGGTGCTTCTGGCCTTACGGGGGTCCTTTGGCTGCTGGGGGAAGGAGAACTTAGTTTTTTTGTATTGTGGTAAAGTACAAGTAACATAAAAATCACCCTTGTAACAATGTTGTGCCAACATCACGGCTATCTAGTTTCAGAACTTCTTCAACCCCCTGGAAGGAAACCTGGTGCCCACTAGGAGTCATTCCCATTCCCGCCTTCCTCCAGCCCCTGGCAGCCACCAATCTGCTTTCTGTCCGTCTGGCTTTGCCTGTTTGGATATTTTAAATAAATGGACCCCTATGACATGTGGCCTTTCCTGTCTGGCTTCTTTCAAGGTTCGTTCATGGTATATCAGGTGTTAGTACTTCATTTCTTTCTATGGCTGAATAATATTCAGTATGGATGTACCACATTTTATTTACCCATTCATCAGCTGATGGACAGTTTGGTTGGTTCCAACTTTTAACTACTGTGACAATATCGCTGTGAATATTCACATGCAAGTTTTTTCTTTGAACACCTGTTTTAACTCCTTTGGGGGTACATGCCTAGGTGTGGAATTGCTGGGTCATGTGGCAATTCTACACTTAAATTATTGAGGAGCTGCCAGACTGTTTGCCACAGCAGCAACACCATTTTAAAGTCTCACCAGCAGTGTGCCAGTGGCCCAGTTTCTCCAAATTGATTCAAGCTATTTTCTAGTGGGTATGAAGCGGTAGTCCATTGTGGTTTTGATTTGCATTTCGTGAATGACTAATGAGTTGAGAATCCTTTCACGTGCTGTTGGCCATTTATCTGTCTTTGGAAAAATATCCGTTCAAGTTCTGAGGGGCATGTCTTTCTACTTGCACAAAACACAGTTAGGGCTAGTGGTGGTCCAATGGCCCAGTTAGACTACAGGCCCCCCGAGGGCAGGAGTCATGTTTTGTTTGATCTGGAGACACACATTCTTAGAGACTGCAGACTATCTTTTGCTTGCATCGGATTTTTAGTTGCAAGGAGTGTTCTTATGCATCCTCTCTTTAGCCTCAAATGAATCTTTTTTGTTTTTTTTGAGGCTGCGTCTGACTTTGTCACCCTGGGTAGAGAGCCATGGTGTGGTCATAGCTCACAGCAACCTCAGACTTTTGGGCTTGAGCAATACTCTTGCCCCATCCTCCCCAGTAGCTTTGACTACAGGTGCCCACCGCCATACCTGGCTATTTTTTCTATTTTTAGTAGAGACAGGGTCTTGCTCTTGCTCAGGCTGGTCTCAAACTCCTGAGCTCAAGCAATCCATTTGCCTCGGCTACCCAGAGGGTTAGGATTACAGGTGTGAGCCACCATGCCCAGCCTCATATGAATCTTTTAAAGTCAACAGAGTAGAGATGTTTTCCCAAAGCTTCTCTGAGAAGCCCTCTGGTATCCTGTGAACTTAGAGGTGATGCAGGCCCAACAACTGGGAATGCGCAGGCATTGACTAGTCAGAAGGGGGATGCTCCAACCGGGTGTCAGTATCAATCCCCCCCACTGACCTGCCCTTCCTCTGGGATCCTATTACAATTTCTAGTGCAGTGAGGTTGAAGATTTTGCTAATTTGAATTATGGAAAATTTAAATATTGTAATAGAATTAGTAGCAAAATTTCTCTTATATACAGCACTGGAAATCACGTGGACCATCTCCTCCTCTTCCTTCCTCTGCAGTGAACAAAATCCTTCGATAGTCATATAATTTCAAACCTGTTGAATTGAACGAATCATAAGCTGGGTTTAACCTATTGCGGTTTGGTGGGGGAGCTTTCCTGGGAAATTGAAATGCCTACCATCCATTCAGAACATACAACTGTTACTTTATTATCGATTCTTACTTCAATTTGCAATTTTTTCTCTTAATCCCCAGAGAGACGTTTCAGCAGTGGTACTAGAGTGGAGAAAACATGCTCCCAAATTAATTATAAGTTATTTGGGGTAAAACCTTATGAAAAAGTCCAGATAACTACCAGGTAGTTAATTGGTGAGAGAGCTTTCTGTATGTTGGAAGATGTAATGCTGAGAAAATTCCATTAAAGTATGCTAAGGTGATTACAGCTATTTGTCTACTACAAAAGTAACCCCTCACCTATCTTTATTTCCACAGGAATATCGGCCTGAATGATAGAGATTTTACGTGACCCACATTCTTCAGAGCTGCCTCCCTTGCATAAAATTCAATTGCTCTATACCTATTTTTTGGTGCTTGCAAGTCTTGTGTGCATTGTTGGCTGTGTGTATTTTAAGGGTACGCTTATAAGATCTTTTAAGTCAGGAACACGCTGGCTGAGCTGTGATCCCAAAGAAATGCAGACACACAGGCTTCTCCACAGCACAGAAGGCCTGCACTTTGCCACACAGCTAACAGAACCTTTGTCCACCTACAGTGGGGGCTCCCTCTTCATCTCCTGTCTTGAGACATTCCTGGTAGGTTGAACCTATGCCTGGGTTTCTATGGCTGTCCTCAAGTTGTCCATCCTAACTCAGAAAGCTCTGCTCCAGGATGGCTCCTTCTTACCTTCACAGCAGCGTGCATGGGGGTGGCAGTGCTGGCGGGGCCAAGCCCCTGCTTCCCCGAGTCTAACTGGTGGCCAGGCTGTGAGGCTGAGTCACTCTTGTCATTTTCTGACCCAGAAGTGAGATCCTGCAATTCAAATTTTAGCATTATTAGTACACAGGAATAAAAGTTGTGTGACACAGAAATGGCAGGGTACAGCCCTCCCTACACACAGCTCTGCTGCTTTAACCCCAGCTTCCAATCCCAGGAAATACCAGCCTGCTTCCCCCCGGGGGTGGGGATTTTAAATACATATTATACAGACACACACTATTGTCATCCAACTGAGGACACTTTTTGAAAGAGAAAGGGAACATTCTTTTCTCTCTCTCTTTTATTTGAGACAAGAGTTTCAAACTGTCACCCTGGATAGAGTGCTGTGCTGTCATAGCTCACAGCAACCTCCAACTCCTGGGCTCAAGCAATCTTCTTGCTTCAGTTTTTCTATTTTTAGTACAGATTGGGTCTCAATTTTGCTCAGGCAGGTCTCGAACTTGTGAGCTCAAGCAATTCACCTGCCTCAGCCTCTCAGAGTGCTAGGATTACAGGCGTGAACCACTGCGCCCAGCCAGGAACATTCTTAATAATGATTCCAGAAGACAGGTATAAAACTGGCCTGTCCTAGCCAAACCTGTGAGGGTTCCTCCTGTTGAACTTGGTAACAGAATTAAAAAAGAAAGGAAGGCTAGGTGTGGTGGCTCACGTCTGTAATCTCAGCGCTCTGGGAGGTCAAGGAAGGAGTATCCCTGAGCTCAGGAGTTCAAAACCTATCTGAGCAAGAGGGAGACCCCATCTCTACTAACAACAGAAAAACTAGCTAGGCAAGGTGGTGAATACCTCTAGTCCCAGCTACTCGAGAGGCTGAGGCAAGAGGATTGTTCAAGCCTTAAAGTTTGAGGTTGCTGTGAGCTATGATGATGCCAGAGTTCTCTACCCAGGGTGACAGAATGAGATCTGTCTCAAAAAAAAATTAAAATAAAATAAATAAATAAAAGGAAGGGGAAAAAAGGGATCTAAGAATTCGTAGGGAAAGTAGAACAACAAACAAGGCAGAGGGAAAGGGTGTTAAGAGAAGGAAAGAATGTGTGTTTGTATGTACGAACAAGTATTGTATGTGTATACACAAATATGCATTATGTGTATAGGTACAAATGTGTATTGTGCATGTACAAATATGTATGAGCATGTATGTGTGTGCATGCACGTTTATGTGTGTGCACACATGCATGTGTGTGTTAGGTGTATACCGTGTACGTGCTTTTTATGTAAGTGTATGTCTCAGTCTAGATGCATGTGCAAGTATATGTACATGTGTGTGTGGGTACACATGTGTGGGTGTGTATCATATGTGTGTGTGTAGTTATAAAACCTTTAGGAGAGGCAGACTCCAAAAAGGGATAACGGTATCTTCCCTTCCTCCCCCACATTCCTTTGCTGTGACTTTGACAAGGGGCCCAGGCCTCTCAGGCTCTCTCTCCAGGGAGCTGGGGGGGTCAGGACTGAGCTGGTCACTCCCCCAGCTCTGGCACCTGTCACAGGCCTGCAGGGTTTTTTCTCTGGGAGCATTAGTGTCCTCATCTGTTGTTCCTGGTAAAACAACATAAAGTAAGTTTTGCATTTTGCCTGACATCATTTAGAACTGGTTTCCTTGCTCCCCTCTCTTAAGGTCAAGTGGAAAAGAAACTGTCTTCTCCTCAAACCATTCTTAAATCAGAAGCTGAGGAATTTACTGTCAGAATAATGTGTACAAATGCTCTGATAGACCCTTTGATGTCGGCCCTGAAGCGTGGCCGCAGAGACCTGCTGCGCCGTGCTGGGGAAGGAAGAATGCTTTGATTGTAAACTCTGGCACGAGAAACGCATGCGCATCTCAGGCCCTGCTGTTCATGCCTTCTTTTTCCCTCTCATCCTACATTTTCTCCTTAGCAGCTTTAGCTTTGCTCAGACGGGGTGAACAGAGGTGCGATGATGACCAGTAACCAGCCTGCTTGCAGGAAACAGGGCCCTGGATCAAAATTCTTATCACTGTCCCTAATATCTGCATGGAGCTTTGCAGTAGGAACAAATGTTACCAAATAGATCTAATTTCAGTGCATTGCACAGTCCCCGTGAGGCCAGGAGAAGTGAACTCTTCCTAGACACACCTCCCCTCCTGGCAGCTCCAGAAGCCCAGAAGGCTGAGCTGAGGGAAATCCCCTCCGAGCCGAGTGTGGCTTCGCAAGGTGGATTCTCCAGGGCTCGCTGACACTGCTGTGTCCTGGAGACCACCCAGGCAGCCTTACAGCCTAACTCTTCCTCTGTCGGGGTGGATGCTGGAGGGCACTGTGATCTCCAGTGGGAAACATCTGTAAAGTGAAGTCACAGCTCGGCCTGAGTGAGCACCAGTGTGTGGCAGTAGCTGCCATTGCTAGTCACTGCTATTTTTCATAATGTGCGTTTTGCAGTGTCTATTCCTCGCACTCATGGGTTTGCAGACTTGTGCAGAAAGAGGTAAGTGTCATGCTGTGTTGTGGCTGGAAGTCGGTTGTGCAGAGGCTTGGTGGGTAGAGAGAAACCTGCCAACCAGCTGGGAGAACCAACCCGGCCTCCTGCCTATGGACAACCAGCACTACTCCCCATTCCCAGGGAACCCAGTGGTGCCTCTTTCATGTATGGTGAGATGAGGAACATGGACGTGAACAATCTCCAGCAGGGAGACTGTTGGTGGGCCATCCCATCTCACTGAGACTCAGTTACCATGTCCATAAAAATGGAGATAGAAGGTATCCGCCTGGCAGAGTAGATGCTTAGCACATAAACCAAAGAGGCCTGGTGCACTGGCTCAGGCCTCTAATCCTAGCATGCTGGGAGGCCAAGGCAGGTGAATTGCCTGAGCTCAGGAGTTTGAGACCAGCCTGAGTTCTAAAAATAGCCAGGTGTTGTGGCAGGCACCTGTAGACCCAGCTAATGGAGGCTGAGACAAGAGAATCACTTGAGCCCAGAAGTTTGAGGTCGCTGTGAGCTGTGACACTACAGCACTCTACCCAGGGTGACAAAGTGAGACTCTGTTCAAAGAAAGAAAAGAGGAAGGAAGGGAGGGAGAAAGGAAAGAAGGAGAGAAGGAAGGAAGGAAAGGAGGACAGAAAAGCCAAAGGCTGTAGTTCTGGGGATTCTCTTTCAGTGTCTTCCCGAGGCTTTTGCCCCTGCACACAGATCCCGGGGCTGAGAAGGGAGAGACAGGGCATCAGTATGTGCCATCCAGGGGTGCTGCTGGGGTCTCTCAGCAGACCCAACTGTAACAGTGTCGATTTTAAGACTATGAAGAGATGACAGACAAAGATACAGGGCTTTTATTTATTTATTTAGTCTTACCTGGGTTGTTCCCCGAGGCCCTGCCAAATTGGTCTCTGAGGCTTTGGCATCTGGGGGGGATCCTGCTGAGCCCGGGGGGTCTTCACTTCGAGTCTGATCTGGAGAAAGCCCATCACTGCTGCTGTCCTCTTCAAAGGCAAATGCGTCGGCTGATTTAGAGAAACTGACCTGGTTACCTGTGGGAGTGAAAACCCAACGAGTCAGTGGCTCAGGTAAGCTTCTATGTGTCAACCTTACCTGAAGCACACACTTCTCTCCCCGGATTCGCCGCACGCTCAGGCAAAAGTGAAGATGGAATTTAAATTGTGTGGTTTCCCATATGGGAACTCGCGTTTATTAACAGTGGTCTGTTTGGCATGGAAGAAAGAGTGATGGATTAGGAAGTCTGCCATCATTTGGTAAGCTTCATTTTCAAATTTCTGCATTCCCTTCCGTTTTCTATAAGAACCCATGTCTTTTTTGCAACTCAGTTGGGGAAGGTGAAGCAAAGAACAGGGGGTGCTGGAAGCAGAATGAGGTCAGAGGAGAAGGCAGCAGGAGAAAGCACCATCTCCCTCAGGTTTCCTGACAGGAGACGGAATTGAGATGACAGCCTGCCATGTGCATCACCTTCAATCATAGATCAGGGCACAGAGCACAAAATGCTTAGCAAACTCTGCTAATAAGGACGAGCTAGGACAGCTAGTAAGTTTAAATTCCGAGATGTTACCAGGGTGCCCCAAAGAGCCATTCAACGAATGCATAACTGTTTATAAAAGTCATAAATGTGTCTTGGAAACTTCAGCCTGATCCTTATTTTTTGTTATTTGGAATTTTATTTTTCATTTCTCCTATCTTCGTGTCTATTTGGAACTCCTCGATGGCTCACACAGAGACTGCTCCTCGACAGCCTGCATGGTCTTGCTGAGGGGTTATCAGACCAGATGGGGCTATAATGACGTCCTGATACGTCCTTTATATTTTTATTTGCCAAATTTCATCTGGTTTATTATCCAACTGCCCAGTACACAATGTGCTGAAGCCACATAGCTCTCCTGACCTGATTCCAGGCACCGCTCTGCTAAAGGAATTTGGGTATTATCAGGAAGTTTTCCAGCCCGGCTCTCTGCAGTCACACTGACACGAACTTTTGACTCGCTTGGTGCAGATAAGAGAAAGGAGCTCTCGCAGTGGTGACTGGAAAGGCAGCAAGGAGCTGGAAGCAACAGAACAAGTGTGGCTTCGGGCTTGTCATCGCTACCACTGGCATCTGTCACAGGCCCTCACACAGATGTCCAAGTGTCAAGTCAGGAAGAGGGCTACACAAGGACAGGGCAAGTGGAAACTCCAGTCACTGAACGGGAGAGGCCTGGTGACTGGCAGGTCTGCTCCACGGGTTGCTCCTACAAGTCATTATTGCTTTGCTATAATTATACAAGTAACATAAACATAAATTACTCATCATAAAAACTCGTATCTACCTTCTATCCCTTCTAGATTTAACTCTAGGCTGTAGGAGGACATAAGCATGTACATGGGTCATTACAAAAGTCTTGAGATACACAAATCTCAAAATGTAAGATCTGCATGGAGAGAACCACGTGAAGCCCTCCCAGTCACACGGATAAGCTGACCAAGGTGAAACCTACACAGGTGCATCAAGAAGGACACTGTCAATGGTGTTTCTTAGAAGCAAAATAAGGGACCATGCCCCAGTCTGTCTCAAAACTTTTGCAGTGACCTTTTGTAATGATGTATTTCATACGGATAGGACTGAGTGATATTTATTTATTTATTTATTTTTTAACCCTACAATGTTTCTTGGAGATCTTTCCAGCTGAGAACATAGAGATGTTGGTATATATTTTTTAAATAGCTGCCAAAGTATTTCAATGTATTTCTGGGTACTTTTATTCTCGATTTCTCCTTGCACATTTTTCTGAATTATACAATTTTGAAATAATAGTAAAAGAGCACAGGGAACAATATAAAACAACCATTTGTCTAGAACTTAAAATAAATACATGTTTGTATTTTCTCATATTTGTGTCAGGAACCTTGTTGTTTCCTAGCAGGGAAGTTTTAGCAGGTATTTTTGATATGTGCTAAATTTGGGGGAGATCAGAAGTTTTCTTCTTTCATTTTAGTATAATCTTGTCCCAAGCTCCTTCCTCTCTATTTTAAGAGTCCAGAGTTCGCTCATACCCTTCCTTTTTCCTTTCCTCACAGCAAAACCTCAGCTCTGCAAATAGCTTTAATACGTTCACATCTTTCTTTCTTAGGGAGACCTCAAGCTGCCATCTTCCAAGGAAGGTCCTTCCAATTACCTCCATGAATGTATTAATGCTTCCATTCTCAACTCAACCCATACATTTCTTTACTTTAGAAACTGTGTTTCATTGAAATTTTAAGTCCAAGCTTATTTGTGGCATTAAAGACTTTGTTAAAAGGATCATGTGCTCAATGAATCTCCCCCCCCCCCCAAAAAAAGGATCATGTACATTATTGAGGGTAGTGAGTGGACTGGTGAATGTTAAGTGATCCCCACCTCAGAAATCAGGGTATTTCATTGGGACCTACCCAGCACATGCCTTGAGCCCACACCTTCACATTCACAGAGTTTCTTGCGAGTGACTCTGTAAGCCCCTTGGGGCAGCCACACAGGGACCTCCAACTAAAAGCTTCATTATCCGGAATCCCCTCCTCACTCCCTTCCATCTAAGTGGGTACAGACCTTCTTTGTGTGGCCTGACAAATACCTCCTGAGACACAGACTCTTCTCCCCTCCGGAGTATCACATCCCACATGTGTGCAAATTAGGGGAATTAACCAAACTGCAAACTTGTCCACAGATTCTAACAGATGAGTAGAAATTAAAAGGGGGAGGGGGTGGAGGAGGGAGTCATTTGTCCTCTTACCCCTCCCAAACCTCTTCAATTATTTTAAGTGGAGAGATAGCAAATGATAAAAATAGCAGTTTGGATCACCTACTAGTGGCAGCAATGACAAGACACCCAACTTTTGATAGGTCTCAGAATGGTTCAGGAAGTCAGACCAGGGGCACATTTTCTCTTCTCCGCCTTGGAGAGGACGTTGCAGGGTCCAGTTCACTCGGTCATTTTAGGGACTGAGGTAAGGCCACAGTTCCAGCCTGTGGACTCTTATAGCCACCTGGTGAAGTGGGTGGCAAAATCAGTCATCCCCCCTGGAAGCCTGTAATTGAATCCATTGTGCTGTTTAGGAAACATTGTCAACCTCCCTGGTTGGTTGGGCAGTGGGAAAGACTGGGGTAGCACAGGAAGTGCCCGGCATTTCCACCTTTTCTGCATATGACGTCACGTGCTAAAGACGTCTCCGTGATGCCATGAAACTCCTACTTGAGTGTTCTGGAATTTGAGAAACTCAGTGGCATCTCCATTCTGAGGAACAAAGAAGGCAGGAGGTTCTGGGAAAGGAGATCATGGTGAATGTTGTTTAAACTTCCCTCAGAAAAGGGGGGCCGAATACCCGTGGCAGCCCTGCTTCCATAGTAACTCGGCACGCCCCTTCCCTTCCACGGCTGGCACCTGGGGCCACAGGTCGAGGGACTAGAAAGATGCAGAAAAATCTTGAAGTGGCGTATCTGGAATCAAGGTGTAGGTGATCAGTCCTCTTTTCCCCAGGGCTGGGACAGAGCATTCCTCAATGAATTTTTGTGCATTTCCAGCCTTCCCACTTTAAGAGGAGCAGAGAGAAGCTGAAATGTAGTCAAGTGAGATATGGTAAAGAGGAGGTGCAGAAAACCAGGAGGAAGGATGTCCCTGTGTCCTTGGGGCCCTCAGCATGGGGAGTGTTGGTGGCAGTTAGACAGAGGAAGCAGCTATGTGGGGTCACCCAGGAAGCCTCCTAAGGAAGGGGTGGTGGGGTTGAAAGGATGTGGATGTGACCTTCATGGGTGCACAAGACTGCGGAGAGAAAGAGGGGGATGATGATGGGGAAAGTGAATGAGACGATCTATCATGGTGACTAGCAGAGGTGGAGTAGGGAGGGCAAGGCGGGGAGTCTCCCAGGGCGAGGACTCTTTTAGGAGTCAACTTCTGGAGTCCACTTTATCCAGTGACACTGCCCACTGGAGGGGACTCCCTTGCTTAAGTCAATGCCGTGAAGAAGTCATGAGTGCACTCAGCTGCACACAGGGCGGGTGCCTACACCTAAGCAAACACACAGGCTGGGCCCCGAAGCCCCAAATACGACTCCTACCTGGTATCTAAAAGGCACAGTGTGCCAGATCAGAAAATGCCGACGGAGGCCTCCGGGACCACGGAGCCCTGATGATGCCAAAGGACTCTGCTGCTCCCTGCTAATCACCACCCCCCAGGGGGGCTTGGATTTGCAGCTGGATAGGGCACACACTCAGCTCCTGGATAGACACACACTCAGCTCAGCCCCAGCAGACACCTGTGATAGCAGAGGAGCCCCTGGGAGCCAAGGGCAGTTGCTTCCTTTTGACATCATGTGTATGAGGTTTAATGAAGGTGATAAGGGACTTGAGCTCTGGAGGCAAAGACAGGTGGGCTTGTATTTTTATTCTAGCACTGTGGTGATTATTAGCAAGTTATCCAACATCTCTGAGCCTCAGTTTCCCTATCTATAAAATGGGAATAATAATAATGATGATGGATTATCGGACATGACATATGGAAAGTCCCTGATGTGTAAGTGGTCAACACTTACTAAATGTTATTGTTACTGTTTTTGGTAGAAGTATCTGCTTGTCTCACAAAAATAGACCACCCAGGATGCAGTTTATGCCCATGGTCAGCTCTGCAAAGGTCAGCACAACTCTAGAGCCAGAAAAACTGGTTTGTCCTGGGAAGTTTGTTCTGGGAAAGCAAAGACAGACCTTTCCTGGGGTAGGAGGAGTGATCTGGAAAGGCCCATATGTTGCTCCCTCTCTTCCCTGGTTCAAGCCAGGCTCACAGGGAGAGGGACAAAGGTCACCTTATCTGACTGCCTCTGCAATAGCCATGTCTGTGTCTATCATCTTTCAGCTTCATGTGGTGACCCTGGGCCTCTGCTCCCACCTCCCACCATGAGAGGCTGGCTGGAGCTGCTGGAGAGCAGTGTGCTGGGTACTGTCCTGCAGACACGTCAGGCAGTGTGATGACAAGAACCTGCTTTGGGAAGCCCTGACATCACCCTCTGGCTATGCCCATGGGGCTGGCTCTGGGCACCAGCCCTTTGGAGATCTTGAACTGGTGACTCTGAGCTTTCTCTCTCCCTCTTGGAAGTGATTAGATGAATGAGTCAGTTGTACTTTCGTCTGCATAAACATTTAAAATTCCACCATTAAGTGAGGTAATTGAAGTCCAGTTACCTTTCCATTAGGACCCACACCAAGGGCAGGGTACCATGAAGTGGAACGTGAGAATGCACCTCATGGCTTACCTATCTCTTGTAAGCTGGCTGTGGTGAGCAGCATGACAACTATTTTGATTCATGGACAGACCACCTCCTAACAGCCTCCTGGAAGAGACTGAAGCAAAATCCGGTTCCTAAGGGAGGAAGCCAGGCTTGTAAAAGTAGCCCTCCTTTAAATGTGGCTCTCACCTCAAGATACCTGAATAGTCACAGCCTATAGGTTCAGTGGATTGTCTAATCAAAGTCCAAATTCACTGCTCTTGGAGGGGATCAGATGTGTTTATCATTACACTAACATTATTATGCATAAGTGTTATAAATGATTTAAGTGGATGTTTGAACAGATAAGGATCCCTTTCCTCAGATGCCTGGCACTGTAGATACTGCTGTGAAGCCCAGCATGGTGTCTCATGCTTGTAATCCTAGCACTCTGGGAGGCCGAGCCTGGAAGATTGCTTGAGCTCAGGAGTTCGAGACCAGCCTGAGTAAGAGCAAGACCCTATCTCTAGTAAAAATAGAAAAATAAGCTGAGCTTTGTGGTGGGCACCTATAGTCTCAGCTGCTCAGGAGGCTAAGGCAAGAGGATTGCTTGAGCCCAGGAGTTAGGGCTGCTGTGAGCTGGGCTGCTGCCACTGTACTCTAATTTGGGGCAACAGAGTGAGATTATGTCTAAAACAAAACAAAACAAAAAACCCTAAAACAAACAAAAAACACAATCAAAATTTCCTTGAGTCTTGATATCCCTGCTCTTAAGACAACACAAGTCAGGAAAGCTGGTTACCCAGCGTAAATACTAATAGTTTCCCTGCACCAGCTCTTGAGAGTGTCTAGGACAAAGTCCTAGGCAGGCACGAGTATAAAGATGCTTTATCCTGTCTCTCCTCCCTCCCCTCAACCCCACCCAGCACCTCAGGCTGCCCTTGAGGTTTCTGGGGGCCTCTGTCTGACGTGAGCCCGTGCTTGGTCAGGCCCTCCTCGCCTTTCAGTGGTGCCTGAGGTCACTTCAAGAGGGGCCAAGCCTTTGATGCGCCAGGAAAGGCAGACCCCAGTGCCCTCTCCTGGTGCTCACCCTTCCCTCCCGGCCACGCCCACACGCCCATCACTGCCAGCACCACATCCTCTTTTCCCGCCTCTTTCTCAGAAACACCCTCAGAAAAGTACTTGTCACATGTGCCTCAGCCTGTGTCTTTCCCGCAAGGATCATTTGATCTTTGGAAAGACTCATTATGTCTCATTATGGAATGATAGTCTTTGTTCATGAGAAAGTTGTGCCAAAGCAAACTTTTTTTTCTCTTTTCTGCCAAAGCAAACAACTAACTCCACCACCTGGCTCAGGGCCACGATTATCCCCCATCTTTAAAACGTCCAGAGAGTGTGGAGGCGTTTAGTGTCTCTGAAGAATGACTAGGTTCCTGGTGAAGAGGAGGGTTTTGTTGTGCAGTCTAAACGTGGGTGACACTGCTGAGCGGAGATGAGTGTGGAATCTTACAGGTGTAAGAGCTGGAAAAGGATGGTTTCTGGTGAATCTGAAGTGTCTCTTTCTAGATGAAAGGGTTATGATGATAGAAGGAACCAATTTGTCTTGGACTAGGGGTTATATGTTCTGAGCCAAGGGCTAGGATTTTAAAACTAGTTTTCTGAAAAGTAGCTTGAAACCTGCCTTGGAGGGGAAGACTGGCCTAGTCTCATGAAAAGACAAGAATGCTTTTGGAGGGCATGCTGTGTATTGGAGCCGAAAACCAGAGCCCTCACTTCAGACAGAAGTCGGGCACCTGGAGCACGTGGGAGCCAGGATGTTCATATCCTGTGCAGAAAATACTCTGATGACCCGTGAGAGAGTTAAAAAGTAGAGCAAGCCCACCAGAGGCTCAAAACACGGGAATATTGAAGTAACAACAACCCCTCATAAGCTGAACAAAGCTATGCCAAACTCCAGGATATAATCTCTGTTCTCATAAATCATCACTTCCATGTAACATTATGTTTGTGTATTTAGTGTTCCAGCCTGATCGGTGGTTTTCCACAAATGGGAAACAGGCAGTCAGGTGCCTGTTCTGACACACAGCCCTGAGAAAACCCAATCCCATTATCTCCCCAGAGGATGTCATTGTAGGGTGAAGAGCCTGAACTTCCTCCAGCTGGAATCTGTTAAACTCTACTTGCTTAGACAAAGAACTTGCAGGTTAGGGGTGAAATCAACAAGCAGCATCCTAAAGGAGAGGAGAAAAGACATGGTGCTATCTTCAGCTGATGGCAGAAGAGGTGCTGTCTGGGAGGGATGGGGGAATCCCAGGGTGGGGAGTGGCTCTCTGTCAAGAATCTCCTCCCTTCCCCATGTTGGGAGAGGTTCTAGATTCTAGAGGTTCTTCTGCAGGGTTCAGAGAATTGTTGGTCCTTAATGAAATTTGGAGGGGGAGAGCCAATGACTAACTAGTCCTTTCAGGGCTTGGCAGAAACATAGCAACACAGCTGCACAGAGAGCTGGGAAATGTAAACACATCTGGAAAGGCACGTGGACAGCAAAGGGAAAATACACAGAAGCCGGGAGAATGATACACAGTGCAACCCCAGCCTCCAGCCACCTCCTCACCAAGGGAGGCGACAGGATCACAAGAGACAGGCAGAAGGCTGGGCTGGGTCATCTTTGCCACTAGAAAGGTTTCTGAAAGCATCCTCTGTACATCCAGGTCTCTAAGCAACTCCCACTGTCTTTACAACGTATCACATTGTGTGATTGCCTTGCCCATAAAACCTCTTACACACGTTTGAAAAATCAGTGCTAAAGGGATGCTCGGGTAGAGTAACAGATGCCCAATCTTCCATGAATGGTGTCCACTTCTGGATTAGTTTAGATTAGATTAACGCTGTCCTCTCTCTATCTTTCTCCAGCAATTTCTTTCGTTTATCCTTCACAGATTCCTTGCTCCTGTCTTCAAGACTACTGCATGAGGGCCTCATTTTTTGCCCTCTTCTCTGTTGATATTCTCATTCCCTTCTCTTCCCTTCCGGTATCTTTGTACCCTACTTCTTCTTGTTTTTTGTTTTTTTTTTGAGACAGAGCCTCAAGCTGTCGCCCTGGGTAGAGTGCTGTGGTGTCACAGCTCACAGCAACTCCCAACTCCTAGGCTCAGGTGATTCTCCTGCCTCCCCCTTCCAAGTAGCTGGGACTACAGGCGCCTGCCACAACGCCTGGCTATTTTTGTTGTTGTTGTTGCAGCCATCAGTGTTGTTTGGCGGGTTGAATTTGAACCCACCAGCTCAGGCGTATGTGGCTGGTGCCTTAGCCTCTTGAGCCACAGGCACTGCGCCTGTACCCTACTTCTATTTTGACGGCACTTGTCACCTTCTCTGGTGATGTATAATTTACTCTATTATGTTTTTGTTGATTGTCTGTGCCTCTCCCACTAGAACATTAGCTCAGTTGGATGAAAAACCTATGTAGGTTTCTCTCACAGATATGTTCCAAGCATTTAGAATAGTGTCTGATGCACCAGAAGAAGAAATAAAGGAATGAAAGAAAGCACAATCTTATCTAGTCCCTCCGCTGAAATTATCATACACGCTGAGGCTTCCCAAGTCTATTGCTCTAGAGGAGACAACTCAAGCCCCTCTTTTAAACTCTAGCTCCATAGAACTCACTGCCTACTTAAACTCTGGCCTTGGAGTCCCTGTGGACTCCTTAAACTCAGCAGTTCAAAACCAGAATTCAGCATCTTCCCTAAATCTGTTGTCCTGCTCAAGTTCCATTTCTTGGCAAATGGCATTACCAGTATGACCCAGTGGCCCAAGACAGAAGCCCGGGAATTGCCTTTGATGCTTCATTTTGTCTAAACTGATATTTGCTATTGATCTATTCTAGAACCATGCAAAGTCGATCACATCTTAGATTTTCATTTTTCCACACCCACAGCCATGACTTTTGTTCAGGTTCTCACCAACTCTCATCCAGCAAGTTTAACAAGCCCTGGAAAGAGCTCTCTGACTCCACCCCACCTCTCCTGAGTCTGCTTCACGGGGCCGGCAGACAGAGCTTTCTACCCACAAAATCCTGCGTTCACAGTTTTCACACTCACATACAGCCCTGGCTCCAGCTGCAAACCTTGCCAATAGCTTTTCTCTGCTTTATTACTATTATTGTTATTGTAAATTATGTTTCCCTTTGTTGGGCAACTGGAAAAGTAATTATATTTATTTCCTTGAGTCATGAGAGCTTCTCTGAAGTTGGAACCTCTCTATTGCTTTTAAAATACAATTTAAGCTATTTTTCTCACCTCACTACTTCCATTCTCTCCCCTCCTCTCTACCTTCCAGCATGCCTTGGGCAAGTCGGGTGCATTCCCCTTGTGACTTTTATCTACGTCTTTTCATAAGAATCATCACAAGCAAAGAAACTTCTTGTCTTCCATGCTTCTTTTCCTAGCTCATTCTTTACATAAACTATTTAATTGACTTCACCTTGGAAAAAAGCCCCCATGAGATAGATAGCCATTATTATGGTGGGGCTATGAGATAGTTGCAGGTGGGGCTATGAGATAGATGCAGATGAGATAGTTGAGGCAGGGTAAGACTAAATGATTTTTCTATGGCTGCATGGCCCCGAGGATGGGAGTCCAAGCCCAGGGTTCCAAAGCTCCTGTTTTATCCCTTCAGGCAAAATGTCCTTTGTGGTTATTGTTTTCTGTTCATTTCTGTTGGCAATGCTCATGCTCATGTCCTTCTGGATCCTCACCTAAATGGATACATATTTTAAAAACACTCCCTCTTCCCTTCTCCTCCTCTGCACCTGCAGCCAGGTTAATATTCCAGAACCTCAGTTCTCCTCATGGAGATTTTCCTGCTCAACAGCCTTGACTAAAAGCAATTGAATCTTAGAAAAGATACAAAAACCAACAACATCTATGAATCAAACCATGAATTACTTCTTTGTAATAATCAATTAAAACGAAACTTCTAGTGCAATAAAGAGAGAGGAAAAATGGGGGAAAAATACAAATGTACAGCAGTTAGAATGAAAGATGGAGTCCAGCTCCAGCTTCAAAGTAACTTTGAACTATTGTCAGTAGATACTGTGTGTTACTTGAGGTTAGTAGCTTTGAAATTCAGAGAGAGAATGAGATTTTTAGAAAAAGGAATGTTGTTCAAATTAGGAGAAAGCTTGAAAACACAAATAACTGCACAAAACTGAAGAAAAGTCATCAAAAAATTACAACTAAGAAAGATACTGGGCCCTTTTGACTCTAATTGTGATTATATTTAAATGTTTCCAGAAAATGGAAAAATGTGAAATATAACTTATTTTATAAAGCATGTACAGCTTTGGCAATTAAATCTGAGAAATATAAAATAACAACATAGGCTAATATCCTTTATGAATATCGTGACAAACAGCCCTACTTATTTATCACATTATCTTCCCTTTCCATAATGTAGAGATCTTGCTAGAAATGGCTGTTCAGCCAAGGGATGCCTTTCTCAGCCGTATGTACTGTCCTCAAGATGGAATGTGAATGGAAGGCATGTATTCACTTCCAGGTAGAAACTCTTTAATAAGTGGGTAAGCTTTCTCATTCCTCTTTCCCCTTCACTGGATGTATTCGGAAGATAACAAGGATGCAGGGCAAAGGCTGGTAAACCAAGTCCTGAGTTCCTGCTGCCTGTTTTTGTAAATAAAGTTTTATTGGAACATAGCTGTGTCCATGTGCTTACCTATTCCCTATGGCTACTTTTGTGCTATAGCCTCAGAGGTGAGTAGCAGTGACACAGACAGCCTAAAGTATTTACTGTTTGGTCCTTTTAAGAAAAAGTGCCACCCTCACTCGAGGGGATGACAGAACAACAAGACTGAAGGAGCTGGCCATGGAGGACTAGCCACGGAGGAGAACCCTTCCTGGACTGTTTATGAACAAGAGATAAACTTCTCTTGCTAAGTGGCTGAAGTTTTGTGGTTTGTTTTGCAACTCGCATTATCCCAACTAATAATGAAATAGATGCAAAAATCTCCAAAAAAAAAAAAAATTACTAGCAATTTCTGAAAAAAGAAAGAAAGAAATTACAGAAGTTTTCTTTCCATGGAAGACTCATGGAAGATTAGAAAAGGTAACAATAGCACATTACTAGGTCAAAGAAGAAAATCTATGTCATCACCTTTTCATACATTTTGAAAGCATTTTCAAAACTTAGAATCCAACTTGCAAACTCCCCTTAGTAGAATAGGAATAAGGAAATACCTCCTTAGAATATCTATACTATCCCAAAAGCTAATATCATATATAAAGGTGAATGACTAGAGAAATTCCCATTTGAGAGAGAAACAAAACAAAAATATATGTTAACAAAATAATGTAACATAATATGAAACATAACATTACACAATATAATATTGATTTTTAAGAACTGGCAAGGCACTAATAGTAATAGCATTCTGCTATGTAATATATCCATGATTATTAAATTATATGTTAACATAATACAAATTAGATGTGCTTTACATATTTCACACATATAATTTGATATATAAAGTAAGCATTTGTATATGACATAGATATTTTATGTAATAAAATATATATTATTTGATTTGTATAATATAGTTTATTTTACTTTATAAGCTATAATTTATATAAAATTCATATCATTTACAAATATAAATACATGATATATTTATAAATAAAAAATATAAAAATTATGTATAATTTATGTTATTGATATACTGCATACACTTTTAGAAATGATATTATTATATAATATGTTAATACCATTGTGTTGCTTTTCAAATACCAGCCAGTGAACCAAGGCAGAAAAAAAAAGGAAGCAGGAAACAAATTTATACATATATGGCTGTGAACCCAGGCTACTTAAAATGAACTGAGGAACCACTGGAACTATTATGGATATCTTCAAAGATACCCAGTTGGAAAATAAATCTGCAAAACCTACCAGTTTCCCAGTTCCCATATGATAGCAATAATCAATATGACTTTACTTAAAAAACAACAACGAACTGTCTTTAAAAAGGACACTTGAACGAGTGGAGAGAGATCCTACATTTTTACCTTGGAAAAATTTGTGTATTTTAAACATGTGAATTTACCATAAACTAAATGATAAATTCACTACAATTCCAAACAAAATCCTAACAAGACTGAAGTTAGCATGTGAAAAACTGATCCTAACTTTCATTTAAAATACACTTGCAAGAGTAGTCAAGAAACATTAGAAAAATCAGACCAATGTAAAGAAACTTGTGAAGACAGGCACGAGGACAAATCACAAACTACACCATAAAACGGTGGGAACAATTAAACTAGACCTGTCTCTTAAACCAAGTACTTAAATAATCTGAGATGCACTAAGGATTTAAATGTAAAAATAAAAGAATATAAATATTAGAAGACAATCTAGGTGAATAAAGCCTATATTCTTGAGCTAGAGATGTTTTCAGTAAAAACAAATTCAGAAACTACTAAGAAAAGGAGGAGTAGAAATTAAAAACTGCTATAGATAAGTTTTCAACCCAATGGGCAGGTTGTGAAAGTCACAGCCACAACCCAGACTTTAGCCTTAGAAAAGCAATTTATGTAACTTAATGGTAGGTACTGTCCTCCTAACGTGAAATAAAAAGAAATAAATGAATAAATAAATAAGTAAAATCTGCTATTGGTAAAATTCACTATAAACAAAAATCAGAAGACAAAGGACAACTTGACAAAAGGATGTATGGTACCTGTGACGGGGAGGGGGCTGGGGTAGCATTTTTTTTCAATATAAGTAGTACATAAAAGCCGTGTGAGAACACACACTCCCCCAATCCAGCAAGAGGAGAAAAGAAAAGTCACGAATTGCCAACGATGCATAGTCACATGGGAAAATATAATCTCACCATAAACGAAAGAATGCAAATTAAAAGGAGATCGTTGGCCTATCATATGAAAATAAATCATAAATTTATATGCATGAAACAGAACATTTTAAGAAATGATAAGAGATGCCTGATAGAGACTTATTTTTCTGTCTGCGATCTTATCAAAGATGGAGATAGTGATTCTTGAGTATGCTAAGCCAAGTTCAAAGGATATTTAGTGGGGAAGAAGAGAAGGAAAATGGGGAAAGTCACAGTGAAATGAATTTAAATGGGCACCGAGAGATGAGCACATTAGAGTTGTTATTTTCACATTTATGGGTTCCAAAGGCAAAATTTATGTCTCTCAAAGGCTGGATGAGAGTGAGATTTTTAGAATTTGAATAAACTTGATGTTCATCTTCATAATAAACTTAGATTTAGATAAAATGCCTACTTTTTGATGATGTGTCAAAACATTAAAAAATACATTGATTACTAAACTCTACCAATAGTTCTCAGAGCTGTTTTGGGCCTAACTGGAAGAAAGTGAGTTTGCCTATGGGAATGTTAAGCTCTCCTTTCTCCCTTTGACCACAGTTTTTCCAGATTCTACCCTAAATCCACTATGAATAAATTCAGTACTCGCAGGCTGTTTGGGTTCACAGGTGTCAATTGTTCAAAGTTTGCAAATGATTCTATACTGTTTATAACAGAGGAAATGTTGCGTCTCCTCCTTGAGTGTTTGTACTTTAAGCTCAGGAAGCATCTGAGAGTTGTCACTTCACCCCTAGGAACCTGTGATCTGGTCAGGTTGGGTTTTGTCACACCCATCTCAGAGAGGTGCAGGCGTCCAGGTCCTCTGGATTAGGGTCAGTGCTCTCTCCAATGTGGGGGTCCCCCCTTTATAAAAGAGGAAGGCTAGGTTGGGAGCAGTGGCTCATACCTGTAATCCCAGCACTCTGGGAGGCTGAGGCGGGAGGATCACTTGAGTCTGGGAGGCTTTTTTTGTTTATTTTTGAGACAGAGTCTCACTTTGTCACCCTGGGTAGAGTGCTGTGGGGTCATAGCTCACAGCAACCTTAAATACTTGGGCTTCAGCAATCCTCTTGCCTCGGCCTCTTAGTAGCTGGGATTATAGGAACCCACTCCCAACGACTGGTTAGTTTTTCTATTTTTGGTAGAGACAGGTTTTTGCTGTTGCTTAAGCTGATCTTGAACTCCTGAATTCAAGCAACTCACCCACCTCAGCCTCCCAGAGTGTTGAGCTCGGAAATTTGAGGACTGCCTGAGCAAGAGTGAGAACTGACTCTGTAAAAAGTAGAAAAATTAGCCAGGTGTTGTGGCAGGCACCTGTTATCCCAGCTACTCGGGAGACTAAGGCAGGAGGATGCCCTCAATCCAGGAATTTAAGGTTTGCTGTGAGCTAGGCCGACACCAGGGCACTCTACCCAGAGCAAGACGCTGTATAGGAGGAGGAGAAGGAAGGAGAAAGAAGAGGTAAAGAGGGCTGTGGCCCTGGGTCGTGACTCGTTAAGTGATGGAATCTCCTAGGGGAGATGTTCTGAGGATTATGCCTGGTCAGGTTCTCAATCTGCCAGAGGTACTGGGGCAAAATCGGCCTGTGTCAACTTGATCCTACAGTGTACGTGGAGAGGAGCTGGAGGAACCCCCAGCCCTCTGCTTATGAGAAAAGCACCAGGACCACAACTCTGGCACAACTCTCATCCCGTGACGTGAGAAGCCCTCACCTGTGGAGTCCCCAGTGTGTCAGAGCACAGGCTGCCCTGGGTCTCACAGGCACCAGGGGCTTGCTGTTTGCTCTCACTACCTTTTATGGCCTCTTTCACAGCAGAATCCACAGGGAGAATGTTCTTCTCCACCAACTCCAGGGGCCCCGGTCGGAGAGCAATTTTTTCATTGAGATCATCGGCAAGGCGGGCTCTTTTCAGCTTCATCTGAGCAGTTGGAATGGACCTCTCTGCAGTGGAGGCTGAGGGGTCGAAATGAAAAGGATCAGTTCTAGAATTTGATGTGTTTTTTTTTTTTCTTTTTGGCTTGTGGTTACAAACATTGTGTCACATTGTGCTCCACCATCCTAATAATTTTTCAATGCAATCGTCATCACTTCACAAGGATTAGTACCGAAGACTAGCCACTTCCAAATAAAGGCAAATAGAGGGGAACACAGAAAAGTTAGAGAAATTTGCCCTGAGAGGATTTGTGAAAAAATGTGCAATTTGGCGGTTTTGAAAGGGAGCAGTCCATGGGCTCCAAATTGCTTGCCTGACCCTATGCTAAGGCACTGGGTGTACATTCAGTTGGTGTGGGGACAGGCGCAGGCCGAGCCCATGGTAAATCGGATCTGTTGTCGTATTGAGTGGCTGCATAACATTTTGAAGAATTTTAGAATAGTCAATGCTGTGATACTGAGTCAAATGTCCAGGTCAGCTGTAAAGAAAAAATATTCCTTTGAAACAGTTATTTAATTAAAAAATGAATTTTTTAAAAAATGAATTGTCTCATTATTTGAGGGTTGGAAAAGTTCATGTGCAGAGCCCTAAATCTATGCCGATAGAGCTGAAACCAAACTTTCTCTTTACCTTGGGCTCTGCCCTATTTGTATGGAATGACTTGGAGGAGAATCAAGCCATAACTATAAGTTAAAATTCCATAAGGGTTTGAAGCTTCACTTTCAACTGCATAAACGCCTCATGTAGAGTCAACTTTTTAAAATTTGAGACAGAGTCTAACTCTGTCACCCTGGGTAGAATGCCCTAGCGTCACAGCTCACAGCAACCAAACTCTTGGGCTGAAGCAATCCTCCTGCCTCAGACTCCCGAGTAGCTGGGACTATAGGCACCTGCCACATCGCCTGGCTAGTTTTTCTATTTTTAGTAAAGACAGGGTCTCATTCTTGCTCACGCTGGTCTTAAACTCCTGAGCTCAGGGGATTCCCCTGCCTTAGCCTCCCAGAGTGTCAAGGTTACAGGTGTGAGCAGGGAGTTGACTATTACCTGGAAGAAAGTTAACTATTTTTAATACTTGAGTATTTTTCTTAGTATCTCATATTTATTGTTTGGTGTCTGTTTTTTCTTCCTGGAATCTGACTGTAATTATAGTATGTGTTAATGTATATATTTCTTTCTTCCCAGAATTGAACTGTAAATACAGTTTTGTCGGGTGCTGTTTTCACAGAGTGTTACCTGATAAGCCTTCTCTCATTAAATCATTATTTTTTGACAGTTTTGTTTTCAGTTGCTGGTGTTCAGTGATGTGAATGGTCCGCACTTTCTTCAGCTAGCCCCCTCTTATTGACACTTCATGGACAGAATTCTCGCCCCTGTTAGTCTATCATCATCAACTTCCTAACCCAGACCTTGTCTGGCACTGATCTAGAATTTTCCATGTAGGGAAGAGGTCTAGGGATGGCTCATCGATTGCAACAGAGGCTGAGGCTGGACGCCCTGCCTCAGAGCTCTCTGATCTATCCTGCACGCCAACTCAGGACTCATCGTCAGAACATCCTCTTTTCTTTTTGCACCACCCCATGAGACACCCCCATCATATAAATCTCACAGTTCAGTATTTCAGGATTACTACCTTCTGTCTTGACCAGTAGTGCTCCATCCCAGATCCAGAGAGCCAGGTCTTTCCCCACTGCCCTCCACATCTTGCTGAGTTCTTCCTTGCATCTTTGCTTATGACTTCATTTCCCCACCATGAACGGCATCCCCACCCCCACTAACATCCTGCTTCTGGGTCCCAGCATAAAGCCCTCCAATTTCTTCCTGTTCTTACTGATCCCTCCAGCAGCTACAAGGACTAGGCCTTCATCTTGTTGCTTTTGAAATTAGATAATGAATTTCTGAAGGTAGGCACTGAAAGGCCTTTTATAGAATTAATAAAAGGCCATAAGGTGGGTGCTATGATTAAAAGCCTGAAGTTCGTAAAGCTATAAGCAAAAACATGTATATTTCCACATATACCCACATACACATATACACACACTTATATACTCCGTATAGTGCCATTATTCCCTGACTTGCTTTTCTGTAATTGCTTACTCCTCAGGAGTTAACGTAGCTGATGATCATAACAATTCTTAGCTTTCTTTCTTTTCTTTTTCTTTTTTTTTTGAGACAGAGCCTCACTATGTCACCCTCAGTAGAGTACTGTGGCATCACAGCTCACAGCAACCTCCAACTCTTGGGCTTAAGCGATTCTCTTGCCTCAGCCTCCCAAGTAGCTGGGACTACAGGTGCTGGCCACAACACCCGGCTATTTTTTGGTTGTAGTTGTCATTGTTGTTTGGCAGGCCCAGGCTGGGTTTGAACCCACCAGCTCCGGTGGATGTGGCTGGCACCCTAACCACTGAGCTATAGGCGCCGAGCTCAATTCTTAGCTTTCTTCATTGCTTCCATGAATAACATCACCTTCGTAAAACCTAAGCCTGGTCTTTGAGATATTTTCCAGGCCCTACCTTCCAGTGGACCAAATTACCAAACCAGACCAATGACCCATACCAAGGAACTAACTTAATTGGTCTTGTGACCTGGGAATTGACTCTGCGCGAGAAAATAATTTCTGCTTCCTGACCCTATGAGTTCCTCCCTAGCCAATCAGCAGACTCGATTGTCTAGTCTTTTGCCCACCTGACTATTTTTAAAAACCCTGGCCCCCAAATTCTCAGGGAGACAGATTTGAAAAATTCCTTTCATTTTCTCACATGGCACCCTGCAATATTAAACTCTTCCTATGCTGTAACTCTTGCTATTTTAGTGTTTTGGTTTCCATTTGAGCAGTGGCAATGAACTGGGTTGGGTGGTAACAGGGTGATTTTGTATCTAGCAGAGCTTTGGTGCTCCAGGGGGCTAATTTTTAATTTCTTTGGGGGAGAAAAGGGGATCCCATGAGGGCCACCAGAGATGTGCAGCTGAGCCAGGGGCTACTGAGGTTCACATCTTGATATTTTAATTCAAGACTGTAATGATGTAAGAAATAACATTTCTTACACTTTTGGGGTTATAACATCACTATGTACTCATTGTCTTAAATGTGAAAAATGCTAAAAGAGTATGCCAAAACAAAAAGGGAAGCCTCAGGACCTCCCCATTTAGAACCAAATATTTTGAATACTTGGGTATCTGTTTTAGTATTTTTTTTATGTTTTATTTTATTTTATTATTAAATCATAGCTGTGTACATTAATGCGATCATGGTGTTTTAGTATCTTATGTGTGTTGTCGGGTCTCTGTTTGTACTTCCCAGAATCTGACTGTAACTACGGTATATGTTTATGGGTATGTTTTTTCCTTCCCAGAATTGAGCTGTAAATATAGTTTCGTTTACTGCTCTTTTCGCTAAATGCTATCTGGTAAGCCTTTTCTCATTAGCTCATTATTCTCCGAGAGCTCTGTTTGTAGGAACTCTGGTAACAAATCACAGGGATGAACTGAATTTTATTCAGCCAACCCCCTCTTGTTGGGCAGTTTACCATTTTCAACATTTCACCACCTAAAGTAATTTTCATAATAAACATCATTGTAACAGAAATCTATGTCCGATTATTTTCTTCACATAAAATACTAAAGTTATGTGACCAGGCTAAAGGGCGGGCATGTGTTTAAGGAGTCTGATACGTTTTGCCAAACTGCCCTCCAGGGCTGCTGACCCGGCTGCACTCCCACCAGCAGTGCATGAGAACGCCCTTGCCACACACAGTATTTATTTTTATTTGCTAACTTGATCATTGAAAAGTCTGTATCTCATTTGAAATGGCATTTCTTGAATTATTTGTGCAGCTGTGATTTCGTGCTGACACAGCAGTTGCTTCTAGGCTCTCGAAGACACCACTGCAGAGAGAAGGTGAGAATTTTGCCACCTTGAGAGTCTTTATTCCCAAGACACTCGGCAGTCTCTGGCTGCCTTCTCAGGCCCAAGTCTCCCGTCCCACACAGCACTTCCCTTGAGTCCCACATTGGCCTCTTTCTCTCTTCCCTCTTTTCTCTTCAGACAGAGAACTGAAAACATGTTGTCTCTGTCCGAAAACATCTCACCTGTTCCTGGGTTGGAAAAGGGTCAGCCTTCAAAAGCCAGAATAAAGTCATAAATGATGCTGGTCAAAGAAACAAGATTCAAAATTTTCCGTGGTATCTCCGGGCGTTTTGCGCTATGCAGAGCTAGTGTACACTCTGCAAGGAAAGCCACATGGCAGGGGAGCAGCACCAGGCCTAAGATACGCTGCTCTCTCTCACTGTAGCACCCTGTGTCTTCCTCCACCTGCCTCAGCCTGCACTGCCCAGCCCATTTCCTTGCCCCGCATTCTGATTCTCTGATCCTCCCCAGCGCACCCCAACACCATGCATTTGCTCCCTTTTCCCACTGGATTGTGTGATTCTCATGTCCTTTGTTATACTATGAGAATCCGATGAGGGCAGAGACCTGTGCCTAATTTTTCCCTGTTATCCACATGGTCTGGCAGAAAAGCCAACTCCTAGCAGACACTCCAAACAGTGTGTTCAATGACTAAAGACCCTAAACTGTCAAATTAAGGGTTGGACTTTTCTTGGTTGACACCAATGGACCTGGGGGAGGGGCTTCATCCCAGCAGAGGCAACTCATGGGGCAGGAATGGGAGCCCCTCCTCCTCATCCACACATCCGAATATGGGGCCACTTTGGTGTCTGCCTCATGTCACACTCTCCAGCAAAGAGGCAGCACCCTGGGGTGAAACTGAGCCTTCATTGCCCAGCACCAGTTTTCTCAGATTTCATCCCGTGCAGACCAGAGCATAAAGGCATCAGCAACACCCAGTCAGACAGTTCCCTAGTGGGTGTGCATGCAGCCATGGACCGCTGATCCCATTTAAAAGGGAGTGATGATTCACATTAATAATAATTGGCAATTGGCAACATGTGTTGGGAATTTCCTATGTGCTCTGAGAAGTTATGTGATTGTCCCAGGCCTTAGACTTAGGAGAGGGCACAGCTGAGACTGGAAGCCAGTCTCAAGCCTTCTTAAGCATTACATGGCTTTCCAAGTTGATGTCTATGCTTAGAAGACTGCTTGAAACCACCATTAAGTGACGGTGGGGGAAATTTTGAGAAGGCTTAGCAGCTGCTCAGAGACACGAGCACTGGACAAATGGCCCCCATTCTCCAGGCATCTCCTGGTGATTGAGTGATGATTTTGTGCAGACTTACCTTGGAGTATGTGCATATTAACCAAGTCTGCACGGTCAGACCTGTTTCGGGCTCTGTGCTTCAGGGAATTTTCAGTCTGTAAAACCGAAACAAAGAATCACCTAGTTTTACCTTTTTAGAAAAACACAATTTCTCTCAAATGGGACATGCAAGTACCCCCCTGGTCTCTCACATTTTGATAAGAAATATTGAGAAAGGCACTTCTCATAATTTTCATGTGAGAAAATAAGATGAAAAGGTAAAAATTTGGGGTACACATCAGGGCTACAAACTTAAAGGCCTTCCAGGGCCAGGCAGAAAGGCACATGTTAGTAAAATACATTGATGTGACAGTCAGTGATACTAAGCTGCTTGTACCATAACCTATCCTAGTTCACTGCCACTTAAAATGGTCACAAAATTAACCGAGGTCAGATGAAACACTGCCTGAACCCGTCTACTCTAACACGGCAACATCTGCTTCTTTCCAGTTATTTGCCTGATTGCTCTTTTCAGACATGTGAAAATGTAAATCTGCCTGCAGTTTCAGACCACCAAGAGTTGGAAGGGCATTCAGAGATAGATCATTTGCAATCTCATCATCTTCCTGATGGGGGAGCTGTGGGAGAGCCAAGACAGGACTCCAGCTTCACGGTGTCTAACTCTGGGTTTCAGTCTCACTATAATGGATCTCTTATTGTGCCTTTGAGAGGGATCTGGGATCACTCTAGATCAAATAAAAAACAGTCTGCTGCTGTTCTTTGTTGATTTCCAGATAGCAGGAATCATATACCCCCTCCTGCCCTCCTTGGAAAAGCTATAGATCCCTGTTCTTCCTCTCTGCCCTCAGCCGTGTTACAAGGCTAGAACTCTTAGGCAAAGAAATCCCAGCAGAAAGACGTTCTCTCTGCCTTCTTTTCTCACTAACAGCGCTCATGTTTGCTAAACAGTACTTCTATTATTGATAAATTCAGGTTGCTAGGATTTGGTATGAAGGTGCAGAGTAAATGCAAAATCCCTCCCTCAAATATTAAAAAAAAAAAAGAGGAAATTAAGCATAATTCCTTTTGCCATTAACTAGCTGTAAATAAGTTCTCTACCCACAAACCCTGCCTTGCTAATGAATTAGATTTAAACAAATCCAATTGCTACCCTGTTTTCCCAAAAATAAGACCTTCTTACAGGAAAGATAAGACGTCCCCTGAAAATAAGACCTAGCGCATCTTTGGGACCACACCTTAAAATAAGACACTGTCTTATTTTCGGGAAAACAGGGTACTAAGAAAGGATTGTAATAAAACACAATGCAGCTTACAAGCCACCTTAACTTCCCTTCTTAAGGTCTTTTGACCTCTAGTTGCTGTGATTTCTCCCAACATCAGAAAGATTTGGGACATCTTTTTAAAAGTTAAGAAAATAGCAGTTTTAAAGACAGTAGATCTTATCTCTACAGGTTTTGGTTAACAGGAGTAAGATTCCCTATTATGTGGGGGTAGGGCATTGGCACATTTTTCGCGTTTGCTGCAAAAATTTTACATGCTCAGCCAAAGTTTAGCACTCAGGGTGTATGTTCAGGAAAGGTAGTTTGAAAAAATTACCTTGTCACTATCCAAATTTTTTCTTTGCTCATGGAATTCGGTTGGACTTTTCAGTGCTGAAACAGAAAGACAAAGACATGAGCAGAGGCTGGGTTAGGGGTGTCGCCCCGTGTTGCAGGCTGTGCTTGGATGCTTGCGGAGCTTGGCACAGTACAGAGGTGATCGCCTTTATCAGGCCACAAGCAATCAAAGAGGACAGGCCTGGAGGACACCAGCGGCCTAGAAGCCATAGGAGACAGAGGAAGGTAGAACTGAGGCTTCAGAGGGAGCAGCAGAGGCAGAATTTGCAAGAGGAAGAAAGTGGTGGAGGCAAGGCATTCCAAGTTCCCGAGGAAGCAGAGGGCACAGGAGGAACACTATTGTTTTGGGGCAAGAATAGACTGGGGCAGCTAACACCCTCTTTGACTTTGCTTTGCTCTTGAGTGCCCACATCTGGGTGGATGGTTGCAATCTGTGTATGGGGTTGGGGGTGGGGGTGGAGCTGTGGCTTATTGGAGGAAGGGACCATACTTTGGATAGAGTATGTGGCTGGTAGGTTAGGAACATGCAACCAAGGGTGTTGAGTGAGAAGCAGAGAATCAGACTTTGAGGGCTGGAAGGAACCTTGGAGACAGGGAAGTCGTCTAACTCCAACCTTGAACAGAATGGGGAAACTAAGGTCCATAGAAGTGGATTGACTTGCCCAGGGTCACACAGTTAGAGCTAGGAGTGGGGGTCCTCTGACAGCCCTAATGCCTTTCAAGTGAACAGCCAGTGGACACAGGCATGGGTCAATCATATATAACACACAGCAGCCCAGAGCAACGTGGACCAAATGCCAACCTCCACTCATCACTGTTTCACCGCCACCTCTCCCAGTGATTTGGGGAACTCCTTTGAGCAAGGAAGAAGAACATGATTCTGCCAAATTCTACATTTTGCACTAATTTTCTTGGTCCCCTGGAACAATTTCAATCAGGAACCACACATAATCACTTTTCATAGTAAGTGATGAGGTGGATCAGTGGTTACAGAATTGCATTATTCTTTTTTCTCCCATGACTTGTAAGTCTAGACAAGTTAATAAATCACATGATCCAGAGTTCTAATATTACTCTAACACAGTGGTTCTCAACCTTCCTAATGCTGCAGCTCTTTAATACAGTTCCTGTGGGTCAATGGCTGCTCTAACAGACGCCTACCTTAAGCTGCAGGCAATAAAGTATTCTTCTAAATCTTGGCCAGCACAAAAATTAGGTTTCTAGCCAGATCAGGATGTGTATGTGTCCGTGAACACCCACATGTGTGTGCCTGATTCAGCCCTTAATATCATGCTAACTCTGAACACTGTTTCCAGCAGGGCTTGCTGGATGTCAAGCAGACATGGCTGTGGTCTTGGTGGCTACCAGAGTGCATGGTGGTGGTTGACCATATTATCCTCCACTCAGGATACAGCTTGGGATGTTAGTAAGACACGCTCGCTCTGACTCCCTGCCTCACCCAACATTAGCAATGCTGGCCAAAGGAACAGACAGAATAGTCCCAGATGGCTGCCTTGTCCCAGAGATAAATGGCATGTACCCTTCTGCTTGCTTGGACCAGAGAGCAAGAGGTTCCCTTCTTACAGGAATTAAGTTTGCTTGTCATTTCCCACGGATCTGGATACAGATTTTCCAATTTCTCTTTGATTGCTGCTTTCCACTCTTAAAATGGGATTCTCTGCAAAACCAGTCATTGTTGATGGTCCCTTCTCTCCCCATCCTCTTTCTCTCTACGCAGTGATTTTGAGAAATAAACACATACCTCTGCTGTGTTGCTCATGTATTTTCTTTGATTTGGGTCTGCCCTCCAATCCTAAAGAGGAGGGCCACCTTGCCCTACATTTGATCACAGGTGGAATTAATAATGACAGCGTTTTGAAAGGCAGCTCCCATTTCCCCCAGGCAACCAGATTCTGCGAAGTGGAAGTGTGCGTGAAGTCTAGTGGGCCCTTGTGAATATGTATGATCTGTACCAATAGGGGGTATGCACCCCCCCCCCAGTCCTATTCCCTGCAATCGTTCAGTTAGGTGTTATATATTGGAGTAGCTTAACTACTTACATAATCTAGGAAAGGAATTGATTTTGGTGTGGCTCTATTAAGTGGTTAAGAATATCCTTTTCCTTAAGAAGCTCCCCAAAGGAAGCAGTATGAATATGTCTTGAGCTATCTCTTATATTCCAAACACAATTGGTTTTAATTGGGCTTGGGATTTCGGGGCGTTAATCTGGTTCTCTCATCCCTGAGGTGCAGCCCTTCTTATTACTAATTGTTGTAAGGAACTCTGCAGTTCCTGTATCTTAGCTTTGTAGAACTAAGGTTCATCGCTTTTTGGTGTTAATGACTCCTCTGAGAAATGATTCACACAGTTTGGATCTCAGATGCCAGGAGCACAGAGGTCTTCTGGAACCTTCTACCACAGGGTGGGAGAAACTATGCCCATCTAGCAGGGACGTGTGAAGAAAATCAAGGCGGTCCACAAGCTGCATTTTACCACACGCCTTTCTCTTCAGGGCTTGGGGGTGTTATGTGGGGCACTGGCTTGAGGTCACCACCATGGAAAACTACCCTCCCATGGCCCTAGGGTTGAGGTTTGCCTGTTCTGTGACTCCAGAGATTGTGGGTTTGAGCCACCTCCCTTGAGAGCCCCCAAAAGCTAAGATGTGCTTCACTTCCTGGTGGACTTTTTGGAAAATACATAAAGGACCACATTTGCTCAGCCAGCCCTGGGAGTATCTAATGACAAAATTTTGTATTTAAAGGACATTGACATTTAAGATTGAAAAAGGAATTTGAATTTCTAAATTAAAAAAAGAAAAAACAAAACAAAACAAGTCCATGCAATTCCAAATGAAAATACTATTGCAAATTCAGTCAGCCACACAGCTAATTTATTCCCCCTGGAGGAAGATTAATCTCTCCTCACAAGGGAATTCTTCTCGCCTCACAGTTTTGTTGCCTCACAGTTTTGTTGCGGGCTATTCCTATTTCTGTCCCCAGGGCGCTGGCTAATTTGGGTCAGCTGTGTGTATAAACATTTGCTTACTTAGGGTTTAGGAGAAGATCCTGAGACAAGAGCAGGCCTCCTGCGGACCCTGCTTTCCATTCTAACCTCATGCCCCTAACAGGATTCCAAGACAAAAGCGAAAATAGCCCACAAGGCCATAACCTCAGTGAGGGCAGAGGCCCAGCTCCTCAGCACAGGGTGGGGTGCTTGGTGTAGGGCTTTGGCCGGTGCAGGGCTGCGGCCCATGCAGGGCCTGAATCCTCTCAAGGGGACCCCTCACTACCTGGCTTGTAGAGAACCCAGCTCCATTGCTATTGAGAGGACCAAGAGATGGACTCAAAGTGCAGTGTCTCTCCAAGTGGGGACCCTGGATCCAAATCCTCAATTGAGGACTCTTTAGAAATCCCAGTTGTGGGCCACAACCCAGACCTACAGAATGGCAAGCTTTCTGGGGGGTAGGAAGGACCTGGGGTTCTGTGTTTTAACAAACTCTTCTAGATAATTCTAATCTGCAAGTTTGAGAACCACATTAGTGGAGTTTCATGAGGCTGGGTCCTGATCTAGGTTTCTTTGCAATGCAGGGGTTCAAAAGGGCCTGTATGGCCAGGATTGATTTTTAGTATATCAAAAACCTGAAGAGGAAGGGTATGTCTTCCCTAAGACCGCGGTGGGCTAATGAAACCACAACTTTTCTTGGCTACCAGCCGGCATCACAGCAACTTGGTTTAGTTATTGTTCTTATCAAAAAGCAATGGCTGGTAAATTTATACACCAGTAATTAATTTAAACAAAAATTGTGCCATTACTTAGTTATATACTAAAAAACAATTAGGCATCATAAAATTAGTTCATTATTAAAAAGATACATGGATTAACAATTAATGTAGGTAGGATTCTTTTGTGGGGGAGAAAAAACTATTTCAAGCACAAGACCTATGGCAGTGATGGCTATAACTGAAGAAGTCCTGGGTGATTAAAAATTTGGGAACTATTTGGGCTGTGTCCTTTCTCTACCGTCTGTTTTTCATATAAATCTGAACAAGTCTGATAGTCTTCTGATGGTCTCAGTTTCCTACTTATCAAAGTGGCTCAGTTGAGCTTGCCCTCTCTTTGGCTTGATTTTGGAGACAAATTGGATTGTAAGTGCATTGTTTCTGAGCAAAAAGGACACCGGCTACATATCATGATAATGGTTTGGATATCATATTTTCTCGTTAGGTTGGCGATGTATTGCTTATCAGTACCCCAAGGATAGTCCTAGGGGTCTGAAAACAGCACATTTTCCCCGCATAGCCTTGTAATATTTAAGGCCTGGTTTGCATACTTGAAGAACTTGATGCAACATATCTGAGGTCTTTAGAATTTCTCAGAAGACGGGTACGGGGACAAAGTATGCCTGTGATTACTGCTTTTCTAGATTCTGAGGAACAGGGACTAGAAAATCAAAAGAGAGATGAGGGGAAAGAAGGAAGGTAGAATGGTTGACCTGATAACCGAGGCACCTTCTCCTATCAGAATCTGAATTTGAGATGTTAGAAAGAAGGGAAGAGGCGGATGGATTAATTCCCCTTGTGCCGTGTACTGCTCAGACAGCCAACAGAGTGTGGCAGGTGCTGTGGGGGAAAAGCCAAGTCAAATGAATGCACTGAGGAAAGGAAGAGAGACTTTGTCCAGTCAACTTCTCAGAACTATCGTGAAGCTGCATGTGGTGTGGGTGCAGGAATTGCCCCGCTCCTTCTTCTTGCTATTCAGAAGTAGTATAACAGAGTTCAGGGATTTACCAAGACTTTGCAGAAAATATGTGGCTGCTGTAGCTTGGATTAGTCTGCAAAAAAAATAAAGGCAGCACCATTCATAGACAGCTCATTGTTTCTTTAAAATCATTTACATCGATCAAATCATGGACCCAGACTGCCCAGGCATTTCGTTCTGGCCAGTGGTGGCTTTTCCTGAGACCTTGTGGACAGGCAGCAGCCTCTCTGGGAAATCTAAAATCCATTTTTTTTCTCTAGTCCCATCTTCTGTGACTTAAACATTCTCCCCTCTCTCCCCTGGGTTCAACCCCATAGACTCTCTTTAGTGGCAGAGGGAGAGGGAGAGAAAAAGGAGTCTTTCCTACAGTTTTCTTGGATATATGCTCTTACGCAGTGGCATGAAGTTGTCTAAAATTAATGGGGACAAATAAGGGGAGTAATGTGGGGACACTTCTAGGCTGTAAGCGCTTTGAGACAGAAGTCATGCCAGACGCTTCTATGTGTGTTCCTCAGAGCCTTTCTCAGAGCAGATGACTGATGAATATTTTTTCTTGAGTGATTCACATAGCTAGCCATCCATCCACACCAAGGCTTCTGAAGTGGTTGGAATAAAATGATTTCATTTAAGAGTTCACCCAGGAAAGTGGTACCCAGGGAAAAGAACTGTAGGAGAGAAAATGTGCACAAGAAATGGTGAAAAGAGTCAGTAGATCTAAGGGAGGTTGGCTCCATCTCAAAACCAGGAGAAAGTAGGGAACTTTGATGTCTTCTTGCAGCCTTGAGCCTGAAAGGGAGTGACAGTGAAGCTGTTCCCTCTGAATCCTAGTTGATGTGGCAAAGTTGGAAATTTGAAATCTACATTTTGAGACTCAGAGGTGGGATTTTGGCAATAAGTCCAAACCATAAGTAATAACTTTGAGAGGATATTTTATTAAGATTTCATGGCTGGCCGGGCACAGGGGCTCATGCCTGTAATCCCAGCACTCTGGGAGGCTGAGGAGGGTAGATTGCTTGAGCTCAGGGGTTTGAGACCAGCCTGAGCAAGAGCAAGACTCCCATCTCTAAAAATAGCTGGGCATTGTGGCAGGCACCTGCAGTCCCAGCTACCCAAGAGGCTGAGGCAAGAGAATCGCTTAAATTCAAGAGTTTGAGGTTGCTGTGAGCTATGCCGCCATGGCACTCTACTAAGGGTGACAAAGTGAAAATCTTTCTCAAAAAAAAAAAAAGATTTCATGACTATTTTGAAAGTGTGAATTTCACAGCAGATGCTGTAAATTCTCCTGGCCAGAGAACCTTTTTCCAACTGCTTAAAGTTCTCCTAGGGATTCTGTGCTTGCCTCAGAACCTTGCCCTTTTTGCATCAAGAGATGATGGCTTTAAGTTCATTCAAAGAACTGGAAGAGGGAAAATTCTAAACTCAGGGCAGGCAAATAAGAACAAAGTAAATACATAAGAGAAGCAATTAAGGAGTATTATAAAAAGGACTTGGTTGCTTGTTGCTCTGGGCTGTTTCCTACTTAGTGGCAACCTCAGAACCTGTAGGATGCATGCCCCGGAAGAGAAAAGGAAGACAATTTCAACCCAATTGGGCCAGTTTCACTAGTCAACTAAAGTTACTCCTGATTCAGCTCATTAGAGTCAGTAGGGAACTCTTCTAGTTTAACCATCAATGTGGAGTGCATCTAAAGGCAGATCTGCCATAGAACTCAGCCAGTGGGATTTTTCATTCAGTGTGGTCATGATGTAGCTATTTTATTAAAATCCAAAGCCATTCAGTTAAAATCATTGGTTTAACCTTGGAATTTTCGCACATACTTTTCTTTTTTAATTTCCCAAATTCCAACTCAATTTTTTTTTGGTCATAAAATGCTTTATGATAGCAAAGTAAATATTTTTTTTTAAAGGTCAAGTGATTCCTTTTGAACATTTGAGAAAAGTGGCCCACACAGGGGTCAGGAGACACAGGCTCAGCTTCTCCACAGAGGAGGGGATTTATGTTTTTCCAATGGAAAAGCCCTGAATATTGAACCTAACGTAAAACTCAAGACTAAGTCTGCTAAAGGATGACAGATGTTTCTGTTGACCAGTTAAAAATAGTACTGGTACCTGATAATAATCTAAGGATGATTAAAGATTTGCTTGGCCATCAGCCCTGAGTTCAGGCAATTTATGACAAATTTTAAACTCTGGGGGAGGATTGCAACTATTTCAAATGTTACAGATAGAATGAGATTTTATCTTGCATACATGTAAATTCTTATAAGTCAAAATTACAGAAAATGGGACCACATTAGATCTGGCTTTGGGACATTGGAAATATCTCGTAGGCTTCCTCAACCTGGGTTTCATGAACATTAAAGATAAATGGGGCTTGGGCTAGGTCAGGGATTTTCCAGTTCTATTCTGAAGAGAACCAGCACTGTAGAAAAAAATCTCAACAGGCTTCTGGAAGGGACAAGGAGAGAACAGTAAATGGGACAGAGGCCTCATGGCACTGTTTCAGCCAGTGTGTTTGTCTCTGTGTGTGTATAGTACATAATACAAGATTTCTTTAACAGTTAAAAATATTTAAGAATCATAGAATCAGGTGATTGTTGAGAAGTATTAGCTTTTCTTCCTTTCTTCTTTCCTTTCCTCTTTCCTTCTGTTTCAAAAAAAATCTAACAATAGAATGAAGAAATAAAAGCATCCTTGTGTGGGATGTAATGAGTTTTACACTGAATTACAGTTCTGTGTGTTTCTTGTCACCATTTCCCTTCAAACCTTGAACCTTGCTGAAGGACCACCTTGCTCATCATCGTTATCCCTATAGTACCTGGCACAGTACCCTGGATTACAATAAAATTGGCTGAATCAGACTGAACTGAAAAGACCCTGAGACTCTCGACTTTTCTTTGCTTCTCCTGAATGTTTGCATTTACATATGTTCTCTTAGTTGCCTGAGAAAACACACTGCTCTGCCTTGCATGTGGGCTGCAAGTTGAGTCTCTCATGGGGCTGAATGCCTATCTGCAGGTGAAGACTGTCCTCCCAGGCTAGCTTTCTGAGAGGAGCTAACTAGAAAAGGTCTCCTCCAGGCAAGGCCTGCCACATGCACCTGCTGTGGCTCCGACATTTTTCCACAACAGGATCCATATCCTTGGAATGCTTGGTTGAGAGGAGGTTTCTAAAGATTAGGGAAAACCTTTGTCATTCTGCTGAATTACAAACAAACACCATTTCATTTATTTGCAAAACTTTTTTTTTCTAGAAATCATCTTAAGGATGCAATGGTTTACAGATGCAAAACTTCTGTCAAGTGGGTACTTTGTTAATATCTACAGTATTTGATCCTGGGAATCCTGGAGCAAAAAGTATCTCCACTTGGCACTACTGTGCAAATTAACATTTGATTTTTATAACTTACATGAGAGATGTTATTTAAAAATATATGTACTATAGGGCTAATTACAACCTTCACTGGATATTTTTACTGATTCCCAGATTTAACCCTGTGTGCCTCAAAAACATGTTGATTCTCATCTAAATGCCAGTGGCAAGACCCAGGCTCAGAGTATTTAAGCACATGAGTTGAAGTTTAAATCAGTTGCGAACAACTTGGGTTGGCTGAAAGAGGACTTTAGGAGCGTCTATCTGCTCTATTTATCTTTCCAGGATTAAAGAGAAAGAAACACTAGGGGATAGATGATCAGCTTTGAGTGACAGTGTGTTTAACTGACCTGACAACTGTAGCCCTTGGATTTCTCTCTGTCTTTAGCATCTCAAAAGAAGGGCTAAGATGAAACAAGCCTCACATACACTGGCTTCTCTGGTTCCCCAACATGGTTGTAAATGTTGCTTAAACAGCCTTGAAATTGCAGGATGAGTTGTTTCTTTTGTGCTTGGCAAACCTCTAAGAAGGTATTCCCGGTAAGGTCACCTACTGCTTACTGTCAGCAGGGCTTAGCCGTGAACAAGGAGTTATTTTTGAATTACAAAAGAAGATGCCTGAAAAATTCTTAGTTCTGTTTTGACTCTGAAATACAGACCGTACTTAAAAATTTTTAGGCTAGAAGTCGTACGGCTTCACTATCACTAACCGTAAGATGGTTTGTCAAGGTTAAACTTTCATGCTAGACCCTGAATAGTCATGAGTCTAATGGTGGTTATTATAAAGATACTTGGATTTCTGCAAGAGTCATCATGAATCATGATTTTTTTTTTTTTTTTTTTTTTTGTAGAGACAGAGTTTCACTTTATTGCCCTCGGTAGAGTGCCGTGGCATCACACAGCTCACAGCAACCTCCAACTTCTGGGCTTAGGCGATTCTCCTGCCTCAGCCTCCCGAGTAGTTGAGACTACAGGCGCCCGCCACAACGCCCAGCTATTTTTTTTGTTGTTGTTGCAGTTTGGCCGGGGCTGGGTTTGAAACCGCCACCCTTGGTATATGGGGCCGGCGCCCTGCTCACTGAGCCACAGGCGCCGCCCATGAATCATGATTTTTAAATTTTGTTGAGAAGGAAGTTAGATTGTGTGAAACAGAGCAGCATGAACTATGACTTTATTCATCCAGGGGACCCTTTTCCCTATTTCCGTAGCTTAATCAAGAGTTAGCTTTAACTGCTGAATGGATAGAAAATTTCAAACATGTCTTCTAAAGAATGTAACAATCCTTCTTCTTCAACCCAGATTATGGCCAATATTGTATTCCACATTACATCATTTATGTTAAACTACTGTTGCTATTCAATCTTCTAGAAAGGAAATGCTTGGCAGCATTCTGTTACTTGTGTACTTAAATACCCCAAACAGAACTGTAACCGAGGATGTAAGAAAAAGATTGATTGTGATTAATACTTCTGAAAAGAATAGTGATTGTGTCCAATTTTAAAGGTAGGAGAAAAGTGGGGATGCCTACTCTAAGTTATATTTACCCTGAGAACAAACTCATCACATTGGAATTTTAGGCATAAGCAGCATCATTAAAAGCTAGTCCCCTGCAGGTGGGTAAGTATCACCTGGGGGAAAGCACCTGAGGGCTGGGATTTCTGCTCACACAGAGTCTATGAGGGTCTTGGGAGACCAGTACATTGTTTTGACTAAATGACCTCTGAGGCACTTTCCAGCTCCCAAATGGCATTGTCCTATGATAGTATATCAGTAATTAAGAGATGCAGGTACTCACGTGATATTATGCCGTGGTTTGCCAATTGTTCCTGGGTCCTTCTCTGTTGAAGTCGTAACTGTAAAACTTAGAAAATAAAGTGTTAGTTTGTGAGTGGGGCTGACTAGGATTATAGTCATAGTATTATTTTCATCAGACTTTCATAGGTCTTTTCATTTTATTTCTGGGACAGTTCTAAAGATTATTGTCAAGTAAGTTTTAATTTCTGTCGTAGACACAGGGAAAGAAGGAAGAGAGGAGGTGAGGGGGCTGCAGGGCTTTGCCGCAAGTCTGCAGCAAACTCATTAGAATACTGGCCTCCTCTTTGAAGTATGCTGTTTTCACAGCACTACACTCCCCTGCTATGTCATTTGCAAAATGAATATCATCAAATTCTGCTTGGGTGGCAGCCTCCATACCAAAAGGGAATTCTGAGTCCTACCTGGGTTCAAATCTCATTTCTACCCCCTTAGTAGATGTATAATCCTGACCAGCTGTCTTATGATTGTGAACAGTAAACAAAATTGGGCATGCTATAGATGGAAGTTCAAACATGGAGAAGTGGTTTACACAGGGGTAAGTTTCCCTTTTTGGAGAAACTTTGCCTTGAAAGTGGGTTGCTGTCATGAAGTGGCAACTAAAGCTCCAGTAGTTAAAAAAAAATTCTCATCTGTCTGACCAGAGGAATTATGAAAAAGTGGCTAGACAACCGTGGATGGGGAAATCATGCAGGGAAGAGAGCTAGAGAAAGCAGAGGTCCCCTAATTCTGTAAATGAACCTTGTAAGTTTTGGGTTAACCCCTTAATGGCTTTTCCACGGAACAGACTCACAGCATCATAGCACAGGCTTAAAATTAAACTGAGATTTGAACCTCTATATACATAGACAATCATTTGTATCTACCTGAATTAATCAACAGCCAAAATTAAGAAAAAAAAAATCAATGTTTTCCAGAGGACTGTAATGGAACTCAGAGTCTACGTAGGACTCAAAATATCTAACGTACAATCTAAAATCATGCACAAAAAACCCCAGGAAAATATGACCCATTTTTAAACAAAAAAGACAATAAACAGATGTTAACTGCAAGATGAGCCAGATGTTGGAATTACAAGACAAGGACTTTAAAGTATTCATTTTCAACTTTTTCAACTATGTTGAAGTAAAAGAAAGCATACTTGAAATGAGAAATAGAAGCAAAATAGAATTTATAAAAAGAAGCCAAATGGAAACATTAAAACTCAGTGTAATATCTGAAATTAAAAAATTATTCGATATTCTCAATAGAAGAATATCAAAGGATTGAGTCTTAAACCTGAAGATAGATCAGAATGAACAAAGAAAAACTGAACAGAGCCTCAGGGGGCTTGTGTGACAGTATCTAAAACTCTAACATCAGGTAATTAAAGTTCCAGAAGAAGAGCAGAGGAAGAAATAATGGTTAAAAATGTCCCAAATTTTGTGAAATAAATAAATTTACAGGCTCAAAAAGTTCAAACATCCCAAACCAAACATGTTCAGAGAAAACCACACTTAGATACATAATAATCCTACGGCTATAAATCAGAGACAAGGAGAAAAATCTTAAAAATAGGTAGGGAAAACACAATGTATAAAGGAAAATGTGGATTTAAATAACCACAGACTTTTCTTCAGAAACCATAGAAGCTGGAAGATAAAAAGCAAAACAGTGCGTTTTGTGTTTTTGTTCCAACAAAAGTGGAAACACACGCACAAAAATTTGTCAACAACAGAAAATGTCCTCTAGGAATGAAGCTGAAGAAAAAAATAGGGTTAAAAAAATAAGATAATTTCTTGCCAGCAGCTTCTTTGCAAGAAATGCTTAAATAAATTCTTCAGGCTGAAGGGAAATGGTATCAGAAGAGCATGTGGATATTCAGGGATGAACAAAGAGTGTCATAAATGGCAAAGATCTGAATCAATATGAAATATTTTTATTTTTCTACTTTGTTTTAAGAATATATATATATAACTCATTAGAGAAAAAATTATAACATTGTCTCGAGATGCTCATAAGGCACATGAAAGTAATATAGACGCCAGATGCCAGCTACAATATAAAGAGCCCCTGTGACTGCAGAGTTTCTACGCTTTACATGCAGTGGGGTAAAGTTAACTATAAGTAGATCGTGCAAGATTGATGATTACATTGTAATCCTTAAAACATTCTTTAATCTTTTTAATAAAAACACAACAGAAGTGAAACTGAAAAAAAAAAAAACTCAGTAAATTCAAATGCAATGCTTAAAAACTACTAAATAATCCAAAATAAAATAAGAAAGAGGAAAGATGGGAACCAAAGGTAAAGGAATAAACTAAAGAACAAACAATGAAATGGTAGCTCTAAATTCAGTCACATCAATAATTACTTTAAATTGCAATAGTCAAAACACTTATGTAAAATAGAGATTATCAGAAGGAATTAAAAAAAAAAAGAAATATTCAATTATCTGTTGTCTGAAACACACATAATAGATAAAGACTCAGGTTGGCCAAAAGTAAGTGGATACAAGACATACCATACACACAGTAAGCATAAAAAAAATGGAATAATTTTACCAATATTAGATAACATAGAGTTCAAATCAGAATAATACTAGAGATGAACGCTTCACAATTATAAAAGGGACAGTTCATCAGGAAGACAAAGCAATTATATGAATAAATAGATATCACCAAATAACAGGACCTCAAAATACATGAAGCAAAAATTTGAACAGCATTAAATGAACAGAATTAAAAATGAACAGAATTAAAGGGATAAATGAACAATTTCAAAGTCAAAGCAGGAGATTTTAAGACTCCTCTCTCAACAGTTGATAGAATGAATAGCAACATCACTAAAACCATATGAATTTGAACAGCAATATCAGACATCTTGATTTAATGAATTTTGTGGAGCAATACACTCAACAAGTACAGAATAAACGTTCTTTCAAGCACATGGTGTATATTCACCAAGACAGACTAGGCCATAAAACAAGATTTTGTAAAAATAAATTTGAAATAATTGAGATCACGTAAAGTATATTCTCTGATCACATTGACATTAATTACAAATCCAAGGCAATATGCTGCTGAGGAAAATACTTGACAATATACTTCTAAAGAATGCATAGGTAAAAGAAGAAATCTCAAGGGAAATCAAAAATACTTTAAGCTGGATGGTAATAAATATACAACATATTAAAATGTATTCCATATTGCAAGTATAAATATTAACAATTTATAAGATAAAGCAGTGATTAGAGGGAAACTTAGAGTTTCAAATGCTTATATTAAAAAAGGAGAAAGTCTTTAAGTCAATGAACTAATATTCTACCTTGAGATTCTGAAAAAGTGTGGCCAAAGTAAATAGGAGTTAAACAAAAATAAAGATTAGAGCACAAATCTTTAAAGTAGAAAACAGAGAAAATCAACAAAGCCAAAAGCTAGTGCTTTGCAGAGGTTAGCAAAATTGACAAACCTCTAACTAGACTGATTAAGAAAAAAAAGAATAACATTTATGAATATCAGGAATTTAAAAATAGGTTGTAACTGCATACCAAAGACATTAAAAAGATAACATGAGTTGCTGTGAGCTGTGATGCCACAGCGCTCTACCCAGGGCAACAGAGTGAGACTGTCTCAGAAAAAAAAAAAAGATAAGAAGAGAATATTACTAACAAATTTGTGCCAATAAATTTAACAACTTCAGTAAAGTAGAAAAATTTTTGAAAACCACAGCATACCAAAATTGAGAGGAAAAACATAAAATCTGAGTAAGATTATATTCATTAAATAAATTGCATTGATTATGAAAAATTTCTATCCCCTATACACATATACAAAAATATCCAGTCTCAGATGGTTTTCTTGGTGAATTCTATAAAAATGTTGTGATAGGAATGAGTTGTTTTCCAAGTTCTCCATCAACTAAAACATTCTACACATTTCACCAGTTCTAAGGAAGAATTCTTAATGAGTTTGTCTTTCAGTGTCCTGGGTCTGAATCCAACACAGAGAAAAACTTATGGACCTCTCCTACTGTTAGAATGAAGTTCTCTGGGCATTTAGCTATTTTGACTTTAATTGAGTTGGATGAAGCCAGGAGACACAGAAATGAAAGAGAAAAAGATGCAAAACATTTTGAACAACAACAACAAAAAAACTGGAAGAATGTGGAGGTAGAAGGGGAATAGAAATATGTGTCACTGTCTACCAAAGGAGTCGTTAGCCTGAAACATTTAGATGGGCTGTAGAGAATTCAACTTTTTGTGTGTGCGACTATGTCAGCAAATGTGCGCTTCTTTCCTCGGGAGGGGTCCATAGCATCCAACAGAATTTCTGGACAGAGCCAAAGCCTCCAAAATTTAAGCATCTCTAATCCAAAAGCTTGAAAATGTTAGGGTTCTGAGACAACACATTAGGGTTCCATTATAATGAGGTTGAAAAAGAAGCCTGAAAAAATGATAAGTTTCAGTTTAGACCATCTGAAATTTGGGGGTACGGGTAAACGATAAAGTGCCTCCGAAGTAACTGAGACATGGGATTGGAGACAGGCTGAGAAGTTAGGACGAGGACATTGATTTGGGGCATCATCTTTAAGTAGGTAGAGCTCAAAAACCTTTTTGCAAAATTCCTAAAATCTGATTATGACTTTTATCAGATTTCATGCAAGTCTTTAGGACTTACAAAAGTTAAGAATCACCAATTCAGGTCTCGGCTAGATTGTCCCCCATCCTTATTAGTAGGCTCTCTGTTGGCAGTAGATTTGTCAGAGAGGGACAGGGGAAGGTAAAAAGAAGTAGGGATAGAAATGACATTACAAACAGCAGAAGAATGACCTTACAGAGGAGCCAGGACAGGCCAACTGGCATCACTCGTTTCCATACTCTTTTTTTTTGGTTAATAATTTGCAGATTTTTCTATAGTTAGATTGAAAGTATTCACTCATTACATCCACTCAATCATTTAACACATATTCAATCACCTACCATGGGAAAGACATTGCTTGCCTTTGGCATACAGTGGTGAAGAGGATGGTTACTATTCTTACAGCCTAAATGTATAGTTGGGGAGATAAGCTCAATTTTCCTGAGTGCAAAATAAATTCCCCCAAAGAGCTTGTCTTCAAGAGCTCTGTTAATTCCCTGAGGCTGTATGCAAAAATGATGCTCGTGAGTGTGTGTGTGTGCGTGTATGTATGTGTGTGTGTGTGTGTAGACTTCTATGGACTGATTTATCACTTTTATCAGATTTTAGTAAGTCTCTGGGACTTACAAAAGTTAAGAATCACCAAATCATATCTAGACTAGATCATCTCACACCTTTATTAGTAGAAGTGCATTTACACAGCATTACCAGGTTAATTTCCCTAAACTCCGGGTTCATAAGATTGCTTTGTGCAGCGTCCTACGGGGGCTCTTTATTCTGGCCTTTTTGTACGCAAGCACTATTCCCCACACAAACTGATAGGCTATAACTCTAACTTATTCCAAATAGTTGGCAAACTACATATAAATGCTTTTTTTTTTTTCTTTTTGAGACAGAGTTTTACTACGTCACCTTCAGTAGAGTGCTATGGCATCACAGCTCACAGCAACCTCAAACTTTTGCCTCAACCTCCCAAGTAGCTGAGACTACAGGCATCCACCACAATGCCGGGCTATTTTTTTGTTGTAGTGTTATTGTCGTTTTGCAGGCCCGGGCTGGTTCGAACTCTCCAGCCTTGGCGTATGTGGCTGGCACCCCAGCTGCTGAGCTACAGGCTCTGAGCCTGTAAATGCTTTTTATTAAAAAAAAATCTCCAAGACTTTGAGGTTGCAGTGAGCTATGTCACCATAGCACTCTAGTCAGAGTGACAGAGTAAGACTGTCTCAAGAATGAAAACAAGAAACTCCCGAAGTATTTTGTTTATGTTATTAATAAATGTTGAATACTTATACTTAAAAAAAAAATCTCCTTTGCTCACTGATTTGTAATGTCAACTTCTTCATTTTTAGGCTCTAAGTTCCCATTTGTACTATTTCTTGTTTTCTCTTTCTTTTTAAAATTTCAACAGATTTATGGAGTATAATTCTAGTTTTTTTACATGGTTATAGCACAGAGTGATGAATTCTGGGATATTAGTGGTAACTTTCACCTGAATACTATTGCACCCAACAGGTCATTTCTCATCCCTCACCCATGTTCATGAAGGCATTATTCACGATAGCCAGATACGAAAACAATACCAACTCTCCATACACAGATGAACAGATAAACAAAATGTCGCTCATATATATAATGGAATCTCATTCAGCTTTAAAAGGAAGGGAATTCTGATACTTGTTGCAAAACAGAAGAGCCTTCAGAATATGCTCAGTGAAATAAGGGCAAACACTGTATGATTTGACTTATATGAGGCACCCAGCTACGTCAAATTCACAGAGACAGTAGAACGGTGTGGGTGGGGCAGAGAAGTGGGGAGTACAGAGCTTCAGTTCTGCGAGATTAGTGATGGTTACACAACGATGTGAACACACTTAATGCCACTGAATAGCCCTTAAAAATAATTAAGATGGTAAATTTTACGTTGTGTTATTTTACCACCATTAAAACATTCAAAATATAATAAAGATTAAAGTAAATTTAGTTCATTAAAATAGGCAAACTCGAATGGGTGGCTGAGTATCAAGACAGATATAGCTAAAAATGAATTAGCAAGCTGAAAGAACAGAAGAAAATTGTGCTGAACCACGCTTTTAGAATGTAGCACAAAAGATAAAGTAGTGAAAAGCAAAAACAACATGTGCTCAATGCCCAAAGGCTGCAAAACTTTGACAAATAAGAAAAACTTCCAGGAACAAAAGTACTTATGTCTTGTGGTTTGAGTGTTTGTGTCCCCTCAAAAGTTGCATGCTGAAATCCTAACCCCTACATTGGTAGTGTTAGGAGGTGGGGCCTTTGGGGAGGTGATCACGAGGGCAGAGCTCTCGAAGGTGGGATTGGTGTCCTTGTGAAAGTGGCCTGGGAAGCTGCCCTCTGCCTTGCAGCATGGGAAGAAGCAGCAAGAAGGTGACCTCTGCGACCTGGAAAGGGGTCTCACCAGACCCTGAATCTGCCTGCCCCTAGATCTTGGACTTTCCAGGCTCCAGAAGTGAGAAATAAATTTATTGTGGCTTATAAGTAACCCAATTTATGGCATTTTGTATGGCAGACCTAACAGATGGAGGCATCACCTTTGAACTAGAGAGAACTATTGTTAATATTACAGTTCATGAAGTTGAGGTCTATGTGTTTATGTGGGATCACATTGTAAGTTTAGTAATCTATCATTCCCAAGTCACTTAATACCCTTCAAATATGCTATTTTACTAGTTTCAGAATATTTCTTTTCTTTTTTCCTTTTTTTTTTTTTGAGACAGTCTCATTTTGTCACCCTTGGTAGAATACTGTGGCGCCACAGCTCACAGCAACCTCAAACTCTTCAGTTTAAGTGATTCTCTTGCCTCAGCCTTCCAAGCAGCTGGGACTACAGGTGCCCACCACAACGCCCGGATATTCTTAGAGAGGAGGTCTCGCTTTGGCTCAGGCTGGTCTCGAACCTGTGAGCTCAGGCAATCCACCTGCCGCGGCCTCCCAAGCACTGAGATTACAGTTGTGAGCCACCACGTCTGGCCCAGAATATTTCTTTATTTTTATTGTTTGGATTATTCTGTAGGTCAATGAACCAAATGGACATTATTGGATACTTAGTTCATTTCCAAGTTTTCACCATTAAAAATAGCAGTGGACATTTTTTTGTAGTTAATTTTCAGCTCCATTTTTGATATTACTTTAAGAATCAATCCCAGAAGAACACTTTGGTCATAGGAAATGTCACATTTGAAGGCTTTGGTACATATGATAACAGCTCTCCTGAAAGATTTTCTGATTTTCTTCCCACTACCAGAGCGTGGCTGGGCTCCCCCTTTCCCTTGGGCGAATGGCTATTATCACGTGGAGGCTGCTGTAATCCCCTCCTCTGAAGCTGGAGGCCTGGCTGCTTCATGTCTAAAGGGAGTGGCTTGAGAGCTACGTCCAGGGTGATCAGAGGGATGGAATTTGGCCCTGAGTGGCTTGTCCTCCGGGTCTGGCAAATTTTCGGTGCCAGAGCACAGCCCTCTCTGTGGCTGGGAGAGCCCTGATACTGCAGATGGAAACCCAGCCACCACCAGCCTGGCGCTCCGTGCAGCCACCGTGGCCTCTGTTCTTGTGTGGCCCATTCTGTGCTTTGCTGAGTAGCTCCCCCAGCCCTCCCTGCCTGCAGCTTCTTGCAGTCTCTTGTGTCCCCAAAGCTCTTGGCAAACCTCCACCGTGCCACTGTTGCTAAACGTGCCCCGTGCAGGGGTTACTTTCTGGCCCATGCCTCTCCCCACTCCCAGTTCCAGCCTCCTACTAGTGGGAGGTCACCATTGAGTTTTTGCTTCACTTCTTTTGGGACATATTGCTGTCTTTGGGAGGTGACGGGAAGTGTGTTCATGGTGCCCTTTCTATGTCATCCTAATGTGTTTTATCAACAGCAGAAGTCTTACGGTTTTCATATTCGGATGTCAATCTTTCTCAACGTCTAGAACCAAAGCAATTTTGTTCTACTTTGCATTCTTCTGGCCACTGTCCTCAGAGTTGGCAGTCATATGTGTATGTCAAGGTGGTTGTTTACTCAGAAGTCAGGGGCTCTCCACTCGGATTCCCTCATCTGGCTGCCTCTTCCTGTCCCAGGGCTATTACACTGCCCTAGACTAATAGGGATTTTCACATCTGGTAGGGAGAATCTTACATTACCTTACTTTTTGTGAAAAAATATAATTCTTTACACATTATTTTCCATGCTTTTTCTCAAAAATGAATTTTAGGATCAGAGTAGGAATTTCTAAGCACCTACCTCCCCAAAGAAGGAGGGATATGCTTCCTAAATGGTCTATAATCCAGGAATAAAGCCTCTTCTGCCAGAGAAGAAGTCCCCTGTTTAATGATTATTTTAAAATGTATTAGAAATCTGTAGATCAAGTATAGTGAAGAGCCAGGACTGGGTTTTCTGCATGCAGCTCGGGAACGGAGTGAAAGCGTCTCTGCACACCACTGGGGTTGCAATCTAAGAGATGTCACTTGCCTGTGCTGGGGAGAGGGAGCAGAGCCACTCAGGAAAGAAAAGGCCCAGTGCACTGTGCAGGTGTCTCGGGAATTTCAGGTTGAAGAGGAGGGAGCTATCAAGATTGAGGGACATTGTGACAGTTCTCTTATTGCACAGAAACCTCTGCCACATGCCCAGTACAGGTAGGCAGGCCTTTCTTTCTTTTTTTTTTTTTTTTGTAGAGACAGTTTCACTTTATGGCCCTCGGTAGAGTGCCGTGGCATCACACAGCTCACAGCAACCTCCAACTCCTGGGCTTAGGCGATTCTCCTGCCTCAGCCTCCCGAGTAGCTGGGGCTACAGGCGCCCGCCACAATGCCTGGCTATTTTTTTGTTGCAGTTTGGCCGGGGCCGGGTTTGAACCCGCCACCCTCGGCATATGGGGCCGGCGCCCTGCTCACTGAGCCACAGGCGCCGCCCAGGCAGGACTTTCTTAATGCCAAAGAAAAGCAAGGTCAAGGGAATTGGAAATGGGAAACACAGATTCACCTTTGACTCTGCCAAGCTCTGTATCCTGGGGTAAGGCTCCGTGTCTACGAGTCTATGAGTTAATAGTAAAACTAATAAGAAATAATTACCAACTTCACAGGACTATTGGGAGGGATGTAATGGGTTAACCACTTCTAAACTCTACTGAAGTTATCAAATACCTTCATGTTTTGTATTGATAATGGTTGCTTTAGCAGAAGGCCCTGCTCTGTGCCCCATTTGTTTCTGGTTACAGAACCTGAACAAGGCAAGAGAGCTGTAGGTTGCGATCAAAACACTGATGTGTACTCTTTTTTTTTTTTTTCTTTTTGTAAGACAGTCTCACTTTGTTGTCTTGGGTAGAGTGCCGTGGTATCATAGCTCATAGCAAACTCAAACTCTCAGGCTCAAGTGCACTAGTTTATTTCTATTTTTAGTAGAGACAGGATCTCGCTCTTGCTCAGGCTGGTCTCCTCATCCTCCTGAACTCAGGCAATCCACCCAACTCTGCCTCCTAGAGTGCTAGGATTACAGGCATGAGCCACTGTCCCCAGCCTAACATGTACCTTTTAAAAAGTCATCACTGCCTTAAACATTGGCCATGCCCAGGCCCTGTGGGCAGTTTATGTTCTTTGTAGGAAGGGAGGACTGAGGCCACAGGGGGAACACAGCACATAGGGTGCAGAGCACAAGGTGGGACATGGGTGAATAGAAGAAGTTGAGTCGTTATCACAGATCAGGACTCGGCACCTGTGGCTCAAGAGGCTGGGGCGCCAGCCACATACACTGGAGCTGGCAGGTTTGAATCCAGCCCGGGCCTGTCAAACAACAAGGACAACTATAACCAAAAAATAGTTGGGCGTGTGGCAGGCACCTGTAGTCCCAGCTACTTGGAAAACTGAGTCAAGAGAATCACTTAAGCCTAAGAATTTGAAGTTACTGTGAGCTGTGATGCCACAGTGCTCTACCCCGGGCAACAGCTTGAGAAGGTCTCAAAAAACAAAAACAAACAAAAAATTCTCATCACAGAGCAGTTCTTTGTCTTCTGTTCCCTTCTTTCTTTCCCTTCTCTCTGGCATTGATAATTCCTGAGATGAAGGTTGAAGGGGACGAATTGTTACTGAGAATTAAAAAGTGCCAGTCTTAGGGATAGAAGCTTACCTATAAATCATGTCATTGAAAGCTCCTGATAACCATGAAGGGGTCTATATTATCATCCTCAGGTTATACACATAACTCTAAGGTCCAGTGGATATAAATGTTCACCTAGAGCCATAGAAATGTGAAGTGACAAATAAATTTCCAACCCATGATTTTGGGCTTTAAATTCTGTCTCATGGGTGCAAGTTCCAAATGGAACTATTTGGATGAGAAAACAACTTTTGCCATGTTAAACCTTGTGTTTTAATACATTGCTTCCATTTGTTGGGGGGAGGGAGGCTCTTTTTTAATGAAGAATCCAAAGCTATTAGAATATGAAGCCCATTTCCTGCTCCCCTCCCCCCGCTCCGTGTAACTGAACATAAGGGATGCTCAGCTCGGTATCACAGCCTGCAGTGTCTCCATGGCAACAGTTAGTTAGGTAGGTTACCATTCTCTTCCGGGGCCAATAGGCAGCTGGGTGATGGTTCTCACCAACACAGGTGATGTCCCCAGCAAGGTCTCCAATTAGAATGGGGCTCCTGAAAGATCCCAGGCTCCAATGGCATCTCATGGAGTTGTTGCCATGGTTTTGGTGAGAAGTATTGCTTTTCTGAGGATTGCAAAACACTTTGTGTTCCAACCCCATGCTCGTTCATTCCTGACAGAGTGGAAAATGTGTCTCCTTGGCTGAAATGTTCCTCTTGAGTCCAGCCCAAAGATGACATTTTTAGGAAAGTTTGAGAAGAATCCTGTGGCTGTTACTGAGTCACGATAGAGTGGAAATGGACCTTTTCTATTTAAAGAGCTTTGTGCTACTGTTTGAAAATGTCACATTGCTAGGGAACAGTGGAAATGGAAAACTTTCCATTTGCTATCAACAAAGAAAGGTCAATACAGAATGTGAAATAATGGAGTTGAGAAGTTTTGTTACCTGACAGAAGGAAAAGGAGTTTGTTGGGAGTTAAATTTAAGAATATTGCGCTGAATAAGCCAGGTACTCTGGAGAAGGATTGCTCATCTGGAACATAGCACGCGTAATTCTAGCTCCTGTTCTGCTACTAAATAGCTGTTACATGAAACAGGTCCCAGAGTCTCCTTGGACTGCAGTTTGGATATAAATCAAAAGAGAAGATAACACTAGATTTGACCAGAATTTACCCAGTTTCTTGATGTAAGAATGACCTGGCGGCTTGATAATCACAAATTCCCCTGGTGTCTTTCCTGGAGACTATAGTTTGGGAGGTCTGTGGCAGACTGGGAACACATTTTAGCAAACATTCCAGGAAATTCTGAGGAAAAGGTAGGTTTGAGAAATAAAAATAAGCAAATACGTTAGGTGCCAAAATGAGAGCATGGTTTAATACTATTCTGTGCCTTGATTTTTCCCTTGCAATGTTTTGTTAATTTGGTGTGGGTATGTATATGGAAAATCATTTTTAATGGCTACACATTATCTTATTGTGCTTCAATATTTATGTAATTAATCCATTTTTATCACAGATTTATTTTTTTTCCTCCAGGAAAGACATATCATTTTATACTCTTGCTAGGATGATAGACATGCCTACTTTCACTATACTCTTAATAACAGTGGATGATACTATGAAAGGAGGAAAAAGGCTTTGCTAATTTGTTAAGTAATAACAGTACTTCATTACATTTCCAATGAGTCAAACATGCTTTTGTAGCTATATTGACTACTATTAGTAAGTTTTCTTTTGCAAACTGCCTGATAACATTCTTTGGCAAATTTTCCACTGTGATCTTTTTTTTCTTATAGATTTAGAAGAGCTTGGAAGAGCTATTTATATTTGACATATGTTAAACATAGTCATTTATGTTGTAAATTTCTCCTGGTTTTTAGTTTGCCTTTTAACTTTGTAATCTTTTTTTTGGGGGGGGGGCATTTAACATGTGTATATGCAATCAAAATATTCTTTTATGATTTCTCTCTTTGGTATTTACTTAGAGAGATTTTCTTCATCTCTAGATTATATATCATTTAAACATTCTTACATTTATGTTTTTGGCTTCTGCATTTGACTTTGTGATGCATCTGAAATTACTTTTAGTGTATAGCACTATGAAAGATTCTACTTATTTTGTAAATTGTTAACCAGCTACATTAATTTCCATAGCTAATGGATTTTAGATAACATGTTTGTTATATGACACATACAATATTGGATTAATTCCTACTGTTTCTATATAGTTTAACCTCCAATATTTTATTTTGTTTTGTGTCAATTTTGGTTTATACCTGAGTAAAATGCTTACTTAATGGAGTGTGACATTGGCTGAACCCCCTAGTTACAAGATTCTAATTTAGATTCACGCCAAAGCTTCAAGATAGTTTCCAAGCAATTACAAGATTTCAAGAGACCAAAAAATGGCAGGTAGCTTATACCCACACCAGAAACAGAAGCAGATAAAATAGTAGATAAGAGAGAGTATCTTGCCAGATAAGACAGTAGTTCTATGTATTCTTGTAAATGTTCACACACAATAGGCAGAAAGTGTTTAATCTGATTAAATCAGAGTATGAGTCAATTATAAATGTACCAAGGATTTTAGGGGAAAAGAAGAGAAAATGAGATGAAGTAGAAAGAAGAGGCAAAAAAGACAAAAAATAAGGAAAACCTTTTTTTCTTTTTTAATGCAGGAAAAAATGGGTATGTGTGTGTTTTTGTGTGTATGAATATCTATTCCAGTGATGGCTACTTAATTAACGTTTATTTAATAGGAAATGAAATATGTCAAATCAGGGCCACCTTAGGCCCTCCCCCGGAAGAGAAACAAGAGATAGACCAAGTATCTGTCAGAACGCTGATTCATAATGCAATACTTTTGTCTACATTATGAGCTGTCTCCCTACGTACAATAGGATGGCGATTTAAAAGAAAAAGAGAAAAAAAGAAAGAAACAGAGAAGGAAGGAAGGAAGGAAGCAAAGAAAGAAAGAAGAAATAAAATTATCAAATTGTCCCAGCACCATTTATTGAACAAGGCTTCTTTTCCAAGTGTATATTATTGTATGCTTTGTCTAAGATCAGTTGGCTGTGTGTGGATGGTTTTATATCTGGGTTCTCTGTCCTTTCCATTGGTGTATGTCTCCATGTGATAATACCATGCTGTTTTGGTTACTATAGCCTTGTAGTATAGATGGAAGTTAAGTAGTATGGTGCCTCCAGATTTGTTCTTTTTGCTTAAGATTGCTTTGGCTATTTGGGCTCTTTTCTGGTTCCAAATGAGGCACAGAATTATTTTTTCTAAATCTGTGAAATATAATGTTGCTATTTGGATGGAGATTGAATTGAATCTGTAAACATTTTGGGTAGTATGGACATTTTAAGTACGTTGATTGTACTGATCCAGGAGCACAATGTATTTTTCCACTTGTTTGTGTAATCTGTGGTTTCTTTCCTCAGTGTTTTATAGTTCTCTTGGTAGAGGTCTTTCACCTCTTTGATTAAGCACATTCCAGGTATTTTATCTTCTTTATGGTTATTGTGAATGGTATTGAGTCTTTGATTTGACTCTCAGATTGATTGTTATTGGTGTGTAGGAATGCTACTGATTTGTGTACATCGATTTTGTAATCAGAGGCTTTGTTGAATTTATTTATCAATGCCAGGAGTCTCTTGGTGGAGTCTTTGGAGTTTTCTACACGTAAGGTCATGTTGTCGGCAAAAAGCTGTAGTTTGACATCCTCTCTTCCAATCTGAATTTCTTTCTCTTACGTCATTGCTCTGGCTAAGTCTTCCTGCACTGTACTGAATAAAAGTAGTGATGGTGCCCCCTTCTCCTGCTCCAGTTCTTAGTGGGAATGCTTTCAACTTTTTTCCATTCAGTATGATGTTGGCTATGGGTTCATTATATATGGATTTTATAATTTTGAGATATGTTCTTTGTATGTGTAGTTTGTTGAGGGTTTTTATCATGAAAGGGTGCTAAATTTTTTTTTTTGAAAGGGTGCTAAATTTTTTAAGTGCTTTCTCTGCATCTATTGAGATGATCATACAGTCTTTGTTTTTGCTTATGTTTATGTAGTGAATCATATTTATTGATTTCTGTATGTTGAACCATCCTTGCATCCCTGGGATGACACCCACTTGATCATGGTGGACAATTTTTTTGATGTACTGTTGAATTTGGTTTGATAGTATTTTATTGAGGAGTTTTACATCTATATTCATAAGGCATATTGGCTTATGCTTTTGTTTGTTTAGTTATACCCTTTCCTGGCTCTGGTGTCAAGTTGGTATTGGCTTCATAAAACAAATTGGGGGAGGGGGAGTTCCTCCTGTTTGATGTTATGGAATAAAAGGATTCATATCTCTGATCACTCACAAAAATTAATTCAAGATGGATAAAAGATTTACATGTAAGGCATGAAACCATGAGAATGTAAGAAGAAACTTTTAGAAACTTTTCTAGATACAGGCCTAGGTGAAGAATTTATGAAGAAAACCTCAATGGAAATAATAGCAACAATAAAATTAAATAAATGGGACTTTTTTAAATTATAAAAAGCTTCTGCACAGCTAAGAAAATAATCAACAGAACAAATAGACAATCTACAGAATGTGAGAAAATATTTACAAGCTACATGTCTAAAAAAAGACTAATAAATAGAATCTAAAAGTAACTCAAGCAAATTAGCAAGAGAAAATGAACAACCCCACTAATAAGGGGGAAAAACACATGAACAGAAGCTTTTCAAAAGATAGACAGGCCAGGTGCTGTGGCTCAGGCCTATAATCCTAGCACTCTGGGAGGCTGAGGCAGGTGGACTGCTTGACCTCAGGAGTTTGAGACCAGCCTGAGCAAGAATGAGACCCTGTATCTACTAAAAATAGAAAAATTAGCTGAATGTGGTGGCATATGCCTGTAGTCCTAGCTACTTGGGAGGCTGAGGCAAGAGGATTGCTGTGAGCTATGATGGTGCTGCATTCTACCCAGGGTGACAGAGTAAGACTCTGTAAAAAAAAAAATAGACAAGTGGCCAAAAAACTTATGAAAAAAATGCCCATCTTCACTAATCATCAGGGAAATGCAAATTAAAACCACAGTGAGATATAATCTTACCCCAGTTAAAATGGCTTTTATTAAAAAATCCAAAAACGTATATGCTGGCACAGATGCAGAGAGAAAGAAATGTTTATGCATTTCTTATTGCATTTCTTATTCCTGTTGACAGGAATACAAACCAGGGGTCCTAGTTGGAAAACAGCATGGAAATTCTTCAAAGAACTAAAAGTAGACCTATCATATGATCCAGCATTCCCACTACTGGGTATTTACTCAAGGAAAAGAAGTCATTTTTATCAAAAAGACATGGGCACTCAAATGTTTATTGCAGTACAAAATTAATAATAGAAAAGATATAGAATCAACCCATGTGCCCATGAGTGACAAAATGTGGTATACATGTACTATCTAATGCTGTTCAGTGACAAAGAAGGATGAATTAAGGCCTTTTGCAACAATTTGGATGGAACTAGAGACCATTCTCCTAAGTGGGATGTCTCAAGAATGGAAAAAACACACCACATTATTCACTATTAAATTGGAACTAACCAGTGAGCACACACATGCACAGAGTGAAGTAAATCAAACAGGGAGTAAGTGGAAGAGGGAATAAGTGAAAGCCCACCTGCAGGGTACAATGAACACTATCTGGGTGCGGGGCTTGCTTATAACCTTGCCTCAGTCACTACAAAAGTGATCCCTGTAACCAGAAACATTTGTGGCCCTGTAATATTTTGAAATGAGAGGGAGAGAGAGAGAGAGAAGAAAGAAAGAGAAGAAAGGTGGTAAGGGAGAGAGGAAGGAAAAGAAAAGAAGCAGCAAAGCATATTTTTACATGAATGATCTACTATAAGAACTTCAGAATTTAGAGGCACCAAACTGGAGGCCAGAATTGTTCATACAAGCTTATTATCCATCCGCGCTTTAAAATAGGCTGTCCTGACAAAGCTGGGATCTCTAAGTGAAACCCAGAGGTGTCTCCTGTTGATGTTCAAGGTAAAAAAAAAGCTGCCTTTGCCTTCAATGAATATAGACTTTCTAATGCTTTTTAGCAATATTGTTGTCCCAAATCGACAATTCTACATATCTTAGTGTTTCCCAATTCTTTGGCAATTGTTAGTTCTTGTACGTGTTCCATCCAATACACTACATGGGCCCATCAAGTTTCATCATTCAAAGAATCACTAAGAAATTACTGGAATCTAGGGAGGGGGGAGGTGGGTAGAGGGAAGGGGATTGGTGGGATTACACCAGCGGTGCATCTTACAAGGGTATATGTGAAACTTGGTAAACGGTCTGTGAAGCTAGTGAATGATGCCCCATGATCATATCAATGTACACAGCTATGATTTAATAAAAAAAAAAGAAATTACTGGAATCTGTGTGTCCACCTTCAAGTTCATCAGTCAAAAAGATCATAGTTGCTAAGACCATGTCCCTTCCCATTGTGCTGCCCATATTGCATGCGTATACTGCTTTCTTAACACCATCCTATTGGGTGATTGACTTTCTCTTTATCTTCCCTGCACTCATCCATTTAGTTTAAGAAAATTCTTTGCAGTCTTGCTTGGACTACTTGCTGAGCCCTCTTGCTGCAATCTCTGTATCCTCTAAGAACGGCCCTATTTTCTAAAGGAACAATGGAATGCATGGTCTGATGAGGTTTTTTTTTCCTGACATAAATTAATTTGTACTTAAACTTTACTAAAAGCATAAAATAATTTATAACATATTTGATAAGTCATCTTTGCAGAAGGAAACAATATAAAATTATTTTTAAAAGGGTGACTGACGAAGAAAATAAAAGATGCTTACTCACTGTACCAGCCACGTATCCGTCATCCACAAAGCCACCTTCCTCTCTTTCTTGCAAATGTTCCACAAATTCTAGTCTTTCTAGGAATGGTTCTGCCTTCACTACGTGGGAAGGTGAAAATAACTCCTCAGATTTTACTGAGTAAACCCACGTGTCTTTTTCTAACAACACTTCAAAATAATAATGCTAAGAAATTCCTATCTCTAGGCTCCAACCTCTTTACCCATGAAGGGAAGAGCTACATTAGTATTAGATGGTCTCAATTTTTTTTAAGGCACTGAAAAAAAAATATTTTTAACTAAAAATTTTACCTGGAAAGAAGAAAATTGCACAAAAGGCAACAGTAAAAGCGTAATCTCTCAGGAAATAGCAGGACGCCATGGAGAAGAGTTTTAAAATCACCAGGCTGGATGACCATGTGCCCCTAAATCACTTTTGACTTATATATGTTATTCTTTTGATTTGATTCTAGAAATCTCAAACCTCCTAAAAGATAATTGTTTAGAAATAGATGAGTGATTTTTTTTTTTGTGAACCTTACTATATTTTCTTTTATGTTTTAATTAAATCATTAGCAATCATGGGGAAAGGATGAGTGATTTTATTCAGGAGTAAAGAGTGGGGGTAGATACAGTATTATTGCATCACCATAACCCTGTTCACCATCTTGGTTCTTGGAATCTTCTTTGCAGGACGGAGAAGGCTCCAAAGCATGGAAAGCCCCTAATTTCAGCACAGACCCCAGCTCCCTTAGCAACAGCAGCAGAGAGAAGCCTCCCAGGTACGTCAGCAGATGGTGGTGGGCTTTCACTACTTCTGCAACACCTTCTTACCGTGGATTCTTTGCTACTGTTAGAATCTTCTGTATCCTGCCTAGCAACCAGCATCCTTGACAACCACAAGAGCCGCCATTCCATCAGACCCACTCTTCCCTCCATGTTGTGTATTCTGTGTCCACATTCTACACATACGGTAAGTTCTATGTCTCAATGAAAACTCTGTATATGCAAAAAAGACTATGTAACCAAACTGTTTGTACCCCTATAATATTCTGAAAAATTTTTTAAAACCTCTGTTTGTAATTTAAGTGTTGGATGGTTTGATGCCAAGTTCCAGAATTTTAAAAAAAAAACTAAGTGAATTATACATTTTTTATTTTAAATAAGCTGTGTCTACGTTCAGTGTCTGCTTTCCACACAAGCAAAATACCTACAGGGAGTGGTTAGAAGGTCTCCCAACGTCCTGTCTGCCCCCACATCAGCAGGATGTGTCTTGGGAGTCGTACAAGGATTCGGGAGATGAGGCCCTGTTCCTCCCATAGATAGTTATGTGACCTCAGGTCAACACTTTTCTCTTCTCCAGCTTCAGTTTCCTCCTGTTTAAAGCAAGAGATGGGATGGCGATCGCACGGTCTCCTTGGCGGGCTAACATTTCACTGGCTTCATGGTTGACCAAGGTCTTTCTTTGTAAGTCTCCAAATTCAGAACTACAAAATTTCACTTCATTTTGAGTTTTTCCCATGAGATTACAATATTTCTTATAACAGTTCTTAGTGTTACGTTGAAAGTACAAGAGAGGGCTGCCAGAGCGTAGAGTTATATCCCACCGAGGGTTCTAAGAGGTCCAGGGTGAAATGCAAGGTCCTGAAATGACCCTCTAGAAGGAACTGTGAGCTATGATAGATTATGGATTTCACAGAAGACTTTAGATTCACAAGGCCAACCTGGCGACGGAGCACTCACGCGCATATTTACCTATTCTGTTTCTTGAAAACTATTTAACGATTCCTTGCTACTTGTTGAGGCGTTGCTAGACACCAAGGATGATTCAAGGTAATTTAAGGCATGAGTAATCTAGTGGGGAGCGAAGCCATCTATACTTGAGTTAGATAAAATGTCGGGCAATATGTTACTAACAAATACACACACAGAGAACACTAGCAAGGGCAGAAATATTAGACTTTTAAATTCTTTTTTTTTTTTTTTATTGTTGGGGAGTCATTGAGGGTACAATAAGCCAGGTTACACTGATTGCTATTGTTAGGTAAAGTCCCTCTTGCAATCATGTCTTGCCCCCATAAAGTGTGACACACACCAAGGCCCCACCCCCCTCCCTCCTTCCCTCTTTCTGTTCCCCCCCCATAACCATAATTGTCATTAATTGTCCTCATATCAAAATTGAGTACATAGGATTCATGCTTCTCCGTTCTTGTGATGCTTTACTAAGAATAAGACTTTTAAATTCTTAAGTGAGAATCTCCCAGGGTTGGATGATAAAGGGGATTATAGAATAACATGCATAAAAACTTGAATCTGGAATAAACATAGCGTGTTTTGTCCCAGGCCTGTGCTATCACAGAGCTTTGTTTTTAGAAGGGCCCTATGCTTGGTTTAATGTTGTACGACCGCCATTCCAAAATTCCTAATCATTTTCGAACAAGGAAACTCATATTGTCATTTTGCACAGGGCCCCACAAAATACAGAGGGTGCTCAAGAAACATGTACACATTTTACAAAAGGAAAAGAAAATTACTGAAATCGTAATACTCAATATATACTGATCATGCTTGTTTATCTTGTATATTGTATCTTTTGTAACTGCAGAAGTCAAATGCGACTTTAGTATCACACTTAAGAACTAAATATTGAGAAAGGAGGCAGAGATTCAGACACAGAGACCCTTGAATACCGTCCTCAAGTCTTTATCCTATAGAAAGACAACAGTGGGCTCAGCACGGCTAGCACAGTGGTTATGGCTCCAGCCACATACACTGTGGGTGGCGTGTTTGAACCTGGCCTGGGGCCAGCTAAACAACAATGACAATTGCAACAAAAAATAGCCAAGTGTTGTGGCAGGTGCCTGCAGTCCCAGCTACTCAGGAGGCTGAGGCAAGAGAATTGCTTGAGCCCAGGAGTTGGACGTTGCTGTGAGCTGTGACGCCACGGGGCACTCTACCAAGAGTGACATCATGAGACTCTGTCTCAAAAAAGAAAAAAAAAAAAAAAGACAGACAACAACGGAGGAAGATGGCAACACGGACATTTAAGGATGACTAATCTGACCCTAACATCTGAGAGACGGGGCTGGTTTGGAAAGTCTCAGCATAATCTGAGAGCAAGAAAGTTCACTTTGAAATAAAAAGAGAGGGCAGATTGGAGAAACAAGTGGAAAAAAAGAATTACTAATAATTTACTGATAATAAATTAAAGAAACACGGAGAGAAAGGGAGAGAGCAATCTGTGAATCAAAGTTACTTACGCGACAATCTCTTTGATCATACTTTTGGGAAAAAAACATTGTTCACTATGATTATTGGTATCAAAATTGGTAGAGTAATGCTTTCATCAGTGAGCTGGCATTAGGAGAACACGCTAACATCATTCACCTGTGTTCATTCACTCCACTTATCCAATATTTGCTGATCGCCTATTCTATGTCCAGACACTGTCTTACACATAAGGGAGCTGGCTATGAACGACACTGCCACAAGTCTGCCTGCGCAATGTGTACAGTCCAGGGAGGGAGAGAGAGGTTGAGTTAATAATTACAATCTGTGGAGCATCACACAACAGCAGTTCCATGCAGTTTGGGAACTGGGGAAACCTTTCCTGGTCTTTTCTCCCAGGAAACTTCAATGAATAAATAAAGTGATGAGGCCTGCAACACTTAATTTGCTATTTTAGAGTTCCACTTAACAACGGCTCCTGCATATGTGTGTGTGTGTGTGTGTGTGTGTGATTTTTATTTCTGAAAGACTTGGCATGCCTCATGAGAAAGAGAGAGAGAGAGTAAAGTCAGCGGTGGAGTGAGACTGAAGGAAAAGATGGGGAGCCAGTGACACCTCCCTTTAATTCTCTTCTGAAATGGTTTCCCACGGGGTTTACAAGGATGCGTCTTTCTCCTCTGCTATCCATAGGATTTTGTCTCTCTTCCTCATTTGTTCTGAAGATGGGCTTCTACCCACAGCTTTTTTTTTTTTTTCTTTGAGACAGATTCTCTTTATGTCACTCTTGGTAAAGTGCTGTGGCATCACAGCGCACAGCAACCTTAAACTCCTGGGCTTAAGTGATTTTCTTACCTAAGCCTCTTGAGTAGTTGGGACTACAGGCACCTGCCACAATGCCTGGCTGGTTTTTGTTTTTTTTTTTTTTTTTGGTTGCAGTTGTCATTGTTGTTTAGCAGGCCTGGGAGGGCTGGAACCCGCCAGCTTCGATGTATGTGGCTGGCACCCTACTCACTGAGCTGAAGGCGCCGAGCCTACCCACAGCTTTTTTTCCCTGGAAATTCTATAAATGGGACCTTAGAGAGAACAAATTCAGTAGCTCTCAGGTGACCATTTTCAACCACAGGCACTGAGAAACAGTAAAGCTGATATTGATGGAAGAGACGGTGAACGGGACACCTCGGGAGAGAGGCCAAGTGTTTACACCTCCAAGGCCAGCTCATTTTCACCCAAGCCCTAGACACCAACCCATAGCTGAGCTCCATGACAGCTCAGTAGGTTTATAAGTGTTTTTGTTTTTTTTTTTCCAGTTTTCGGCCGGGGCTGGGTTTGAACCCGCCACCTCCGGCATATGGGGCCTGCGCCCTACTCCGTTGAGCCACAGGCACCGCCCTATAAGTGCTCTTTTTTGCTTAAGCTTGGTCAAGATTTCTATTATTTGATTTTCCACTATTTGCAGACAAAAGGGTTCTGCATGATTGGTGCTGAAGAGCGGCACCCAGTGGTGGCAGAAAGCCACTCACCCTACCAGGTAAAGCGTTGAGGTAGACTTTTATTACTTTTTTTTTCTTTTTATTAAATCATAGCTGTGTACATTCATGCAATCATGGGGTACAATGTGCTGGTTTTATATACAATTTGAAATATTTTCATCAAACTAGATAGATTTTTAAATCCTGGTCCACCAAACAGAGATTCCTGGTTGTGTGGACCCAAGTGTTTATGAAGTGTAAAAGTGGCCCAGACATATGCGCCTGACCTGACACATGTGGCACCTGTTAGAAAGCAGTGTGATGGCCACTTATGCTGTGTCCTTGCACTATAGTGCCGGGTCAAGATCACAAGCCCTGGACACAGCAGGCGTTTTTTACCCCGTTGAAGCTTCTCCCCTGAGAAAGGACACTGGCACTTGTTCATAATTTAGTCTTTCCCCTTTGAGTTGAATCATCCCCTACGTTTTGGTGCAGGCACCTTCATCTACAACCCTTGACCTTGACATGATTGCCTTCAAGGACATAGGCCTTTGGGAAAGCTGTTGGCTGAGAGATGGATGACTTTCTGGAAAGTAAATAGTAGGACCTGCCGTTGGAGGTTTCAGGTCTCCTTCAGACCTGAAAGCCGATATTGCAGATATTGCAGGGATCCTATCGTGGATGTAAGATTCCTCTTCTCATTCTATGGGGGTGCCATCCACCCAATTCTTTCCTCTACCTGGCTTTATTCGACTCTGGCACAAAGCCACCTTCCCATACCAGCTGCCTATGTCACTTGTGGGTCGGACATATTTTTCTTTGATGTACAGAGGCATGAAATCTCCCAGTAAAGAGAAGATGGGGTAGCTGACACAGTGCCAGGAGAACACGGCATGACAGGCGAGATTACCCATGCTGTTCCTGCCTCAATCCTGGCCACGTTTCTTGCAAAGGCTGAGAGCCAGGGATTATTTTTGTGTGTAGTGCTAGTGCCCAAGCACACGCTGCTCCTTGCCTTCTGGTTCCAGGTACCAACAATAACTGTTCCCTGCCAAACGTTGCCCTGTATGCTGTTGCAAGGCCAAACAATCACACTGACCAAGAACAACATAAGCCTGACCACCCACCCATCCACTGCTGGCAGGACTCAGAGAGGAGGAGGTGAAAATAAACAGCGGGTGATGGATGGAGCACTCGATGGTCACAAGCAAGGGACAAGGTGAGCCTGGGGTCTCTGCGCTGGCCTTAGTGGCCTTCACAGTTGAGCCCACATGCAGGAAGAGGCTGGGATCAGGCACACACTGCTCTTTCTTCACCTGGGGATGTCTTGACTTCACTTCCTTTAATAAGATTAGGAGACATTAATTTAGGCCAGCTTCTAGTGCTGGGCATTTAGAGGGTCAAACCCAAGAGAATACCAAAAGCCAAAGAGCTTGGACTTAGAATTATCCTGCAGTTATTTCAATGATTGAGCCAAGCACACAGGCTCAAGTTGTTTTAAAAAGATGTCTGTTCACACAAACACTGCGAAGCTATTCTTTCCCTAAGCACCACACTCTCAGTTTGTCAAAACATTTGAAGAAGACTAATTCATGCCTCAAAAGGAATTCTCTCTCACTCACAAAGCTGCCAGGTTTGTGAGTTTAAGGCTTTCATGTTAAAATATCTCAAGACAGTAGAGGGATGAGGAAGGAGAATGTCAAGTGGAAATGCCTTGGGCTGTGATGACACCGAGGGGGCAGAATTTACCATTCCAGTGTTCTCCGGGAGGGTGGAAGGGGGAAGTCAGATGGCTCAAGCCAGCTCAGACCAGTCTGAGTGCCCATAGGAAGAAGTAAAGGGTAGTGTTGAAAACAGGGACTTGAAGCCAAGGGTGCATGAGTTCAAGTCCCAGCTTTTTCATTCACTACTCATGGGCTCTTGTGGTAGTTCCTTGACTGCCTGGCACCGAGTTCCTCACTCGCGCATCGGCCGGGTGTAACAACAGTACCCCCTATGGGACTGCCGTGAGGATTAAATTAGTGAACACATGGACCATGTGTAGACCAGTGCCCAGCAAACAGTGAGCACCTGCTAGTTCTTGGAGTGCTCTTCTGGGGCTGCAGTGAACCTCCTTCAACCCCTCATTGTGTTGGGAACATACAGAGGCAGCAGGCCACACTGTCACCATGACTGTCCAGCGAGGATAGCTGCTGGGCTACAGGGAATCTTTCCTTCCATTACAAACAGGTCCCTGAAGTACAGAACAGAAACTCGGCAACTGACATAAACAATTTCAAACAATAATTTCACAAGACAAATGGCTCCATTTGGGCACCAAGATTCTTCTCTGAGGCTTTCCCCACTTGTTTATGTATTCGGTGGCGCAGAGCCATGAGTGAATTAAGCAGACCGCATGCACACACCCGCGACGGCGGGAGGGGCCTCGGGGAAGGGCTCTGCCGTTTGACCTGCTTTCCTTGAAAGCTATTGCTGGGGAGATCCTTGAGACCAAGGGACTCGGATTTATGCCTTCTTATGTTTGCCCACTCTGGTGCCAAGAGACCTGAGTTCAAGTTCTGCTCCACCGTACCCTGTGTGTGAATTTGGGCAGGTCATTAACCCTTTCTGTACCTTGGTTTCCCATCCCTAAAAAAGGAGATAATATACTCACCTTTTGGGTACCTACGATGATCCAAAGTAAAAGCCTTTTAGCAGTGATAAATTACTATGTAAGTACCAATGAGGTTAATGTAGGCACCCACTCAATTGCTGAATGAAAATGGATAATAAAAAAGAATTAGAGTTTGGAACAAGGGTTGTATTTTTTTTAATATATTTTATTTTAATTTAATTTTACTTGTTTGAGACAGAGTCTTACTTTGTCACCCTCGGTAGAGTGCCCTGGCATGCAACCTCAAACTCTTGGGCTCAAGTAATCCTCTTGCCTCAGCCTCCTGAGTAGCTGGGACTTCAGGCACCTGCCACAACAGCCGGCTGTTTTTAGAGACCAGGTCTTACTCTTGCTCCAACTTGTGAGCTCAGGCAATCCACCCTCCTCAGCCTCCCAGAGTGCTGGGATTACAGGCGTGAGTCACCGCACCTGGACTAAGGGTTGGATTTCATGAGGGCAAAGAAATTCCCCCTAAATTAAAAGAATAGTTTTCATTCCATGGGCCTACATTTAAGTTCTTTTGAGATCCTAAATTAAGCTTGTGGCATATACTCTGCTGGCATTCAGAGCATATAGTGCCTTTCTGATTATAAAACAAACGCATGTTCATTATAGAAAATTTGAAAAAATAGATAGAAGTTCTAGGATGGAAAGCAAAATTAATTCTAATTCAAGTCTGGAGGGGTAAGTAACACCTGCTAATACTTTGCCTTTCTCCTTCCAATCACACACCTGTACATGTATATACAAGGCATCCACCCTACGATTCCTCAAGAACTGGGATTGTTTTCTGCAGGATGACCGTAAAGTTCTTGCATGCTATTTTAAATTGCGTACTAACTTTATGGCCACCCTGTACACACAATTTTGAAATCTTGCATCACAAGCGTCTCCGCATCTCATTCTTCTTTGAAGGTACCATGTTTAACATACATGTTATATCCCATTTTCAATGTGTTTAGACATCTTCCTTTTGATAGACATTCCAAGTTTTCCCCTCGATTTTTCTGTAGCATAGAGGCCACTGCAAAGAGAAATCTCAGAGGCAAATTTTTAACTTCCCTATACTAAATATACACTATATCTGTAATAGGCACATATGCTTATACACATATGTCATTGTAGGTATATTGACATTATTTTAAGAGTTAGAAAATAATCTTGGCTCCATTGTCAGATACGTGGTCTTGAAGCAACCAAACATAAGACTGAGATTACCTTCTGTAGCATCAGGTTCTAATCTACGTGTTAGGAACAGACTGCTCTGTAGAGAACGGCATTTCCACTCAGCCAAGGGTTTCCTTGCTGTCTCTACACCACCTTCTTCCCTCTTCTCACAGCCAGTCCTGAGTTAGAATTGCAGAATTGCCACCTCTCTGTCCAACATAGTTCTCTCAGTCTTGAAGCCAGTGCAGGGGGCCAGTATGTGAGAAGAAAGCTTTAAGCAGAGTAACCATTATGTCGAGAAAGAAATTGGTTAAATGCCAGGCATCTGTCTATCTAACAAGACTGTCTTTCTCCCGAGCTGCACATTTCTCTTGGGGACTTTGTGGTGAACTTGGTTCTGCAAGCCCAGAAACCAGAGTTCTAGTTCTGCATCTATTGAGTGACCTTGGGAGAATTTTTAAAATACCTTCAAAATGCAGTCTCCTCATTTGTAAAACCAAATTTGTAATCTCACAGAGTTGGCAGAAAATACACAATGACTAATGTGATTTTTTTTTTTGGTGGGGCAGGGGAGGTTTAATGCACCGTAGAAATAGAGGTGTTACAATTTAGCAGACTTTTCTACTAGCTGAGTATTCCCAAAACTTTGTTCTCTCTGGAGACACCTCTTCTTTTTGGTTTGGTTTTTTAGACAGAGCAGAATTTTCAATTATAGAAGAGGATTTGGACTCTCAATAGTGCCTGAGAAACAGCTACAAACTTTAGCTAATCCTTATAGCCAGGGGTAACCTTGATGAGAGGCAGGCAAGGGTTGGCACTCCCTTCAGAAGCTTACGTGATCAAGAAAAAAGAAAATCACACCTCCCTGGAGAACAAGAATGATTAAAATGCCCTGTTCAAACATGTTTTTGAAAGGAGGAGAATAAGTGATGATATGTATATAAAGTATTTTATAGACTACAATGTACGTTTTATAATCGCAATCATTATCTTTATAACTCTCAAGCACAATCTAGGGTAAAAAGAAATAATAATAGATAGCAATCATAAAAGAGAATCATGAGAGGTTGGTCATGGTCATTTTAGAATTGATATGATGTTTTATAACAACATACAAATTATTTTGAAACACGTAAGTTAACATACCATAGCATGTGAACATAAACACTGATATGAGAATTAATATATAATTAGCACTCACATGTGAATAAAATAGCTACCCTTTACTGAGTACGTAAACATGTCCCTGCACTATGTCAAGCTTTTTGTATATGCTGTTTCACGAGAGCCTCCAAAATTTCCAGCGAGGGAGGCATTCTTGGTCCCACATTTACAAATGGAGAACTAGGGTGTTGAGAACTTAAATGCATGCCCTCAAGTTCATGCAGTCACTGATGGTGGAGCCAGGATTGAACCCGGTCAGCCAGACTGCACAGCCCATGACACAATATACAAATTCAAATTTTCCAACACAAATTGGCATTAGGGGTTGTGAGCTTTCTTTCAGTCTCTAAGCTGAGAAGCAAGTTTTCTTGGCTGTGGTTTGAGTGTAGCGTGCTCCAGGATTGACGGGAATTTGAGAAAGACTTAGCCCTCCCGGGGACTCGACTTAGCCAGCTCCTGATTTAGCTGCTCTCAGATATGATATCTTTAGCTCTTCCCTACGCCCCACCTCCATTGCCCCATGACTTAAAAATAAATAAACAAAAAACACTGCCAATTAATTTATTTTGAAAATTCTTCCTGATTATTATAAAAGATAAAGGAAACACTAAATAATCAAAAGAAAGAATGTAAGAAATAACATAAGAAAAATCATGTGGTGGGGAGCGAGCTAAATGTAAAACTGCCATCTAATAGTCTGTGTGGCATAAAAGATGTAAAATGCATAATCAAATTAACTTTAGTGTTCATGTGCTCTAAATCCTTGCCTAAATTTTTGTCTACTAGTTTAAAGACTTACATTTTTATGATGCTGCCGATTTTTTCTTCTACTTGAGGCAGGCTTAGGAATTACATAATACCAAGACATTCTTAAACTTTTTTTTTTTTTTTTTTGGTTTTTGGCCGGGGCTGGGTTTGAACCCGCCACCTCCGGCATATGGGACCGGCGCCCTACTCCTTGAGCCACAGGTGCCGCCCAATACCAAGACATTCTTATTTTAAAAGATGCAAATGCTAAAGCAAAGATAAGATGTTATACTATACTCTGCACCCCTGGGTATCACTGTGAACAGTTTGAAATTTCTGAAGAATTTTTTTCTGTGTATTTACATATCAATAATTTTTAAAACAAATGAAAATGTGTTGTCCGGTTGGTAGATTTATGATCTACTTTTTTTTAATTTTCAGATCATCTACTGGCTTCATGTTAGCCTTGAGTACATTGGATATTTGCTTTTCCATTCCTGTGATAACCATAATCCTCTTTTTAAAAAAATGTGTCTTGGAGATCATTCCATGTCAGTTCACATAGCATTTTACCGTTTCTGTTTTGCTTTGCATTGTATTTTACTGTATTGCTTAATACAAATACATCATAATTTAATTAACTGTACCCTCACAGATGGATATTTAGTTGTTTACTTCTTTTTTAGGTCAGGCATTATAAACTATGATGCATAGTCGATGGTGAGGCTCATTTAAAAGAAAATCAAGATGGTGTTTAAAACTTTATAGATATGATTGCTCCCCAAGAGAGTACGCATACCTGTATCTTCATACTCACTCTATGCTTGATATTATCACCATTTTAAATTTTCATTAATCAGCTTTTAAAAAATGGTATCTCACTTTGGGGTTTTTTTTTTGAGACAGAGCCTAATCATGTCACCGCTGATAGAGTGCTATGGCGTCACAGCTCACAGCAACCTCAAACTCTTGGGCTTAAGCGATTCTCTTGCCTCAGCCTCCCAAGTAGCTGGGACCACAGGTGCCCCCCACAACACCGGCTATTTTTTTTATTGTTGTTGCAACTGTCATTGCTGTTTAGCTGGCCCAGGTCAAGTTTGAACCTGCCACCCTTCGTGTATGTGGCTGGTGCCCTACTCAATGAGCTATGGGCGCCACCCAGATCTTAGTGTTTTAACTTGCATTTTCTAGAATGCTGGTGAGCTGAGTATGTTTCATATGCTTACTGACCATTTCTCCCCTTGAGTTATCTTTCTCTTAGGCTGTTTGCATTTAATATTATTGTTTAAAAGTCCTTCTAATAATTTTGTCTTGCCAACACTCTCAAATATTTTCTTTCAATCTGTCGTTTGACTTTAAAATTTCTTTTGATGATTTCTTTTTGCATGTGAAGTTTTAAATGACCAAATGCGTCCATTTGTATTTCTACTCTGGCCTTGGTAACATGCTCACTAAGACTTGTCCCACTCTGAGATTAGACTTGCTCTCTGTCTTCTTTGTATATTTTGTAGATTTCCTTAACTCTTTAATCCCCAAGAAATGTATTTTAAGATATATTATAAAGTATCTCAATTCATATATCTCCAAATGGATAGTCAATTTTTCCAACAAACTTTCATTGTATATTTTATTGTGGATTTGAACAGCTACCATTATCAGAGGCAAAATCTATACATTATATACACATAACTATACCTGTGTATATAGTATATATGTGTGTGTATTTTCACACACAATTCTGATATGCTGACAATATTTGTCTGTTTTACTCCTGAACTAATTACTAGATATTTCTTAGTTCTTTCATAACTATGTTTAAAGTCTTAGAGCAAATCTCTTATTATCATTGTTGGTTTTAAAAAATTTCTTGCATTTTTTCTCATATAAACTGAGGTTTACACTTTTTCGGAAGGAAGTATGGAGAATCCTCAATGAACCCAAACTAGACCTCCCATTTGATCCTGCAACCCTATTACTGGGCATCTACCCAGAAGAAAAAAATCCTTTTATCATAAGGACATTTGCACTAGACTGTTTATTACAGCTCAATTTATAGTCACCAAAATATAGAAGCAGCCTAAATGCCCACCAACAGATGGATTAACAAGGAATGGATTAACAAGTTATGTTATGGAATACTATTCAGCCATTAAAAAGATGGAAACTTTACATCTTTTGTATTAAACTGGATGAAGTGGAACACATTATTCTTAGTAAAGCATCACAAGAATGGAGAAGCAAGAATCCAATGTACTCAATTCTGATATGAGGGCAATTGATGACCTAGTACAGTGGGGGTGTGTGGAAAGTGGGGTGCAGGGAGAGGGATTTAGGGATTGGGTGGGGGTTTACAGTGTGTGACATACTTCTTTGGGATGGGACACAATTATAAGAGGGACTTTACCTAACAAATGCAGTCAGTGTAACCTGGTTCTTTGTACTCTCAACGAATCCCCAACAATAAAAAAAAAAAACAAAAAACTTCTGGTGGGATTGTAAACTAATACAACCTCTATCGAAAGAAGTATGGAGAATCCTCAAAGAGCTAAAAGTAGATCTTCCATTTGATCCTGCAATCCCACTACTAGGTATCTACCCAGAAGAGAAAAATTATTTTACCATAAGAACATTTAAATGACTAGACTGTTTATTGCAGCTCAATTCACAATCACCAAGATGTGGAAGCAACTCAAGTACCCATCAACCCATGAATGAATTAATAAACTGTAGTATGTGTACACCATGGAATACTATTCACCCATTAAAAGTTAGAGACTTTACATCTCTTACATTAACCTGGATGGAGTTGAAACACATCCTTCTTAGTAAAGTATCACAAGAATGGAAAGCAAGTATCCAAAGTAATCAATACTAATATGAAACCGATAGATAAAGAACTACATGGCCACTCAAGAGAAAAACACAATTATATTCAAATAGTGGGGAGGGGAAAGAAGGAAAGGATGGGGGAGGTAAGCTCTCACCTAGTGGGCATAATGTAAAGGTATACAGCACATCCCCTGGGTGAGGGGCTTAACAACAACTTCAACTTTACCTTAGAAATGCAAATGATGTAAAATAATCATTTGTACCCTCATATTAATCTGAAAAAATAGTAAAGTTTCATTTTTACATGTCAGGATTTGGGGGGAATGGCATGTATAATTTATAGATTAATTAGTACTAGAAACAAAGCCCTTGTTAGATCACTATTTAAGAAGTCAACAGACAGTAATAGCAATTGGGTAGATGCCTGGAGCCATGGCCCAGAAGGGGGATATATTTATCCAGCACAGTTTGGTGTATGCAATGGGCAGATGGGGAGAGGTGGGAGCTTTGGTTACAATAGAGATAATCATCATGGTATGATGGAACAGACAGGTTCATATGAATTTCATAGTAGTGCTATTGTAACACATGTATATAAAAATTATAACTGGCTTAATTTTCTAAATGAGTTGAAACATTCTGGTAAATTACTATACACGCACTTGGTGGAATATGATACAATCTTTAAAACAAGAATTATGCTGCCATGTAGCAGCTTCCAAAATATTTATGATATTCTGATTTCTGATAAAAAGGCTGGGAACACATATCATCTGATTATTACCTTGTAAAAATCTTTAGGCATCTAAACAAGAACAGGAAGGGGACTTGTTTAATTAATGTGGAACAGCATTTTCTGAATTTAACTTTTTTTGGAAGCTCCATACAGGGCAATAGGGCTACACAAAAAGTTACATCTGGTCAGAATATGCTGTTCAACATTGAGTATCAAAAAGTTCCTTGTGTGGGGCGGCGCCTGTGGCTCAGTGGGTAGGGCACCGGCCCTGTATACCAAGGGCGGCAGGTTCGAACCCGGACCTGGCCAAACTGCAACAAAAAATAGCCGGGCATTGTGGCGGGTGCCTGTAGTCCCAGCTACTTGGGAGGCTGAGGCAAGAGAATCACCTAAGCCCCAGAGCTGGAGGTTGCTGTGAGCTGTGATACCACAGCACTCTACCGAGGGCAATAAAGTGAGACTCTGTCTCAAAAAAAAAGTTCCTTGTGGAACTTTACCTCCGACTAAAAATCAGCCTAACCAGTCAGGAGAAAAACAAGATTGAATGGCTTCCTAAACAGAGAATATTTCTGGAAATCAGAGAAGGCAGAACAGCTATGGGGATATTTTTCAGTCACTTCACATCAGCTGTGAAATGGGGATATTCCCTGGAAAGACTTGTATATATTTTATGAGAAGCAACTGATTGATGCTTTTGTACTACTTAAGAGACCAAAGGGAGGAAGGCCATTGAGGGGTAAAAAATTTACTTAGGTGGTCGTTCAAGTGGGGTGCCAGATGAGAGGTGCTAATCAAGATAATTAACTATTTGAGAATCTATGTATCCATTTATCATTGCTGTGCTCACCAATGAGAGCTAAATTCTTTCTCTCTCTCTCTTTCTTTTTTTGAGACTGAATCTTGCTCTGTTACCCAGAGGTACAGTGCCATGGCATTAGCTTAGCTTACAGTAACCTCTAACTCCTGGGTTCCGCAATCCTCCGGTCTCAGCCTCCCGAGTAGCTGGGACTACAGGCACCTGTCACAACACTTAGCTAATTTTTTTTGAATAGAGATGGGGTCTCTGTCTTGCTCAGGCTGATCTTGAGCTACTGATCTCAAGGGATCCAACCACCTCAGCCTCCCGAAGTGCTAGGATCACTGGCCTGGCCAAGAGCTGAATTCGTATATGTGAGACACTCTAATAAGCACATTTTACAACAACTGCTTCTCTAGTGATCTAAGGTGGCTGAATACAGCAAACATCGGAGTGTTGTACTGATAAGGAAAGTACTCCATAGTAGAGTAAGAGAATTCACCCTCCCTCACCAGGAGGAGGAAAGAAGATGCTGTCTTCCCTCGGGGCTTCCAGAGTGCATTTTGCTGTATAATAAAAGTCAGAAATCAGCCTCATTTATTCTAAACTTCTGGGAATAAATGATACATTTTATTTTATTTTATAACATGCTTTAAAAATTCAGAATATACATATTACTGGGGTATGCACATATTATACTTTTGTATATTTTAAGTCAAATTTATAAGTATGTCCCTCTCTCAGAAAATGGGTGACATACCTGTTTCATGTAACCATAGTTGTGAATTTACCTATCCCCTTCTCTCCCCTCCCATCTGCTTGAATTTTGTTGAGTTTTGCTTCCATGTTTTAACAAACATTGGAGGCCTCTCTATGCTTTATCTAAGGATAAGGATTCAAATCTGGTTGAGTAAAGCCTGACTTACTAGCTATTCTGTGAAAAAAAGTAAGCACTACCTTGCTTAATAAAATTGAGAATCTAAGAACTAAAATCAGAGGGCTGAGGCTGAGTGCTTCCCAGCACTCTGTGAGACCAAGGCAGGTGGATTGCCTGAGTTCTGTAGTTCTAGACCAGTCCGCGCAAGAGTGAGACCCTGTCCCTAAAAATGGCTGGGTGTTGTGGCGGGCAGCTAATAGTCTCAGCTACTTGGGAGGCTGAACAAGAGGTTTGCTTGAGCCCAAGAGTTTGAGGTTGCTGTGAGTCAGGATGCCAGAGCACTCTACTGAGGGTGACAAAATGAGAGTCTGTCTCGAAACCAACCAACCAACCAAACAAAAAAGTAAAATGATAAGACTGCAAAATTCTTAGCTAATGGTGGCAGTTGTTGTTATTAATCCTATTTACTAAAAGGTCCACCAAAACCTTTTAGCTTCTCTATGCTTCTCTCTTATACAACTCACTGGTCCAGTAGTCCATTCCTACATTGTGAGTAAGAATTTCTTTCTGTAAAAAAAACCCTTAATAATTCTACAAAGATCTTTTTCTCATAAAGTCCTGGGGACGTGAAGACATGAATTATTTTACGACTGCAGAAAGGGAGATCCACCAAACTGGGCTGACGTTCCTAAGTTCATGGAGTCAGAAATGGGCCCCCATAAGGCCTCTGCTCCTAGAATTAAGAAGGTGGGGGTCTGGGAAATACACCTGCTGGCTCCTCCTTCCTGATCTGGATGGAGATGCAAGATAGCTGCCCTTTATCCATTACATGAGTAGCAAAGTCTCCCTGATGAGATGTAAGTAAAGAAGATGAAGGACGTTCTGCCACAACAGCTCCTATTCGGGTTGGGCTTTTTTTCAGCATGTAAAATTCTAACCCGGATGGAGCTGTTTGTTTCTGCCATGTGCTTCTACTGCTCTACAATTTAGTCCATTTAGAATAAAGCCCATTCAACAAGGTCCCAGCTGATGTGACAAAATCTTACTGACTCCTTCTGTCATATGATGTAGCAGATAAATGATGAATGCTACTCCTTCTGGTTCTACAGAATTTATACTTTATACGAAACTGGATTAATCACAATTCTTGGTCCATGACACACTATATCACATTATCCTCATTGATTTGTAAATGATCCTCATTTCATTAATTTGATTAATAATAAATGTGCATGCAACTGTTGCCTAACCTAAAACTATGAATAACCTGCTTACCTTTTGAGCCATGTCTCATTTCCTCACCCAGCTTCTCCTCCTGTGCTACACCTCTGAATTTTGTATTTTATATTTATATATACTCCTCCCCTTTTAAATCTAGTTTTAGCACACATAGCGTCACATGACTAACAGTAAACATATATTGTTTACATTCATTGATTTTGAATAGTCTTTGGGGGAAGAATAAAACAGACTTAGATATCTAACATGTATTTAATGGGTGCCTTCTCTATGCTAAATACTGCTGGGGGATAAAACTAGTGAAAAACAAACAAAAAAGAGGCGGCACCTGTGGCTCAAAGGACTAGGGCGCCAGCCTCATATGCCGGAGGTGGTGGGTTCAAACCCAACCCCGGCCAAAAAATGCAAAAAACAAACAAACAAAAATGTCTACCCTTACATGCAAATAATAAACTAACAAGTAAAAAGTTTGGTTTGTCCAATAGTGATAAGAGCTATGAAATAAACCAGGGAAGGTGAGGTGGGTGCTGGCTTCTTGCTACAGTGAGGTGAGGGACAGACACGTGGTGTGGAAGTAAACCTAATACAGTTGGACTTGGGGGGAGAGTGATGGTTTCAAGCATGTGGCCTGAGCCAGATCTTGAATGTTCCTTTGGCTTTTAAAAAAGATTTTAAATTACCATTTAAGAATTAAAATGCATTCATCTTTTAAGTTCCGGCTAACTGTGTTCTCATATAGTTATGCTTTGATCAAAAATACTTAGGGCCATTCACTTGGAAAAACATCAAATCTTAGGAATGGAAGCAACCTCAGAGATGAACTAGTGAGAATCCTCTATTTTATAGAAGACAAAAACAAATCTATGACAATTGATTAAATTAGAGACACTTAGGTTTGGCACAATGGCTCAGACCTGTAATCCTAGCACTGTGGGGAGCAGAGGCAGGTGGATTGTTTGAACTCAAGGGTGAGACCCCTGTCTCTACTAAAAATAGAAAAAAAGCCTAGCATTGTGGTGGGCACCTGTGGTCCCAACTACTTGGGAAGCTGAGGCAGGAGGACTGAGGTTGCTGTGACCTATGACACCATGGCATTCTACCCAGGTCTACTGAGTGAGACTCTGTCTCAGGAAAAAAAAAATTAGATACATACTATGGGAATATTACATACTATGGGAAAGATACTTTTTTAGGTTAAATTATTTGTCCTAAGCTAGAATACAATTAATGGAGAAAGTAGGACTGTATCCTGGGCTTCTCTTGAGCTCATGTGGAAATTTCTTTAATAGTGTCCATTAGGGTAAAAATCTTGGTGACCAACTTTTTAGTTTAACCTCGATTCTCAAGAGAGATAATTCAGTTCCAGAGATGTTAAGCACCAAGCTTAAAGTAGGAATCAGTAGTCCTTTTATTTTATCTAAAGGATGGAGAATAGAAAAAGAACAGAGAGGAATGACCTCAGGGTCCTGCTGAGCTGGCCTTAGCTCTGTCTGGAAGGACAATCATTACAGGTGCCAGATCCCCGATGCTGGGTTCCGTGGGGGTAGAAGAGCACAGTGCTAGTGGGTTTCACTGCCTGACGTTCAGCTGAGTGTGCTCACTGCTTCCAGAGGGGCTGCTTTGTACTTTCCCCTGGATTTTTTCACTTGCGTCTCCTGACTGCCAGCCTGCCGCCCAGCTTATCTCGCCAGAAAACCAGAAGTGAAGCCCCCACATTCTTCCACACTCCACAAGCTGACTGGACTCCACGGGCCCCAGGGCTCATTCTCACAATACCCCTCCCCATTCCAAGCCTTCTGCTTTTATGCCTAAAATAAAAGTTCTGCATTTGGGGGCATCTTTGGGGAATCTCAAGAGCTTGACAGGATATTGGGCAGAGCAGCAGAGTGTTGACTAAAGACTGCTCGGATTGAGTTGCCACATAAAATCCCAAGCACCAGTGAAATTCAGAGTCCAGATAAACTCTGTCCAAAATATTGCTATATTTTAAAAAAAACTAATCCTTGTGTGAAATTCAAACTGAACCGGGCATCCTGTATTTTTATTTGTTAAATCTGACAACCTTAATGTTTATGGGGGTGGGGACTAGGTCATGGCTGTCACCACGGTTTGCTTTTGCTGGGGTTGTTTGAGATGAGGACATGGTGGGGTTGGGGGAGAGATAGCATCAAAACAAACGCAACAGTTCTTTAGACGTGAAATCCATTCCCGGACCTCTGTCTACATTTGATCCTTTGTGTATGAGGAGGGTGTGTGTGCACGCACACATGTGCATATGTGTGTGTGTGTGTGCAAACTTTGTATTTTGTAAGATACAAGACTGTTATTGAGAAAAATCTTGCCAGTGACACTGATTACAGATATTGAATGAACAAGACTGAGAAGATTTAAAACTGTAAAAATGTGGTTGTTTAAAAGAAGCAAAAATGATTACATTTATGTAAATTGCCTGCTCTTTGTACCCAATTGACACACAGCATAATCACAGTTCTTTTTATTCACAATCATTATGTATTTTCGGAGAACTATAAAATGTAACAGAACCTTGACATTTATAGATTAAACAACCAAGACCCAGACAGAGGAAGTGACCAACAAGGATCCCACTGTACATTAAAATATCAACCATAGATAAATAAATATTTTGCAAAGGTTTTCTAAGGGCTGGGCATGGTTCTAAATGCTCTACTTGTATTATTCCATTCAATCATCCTCATTATTCAAATGTGGCAAGTTGAGGCACAGGCACTATGCCATAAAGTTCAAGGTCATAGAGCTGATAAACAAGCAACTGCTAAAATCCAGCTAGTCTTTCCTCAGAGTCACACACTCAACTGTGTGAGTTTATATCACTGAACATGTTTCATATATGTAAACTTTCAGTTTACTGCTGCTGTATAATCATTTTGTCCTTAGTCACAAGGTCACACAAATATAGCATATATAAAGTTGGTCAGACGCAGTTGCATTTAAGCGGTTTTCTATTCACTTATAAACAAGTCCTGTCACTGTGAGTCCATTGCTATGATTAGAGAACAATTTAGGTGCATTTAGTTTTCAAAATACTTTTAATGAAATACCTATTACTAGGATGTACTAGCAAGGCAAATATTTGCAATGAGATAGAAACTGTCATATGAATTTACAGTTTGAGCTGCTCATGAAAGAGAAGAAAAAGAACAAGAACAAGAACAAGAAGAAAACAGAGAGATCAAAATGATGAGGCCATTGTTCTACACTATTAGTGACAGTGTAAACAAACCAAGCTGTCTTACAGAGAGGCCTTCTCCAACGCACTGCCAGCCAGACCCCATGCTGGTACAGCTATACGCATAATTACATCCAGAAAGAAGAGCCACCATCCACAACACTACATTTTCTATGTTTTACATTCTGCTTGGTTTTAAGCCCTGTCTTTCAAGAAACTGTCGATTCTTGCATCTCAGATGACCAAATCACTTTGTCCTTCCCAGACTCCAGGTTCCCTTCTCATCAAAGATGAAGGATTAAGCATGCCTGCTTCTGCTCTGGTATTGCGTTTCCCCTAGCCACCCTTCCTCAGGACACAAAAGCCTACATAAGATTCAAAGGAAAGGTGTGGCTGGAATTTTCTGAAGTTTCAGGATCAGGATCTTAGGAGTCTACCTGGGAGACCCCAGGACTCCACAAATCCACTGAGATGGGAATTGCTGGTGGCCCCAAAATTGCCTTCCTTCTCCACTGTACTTTAGCTGAAGGAGGGATTCCTTTTGGTAAGTCTGTTTTGCAAGCCTACTATCAAGTACATCACCAAATCCTTTTAGAGACAAGCCAGCCCCTCCCCACCCTCCCACATTAAACTGTCAAGAGAGTGTTTGAGATGAATGCAGCTTCACACAAAACGATTCTGCCTCCTCTGTTCCTCAGAAAGGTGGCAGTGTTGCCTTGCAGTTTCCACCAAATTACAAAGCCGTGGTGAGGTCTCTAGCTGATTAAGGGACCAACCACCTTACCACAGCAGGGAAAGGACAGACTTTATCCACTGCTGACCCCTGAGGCTGAGGGCCTTGGCTTGGAGCTTCAGGGGCACCGAGGCTTGTTTCTAAACTCTTTAGTTCCCAACTTGCTTCAACATAGCAGATCCTACAAAAAAATCTTCACTGGACCCCACAGATATCTAAAAATCAAGGGCAACTAAGAAAGTCATGGACGACTCTTACTTCCCAGCATCCACTCTCCTCATTTTCGAACGTTCTGTCCCAAGTAAAACAATTGGGTGGACAACTTAGCTTCAACAAGCTACACCAGCTACGTCTTTCTGACACCTATTATGTCAAATGTTCAGACCAGAAGTCTCATAAAAGTAATCCATCTCCTAAACAGAAGTTCTGCCATTATTGAATGGATTGTTCCACTTTAAAACCAACATTGGTAAAACGAACATTATACACAAAACCACTGAAAAATAACTCCCGCAGTCAAGGGTCTCCTCGTCTATGGGTGGAAACCCACACAGTGACAACTTCCATGGTCGTGCACGCACGCAAACCCTTCTGGAGGAGCCACCAGCGGTCCCATCGCTCCCTTCTACTCACCTCCACTCAGCGTCTTTTGAGAAGTTTCTCCATGTGCCACTAACACAGAAATTTAGGGGAAAATCATCTATTTATAAATATCAGATGGTTTGGGAAAAAATACTTGTGGCACTGGGCTTTCTTTTTCTTTTTTCTTTTTTTTTTTCCTACAGTGATGTCATTTCAAATACTTGGTGTGCTCCAAATTTGCTATTTTTACTTCCCCCCAGTGACTTTTTTGGGAAATACATTTGTTTGGATTAGCTACATTTGAAGTGACCTCTGTACCTAATACACAGCATCAGGTTCCTCTTCTCAGCAAGCACAACTGATATCACACGGCTCCCAAGGTTGAAATCCCTTATTTGTTCATTTTCAAAGTTGCTTCTTTTGGATGTACCCCTCCAAAATTTCTATTCATAGATCCAGAGGGGGAAAAAATAAAATAATTTAAAAACAAAGGATGGGCCTTTTCACAAACGAAAAACCACACTCCACAACTCAAAGCATTCACAGCGGAAGACATTCAAAGGTCCCCAAAGTCAGATAAAATTCTTCGCTTCCAAAATGTGCTTTGGGGGAACAAAGTCGAGCTTTGAAACATTCATTGAAAAGCAGTTGTAGAGTTGAGAATGGCAGAAGAGGAAAGTTTAAGAAGGAATGCTGAATGCCTTAGCCCTACCTGATCTGAACTTGCTCCTAATCAGCAAAGAATGCTCAGACCCCAGAAGTGTCATGTTGACAGGCTCGGGAAGCCGCTGGTCCCTTTGCCAGACGCCCCCTTTTTTTCCACCAGGAACTGGCTCTTGGGAGCCTGGCTGATCGCAGCTAACAGCCCAGAATTCATCCAACTCTCCGTGAGCTCCCCTGGGTAGGAGGAGTACGGTGGCAGCCAGTGTCCCCAGAAAACTGGCGCCTCCCCCCTCGCCGCGCGGGGCTAATTAACTCTTAGCCGGCAGAACCCTCCTCCTCCTCGGAGGTTGGCCCGGAGCGGCGGCATCCCAGGCGTTCCTGGCTGATGTCATAGGCTGCCGGCGATTGCGGAGTATCAGCACCACGCCTTTATGAAGGTCCCAAGTTTGCTATCCGATACTCTTTACTACTGACAGGGGCGCAGCCAATCAGGAGCGGCGAGCCGGGCCGGGGACCTGCGGCCGCCAGCGGAGTCTCGGGAGCCGGCTCTTAACTCTTTGCAGCGGGCGGAGCGGCCGCCGGGGCGGGGAGGGTGGGAGGGAGCCAGGGCCTGGGACGGGGATCGGGGCTGGGGGCCGGAGCTCGGAGCCGACGCGCAGAGGGAAGAAGAAAGGGCTGCGACGCCGCGTCGGGGCTGGCAGGTGGCGCGCTGGGCAGCTCGAGGCCCGGGGCTGGGTGTGCGCGGCGGGGCTTCCCCGCCCGGCTGCTGCCGGAGAGGAGGGACGCGGCCGCCGGGATCTCCCTCCAGCCGCCGCCCAGGCTGCGCCGCAGACGTGCGCGACCGCGGGTCGCGTCTTGCTGGCTTTGGATGCAAGCTGGACCCCCTGAAAAGAAGCAAAGCTTGCGACGGACCCGACCCCCTACATTCCCTCCCCTCGGTTTCAGGGACTCGGTGCACAGCCAGCGACGATGCCCATCTCGCAACTCCACTGTCAGACTTGGCTACATTTCCACGGAGAAAATGAAGTCTTTCACTTTTCTGGGATATGTTTTTTGGGGAGCAAATCTCACTCAATGTGTCTGGAAATTCAGCCGGGACACAGTGGTCCCACCCTCCGACCCCCGGAGACGGGGGAGATGGGGACCGGCGGGGAGGAAGTTACAGGAGTCAGACGCCCTGCTGGGCTCGAACCAAGAGGGCCCTGCAGCAGGGGGCGTGGCAGAGCTTCCCTCGGGCTGAGCTTGGAAAGGTTCAAAGGCTTCTGCACCAGTTCCTCCTTGGGGGAGAATCCATTACACGCCCAACACTGAGTTAAGCAGTTAATAGGCACATCAGTAAACAAAGCAAAGACCCTGTCCTCAAGAATAGTTGGCAGCAAAGAAAATAAACAGCCGCACTATATACACACAGATTTTGGGTTTATTTACACCCTCATGTGCACGTGGCGCTCTCCTGTCATCTGTTACATGCAGGCCTGCTTAGGTCTCAGAACTCTGAACCCTGAAAAGATCGGGTGGTGTCAGGAGGCCTGATGTGACAGTAGCTCATGGGGACAATCTGCAAGGCCTCTTGAGCTCACTCGTTGAATCTGACCAGGACGCTTATGTAAATAAGTCTTCAGAAATAGACAGTTTCCTGACATGTCAGAAAGCGACAGAGCAATCCAACCCAGGTTCCTCCTGGGCACCATGTCCAGCGGCCTGTTTGCAGGCTGGTTAGGTGTAGGCACCTCTCAGCGACTAGGTAACATTCCCGTCGGCAGCGTATTATTTCCTGTTCCTCCAGCAACACATTCCCACAGATTCAGTGACTTAAAACAGTAAGATTTATTGTCTTGCTATTCTGGAGGTCAGATGTCCCCAGTGGGTCCCAGTGGATCAAAATCCAGGTGTCAGGAGGGCTGCGTTCCCTTCTGGGGGCTCTGGGGAGCCTGTTCCTTTGCCCTTTCCAGCTTCTAGAGGCCACCCATGCTTTTTGGCTCCTGGCCCCTTCCTCCATTTTCAAAACCATTGACCGTGGGTTAAATTCTTATAAGGTTATGCTTTATAAAGCCCCCCTGTTTTCTGCACCCCTTTTCTGAGCTAACACTATTGTAAGGATAGACATCTTGATTGTAAGCTCAGCCAATTCTCGTCCTTAATCCCATCTGCTACCTTAATTCCTGTTTGCCACATCATGTAACCTATTCACAGCTTCCTGGGATTAGGACGCCAACCCTGGAGTGCGCTAGGGAGAGGGCATTATTCTGCCCGCCGCTCAGAAAGATAGGAGTCCTTCTCCTCCGCATGTCCCTGGCTCAGCTCAGCCCCAGCCTCCCGGTCTTCAATGCAAGGAGGCCAAGTGGGGGAGGTGCGGACATGGGCGCACACAGGAGCCTGGAAGCGCTCCCACCAGCTTGGAGATGTGTGTGGCAGGGAGGTCCTCTGCGGGGAAGAGATCGGTGGGATAAGGAATATTGCAAAATTATCTGAGCAGAGAAAACTATTTTGAGCAACATTAAAAAAAGTAAAACAGTTTAAAAAAAAAAAAGCAAAAGCCAAAAAGATTTTTATCCTGAAGCCTTTGGGGCTGAGAAGAGAAACATGGCTACTCAGCAGAGAATGAGTTTTTCAGTGAAAGTTGGATGAAGTCAGCTGCAGACAGCGTTGAATGTGAGGGTCTGCGTGACCTGGATGAGTTGGACAGGAGTTGTTTTCCCTCTGAAGGCCTGGGAGTGTGTGTGTGTGTGTGTGTGTGTGTGTGTGTGGTGTGTGTGTGTGTAGGGGAGCATAATTTATTTTATTTATTTATTTAATTTTTGTGTGTGTGTGAGTTTGGGAAAAGCTGGTGACCACAGCCCTCCGCAATTTTCCCATCCTAGTGTAGAGCTGCTGACACTTGTCCTCTGAGATTTATACCCCCCACCCCCCATGGCTTGGAATATCCATGGACATAAAAATGCTCATGAAGAAGTTCATCCTTTTCCCCTCTCTGGCCAAGCGATTTTTGTGGGAAAAAAAAAAGTCGGGGAGGTGGTGGTGGAATCTGGCGTCCTGTAATCCTGCCTCCTGACCACACTTCTCCTGTGCTTTGCTGCCCTGTGACCTTCTGTCCCAGGGCCTAGAGAGCGGAGTGTGATATAGAGGAGAGACAGGAGCCTCCAGCGCCAGGAGGATCTTCATCTGAGTTAGTATAACCCTCTATCCTGGCATGCGTTATTAAAGTCCTCTGAGACACTCAGTATCTTACCTGTAAAGTGGACTGGGAAACACTTACTTCCCTGAACAGTTGGGAAGTTGACAGGAGATGATCCGGTTGCAGTGCCAGAACCATTCTTCCTGGCACGTTTCAGGTCTGCCTCTCTCCTTCTTCCCCAACCATCTGCAGCCACTCGGGGTGATTCCAAACAGCCCCGTACGCTTCCCCTCTGTTATGACTTTCTTAACTTTGGGGTTAGTTATCTATGGTTACATAACAAACCACCACCACAAATTTAGCAACTTACGACAACACACACGTCTATTATGTCACAGGTTCAGGAGTCCAGGCATGCGTTGTCTGGGGCCTCTGCGGAGGGTCCTCAGGCTGCAGTTCAGGTGCTGGCCGGGGTGTCAGACTGACAAGAGGCTTGGTGTCTTCTTCCAACCTCATGGGTTGTTGGTGGAATTCGATTCTTTGCTGCTCTAGAACCAGCAGTTTGCTTCTCCGAGGCCAGCAGGAGAATGTCTCTCTCCAGGAAGACCATAGGTCTTTTTAAAAGGGCTCAACTGATTGAGTCAAGATCACCCAGGATGATCTCTCTTTTAATTAACTCAAAGTCATACTAATTAGGAACTTTAATTATACTTTCAAAACCCTGCCATCTTTACCCAATAATATGTATTACTAGTCATAGCAATGTATCCATCACATTTACCAGTCAGTCCCACGCTGGGGAGGAGAGGATTATGCATGGGTGACACTGGGGAGGTCACCTTAGAATTCTGCTTTCCACCAAAATGGGAGTGATCGTGTCTGTAGATGGGAGTCCACATCGTGGCCCAGGATAGTCAGTTTGACCCCAACTGTGACCCCTTACGGACTTCCTTTCTTGGGGGCAGCTTCTGGGTCCTAGACAGTCCACAGGTGGTAGGCAGAGGGACAGCTCACTTCTCTTGGCCGCAGGACCTCCACTTCTCCCCACTGAGGAGGCCCCTTTTTACTGCAGTCCCTTCATCCCCAAGGCCATCACTGGTTATATAGGTCTCATGGACTTCTTGTCCTCAGTGCCTGCTCCTGGCATCACCTGGCATCTTTCTGTTTTTGCTTTTGCATTTCTGATGGATAAGCAACTTCAAGGGAGCATTCCCCCCCCCTTCATTCATTCATTGAAAATGCATTTAGAGCCCTGTGGCCAGTGCCCTGGTAGGCATACGGTGTAGAGACAGGATTGCAGACACAATTGAGTCAAGTGGGCCAGAGACAAGCAAGAATAGAGGTAGTGGGGGGTCGCCTGCCACGAACTAGACAGCAGATGGCATGTCTAAGTGGAGCAGCTCTAGGTGACTATGGCCATGTGGGACGGAATACAGACCTTCATTGTCATACCCTCCTAATGCCCAAATAAATTGGAAATCCAGTTTGCAGTGTTAAATGTATTGGGTTTTTAAAATGTATTTTTATTACTTTATAAGTAATAAAAAAAGTTTTAAAAATGCTCTCCCTCAACCAGGAGCAGACATAGATTGTGGGACCTGAGCCTTATACAATTTGAGGACCTTTTAAAAAGTGAATGCAAAATGATAGATATGATCTTTAGCGCAACAATGACTATTTACAGAGGATACGAAGTGCAAACACAACTAACTGCAGCATGGAAGGTTTTGCTCCTTTATGCAAAGCTCCTTTAGCCAATTGGCCAGAAATGGTAATGTAGGAATGTTTTCTAATTGCATCCTGGCTTCCCTTTTCTGCCTGGAACTCTCCATAACTCTCAGCTACTCCCAGCACTCACAAGGCCCAGGCAAGAGTGTGTGTGTATTTGAAGGCAGTGTGGTAGGGGGCAGGCCCTGGAACTTGAGCTTCATTAACTCCATGGTAAATCCATCTTGAGGGCCATTAGAACATGTCTGCAAGCTGAGTGGGGCCCTCTGGAACCGCTTTGTAGCGTCCACTATGAAATTTATCTTCTGGTCTCCAGGAGATTCTATCAAGGATGAAATCGATACTACCAAGTTACCTATTAAAGAAATGCAGCCTCAGTCTCTCAATTTCTTTCAATTCCAGAAATATGATTAAGCATGGGCTGTGTTCTAGAACCATAGGGGATATAAAGATAAAGCAAATCTCTTAGACCTCTTGGGACTAAGAATATAGCGATGGGATCATCCACCAAGTTCCAACAAACCAGAAATTCAGCATCACTATTCCACTAGTTGATGCCATGAAATCTCAGATGGAACTTGTGTCACCCACACTACTAATACAACCTTTATATTCACTTTCTTTTGTGAAAGTGAATATAAAGATACTTTTGTTTAATTTAAATGAAGGCTTAAAGTTAAACAAAGTGAAGAAGGTAGCTTCAGTTGCAGGGATCTATCACGGCCCCTCTCTGCCTGCCAGCAGTACTCTGGGCTCTTTCTCACTTCTTTTGCACTTCTCATCTAGCTCCTGCCCAGGGAAAAGAGTATACAATTTTCTTATTCAGATTTATTTATTTTTTATGGTTAATCACAGCTGTGCACATTTGTGCAATCAAGGGGTACGATGTGCTGGTTTCATATACAATCTGAAATATTCTCATCAAACTGTTCAACGTAGCCTTCATGGCATTTTCTTAGTTATTGTATGTAGACATTTGTATTCTGCCTTTAGTAAGTTTCACCTGTACCCATTCTAAGATGCACCGCAGGTGTGGCCCCACCCACTACCCTCCCCCTACCCTTCCCATCCCTTGGCCCTTTCCCCATATTCTTGTGCTATAGTTGGGTTATAGCCTTCATGTGAAAGCTATAAATTAGCTTCATAGTAGGGCTGAGTACATTGGATACTTTTTCTTCCATTCCTGAGGTACTTTGCTAAGAAGAATATGTTCCAGCTCCATCCATGTAAGCATGAAAGAGGTAAAGTCTCCATCTTTCTTTAAGGCTGCATAATATTCCATGGTATACATGTGCCACAATTTGCTACTCCATTCGTGGGTCATTGGGCACTTGGGCTTCTTCCATGACTTAGCAATTATGAATTGGGCTGCAATAAACATTCTGGTACAGATGTCTTTGTTATATTGTGATTTTTGGTCTTCTGCGTATATACCTAGTAAAGGAATTATAGGATCGAATGGCAGGTCTATTTTTAAGTCTCTAAGTGTTCTCCAAACATCCTTCCAGAAGGAAAGTATTAGTGGGCATTCCCACCAGCAGTGTAAAAGTGTGCCCTTTTCTCCACATCCATTCCGGAGGTCTGGGAGGGTCCCTGCACAGCTCTTACCCGGTCCAGGAGGGTGCCGATCACGGGTCCCGGTGCAGCTCTTCCGGAGGTGGGAGAGTGCTAATCACCAGTCCCCACAAACTCTATTTCCTCAATGTACATACTCTCCCCCAGGAAGGCAAATGGAAAGTACACAGGAGTTAGATGAACTGCAGCAAAGCCTTTGTCAAATGATAGTGACTTTCACCGCGATCAAGTCTGGGGCTCCCCGGGCAGCCAGGAGCCGCCACCGGCGTGAGGGCTCTGCTGTTTTCCTGGGGCTGCTCCAGCCCGCGCCCTGGCTCCTTGCCCCTCTCAGGCGCTGCCTTGCGGGCTCGCTGGGGGTGAGGGCGTGTATGTGGCTCACCCTCAGCAGCCAGTAAGGGTTTCTCTATGGGAAAGTGGAGAGGAGCTCGTGGAGCCGCTCTGCCTCTGCTTCACTGTACACTGCTCCACATGCTCATTCAGATTTAAAGCCATGGTGCTCGGCCACATTTACTGGAAGTCAGGATCACAATTTTTGTTTTGTTTTGTTTTGTTTTTGAGACAGAGTCTCACTCTATTGCCTAAGGCTAGAGTGCTACGGTATCGTAGCTCACAGCACCCTCAAACTCCTGGGCTCAAGTGATCCTCTTGCCTCAGCCTCCCAAGTAGCTGGGACTACAGGCACCTGCCACAATGCCCAGCTAGTTTTTCTATATTTATTTTATTATTTTTGATTTAAAAAATTTTTTTGGAGACAGTCTCATGCTGTCACCCTGGGTAGAGTGCTGTGGTATCACAACTCACAGCAACCTCAAACTCTTGGGCTCAAGCCTCCTAAACGGGTAGGAGGACGACAGGCACCCACCATGACACCTGGCTAATTTTTCTATCTTTAGTAGAGACAGGCATCTCTGTCTTGCTCAGGCTCAAGGGATCCACTCCCCTCAGCCTCCCAGAGTGCTAGGATTACCGGCATGAGCCACTGTGCCTGGCCAGGATCACTATGTTGAAAGTCATGCACTCATGTGTTCATTTCCTTTGTCTTCCTGTGTCTTTTTTACTCTGCCTTCAAGGGAGTGGGGACTGGCAGAGACCAGAACCTCCCACATTCATTGTAAGTGTGAGAATCCATCCCGCCCATTGTTCCTGCTCCATTCTTGCCTTTAGGTTACACAACAGAGATGGTGCTCCATGTAGTTTGCATTGGATTCATGCAGTAACAGTGACCTGGGGTCTAAGAGGTAGCTGAGAGGGCTGTCTCACCACTGTCACTTGCTTGCTACAGAAAATTTGGGTGATGGAGAAGTGTGATGAACAGAGATGAAGTCTTAGTTACCATTCAGTACTGGGTAGGTGCAATTTGCGTCATGAAAATTCTTCAACTCTCATTTTTCTCTGTGCCTGGAGAGTACCAAGCTGAGTAAGAACCACCTGGTTGTTCAATAGACATTTAGCGTTTTTCTAAGTTTTTTTGAGATCTTTCTTCCCTCTCAAAGCTCCTTCCAAAGGTATATATCTGTCTGAAACCTTTCTCTTGTGCTCTAGACCTTTATATCAAAATGCCTTCTTCATCTGAATCTCCTAAAAGATCTTTGGAAACTACAGGTACAAAACTAAACTTAGCATGACCTCCCACCAAGTTTCCCTTCAAACCTAGTCCTGTTCTTACACTTCTTTCCTCCACTTTCCTATTCATTCTGATGAATAGAAATTGTACCCACTAAATTTCTGGCTTGGGAGATGATCTGCTGTCCACATTCCTGCATTCTTTCCATCCTCGGCCTGTTGTCATCCCACACCATTCTCCTCCCTAATTACATCTTGAACGAATGTACCTCCTTTTCTTTATCCCTAAGACCCTTCCTTCAAGACTTGTTGACTTTTTTCCTGGTTTATTACATGTGTCTCTTAAATGGGCTCCTTCCTCCTAGACTTGTCTCACTCAGGGCTATCTTCCATGTTGTCATCAAAGTGATATTTCTAAATCATAAGGCAGGTCATGTTGCTTCCCCTTTAAACTCTTCTTTGACTCCCTAGTGCCACAGGATAATGTTCATGCTACCGGGTATGACACAGAAAACCTCATGTACTTTGGCCACTGTCAACATCTCCTACTTTATTTTTTGACTTTTCTTTCCAACTTCATGCTTTACATTCTAGTGATAACAAACCATTTAAATAAAAATACGGTGGGGGGTTTTCTCTCTATCTCTTCTTTACTTAAGATGTTTCTTTTGCCTGGAATATCTTTCTTCCTCTCTCTGTCCTTCTATTATATTTAATCTTCAAAAACCATCTTGTAAACTTTATCTTATTTAGGACCTCTTTCTGATAGCCCCAGGCTGTTAATTACACCCTCTCTGCTTTGCTATTTTCCTATATTGTATGTACTGTATTTTTGTTGTTGTACTTGTTTAAGAGTATTATCAATTACTTTTGTTGTTGTTGTTGTTGTTGTTGCTGCAGTTTTTGGCCAGGGCTGGGCTCAAACCTGCCACCCTCGGTATATGGGGCCGGTGTCCTACTCCTTGAGCCATAGGCACCACCCTATCAATTACTTTTTAACATAAAAATTCCCCCACTCGTTTGTAGGCTACTGGGGAACTGGAATATGGTTTTCATTTATGTCTATAACCCATTAACTATTTTTCCTTTTAATCCTATTTTGCCAATTTCCTATGTTATTCATCCAATAATACACTGCCCTTTGACATAATTTGTACTTGAATTATTATATACAGACTAATGTTCTTGTCTTTTATCTTTTCTTCTGCAAATAGATATAAACTCCTCGAGGGCTTTGGCTACATCACACATTCTTTGATTCCACCAAGATATCTTATATGGTGGTGGCTGTCAAAAAGTCATTGCTCAACAAGGATTGGGTGTTTTATTTTCTGATTCACTCCATTCAAGGCCTGATTGCAACATTATACATTTTCCAGGGATGATAAAACTGCTTCTGGTTCATAAAGTGTGATCTGGGAGTTGGCTTTCCTTTCTAAACTTTTTTTCCTTTTGCAACTGGTCACGTTCTGTTTCCCAGCTCCTCCCTCTGCCTTGTTTGTGGGTCATCTCCCCCACTCCCCAGAAAACAGAATGGAAGCCCGTAAATCCCTGACCTGCTTCAGGTGACCCTTCACATTGCTCAGCTCACTGCCCTGGATGCCTATTATGGCTAAGGAATGATGAGGGCACCCCAGTGTGCAGCGGGAGTGGGGATGGGACACAGAAGGCAAGCAGCAATATTTGGCAGATGACACTCCCTCAGAGCTTTATAAGCCTCTTCTTCACCTTACCCCACAGTTCCAGGGCTGTGAGTCAGGGAAGGGATGCCTTCTGTCCCAGGGGACACTGTTTGGGAAGGAGAAACGCTTCTCTCTAAAAACAACATAGCCCATTCAGGGAGTTAGAACAGATTAGCTAAAACTGACATTTGACAATTAAAACTAGTATATTCCAAGTAAGAATGTCTGAAAGGGAAAAATTCCAAGTGCTATTAAAACCAGCTATGATAACAGTAAAGTAAATTCATGGTGGGAGGCTCACTCACCAACAGCACCCCCAGGAACCCAGTGTTGTCAAAGGAAACTTGAAAAAAAAAATTATTCAATCCAACAAATGGCCATGGGAAAAATTCAGCAAAATTCTTTTTTGTGAATAAGATTTAAATAGATATATCGGTTTTATAGAGACTAAGTCAGGCGTTCCTCAGACTCCAAACTGAGGGATGTCAGACAATAGTTCACCACCGCAGGTGGCAGTTCGCCACCCACATGACCTTCGGACAAGGATCTTTCTGTTTCACAGTCACATTATTTTCATCCCTCTTTTTCCCTATGTCATATGAACTTTAAAGGTTTTTTTCCACAGGCACTGCCCAGGACTTTAAATTTTTTGAAGCTCTATTGTGTGTATTTTTCTTTGAGGTGCTTAATGAACTCCCGGGAGGGATTTAAGATGCTTTTTGACCACTGAAGAAACTGGTGAAGGAGAGAGGGGTACTGATTTACCAAAAGTGACTCCCCTGGTTTGAGGCAGAGCTAAGACCAGGTCTTAGGTCTTACGGCTTCTGTGTGACTGACTGTTCTTTTCACAAGCTCCTGGGGCCTCTAATTTGACAGGTGACTGAGAAGCCTCCACAGGTTTCTCTGTCTGGGTAGCCACGTGTCCTGCCCAGGTCACTGCCTGGCTGGGACAGGTGGTTTTTTTATTCCTCTGGGTGGTCAGCACTTAATGTCAAGGAAAATTTAAACATTTCTAGGTTGCTTCCTGGATGGTGCAGGCTTTTCTTAAAGTATGTTGCCAATTCCTGTTTTTTTCTTTTCTTTTCTGGAAAAATCTTTATTACGAACTGACCTTGGTACTGACCCCATTCCGTTAAAAAAAAAAAAAAAAAAGAAACCCTGAGGATTTTGTTACATTATCATTTAAAACTAAAGACAGTAACTGCATGTCTAACGCTTTCAAGACTTGACTCTAGGATATCTTCCAGCTTGTTTGACAGAAAATTTTTTAATAATGACCAAATGAGAATTGAAGAACGTATCCAATAAAATTACGTGATTACAGATTGTTTGGGAATGGAAAGATGATTATTGAAACATCTTGCCATTGGTAGTGTAACGTTAACGTCTCATCTTGTGTGCAGGATCTGTACTAGCAAAAAGGCCAGTAATGACGCAGGGTGGGTTCTGGAGCCAGGCACCCAGGGGCAATTCCCTGGCTCTGCTTTTTATTACCTGTGTGACTTTGGGAAAGTAAGTTACTTAACCTCTATCTAGCTCATGGGTCATGAAGAGAATTCAACAGACAAATATACATATAATGCATTCATGACAGAGCCTGGAACATGGTAAGCTACTAACAAATGGAAGTCATAGTGATGATAATCATGATAGTGGCGGTGGTGGCAATGATGATGGTGACGCTGGTACATGTATGCATCACCCCACAGCTCACAGACAGAGCTGGAGTGCAGAGAGACACCTCGACAGGTGCTACCTAGGTAGAGTCAATAATGATGACCTTTTTGTTGTTTGTTTTTTAAAGTTTCTGATTAATATGAGGGTACAAATGTTTAGGTTGCATTGTTTTCATTTCTAAGGTAAAGTTCAAGTCGTAGTTGAGTCCATCACCCGGGGGTGTGCTGTACACCATTACCTTGTGTACATTAGGTGAGAATCCACCAATCACCCTCCCTGCTCCTCTGTTCCATTTCTCTCCTCCTCCTCCCCCTCACTTGAGTAAACTTGAGTTTTTCTTTTGTGTGGGCATGTGGTTGTTTATCTATTGGTTTCATATTAATATCAACTACATTGGGTACTTGCTTTTCTATTCTTGTGAAGAATAGAAGAATGAAGAAGAATGTTCCAACTCCATCTTGGTAAAAACAAAAGATATAAAGGTCTCCATTATTTTTTATGCTGAATAGTATTCCATGGTATTACATATACCACCATTTGTTAATCCATTCAAAATGGGTTGATGGGCACTTAGGTGTTTCCACATCTTGATGATTGTGAACTGAGCTAAAATAAACATTCTAGTGCAAATGTCCTTATGATAAAATGATTTTTGCTCTTCTGGGTAGATATCAAGTAATTGGATTGTGGGATCAAAGGGAAGGTCTGCTTTTAGTTTTATAAGAATTTTCCATACTTCTTTCCATAAAGATTGTATTGGTTATCCCTTAGGAAAGAACTATTTCTTTTCATGTGTGTGTGGGTGTGTGTCAAAAAAGCCAGAGCAATTCCAAACCAGCAGGAAGTTCAATGTCTTTTAAATAGTTTACTGTTACACGAGACCAGACTATCCTTACATGAAATCGGTGTCTTGTGGCTGCCGTGACTGATGCAGGAAGAGGGGCTGTGGGGTGTGGCCATTGCCAGGATAGCACAGTCAGACCCCCGAGGAGCGGATTTGGATTAGCTGGCATCTGAGTTTTTTTCTGAAGATTCCACTGGAAATATAAAAGGGGGGTGAATGATACCCCCATGCTTAATTTAATTATGAAAACGGAAGTGATTATATTCCGTTTTGAGGCATTCATGCTTTGGAAGTTTTGTTTTTGCTGTATTTGAAAAGAAAAACAAAGCTATAGATTACTATCTGCTTGGGCAGAACTTTGTGAGGCTAGAACTAATAATTCCCAAGCATTTGTGTACTCTTCTCCCTCCCCCTTTTGGCTTGGTCAAAAGTTTTTGGTGAGTATTAAATAATACAAACATTCAGATTCCTAGCACCCAGTCAGTGATTTTTGACCACCACACCTGCCAGAGAATACAGCCAAGTGTTAAAAATGGTGGCAGACACCTCTGTCTTCCTGTCTTGGAAAGGTCTTGTGGCACTGAGCTGCAATATATGTATTTATGTGTATTATATAAACACAGATGAGTGCAATGTTAGCTGACTACTGTCAGGTGAATGCTTACTGGGTGCTGGGAATCTGAATGTTTATATTATATTATCTTACTTAATACTCACACTAACTGTAGGAAGTAGGTAAAATTTTTATTCCCATCTTACAGACAGGGAAACTGAGGTTCAGAGAAAGTACTATCCGTAGACCAAAGCAAGTAGTGCCTCCATCTCTGATGCCACATCTCAGGGACACCCCTGTACCTCCCCCTCTGGTTCTCCCGTGACACTTTTCTAAATGTTCTTATGGTGTCTGGGGACATAGAGGCCAGAGGTAGCGTCTGGGCCAGGTATCCTGAAACCACGTCGGGTAGAGTGGGCCCTACTCCTCAGCCTGTGCTCCTCCTCCCCAGGTGGAGTAGAGGATTGCATTCTGTCCTCTACTGCCTTCCAATCCTCTACTCCACCTAGGGTCAAGCAGATGCCCCGAACTGGAGTTTAGTGGGCTGTCCTGGAGCTCATGACCAGACTGAGTTCCAGGAAGGCAGCCTCAGGAACTGCTGTCTATCTCTGGCTGGCATGTTATTTCTTCTGTGGGGCTGCAAGATTGATGATTTTGAGTAACTCAATTTGTTTATATAGACAGAAGTCCTTCAAACAAGTATTTGCCCAAAGTCCCAATACTGTCCATCAACAGAGCTGTGTAGAGAGGTGAAACGGTTTCACCAAAGTTATCCAGCTGGTAAGCATCAGGGCTGGCATTTGGCCTCAAGTACATCTGAAGAACTCACACATTTCATCTTTAGGAGTTGTGATCATGGGCGGAGCCTGTGGCTCAAGGAGTAGGGCGCCAGCCCCATATGCCAGAGGTGGCGGGTTCAAACCCAGCCCTGGCCAGAACCGCTTAAAAAAAAAAAAAAAAAAAAAGGAGTTGCGATCTTTATATGTAAATTCTGTAAAAATAATCTGTAAAATTCTGTAAAAATAATTTTCTCAACAATATATATTAAGTCTTTTATGTGCAAACTACCCTTCCACAATTTTCTTTGCTCTGTGACCACTTTCTATGATAGACTTACCTTACATAAGAATTTAACAGTCTAGCCAAGTTTATTATGAACCATAATTTCCCAGGAGCAAATTAATGACCTGGGGTTGGTGTTATGACGGCAGCTATTGAGCTATTGTTAAGCTGTTCATCATTGGTGTAGCTTCAGCCTTGAAGAGGCGTTGATGACATTTAGAAAGAGTCTCACAATTCTTGAGCTGGGAATGGCGCCACATCTGGGGACACAGCAAAAGCATTTCTAATATCTGACAGAAGTATTACCGAAGAGAGACACAAAGAAAGAGAGAAAAAACATATTTTTTGCAAACATTCATGACTATGGAACTTAAAAAATACCGATGTTATTTGTTTATTAAAGATTATAACTCACTTCAACATCACAGAGAATGAAGCCCCTTTAACCAGATCATAAGCACAGCATGTTCTTTATGATAATGCCAACAATAAAACTGGAAGGCTTCACTCTTTGCTATTTGTTGGGTCGAATGGACAAATCATTTTTCTACATGCCGAACTTGGAAAATTCTTTTATTTTCTCTCTTCTTATAAATAAAAAGAGCATACAGCCAATGCATTTATCTTCATGCACTTTGCACTTTAAAAGCAACATCCGCTGGCAGTGGCCCCGACGTCGCAGAGCTTGCAGCTTGGAGGTTCCTGTTTGCTGCTAGGGTTGGGAGGAAGTTTTACTTTAGCTCACCGCTATGGTGGAAGTTGTTTTTGTAAAGACTTTTTTCTCGGGTGGTGCCTGTGGCTCAAGGAGTAGGGCGCTGGTCCCATATGTCAGAGGTGGCGTGTTCAAACCCAGCCCCGGCCAAAAATCACAAAAAAAAAAAAGAAAGACTTTTTTCCCGATGTATAGCCTAAACTCATTTATTTCTCTTTATCTTCAGCCACCATGTTAGAGCACATTAGCCAGCATTTCTTACTTCGTGTTATCCCTTCCTAAATATTGCCCTAACCACTGAGCCTGCGCTCTGAAGTCCATTCTCCACACAGGGGGACCTTTTTTTTTTTTTTTAAAAGACTTAAGGTTTTTTATTTTTATTTATTTATTTATTTTTTTGCAGTTTTTGCAGGGGCCGGGCTTGAACCCACCATACCCGGTATATGGGGCCGGCACTCTACTCCTTGAGCCACAGGTGTGCCATCCAGGAGGATCTTTTAAACATAAGTCAGTTCCACCTACTCTCTTGCTTAAAACTCTCCCCCGGCTTCCCAAGGCTCTTAGAATAAAAGCAAACGCCTTGTTGTGGCTGCCCTGACCATCTCTCGACAACTTCCCCCTGCCCCTCTTCTGTCCTGCTCTTTACCTGGGGGGCGGGGGGTAACTAAGGAAGTTTGACCAATAGGACCCACATCAATAGACTCCCTTGCTGTCTGCTGCTGGGTGTGTTCAGCTAATGGGCATCTCTGGTGGGGACTGGAGGGAGGCAGAGGGTAAAGTCAGGGCATGTGTTCCCCAGGGGTCCCATCAAGGCTCCCACCAAGACATTCTCTCCTTTCAGCTCCCTCCCTGTGTGTCCCCGGGACCACTTTCTATTCCTCTCTCAGTGCTAGGAATGGTTGGAGTTCTGAGGGATTGGACTTTGCCTTGTGGTTTCCTACATCTATAAATATTTTTAAATTAAACACGGAGCCTCCCTTTATCCAATTTTCAGGTGCCTTTTGTTCCTTACTGTCTTCAAGGTCCCCCCAAGTCTGGCACCTCCTTGCCCCACCAACCTTAATTCAGGCTCCCCTTGTCGATTGACCTCTGGTTTCACTGACCCCCTCTTTTTCTGTGCACATCCTATGGCCACTTGCTGATCTGTTGCCTGGAATATCTGGCTCCCGGATCTTTGCACACCTGGTCTCTGTTCACAGAAGCTGCACCTTCACAGAAAGGACTCTTGGACCTTTCTGTCTCAGGTACTGGGTGTTCCCTCCTCCTGAAGGCTTTCTATTTTCTCCAAGTCCCTTATCATTAAAATTATCTCATGTAGTTATCTTCCCCCCCGTCTTCATTACTGGAATATGAATAGGAACCCAGCTCTCTCATGCCCCTTTGTAACTTCGGTGCCTAGAACTGGGCCTTACCCATAGCAAGCGCTCAATACAGGGTTGCTCAGCATTTGCTGAATGAATCTGGTTGGACCATCTCATTTTTTTTTTTTTTTTTTGAGTCAGAGTTTCATTTTGTCACCCTTGGTAGAGTGCCAAAAATTCATACCTCACATTAACCTCCAACTCTTAGGCTCAAGCAATCCTCTTGTCTCAGCCTCCCAAATAGCTGGGACTACAGGTGCCTGCCACAACACCCAGCCATTTTTAGAGATGAGGTCTTGCACTTGCTCAAGCTGGTCTCAAACTTGTGAACTCAAGCGGTCCACCACCTTGGCCTTCCAGACTGTTAGGATTACAGCTGTGAGCCACCGTGCCTGGCTGGACCATCTCATTTTGCAGATGAGGCTGAGACCTGTAGAAATGGACTCATCTGCTCCAGTGCTCACTGAAGACTCAAACCAGGGTTTATATGACCCAGGGACATGACCCAAGCTTTGAATTTCTGTCTCATTTGTGTCTTGTCCTTTTTGTAGAAAGGGGCCTTCTTTTATTTACTATGTATTTTTAATATAATAAATAATGTCTTCTTTTTTTTTTATTGTTGGGGATTCATTGAGGGTACAATAAGCCAGGTTACATTGATTGCAATTGTTAGGAAAGTCTCTCTTGCAATCATGTCTTGTCCCCATAAAGTGTGACACACACCAAGGCCCCATCCCCCTTCCTCCATCCCTCTTTCTGCTTTTCCTCCCCCCCATAACCTTAATTGTCATTAATTGTCCTCATATCAAAATTGAGTACATAGGATTCATGCTTCTCCATTCTTGTGATGCTTTACAAAGAATAATGTCTTCCACTTCCATAAATAATGTCTTCTAAAGCATACATTTTCTAAGCTGCATTTTCCCTAAATCTTTCTTTATTCTCTCACTTTTTTTTTCTTTTACTGATCTATCTCCCACGTTTTCTTATAGCTATGACCCCGGTCACTGAGTTAATAATGTTCAAGTAATGTCTTAGAAAAACCACGTGTGTGTCAGAAAGGAATTGAGGAAGTCAAGACTGCAGGCATCCTCGCAGCCATGGGGACATCTGTGCCTGACTGCCAGCGGCACACCTGGACCCAACATGGTCTGAGGGGAGCTACCCGGGAAACAGTAATTAGGTCTCCAACACCTCAAGTCGGAGACTTGGGAAGCAAGCCTCAGCACAGGGTGCTGGCTTCTGGCCTTCTGAAGTTCTAGCCTCTCCCTTGGGTCCTTAAGAGTGTTCTTTGGAAATGGGCACTTGTGTGAAAAAACACAGAAGGTTTTTCTCTCAGTGATAAATGGAAGATACTGGCTGGACCCTCTGCTGGGCAGAGAGAAGTGCAGAAACACGGTGACTACCTGTTGAGATCTATAAAGCAATGACACAGGACGGAGTTAGGAAAAAGTGTCCAGAAGGTATATCTGGCAAGAAAGGGGGAGGCCAACCTGCCGCCTTACTGACCAGGAACTGCTGAACAGAATACTTCAGAGGGTCGACTGCCAGCTCTCACTTGCAGCCTGAGGTTCAGCTGAAATGTGTTTTCCTGACTGGAGTCACCTGCAAATGCTGCCTCTTTGGCCTCTCTCCATTGCAGAAAGGAACTAATGGCTGGAAAGAATTATTAGGTAGCACAGCCTCGGGGGTCAGGCAGGTGGAAACAGTGTCCAACCACAAAGTGTTTAATCTCTATGCTGCCAACATCCCAAAGACATTTTCTTAATGTACTACCTTGCAAGGGCTGTTGTGCAACTGACACTAACAAAAATACTTCTGCATTTTACTAAGTCTAATTTTGAGCTGCCCAATGTTTTCATCATAATATTTACTTCTGGGTAAATAGGCTAAATTCTCTGATTCTGATACAAAACAGAAAGATCAGAGAATGCAAATAAATACATGACATGGCTGTTTAAAGATAATGCAAAATGTTTTCTAGCAGCATAAATATTTGATTGTAAAACTTTCAATATGTTGTGTCTATTAACTAGTAATGTACAACATTTAAATAATTCAGCCAGCTGAAGTGGGCTAGGGTCACGCGGGAGGACACAGTGAAGGCCCAACCTGGTGAGACGCCAACTTCCAGTCATAACACAACCCCATGCTGGCCCCAGACTCTATATCCTTTCCATCTGGAGCTCTTTGGTCAGCACCAGGACACAGATAAGGGGTTAAATGTAACACTTGGCAACATTGCACATTTTCTTATCACTTTCCCTTGCTAACGTGGTTTGCACAGAAGTTTCCATGTATCATTTGTGTTTGAAACTTCCATACAGTTGGTATGGAAGATGGCTTTCCGTCTGCAGCTACGTTGTGTATGGTTAAGCTGAGAACCACGCAATGCAGAGTCCCTGAAACCTTGGATGAATGCTACGTAGAATAGCTCCAAAGTGAGCTTCCTTTTCAGCAAGGTTCATGGAAGTAAAAACTCAGCTGAGACCGTCGTATCACAGGACTCACTTTCAACAATGAGAAGAAATGAGACAAGTGTAATATTTATTCCCTTCTTATATGGAATTACAACTCTATTAAAAATTTGGCATAACATAGAAACAATCTGTAAATTCTTGTGAACTTTACAAATGGAAACAAAAATGTTCATACACATACAAATGTAGCTATTACACTAGGCAGTTTGGGGGATCAATATAGAAGACCAGGCAGAAAAACTAAAAGTTCACATGTCCTAACTTAAGGGAGTACTGTGAAGAGTTTACCCTGCTTTATACATGCTCCAGTGTCTAACTCTGAATCTAGCACGCTGTGAGTCTCTTTAGAAGTTTGTTGATTGAATGAATGAGCACCAATGGAAGCCTAAGGGACTCTCCCCTCCCTCACTTCCCCAAGGACTGTCTTCAGTCAAAGAGGATGGCCTTCCAGGGTGAGAGGCACCCCAGCTGATAGGAACCCAGAATGGCCGTTGGTGTTTTCAAGGGGAAACATGCAGAAATATCAAGAGTGTCCAAATTTCTGAATATTGTTGAAGAGGAGATGAACAAAACTGTACTGAGCTGGAACTGCTGGGTGGCAGTCTGCACCTTCCCCTGCCTCCGCTGTCCCCTTCTGCTCACCAGCCACCTGGGCGATGGCGTTCACAGGGAAAAGGAAAATTTATAGACATCACAGACTTTAGGCTCATACACAGAAAAAACCCCAGCAATCTTAAATCAACCAATGACAAGGACCTGGTGATTTATTTTAACTAATTGGGAAGAAAGTCATTTCATAAGTCAGTGTGAATAATGCATTAATTATAATCCACTGTGCCCACATGCCCTGCTCAGACACTGCCCTACTTGACCGGCCGGCAGTCACTTATATGTGACAGGATGCTTCGGCCCACGCTTGCTGAATCTGTTTCTTTCTTCCTGTTTCATGATGTAGTGCAAAGGCATTCATATTGAGGGAACTATAATCTCACCAGTCTTGACAGAGGGTACATTCTTTCGTGGCTGAATTTAGAATTGAGAATGCTACACTGTCTGAATCCCTGGGTTTCATTCACTGCCTTACTCACTAAATATTTAGTGTGCACGGTACGTGTAAAACGAAGAAATGCTACGTGCTGTGGGAGATGAAGTATGGGCCATAATTCCTGCCTTTGAAGACCTTATGATCCACTGGGGACAGGAAGTGGTAAAAGTCATGTTTGTAGCAGAATATGAGCTTGGGTGCAGGGGAGTACTGTGAAGAGTTTACCCCTCTTTATATGCGCTCCAGTATCTAAGTCTAGCCTCATCAGTCTTGTTTGCTGACATAATCTGAACAGCACAGAGCATATGGTAGGCAATAGAGAAATAATTATTGAATGAGCAGATGAATTAATGCAGCACCTACTGTATCTCATTGAACCTAAGTTGTGCATTTTTCCATATTTTAGTATCAGTAAAAAAAGTAATGCCTCCTAAAACCAATAGAATGTTACACTGTAACTGGTAATTTTCTTTTCTTAGTAGTACATGAAATAATGATTTATCTCACAATCAGTAGTGTTCAATTTGATGATATGTGGTAAGTAAGGTACAAGGTACGATTTATTTATTGAGTATTAGAATACGGCACTTTATTCCTTGGACATCCAGAAGAGGAAAGTGTCTTTGTGGATTGGGCTCCGCTACATGGGAAGAGGAGAAAGGAACTTGAGACTGAAGCAGGGAAGGTAGAGAAGGAGGTTTTGAACAAAGAAAGACACACAGAGGCAGAAACGATTAAAATATGTTTCAGGGTTATTGGAAAGGTAGATCTTATTGGAATGGAGAGCTCATTTTGAGAAGCAGCGCGATATAAGCCTGTAAATAACGGTAGGATCATGGCAGGTTTTAGAGGGCTTTGAATAACAAGTTGGCAAGTTCGGATTTCATCTTGTATATACATTTTGAGCCAACAAATTACATACTAAAAATAGTGTTCTGAGAAGATTAATCTGTGCAGGGTGGATTGAAGTGTGTAAAACGGGAGACAGGGAACGCAGTCAGGAAATCATCTTTGTAATTTAGCAGAAATATAATGAGGCACTATAGGGGGGAGTGTTAGAAATGAGGATGGAGAGCAAAGATCAGATAGGAGAGAAACTTTTAAAGAATTGGTTAATGACATCTCTTAAATTTGTTGAAACGATCAAGAACATTAAATCCAGAAGAAAATAATTGGACTTAAAATTCTATTTTTCCATTGTACAGTATTTTTGGCAAGGATTGTTCTTGCATTTGCATTTGGTTTCAAAAGCATTTTCACAAAAATGTGAGACTTAACTCTAGCCTAAATATTGTCGTTCTTATTGCTCACCACCATTTATTTACACTTTGCCTTCTTCAATCTTGTATTATTTTTTGAGATTTGATTTACTTATTTGTTTTTAGGAAAGCACCTTTTCTGGTCCGTTTTATGGGAATTGGTATCCTGGTGCAGACTGGAAGTTTTTGTGCGACTGAGAACATTTCCCGTTGTCACCGTATTTTCTCATCTTAAATTTACAGACTTCTAGTTCTTTGTCTTGCAGAGATGTTTGATGAGGAATTAACCTTTTCTCTTATGGGGAAATATTAAAAATATCTGGGACTCTCCCCTAAAACTTAAAAAGAAATCAAACAAGGTATAACTTGATGTGAGTCTCAGTTTATTAGTCATGTAAGACTTGGTGAATTCCTTCACAATGAAAACTCACGCTTTTTTTTTTTAGTTCAGGAATGATTTTCTTCTATTTCTTTGGTTGTTGATCATTTGAATATTTCGATCTCCTAGGAATACTTATTATATATACTTACTAGATCCTCCAGACCATTCTCCCTACGTTTCTCGTCTTTTTAATGCCTTATCATTTTTATCTTGTTATACTCCAAGTTTTGGGGTCACTTCTTGAACTTGTTCTGTACTTAGATTATTTCACTTTTAGATAGACAATTCTTGAACTTGTTCTGTACTTACATCATTTCACTTTTATATAGAATCCATTTTCTCTGTACTGCATTTTAGCAGGTATCTGTAATTTTTAAACTGCTATATCCTTATGACAGGTGGCTTCCTTTACAGGGCCAGCTTTATAATAGTTTTGGAAAAATACATATTAGAGATTAGGTTGTCCATGATTATTTCAATAACTATTATTTGAATGGTGGGGGGAGTATTTCTGTTGATTTGTCAGGTCAATTCCCTTTCTGAAGGTTAATGACTGTTTTCATACATTTGCTGTACCCCTGCATGGTCATCCTTGCAGAGGATCAGTCCAGCACTGAGAGGTGAGATGGGTTCTATCAATGGGTTTTGAATATTCTTACTAAAACATTTCAGGTCCAAATAAAGGGAAAAAGAAAAACTGACCACCAAAGGACTGTAAGAAACTGACGCATGTCTGGTTTATGACAATTAGGTCATATTAAGGAGGTGGTCAATATAGGGAGGTGGTCAGCTATGGAGGTTCTAGTATATTTAGATTTGTAGATCTTTAGTTTGCCAGATTAGAGATCCAGTCTTATTGAGAGTAGGGAGGGATATTAAACCCAGTAGGTCAGTAGTGGGAAAGGTGGCCAGGACACCAGAGCATCCCTGCACCTTCCAATTATCTGCAGCTGTGCTAGAGCTGGCTACCACTGGCACATGAGATTCAGCTGCTTAAATCATTTCCCAACTCTCTACTCAGTAGTATCCCATCAATAACAAAATAGTGATGAGAATATTTACACCACTGAAATTGGCAAACACTATAAATCATGGCTTCCCCTCAAGTGGCTGATGGTTGTTAAATATTTACCAGCTAAGGACTACTCTCAGAAGATATGCCTACCTTTTTTTCATTTCCCTGTGTCTATAGTATCTAAATATGTGTTCAGAAAATTTGTGATGAGGTTGAAATTTGATTATGCTCCTTTAATGCTTCCTTTGTGTTATGGGCTGAATTACAGTCCCCACCTGCACCCCCAATTCATATGCTAAAGTCTTAACTCTTACGACCTCAGAATGTGGCTGTATTTAGAGATTAGGGACTTTAATGAGGCAATTAATTTAAAATGCAGCTGTTAAGGTCATTTTACTAAGGCTCTAATGCAATCTGACTGGTTTCCTTTTTATTTATTCATTTAGAGACAGAGTTTCCCTGTGTCACCCTCAGTAGAGTGCTGTGGCATCACAGCTCATAGCAACCTCAAACTCTTGGGCTTAAGTGATTCTCTTGCCTCAGCCTCCCAAGTAGCTGGGACTACAGGCGCCCACCACAACACCTGGCTATTTTTTGTCGCAGTTGTCGTTGTTTAGCAGGCCCAAGCCGGGCTCGAACCTGCCAGCCTTGGTGTATGTGGCTGGCACCTAAGCCACAGAGCTACAGGCGTGAGCCTGACTGGTGTCCTTTTAAGAAAAGGAAGTTTTGGCTCAGTGCCCGTAGCTCAGTGGTTATGGTGCCAGCCACATACACCAAAGGTGGTGGGTTCGAACCCAGCCCCAGTCAGCTAAACAACAATAACTGCAATAAAAAATAGCTGGGCATTGTGGTGGGCGCCTGTAGTCCCAGCTACTTGGGAGGCTGAGACAAGTGAATTGCACAAGCCCAAAAGTTTGAGGTTGCTGTGAGCTGTGATGCCATAGAACTCTACTGAGGGCGGCAGAGTGAGACTCTGTCTCAAGAAAAAAGGGAAAGTTTGGATGTACAGAGAGACACAGAGGTTGCACACAGGGAAAAGGCAGCCTCTGCACGCCAAAGAGGGACTCCTCAGAAGACACCAGTCCTGCTGATACCTTGATCTTGCACTCACAGCCCCCAGTACTGTGAGAAACTACATTGCTATGGGTTGATACAGCCAGTCTGTGGCACATGGTAGCCCCGGCAAAGTGATACACCTGCCTAGTGAGCCTGCACCTTCTCAGGTCCCAAGTCTCCCTTTTCCTCACCAGAATGTCAGCCAGAAACTTTCTAATTCTTTAGCATAAAGTTAGGAACCAAAACTACCTCCCACTTGCCAACTTGCGGGTTTAGTTGACATTGTTAAAGATCCTGAACCCCAGAGCCAGGTCAGTTGTGTGTTTCTTTTTTAAATCTTTTTTGGCTTCAAAAATGATTTATTTTTTTCATTATTTATTTATTTATTTAATTTTTGTATTAAATCATAACTGTGTACATTGATGCATTTATGGCTTTCAGTGTACTGATTTGATATGCCATGTGAAATGCTTACATTGAACTGATTAACACATCCGTCACAATTATACTCTTTTCTTAATAGTTTTGAAATGTACCATTGCATCATGCACATTAGGTGAGGTCCCCCCAAATACCCTCCCTCCTTTCACCTTCCCCTTCTCTCCCCCCTCTCTCCTCTTCCTTTCTACTTTCTGGATTATAGTTATGCTTTACCATTCACATGAATGTGTAGGTGATTATATATTGATTTCATAGTAGTATTGAGTACATTGGATGCTTTTTCCCCCATTCTTGAATGGTATTTTATTGTATAAAACTCCGGAGTCCTCTCTGCCCCTTGTCTGCCCCCACTTGCCCCTAGAGTCTTGTCTGCAGGGAGAGTCAGGTGAGGGAAGAATGGAGTAGGGTAAGGGACCATGCTGTGGTGAGAGTGCACGCCAAGGATCAGGGAACAAGGCTCAAAGATGATGACGGACAGACAGAATTATCTTCATACAAAGACTTTTTTTTAGCTGCAAAGAAATATTTTCATCCAAAACACACTATGTTAGAGGACTATGCATTTATGGGCATAGGGCTGTTCACAGATGAAATTCTTAAACTGGTATCTTTAATCCCAAAGACACCCCTAGTTGATTCAACTTCTCATCATATTCCCACCTAATTGTGTCAAATTTATTTATCCATGTCAAAAAAGACACTGTTTGAAGCTACTTCAATCCAGTCAGCCAATCTATGTCTCTTCAGTGGGGAATTCAAGCCATTAACATTTATTGAGATAATTGATAAGTTTGGTAGTATTCTATTCATCTTATTTTGTGAGAGTCCATTGCTTAGTTTTATCTTTTGGATCAGTGTGGAGGTTAGGTTCTGTCCTTTAATTTCTGAGTTCTTAACTTTGCTGCTAATCCATTGTGGTGGTCAGTGTGCAGAACAGGTTGAAGTATTTCCTGTAGAGCTGGTCTTGTTGTGGCGAATTTCCTCAATGTTTGTATATCCATAAATGATTTGATTTCTCCATTAATTTTGAAGCTTAGCTTAGCAGGGTACAGAATTCTGGGCTGGAAATTGTTCTGTTTAAGTAGATTAAAGGTAGATGACCATTGTCTTCTTGCTTGGAAAGTTTCATTAGAGAAGTCTGCGGTCACTCTGATGGATTTGCCCCTGTAGGTCAACTGGCACTTACTCCTGGCAGCTTGCAGAATCTTTTCTTTGGTCTTGACTTTGGACAGGTTCATCACAATGTGTCTTGGAGAAGCTCGGTTAGAGTTGAGGCGACCTGGGGTCCGATATCCCTCTGAAAGCAGTGTGTCAGAATCTTTGGTGATATTTGGGAAATTTTCTTTTATAATATTCTCTAGTATGGCTTCCATTCCTCTGGGGCATTCTTCTTCCCCTTCTGGAATTCCTATAACTTGTATGTTGGAACGCTTCATAAAGTCCCATAATTCTGACAGTGAACGTTCTGCTTTCTCTCTCTTCTTTTCTGCCTCTTTTACTATCTGAGTTATCTCAAAAACTTTGTCTTCTACCTCTGAAATTCTTTCTTCTGCCTTGTCTAACCTGTTGCTGATACTTTCCATTGCATCTTTAAGTTCCCTGATTGACTGTTTCATTTCCTTCAGCTCTGCTATATCCTTTTTATATTCTTCATATCGTTCATCTCTTATTTGATTCTGTTTTTGAATTTCCTTTTGGTTATTTTCCACTTTATTAGCAGTTTCCTTCATTGTTTCCATCATTTCTTTCATTGTTTTCAACATGTGTATTCTAAATTCCCTTTCTGTCATTCCTAACATTTCTGTATAGGTGGAATCCTCTGCAGTAGCTACCTCATGGTCCCTTGGTGGGGTTGTTCTGGACTGGTTCTTCATGTTGCCTGGAGTTTTCTGCTGATTCTTCCTCATGAGTGATTTCTTTTATCTGTTTCCTTGCCCTAATTTTACTTTCACTTCCCCTTGCTCTTTAAGTTCTCATGCCTGTGGACTAAGGGTTACAGGACCAGAAGGGTGAGAAGGTTGAGGAGCAAAAAAGGAATGAAAGAAAGGAGGACCGAGTGATAAGAAAAAAAAAAAAGAAAAATAGAGAAAGGAGAGGGGGTGGGTAAAAGGAATATTGACAAAAAGAAGAGAGGCACAGAAAGAGGGAGACAGAGCAAATAGGTGTACAGTAGGGTACTTTGATACAACCTTAAAAAATACCCACCTTCTGGGGGGTGCCCAGTTGGGTGGTCCCCTTGAGGTCAGCAGCTCTTTGCTAACCTGATCAGACACAGTACCCCACCTCCACCAAGTAGAGAGGAAAGACAAAAATGCTATAAATCAAACCAAAACAAGCAAACAGAAAACTTCACAGGATAAAATTGGCTGGAAAAACCAAATAATAGCGGTAGAAACACTAACAAAAATGAAGTTCTAATTATTGAAATAGGCAGCAATGGGAAATTATAATTAAACTAGAAAAATTGAGAAAGAAAAAGGATCTGTATGGAAAAGGTTGAACTTAAAAAACAAAACAACAATCAACAACATCAAAATAAACAAAAAAAAAACCAAATCAAAAAAAAAAAACACAACCAAAAACAAAGCAGTATGTATATGTTATTGAATATTGTCTGGACAATACGTGGTCTTCTGGGGTATGAGATGTTAATCACAGTTCTGATACGAACTAGTTTCTCAAACCCCAGCAGGTAGACACCCTAAATCTCTCTTCAGCCCACTTAAAAGGCACTTTGAACTTGTTCACTTGCTGAGCAGAAGCTTTCCCAGGTAGGTGCTTGTCCTGGAATCACTGCTGAAGTGGCTGTCCACTTACCCTGTGTGCCAAAACTGGTCTCCCTCTGCCCCCGAGGGTTAGGGCTGCAAGGCGGCTCAGACCCCGCCCTTAGGCTACTTGGTCGCTGGGTTACCAGCTCCCACCCAATTCTAGCTCTGCGACCCTGAGGGTGGAGCTTGCCGGGGCAGATCGCTCACAATGTCTGCCTGTGACCCAGAGCCAAACACTCTTAGCTCCGTCTGGCTCAGCGGCTCAGACTGGAGCCCTAGACAAAGGCCAAAGTTCTCGGCACTCCCGCTCAGGCTCTCCCCAAGGCAGTTCTGCTGAGTGCCAAGTCCAAAGACACCAATACAGTTCACAGGTAAGGCCTTTCTGGTTTGCAGTCTCACTGCTACTGAACTTACAGTTGCGGGCGGGTTTAGACGGGTTGAACACACGCGACCACTTGTTGGTTTTCCACTGTTTTAGTCCTCCTCTTGGGGTCCAGAAGTCTCTCGCTGACTCCCTGTATCCTCTCAGGGGTGATGATAGGCAGATCCCACCAGCCAGAGATGCCTGGTGTCCTATCTCCCCAGACTCACAGTGCCCAGATGCAAGGAAGCTGTTACTCGGCTGCCATCTTGCTCCGCCTCTTAAAATTCTTTTTACTTATGTTGCCACTCCAGAAAGGCATTTCTGACATCCACTGAGCAGCCCACAGTCCATGATGGATTTCCCAGCACCTGATTTTGGCATAGAAGATGAACAAGTTATGATTTCCCAACACCTGAATCTCCTAACACCAGTACCTTCACCCGATCCAAGGATCTGTTTGAAGCTACTTCAATTTCTCATGAAGAATTATAATATGCACACATCTCTTGATGATGTTTATAACTGGGCAAATGATTGATTTTTAAATGATGGAGGAATTATGATTCTGTAAGAACATTTGTACTACCGTGTTTCCCTGAAAATAAAACATCGTCCGAAAATAAGACCTACTTACAGGTTTCCTTCTGGGTGAAATACAAGGCATCCCCCTGAAAATAAGGCCCCCCCAGGCTCTGTCTTGGAATGAAAATTAATTTACCGTAAACTGGTTGCTAGGGCCGCCCCGACTGGGGCGGACGTCAGTGAGTCCTGACGTCACTGCTATGTGGAGGCGGAGCAGAGGTCAGAGTGAGCGGTGAGCACGGGGCAGGACAGAGGAGGAGACTTTCGCAGATGCTTGTAGAAGAACAGGAGGATCAGAGCGGACAGGATGCGGCGAAGGTGGTGAGTGCTGGTCTGTCTCTGGTGACACTGCCTGATGCTCGCAGCCGCCCTCATGATGACTGAAAGTAGGATTCACAGTTTGTCTGGTTTGTGTTGACAACTACCGTACTACTGTACTGTATACAGATAATAAATTTCCTTTATTTTCATTTAACAATAAATGTGTTCTGTATTCTTCTTCATGGAAAAATAAGACATCCCTTGAAAATAAGACCTAGTGCATCTTTGGGAGCAAAAATTAATATAAGACACTGTCTTATTTTCAGGGAAACAGGGTAGAAGACCATCTTTAATATGGCTGAATAAATATGTGTGTCACTAACATATACTTGGCTCCCAGTATAAGTTTGTGACCCCAGAGATTTTCAGAGGTAACATGCTGTGTGAGGTAAGGTGATTCCTAATCTTGGACCCAAGTAAAGTCATGCCTGGGAGGGGGCACAGCTCGTAGGAATGTCATCCCCTTAAGAAATACTCACCAAAGCCCTGTTGTTTGCTAGCTACTGAGGATACAGAAATGAATGAGGTTCAACATGTGTCTTCAGCAATTACAAGTCATATAAAAAGTCCCTTACAGTAAAACAGGTTCTAATAGCAGCTCTTCCATCACAAGCTGGGTATCCTTCTCTGTATCCCTGGGCCTCAATTTCCTTATCTGTAAAATGGATTACTAAATCCTGTCTGACCATTCCCAAGTCTCAACTAAGATCAAGTAAATGAGCATTAAAGGACTTGCTAGTGGTCACGTCCAGAACACCTGTTAGGTCTCATCTTAAAGATAGAAAGAAACACAGTTGTTCATTGGTTTGGTTCTTCCAGCCAGAATGACCCTCCTCTTTGCACTGGGCGACTTTGGTCAACCTTGGTCTTCCTAACTGTGTACCCAGAAGAGAAGAGCAGTCCCTGGCGTTGCTTTATTTTCTCCTTTTCCCTTTTCCACAGGCCCCACCCAGCTATGTTTCAGTTTCAGCCTTCTGTATCTTCTTGTGGGACAGGCAAGTATGGGTTTTGAATCTGAGGGGCAGGGAGCATATATCTTGTTTTCCTTTGCTTGCTAATTTATTGATTTCTCTTCCATCTGCATTTGTTTGAATGAAAGATGCTTTAGAGATCTACCCAGTAAATCACAAAGTGTATACATTTAATCAATAAGTCACTCAACAGAAGCCAGGTTCGCTTGGTGGGACTGAAGCAGGAGGGTCTTTTCACCCTCAACAAGACCATCCATTTTCATGAACCCAGGCTTTTCTGTATGCCGGATGCTTCTGTGTATACCATGAGTTCTCACAGTAATTGAATTTTGCAGTTGAGAAAAAGCCAAGAGATGGGAAATAATGTGTCCGGAACCACACGGGTCCTCCTGCCTCCATAGGGGAGCTCCATCCTCCCCACTCACATGACCTCACTGTAGTGTCCAGCCTTCTAATCAGCTTTCAGAAGAGGAAGAAGACAGGAGTTTATGGAAACCCAATCTCTGGGCCCCAAACAGAGTTTTGCCCACCTATGATTTTCTGTTCTTCCTATTTTGGGTCCATGTTTTGAATCGCATGCAAACATTGCTTTATCTCAATTCCTGGCCATTCCCATCACGGAAACAGCCTGACAGGAGGATTAGAAAGGAGAACTGGTGCTGGAAGGAGACGAGGCAAAGGGGCCTAGATTTCCCATTTTAATTCTTTACTAACTTGCCACATGATCTTGGCCAAAATGCTTTACATCTCAGGGTCCTAATCTGAGGAGTGTTGAGGTGGGTTTCATATAGAGGAACAGTGCGACGCTGCGGAGCCCTGGTGTCCTGTTCCTACTCTGGTGTCTTTTGCCAGTGGACCCACCAACTGGACACAGTCCTTTTGCTGGAGGGAGGTCAGTCTGGTACCGTCTTTGGTTCCCCTTTGCCTATTCGTTGGAAGGACCTCAGAGAATAAAAACGCCTTTTCGTGTAACTCTAATCAAAACACACTTTGAAAAGGGTGTCTGTTGCCAAAAATTTATATTTGTCCCAAGAAAAATTAGGAACTATTTTTGGATTATCTGCACATGACTTGCCCGCCTTGATGCAGATAAACAGGAATTACTTGTAGGCAAACCCCTGTGCTGCTGGGGACGTGTCTCCTCCGCAGTTCTGCCTGTGGAAATGGAGGTCCTATGTGCCTCCCCCAAACCCTGCAACTCCAGACTGTGTGAGAAGGACACGCAGACCTGGGTCTCAACTCTGTTTTTGATGCTTGATGCTTCCCAGCTTTTGAAGCTTTGGGCACATTATTTAACTTCTCTGAACCTCAGTTTTCTCATACGAGAAATGGGGATACTAATACCTAATATTGAAGTGGTGGTGGGGATTAATTGGAATAAAGACTTGCTGTCTGTGGGGCCCTTGATAATTGCTATGTCTCTCCCCCCCAACCCCCCGATCTGCTTTTGGCCCTGAAAGAAGAGGCTTTAATCTACATGTAAGGAGATGAATTGAGGAATTAGAAAAACATATACACATACATTTACCCTACTCCTCACTGTGTTGTGGCCTAGGAAAAACAACTCCAGAGAGGCAAGTGACTTCAGACAGTAGGCTGCAGAGCAGATGCTCAAATAACCCAAGGGGCCAGGTGTGTGCCATAGAAGCAGAGAGCAGCCAGAAGGTGATGGAAATGTAGCTGAGTGTGCACTGCGCACGTTAGCCACAGGCATTCAGATTTTAAAATTTCATAGCCCCATGCCAGCCCAGCAACCCTGGGGACAGGCTAAGTGTGGGCCTCGGTGACACCTGATCTTAGCCAAAAGGTGATGGAGCTCCAATTTGTAACTCCTGTTCCAGAGAAACATGTTACTCCATTCTTTCAAAAGCTGTCTCTAAAAAAAATAAAAACAGAAAAATCACCTCCCCTGGAAGCTTGTTCTTTCTTTCTTTCCTTGGGGCTCCTGACCCTTGCTGTTACAGCCGCTTGTTTACGATCATTGGTTAAACACCTATTTTTGCACAAGACATTGTAATAGAGACAGATATGAAAAAAATACACGACAAGATGCAGGCATCCAAATTCAAAGCTCAGCACCTGGGAACAAGGAAAAACAGCACCTCTAAAACTGTATTGTAACAAAAATCCGTCTGCTCGGGGTGAGGGGTGGCCTGGGTGCAGGGAGAGGAGGATTCCAGTGGATGTGTCCTAGGACTTGATAGGTGGCAAAGGTGGAGGTGAGGACACCCCTCGTAAGTTACAGCTTGGGGTTAGCTGTCCCTGACACATCTGTTTACTCTCCTTCCTGTTGAACTGTTGGAAGCTCTGTGAAGGGCTGTATCCCCCAATTGATTTTCCTGATTTCCTCAACATTCCATAGTGCCTGTTTTAGTTTCTTAACTATTTAGGAATCTTTGTCTGGACATTGAGAAAATGAGATGTCAGGTTCCCTGTCAGAGGGAAGGAAACAGTTGGAGGCATTTGGGGCACACAGATAACGTGGTCCCAGTGCACCAATCTGGGCACCCCCAGGCGTGGCTGACAGATGATGTCTCACTGCTGATAGCGGTGCATCATCTCGACTTGCTCCTCGGCTGGAAGGGGAGGCAGGGCAGGAGCACCAGGCCCCAACTGTCCTTAATCAGCCCTAATCGCACATGTTTAGAGACAACTAAGAAGAAGACCTCACACATTACAGATCTCAGCAGGAAGCAGTTGTTGAATTATCAGCGCCCAGAGGATAAGGACTGTTGATTTAGCGGTGAGGATGGAGGAGGGCGATTAGGCACAACCAGTGAATGAGGATTTCCTCCCTTCCCCCCCAGCTTTGAGCTTTGTCCTGGCAGGTCATGGGGCTTTGGGGAAGGGAAAGTGGAAGGGATGACAACGTTTCCAGAACACCTGTTATTTGCTGGACACTAAACTGAGGTCTCTACCTAGGATAGCTCATTAACTCCTCACAGTGACCCAGGATGAGACGAGAGGTTGGCACTGCTGCTCCCATTTTACAAGGCAGATAAACTGAGACTCAGAAAATGCGTGCCTTGACCAAGATCCCACTTTTAGAAAGTTGTAATTGGGGTTCAAATTCAGATTTGCCTACCATATAAGCTTTCTAAACTATCAAGTCATCTCCTTGTCTTTGGTCAGGCTCCTGGGAAGCAGACTCTGACATTGCTGGGTTTGGCTATGAGAGGCTTCCGGTGAAGGATTTGGGAATAATCACTACCGGGGAGAGAGGAAAGCCGGATTGAGCATGCGCGGAAGTTAAACTGCGACGTGATTGCAATAGCTGCGTCTGCAAAGGTGGAACCTCTGAGGTCCGGGAGTAGGGGTGGTCTGAAAACTCAGTAATCAATATACATATTTTAATACAACCTTAAAAAGTTTTTGAATGTTAAAAAAAATGTGATGAACAAAATACCAAAATTCTAAATAAAGACAAAATCCAACCTTACTTTTTTTTTTTTTTTGGAGACAGTCTTACTATCTCACCCTCTGTTGAGTGCTGTCACAGCTGACAGACCTCAAACTCTTGGGCTTACGTGATTCCCTTGCCTCAGCCTCCTGAGTAGCTGGGACTACAAGCACCCACCACAACACTCCGGCTATTTTTTTGTTGCAGTTTGGCCCAGGCTGGGTTCGAACCCACTACACTCGGTATACGGGGCTGGCGCCCTATTCACTGAGCCACAGGTGCCATCCTCCAACCTTACATTTAAATGACTCACCTCTCACTGGCCTCACCCAAATCCTAGCCCTTTTGGGATTTGCTTTTATAAAACATTTTGATACTTTATCATGGATTTTTTTGCATTAATTTAAAAAATTGCAATAAAATTCTATTTGTCTTGTTTATTGAGATTGTTGGTGTTCCCTTAAACACCGCACATAAAGGCGGGTGCTCCACTCACTTCACCCTGGTCCTGGCTGTGAACTCCAGGGAGCTCTGGAACTGGGATGGTCCTTCAGACGTGTGTCGCCTTGGGGTGATAGGGTCAGAACTTTTCTCTCCCATTGGCAGACCAGTCATTGGATGTATGTACCCCTAGGGAGAGCACGGAAATTTGGGTGATTCTCTTAAACTGAGAGCAAATCCCTGAGTGGGATTCAGCTTAGAGCCATGAACCCCCATGGTCACAGCAGCTGGGAGCTCTGGGAGTCAGAACACGGTATCCAATACACTCCCCATCACAGCTAGCATCAAGTCCAGGCTTTCCGTACTGTCCCCCTCTCTAAACCACAGACAAAGCTTGCCATTAATTAGAACTCCTGTGGAAGGAAATCTGCTTGGAGTGGATTGTCTACAACATAAAAACTCCCAATATCCTAGTTTTAGGAAGGAGAATGTTGAGGACTGGAAACAGCCCTGCACAGACCCGAGAAGTTATTGTGTGCTATTTCCATCTGCAAAGGTCATGCTAGTGTGGCTAGAACATAAGTCCCAGAGTGTTTCTTGGCTTAGCTAACACTTCCAGTTTCCAACGGTGACAAGACCAGAAGCTCTGAATGCATCAGCCTCAGCCTCCAGCTCTATCACATACATCCCTGCTGAAAACTGCTCAGTTTCACTTCTTCATTCTCTCCATGTTCTCTCATAATAAGTCTCTGTCAAATCCCTGGACACTGACATTAACGTTGAGACATGTTCATCTGGCTGTGTCCTGCCTGCTGCCCCATCAGCTTAGTACAAAAATCAGATGAACTGGTCAGAAACAGGCCATGGTCAGCAGGGTGAGGACTCCTGGGCTGGGCCACTGGCAGCCATGTCATCGGAGGTGTCAGGCTCAGTGGAGACAGGGTCCATCATCTCACAGGTTAAGGAACTTAAGCAGGGGTCGCACCTCGGGGAGTGGTAACCAGCTGAGCTGGGCATTCAGAAATGTTTTATTAGGAGCCCACGGGCATGAGCAGAGGGATCAAAGTCCAGAGCAGGGATGTGAGTGGGGGGTACCCCAGGACTGTGCATGGGATTTGGGATGGGATGTGCAGGCAGGACAGGTTGGCTTTCCCAGTCCCTCAGGCACCTGTCATCACATTCTCTTTAAGCACACAGACTCTGGAGCCCCAACTGCCTGGGTTTGAATCTCAGCTTCTCTGCGTACTAGCTGGGTTGACCTTGAGTAAGTTACTTAACCTCTCTGTGTTTTACTTCTTCACCAGAAGGTAATACTATGGGCCTCATGGGTTCTTATAATGATTAAAAGAGTTAATATATGTGAAGTGCTTAGAACAGTGCCTGGCACAAAGACAGTGCTGGGATTGTATTCTAGACGCTTGTCCACTCTCCCTTTTCCTGTCCTCTTCCCTACTTCCCTTTTTCCTTTCCCCCTCTTATCTCCTTCTTTTTTTTTTGGCCGGGGCTAGATTTGAACCTGCCACCTCCGGCATATGGGACCGGTGCCCTACTTCTTGAGCCACAGGCACCACCCTCCTTCTTTTTTTTAACAGATCCTCATGTGAAGCTGATGTCCATGTTTTAATTTATTATTCAAAACACCATGTCCTTTGTGCTTAATTTAAAATTAGGTAAAGGAAAGGTACCACCTTTTCTATTATGATTGTTTCTTTTTACTTGTTTGCAGTTCTCAAGTGAGATTTTCCCACAGCCACGTGGCTGCAAATAGAAACCTGCCTCCCGTCCTTGACTCGGTTCTCATTACCTTATTCATCAAGTCTCTATCAGCTTTCTCCGGACCCTGAAGTTACCTAGATTAGCCTGAATGTGGTGTGGCCAAGCACACAAGGAAACACTCGCGCCATCAGAAAGCTTTCTCTGTTTCATGAGAAATCTTGAATTCATTGTGAGATGACTTCAGGAGGGCACAGAGATGTTCTTTTTTTAAAAAGTTATTTTTGCCTATGGAACACACCATTTCCACAAATAATAAGTCTCATCCAAAAAGCCGCAGTGGGCAGGCAAACTCAGAAGTCACGACAGACAGTAACTCTTCCCTCTCTTGTGCCTGGCTTATCAGCATGGAAGGGAAAATTCATCAGCTCTGGAGGGTCATCTTAGAGATGTGCAAATTAAAAATACATGTGTCAGCACTGCCAAGTTAAAAATTAGTAAACCCCCAGGGAGGAACCAAAGGGATAATTTTTAATACCTAATTACTGCTGAGGGTGGGATAGGCAATTGATAGAGAGCCACTTAAAATAGTTCGAAGCAAAAGCAACTTGTGGAAAGTGGTGCTGGGTTTAGATATGCCTGAGACTAGAAGTTGTTTCCTTTCTACAGAAAGGTAGAAGCCTGGAACTGCTCCCATCAAAGAGCAGACAGTGTTTATACTCAGGAGGTGAAGAAAGCCCAATTACAAAATGGAGTTGCAGGGCGGCGCTTGTGGCTCAAAGGAGTAGGGCGCTGGCCCCATATGCCAGAGGTGGTGGGTTCAGACCCAGCCCCGGCCAAAAACTGCAAAAAAAAAAAAAATAGGAGTTGCAGCACTAGAACCTGCACAAACAAAAGAGAAATAGATGAATCAAAATTTAATTAATCAGAATTATTTATTTTAAAGCCTAAACATTTAGCAACTTCAGATACTGCAATTCATATTTGCCCCAAATTTAGGAAAAGACTGATAGGAAACGGTAGTGGGTCTGTGAATGATGCAAAATGGCCAGTGAAAAGAGAAGCTCCCTCGGGCCATCCAGCCAGCCATCCAACCATCCATCGATTTATCTATCTACCCACTGGAAACTCACTGGAATGCACCTGTTGTGCTAGTAGGTGATATGTAAAAAGTCAATCTGGGCTTCAGAGAATTCACAGACAAGTGGAGAGAAAAACACACAAGTAACGACAACTGGATATGATGAAATAAGGTGCAGCCACAGCCTGGGAAAAGAAGCGCACCTCTGCTTAGAGGAGTCAGGAAGTTTCACAGAGACAGATCTCGTGCAGGAGTATCACGCGTAAGCCAGAGTTTGCCAGTAGACAATCCTGTTCTTTCCACCTGGAAGATCTCCTTTCCTTGTCCCGCAGCAGATATGGAGAAGGAGGCAACCTTCCATGTTTGGCCTCCCATGCCTCCCGCAACCCATGTGGCAAGGTTGCTTCATGTAGGAGGGAAGATTGCTAAGCTTGGGAAACTGTCCTTGAAATTGGCAGATTTTGAGCATATCAAGACAAATTTTGTGTTGGCTGAAATATATAATGTTGGTGCAGCCGTTTTAACTCTTTGGGAATTTCTCGAACATCTTTCTTACAATGCAAATACACAAACTTAACACACAATTTCAGGAGATTCCTAAACTTATCTGTGGGCATTTTGTGGGTAGTTTGTGGTAGATCATGTTTGCAGTTCACAGTTTCATGGCTGGCATGTAATTCCCTCCATGGTGTATAAATAATGGGCTACAGTTATTATCAAATAAGTCCTTTTTGTCATTACATATTTTGGTGTAAAGAGTCCCCTTAGATTAGTTTGTGTTAAAATAAAAAGAAAAAATTAAAGCCAGAAGATCCTCTTATTATCAGTCAAGGTCTCAGAACCTATCACAAGAATAGAGAAGCAAGAATCCAATGTACTCGATTCTGATATAAGTACAAGTGATGACCTAGTACACGGCGCGGAGTGCGGGAAAAGAGGGATGGAGAGAGGGAATGAGGGAGGGGTGGGGGGGGTCACGATGTGTGACACACTGCTTGGAGGAGGGACACAAGTACAAGAGGGACTTTACCTAACGAATGCAATCAGTGTAACCTGGTTCTCTGTACCCTCTATGAATCAACAATAAAAAAAAAAATTGGAAATTGTCCTTGACATTGGCAGATTTTTAACATATCAAGACAAATTTATCACCTGTAGCTCCCCACAAACTTCCACCCTTCCATCCAGACTGGCACCTCTGCCCTCTTCTGTGGAGAGTTGTGGAGACCTTGGGACCTCTGAGGATGAATGATAAAATCATGGGGAATGGGGTAGGTTCTTTAGGAAATGAATTGTTTTATCTTTTTCATTTTCTTTCCAAAGTGAATTTAGGATAGTACATTATTGTTAGAGCTACAACATGGGCTTTCTTTTCTCATTCATTTCTGGAGAAAACCCAGGAAGGTACTCTTACCTACCATTTTAAGGATTAAATCTTACCATTTATTATGGTTCATGGGCAACAGCATTCTTTTCAAACTTCCAGATTGTGCTTTTATGCCCAATGGGGAGCAAATGGTTGCAAAGGCTTTTGCAGTCTGAAATGCAGAACTGAGGCAAGCTGCTGCCTTTGAAAGACATGAAAAGGCTCAGTGCAGTCACTATATGTGATAGAGACTCCCAGTGCCCTCCTACATCAGCACCACTCAACTTGCTTTTGGGCAATTAATTGCTCTCTGACCAGACTCGGGCCAGTGAGCTGTGGTAGAAGTGCTGTGTACACCTTCTGGGAATCTCCTTAAAAGAGAGAAGATCACACTTGCCCTCCTTTTCTCTTGCCTGCTACCTGGAATGCAGTCATGGTTGACAGTCATGATGGATTGTAGCTATGCAGGACCTCGAGGTAGCCTGAGAATGGAAGCCACCTGCTCAAGGTGTCAGAGCATAGTGTGAAGAGCTGGGGTTCCTGGGAACACTATGGTGCTACCATACCAGACATCACACCGGCCCCACACTGCCTCCGTCTGGACTCTCTTTATGGTTAGGGTACTATCACAAGGGACTTTTAGCTTAGCAGCAAAACCTAATCCTGATTAACAGGCTGCCTTGCCATGGCAGCAGAGATCTGTCTCTGCCTAGAGGAACAGTCACTGTGACTCTAAGTCTTTATTGAAATGGTCGTCTCTGCCTTATCTTTCTATTTGGCAACTGTTGGAGCATATCAAGTGTTCCAGTCGGGCTGTGACACTGGTAGATCGTGGGTCCTCAGCCTGGAAAGTTACAGTTGGCGGAGTTTAGGATTGTCTCTTAGGCTGCTCCTGTGAACAATCTCCGAGAAGCTCCGGGCTCTGCCTTTGAGCTGCTGTTCGTCCATCTTCTCTGTCTCTACCTGGCATGATGGATATACACAGGCTTGGGCTCCTCCCTCTGCTAGAATACTCAAGGCAGGAAAAGCTCCAGTCCATTTTTCTTTCAATTATTATGTGGCTCTTACTGCTATTTGACGTTTCTGCCCTGGAGAACAAACATAGACATTAGGAAGAAGTCAGGGCTGCCACAAGTGCAAAAAATAAAAAATAATAAAGTTTTTTTTTCCTCTTCCCTGAATGTTTTGCTAGTGACTCCTTTTGGAATGTTATTTTGAACTTGCAAAGGTTCTTTTAAAGAACTTTGTATATTTCTTTTAAGCATCCCTTGAGAAAGTCAGATTTAAACTTAGCAAACTCATTGGCTTTTTAAAAGCACTTTCTTAAAATAGTCGATGTAAATCTTGGTGGGAAATCTTTAGGTGCCCCGAATGGACAGAAATAGAAATGTTAATGAAAATGCCATTTGTGAAGACACTGGTGACGGCTCCATTCAGATGGACCCAATCCGAAAAGAAGGGAGTTTGCAAACTATTACCATGTGTGTTGGACTTTGGGACCCCCACCCCCACCCCCCAGGGGAGGAATAAAGAGCCAGTAAACAAAGAGAGCAGGCAAGTCTAATGTTGTCTGGACAGGAGAGACTCGAAGTATGCATGTTAGCACATCACCAAAGTCACAGTTATTTTCTAACACTTTTTTTGAGCAACCTCATCCTTCAAAGATTACAAATATTATTAAATGAATCACCCTGGCAGGTCTGGGAGGCTTGGCATGATGTCAGCTGTTTTGCTGTAGGTCAGGAAGAAGGTGAGGTCACAGAAGTCCCAAGCTTCATAGAAACCTAGTGGCAGAGGCCTCTGGGCACTTGGCTTTACAGAAAAGGACGTTGAGGTTCAGATGTTTGGAAATGTGCTTGGTCATGTGGTTGGTTCACTGTAAATCAGGCAGCGCCAGTGCAGAGCTGTGGCTTGGGGTGGGTTGGGGATTTATCACCAGGGGACTTTATCTCCCCCAATTCTATTCTAGGCACCCCCTAAACCACACAAAATAATTCAATATGAACAGTTGAGTTTTTGTGTGTGTGTGTTATTTTAAGAATGGCTGTCTCTAGAAATGCAGCTTTGAAATGGGTCTCTTACCATCCTCACTTTCTCAGCCTTGCTCTGCTCTTCCAGAGGGCTCCCTGTACTCTGTCAGGCCTCCATCCTTATAAAGTACTCCATGTTCATCAGAATTCCCAGCCCACAGTCTTCACGTGCTAGCAAGTTGCTGTGTTTTTTACTGTTTTTATTGAAAGTCTTCAGTCTTTGCCAGCAGCAGGCAGATTTTTAGCACATGAATAAATGGGGTTTGGAATCTAGGACTCCTCCCCCATGGGCTAGGCACTTTTGCTAACAGTACTCTCTAGCGAGAGTGACCAGACCTCCATTCTGCCCTGTTGTCACACTGTAATTATGTTATTGTCCCCTTTCACTTGCAGAAGTGTCCCAAGTTTCCCTGGTAAATTATACGGTCACCCTACATCCAGGGAACAAAGGGACCTGGCTTTTGGGTCCAGAGGTTGGAGGGGAGCATGAATGTTCTGAGGCCCATTGCTGGGACAGGGAAGTTGGCGTTCCTAGATGCTCAGCCCCTCGTAAAGGTGTGCTGTTGCTAGAGAGGCAGATGGTCAGGTTCAACCAAACCCCCACGAGATGGGGACCTGGCTTCTTACAGCAGCCCACTCCATGTTTATCAGGCTAACCTGAAATCTGCCAGCTGGAGGGGCAGAGGAGGTCTGCTCTGCCTTCTACCTGACAACACTTTTTTTTTGAGAGTCTCACTATGTCACCCTTGGTAGAGTGCCATAGCTCACAGGAACCTCAAACTCTTGGGCTTAAGTGATTCTCTTGCCTCAGCCTCCCAAATTGCTGACTATTTTTTTTTTAATTCAACTTTATTATACATTTTAGGGTTTTATAGGATTCTTAGCAAATAGGTGTTTTTCCTTGAACCAATTTAAGATCATTATAAATAAACAAAACAGAATGAAAAGTAAATTATGAAAGCTTTCACTTCTCCCCTCTGCTAGTCCCAAGAACATCTTGTTGCGCATCCTTTAAGACTTCTTCCTATGTGTTTACACGTAATTTATTTAGCTACTCCTTTTATGCTTCTTTCAAAAAGACTATTTTTTTAATGTATATATTTATATGATTTTTTTTTTATTATTGTTGGGGATTCACTGAGGGTACAATAAGCCAAGTTACACTGATTGCATTTGTTAGGTAAAGTCCCTCTTGAAAAGCAGAGAGAGGGAAGCAGGGAGGGGGTGGGGCCTTGGTGTGTGCCACACCTTCTGGGGGCAAGACATGATTGCTGACTATTTTTTTTTTTTTTGTAGTTGTTGTGGTTTAGCTGGCCCAGGCCAGGTTCGTACCCGCCAAACTCAGTACAAGTGGCCGGCGCTGCAACCGCTGTGCTCCAGGTGCCGAGTCTGACAACACTAGATATTATGACGGGAGTTCAGAAGATAAAAAGAAAGATGCTATTGGACTGCAATAACAATCATTTGCTTCCCATCTTTCCCCCATCTCCCTCGTGAGGGCAGAGAGGAGGTGTGGCTCTGTTTTCCCTCTATCACCACTAGCTTTTGTCTGGGTACAAAGTGCCGGGTGCTCACCTTTACAGTTAGACGGTCATCAAGGGCTCGGGCCAAACCCATCACCTGGTGGGTCTGCCCCAAATCTTAGGGAAGACACAGCTGTTGGTTAAGAGCATCTTGAATCTCCAAGGGCAGGTGCCCCAGCCCCTTGGGTCCTGGGACTTAAAAATCCAGTCACTGGTTGAATATCAAAGCAGCTTCCTATCCTGCCTGGAATCTCCTTTCTCAGCTGACGCCAGAAGCACTTTCAGGGGTTCATTTCCCAAAACTCTAGGCTTCTGCGTGGGGCTCAGGTCCTGTTCTCTGAGTTCGTCCTCCTGGCTTGTAGCTTGATCTGAGACTTTCTGCATGATGTTGGCTGCTCCTTCAATAAATATTTTCAGAGTATGCCTTCAGATTGAGCTTTTGGGGCTACGAGTGAACAAAACAGGCATGTTCTTGTCCTCAAGTGGCTTTAAAAAAATAGTTGACAAATAAAAATGGTATTTCTTGATGGTGTACACAGGATGTTTTAAAATATGCCTCCATTTCAGAATGGCTCATTAACATATAAATTACCTCACATGCCATTTTTTTTTGCAGTGAGTACATGGAAAATCTACTGTTTTGGGAATTTTCGAGCATACAGCATATTATAATTAACTACTGTCAATATAGCTCTTGAAGTTATTTGTCCTAACTGAAATTTTATTTTAACCAACATCTCCCCTCCACCCTCCCCCACCTACGCCAGTCCCTGATAACTCTAGCTTCTACGTACAGTTCAACATTTTTAGATTCTAAATATAAACGACATCATGTGGTTTAGTCAGGTTTGGCCAGGTTGTTGCAAAAGAAAGGATTTCTTTCTTTCTTTCTTTTTCTTTTTTTTATTAAATCATAGCTGTGTACATCAATATGATCATGGGGCACCATATACTTGGTTCATAGAATATTTGACACATTTTCTTTTTTTTTTTTTTTTTTATTGTTGGGGATTCATTGAGGGTACAATAAGCCAGTTACACTGATTACAATTGTTAGGTAAAGTCCCTCTTGCAATCATGTCTTGCCCCCATAAAGTGTGACACACACTAAGGCCCCACCCACCCTCCTCCCTCCATCCCTCTTTCTGCTCCCCCCCCATAACCTTAATTGTCATTAATTGTCCTCATATCAAGATTGAGTACATAGGATTCACGCTTCTCCATTCTTGTGATGCTTTACTAAGAATAATGTCTTCCACTTCCATCCAGGTTAATACGAAGGATGTAAAGTCTCCATTTTTTTTAATGGCTGAATAGTATTCCATGGTATACATATACCACAGCTTGTTAATCCATTCCTGGGTTGGTGGGCATTTAGGCTGTTTCCACATTTTGGCGATTGTGAATTGAGCTGCAATAAACAGTCTAGTACAAGTGTCCTTATGATAAAAGGATTTTTTTCCTTCTGAGTAGATGCCCAGTAATGGGATTGCAGGATCGAATGGGAGGTCTAGGTTGAGTGCTTTGAGGTTTCTCCATACTTCCTTCCAGAAGGGTTGTACTAGTTTGCAGTCCCACCAGCAGTGTAAAAGTGTTCCCTTCTCTCCACATCCACGCCAGCATCTGCAGTTTTGAGATTTTGTGATGTGGGCCATTCTCACTGGGGTTAGATGATATCTCAGGGATGTTTTGATTTGCATTTCTCTAATATATAGAGATGATGAACATTTTTTCATGTGTTTGTTAGCCATTCGTCTGTCGTCTTTAGAGAAAGTTCTATTCATGTCTCTTGCCCATTGATATAAGGGATTGTTGGCTTTTTTCATGTGGATTAATTTGAGTTCTCTATAGATCCTGGTTATCAAGCTTTTGTCTGATTGGAAATATGCAAATATCCTTTCCCATTGTGTGGGTTGTCTCTTTGCTTTGGTTATTGTCTCCTTAGCTGTACAGAAGCTTTTCAGTTTAATGAAGTCCCATTTGTTTATTTTTGTTGTTGTTGCAATTGCCATGGCAGTCTTCTTCATGAAGTCTTCCCCCAGGCCAATATCTTCCAGTGTTTTTCCTATGCTTTCTTTGAGAATTTTTATTGTTTCATGCCTTAAATTTAAGTCCTTTATCCATCTTGAGTCAATTTTTGTGAGTGGGGAAAGGTGTGGGTCCAGTTTCAGTCTTTTACATGTAGACATCCAATTCTCCCAACACCATTTATTGAATAGGGAGTCTTTCCCCCAAGGTAAGTTCTTGTTTGGTTTATCGAAGATTAGGTGGTTGTAAGATGTTAGTTTCATTTCTTGGTGTTCAATTCGATTCCAAGTGTCTATGTCTCTGTTTTTGTGCCAGTACCATGCTGTCTTGAGCACTATGGCTTTGTAGTACAGACTAAAATCTGGTATGCTGATGCCCCCAGCTTTATTTTTGTTACTAAGAACTGCCTTAGCTATACGGGTTTTTTTCCGGTTCCATACAAAACGCAGAATCATTTTTTCCAAATCTTGAAAGTACGATGTAGGTACTTTGATAGGAATGGCATTGAATAGGTAGATTGCTTTGGGAAGTATAGACATTTTAACAATGTTGATTCTTCCAAGCCATGAGCATGGTATGTTCTTCCATTTGTTAATATCCTCTGCTATTTCCTTTCTGAGGAGTTCATAATTTTCTTTATAGAGGTCCTTCACCTCCTTCGTTAGGTATATTCCTAGGTATTTCATTTTCTTTGAGACTATGGTGAAGGGAGTTGTGTCCTTAATTAGCTTCTCATCTTGACTGTTATTGGTGTACACAAAGGCTACTGACTTGTGGACATTGATTTTATATCCTGAAACATTACTGTATTTTTTGATGACTTCTAGGAGTCTTGTGGTTGAGTCTTTGGGGTTCTCTAGGTATAAGATCATGTCGTCAGCAAAGAAGGAGAGTTTGACCTCCTCTGCTCCCATTTGGATTCCCTTTATTTCCTTGTCTTGCCTAATTGTATTGGCTAGAACTTCCAGCACTACGTTGAATAGTAAAGGTGACAGAGGACAACCTTGTCTGGTTCCAGTTCTAAGAGGAAAAGCTTTGAGTTTTACTCCATTCAGTAAAATATTGGCTGTGGGTTTGTCATAGATAGCTTTAATCAGTTTAAGAAATGTGCCACCTATGCCTATACTCTTCAGTGTTCTAATTAGAAAAGGATGCTGGATTTTATCAAAAGCTTTTTCTGCATCTATTGAGAGGATCATGTGATCTTTATTTTTGCCTCTGTTAATATGGTGGATAACGTTTATGGACTTGCGTATGTTAAACCAGCCTTGCATCCCTGGGATGAAGCCTACTCGGTCATGATGAATGACTTTTTTGATGATAAGCTGTAATCTATTGGCTAGGATTTTGTTGAGAATTTTTCCATCTATATTCATGAGTGAGATTGGTCTGAAATTCTCCTTTTTGTTTGGGTCTTTTCCTGGTTTTAGTATCAGGGTGATGTTTGCTTCATAGAATGTGTTGGGGAAGATTCCTTCTTCCTCAGTTTTTTGGAATAATTTCTGCAGTACAGGAATAAGCTCTTCCTTGAAGGTTTGATAGAATTCTGGAGTGAAGCCATCTGGACCAGGGCATTTTTTAGTTGGAAGCTTTTTTATTGTTTCTTTGATCTCAGTGCTTGAAATTGGTCTGTTCAGGAGCTCTATTTCTTCCTGGCTGAGTCTAGGGAGAGGGTGTGATCCCAAATATTGATCCATTTCCTTCACAGTGTCAAATTTCTGGGCATAGAGTTTCTGGTAGTATTCAGAGATGATCTCTTGTATCTCTGTGGGATCAGTTGTTATTTCCCCTTTATCGTTTCTGATTGAGGTTACTAGAGATTTTACTTTTCTATTTCTAGTTAGTCTGGCCAATGGTTTATCTATTTTATTTATTTTTTCAAAAAGCCAACTCCTTGTTTCATTAATTTTCTGAATGATTCTTTTGTTTTCAATTTCATTGATCTCTGATTTGATTTTGGATATTTCTTTTCTTCTACTGAGTTTAGGCTTAGATTGTTCTTCCTTTTCCAATTCCATAAGATCTCTTGTGAGATTGTTGATGTGCTCTCTTTCTGTTTTTCGAATGTAGGCATCTAAAGCGATGAATTTTCCTCTCAAAACTGCTTTTGCAGTATCCCACAGGTTTTGGTAGCTTGTGTCTTCATTGTTGTTATGCTCAAGGAAGTTAATGATTTCCTGTTTTATTTCTTCCTGCACCCATCTGTTATTCAACAGAAGATTGTTTAATTTCCATGCCTTTGGGTGGGGTCGAGCATTTTTGTTAGAGTTGAGTTCCACCTTTAGTGCCTTATGGTCTGAAAAGATACAAGGTAAAATTTCAATTCTTTTGATTCTATTGATATTTGTTTTGTGTCCCAGGATATGATCAATTTTGGAGAATGTTCCATGGGGTGATGAGAAGAATGTATATTCTTTGTCTTTGGGGTGGAGTGTTCTATATGCGTCTATCAAGCATAATTGTTCTAGGGTCTCATTTAAATCTCTTATATCTTTGTTTAATTTCTGTTTAGAGGATCTGTCCAGCTCTGTAAGAGAAGTGTTAAAGTCCCCTGTTATTATGGTATTATCAGATATCATATTGCTCAGACTGAGTAAGGTCTGTTTCAAGAATCTGGGAGCATTTAAATTGGGTGCATAAATATTTAGAATTGAAATGTCTTCTTGTTGTAGTTTTCCCTTGACCAAAATAAAGTGACCATCTTTGTCTTTTTTGACTTTAGTTGCTTTAAATCCACATGTATCTGAAAATAAGATTGCAACTTCTCTTTTCTTCTGAATGCCATTTGCCTGAAAAATTGTCTTCCAACCCTTGACTCGGAGCTTTAATTTGTCTTTTGAAGCCAGGTGTGTTTCTTGCAGACAGCAAATGGATGGCTTGTGTTTTTTAATCCAGTCAGCCAATCTATGTCTCTTTAGTGGGGAATTCAAGCCATTAACATTTATTGAGATAATTGATAAGTGTGGTAGTATTCTATTTGTCTTATTTGGTGAGAGCCCATTGCTTAGTTTTATCTTTTGCATCAGTGTGGAGGTTAGGTTCTGTCCTTTGATTTCTGAGTTCTTACTTTGCTGCTGATCCATTGTGGTGGTCAGTGTGCAGAACAGGTAGAAGTATTTCCTGTAGAGCTGGTCTTGTTGTGGTGAATTTCCTCCATGTTTGTATATCTGTAAATGATTTGATTTCTCCGTCAATTTTGAAGCTTAGCTTAGCAGGGTACAGAATTCTGGGCTGGAAATTGTTCTGTTTAAGTAGATTAAAGGTAGATGACCATTGTCTTCTTGCTTGGAAAGTTTCATTAGAGAAGTCTGCAGTAACTCTGATGGATTTGCCCCTGTAGTTCAACTGGCGCTTACTCCTGGCAGCTTGCAGAATCTTTTCTTTTGTCTTGACTTTGGACAGTTTCATTACAATGTGTCTTGGAGAAGCTCGGTTAGAGTTGAGGCGACCTGGGGTCCGATATCCCTTTGAAAGCAGTGTGTCAGAATCTTTGGTGATGTTTGGGAAATTTTCTTTTATAATATTCTCTAGTATGGCTTCCATTCCTCTGGGGCATTCTTCTTCCCCTTCTGGAATTCCTATAACTCGTATGTTGGAACGCTTCATAAAGTCCCATACTTCTGACAGTGAACGTTCTGCTTTCTCTCTCTTCTTTTCTGCCTCTTTTACTATCTGAGTTATCTCAAGAACTTTGTCTTCTACCTCTGAAATTCTTTCTTCTGCATGGTCTAACCTGTTGCTGATACTTTCCATTGCATCTTTAAGTTCCCTGATTGACTGTTTCATTTCCTTCAGCTCTGCTATATCCTTTTTATATTCTTCATATCGTTCATCTCTGATTTGATTCTGTTTTTGGATTTCCTTTTGGTTATTTTCCACTTTATTAGCAGTTTCCTTCATTGTTTCCATCATTTCTTTCATTGTTTTCAACATGTGTATTCTAAATTCCCTTTCTGTCATTCCTAACATTTCTGTATAGGTGGAATCCTCTGCAGTAGCTACCTCATGGTCCCGTGGCGGGGTTGTTCTGGACTTGTTCTTCATGTTGCCTGGAGTTTTCTGCTGATTCTTCCTCATGAGTGATTTCTTTTATCTGTTTCCTTGCCCTAATTTTCCTTTCACTTCCTCTTGCTCTTTAAGTTCTTGTGCCTTTGGACTAAGGGTTACAGGACCAGAAGGGTGAGAAGGTTGAGGAGCAAAAAAGGGATGAAAGAAAGGAGGACCGAGTGATAAGAAAAAAAAGAAAGATAGAGAAAGGAGAGGGGGTGGGGATAAGGAATATTGACAAAAAGAAGAGAGGTACAGAAAGAGGGAAACAGGGCAATATAGGTGTACCGTAGGGTACTTTGACACATCCTTAAATAACCCCACCTTATGGGGATGCCCAGTTGGGTGGTTCCCTTGAGGTCAGCAGCTCTTTGCTAACCTGATCAGACACAGTACCCCACCTCCACCAAGTAGAGAGGAAAGACAAAAATGGTATAAATCGAACCAAAATAAGCAAACAGAAAACTTTACGGGGATACAATTGGGTGAAAAACCAAATGATAGGGGTAGAAACACTAGCAAAAATGAAGTTGTAGTTATTAAAAAAGGCAGCAATGGGAAATTATAATTAAACTAGAAAAATTGAGAAAGAAAAAGGGATCTGTATGGAAAAGATTGAAATTAAAAAACAAAAGAACATCAACAATGTCAAAATAAACAAACAAAAAAGAAAACCAAACAAACAAAAAAAAGAAAAAAATACCCAACCAAAAACCAAGCAGTTTGTATATGTTATTGAATATTGTCTGGGCAACACGTGGTCTTCTGGGGTATGAGATGTTAGTCACAGTTCTGATACGACTGGAGGCTGCTGATTTCTCAAACCCCAGCAGGTAGACACCCTAAATCTCTCTTCAGCCCACTTAAAAGGCACTTTGAACTTGTAAACTTGCTGAGCACAAGCTTTCCCAGCTTTCTCGCTGGAATCACTGCTGAAGTGGCTATCCACTTACCCAATGTGCCAAAACCGGTCTCACTCTGCCCCTGAGGGTTAGGGCTGCAAGGAGGCTCAGACCCCACCCTTAGGCTACTTGGTTGCTGGGTTACAAGCTCCCACCCGTTTCTAGCTCTGCGACCCTGAGGGCGGAGCTTGCCGGGGCAGATCACTGGCAATGGTTCCGTGTGACCCACCGCCAAACACTATTAGCTCCGTCTGGCTCAGCGGCTCAGACTCGGGCCCTAGACAACGGCCAAAGTTCTCCGCACTCCCGCTCAGGCCTTCCCCAGGGCAGTTCAACTCAGTGCCAAGTCCAAGGACATCAAAACAGTTCACAGGTAAGGCCTTTCTGGTTTGCAGTCTCGCTGCTACTGAACTTACAGTTGTGGGCGGGTTTAGACGGATTGAACACATGCGACCACTTGCCGGTTTTCCACTGTTTTAGTCCTCCACTTGGGGTCCAGAAGTCTCTCGCTGACTCCCTGTATCCTCATAGGAGTGATGCTAGGCAGTTCCCACCAGCCGGAGATGCCTGGAGTCCTATCTCCCCAGACTCATGGTGCCCAGATGCAAGGAAGCTGTTACTCGGCTGCCATCTTGCTCCGCCTCCCGACACATTTTCATCTCATTAGTTGACATAGCCCTCCTGGCATTTTCTTAGTTACTTTGCCAAGACATTTACATTCCACATTTGCCAAGGCTCACATGTACCCTTGTAAGATGCACCGCAGGTGTGATCCTTTCAATCCCCCTCCCTCTACCCACCTCCCTCCTGTCTCCCCACGCTTTCCTCCTTCCCCCTGTTCTTAGGTTGTAACTTGGTTATAGCTTTCATGTGAAGGTCCTAAGTTAGTTTCATAGTAGGGGTGAATACATTGGATACTTTTTCTTCCATTCTTGATACACTTTACTGAGAAGAATATGTTCCAGCTCCATCCATGTAAACATGAAAGAGGTAAAGTCTCCATCTTTCTTCAAGGCTGCATAGTATTCCATGGTGTACATATACCACAATTTGTTAATCCATTCGTGGATCGATGGGCACTTGGGTTTTTGCACTGCTGGTGGGAATGCAAACTAATACATTCCTTTTGGAAAGATATATGGAGAACACTTTGAGATCTAAAAATAGATCTGCCATTCAATCCTGTAATTCCTCTGCTGGGCATATACCCAGAAGACCAAAAACCACATCATAACAAAGATATTTGTACCAGAATCTTTATTGCAGCCCTATTCATAATTGCTAAGTCATGGATTTCTTTCTTTTTTAAACCTTACAGGTTTTCATTCACCGGACGAGGTAGAGGCAGAGCTCAGCAAGCCACCCTAGGATTTATCCTTTTCAAAGCCCAGGAGCAGAAAGCCTGAATAGGGCTAACCAATTAAAAAAATGCAAGTGTTTGTTTTACAACCTTGAATAAATGCGTATTATTAAAGGCAATTTTGATGAAATAAAAAATTCAGCCATTCACCCTAATCAAGTCTGCATTTGGTTGCTTAAAACCCTCCCAGCATTCTTATTCATGTCAGCAGTGCTGTGCATGCATTTAGGTATTTTGTTTTTTATTCATGGATAAGACGTGGGCACAGCAGGCCTCCCATGTGCATGAAGTTGGGGGAATTTGTTCCCTGACCTTCTCCCCTACGCTCCATGCTTTTCTGCTCCATGGACCGCAGAGCCCACTTGAGTCACCTCCAGCTCCAGTTCCTGTAGACTTTCTGTCCCTGGTTGAGATTATTCTACAGTTTACACACCTCTGTCTAACTTCGCTAAGAAAAAGCATAGATAAGGAGACTTTCATCCATTTGCTCAGATTCTCTGAGTGGGCTCTGGACAGCGCTGTTTGGGCACCTACTTATGCTATCACTGTCAAAGGTGTCAGCTGTCCAGAAAACTGCCAAGAGAAAATAACAGTGAGATTAGCTAAATGCAGATGGCCACTGTGAACCCTTCTCCGGGGAGTGGTTTGGTGAGAGCAAAGAGACCACACCACCAGGTGTTATCCAGCAGCCGTGTCCCTGTCACAGGGCCAGAGGAACACATTGGCTTGCCCTGAGCCCGGACTTAGAGCCTTACTGCTCCTTTGCCTTATTTCTCCTCACAGAGAGGGAGCTCATGTCCTGTTCTGACAGCAGCACAGAGGGGAAGTGATGCCTGCTTTAAGAACTTTATGTCCCAAATACCAAATAGACATTGTGCCACAACAGCCTGGTTAGAATAAGTAGACAGCCACCTCCCCATCCCGCAAGGTCGTGACTCTGACGTTACAGGAGTGTTTGGACATTTATGAACTCACTTCCAGGACTTGTGCTTTTTATTTCCCTTTTCCTGGAATGCTCTTTCCCCACATCTCGGCAGGCTCCCCCTCTCCCTCCGTGCACACCTCTGCTCACCTGTCATCCTCACACAAGATCTTCCCGACTTCATCAAAAATAGCCTCCCCTGGCCCCTGCCTCCCTGGACTGCCCAGTGCTGTGGCCACCTGCCGTGTTGTGCCTGCCAACCACAAGACAAGAATGTCGCACCTGAGGAGCTGAATTCCTAGTCGTTTTTAACAGTAACTAATTTAAATTTAAAAATTGAAGGAGTGTAAAGTAGTGTCCTGTTAAAAATCTTGATTGTTTGACAGGACTACATCTCTCTTTAACTACTGAAAATTTAGAAGCCAAACTGATTTTTGCTGTAAGTGTAAAATATACTTGGATTTCAAAGATTTTTAGTGGATTCTGAAGATTCAATATGGTAAAAAAAAAAAAAAAAAGGAAAACACCTCCTGGATGTTTATGTTAATTATGATTGAAGTAACCTTTCTTGAATATATTTGGTTATATAAAATATATTATTGAATTAATTCACCACTCTCTTTTTAATTTTAATGTGAACTACTAGAAATTAAAATTCTCTTTTGGATAGCCTTGCTCTATACCTTTATGTTTTACCACCTGAAATTATACATTTTAATAAATTCTACATTATATGATATACATATCATGTATTATTTATTTATCATCTGTTTCTCTAGAAGGCCTATGAGAGTCTTATATTTTATTTCTTTTTTTTTTTTTTTCTTCTGAGACAGAGTCTCATTCTGTGGCTCAGGGTGGCATGCTGTATTGTCAGCCTCGCTCACAGCGACCTCAAACTTCTGGGTTCCATGATCCTCCTGTCTTAGCCTCCCAAGTAGCTGGGACTACAGGTGCCCACCTCAATGCCTGGATAGTTTTTCTATTCTGGAAAAGGCATAAAAATGGAGACAATAAAAAGATCAGTGGTTGCCAGGAGTTGAGGTAGGCAGTGTGCAGAGGATTTTAGGACAGGGAACTCTCTGTAATGGTCCACTCTGGTGGGGGATGTTGATAGACGGGGAGGCTACGTACAAAAAAAAAAAATGGATGGGGTGCAGGGAGTGTAGGGGAAATCCCTCTGCAGCCCAATTTTGCTGTGAATCTAATAGTTCTCTAAAAAACCTAAAACCTTAAACAAACCAAGAAACATAAAGGTCTCTGCTTTCCTGGAAAGCATGTGAAGTGACCATGTCTGTGGTACCAGCCAAAGTGAAGATAGAAGCCCACAGGAGAGGAGGCAAGGGGCGTCTGTCCGGCTTTGAATCTCTGCGTTTTGGTCCTTCCAGGGACAGGGTCCACCTGCCATTTCCCACCCTTCACTTTTGTGAGTTTCTGTGGCTTATGTGAATGAGATCTGGGTGTCTATGACCTGCCTGTATGAGTGTTGGTGAGTGGAAATGCCACCAACTACTTTGCAAGTTTACTGAGACCTTTAAATAAATGCAAAGTGACTAGTTCTATGACTGGCATACAAAAGGCTCTCAAGAAATGGTAATGTTGCAGGAAGAGGAGTCCCAGTGGAGAGAAAGAGCATCCAAACACTGTATTTAAGAGGAAAAAGGCTTTTATTCAACCAGTGGAGCAAATGGCAGACAAGAATTCAAAATGGCCACAATCCCTAACTGGCTCGGTCTTTCCCTTTTTATCTCCAATCAAAAAGTTCTGACCCATGGGTAACTTTCTTATTGGTCAGTTTGAATCAAGTAGGAGGTTGTTCTAGCCCCCAGAGAACTACAAGATTCCACAGAAGGGGAAATTTCCAGGAAATTAAGTCTACGAATTCCTAACGGCTGAATCACCATGGAGAGGACCCCACAGGTGTATCCTTGAGGTCTCCTTGAGAAGACTCTGTTCTCCTAGAACTTACCCTTCCCAGATATCCTCTCTCGTTAATAATACTGATAATTTAAAATCCCTCAGAGTCCTCTGAATCTTTCTCAAGCTAAAGAACCTAAAACAACATGTAGCCAAGCCTGCCCATTACTAAGCATTTCAGTGGACCCTATATGGATTTGGACTTCTAAAAGAGCCTCTTTGGGGGAAAGAAAAGAGAATAAAAAATGCCAAATAAGGCTGAGTCATTCACCTCCTGGAGTAAGTGGGATTCGTCCAGAACATCAGGCAGATACATACGTTTGTGTATATCTATATATGTTGGGTCTCCACATGGCCCCATCATAAAATGTATGTCAGAAGTGGACTTGTTCAATTTTTTCTTTTCACTAAGAAGCAGATTAGCTTTTTTGCCCTTGCAAAATCTTTTGCACACACACCCCCCCCCATGAAACAGGTAAGTGCGGAGTCCTTTTGTGCTCCCTCTGGCTCCCTGACATTTGTTCTGGGGAGTCTCTCCAGCGCTGAAGGAACCCTCAGGATGTATCCAGAAAACACTGTTGAAGGAGATGAGGGAGGACAGGATGACATAGAGGCTTTAGTTTAGCAAAATTAACTGTGGAATTATCGTGAGAGAGCTTGTTAAGTTGAGGCATTCTGGTGTAAACAGATAGTGATAAAGTAGGGCATTGGCCTTTGGACTTGACCTGTTATGAACTCTCCAAGTGAGGTAGGGACAGAAAAGGATGGAGCTATCCCAACAGCCTGAAGCAGGTTTATTAAAAGGATAAACAAGCCCTTGAAGGTTGGAAATGGAGCTTTATTACAGTTAAATGGCAGAATATAGTCTTTTATTTAGATGTCTTTGCTCTTTTTCTTTTCACTTTCTAAAAAGAACATGTAAGTTTCTATATTACCTTACCATTTATAGAGGCCACCCTCGGTCACTGTCTTTTGATTTTGGAGATTTGTATATACTGACTTTACATGACACTGGATCATTTATACGTACCATGAAATTCAATTCACTCTACTTCTAAATAATTATGTTTAACTTTATATGATAAATTAAATGATTTTTTAATGCCTGAAGGGGATTCAAAGTTGCATTTCTGCTATGCTATTCTCTCCCTCTTTCTTTTTAAAATAAAGTCTTTTTCTTATGGGAAATTTTAAAGATATACAAAAGCTGAGGGAATAGTATAGTGAACATGCATGCATTCATCACAGGCCTTTCAACAATTTACAAATGGCCCATCTTTCTTTTGAAGCAAATTTTAGACACGTATTTTATCTGTGATTACAGTTGATTCTCATTATTCATGGTAGTCATGTTCTCCAAAGTCGCTGAGAACACTGAATCATCGTTCCTAGGGGAAGTACAGGATTAGGTTCCTGTCAGCCTCTGGCCACATTTTTGTCAACTGATTAATACATAAATCTACTTTATGTGTGTTTCTGTTTAAACATAACTTATTTACTTGTTAAGATGCACTGACATTGAATTTACAGCCGACAGAACCAGAGCTAGTGCTTTAATGAAGCTTGTATCTAACACGTGCTTTTTTCCTGTAAGTCCATCACAGCCTTCTTGCGCTTCGGAAGAAGACTATATAAGACTTTATCATTGTATTCATGGACATTTTAGGGAGCCAAATCAACAACAAAAGCCCCCAAATGCAAATATAATGGCACTAAAAAGACCATGAAAAGGATACTTGTGTACAGTACTAACTAAGCACCGCTCAACTTTCTTCAGCTTCCCAGGGATCAAGCATGTCAAGTGACTCACACTTTTCACCTCTCTGGGCATGTCTGCTAGTGGCCACAGAAGCCTGGTATTGCTTTTGGGTTTACAAATAAATTTAGCAAGTCAGCAAATTCACAAATTCAGAGTCTGTGAATAATGAGGATCAACTGAATTTCTCAGAAAAACAAGAATTCTCTAAACAGCCTAACCAAAACCTTGTGTCTTGTTATTGCATGGTAAAAAAAAAATTAACAGTAATTATTTAAAATCATTACATAGCCATTCTGGGTTCAAATTCCCCTGATTGTCTCATAATTTTTTTTCTTGCACACTCTGTTTATTGGAAGGTTGGGTTTCACCTAACTTCTTGCTTTTGCGCTAAATTTAGCAAAAATTCCTCCAAGTTGCTTTCTCCCCCATAATACCTTTCCCTATTTGCAAAGCTAATGCAGATTTTCTAAACTTGTTTTTTTCTGTGTGTAAGGGGAAGGGAATGGTAGTTCTATGGTCATTGGTAAAGGAAGGGGGATTAAAAACATGTGCTCAGCCAGCCTTGCTAAACTGAAAATATCTAGTCTCAACATATTTACAGCACTCTTCATTTTACAACCACTCAAGTAAGCTTATAAATTTAAAATAGACCAAAGAAGCAACCAACATTTAAAGAACTACTTAGCTCCCTAATTTCTAGATGTAATAGAGAATTCATTAGTTCTTCAAAACTCTTTTTCTACGAAGATTTATCAAGCACCTATCATGGTCCAGGCTCTATGTTAAATACCAGAGGTATAAAAAGGAACAGGCACAGTTCCTATCCTAATGCATCTCACAGTCTATATGTCACCTGACGAAGAGGGTCCGGCCACCTGTCACTGTCAGCTGATATTCAGAGACTGGGACCAGTCCACTAAACTTTGTCACAAGGCCGAGATTCTAGAGAACAGTAAGAGTAGTCTCTCCAAGACTGTTCTTCCATTTCCAACAACACAATTTTATATCTAAAAGTTCAAAGCAAACACCATGTTGACCCTTATTTTAAATAACAATCAGCATAACTCAGTGACCTATTACAACATTTCCAATTCAAAAGTCAATTTCCTAAATCAGTTCTCCTAAACTACTCAAGATAGGCATCTTTAGGGTGTAATTTACAAAACAATGAGAATGGGATACAGGAGGTGAAGGTCACTTAGGACCTAAACCACCACACCCACTATGTCAATGTTGGGGTCCTTCCTGACTCACTCCATCTTCTTCTCACTACAAGTGTTCTCTGTTGCAGCAGAAGAGTCTTAGTCATGACTTAGGAGGAACAGTGGGATCAGTGGGCTGGCATGGGGAGCAGGGGTTTCTGGGAACAGAGAAAGGGGATTCCTTCTGCCTGAGGCTTTTGTGTTTGGATAGCTCCATGAAGGAGGTAGATTTGGGGGTGGTGGGAGAGATGAAAGGATGATGGGAGGAAGGTAAAGGATGTGCTTGGTGATTAGTGGGTAATCTGGCGCTTCTGGATCATAAAGACATAAGAGAAAAGAAACGCCAGCGTGAGATTATGCATGTCTTTAATGCGAAGGTTTGGTGCTTTATCTGTCAGGGAGGAGAAATCCAGGGATATTCTTATAGTATTGTGGCATGATCAGAAGTTCAATGAAATAAAAAACAGCAACAAAATGAATCATCCTATAAAGATCAAGAAAAATCTATAGCAAAGACTGGATTCAAACTAACTCCAAATCTAACCATAATTTAAAGTGTTTCAAATAAGAGGATAATAGTACACATAAAATATGGGAAATCTCCTTTTTTATTATTAAGATTTAAAAAAAAGAGAGAGAGAGACCATAAATAATTTTCATTTAAGTTCAACCTTAAGCCCTAACTTCTTAACTGATACTTTTATAGTAAAAGAAGAAATATGTTTTCTGAGTTTGTATTTTAATCATCAAGGGTATGTTCAAGTAGCCAGGACACAGGCTTCTTAGTGGTATTATCCTTTTTTCTTCTGACTCAAGATCTAATCTTTTTTTTCCAGGTCAGTGAAAACAGTAGTTATGCCACAGACTTACTATTATGTATTTTCCTCTCTCAATATCTGAAATATGGGGAAAGAACATAATTTCCAGATCCATCTTTGTCTTCATTAACGTGTCTTATTTAAATTTTTAGGATTGTAATTTTCATTCCAGAAGAAAGAATATTAATCTCTTCAACTTTATATGAGCCACTCTATGCCCCAAAGTACTAGAGCACCCAGACTTTATTATAATTGTTAGGAATTTGGGACATATTGACAATTCTTTTCAGACACTAGGACTTCTGCCAAAAGAATCAGCCTAGGACCAGTTTAGGATCTTTGGTCTAATCAGTGATGGAGAATAGGCCTAGAATCTTCCTTTCCAGCAAAGACACCTCACCTACCTCACAGCCACAGCTCTGTATGTCTGTACCTACACATTCTCAGACACACCCTGGGCTTCCTCGACCTCTGTGATAAATCATCATCTGGTAAAGGTATCAGAGGAATCTTTTGTTCATCTCCATCAGAAGGTTCTCTAACCGCGGACATTTTCTAAGGTCTCAGTATCTTGTACGCCAGAGATGGGAGGGAGCTTAGAAACTAATCACCGCAAGTATTCACATTTTACTGTAGCATCAAAATCTTTTGTTCAAACATATCAAAATCTTAAACTCAAAAATCTTACAAGGAAGCTTATCATTTAATATAAAACAAATAAAAGTGGAACTCCTCTGGGCTTACAGTGTGTCTCTGCTAAAACCCTCGGGCTCTGCAGAGCATAGTTGAAAACCAATGGCTAATTGAACTTTTCATGAAAGCATAAGTGACGAAAATAATGTTAAGCCATTTGCCCACAGTGACAACATGAAAAGAGGAGTCCGTATCCTAATTCCAGTCTGGTTTATTCCAAAGCCCCAGGTCCTTCCGGGAACACACACACAGCCTCATCTCCAATGGCTTCCACCAATGTAAAATTATGAATATTAATTCTGATGACCAGTTTGCTTGGTGATTAGCTTCTTTATATTTTTTCCTTTTTTTTTTTTTTTTAGGTATTTTTATGAATTTGGTTCATAAAGTACAAGTTTATGTATTGGGCATTTTGTACCTAAAGCAATGAGGTCTGGTCCAAGAGCATTGTTCCCCATCATGGTGTTAAGCTTCTGTCTTGTTGTTTTTGGTGATTTTTTTTTTTTTCCTCAAACCATATAAGTTAACTGTTTTTAAGGATGTTTTTCCCTGTCTGAAAAGTCATTTTGTTTGAGGTTGGCTTTGGATAGTGTGATTCTATGGTTTATCTTCCAAACCAGGACATTTTTGAAAGTAAAAGGGAGTTAAATTCATTACTAACATGGACAACAGTTGTAAGCCAGGACTGTTCTGAACAACCCAGGTTGGACAGATGACCCTAAATCCGGGATGAAGTGGATGGAATTTCAGTCAAGCAATATGCTTTAGCATGGAAACCACAGGAGAAATTATAAGAAGTAAGAACTCCAGGAGTTATTAAAGCCCTGGAGTATGAAGAACTGATATGACGGCCAGATTTGTGACCAAAATCATGAGATTTCCATCTGGTTGCTTGGAACCTGGAGCCCAGAAAGAAGCACAGGAAACCCAGGTGGGCAGAGAGTAGAAAGAAGAGAAATCTCCCAAGGCAGAACTGGTTAGAGGCTGGAAGGGGCCATGAGAGGGGAGTTTGGTTTCTGAGTCTTCCTCAGTTGTCCATGCTGAATAGTATACATGGGGCATTTTAGCAGGAAAATTCTCAAATTCCCCAGACAGTGGTGAGGGGCAGCCCTTATGCTAATCCTAGGAGATAAGATCAGCTGACAAGGACCAGCTTGGGAATGTTTGGATGGAAGAGGATGTTGTCCCAGCCTCAGCGTAGGACATGGGGGTTAGAAAGGACAGCAGCCCAGATTCCTGGCTCTGGTTGCGTCTAGTGGTACTCTGAGCACTGCCCGTGTCTGCCCGCAGCCGCACTAGCACCCCAGAACAAGGATCAAACAGGGCTCGTCAGCGAGAGGCTATGCTGTCCTTTGAATAAAACTATTTTGTGGAAAGGCTGCAGCCATTTCATATTTCTTGGTATGCCCCACTTACATAGTCTTTTCTCTTTTTCAGGAAAGAAAAGCATATGACCTTTAAAAGTAAACATTAAGAACCAAAACGGTAACTTGGGATGGTGTCTGAGTTGTATTCAAGTTCACCCTGAGGTGTCTGTATTGTCTGTTATGAATCTTCAGACTGATACCCACTCAGCACTTTCTATGTCCTTCCCGGGGCACCTGCAGGTGCATGGGTGAATTTATTGTGGCCACCTCTCCTGGTTTGCCTGGAAATGCCCTGGTTTTAGCCCTGACAGTCCCACCTCCCAGGAAACCCCTCAGAATACACAGTCAATCCACTTGTAATACTCCAGCAAGGTTGGTTTACTTTCTTACCATTTCCAAGATCAGACTTTACAGATGCTCTAACTGTAACTCAGACATGTTAAGTCATTTTTACAATACCGGGTTAACACAAAGAGGCAGGATTTGAACCCTCCTCTGTCTGATGTCAAAGCCAGTTCCTCAACCACTCAACTCTCCCCTCTCTGTTCTCACTGGTGTGAAACCATGGATGTTAATACTGATGATTAATACTGACTTACTGCCCTGGAGAGGCCACTCCCTTCTCATTGATGAGAACTTTAAGAGTCTATGTAGGAATGCCAGAGCTGAAAGAAGCCACAGGGCGTCCAGTCTATCTTACTCTTTTCACATCTGAATCTCAGAGGGACAGAGGGCTTTCCTCAAAGTCACACAGCAAGTGACTAACAGAACTGACACTTTCTTCCAAGTCTTCAGAATCACAACACAGTGCTCCCTTTTCCGTGAAATGATGTAATACAATTTCCAAGCTTTTCAACAAAGTGTATTTAAAATTAGAAGTGTAGCACAGACAGTTTGCCAGTAACTGTGGGGTTGTGGGTAAATCCAGTATTTCACAAGATGGCATTTTATAACTGTGACAGATGACAGGAATTGCACAAGCACGCCTCTGTCCCTGCTTGCTTTACGCTGGTTATCGGTAAGGCTCACCTGGCAAGTGCGGGAAGCCTCTAATTAGCACATGCCCTCCACACGGACCATCATTGCTTCTATAGCTGATAGTTTTCTCCTGAAGTCCGAGATGAGAAAAGGCAATGAGATTTTCCTCCACCTATGGGATGTTACAGGAGCAGTCAGCTTGCTAAAGTGTGATAGACCAACAACATCAGCCTTGTCTGGAAATATGAACTCTCAGGCCCCAGCCCAGGCCTTCTGAATGAGTACCTGTCTTTCACAATACCTCCTGGGAGTTCTGTATATGCGCGTCACTGTTGAGAAGCTCTGTTTGAAGAGTTGAAGAAGAGTTTGTCTGTTACCACGGGGCTTTTGACAGCCATCTCTGACCTTCCTGGATTTGTAAGAACTATACATAGTATGACAGAACGCCCACTCAATTTCACTTGCCTATTTTTAGGCCGTTCATCTACAGTAAACTACGATGAGAAAACAAAGGCAGGTGAACACCGGGCAGTAACACATCCATCTATTAGAGGGTGTTTCTTGGAATTTTAACTTGTGGATTTCTCTTTTGCATGTAAACTAGATGGAATTTTGTTACGTCTCTCATACCTCCATGACCAGTGACTTCCTAACTGGCTTCTCCTTTGGGCTGAAATGGTATTGAACATGGACAAAACAATAAAAGGTCCTCAAACAACCCCTTGGAATGCTTTGGAATCGTATTTGACCTAGATTTGGGAGGAATCACTTCAAACCTTTTCTCTTATCTGAGTCCAGGGTCTCCTTGGGTGTAACCAACCCTTCGTAAGAACATGATGGGATAACTGGTTACGGATGCCCTCATTGCTTCCAGGACTAGATTTTTACAACTCGGTTAAGGATTGTTGATTTGTTGATCATGGCCACTTCCCTTTTTGTCTGCCAAAAGAGTAAAGCTTTCTGCTTTCCTATAATCTCCTATATATGAATTTTTTTGCTCTTAATGGAGTTACTAAGCTGAACAAACGGCCATGTTAAGTCAAATATCAACATAAATAGCTATTTCATGTTATAAGTATTTTTTTTAAGCAAGACTGTGTTATCCCAGGTTGCCAGAAGGATTTGAACATGTATTTACTTATTTCATGTTGCCCAAATGTCTCCGGGTCTCACTAGCTAGGGGCTGGGAATGGGGTCGCATGCATGTCTGTGCCCAAATTATAATACTATGAGCCCCAGAAAAAACAAAGCCTTCTTCTCTATTGTCCATTTGTCACTTTCAGGTGACCTCAAAGGGTTGCTCCCAGGGATGAACAAAGTAGGCACCCAGCTTGTGGTTCCCTTGAAGCTTGTTCTGTACAAGCTTGCCCTTGTGCAAAGCATAATTCTTAAACCCATCTTGCCCAATTACTAGACAAAAGTACTCAGGCATGTAAGTGAATAAAAAAGGATATTTGGGGAATAGGTGGTAACTCCAGCTCAGATAATGACAAGCACCATACTATTCTGAGTCGCAAGGTGCCACTTTTAAGCTACGTTACAGTCAACTCTTCATCCATCACATGAGACAACAGAGAGGAGGGCCAGTGGCTATTCCAAATTAGTATGTATAGTTTTTGGGTTTTTTTTTTGAGACCGAATATTGCTTCGTCACCTTGAGTAGTAGAATATAGTGACGTCAGCACAGCTCACAGCAACCTCAAATTTCTGGGCTCAAGTGATCCTCTGTCCTCAACCTCCTGAGCAGCTGGAACTATAGGCACCCAACATGATACCAGGCTAATTTTTATATTTTTAGTAGAAATGGGGTCTCCCTGATACTCAGAGTGGTCTTGAATTCCTGAGCTCAAGCAATCCTCCCACCTTGACCTTCAGAATGCTAGGATTACAGGCGTGAGCCACTCTGTCTGAGCCAGATTTGTATGTATGCTTTTTTAAATTATTATTAGATCATAACTATGTACATTACTGCATTTATGGGGTACAATGTGCTGACTCTATATATAATCTAGAATGTTCACATCAAACTGGTCAACATATCTTTCACCTCACTTATCAATTGTTGTGTTTAGACATGTATACTCTACTGTTAATATATTTGACATGTACCCTTGCAATATATACAGTAGGTGAAGTCCTACCGAATCGCTCTACAACAAAGACATTTGCACAAGAATGTTTATTGCATTATTGCAGCCCAATTCATAACTGCCAAGTCATGGAAGCAGCCCAAGTGCCCATCGACCCATGAATGGGTTTGTATGTGTTCTTGAAGCAAGTTCAGCTATGCATTCAGCTATGCATATAAAAATAAGCAAACAAATGAAAATGTCTCTTTGGATACAAATAGGTGTTTCATAAGTCACACTCCAAATTTTACTTGAAAATTCTTACAGATTTTGTTTTCTCTAATGCACACTTGCAGATATTCCAGAGTCTCCCAAGTTTACAAATTTTGTTTTCTAACCTTCATCTCAGGGATGATTCTTAGAAGAATTGTTAGTGTCAGAAAGGAAAAAGATAAAAGACAGACCAAGAGCTTATCAATCCACAGCCATGTAGAGCTCAGATCAATGCGACGTCACCCCACCACTGCTCAGGTGATGATTCATGTTTACACTAGTGACCTAACTCATGAAATAAAGAATGGGTGGATTTTGTTCAACTATCCCCTATTTCAGGAGTCAGAGAAGTGTGTTAGAAACTATCCATTACAAATAAAACATTTTTCTTTGATACTCAGAGAACTGAAAAAAGGAAGAAAACATAATCCCAAAGATCTCTGCCTGCAAAAAAATACCAGAGGTGTAGAGCAGGGAATTTATGAACTGAACATGTTGATCCTCCCAATTTCTTATCTCTAAAAAATTTAAACTTCTTTACCAAGATAGGTGTGTGAATCTGTTGGGAGAAGAAGGTCTTCTGATCACCCTTGGGACACTGGAAAGACCTGATCTTGCTCTTCCACACTGGGGATCAGACAGCAGCTGAAGCACCTGGATGATTCTGAGAATCGTGAGCAGTAAGGCTGGTTGTGTTTTCTGGTTGTTTTTGTGGGATTTTTCTGGATTGTTTTTGATCAACAGATGCTTCGTACAGTATCTGACAAATGAGATACCTCTATTTGCTGGGTAAATGAGGTGATCATGCCATGCACACACTATTTCTCCTTTAAGAGTCCCCAAACCTCAAGAATGCGAGGGGCTGCTGTGCCTGTGGAACTAGCGGGTGGGCAGAAGAGGGTAGGGCAATGGGTGGTGCCATTTTTCTTATTTTCACCAGCTAATTCCCATAATGAGCCTCTGACTTAGGAGTTTATGTGCCCAACGCTTAAGTTTTCTTTTTGACACAGTATTTCTTCCATTTTTATCAATCCTCATGGTTTAAAATATAAAGCTGTTTAAATTCTGATGCATATAAACGTCTCTATCATCCTCTGTTCAATGTCCTGCTGAAAATCCCCACTTGGAGAGCTCCCACTGGCTCTTCAAACTTGAAGCCAAAATAAACTCGATCACCCTTTTGGTTTCCTATGTCCCAGACAAGGCTGCCCCTCCAGTGCTTCCTCTTTTATCCCTTCCTCTCCCTTACTAGTTGGACTCAACCAGTCTTCAAACACAATTGAGTCTCTTTTCCAAGCCTCTCGGAAATCTATTCATTTCTTCCTGCCTTCCTTACCCATCTGCTGTCATCCATGGTATCTCATGCAGGTTTTCAACTGCAGAGTGTGTCTCGTAGGATCTGTGGGCACACGGTTCATAGTCTTGCCTCATTTTATTGTGCATTGCTTTATTGTGCTTCACAGACACTGTGTTTTTGCAAATGGAAGGGTTGTGGCAACCCTGCCTCAGACAAGTCTATGGGCTCCATTTTCCAACAGCGTGGGCTCACTTCATGTCCATGTATTGCCTTTTGGTAATTCTCACACTATTTCAAGTTTCTTTGTTATTATTATGTCTGTTATAGTGCTCCGTGATCAGTGATCTTTTGTGTTACTATAATATAACTGGTTTGGGGCCTTCACAAACCACACCCATGTAAGATGGTGAACTTCTTTTTTTTTTTTTTTTATTAAATCATAGCTGTGTACATTAATGTGATCATGGGGCACCATACACTAGTATCATAGACAGTTTGACACATTTTCATCACACTGGTTAACATAGCCTTCCTGGCATTTTCTTAGTTATTGTGCTAAGACATTTACATTCCACATTTACTAAGTTTCACATATACCCTTGTAAGATGCCCCGCAGGTGTAATCCCACCAATTGCCCTCCCTCTGCCCACCTCCCCCCTCCCTCCCCTCCCTTTCCCCCTTCCCCCTATTCTTAGGTTGTAACTGGGTTATAGCCAGTTATGTGAAAGCCATAAATTAGTTTCATAGTAGGGCTGAGTACACTGGATACTTTTTCTTCCATTCTTGAGATACTTTACTTAGAAGAATATGTTCCAGCTCCATCCACGTAAACATGAAAGAGGTAAAGTCTCCATCTTTCTTTAAGGCTGCATAATATTCCATGGTGTACATATACCACAATTTATAAGATGGTAAACTTGTACTTGACTGTTCCACCTACTAGTCATTCACCTCTCTCTCTCTTTCTCTCTCTGTAAACCTGGGCCTCCTTGTTTCCTGAAACATCATAATATTGAAATCAGGCTTATTAAGAACCCTACAATGGCCTCTAGGTGTTCAAGGAAAAGGAAGAGTCCCACGTCTCTCATTTTATTTAAATCAATAGCTGGAAATGATCAAACTTAGTATGTTAAAAGCCTCTGGCATTAGTTAGCCAAGCAGTACATGCAAAGGGGGAAGTTCTTGAAGGAAAAGAAAAATGCTACTCTAGTGAACTCATGAATGATAAGATAGCAGAACAGCTTTATTGCTAATATGGAGAAAGTTTTAGTGGTCTGGAAGGGAGATCAAACCAGACATAACATTCTCTCAAGCTAAAGCCTAATCTGGAGTAAGGCCCTAACTCTCTTAAATTCTATGAAGGCAACAGAGGTGAGGAAGCCGCAGGGGCAAGACATGATTGCAAGAGGGACTTTACCTAACAATTGCAATCAGTGTAACCTGGCTTATTGTACCCTCAATGAATCCCCAACAATAAAAAAAAAAAAGAAAAGAAAGAAAAGCTGGAAACGAGAGGAGGATTGTTCACGAGGTTTAAGAAGCCACTTTTCATAACATAAAAGTTCAAAGTGATGTAGCAAACCCTGAAGGAGAAGCTGCAGCAAGTTATCAAGAAAACCTGGTGACAGTAATGAATGAGGGTGGACACACTAAACAGAGGATCTTTCTTGCAAATGAAAGAGCTTTCTATTGGAAGGAGGTGCCATCTAGGAATTTCACAGCTAGCCGGAAGTCAGTGCCTGGCTTCAGACTTTAACCAACAGGCTGATTTTTTTGTTGTTGTTGTTAGGGGCTAATGCAGCTGGAAACTTTAAGTTGAAGCCAGTGCTCACTTACCATTTCAAATATCCTAAGCCCCTTAAGAATTTTGCCAAGTCTATGCTATATAAACGGGACAACAAGGCCTATTTACAGCACTGTTTACTAAATGTTTTAAGCTCTCTATTGAAACATACTGCTCAGGAAAAAAAAGATTCCTGTCAAAATATCACTACTCATTGACAATGCACCTGCTGACCCCAGAGCTCTGATGGATGAATGTTCTTTTTATACCTCCTAACACAACATCCATTCTGCAGCCCAGACGTGTAATTTTGACCTTCGAGTCTTGTTATTTAAGGAATACATTTCATAAAGCTATAGCTTCCATGGATAGTGATTCTTCTGAGGGATTTGGGCAAAGTAAACGGAAAACCTTCTGGAAAGGATTCGCTATTCTAGACACCATTCAGAATATACACGATTTGTGGGAGGAAGTCAAATATGAACATTAACAGGAGTTTAGAAGAAGTTGATTCCAATCCTCATGGATAACTTTGAGGTGTTCAAAGATTCCATGGAGGAAGTAACTGAGTATGAGATGGAATAACAAGAGGACCGGAAGCAGAGTGGATCTTGATGATGTGACTGTCTTGCTTCAATTTCACAATTAAATTTGATAGATGAGGAGTTGCTTCTCATAGATGAGCAAAGAAAGTGGTTTCTGTTGACAGAAGCTACTTTTGGATGAAGATGCTGTGAACACTGTTGAAATGACAATAAAGATGTAGAAAATTACATGAACTTCATGGACAAAACAGTAGCAGGATTTGAGATGACTGATTCCAATTTTAGAAGTTCTGTTGTGGGTGAAATGCTCTCAAGCAGTATCATATGTTACAGAGAAATCCTTCATGAAAGGGAGTGTCAATCGATGTAGCAAATTTCATTGTTGTCCTATTTTAGGAAACTGCCACAGCCACAGTAACCTTTAGCAGCCACCACTCTGATGGGTCATCAGCTGTCATTTCTGAGGCAAGACTATCCACCAGTAAAAAGATTATTGTGTGCTGAGGGCTCAGATGACTTTTAGCATTTTTTTTTTAGCAGTAAGTATTATTTATTAAGGTATATAAATTCTTCCCACAAGCTAGAGTGATTTTTCAAAAAGATGACTTAACCATTCCCACCCTCCCTCACCCTTCCTAAGCACATTTCACTGTCATTTGTATGAATTTGCAAAGGCTGCTGGAATAAAGAGTCACAGACTGAGTGGCGTAAACAACAGAAATTGATTTTCTCACCGTCTGGGGGCTGGCAGTCCCAGACCCAGAGTGTGTTTCCTCCGAGGCCTCTCTCCCGGGCGTGTGGATGACCGTAGTCTCCCTGTGTCTTCACTCAAGCTTCGCTGTGTGGGTGTCTAGGTTCTAAACTCCTCTCCTCACAAAGACACCACTCAGACTGGGTTAGGGTACAGCCTCACCACCTCATTTTAACTTCATTACCTTTTTAAGGACCAGATCTCTAAATAGAGTCACCTTCTGAGGTATTGAGGTATTAGGGTTTCAACATATAAATATTTATCCCACAGCATCCCTGGGATAAATTCAACTTCTTTAGTATGGCTTTTATGGCCCTTTGTGACAGGCTGACGCCGCTGCTCTGGCTCCAGCTGTCAGGCCCCTTCTTCTGGTACCGCATGTCCTGGTGGCCTCTCCGTCCAGTTCCTTAAGGCCCACCACCTTTTCCCACTTGGCCTCTGCAGGTGCCGTCACTGCTACCTGGAACGCCAACCACCCCCCCTCCCTGGTCTCCTGTTCACCTGAGAAATGTTTATTTGTCCTTCAAGCCTCACACCCCGCGGACTACTTACCTTGGCAGCCTTTTGTGTGTCCAGGACTCTAGTTCCAAGGCGACCCTCTTCCAAGTCCCTATGAAATTTCATATTCTCACGAATTACAGCACTTCACGCTCTATTTTGTAATTACCAGTTCACCCATGGGTTGCTCCCCCTGGGCATACACCCCTGTGTTTGTGAGGAAGACCCTTGAAAACCACAAAGTCCCTGAAACTCATAGAAATGCATTTTGAAATATGGCTCTTGCGAGTGGGCGGCCCGTGGGAAAGCCCTGTGAGCAGCTGGGTCTCCAGGGCTTCTGAAGACGCCTGGCATCAGCCATTGCCTAATCTCCACGAGCTTAAAAAGCTACTGGGAACTCAATTATAATGTGGTATTTACATTCTCATACATCCAAATTACAGCTTGGAAACCATCCAGCAAATTCATTTCTAGATAAGACAAACACATGAAAATCTTGCGTTATGTGGATACATGTCTAAAATATTACAATAAATATCAATCACATTTGCATCTAGATTATTAGGCTGTTTATTCCAAATATGTCAGGGCTGCGATTATGTGATAAACATGAAATAGATGAAATGGTTGTTTATGTTTTGTCTTCATTTTCCAATAGTCGTGTTTAAGTTTAGTAATTCTGTATTTTCTTTATTTTGCTGGCTGTCATTCTTTTTGAAAATCGTTATGAATGACCAACAATGCAGGAAATAATGTTTCATACTGTTAAGTCTTTCTGTTTTTTTCTTTATAATTCATATCTTTACCTTCTTGTCTTGGACAGAATGACCTAAGCATGGGCAAGCTGTGTTAAATCATATAATTAAAAAATATTTATTTAAGTTTATCACTAGAAGAAAGAGCCAAAGTCACCATCGACAAAGAGGATCTTTTCTTGTAGCTCCCAAAGTTTTAAGGAGCAAGGATGTGATTAGGAAACCCCTGATTTCAACGCATATAAGACCAGAGTTTTGTTTTGTTTTCTGAGACAGAGTTTCACTCTGTTGCCCTGGGTAGAGTGTCACAGCATCAGCTAACAGCAACCTCAAGCTCTTGGGTTCAGGTGATCCTCCTGCCTCAGCCTCCGGAGTAGCTGGGACTACAGCCAGTCCCCCCGCCCCAAGACCCAGATAGGTTTTCTATTTTTCACTAGAGAAAGGGTCTTACTCATGCTCGGGCTGGTCTCAAACTCCTGAGCTCCAGCGATCCTCCTGCCTAAACCTCCCAGAATGCTAGGATTACAGGCATGAGCCACCATGCCCAGCCAAGACCAGAGATTTGAGGATCCTATTTGCTTCATGCCCACCTCGAGGGATATTTTAAACTTAAACTATTTTTTTAATTTTATAAGTAATTCATGTGTGTTATTAAATTTGGAATATAAAGGCAAGCAAAAACAAGTAATTAACTTTAAAAAATATTTAAATAGGATTATACTGTATTCCAATTTGCTATTTTAGTTTATGTTTGCAAATGAACTTCTACAATATTGTTTTATTTTTAAATCAGTTTGTCCTTTATAATATGCATAGTCACTGCACAGCATTACACCCATAAAATCTGAAAGTCTTTATGTCGCTCACCCCAATCCCACCCCTCAGGTTTACACATTTTTGAGAATTGTCTTGATATATTTTAACAAACTTTTTATTCTTTATTTTTATTTATTTTGAGACAGAGTCTCACTATGTGACTCTCTGTAGAATGCTGTGGCATCACAGCTCACAGCAACCTCAAACTCTTGGGTTTAAGCCATTCTCTTGCCTCAGCCTCTCAAGTAGCTAGGACTATAGGTGCCTGCCACAATGCCTGGCTATGTTTTCGTTGTTGTTGCAGTTGTCGTTGTTGCTTAGCAGGCCTGGGCCTCAGTGTATGTGGCCAGTGCCCTATCCACTGAGCCATGGATACTGAGCCCAAACTTTCCTTTTTTTTTAAATTTTTTAAAATTTTTATTTCTTTATTTATTAAATCATAGCTGTGTACATTAATGCGATCATGGGGCTACATACACTGGTTCTATAGACCATTTGACACATTTTCATCACGCTGGTTAACATAGCCTGCCTGGCACTTTCTTAGTTATTGTGTTAAGACATTTACATTCTACATTTACTAAGTTTCACATATACCCTTGTAAGATGCACCGCAGGTGTAATCCCACTAATCCCCCTCCCTCCATCTCCCTCCTCCCTCCCTCCCCTCCCTTTCCCCCTTCCCCCTATTCTTAGGTTATAACTGGGTTATAGCTTTCATGTGAAAGCCATAAATTAGTTTCATAGTAGGGCTGAGTACACTGGATACTTTTTCTTCCATTCTTGAGATACTTTACTAAGAAGAATATGTTCCAGCTCCATCCATGTAAACATGAAAGAGGTAAAGTCTCCATCTTTCTTTAAAGCTGCATAATATTCCATGGTGTACATATACCACAATCTATTAATCCATTCACGGATCGATGGGCACTGGGGCTTTTTCCATGACTTAGCAATTATGAATTGGGCTGCAATAAACATTCTGGTACAAATATCTTTGTTATAATGTGATTTTTGGTCTTCTGGGTATATGCTTAGTAGAGGAATTATAGGCTTGAATGGCAGATCTATTTTTAGATCTCTAAGTGTTCTCCAAACATCTTTCCAAAAGGAATGTATTAGTTTGCATTCCCACCAGCAGTGTAGAAGTGTTCTCTTTTCTCCACATCCACGCCAACATCTCTGGTATTGGGATTTTGTGATATGGGCTAATCTTACTGGAGTTAGATGATATCTCAAAGTAGTTTTGATTTGCATTTCTCTGATGATTAAGGATGATGAGCATTTTTTCATATGTCTGTAGGCCGTGTGACTTCTTCAGAGAAGAAGTTTCTCTTCAAGTCCCTTGCCCAGCCTGCGATGGGATACTTGTTCTTTTCTTGCTTATACGTTTGAGTTCTGTGTGAATTCTGTTTATTAAACCTTTGTCGGAAACATAACCTGAAAATATCTTCTCCCATTCTGAGGGCTGTCTGCTTGCTTTACTTACTGAGTTCTTGGCTGTGTAGAAGCTTTTTAGTTTGATCAGGTCCCAGACCGATTTCTTCAAGGGATTTCCCTGCACTCTCTTCTAGTATTTTTATAGTTTCATGTCTTAAGTTTAAATCTTTAACCCAGTGAGAGTCTATCTTAGTTAATGATGAAAGGTGTGGGTCCAGTTTCAGTCTTCTACAGGTTGTCAGCCAGTTCACCCAGCACCATTTGTTAAATAGGGAATCTTTTCCCCACTGAACGTTTTTAATTGGCTTGCCAAAGATCAAATAACGGTAAGTAGCTGGGTTCATCTCTTAGTTCTCTATTCTGTTCCAGACATCTACTTCTCTGTTTTTGTGCCAGTACCATGCTGTTTTGATCACTATCAATTTATAGTATACTCTGAGGTCTGGTAGCGTGATTCCTCCTGCTTTGTTTTTATTTCTGAGTAATGTCTTGGCTATTCAAGGTTTTTTCTGATTCTATATAAAATGAAGTATTTTTTTCAAGATCTTTAAAGTATGACAGTGGAGCTTTAATAGGGATTTCGTTAAAATTGTACATTGCTTTGGGTAGTGTGGACATTTTAACAATGTTGATTCTTCCCAGCCATGAGCATGGTATGTTTTTCCATTTGTTAACATTTTCAGCTATTTCTTTTCTTAGAGTTTCATAGTTCTCTTTATAGAGATCTTTCATGTCCTTTGTTAGATAAACTCCCATATATTTCATCTTCTTTGGCACTACTGTGAATGGAATAGAGTCCTCAACTGTTTTTTCCGCTTGACTATGTTGGTATATATAAAGGCTACCAATTTATGAATGTTGATTTTATAACCTGAGATGCTGCTGTATTCCTTGATCACTTCTAAGACTTTTGTAGTAGAATCTCTGGTGTATTCCAGATATACAATCATATCATCTACGAAGAGCAAAAGTTTGATCTCTTCTGACCCTATATGGATACCCTTGATTGCCTTTTCTTCCCTAATTGCAGTGGCTAAAACTTCCATTACAATGTTAAAGAGCAGTGGAGACAATGGGCAGCCTTGTCTGGTTCCTGATCTGAGTGGAAATGATCTCAGTTTAACTCCATTCAATGTGATATTGGCTATGGGTTTGCTGTAGATAGCCTCTATCAGTTTAAGAAATGTCCCTTCTATACCAATTTTCTTAAGTGTTCTGATAATGAAGGGATGGTGTATATTTTCAAAAGCTTTTTCTGCATCAATTGAGAGAATCATATGGTTTTTGTTTATTAATCTGTTTATGTGCTGAATACTTCTAGATTTACGTATATTGAACCAGCCTTGAGACTCTGGGATAAAACTGACTTGGTCATGATGTATAATTTGTTTGATGTGTTGCTGGATTCTTTTTGTAAGGATCTTGTTGAATATTTTTGCATCTATATTCATTAGTGATATTGGTCTATAATTTTCTTTTCTTGTTGGGTCTTTTCCTGGTTTGGGGATCAGGGTGATGTTTGCTTCATAGAACGTGTTGGGTAGTCTTCCTTCATTTTCTACGTTTTGGAACAGGTTGAGTAATATAGGTACTAATTCCTCTTTAAAGGTTTGGTAAAATTCTGATGTGAAGCCATCTGGTCCAGGGCTTTTCTTTTTAGGGATGTTTTGTATGGTTGATGCTATTTCAGAACTTGATATTGGCCTGTTCAACATTTCCACTTGATTCTGGCTAAGTCTTAGAAGGTGATATGCTTCCAGGTATTTGTCAGTTTCCTTCAGATTTTCATATTTCTGAGAATAAATATTTCTTGTAATATTCATTAAGATTTTTTTGAATTTTTGAGGAGTCTGTTGTTGTTTCATCTTTGTCATTTCTGATTGATGAGATTAGAGATTTTACTCCATTTTTTTCCTGATTAGGTTAGCCAAACGTTTATCTATTTTATTGACCTTTTCAAAAAACCAACTTTTTGATTTATTGATCTGTTATATAATACTTTTGTTTTCAATTTCATTTAATTCTGCTCTAATTTTGGTTATTTCTTTTCTTCTACTGGGTTTGGGGTTGGAATGTCTTTACTTTTCCAGTTGCTTGAGATGTCCCATTAAGTTGTTAACTTCCTCTCTTTCCGTTCTCTTGAGGAAGGCTTGCAGTGCTATAAATTTCCCTCTTAGGACTGCCTTTGTGCTATCCCAGAGGTTCTCATAATTCGTGTCTTCATTGTTGTTTTGTTCCAACAATTTGGCAATTTTCTTCTTAATCTCATCTCTGACCCAGCTAACATTCAGCATAAGGTTAACTTCCATGTTTTTGTATGAGTATGCAGATTCCTTTTGTTACTGAGCTCAACTTTTATTCCATGGTGGTCTGAGAAGATGCAAGAGGTAATTTCCATTCCTTTAAATTTGCTGAGGTTAGACTTGTGACTTAAGATGTGATTGATTTTGGAGTACGTTCTGAGCGCTGATGAGAAGTATGTGTATTCAGTTTTGTTGGGATGAAATGTTCTGTAGATGTCTGCTAAATCCAAATGTTGGATAATTAGGTTTAAATCTAAAATTTCTTTGCTCAGCTTCTTATTGGAGGATAGATCCAACACTGCCAAAGGAGTGTTGAAATGTCCAATTATTATGGAGCTGGAGGAAATCAAGTTGCTCATGTCTGTTAGAGTTTCTCTTATAAATTCAGGTGCATTCTGGTTGGGTGCATATGTATTAATAATTGAAATCTCATCATATTGAGTATTACCCTTAACAAATATGAAGTGACCATTCTTGTCCTTCCTTACTTTTGTTGGTTTAAAGCTTATTGTGTCTGCAAATAGAATTGCAACACCTGCTTTTTTCTGATTATCATTTGCCTGAAATATGGATGACCATTCTTTCACCCAGAGTCTTTATTTATCTTTTAAGGTAAGATGTGACTCTTGTATGCAGCAAATATCTGGCCTGAGTTTTTGTATTCAGTCAGCTAACCTATGCCTCTTTAGAGGACAGTTTAAGCCGTTCACATTAATGGAGAATATTGATAAGTCTGATAAAATTTTGGGTATTGAGTTTTTCAAAAGTCTAGTGGACATTTTTAATCCTTTCACCACTGTGGAAGTTGGAGTTTGATCAAAAGTATCTGAGTGAGTTTACTTTTGTGGTAGAGGATTGGGCTGGTCATTATGGAGGATAGGTCTGAGAATATCCTGAAGAGCTGGTTTGGTTATGGCAAATTTCTTCAACATATGAATGTAATTAAAGTATTTAATTTCTCCATCATAAATGAGACTCAGTTTAGCTGGATACAGGATCCGGGGTTGAAAGTTATTTTGCTTTAGGAGATTAAAAGTTGATGACCACCTCTTCTGGCTTGAAAATTTTCGGCAGAGAGATCTGCAGTCATTCTAATATTCTTCCCTTTGTAGGTAATGGATTTCTTACGGCTGGCTGCTTTGAGAATTTTCTCCTTCGTATTAACTTTAGTGAAGTTAATTATGATATGCCTGGGGGATGTCTTATTGGGATTGAGTCGTGCTGGGGTTCTGAAACTGTCTGCTATCTGAATTTCAGAATCTCTTGGCATGTCTGGAAAATTCTCTTTCATAATTTCATGGAGAATGGCCTCTGTGCCTAGCGAGGCCACTTCATCAGTTTCAGGGATTCCAATGAGGGGGATATTAGCCTTCTTCGAATTATCCCAGAGCTCTCTGAGAGAATGATCCATTTTTGCTCTCCATTTCTCTTCCTCTTTGAGAGTTTGGGAGCATTCAAAGGCTTTGTCGTCAATGTCAGAAATCCTTTCTTCTGCTTGCTCCACTCTGTTACTGAGGGATTCTACTGTATTTTTCAGCGCTTTGATGGCTGCAAATTCTTGCTTCAGTGTGTCAAAATCTTTGGTGGTTTTGTCTTTAAATTCGTTAAATTCTTGAGGCAACTTTTGAATTTTTCCTCAAATTTCTAATTCCGACTTTTGAACTGCTGCTCAAATTTCTACCAAATTTTCCCCATTTTATTAATCTTGTTTGCAATCCAAATTCTAAATTCGATTTCTGACATCTTGGCCAGCTGTTTATGAATGGGATCTTCAGTTACATCTGCCATGTCTTTCCTTGGGGGGTGGGGGGAGGGGTTGATCTATTCTGGTTATTCATGTTACCAGAGTATTTCCACTGATTCCACCCCATGATTGTTTTACACCCTTTTATTTTTCCCCTGGAGCTTTGTCAAGGACCTGACAAAGGTGCCATGGCCTGAGAAACTGGGTACCTGTTTGGTGTGGTGGGGCTAAGTGGTTCTTTCTTGTTTTCAGCTGGTCTCTGTTCGACCCTAGCGAAACAGTTACTCTGGGTTGAAGTCTCAGCTATGGAGAAGTACCAGCAATTAAGTCACCCTGCCCCCCAGCAATTAAGGCAACAATTGGAAAAGGAAAATCAAACCTTCCTACAACCACACACGCAGGGCACCACCTGAATAGTCCTCAGGCAATTGGCTCAGTTCAAAAGGTGCAAATGAATTGTCTCAGTCAGCATCTGTCTCAGGTGGGAGAGTTTAAAAGGTCTCTGGCAACTGGATTGCAGGGGTCTGGTGACTACTCAGATATGTCTTGCTCCGGTGTTCCATGGAGTCAGGAGGATCCACCCAGCAAATAGATCCATCAGGGAAGGTTGATGCCTCCTTCCCCACCTTGCATGTCTGTCAAACCCAGTCACTGATAGTCCCGCAGGGCATTGACCCAGTTTCATGTAGTGAACAGATACTCCAGGGGGTTGCACCTGCCTGAATCACAAGGAAATCTATTTGTGCTCAGACAGGCCGCTGCACTCTGCCTCTACTAGCAGGGGGAGGTGAGGCCTGACAACCTCAGGAGCTTGATGGAGGCTGGGGGGGGGGGTGTTCATTCAGTTCCAGCCCCGCCCCTGATTGATGTTACTGACAGAACAGAACAGAACAACTTTGCGGGAATTTGTTGCTGTCCCTGCTAAAATTCCCCTGCAGAATAGAAGCTTTTTTTTTTTTTTTAATTAAATCATAGCTGTGTACATTCATATGATCATGGGGCATCATACCCTAGTTTCATAGACCATTTGACACATTTTTATCACACTGGTTAACATAGCCTTCCTGGCATTTTCTTAATTATTGTGCTAAGACATTTACATTCCACATTTCCTAAGTTTCGCATATAACCTTGTAAGATGCACCACAGGTGTAATCCCACCAATCCCCCTCCCTCTACTCACCTGCCCCCTCCCTCCCCTCCCTTTCCCCCTTCCCCCTATTCTTGGGTTGTAACTGGGTTATAGTTTTCATGTGAAAGCCCTAAATTAGTTTCATAGTAGGGCTGAGTACATTGGAGAAGCTGTTTTGAGTTCCCAGAGCCTGCACCTTGGGCCCTGTCTTTGGTCCTGCAGGTTTGTATCTGGTTACCTGTCAGTTCTATCCTCCTGTCTTCCTTTGTCTATAGGCTGATGATCCCCTGAGGGCCAGGTGCATCTTAGGCTCAGTGAAGCAGTCCTCTGGGTCAGCCCCACCCTGGGAACTTCCCGGCTCTGTGTGTGCATTTCTAGTGCCCGTGCTCCACCCAGGCTGGTACCGCCTCAGGCAAACCCTTTACTCATGGGGCCTGCATTTCCGTCCCAGATCTGTTCCATGGTGGTTGCCACCTGAGTAGATGCCCGGCCTCCTCTGGTTGTCCAGAGAGATAGGAGGTGTGGTTTCAGAATATCTGGGAGTGAGCCCTATTGTTGCTAAAAGATGGCTGCTGCTCTGCGCCTCGGGGGACCACCGCTCCAGTGTGGTAACCTCTCCACTGACCATCCTCTCCTCACTCCTGTACCCCAGAGTCAACACTGACCAGCTGCAGTTTAGGCCCTGTCCACACCCCTGGAGAAATCACCCAAGAATCTGGACTCCTGGGGGACAGGCCTCCAGACCTCAGAGTGAGAGTGAAGGGGAGTGCTGGGAGCTCAGAGTTGCAGGTAGAGAATATATACAGTTTTATTGCCTGGCAGGAGAATGCCGTGGCGCCCTCGTAGGGGAGGTAGGTCCAGTTTTTATAGGGTCTCTCCCATGGAGTGTAGTGGGAGGACCTTTGAACTCTGCTCGTTTATTTGTGGGGCACTCCGAGCCATTCTCGTGAGGGAGGGGACTCCTGTCCACTTGGTGATGGATTTTGTACCTTTTGTTTGTATCCTTAGGGTTGCAGCTCGCCTCAGCAGGGTTGATGTGCGTTCTTCAACTTTCCCTCTTGGTGCAGCTCAAATCCACCTGGTTACTTGCTAAATTTATGTCCTTTAACTCTCCAAAATTTTCATTCTAAGACAATTTTAGGTTTTCCTAAAAGTTATTAAGATAGCTTAGGAAGGCTTCTCATATACCCCAGGCAGTTTCCTGCATTGTTCATACATTACTTTACTGTGTTATATCTGTCAAAACCAAGAACCTGACATTTCTACATTATTATTAACTCAACTGTAGACTTTATTTGGATTTCATAAGTTGTTTCTTTCTTTTTTTTTTTTTTTTTTTTTTGCAGTTTCTGGCCAGGGCTGGTTTTGAACCTGCCACCTCTGGCATTTTGGGCCGCTGCCCTACTCCTTTGAGCCACACGTGCCACCCTCATAAGGTTTTCCATAATGTCTTCTTTCTACCTGAGGACCCAGTGCAGGGTCCTACCACACTGCATTGAGCTCCATGCCTTTCTATACTCCTTGGGTCTGTGACAGTTTCTCAGTTACTCCTTGTTTTTCATGACCTTGATAGTCTTGAGGGTCCTGGCCTGGTGGGAGGGACAATTATTTTAACAATATATTAATATTCTTCTATATATATCTGTTAAAATATTAAACATAGCAAGATATAGAATTTTGATATAAATATGACTTATACTATACTCCTGTTTTATAATTTTTGTATTTGTGGATATCATTCTATATGCGCAACTTAGTTTTTATGAAATATTCCATCATATTCCATTACAGAGACTAAATGTTAATGTATTAACCAGCCTCAGATGACCAATATCTCTTTAATGTTCTACATTAAAATTCTAAACTATGTTGCAATGAACCTCCTTGATCTAAATCTCCAGGCATATCCTTCTACTTTTTTTAAGAATAAAATATTATAAATTATCAAAGACATTTTACATAAAAAGTTATATATATAGCCCAATAGCTCTCCAAAAAGTTCTTGCCTGCTCATGGATGTTTCTAACTAACACGGAGGGGAGATGGTGTTTTTAACCTTGGACAATGTGACAGGTAAGTGGCTGATATATAAGGAGGCTGAATTTTCATCACATTTACTATCCTTACCTCTTTCTTTTTTAAAAAAATATCCTGTTTATGAGTATGACCACATTGGGTGGGGGAAAGAGTAGACAGGTCATTTTTTTCCTAAAATTTACATGTAAGAGTTCTCTCTATAGATAGGCTAGTAGTTTGTTAATGTGGTAAATGCATGTTACTTTTCTTAAGGTTCTATTCTCCATTATTTTTGTTTATGACTTTACATATCTATACATATGTATAGATATGGAAGTTTCAATTTGTTTTATTCAATCAACAATTATTTTTCCCACTAAAATATCTGCTCTTAGTATTATAGTCATAAAGTCTTTTCCTATAATAGAATTCTGTTGCTATTCATCTCTGTTTTCTTCTGATATTTTCACTTCTTTTCCTTTCTTTAAATATTTAACCCACTTGTGGTTTATTTTGGTTTGAGATCAGGTTCTAACTTTGTTTTTCCAAATGCTTAGCCAGCTGTCTCAACACCCTTTAATGGACAAGGCAGCCCTTCCCCATTGATTTGAGAGACCATTTTAACAACTTAAATTTAGGGACTGGAAGCTGACACCTGTTAAGTATCCTGGGGGAGATTTGCAGCAAGAGAAATAGACAATAATTGAAAACCCAGTTCCTTCTTGTGACCATTTTCAGTTGATTATTAGTTTTTGCTGAGGGAGATAGCCCAATCTGAATACAACGAACAAAACATTTCTTTTCCTGCTCTGTCTGGAGTTTGTGTCTCTCTTGTCCTGTGTATTCTAGCCAGGAGCAGAGATACCAAAGCTATACCAGGAAGCACTCAAGCTTCAGGCAACAGCTCTTTGTAAAACTTCATGCGTTCCCTGAAACGTATTCCCTTAAGAACTTCCCCAAGTTTTCTGTACATTTCTGCAGAGAGAAGCGTTATTTCCCAAATTAAGAAATCCAGTACAAGTTACTAAGTACAAAACAGTTTATAACCTTAGTTGCAAATTCACTGAGTTACTTAAAGAATTAAAACTTACCTCTCTAGTAATAACTACGTAGAGACCAGGCATTGGGCTAAAAAAATTTTAAATTTCAACCAGTACTAAAAGAGTAGGTGTGATTATTGTTCCCCTATTTTGCAGAAAAGAAATGGAGGCACAGAGAGGTTAAGTAACTTGCTGACTGTCACACAGCTCTAAACAGTGGAGCAAGAATTCCAACCCCAGCACAGCCTATGCTGACAGGTGTAAGTTTCATCTGAACCTGAAAGTTGATACATTCCAGTGGTTTCAACGTAGGATTCTTTGCATGGACTCTGATTCCTGGACTGAAAGATTTTAGTGACTATCATAACACCTTCTGCACTATAGCGATTTGTCTCACTCCTGAGGGGCGTGCGTGTGTGTGTGTGTGTGTGTAGGTTTTGTTTGTTTTAGTTTATGAGATCAAATCAACAAGATCTTGAATTGGGGAATGGGTTCAATAAATTGTACTACTAAGTCATTTCTCTAATTCTGCAAAATAGTGTAAATAATTAAGTTAGATTTGGTCCCAAACGGTTATATCTGTTTTATGTATTTTATTTTACTTATTTTTTTTTCTGAGACAGAGTCTCATTCTTTTACTCTGGGTAGAGCGCAGTGGTATCATAGCTCACAGCAACCTCAAACTCTTGGACTCCAGCGATGCTCTTGCCTCAACCTCCCCAGTAGCTGGGACAAAAGGTGTCCACCACAACACCCGGCTATTTTTAGAGATGGGAATCTCACTCTTGCTCAGGCTGGTCTTGAACTCCTGACCTCAAGTAATCCAACCACCTTGGCCTCCCGGAATGCTAGGACTACAGGCATAAGCCACCATGCCCAGCCTCCAAGGGTTCTATCTGTGTTAGTTCCTCCATGGATTGTACCATGTACCACCTCCATCTACCATTTACTTTGAAGAAACCCAAAGACTAGCCAGGTGCAGTGGGCTCACAACTATAATCCTAGTGCTCAGGGAGGCTGAGACGGGTGGATTGCTTGTGCTCACGAGTTTGAGACCAGTCTGAGCAAAAGCAAGACCACTATCTCTACTAAATATAGAAAAACTGAGGCAAGAGGATTGCTTGAGCCTGAGTTGGAGGTTGCTGTGAGCTGTGACGCCATGGCACTCTACCCAGGGCAACAGCTGGAGACTCTGTCTCAAAAATAAATAAATAAATAAATAAATAAATAGAACCCCAATGACCCTCCCCATCTCAGTTTCTCTAGATGTGTGATTCCTACCTTTGCAGTTATAAATTTTCAGATGATATCAATTATAATAGGGTATTATAAAAGGACACAGTAATGTCTTGCCTAAGAAATCTTTTCAGCACACCATCCGACCTGATGGATGAGGAAACCGATGTTTGTGGATGCTAATGCCAGCACAAGGCATGCAGCTGTTTATTGCCATCTGATGCAACTCTTAGATCTCCTGATCTCCGCAGACTTTGCTTGCTCCTTATGCAACAGCTTGCTGCTTTCAGTTGTATGATAAATCTTGCTTTTTGATGATTTTTGTGGTAGAAACTGGGTGGCTGACTTAGGTTTCATGTAACAAATCACAGCATGAAAGGGCTCCTTCCCTGGGCTACACAGCAAAGTGGCTGTGAGTGAGTTGATGGTCAAGATAAGCACACCGTCAGGGCCTTCTAATCTTTTCTCAGCATAAAGACATACAATTTATAGCATCGCACCCCTGCCATGTCGGGATCAGAGCCTGAATACTTTGTAAGTACATCTCCTAACTCCTTTTAATGTTCAGATGTCACAAATGCTTTTTACAGGGCCCCAAAAGCACAATTCTTGCATAGTTTGGTTGTCACTATATTCAATCCATGCACTCCACAAAATATGCTTTTAATTTTCTACATAAAAAAATACTATGTAAAAACTGCAGTTGGCTCACTCAGCACCCACTCCTAGCCCTTTCTTTCTTTCTTGCCATCATTTACTCTAAGAGGCTGAGAAATGAGATACATCTTTCAGCTTCCCTTGTAGCTAGATTTTCATATGAGATGTGAGCAAGAGACGGGTAAAGGGGTCTCTGAGAAACAGTCCCAACTCAAAAGGGGTACGTGTGCAGAGGGTGAGTTCTTTCCCTCCTTCCAACCTAGAGCATTTGTGTGACATCTGTAGGTACAATAGCTACTTTATAACAATGAAAGCATAAGGATGAAAACCAAAGGGCCATGGGTGACAGGATGAAAGGAAAATGAAGCGCCTGGATCCACAGTGATGTCATCAGGCACTTAAAAGCATTCCCTAGGAAATCCACATATATTTATCATTTTGTTTTAAATATGTAAGTATGCTTTGCTGTAATACATTTTGAAGATAGAAAAATAAAAAGAAGAAAAAATATAAATCATAATTGCAGGGCTTAAATTTTCAAGTGCTAGTACTTTTGTGTCTTCTTAATACGTTATTTCTATGAAATTTTTTACCTAATAAAAGAGCATTAGTGTCCAAGCTACTGTGTAATATGCCTTTTAGGTTTTTTTTACATAATGATGAGTTGTGAGCATTCTCCCCATGGCATTAAGTGTTCTCATACAACATGGTTTATACCAGTCACGTGGCATTTTTTGCTATGAGTGCGCCCTTCTTTATTCAGCCAATTTTTCATTGTTAGAATCCTTTGGGTTTTATAACTTTTAAACATAATTGATACTTTCATTATTAACATTCTTCTCCATGAATCTTTATGTTAATCTTCTTTTCTTTAGGATAAGTTTCCTGAAGTGGAATTATTTGGTCAAAAAGAATGATGATCTTTGTGAATTTTAGGACTTACGGGGAAAATTTCCATCAAAAAGGTTTTCTGGATTTAGTTCTCTGCATGATTGTGTTTGTGTTTGTAAGTTTAGTTGTAGTATGCAACTAAACCAAACTAAACCACAGGAATTAATTTGGTTTTTCACTTCTCTCATTAGCTGAGAAGGTGACATTTTCCTATACTTGTTAGCTGCTGTAAACTTTAAAAAAAAAAAAAAAAAACAAAAACTTGTTACCTGGGATTAAGTGCACTGGAATTAGCCTAGCTCAAAGTCCTGGGCTCAAGTGATCCTCCTGCCTCAGCCTCGTGTGTAGCTGAGACTGCAGTTGCCCACCACAGTTGGCTAATTTTTCTTTTTTAGTAGAGATGGGAGGTCTCACTCTTGTTCTGGCTGGTCTCAAATTCCTGAGCCCACATGACTCTCCGAGGTTGGCCTCCTACAGAGCTAGGATTACAGGTGTGAGCCATGGTACCAGCCAGTTATTGTATTCTTTATGCTAATGGGCTCTTTGGGCTTTTCCCTAATTATTTTTTTATTTATAGTAGTCATATTTCACTTATTGATTTGTAAGGATTATTTACATTTTAATGACAACCATTAATTATGCACAGATGTTACAATTTTATTTCTACACTTATTGTGCTTATGTTTTCTCCTGTGTATGGTTTAACTTTTAAAATTAATTACTTATGCAAGTGATTTATCTGGAATTAATTTGGGGGTATTATAAGTGAAGAAATCAAATTCTTTTTCCAATTAGCTAGATAATTTCTCAGAAATTTTTACTAATTTTATTTATTTATTTATATTAGTAATAGGATCTTGCTCTGTTGCCCAGGCTAGAGTGTAGTGGTGTGAACACAACTCGCTGCAACTTCAAACTCCCTGGCTCAAGTGATCCTCCTGCCTCGGCTTCCATAGCACTGGGATTACAGGCTTGAGCCACCATACTCAGCCTCTTATATTGGTTTTTAAAAATGATTTTTATCTAACTATTTCTGATATAACATTGAACACTTTAACGTTTTACACTTTAAAATTACCATAGTGAAGAGATACACTTTCAGAAAGATGATGCAGACGTATTCTTCCCTATTCTCTCAGCTAAGCACAACTACAATAAAGTTCTGGATTTTTTTTTTTTTTTTTTGAGACAGAGTCTCACTTTGTTGCCCTCAGTAGAGTACTGTGGTGTCATAGCTCATGGCAACCTCAAACTCTTGGGCTCAAGTGATTATCTTGCTTCAGCCTCCTGAGTAGCTGGGACTATAGGCACCTGCCACAATGCCTGGCTATTTTTAGAGACCAAGTCTTGCTCTTGCTCAGGCTGGTCTGGAACCCTTGAGCCCAGGCAATCCACCCACCTCGGCCTCCCCTAGCAGTGAGATGATAGGCCTGAGACACCGCACCCAGCCTAAATTCTGGATATTTTATATAAAAGAAACAAAAATAGACTCTCCAAGGTGGAGAGGAGTGAATTGGCTAAGGAACTCAAGACCCAATGAATGACACAAAGGTGAGTCCCCTGGGTTCTCCTTTTACCTCATCTTCTCCAGACACAGGAGTGGAGAAGTCAATAGCCTAGAAACAACAACAGGTACAGACAAAACGAGCAACAAGAGAAAACAAAAAAGAAAAGCCTATTCTCCCCCGCCACAGGACCAGGAAAGTGGCAACCTTGCAAAAAGAAAACATTCAAGTATAACTGTTTACACTAGCCAAACATCACAGCAAAGAACTGCAGCTGCACTTTACAGCCTCCAGCAAAAGACCAAGTGGGGAGCCCAGAATTCCATCCTTGCTAGACTATAACACAGTGGTTCTCAACTTTCCTAATGCTGCAACCCTTTAATATAGTTCCTCATGTCGTGGTGACCCCAACCATAAAATTATTTTTGTTGCCACTTCATAACTGTAATTTTGCAACTGTTATGAATCATAATGTAAATGTCATAATGTAAACATGCAGGATGGTCTTAAGTGACTCCTGTGAAAGGATCATTTGACCCCCAAAGGGGGGTCCACCACCACAATGCCTGGCTATTTTTTTAGTAGAGACAGGATCTTGCTCTTGCTCAGGCTGGTCTTGAACTCCTGAGATCAAGAGCAGTCCACTCATCCTGGCCTCCCAGAGGTTAAGAACTGCTGCAACAAGATGCTCTAATACCCTTGCTAGGTGGTATCTGAAGAAGCACAGTATATATTCAGGACTTTCATTTCCATTTAGTGGTAATCAGGTCACCCAGCCCACTCCATGGTGTCAGTAGATTCCACGTGAAGAGCAATAATGAGGTTCGCTCTTTGTGGGGTGGTGTAAGAGAAAACCAAGGAGGGAGCTTCCACTCCCATTCCCACCTGGAAGGAGCCAGGAGCCCCTGGTGTCAACAGAAGTAGAACTGGACCTTTCAAGCCCCCTGGCAGGCATGAGGCAGCCCTCCTCTTCTCTCACTAGATATTAAAGTAAGACCCAGTGTCAGTGTTTTGTGACATAACACTCCAAATGTCCTGGTTTCAGTTAAAAATCATTTATTGTATTGGAGTAAAAACAAAAAAAGTTTCAGCAAAACAATCAAACACCTCGGGGTGGGGGGGAGATACAATAAGGTCTGACAATTAAGATCCCAAACTCATCCTACAAAAAAAACACTACTTACTGCTGAATATCACTATGGTCACCTTCGAAGTACTTTCCTTAGGAAGCTATGCACTGATGCCAGGACCTAGTCTCTCTTTAAAGCAATTTTAGAACTCTTCTTCTGGACTGACCATCAGAGCTGTTGTCACACACTTATCACTCTTGATGTCCTGAATGCATCAAAATGTCTTTCTTTTCAATATTTATGTTATCTTTGGATGAATAAACAAAGTTATAGGGGGCCAGATCAGGTGAGTAGGGAGGATTTTCCAATACATTTATTTGTTTACTGGAGAAAAAATCCCTTACAGGCAGTACCATGTGAGCTGGTGCACTGTTGTGATGAAAGAGCCATGAGTTGTTGGCCAAGATTTTCAGTTATGATTTTCTTAACTGTTTCTGCATTGATATTTTCTTGGTCTGCTATGCTTCTCACTATCAGCTGATGATTTTGAAACACAATCTGACGAATTTTTGCAATTTTTTTCAGTTCTACTCATTACTGGACATCTTCACTTCTCTTCATCAGTGGTGCTTTCTCTCCCCTCAGAAAAACATTTAATCTATTTGTACACTGTCATTTTCTTCATGATATTATTTCCCCAAACTTGGACTAGCATGTCCCTGATTTTACCTCCAAGTTTAACAAGAAATGTACGAATGTTTGTTTCTCTACTTCAAGATCTGCCTTGAGTAGGCACACAAAAACATGAATGCCATTAAGCAACACCATCACACGTCAACACGAACACAGATGTGAGACACTGATATACCATATACCAAGATGTTTGTACAGTGCTGCCAATGCAAGCACATGATGACTAGTTCACAAACTTAATTGTATGTGATAAAACAAAATAGATAACTGAACAAATGGGCCCAACAGCAGAATTGAGAGGATGGAAGAAACAATCAGAGAACTTGGAGATAGAATAGAAATTACCAGTCTAAACAACAGAGTGAAAATAGATCAGAAAAGAAAAAAAAAAAAAGAAAATAATGAAACCTCAGGGACAAATATGTATAATAATAGATGAAACAATTTGTGTTATTTAAGTTCCAGAAGGAAAGAAGAAAGAGGTTGAGCCTAAAAAACTACTTAAAGAAATAACGGATGAAAAATTCCTAAATTAACTAAAAAGGAATAGACATATGGGTATAAGAAATCCATACCAGTCGGTGCTTGTGGCTCAAAAGAGTAGGGCGCTGGCCCCATATGCTGGAGGTGGCGAGGTGGCGGGTTCAAACCAAGCCCCAGCCAAAAACTGCAAAAAAAAAAAAAAAAAAAGAAAAAAGAAAAGAAAAAAAGAAAGAAATTCATACCAAGATACATCAAAGTAAATTCTAAAAATTGAAAACAAAAAAAATTTCTTGAAAGTAGTAAGAGGGAAACAACATGTTATCTATGTGGGAAAACAAGTCAGATGATAGTAGAATTCTCATTAGAAATCACAGAGACCAGAACAAAGTGGTACAATGTTTTGCAAATGTTTAAAGAAAAACAAATACATATTAATTCAGAATTCTATATACAAAGAAAATATCCTCCAGGAATAAAGAGCAAATAAAAAAAAAATGAGATGAAGAAGAACTAAGAGAATCTGTCACCAATAGACCTACTTACCCTAAAAGAATGGCCCAAGGAAGTTTCCTAAAAATAAAGGAAAGAATAAAAGACAGACTCTTAGAAGATCAGAAAGGAAGATATTATATAAATAATATATGATTTATAAATTATATATTTATATTATATGTAAATACAGGTGAGTACAATGGACTTGGTTTCTCTCTTTGAGTTTTCTAAATTATGTTGACAGATGAAGCACAAAGCTGCAACACTGTCTAAATGTGGTTCTCAATGTATGTAAAGGAAATTTTCAAGGTAATTATATAGGCATACCTCAGCATGGGTTTGGTTCCAGACCACTGCAACAGAAATAGAATATTCATTCTTCTCAAGTGTGCATGGCACATTCTTCCAAATCGATCATATGCCAGGCCATGAAACAAGTTTTCACAAATTTAAGAAGACTGAAATTATTCAAAGTATCTTTCCAATCACAGTGGAATGAAACTAGAAAACAAAAATAGAATAGAAATAGGAAGACTCACAAATACATGAAAATTAAACAACACTATTAAACAACCATTGGGTCAAAAAAGAAATCAAAAGAAAACCAGAAAATATTTTAAGATGAACAGATGGAAACACAACAAAAGAAAATTTACGAGATGCAGTAAACACAGTGCTAATAGAGGAATTTATTAATAATAAACACTTATTTTATTAAAAAATCTCAAGTAAACATCCTAATCGTACCTCAATGAACTATAAAAGGAAGACTAGACTAAACAGCAAATTAGCAAAAGGAATGAAATAATAAATATCAGAGCAGAATTAAATGAAATAAAAAATAGAAAACACTTTTAAAAAACTGACAAAACTATGAGTTGGTGTTTTGAAAAGAAAAATAAAACTGACAAACCATTAAAAAGAAGACTCAAATAACAATATCAGAAATGAAAGAGAAGACATTACAAAAGACCCCACAGGGAAGAATCATAAAAATTATATTGTGAACAATTGTATGCCAACAAATTGGACAGGCGAAAAGAAATAGAGACATTCCTAGAAATATACAATCTTCCAAGGCTGAATCAAGAACAAATAGAAAGCCTGAGTAAACCAATAAATAAACAAGAAGATTGAAAACAAGTAATTTAAAAAAACTCCCAACAAAGAAAAACCTAGGACCAACTGGCTTCATCAGTGAGTTTTAACATACATTTAGAGAAGAATTAATACCAACTCTTCTTAAACTCTTCCAAAGAACAGAAGGAGAGGGAAATACTTCTAAAGCCATTTGATGAAGCTAGCATCACCCTGATACTAAAATTAGATGAAAACACCTCAAGAAAAAAGTGCCACTATAGGCCAATATTCTTGAAGATCATAAATGCAAAAACTTTCAACATAATACTATCAATTCGAATATGATAGCATATTAAAAAAAATATATACTATGACCAAGTAGAATTCATCCTATGGATATAAAGATGGTTTAACATATACAAATAAATCAATGTGATATACCATCTGAATATAAGAGTAAAATTACATGGTCATCTCAGATGCATAAAAATTATTTGTTTTTGTTTTTGTTTATGAGGCAGTTTGACTCTATCTCCCTGGGTAGAGTGCAGAGGGGTCATTATAGTTCACAGCAACCTCAAACTTTTGTGTTCAAATAATCCTCCTGCCTCAGCCTACCAAGTAGCTGGGACTATAAGAGCCCACCACAATGCCTGGCTATTTTTTTTTAGTAGAGACAGGGTCTTTTTCTTGCTCAGGCTGGTCTTGAACTCCTGAGATCAAGAGCAGTCCACTCATCCTGGCCTCCCAGAGTGTTAGGATTACAACCAAGACCCATAGTGCCCGGCCCATAAAAAGTATTTGACACAACTCAATACATCTTCAAAATAAAAATTCTCAATAAATTAGGTATAGAAGGAACTTCAGTTAACACAACAGAAGCCAAATATGTAAATTCAATGGTGAAAAGCTAAAAGGTTTCACTCTAAGACCCACTCTTGCCACTTGTATTTATTCAACAATAATGCTGGAAGTCTTTGCCAGAGCAATTAGACAAGAAAAAGAAATTGAAAGGCATCCAAATTGGAAAGAAAGAAGTAAAATGATCTCTGTTTGCAGATGACATGTTCTTATTAATATATATTTCAAAAAACCTTAAAGTATTTACACACAAAATATACTGTTAACTAATAAGCAAACTCAGTAAAGTAACAGAATAAAAAATTAACGAACAATAATCAGTTTCACTTCTATACACCAACAACAACCAATCTGAAATAGAAGTTAAGGAAGTAATTTCATTCATAACAGCATGAAAAAGAATAAAATAAAATTTTGGAATAAATTTAATTAAGGAGGTGAAAGACTTATTCATGGAAAAGCATAAAACATTGACAAAAAAATGTAAAGAGACACAAATAAGTGGAAGGCTATTCTGTGTTCATTGATCGGAAGAATTCTTTTTATTAAAATGTCTGTATTTCCTTAAGTAATCAATAGGTTCAATGCAGTCTCTATCAAAATCTCAATGACATTGTTATTGAAATATATATATATATATATGAATTCTAAAATTCATTTGGAATGACAAAAGACCTCAAACAACCAAGTATGAATTATGAGTATGAACAAAGCTAGAGGTACCATGTTCTCTGATTTCAAAACATATTACAAAGCTACAGTAATCAAAACAGTATGATACTGGCAAAAAAAAAAAAGCCAGACATACTACATATATACTAATGGAATAGCATAGAGAGCCCAAAATGGGTGCCAATGATATAAAATACATAAAAGATAATCTCCAATAAATGGTGCTGGAAAAATGGTTTATTCACATGGGAAAAATATAAAATTAGACTATTATATACAACATACACAAAAATCAACAAAAATATATAAAAAACATAAACATAAAACCTGGTACTATAAAATATTAGAAGAAAACACAGGGGAAAAGCTTTTAGACATGGGCCGAGCAATGATTTCTTGCATGCAACACCAAAGCATAGGCAACAAAAGCAAAAGTAGACAAGTGAGATTACAGTAACTAAAATGCTCCCATACAGCAAAGAAAATAATGAACAGAATGAAAAGGTGACCTGTGAAATGGGAGAAAATATTTACAGACCATATATCTGATAAGGCATTAATACTCAAAATAAATAAAGAACTCCTACACCTCTGTAACAAAAAACTCCAATAACTAATTCATGTTGTCTTGTATTAAGAAAAAAATTACTAAAAATTTTCATCATTGTGTGTAGAAATGTGGGAGAACAAGGCCAAGGGAGTTGAGGCAGAAGAGGGCACCCTTTTGAAGTATTTGCATAAATTGGATTTTTATGAAATGTTTTTGTTGATAAGAATCAGTTAGGGGATGCGGATTATGAGAAATAGGATAAAGGAAAGATAGAAGACATGAATATTGAAGAGAGTATGTTCTCAGGAGACTACACTACACATTGGGAGCCCCAAAAGTCTGCTGAACACCACAGCACAGGCCTTGGAGAAAGGGACAAAAAATGTCTTACTGAGGCCTGATCTTCCCCCACAGAGAGCCTCTGTAAAGGTCTCTAGGGCAAAGGAGCCATGGTGAGATGTGCTGGGAACAGTCCAGGCAGCTGGCTGTCTAATAAGAGGAACTGCTCTTGGGGCTACGTAAGAACAGCTTCTTTCTCCCTGGCTCCTGATAAGGGAGTGGCTTCAGCCTGTCCCCACAGGGACCTGGAGACTTAATTGCCTCCTGTGGAAATTGTGTGTGTGTTCAAACCTGCTGTCAGCTCCTGCATCCTGCTTCTAAGTTGTGTTCCTTGATCTGTGAACTGCATCCCAGTTCCTTAGTTTATAAACAGCTTAGGGTTCAGTAAAGTAGTTACAAAAGTGAGTTAAACAGTAGCTTAGCTGAAAGTAGCCCAAGAATGATGAGGCATAGTGCTGTTTTTGTGAGCATTCATATGCTAATTTAAGATAATCCAGGTAATAAATATTAAGTTAACCCTGAACATGAGGCCTTCCTTATTCCTCACATTTGGTAGTGATGGATCCCTGGCCTAGTCTTTGTAAATCCTATCTGTCTCTTGTCTTTATTTCTTTCATTCTCTCGTCACTGCCAAGAAGTAAGGATGCCCACAGGTTGTGTGGGAGCTGGCCCTCTACAGCTCATCTTTATATTTCAGAGTCTTTTCATAGGCCCCCAAATTGGCATTTTCTCTATATTCACTTTTAAATGAGAAAGTTTCTCTATATCATTCATTTGTATAATTTGAGAGGATTTTTTGGGGGGGGGAGTCCTCTTGTGTGTTAAGTTGATTTGTTTTGAATTCTGTACTCCAGTCTCCTGAGGAGGTGTGGAGGTGACTGTAAGTTAAGAAAGGTGTTCTGCATCATTTTTTTTCTGCTATGTAAGAAGCTGCCATGTTATCTGCTGCGTCTGGTCACTACACCCAAGACAAGCTCAGGCCTCTTCCTGATGTGTCAGCCTTCTGGGTCTGGACAGACCCTCCGCTCCTGCCTGCTCTCTGTTCAGCTCATGAACATCAGGGAGTCCTATTTCAACTGTTTTCCAACGTCTCAGCAAGTGGACACTTTAAAGCTGTGTGCTACCCAAGCTTGGGACATTTGGCCCTGCTGATACTTACTCTCTCCTTCTTGAAACTTCCTTCATTTGCTTTCTAAACCTTCAAACTCCTCTGACTTGCCTTCCATCTTTGTGATTATTTTTCTCAGCATCACTTGACAGTTTGTCTTCCTCTATCTGGATAGTACATGTTGTCTTCTCAAGAATCTGGCTTAGGTGTTTCTTTCATTCATGTGCCCTCACAGTGTGACCGACCAACTACTGCAGTTTGTCCTTACCTGAGGAAGTCTCCTGGATGTGGGACTCCCTGTGCTAAAATTGAGAACGTTCCAGACATTGAAGGGTGAGTTGCTTACCGCACTATACAAATCTTCTCTGTTTCATTGGCTTCAGGTACCATCTAGATGTCAAACACTCTAAAATTTATGAATTCAGCCCAGACTTCTCTTCTGATCTCATTTCCAACTACATACTAGACAGCTCTGTTTGAATGTTTCCTCCCACTCTAAAATATATCTTCCAGTTCTCTAACCCAGGATATTTTGCAGACATTTAGCTGGTTTCCCTATCCATCACAGGGAATGATTCCCAACTCTTCCACCTCCCTCAACCCTTACATCCAATTAACGGATAAATTTTAGTAATTCTGATTTGTTTTAAAAATAATCTGAACTGCTCCTCCGTGACTTCTTGCCTAGAATCCTGTTACATCTTCTTGAAGGATGTGGTAGCCCATAAGATGTTTATAACCATTCTGATTCTACTTTGCCAGGCAAATGGCAGCATTTCCCTTCTCAGTCCCTTGGAATTAGTCACGTGCTTTGGTCAGTTACATGTCAGAGGACACGATGGGGGACGTTCTTATGTGTGAAGAGCTGGACATTGAGTGCACCTGTTTCCTCCCCCTGCTATGTGGTAAACACTAACCCTGCATGGTGGAAACTTGTCAGTTTGGATCCCCGAGTGAGAACGACATGGATCAGAATCCATAAAAGATGTGTGTCGCCATTGAGAACAGTATCTTTTATAAGCCATAGGTTTGGGTGTTATTACTGTAGGATATACCTAGATGATACTGACAAATGCACTTGTTCTCCACATCCTCTGTATTTGGCTACTTCAAACAATTTTCCACACAATAACTGGAATGATCTTTTAAAATATATAAGCTCCCAAAAGCAATCACAGCAACAATAAAAATTAACAAATGGTACCTGATTAAGTTAAAAAGCTTCTGCACGGCCAGGGAAACAATCAGTAGAGCAAACAGACAACCTACAGAATGCTAGAAAATATTTGCAGAATCTATAAAGAACTAAAGTACATCAGCAAGAAAAAAACTCAAACAACCCATAAAAAACTGGGCAAAAGACGTGGACAGAAGCTTTTCAAAAGAAGATAAGAGTAATGGCCCATAAACATATGAAAAATACTCCATGACTCTAATCATCAGGGAAATGCAAATCAAAACCACAATGAGGTATTACTAATTTCAGTGACAAAGGCTTTCATCAAAAAATCCCAAAGCAACATATGTCGGTGTGGCCGTGGCGAGAAAGCAAGTCTTACACACCGCTGGTGGGAATGCACAGCAGTACAAGCTCTGTGGAAAGTTTTATGTGGACACCTCAGAGAACTAAAAGTAGACTTACCATTGACTCAGCAGTCCCACTACTGGGTATTTACCCAAAGGGGAAAAAAAAGGGTCATTTTATCACAAAGACGCCCTATAGGTAGCTTTCAAAAATGTATGTTCATTTTACTTGCTTATTGCTTGATTGAGAGGTCCGGGGAGAGGTACAGAGGAGTTGCTGAATGTTTAGGGCACTATCTGTAATTACTGAAATCCCCCAAATTGAATGCATATGTTTTGGTGGACCGATCTGTATCAGTTTTTCCTGAGCACAGTGTGCCCTTTCTATCCCAAGACATAGCCTATATCTAGCCTTCTCTCATGTGTTTAAATATTTTATTTCTACTTTATTTGTTCAGTTTCATTTGGGGGAGGTTCACATATTACATCCTTTACATAATACTCTCTGTCTTATTTTCTCTATAACGTTTTGATTTTCTACATATTTTGTTCACTTCTTTTTTTCTCAGACTCTCCTTCATATCTCTGTCTCTCAGCAATATTTATTATAATTTCAGTATGACTAGCTTTTGAAATATTTTTTTTCTCTTTTGCATTTTCCCCAGAGCTCTTTCAGCTCACATTTCTTTCTCCCCGTTGCCTTATCATGTCTTCTTTGATCCCTCTATCTCTTCTTTGAGCTCTGAGTTTCACAGATGCCATTAAAGAATTCTTTCCCTCCAGATGAATGTTTGTGTATACTGTTGTCCCGCTTGCAAAGTAATTCTTCTGATGTCTATTCTCCATCTGGCTTTTGTTTGGGCATGTTTCTTTCTTCTTTCTATCCAGTTATATCCATGCTTCTTTCTTTTCTGATTGTTACTTATCTCTACATGGAGGTGCTTTTTTCTGGGTCAAGCATTTGCTAAAAAATTGAGTGAAGAGTACAGGGCACAAAATATCCTTCTTCTAACCCTGTGGTGGGTTTTGGCTAAGAGCAGAACAGGGCTCCGTGAGTGGGGAGTCTGGGTGTTGTGGATGCCCTTCTCCTGGTTAAGCAGGAGTGGGCTTGAAACCATTTTCTTTGTCCCTTCCACTCCCTCTTTCTCCATTTAACTTGGTGATTTTTAAACCAAAGACAGTACTTGTCCTGTTATTTCTGCTGGGCTACTTGGGGGTCCCATTTGTCTCATACGGTCTCTAGAGAACCCAATTCTGACTGTGGCCAGTTCATAGAGGGGTTCATTGGAGACCAAAAGATAGATGGTGTGTTTGCATGTGAAATTCCTAGAGCAGGGGTTGGAAACCTTTTCATGTAGAAAGGTTCATTTAACTATAATCAAATAAGGCCACATTCAAGAAACTTCAATAAGATGTACTTCAACATGTATGTTGTGCAAAAATCTAACTGCTATGTACTTAATTTCAAAAAATGAAAACTATTTGTTAATTTTAAAGTTAACTAACATTGTGGTTCAGCTCCCTTACCTCAGTGAGTAGGGCACCAGCCACATACGCCAAGGCTGGTGGGTCCGAGCCCATCCTGGGCCTGTTATCAACAATGACAATTGCAAGAAAAAATAGACAGGCATTGTTTCAGGCACCTGTAGTCCAAGCTATTTGGGAGGCTGAGGCAAGAGAATCACTTAAGCCCAAAGAGGTTGGAGGTTGGAGGTTGCTGTGAGCTGTGATGCCACAGCACTCTGCCGAGGGCGACATAGGAAGGCTCTGTCTCAAAAATAAATAAATAAATAAATAAATAAAGTTAGCTAACATACTTATGATTTTGTTGGGTTTGTTTTTTAGTTGGGAAGTATTTGAATATTTGGTTGCAACGTGGAGGCCCACAGTTTTAGTTCATCCTCTAACGTGGTGATTTTCAACCAGTGTGCTAGGGCACAGTGGTATGGTGTGAGAGGATCTTACATGTGTCATGAAAATTTTTAAAGATCATGAATTGCATTATTTTTGAAAGAAGTTCAAAGAAAAGTTCATTCTTTTTTGTTTTAACTCGTTTTTTTGGAGCAACATAATTTAAGTGTGTCGCAGATGTTTAACTATAGGTTCAAGTGAGCTGTGAGATAAAAAAGATTGAAAAACCCTGTTCTAGATGGGTATCAGTCATTGGTGACCTCCAGGGCACCTTGATTCAGACTAGGTAGAAGAATGTAGATTCATAGCAATACACGATAGAAAAGCAATAAAGTATTTTTTGGGCATGTTGCCAAGACGTGGGTGTTCTATTGCATTTTTCCATATTTCATCAAACAATGACTTAAAAATGTCACCTACCTAGGACTCAGTCAATTCCATCTGTAGTTCCTTATGTGCTTGGTGATATCAACTAGGTGAGGGTCACATGCCAATTTGAGTGTGATATCATGGTTCCAAAGTCAGTGAACATTTCATTGTATTTTCCAATTAATAGGCCTATAACAGCTTCGTGCTCTTCAGATAATTCACATCTATCACCCTAGTCATCAATGACCTTTGCTAACTGAGCAAACATTCATCTGAAATTTCCTTTTGAAAAAGTATTTTGAAAAAAGATAGTTTTCAAAATGGGTGGCATTTTTCTTCCCATGTATCATATATACACTGAGTTTTACCTTGAAGAGATAGCTAAGTTGTACCAGACAGAAATGCTGCATTCCCATAGAAATATTCTTTCAATGATTTACACTGCTGATTCTGTTCTTCATAAAATTAGCTGTTTGTTTTCACAGTGATAAAATCTTAGCTGTCCCTGTGATAGCCAATGCATTTTGAAATGAAATGGCAAATCCACACTGAATACCTCATTGTTCAACATTAGCATGTTATGAAACCGATGATGCCACGCTGCCTTTGCACAAATACAGTTAACAATACTTACAACTGTCACAAAAATAGTAAAAATTGTAGTTTTAGTGCAAAGAGTTTGCCGATGCAAGATACCATGAAAAGAAATGAGAGCATCTGGACCTGTTAATGCTTTTTTTTCCTTTTTTTTTTTTTTATTGTTGGGGATTCATTGAGGGTACAAAGAACAAGGTTACACTGATTGTTGTTAGATAAAGTCCCTCTTATAATTGTCACCCATCCCCATGAGGTGTGTCACACCCTGCGACCCTCCACACCCCTTCCCCTTCCCTCTCCCTGCACCCCCCTTCCCCTACCTCCACCATGTACTAGGTCATCAATTGTCCTCATATCAGAATTGAGTACATAGGATTCTTGCTTCTCCATTCTTGTGATGCTTTACTAAGAACAATGTGTTCCACTTCCATCCAGGTTAATACAAAAAAATGCAAAGTCTCCATCTTTTTAATGGCTGAATAGTATTCCATGGTATACATTTATCACAGCTTGTTAATCCATTCCTGGGTTGGTGGGCATTTAGGCTGTTTCCACATTTTAGCGATTGTAAATTGAACTCTGATAAATAGTCTAGTGCAAATGTTCTTATGATAAAAGGAATTTTTCTTCTGGGTAGATGCCTAGTAATGGGATTGCAGGATCAATAGGGAGGTCTAGTGGGAGGTCTTTGAGGATTCACCAAATCTCCTTCAAAAAAGGTTGTATTAGTCTGCAGTCCCACCAGCAATGTAGAAGTGTTCCCTTCTCTCCACATCCACACCAGCATCTGCAGTTTTGAGATTTTGTGAAGTGGGACATTCTCACTGGGGTAAGGTGATGTTTCAGGATGGTTTTGATTTGCATTTCTATGATAATTAGGGATGATGAGCATTTTTTCATATGCTCGTTAGCCATTTGTCTGTCTGTCTTCTTTAGAGAAGGCTCTATTCATTTATCTTGTCCAGTGATATAGGGGATTGTTGTCTCTTTTTATGTTGATTAATTTGAGTTCTCTGTAGATCCTAGTTATCAAGCTTCTGTCAGATTCATAATATGCAAATATCCTTTCCCATTGTATAGGTTGTCTATTTGCTTTGGTTGTTGTCTCCTTAGCGGTACAGAAGCTATTGAGTTTAATTAAGCCCCATTTTTTTTTATTGTTGCAATTACCCCATCAGTCTTCTTCATAAAGTCTTTCCCCAGGCTGATATCTTCAAGTGTCTTCCTCACACTTTCTTTGAGAATTTTTAGTGTTTCATGCCTTAAATTTAGATCTTTTTTCCATCGTGAATCAATTTTTGTAAGTGGAGAAAGGTGTGGGTCCAGTTTCAGTCTTTTACATGTGGATATCCAATTCTCTCAGCACTATTTATTTAACAGGGATTCTTTGCCCCAGTGTATGTTCTTGTTTGGTTTATCAAAGATTAGGTGGCTGTAAGATGTTAGTTTCATCTCATACCGGTTTTCCATTCAGTTCCAGATGTCTGTGTCTCTATTTTGTGCCAGTACCATGCTGTTTTGATCACCATGGCCTTGTAGTACAGCCTAAAGTCTGGTAGTCTGATGCTCCCAGCTTTGTTTTTATTGCTGAGAATTGCCTTAGCTATACGGGGTTGTTAATACTTTTTTTTATCTGCACAGTAAACCCTTCATGTTTTCCTGTCATGAAATGTGAACCATCTGTACACACTTTCACTACATTTACTAGATTCAGTTCGACCTCACAACACTTGCCTTGAAAGTTGGTGAAGGTATCTATTCCCTGTGTCTGTTCACAAGGGTGCCCAAAGTGAGTAATTCTTTGTAGCAAAGAAGATCTTCTGTTATGATCCAAATGACGCATAAAACCTGTGTTAAGTCAGAAGTACCAGCTGATTCATCCACAACTATTGATTAATATTTATTTTCCTTTTGAGGCAAGGCATGAAGTTCTTAAGTTGAAGGCTAATTCATGCTCCCAATCCGTTATGGTTCTTCTTGAAAGAGGCAGTTGTTTGTACTTTGAAATGTTATTGAAGTCTAGGCATCCTACAACCTCGACAATGCATTTTTCACAATTTTTATATCACTGAATGTCTTCCCTTTTCCCCCAAGTATATAAGCTACTTTGTAAGTAGCCTCAGTGGCATTATTTCCAAGCTTTGTTGCTATTTGAAAAAATTCTTTCCTTTTTATCTTTTAGTTTCTACAATATAAATTTTTGTGCTTCTCCCTCTAATTTGAAATATCTGTGGTCCTTATGAGTGCTCTAATGCCGATGAGCCCTGAATTTCTTTAATGTTGATATTATAGTATCACAAAGCAAACAAATCATCTTATCTTTAGCAGAAACGAGATAATATTGCAATTCCCAATTTTCATTTTAAAAAATCTGTTTTCTTCCTTTAGCATTCTCTTGGCCTTCTTTGACATGATGGTCTGTTAGCAGATGGAATTACCCAATACTGTCAAGCTGTGTAACTATTCACAAATTCCACTTCAAACAGAAACACAGCGCACCATTGTCAAAAGCTGATAACAGACTGGTACATTCACTCCCCCTGTCCAACTGTCACCAACCAGCCTCACGTGGTAGTGGTGCCAAGCAGGAAGAGGAAGTTAGAACTAAATCATGAGTGTAGCAGCCATTGATTTAGCCCTTAGAGCTTACCAATGTTGTACTTGTGCCAGTCAATCTGGAAAACTTATTTTATTCTTTGGTATTTAAAATATGTTCATTTTAAAAATAAAAAAATACATAATAGATGAACAAAAATGCATTAACAAAAATAAAAGGATTTCTTCTATAAAATTTGGACTCAGTCAAAAAGCCATATTTACAGATGTAGAAGGTCGTATATGACCTTAAGGTCACAGAGTCTCCAGCCCTACTAGAGGCTGAGATAATCCCCCAAATAAGATACATGAATTAAGGGGCTCTAAGCAGTCATTATTAATGTGGCAGAAGGCTCAAATATTGAGACAAAGTTCTTGGTTATCTTCACTTTGGCTCCAACGTGCCTCTGTGCGTTTATTTTTAGTGCATCTAATTTTATAGAAATCAATGACAGATCTGAAATTTGAATAGGGAAGCAGTTAGTTCTGTTACAAAGGAGGAAAGTGGGGAAACCGATGGGAGGAGGATTTCTGGGGGGCCACCCAGAGTGCCTCTCCTTAAAAGAGGGGAGAATTGTTATCAAGCCACGTGGGGGTTTTCCTAGATCCAGCTGTTGCAGCACAAACAGCCAATTATTCATATTAAGAGGATTGCCAAGGAAGGGAGACATTTTTTTAACAGGGGGGTTTTTATAAAGGTGAAGTTAGTGAGGGATGGTGAGCGAGTCATGGAGTAACTTCTTACAGTGTCAAAAGTTCACAGTCCAAAGTCTCACTTGAGACTCAAGGCAAGTTCCTGTCATCTGTGGGCCTGTAAAATCAAAAACAAATTACTTATTTTCTAGGTAAAAGGGTGGTGCAGGTATTGGGTAAACATTCCTCTTCCAAAAGGGAGAAATCAGCCCACAGAATGGGGCAACAGGCTGAGCAGAGCAGATTTGACTGTTGAAGCTCTAGAACGGTCTCCCCGACTCCACCTGGAGATTTCAGGCCAACCAGTGCAAGGGGTGGGCCTGGAAGGAAGCCTTGGGCAGGCAGCACGACCCACCAGGCTGCTCTCCCCATTGCAGTCTGGTGTCCCAGGCTGAGGGTGCAGCCCAGTGGTTCCACCACTCTGGGGTCTGGAGGCCGGTGGTCCCCTTTCCACCTAGGCAGTGCCCTGGTGGGGATCCTGTGTGAGGGCTTCACCCCTGCCGTGCCCCTCAGCACTGTCCTGGTAGAGTCTTGTCTGTGGGGGTCCGCCTTTATGGGAAGCTTCTGCTGGGGCGCCTGGCTTTCCCATGCAGCAGCCGCCCAGCCCCCGCCCTTCCCAGGTCTGCCTACCTGCAGGCTGACCACCAGCCCGCTGGGCCTGGGCCCTCTGAGCCCCTGCTGGAGCCGGAGCCCCTGACGACCAGGGAGCAGCACTCCGGCTTCTCCTCGCACCCAAATCTGTCATTCTTCTTAGGGGAGGGGTGGAAGATTTCTCAAATCCCTTCAGGGACTTTTCCCCTTTGTGTTGACATTTTCTCTTGTGTCCTGACTATTAACCCCTAGCTGGCCTTTGGTCAGCTAATCTCTGAAGTGGCTGCTCCACAGACTGCTTGGATCCTGATGTTTCACCTGAAAACCCCTTTCTTTCCCGCCACTTGGCCGGATTCCTATCCGTATTCTGGCCACAAGGAGTTAACAAGTCTAGGAGATCCCAGCTTTCCCCCATTTTCCTGTCTCCTTCTGAGCTCTCCCTACTTGTCCAACCTCTGCCCATTACCCAGTTCCACAGCTGCTTCTCCGTTTTCAGGTGTCTTTATAGAAAAGGGTGGCACCTGCTTTTCGGGAGGGCCTTGGGAGCCCCTCCCGCCTCACTCCCCACGAGGCGGAAGGTGAAGGAGAGGCAGACGCCTGTGGGGAAGAGAAGGCTGGAGGTCCAGGAGCAGAGCCAGCGCTTCTAAACGCCAGATCTTGGGTAACTCAGAGAGCGGGAACCCTCTCTTCATGACCTGTGAGGTGGCACCGAGCTGGCCGTGGATTGCCCCACGCCCCCATGACCCAGACACCTGCCACCAGGCTCCACCGCCAACACCGGGATGAATGACTCTCACAGCCCTCTCATGTTGCTTCCCATTGGTCCTCAAAAGTCTTAACTTCTTTATCCGGCAGAAAGTCTGTGCCTTTTTTGAAAACGCAAAATGTTGGAAGTTAGTTAAAAGTTGCAGGTTTCTGGTCACAAGCCCTGCTGGCCTGGGAATGCAAAGCCTAAGTTTGCTCATGGCACAGTCACGGGGGGAGGAGGTAAAGGGAGGGAGAGGTGAGAGGAAGCCGAGGACGGAGACAGATGTCAGGTAAGGAAACGGTGAGATGCCAGAGATGAGAAGAGGTAGGGACAGTGGGATAGAGGTGGGGGCTGGAGGTGGGAGTGGACCAAGGGGCCAGAGAGGAAGCCCCTGATTCCTCTCTCGGTGATTCCTGCCGTCTGGAGCAAAATGCTCCCAAGGGCCCCTGGTGTGGCTGTGGGTTCTTATCTTGGCTCTTTGAATAGCAATCTCCACTGGAGTCATTTAGAGCAAATCTCTTGCCTTGAGAAACAGTGAGTGTGCTTTTGTTTTCAAGCCTTGGAATACAAATGTTGAAGTGCAGATTTATTTTCTTAAGGAGGTCCGAAGGTTTGTACAACTGAGAAAGAACAGAGAGTTTTTCTGGGATCTTGGCACTAGCAGTTACTACACAAACTATGATGGAAAAATCCCCTTAACACTCAGGAGCTGTCAGGGTGCCACATCGTTATTCTTTGACAGAGAGAGACTGACTCATTCTACACCGCCTGCAGTTACCTTTGTGATTCAGCTTTTTATTTTAGGTGTTCCAAGCCTTTTGGGTACAGATTAAATCTAAAATTGGGGAAACAATTAGATCTTCATTGTTTCAACACAATGAATGGAGGCTAAGTAGAGTGAGAAAGCTTTAGAAATAAATCTTTTGACTCCTGTTACCAAATCCTCAGAAAGTCCCCCAAGCTCCCCAATATACCCAGAGCATGGAGGGACCTCCTGCCCAGGAGTGGGGGGCGGGGACTCAGGCTGAGAATTTTCACATTCTCACAGTGAACAGTCAAATCAGCATTTTCTCAGGCTTTATAAGTAAGACATAAAGATGCAGAGGGAAGAAAAACACCAATATGGTAAAACATATTTTATTTTTCTCAGGTCTCAGTGTATCTCAGTATATGAAACAGAAATTTAAAAAAAAATCAGGAAACACTTTCTGATAATTCTATTCAATTTTTGGAATTATCCTGACAGTAATGACATTTGTCAAACCCGAGAAGAGTTTTTGGTTTTAGGCACCAATGCTCAGTTTTCATTAAATCTGACCTTTCTGAATAAGTGATGATGTAATAGCCATACATAACATCATATTTCTTTTCAAATGCAATTGGTTTTTGCTCAAAGGGATTCTGCTCATTTTAAAAAAATAAAACAAATGAGTATTTGACACCTGTAGACAAGCTCTGTGAAGTACTACTGATAACACTAATGTAGTTCAGATAATAGTTACCATTTATTGCTTCAATAAGTACTGTATTAAATGTAACTATAGTCACAAAGCCGAAAGAAAACTTGGAAATGAAATCATCTGCAAAAGTTTGAAATTAAGTCAAAAAGAGAAGATAAGATATAATTAGTTGACTTATTAATTAATCAATTCAGTCATTTGTTCACCAAAGGTTTATTGCCAGACACTGTGTAAAGTCATGTGAGTATGAGCAAAAATAGACTTGATCTTTGACCTTGTGTAATCTTCAGTCCAGTGTGGGAGAGAGACAGGACTCACGTAACCATAGCAACAGATACCATGTATAAAATTAACTGTGAGAAGCGCCTTAACCTGTGTTAGGAGAGTGCCACTTTGTAATTACTGCTCAAGTTTGTTTGAGGGTTTGCAAAGTGTTAAGGCATGAGAGGAGTGTTTTAGCAGTTTCAGATCCATCATGATTAAGAAATGGTGGGTTGATTCCTTCAATAAACAAACACTTATTATTTTTAAAAATACATAATAAGATTACTAGTCTAAAAGGTCATTGGAAAAGCTCAAGTCTGCATTTAGAGATAGCAGTGTCCAACCTGTGGCCCACGGGCTGCCTGCTGATTTTGTGAGGACTTTTTTTGCTTATCTGTGGGGGTGGATAGCATGTGAAGTATTCATGGACTTTTTTTTTTTTTTTTTGCTAATCAGCTTTCCATAGTGTTTGTGTGTAGCCCAAGATTATTCTTATTCTTCCAATGTGTGGCAGAGGGGGAAAAAAAGGTTGGACACCCCTAATTTAGAACAAAGGTTTGGAAGTGAGAGGTATAAGCAAGTCCTCAAGGATCAGGTTGTATAACGGGGGATGCAGAGTGTTACATGGGAGGGGAGAAGGAATTCGTGCATGATAGGGCCAGATTGCAGAGTTCTCAGAGGCCACGCGCAAACCTTCATGCCTGAAGTCTGAACGTGAGAGGTGCCCAACCTTATGGATCCCAAATTATCTAGATTATTTTAAGATACAAATTTTCCTGTTTCAGGTTAACCTAGTCACTTTCAGCCTGGGGCAAGAAGTTGGCAATTGTTTTAAAATATAGTGTACCACAGAAAATCTAATATAGTAAGACCAAAAGAAAAGGAGGCAACTACCATTGAGAAGATAATTATTACTCACAGTTCCCAAGAGGGGCCGATACACACCACATGGGGCCACAGGAGAAGGTAGCAGGTTCGTCTGGGGGCAGGGGAAGAGTAGAGAACTGCAGGGAAGAGGTTTTATTGTCGCTTCTGCAGGAAGGAACAGGTGAGCAGAGTAAGCAGATTTAGCATTGTCTAGTTTAAATAATTTCGTCAGGGTCTAGGGTTAGGGTTGTCCCTTCTTAGTTGACTGGGACCTGCCCCAGAATATTAGGGCAGGTGGATAGCGGCTTGGAGTGTCAGAGACCAGGAAAGGAGGTGGTTGGTGGGTGGGTTCTTGTTCGGCAAGTTTGTGTCTGAAAAGCACACTAGTGGGTGAGTTGTCTACTGTCTCTAGGAATTAACCCTGGTAAGGGCAGTGCCTCCAGGGCCAGCAAGACCCAGATATCAAAGCATCAGAATACGGGAAATAAAAGATGTGGATAGTACAGCAGTGTCTGGAGACATTTTTGGTTATCACAGCTAGTGGGGTGTATGCTACTGATATCTAGGAAGTAGAGGCTGGGAACACTGCTAAACATCCTGGGAGACGCAACACAGCCCCCCATGGCCAGGATTGCACAGCTCCAAGTCTCTGTAGCTACAGAGTCGAGAAATACTGGAAAATTGCTGAGTCCCCAGGGACAACCCAGCAGCCTCTTTATATAGCTTTGAAACTCCCAGGGAGATTTAAAAGATTAACTTGATTTAAGAATTGATTCTATGGACAGTGGGGAACCAGTGATGAGTTTTGAACAAGAAATGGCTGAGAGTAAAAGTTTTGGGAAAAAGAAAGTGGACGTGTGGGTGCATGAACGGGAAGGACTGACAACTTTAGGGCAGTGCAAACTCTGAGGGAGGAAGGAGAGTGGAATTGCTGGGGTGACAAATGGGCTTCCAACTGTGTCTTGTTGCTTCTTAAAGAGATTCATAGCAGATTTGGAAAAAATTTATAATTTTATAAAGTTGGAGATTTGGCACACAGATAATCATTGTATTATTTTTAGTACTTTTCTGAATCTTTAAAAATTCCTTCAGTAGAGGGTTGCGGGGGCAGCTTGCAGGAGGCCATGTCTGGGGACAGCAACTGCAGCTAAACCCCAAGCAGGGCCATCCCTACCACTGGCCAGGTTGTCCTGGGCAAGGGGATGCAAGTCCCTCCCCAGGGACTACAGCACCCTCTCTGCGGGCAGGTTCTTCAGCACCTCGGGAGGTACCAGGGTTATCTATAGTTGGAAATTCCTGTGGAGTGTCGGAACTCACCTGTAACCCTAACACCCCCAAGGTATCTGCCACCATTCCTGGGGTCCCCAGCCCTGTCAGTGGAGAGCCCCCCTAAAAGGCAGCCAGAACCATTTGGGAAACAGCCCAGAAGATGAGCGGATGGGCAGTGAAAAGTCATAGTATGAAGGACATTTAAAGGATGAGCCAGCCCTGTGGGACCCTTGAGCCCTTCTCGGGAGAGGAGTCATCCCAGCCAGGCCTTATGAAAGTTACCATACAGGGAGGTGTCGGGCGTGGGACTGGCCATCCCAGCCCTCTGCTCCCTCCCTAAGGGCACATGCCCTGTCTCCTCTGTGACAACAGCAGAAACCTCCCTGTGCCTATGTTGATACAGGAGCTGCCGCCCCAAGGTTGGGGGGCGACTCCCACTCGCACGCCCTGCAGCCAAGTGCCATGAAGTGGATAAGAGCAGCGCTTCTGAATGGTGGTCAGGCCCTCTGGTCCCCACTTCTGGGAGCACAACCAGTCCACTCCAGAAAGCTCCCCTCCTTTCCCAATAGAGGAAATAAAGCCACCTTTGCCGTGGGGCCAAGAAAAAAAATTCATGTAATATCCACTTTAAACAGTCATGCACATGGGACATCCAGAGTTGATGTAAAAGGAGATAAAGAAGTTGAAAGACCAGACCTTAGAACTGGTGGGAGAAAAACACGCATCCTCAAAAGAAAGCTCATTTCATCTCAATGCCTGTAGCTCAGCGCCTAGGGCGTCAGCCACATACACTGGAGCTGGTAGGTTTGAACCCAGCCCGGGCCTGCCAAATCACGATGACAATTACAACAACAACAAAAATAGCCGGGCATTGTGGCGGGCACCTGTAGTCCCAACTATTTAGGAGGCTGAGGCAAAAGAATTGCTTAAGCCCAAGAGTTAGAGTTTGCTGTGAGCTGTGATGCCATGGCACTCTACCCAGGGCAACAAAGTGAGACTCTGTCTCAGAAAAAAAGGAAGAAAGAAAGCTCATTTTATCTTCAGAGAGTTCTGACTGCTGAAAGGCATTACAGCTTTTCTGTATTGCAATATTTGGAAAAGGCCACACTTGCCCCTATCTAATGTCCAGTTTCTGAGTCCCCTGTTGTCCACGGTCCCCATTACAGGGCTGGCTGTCAAGTTGACTTGGTGCATGAAATGGAAAGGACGTGTGATGAAAATGTGTCAAACGGTCTATGAAACTAGTGTATGGTGCCCCATGATCACATTAATGTAAACAGCTATGATTTAATAAAAAAAAAAAATAATAAAAAAGGACGTGTTCTCCCATTGCCCTGCACTGCTTACCATGGCTCTCAGCAAACAGAAGACACATGATCCATATTGATTGAATACAAATAATCATTAAATAGTTTTTTTAATCTAAAGTAATAAAGTTGCAGCCTGGGTTCTTAGCTATTTTACTTAAGAAATGGAATTTTCTGTTGTTTTATTCTCCTGAAAACATAGAATCTCATGAGTGATCAAAACTTTTCTGTGGGACTCAGGATTGAGTTCAATATCTCAGGATTCCAGAGATATTCCAGTGTGAGTTGTCAGTGATATTTGGTACAAGCTATGTTTGTTTTGGAGGCGTTAGCCACCCATCCTTTAATCGTGTACTGCCAAGGAGGACCTCTCATACTGCTCTCATTTTTCTCCTTGGACATAAAGTCTGAAAAGTGCTTTGCAAATGTTTACAGGAATCCAAGGTGGTAGTTGTGACTTTACTCTCCTAACACAGGTCACAGTGGTTACTGTGGCTGTAAATGCAGACGTTTGTTTAAGTGATGACTTGCGTCTGTCTGTCCTGCTGGAGTGGAAGCCCCTGGAAGTCAAACCAGATACACTTTTGCTCACTGTAGCATTCCTAGTACTTAATGCAGGCGCAGAGAAAGTAAAGTAAACTTAAAGGGAAAGAACAAGGAAGCAGATATAAAAAGTAGAAAGAATGAAACAAAAAAGTGCCTAATATTAATATAAAACATGTAACCATAAAAGCAAATAGGCTGCAGTCTTTCATTGCAAGTCTTAAATTATCATTTTGTTTTAAAAATTCAATGCATGCTGTGTCATACTATTATTAGTATTAGTATGTTAATGGAGTACTTTCTATATGCCAAATACTACCCAAATGATTTTATTTTTTTTTTATACCTTTTTTTTTTTTTGTAGAGACAGAGTCTCACTTTATTGCCCTTGGTAGAGTGCTGTGCCATCACAGCTCACAGCAACCTCAGCTCCTGGGCTTAGGCGATTCTCTTGCCTCAGCCTCCCCAGTAGCAGGGACCACAGGCGCCCGCCACAATGTCTGGCTATTTTTTGTTGCAGTTTGGCCGGGGCCGGGTTTGAACCCACCACCCTTGGTATCCGGGATCTGTGCCCTACTCACTGAGCCACAGGTGCCACCCCCCCCAAATGATTTTAATTGCATTTTCTCATTTACTCTTTGGAACAACTATAAGAAGGGAATATTATTTTCTTAAAAAAATAGTTTCTTAAAAAAATACATTTGAATTGAGCTTACTCAGAAAAGTTAAGAGTATAGTTGATAAAAACTTACTCATAAACACTCAAAGATGAGTGCAAACGCTTATATCGAAGTAAACTGCAAGAAAAACTGACACGAAGAAGAGGAAGTGATTTCTATTTCAAAAGGCGCATTCTATACCGAGAAAATAGAACGCAGACGCATAACTAGAAAACATCACATTAAGAACGCCAAGCAAAAATACAAGGAGAAATGGAAAGAAACACAGTAATGTGCTTTAATATACTTCTCTTGGTCCTTAATAGAAGCAAAGGGTCACAAGTAATTAAGATTATAAGGAATTTAAGCAAGAAGGCTCATGAGAATAATGTAACAGATACACACCAAACGTGAGCACCCCAAATAGAATTCATTTTTATTTACGTTACACATTAATACAAACTGATTATGTATTTATTAATAAAAGAAATTGTTTATAAACAAAATACTTATTTATAAAATACATCTTAGTATATTTCTCAAAGCAGAAATTTTGTAAGAGTAGGATTTAAACATATTGTAGTAGAATATATACGGAGGGTGCCCCCCCAAATGTATACACACTTTAAGAAAGAAAAAACTGTATTAAAATTGTAATACTCAATATATCACAATAACAAAATAAGAATACAATTCACATTTGAGCACCTCTTGTCACCGCAGAAGTCAGATGTAACTTGAGTATTACAATTTTAATACAGCTTTTTCCTTTCTTAAAATGTTTATATATATTTTTTTGGGGGGCACCTGTATGTGTGTATATATATATATATATATATCTTATGCAAGTTTAAATAAACCAAACTTCACACGATTAAGACGAAATCCAATATAAATAGCTTTTGTACCTACGAGAGGAAAAATTATAGTTCAGAATTATTTTGAAAACATTGATGAGACGGCTGCCTACAAAAAACTATGGGATGTTGCCATAATTACACTCAGAAGCGATTGCATAAGTATTTTCATTATTAACAAGAAAGGATAAATGTCAAATAATTAAGCACTTTAAGATATGAGAAAAGTAAGCTTTAAGAAAACAGAAGAGAGAAAATAGTGAAGAAAGAAGCAAAAATTCTTAGGAATGAGGAAAATATTAAAATTTGTTTTTAAAATGGGATTTCTGGACTTTATTAACATAATACCTGATATTAAACTTTAAAAGTTTAAGTAAAAATAAAAGGGAAAAGCCCAAGTATACAAAATTAATTACAAAAGAATGAAGCTATGGATAAAAGAGTTTAAAAGCATTATAAGAGAATGCTATGGACTCCTCTAGCCTCTTAAATGTGAAAATCTCAATGAGGTGATTAATCTTCCAGGAAAATGTAAGTAGCCAAAACTGATACAGCAGTAAACATGAATAGGGAAAAAAAAAAAAAAAAAAACTAGTGAAGAAAGTGTGTTATCAAAAGCTTACCTCCACAACCAGCTCTGGCTCAAGTGTTTTATGAACAACTTTTTTTCCAAGCTTGAAGAACAGACAACTCTTCTCCTCTACGAACAGACAGGATAGACGATCCAAAGTTTCCTCACAGGTTTTAGAAAGCTACCATAATTCTGGCTCTAACATTTGACAACACTAGCCCACAAGAAGGAAAACACAAGCTTTTTTTCCCGTTTGTCCAAATCAGAAAGAAAATATTAGTTGAATCTCACACTATGTCAAAAATCACATCCTATTGCCAACTTGCTTTTTTTTGTAAACAAAGACAGGATGCTTGAAAACGGCTATCAAAATACATAAGCAGACTAGAGAAAAACCATGTATGTCATAATAAAAATGAATGAGATACACTTGATCTTAGCCAAAAAGCTGAGAAGCAATGAATTTGGTAAAGTCAAATACAATATTAGTAAATTCTAAAAAAGTTAATTCTTGGAAATGTACCCTGACATTGTGCACATTAAGTGAGATCCACCAAATACCCTTAAAAACCGAGAGTATATTATAAATGTCTTACCACAAAAAATAAGTAAGTGCGTGGTTATGTTAATTAGTTTGACTTAAGCATTCTACATTGTGCATTAAGTCATCATATTGTACCCCATAAATATATACAGTTATGATTTAACAAAAATTAAGTAAAAAAATAAATATTAATATATAATGAGGATAGTGACATTCCTATTGTTTATAATTTGAAGCAAACAATTTTAAGTGTAATAAAGTTGGTTTGGAAAAAAAATTGAAAGAATGTAATTCTTGACATGAAAAAAAAGGATCTATTTTAAACCAATGAAGAATGTAGGCCATGATGAAATACCAGAGGACTGTTCACTGGCATCAGGGTCACACCTGTGATCATCATGTGTTTTGGAAGTTCTAGTCAATGCAATAAAACAAGCCACTGGAGGAAAAAAAGGCCAATGGTAAAAAAGCAAACCCTGACATTTTCAGGTGATGTATTTTTGTTTTTTCATTTTTCTCCTTGAAAAATCAAAATAATCAGTAAAAATCTATTTAAACTAGTAAGTTACACAAAAGCTGGCTAAAAACAAAATGAGTGAGCATCAACCATCACTACAACAAAAACCTCAGTGACCCTTTAAAACATTTTTTAAAAAACCAAATAGCATTTTCTTTAAAAAAAGAAATATTTATTTATTTATTTTTTACTAAATCATAACTATGTATGTTAATGCATTTATGGGGTACAATGTGCTGATTTGATACACAATGTGGAATGCTTATAGCAAGCTAGTTAACATAGCCATCACCTCAGTTACCTATTTGTTGTGGTAAGACATTTATACTTCACTCTTAATCATTCTGAAATGTACCATTGCACTGTGCACATTAGGTGAGGTCCCCCCAAATACCCTCCCCCTCCCATACCCTCGCCCTCCTCTTCCCTCCTTATTCAGACAAAAAAAAATAAAATAAATAAAATATATATATATATATAGTATCTGAGAATAAAATTAAAATAATTCAAAGAAAGTCTGAGTAAAAAAATTATAAAGCATCAAGATATATTAAAGAAAGGCATGTAAGTGAAATAAATTTTATTCCTAGAAGAAAAGACATTATTTTATACATCTAACTACCTTCAAAATAATTATTTCTCAATTAATTTCCCAATGAGACTACTTTGCCACTTGAAAAAGTGATTCTGAAGATTATCCCAAAACATAAACAAACAAGGATAGATCATTGCATTTAAGAGCTCTACAGAGACACCGCTAAAATGTTTATAAACTTGCAATAATCAAAACAATTTGGTAGTGTCCTAAGACAGATAAAGAGAGTGATGGCAGAGAACACAAAGCAAACAAGATGTCCACGACAGAGGAAACCTTTCAAATAAAATCATGACACAGCTAAGAGAAAACATGAATATTAAAGAGAGAAGCAATTCTTAAGTAAAAATCTTTAAAGTAAGAAACCATAAAAATTCATTCAGGTATAAAAATTAAAGACAACAAAACTACAACAGAATAAAATAACATCTCATTGGGAATGACAGAATATTTATGACAGGCAAAGTGTTACTGTCCTGGACATAGAATGTATGTGTGTATGTATGTATGCATGTGTGTGTAAATGGTATTTAGATGTATTTATACACACATATACATATACCTTTTAGGCACTCACTGTAATAGAAAAATTACTTGTTTTGAAAAAGCACATTTTTAATAAATATAAAAAACCCAATCAAAAATACAAATGAAACAACCTGTAAATTATTAAAATACCAAAGATAAAGATAGAATTATTTCCTCTATATTTCTCAGCATGTGAGGTAAGCATTCCTAAACTACCAACAGGAAAGAAAATTGGTAAAGCAACAGTGAAAGAAAATTAGACAAGTGACTGGAGACCGCCCAACTCCTGACAGACCCCTCTTTTTTTTTCATTTTCTAGGGGTAAAACTTCAGCGTGTCACTTAGTTTTTCTCTGTTATAGTTTCATCCTCTCTAACATGAGGAAAACAATAGTAGTGACCTTTAATATATCAGCATATGTTACGTATTTAACGTAGTGCACGGCATATAGTAAGTTAATATACCCTGTTTCCTCGAAAATAAGACATCCTCTGAAAATAAGACCTACTTACAGGAAAGATAAGACGTCCCCTGAAAATAAGACCTAGCGCATCTTTGGGAGCACACCTTAAAATAAGACACCGTATTATTTTCGGGGAAACAGGATATTAATGTTAATACTTTTAAAAATATCTTTTCGTGTACATAATCTTTGGTCTAGTAATTCCACAGCAAGGTGCTGGAGGAAATAATCCAAGGCACATATGTAGGTTTACACAATTACCTGATTATAAAAGTTTTCTTTACAATGGCAAGATAGTAAAAACAACTTAAATTTACAATGCTTAGGGCTTCTTTTAATAAATTAAGGACCATCCAAAAGTTGAAAATAGGTGAACATTTGGAGACAAGGACTAATACAATAAAATGTTAATTTGGAAGCGTAGACACAAAGCTATATATAAAGCATAATATGGACTTTATTTAACACATACATACTTAAAGTGTATATCCATATATTTCATCAGAATTGTGAGGGCTGAATTATTAATTGTGTTTATCTCTGGGTTGAGAGGTTGTAGATTTAACTTTATTAATGTTTTCTGTATTTTTTTTTTTCAATTTTCGCATGCACATAAATTGATTTTATAATCTGGGGAAAGTGTCACATCAGTAACCTAACATTGTTGTTCAGTCACTAACCCCCTATCAGGAATTTCCCCCCCTCCTCTGCGTTAACCTCTGCCGCCTCTGTTTTGCAGGTAAGCTGATTGCTTCTGCCGCAGCTGGGTGGCCTTGCCCAGGCTCTGCCATTTGCTTCTGTTGTCAGCAGATTGCAGCTGGGAGCAGCTCTGTCAGGCTGCAGTTGCTGCTGGATCTTTGCAATCTCTGTTTTATCCATCTAGCTCATCAGCTGATGTCCCCAAAATGACACCTACCTAATCATTACACTTCACTCAACCCCCCATAAATGGGAACTGTGAGGTTACAATTTGCTAAGACACAGCCCTGCCTCTAGGAGCTGGTAAGGACATGGGAGAAACTTGTCCTAAGTTCTATACAATGTCACATCACAGTTTATGAAGATTATTCCCATATTGTCTGCTTGGTGACTGGCAAAGTTGGCAGCACTAGGGCTGCCAGTGTTAGCATGTAAAAATACTACGTGGGACAAATATTGCATGAGGCATGCTTAAGAATTATTCAAATGTATCTAAAATTCAAATTTAATAAGGCATCCTATATTTTATCTGGCAACCCTTGCTAGGAATTATTACCTCCATCCCAACCTCACTCACAGATGAGGAAACTGAGGCTCACTGAGGCTTTGTGACTTAATGCAGTCTCACATCTAATCAGGGAACCTGAACTAGAAGCTGACCTCTAGCTTTCAGCCTGATTGCATTCAGTGTCTGCTTCACGGCGGGCTCTGCTTTCTTCTGCATTTGTGCACCAAATATTTTAATGGGCTTGGGGTAGCTGAATTAGTGGTTTGCTTCTGGAGTATTATCCACACTGGTTGGTGGTCCCCCAGGGAATTAAACAAATAGCCAGGGAGCCTCTGGAAGTGAGGACACTAGGTCAGAGGGATGCTGACTGGCTCCTGTGGGGAGGTGGCATGCCTTCTCTGCTTCTGCTGAGGGAGCTCCTCACCATGGATGGCCATGCCGTGCACCCCACCGGAGAGCGAAGGAGCCTCTGACTTCTGCAGTGGGCTTTAGCCTCCAGTCTGTGACAAGGAGGCAGAGACTCCTATTCTATGGCTCTGATGACTCACTTCATGGAGTCATTATTAAATCATGACTGTGTACATTAATGCATTTATGGGGTACAATGTGCTGAATTGATTAATAGTAAAGAATGCTTCCATCAGGAGGTGGTTTGGGTTGTCCATTTCAAGTTCTCCCCCAGGGATGGTGCCAGCTTCCCTTTGGCTTCACCAGTGGGGAAGTAACATTTCAGGGTCATCTGGAGAGGACCGAGTGTGGAGGCTATGGCCTTGGGTGTAGCCTGGCATGCAGGTTCAGGGCCTGCTCATCCCAGAGGCCCTCTGAGGCCTTCAGATACCTGCTCTTCAATTTCTGTCTGCTGCCCTCTCTCTCTTGCCCTGGGGGAGAGGTTAAATGTCTGCCACACTTCAGTGGACAGAGCAAGGGTCTCCAGACCTGTTCTGCTTCAGCTGATGTTATCTCCTCAGAATCCAAGTTCCAGCAGGGAGGGCCATGCCTGTGAGAGTTGTGTGTGGCTTCCCGTACCCAGCAGGGCTGAGATCTAGAACACTTCTGCTTCAGGGATGCAAAGCCAATGAGATGAATCAGAGCTCCCTGATCAGCAGGCCCGTCTGTCCATTGTCTGTTTACGTGAGGTCAGAGTTGGTGAACAGCAACCTGAAAAAAGGCATCCAGCCTGGGGGGAGGGTGGGTCAGGTCTTGCTAAAATTTCATAAGATGAGCTTTGAGAGATTCAGGGAACAGCTGAATAAAACCTCCAAACCTATCAAGAGCTTTGTGTTCATTAAAAAAGAGTTGATTCTGTTCCTATCAAAATAAACATTTGCTCTGGGCTGGGACTTTCTCATGTTATTGTTAAGTGCTGGGATTCTGTGACTTTTTGAGTAAAGAATTATTTTAACATCAGCCTGAGGAGGTGTGGCTGACTTTAGCTGCAAACATAAATTTACAATGGTGGAGTTCTTAGAGGACTGTATTTCTTTTGCAGGTCTTGAAACAATGACACTTGATAAGCAGGCAGGTGTTAGCTGTATGTGCCTCAGAAACAGATCCACTGATCCAGCTCTATCTCATATTAAACCGGCAGTACCAGCCCTTCAGTGGTGTGGCTCAATAACAAACAAACAAAAAAAAGCGTTTCACTTTGAGTCTGACATGTTAAATTATCCCTCTCTTCCTCTCTCACTCACTCAGTGATTTGACTGGAACCCTCCATGTGCACCTGGAATTCCGAGCTAGATTAGCCATGCTGTTGACCTCAGTGAAGCTTGGGAAGGGACAGATATATCAATAGGGGGAGTGGTGTGTCATAAATGTGACCCTGAAAATACCTCTGGGAACCATGGAACTTGGGATGACTCAGAGGTCCAGATAGACATAAATGCTCGTCCTTTAATAGAAGCAATAGACATGATATGATGCATAGAATATAAAATTATTTTTCATACATAGAAGAACTAGCAAGAAATAAAGGAAATATCCAAATGCCAAATAAAAAAAAGAAAAGAAGGGGCGGGATTAAACATAGCTACCGAGTAACAGCTTCCCTGCAACTGGGCACGGTGAGTCTGGGGAGATAAGACTCCAGACATCTCTGGCTGGTGATATCTGCCTATAATCATCCCTTTGAGGATACAGGGAGTCAGCAAGGGACTTCTGGATCCCAAGAGGAGGACAAAAACAGTGGGAAACTGGCAACTGGTTGTGTGTGTTTGATCAACCTAATCACACCGGCAAATGTGAGTACAAGCAGCAGTGAGACTGCAAACCGGAAAGGCCTTACCTGTGAACTGTTTTGGTGTTTTTGGACTTGGCACTCAGTTGAACTGCCTTGGTGAGAGCTTAGGCAGGAGTGCGGAGAACTTTGGGCATTGTCTGGGGCCCAAGACAGAGCCACTGAGCTGGGCTGCAGGGAGCCATTGTGTGAGAGAACTGCCCCGGCAAGCTCTGCCCTCAGGGTCCCAGAGCAAGGAGCGGGCGGGACCTAGTAACCTAGCAACTGAGCAGCCTAAAGGCGGGGAATGAGCTGCCTTACAGCCTTAACCCTTAGGGGCAGAATGAAACGGTTTAGGCACACTGGTGGCTCAAGCTGTTGCCCTGAGTAGAGTGCTGTGGTGTCACAGCCCATAGCAACCTCAAATTCCTGGGCTTGGTGCTGCCTGTACCTCCATAAGATTGGTGCCACGACCCCTCACCAACTGGGCCTCTGTATGCCTTGACCAGGAACTGCGGGAGCCATGCAACCCTGCGTCCTCCCTCCTGTGTCCTCCCAGCCTCCACACTGGCCCGCTCGTCTGGCCAGGGATACTGGTAGCTGCGTGCCCTCTGGAGCCCTCCCTGCCTCTACACAGAGCCCTTCTCTTGTTCAGAGACTGCTGGAGCCTTGAGCTCTCTGTGCCAAAGTCACTGGGTGCCAGGCACTCCCAGAACCGTCTCACCACTTCCCACCCTGTTGCTGAATCTGGGCATGTCACATGCCGGAGCTGCTTCCACAACCAGAACTCCCTAGCTAGAGCAGCCCCAGAGGAACTACACAGGGTCACAACTTACAAAGATCAAGCAACAATAGAGTGATCCCACTGGGATCTAATCTTGGAGAGACACCTCCCCAACTCTGAGGACAGCCAGAGGCAATGGTGAAAAACAATCATGGAGGCGGAGCAAGATGGCAGCCGAGTAACAGCTTCCTTGCATCTGGGCACCGTGAGTCTGGGGAGATAGGACTCCAGGCATCTCTGGCTGGTGGGATCTGCCTATCATCACCCCTGAGAGGATACAGGGAGTCAGCGAGAGACTTCTGGACCCCAAGAGGAGGACTAAAACAGTGGAAAACCGGCAAGTGGTCGCGTGTGTTCAACCCGTCTAAACCCGCCTGCAACTGTAAGCTCAGTAGCAGCGAGACTGCAAACCAGAAAGGCCTTACCTGTGAACTGTTTTGGTGTCTTTGGACTTGGCACTCAGCTGAACTGCCTTGGGGAGAGCCTGAGCGGGAGTGCGGAGAACTTTGACCTTTGTCTGGGGCCCCAGTCTGAGCCGCTGAGCCAGATGGAGCTAAGAGTGTTTGGCTCTGGGTCACAGGTAGCCATTGTGAGCGATCTACCCTGGCAAGCTCCTTCCTCAGGGTCGCAGAGCTGGAATTGGGTAGGAGCTGGTAACCCAGCGACCAAGTAGCCTAAGGGCGGGGTCTGAGCCGCCTTGCAGCCCTAACCCTCGGGGGCAGAGGGAGACCAGTTTTGGCACACAGGGTAAGTGGATAGCCACTTCAGCAGTGATTCCAGTGACAAGCACCTACCTGGGAAAGCTTCTGCTCAGCAAGTGAACAAGTTCAAAGTGCCTTTTAAGTGGGCTGAAGAGAGACTTAGGGTGTCTACCTGCTGGGGTTTGAGAAACTAGCAGCCTCCAGTCGTATCAGAACTGTGATTAACATCTCATACCCCAGAAGACCACGTGTTGCCCAGACAATATTCAATAACATATACATACTGCTTTGTTTTTGGTTGTGTATTTTCTTTTTTTTTTTGGTTTGGTTGTTTTTTTTGTTTATTTTGATGTTGTTGATCGTTGTTTTGTTTTTTAAGTTCAACCTTTTCCATGCAGATCCTTTTTCTTTCTCAATTTTTCTAGTTTAATTATAATTTCCCATTCCTGCCTATTTCAATGATTACAACTTCATTTTTGTTAGTGTTTCTACCACTATTATTTGGTTTTTCCAGCCAATTTTATCCCGTAAAGTTTTCTGTTTGCTTGTTTTGGTTTGATTTATAGCATTTTTGTCTTTCCTCTCTATATGGTGGATGTGGGGTACTGTGTCTGATCAGGTTAGCAAAGAGCTGCTGACCTGAAGGGAACCACCCAACTGGGCACCCCCAGAAGGCGTTTTTTTTTTTTAAGGTTGTATCAAAGTACCTACTGTACACCTATATTGCTCTGTCTCCCTCTTTCTGTGCCTCTCTTCTCTTTGTCAATATTCCTTTTACCCACCCCCTCTCCTTTCTCTATTTTTCTTTTTTTTTGTTATCACTCAGTTCTCCTTTCTTTCATCCCTTTTTTGCTCTTCAACCTTCTCACCCTTTTGGTCCTGTAACCCTTAGTCCACAGGCACAAGAACTTAAAGAGCAAAAGGAAGTGAAAGGAAAATTAGGGCAAGGAAACAGATAAAAGAAATCACTCATGAGGAAGAATCAGCAGAAAAATGCAGGCAACATGAAGAACCAGTCCAGAACAACCCCGCCAGGGGACCATGAGGTAACTACTACAGAGGATTCCACCCATAAAGAAATGTTAGGAATGACAGAAAGGGAATTTAGAATACACATGTTGAAAACAATGAAAGAAATGATGGAAACAATGAAGGAAACTGCTAATAAAGTGGAAAATAACCAAAAAGAAATTCAAAAACAGAATCAAATAAGAGATGAACAATATGAAGAATATAAAAAGGATACAGCAGAGCTGAAGGAACTGAAACAGTCAATCAGGGAACGTAAAGATACAATGGAAAGTATCAGCAACAGGATAGACCATGCAGAAGAAAGAATTTCAGAGGTAGAAGACAAAGTTTTCGAGATAACTCAGATCGTAAAAGAGGCAGAAAAGAAGAGAGACAAAGCAGAACGTTCACTGTCAGAATTATGGGACTTTATGAAGCATTCCAACATACGAGATACAGGAATTCCAGAAGGAGAAGAAGAATGCCCCAGAGGAATGGAAGCCATCCTAGAGAATATTATAAAAGAAAATTTCCCAAATATCACCAAAGATTCTGACACACTGCTTTCAGAGGGATATCGGACCCCAGGTCGCCTCAACTCTAACCGAGCTTCTCCAAGACACATTGTGATGAACCTGTCCAAAGTCAAGACAAAAGAAAAGATTCTGCAAGCTGCCAGGAGTAAGTGCCAGTTGACCTACAGGGGCAAATCGATCAGATTGACCGCAGACTTCTCTAATGAAACTTTCCAAGCAAGAAGACAATGGTCATCTACCTTTAATCTACTTAAACAGAACAATTTTCAGCCCAGAATTCTGTACCCTGCTAAGCTAAGCTTCAAAATTGACGGAGAAATCAAATCATTTACGGATATACAAACATTGAGGAAATTTGCCACAACAAGACCAGCTCTACAGGAAATACTTCAACCTGTTCTGCACACTGACCACCACAATGGATCAGCAGCAAAGTAAGAACTCAGAAATGAAAGGACAGAACCTAACCTCCACACTGATGCAAAAGATAAAACTAAGCAATGGACTCTCACAAAATAAGACGAATAGAATACTACCACACTTATCAATTATCTCAATAAATGTTAAGGGCTTGAATTCCCCACTAAAGAGACATAGATTGGTTGACTGGATTAAAAAACACAAGTCATCCATTTGCTGTCTGCAAGAAACACACCTGGCTTCAAAAGACAAATTAAAGCTCCGAGTCAAGGGTTGGAAGACAATTTTTCAGGCAAATGGAATTCAGAAGAAAAGAAGAGTTGCAATCTTATTTTCAGATACATGTGGATTTAAAGCAACTAAAGTCAAAAAAGACAAAGATGGTCACTTTATATTGGTCAAGGGAAAACTACAACAAGAAGACATTTCAATTCTAAATATCTATGCACCCAATTTAAATGCTCCCAGATTCTTGAAACAGACCTTACTCAGTCTGAGCAATATGATATCTGATAATACCATAATTACAGGGGACTTTAACACTCCTCTTACAGAGATGGACAGATCCTCTAAACAGAAATTAAACAAGGATATAAGAGATTTAAATGAGACCCTAGAACAACTGTGCTTGATAGATGCATATAGAACACTCCATCCCAAAGATAAAGAATATACATTCTTCTCATCACCCCATGGAACATTCTCCAAAATTGATCATATCCTGGGACACAAAACAAATATCAACAGAATCAAAAGAATTGAAATTTTACCTTGTATCTTCTCAGAACATAAGGCACTAAAGGTGGAACTCAACTCTAACAAAAATGCTCGACCCCACCCAAAGGCATGGAAATTAAACAATCTTCTGTTGAATAACAGATGGGTGCAGGAAGAAATAAAACAGGAAATCATTAACTTCCTTGAGCATAACAACAATGAAGACACAAGCTACCAAAAACTGTGGGATACTGCAAAAGCAGTTTTGAGAGGAAAATTCATCACTTTAGATGCCTACATTCGAAAAACAGAAAGAGAGCACATCAAGAATCTCACAAGAGATCTTATGGAATTGGAAAAAGAAGAACAATCTAAGCGTAAACTCAGTAGAAGAAAAGAAATATCCAAAATCAAATCAGAGATCAATGAAATTGAAAACAAAAGAATCATTCAGAAAATTAACGAAACAAGGAGTTGGTTTTTTGAAAAAATAAATAAAATAGATAAACCATTGGCCAGACTAACGAGGAATAGAAAATTAAAATCTCTAGTAACTTCAATCAGAAATGATAAAGGGGAAATAACAACTCATCCCACAGAATTACAAGAGATCATCTCTTAATACTACCAGAAACTGCATGCCCAGAAATTTGACAATGTGAAAGAAATGGATCAATATTTGGAATCACACCCTCTCCCTAGACTCAGCCAGGAAGAAATAGAGCTCCTGAACAGACCAATTTCAAGCACTGAGATCAAAGAAACAATAAAAAATCTTCCAACCAAAAAATGCCCTGGTCCAGATGGCTTCACTCCAGAATTCTATCAAACCTTCAAGGAAGAGCTTATTCCTGTACTGCAGAAATTATTCCAAAAAATTGAGGAAGAAGGAATCCTCCCCAACACATTCTATGAAGCAAACATCACCCTGATACCAAAACCAGGAAAAGACCCAAACAAAAAGGAGAATTTCAGACCAATCTCACTCATGAATATAGACGCAAAAATTCTCAACAAAATCGTAGCCAATAGATTACAGCTTATCATCAAAAAAGTCATTCATCATGATCAAGTAGGCTTCATCCCAGGGATGCAAGGCTGGTTTAACATACGCAAGTCTACAAACGTTATCCACCATATTAACAGAGGCAAAAATAAAGATCACATAATCCTCTCAATAGATGCAGAAAAAGCATTTGATAAAATCCAGCATCCTTTTCTAATTAGAACACTGAAGAGTATAGGCATAGGTGGCACATTTCTTAAACTGATTAAAGCTATCTATGACAAACCCACAGCCAATATTTTACTGAATGGAGTAAAACTCAAAGCTTTTCCTCTTAGAACTGGAACCAGACAAGGTTGTCCTCTGTCACCTTTACTATTCAACGTAGTGCTGGAAGTTCTAGCCAATACAATTAGTCAAGACAAGGAAATAAAGGGAATCCAAATGGGAGCAGAGGAGGTCAAACTTTCCCTCTTTGCTGATGACATGATCTTATACTTAGAGAACCCCAAAGACTCAACCACAAGACTCCTAGAAGTCATCAAAAAATACAGTAATGTTTCAGGGTGTAAAATCAATGTCCACAAGTCAGTAGCCTTTGTGTACACCAATAAGAGTCAAGATGAGAAGCTAATTAAGGACACAACTCCCTTCACCATAGTTTCAAAGAAAATGAAATACGTAGGAGTATACCTAACGAAGGAGGTGAAGGACCTCTATAAAGAAAACTATGAACTCCTCAGAAAGGAAATAGCAGAGGATATTAACAAATGGAAGAACATACCATGCTCATGGATGGGAAGAATCAACATTGTTAAAATGTCTATACTTCCCAAAGCAATCTACCTATTCAATGCCATTCCTATCAAAATACCAACATCGTACTTCCAAGATTTGGAAAAAATGATTCTGCATTTTGTATGGAACCAGAAAAAACCCTGTATAGCTAAGGCAGTTCTCTACAACAAAACTGAAGCTGGGGGCATCAGCATACCAGATTTTAGTCTGTACTACAAAGCCATATTTGTCAAGACATCATGGTACTGGCACAAAAACACAGACATAGACACTTGGAATCGAATTGAAAACCAAGAAATGAAACTAACATTTTACAACCACCTAATCTTTGATAAACAAAACAAGAACATACATTGGGGGAAAGACTCCCTATTCAATAAATGGTGTTGCGAGAACTAGATGTCTACATGTAAAACACTGAAACTGGACCCACACCATTCCCCACTCACAAAAATTGAGTCAAGATGGATAAAGGACTTAACTTTAAGGCATGAAACAATAAAAATCCTCAAAGAAAGCATGGGAAAAACACTGGAAGATGTTGGCCTGGGGAAAGACTTCATGAAGAAGACTGCCATGGCAATTGCAACAACAACAAAAATAAACAAATGGGACTTCATTAAACTGAAAAGCTTCTGTACAGCTAAGGAGACAATAACCAATAACCAAAGCAAAGAGACAACCTACTCAATTGGAAAGGATATTTGCATATTTTCAATCAGACAAAAGCTTGATAACTAGGATCTATAGAGAACTCAAATTAATCCACATGAAAAAAAGCCAACAATCCCTTATATCAATGGGCAAGAGACATGAATAGAACTTTCTCTAAAGACCACAGATGAATGGCTAACAAACACATGAAAAAATGTTCATCATCTCTATATATTAGAGAAATGCAAATCAAAACAACCCTGAGATATCATCTAACCCCAGTGAGAATGGCCCACATCACAAAATCTCAAAACTGCAGATGCTGGCGTGGATGTGGAGAGAAGGGAACACTTTGACACTGCTGGTGGGACTGCAAACTAGTACAACCTTTCTGGAAGGAAGTATGGAGAAACCTCAAAGCACTCAAGCTAGACCTCCCATTTGATCCTGCAATCCCATTACTGGGTATCTACCCAGAAGGAAAGAAATCCTTTTATCATAAGGACACTTTTACTAGACTGTTTATTGCAGCTCAATTTATAATCGCCAAAATGTGGAAACAGCCTAAATGCCCACCAACCCAGGAATGGATTAACAAGCTGTGGTATATGTATACCATGGAATACTATTCAGCCATTAAAAAAAATGGAGACTTTACATCCTTCATATTAAGCTGGATGGACGTGGAAGACATTATTCTTAATAAAGCATCACAAGAATGGAGAAGCATGAATCCTATGTACTCAATTTTGATATGAGGACAATTAATGACAATTAAGGTTATGGGGGGGGAAACAGAAAGAAGGAAGGAGCGAGGGGGTGGGGCCTTGATTTGTGTCACAGTTTATGGGGGCAAGACATGATTGCAAGAGGGACTTTACCTAACAATTGCAATCAGTGTAACCTGGCTTATTGTACCCTCAATGAATCCCCAACAATAAAAAAAAAAAAGAAACATAAATAACAAATGTTCTTAAAAGAAAAAAAAAGAAAAGAAAAACAATCATGAGGTGAAATCAACAGAAAAACTCTGGCAATATGAATAATCAGAGTAGATCAACTCCCCCAAGGATCAATAGGGCAGACACAGCACAAGATTCCATGCACAAACAATTAGCTGAGATGTCAGAAATCAAATTCAGAATCTGGATAGCAAATAAGATTGAATTAGAACTCCAAGCAGTAACCCAAAAGATATCTCAAGAATTCAGCAAATTCAAAGACCAATTGACCAAAGATTTTGACACATTGAGACAAGAAGTTGCATCCCTCAAAGATCTGAGAAACACAGTAGAATCCCTCAGTAACGGAATGGAGCAAGTAGAAGAAAGGATTTCTGACATTGAAGACAAAGTTTTTGAATGCTCCCAAACTCTCAAAGAGGATGAGAAATGGAGGGCAAAAACAGATCACTCTCTCGGAGAGCTCTGGGATAATTCGAAGAAAAGCAATATTCATCTTATAGGGATCCCCGAAAGCGACGAACTGGCTTCACAAGGCACAGAGTCTCTTCTCCATGAAATTATGAAGGAGAACTTTCCAGACATGCCAAGAGATTCCAAAATTCAGATAGCAGGCAGTTTCAGAACTCCAGCATGACTCAACCCGAATAAGACATCCCCCAGACACATCATAATCAATTTCACTAAAGTTAATATGAAGGAGAAAATTCTGAAAGCTGCCAGACGAAAGAAAACCATTACCTACAAGGGGAAGAATATTAGAATAACTGCAGATCTCTCTGCTGAAACCTTTCAAGCTAGAAGAGGATGGTCATCAACTTTTAATCTCCTAAAACAAAATAACTTTCAACCCAGGATCCTATACCCAGCTAAACTGAGTTTGATTTATGATGGAGAAATTAAATACTTCAATAACATTCACATGTTGAAGAAATTTGCGATAACTAAACCAGCTCTCCAGGATATTCTCAGACCTATCCTCCATAAAGACCAGTGTAATTCTCCACCACAAAAGTAAACTCACCCAGAAAATTTGAATCAAATTTCAACTTCCACAGTCCCAAAAGGATTAAAAATGTCCACCGGACTCTCGAAAGGCTTATCAATACTCTCAATTAATGTGAATGGTTTAAACTGCCCTCTGAACAGGCACAGGTTGGCTGACTGGATACAAAAACCCAAGCCAGATATCTGCTGCATACAAGAATCGCATCTTACATTAAAAGACAAATATGGACTCAAGGTGAAGGGATGGTCATCTATATTCCTGGCAAATGGAAAGCAGAAAAAAGCAGGCATTGCAATCCTGTTCACAGATGCAATAGGCTTTAAACCAACCAACCAAAATAAGTAAGGATAAGAATGGACACTTCATATTTGTTAAAGGTAATACTCAATATGATGAGATCTCTATTATTAATATTTATGCACCCAACCACAACGCACCTCAATTTATAAGAGAAACTTTAACAGACATGAGCAACTCAATTTCCTCCACTTCCATAGTAGTTAGAGATTTTAACACCCCTTTAGCAGTCCTGGATAGAGCCTCCAAAAAGAAGCTAAGCAAAGAAATTTTAGATTTAAACTCAACCATTCAACATCTGGACTTAGCAGACATCTACAGAACATTTCATTCCAACAAAACTGAATACACATTCTTCTCATGAGCCCACAGAATATACTCCAAAATTGACCACGTCCTAGGCCACAAATCTAACCTCAGCAAATTTAAAAAAATAGAAATTATTCCTTGCTTCTTCTCAGACGATTATGGAATAAAAGTTGAACTCAATAACAACAGGAACCTGCATGCCCATACAAGAACATGGAAGCTAAACAACCTTATGCTGAAGGATAGATGGGTTATAGATGAGATCACCAAATTTTTGGAACTAAACAACAATCAAGACACAAATTACCAGAACCTCTGGGATACTGCAAAGGCAGTCCTAAGAGGGAAATTTATAACACTGCAAGCCTTCTTCAAGAAAATGGAAAGAGAGGAAGTTAGTAACTTAATGGGACATCTCAAGCAACTGGAGAAGGAAGAACACTCCAACCCCAAACCCAGTAGAAGAAAAGAAATAACCAATTTCAGAGCAGAGCTAAATGAAATTGAAAACAAAAGAATTATACAACAGATCAATAAATCCAAAAGTTGTTTTTTTTAAAAAATCAATAAAATAGATAACCTTTGGCCAACCTAACCAGGAAAACTAGAGAAAAATCTCTAATTTCATCAATCAGAAATGGTAACGATGAAATAGCAACAGCCCCTCAGAAATTCAAAAAATCCTTAACGAATACTACAAGAAACTCTACTCAGAAATATGAAAATCTGAAAGAAATAGACCAATACCTTATACACCACCTACCAAGACTTAGCCAGAACAACGTGGAACTGTTGAACAGGCCTATATCAAGTTCTGAAACAGCATCAACTATACAAAATCTCCCTAAAAAGAAAAGCCCAGGACCAGATGGCTTTACGTCAGAATTCTACCAAACCTTTAAAGAAGAATTAGTACCTATACTACTAAACCTCTTCCAAAATATAGAAAAAGAAGGAATATTACCCAACACATTCTACGAAGCAAACATCACCTTGATCCCCAAACCAGGGAAAGACCCAACAAGAAAAGAAAATTATAGACCAATATCACTAATGAATATTGATGCTAAAATACTCAATAAGATCCTAACAAACAGAATCCAACAACACATCAAAAAAATTATACACCATGACCAAGTGGGATTTATCCCAGCCTCTCAAGGCTGGTTCAAAATACGTAAATCTATAAATGTACTTCAACACATAAACAAACTAAAAATAAGGACCATATGATTCTTTCAATTGATGCAGAAAAAGCTTTTGATAATATCCAGCATCCCTACATGATCAGAACACTTAAGAAAATTGGTATAGAAGGGACATTTCTTAAACTAATAGAGGCCATCTACAGCAAACCCACAGCCAATATCATATTGAATGGAGTTAAATTGAAATCATTTCCACTTAGATCTGGAACCAGACAAGGCTGCCCATTATCTCCACTCTTCTTTAACATTGTAATGGAAGTTTTAGCCATTGCAATTAGGGAAGAAAAGGCGATCAAGGGTATCCACATAGGGTCAGAAGAGAATAAACTTTCACTCTTCACAGATGATATGATCATATATCTGGAAAACACCAGGGATTCTACTACAAAACTTTTAGAAGTGATCAAGGAATACAGCAATGTCTCAGGCTACAAAATCAACACCCATAAATCTGTAGCCTTTATATATACCAACAATAACCAAGCCGAACAAACAGTCAGGGAGGGACTCTATTCCTTTCACAGTAGTGCCAAAGAAGATGAAATATTTGGGAGTATACCTAACAAAGGATGTGAAAGATCTCTACAAAGAGAACTATGAAACCTTAAGAAAAGAAATAGCTGAAGATGTTAACAGATGGAAAAACATACCATGCTCATGGCTGGGAAGAATCAACATTGTTAAAATGTCCATACTACCCAAAGCAATATATAATTTTAATGCAATTCCTATTAAAGCTCCATTGTCATATTTTAAAGATCTTGAAAAAATGACACTTTCTTTTATATGGAATCAGAAAAACCCTCGACTAGCCAAAACATTACTAAGCAATAAAAACAAAGCAGGAGGAATCATGCTACCAGACCTGAGACTGTACTATAAATCGATAGTGATCAAAACAGCATGGTACTGGCACAAAAGCAGAGAAGTAGATGTCTGGAAGAGAATAGAGAATCAAGAGATGGATCCAGCTACTTACCGTTATTTGATCTTTGACAAGCCAATTAAAAACATTCAGTGGGGAAAAGATTCCCTATTTAACAAATGGTGCTGGGTAAACTGGCTGGCACCCTGTAGAAGACTGAAACTGGACCCACACCTTTCACCATTAACTAAGATAGACTCTCACTGGATAAAAGATTTAAACTTAAGACATGAAACTATAAAAATACTTGAAGAAGGTGCAGGGAAAACTCTTGAAGGAATTGGCCTGGGTGAATACTTTATGAGGAGGACTCCCCAGGCAATTGAAGCAGTGTCAAAATACACTACTGGGAGTTGATCAAACTAAAAAGCTTCTGCACAGCCAAGAACATAGTGAGTAAAGCAAGCAGACAGCCCTCAGAATGGGAGAAAATATTTGCAGGTTATACCTCTGATAAAGGTCTAATAACCAGAATCCACAGAGAACTCAAACGTATTAGCAAGAAAAGAACACGTGATCCCATCTCAGGGTGGGAAAGGGACATGAAGAGAAACCTCTCTAAAGAAGACAGACACACAATCTACAAACACATGAAAAAAAGCTCATCATCCTTAATCATCAGAGAAATGCAAATCAAAACTACTCTGAGATATCACCTAACCCCAGTAAGAGTAGCCCACATAACAAAATCGCAAAACCAGAAATGTTGGCGTGGATGTGGAGGAAAGGGCACACTTCTACACTGCTGGTGGGAATGCCCACTAATACGTTCCTTCTGGAAGGATGTTTGGAGAATACTTAGAGACCTAAAAATAGACCTGCCATTTGATCCTATAATTCCTTTACTGGTTTATACCCAGAAGACCAAAAGTCACAATATAACAAAGACATCTGTACCAGTATGTTTATTGCAGCCCAGTTTATAATCGCTAAGTCATGGAAGAAGCCCAAGTGTCCATCGACCCACAAATGGACTAGCAAATTGTGGTACATGTATACCATGCAATATTATGCAGCTTTAAAGAAAGATGGAGACTTAACCTCTTTCATGTTTACATGGATGGAGCTGGAACATATTCTTCTTAGCAAAGTATCTCAGGAATAGAAGAAAAAGTATCCTATGTACTCAGCTCTGCTATGAAGCTAAATTATAGCTTTCACGTGAAGGCTATAACCCAACTATAGCACAAGACTATGGGGAAAGGGCCAAGGAAGGGGAAGGGAGGTGGGAAGTTTTGGTGGAGGGAGGGTAATGGGTGGGGCCACATCTACGGTGCATCTTAGAATGGGTACAGGCAAAACTTACTAAATGCAGAATACAAATGCCTACATACAGTAACTAAGAAAATGCCATGAAGGCTATGCTGAACAGTTTGATGAGAATATTTCAGATTGTATATGAAACCCGCACATTGTACCCCTTGATTTCATTAATGTACACAGCTAGGATTTAACAATTAAAAAAAAATTAAATAAAAAAAAGAAAAGAAAAAATTTAATATCCAAGTAGCAAGAGTAACCAGAAACTCCAGCTCCAAATGCAGACCCCATAGGGCTGGGGGTGCCAGCCGGATAAATAAGGTACACCTTTTCATACTGCAAAAGCAAGACAGATGGCCCTGCGTCCCCTGAATGAAGTGTGCATCTTTGTGAGAGCTTTGTTAGGTCAAGACTGTGCTTACTGGCCCAGCAAAATGAGGGAGAGGACTTGCCTTCAGTGTGATGCCTCAGATAGAAAAAAGCCAATCTCTTATAAGAAGTTGAAAGCTCAGCCCAATATGTTATTATAGGTGCATATTTACAGAGTGTATGCAAGAAATAAAAAAGGCAAAAATCTGCTACCTGAGGAATGAACATAGAAACGGATTCAGCATCCATGAATTAGGAACCACAGCCCGAAGTGGGGTGGGTATGGTGGGCAGAGGGCTTCAGCAGTGGGGTCTGTGTGCTCTGATACACATTAGGAAGGTCCCTGTGAGACCCCTGTGAGGGGGATGGAAGAAGGAAGGATGGAGAGAGCTGTCAGAAGGCCAATATAGTGTCCCGGGTGAGTGCAGGCAACAGCCCAGGCTGGACACTGATGGACAAGCCAAGAGTCCTGCTCTTGGGCTCCCTCATTTCTTGAGTACTCTTCACTTGGACATTCGATCTTTTCACTCCCTCTTTTTTTAGTATCCTTGGGTACAGGCAGAAAGTGCTTTCCTTTCTGGAATCATGGACAGGAAGCCCATACATCTCATGCCTACTAAAGCCCTCCTGCTCCATGCCAGGGCCACAGCTGAGCCCTGAGGCCCCAGTGCTCCACTGTCCCACTGTCTGGGGGAGGTCCCCTCTGGCCATCTAGAGTTTTCTTTTGACATGCCCTGTGCTTTCTCCCTCCTGATGTAGTCTCCTGCCTCTGTACTCTCCCCAAAATCCAGTATTCTGCCATTTGGGAAAGAAACATGACTTTCCCTGACCAACCTGTTATTCTCCAGTTACCAGTTACCACCACCCTCTTCAGTAAATCTTCCCACGTCTTTGAATCAGGTAAGACAGGCTCATCCCTAAACTCTGTTTCCCCTATGCTCTTTCAGCTGCCAGTTCTCCACCCCGTAAGCTCAGGATCCAAAGGTCTTGTGTGTCTCAATCACTTCTCATGGCTGCTCCTGGAAAGTGACTCCATTTTCTTGCTACAGCATCTCTTTTGTATTATTTTATTTTATTTCAGAGACAGGGTTACACTCTGTGCAGTGGCCCAATCATAGTTCACTGTAACCTTGGACTTCTGACCCCAAGAGACACTCCTGCCTGGGCCTCCCATAGTGCTGTGATTACAGGTGAGTTCCTATTACAACATCTCTTTTCATGCTACTAGGCTTTGCCACCCTGTGACTTGTTGACTTCCCGGCCATACCCATTCCATCCTCCTTGGCTAGAGCTTTCCTGCTGGGCGATGTCAACATCCTCATGGAGTTCTTACTCAGTATTTCTGGATCTGCTCTGAGACCTTGTCATCCTCAGGCCACTAAAAGCCATCACGTGCCTGACCACAACTTGCTACAGCTCTGCGAACTTGGGCCTCCACTCACCAACCACAATTCCTTTCCTTCGTGGTTTGCTGGCTCTGTGACCCCCAATTTCCACTTCTGGCTCTCTTTTGGAATCTTCCTCTCCATCAGCCTCCTAGCATCCGTGCGCGTGCGCGCGCGCTTGTGTGTGTGTGTGTGTGTGTGAGAGAGAGAGAGAGAGATTGTTTTAAGAAGAAAGGAATTATTTTATTGACATAACTGTATCTTGTATATTGCAATACACAGTTGACCTTTGAATAACATAGGTTTGAACTGGGCTTGTCCACTAATGCTCAGAGTTCCTTCCATCTCTCCCATCCCAGAACCACCAAAACCAACAACCCTTCTTTTTCCTCCTCCTCCTCAGACTACTCAGTGTGAATACAAGGAGGATGAAGACTGTTATCATGACCCACTTCCACTTAATGAATAGTAAATATATTTTCCTTTCCTTTCTTCACAACAGTTTCTTTTCCCTAGCTTGCTTTATGTAACATACAAAATATACTAATAGACCATCTCTCTTACTGGTTAACAGCAGGCTATTAGCAGTTAAGTTCTGGGCATGTCAAAAGTTACACATCTATTTTCTACTGTACTGGGGTCAGGGCCGCTAACACCTGTTTTGTTCAAGGGTCAACTCTGGTAGAAAATAACAAATTTCTGGCATAAAATAATATTTTACTAGTACTGGATATTAAATAAATTTGGATAAATTCTGATGTCATGTACATACTTCCATTTGGGAGTATATTACTTTAATAAACAAAAAAGAATAACACAGCCATTTCCATTTTTATAAAGAAAGAAAAGAGAGAATGGTATTATGTTTATGATTTATTTTCTTCTTAGAAACCCCTAGGAATCAATAAGTTCCAAAGAAAGGCTACCTTTCTTTTTAGCTTTCATATAGAAAGATGCCAACAACGCAGTCAAATTACATTTTAGGTAAATATGATTAAGTAATTACAATGCTGCCAATAATTGAAGTTCTGTGTGCCAGACCCTGACAGTCACTTTGTATGTATGCTTTATATGCATATATGTGTTACAAATATATGGTACTTATATACTATATATCATACATAATATTTAATTTAAGCATGCATAAGTTTTCTGCAGCTGCTGTAACACATTGTCATAAACTTGGTGTCTTAATATTATAGAAATTTATTCTATCACAGTTCTGGACACTCAGAAGCCAAACTCAGTGTCACTGAACTGAGATCATGGTGTCTGCAGGGCCATCATCCTCCCTACAGAGGCTGTAAGGAGAATCCTCTTCAAGCATCTGATGGCTGCCTTGGCTTGGAGCCACTGCAATCCCTGCTCCGTATTCACGTCTCCTCTCTTCTCTGCTGCGTTTCCCTCTTCAATGATACATGTGATGGCATTCAGGGTCCATCCAGATAAGCCAAGGTCACCTCTCCATCTTAAAATTATTAGTCACCTCTGCAAAGTCTTTTTTTTTAAAATTTTTTGCCATTTTAAGGTAAAATTCAAAAATTCCAGGGATTATGACATGGGGTCTCTTTTTGGGGGTGACATTATTCATCCCATTGCACTCTATGATGTGAGGTGTTTCAGGTAAGGAAAGTAGGTTGCACCCACATTAGGTAATGTGTCCACAGTCACCCAAGATATATTTACCACTATGTGATTCTAAACCCTCAGTTCCTTTTTCTACCCACAAAAACCTCAAAATGCAGAGGAAAAATAAAATAATGGAATATATGTCATCGTTGGTTTTATTTGCTAAGTCATGATGTATATTGCAAATATTTTAATTGCCTTCAAAAAAGAAATAGAGCTTCTCATGGGAGGCTTGTTCAGAAACATACATCAGGTGGCTGGGTCCTCCTGTCAAACCAGTGGCCACTCTCATGAGTTATGGTAAATATGAGTTATCAAGGAAAATATTCAATTGCAGGAAATACTTATATAATAAAATTTCCCTTTATATTTAATAAACATATGGAATCAATTTCATTTAGACTTAAAATGGAGAGAGAAAGAATTTTATCTTTCCTGATAGGAAGGCTTTTCAGTATATATTACCATTAATAAAATAAAGTGAACTTTTTCTCTCTTAAAAATTAGAAGGCAGAGGAATGATCTCTGTGGGTAACATATGCCTCCCCTCAGCTAACGTGCCTCTACGTAGCTGTTAATGAATTCCAGCCAAGGGAGACACAAAAGGCTTGGTTGATAATATACATGCACAATTGTGCGCAGACAGTGATGCTGCTGATGATAAAGATATAATTTATGGCACACTCAGACATATCATTTGTCAAAGGGTTTTAGGACTATACATATTCCCACACAAGTAGACTTATACAACTATAAAATTTCCAGCTTTCTTGGTGAAGAGAGGTGAGAAAAATGGAAACTATCCAAAATGCCTTTACAAATCATGAACTTTCTTTTACCTACTTTTTCTTCTTGAACTTCTTGAGGCTTTATATGTGATCATGTGGTAGATGTGCTGGAACTTCTTGGGGTCTTCACTTTTCAATCACCTGCCCTCCTCAGAGAGCTGTGTCTCTTTGCTCCTGCTTAAGTGTAGCTCAGGTTGTCCATAATGCAAGACCCTGGCAGACACCACCAGAGAACTTGGCTTCAGAAGGTGACATAGTTTTATAATAAAATCAATTTTTGTTGAAAGAGCCCTTTGACTAGTGCTCATATATCTTGCCTATATGCTGATATCTAAGCAAGGCATTTTTGCTCAGGTCCTTATCAAACCCTCTGGGCTTTATTCTCTAGGGTAAAAGAGGCTGCCAGCACCAGTCTCCACCTGCACCTCTTTGAGTAACCAACTTTGTCTTTTTCTTCCTGATTAACAGCTCTTCTAAAGGCTTGTGTTCAGTATTTTAATACACATACTTGTTGATACTAACAATTTTCTCTGTAAGTGGAATTCTAATGTGGTGAAGCATCTGAATCTAAATGATCTGGTTTCCAGTTAGAATTTTCCTAATGACAAATGATGTTGAGTATTTTTTCTTTTACTTATTTCTCTTTTCTGTATATCACCTTTGGTGAAGTGTCTACTCAGGTATTTTGCTCACTTTTACTTCAGTGGTATGTTGCCTTAATGATGAGTTTAGATTTAGTATATTTTCTTCATGTATGTAGTTTGCCATAGTGTTGTGTTTTAGTGTTTCTTAGAGCAAAATTTTAAAGTTTCATAACTTCCAACACATTATTATATTGTCTTTAGTGGATGATGGTTTTTTTTTTAATTTTTATAGTCCAGTAATTCATTTTAAATTTGAGTGATTTTAAATTTCACAAAACAAAACAGAAGAACAGCAATTTTTTGTTTGAATTTCTCTCTTTTGTACACTCAGTGGTCTAAAACACCACAATATCCAACTAGCTTAATATGTATTGTCTAAATGCATTTAAATATCTTTTATTCAAAGAAAAGCTAAAGCAAAAATATGTGTCTATGGCCATGCAAGACTGTCAATGGATGAAGGTTTCAGTGTTATCTAAGAGCTCTTCACTTAATCAAAAGTCATGAATATTTTTGTTTATGCTTTCTTCTAAAAGTTTTATAGTTTTACACTTAACATTTAGATCTGTGATGCATTTTCAATTAATTTTTGTATAAGGTGTATGAGTTTGGGGTAGAGGTTTATTTTCTTGTATTTCCACCACCATTTGTTGAAAAGACTGTCCTTTCTACATTGATTGCCTTGAAGCTTTTGTCAAAAATCAATTGTCTGTGTTTGCAAGGGTCTATTTCTAGATTTTTATTATATCCCATTTATCATCGTGTCTCTCTTTCTGCTAATACTACATACAGTCTTGGTTAGTGTAGACTTTTAATATAATTTGAAGTTGGATAATGTGATTTCTCCAACTTTAGTTTCCTTTTCAATATTATTTATTTAGTTAATCTAGCTCTTTTTCCTTTACCCTTCCAAACAAATTTTAAAATAAGCTTGTCTACCAGTTGAGAATTGCATGAAATCTGAAGATATCATTAAATAGAAAAAAAGATAGAAACAAATCAATAAAAAGTATCCAGTCAAGCAAAAGAGAGAAAAAAGATTGAAAAAAGAAAACAAGGACCTGTGGGGCAGTAATAAAAGATTGTTCATGTCATTGTAGCCCTAAATGGAAAAGAGAAAAAAGTTTGGTGTGGGGGAAAAAAGAACTTGAATCAATAGCCAAAAAATATCCCAAGTTTGGCAATAGACATAAATCTAGAGATTAAAGAAGCTCTGTGGACCCCAAACAGGATTAATTGAAGAAATGTATATTTTGGGGGTATCCCAATCAAATTTCTGAAAACCAAAAACAAAGAAAAAGTCTTGAAAGAAACCAGAGTAAAATGGCATAAAACTGCAAGATGAACAATGATTCCAGGGAGTATACATTTATCTTCAGAAACTATGGATCAGGAAGGCAGTGGAACATTTTTAAAGTACTGAAAGAAACAAACTTTCATCATCTGAGTGGTCTATATATGAAAAAATATTCCTTCAGGAGTGAAGACCAAACAAAGGTAAAGTTAAGAAACAATGAATTGCAGGAGATCTGATCTAAATGAATGGTTTAAATGATACCATTCCACCTGAAGAAAAGGGAGACTAGAGAGAAATTTCAAATAGTAAATAGCTGGATAAATATAATAGATTAATCTCCTGTTAAATTTAAAGTGTATTAAAAAATGATAACACTGTCTGATGGGTTATTTAATATATATAGATACAAGACAATTACAACATAAAAGGACCTACATTGTGGTAAATTATAACATATCACTGTAAAACTGGACAGAGTAAAAAGTTAAGTCATGATCATATGCACACATATTGAGAAAGAGAGAAAGAAATATGTGTGTGAGATAGAGTGAAAAACAAAATCAATAAGTTTAAATGGAATGATAATGCTTATAAAACAACCCCAAAGAAGACAGGGGAGGGTAATAGAGAAACAAAAACCAGGGCCTAAACAGAAAACAAATACTAATAGACCTAAATTCAAACATGTAAAGAATTATACTAAATGTAAATGATCTAAATATACTAATGGGAAGACAGAAATTGTCAAAATGTATTCTTAAAATTATCCTGTCATATACTATTTATAAGAAAGTCATTTCCAATATAATGATATAAGTAAGTTAACCATAAATTCATGGAAAAGATGTTCCATGGGAGCACTGATGAAAAGAAGATCTATATTACCGGACAGATTTCAGAGTGAATAAAGTTATCAGGGATAAAGAGATGTTCTATGATGATAACAGGGCCACCTCACCATAAAGACATAGCAACCCTGAATGTATGTGTACCTCTTGACAGGGCTTTAAAAATATGGTGTAAAACTTACATAAGAGAAAGGAGAAATAAAAGAAATGCACAATTATATTTGGAAATTTCAACACTCCTCTCTTAGTAATATATAGAACTGACATAGAAGAATTGAACAACTAGATTAAATGGCCTTTATAGATACTTCTAGCCACAATAGTAGAATACATATTCTTTTGAAAAGTATATGGAAGAGTCAACAAGATAAACCATACCCCATTTCATAAAACAAACATGAAAAATGGTTAAAATTATGCAAATAAATTAATAAAATAAAAATATAATCTTTGACTCATAATGAAAATATAGTAGAAATCACTAACAGGATAACAGGAAGGGCAAAGAAAAATTTTTCAAGTACTTGGAAATTAAACAACATGCTTCTAAATAATCTATGAGCCAAAAAGATAGGGAAATTATGAAAATTATTTGTATTAAACAAAAATGAAAAAAAACACACCCAAATTTGTGAGATACAGCTAAACAAATGCTTAGAGGAAAATTTATAACATTAAAATGCTAATTTATATTTGAAGAGAAATACCGTAAATATGCTATATAAGCTTCTACTCTACAAAGAAAAATTGAAGAAGAAAAGAAGGAAAGAAAGAATATGGTGACAGAAATAAAGGAAATAGAGCACAGCAAAACAATAGAGAGAATAGAAAAATCAAAACCTAGTTTTCTTAAAAGATAAATGAAATCAGTAAACTTTTACTAATAATAATAAAGACAAAAAGAGGGGGGAAAACAACTCATCAGTATCAGGAATGAAAGAAAGAATGGCGGACTGAAGCCAGCTTTCCACAGAGGCTCCCATCCTGAAGGAGAGTTAGGGGACGAAAATTTAGCAAGTAACCTGATGGATTCGAGCAACACCAAGCGAGAAAGTTGAAGAACACACATCAACCCCACTGAGGAGAGCTGCGACCACAAGGAAGCAAACAGAAGGTACAAAACCCATCACCAAGCGGATGGGAGTCCCCCCTCCTCCACCTGATCAGCTTAACGGCCCCACAAACAAAAGGGCAGAAATCAAAGGCCCTCCATTACACTTCATGGGAGAGACCTACTAAAAACTGGACCTACCTCCCTTACTAGGATGCCTAGGCATTCTCCTGCCAGGCATCAAACTGTATAAATCTGTAAATATCCTTTGCCGGCAATTCTGAGCTCCCAGCACTTCCCTCCACTCTCTCTAAGGTCTGAAAGCCTGTCCCCCAGGAGTTCAGATTCTTGGGTGACTCCTAAAGGGGAGAGGACAGTCCCTGAGCTGCGGCTGGTCAGTGCTGATTCTGGGGCACGGGAGAGAGGTGAGGACAATCAGCGGAGGGAGACCCTCACCAGGGCGGCATTTCCCCAAGGCAAGGTGCAGCAGCCCTCCTTGGGCAACAATACAACCAGGCATATAACTGAGTCGAACTCGCTACCAGCTGCTCTGAGATCCCTGCTGCTCTGAGCTCGTGGTGCTCCCCCCGCCCTCGTGGTGCTCCCCCCGCCCTCGCTCTGTGGCCTGGAGACTTGAGCGCCTGCCATGTGACCGGGCAGGGAGCAGGGTAGAGCTGAGTCTGTTTTTCGCTGCCCGGTGGTTTTGGGCTCCAGCTGCTCCCTCCACCCCGCCCCCACTCTGAAGCCTGAAGGTTTGTGCTGCGATGGTACAACCGGGCAAGAGACGGGGAGGAACTGAATTTGCTCACTGCCGACTGGGCTCCCTGCGGCTTGGAGCCCCTGCTGGCTCTGGGCTCCCGGTGCTACCCCCACCTTCGCTCTGTGCTCTGGAGACCTGAGTGCCTGCAGTGTGGCCGGGCAGGGAACTGGGTGGAGCTGAGTCTGTTCTCTGCACAGCGGTTCTGGGCTCCAGCCGCTTCGCCCACCCCGCCCCCACTATGAAGCCTGAAGACTTGAGCTGTGGCAGTACAACTGGGTGAGAGACTGGGAGGAACTGAATTTGCTCGCTGTCGACTGGGCTCCCTGTGGCTTGGAGCCCCTGCTGGCTCTGAGCTCCCAGTGCTCCCCCACACCCTCGCTCTGTGGTCTGGAGACCTGAGCGCATGCTGTGTGGCTGGGCAAGGAACTGGGTGGAGCTGAGTCTGTTCGCTGCCCAGTGGTTCTGGGCTCCTGCCGCTCCCCCCACGCTACCCTCACTCTGAAGCCTGGAGGCTTGGGCTGCGGCGGTGCGGTGGAGCCAACGATTGGGAGGAATTGAGTGAGCTTGCTGCCGGCGGCTCTGAACTCCCAGTGCCCCACCCCACCCTCACTCTGGAATCTGGAGGCCTGTGCCCCAGGAGTCCAGATTCTTGAGGGATTTGTCAGAGCGTAGACAGTGCCCGAACAGTGGCTGGTCGGTCCTGACTCTGGGACACAGGAATGAGGCTGGGGGAGACCCACATCAGAGCGGCAGTTCCCTGAGGCGGCTGAAGCCATAACCCCTGCCACCCTGGGCAAAAAGAGGAGGCCACCCCTAAGTATAGGATTTGCCTGAGGTGACTCACAGACCCCGGAAACATCCAGTGTAGGGCCAACTCAGAGAACTGAGACTTCAACCCAGAGTAAGTGCTTCACTGGGGTCAAACAGAAGCCAGCTGACAATAAGTCAGAACCACTCAGTCCCACCACACAGACAGGGCCCCAGTCTCTCAGGCTACAACACTGAACGGGCCCTCAACAAAACCCTAGGGGAAAAATCAAAGGGAGTAAAACAACCATGGGGCAGAATCAGCGGAAAATCTCCGGTAACATGAATAACCAGAATAGATCAACCCCCCCAAGGAAAGAAATGGTGTATGTAATTGAAGATCCCATTCATAAACAACTGGCAGACATGTCAGAAATTGAATTCAGAATTTGGATTGCATACAAGATTGATAAAATGGAATTAGGAATCCGAGGAGAAATTCAAAAGTTGTCTCAAGAATTTAATGAATTTAAAGACAGAACCACCAAAGACTTAGACACACTGACGCAAGAATTTGTAGCCCTTAAAGATATGAAAAATACAGTAGAATCCCTCAGCAACAGAATGGACCAAGCAGGAGAAAGGATTTCTGACATCGAAGATAAAGCCTTTGAACGCTCCCAAACTCTCAAAGAGGAAGACAAATGGAGAGCAAAAATGGGTCATTCTCTTAGAGAGCTCTGGGATAATTCGAAGAAGGCAAATATACGAATAATAGGAGTTCCTGAAACCGATGAAGTGGCCTCAATGGGCACAGAGGCCCTTCTGCATGAAATTATGAAAGAGAATTTTCCAGACATGCCTAGAGACTCTGAAATTCAGATAGCAGACAGTTTCAGAACTCCAGCACGATTCAACCCCAATAAGTCATCCCCCAGACATATCATAATTAGCTTCACTAAAGTCAACATGAAGGAGAAAATTCTCAAGGTTATCAGGTGAAAGAAAGCCATTACCTACAAAGGTAAGAACATTAGAATGACTGAAGATCTCTCTGCTGAAACTTTTCAAGCCAGAAAAGGGTGGTCATCGACTTTTAATCTCCTAAAGCAAAATAACTTTCAACCCCGGATATTGTACCCAGCTAAACTGAGTTTCATCTATGATGGAGAAATTAAATACTTTAACGACATTCATATGTTGAAGAAATTTGCCACAACCAAAACAGCTCTTCAGGATATTCTCAGATCTATCCTCCATATGACCAACCCAATCCTCTACTACAAACGTAAACTCACTCAGAAACTCCTGATCAAACTCCAACTTCTACAATGGCGAAAAGATTAAAATTGTCCACTGGACTTTTGAAAAACTCGATACCCAAAATTTCACCAAACTTATCAATAATCTCCGTTAATGTGAATGGCTTAAACTGTCCTCTAAAGAGACATAGGTTAGCTGACTGGATACAAAAACTCAGACCAGATATCTGTTGCTTACAAGAGTCACAATTTAAAAGACAAATACAGACTCAGGGTGAAAGGATGGTCATCCATATTTCAGGCAAATGGTAACCAGAAAAAAGCAGGTGTTGCAATTTTATTTGCAGACACAATAGGCTTTAAACCAACAAAAGTAAGGAAGGACAAGATTGGTCACTTCATATTTGTTAAGGGTAATACTCAATATGATGAGATTTCAATTATTAATATCTATGCACCCAATCAGAATGCACCTCAATTCATAACAGAAACTCTAACAGACATGAGCAACTTGATTTCCTCCAGCTCCATAATAGTCGGAGATTTTAACACTGCTTTGGCAGTGAGGGATTGATCCTCCAACAAAAAGCTGAGTAAAGAAATTTAAATTTAAATCTAACCATCCAGCATTTAGATCTAGCAGACATCTACAGAACATTTCATCCTAACAAAACTGAATACACATACTTCTCATCAGCCCACGGAACTTACTCCAAAATCGATCAAATCTTAGGTCACAAATCTAACCTCAGTAAATTTAAAGAAATAGAAGTTATTCCATGCATCTTCTCAGACCATCATGGAATAAAACTTGAGATAAGTAACAACAGGAATCTACATACTCATACAAAAACATGGAAGTTAAATAACCTCATGCTGAATGATAGCTGGGTCAGAGATGAGATCAAGAAGGAAATTGCCAAATTTTTGGAACAAAACGACAATGAAGACACAAACTATCAGAACCTCTGGGACACTGCAAAGGCAGTTCTAAGAGGGAAATTTACAGCGCTGCAAGCCTTCCTCAGGAGAACAGAAAGAGAGGAAGTTAGCAACTTAATGGGACATCTCAAGCAACTGGAAAAGGAAGAACACTCCAACCCCAAACCCAGTAGAAGAAAAGAAATAACCAAAATCAGAGCAGAATTAAATGAAATTGAAAACAAAAGAACAATACAACAGATCAATAAATCTAAAAGCTGGTTTTTTGAAAAGGTCAACAAAATAGATAAACCATTGGCCAACCTAATCAGGAAAAAAAGAGTAAAATCTCTAATCTCATCAATCAGAAATGACAAAGATGAAATAACAACAGACTCCTCAGAAATCCAAAAAATCCTTAATGAATATTACAAGAAACTTTACTCTCAGAAATATGAAAATCTAAAGGAAATGGACCGATACTTGGAAGCTTGTCACCTTCCAAGACTTAACCAGAATCAAGTGGAAATGTTGAACAGGCCCATTTCAAGTTCGTAAATAACATCAACCATACAAAACCTCCCCAAAAAGAAAAGTCCGGGACCAGATGGTTTCACATCAGAATTCTACCAAACCTTTAAAGAGGAATTAGTACCTATATTACTGAAACTGTTCCAAAATGTAGAAAAAGAAGGAAGACTCCCCAACACGTTCTATGAAGCAAACATCACCCTAATCCCCAAACCAGGAAAAGACCCAACAAGAAAAGAAAATTATAGACCAATATCACTAATGAATATAGACGCAAAAATATTCAACAGAATCCTAACAAACAGAATCCATCAACATATCAAACAAATCATACATCATGATCAAGTTGGCTTTATCCCAGGGTCTCAAGGCTGGTTCAATATACGTAAATCTATAAATGTAATTCAACACATAAACAAAGTAAAAAACAAAGATCATATGATTCTCTCAATCGATGTAGAAAAAGCTTTTGATAACATCCAACATCCCTTCATGATCAGAACACTTAAGAAAATCGGTATAGAAGGGACATTTCTTAAACTGATAGAGGCCATCTACATCAAACCGACAGCCAATATCATATTGAACGGAGTTAAATTGGAATCATTTCCACTTAGATCAGGAACCAGACACGGCTGCCCATTGTCTCCATTGCTTTTTAACATTGTAATGGAAGTTTTAGCCACTGCAATTAGGGAAGAAAAGGCGATCAAGGGCATCCACATAGGGTCAGAAGAGATCAAACTTTCGCTCTTCGCAGATGATATGATTGTATATCTGGAAAACACTAGGGACTCTACTACAAAACTCTTAGAAGTGATCAAGGAATACAGCAAAGTCTCAGGTTACAAAATCAACATTCATAAATCAACATATAGCCTTTATATATACCACCAACATAGCCTTTATATATACCAACAATAGTCAAGCTGAAAAAACAATTAAGGACTCTATCCCATTCACAGTAATGCCAAAGAAGATGAAATATTTGGGAGTTTATCTAACAAAGGATGTGAAAGATCAATATAAAGAGAACTATGAAACTCTAAGAAAAGAGATAGCCAAGAATGTTAGTAAATGGAAAAACATACCATGCTCATGGCTGGGAAGAATCAACATTGTTAAAATGTCCATACTACCCAAAGCAATATATAACTTCAACGCAATCCCTATTAAAGTTCCACTGTCATACTTTAAAGATCTTGAGAAAACAATACTTCGTTTTATATGGAATCAGAAAAAACCTCGAATAGCCAAGAAATTACTCAAAAATAAAAACAAAGCAGGAGGAATTACACTACCAGACCTCAGACTATACTACAAATCGATAGTGATCAAAACAGCATGGTATTGGCACAAAAACAGAGAAGTAGATGTCTGGAACAGAATAGAGAACCAAGAGATGAACCCAGCTACTTACCGTTACTTAATATTTGACAAGCCAATTAAAAACATCCAGTGGGGAAAAGATTCCCTATTTAACAAATGGTGTGGGGTGAACTGGCTGACAACCTGTAGAAAACTGAAACTGGATCCACACCTTTCACCACTAACCCAGATAGACTCTTACTGGATTAAAGACCTAAACTTAAGACATGAAACTATAAAAATACTAGAAGAGAGTGCAGGGAAAACCCTTGAAGAAATTGGGTTGGGTGAGTTTTTTATGAGAAGGACCCCCCCCCAGGCGATTGAAGCAACTTCAAAAATACAGTTTTGGGACTTGATCAAACTAAAAAGCTTCTGCACAGCCAAGAACACAGTAAGTAAAGCAAACAAACAGCCCACAGAATGGGAGAAGATATTTGCTGGTTATGTCTCTGACAAAGGTTTAATAACCAGAATCCACAGAGAACTCAAACGTATTAGCAAGAAAAGAACAAGGGATACCATCACAGGCTGGGCAAGAGACTTGAAAAGAAACTTCTCCGAAGAAGACAGGCGAGCGGCCTTCAGACATATGAAAAAATGCTCATCATCTTTAATCATAAGAGAAATGCAAATCAAAACTACTTTGGGATATCATCTAACTCCAGTGAGACTAGCCTATATCACAAAATCTCAAGACCAGAGATGTTGGCGTGGATGTGGAGAAAAGGGAACACTTTTGCACTGCTGGTGGGAATGCAAACTAATACATTCCTTTTGGAAAGATATATGGAGAACATTTAGAGATCTAAAAATAGATCTGCCATTCAATCCTGTAATTCCTCTGCTGGGCATATACCCAGAAGACCAAAAACCACATCATAACAAAGATATTTGTACCAGAATCTTTATTGCAGCCCTATTCATAATTGCTAAGTCATGGAAAAAACCCAAGTGCCCATCGATCCACGAATGGATTAACAAATTGTGGTATATGTACACCATGGAATACTATGCAGCCTTGAAGAAAGATGGAGACTTTACCTCTTTCATGTTTACATGGATGGAACTGGAACATACTCTTCTCGGTAAGTGTCTCAAGAATGGAAGAAAAAATATCCAATGTATTCACCCCTACTATGAAACTGACTTAGGACCTTCACATGAAAGCTATAACCAAGTTACAACCTAAGAACAGGGGGAAGGGGGAAAGCGTGGGGAGGGAGGGGGGAGGTGGGTAGAGGGAGGGGGATTGAAAGGATCACACCTGTGGTGCATCTTACAAGGGTACATGTGAGGCTTGGCAAATGTGGAATGTAAATGTCTTGGCAAAGTAACTAAGAAAATGCCAGGAGGGCTATGTCAACTAATGAGATGAAAATGTGTCAAATATTCTATGAACCAAGTGTATGGTGCCCCATGATCATATTGATGTACACAGCTATGATTTAATAAAAAAAAAAAAGAAAGAAAGAAAAGCTCCACAGCCCCCACCAACATTAAATAATAAGGGAGTATTATGAAAAATTTTACACATGAATTTTTGACGAGTTAGGTCCAATGGATCCATTCTTTGGAAACCACAAATAACCTAAACTCACTCAAAATGTAATAGGTAACTTGAATAGTCCTGTAACTTCTAGGGAAATTGAAATTATAGTTTAAAATTTTATGACAGGAAATTTCCAGGTCTAGGTGATTTCACTGGAAAATTTTATCAAACATTTTTAAAAGAAATAACATCAATTCTTTTAATGTCTCTTCCAAAATGTAGAGGAAGATAAAACAGTTTTCAACTCTATGAGATCATCATTAGTCTGATTCTAAAACCAGACAAAGGAAGGGAAAGAAAAAAAAGAAGGGAGGGAGGGAGGGAGATTCTTCATGAACATAGATGCAAAAATACCAAATTTAAAAAGGTATATCGTATCTAGCAATATGTAAAAGGAAGAGTATGCCACAACTCTACGGAGTTTATCTTGTAAATGTCAGGCTAGTTCAATATTCAAAAATGAGTGTAATCCACCAAACTGGTAGTCTTAATAAGGAAAATAGATGATCAACTGATACAGAAAACCATGTGACAACATCCAACACCCATTCATGATAGTGACTGTCAGCTTCCTTAATCTGATAAAGGACATCTTAAAAAATCTCTACACTAAGACTATAAGTAATGATGAAATGCTTAATGCTTACCCCAGAAGGTCTGGAGCAAGGCACTCCCATCTGGCATAACAAATGGGAAGCCTGGAAGCCTTTATGGGTCAAATGGCAGAGAGACATAAAGCAGGTAAAAATAACTAGCCAACAGAGGACGTTATTCTCAATGGAAGAAAAATAATGAAAATACATAGGCATTTGAATGTGCTCTGATTATTTTTTTTTCTTGAGGAAGAAAAATTTTACAGGGTATTTCATATTTAAGAGGGGATCAATAGAAAGTGGAAACAAGGGAGGCAAATCTTTTTCTGAGATTTTTGGCAATGTAATGCTATAAGTTTCCAATAAAGTAAAAGTCTAAAGAGCAAAAGAATTTAAAAGTAGCATAAATGAGAAAGTGAATAGAACTTCCTGTTTTATCTATTGTTTTAAGTTAGTACAAAGTGCAGAAGGAAAGGGTTAAGATTTCTTGTTAGGATTGGTGGGAAAGGTGTTCACATGTATGTAGGAAATTATATGTTTGTATCTTGTGCTAAACATTTAAAAATGCAATTCCATGGTAACGTAGTGTTATGCTTTGCTGCTGAAATAAACTTAAAAGCTCTATTTTTGATAGAAAAAACAATAATTGAGTACAAAATCATGCTTATCTGTGTTTCTCATTTAAATACTCTTAGGGGATGCTCAACTTTTGGCACGAAAGCTGTTGAGAACTTGGTTGAGATGAGTGTGTGACCTTGGGCAAGTTACCTAACCTCTTTGTATTTCTGTTTCCAAAGCCATAAAATGCAGAAAATAAAAAGATTCTGTATTTGAGGAAATACAGAGGCAACAATTGTAAGGTACCTAGGATGGAGCCTGACATTGAGTAAGGGTTGATGTTGGCTATCAGCCATCACCATTATCTGAACTAAAGACACAGTCCAAAGGGGAACAATGACAAGGCCAAAAATTGTACCGTGGAAGCCCATGCCCTTATCATGACAGTATATATCCCAGGGGCAATAGTTCTTGCTTCTAGAGCTGTGCCTGAGTACTCAATTGGAAGTGGAAACAGGGCGAAATTAGGATGAGAACACAGATTTTTAACTGGCTGCTATCTGAAGAAAGAAATTTTACCTGCACCATGCCCACCACCTTCCAATCTGCTACCGTTTTCCTAAGGTGGAATTCTGATCCAACAATTCAGATCCCAGGACACCTATGGGACATCGTTACTAGAACTGAGCGTCAGGATTTGTGGGCATTCATTTTCTCTGTCTTCTTCCAAGCATGGCCTTTCGTTTCCCTTTTGTGGATGCCATACTTCCCATGGCATCCTTGAGTAAATGGTTTGGGCCAACTATTCTCTAGGTGTGGGGGACAGGCACTATTATCTGTAACAGCAAGGTGTCCTTTAGGACATTGCTCTTTCTTTCCTGGGCACAAAGGTAGATGACTCTCTCACAATTAGGGATTGTCCTGTGGCTGAATTCTTGAGTGTGGCCATCTCAGCCTAAAAATTGCTCCATGATATCTCTTTCCTTCCATCCAGAGGCATCCTCCTCAAAGATGGAGGAGACATTCGATGGAATTCTAGATCCCCAAAATACAGTGAAGTTGGCCCTCTCCTCTACATGGTACCCAGATGGGAGAAATAAATCTTGACTGTGTTAGGCATAATGCTTTATTACAGAGTTACTCTAGGCTAGCTAAAATAAGCTTTTCTTCACTGTCTTTGTGGATGCTTTTTCTTTGGCACTGCAGAGTGTAGCTTTTACTTAACTAGAGTAGTAAGTTTTGATACCTGGTGTTGTGCTTTGGTGGCTACAGATGTGGCAGCTGGGCCTCGGTAAAGCCTTCTACATGGTTCAGTCCAGCCTCTGGGAGACCTACATGAGTATTTTGCTCCAGAGGCCTAGCTAAAAATAGTTACTTCTTTTTTTCCCGGAGCTACTGTTCCAAGCTCATTCTTTCCCCATAAGAGATGGCACCCCTGGGACAAAGCAAATTCCGTTATTTCAAGGACCTCTGGACTAGGTACCATCTTAATATGGGACCCCCCCCTTAGAACATTCTACTATTATTTTAACAACAAGTATATAAAGAAGTAGACAGCAGCAGTCAACTGATTAGACAAGTGTACCCCAAATAAAGAACCTTCGGTTAAGGAACTGAATACTGTCAGCTCATGAATCTTCTCACTGATACACTGGAAAGAAATTCTATGCCAGGCATTTAAGTAAGTACACTGAATTGCATAAGTTAGCTTCTTTTTCCTAGGAGTCAGGTGTGGATATTTGGAAAAACCAAGAAAACTACATCACAGAAAATAGAAAATTATTAAAATGTGTGTTAGTGATTATAAGGAGTTTTGAGAACCCTTAAAGTGATTGGTGAGTTTGTAAAAAGCATTGCCTTGGTTATCCAAGAAGAGCAGATAACAGTAGTTTGAATAGTTAAAAGGGGCACCAGTCCCTATGTGAAATTACTGGATGAGGAGAATTTTTTTTTATTTTTTTATTTTTTAGTGAGATAATAATATCTTTATTTTATTTTATTTATTTATTTTTTATTAAATCATAGCTGTGTACATCAATATGATCATAGGGCACCATACACTTGGTTCATAGAATATTTGACACATTTTCATCTCATTAGTTGACATAGCCCTCCTGGCATTTTCTTAGTTACTTTGCCAAGACATTTACATTCCACATTTGCCAAGCCTCACATGTACCCTTGTAAGATGCACCACAGGTGTGATCCTTTCAATCCCCCTCCCTCTACCCACCTCCCCCCTCCCTCCCCACGCTTTCCCCCTTCCCCCTGTTCTTAGGTTGTAACTTGGTTATAGCTTTCATGTGAAGGTCCTAAGTCAGTTTCATAGTAGGGGTGAATACATTGGATATTTTTTCTTCCATTCTTGAGACACTTACCGAGAAGAGTATGTTCCAGTTCCATCCATGTAAACATGAAAGAGGTAAAGTCTCCATCTTTCTTCAAGGCTGCATAGTATTCCATGGTGTACATATACCACAATTTGTTAATCCATTCGTGGATCGATGGGCACTTGGGTTTTTTCCATGACTTAGCAATTATGAATAGGGCTGCAATAAAGATTCTGGTACAAATATCTTTGTTATGATGTGGTTTTTGGTCTTCTGGGTATATGCCCAGCAGAGGAATTACAGGATTGAATGGCAGATCTATTTTTAGATCTCTAAGTGTTCCCCATATATCTTTCCAAAAGGAATGTATTAGTTTGCATTCCCACCAGCAGTGCAAAAGTGTTCCCTTTTCTCCACATCCACGCCAACATCTCTGGTCTTGAGATTCTACTGTCATACTTTAAAAATCTTAAAAAAACAATACTTTGTTTTATATGGAATCAGAAAAAACCTCGAATAGCCAAGAAATTACTCAAAAATAAAAACAAAGCAAGAGGAATTACGCTACCACACCTCAGATTATACTACAAATCAATAGTGATCAAAACAGCATGGTATTGGCACAAAAACAGAGAAGTAGATGTCTGGAACAGAATGGAGAACCAAGAGATGAACCCAGCTACTTACCGTTATTTAATCTTTGACAAGCCAGTTAAAAATATCCAGTGGGGAAAAGATTCCCTATTTAACAAATGGTGTGGGGTGAACTGGCTGACAACCTGTAGAAGACTGAAACTGGATCCACACCTTTCACCACTAACACAGATAGACTCTTACTGGATTAAAGACCTAAACTTAAGACATGAAACTATAAAAATACTAGAAGAGAGTGCAGGGAAAACCCTTGAAGAAATTGGGTTGGGTGAGTTTTTTATGAGAAGGACCCCCCCGGGCGATTGAAGCAACTTCAAAAATACACTTTTGGGACTTGGTCAAACTAAAAAGCTTCTGCACAGCCAAGAACACAGTAAGTAGGGCGGTGCCTGTGGCTCAAGGAGTAGGGCGCCGGTCCCATAGGCCAGAGGTGGCGGGTTCAAACCCAGCCCCGGCCAAAAAAAAAAAAAAAGATGAATTAAAAAAAAAAAAAAAGAACACAGTAAGTAAAGCAAGCAAACAGCCCACAGAATGGGAGAAGATATTTGCTGGTTATGTCTCTGACAAAGGTTTAATAACCAGAATCCACAGAGAACTCAAACGCATTAGCAAGAAAAGAACAAGGGATACCATCACAGGCTGGGCAAGAGACTTTAAAAGAAACTTCTCCAAAGAAGATAGACAAGCGGCCTTCAGACATATGAAAAAATGCTCATCATCTTTAATCGTAAGAGAAATGCAAATCAAAACTACTTTGAGATATCATCTAACTCCAGTGAGACTAACCTATATCACAAAATCTCAAGAGAATTTTTTTTAAATGCCCTCTGAAAGCAATGACCTCTTTATTCTTTCTTTGAGGTGCCTCAGGTAAAATGTGGAAATTAGCACTTCATAACTGTAAATTAATCATGGATTAGATTTATGGTCACTAAATTTATTGTAAGACTCAAATTCTTGTTCCAAGTTAAGGTTCCTCTTCACCTAAATGAAAGTCAAATTGAAACAATTACCTTGAGATACAGCTGGGAGTGAATAGGAGTTGGCTGTAAGACTATTGGTTGTGCAAACAGTGAAAATGTCTTCATCACATACCAGAGTCCAGATAACTGATTCAATTATGCTACAGAATCTGCCCACAGTGCCCAAAGCTTTTCCCTGACATTATCTCCAAGTAGCATTTCTGGTGATGGTGAAGTTAATGTTTATGGCGATGAAAGTAGCAGAATAAAAATGCTCTTCACGTGGGCAGTGCCTGTGGCTCAAAGGAGTAGGGTGCTGGCCCCATATACGTGAGGTGGTGGGTTCAAACCCAGCCTCCTCACCCCCAAAAAACCTGCAAATATACTCTTCACTGGGCCATTCAAGTTGCTATAGCACTGTCTTTCCCTAGAGGTAAGAATTTCTTAACCGTGTTCAGTCAATATACAGATTCCCAGGCTGCAATCCATGTCTACTCTATGAAAATTCCCATGGGATAAATTTGAGAGGTTTAAGGAACACTATGGCTGACTAAGGTGTTTGATTCGCACAATAATTTTATGAGGAAGGTCCTTTCGTGTAGATGAGAAGCCAGCGACATAGAGAAGTTAAGCTGATGCTGACGTCTTTGCATATGATTACTCTTAGAAACACTCACAGGAGGTCTAGGCCTGATGCTCAATCCCCAGAGGTCCTCACAGGCTTAGCTGGGGTGCTGTTCCTGTATAGGGCCTAGACCACTTCAATTTGGTTCCATGGCCAATTCTTCCTGGTTCTTGAAGGACTCACTCCTAAGTTTCTCCTTTGTTTTCCAACATCTCGAGTTTTTTTCTTCCCTTGAGCCACTAAACCAGTGTTTTTCCACCATTTTTAATCTCACACTTAAAACTACAGTTAAACTTCTGCAGCACACTTCAATTATGTTTATTTAAAAAAAGAGTTTAAAAAAAGATACATGTAATGTGCTTTGAGTTTCTTTCAAAAATAATTTAATTAATGTTCTTTAAAAATTTCCTTAGCATGCCTCAGATCCTCTCACGGCACATCAGTTGAAAATCACTGCACCTGACCAAGATTTTGAAAACTTTGCACTTTAGGAGAAGAGCTAAGTCCCATAACAGGTGCCGCTGCAGAGGTGCAAAGACCAGATGCACCATGAAACTTTGGGACAGAGGTTTAAGGCCTTCTGTGGAATACTGGAGAGGGTGAAGTGGCCCAATTCACTTGCACCCATTCTGGGATATTTGTAGGTCTTCAACCAGCAGAGGCGAGGTGAGATCAGCAAAAAGATATTTTGCTACTTTTCTCTTTTTGCAAATTGGATCTTTGTGCCTTAGACCAAGTAGGGGAAAATAAACCTCAGTTCCAGTGATGGTTCAGTGGTCTAAGTCATCTGTTTCAAAATAGGACAGCATTACACCCAGCTGGTAGTGATTTGCAAATCCTGACCCCTGAAGAAAGGGGTGAGAATTCACCAGAAAGTTCTTTTTTTTTTTTGTCCAAGGCGATATGGATGTTATGGGGCTTTTTGCTTTTATTTTTAATTTTGTTAGTAACCACAAGCCACCCTGTTCCGGTATTTTGAATGCAGCATTTATAAGTTAGGCATAGAAGAAGGGAACAGAATGTGCAATGTTTTCTAGTTCACCGTTCCATGTCCGTAAAAAAACACTTTTATTAAAGGAAAACTCTACATTCTTCAAGGTGGCAGCATTCAGAGTACTGTTCTCTCTGCAATTTGCAACGAGGGATTAAAATGAAGCACTTTAGACACATTTCTGCTACAACACAGGGTGAGGGGACAACTGTCCCCATCACTTCTCATATGAATAGGCAACCGTGTGCTGCCCATCACCTGTGAGCAGCTGAGTACTTCTAAGCCCCAGTACCTGTGAACGTGACCTTATTTGGAAATAGGGTCTTTGGAGATTTAACCAAGTTAAGATGAGGTTGTTAGCGTGGGCTGTAGTCCAATAAGAAGATGGCCACAGAGACACGAGGAGAACGCTGTGTGAAGATGGAGGCAGAGATTGGGGGATGTGTCTACCGTCCAAGGAACAGCATGGAATCTGGCCATCACCAGAAGCCGGGGAAAAGCATGGATCTGCTTCTCACTCCGAGAGAGTCAACCCTGCTGACACTCTGATTTCAAACTTCTGGCCTCCAGACTGAGAGAGAATAAATTGCTATTATTTTAAGCCACCCAGTTAGTGGTACTTCGGTTACGGCAGTTCTAGGAAATCAATGCACCACCTTCATGAAAAATGTTCCAAAAGAACTCTGTGTAATATTACACATAAAATTTAACAAAAAACACTTAATCTGACAATAGTTGTAAATATGAAAAATATTATCACATGAAAGATAGTAGGAGATGTTATAGAGAGAAGAGCTAGGCTACTTTGATGGAGAAAGTAAGATCTTTATCACAGAAAAGTGGCTCATCTTCAGAGGGGACACAGGAGATGGGCAAACTCCAGCCTGCAGGCCCGAATCAGCTGAAGGTCCGTATTGTACAGCCCCTGAGTGCAGAGGAGGTTTTACATGGTTCTTGAATGTGGGCCATCTCTCCTTTCCTCCCATCCAGAGGAGGTTCCGCAGCCTTAGGAGATGAAGAGGCCACTAGATGGAAAGATTTCTGGGTCCCCAAAAGACTATGTGGACTAGATCCCCCCCAAACCCCAGCTCACATGGCACTGTCACAGGAGAAATAAATTTTAATTGTATTTAGTCACTGAGATGTTCCTTGCATGTAGTGAAGAGTTCTGTGTTGGAGTAGTTACATTATTATAATCACAACTTAACAATAGGGGGAAGTGGGAAGGGGGGGGTGGGTAGAGGGAGGGGAATCGGTGGGATTACACCTGTGGTGCATATTACAGGGGTATTTGCGAAACTTGGTAAATGTAGAATGTAAATGTTTTGGCACAGTAACTGAGATAACGCCGGAAAGGCTATGTTAACCACTGTGATAAAAATGTGTCAAATGGTTTATGAAGTGAGTGTATGATGCCCCATAATCATATCATTGTATACAGTTATGATTTAATAAAAAAAAAGAAAAAAATATATAATCACATTGTAATAAACGCTCTCATTCTCTATCTCAGCCTAACCCCAGCTCTGACTCTAATAAACCAGAGGAATATGCTGGCCACAGGTGGCCAGCACAGCTTAAAATATTTACTATCGGGCCCTTTACAGAAAATGTTTGTAAAATTTTGGCTTACTTAGTACAGGGACCTAGAACATTTTTTTTTAATCATTATTATTATTTAGTGCAAAACAATTTTGTAACAAAAACAAAAAAAGAGAGAGAGAGAGAACAGGTAGAAAACCCACACTGCTCTTCTGGATGAAGAGGGGTCTACAGCCTTGAACTCTCCCACGCAACCACCTCAGCTGCCCCTGACCCATTGGAGTCCCACAGTTCCACTCAGTGATATTGGCCATGTCAATTGAATATGTACAGTGTTTCACAATAGTGCTGACCATGGTTCGTATACTCTTGAATTTAATCTTCAAAATAATCCTCTGAGAGTTGTGCTATTATTATCCCCATCTTCATACATGAGGGAATTGGAGATTAGGGAGATTAAATAAGCTGGTCCGCAGACAGTAAGTGGCAAAGGCGGGAATCACAGAGATGTTTCTCTGGCTCCCACACCCACAAGAATGCCACACTGCCCTGTTCCTCTATGCTCCCCTGTTCCTAAGGTCTCGGGAAGTGGGGGAATTTCTCTGAGGTTGCAGGTTTGTTGGTCAGTAACTGGGACTGGAGTCCAGATCTCTTGATTCCTGATGGGACATTCTTTTCACTGTCCCTTTCAGATTCATTTGTCCTGGACCTATGGGTTGAGAGGGACATTGATTGGGAGCGAAGAGGTAGGTAGGTAGGTAGAGGGGTCAAGATCTCCACATTCTCGTGTTCATCCGTTTGATGGGCTGGGGAATGAGATTTACTTAGTCCTGTTCACAGAGGCAGTACCTCCCTCAGCAAAAGCCCAAGCTGGCCTCACCTCTCAGAAGAGGCCTGGTGGAGGTCCTGTTCTCTAGCAACTGCCCGTCATGGTCAACCAGGCATTATTCCTCATGCCCACCCAGCCAGCCTTTCTTGGAATTTGCTGCTCATCCTTCCCCTCTGTGTCCTTCTTGTTTCCCGAATTGGAAGCATGGATTTCTCTTCTGATTCAGATTCTAGCTCCTCAAGAACTCGCCACTCCATGCCGGCACCTCAGAACTGCCTTGACTGAGGACAGCTGACTCCTTCCTACACCACCCTTCAGGAACATTCTACCCAGATTTTATGCAGAGGGTTGCATTTCCCAGACACTCAGCCCAGCCTCAGACTTGGGACCAGAATTCCTTTCTTTCCCTGTGAAATGCTAGATGCCATGTGCTCACCTCCTTTTCTGCATGGGATGCACTCTGTATGCCAACGACATCACCACCACCATCATGGTCACAGACACTGCTAAGCTAGTGGCTTTAAGGGACAGAAGTCTGTAGAAGTGGTAATAAGAATAATAATAGTATGATCAATTCACTGAGCACTTTATACACATATGAGGGAAACACTCTTATAATCCCCATTTTAAAGATGGGGGAAATGAGGCCTAGAAAGTGTCAGCAACTTATCTAAGGGCACAGAGCCAGGAAACATGGAGCCAGATTGTGAACTTCTGTGTAAGGAGAGCAGTCACCTTTGCTGGCTTCCTGCCGTATGCCAGGCCTTCTTCCTGCGGCTTGACACATGTGCTGGGAGATTCTGGGAAGATACTTGCTTCTATGTTCCCCTCATATTTCCCGAGTTTTCTCCCCATTAGGCTGCTAGGCCTTCTGTGAAGCTTCAGGGAAGGGAAAATCAGCAAAACAAAGATAATAGAAGAGTCATGTTTTTAGCTTTTGAGTCCAACATCCCAGGTTCTGGTTATAAACCAAAGATTGGGAGGATGAGAGGGAAAGCTGGGGAACTTCTTCTCCAGAGCAGACAAGACCCTTCAAATCTGAGAAGGAGGTGAGCCAGGGAAGCCTGGAAAACCGATATGATGGTGGATTCCCAGGAAGGGGCTGAGCGCTTACCACCTGTCTGGAGACCAGCTAGGGCAGTGGACAGCAGGGGCCCCACGTCCTCCTAAGGGCTTAGATGAGGACAAGCCAATTTGACTGAGATTCTATCTCCATGATGAAGCCAAATTAAGACTCAAAGTAGAAATTAAATAGAGTTATAGAAAAAAATCCCAAAAGTTGCCTTTCTTACACAGTCCAGTTTGGGGCCCATGTCTACCCCCATGTTCACCATCTCTATTCTGCACAATGACCCCGCGGAATCATTTTTTAAAATTATCCCTATATTGTAGCGTTTGATTACAGAGTGGAAAAATTGTTTGCCTGGCCCAGGGTGGGGGGAAGACAGCCAAAAAGTAGAAGGAAAAGTACATTAGAGAAAAGTGGAAAGCAAGCAATGTAGTAGAAAGGAAGCACGGGAGTGAGACGTAGGCAGGGTCTCTGAGGCACAGCCCCGGAGTCACAACATCCTCATAAAGAACATTACTCTTTATCCTCCAATCAGATGAGCACTTTGTGAGCATTTACTTACATTTTATTTGGTGGCACAGTCATTTCCTTGATCCCTTTTCCCGAAGTTCTAGCTTGGGACCAGACGTTGTGAAAATGTAGCCAGCCTCCACGAAGGAATTATTTCAACTGTGTCGTCGGTGCAAAAAAATCGCATGTGAATCAGAGTTCTATCATGGAAATTATGCTTTGGGACAAATATGTTATGAATGACTGCTCATAAAATCCTTGCCAGTATGTATGCTATCACAGCATTCAATTATTTTAACCTGCTGTGAACCCGCTTGTGATAAATCATGGGAAAACTAAAGAGAGCTATCTTTAGTCACTGCACTGTTTCACTCGCTCGAGTCATTCACGGCTCTAAAAATACAATTTATATCATTGGATTCCTGAAATTCTTTTGGTGCTTACATTCTGATTTAAGTGGCATTAAAGCTAGGGCGATTAAGCTGAGAAGTCCAAGGCTACTGATGTCCCCCTGGGTTTGAGCTGCCTATCAGATGGAGCACATTGTTTATCAGACTCCCAGCAAGAGCGCAATTAGAACGTGGCCTGTGGGTTGGAAAAAGGCTTGGGATTCTCAGCCTGAAAACAGACCTTTCAGTGACAGCGTGTGCAATACTTTCTGGTGGGATGAACCCAGAGGAGAGTGATTGTGCAATTTAACGTCTAACTTAGAACACTTGTGGAATGATGGGGGTGCCATTCAGATTCATATCAAGAAGCAGGTAGAAAAGTAGGATTGTTTTGTTCAAACGGGCAAAGTTCCTAATAACAGACTAAGAAGGGAGAATGAGGTTGAATCTCCTTCGTGGTTAAAGCCTACATCTTAACTTCCTTTCCGAATCATCTAGAGCAGCAGTTCTCAATCTGTGGGTCGCGACCCACAGTAACTGTATTAAAGGGTTGCGGCATCAGGAAGGTTGAGAACGACTGATCTAGTGAAAAAAAGGAACCTTTAGTTCCCTTTTCCTGTGGTCTAGACAGTCTCCTTTATATTTCTTGGGGATCCTGAGCTGCTAGTACAAGTTTCTGCCTGGGATTTGTGTACAAGCTAACAGAGGACTGAGTTAGGTTTGAATGTGTCACTTTATAGATAAAGGGTTAAAGGATTTGGGATCCAAGGTTACAGAGTTGCAGAAAGAGGGTAAGAAAAACACCTTGCTGGGAAATAGAATGGATGTGCTGTGGCTCAGGTATTGTGGACAGCAACTTCTTGAGAGTCAATTTCCTCTACCAGTAAATTTAGGGAGCTGGATTAGGTGCATGATTCTCAACCCAGGCAGCACACTAGAATCTCTCTCAATGTCCTCCTCGTCCACCCTAAGAGACATTGTTTAATTTGCCTGGGATGGGGCTCCCCAGGTGACACTGGTATGCAGCCCGGGCAGAGAGCTGTTAAACTGGAGAGTTCCTGAGGTCTCCACCAACTTTTATCACTTTCTCTTTTTTTTTTTTTTTGTGGTTTTGGCCGAGGCTGGGTTTGAACCCACCACCTCCAACATATGGGACTGGCGCCCTATCCCTTTGAGCCACAGACACCACCCTCCACCAACTTTTATCTAGAGGGCTCTGTGATGGTGTGAGTTTCCGGGAAACACAGAAATGGAAGGTGCAGGAGTGATTCATTACCTTTGGCATTGGCCTGTTACAATTGAAATTGTTCTGATACATTTCCTGTGATGCTTTATGGAAGTTCTCGACTCTCCTGCCTGTCCTGTGGATGAGGACAAAGCAGGAGAAAAGTACTTTCTCCAGGAAAGGAAATGAGGCCAGGTAGTCTCAAACAAGTTTCTGCCCAGTTGATGCCCTCAACATTATAATGCAAACAAATATATATATATAAAGGTCTTCCCAGGGCTCCGGTTTGCTGCCCCAGGTCAGCTTTTGAAGTGGCCATGAGTCTTTCTAGGTCAAACATTTATTCCACCATTGATATACTTCTCACATAATGCTTCAGATGCACAGTGACTTGAAAAACAATTAAGGATGTAAAAATAGTATTAATGAGAAAAACCCTCCTCACCAGCCATGCTCCAGGGATCTGTGGATTTGAGACCAGCTTTTTGAAGCTTGACGATTTGACTGGTATTTAATGCTTTCTTGTTTTTCCTGATTGGGACCACTAGGCACGTTATGTTCTTTCTCCCAGCTGGCAACTCAACAAAGGCCAGCAATAAAAACCTCCACTCCTGTAATAAACTATTGTACAATCTACTGCCGATGAACAAGGTCCCTGAAAATGTGCAACCTTTCTGCACGTTAAACACAAAACAAATGGAGGTTTGAAAATAACTTTCTTTCTCAGGGGAGGGGAAACTCAAGGAAGAGCAGAAGTCATGGGCAGAGGCCTAAGGGGTTAAACTTTCTGTTCCAGGTTGGCAGGGGCAGCCACATTGCTTCAATGATGCTATGGATGGTGGGGCAGCTGAGGAACCGGGGAGGAAGACTGTCAGGCTTCAGGAGACCGGTGTGCACTGTAATGGAGAGTCCACCCATCTGTCACTTGCTAGCTGGGTAAATGAGGCGACTGGCTTCTTCCTTGGTGTCTGGTTTTTAAATCTCACTTTAAGTTAAATCTCACTTTAAGTTTAAATCTCATTTTAAGTCTAAAATGGTGATTACTTTGAACCCTATTCCTCAAGCACACCAGAGAATGGAGTATTCAAAAATACAGGGTAGCCATAAAGTTCACATGCAATTTTAAATGGCACACTAGTTTCAATTACACACGAACTTCATGGCATAAAGACTCTTGTTTGTTGTGAATGTCGTTTTCAATTTGCTTCTGTATGTTGGTTGGATTCTATGTATGTTAGAAAAACAAATTATGTATATATATACATATAACATAATTATATATATAATATGTAATTCCTGAGACAAAAAAAAAAAATCTTTGGTTTATGACCAGAACCTGAGATCTGGAACTTCAAAGCTAAAAAATATGACTCTTCTGTTTTGTTTTGCTGGTTTCCCTTCCCTGAGGGCCTAGCTGCTTAATGGGTAGGAAACACTGGTAATATCAGGGGAAAATATCTTACAAGAATTTCTAACCACATGTGTAAAGCCCAGCAGACAGCAGGAAGCCAACACAGGGGAGTGTTATTGTGGAAGTGACTGAGGTTTGGTTGTTATGAATGTCACTTTTTAGATGGGTAAATGAGGCGACCAGCTAAATGAAACTGAAACTTTATCTCAGAGCGCTGAAACAACACCTTCCATTTTTGTCCTACCTCCTGGAAGTGCTAAAGATGCTCACCCTGTGGTAAGGGTGGGGTTTTCCTCAACATACAGAATCATGTGAAGTCTGCTAATGGGGTAAGATGCTACCAGACTTCGGGGAAGAGTGGACTTTCAACTGGCTTTATCAGTCAAGATACAGTGAGGAAAAAAGAAACCATGCTAGGAATTTCAAACAGGCAGGATTTAATACCGGAATTAATTCTTCAGGTGTTGGGAGCCGGAAAGTACAAAAGGAACATTGAAGAAGAGCTACCACTCCTGGACGGATGCCACAAAAGACAGAAGGGGCATACTGCTGAGGAACTGGTGCTCACCTCTCACAAGAAGGGGCATAACTACTGCCGATGGCCCCTCTAGAGACAATCGAAGTTTCTGGAAACACTGGAAAAGAATGGCGGCTACAACCAGCAGCCTCTGCCCCAGATGCACTTACTTGGAGAAGCAGGAGTCTCTCTAGCACCACCTATTGGCAGAAATTAAGGATCGCTCGTGAGGGCATGGGCTGCAGAAGATTTGGTTTGTTGGTGAGACAAGAGGAGCTCAACTGGTGCATGAGGCCAGATGGGAGTTGGAGACTCTCAGGAGGTAGAATGGTGGGCAAAATCCATGAGAAACGACCGCGACAGGAGGCAAAAGAAAACAGCTGGCCTCTCTCCCCCAGGATAGCAAGCAAGAAGTCAGATTAAACATTACAGAAAAACCGGCCACATCAATGCCCAGAGAGACCTCATTCTAGTCTAGGGAACCCTTTAGTGATTGTTCATTTAGTGGGAGAGAATTAGCAAAGACAACAGAGCTACCAAGTGCTGGCGATTTTTCTGTAATTCACATATCTACTCAATAGACCCAGGCTTTTTCCCTGCTCTGCCTTGCTGCCAACTACAGCACTGTAGCCAGCAGCTGTCCTTTATATGTATATGCATTTCACACTTGTTCTTCTAAAGGACATCAATTTATTTAATCCTCCTATAACTCAGTGGGGGATGGAGCTGACTGTTTTTCTTTCTTTCCATTTTATAGACAAGACACAATCAGGTTAAATGACCAGCAAAGCTGGGAGTTGGGCTTAGGTCTCCCACAGTGCTTTCCACCATGACATAAAAACCTAAAAGTATCTTGGTTTTAATCATGAGTTAGACAATGTACAACCCTTTCAAACACAAAAATAAACAAACCATACCATGTTCCTGAATTTAACTGGGTAAAAAGAGTTTGAATTGAAAGAAGTCTTCCATGCCCTGTCTCTGAAAAACTGTCCGTGCACTACTCGGCATCTCCACAAACACTGTTGACTGTACACAGAGCGCAATGCTTTCCCTATTACAGATGATGCAGTTGCATTTTAAGTGAGGCGTCAGGTATAAAGACAGCAAATAAGAGAAAAAATACATATACACAAAATTGCTTTTGAAAAAATCACTTAAACTTCCCGTAAAATACTGCTACATCCTTTTGGAATAAGATCAGCAACTGCCAGTCCCTCCCAGGATTGCAAAAGACCTTGGTTACTTCTCTTGGGCCCCTGATGACAAGGTTGGCCTGCACTTAGGGGGCATGTTGGACAAAACATTTGCGTTCTTAAATGTGGGAGTGTTCTCAGGACTGCAGAGACACAGACGGGCACCAAGACCCCACAAGAAGAATGGTCTTCTGTCTTTGGAGACATTCCCTGAGTGCAGAGCAACTGCAGGCTGACCTGCTTGCGTCATTCCCATTCACTCTCTCCTCCTCTCTTATATCATCCCCTCCCCCTCTGATGTTCACTTGGTAGGATTCATGTAGATAAAGTATCACTGTTCTTAAATTAAGTTTTACTCATTGATCAAGACTTGGTGGGCCACTGAGAAGGGTTTGTGGCACATTGGAGTCCTGTGCACTTTGGAGGAGAAGCATTGGGTGCAAAGAATGTAGGCCTCAAATTTCAAAATGTAAGTTCAGGTATCAGAAGGTGTGATCAGCTGTGTGTCCTTGGAAAAGTCGTGAACCTCAGATTCTTTATTGAAAAGTGTTTTCCCAACCCTCGGGATGGCTGGGAGGATCAAATAACGTGATATTATAATAAATAGTGACACAAATAAACACTGCTACAAACATTCTACAAACATAAGATAGATTTTTAAGTTTTTCCTTTTTCCTTGGTCACAAAAGTTTCTCTGCAGGGCTGCTCATTTATAAAAATATGGCTTATCCAAAAACATGACACTGCATCTGCTGTGTGCTAAGAGAAAGGCAACAGATTGAAAAGGCTGTGTATTGCACAATCCCATTCATATAAGATTCTGGAAAGGGCAAGGCTGTAGAATGGAAAGCCCTATAGCAGTGGTTGCCCAGAGCTTGGAAAAGGGAGAGTAGTTAGTTACAAAAAGATTGAGGCGGGGAACCTTTAGAATGATAGAACCATCGTGCATGGTAAAGGAGGAGGGCAGTGATTCTCAACCTGTGTGCCACCAAAATTTTTAAAAATCATTAAATTATTTTTAAAAGAATTTAAAGATACAGTAAGTATTTTTTTTACTATTTTTTGATCAAGGTAATTAGTTATTATTAATAAACTAATAATTAGTTTATTAGTTTAGTTTATAAAAGTTATTCATTTAGAAGTTAATCAGTTTAATTCAGGACCAAATTTAACTATAGGTTCAAGTGTGCTGTGAGATAAAAAAAGCTAGAAAAACAATGGAGTAATGGATAAATGACACTCTGTATTTGTCAAAACCCATAACATAGCTGGGCACAGTGGCTCACTCCTATAATCTCAGCACTCTGAGAGGCCAAGGTGGGTGGATCACTTGAGCTCAGGAATTCGAGACTAGCCCAAGCAAGAGAAGGACCTCATTTCTACTAAAAATAGGAAAATTAGCCAGGCATTGTGGTGGGTGCCTGTAGTCTCAGCTACTTGGGAGGTTGAGGCCAGAGGATTGCTTATGCCCAAGAGTTTGAGTTTGCTATGAGCTACGATGTTATGGCCATCTATCCAAGGCAACAGAGTGAGACTCTGTCTCAAAAAAGCAAACGTACAAAAAACCTGTAACACTTTACAGCACAAAAAGTGAATTTTAATGTATGTGAAGTAAAAAATTAAAAGAAAATGAAACAAAAAGGATTCAGGCGCTCCCAGGATAAAGTTCGCACTGTGACAAATATATGACAGCCACACTGAAGGAGATGAGGGAGACAGGAATTGACCTAAGTAACTTTGGAAAGCAGTATTTTAATTGAAAACTGGAAGGCTAAAGACAAAAGCAACCATCCACACACAATGTACTCTAGTTTGTACAGTTGTTTCTTATGAGATTTATGGCTAGTAATTCCAAGTTGAACGAACAAGTCAGTGGATATAAGACTATCTAAGCCAGTTTTCTCACTGTTGGAGAGGAAAGGTCTAAAAAAACAAGGGTGAAAGGCCGAATGAAGTATTTGTACTGGATGAGAGATGGAGACATTGACATGAAGTCCAGTTTAGTTTAATTCAGATTTAAATGAATACCTACAGAAATCCTGGTAGGTACGTCTGTGTGCATGGGTTAGTGTACATGCCTGGACTTGCTAGGCCTGCCCACCGTGAGAACCCAGAAACAGCAACAGAAAGCATCTCAATCTCGGTTACTCTTCTCCAATAAAGGAACCAGGGCTCCTTGGGGGAAATGGCTGATTCTAGTGCAGGTGCAGGAAATATACAAAAATAAACCTGGAGCATCTTACAGGGCTATGTAAGGAAATGCTCAAAAAACAAAACGATGGCAGTGTATCAAAGGGACTTAGGAGCAGACCTGAAATGGCTGAAGCTGGAAGAATCTGAGCAACAAAATAAATAATGTAGCATTTTATTATAGTGCCCAAATATGAAATAAAACTCCACAAGTCCATGCTGATCTAAGTAAGTAAATATAATAAATGAGAAGAGACAGATCTTCCTTACAGAAGAATTACAAACAACCCATGTAGATAGCACCTCCTCCAAGAGGTGACAGACTTCCAACATGGAAAGAGGTAAAAAGCAGGATTTCACAGCAGAGAGACGTGGCAAACACTGCCGTGACCACGTGACGGAGGTTAACACCCGTGGCCTGCAGTTCTGACATGAAATGATGAGAAGGGCACTTTGCTTCTATGGCAGCCTTCCCTGACACCCCAAAGCTCCATCTAACTGTAAGAAAATTCAGGAAAATTCTGCAAGATAGAAGACCAGTACTCCTCAAAACTGTCAAGGCCATAAAAACTAAGAAACAAACAAATAGGGAAGACTGAGAAACTGTGAGAGAAGAGAGGACAAGGGATGTCACAGTGAACATCATGCAATATCCTGGTGCAGAAAAAAAGACATCAGTAAAGATTTCAAAACTGATGAAGTATGAATGAAGCCTGAAGTTTGGCTCCCAGGAATGCATGGTGTTGGTTTCTTGGTTGTGACCAATACACCATGATAACATAAGACATTGGCAATAAGGAGAGCAGGCTCAGGGGTTTACGGGAATTCTGTGCCATATTTGCATCTTTTCTGTAAATCTAAACTGACAGGTGTAAGCAATGGTACCCAGAGATGAGACCCAAATGGAGAGGTTCAGGCCAGGTTTATTGAAAGGGGAGAGTGACCGGGCCTGGGCAGTAGGGGGTAGGCAAATTCCACATTCTTGCCCAGAAGGTTAATGTGTTTTGGGTACCAACTTGGGGAGACTAACCAGATCCTTTGTGTCTTTTTCTTAGGAGGAGAGAAGGAGGAGGAGAAGGAGGGTAGGGTTCATGTGTGGCTATGTTAGGCCCGTCAACATAAATCATTCTACAGTTTTTAAACATATTAAAATACCCTTTACAAAACATCTCCAAACATAAAATATCTAGAGATAAATCTCTACCTAGAAAACTATAAAATATTGCTGAGACATTACATTTAACCTAAATAACTAGAAAGATACCCATGTTCATAGATTAGAAGAGTTATTGTTAACGGAATAGAAGATATGTTGTTAACATGATAATTCTCTTAAATCAAATCCATAGATCCAACTAGATGTTTTTCTTTTTATCTTTCTTTTTTGTAGAAATTGGTGAGACAATTCTGAAATTTATATGGGCATGCCAAGGGGACCCAGAACAACCATAACAAAAGAACAGATGCAATACATATTTCACCTGACCTCAAGACTTGTACTTAAGTGACTGTGATCAGGACAGTGTCATATCAACAACAACAACAACAAAAAAAAAAAAAAAATAGGCAAATTGATCATTGGAACAGAATAGACAGCCTACAAATAGACCCGATTACATATAGTTAAATAATTTTTGATAAAATGTCTAAGCAATTAATGGGGATTGGAAAGTCTCTTTAACAAATGACAATAGCACAACTGGAATTTCATGTGCAAAGAGATGACCAGTCTCTCTCTCACAACATGGCATAAATTAATTTGAGATAGATCACAGACATTAATGTAAAAACTGGGACTATAACACTTCTAGAGGACAGCGTAAGGTGCAAAAGTCTTTTCAACCTAGGGATAGAAAGATTTCATAGAGAAGACACACAGAAAACATTAACTTAAATTAAAAAAATAATAAATCGGACTTCATCAAAATTTAAAACATTACTCATCAAAGAAACCAAGAAGAAAATTAATGAGAAAGCTGCACACTGGAGAACATATTTACAACACATATCTCAGTGAGGACCTATATCCACAATATATAAAAACTTCTCCAACTCAATAGTAAAAAGAAAATGCCTAATAAAAATGTGCAAAAGATTTGAATAGATATTAGACAAAAGAAGATGTAATAATGGACAAAAATGCATGAAAAAATTCTCAACAGCATCAATGATTTGAAAATACAAATTAAAAACATGACAAGGCTAAGCACCATGGCTCATGCCTGTAATCCCAGCATTTTGATAGGGTGAGGCAGAAAGATCTTTTGAGCCCCAGCTGGGGCAACATAGTGAGACATCACCCCTAAAAATAATGAAAACATAAAAAGTTAGCCAAGTATGGTAAGGTGAACCTGTTGTCTCTTCTACTTGGTAGGCTAATCTAGGAGGCTTGTTTAAGCCCAGGAATTTGAGGTTATAGTGAGCTATAAAATGATGCCGCTGTAGGCCAGCCTGGGAAACAGAGCATGACCCTGTTTCTTAAAAAATAACAGTGCCTTCCTAACATTATTTCACTACACAGTCTCTAGGACGGTTAACATGAAAGGGATTGATCATAGAAAATACTAGAGAAGACTCAGAGTAACTGAGATTCTCATATGTTATTGATAGGAGAGCAAGATTTTATAATTTTGAAACTTTGAAAATCATTTGAAAGTTTCTTAAAAGCATACTTTTATTCTATGACATGAAAATTCCACTTGTAGGTATTTATCAAAAGAAATGAAAATGTGTGTCAAAAAAAAAAAGAAAGAAAGAAAGAAAGAAAGAAAGAAACCCTTGTAGAAGGCTATTCGTAGCATATTGTTCATGGCGCCCACCAAACTGAAAACAGCCGATTATCATCAATTGAAGAATGGATATATAGTAGAATGGAGTATCACTCAGTATTGAGAGGAAACAAACCACTGACCTATGGAACTGTCTGGATGAATCTCAGACACACTATTCTGAGTGCAAATTCAAAAACAAAAGAAACATCCTACATGATTCCACTTATATAAAATTCTAGAATGAGCAAAACTAATCTATGCAGATAGATCAGTGGTCGTTTCTAAGGGTGAATGACCAGGAAGCGACATAGGGATATTTCTGGGACAAACTAAATATTCTACATCTTGATAAGAAAGAGCATCATCCAGGTGTATATATTTATCAAAACAGATTGAAATAAATATGCACCAGTGTGTGCAGATTATATCTCAACTTAAAAATCATCCATATAAATTATAAGAGCACTAGAAGAATAAGGATAACATAAATTCAAAGGCATAAAAGATCAAAGATGATATGACAAAAAAGAGAATAAAGTGAAAAAAGGAAATGGATGGAATAAATTGAGGACCCAAATCACCCAGATGCAGAATTAATAGATTCAGTAGAATGAAATCAAACTGACATTGCTTAATGTGTGAATACTTAATTACACACACATAGGGAAGGACTGAAATAATGACAATGAAAGCAGAGGAAAGGCAACAATTAAATAATGAAAAATCTGAGTGCACATACCTAAACTGCCCATCACCTAGACCTTTTTGTCATCAATAACTGGAAGCCCCCTTTAGTGCCATCTCTTGCATCACACTCTGACCTACCTACTCAGTGTACCTGGTATCCTGACCCTGAAATTTTCTGGCTTCAATTAAAGGAGTCCTTTTCAATGTCTTCCACCCTTTTGGTATCCTACCTTTTTCCTACCCAGCTGAGATTCCATGGTCAGTTCTTGTAATTACTCCCTTGTGCATATCCTCAACTCCCTTACTGTTCTCAAGCTTTATCATTCTAATTCAGCAAATGCAGAATCTGTGTTAAATCCAGCTTTCTTCCTCTTGTATCTCTGCACACAAGCTGATGGCTTCAAATTAAATTCTTCATGATCACCCTCAGGTGGAGCTTAACGCTTCCTGACATCAATCATACTTCCTTAGACAATTCACTTCCAATCTCCTGGATGACAGTTTCAGTTCTTACCCTTTCTACTCAAACCTCCAAACCTATTTCCCCATCCTTATTCTCAGCTAGTATAAAGACACCTGGCTTTATACTTCAGTATGATTCCCAAAGCAATCAGAAGACAACCTCCACAGATTCTCACCACAGTTCCCTTGATATCTGAGAAGCTGACTGCAGTTTCTAGAACTCACACACAGTTTCTTGCCAACTAGGTTTCTCCAACTTGTCCATTTACTTCATGAAACCTTGAAGGAGAGGCTTTAGTTTCAATCTGCTGAGAGAGAGCATCATATGAAGTGACATATTCATGGATGGGACAACCTATCACCTTTGCATATAACACAATCTAATTATGAGAGTAATATTCATTGTCTTTGCCATGTTGGGTAGCAGTAAGTCACGGATCCCAGGAGAAGAAGGAGTTAAACAAGAGCATGAACATAAAGAGGTAGGGATGATAAGGCCACCCTAAATTCTGTCCATCTTAAGCAGCATGTATATTTTTTCCAGAGAAGAAAGAACTTAAGATGAGTTGGAAGAAAGATTATGTGGTCATTGGAAGCATTCAGAAAAACTTCCCCTTTCCTCCAGTTTTTATAAACAAAGACCACACTAGAAACTAATAATCTTGTTCACATGAAAACTTGGATATCAGAGGTCTATACCTGATTGAGTTTTATGGCATGATCTTATGCAAGCTGCTCAGCAGTGGGAAAAAAGTTTTATGGAGGTATATTTGAATCCAAGGTATAAGGTTCTCACAGGAATGACTAAAAGGGGATTATTATTGGGATTTACCTGGAAATGATGGGTGGTGGCTTCTCTGCTTACTCAAAGTTTCTATTTTCTCCTAACTCTATTTTGCTCCTAGCTTTGGTTTATTACTCTCCCTTTAGTCTTAGCTCTATTTCATAACTCCCTTATTTCAACCTCTTTTGGCACCTGCAAAATCTTTTTATGAATTTTGTTTGACTTCCTGAGATAGGAAGTCTATGGTCTAGCACCCTTTACTTTTAATAACAGGTCATTATATGTTGGTTGGTCTTTGGGTTGTTTTCCCTTGAGTCCATTTACACTCCAATCTTATTAGCTTAATCATGGGATGGAGTCAAAGGCTTGACACATATGTTTCAAAGCTTGTTGAAGTCGCTGCAGCTTCCTGTTGTAAGAATTGTAGAAAGGGATGCCTTTATGACAACTCAGTAGTGGTCATTTTTAGTCAAGGAGAAAAGCAACCAACATACCCATTATCAAGGGCATGAGGGCCCAAGCCTCTGTAGTAAGAATTCTCACGAGGATAAGAGCAAGAAATACAACATTTGGATCCAAAAACAATATTTATAAATTTAAAATGGAATAGAATAATTTAAAAACAAAATAGTTGTTGCTGGGAGAATGCGCTAACCGTCTGCAAGATCAAATTAAAATAATCTTTGCAGAAAAAAATTAAAAATATAAACAAAAAGAGAAGAAGCTTAGGAATACATACAATTAACCTAATAGGTGAATAATAAAATTTCTGGAAAGAGAAAATAGATAACATATTTTTAAAATATAACTACAGAAATAACAGAAATTTCAACTTTGGACATATTGTTAATTTGACTGCATGCATTGAGGACACCCCACACACTTTACAGATATACACGTTTCATAAAAACAATATCATGAATAGAAGCAATCTCTGGTTTTATCAAGAAAGACATGAAAAAAACTGATAAATTTGTTTGCAAATGGTAGGAATCAGTGAATATCTGAGAGCATGCCCATAGCAGCATTGTTACTGATGTTCTAAGTCCTTAGTCAATAGCACTGTAGTCTTGTCCCTGAATAATGAAGTCTTGGGGCACTGAAGTTTTCCAAGGATAGTTAAATCTGGATACCAGAAGAAACAGAAGTAAACTCACTCAGGATAAAACCTCCTCAGTTTAGATATAAACAACTCCCAGAAATTAAGATTAGACAATAAGATTACAATAAAAGATCATCAAATACACAACAAACCAAGCTACAATGAGTGACATTCAGTAGGAACAATAAACAATAGACTTAGATCTTTAAGGACTACAATTATCAGAACTGTTAAATACAAATCATAGAAGATGGACATTTCAGATATTCAAGAAATTAAAAATACTATTACAAAGGGGAGGATGTAAGAGTAGACTATCAGAAACCATGCTTTAGGGGGATTGGAAATAAGATGGCTGACTGAAGCCAGCCTTCCTCAGAGGCTCCCATCCAGAAGGAGAGTTAAAGGACAGAAATTTAGCAAGTAACCTGGTGGATTTGAGCTGCACCAAGAGAGAAGGTTGAAGAACGCACATCAACCCCACTGAGGTGAGCTGCAACCCCAAGGTACAAACAAAAGGTACAAAATCCATCACCAAGTGGATGGGAGTCCCCTTCCCCATGAGAATGGCTCAGAGTGCCCCACAAACAAACGAGCAGAATTCAAAGGTCCTCCCACTACACTCCACAGGATAGACCCTCTAAAAACTGAACCTACCTCTCCTACTAGGGTGCCATGGCGTTCTCCTGCCAGGCATAAAACTGTATCAAACTGTGTATATTCTCTACCGGCAATTCTGAGCTCCCAGCACTCCCCTCCATTCCCACTCTGAGGTCTGGAGGCCTGTCCCCCAGGAGTCCAGATTCTTCGGTGATTTCTCGAGGGGTGTGCACAGGGCGTAAACTGCAGATGGTCAGTGCTGATTCTGCAGCATGGGAGTGAGGAGAGGAAGGTCAGCTGAGAGGGACCCGTGCTGCCAGAGCAGCAGTGCCCCAAGGCACAGAGCAGCAGCCATTTTTTTGGCAACAATAGGGCTCACTCCTGGATATTCTGAAGCCACACCCCTTGTCTTCCTGGGCAAGCAGAGGAGGCAGGGCATGGAACAGATCTGGGACAGAAACACAGGCCCTGTGAGTAAAGGGTTTGCCTGAGGCAGTACCAGCCTTGGTGGAACATGGGGACTAGAAAACGCACACGCAGAGCCGGGAAATTCTCAGGGCGGGGCTGACCCAGAAGACCGCTTTACTGAGCATAAGATGCACAAGGCCCTCAGGGGATTGTCAGCCTATAGACAAAGGAAGGCAAGAGGCTAAAAGTGACAGCTAACAGAATACAAACCTGCAGGAGCAAAGAAAGGACCTGAGGTACAGGTTCTGGGAACTCAAAACAGCTTTACTTCTGCAGGGGAATTTAGCAGGGACAGAAACAAATACACACAAAGTAGTTCTGTTCTGTCAGTAACATCAATCAGGGGCGGGGCTGGAACTGAGTGAACACCCCCAGCCTCCATCAAGCACCCGAGGTTGTCAGGCCTCACCTCCCCCTGCTGGATAGAGGCAGAGTGCAGTGGCCTGGCTGAGCAGATACAGATTTACTCGTGATTCAGGCAGGTGCAAACTCCTGGAGAATCTGCTCACTGGAGGCAAATGGGTCACAGCCCTGCAGGGCTATCAGTGACTGGGTATGACAGAGCTGCAAGGTGCAGAAGGAGGCATCAACCTTCCCAGACTACTCTATTTGCTGGGTGGATCCTCCTGACTTCGTGGAGCACCGGAGCAAGTCATATCTGAGTTGTCACCAGACCCCCGTGATCCAGTTGCCAGAGACCTTTCATTTATTTATTTATTTATTTATTGTTAAATCATAGCTGTATACATTAGTGCAATCGCCTGTACCCATTCTAAGATGCACCATAGATGTGGTCCCACCCATTACCCTCCCTCCACCAAAACCTCCCCCCTCCCTTCCCCTTCCTTGGCCCTTTCCCCATAGTCTTGTGCTATAGTTGGGTTATAGTCTTCATGTGAAAGCTATAATTTAACTTCATAGTAGGGCTGAGTACATTGGATACTTTTTCTTCCATTCCTGAGATACTTTGCTAAGAAGAATATGTTCCAGCTCCATCCATGTAAACATGAAAGAGGTAAAGTCTCCATCTTTCTTCAAGGCTGCATAGTATTCCATGGTATACATGTACAATTTGCTAGTCCATTCGTGGGTCGATGGGCACTTGGGCTTCTTCCATGACTTAGCAATTATGAATTGGGCTGCAATAAACATTCTGGTACAGATGTCTTTGTTACATTGTGACTTTTGGTCTTCTGGGTATAAACCTAGTAAAGGAAATATAGGATCAAATGGCAGGTCTACTTTTAGGTCTCTAAGTGTTCTCCAAACATCCTTCCTAAAGGGACGTATTAGTGGGCATTCCCACCAGCAGGGTAGAAGTGTGCCCTTTCCTCCACATCCACGCCAACATTTCTGGTTTTGGGATTTTGTTATGTGGGCTACTCTTACTGGGGTTAGGTGATATCTCAGAATAGTTTTGATTTGCATTTCTCTGATGATTAAGGATGATGAGCTTTTTTTCATATGTTTGTAGATCTTGCATCAGTCTTCTTTAGAGAAGTTTCTCTTCAAGTCCTTTGCCCACCCTGAGATGGGGGCACGTGTTCTTTTCTTGCTAATACGTTTGAGTTCTCTGGGGATTCTGGTTATTAGACCTTTATCGGAGGTATAACCTACAAATATTTTCTCCCATTCTGAGGGCTGTCTGCTTGCTTTACTCACTATGTTCTTGGCTGTGCAGAAGCTTTTTAGTTTGATCAGGTCCCAGTAGTATATTTTTAATACTGCTTCAATTGCCTTGGGAGTCCTCCTCATAAAATATTCACCCAGGCCGATTCCTTCAAGAGTTTTCCCTGCACTTTCTTCAAGTATTTTTATAGTTTCATGTCTTAAGTTTAAATCTTTTATCCAGTGAGAGTCTATCTTAGTTAATGGTGAAAGGTGTGGGTCCAGTTTCAGTCTTCTACAGGTTGCCAGCCAGTTTACCCAGCACCATTTGTTAAATAGGGAATCTTTTCCCCACTGAATGTTTTTAATTGGCTTGTCAAAGATCAAATAATGGTAAGTAGCTGGATCCATCTCTTGGTTCTCTATTCTGTTTCAGACATCTACTTTTCTGCTTTTGTGCCAGTGCCATGCTGTTTTGATCACTATCGATTTATAGTACAGTCTCTGGTCTGGTAGCGTGATTCCTCCTGCTTTGTTTTTATTGCTTAGTAATGTTTTGGCTATTCGAGGTTTTTTCTGATTCTATATAAAACGAAGTATTATTTTTTCAAGATCTTTAAAGTATGACAATGGAGCTTTAATAGGAATTGCATTAAAATTATATATTGCTTTGGGCAGTATGGACATTTTAACAATGTTGATTCTTCCCAGCCATGAGCATGGTATGTTTTTCCATCTGTTAACATCTTCAGCTATTTCTTTTCTTAATGATTCATAGTTCTCTTCGTAGAGATCTTTCACATCCTTTGTTAGGTATACTCCCAAATATTTCATCTTCTTTGGCACTACTGTGAAAGAAATAGAGTCCTTGACTGTTTTTTCGGCTTGGCTATTGTTGGTATATATAAAGGCTACAGATTTATGGGTGTTGATTTTGTAGCCTGAGACATTGCTGTATTCCTTGATCACTTGTAAAAGTTTTGTAGTAGAATTCCTAGTGTTTTCCAGACATACAATCATATCATCTGTGAAGAGTGAAAGTTTGATCTCATCTGACCCTATGTGGATACCCTTGATCGCCTTTGCTTTCCTAATTGCAATGGAGAGAACTTCCATTACAATGTTAAAGAGCAATGGAGACAATGGGCAACCTTGCCTGGTTCCTGATCTAAGTGGAAATGATTTCAATTTAACTTCATTCAATATGATATTGGCTGTGGGTTTGCTGTAGATGACCTCTATTAGTTTAAGAAATGTCCCTTCTATACCAATTTTCTTAAGGGATGCTGGACGGATGCTGGATATTATCAAAAGCTTTTTCTGCATCAATTGAAAGAATCATATGGTCTTTATTTTTTAGTTTGTTTATGTGTTGAATTATATTTATAGATTTACGTATATTGAACCAGCCTTGAGACCCTGGGATAAATCTGACTTGGTCATGGTATATAATTTTTTTGATGTGTTGTTGGATTCTGTTTGTTAGGATCTTATTGAGTATTTTAGCATCTATATTCATTAGTGATATTGGTCTATAATTTTCTTTTCTTGTTGGGTCTTTCCCTGGTTTGGGGATCAAGGTGATGTTTGCTTCATAGAATGTGTTGGGTAATATTCCTTCTTTTTGTAGTAAAGTCTGAAGTCTGGTAGTGTGATTCCTCCTGTTTTGTTTTTATTTCTGAGTAATGTCTTGGCTATTCGAGGTTTTTTCTGATTCCATATAAAACGAAGTAATGTTTTTTCAAGATCTTTAAAATATGACAGTGGAGCTTTAATAGGGAGTGCGTTGAAATTATATATTGCTTTGGGTAGTATGGACATTTTGATAATGTTGATTCTTCCTAGCCATGAGCATGGTATGTTTTTCCATTTGTTAACATTTTCAGCTATTTCTTTTCTTAGAGTTTCATAGTTCTCTTTATAGAGATCTTTCACGTCTTTTGTTAGGTAAATTCCCAAATATTTCATCTTCTTTGGCACTACTGTGAATGGGATAGAGTCCTTAACTGCTTTTTCAATTTGACTGTTGTTGGTGTATATAAAGGCTACCGATTTATGAATGTTGATTTTGTAACCTGAGACGCTGCTGTATTCCTTGATCACTTCTAGGAGTTTTGTAGTAGAGTCCCTAGTGTTTTCCAGATACACAATCTACAAATCGATAGTGATCAAAACAGCATGGTATTGGCACAAAAACAGAGAAGTAGATATCTGGAATAGAATAGAGAACCAAGAGATGAATCCAGCTACTTACCGCTATTTGATTTTTGACAAGCCAATTAAAAACATTCAGTGGGGAAAAGATTCCCTATTTAACAAATGGTGCTGGGTGAACTGGCTGGCAACCTGCAGAAGACTGAAATTGGACCCACACCTTTCACCATTAACTAAGATAGACTCTCATTGGATTAAAGATTTAAACTTAAGACATGAAACTATAAAAATACTAGAGGAGAATGCAGGGAAAACCCTTGAAGAAATTGGTCTGGGTGAGTATTTCATGAGGAGAACCCCCCGGGAAATTGAAGCAGCTTCAAAAATACACTACTGGGACTTGATCAAACTAAAAAGCTTCTGCACAGCTAAGAACACAGTAAGCAGAGCAAGCAGACAGCCCTCAGAATGGGAGAAGATATTTGCAGGGTATAACTCTGACAAAGGTTTAATAACCAGAATCCACAGAGAACTCAAACGCATCAGCAAGAAAAAAACAAGGGATCCCATCGCAGGCTGGGCAAGGGATTTGAAGAGAAACTTCTCTGAAGAAGACAGGCGCACGGCCTTCAGACATATGAAAAAATGCTCATCATCTTTAATCATCAGAGAAATGCAAATCAAAACTACTTTGAGATATCATCTAACCCTAATGAGACTAGCCTATATCACAAAATCTCAAGACCAGAGATGTTGGTGTGGATGCAGAGAAAAGGGAACACTTCTGCACTGCTGGTGGGAATGCAAATTAATACATTCCTTTTGGAAAGATATATGGAGAACACTCAGAGATCTAAAAATAGATCTGCCATTCAATCCTGTAATTCCTCTGCTGGGCATATACCCAGAAGACCAAAAATCACAACATAACAAAGATATTTGTACCAGAATGTTTATTGCAGCCCAATTCATAATAGCTAAGTCATGGAAAAAGCCCAAGTGCCCATCGATCCACGAATGGATTAATAAATTGTGGTATATGTATACCATGGAATACTATGCAGCCTTAAAGAAAGAAATTTATAGCACTTTATAGAGGTAAAATTTTTACCTCTTTCATGTTTACATGGATGGAGCTGGAACATATTCTTCTTAGTAAAGTATCCCAAGAATGGAAGAAAAAATACCCAATGTACACAGCCCTTCTATGAAACTAATTTGGGACTCTCACATGAAAGCTATAACCCAGCTACAACTTAACAATAGGGGGAAGTGGGAAAGGGGGGTGGGTGGGTAGAGGGAGGGGAATCGGTGGGATCACACCTGTGGTGCATATTACAGGGGTATTTGCGAAACTTGGTAAATGTAGAATGTAAATGTTTTGGCACAGTAACTGAGATAACGCCGGAAAGGCTATGTTAACCACTGTGATAAAAATGTGTCAAATGGTTTATGAAGTGAGTGTATGATGCCCCATAATCATATCATTGTATACAGTTATGATTTAATAAAAAAATTAAAAAAAAATAAAAAAAAATATTCCTTCTTTTTCTATATTTTGGAAGAGGTTTAATAGTATAGGTACTAGTTCTTCTTTAAAGGTTTGGTAGAATTCTGACGTAAAGCCATCTGGTCCTGGGCTTTTCTTTTTAGGGAGATTTTGTATAGTTGATGCTATTTCAGAACTTGATATAGGCCTGTTCAACATTTCCACTTCGTTCTGGCTAAGTCTTGGTAGGTGGCATGCTTCCTGGTTTGGGCGATTTCTTTCAGATTTTCATATTTGTGAGAGTAGAGTTTCTTGTAGTATTTGTTAAGGATCTTTTGATTTTCTGAGGGGTTCATTGTTATTTCATCATTACCATTTCTGATTGATGAAATTAGAGATTTTACTCTTTTTTTCCTGGTTAGGTTGGCCAACCAGGAAAGGTTGGTTAGGTTGGCCAACCTTTTTTTTATTGATCTTTTCAAAAAAACAGCTTTTGGATTTATTGATCTGTTGTATAATTCTTTTGTTTTCAATTTCATTTAATTCTGCTCTGATTTTGGTTATTTCTTTTCTTCTGCTGCGTTTGGGGTTGAAGTGCTCTTCTTTCTCCAGTGGCTTGAGATGTTCCATTAAGTTATTTATTTCCTCTCTTTCCGTTTTCTTGAGGAAGGCTTGCAGTGCTATAAATTTCCCTCTTAGGACTGCCTTTGAGGTATCCCAGAGGTTCTGGTAATTCGTGTCTTGATTGTTGTTTTGTTCCAAAAATTTGGTGATTTCCTTCTTAATCTCGTCTATAACCCATGTATCCTTCTGCATAAGGTTGTTTAGCTTCCATATTCTTGTATGGGTATGCAGGTTCCTATTGTTATTGAGTTCAACTTTTATTCCATGATCATCTGAGAAGATGCAAGGAATAATTTCTATTTTTTTAAATTTGCTGAGGTTAGATTTGTGGCCTAGGATGTGGTCAATTTTGGAGTATGTTCCGTGGCCTGTTGAGAAGAATGTGTATTCAGTTTTTGGGGGATGAAATGTTCTGTAGATGTCTGTTAAGTCCAGATGTTGAATGGTTGAATTTAAATCTAAAATTTCTTTGCTTAGCTTCTATTTGGAGGATCTATCCAGGATTGCTAAAGGGGTGTTAAAATCTCCAACTACTATGGAAGGGGAGGAAATCGAGTTGCTCATGTCTGTTAGAGTTTCTCTTATAAATTGAGGTGCGTCGTGGTTGGGTGCATAACTATTAATAATAGAGATCTCATCATATTGAGTATTACCTTTAACAAATATGAAGTGTCCATCGTTGTCTTTTTTTTTTTTCATTTTTTGGCTGGGGCTGTGTTTCAACCTGCCACCTATGGCATATCAGGCTGACGCCTACTCCTCTGAGCCACAGGCACCGCCCTCCATCCTTATCCTGAAGTATTTTGGTTGGTTTAAAGCCTATTGTGTCTGAGAACAGGATTGCAATGCCTTCTTTTTTCTGCTTTCCATTTGCCTGGAATATAGACGACCATCCCTTCACCTTGAGTCTATATCTGTCATTTAATGTAAGATGCGATTCTTGGATGCAGCAGATATCTGGCTTGAGTTTTTGTATCCAGTCCGCCAATCTATGCCTCTTTAGAGGACAATTTAAACAATTCACATTAATTGAGAGTATTGATAAGCCTTTCGAGAGACCGGTGGACACTTTTAATCCTTTTGCAACTGTGGAAGTTGGAATTTGATCAAAAATTTTTTGGGTGGGTTTACTTTTGTGGTGGAGAATTACACTGGTCTTTATAGAGGATAGGTCTAAGAATGTCCTGGAGAGCTGGTTTAGTTTTGGCAAACTTCTTCAACATGTGAATGTCATTGAAGTATTTAATTTCTCCATCATAAATGAAGCTCAGTTTAGCTGGGTACAGCATCCTGGGTTGAAAGTTATTTTGTTTTAGGAGATTAAAAGTTGATTACCATCCTCTTCTAGCTTGAAAGGTTTCAGCAGAGAGATCTGCAGTTATTCTGATATTCTTCCCCTTGTAGGTAATGGTTTTCTTTCGTCTGGCAGCTTTCAGAATTTTCTCCTTCATATTAACTTTAGTGAAATTGATTATAATGTGTCTGGGGGATGTCTTATTCAGGTTGAGTCGTGCTGGAGTTCTGAAACTGTCCGCTATCTGAATTTCGGAATCTCTTGGCATGTCTGGAAAGTTCTCCTTCATAATCTCATGGAGAAGAGACTCTGTGCCTTGTGAAGCCACTTTGTCACTTTCGGGGATCCCTATAAGACGAATATTGGCTTTCTTCAAATTATTCAAGAGCTCTCTGAGAGAGTGGTCTGTTTTTGCTCTCCATTTCTCTTCTTCTTTGAGAGTTTGGGAGTGTTTGAAAGCTTTGTCTTCAATGTCAGAAATCCTTTCTTCTGCTTGCTCCATTCTGTTACTGAGGGATTCTACTGTGTTTCTCAGATCTTTGAAGGATGCAACTTCTTGTCTCAATGTGTCGAAATCTTTGGTCATTTGGTCTTTGAATCCATTGAATTCTTGAGATAACTTTTGGAACTCTAATTTGATCTTATTTGCTATCCAGATCCTGAATTTAATTTCTGACATCTCAGCTATTTGTTTGTGCATGGGGTCTTGTGCTGTTTCTGCCCTATTGATCCTTTGGGGAGTTGATCTACTCTGATTATTCATATTTCCAGAGTTTTTCTGTTGCTTTCACCTCATGATTGTTTTTCACTGTTGCCTCTGGCTGTCCTTAGAGTTGGGGAGGTGTCTCTCCAAGATTAGACCCCAGCGGGATCACTGTATTGTTGCTGGATCTTTGTAGGGAGTGACCCTGTGTAGTTCCTCTGGGGCTGCTCTAGCTAGGGAGTTCTGGTTGTGGAAGCAGCTCCAGTTTGTGACACACCCAGATACAGCAACAGGGCTGGGGGTGGTGCGCATGATTCTGGGAGTGCCAGGCACCCAGTGACTTTGGCACAGAGAGCCCAAGGCTCCAGCAGTCTCTGGCCAGGAGAAGAGCTCTGTGAAGAGGCAGGGAGGGCTCCAAAGGGCACACAGCTACCAGAGTCCCTGTCCAGATGAACAGGCTAGTGTGGAAGCTGGGAGGACACAGGAGGGAGGACGCAGTGTTGCGTGGCTCCTGCAGTTCCTGGTCAGGGAATGTGGAGGCCCAGTGGGTGTGGGTCACGGGTCGGGGTCACTGCACAGCTCTTATGGAGGTCTGGGCAGTGCCAAGCCCAGGAGTTTGAGGTTGCTATGAGCTATGACATCACGGCACTCTACCCAGGGCAACAGCCCAAGGCTCCAGTGTGCCAAAACCGTCTCACTCATCCCCTAAGGATTAAGGCTGTAAGGCAGCTCAGTCACCACTTTTAGGCTGCTCAGTCAGTAGGTTACTTTGATCCGCCCAACCCTTGCTCTGAGACCCTGAGGGCGGAGCTTGCTGGGGCAGTTCTTTCACAATAGCTTCCTGCGTCCAGTTCAGTGGCTCAGTCTGGGGCCCCAGACAATGCCCAAAGTTCTCCACACTCCTGCTCAAGCTCTCCCCAAGGCAGTTCAACTGAGTGCCAAGTCCAAGAACACCAAAACAGTTCACAGGTAAGGCCTTTCTGGTTTGCAGTCTCACTGCTGCTTGTACTTACGGTTGCAGAAATGATTCGGTCGATCGAACACACACAACCACTTGCCAGTTTTCCACTGTTTTTGTCCTCCTCTTGGGGTCCAGAATTCCCTTGCTGGCTCCCTGTATCCTCAAAGGGATGATTATAGGCAGATCCCACCGGCCAGAGATGCCTGGAGTCTTGTCTTCCCAGACTCGCTGTTCCCAGTTGCAGGGAAGCTGTTACTCGGCCGCCATCTTTTCTCTTTCCCTTCCAGAGACCTTTTAAAATCTCCCACCTGAGACAGGTGCTGACTTAGACAATTGACTTGGACCTTTTGAACCGAGCCAATTGCCTGAAGAATATTCAAGTGGTACCCTGGGTGTGTGTTTGTAGGAAGGTTTCATTTTCATTTTCCAATTGTTGCTTGTGGGGGGCGGGGTGACTTAATTTCTGGTATTCCTCCACAGCTGAGACTTCAACCCATAGTAACTGTTTCACTAGGGTCGGACCGAGACCAGCCAAAAACAAGAAAGAACCATTTAGCCTCACCAAAACAAACAGGTCCCAAGTTACTCAGGCCATAGACTATACAGGTCCTTGACATAGCTCCAGGGGAAAAATCAAAAGGTGTAAAATAATCATGGGGCAGAATCAGCGGAAAAACTCTGGTAACATGAATAACTAGAATAAATCAATCCCCCCAAGGAAAGATATGGCAGATGTAACTGAAGATCCCATTCATAAACAGCTGGCCAGGATGTCATAAATCGAATTTAGAATTAGGATTGTAAACAAAATTAATAGAATAGAGGAAAATTTGGAATTAGATATTCACGGAGCAATTCAAAGGTCGGAATTAGAAATTCAAGGAGAAATTCAAAAGATGTCTCAAGAATTTAACGAATTTAAAGACAAAACCAACAAAGATTTTGATGCACTGAAGCAAGAATTTGCAGCCATCAAAGACCTGAAAAATACAGTAGAACCCCTCAGTAACAGAGTGGAGCAAGCAGAAGAAAGGATTTCTGACATTTAAGACAAAGCTTTTGAACACTCCCGAACTTTCAAAGAGGAAGAGAAATGGAGAACAGAAATGGATCATTCTCTCAGAGAGCTCTGAGATAATTCCAAGAAGGGTAATATCCCCCTCATTGGAATCCTTGAAAATGATGAAGTGGCCTCACAAGGGACAGAGGGCCTTCTCCATGAAATTATAAAAGAGAATTTTCCAGACATGCCAAGAGATTCTGAAATTCAGATAGCAGACAATTTCAGAACCCCAGCACGACTCAATCCCAATAAGACATCCCCCAGGCATATCATAATTAACTTCACTAAAGTTAATATGAAGAAGAAAATTCTGAAAACAGCCAGACATAAGAAATCCATTACCTACAAAGGGATGAATACTAGAATGACTGCAGATCTCTCTGCTGAAACTTTTCAAGCCAGAAGAGGGTGGTCATCGACTTTTAATCTCCTAAAGCAAAATAACTTTCAACCCTAGATTCTGTATCCAGCTAAACTGAGTCTCATTTATGATGGAGAAATTAAATACTTTAATTACATTCATATGTTGAAGAAATTTGCCATAACCAAACCAGCTCTTCAGGATATTCTCAGACCTATCCTCCATAATGACCAGCCCAATCCTCTACCACAAAAGTAAACTCACTCAGAAACTTTTGATCAAACTCCAACTTCCATAGTGGCGAAAGGATTAAAAATGTCCAGTAGACTTTCGAAAAACTCAATACGCCAAATTTTAGAAGACTTGTCAATATTGTCTATTAATGTGAATGGCTTAAACTGTCCTCTAAAGAGGCACAGGTTAGGTGACTGGATACAAAAACTCAGCCCAGATATTTGCTGCATGCAAGAGTCACATCTTACCTTAAAAGGTAAATAAAGACTCTGGGTGAAAGGATGGTTATCCATATTTCAGGCAAATGGTAATCAGAAAAAAGCAGGTGTTGCAATTCTATTTGCAGATACAATATGCTTTAAACGAACAAAAGTAAGGAAGGATAAGAATGGTCACTTCATATTTGTTAAGGGTAATACTCAATATGATGAGATTTCAATAATTAATATTTATTCACCCAACCAGAATGCACCTCAATTTAGAAGAGAAACTCTAACAGACGTGAACAACTTGATTTCCTCCAGCTCCATAATAGTCGGAGATTTCAACACTCCTTTGGCAATGTTGGATAGATCCTCCAATAAGAAGTTGAGCAAAGAAATTTTAGATTTAAACCTAACCATCCAACATTTGGATTTAGCAGACATCTACAGAACATTTCATCCCAACAAAACTGAATACACATACTTCTCATTAGCCCATGGAACTTACTCCAAAATCAATCACATTTTAGGTCACAAGTCTAACCTCAGTAAATTTAAAGAAATAGAAAATATTCCTTGCATCTTCTCAGACCACCATGAAATAAAAGTTGAGCTCAGTAACAACAGGAATTTGCATACTCATACAAAAACATGGAAGTTAAATAACCTTATGCTGAATGATAGCTGGGTCAGAGATGAGATTAAGAAGGAAATTGCCAAATTTTTGGAACAAAATGACTATGAAGACACGAATTATCAGAACCTCTGAGATACCACAAAGGCAGTCTTAAGAGAGAAATTTATAGCACTTCAAGCCTTCCTTGAGAGAACAGAAAAAGAGGAAGTTAACAACTTAATGGGATATCTCAAGCAACTGGAAAAGGAAGAACATTCCACCCGCAAACCCAGTAGAAGAAAAGAAATAACCAAAATTAGAGCAGAATTAATTAAATTAAATTGAAAAAAAAAATATACAACAGATCAATAAATCAAAAAGTTGGTTTTTTGAAAAGGTCAATAAAATAGATAAACCTTTGGCCAACCTAATCAGGAAAAAAAAGAGTAAAATCTCTAATCTCATCAATCAGAAATGACAAAGACGAAATAACAACAGACTCCTCAGAAATTCAAAAAATCCTTAATGAATATTACAAGAAAATTTATTCTCAGAAATATGAAAATCTGAAGGAAATTGACCAATACTTGGAAGAACGTCACCTTCCAAGACTTAGCCAGAATCAAGTGGAAACGTTGAACAGGCCCATATCAAGTTCGGAAATAGCATCAACCATACAAAACCTCCCTAAAAAGAAAAGCCCAGGACCAGATGGTTTCACATCAGAATTCTACCAAACCTTTAAAGAGGAATTAGTACCTATATTACTCAACCTGTTCCAAAAGGTAGAAAAAGAAGGAAGACTACCCAACACGTTCTATGAAGCAAACATCACCCTGATCCCCAAACCAGGAAAAGACCCAACAAGAAAAGAAAATTATAGACCAATATCACTAATGAATATAGATGCAAAAATATTCAACAAGATCCTAACAAACAAATTCAGCAACACATAAAACAAATTATACATCATGACCAAGTCGGTTTTATCCCAGGGTCTCAAGGTTTGTTCAATATCCGTTAATTTATAAGTATAATTCAGCACATAAACAAATTAAAAAACAAAGACCATATGATTCTCTCAATTGATGCAGAAAAAGCTTTTGATAATATCCAGCATCCCTTCATGATCAGAACACTTAAGAAAATTGGTATAGAAGGGACATTTCTTAAACTGATAGAGGCCATCTACAGCAAACCCACAGCCAATATCGTATTGAATAGAGTTAAATTGAAATCATTTCCACTCAGATCAGGAACCATGCAAGGTTGTCCATTATCTCCACTGCTCTTTAACATTGTAATGGAAGTTTTAGCCATCACAATTAGGGAAGAAAAGGTGATCAAGGGTATCCATATAGGGTCAGAAGAGATCAAACTTTCACTCTTTGCAGATGATATGATTGTATATCTGGAAAACACCAGGGATTCTACTACAAAACTCTTAGAAGGATCAAGGAATACAGGAGCATCTCAGGTTACAAAATCAACACTCATAAATCTGTAGCCTTTATGTACAAAAACAATAGTCAATCTGAAAAAACAGTTAAGGACTCTATTCCGTTCACAGTAGTGCCAAAGAAGATGAAATATTTGGGCGTTTATCTAACAAAGAACGTGAAAGATCTCTACAAAGAGAACTGTGAAACTCTAAGAAAAGAAATAGCTGAAAATGTTAACAAATGGAAAAACATACCATGCTCATGGCTGGGAAGAATCAACATTGCTAAAATATCCATACTAACCAAAGCAATATACAATTTTAATGCAATCCCTATTAAAGCTCCACTGTTATACTTTAAAGATCTTGAAAAAAATAATACTTTGTTTTATATGGAATCAGAAAAAACCTTGAATAGCCAAGACATTACTCAGAAATGAAAACAAAGCAGGAGGCATCATGCTACCAGACCTCAGACTATACTATAAATCGATAGTGATCAAAACAGCATGGTACTGGCACAAAAACAGAGAAGTAGATATCTGGAACAGAATAGAGAACCAAGAGATAAATCCAGCTACTTAACATTATTTGATCTTTGACTAGCCAATTAAAAACATTCAGTGGGGAAAAGATTCCCTATTTAACAAATGGTGCTGGGTGAACTGGCTGACAACCTGCAGAAGACTGAAACTGGACCCACATCTTTCACCATTAACTAAGATAGACTCTCACTGGATTAAAGATTTAAACTTAAGACATGAAACTATAAAAATACTAGAAGAGAGTATAGGGAAAACCCTCGAAGAAATCGGTCTCGGCCAGTATTTTATGAGGAGGACCCCCCGGTCAATTGAAGCAGCTTCTAAAATACACTACTGGGACCTGATCAAACTACAAAGTTTCTGCACAGCCAAGAATACAGTAAAGCAAGCAAACAGTTCTCAGAATGGGAGAAGATACTTGCAGGTTATGTCTCTGACAAAGGTTTAATAACCAGAATCCACAGAGAACTCAAACGTATAAGCAAGAAAAGAACAAGTGATCCCATTGGAGGCTGGGCAAGGGACTTGAAGAGAAACTTCTCTAAAGAAGACAAGTGTGCAGCCTACAGACATATGAAAAAATGCTCATCATCTTTAATCATCAGAGAAATGCAAATCAAAACTACTTCAAGATATCATCTAACTCCAGTAAGATTAGCCCGTATCACAAAATCCCAATACCAGAGATGTTGGTGAAGGGAACACTTCTACACTGCTGGTGGGAATGCAAATTAATACTTTCCTTTTGGAAAGATGTTTGGAGAACACTTAGAGATCTAAAAATAGATCTGCCATTCAATCCTATAATTCCTCTAACAGGTATATACCCAGAAGACCAAAAATCACATTATAACAAAGATATTTGTACCCAAATGTTTATTGCAGCCCAATTCATAATTGCTAATTCATGGAAAAAGCCCAAGTGCCCATTGATCCAAGAATGGATTAATAAATTGTGGTATATGTATACCATGGAATATTATGCAGCCTTAAAGAAAGATGGAGACTTTACCTCTTTCACGTTTACATGGATGGAGCTGGAATATATTCTTCTTAGTAAAATATCTCAAGAATGGAAGAAAAAGTATCCAATGTACTCAGCCCTACTATGAAACTAATTTATGGCTTTCACATGAAAGCTATAACCCAGTTATAACTAAGAATAGGGGGAAGGAGGAGAGGGAGGGAAGGGAGGTGGAGGATCGGCAGAGGGAGGGTGATTGATGGGATCTTACAAGGGTACATGTGAAACTTAGTAAATGTAGAATATAAATGTCTTAACACAATAACTAAGAAAATGCCAGGAAGGCTATGTTAACCAGCCTGTTGAAAATGTGTCAAATGGTCTATAAAAGCAGTGTATGGTGCCCCATGATCACATTAATGTACACAGCTTTGATTTAATAATGATAAAAAAGAAACTGTGCTTTATGTTTATACAATGGTGTGCAATTCTAAACCACAAGTAAGAATAAACTTGCTGATTTGAAGAACAAAATGAACTTCTAGAAATAAAAAATATTGTTGAAATAAAAACATTCAAATTTATAATAAATAATAAGGACTGAAAAAGGATACAGCACAGATAAATAGGAAGATGGAAAATATGTAATAGAAACTGAAAAACAGCTAAAGAAAAAAAGTTAGAAGCAAGAATGAAAGATGATCACTACATGAATAGGAATGGCAAAAACAAATGACAACAGTCTTCTCAATAGCAACTACGAATACCAAGACAGAAAAATAACATTTTTGAAGTGATAGTAAAAAATCGCTATCAACCTGGAATATGTTACCTAGAAAAATTACCTTCAAGAATGAGGGTAGACGTATTTATAGAGGGAAACAGAATTCATAACCAAGAGACTTACACTTAAGAAACTTAAATAATGATATAGTTTAAAAGAAATACAGTGATGCCTGGAAAACATTCTGAGATGTATAAAGAAATGATAAGCAGATAAAATAATTAAAATGTAAAGTAGGTACGTATGTTTGGAGAAATAGCAATACAGTATGACCTGTAAGTTGACCACTCACAGGACTATAACAAACTGGTCAACAGATGGAGGTGTTCAACATAAGGAACCAGGCCTAGTGTACTGATATGTACACATGGTGCACATCTGTTCTGTGTAAAGTAGGTAAACTTAAGGAGGTGGTCAATGTGGGAAAGTGGTCAACTATGAAGGTTATACTGTATTTTCAATAATATATCTAGGGGCTTAAAAAAGATAACTAAACTACTGAATAAAAAATGCCATGCATTTTGGAAAGAATGATCTGATTTAAAGTGCTTTAGTCATTGTGTTTTTGAAATAAGACTAAAATCTTATTTAATATCAGACTTTGTTAAGCTAATAAATAATAGAATTTCAAGAGTTTCCACTAAAAGAAAATAAAGGGTATGAAAAATTATAAACAAGAATAGTAAAAGTTGGAATGAAAACAAAAAACAAAGCAAAAGTAATACACAAATAACAGTATAAAAAAAGCAAGAAAACATAATGGTGGAAGTAAAATTTACATCAGTCCTTACACTGAGGACAACTAGAAAATATGGAAAAAATAGAGAATAAAGTGTGATTAAAGGTGTCAAGGTTAAGGAGGCAGGAAATAATTATAGAGCATATAACTAGGATAAGAAATAACTGACAAGCTAGCACAATTTTGCTTAGAAATTACCCAATGATTTGGAAGCAATGGATGAGAAACTGAAGAGTTTAACATTGTTTTTGGCAGCCTCTTGGAACTGGAGGGACAAAAATCAAGTACATGGTCCACCTAAGGGGAGAGTTTAGAAAATGGGGAAAATCAACAAACAATTAAAGTACATATACTGGGATCCAGATAATGAAGTAATCAGATACAAATTTTAAAGTAGCTATCCTTAGAGTGATTGAAGACATGAAGTAAAAGTAAAATTAAAATATATTGTTGACATCTAAGAAGAAAAGGAAAAACAGGAAAGGAGATAGAAGCAATATTTAAAGAGAGTCAACAAGATCTTTCAAAAACTGATGAGACAAGAAAATGGAACATCAAAATTAAAGACATTTACTTACAGACACATCACAGTGAAATTGTAAAAACAAATTTAAACAAGGAGAAAAATCTTAAAAGTGGTCAAAGGAAAAGGTGATCATTAAAGGAAAACCAATTAGACAGATGATGTGTCAGCCTAAACAATGGAAGTCAAAAGTAAATTAAATTTTATCTTATAATTTTATTTTATTTTTTAATTAATTTATTAAATCATAACTTTGTACATTGATGTATTTACGGGGCTCAGGGTACTGCTTCAACATACAATGTGAAATGCTTACATTGAACTAAGTAACACATCCATCACAATTATACTCATTTCTTAATAGTTTTGAAATGTACCAATGCATCATGCAAAGAGCATATTATATTGCCTTTCTAGAATTCTCTACAAAGTAAAAATTACTTTTTAATAATAGAGTATGCATTAATGCATTCAAACAAGACAAAAGTGAGAAAATTTATCACCTTCAGGGCCACACTAAAGGAGAAACTAAGAGATGTTCTCAAGCAGAAGTTATGAATTTAAATAGAACCTGAAAGAGGCAGGAAAGAATGGAGAGCAATGCACAAGATACATATGTGACCAACTCTATATGAATACTAAATGTGTAAAACAATAATAATAATGACTTTTGACATTTAAAGTTTAAAGAAATTACTATATGGCTAAAATGGCAAATAAGTTTGAGTAGAGTTAAGGGTTCTAAACTTATTGTGTACTTATTTTCTATTATCTATTTTTTATTTTGATAAGTCAAGAAGGTCGTTGTAGTCTCCAGTGTAATAAGAATATATCATTACTATACCAACAGAACCAAATGTGAGATAATTATTAAAAATCAAATCAAAACAATTCAATAAAGGAGAGAAAATGGAGACATTGAGTTGAGTAATTCAAGTAATGCAAGAATAATATGATAACAGATTCTGACATAAATGTATCAGTAATAACATTAAATGTAAATGAGCTAATTGTTTCTTAAAAGACAGGCTATTTGTCTGGATTAAACAACTACTACTATTTATCTGCTTTTTAAAAAGATGTATCCAAAATAAAGGCTAGAGAAATATTGAAAGATTAAGAACAATTAAACAGAAGAAAGTTGGTATACCTATATTTATATCAGACAAAATAGATGCTAAGTAATAAAGCTTTATAACAGATAAAAAGAGCATTTCATAATAATAGAAGGTCCTGTTCACACCAGGAATATAAAGGAATTATAAATTTATAGGTATCTAATAGCATAGCTTCAGAATTGATAACACAAACATTTATAGAAATGTAAAAAGACATAAAATTAATAGTGGAAGATTGTTGTAGACACCATGGTGCATCAACACACTTGCCACTGAGGACTAAGGCTGTCCTTTCCTCCACGCCAGTAGTTTTGACTGCTGATAACCCACAGCCTAAGTTTATAACCCCTCCTGAGAGATAGCCCACATCTAGTGAATGGTATATGTGTGAGTATAAAGCCCCACCTTATTTGTTCTGATTTGAGAGAACCCTGAAAGGCATATCGATTCTAGAGCTTCCCTTTGGTTCTCCTTTGACCTCTATTACAACATCATTATGGTTCAACTTCTGTATAATTCTGCTTCCCTTATTCCAAAAGTTGTTCCTAAGAGTGTTCCCTAATGAACTGCCTTCATACCAACCTCAAAGTCTGTTTCCCAGGGAATTCAAGACCAAGAAGAAATTTTAAGACATCTATATCAATAATTGAAAGACAAAGCCTACGTAAAATCAGATTTATCTACACTTGAGATAATTTTTTTTTTTTTTAGATTGAATTTCACTTTGTCTCCCTTCAGAGAGTGCCATGGTGTCACGGCTTACAGCAAACTCAAATTCTTGGGCTCAAGTGATCCCCTTGCCTCAGCCTCCCAAGTAGCTGGGACTACAGGCACCTGCCACGATGCATGACTATTTTTAGAGACGAGGTCTCATTATTGCTCAGGCTGGTTTTGAACTTGTGAGCTCAAGCAATTCCTGCCTCGGCCTCCCAGGATTAAAGGCATGAGCCCCTGTGCCTGGCCTACAGATTATTATAAATAGAACATTAAGCCAAATAGTTACAGAAATACCCATATTTTCAATAACCTAAAGAATATTTATAAAAATTATTTATGCTGGTATATGAAGCAAACAAAAATGTTCAAAGTTGAATTAATATAAAATATTTTCTAGCCATTTCTGTCCATTAAGCTAAAAATGAGTAAAAACTAAGCTAAATATCAAGTAAATGACTATATAATAGTCATATATTTGGAAATAAGAAAACCACTGCTAAATAACAAGTCATTTAAAAAGAAATTAACACGGAAATTAGAAATGTTTTGAACACAGTGATAATGGAAACTTAGACAAATGAAAACTTGTGGGGCGCAGACAAAGCAATGTTTAGAAGAAAATGTATAGACTCAACTGCACATGTTAGAAATTAAAAAGGTTTGAAAATCAGTGAACTAAGTATCCATTGCAAGGCAAGATTAAAAATAGATAGCATATAAAAGGGATAAATGAATAAAACTAAAACTAATAAATATATAAATGAGCAATAAATAAAATATAAAACAAACATGTTTAAAGAAAATTTTTAAAAGCCAAGAGGTACCTCTTTGGAAAGACAAACAAATTGATAAACCTTGGTTGGACTGATCTAGAGAGAGACAGGGAGAGAAAACAAGCACTCTTGAAAGATCATATACATGTACAAATAAGCAATGACCAATATCAGAAATGAAAAAGAGAGACCACTGCATAATCTATAGAAATGAAAAAGATTAAAATAAGATATCAAAACAATTTTATGACTAAAATAGTAAAATTTAGATAAAATATAAATATTCTTAGAAAATCACATTACCCAAACTGACACAAGAAGTAAATAAAAGCAGAGTAATCCTAGTCTAAGTAAAAACACTGAGCCTGGGTTTAAAACATTTAAATAAATACATATCTGCATATTTTTTACTTACAAATAAAGTCCAGGTTCAGATGAATTTACCTAGGAATTCTTCTGAAGACTTAAGCAAATAACAATAAAACTTAACATTATCTCTTCCACAGAGCTAGGAACAGAGGAGATACTTTCTTTTCTTTTCTTTTCTTTTTTTTTAATCGTTGGGGATTCATTGAGGGTACAAAGAACCAGGTTACACCACTTGCATTTGTTAGATAAACTCCTTCCTATAATGATAAACCTAACAAGATGTTATAAGAAAATTAATATCCAGGGCATCCTTTTTCATAAATATAGGCCTAAAAATCTTAACTAAAGTATTGGTAAACTAAATCCAACAATATATAAAAAGAATTATTTAATACAATCGGTTGAGGTTATTTTATGAATATAAGGTTGGTTTAATATCTGAAATCAATCAATAGTGTTTTTGCATTAACAGTATAAATGATAAAAATTTCATCATCATCACATTAGATATAGAAAGGCCATTTGATAAAAATTTAACATTAACTCATAACCAAAAGAATTCTCAGTAAATAAAGAATAAAAGCAAATGTCTTTAATTTGATAAAGGATATTTAAAACAACTATAATAAACATCATATATACACATATACATGAAACGTTGAATATTTTCTCTTTAAGAATTGTCACAAAGCATGACCACTACCAGCAAATCTATTTAGCATTATACTGGAAATACTAGCCAGTAAAATGAAAACAAAGAAATACAAAGTATATGAACGGAAAGGAAGGCATAAACTTCTAATTATGAGGTCTGACAATTAACTTTACAAACTTACCCCTATTCATTTACATTGGCAGCACTGTACAAACAACTTGGTAAGGTTTCATAACCTTGGCATATCAATGTCTCACAGTTGTGTTTGTGTCAATTTGTGGCAATGTCTTGTTGGGTGGTCTTCATTATTGTTGTGTGTTTTTGTGTGTTGTCATGAGAATTTCAGAGCTTAAATTAGACCAACAAACAAACATTTATAAATTTCTTGTTAAACTTGGCAAGAGTAGAAGTGAAACCAGTGACATGTTAGTTCAAGTTTATGAGGATATCTCCATGCAGAAAATGGCAGTGTACAAATTGATTAAACAGTTTTCTGAGGGGAGAGAAAGTGTCTCTGATGAAGAGAAGTCCAGGGGGTCTGTACAGAGCAGAACTGATGAAAACATTGCAGTAATTCATCTATTTGTATGTCAAAATCATCAGCTAACTATGAGAAGCATAGCTGAGCAACTAAACATTAATAGAGAAACATTTAGGTAAATCTTAACTGAAAATCTTGGCCAATGACTCATGGCTCTTGCACCATGACAATGCACCATGTCTGTGAGGGAGATTTTTATCTAGTAAACAAATAACTGGAACATCCAGTTTGGATGGATTGGAACATCCTCCCTACTCACCTGATCTGGCCCTCAATGACTTTTTTCTTTACTCAAAGATAAAGGAAATGTTGAAAGGAAGACATTTTGATGACATTCAGGAAAGACATCAAAGGTAATACATGTGATGACGGCTTTATGGCTGTTTTAGAAAAAGACTTCCAAAATTGCTTTGAAGGGTGGACTAGGCCTTGGCATTGGTGCATAGCTTCTAAAGGGGAGTACTTGGAAGGTGACCACAGGTAAATTCAGCACTGAGGTATGTAGCACTTTTTCTAGAATTGGTTCACAAACTTAAGTGTCAGATCTCATGTGTATCAGTAAAATTAATGTTACTAATGTCATTAAGCAATTGACAAGACATGTCACCAGATACAAAAAAAAAATCCTTAAAAATCAATAAGAAACTACTAGGCAACATAATAGGAAAAATGGTCAAAGGACTTGATCAGGTACTTCCAGAAATGTGTATCTAAAAGGCTAATAACGAACATATGGCAAGATGTTCTATCTCAGTTGTTGAAGAAATACAAATAAAAATCACAATGAAATGGCAACTGTACACCACAAAAATGGATAAAATTACTGAGACAGGTGATACCAAGTTTTAGCAAGCAATAGAATTTCTCCTACAGTAATAGTAAAATAGTAAATTAGTATTACCAATTTATTTTTTAAAATAATTTGGACATATCTGCTGAAGGTAAACTGGTATATGTGTATCTTCAATGAGTCTGGAATTCTCCTACTAGGTAAATACCCAAGAAAAATGCAAACAGGTGTACAAAAATGTTCACACAGCACTGTTTGTAAATTAGAGGAAAAAAACAAATGTCCACTGAGGGTAGAATTAAGGAGCAAATTGTGGTCCATTCTTCAATTGAATGTTATGGAAATTATACTCCATTTTCATCATTATCAGTATGAAAATGAAAAAATGAGTGAAAGAAATCTGATACAAAAGAAGTAATATTGTGTGAGCTCTTTGTATAACATACAATAGGCAAAAATAACCATTAATAATAAAAGGCATGATTGAGGTTTTGTTGTTTTCTTCTTTTGCCTGATTTTTCTGAAAGTTCCAAGTGTTGACTTTGAGGTCTAATCATTGAGCTGTGCATCTTGTTTTTGTTCTGCACTCCTGATATGCAAATATTTTAAATAATTATAATAAAATTTAAATAATAACTTTAATAAAATAATAAAAATTGAAATAAAAAAGTAGTCCAAAAATATGGGAGAAGTAGAAATAAGAAAGTAAGATGTTAGTAACTAGTTGAAATACATCTGTAATCACAAAAACTATAAATTGACTAAATCCATCTTCTAAAACACACTGAGTGAGTGGGGGAAAAAAATCAAACTCCATCCCATTTGGAGGAGACAAAACTAAAACATAAGAACACACAAAAGTTTGGGGTAAAATGAGTCAGAAATAGCTTCACAGTCTCTCTCAATTATTGATAAATTAAGCAGACAAAAATTCAATACAATGTTTAGATTTGAACCACACAAATCCCAAATTTTAACTATTAGGCATAAATAAAAGTCATCAGCTAACAACCAGAGAATGTACATTCTTCTTAAGCACACATGGTTTATTTTCAGAAATGAATCATGTACCAGGCCATAAAGTAATTCTGAAAAAATTTCAGAGAATCAGGGTAATAAAATCCACATTCTCTGGCCAAATATCCAGTAACTTTTATATCTCCACTATATGCATTAGAGATTCTTGTGCATGAGAACAAGTACAAACAAAATGAGAATAATGCAAATGTCTATCAACAGGCAAATAGTTATAAACATTAGAATTTTTTGCCATTAAGAAATATTAATTAGCAGTGAAAATGCATAAACTAGAGCTTCACACAACATGATTTAATCTTAGAAAACAAAAATTGAGCTGTGTAAAAAATGCTTGATCCAGAAACTACAAAGACATAGTTCTATGTTTACATAAAACATTTTCAAATTTTGATGGTAGATAAAAAAATAAACAAAAATATGGAAGATTTGAAAAATACAACCTCCAAGCTTGATAGTATAGGCCTTTGTTACATACAGAGAGTGACAAATGATTCTCTCAAGCCTTTAAACATTTATACATTTTTAACATGTAATTGCTTTCAAAGAAACCCTTAATACATTCCAAACTACAGAGTTTTAGAAGACAAAATCCATGTCCATAACACAAGAAAACATGAAATAAACATTAAAAAGATGACTCAGTAACTCATCCAAAAAATATAATGGGGATATTAAAGAACACAATTCTAAGTAATGTTTGTATTAAAGAAAAATAAACCCAACAATATATAAATTAATAAAAAAGAGTTGTATTAATACCTATGATTTATAGTTAAAACTTTTTGGAGGAAAAATTCATAGGTTTTTGTTTTTGTTATTTATAAAAATAAATCGAAATTAAACAAGCTATTATGTCACTTTAATGAATAAAGCAAAAGAAAATCAAAATAGGAATTCATATGAAATTGTAAGTGACCCAGAATACCAAAACAATCTTGAAAAAGAATAATGAATTCAGAAGACATGCACTTCTGGAAACTCACTACAAAGCTACAGTAATCTAATGATGTTGGACTGGCATAAGGATAGACATATAGCCTAATGAAATGGAGTTGAGACTCCAGAAATAAACTGATGTACCTATGCAAATGTATATTTGGTAACTATGTTAACACCATTCAATGAGAAAAAGACAGTGTTTTCAACCAGTGATTCTAGGACAACTAGCAAAAGAATGAATTTTGACATTTACCTCAAATCACATATGAAAATTAACCTGAATAGATCAAAGACTTAAATGTAAGAAGTAATATAAATCTCTTGGAAGAAAGCATGGGAGCAAATCTTTATGATTTGGGATTTAGCATGTTATCATAGATACAAAATCGAAACCATAGGCAACAAAATAAGACACAAATAAATTGAGCTTTACCAAAATCTATAAAACCTTTGGCTCATCAAAGGACATTATTATCAAGAAAGTAAAAGGCAAACTACAGAACTGAAGAAAACATTTGCAAATCATGTATCCTAGAAAGAACTTACATTAGACTATATAAAACTCTTACAACTCTATAATAAAAAGACAATCCATTTTTCAAATGGACAGAGAAACTGAATAAACATTTTTCAGTAAAAGATATAGAAATGGCCAATAAGCCCATGAAAACATTCTCAACATCATTAATCAATATGGAAATATATGTCAAAACCACAATGAGATATGCTTCACCTGCACAGAGATGGCTGGAATCAGATAGTCAAGGATTGGTGAGACTGCAGAGAAATCTGGAGCTTTATACACAGCAAAATGGTGCAACCTATTTGGAAAATAATCTGGCGGTTTCTCAGATGGTTAAACATATGACCCAGCAATCCACTCCTTTTATCTACACCCAAGAGAACTGACAACATGTATTCACATGAAAACTTGTACGTGGCCAGGCCTGGTGGCTCACACTTGCAAGACTAGCACTCTGGGAGGCCAAGGAAGAAGGATGGCTTAAGCTCAGGAAGGAGTTCAAACCAGCCTGAGCAAGAGCAAGACCTCATCTCTGCAAAAAGAAAAATTAGCCAGGTGTTGTGGTGGGCGCCTGTAGTCCCAGCTACTCAAGAAGTTAAGGCAGGAGAATCACTTGGGCCCTGGAGTTTGAGGTCCTGTGAGCTAGGCTAATGCCACTGGACTCTAGCCAGAGTGGCAGAGGGAGACCCTGTCTCAAACAAACAAACAAACAAAAACCTCTTGTACACAAATGTTTATAATAGCATCATTCATGGTAGCCAAAAGGTAGCAACAATCGAAATGTTTACCAGCTGATGAACAGATAAGTGAATGTTGTATATCCATGCAATGGCATAGCATTCAGACATAAGAACGACTATGCACATGCTATAATATAAATGAACTTTGAAAACATTATGTAAAGTGAAAAGGCCACACTATATGATTCCATTTGTTTGGAATACCTAGAATAGGGAAAAATAGGAGTAGGGAGAAAGAGAAGTTTGCAGGTTATAGCCAAATGGTATGTTGTTTCTTTTCAAGGTATTGGAAACATTCTAAAATTGACTATGATTATGGTTGCTTATATCTGTGAATATACTAAAAACCATTGAATTATACCCTTTAAAGGGGTATGGTAAGTGAATATTTCAATATGGTTTTTTTTTTATTTAAAAAAAAAATCAAAATAGACCTAGGGAAAATTGGTGAAAAGAATTAATAAGAATAAAAGGCAAAATTAATGGTACATGAAAACAGTGGTAAATATAAATAAAACCAGAAATCTGGTTTTGTAAAATCACTTAATGTCAATAAGTTTTGTCAAGTGTCATTCCTAATAAAAAAAGCTAAGAAAAATAGTAATTGAAAGATTTTAAAATTGATGATGACTATTTGCCTAAAGCCAGCACAATATGTAGTTGGAAGTCACCATTTACCAAAGTTCTTCCAATGAAAAGCAGGAATAAGCAACTGTTGGAGGAAGTTTTGGAATTTCTATTTAATAGATTCAGGCGAGAAAACCCTGACGAAAGAGAACCTACTGAAAATTAAAAGGTAATTTATCATTAACTGCAAATAATATAATTGAATACATTGAAAGTTTAGAAAATTTCAGAACTCATAAAGAAGTATGGTAAGATGGCTGGGTGTAAAGTTGGGGTGAGAGAGACGATGCCTTGGAAGGCTTCTGTATCTCCGTGGCGTCTGGCTTACTGCTGTAAGTATGTGCTGCTTTTGTAGTTTGAAAGGAAAGTGGATAACAGTAAAAAAGATAAAATGTCCCAATGCAATAAAACACTTCAAAATAAAATTAATCATATTTAAATGTCACAGCGACCTGGAGAATCAGTCTGAAAAGAAATCTCAGGAGACCCCAACATGCCTGTATTTTATCTTCCTGGACAACTCGAAAGCATCAATTTATTTCCAAATTTTTTCTACTTCCCTCATGTCTTTCTACAGCTAAGGTCCTGCGGCTGGACTTCTACATAGTTCATTTAAATATGGTAATTTTACAAGGGCTTTCCTGGGACAAACTGCCTTCTTTCTTTGTGTGTGTAAAGGTATCCTTCTTCCTGTGAGACTACTTTTTTTTTTTTTTTTTTTTTTGAGACAGAGTCTAATTATATTGCCCTGGATATAGTGCCCTGGTATCACAGCTCACAGCAACCTCAAACTCTTGGGCTTAAGCGATTCTCTTGCCTTAGCCTCCTAAGTAGCTGGGACTACAGGCACCCACCACAATGCCCGGGTATTTTTTTGTTGTAGTTGTCATTGTTGTTTAGCAGGCCTGGGCTGGGTTTGAACCCACCAGCTCCAGTGTATGTGGCTGGCACCCTAGCCGCTGAGCTACAGGCACCAAACCTTGTGAGACTACTGTTTGATTAGAGGGAGAAATTTAGGTAATTGAACATCAAAAAAGATAAGAATGTGAAATAGCCAATGAATAATCTTTTCCAAATCTAAATGGTGATGACCATTGACCTAAATATATCAACTTGTTTTGGCAACCAAAACTAGCATACCAAAAACAGTCTACCAGATACTGAATGGGTGATGACTCATTTTTAATAGTAATACATATGTTTTCCCCTTAATCACTTTATTACTATTATCACCATTTTAAAATGGAGGAAAATGTAAATAATTGGCCTGAACTCTATCTCAACCACCCTGCCACACCATGTATAATTTTGAACACCAGATAATGTAGAGTGAAAACATATGAGGTCTGATGATTTAAGTTCATGAACTTGCCATCATGGGCTTATGTTAGTCGCACTGTACAAACAACTTAGTAAGATTTCATAACCTTGGCATATCAGTGTTTCACGGCTGTGTCATTGTGGACCTGTGGCAGTGTCATGATCAGTGGCATTCATTCATTATTGTTCTTGCCTGTTTTTGTGTGCTGTCATGAAAATGCTGGAGCTTGAATTAGGGCAATGAACAAACATTCATAAATATTTTATTAAATTTGGCAAGAGTGGAAGTGAAATAAGGGACATATTAGTCCAAGTTTCTGGGGATAATGCCATGAAGAAAATGGCAATGCACAAATTGATTAAACAGTTTTCCAAAAGGAGAGAAACTGTCACTGATGTAGAGAGGTCAGGGTATCCAATAATGAGCAGAAGTGACAAAAACATTATAAAAATTCATGGAATTTTTGTGAAAATCATCATCTGACTATGAGAATCATAACAGACCACGTAAACATAAATAGAGAAAGCAGGAATATCTTAACTGAAAATCTTGGCCACCAACTCATGTCTCTGGCAAAACAGTGTACCAGCTCACACAGCACTGCCTCCTAAAAACTCTGAGGGAGTTTTTAGCTAATAAATAAATAACTGTATTGGAACACCCTCTCTAGTCACCTGATCTAGCCCCCCATGACTTTCTTCTTTACCCAGAGATAAATAAAATATTGAAAGGAAGATATTTTGATGACATTCAGGACATCAAGGGTAATTTGAAGATAGTTCTGATGGCCATTCCAGAAAATAGTTCTGAAATTGCTTTGAAGAGTGGACTAGGTGCTGGCATTGGTGCATAGCTTCTAAAAGAGAGTACTTTGAAAGTGATCATACTGATATTCAGCTTTCTTTCTTTCTTTCTTTCTTTCTTTCTTTCTTTCTTTCTTTCTTTCTTTCTTTCTTTCTTTCTTTCTTTCTTTCTTTCTTTCTTTCTTTCTTTCTTTCTTCTTTCCTTCCTTCTTTCCTTTTTTCTTTTTCTTTCTTTCTTTCCTTCTGAAAGACAACTTATTAATTTGCCTGCAAATGAGGAGGCTAGTAAACTCTTTTCTCAAAAATTCCAGCATCACCTTCTCTGAACAGAAACACTGAGCTTTTAAAAGTTCTGATTAACTCCCAGATCCCATCTTCAGCTAAGATGATCTCAATCTCCTGACCTCTGCCCTGACAATTCCCTTGAGCTATCTTCTGTGGCACAAAGAACAGAAGACATTCCCCTGCCCCTCCCAAACTGGCCTGAGGCAGGGATGTAGGTTTCAGTTCTTTAAAAAAAAAGGTGAGAGATTTTGAAGAGACAAAATCCTTTTTTTCCCAGGCCAGTCTCTGTTACATACTCCCCACTATTAATTAAACCCTTTCAGATCTATGGGAGGAGGGGCAACATAGTACTTACCTTGGGGTGCTAGAAAGGGCCTCTTGTAAACTATTTCTTCTGGGCTTAACTTAACTAAGCCTATTTCTGGAGGCTCCCCTTTTCCAGAGGAGAGCCAGCAGCAATACCTTATTCCACTTTGGGTGGGTTTCATGCAATTTTGATTCTATATCTAAAACATGCTATATATTTATATCTAGATGTGCTATCTAGAATATGCTATATATCTATATCTGGATATGCTTACTGTTGGGTTACCTCTGCTACAAAGGAGGGTCCATTATCATTCAGGTTCCTACTGGGGAGTGTAGACTTTTATAAATGGGGGGGGTCCCAAGGCTTTATGCTTCCCCATCAAAGCCCCAGGTACAAATTGACAGTGGGGATTCTAATGGTGCCAAGATCCCCTTTAAAACCAGATAGGCTTTCTGACATTTGGAACATCACAGCTAAGTGTAGACAAAATTCTGATGGACTTGTTCTCCTACTTGAGGCTTTGGCTTGGACTCCTCTTATGAGCCAGCCATCTACATGAATGCAGACATTAGGGGTGTGTTTGCCTTAATGAGCTTGGTGGGGCCTGATTTGGGAGGACCCCACTCGCAACAAACTGTATGCTTGAAACAATCTAAAGATAGAGCGACAACCGACCACAGAGGGAACCCAACATGAGGGACCTAACCCTTTCGATGATGGGCAGTTTCACTCCATATTAGTAGATATCTTTTCAGGCTGGATAGAGGCTTGTTCTACCTGAATAGAGATACATCTAAATTTCCAAGGTGGGCCTTGGGCCGTACCATGCAACTTCGGGCCCTTGTGCTACCAACCGTGGGTGAGCTCGCGGCGCGCGGGGAACCGGCTCCCTCCTGCTGTCGGGCTACATCAGCAAAGGGGGGGCAGACCGAGCCGTTCCAGTCCTGATCATTGGTATTCTGGTGTTCCTCCCTGGATTTTACCACCTGCGCATTGCCTACTATGCATCCAAAGGCTACCGGGGTTACTCCTATGATGACATTCCAGACTTCGATGACTAACACCCACCCACCTCAGCCCTGAGGAGAGGAGTTAGAGTGGAACTAGACCTAAATTGGAGATACGGAGCAGAAACTATGGCCAGGGGCTAAGGGATTCTGAAGTTTGTTATGTTTAACAAAACAATGGCCAGATTTTATGGGTCCATCCCAAAGATGTTAACTGAGCTTATTAATTAGCTAATTAGGACATGCTCTGTTTTTCATCTCCTCGCCCTGGCAAAAACTCCTAGCAAGTTTTTCCACAAGAATATGTATCATGGAGCAATGTTAATTATCTGGGAAAATGGGAGGTTATACTGTAGTGGAAAGTATTGCTACCACGACCACTTTAGAGTTGAATGTTTCTTTTAAATAGTCTTCATTGTCAATTTGTTTTTGCAGCAAATGGAAGAATGTAGTATGTCTAATTTCTTATTACTAAGTAATTTATTTTTTAAATGGCTAAGTATCTTATCTGCTACCTTCATGTTCTAGTTGAAGAACATGGTAAAATCAAATATCTGTAGTAGTTTTTACTTGCTTTCTTATTGACAGCAACTAGGAATTTTTTGAATTGCAGAGTGAGTTTTCAAAATTTAAACCCTTTCTCTGTTTACCAGTCTTTGGCCAGCTGTGATCTGTATTGCCAGTAGGTTGAATAGCATATAATTTGGACCATTCATTGTGTCCTGTACAGATCAAGATATTCTGTATATCATGCCTTTAAAGAATGAACTTTTGGCTGTTTCCTAATGAAAAATGTGAATAAGGGTTGTTATTTAGAATTTATAACCCTTTTGCCAGCACCTTGTGTAATAATGTCATTCTGCTAAAGATCTCAAGTATAGATCCCTAGAAAAGTAGATTGCCTTAGGCTGATTCTGTTTGTTAGCTTGCAAAAAGTGACTTATACTCAAAAATTAAAACGTTGAAATCCAGATCTTAAACTTAAAAAAAAAAAAAAATAAATTTCCAAGGTGGGCTCCTACCAGGAGATGCTGGCCCAGGACATGGCCTTTGCCGAGTTTCTATTCATGTATGCCAACATGGAGCAGGAACAAGCCTCGGAGGACAAAGGGATGACAGGCATCAGCAGCCCAGGAAAAGACACCGTGCAGGTGGAGAATGGCATGTTGGTGATGGTCACTGTGAGCAGGCAGCTCAGCCGCTCCTTCCCAAGGAATCACCAAGTTTGGCTACTCCATGGCAGTGTCCACTGGGGGAATCTTGCTTCCCACCATCTGCTCTTGGATATGCTGCACAGAGTCCTGTGGTCATTCCTGAGATTCTTTCTAGGATGAGTTCATAAACTTAATTTTCATACCTCATATAAGAAGCCAGGCAAGGTAGTTCATGCCTGTAATCCTAGCATTCCAAGAGGCCAAGGTGAGTGGATCACCTGAACTCAAGAGTTCATACCAGCCTGAGCATGAGTGAGACTCTGTACAAAACATAGGGGCATAGAGATGTGCACCTATAGCCTCAGCTACTCAGAAGGCTGAAGCAGGAGGATCATGTGAGCCCAGGAGTTTCAGGTTGCTTTGAGCTGTGATGACCCTACTGCACTCTAGCCTGGGCAACAGAGTGTGATACTGTGTCCAATAATAATAATAATAACCTCTGAGAAATTAACCAAGTGCAAGGAAGTACTGTCAGAGACATATTTGCCTTAGATGGCAAATGAAATTACCAAAACCACAAATTATATGTATAGCAACTCGGTGATTAATATTTTAATATTTATACAGTCACATGCCATGACACTTTGATCAGTGACAGAGGGTGTGCACAATGGTGGTCCCATGAGATGGTAAGCCGGTATTTTTGCTGCACCTTTTCTATATTTGGATATGATTAGATACACAAATACTTTCCATTGTGCTACGGTTGCCTCCAGGGTTCAGAGCTGTGACTTGCTGTCCAGGCTGTAGCCCAGGTGTGGTGGGCCGCACCAGACAGCCTAGGTGTGCAGTACACTGAGTACGCTGTACCATGCAGGTTTGTGAAGTGCACTCCATGATGTTTGCACAGTGACAAAACTGCCTCACGTATGTATCTCAGAACATGGCTCCGCTGTTAAGAGATGCATAACTGTATTAATATCTTGCAATTTTTCCCCACATATGCCCTCCTGTGATTTGTTTTTCTATCTTTTGTTTGTATCTCTTCTTATTTAATTTTTTGAACCATTGCATCAGCATCAGATAATAATAAATTGCACTGGGAGATCCTGGTTACTGGTGAGGATGTCCTATGTTAACAATTAGAAATGAAGAGGCTAGTCCCAGAATGATACAGACAAGCACCCAACCCCCATTATTTGTAATTTCCAGGAATCCACTCACGCCTCTTCCTGCAGGGCCCCAGAGCTGGCTGTGAGCTGTTCAAAGGTCTGCACCAAATTCCACTGCTGGAAAGGAAACCACAGATATCAAGAGTGGCCCTCCTCGATTAGACGCCTCTCAATCACCTTTTGATCCCAGGATCCTGACACTTTGTCTGGAGGCTTGCCAGAGCCCCAGCATCTGGCCCTAGGAATACTTCACTCCTCCCCCAAGCCTTTGAATGACAACATTTTTGTTACAGTACTTTTACACTCTAATAAATTCCTCAGTTGTGGTTAGTGCAACAGACTATTTAGACATAGTCCACAAACTGTTTGGACTGCGGGGGAGGTTCTGGAGTTTGCATTCTCAGACTGGTTCAGACCATTTCAGATGCGGAGGAGGATGTAATATGTCTTTAGCAATAATCTGGAATGGGCTTCTCTAATGCAGACATCATCCAGCAGGCAACCTGAAAAATCAAGAAATTCCCTCAGCAGAGATGGTGTCTGGCAGCTTTTAAGTCAAACTACATTAGTATGATTTTTGTCACTGAAAAAAAAATAATTGCTCCAGGGAGATTTGCTATGGCAGCAAAGAGGAATTATTAGGCACTGCAGGGAATTAGAACACTGTTGATTCCAGACCCTGGGAAGATAGCAGTGCTCCTAGGTTTGTTTTATTTGGCTTGTTTGGTCGGGTTAAAAGGATTTTAGAAGAAGCTCCAGACACTATCTAGGTCTGTGCTGTGGCTACTGAGTGCTTGAAATGTGGCTATTTGGGAATAAGAGATTTAATGTTTTGTTTTATTTAATGTAAATATAATTAAATTTAAATGTTAAAAAAGCTATTTTCAAGTTACTGAAAAACCTTTACGTGTTTTTTACTTAATTTGGGTATGTGAATTTACTTGAATGACATCTTATGAAATACAAATACAAAGTAAGTATGCCTGATGAAATTTGGCAATCAAATTGAGAAGTGAGATAAATGTGTAATACAGGCTGGATTTTAAAGGCTTAGTATGAAAAAATGTAAAATGTTTCATTAATAATTCATATTTGACTACATGTGAAAATGACATTTCGAATACATTGAGTTAAATATAATTAAAATTAATTATATTTTTTTTTACCTTTTAAATATGGTGACTAGAAAATGTTAAAATATAGGTTGGAAATGAATGTTGCACAGATGGCTCTAAACCTTGCTGCTACGACTATTGATTTAAAAGAACAGACATTGATAGCAGCATCATTTCTAGAACCAGAGACCATATTTATGCATTTTTATACACTGTGGCCTTGGCCCTCTAATATGTGGGTCGCTATGAAAGTTTTGAGACAGACTGGATGATGGGCCATTATTTCACTTCCAAGAAAGACCATCAACAGTGTACTTTCTGATATGTTGCTGGATTCTGTTTGCTAGAATCTTGTTGAATATTTTTGCATCTATATTCATTAGTGATATTGGTCTATAATTTTCTTTTTTTGTTGGGTCTTTTCCTGGTTTGGGGATCAGGGTGATGTCTGCTTCATAGAACATGTTGGGTAGTCTGCCTTCTTTTTCTACCTTTTGGAACAGGTTGAGTAATATAGGTACTAATTCCTCTTTAAAGGTTTGGTAGAATTCTGACGTAAAACCATCTGGTCCCAGGCTTTTCTTTTTGGGGAGATTTTGTATGTATGCCCCATGATCATACTAATGTACACAGCTATGATTTAATAAAAATAAAAATAAAAAATAAAAAAAACAGTGTCCTTTCTGATTTGCTGGTGCAAATTTCAACTTTTACGGCTATCAGTGTTGCTGGGAGGGCTTTATTTGTTTCTGTGTGCACAGATATTAATTTCTTGAGTTTTGTGTATCTCAAAACTTATATAATGATACATGTACTCTTAACAACTTTAAACCTGCCTTCAGTGATTTGAAGGAATCTGTGTCGACCCAAAATAAACTGATGCCAAAGCAGGTGCCATGAGGGGCTAGAGTAATTCCCAAGAGTTCACAGACCTATAGAGCAGACAAACAACTCATAACACACACTGAGAAATGGAGGGCAGTGCAACAAGACATCAAAATAAGTGGTGGTGGCTTACCAGGTAATATGTAGCCATATCCATGTAAATTTTCTTTTTTTAATTATTTTTTTATTTATTTTTTAAATTAAGTCTTTTGTACATAGATCATAAATACATTTATGCCCATTTCAGTGTGTGATTATTTGTACAGATTGGAGTGCTTACCTCATACTAATCAGTATAGCTGTCATCTCATTTACCCATTTATAGCATTAGGACATTTGTGTTCTACACATGATAGAACCAACTTGAACTTGCAATGTGCTCCATAGTTGTGGTCCCCTATTATCATTCCCATCCCTCCCCAGCCCTCCCCCTCCCCTTCCCTCCTTCATAATAGCCTAAAGTTGTGTTTCATTTTTCATATTCAAGTGTGAGTTATTATAAATTGGTTTCACAGTAGTGCTGAATACATTGGATACTTTTTTTCCCATTCCTGAGATACTTTGCTAAGAAGAATATTTTCCAGCTCTATCCATGTAAACATAAATTAGGTGAAGTCTCCATTTTTTTTTTTTACTGCTGCATAGTATTCCATGGTATACATATACCACAATTTATTAATCAATTCATGGGTCGATGGGCACTTGGGTTTCTTCCATGACTTAGCAATTATGAATTCAGCTGCAATGAACAATCTGGTGCAAATGTCTTTATTGCCAAATGATTTTTGGTCTTTTGGATATGCACCTAGTAGAGGAATTGCAGGATCAAACGGCAGGTCCACATTTAGATCCCTGAGTGTTCTCCAAACTTCCTTCCAGAAGGAATGTACTAGCTTGCATTCCCACCAGCAATGTAGAAGTGTTCCCTTTTCTCCACAACCATGCCTTAGTCTGTTGTTTTGGGATTTTGTAATGTGGGCTACTCTTACTGGAGTCAGATGGTATCTCAGGGTGGTTCTGGTTTGCATTTCTCTGATGATTAAAGATGAGCATTTTTTTCATGTGTCTATAGACTGTGCACCTGTCTTCTTCAGAGAAGCTTCTGTTCATGTCTCTTGCCCACAATGAAATGGGATCACTTGTTTTTTTGCTTAGTAATAAGTTTGAGTTCTCTTGGATGCTGGTTATTACACCTTTGTCGGTAGCATAACTTGCAAAAATCCTCTCCCATTCTGAGGGCTGTCTATTTGCTCTACTTAGTGTGTTCTTGGCAGTGCAGAAGCTTTTTAATTTGGTCAGATCCCAGTAATGTATTTTTGATGTTGCTTCAATTGCCCGAGGTGTCTTCCTCATGAAGTATTCTCCCAGGCCCATTTGCTCAAGTGTTTCCCCTGCACTCTCTCTAAGAATATTTATAGTTTCATGTCTTAAGTTTAAGCCCTTTAACCAGTGAGAGTCAATTTTTGTTAGGGGAGAAAGGTGTGGGTCCAGTTTCAGTCTTCTACAAGTTGCCAGCCAATTCATCCAGCACCATTTATTGAATAGGGAATCTTTCTCCCAATTTATATTTTTAATAGGCTTATCGAAAATAAAATGACGATAAGTGTCTGGGTTCACCTCTTGGTCTTCAATTCTGTTCCATACATCTACCTCTCTGTTTTTGTGCTAGTACCATGCTGTTTTGATCACTATCGATTTTTAATAAAGTCTGAAGTCTGGAAGTGTGATTCCTTCCAATTTGTTTTTATTTCTGAGTAATGTCTTGGCTATTCGAGGTTTTTTCTGTTTCCATATAAAACGAAGTACTATTTTTTCCAGGTCTTTAAAATATGAGAGAGGTGCTTTAATAGGAATCACGTTAAATCTGTAAATTGCTTTAGGTAGTATGGACATTTTAACAATGTTGATTCTTCCCAGCCATGAGCTTGGTATATTTTTCCATTTTTTGACATCTTCAGCTATTTCTTTTCTCAGACTTTCATAGTTCTCTTTATAGAGATCTTTCACGTCCTTAGTTAGGTACACTCCCAGATGTTTCATCCTCTTTGGCACTATTGTAAAGGGAATAGAATCTTTGATTGCTTTTTCCCCTTGACTATTGTTGATGTATATAAAGGCTTCAGATTTATGAGTGTTAATTTTGTATCCTGAGACATTACTATATTCCTTGGTCACTTCCAGGAGTTTTGTAGTTGATTCCAGATGTATAATCATATCGTCTGCGAAGAGTGACAATTTGATCTCCTCTGGTCCTATTTGGATCCCCTTGATTGCCTTTTCTTGCCTGATTGTGGTGGCTAAGACTTTCATTACAATGTTAAAAAGTAGTGGAGACAGTGGGCATCCTTGCCTGGTTCCTGATCTGAGTGGAAATGATTTCAATTTTACTCCATTCACTATGATATTGGCTATGGGTTTGCTGTAGATGGCCTCTATCAGTTTAAGAAATGTTTCTTCTATACTTATTTTCTTAAGTGTTCTGATCAAGAAAGGATGCTGGATATTGTCAAAAGCTTTTTCTGCATCAATTGAGAGAATCATATGGTCTTTGTTTTTTAATTTGTTTATGTGATGTATTATATTTATGGATTTACGTATATTAAACCATCCTTGGGACCCTGGGATGAAACCCACCTGATCGTGGTGTATAATTTGTTTGATGTGTTGTTGGATTCTGTTTGCTAGGATCTTATTGAATATTTTTGCATCAATATTCATTAGAGATATTGGTCTATAATTTTCTTTTCTTATTGGGTCTTTTCCTGATTTGGGTATCTGGGTGATATTTTCTTCATAGAATGAGTTGGGAAGTATTCCTTCTTTTTCTATGTTTTGGAAAAGATTAAGTAATATAGGTACTAGTTCCTCTTTAAAGGTTTGGTAGAATTCTAATGTGAAGCCATCTGGTCCTGGGCTTTTATTTTTGGGGAGATTTTTTATAGTTGATGCTATTACAGAGCTTGTTATAGGCTTGTTCAACATTTCCACTTCTTTCTGGCTAAGTCTGGAAGGGTGATATGTTTCCAAGTATTGATCTATTTCCTTCAGATTTTCATACTTCTGAGAGTAGAGTTTTATGTAGTATTCATTAAGGATTTGCTGAATTTCTGAGGAGTCCATTGTTATTTGGCCTTTATCATTTCTGATTGATGAAATTAGGGATTTTACCCTTCTACTTCTGGTTAGGTTAGCTAACAGTTTATGTGTTTTATTGACCTTTTCAAAAAACCAACTCTTTGAATGGTTGATCTGTTGTATGATTCTTTTGTTTTCAATTTCATTAAGTTCTGCTCTGATTTTAGTTATTTCTTTTCTTCTGCTGTGGTTAGGGTTGGAAAGTTCTTCCTTTTCCAGTTGCTTGAGATGACTCATTAAGTTATTGACTTCCTCTCTTTCTGTTCTCTTGAGGAAGGCTTGCAACGCTATAAATTTTCCTCTTAGGACTGCCTTTGCTATATCCCAGAGGTTCTGATAGTTTGTTTCTTCAGGTGTTGTTCTTATTGTTTTGTTCCAAAAATTTGGCAATTTCCTTCTTGATCTCACCTATGACCCAGCTATCGTTTAACATGAGGTTATTTAGTTTCCATGTTTTTGTATGCATGTGGAGATTCCTGTTGTTACTGAGTTCAACTTTTATTCTGTGGTGGTTCAAGAAAATACAAGGAATGATTTCTATTCTTTTAAATTTGCTGAGGTTAGACTTGTGACCTAATATGTGATCAATTTTGGAGGATGATCCATAGGCTGATGAGAAGAATGTGTATTAGGTTTTGTTAGGATGAAATGTTCTACAGATGTCTTTTAGATGCAAATGTTGAATGGTTAAGTTTAATTCTAAAATTTCTTTGCTGAGCTTCTTTTTGGAGGATCTATCCAACACTGCCAGAGGAGCGTTAAAGTCTCCAACAATTATGGTGCTGGGGGAAATCAAATTGCTCATGTCAGTTAGAGTTTCTCTTATAAATTGAGGTGCATTCTGGTTGGGTGCATAGATGTTGATAATTGAAATCTCATCATGTTGAGTGTTGCCCTTAGCAAATAAGAATTGACCATCATTGTCTTTTCTTACTTTGCTTGGTTTAAAGCCTATTGTATCTGTGAATAAAATTGCAACACCTGCTTTTTTCTGATTTCCATTTGCCTGAATTATAGATGACCATCCCTTCACCCTGAGTCTATATTTATCTTTTAACGTAAGGTGTGATTCTTGAATGCAGCAGATGTCTGGCCTGAGTTTTTGTATCCAGTCAGCCACCCTGTGTCTCTTTACAGGGCAATTTAAGCCATTCACATTAATTGAGAGTAATGATAAACCCCACAGAGTTTTGGGTATCAAGTTTTTCGAAAGTCCAGTGGACATTTTTAATCCTTTTGCCGCTATGGAAGTTAGAATTTGATCAAAAGTTTCTGAGTGATTTTACTTTGGTGGTGGAGGATTGTGTTGTTCATTATGGAGGATAGGTCTGAGAATATCCTGAAGAGCTGGTTTAGTTATGGCAAATTTCTTCAACACATGAATGTCATTAAAGTATTTAATTTCTCCATCATAGACGAAACTCAGTTTAGCTGGATACAGGATCCTGGTTGAAAGTTATTTTGTTTAAGGAGATTAAAGGTCAATGACCACCCTCTTCTAGCTTGAAAGGTTTCAGTGGAGAGATCTGCAGTCATTCTAATGCTCTTCCCCTTGTATGTAATGGTTTTCTTACTTCTTACAGCCTTCATAATTCTCTCTTTCACATTAACTTTAGTGAAATTAATTATAATATGTCTGTGAGAATTTTTATTTGGATTGAGTCTATCTGTCTGCTATCTGAATTTCCTAGTATCTGGGCATGTCTGGAAAATTCTCTTTAATTAGTTCATGAAGCAAAGCATCTGTATTCTTTGCAGCAAGCTCATCACTTTCAGGTATTTCTATAAGGTGAATATTAGACCTCTTTGAATTATTCCAGAGCTCTCTGAGAGAATGAACCATTTTTGTTCTCCACTTTTTTTCCTCTTTGAGTGTTTGGGAGCATTCAAAAGCTTTGTCTTCAATATCAGAGATTCTTTCTTCTGCCTGCTCCGTTCTGTTACTGAGGGATTCTACTATATTTTTTAGATCTTTGAGGGCTGCAAATTCTTGTTTTAATGTGTCAAAATCTTTGGTTATTTTGTCTTTAAATTCGTTAAATTCTTGAGACATCTTTTGAATTTCTGCTTTAAATTCTAATTTCATCATTTCCTCCATTTTGTTGACCCTATTTGCTATCCAAATTCTGAACTCGATTTCTGTCATCTCAGCCATTTGTTTGGGAATAGGATCTTGTACTGTATCTGCTTTATCATTTCTTGGAGAAGTTGATCTATTTTGATTGTTCATGTTGCCAGAGTTTTTTCTGCTGATTCTGCCTCATGATTGTTTTTCACTGTTGGCTAGGTGGTCTGGTAAGGTAAAATTGGATTGGGGTTTACTTTGGTTGCGGTTAACCAGCCCTTTATTAAGAATCTGAGACTGATGACTGCAGCTTTTTCCCCTTTAGCTTTGCAAAAGACCTGTACAGTATTACAGTTTGAGGCTAGGGAAACCTGCTTGGTGTGGTGGGGTTAGGTGGCTCAGTCTTGTATTCAACTGGTTCTTGTCCTATCCTGGTGGATCAGTGACTCTGGAGAAGTTTTAACCGTGGGGAGTGGCGTGACTTCATTGCTGGTATTTCTCCACAGCTGAGACTTCAACTCAGAGTAACTGTTTCACTAGGGTTGGACAGAGACCAGCCGGCAGCTCAGCAAACGGTGACAGAAAAGCCCATGGGGATGGGCACCATGCGGGTAGTTGCCGTTGCCGTTACCCAGCGCTGCTCTCTTTTTTTAATAATTGTTAAATCATAGCTATGTACATTAGTGCAATCAAGGGGGTACAATGTGCTAGTTTCATATACAATCTGAAATATTCTCATCAAATTGTTCAACATAGCCTTCATGGCATTTTCTTAGTTATTGTATGTAGACATTTGTATTCTGCATTTAGTAAGTTTCACCTGTACCCATTCTAAGATGCACCATAGGTGTGGGCCCACCCTTCACCCTCCCTCCACCCCAACATCCCCCCACTTCCCCTCCCTTGGCCCTTTTCCCATATTCTTGTGCTATAGTTGGGTTATAGCCTTCGTATGAAAGCTATAAATTAGCTTCATAGTAGGGCTGAGTACATTGGATACTTTTTCTTCCATTCCTGAGATACTTTGCTAAGAAGAATATGTTCCAGCTCCATCCATGTAAACAGGAAAGAGGTAAAGTCTCCATCTTTCTTTAAGGCTGCATAATATTCCATGGTATACATGTACCACAATTTGCTACCCCATTCGTGGGTTGACGGGCACTTGGGCTTCTTCCATGACTTAGCAATTATGAATTGGGCTGCAATAAACATTCTGGTACAGATGTCTTTGTTATATTGTGATTTTTGGTCTTCTGGGTATATACCTACTAAAGGAATTATAGGACCGAATGGCAGGTCTATTTTTAGATCTCTAAGTATTCTCCAAACATCCTTCCTAAAGGGACGTATTAGTGTGCATTCCCACCAGCAGTGTAGAAGTGTGCCCTTTTCTCCACATCCACCCCAGCATGTCTGGTCTTGGGATTTTGTTATGTGGGCTACTCTTACTGGGGTTAGGTAATATCTCAGAGTAGTTTTGATTTGCATTTCTCTGATGATTAAGGATGATGAGCTTTTTTTTTAATGTATTTGTAGATTGTGCATCTGTCTTCTTTAGAGAAGTTTCTCTTCAAGTCCCTTGCCCACCCTGAGATAGGATCACATGTTCTTTTCTTGCTAATACGTTTGAGTTCTCTGGGGATTCTGGTTATTAGACCTTTATCAGAGGTATAACCTGCAAATATTTTCTCCCATTCTGACAGCTGTCTGCTTGCTTTACTTATTATGTTCTTGGCTGTGCAGAAGCTTTTTAGTTTGATCAGGTCCCAGTAATGTATTTTTAATACTGCTTCAATTGCCTGGGGAGTTCTTCTCATAAAATATTCACCAGGCCACTTCCTTCAAGAGTTTTTCCTGTACTTTCTTCAAGCATTTTTATAGTTTCATGTCTTAAGTTTAAATCGTTTATCCAGTGAGAGTCTATCTTATTTAATGGTGAAATGTGTGGGTCCAGTTTCAGTCTTTTACAGGTCGCCAGCCAGTTTACCCAGCACCATTTGTTAAATAGGGAATCTTTTCCCCACTGAATGTTTTTAATTGGCTTGTCAAAGATTAAATAACGGTAAGTAGCTGGATTCATCTCTTGGTTCTCTATTCTGTTCCAGACATCTACTTCTCTGTTTTTGTGCCAGTACCATGCTGTTTTGATCACTATCGATTTATAGTACAGTCTCAGGTCTGGTAGCGTGATTCCTCCTGCTTTGTTTTTATTGCTGAGTAATGTTTTGGCTATTTGAGGTTTTTTCTGATTCCATTTAAAATGAAGTATTATTTTTTCAAGATCTTTAAAATATGACAATGGAGCTTTGATGGGAATTGCATTAAAATTATATATTGCTTTGGGTAGTGTAGACATTTTAACAATATTGATTCTTCCCAGCCATTATCATGGTATGTTTTTCCATTTGTCAACATCTTCAGCTATTTCTTTTCTTAAAGTTTCATAGTTCTCTTTATAGAGATCTTTCACATCCTTTGTTAGGTATACTCCCAAATATTTCATCTTCTTTGGCACTACTGTGAAAGGAATAGAGTCCTTGACTGTTTTTTCGGCTTGGCTATTGTTGGTATATATAAAGGCTATAGATTTATGGGTGTCGATTTTGTAGCCTTAGACATTGCTGTATTTCTTGATCACTTCTAAAAGTTTTGTAGTGGAATCCCTAGTGTTTTCCAGATATACGACCATATCATCTGTGAAGAGTGAAAGCTTTTTTCTGTTCTGACCCTATGTCGATACCCTTGATTGCCTTTTCTTCCCTAATCGCAATGGCTAAAACTTCCATCACAATGTTAAAGAGCAATGGAGACAATGGGCAACCTTGCCTGGTTCCTGATCTAAGTGGAAATGATTTCAATTTAACTCCATTCAATACGATATTGGCTGTGGGTTTGCTGTAGATGGCCTCTATGAGTTTAGGAAATGTCCCTTCTATACCAATTTTCTTAAGTGTTCTGATCACGAAAGGATGCTGGATATTATCAAAAGCTTTTTCTGCATCAAACAACAGTTATTTTGTATATGCACGTTCCAGGCAATACTCTTGAAGCCTTAAGAAGCAAGAGCTAGAGAATATGAGAGGAGAGAAATCCCTTGTCTTGGAAAAACCCAGCCCAGCTCTGCAAAGTTCTGAGGATGTGCACAGAACTGTCCACTTTCTTCTCTGGATTTTGCAAATCTTCCCTTTGTTCTGCCGTCCTCACTTGTGGATAAGATCTAAGTTCTGCTCTGTCCCTGTGCAGCATGGAGATGAAAACACCAGGAGGGAACAATACAGCTCTTACCTGAGGATTTATGGGTTTAGTTTCAGTCCGCAGGCTGTCATGGGTGGATGACATGTATTACTGTGGAAATGAGTTTTTAGTGACAGCTGGGCTACAGGACTTATTGGATCAAACTCAGACAGACAGACTTCACTTGTCATAGAACCTACACTGAAACAAGGAGGGGAAAAAATTGTCCTAAACTGGAAAAGCACCACCCTCTGTTCATAATAGCCAGGGGATGGGAAGGTCAAAGGATTCTCTCTGCAGTGAAGACATCATTTTGGACAGGGTAATTCTCAAGGGCATCAAGATCTAAGGATTTACTTGGATGCTTCGAGACCTAATACCTTCTCCCATGTGAAGGTCAAAATAAGAAAAGTGGGGAGGATGCTATGTAAAATCAGGACCAAAGTGAGGAAGTAACATGTCCTATATGTATGGTTGCACATGGAGCCCAGGTAACCTCACAGAACTCTCCAAGGTAAGAAGGTTAAGAAAAGGTAAGAAGAGACCCCAAGTCTTCATTTCCTACCACTTACCTGACAAAATGGAGCCTATCCCAAGGTTCCCGGCCCTGTGATTCCACAGGGACTAATTGCTGAAAGGCATTAGGTAAATTATGTGGACCTAGGGTAAATTACGTGAGCTAATTTACTTAGAGTAAATTATGTGAGCTAATTACCCAAGGGTTCCTTGCCCTCATAGATGAGCCACCTTCCACCTTCAAATGCCTTCTTCCCTTCTAGTGCTGCTCTCTTGACCTCTCTGCTACATGTGAACTCTCAGAATTCCTCCAGAATGTTGCATTGCACTCAAATATTTGAGCTTGACTGGTTTGTATCATTTATGTGATTCTTGCCCTTGGATTACCCATGGCCGGGATGTTTCTAGTCATTTTAAAGGAGTGCCACAGAATCCTAAGAGAATATTCATTGTAATTTAGAAAATGTGATTAGGATATATGGAGTGGTCGAGAGTAAGATCATGTTAAAATAAAATCAAACAATTCCAGACAAAGCCATCCCACATTCTTGGTTTTCTGAGTCATTGTAAATACTGCTTTGGTGGCCCATTGTAACAGCACGCATCAGACTGCAAGCTTTTGACTTTTCATTCAGGAAAATGCCACAGTGACTAAGCTGCAGAACAAAGAGATTGTGAAACATTGTTAAAGATTTTAAAGCCATGTTTCTTCATCCATTTATCCCAAATGAGCATATAATATGTGTCTGTAGATATTGGAATGTGAATATGAAAATTTCTTTAAAATGGAAATTGCATAAATATGTGGATAAATGTATATGAATAGTGAGTCTATAAATAAAAATTATTACTATTAATAATAATGTTTTGGTGAGTTTTAGAATACAGAAAGAATCAAAATATATGACAACAACAAGTCAGAGGGTAAATATATTCAAAGACCTCCGTGGCTTTTATCTTGTTCAGAAAGAGGATGAAAATATCACCAATATGAGAATTTGCAAGTTATAAATATGTGATATAATCTGTGTGGTAACCATTAACTCATCCCCAAGATAACACAAGAGTTGAAATGGCATAAAAAGTACAGGATGAATAGCACACAGTAAAATGGTAGTTTTAAATTCAAATGCATCAATCATCACTAAATGGACAAAATATTTCCATGGAAAATAAAAGATTGTCATACTGGATAAAACATTGATAATATTTCAATAAAATCTTGATAATAGTTCAATGAATCCCATCCAAGAATGGGGACATAAAGAGGTTTAAGTAGATGAATGTAGAAAGATACGCCATGAAAAACTTTCCCTAACCAAAAGAAAGTTGGTGCAGCTATGTTAATATCAGACTCTTCTTTTAAACAAAAAGTATTATTAGAGATAGAGACAGACAACTCATAATCATAAATGTTTCAATTCACCAGAAAGATATAATTCTGGATTTCTATACAGCTAATAAGATAGCCTGCGAAAATAAAGTAAAAATTGGCAAGAATATGTAATGTTAAGGAGAAATAGACTAATACAAGCCCACAATCATAGTGGAAGAAGAATCACATCTATTTCATTGTCATTGTCCTAGAAAAAGCAGATATAAATTGATAAGGTCAAAGAGAATTTGAAGGACACCTGTAACAAACTTGACCTAACGGGTGTGTCTAGAACACTGTACATAGCAAATGGGGGGTGCACATTCTTGTAAGTATGCATGAGCATTTACAAAAATCTGTTTGTCAACCCACAGAGTGTGTTTCATTAAGTCTTGTTTCTCAGCTGTCTTATCTTTTCCTTACATAATAGCTCTTATTAGATCCATGTCAGTACCTTCCATTCATTGTATTTTTTTTCAAATGATGTTAATGTTGTATTCTAGATGATTTTCTTAGTATTATCTTTTAATTCAATAATTCTTCTTTTAGCTGTGTCAAATATAGGATTTAACTTGAGTGGTGAGTTTTTAAATTCAAAGATTCTTTTTTATTTCTAGAAATTTGTGGGGGGACTCCTTTGAATTGGAAAAAAATCTATACGTGCACTAAGCAGCCAAATGCAACCCTTCGGGGAACCCCAACCTCATGATAATGCATGGGGGGCCAGGCTCAGTGGCTCATGCCTGTAATCCCAGCACTCTGGGAGGCTGAGGTGGGTAGATCGCCTGAGCTCACTGGTTAGAGACCAGCCTGATCCAGAGCGAGACCCCATCTTTAAGAATAGTCAAGTGTTATTGTGGGCACCTATAGTTCAAGCTACTTGGGAGGCTGAGACAAGAGACTAGCTTGGGCCCAAGAGTTAGAGGTTGCTGTGAGCTATGATGTCATGGCACTCTACCAAGGGGGACAAAGTGAGACTTTGTCCTAAAAATAAATAAAGCAGAGGGCACATATGGTTTTGTGGGATGCAAGGTATGGAGAGTGTCTTAGCCTCTCAGAGTTCTATGGCTTTGGGGTGGAATGGGGGCACTGAGGTTACCTGAGGAAGAGGTTGTGGATCTAAAGGGTCTGTCTCATCACCAGAAGGAGAAAATGCTGTCGTGGAAAGTGGCGTGCACTGTGCAGCTGGAGGCTGGGTGGGAGTGTAGCAACTTCAACTGACACCCGTGGAGAGAGATGCCCACAGAGCATTCCAGTGTATGCCATGCTTAGGACACATGAAGGGCATGGGCCAGGCACTTCCCCACTCCACTCCCATAGAGTACAGCTCTCAGGACCTCACTGCCACCAAGAAAGGAGGAAGGTGTGAAATTCAGAATCAAGTGATTTATATGGAGATGAGTTTTCTGAGAAAGGACTAAGTTATGTTTTCACAAGCAGTAGAAATAGAACACTGAGATAGAGACTAAGTTAAATGATAGGGGAAAAAATGAAGTTGGATCTTTTGCACATCTCCAGTTGAGTCTTGTGGATGTACACTTTTATTCTAGATTCAGAAGCACTTAGGAATGAAAAGGTACTTCTCATGTCAACATGTTTCACCCAGCATCACACAAAATAATCTAAGGCATCCAGGCCTCAAGGGAGATGAAGCAACTTGTCCAAGGTCACCTGGATGTGTTGTAATAGGATGAGGACCCAGACCTGGGGCTGCTGCTAAATAATTTTTCAGCCCTAGACGTTTTGGTCTGCTCCAGTAGGAGAGCTCTTACTCTTTCATCTTGATTCTGTCATCCTGAATTATCTTCATCCTCTTAATGTCCTCTACATTTTAGTAACTGTGCAATAAACAATTTCTAGTTCTGGAATATACATGAGAGGTGCCAAAAAGGAGTATACACATTTTAAGAGATCTTGTTGTAAATAAAATCAATCATTCCCCAAAAGTGTACCAATTGCAGGTAAAATGGATGTGCACAGCGTGTGTTGGCACACTTGACCAGTAACGGCAACTTCAATTCAAACAGCGTAAAACATAGATAACATTGCTTACAATGTGTACACGGTTTGGCACCCTCTGTATGTATGTACACACGGTACTTAGAAGAGTTCGGCTCTCAACGTTCAGTATACATCACAATTTTCCAGAGAATATGTTTCTGGATCTCATCATTAAGCTTCTGATTCAGTAGATCCAGGGTGCAGCCTGAGAATTTGCTTTTCTATCCATTTCCAGAGTGATGCCCTTGTTAGTGGTCCCGGGCCTACTCAGAACGGCTGTTGCAGACTGTTTCACGGAGGCTGGGTCCCTCCCCATACACCTGGTTGCTCCTGTGGTTAACTTCAGCTTCCTAAGTTCTTGTTAGAAAGAATCTTGTTAGGGTTTCTTCAGACGTTCTTTAATTGCATTATGCTTTTCTAATTACTCTTTCATTTCACAATGAAATTCGGGAAATTTCGTTTTCTCCCGTATATCATTCCAACTTTATTTGAAATTGCATTGACTTTCTAGACCTGAGGGGAGAACGGATGTCTTGTCACAGTTGGGTCCCACCGTCCTCTAAACAGGATACATTCCTCCAGGAATTTCCAACTTATTCTAAGCTCCTTGGTAAACGTTTATGGGTTTTCTTCGCCTGTACTTTCACTTGGAAGCTAATTCCTAGGCAGTTTATATTTGTGATAGTTTTAGTGATTAGGATCTTTTTCCTCTGTATTTCTAAATACTTCTCAGTGGCGAGTAGGGAAAGCTATTGCCTTCTTTCCCTCTTACATTTACTTTATTTTTATGTTTTGAAACTTGAGATTTTATTTGTAGCTTAATATATAACATTTTGTTTAAGTTCCATGTTCACTGAGAAAGTATATACTTGCTTTTTGTAGGATATATAGTTTAAAATATACCCTTTAAATGCAGTTATTAATTGTATTAATATATGTTTTTTCAATTATTCCAGGGGTCCTCAAACTTTTTAAACATGGGGCCAGTTCACTGTCCCTCAGACCGCTGGAGGGTCAGACTATAGTTTAAAAAAAAAACTATGAACAAATTCCTATGCACACTGCATATATCTTATTTTGAAGTAAAAAAACAAAATGGGAACAAATACAATCACACCGCCTCATGTGGCCCACGGGCCATAGTTTGAGGACCTCTGGATTCTTTTAATTATGTTAAGACAGGCATGCGTCTATAAATTTCTCCCTGCATTTTTTCGGGTTCTGGCCATTTTCATAAGCATTGTCTTAGAAAGTTGACATTCAGGAGTTGATGTTGTGTGCAATCTGCAAATAAAGAAAAATATTTTTATTTCTTTTTTTTTTTTTTGTTGGGGATTCATTGAGGGTACAAGAAACCCAGTTACACTGATTGCAATTGTTACTAAAGTCCTGCTTACAATCGTGTAGAAAAATATTTTTGTCATTGACCTATGCATCTTGGTATATGATGGTCAATCACTTCAAGCTATCACTTAGCCAATTCTTTCCTTTTATTTAATTTACATTGTTTTTCAAATACAGTTGAACCTCCACAGTTGACCACCTCCTTAAGTTGACCTAATTTTCCTTGACCAGACATGCACCACATGCACATATCAGTACAGTAGGTCTAGTTCCTTACGTTGACCACCTCCACATGTTGGCCACTTTGTTGCAGTCACTTAGGGGGCCAATTAATAGAGTTTGGACTGTAGTAATATTTGTTGATATTTTAGTCTTCGTACTTCATATTTCATTGATTTTTATTGTGGTACTTCAATGTCCAAATGCACACATCAGGCACATAATTGGTCCAGTGCTTCTTGTCTGATGACAGTGAAGGCCATCATAGACGTCTTGAAGACATTTGGGACCATTTGGAATTTCACTTTGCCCAACAATTGCATGTTGAATATCATATCATTTAATTCCATTCTATCCCTAGTAATCTGTGTATGTTCCCATTGAAATTTGTGAGGCATATTCAATTTAAATATAAGAAATTCACAGCCCCAAAAAGAAAAATTTCTCCCGGCATTTTTAAGAATGATAGCCTTACATATATTTTATTCAATGATTTTGGCATGTACAAATTAATTGGTGCTTGATTATTTAGTTTTCACAATATCAAATAGTGCTCATTTGATGCTCTCAATCTTAAATTCTACACAGTGTCCTAGGAATATAACTCCTTTTTTTGTTTTGCTCCCGTTTGCTTAGCTACATTTTCATATGAATTCATTTTAGGTATGTCTTTAGTCAACAGAAGATAACTGGACTTGGTTTTATTAACATATAAACTTGAAGACCTCTTCTTTATTAAGTGAGTTTATCTCATTTATAGTTACTCTTACAAATATTACATTTGGTCTATGTCTTCATTCCTTTCTTTCTGTTTGCCGTTTGAGATTTCCCTTTACTTTCTTTTTGCTCAGACACATTTTTTTATTTTTTTATTTTTATTTTTTTGTTGTTGTTGTTATCCCCCCCCCCTTTTTTTTTATTGTTGGGGATTCATTGAGGGTACAATAAGCCAGTTACATTGATTGCAATTGTTAGGTAAACTCCCTCTTGCAATCATGTCTTGCCGCCATAAAGTGTGACACACACTAAGGCCCCACCCCACTCCCTCCGTCCCTCTTTCTGCTTCCCTCTCCCATAACCTTAATTGTCATTAATTGTCCTCATATCAAGATTGAGTACATAGGATTCATGCTTCTCCATTCTTGTGATGCTTTACTAAGAATAATGTCTTCCACTTCCATCCAGGTTAATACGAAGGATGTAAAGTCTCCATTTTTTTTAATGGCTGAATAGTATTCCATGGTGTACATATACCACAGCTTGTTAATCCATTCCTGGGTTGGTGGGCATTTAGGCTGTTTCCACATTTTGGCGATTATAAATTGAGCTGCAATAAACAGTCTAGTACAAGTGTCCTTATGATAAAAGGATTTCTTTCCTTCTGGGTAGATACCCAGTAATGGGATTGCAGGATCAAATGGGAGGTCTAGCTTGAGTGCTTTGAGGTTTCTCCATACTTCCTTCCAGAAAGGTTGTACTAGTTTGCAGTACCACCAGCGGTGTCAAAGTGTTCCCTTCTCTCCACATCCACGCCAGCATCTGCAGTTTTGAGATTTTGTGATGTGGGCCATTCTCACTGGGGTTAGATGATATCTCAGGGTTGTTTTGATTTGCATTTCTCTAATATAAAGAGATGATGAACATTTTTTCATGTGTTTGTTAGCCATTCGTCTGTCATCTTTAGAGAAAGTTCTATTCATGTCTCTTGCCCATTGATATATGGGATTGTTGGCTTTTTTCATGTGGATTAATTTGAGTTCTCTATAGATCCTAGTTATCAAGCTTTTGTCTGATTGAAAATATGCAAATATCCTTTCCCATTGTGTAGGTTGTCTCTTTGCTTTGGTTATTGTCTCCTTAGCTGTACAGAAGCTTTTCAGTTTAATGAAGTCCCATTTGTTTATTTTTGTTGTTGTTGCAATTGCCATGGCAGTCTTCTTCATGAAGTTTATCCCAAGGCCAATATCTTCCAGTGTTTTTTCTATGCTTTCTTGGAGGATTTTTATTGTTTCATGACTTAAATTTAAGTCCTTTATCCATCTTGACTCAATTTTTGTGAGTGGGGAAAGGTGTGGGTCCAGTTTCAGTCTTTTACATGTAGACATCCAGTTCTCCCAACACCATTTATTGAATAGGGAGTCTTTCCCCCAAAGTAAGTTCTTATTTGGTTTATCGAAGATTAGGTGGTTGTAAGATGTTAGTTTCATTTCTTGGTTTTCAATTCGATTCCAAGTGTCTATGTCTCTGTTTTTGTGCCAGTACCATGCTGTCTTGACCACTATGGCTTTGTAGTACAGACTAAGACTTGGTATGCTGATGCCCCCAGCTTTATTTTTATTACTAAGAACTGCCTTAGCTATACGGGGTTTTTTCCGGTTCCATACAAAACGCAGAATCATTTTTTCCAAATCTTGAAAGTACGATGTAGGTACTTTGATAGGAATGGCATTGAATAGGTAGATTGCTTTGGGAAGTATAGACATTTTAACAATGTTGATTCTTCCCATCCATGAGCATGGTATGTTCTTCCATTTGTTAATATCCTCTGCTATTTCCTTTCTGAGGATTTCATAATTTTCTTTATAGAGGTCCTTCACCTCCTTCGTTAGGTATATTCCTAGGTATTTCATTTTCTTTGAGACTATGGTGAAGGGAGTTGGGTCCTTAATTAGCTTCTCATCTTCACTGTTATTGGTGTACACAAAGGCTACTGACTTGTGGACATTGATTTTATATCCTGAAACATTACTGTATTTTTTGAAGACTTCTAGGAGTCTTGTGGTTGAGTCTTTGGGGTTCTCTAGGTATAAGATCATGTCGTCAGCAAAGAAGGAGAGTTTGACCTCCTCTGCTCCCATTTGGATTCCCTTTATTTCCTTGTCTTGCCTAATTGTATTGGCTAGAACTTCCAGAACTATGTTGAATAGTAAAAGTGACAGAGGACAACCTTGTTTGGTTCCAGTTCTAAGAGGAAAAGCTTTGAGTTTTACTCCATTCAGTAAAATATTGGCTGTGGGTTTGTCATAGATAGCTTCAATCAGTTTTAGAAATGTGCCACCTATGCCTATACTCTTCGGTGTTCTAATTAGAAAAGGATGCTGGATTTTATCAAATGCTTTTTCTGCATCTATTGAGAGGATCATGTGATCTTTATTTTTGCCTCTGTTAATATGGTGGATAACGTTTATGGACTTACGTATGTTAAACCAGCCTTGCATCCCTGGGATGAAGCCTACTCGGTCATGATGAATGACTTTTTTGATGATAAGCTGTAATCTATTGGCTAGGATTTTGTTGAGAATTTTTCCATCTATATTCATGAGTGAGATTGGTCTAAAATTCTCCTTTTTGTTTGGGTCTTTTCCTGGTTTTGGTATCAGGGTGATGTTTGCTTCATAGAATGTGTTGGGGAAGATTCCTTCTTCCTCAGTTTTTTGGAATGATTTCTGCAGTACAGGAATAAGCTCTTCCTTGAAGGTTTGATAGAATTCTGGAGTGAAGCCATCTGGACCAGGGCATTTTTTGGTTGGAAGCTTTTTTATTGTTTCTTTGATCTCAGTGCTTGAAATTGGTCTGTTCAGGAGGTCTATTTCTTCCTGGCTAAGTCTAGGGAGAGGGTGTGATTCCAAATATTGATCCTTTTCCTTAACATTGTCAAATTTCTCGGCATAGAGTTTCTGGTAGTATTCAGAGATGATCTCTTGTATCTCTGTGGGATCAGTTGTTATTTCCCCTTTATCATTTCTGATTGAGGTTACTAGAGATTTTACTTTTCTATTTCTAGTTAGTCTGGCCAATGGTTTATCTATTTTATTTATTTATTCAAAAAACCAACTCCTTGTTTCATTAATTTTCTGAATGATTCTTTTGTTGTCAATTTCATTGATCTCTGATTTGATTTTGGATATTTCTTTTCTTCTACTGCGTTTAGGCTTAGATTGTTCTTCCTTTTCCAATTCCATAAGATCTCTTGTGAGATTGTTGATGTGCTCTCTTTCTGTTTTTCGAATGTAGGCATCTAAAGTGATGAATTTTCCTCTCAAAACTGCTTTTGCAGTATCCCACAGGTTTTGGTAGCTTGTGTCTTCATTGTTGTTATGCTCAAGGAAGTTAATGATTTCCTATTTCATTTCTTCCTGCACCCATCTGTTATTCAACAGAAGATTGTTTAATTTCTATTACTTTGGGTGTGGTCGAGCATTTTTGTTAGAGTTGAGTTCCACCTTTAGTGCCTTATGGTCTGAGAAGATACAAGGTAAAATTTCAATTCTTTTGATTCTGTTGATATTTGTTTTGTGTCCCAGGATATGATCAATTTTGGAGAATGTTCCATGGGGTGATGAGAAGAATGTATATTCTTTATCTTTGGGGTGGAGTGTTCTATATGCATCTATCAAGCATAGTTGTTCTAGGGTCTCATTTAAATCTCTTATATCTTTGTTTAATTTCTGTTTAGAGGATCTGTCCAGCTCTGTAAGAGGAGTGTTAAAGTCCCCTGTTATTATGGTATTATCAGATATCATATTGCTCAGACTGAGTAAGGTCTGCTTCAAGAATCTGGGAGCATTTAAATTGGGTGCATAAATATTTAGAATTGAAATGTCTTCTTGTTGTAGTTTTCCCTTGACCAATATAAAGTGACCATCTTTGTCTTTTTTGACTTTAGTTGCTTTAAATCCACATGTATCTGAAAATAAGATTGCAACTCCTCTTTTCTTCTGAATTCCATTTGCCTGAAAAATTGTCTTCCAACCCTTGACTTGGAGCTTTAATTTGTCTTTTGAAGCCAGGTGTGTTTCTTCCAGACAGCAAATGGATGGCTTGTGTTTTTTAATCCAGTCAAACAATCTATGTCTCTTCAGTGGGGAATTCAAGCCATTAACATTTATTGAGATAATTGATAAGTGTGGTAGTATTCTATTCATCTTATTTGGTGAGAGTCCATTGCTTAGTTTTATCTTTCGCATCAGTGTGGAGGTTAGGTTCTGTCCTTTGATTTCTGAGTTCTTACTTTGCTGCTGATCCATTGTGGTGGTCAGTGCAGAACAGGTTGAAGTATTTCATGTAGAGCTGGTCTTGTTGTGGCGAATTTCCTCAATGTTTGTATATCCGTAAATGATTTGATTTCTCCGTCAATTTTGAAGCTTAGCTTAGCAGGGTATAGAATTCTGGGCTGGAAATTGTTCTGTTTAAGTAGATTAAAGGTAGATGACCATTGTCTTCTTGCTTGGAAAGTTTCATTAGAGAAGTCTGCGGTCACTCTGATGGATTTGCCCCTGTAGGTCAACTGGCGCTTACTCCTGGCAGCTTGCAGAATCTTTTCTTTTGTCTTCACTTTGGACAGGTTCATCACAATGTGTCTTGGAGAAGCTCAGTTAGAGTTGAGGCGACCAGGGTCTGATAGCCCTCTGAAAGCAGTGTGTCAGAATCTTTGGTGATATTTGGGAAATTTTCTTTTATAATATTCTCTAGTATGGCTTCCATTCCTCTGGGGCATTCTTCTTCCCCTTCTGGAATTCCTATAACTCATATGTTGGAACGCTTCATAAAGTCCCATAATTCTGACAGTGAACGTTCTGCTTTCTCTCTCTTCTTTTCTGCCTCTTTTACTGTCTGAGTTATCTCAAGAACTTTGTCTTCTACCTCTGAAATTCTTTTTTCTGCATGGTCTAACCTGTTGCTGATACTTTCCTTTGCATCTTTAAGTTCCCTAATTGACTGTTTCAGTTCCTTCAGGTCTGCTATATCCTTTTTATATTCTTCCTATCGTTCATCTCTTATTTGATTCTGTTTTTGGATTTCCTTTTGGTTATTTTCCACTGTATTAGCAATTTCCTTCATTGTTTCCATCATTTCTTTCATTGTTTTCAACATGTGTATTCTAAATTCCTAACATTTCTTTACAGGTGGAATCATCTGCAGTAGCTACCTCATAGTCCCTTGGTGGGGTTGTTCTAGACTGGTTCTTCATGTTGCCTGGAGTTTTCTGCTGATTCTTCCTCATGAGTGATTTCTTTTATCTGTTTCCTTGCCCTAATTTTCCTTTCACTTCCTCTTGCTCTTTAAGTTCTCGTGCCTGTGGAAGTTGTGGGCAGGTTTAGAGGGATTGAACACATGCGACCACTTGCCGGTTTTCCACTGTTTTAGTCCTCCTCTTGGGGTCCAGAAGTCTCTCGCTGACTCCCTGTATCCTCATAGGAGTGATGATAGGCAGATCCCACCAGCCAGAGATGCCTGGAGTCCTATCTCCCCAGACTCACGGTGCCCAGATGCAAGGAAGCTGTTACTCGGCCGCCATCTTGCTCCACCTCCCCAGACACATCTTTTTAAACTTTGCTTTAAAATTACCTTTAAGCTTTTCAAATTTATTCTTTAACCTATAATTTACAAATTATTAGAATTAAGAAAATTGTGTCTTTACCATCACACTAATATAAGCAAAATGTTTACTTTACCCCTTTACATTTTCTTTTCTCCATTCACATCTTGGTCTTTGCTAATGTATTATGGCTTTATATATTTAGATTATTCATATCACTTTTTATTAAAATATTTTATCTTCTCTGGTGAGGACAATAGCCATTTGTGTCCAGTTTTATGACAGGCTTATAGTTATCTGGATCTCTCCTAATTTTAACTTGTTTCAGTGCACATTGCCAATACTTTTATGACTGTTTGCCCAGATTCAGACATTTAATTTTGATTTCTCAGTTGGTTGTAATACTTCTTCAAGGAACTTTTCCACAAAGTGTATATGGCTAATAATTTCTGACTCCTTTCTTTTGAGGGTGTTTTTCTGCTGCCTTTGCATATAAAAGACAGCTTAACAGTATAAAGTCATTGATCACAACATTTTCCTCTCAAAATTGCTTGGAGGTGCCCCATTTCTTCTGTCATTTAAGGCTGCACTGAAGAAGTTTGACACCAGACTAATTTTCACTTATTTACTCATGGGTTATTTTTTTCTTAGTATTTTTTCTTACAGAAATTTGCATATTCTTTGTCTATGACATTGAGTATTCGAGATTGTGTCTTGGTGTGAATTTTAATGAAATACAGTGAGTCTTTTTCTTTATAGCCAACATGTTCATTGTCTCAAAAGATGTCCTCCCATGGTTAACAACATTTTGAGAATTCTCACTACCAAAATGGAAAAAGAAAAAAAGTTCTTCTAGTAGTATAGCTTTACTTTTAACTTTTATAACATTTGCTGTGTCTTTTAGGAGCAGAATATATAAGGACAAACAAAAAAGCCAAGTATTGGTTTTGGGCGGAGTAAGATAGTTATTAAAGGAGTAAGGTCTACTGTTACACTACTAATGCTATTACCACCTAACGTGTTTCAAACAGTTATTACGCTATGCACAAGGCTCTGGGTAAAGCTCTTACACTTAATTATCTCAATTAATTCTCATGACAACAGACTGAAGAAATCTGTTCTTAATTGGATTAATAATATAGGGAAACTGAGTCTCTGAGATGCCAGGTAAATGCCCGAGATAGGATTTGAACTTGGCCAAGTGAAATGTAGGGAATTCACCTCTGCCAGAGGTTTCAGCAGGCCCTGAGAAGGAGAACAGCTTGGGGAATTTAAGGGAAGAAAAGAAGACCTATGACTGAAGAATAGGGGGTGACAGGCGAGTGGTTAATGGCCGAAGTAGATTGGAGCCAGATCATACCCTTGCCAAAGAACTCACAAATTTGGCTTCCATAGCATCATTTTTGTTTGTTCTTTACTGCCCTAGAGGCTAATTTTAATTCTACTACCATGTCTTTAACGTCCTGCAGACCTTCTATAGTCCAGCTTTCCTGTCTTGAAAGTAATTCCATCTTCTCTTCTTGAATTTCTTTACTCTAATGCAAGTCCCCTTTTATCTCAAACTATGTGGTCTTTATGATACAGGATAGAGATTATGGCATCTTTAAAGGAAGTTGGGAAAGCTAAACAATTGTCTGAATTCTCACAGGGATTTTGCATTAGCCTTTAGACTTCCTCTTAGTCATCTAAATGCTCTAGAATATATATATATATAGAATATATATATATAGCTCTAGAGTATTGTTTTTAATGCACCCATTATTAAATTTTGGAGGTATTGCTCTCTTCACATCCTTAAGGTGAAACCTGTCCAGGTTCAAGTCTACTGTGGCAATGAGATGAAAAGGTGGATGTTGGTCTTATTATTTGTACGCTGTGTGATGGTAAAGCCACTTGCAAACTTTAAGAGCTTGTAAAGTCTCTTGATACTGGATCTAATTCCTGGATTCTGGGACGTTTTCACACAGATTTTTCTGTTTTTCTGTGAGGGCACCTTTTCCTATTCTTACAACTTGGTTGGATTTCTGAACTGATGCAATGCTTATAAGGTAAAATCTCAGAATTTATAGCTCTTCAGAGTCTTTCTGGTTTTATTTCTGCTTTCTGTAAGAGACGCCACCTCCTATAACAGATGAGGCCACTGACAATCCTCCCCATTACAGCCCAGCTAGTTTTCTGGGTTTCTAATTTTTTTTTTTTTTTTTGTCTTTACATAATCCTAGAATGAGAATGACATTAGGAAGAATAAATTTCTTGCCTCCTAGAGTACATTTAATGGTTTCAGAGGAATGGATGCTTGCTTGATTTTCTTGTTGGTTTAGGCCAAGGGTCTCCTAGACAAGAGGCCCATTGTGGGAGGCCAGGGAAAATAAAAATATCTTTAAAATTTTTTTTTTTTTTGTAAAGATAACACTGTTTCTTAAGTTTGGGTTTGTCTTAAGCTGAAGACTGGGTGGAAATTTTCTCAGTCCAGCACTATCTGCTCTATAATTAGGACAGTTGACACTAGCTTGTCACATCTTTTCTCTTGCCAAGTTTGTATTGTAATGTTATTCTGAATTATCATCTTTGTTCGGGAATTCACAGGACCATGCAACCCTTTCACTATTTGCTTTTTATGATGCATCTTAGTAAATACTGTACTTTGATTTGGCAAGAGCACAAAGAAAGCTTTTTGGGAACTCATGCCTAATTTCTAATTTTTTATATTATCAAAAGGACCAAAAAGGAAAAAAAGAAAGAAAAAATGAGAGAAAGAAAGAAAAGCAAAAAAAAACAAAACATCCCCGTAACAGGGATAAGCAAAGACACAATCAATACAAATTGGACCGATAGCACCTCCTCGTTGCTATCTGGTCAAAGGCAACAACTCCAGAGTAGTGTGCCCAACATCAATTTGTCAACAGATGGAGAAAATATAAAAACATGATTTATTAATGTTTACACATGCGATTTATTCTTCAGTTTCTCATTGCTACTTTGTAGACTAAAAAAAATCAATTGGAATGACACATCTCCCTTTATTTCTTTTCAGCCAATGGTCATGTATAAGTGATTGATCAGTATTGCATTCCTTATTCTATGTGTAATATTGTTAAAGTTTTGGTTTATGAATATCTGCAGTTTTCTGCCTTAAGTTTCCCTTTTTACCCTCCTCTTCTTCCTCCCTGGCTTTAGTTGCTTTTCTGATCCTGAGTGTCCATTTTGCAACTCCTGCCTCCAAGTCTCTTTAGCTGAAATCTGAAGGAAATAAGCAAGTGAGTCAGAAATCACTTCTTGTCAAACGCGGTGCCAGAAAATGAACAGGATTGGTCTCAGTGAGAAAGCATTTGCCCTTTCCCCGCTTCTTGCAACTTGAAAGTAAATCCTTCTTCTCCTCTTAGAATTTAATTCCCAAATTTCTCTTCCAAAATAGAACAATTTCTCTTCCAGGAAGAACATGCAAATGTTGGATACTCGGTCTCGGTAACATATCATATTTATCACCTTTAATGTCCCTTTGTGTCTTGTCTTTCTGATTTAGCTATGACTCCACTAGTAAAAATTATATGACTCATATCCAATTCCACATTTAGCAAAATTTCTAAAGCTTTGTGAGTGTGCAGGGCCATGAATATGAAATGAGGTCTACATTCTTCATTTGGATTAAGTTTAAAGCTTTTCAAATAACACCATTTGAAAATGTCAGAGCATGACAAACCAGCCATCTCTATGGAAGGGAACCGACCACAGGGTGCAGGAATGAGGGGGTAAAATACACAGTTTATCTTGCTATCTTGGAACAGCCTTCCACTCACTGCCCCAGGAGCCCTGCCCCCAGCACTTTTATATATGAATGAAAAATAAAGGTAAAATTAACATCAAAGGCATTTTTAGATGGAAAATAATCTAGAGGGAGAGGCTAAGATTCAGTGACTAATATGAGATAGAGTGGGTCAGGGGTTCTCAGAGTATGGCCCTGGCACCAAATTTGACTTTTTTTGTGAATAAAATTTTGCTCACTCACTTATATATTATCCATAACTGCTTTTCCACTACAATGTCAGAGTTGAATAGCTGCAAAAGCCTAAAATATTTACTATTTGTTCCCTTATAGAAAACATTTGCCAATCCCTGTTGTAAGTGATTGTTGGTTTCTACATTTCTACCAACATTCTTCTCTTTCTGTTTCCTAATGGGGTCTTGATTTGCCTATACTCTCATCCCTTCCCCATGTAGCCCAGGTGTTCCAAGGGAGGCTCTCTATTTTGCATCAGTGTGGGTGAACCTGACCTATTCAAAGGTGGTCCCATCAAGGCTGGGATCTTAACTGGAGCAGGAGCTCAGGGATAAGCCAATCTGTATGTGACAATCCCTCAACTAAACAATTATTTAAAAAATGGGTACAGGATCCAATTTGAATCATGTAACGAAAAGATTATTCAAGGTTTCTGGAAAGAAGTTTCTCTTCTTTTTAATAGGGACCCAATGGAAGAAACCCTCTTTCCTCTCCTAGGTGGTATTGCATGTGGTACCACAGCCATTTTGCCCACAGGAGGAAAGCCTGGAGGAAATGTAGCCCTCACAGAGATGGGTACAGTAGGGAGATATACAGAGAAGTAGATCTGGAATCAGGTTCAGCTAACTTTGGAATGACTGCCGTATTTTGGGGTTTGAGTTAAATAATTTTTTAAAGCCAGTTTAAGTAGTAGGTCTTCTGTTTTCTGCAACACGATAATTCCTAATCAATAAAAATATTCCCACTCCATTTAGCTAATAAAAAAGTGTCATAAGATTTTGTGCTCACCTTTTTTATTTGTAGGCCTAAAAATTTCTTCAGATATGGGCAGAACATCATTCCATTTCTTCCTACCAGTATCTTTTGGTAGCTGCCTCTTTGATTTGTTTCCTCATCAGTTTGTTTAAATAAGACCCGAGTTCTCCAAACTCAGGGCCCCTGGTCACCACTCTTTGTGATGCCCTTAGGTATTGTTTCTCCATCAAAATTTTTTCCTCTACCATTCCTGAATTAGAGGGAAGAATCTGTGCATGACATTTCATTATTGTTTTTCATTACCCTCTTACTTATTGTCCTCAGAAATTTCCAGTGTTCTTGATATGATCTATAAGATCCCCACACTCTGTGCTCTGTCCACAGTCCTAGCCTCATCCTGGACCACTTATTTTGTCCTTCCTATTCTAATTTCTTGTTGTGGTGTTTTTCTGTTCATTTCTCCAAGGATCCATACTCTTTGGCCTCTCCAAAACATAAAGACACACTGCTCTCTTTGCCTGGAATATTCCGCTTTCCAATTTTTATCTACATCATTCTTGCCCATCTTCATCGGGTCTCATGCCAAGAGTTGCTGCCCCAGAGATGACTTAACTAACCCCCAAGATGGGTTTAGTGCCCCCATGACATGCTCCCACCCACTATGCACTCCCCTCTTCATAGGACCCCTCCAATTTGTTGCTATTTATTCCAAATCCCTATTCAGTAGTATACCATGAGCTCTAGAAGGCTCAGACCAAGTCTTTTTTGATTCCCTACAGGGTCTTATGTCCTTAGTACCATATCCAGCACAGAACTGGTCCTCAGTATACATGGCTCTTGACTAAATAAATTGTTTTGATCACGTTTAAAGTTGAGGTTCTGAAAATCACCCATGTATAAAGGCAGAGTACACTTCTAATGACTCATGTCTAAGGACTCGAACAGAACGTTGGATAAACATTAATAAATTCTCATTCTCTGACTCTGTTTCCTAGGAACATGCAGAACATCAGTCTCATAATCTGACAATGATTTCCACATGAAAACATATCAGGCTCTCAACCAGGCCCTCAGAATATACTATCTCCAACTTCTAAATTTTTTCAAAGTATCTTTTATTATTATCAATCTGCTGATGAAAAACTAAGATCTAAAGAGAACCAGTAACTTGCCAGTTATGCATGAATCTATACCCCAAAACACAGCTACCACCATCCTCCACGTTCACTTCCAAGTCTACACAAGTGAAGAGTTTGTGACTCTGGTCTCAGCTCTATATGATCGTGTGTGCAAATGCATGGTGCTATGGACTGAATTGCATGGGTGTCCCCCACCAAGTTTATATGTTGAAACTCTGTCCCACAATATTATGGTAACTTGAGATGGGATCTTTGGGAACTAAGTTTAGATGAGATCATGAAGTATCATGGAATGAGTACCCTTACAGGAAGAGATACCAGAGAACTCTCCCTTTCTCTCTCTCTCTGACACATGAGGATACAGGGAACAGGCATCCACCTGCAAGCCAAGAAGAGGACCCTCACTAGTACCTGACCAAACAGGCATCCGGGGAACTGTTGCTTATACCATCCAGGCTATGGAGTTTTGTCATGACGGCCCAAGCTGACCAAGACGACACCTGCATGCATGATGTCTACACCACATTTCCAAAGTATCTCTTCAGTTTCTTAGATCCTTAGATCCTCCACTTCCATAGTCACCACCCCAATCCAACCTTCTGTCATCTTTCTGGGACAAGTACAAAAACTTTCACCCTCCTCTCCAATCAAATCACCACCCAGCAGCCAGAGAGGCCATTTACAGGCCATAAATTTGATATCATTAACCCAATGCTTAGAACATTTCCAAGACTTCATTCCTCAAGAAAAAAATTCTAAGATTTATCTCCCCAAATTATCACATAAATAGACTAAAATTCTAGAGTGAAACTCAATATCCCAGCCTAAAAATTGGTTAAGTACGTTCAGAAAACAAAGCATCACTCATCTTTGTATCAACATAATTCCACAAGATGTTTGAATTGAAAATTTATTCAAAATTTATGAATTGTATTGATCAGAAATTTAATGGCTGTCTCAGTTTTAGTGTAAGCTGCCTTGACCCAGAGATCATCTGTGTCAAGACACTCACTTGTGGGTCAACCAGATGTTACTTTGCCTGAGGATAGAAGCCCTTTGAGGGAGAGGTCATTTGAAGGAAAGGAGAAAATGTGGAAATAGGCTCTCTTCATTAATTTTTTTTCAATGTGCTAACTGAGGACAGAGCCTGCAGGACCATTCTGAGATTAGCAGATTCTCTGTCACACAGCCATGCCATTAGTCATTGAAGCTCTGACTCCCAATATTATGATATTTCAATGTCCGAATCCTTTTTTGGATAGGAGATCAATAAATGACAACTGAATGAACTAATTCAGTAAAACCTGTTAAGAGAATAGGGCAATACTACTATCATATCAGGTTCCTTCAAAAAAGTGTAACCCAGAGGAGAGCTAGACCTTGCCTCCATTTCCTTCTGAGCCCTGAGCAGCGCTGGCACCTTGAAGAAGAAGAAAGTCCTGCTTGCAGGTGTTGGCTATGAATGACAGGTGACAAGCACTGCAGAAATAGTGACATTCAGCAGAGGATGGGCAGAAGATAGTGGGACACAATGGGAAATAAAACGGTCAGTAGCAAGGGCAGGCACAGAGACGTGAGGAAGGAAAGGAGAATGAGAGGGAAAGGTCCAGGAGGCAACAGGTGAGACATTCAACTTACGTGTGAAACATGAAAACACCACCAGAACACACTCAGAGTGGAGTTTTGGGGGCCCGAAGCCTTGGGTGGATACAAAGATGGCAGAAAGGAATAAGTGAACGTGAGTTTTACAAGAAGAAACTGTCTTTACTTCTAGTCAGGTTTGTAAAGCGGTCACACGCATGGTGAGGGGTACCGTGAGAAGAGGTCCAGAAATGCAGACTTGGAGCTCTGCTAAGTTTCTTCCTTCCCTTTCAAAAACCAAATGTTTCCTCAGAATACTGATGTCTTTAGTGTGTGATTTTTTTTTTTTGACAAGTAAAAGTCACAATTCTCTTTCCTTTCCTTTCTTTTTTATTTTCTTTGTCTTTCTTTTTAAAATATCCAATTTATATGAGGGTACATACAGCCAGGCCACACTGCTTGCATTTATAAGGTAAAATCAGACTTGTAGCACACTGTGCATTAGTCCCTCTGGGAAGGGACCTGCTGACCCCTCCCTACCTGCTCTCTTCTTGGATTCAGCTAAGTTTTTCTCTCATGTGAGCAGGTAGTTATTAACCTACAAATTTCAAATTAATATTGAGTACCTGCCATGCCTGTTTTTCCATTCTTCTGATACTTTACTCAGGAAGAGTGTTCTCCATATCCATCTTTTTTTTTTTTGTGTGTGTAGAGACAGAGTCTCACTTTATGGCCCTCGGTAGAGTGCCATGGCCTCACACAGCTCACAGCAACCTCCAACTCCTGGGCCTAAGCGATTCTCTTGCCTCAGCCTCCCGAGTAGCTGGGACTACAGGCGCCCGCCACAACGCCCGGCTATTTTTTGGTTGCAGTTTGGCCGGGGCCGGGTTTGAACCCGCCACCCTCGGTATATGGGGCCGGCGCCTTACCGACTGAGCCACAGGCGCCGCCCTCCATATCCATCTTATAAAAGATACGAGATCTCCATCTTTTTTATAGACGAATAATATTTCGTGGTATTCATGTACCACAGTCTATTAATCCATTTGTGTGCTGAAGGGCACCCATGTTGTTTTCACATCTTTGCAATTGCAAATTGTGCTGCTATAAACATTCGAGTGCCTCTGTCCTTATGGTAAAATGACTGGTTTTTTGGGGGGTGGAGGGTAGATACCTAGTAGTGGGATTTCAGGTTCAATAATAGGATAATCTATTTATAGTATAATTATTTAAATCAAATAGTCAATAACATAATCCAAGGAAGTGGGACTTATAATTGAAGTAGGTGGGAGTGAGATGTGTGGGTAAATTGAAAAGATGGACCCTAGGGGATTTTGATATATCCCAAGGGAAGTAAAGAGAATCCAAAGTGCAGGGAGCAGCATGGGCGAGAAGCCCACCAACAGAAGCAGCTGGCTGGATTGTGCCTGCTTTGCAATTTTAATTAAAACAGCCATGGTAACCAACAAGGGAAGTCAGGCCTTCCTTTAGGTGTATTTTTTAAAAAAGGACTTTTACGGCAACATCCAATGTAATGTGTTTTCCTAAATACTGTATGAACTGTTAGTAACACTGAACTCAGTTCAACATTCCTGGAGAAGTTTCATTCACATAATAAAAATACAAGCTGTGACGTGGGTGATATGACAACCCAGTAAGCCCCGTTGGAACAGAGAGGCTAGACTTCATCTGGGCAGAGGATAATCTTTGAAAAATTAGACAGGGATTTGGTGATGTACAAAGTCAACTGATGTGACATATTTATGTGTCTTACAATGATTTGTGCTTTTGAATGTAACATGAAGTGCCAGACCGTGAGTGCTTGGAGACCACCAGCATGGGGGAGGCCTCTCCACGAGGGCTGCCACATTATTTATGTTAAGTCCGTTTTTGCACATTGGGCAGTTTCATTTTCAAAGTGAAGGCCGGGATCCTTGATTTCTAAACCAGAATACTGCAGTGACCCAGAGACGTGGCTTTCTCAACACACCGGCCCTCACTGACTCCATGGTTGAATCTGGACAGAAGGCGCACCACACACTGTTTGCTTGCCGTTGTTTGACTTTGTTTTATTTACAAATCATAAACACATTTGGGCTGCTGAGCACATCTCTCGCTAAGACTCTTGCCAGCCCAGAGCAGATGGAGACACAGATCAGGCCCTGTCTGGCTTCCTCCACATGTGGCCACACAGAGGGCTTTGCGTCCCAGTCCCTCTGTGTCCTGCACACAGCAGTTCTCTCCTCTTGTGTGTGCACTGGGCCGAAGAGAAACCAGCATCCTCGTCTCTGGGGCTTGAAGCAGAGCCAGGCACGACCATGGGGGCGTTTATGCCAGATGTGTGCGCTTCTCCATCCCTTCAGCTCCTTGATTCTTCCTAAACTATCTGGCCATTTCAATGTCATGCGTTTTATTTTCTGATCATTTCTAGTTTTGTCAGCAAAAAATTATACTTATAGATATTTGTATCTCTCAGTAGATATTTGTAGACTTTAGTTTGCTTTAATTACATTGTCCAAAATAGAAAATTTTATACAGTGACTTGTTTCTACTTGCTTTGTCTTTCTCTTTAAAGTCAACTTTATTGGCTGGGCAAAATGGCTCATGCCTATAATCCTAGCACTCTGGAGGCTGAGGCTGGGTAGATGGCTTGAGCTCAGGAATTTGAGACCAACCTGAGCAAGAGTGAGATGTCATCTGTACTAAAAAAAAAAAAAATAGAAAAACTGTGGTAGGGTCCTGTATTCCCAGCTGTCAGAAGACTGAGGCAAGAGGATTGCTTGAGCCCAAGAGAAGTTTGAGGTTGCTGGGAGCTATGCACTCTAGCCACAGCTCTCTAGCCTGGGGCAACACAGTGAAACTCTGTCTCAAAAGATAAATAAATAAATAAAGTCAATTTTATTAATATACCATTTGCATACAATGAAATATACCCATCTACAGTGTATAACCTGGTAAGTTTTGATAGAGATATACACCCATAAAACTATTGCCACACTCAAGACTACAGAACATTCAGGCCGAGTGTGATGGCTCACACCTATAATCCAAGCACTCTGGGAGGCGAGGTGGGTGGGTAGCCTGAGCTCAGGAGTTTGAGACCAGCCTGAGCAAGGATGAGAACCTGTCTCTAAAGATAGTGGGGCATTGTGGCGGGCACCTATAGTCCCGGCTACTTGGGAGGCTGAGGTAAGAGAATCACCTGAGCTTGAGAGTTTGAGCTTTCTGTGAGCTATGATGCTGTGACACTCTATGGAGGGTGACAAGGTGTGACTCTGCCTCAAAAAAAAAAAAAAATAGAATACAGAACCATGAAGTTCCCGTTCCCCTTTGCAGGTGCCCACTGGTCTCTGATGTTGCCGTTGAGGAGGGCTGTCTTCTGTACTGTGCCCTGTAATGTAATCACATGGTGCACATTCTCCGTGTCTATCTTCTTTCACAAATAGTGTTTCTGAAATTCAGCCACGTCTTTGCCTTTATTGGCAGTTCCTTTTCACTGCTATTGTATTGTATGAAAACAGAATCATTTGGTTATACTTTAACCTGTGGATGGATACTTGGGTTGCTTACAGTTTGGGGTTATTATGCATAAAAAGCTACTAAGAACATTCATGAACAAGTTTTTTATTATTACTATTATTTATATGGACTTTTCCATCTCCCTAGGAGGAGGATTGCTGGTTCATGTGGTGGCTGTTTATTTGACTTTATGAGAAACTCCAAACAGATTCACAAAGTGGTTACGCCATTTGGCACACCCTTCAGCCACATGTGTGTTTTACTGGTGTCACATGTTCACCAGCACCTGCTCAATGAGCTAAAACTAAGATGTTTTCAAACACCAAAACTCATTGTAAACATGAGTGCTGCTTCTTTGGTATTTGTCCATCAATTTCTATCCTTGGGTTTGTACTTAATACATATTACAGATGCATTTTTTAAAAGTAAATGCTTTGTTAATTACATTTGATATATCTTAAATACATATATATTTTTTGCTTTTGCTGTGGTGTGAAAACTCTGAAGGCACACATACGCCCTAGTCTCAGGAGTTTCTAACTTTGGTTTGTGTGGCTTGGCCTGGCCTCGTGTTTTATGAATACTAAAGAATCTCTAGTATTCATAAACCCAAGTGCCTAGAGCACAGTGGCTGGAACACAGAAGGTTCTCAATAATCTTCTGAAGAGCTATACCTTGAAAGGCCATCATATTGTTCTAAAGTACAATTACATGGTTATCTGAAATGCCTTGTCTGACAAGTGCAACCGGGAAAAAACAAACAAACCAGAAATTAAAGAATAAATTAAAAACAATATCGATGTAAGCAAAATAGATGTTATATTTTCTTATGTTTTACTTGTAGGAGACCCTCCAGACTCTTACTTTATAGCTAGTTTATTCTAGATTTTTGTATTATTTTCAAAAACTACTTTTTGGGGGAGGGGAATAACTGACATTTTAGCAACAGTAAGCTTTCAAAACCATGAATACAGCAAAAGTGTCTATTTAGGTCCCATTTTCAACAGTGTCCTGCAGTTTTTAGCACAGAGATCTTGCATGCTTTTCGTGGAATTCATTGCTATTACATTTTTGATGTTTCTGTGAACGGTATTTTAAAAATTCATTTACTCTTTGTTCCTTGTTGCTTTGTAGATGAACAGTGGATTTTTGCATACTGACTATGTATCTTTCAAACTTGTTAAATTTATTTCATTGTTCTTGGATTTTTCAAAGATTAGGGTTTTCTATCTATACAGTTACGTTATCTGAAAATAAAGACAGTTTTACATTTTCTTTTCCAATATTTATGTTCTTTACTTCTTGCTTTAATTTATTGCGCTGAGTGGGACCTTTGGTATAGCATTCGGCAGAAGTGGTGAAAGTGAGCTACAGCAGTTAGAGCTTCACCAGCAAGCACAGTTCCAGCTCCAGGTTTTCCCTGGGTGCTACTTACAAAACCGGGAAGTTCCCTTCTGTTCCTAGTGGGCTGAGAGGGTTTTTTTTTTTTTTAATCATAAATAGATGTTGAGCAACATCAAAGGCTATTTTCCCATCTACTGAAATATCCATTGATTTTTCTCTTTTTTTCCCTCTGTTTCTTTATTTCACCAATTTCTTCTTGTAGCTTTATCACTGTATTCCTTCTGCTTGTTTTGGAATTAATTTTCTCTTCCTTTTCTAGTTCTTCAAGATGAGAATTTAGATAATTGATTTCAAATGTTTCTCCTTTTCCAATACAATTAGTTTAAGCTATAATGTTCTCTATATGTACTAATTTAAGAATCTCACAAATATGTTTGTATTATGCTATCATTGTCATTTATTCAAAATACAGGTGATTTCTTTTGTGATCTCTTTGATCTGTGGATTATTTTAAAGGGCTCACTTAATTTCCATATGATTTATAATTTTCCAGATATCATTTCTTTATTGATTTCTCATTTAATTCCATCACGATGAGAGGGCATACTCTGAATGATATTGATCCTTCTGAACAGATCAGTACTTGGTTTATAGCCCAGCACATGGTTTATCTTGGGAAATCTTCCACTGTATACTAAGACGATTATATGTATATTCCATTGTTATTAGGGTGAAGTTGTAAAAATTTCAATAACTGAATTTGGTTGATAGACTTATTTTGATGTTCTATATTCTATTAATATTTTTGTGTATTCATATTCCATCATTACTGAGAGAAGAATGTTAAAATCCCAATCATAGTAGTGAATATTTCTATTTCCCCTTTTTAGTTCTGTCAAACTTTTTGTTATTGTTATTTTTGTTATTTTTCCCGCCAAGTATTAAGGAGCACAAATGTTTTAGGTGAAATAGATCACTTTTGTAATGCTTCAGTCCCAGCCATAGGTGTTCTCATCTTTCAAATGGTTTCACTGCACCCATTAGATAGATTTTTGCCCCTCCTCTTATTTCCGCTCCCCTGCCTTGATTTTCACTGAGTTTTATTTCCCTCTGTGCACATGGGAGCTCATCAGTTAGTTTCAATTTAATACTCAGGACAGATGGTCTGTCTTTGTTCCATTCTTGAGAGATTTCACTTAGTTGAATAGCCTCCAATTCCATCCAGATTCATCTTTTTAATGGCTGAGTAGTACTCCATGGTATTACACATTTTATTAGATGATTCATGAATTGATGGGCATTTGCTTTGATTTCATATCTTTGCAATTGTGAATTGTGCTGCAATAAACAGTCGAGTACGGATGTCTTTTTGATGAAAAGTATTCTTTTCCTTTGGGTAGATATCCAGTAGTGGGAATGCTGAATCAAATAGTAGGTCTACTTTTAGTTCTTTAAGAAGTTGAAATACTGTTTTCCATACAGGTTGTACTAATTTGTAGTCCTATTAGCAGTGTACAGGCATTCCTTTCTCTCTGCATCCACAACAGCATCTATTGTATTTGGACTTTTTAATAAAAGCCATTCTAACTGGAGTAAAGTGATACCTCATTGTGATTTTAATTTGCATTTACTTGATGATTAATGACATTGAGTATTTTTAAAAATATGCTTTTTGGTCATTTACTTTTCTTCTTTAGACAAGCTCCTGTTCATGTCTTTTGCCCAGGCTTGGGCAAAAGGATTGTTTGGTTTTTCTTGCTAATTTGATAGAGTCCTTTGTATATTTTGCATATTACCCTTTTATGGGGTGTAACTTGTGAGTGTTTTCTCCCATTTGCTCTACTGATTGTTTCTCTAACTATGCAGAAGTGTACTAAGTTTAACCAAATCCCATTTATTAATCAGTTCCACCAAGTTTTTACATTTTTCTTAAAATAAGGTGTTTAGGTACAGAACCATTTAGAATATAAATGTCTTCTTTATGAATTGGTATAGCTGTTTATAGAAATAAGAAAACTGAGACTCAGAGAAGTTAAATACATTTTAAGTAACTCAGAGTGAACTTAGGAACACCCGATTTTAACAGAATGAAATATAATCATTAAGAGATGAAAAGAAAACAATGTATTTTGAATTCAGATTTCTTCAGACTTTTCCAACAAAAAACACTGTTTAGTAGAGAAAGGATGGCTATGATGACCCATTAAAAAACAGGAAGGTAAGACTAGTCTATTACATTAGACAAAATTACAAAATATGACTTATTTGACCATTTAGTCTTTATTGTTAATGGCACTGAAAACATGTCATACTTTAGAAGGTGGGTAAAATTACTTCTTTGTCATCTGAAGTCTTCATTTTCAAGCTCTCTTGTTTATTGAAAGAGTCACATAAAAAACTGTTTTTAATTTATGCATGAAAATACCATAAGCTGTATCAGTCCACTCTAGAACTTCAAACAATGGCAGAAAACTAATAAAAACATAATTTAGTCTTATTGAAATCTTTAAGTTGATATTGCTCTGCTTGTGTTCCCAAGGTTTCTACTTAAAAGTATGTTCCTGATAATAACCACGCTCAACACAGATTTTGTTTCCAGGTATCTATATTGATATTTACATAAATACAGGAATATACAAGTACATGGGTATGTGTACAAAGTGCACTATGAGCTAGGTTGGCAGTGAGTTATACAATTAGCAAGAAAATATCAAAGTTTACTTTAGCAGAAGGTATGGGAGTATTGAAGATTTTAATATAACACTTTTTACAAACTATTAGAAATTTCAACATTTTGCAACCAGGAAATATCCATCATTGCTAATTATGATAAGGGCCCTTAAGTATGTTAGGAAACAGCCTCCATTTGTAAAACATGCCACTGACTTTGATTTTTTATTTTTTTATTTTTTTAGAGACAGAGTCTCACTTTATGGCCCTCGGTAGAGTGCCATGGCATCACACAGCTCACAGCAACCTCCAACTCCTGGGCCTAAGCGATTCTCTTGCCTCAGCCTCCTGAGTAGCTGGGACTACAGGCACCCACCACAACACCCAACCATTTTTTTTTTTGGTTGCAGTTCAGCCGGGGCTGGGTTTGAACCCGCCACCCTCCGTATATGGGGCCGGCACCTCACCAACTGAGCCACAGGCGCCGCCCTGACTTTGCTTTTTTATTCTTCTCTCTTTGAGAGCACTTTTGCTAACTTTTTAAGCCTATGCCACATGTATAGTGCTGCTCAAGAAGAAGAAATGTCAAGAAAAAACAAAAAAGGAGTGCTGAAAATATTAAGGTAAACATTGCTCTGTCCAGATGAAGAGTAGAGGACAAACTTGAAGGGGCGATACATAAAAAACATCTTTGCAGAAAGAGCTAAGGAAGGAAATGCTATAGGAGCTGTCAGGACATATGGCCAAGCACAAAAGAAAGAGAGTTAGAGAGACTTCAAAAGGTAGATTATGAACATTCCATAACCAACCCCTCCACTATTCCCAAATCCCCAGAAATGACAGAAATCATTTTCATAAAAAAGTTCATACTGGATAGCACCTGTAGCTCAGTAGGTAGGGCGCTGGCCACATACACAAAGGCTGGCAGTTAAACTGGAGCCAGGCCAGCTAAAACAACAAAGACAACTGCAACAAAAAAAGTTCATACTCACACCAAAAGAAAATACAAAAGGAGGGCAGTGCCTGTGGCTCAAAGAGTAGAGTGCTAGCCCCATATACCAGAGGTGGTAAGTTCAAACCCGGCCCCAGCCAAAAACTGCATTAAAAAAAAAAGAAGAAGAAGAAGAAGAAGAAAGAAAGAAAATACAAAAGGCAATGGTGGAATTTTTAGAAATCTTTAGAAGATGAGTTGACGATGGACAAAAGATGGACAAAAATTTAAGTATGAGAGGGCAGATTCCAAAAGGTAGAACATCTCTGAGTATGCCCTCGTCTTACTAGTTAGTGGTGGATACCAGGAGTAGGAAGCCTATATGGAATGTTGAGAATATTGAGGTGGAATCTATTTTTTAGGACAACGAGCCAGGTTGAATGTCCTGCCCATCACCAATGTTTGCTCAAATGATAGAGCACAAAGTATGGGCACTTAGGCTAAAGATCAGTGACAGTGCCCTGGGATTCCTGGAACACCCAAAAAGGAGTGTTTCCATACTCTTAGAAATTGTGCCACTGGCTCACCTCCAAGTCATGCATGCAGCAGGGTGATCAGCCTGGTAGTAGCCTTTCCTCCTGGGAAAACTCTCTAAGGTTAGCTGTACATTACAGACATACTTATCACAAATAGACTAACAGGAAATCATAAACATACAGGTAAACATGGAGCCAAGAATCACCTGCTCCACAAAAAGCACAAAATTCATTAAAATGGATGAAGAATATCTTAGTAAATTAAACACAGCAGGAATTTAACAGAGATACTTCAAATATCATCAATGAATATTTAATTTGCTTAAAAAAACCATGTAAAGATCTTCAAAATTTTTTTTAAAATCTTCAAAGTTTAAAAATTCATTACTAAAGATTAAAAACACACGAGAGAGGGTGAGTGGACAAAGTTGAAAGTGGACTGGAAGAATGAGTCAAGAAATTCTTCCAAAATGTGGCACAAGAGAAGAAGAGATGAACAGGAACATAAAGACGCCAGTGGTTTAAAATGTAGTTTCCGAATCTGAACTCAAGTAGAATACCAGCTCTGTGTGATCTTGAGCAACTTACTAAATTTCCTATATTTCAGTTTGCTCATCTAGGATGTGGTGATAATAATATTGACCCTACAGAGTTACTGTGAGCGTTAAATGAGTAAATACAAGTAAACCACTTAAAACAAGGCTTAGCCCATAGAAAATGATAAATGTTTGTTAAAAGAAGGAAATGAGAATGGGGCTCAAATGATCAAAGCAAAGGTAGAAAACATATTTGGCTTGAAGCTCCTACCAAGTACCAAGCATGTGTATAAAAAAAGACTTAAACCTGAAATATAAAAATAAAATTCCAGTAAAACAAAGTTTAAAAAAAAATCTCAAAACTTAGAGAAAAAATTGATTATTTATATAGGTAAAAAAAAAAAAATCAGATTGGGACTTGACTTCTAATTAAGATACATAAATCAAGAAGAAAATATTCAACATTCTGAGGAATAATAATTTTGAAATTAGAATTTTATACCTACCTGAACTATTATTTGAAATGAAAAGAGAAAATAAAGACATTTTCAAGTGTATGAAAACTCTCATTGCACATAGGTCCACTCTGGAGATATTGTTGACTGATTCCAGTAAAAGAAGGATTCTACTTCCAAACAAAACAAAACAAAACAAAAGATCCTAAGTAGATAGTATTTAAGAAATGCAGTATTTAATTATAATAAGTCAATGCAATTTATTGGTAAATTATATAACTATTTAATGTTGAAAAAACATATTATCCACTTAAATGAAAACCACCACTTAAAAAGTGGGATAGGGAACACTGGAAAGTAAAATTTTTTTTGTCTCATTCAGAAGAAAATTAATTATAGTTAAAATTTACTGCATGTTCAGTAGGCACCAGGTTTGCTTTTTCCTCTTTATAAATGTTGACTCATTTACTTTTTACAACAACCTTTAAGAAAAGTTTTATTTTTATCTCTATTTTGTTGATAGAGTTGAGTAACTTGCCCAAACTTACACAACTAGTAAGTGGTAAAACCAGAATTTGGAACTTATGCTCTCAAACTCTGCACTGTATTGAGCTCCAATTGGATACTGACAAATCTAGAGAGTGTTAAAAGAAGGTAATTCTTAATTATTATAAAGAAAACAATAGCTTAAATTAAATATTAAATCAAATGGAAGTAATGATAGAAGGGAGAAAAATTATTCAAGCTTTCAAAAGGGCAAGGAAGAAATGCAGGGGGGAAATAGTAAATAAAACACAGAATAAAATAGTAGAAATAGAGGCGGAGCAAGATGGCGGCCAAGTAACAGCTTCCTTGCATCTTCCTTCCCTCTGGCTGGTGGGATCTGCCTATCATCACCCCTGTGAGGATACAGGGAGTCAGCGAGAGACTAATGGACACCAACAGGAGGACTAAAACAGTGGAAAAATGGCAAGTGGCTGCGTGTGTTCAATCCGTCTAAAGCCGCCCGCAACTTCCACAGGCATGAGAACTTAAAGAGCAAGAGGAAGTGAAAGGAAAACTAGGGCAAGGAAACAAATAAAAGAAATCACTATGAGGAAGAATCAGCAGAAAACTCCAGGCAACATGAAGAACTAGTCCAGAACAACCCCACCAAGGGACCATGAGGTAGCTACTGCAGAGGATTCCACCCATAAAGAAATGTTAGGAATGACAGAGAGGGAATTTAGAACACACATGTGGAAAACAATGAAAGAAATGATGGAAACAATGAAGGAAACTGCTAATAAAGTGGAAAATAACCAAAAGGAAATTCAAAAACAGAATCAAATAAGAGATGAACGATATGAAGAATATAAAAAGGATATAGCAGACCTGAAGGAACTGAAACAGTCGATTAGGGAACTTAAAGATGCAAAGGAAAGTATCAGCAACAGGTTAGACCATGCAGAAGAAAGAATTTCAGAGGTAGAAGACAAAGTTCTTGAGATAAGTCAGATAGTAAAAGAGGCAGAAAAGAAGAGAGAGAAAGCAGAACGTTCACTGTCAGAATTATGGGACTTTATGAAGCTTTCCAACATACGAGTTATAGGAATTCCAGAAGGGGAAGAAGAATGCCGCAGAGGAATGGAAGCCATACTAGAGAATATTATAAAAGAAAATTTCCCAAATATCACCAAAGATTCTGACACACTGCTTTCAGAGGGATATCGGACCCCAGGTCACCTCAACTCTAACCGAGCTTCTCAAAGACACATTGTGATGAACCTGTCCAAAGTGAAGACAAAAGAAAAGATTCTGCAAGCTGCCAGGAGTAAGCACCAGTTGACCTACAGGGGCAAATCCATCAGTGTGATCGCAGACTTCTCTAATGAAACTTTCCAAACAAGAAGACAATGGTTATCTAACTTTAATCTACTTAAACAGAACAATTTCCAGCCCAGAATTCTATACCCTGCTAAGCTAAGCTTCAAAATTGACGAAGAAATCAAATCATTTACGGATATACAAACATTGAGGAAATTCGCCACAACAAGACCAGCTCTACAGGAAATACTTCAACCTGTTCTGCACACTGACCACCACAATGGATCAGCAGCAAAGTGAGAACTCAGAAATTAAAGGACAGAACCTAACCTCCAAACTGATGCAAAAGATAAAACTAAGCAATGGACTCTCACAAAATAAGATGACTAGAATACTACCACACTTATCAAGTATGTCAATAAATGTTAATGGCTTGAATTCCCCACTGAAGAGACATAGATTGTTTGACTGGATTAAAAAACACAAGCCATCCATTTGCTGTCTGCAAGAAACACACCTGGCTTCAAAAGACAAATTAAAGCTCCAAGTCAAGGATTGGAAGACAAGTTTTCAGGCAAATGGAATTCAGAAGAAAAGAGGAGTTGCAATCTTATTTTCAGATACATGTGGATTTAAAGCAACTAAAGTCAAAAAAGACAAAGATGGTGGCTTTCCATTGGTCAAGGGAAAAATACAACAAGAAGACATTTCAATTCTAAAGATTTATGCACCCAATTTAAATGCTCCCAGATTCTTGAAGCAGACCTTACTCAGTCTGAGCAATATGATATCTGATAATACCATAATAACAGGAGACTTTAACACTCCTCTTGCAGAGCTGGACAGATCCTCTAAACAGAAATTAAACAAAGATATAAGAGATTTAAATGAGACCCTAGAACAACTCTGCTTCATAGAGGCATATAGAACACTCCATCCCAAAGATAAAGAATATACATTCTTCTCATCACCCCATGGAACATTCTCCAAAATTGATCATATCCTGGGACACAAAACAAATATCAACAGAATCAAAAGAATTGAAATTTTACCTTGTATCTTCTCAGACCATAAGGCACTAAAGGTGGAACTCAACTCTAACAAAAACGCTCACCCCACCCAAAGGCATAGAAATTAAACAATCTTCTGTTGAATAACAGATGGGTGCAGGAAAAAATAAAATAGGAAATCATTAACTTCCTTGAGCATAACAACAATGAAGACACAAGCTACCAAAACCTGTGGGATACTGCAAAAGCAGTTTTGAGAAGAAAATTCATCGCTTTAGATGCCTACATTCTAAAAACAGAAAGAGAGCGCATCAAGAATCTCACAAGTGATCTTATGGAATTGGAAAAAGAAGAACAATCTAAGCCTAAACTCAGTAGAAGAAAAGAAATATCCAAAATCAAATCAGAGATCAATGAAATTGAAAACAAAAGAATCATTCAGAAAATTAATGAAACAAGGAGTTGGTTTTTTGAAAAAATAAATAAAATAGATAAACCATTGGCCAGACAAATGAGGAACAGAAAAGTAAAATCTCTAGTAACCTCAATCAGAAATGATAAAGGGGAAATAACAACTGATCCCACAGAGATACAAGAGATCATCTCTGAATACTACCAGAATCTCTACGCCCAGAAATTTGACAATGTGAAGGAAATGGATCAATATTTGGAATCACACCCTCTCCCTAGACTCAGCCAGGAAGAAATATAGCTCCTGAAAAGACCAATTTCAAGCACTGAGATCAAAGAAACAATAAAAAATCTTCCAACCAAAAAATGCCCTGGTCCAGATGGCTTCACTCCAGAACTCTATCAAACCTTCAAGGAAGAGCTTATTCCTGTACTGCAGAAATTATTCCAAAAAATTGAGGAAGAAGGAATCTTCCCCAACACATTCTATGAAGCAAATATCACCCTGATACCAAAACCAGGAAAAGACCCAAACAAAAAGGAGAATTTCAGACCAGTCTCACTTGTGAATATAGATGCAAAAATTCTCAACAAAATCCTAGCCAATAGATTACAGCTTATCATCAAAAAAGTCATTCATCATGATCAAGTAGGCTTCATCCCAGGGATGCAAGGCTGGTTTAATATATGCAAGTCCATAAACGTTATCCACCATATTAACAGAGGCAAAAATAAAGATCACATGATCCTCTCAATACATGCAGAAAAAGCATTTGATAAAATCCAGCATCCTTTTCTAATTAGAACACTGAAGAGTATAGGCATAGGTGGCACATTTCTAAAACTGATTGAAGCTATCTATGACAAACCCACAGCTAATATTTTACTGAATGGAGTAAAACTGAAAGATTTTCCTCTTAGAACTGGAACCAGACAAGGTTGTCCTCTGTCACTATTCAACATAGTGCTGGAAGTTCTAGCCAATACAATCAGGCAAGACAAGGATAAAGGGAATCCAAATGGGAGCAGAGGAGGTTAAACTCTCCCTCTTTGCTGACAACATGATCTTATACTTAGAGAACCCCAAAGATTCAACCAGAAGACTCCTAGAAGTCATCAAAAAATACAGTAATGTTTCAGGATATAAAATCAATGTCCACAAGTCAGTAGCCTTTGTTTACACCAATAACAGTCAAGATGAGAAGCTGATTAAGAACACAATTCCCTCACCATAGTTTCAAAGAAAATGAAATACCTAGGAATATACCTAACGAAGGAGGTGAAGGACCTCTATAAAGAAAACTATGAAATCCTCAGAAAGGAAATAGCAGAGGATATTAACAAATGGAAGAACATACCATGTTCATGGGCGGGAAGAATCAACATTGTTATAATGTCTATACTTCCCAAAGCAATCTACCTATTCAATGCCATTCCTATCATAATACCAACATCGTACTTTCAAGATTTGGACAAAATGATTCTGCGTTTTGTATGGAACCGGAAAAAAACCCATATAGCTAAGGCAGTTCTTAGTAATAAAAATAAAACTGGGGGCATCAGCATACCAGATTTTAGTCTGTACTACAAAGCCATAATGGTCAAGACAGCATGGTACTGGCACAAAAACAGAGACATAGACACTTGGAATCGAATTGAAAACCAAGAAATGAAACTAAGACTTTACAACCACCTAATCTTCGATAAACCAAACAAGAACATACCTTGGGGGAAAGACTCCCTATTCAATAAATGGTGTTGGGAGAACAGGATGTCTACATGTAAAAGACTGAAACTGGACCCACACCTTTCCCCACTCACAGAAATTGATTCAAGATGGATAAAGGACTTAAATTTAAGGCATGAAACAATAAAAATCCTCAAAGAAAGCATAGGAAAAACTAGGAAAAACACTGGAAGATATTGGCCTGGGGAAAGACTTCATGAAGAAGACTGCCATGGCAATTGCAACAACAACAAAAATAAACAAATGGGACTTCATTAAACTGAAAAGCTTCTGTACAGCTAAGAAGACAACAACCAAAGCAAAGAGACAACCTACACAATGGGAAAGGATATTTGCATATTTTCAATCAGACAAATGCTTGATAACTAGGATCTATAGAGAACTCAAATTAATCCACATGAAAAAAGCCAACAATCCCATATATCAATGGGCAAGAGACATGAATAGAACTTTCTCTAAAGATGACAGATGAATGGCTAACAAACACATGAAAAAATGTTCATCATCTCTATATATTAGAGAAATGCAAATCGAAACAACCCTGAGATATCATCTAACCCCAGTGAGAATGGCCCACATCACAAAATCTCAAAACTGCAGATGCTGGCGTGGATGTGGAGAGAAGGGAACACTTTTACACTGCTGGTGGGGCTGCAAACTAGTACAACCTTTCTGGAAGGAAGTATGGAGAAACCTCAAAGCACTCAAGCTAGACCTCCTGCAATTTGATCCTGCAATCCCATTACTGGGCATCTACTCAGAAGGAAAAAAATCCTTTTATCATAAGGACACTTGTACTAGACTGTTTATTGCAGCTCAATTTACAATCGCCAAAATGTGGAAACAGCCTAAATGCCCACCAACCTAGGAATGGATTAACAAGCTGTGGTATATGTATACCATGGAATACTATTCAGCCATTAAAAAAAATGGAGACTTTACATCCTTCGTATTTTTTTTTTTTATTAAATCATAACTGTATACAATGATATGATTATGGGGCATCATACACTCACTTCATAAACCATTTGACACATTTTTATCACAGTGGTTAACATAGCCTTTCTGGCGTTATCTCAGTTACTGTGCCAAAACATTTACATTCTACATTTACCAAGTTTCGCAAATACCCCTGTAATATGCACCACAGGTGTGATCCCACCGATTCCCCTCCCTCTACCCACCCCCCCTTTCCCACTTCTCCCTATTGTTAAGTTGTAGCTGGGTTATAGCTTTCATGTGAGAGTCCCAAATTAGTTTCATAGTAGGGCTGTGTACATTGGGTATTTTTTCTTCCATTCTTGGGATACTTTACTAAGAAGAATATGTTCCAGCTCCATCCATGTAAACATGAAAGAGGTAAAGTCTCCATCTTTCTTTAAGGCTGCGTAGTATTCCATGGTATACATATACCACAATTTATTAATCCATTCATGGATCGATGGGCACTTGGGCTTTTTCCATGACTTAGCTATTATGAATTGGGCTGCAATAAACATTCTGGTACAAATATCTTTGTTATGTTGTGATTTTTGGTCTTCTGGGTATATGCCCAGCAGAGGAATTACAGGATTGAATGGCAGATCTATTTTTAGATCTCTGAGTGTTCTCCATATATCTTTCCAAAAGGAATGAATTAATTTGCATTCCCACCAGCAGTGCAGAAGTGTTCCCTTTTCTCCGCATCCACGCCAACATCTCTGGTCTTGAGATTTTGTGATATAGGCTAGTCTCATTGGAGTTAGATGATATCTCAAAGTAGTTTTGATTTGCATTTCTCTGATGATTAAAGATGATGAGCATTTTTTCATATGTCTGAAGGCCGTGCGCCTGTCTTCTTCAGAGAAGATTCTCTTCAAGTCCCTTGCCTAGCCTGCGATGGGATCCCTTGTTTTTTTCTTGCTGATGCGTTTGAGTTCTCTGTGGATTCTGGTTATTAAACCTTTGTCAGAGATATACCCTGCAAATATCTTCTCCCATTCTGAGGGCTGTCTGCTTGCTCTGCTTACTGTGTTCTTAGCTGTGCAGAAGCTTTTTAGTTTGATCAAGTCCCAGTAGTGTATTTTTGAAGCTGCTTCAATTGCCCGGGGGGTTCTCCTCATGAAATACTCACCCAGACCAATTTCTTCAAGGGTTTTCCCTGCATTCTCCTCTAGTATTTTTATAGTTTCATGTCTTAAGTTTAAATCTTTAATCCAATGAGAGTCTATCTTAGTTAATGGTGAAAGGTGTGGGTCCAATTTCAGTCTTCTGCAGGTTGCCAGCCAGTTCACCCAGCACCATTTGTTAAATAGGGAATCTTTTCCCCACTGAATGTTTTTAATTGGCTTGTCAAAAATCAAATAGCGGTAAGTAGCTGGATTCATCTCTTGGTTCTCTATTCTGTTCCAGATATCTACTTCTCTGTTTTTGTGCCAATACCATGCTGTTTTGATCACTATCGATTTGTAGTAAAGTCTGAGGTCTGGTAGTGTGATTCCTCCTGTTTTGTTTTTATTTCTGAGTAATGTCTTGGCTATTCGAGGTTTTTTCTGATTCCATATAAAACGAAGTAATGTTTTTTCAAGATCTTTAAAATATGACAGTGGAGCTTTAATAGGGAGTGCGTTGAAATTATATATTGCTTTGGGTAGTATGGACATTTTGATAATGTTGATTCTTCCTAGCCATGAGCATGGTATGTTTTTCCATTTGTTAACATTTTCAGCTATTTCTTTTCTTAGAGTTTCATAGTTCTCTTTATAGAGATCTTTCACGTCTTTTGTTAGGTAAATTCCCAAATATTTCATCTTCTTTGGCGCTACTGTGAATGGGATGGAGTCTTTAACTGCTTTTTCAATTTGACTGTTGTTGGTGTATATAAAGGCTACCGATTTATGAATGTTGATTTTGTAACCTGAGACACTGCTGTATTCCTTGATCACTTCTAGGAGTTTTGTAGTAGAGTCCCTAGTGTTTTCCAGATACACAATCATATCATCTGCGAAGAGCGAGAGTTTGATCTCTTCTGACCCTATATGGATACCCTTGATCACCTTTTCTTCCCTAATTGCGGTGGCTAAAACTTCCATTACAATGTTGAAAAGCAATGGAGACAATGGGCAGCCTTGTCTGGTTCCTGATCTGAGTGGAAATGATTCCAATTTAACTCCATTCAATATGATATTGGCTGTGGGTTTGCTGTAGATAGCCTCTATCAGTTTAAGAAAAGTCCCTTCTAGACCAATTTTCTTGAGTGTTCTGATCATGAAGGGGTACTGGATATTATCAAAAGCTTTTTCTGCATCAATTGAGAGAATCATATGGTCTTTGTTTTTTAATTTGTTTATGTGCTGAATTACATTTATAGATTTACGTATATTGAACCAGCCTTGAGACCCTGGGATAAAACCGACTTGGTCATGATGTATAATTTGTTTGATGTGTTGCTGGATTCTGTTTGTTAGGATCTTGTTGAATATTTTTGCATCTATATTCATTAGTGATATTGGTCTATAATTTTCTTTTCTTGTTGGGTCTTTTCCTGGTTTGGAGATCAGGGTTATGTTTGCTTCATAGAACGTGTTGGGTAGTCTTCCTTCTTTTTCTACATTTTGGAACAGGTTGAGTAATATAGGTACTAATTCCTCTTTAAAGGTTTGGTAGAATTCTGACGTGAAACCATCTGGTCCCGGGCTTTTCTTTTTAGGGAGGTTTTGTATAGTTGATGCTATTTCTGAACTTGATATGGGTCTGTTCAACATTTCCACTTGATTCTGGTTAAGTCTTGGAAGGTGGCGTGCTTCCAAGTATCGGTCTATTTCCTTCAGATTTTCATATTTCTGAGAATAAAGTTTCTTGTAATATTCATTAAGGATTTTTTGGATTTCTGATGAGTCTGTGGTTATTTCGTCTTTGTTGTTTCTGATTGATGAGATTAGGGATTTTACTCTTTTTTTCCTGATTAGGTTGGCCAGAGGTTTACCTATTTTATTGACCTTTTCAAAAAACCAGCTTTTTGATTTATTGATCTGTTGTATTATTCTTTTGTTTTCAATTTCATTTAATTCTGCTCTAATTTTGGTTATTTCTTTTCTTCTACTGGGTTTGGGGTTGGAATGTTCTTCCTTTTCCAGTTGCGTGAGATGTCCCATTAAGTTGTTAACTTCCTCTCTTTCCGTTCTCTTGAGGAAGGCTTGCAGTGCTATAAATTTCCCTCTTAGAACTGCCTTTGCAGTGTCCCAGAGGTTCTGATAGTTTGTGTCTTCATTGTCATTTTGTTGCAAAAAATTGGTGATTTCTTTCTTAATCTCATCTCTGACCCAGCTATCATTCAGCATAAGGTTATTTAACTTCCATGTTTTTGTATGGGTATGCAGATTCCTGTTGTTACTCAATTCAAGTTTTATTCCATGATGGTCTGAGAAGATGCATGGAATAATTTCTATTCCTTTAAATTTACTGAGGTTAGACTTGTGACCTAAAATGTGATCAATTTTGGAGTAAGTTCCGTGGGCTGATGAGAAGTATGTGTATTCAGTTTTGTTGGGATGAAATGTTCTGTAGATGTCTGCTAAATCTAAATATTGGATGGTTAGGTTTAAATCTAAGATTTCTTTGCTCAGCTTCTTTCTGGAGGATCGATCCAACACTGCCAAGGGAGTATTGAAATCTCCAATGATTATGGAGCTGGAGGAAATCAAGTTACTCATGTCTGTTAGAGTTTCTCTTATAAATTGAGGTGCATTCTGGTTGGGTGCATAGATATTAATAATTGAGATCTCGTCATATTGAGTATTACCCTTAACAAATATGAAGTGACCATTCTTGTCCTTCCTTACTTTTGATGGTTTAAAGCCTACTGTATCTGCAAATAAAATTGCAACACCTGCTTTTTTCTGATTACCATTTGCCTGAAATATGGATGACCATCCTTTCACCCTGAGTCTGTATTTGTCTTTTAAGTTGAGATGTGACTCTTGTATGCAACAAATATCTGGCTTGAGTTTTTGTATCCAGTCAGCTAACCTATGCCTCTTTAGAGGACAGTTTAAGCCATTCACATTGATGGAGAGTATTGATAAGTCTGGTGGAATTTTGGGTGTCGAGTTTTTCAAAGGTCCAGTGGACATTTTTAATCCTTTCGCCAGTGTGGAAGTTGGAGTTTGATCCGAAGTTTCTGGGTGATTTTACTTTTGTGGTATAGGATTGGGTTGGTCATTGTGGAGGATAGGTCTGAGAACATCCTGAAGAGCTGGTTTACGTATGGCAAATTTTTTCAACATATGAATGTCATTGAAGTATTTAATTTCTCCATCATAGATGAAACTCAATTTAGCTGGATACAAGATCCTGGGTTGAAAGTTTTTTTGCTTTAGGAGATTAAAAGTTGATGACCAGCCTCTTCTTGCTTGAAAAGTTTCAGCAGAGAGATCTGCAGTTATTCTAATATTCTTACCTTTGTACGTTATAGTTTTCTTTCGCCGGGTTGCTTTGAGAATCTTCTCTTTCATGTTAACTTTAGTGAAGCTAATTATGATATGTCTGGGAGATGGCTTATTGGGGTTGAATCGTGCTGGGGTTCTGAAGCTGTCTGCTATCTGAATTTCAGATTCTCTGGGCATGTCTGGAAAATTTTCTTTCATAATTTCATGTAGAAGGGCCTCTGTGCCCTTGGCAGCCACTTCATCGTTCTCCGGAATTCCTATAACCCTTACGTTGTTTTTTTTCAAATTATCTGAGAGTTCTCTGAGTGAGTGATCCGTTTTTGCTCTCCATTTCTCTTCCTCTTTGAGAGATTGGGAGCGTTCGAAGACTTTATCTTCAATGTCAGAAATCCTTTCTTCTGCTTGCTCCATTCTGTTACTGAGGGATTCTACTGTATTTTTCATATCTTTGAGGGCTGTAAGTTCTTGTTTCAGTGTGTCTAAGTCTTTGGTGGTTTTGTCTTTAAATTCGTTAAATTCTTGAGACAATTTTTGAATTTCTCCTCGAATTCCTAATTCCATTTTATTGATCTTGTCTGCAAACCAAATTCTGAATTCGACTTCTGACATCTCAGCCAGTTGTTTATGAATGGGATCTTCAATCACATCTGCCGTATCTTTTCTTGGGGGGGTTGATCTATTCTGGTTATTCACGTTACCAGAGTTTTTCCGCTGATTCCGCCCCATGGTTTACTCCCTTTGGTTTTTCCCCTGGGGTTTTATCGAGGGCCCGTACAGTGTTGTGGCCTGAGAAACTGGGGCCCTGTCTGGTTTGGTGGAGCAAAGTGGTTCTGTCTTGTTTTCAGCTGGTTTCTGTTTGATCCTATTGCAACTTCTACTCTGGCTTGAAGTCTCAGCTGTGTGGAAAAATCAGCAATTAAGTCACCCCGCCTGCCCACCTCTGGCCCCAGTTGGAAAAGAAGAATCAAACCTTCCTACAATCGCACACCCAGGGCACCGCCTGAGAAGTCCTCAGTCTATTAGCCCAGTTCAAAAAGTCCGAATCAACTGTCTCAATCGGCACTTGTCTCGGGTGGAAGGGTTCAAGAGGTCTCTGGGAACTGGATCACAGGGGCCTGGTTACTCCTCTGACACAGTTCACCCCAGTGCAGCGTGGAGTCAGGAGGAGCCACCCAGCAAACAGAGCAGTCTAGGAAGGTTGACGTCTCCTTCCCCACTTTGCCCCTCCGTCGGACCCAGTCACTGGTATCTCTGCAGATGGCTAACCCAGTTGCCTGCAGTGAACAGACACTCCAGGGATTTGCACCTGCCTGAATCGCAAGGAAGTCTGCCAGGCCCCCGCAGACTGCCGCTATCTAGCAGGAGGAGATGGGGCCTGACATCTTTGAGTGTTTGATGCAGGTGATGGGAAGGAGGTGTTCACTCAGGCTTAGCCCCGTCCCTGATGGATGCTGCTAACAGAACAGAACAGAACAGACAACTTTGTGAGGTTCTGTCTCTGTTCCTGTCGTCGCCTACAGAAGACGGGCTGTTTTGAGTTCAAACGTCTTTGCTGCTGGAGAATTGCGTCTGAACACCTCTCTGGGTCGGCCCCGCCCTGGAAGCTTCCCGGGTTTGTGAGCCGCGTCACTCGGTGGCCTCCTCTGGTTGCCCAGGGAGACAGGGGGTGTGGCCTCAGAATATCCAGAAGTGAGCGTTCTGCCGTTAAAGAAAAAACGGCTGTTGATCTACCTCCAGGGAACTGCTGCTCTGGTGTGGGCACTCAGGCGACCCTTTTCTCCTCTGTCCCGCGCCCCAGAGTCAGCACTGAGCGGCTGCAGTTTGTGCTGGGTTCACACCCCTTAAGAGATCCCCCAAGAATCAGAACTCTTGGGGGATGGGCCCCCAGACCCCGATTGGGAGTGGGGGGGGGAAGCTAGAGTTTCCTTCAGTTTTACACAATACTACGGTCCGGGGAGGGCTCCTGCACTGCACCGCAGGGAAGTGCCGCCAAGGCTTGATTTCCCCTCAGCAGAGTGCCCTCTCCTCGCTCACTATCCCAGAGTCAGCGCTGACCTGACGCAGCTCAGGCACTGTGCTCTCCCCTCGAGAAATCACCCAAGGAGCCGAACTCCTGGGGGATAGGCCCTCAGACCCCGAGTGAGAGTAGGGGTTCTCAGGTCTCAGCGGGGAGGCCAGAGTCTTATTCAGTCTTGGGCCCGTATGCCCGGGGAGGGTTGCTGCACTGCACCGCAGGGAAGTGCGCGAGGCGTGACTCCCCTTCAGCCCGGTGCCCTCTCCTCACTCGCGCGCCTCGGAGTCAATGCTGACCAGTCGCAACTCGGGGACTGTCCACTCCCCTTGAGAAATCACCCAAGGATTCGAACTCCTGGGGGATAGGCCCTCAGACCCCGAGTGAGAGTAGGGGCTCTCAGCTCTCAGCGGGGAGGCTAGAGTCTTATTCAGTCTTGTGCCCGGGGAGGGTTGGTGCACTGCACCGCAGGGAAGTGCCGCGAGGCGTGACTCCCCCTCAGCCCGGTGCCCTCTCCTCACTCGCGCGCCTCAGAGTCAATGCTGACCAGTCGCAACTCGGGGACTGTCCACTCCCCTTGAGAAATCACCCAAGGATCCGAAGTCCTAGGGGACAGGCCTCCAGACCTCAGTGGGTGGGAGGGGAGCACCGGGGATTCAGGGTTGCCGGCAAAGGATTCCCAAAGTTTTATTCAGCCCTATGTCCGGCAGGAGAATGCCAGGGCACCCCAGTAGGGGAGGTAGGTCCAGTTTTTAGAAGGTCTCTCCCGTGGAGTGTAGTGGGAGGGCCTTTAATTTCTGCCCGCTTGTTAAATTGTGGGGCTCCAGAGCCGGTCTCATGGGGGAGGGGGACTCCCGTCCGCTTGGTGGTGGATTTTGTACCTTTTGTTTGCGTCCTTGTGATCACAGCTTGCCTCAGCGGTGTTGATGTGCGTTCTTCAGCCTTCTCTCTTGGTGAGGCTCAAGTCCACCAGGATACTTACTAAATTCCTGTCCCTTAACTCTCCTTCTGGACGGGAGCCTTTGTTGAAAGCTGGCTTCAGTCCGCCATCTTGTCTCCCCAAAATCACATCCTTCGTATTAACCTGGATGGAAGTGGAAGACATTGTTCTTAGTAAAGCATCACAAGAATGGAGAAGCATGAATCCTATGTACTCAATTTTGATATGAGGACAATTAATGACAATTAAGGTTATGGGGGGGAAACAGAAAGAGGGACAGAGGGAGGGGGTGGGGCCTTGGTGTGTGTCACACTTTATGGGGGCAAGACATGATTGCAAGAGGGACTTTACCTAACAATTGCAATCAGTGTAACCTGGCTTATTATACCCTCAATGAATCCCCAACAATAAAAAAAAAAAAAAGTAGAAAGAAATTTAGGTGTATCAATAATTGCAATGAATGTGATTAAGTAAAAGTCCTCTGCTAAAGATTCAAAAATTCAGTGAAAGATATAAAAATAAAATTTAGATATTTGTTTTTAAAAGAGATATATACCAAAGACAAAAAGATAAATATGTTGAAATATGAAGATGAAAAAGAAGCAACATTTCTCTATGTCCTGTCATATGCATAATAAAATGGAAATCTAATTTAAGAATTTACAGAAAGGAATATCTAGATAGACACTAAACATTGGGAGGGGGAGGAAATTAAACCTCACTAATAATTAGAAAAATACTAGTTAAAACAAAAATGAGAGACCATTTGATACCCCTCAGATTTATAAAAATTCTGAAGTCCAATAATATGAAACAATGGCAAGGATGAGAAGATACTGACTCCATTATGTATTGCTGATATAAATGTAAATGGGTACAACCACCTTTAGAACAAGTAATTTCTCATAACATTTAAAGTATACAGATATTAAAGCCTGAAAATTCCACTTAAAAATTACTCCTTACTGAGCCACAGGCACTGGGGCTGTGAATAGGGTGCCAGCCCCTTATACCAAGGGTGGCGGGTTCAAACCTGGCCCCAGCCAAATTGCAACAAAAAAATAGCTGGGCATTGTGGCAGGCACCTGTGGTCCTAGCTACTTGGGAGGCTGAGGCAAGAGAATCAACTAAGCCCAAGATCTGGAGGTTGCTGTGAGCTGTGAAACCATAGCACTCTAATGAGGGTGACAAAGTGAGACCCTGTCTCTTAAAAATAAAAATTACTCCTTAATGTAATTCTTATACATGTGCATAAGGATGTCCATTCAAGCATAAATTTTAATACTGAAGAAAAACCTGAAATATCTATGTGTATATCAAGAAGAAAACAGGCAAATCAATCATGCTAAATTTATACAATAAACTAAAATTGAACACTTAAAACTAATGAAAGACACAGGTAACAATAAAGTTGAATGATAAAATTATGCTTCAAAATGATATGATCAATGTAGTTCCATTTATTTAAAAACACATACAGAAGAATCATGTCAGCAAAATGGCAAAGTAGTCAGCTTCAAATACCCATCCTTTTACAGAAAAGTTGGAAAAAATAGAAACTGTTAAAGACAACTTTGTCAAAATGAGCAAATGCTTTTACAGTAAATGAGCAAATGCTTAATCAAGAAAAGCTAACTTTATAATGGCAAGAGAGCTTTGTGGTATTTTTTACTTGCCCTGATTGACATAGGTCCCTTTTTTGCCTAACTTAAAACTTACACAGACCAGAGAAATTGTGAGTACTGCGCAAAAACAATGCAAAATGGACAAATAACTCACAGATACCTGATTCAAGAGATCACAATTGAGAAACACAATAGACAACTTAAGGTCTAGGGGAAAGAGTTAAGGAAAGAATTTCTCAAAGGAATTAGTGCATTTACAAATACTAATGTATACAGTAAATGTAGAAAGCTATGTGGATGTTCAGGGTATGATGTATACCTGGAAAAGATCTGAGAAGACCTTAAGCTTTTGCCTTAGTCTAACCCCTGGATTCAATGCAAGTACGGATAAATGTTGAAGGAGAGATGCAGCACAAAGCAAATATGCAACAACTGGGAAAGGCTTATTTGTTTGTTTTTACTCCTGGTATTCAAGGAAACCTCTGTTAAAACACTAGCTGAGCACAAATAAGGAACAGAGATTCTAGTAACTTCACATGATAAGGAATATAGTCTCTGCAAAAAAATAGTTAGAAATAGTCAATAGACATACAGCCTGTTACTTCAATAAGCAGAACAAACAAACAAACAAAAATCCCAGAAAACACTGAAGAAGGGGGAAAATATCATTTCCAAAGTTACCAAATTGTAATTTTTTAATGTCCACTTTTCAAGAAAGATACAAGACATATTTTTAAAAAAAACATAAAAAGATGGCCCATTTAAAGGAATTAGTTCACAGAAACCATGCCTGAGGAAGGTCAGACATTGGACTCACTACATAAAAACTTTAAAACAATTGTCTTACATATTTTCCAAGAGCTAAAGGAAAATGTGAACAGAAACTTAAAAATTAAAGAAATGTAAAGAAAGAACTTAAAGAAAAATTTTAAAGAAAGAACTAAAAGAAAAAAGAAAAGAACTTAAAGAAAATTAGAAAAATGATATATGGGCTCAGCGCCCATAGCACAATGGTTACAGCAGCAGCCACATACACCAAGGCTGGTGGGTTCAAACCCAGCCTGGGCCAGCTAAACAACAATAACAACTGTAACAAAAAATAGCCAGGCGTTGTAGCAGGTGCGTGTAGTCCCAGGTACTTGGGAGGTTGAGGCAAGAGAATAGCTTAAGCCCAAGAGGTGGAGGTTGCTGTGAGCTGTGAGCTGTGATGCCACGGCACTCTACCCAGGGTGACATAATGAGACTCTGTCTCATAAAAGAAAGAAAGAAAGAAAGAAGGAAGGAAGGAAGGAAGGAAGGAAGGAAGGAAAGAAAGAAAGGATGATATATGAACAAAATTCTGTTTCAGTGAAAAAAAAAAATAATAGAAATTATAAAAAGAAACCAAACAGAAATTCTGAAGCTTAAAAGTGAAATAACTGAAATGAAAAAACTAGATGTGTTTAACAACAGATTTGAACAAACAGAACAGAAAATCAATTAAATTGAGAATAAGATAATTGAATAATTGATATTATCTAGTCAGAGTAGCAGATAAAAAATGTACAAAAGTGAACAAAATGTAAGGCACCAATGGGACACCATCAAGCAAATCAAATTACACATTATGGGAGTCTCAGAAGGAGAAGAGACAGGAAAGGGGCAGAAGAATAATATTTTGAAAAAAATATGAGCTAAAATTTTTCAAATTTGAGGAAAGACATGGATCTACAAATCTGTAAAGCTCACTGACTTCCAAGTAGCATAAACTCAAAGAGAGACACACAAGACATAATATAGTAAAAGTTTCGAAAGACAAATAGACAAAAGCAGCCACAGAGAAGAAACGCATGTCCTGTAATGAATCCTCAATGAGATCATCAGCCTATTTCACATAAGAAACTCTAGAGACCAGAAGGCATTGTACAAACTATTTTAAAGTTAAAAACAAAAACAAAAAAACAACAATTGTTAACCAAGAATTATATGTCCAGCAAAAGGGAGAAATTAAGACATTCCTAGATAAACAAAACTAAAAGAGTTCATCATTACTACATGTACCCTATAAGATACGCTATAGAAAATCCTTCATATTGAAGAAAAAATAAATGAGACAGTAACTCAGAGCTGTATGAAAAATAAAGATAGCCAGTACAGGTAATTATATAGGCAATTATAAAAACAGTGCAAATGCTCCTTGACTTATGATGGGGTTATATCCTGATAAATTCATTTTAAGTTGAACATATCATAAGTAAAAAGTGCATTTAATAAACCTAAACCAAGCATCATAGCTTAGCCTAACCTACTTTAAATGTGCTTAGAACATTTACTTTAGCCTGGCATTGGATAAAATCATCTAATTAAAGCCTATTTTAATAAAATGTTAAACGTTGAAAATCTTAAGTAATTTGTTCAATATTATACTGAGAGTGAAAAACACAATGCTTGGATGAATACTCAAGGAAGTACAGTTTCTACTGGATACATGTTGCTTTCACATCATCATAAATTTGAAAATTTTTAAGGCAAAACTTTGTAAGTGAGGGATTGTCTCTACTGTATTTTTTATTGTAACTCCACTCTTACTACATTACTTAAAAGATAAATACATAAAAATAATTACAACATATATTGTTAATCATACTATTTATAAAGATAAAATTTGTGGCAACAACATAAACAGATGAAGGGAGCTGTGTATAAACCAAGTTTTTGTATGCTATTGAAGTTAAACTGGTATCAACTCAAAGAATATTATAAAATTAGAATGTTAAAAGTAATAACTATAATACCCACAAATAAAATGCAAAAAAAAAATACAAAAGGAAATTACAAGGGAATCTAAATAGTTCATCACAAAAAAAGGAGAAAAAACTAAGCACACAAAAAGGGCAGTAATGGAGGAAATGAGGGACAAAAAAACCTTACATGATACAGAACAAAAGGGAAAATTTAAGTTATTCTTTAACAGTATGTAAATGAATTGAACTCCTCAGTCAAAAGCAAAAATTTGGCAAAATGGATTTTTAAAATTACCTAGCGATATGCTACCTATAAGAAACTCACTTTAGATCCAAGGAAATGCATAGGTTAAAAATAGAGGTTGAAAAATGATGCTCCACACATGTTTTAGCCAAAAGAAAGCTGGGGCGACTATACAAATATTTGACAAATAAACTTTAAGTCAAAAACTGTTACAAGAGACGAAAAGGACATTATATATAGACAAAAGGGGCAATGTATTAAGAAAATGAAATAATTATAAACATATACCAAACAACAGAGCCCCCAAATGTAGAAAACACTCATGGAATTAAAGGAAGGATAGACAGTTTTATAATAACTGTCAACAATAAGAGGTCAATAAACATTTTTAAGTAATTAGCAGAACATTTAGACAGGAAATTAATAAGGAAATAGATGACTTAACAATATCTAACTTAACAGACATACATTGAGTACTCTACCCAACCACAATGGAATACATATCCTACTCAAATGTACATGGAATATTATCCAGACTAGAGCATATGTTAGAACACAAAACAAATCAATACATTTTAACAATGGAAATCATACAAAATGTCTTCTCTAAAGACAATGGGATAAAGCTAAAAATCAACAAGAGAATTAAATACCGAAAAATTCACTAATATGTGAAAATTAAACAACACACTCTATAAGTTAAAGAAGAAATCACAAGTGAAATTAAAAAATACCCTGATATGAATGAAAATAAAAACACGACATACCAGTCTTACAGTGTGCAATGAAAGGAATACGCAGAAAGAAATTTATAGATGTAAACACCTACATTAAAAAAAGTCTTTCAAATCAAAGCTTACTTTACACTGAGGAACTAGAAAATGAAGAGAAAACAAAACCCAAAAACAAACAAAAGGAGAAAAGTAATAAAATTAGAGTGGAGATAAAGAAAATTGAGAAAAGAAAAGCAGTTGTTTATTTTCTTTATTTGTTTTTGGTTCTTTGGAAAGATCAAAATTTACAAACCTTTAGCACAACTAACAAAAAAGAGAAGTAAAAATAAATAATTAGGGTCAGATATGAAATTGGGGACATTACTACAGACCTTACAGAAATAAAAAAGAAATTATAAGAGAATACTACAAAAAATAGTGTACCAACAAATTAGAAAATCTAGATAAAATTCACAAATTTCTAGAAACATGAATGTTGCCAAAACTGACTCAAGAAGAAATAGAAAATCTAAATAAATCTATAACAAATAAAGACATAGTATCAGTAATCAACATCTTCCTAAGAAAAAAGTCCATGACTAAATATCTTCAGTGCTGAATTCTACAAACATCTAAAGAACATCAGTTCTTCTCAAGTCTTCCAAAACATAGAGAAGCAGGGAATACTGCCTGGCTATGATGTTAGTATTTCCCTGTGTCACCCCAAAATTCATATATTGAGGTCTCAATCCACAAGACTAAATATAATTGTATTTAAAGGTAAGTTTCTAAATTACGTTAAAACCAAGTCCTTAAGACATAGTCCTAATTCAACATGACAGGTGTTTTTATAAGGAGAGAAAGACACCGGGATGCACATGACAGAGAAAGAACCCTATGAAGAAAGAGTAAGAAGATCATGTGAAGAGCAGCCACCTGCAAGCCAGGGAGAGAAGCCTCAGAAGAAACCAACCCTGCTGGCCCCTTGATCTCTGACTTCTTGCTTGCAAAACTATAATAAAATAAATTTCTATTACTTAAGCCACCAAATCTGTGACATTTTTTTACAGTAGTGCTAGCAAACTAATACACCCTGATACCATATCATAAAAAACACTACAAGTGAAGAAAATGAAAGACCCATATATATATAATTTGTATGTATATATATATATATTTGTATATTTATATATACAAATGCAAAAATCCTCAACAAAACACTAGCAAACTGAATTCAGGAGTATATTAAAAGTAGCAGATACCATGACCAAGAGATTATCCCAGGAATTCAATGGTGGTTCAACATAAGAACAGTTAATGTAATATACTAATATAGTAATATACTAAATTAATAGAACAAGGGTAAACAGGACTAGTGGACATAATGACTCCAAATGACACAAACAAAGCATTTGACAAACTCCAATACCCTCTCATGATAGAAACACTCAGAGCTAGGAATAAGAGAAAGTTACTCAATATGATAAAGTCATTTATGAAAAATCCATAGCAATATTATACATCATAGTGAAAAGCTTTCTCCATTATCGGGAAGAGGACAAGGATGCCAATTATCACTGCTCTTTAACACTGTGCTGGAAGTTCTAGACATACCAAGTATACAAGAAAAACAAGTAAAAAGAAAGGAAGAAGTAGAACTATCTCTATTCATAGATGATATGACACTATATATAAAAAAATCTCCCCGATTGTCATTTAATAGCCACCAAACCGAGGGGAGACAAGATGGCGGACTGAAGCCAGCTTTCAACAAAGGCTCCCGTCCAGAAGGAGAGTTAAGGGACAGGAATTTAGTAAGTATCCTGGTGGACTTGAGCCTCACCAAGAGAGAAGGCTGAAGAACGCACATCAACACCGCTGAGGCAAGTTGTGATCACAAGGACGCAAACAAAAGGTACAAAATCCACCACCAAGCGGACGGGAGTCCCCCTCCCCCATGAGACCGGCTCTGGAGCCCCACAATTGAACAAGCGGGCAGAAATTAAAGCCCTTCCCACTACACTCCACGGGAGAGACCTTCTAAAAACTGGACCTACCTCCCCTACTGGGGTGCCGTGGCGTTCTCTTGCCGGACGTAGGGCTGAATAAAACTTTGGGAATCCTTTGCCGGCAACCCTGAATCCCCGGCACTCCCCACCCGCCCACTGAGGTCTGGAGGCCTGTCCCCCAGGACTTCGGATCCTTGGGTGATTTCTCAAGGGGAGTGGACAGTCCCCGAGTTGCGACTGGTCAGCATTGACTCTGAGGCGCGCGAGTGAGGAGAGGGCAACGGGCTGAGGGGGAGTCACGCCTCGGCACTTCCCTGCGGTGCAGTGCACCAACCCTCCCCGGGCACAAGACTGAATAAGACTCTAGCCTCCCCGCTGAGAGCTGAGAGCCCCTACTCTCACTCGGGGTCTGAGGGACTATCCCCCAGGACTTCGGATCCTTGGGTGATTTCTCAAGGGGAGTGGACAGTCCCCGAGTTGCGACTGGTCAGCATTGACTCTGAGGCGCGCCGAGTGAGGAGAGGGCACCGGGCTGAGGGGGAGTCACGCCTCGCGGCACTTCCCTGCGGTGCAGTGCACCAACCCTCCCCGGGCATAGGGGGCCCAAGACTGAATCAGACTCTGGCCTCCCCGCTGAGAGCTGAGAACCCCTACTCTCACTCGGGGTCTGAGGGCCTATCCCCCAGGAGTTTGGCTCCTTGGGTGATTTCTCGAGGGGAGTGCACAGTGCCTGAGCTGAGTCAGGTCAGCGCTGACTCTGGGACACGTGAACGAGGAGAGGGCACTCTGCTGAGGGGAAATCAAGCCTTGGCGGCACTTCCCTGCGGTGCAGTGCAGGAGCCCTCCCCGGACCGTAGTATTGCGTGAAACTGAATGAAACTCTAGCTTCCCCCCGCCCCACTCCCAATCCGGGTCTGGGGGCCCATCCCCCAAGAGTTCTGATTCTTGGGGGATCTCTTAAGGGGTGTGGACCCAGCACAAACTGCGGCCGCTCAATGCTGACTCTGGGGTGCGGGACAGAGGAGAAAAGGGTCGCCTGAGTGCCCACACCAGAGCAGCAGTTCCCTGGAGGTAGATCAACAGCCGTTTTTTCTTTAACGGCAGAACGCTCACTTATGGATATTCTGAGGCCACACCCCCTGTCTCCCTGGGCAACCAGAGGAAGCCACCGGTGACACGGCTCACAAACCCAGAAGCCTCCAGGGCGGGGCCGACCCAGAGAGGTGTTCAGACGCAATTCTCCAGCAGCAAAGACGTTTGAACTCAAAACAGCCCGTCTCCTGTAGGCGACGACAGGAACAGAGACAGAACCTCACAAAGTTGTCTGTTCTGTTCTGTTCTGTTAGCAGCATCCATCAGGGACGGGGCTAAGCCTGAGTGAACACCTCCTTCCCATCACCTGCATCAAACACTCAAAGATGTCAGGCCCCATCTCCTCTTGCTAGATAGCGGCAGTCTGCGGGGGCCTGGCAGACTTCCTCGCGATTCAGGCAGGTGCAAACCCCTGGAGTGTCTGTTCACTGCAGGCAACTGGGTTAGCCATCTGCAGAGATACCAGTGACTGGGTCCGACGGAGGGGCAAAGTGGGGAAGGAGACGTCAACCTTCCCAGACTGCTCTGTTTGCAGGGTGGCTCCTCCTGACTCCACGCTGCACTGGGGTGAGCTGTCTCAGAGGAGTCACCAGGCCCCTGTGATCCAGTTCCCAGAGACCTCTTGAACCCTTCCACCTGAGACAAGTGCCGATTGAGACAGTTGATTCGGACCTTTTGAACTGGGCTAATAGACTGAGGACTTTTCAGGTGGTGCCCTGGGTGTGCGATTGTAGGAAGGTTTGATTCTCCTTTTCCAACTGGGGCCAGAGGTGGGCAGGCGGGGTGACTTAATTGCTGATTTTTCCACACAGCTGAGACTTCAAGCCAGAGTAGAAGTTGCAATAGGATCGAACAGAAACCAGCTGAAAACAAGACAGAACCACTTTGCTCCACCACACCAGACAGGGCCCCAGTTTCTCAGGCCACAACACTGTACGGGCCCTCGATAAAACCCCAGGGGAAAAACCAAAGGGAGTAAACCATGGGGCGGAATCAGCGGAAAAACTCTGGTAACGTGAATAACCAGAATAGATCAACCCCCCCAAGAAAAGATACGGCAGATGTGATTGAAGATCCCATTCATAAACAACTGGCTGAGATGTCAGAAGTCGAATTCAGAATTTGGTTTGCAGACAAGATTAATAAAATGGAATTAGGAATTCAAGGAGAAATTCAAAAACTGTCTCAAGAATTTAACGAATTTAAAGACAAAACCACCAAAGACTTAGACACACTGAAACAAGAACTTACAGCCCTCAAAGATATGAAAAATACAGTAGAATCCCTCAGTAACAGAATGGAGCAAGCAGAAGAAAGGATTTCTGACATTGAAGATAAAGTCTTCGAACGCTCCCAATCTCTCAAAGAGGAAGAGAAATGGAGAGCAAAAACGGATCACTCACTCAGAGAGCTCTCAGATAATTCGAAAAAAAATAACATAAGAGTTATAGGAATTTCGGAGACTGATGAAGTGGCAGCCAAGGGCACAGAGGCCCTTCTACATGAAATTATGAAAGAAAATTTTCCAGACATGCCTAGAGAATCTGAAATTCAGATAGCAGACAGCTTCAGAACCCCAGCACGATTCAACCCCAATAAGCCATCTCCCAGACATATCATAATTAGCTTCACTAAAGTTAACATGAAAGAGAAGATTCTCAAAGCAGCCCGGCGAAAGAAAACTATAACGTACAAAGGTAAGAATATTAGAATAACTGCAGATCTCTCTGCTGAAACTTTGCAAGCAAGAAGAGGCTGGTCATCAACTTTTAATCTCCTAAAGCAAAAAAACTTTCAACCCAGGATCTTGTATCCAGCTAAACTGAGTTTCATCTATGATGGAGAAATTAAATACTTCAATGACATTCATATGTTGAAAAAATTTGCCATAAGTAAACCAGCTCTTCAGGATGTTCTCAGACCTATCCTCCACAATGACCAACCCAATCCTATACCACAAAAGTAAACTCAATCAGAAACTTCGGATCAAACTCCAACTTCCACACTGGCGAAAGGATTAAAAATGTCCACTGGACCTTTGAAAAACTCGATACCCAAAATTCCACCAGACTTATCCTTACTCTCTATCAATGTGAATGGCTTAAACTGTCCTCTAAAGAGGCATAGGTTAGCTGACTGGATACAAAAACTTAAGCCAGATATTTGTTGCATACAAGAGTCACATCTCAACTTAAAAGACAAATACAGACTCAGGGTGAAAGGATGGTCATCCATATTTCAGGCAAATGGTAATCAGAAAAAAGCAGGTGTTGCAATTTTATTTGCAGATACAGTAGGCTTTAAACCATCAAAAGTAAGGAAGGACAAGAATGGTCACTTCATATTTGTTAAGGGTAATACTCAATATGACGAGATCTCAATTATTAATATCTATGCACCCAACCAGAATGCACCTCAATTTATAAGAGAAACTCTAACAGACATGAGTAACTTGATTTCCTCCAGCTCCATAATCGTTGGACATTTCAACACTCCCTTGGCAGTGTTGGATCGATCCTCCAGAAAGAAGCTGAGCAAAGAAATCTTAGATTTAAACCTAACCATCCAATATTTAGATTTAGCAGACATCTACAGAACATTTCATCCCAACAAAACTGAATACGCATACTTCTCATCAGCCCACGGAACTTACTCTAAAATTGATCACATTTTAGGTCACAAGTCTAACCTCAGTAAATTTAAAGGAATAGAAATTATTCCATGCATCTTCTCGGACCATCATGGAATAAAACTTGAATTGAGTAACAACAGGAATCTGCATACCCATACAAAAACATGGAAGTTAAATAACCTTATGCTGAATGATAGCTGGGTCAGAGATGAGATTAAGAAAGAAATCACCAATTTTTTGGAACAAAATGACAATGAAGACACAAGCTATCAGAACCTCTGGGACACTGCAAAGGCAGTTCTAAGAGGGAAATTTATAGCACTGCAAGCCTTCCTCAAGAGAACGGAAAGAGAGGAAGTTAACAACTTAATGGGACATCTCACGCAACTGGAAAAGGAAGAACATTCCAACCCCAAACCCAGTAGAAGAAAAGAAATAACCAAAATTAGAGCAGAATTAAATGAAATTGAAAACAAAAGAATAATACAACAGATCAATAAATCAAAAAGCTGGTTTTTTGAAAAGGTCAATAAAATAGATAAACCTCTGGCCAACCTAATCAGGAAAAAAAGAGTAAAATCTCTAATATCATCAATCAGAAACAACAAAGACAAAATAACCACAGACTCATCAGAAATCCAAAAAATCCTTAATGAATATTACAAGAAACTTTATTCTCAGAAATATGAAAATCTGAAGGAAATAGACCGATACTTGGAAGCACGCCACCTTCCAAGACTTAACCAGAATCAAGTGGAAATGTTGAACAGACCCATATCAAGTTCAGAAATAGCATCAACTATACAAAACCTCCCTAAAAAGAAAAGCCCGGGACCAGATGGTTTCACGTCAGAATTCTACCAAACCTTTAAAGAGGAATTAGTACCTATATTACTCAACCTGTTCCAAAATGTAGAAAAAGAAGGAAGACTACCCAACACGTTCTATGAAGCAAATATCACCCTGATCCCCAAACCAGGAAAAGACCCAACAAGAAAAGAAAATTATAGACCAATATCACTAATGAATATAGATGCAAAAATATTCAACAAGATCCTAACAAACAGAATCCAGCAACACATCAAACAAATTATACATCATGACCAAGTTGGTTTTATCCCAGGGTCTCAAGGCTCGTTCAATATACGTAAATCTATAAATGTAATTCAGCACATAAACAAATTAAAAAACAAAGACCATATGATTCTCTCAATTGATGCAGAAAAAGCTTTTGATAATATCCAGCATCCCTTCATGATCAGAACACTCAAGAAAATTGGTCTAGAAGGGACTTTTCTTAAACTGATAGAGGCTATCTACAGCAAACCCACAGCCAATATCATATTGAATGGAGTTAAATTGGAATCATTTCCACTCAGATCAGGAACCAGACAAGGCTGCCCATTGTCTCCATTGCTTTTCAACATTGTAATGGAAGTTTTAGCCACCGCAATTAGGGAAGAAAAGGCGATCAAGGGTATCCATATAGGGTCAGAAGAGATCAAACTCTCGCTCTTCGCAGATGATATGATTGTGTATCTGGAAAACACTAGGGACTCTACTACAAAACTCCTAGAAGTGATCAAGGAATACAGCAGCGTCTCAGGTTACAAAATCAACATTCATAAATCGGTAGCCTTTATATACACCAACAACAGTCAAATTGAAAAAGCAGTTAAGGACTCTATCCCATTCACAGTAGTGCCAAAGAAGATGAAATATTTGGGAATTTACCTAACAAAAGACGTGAAAGATCTCTATAAAGAGAACTATGAAACTCTAAGAAAAGAAATAGCTGAAAATGTTAACAAATGGAAAAACATACCATGCTCATGGCTAGGAAGAATCAACATTATCAAAATGTCCATACTACCCAAAGCAATATATAATTTCAACGCACTCCCTATTAAAGCTCCACTGTCATATTTTAAAGATCTTGAAAAAACATTACTTCGTTTTATATGGAATCAGAAAAAACCTCGAATAGCCAAGACATTACTCAGAAATAAAAACAAAATAGGAGGAATCACACTACCAGACCTCAGACTTTACTACAAATCGATAGTGATCAAAACAGCATGGTATTGGCACAAAAACAGAGAAGTAGATATCTGGAATAGAATAGAGAACCAAGAGATGAATCCAGCTACTTACCGCTATTTCATTTTTGACAAGCCAATTAAAAACATTCAGGGGGGAAAAGATTCCCTATTTAACAAATGGTGCTGGGTGAACTGGCTGGCAACCTGCAGAAGACTGAAATTGGACCCACACCTTTCACCATTAACTAAGATAGACTCTCATTGGATTAAAGATTTAAACTTAAGACATGAAACTATAAAAATACTAGAGGAGAATGCAGGGAAAACCCTTGAAGAAATTGGTCTGGGTGAGTATTTCATGAGGAGAACCCCCCGGGCAATTGAAGCAGCTTCAAAAATACACTACTGGGACTTGATCAAACTAAAAAGCTTCTGCACAGCTAAGAACACAGTAAGCAGAGCAAGCAGACAGCCCTCAGAATGGGAGAAGATATTTGCAGTGTATAACTCTGACAAAGGTTTAATAACCAGAATCCACAGAGAACTCAAACGCATCAGCAAGAAAAAAACAAGGGATCCCATCGCAGGCTGGGCAAGGGATTTGAAGAGAAACTTCTCTGAAGAAGACAGGCGCACGGCCTTCAGACATATGAAAAAATGCTCATCATCTTTAATCATCAGAGAAATGCAAATCAAAACTACTTTGAGATATCATCTAACTCCAATGAGACTAGCCTATATCACAAAATCTCAAGACCAGAGATGTTGGCGTGGATGCGGAGAAAAGGGAACACTTCTGCACTGCTGGTGGGAATGCAAATTAATACATTCCTTTTGGAAAGATATATGGAGAACACTCAGAGATCTAAAAATAGATCTGCCATTCAATCCTGTAATTCCTCTGCTGGGCATATACCCAGAAGACCAAAAATCACAACATAACAAAGATATTTGTACCAGAATGTTTATTGCAGCCCAATTCATAATTGCTAAGTCATGGAAAAAGCCGAAGTGCCCATCGATCCACGAATGGATTAATAAATTGTGGTATATGTATACCATGGAATACTATGCAGCCTTAAAGAAAGATGGAGACTTTACCTCTTTCATGTTTACATGGATGGAGCTGGAACATATTCTTCTTAGTAAAGTATCCCAAGAATGGAAGAAAAAATACCCAATGTACACAGCCCTACTATGAAACTAATTTGGGACTCTCACATGAAAGCTATAACCCAGCTACAACTTAACAACAGGGGGAAGTGGGAAAGGGGGGGGTGGGTAGAGGGAGGGGAATCGGTGGGATCACACCTGTGGTGCATATTACAGGGGTATTTGCGAAACTTGGTAAATGTAGAATATAAATGTTTTGGCACAGTAACTGAGATAACGCCGGAAAGGCTATGTTAACCACTGTGATAAAAAAGTGTCAAATGGTTTATGAAGTGAGTGTATGATGCCCCATAATCATATCATTGTATACAGTTATGATTTAATAAAAAAATTAAAAAAAAAAAATAGCCACCAAACCAAAAAAAAAAAAAAAAATCTCCCCCAAAAAAAATTCCACAAAAAACTACTAAACCTACTAACTCCTAAACAAACTACTGAACAAAATTGCAGGGTATCAGATCAACATATGAAAATCACTTGTGTTTTTACATAGCAGCAATGACAATACAAAAACGAAATTAAGAAAACACTGCCTTTACTATAGTTTTAGAAAGAATAAAACAATTAGGAATAAACGTAACAAAGGTGATTAAATATTTTTGAACTGAAACTACAAAACATTGCTTAGAGAAATTAAAGAACTAAATAAATGGAAAGAATTTTTGCGTTCACAGTTTGGAAGACTCGATATCATGAAGAGGGAAATATTACCCAAAGAGGTACAAAGATTTAATGCAATTCCTAGTATGATTGAATGGCTCTCTTTCTCTCTCTCTCTCTTTTTTTTTTCACAGAAATAGAAAAGCAAATCCTCAAACTTTTATGGATTTTTCAAGGAACCTTAAATAGCCAAAACAACCTTATAAAAGAAAAAACAAATGCAGGAGAGCTCATGCTTTATGACTTCCCAACTTTCTACAAAGCTACACTAATTAAAATAATGAAATATTGGCATAAGTATAGACATAAGACCAAGGGAATAGAATCAAGAGTCCAGAAATAAAACCATATATCATTTGCCAATTGATATTTAATAAAGATGCCAAGACTATTCAATGAGAAAAGAGGAGACACTTCAACAAATGGTGCTGGGACAACTGGATATCCACAGACAAAAGAATGAACTTGGACTTGTATTTCATACCACACAGGAATATTAACCAAAAATGAAACCATAATCTAAATATAAGAGCTAAAACCATAAAACTCTTAGAAGAAAACTTAGGAGTAAATCTGTATAACCTTGAATTTGGCAATGAATTCTTACATGTAACACCAAAAATGGGAGCAACTAAAGAAAAATCGGATAAACCAAAATTAAAACCTTTTGTTCATCAAAGGACATAATCAAGAAAACAAAAAAGCAATCTACAGAATGGGAAGAAAAAATGAAAATTGTATATCTGGTAAGAAGCTGGTATCCAAAATATATAAAGAACATTTACATGTGTTCAATAACAAAAGGACAATCGGCGAAATGGGCAAGGATGTAAACAAACATTTCTCTAAAGATACACAAACGATCAATGAGCACAAGAAAGCATGATTAACATTATTAGTCATTAGGGAAATGCAATTGCAGTCCTCAATGAGATACCACTTAATATTCACTAGGATGGCTGTAATTTCTTTAAAAACTAAGGGAAATTCATAAGTGTCCTTGAGGATGTGATAAAATTAGAAACCTTGTACATTGCTGGTAGGAATGCAAAATGGTGCAACCACTGTAAAAAATAGCTTGTTATTTCCTCACAAAGTAAATCATAGACTTTCTGTGTGATCCAGCAATTCCAGTCCTAGGTGTATACCCTAAAGAATTGAAAACAGGTACTCAAAAAACACATGAACATTTATGCTCTAACGGCCAGACGATGAAAACAAACAGCTCGAATGTTTACCAATTGACAAATAGACAAAGAAATTTTGGCTTATACAAGGGATTTTGGAATACATGAAGTAATGGAATCTTATTTAGTTTTAAGTAGGAATACAGTACATGCTATAGCAGGTAGAAACCTCAAAAACATGATACTTAAAGAAGCCAGACAAAAAAGTCACATATTAAACAGGGTGTCCCAAAAGTCACCATATATAGGAAAAAATTAACAAATTCATATTATATTTTATATTTTTTGTATTTTTTATACAGGAAGTTCCCAGGTTATGAATGAGATATGTTCCGTAGGTTTGTTCTTAATTTGTAGGTAAGTTGGAACAGGTACATTTACCTATTATCTGTAACAGTCTCTAATCATAACTACAGGTCACATGGCAGTCAGATGTTTGTGACTTGGGGACTTACTGTAATATCCTCCACTCCTAAGTGCAAGTTATATACATAAGTTGGATATTTATAATTTGGAGACTTCCTGTATTCATGTATCAACATGTAAAGAAATATTTTGTAAATATTTCATACAATTTTATAAAAAATATTTTGTAAATAAAGGTATGTTTAGCTATAATTTCCCATTTTCCCTACCTACAAACAGAGGGTGACCTTTAGGACACCCTGTGTGATGCCATTTAAATTAAATATTCAGAATAGGCAAATCCAAAGAAACAAAAGCCCGATCAGTGTTTTCCAGGAGCTGCGGAGAGGGTAAATTGGGAGAAACTGCTTCATAGGTAAGGGCTTTATTGTGGAATGATGAAAATGTTCAGAAACATGATCAAGTGTTGGTTGCATAACATTATAAATGCACAAAATGCTACTAGCTCATTCACTTTAACATAATAAATTTTAGGTTATGTGAATTTCATCTCAATTTTTTTTTTAGGTTTGCACACACTACAGATGTAGGAAATGTTTACAACCATAGCCTATACCTACTTTTTACATCCTATATGTGAAAGACAAGTAAAGCAAAGCATTGTGTGGATTATTAAACTGTTCTTTTTTATTATTTTGATGCAGGGTTCCCCCATTCAAGCTGAACAAGGGACCCCAGTTTCCTAGGCCTGGGAAATTTCATGAAGGGAACGCCCTGACACTCACCTTGTCCTGAGCAGAAGGGACTATATCCATTCATTAATGCACTCATTCACTTTGAAAAAGCGTTTTTCCATCTACCAAGTCATGGCCAAATGACTATAATTCCAAAAGCTACATATACCCCTAGAAAAAGGGCCCATGCAGAGATTCTCTAACTTGGGTTTTTCCCTCTGCCAGAATCTCTGGAGCCTTTTCTGTATAACAAATCCTATCTTGTGATCCATTAGTTCATTCTTTAAATCCCTGAGACCAAATATCTACTGAAGAAACAAATTCCAATAACAATTTTATTTTATTTATTTATTTATTTATTTTATAAGAGTCTCACTCTGTCACTGTGGCTAGAGTGCCATGGTGTCATCATACCTCACAGCAACCTCAATCTCTTGGGATCCTCTTGCCTCAGTCTCTGAAATAGCTAGAACTGCAGGTGCCTGCCACAACCCTAGTCTAGTTTGTCTGTCTGTTTGTTTGTTTGTTTGTTTTTTCTATTTTTAGTAGAGATGGAGTCTCGCTTTTGCTCAGGCTGGTCTCAAACTCCTGAGCTCAGGCAATCTACCTGCCTTGGCCTCCTGGAGTGCTCGGATTACAGATGTGAGCCACCATACCCAGCCTAAATTTTTCTTTTTACACTAGAGAGAGGAAGTGAGGAGGCAAGTAGAGAAAGGGAAAAAGAGGTGAGAGGAGGGTGAGTCAGGGAGGGAAGGTGGTTAAAGTTAAGCAACTATTGTAAGTTAAATAGAACTGCACCTTCCTGAATGATTACTCAGAAGCAGAAAACATTCCGTAAACAACTAGGGTGACTTGCGGAACAGAGCTTGTCACTGGTCATATAGTCTAAAACTTAGCTCAGAACTTTCCCTGAGCTACATTCTTTCCAAAACTCAGCCAATGGAAATAGTCTGGAACTGACACTGAAGTTCCCAGTAACATGACCTGGTCTTTTTCAGATGCTTTAACGACAGACGTGAAAAGCTCCCTTGTTGTTTGATATCTGTCCAATTATACCAATATACGTTACATCTATTTTTAAAAAGACTGGGGGAGTCTGATGGGAGGCCCTTGATAGTTTGTAATAGAGAGCCAGAAGATTAAATATTTACCTTCCAAAAGGTTCCGACTTTAGGTATTGGTTAAACAATGAGATTCCTGAACTGGCATGCTGTGCTGAGGTCTCGCATTATGGAAAATTCATTCACTTCCACCTGGTGAGATCTGCCAGGCTGGTGGTGGCATGCAGATGAGTAGGTCCAGAGCCGGTTTCCAATCAACAGGGATTCTCTATCATAGAACACTAAGCAAAGCAGCATCGGAAAAGAGCTTTGGGAGAGACCTGAGAGCCAGTAGCTCACCACTGCATGGGCAGAGTGTATAAACTTAGTGTAGTAGGTCGAAGGGAGATATTTAGGAAAAGGAAGCTGCGTGTTACCAAACTGACCCTGCATGGACAATGTAGTTTCTGGAGGGGCCGAGAGGACAAAGACTGAGATTAATATTTCACAGTTTCTCAAGCTTGCAACTAAAATGTGGATAAAACCATGAATGAATAGGCCTTGTTTGCCAAAACTGAAAACATCGTGGAATAGCATTAAAGACTGTATTGTGATGTTTTATCTCTACTGATGGTATTATCACCATACCAAGATACTTTCAAATTCTCTGAAATAGAGCCAGGAATTTTCTTTCAAAGAGAGCAGTTATAGAAACAGCTTTCTCACACGGTAGGCCTGGGTGCCTTGGCTGTAACAATGAATACTTCGGTGAGCCTGACTCCACACTGACAAGTCAGATGCAGAAGTGTTTTGCTTAGAATGAGTGTGCCTGTGCTTCTATCCCAAGTGATTCCGTGTATAGATTCCTGCCATCATCACCATCATTAGGATATAAAACTATTCTGTCACCACCAATGAATTGCTTCATGCTATCCCATTAGAGTCTCACCCATCCTCTACCCTTGTCTCTGTCCCTGGGAAACCACAAATCTGCCTTCCCTCCTTGTGGTTTTGTCCTTTTGAGACTGTCACATAAACGGAATCATCCACTAGTAACCATTTGAGATTGGCTTTTTTCACGAAGCATGATGCCCTTGAGATCCACCTCACTCGTGTGTATCCAGTTTCTTTGTTTTTCCCTGAGTAGTGTTATTATAATATGTAGGTCATTAAAAAATGTTTTGAGCTACACAAAAAGTTAAGAAACATAAAGTCCATGCAGATGGAAACAAATGAAGCCCAGTAACACGGAGAAGCCAAGCAAGTTGAAACTTTGCACAGATGAATCAGAAAGGACACTGTCAACTGTGTTTCTTGGAAGTGAAATAATAGACCATGACACAGTCTGTCTCAAAACCTTCGTAGTGACCCATATATATTGTACAAATATACCAGACTTTCACATTCACTGTGGGGGGGGGGACATTTGTGTTGTTTCCACTTTTTGGCTATTATGAATAAAGCTTCTGTGAGCATAAATGCACACGTTCTTGCATGAACATAACTGTTCATTTCTCTGGGATAAATGCCCAGGAGTGTGAGTGCTGGGTGGTGGGGTACGTGTGTGTTTACTTTCCTAAGAAACTGCCAAATGATCTTCTGCTGTGGCTGTACTGTTTTGACGTTCCCTCCCGCAGTGTGTTAGAGATAATAGTTTCTCTGCGTTCTCACCAGTGTTTGGTGTAATCACTTTTTAAAATAATTTTAGCTGTTCTAATAGGTGTTTGGTGATGTGGTACCATGGTTATAATTTATACTTCCTTAATGGTAAATTATGTGGAATATCTCATTGGGAAGCTTTCATATCTCCTTTCTGGTGAAACGTCTTTTCACGTTTGTATGAGTTTGCTAAGGCTGCTATAACAAAACACCACAGCCTGTGTGGCTTAGACAACAGAAATCTATTTGCTCACAGTTTTAAAGCTAGACATCCAAGATTAAGGTATGGGAAGGTTTGGTGTTGTCTGAGGCCTCACTCCGTTGTACAGGCGGCTGTCATCCTGATCACTCACTTGGACTCTCTGCAGCCTTGGGGTCTCTCCTGCACCCTAATCTCCTCTTCTGATAAGGACTGCAGTGAGATTGTATTAGGGCGCTCCCAATAACCTCATTTTAACTTAATCACCTCTTTAAAGCCCCTGTCTCCAAATATAGCCACATTCTGAGGTACTGGAAGTAAGGACTGGAGGTGTTCATATTCAACATATGAATTTGGGACACAGTTAAGTCCATAACCATGTCACAAAATCGCTTGTGTATTCAGTGTTCATTTTGCTGTTGAGTTTTGAGTTCTTTATATATTTGAGATACAAGTCATTTCTTTTATATAGCATTGGCAAATGTTTTCTCCTGATCTACACTTTGTCCTTCCATCCCCTTAGCAAGGCTTCTTTTTCCCCCTCAGAGCAAAGGTTTTACATTTTTATACAATTTACCACATTTTTTCTTTATGAATTGCATTTGTGGTGTCATGTCTAAGAATTCCTTATCTTAGGTTTAGTTTTATTATAGCTTTTGTCACAAAACAGATATATTAAGTGACTTATTACATTTTTTTTTTTTTTTGCATTGTCCATGACATGTATATCACTCAGAATGACCTGTGTGAAAGTCATCCTGCAGAAGGATGACTTTTAGGACAGTACTATTCAAACTTTACTGTGTACATGTCACCTGGGGTCCTGTGAAAGAGCAGATTCTAATTCAGTAAGTCTGGGTCTGGTCTGAGATTGTTCATTTCTAACAAGCTTCTTTGTTAAGAACAAAGAACTTACACTGATGGTCCAAGAAATTTTTATAATTGAATGTTCCTCTGATATCTGATAATGGAAACTAGATAACAAATCATGTTTTCTTTCTTTTTTTTTTGCATTTTTTGGCCAGGGCTGGGTTTGAACCTGCCACCTCTGGCATATGGGGCTGGTGCCCCACTCTTTTGAGCCACAAGCGCCGCCCAACAAATCATGTTTTCACTAGGAAAAATAAGACCTAAATTCAAAGTGTAAATATAGCACGCTTTGACATGTTTGGCATTATTGTGTTTCCTTGGTACTGATATTCTGTCTTTATTTCAGTTAAATGTATTCTTGTAAATTTTCTTAAAACCTTTCCAGAACAAGGTGAACTATAAACAAAAATAAATTATTAAATATGAAAGAGAGATCTTCTTTGCCTTTTACACTCAGCAGTGGATCTTGTCTGTTGTTCTCAACTTCTTGAAATAAATATATTTATTTTGTAATGGATTTATTTCATAACTATGAATTAAATATATTTTATTAACATGTTATCCCTATAATGTCATATAACATATTATCCTTATAATATGTTATAAATATATTGTTTTATACGATACTAGAAGTTTTGAGTTGTTATGTTCTCTTTTTCTTAATCTACCTATGATGTGCATATTGACAATTACTTTTTTCTTCTTAAAAATTATGTTCTACTGTGCTAGGCTGTACTTAGGACAAAATGTTAAGCATAATATTGTTTGAGACATCCTTATCAACTGAATTTCTTTTTGCAAATTTAATATCCTATTGTCATAAACACAGTACAAAAATGCATTAGCTATTCAGCTTTTTAACTGAATGTGGTGCTCAGAGAGGTGCCTCTGTTGTGAGGATACTTTGTTCTTATGCCCGTTTTGCAAATTGCCTTTGCATCTCCTCAGTCTAGTCATGCAATTCACAGTATATTTCAACAACAACTTTACTTCTTTCTTTTTTCTTTTGCCATATGACTTCCCGTTACAATGATCTATTTATGTGACTCTCCCCCATTTAGTTTTGAATTGTTTAGAGACCAGAGCCATTGTTTTTCCATATGTTAATCCCTAGTATCTGGCATGGTGACAGTTTAGTAGTAGTCATTAATTTTTTTTTTTTTTTCTGAAACAGAGTCTCACTCAGTTGCACTGGGGTAGAATGTCATGACGTCATAGCTCACAGCAACCTCAAACTCTTGAGCTCAAGAGATCCTCCCACCTCAGCCTCCCAAGTAGTTGGAACTACAGGTGCCACCCACAATGCCCTGCTAGTGTTTTAGATTTTTTTTTCTTTTTTCTTTTTTGTAGAGACAGAGTCTCACTTTATGGCCCTTGGTAGAGTGCCACGGCCTCACACAGCTCACAGCAACCTCCAACTCTTGGGCTTAAGCGATTCTCTTGCCTCAGCCTCCCGAGTAGCTGAGACTATAGGTGCCCGCCACAACGCCCAGCTATTTTTTGGTTGCAGTTCAGCCGGGGCCGGGTTTGAACCCGCCACCCTCGGTATATGGGGCCGGCGCCTTACCGACTGAGCCACAGGTGCCGCCCTGGATTTTTTTTTTTTCTACTTGTAGAGAGGAGGTCCCACTTTGCTCAGGCTCACCTCAAACTCCTGAGCTCAGGTGATCCACCTGCCTGGGCCTCCCAAAGTATTAGAATTACAGGCATGAGCCACTGCACCCAGACTTAAATATTTTTTTGTTGTTGTCTTTATCTTCATTGATTTCTTTTCTTTTACTTTTTTTTATTAAATCATACATTAATGCCATCAGACTTAAATATTTTTTAAATAAATGAATACGTCTTAAAAAACCCCAGAATGCAACTCATCTTGCCCTTTAATTTGATCTTATTCTTTAAAAAAATTATACTTTAAAACACAATAAGCCTTATCAAGTATTAAAATGGCTTAAGATTGAAAGTAGATGCCTGTGGTATGTATTTCTAAGCCTCTTAGAATGCACTGCTTTTTCCCCACACTATTCACATTGGCATCTATAGGTGCCAGATACTGTCCCCAATGAATTCCCATGTTATGTTCATGTGCAAACATTCGCATTACTGTCATCCCAGAAAACTGACTTTGCATTTTTATCTGAGTGGTTTTTCTTCTTTATTGTACAGAAAGCCCAATTCTTATGTGACTTTGTGTGTCTTACAGTGCTCTGTACATAGGACTTCTGAAATCCCTGCAAACCTTGGCAAACACCCATAATCTGGTATACTTAGATAGCTTTACATCTTTTCTACATGTTCAAGTCATTTAGCAGCAATTCACTTCTTTATATTGAAAATAGGGGTAGTGCCTGTGGCTCAGGGGATAGGGCGCTTGCCCCATATACCGAGGGTGGTGGATTCAAACTTGCCCCTGCCAAACTGAAACAAAAAAGTAGCCAGGTATTGTGGTGGGTGCCTGTAGTTCCAGCTACTCGGGAGGCTGAGGCAAGAGAATTGCCTAAGCCCAGGACTTGGAGGTTGCTATGAGCTGTGTGACGCCACAGCACTCTACCAAGAACTGCCAAAAAAAGAAAGAAAGAAAAGAAAATAGGTGCCTGTGCACAGATTAGCTTCCATTTCTCGAAATGGTCATCATATCAAGAAACACCTTCTAGGCTCATTTTAGATGTGCATCTGATTCTGAAGCTGTAACTGAGAGATTGGTGAATCCTGGCAGGTAACATTCTTCCATCACGTTTTGTCATCTAACAAATTCAGAGGATTCATACACAGCTGTCACTAAGTAAGAGTCCCGAACTCATCACAAATCTTCCTCTTGGTACTGGAACAAATTTCCTTCCTCCGCTGCAGGCAACCCACAGGACATGCAATAACATCTGTCCTTCCTAGCTCCTGGAACTACAGAACATGGGCAAAGTTCTTTACTTACTATGTAGTTTCAAGGCTATGGAATTGCTTTATTGATGTCTCTAGGCAGAAAAGGACACCAAGAAACTCACAGCTGACCAGGATGTCTGGCTCTGCTCTAGAACAGGGTTAAAGCTAGAGCTCCTTTGGAACCAGCCACTTTGGCAATAAAATCAATACATTGGAACAAATACTGGATCATGAACAATAAATTAAAAGAAACCATAACCTTGGGACCTTACACATGGAAAACCCATTTCACCTTGAGTAATAATATAAACCAGCAAGCTATCATTTCAAAGAGGTCAGAGACCCATCAGATTATGCAGAACTGGTTTCCAATGGCAGCTCTGATAGAAAGAAAAAACAATAGACCAAAAGAGAAAGTTCTCATGCCTCTCATGTGGATACACAAATAATACCTTTAGACTGGGGTTCTTGGATCATTCAAGCATGAAGCTCAAAGTTCCACCAAAAATTCCCATAAATGCGCATGAGTTCTTAAGTTTAAAATTAAATTGTGCGTGTGGAACACATTATTCTTAGTGAAGCATCATGAGAATGGAGAAGTATGAATCCTATATATTCAACTTTGATATGAGGACAATTAATGACAATTAATGACGTGGTGGGGCATGGGGAAAGGGGAAAGCAGACAGAGAAGGAGGGAGGGGTGAGGGAAAGGAAAAGAAAAGAATTCTAATAAAAACAGAATTGATGCTGTTCTGTTCATTTTATAGTTATTATATAATGGGAAAGGTAGAAATTCAACAAGAAGATGTAATAGTCCTAGATATTTATGTATCTAATACAGGAGGACCAAAATTCATAAAGCAAATTCTACTCAATCTAAATAGAGTTTAAACAATAGCATCATAATTGCCAGAAACGTCAATGCCCCACTATAAGAACTGAACAAAACATCCAAGAAGAAAATAAATAAAGGTACACTGGAATTAAATAGGAATCTAGAACAAATGGGATTAATAGACATTTACAGAACATTTTATGCAAAAACTATGGAGCTGGAACATATTCTTCTTAGTAAAGTGTCTCAAGAATGGAAGAAAAAGTACCCAATGTACTCACCCTTATTATGAAACTAATGTAGGACCTTCACATGAAAGCTATAACCCAGTTACAACCTAAGAATAGGGAGAAGGGGGAAAGGGAGGGGAGGGAGGGGGGAGGTAGGTGGAGGGAGGGGGATTAATGGGATTACACCTGCAGTGCATCTTACAAGGGTATATGTGAATCCTAGTAAATGTGGAATGTAAAGGTCTTAGCAAAATAACTAAGAAAATGCTACAAAAGCTATGTTAACTAATGTGATGAAAATGTGTCAAACGATCTATGAACCAAGTGTATGGTGCCCCACGAATATACTAATGTACACAGCTATGGTTTAATAAAAAAAAACTATGGAATATACATATTTCTCATCAGCATATAGAATAGTCTCCAAGACCAATCATATCATAGGCCACTTTCTCAACCAATTTAAAAAAATAGAAATCATACCATGTGTCTTCTCAGATCACAGCTAAATAAAACTGGACACTCACTCTAAGAGAAACATTCAGTTCTACACAAAGTCATGGAAATTCAACAAACTGCTACTGAATGATTATTGGGGCAACAATAAAATTAGGACGAAAATAAAAAGTTTCTTTGAAATAAACAACAAAGGGGACTCAAGCTGTCAACATGTATGAAATACAGCAAACGCAGTCCTCAGGGGAATATTCCTAGCCTTAAATGCCTACATTGAAAAGAAAGTTTACAAATTAACAATCCAATGATGCAACACACGGAACTAGAAAAGGAAGAGCAAACCAAACCCAAAGCCAGCAGAAGAAAAGAAATGACTAAGGTCAGAGCAGGCCTAAACCAAATAGCAGGGGAAAAAGTAGAAAGGATCAATGAAACAGGAAATTGGTTCTTTGAGAAGATTCTTTTGCTAGATTAACAAAAAGAGAAAGGGCCCAAATAAACTCAGTTAGAAATGAAAAAGAAAATATTACAACTAACAGCATAAAAATGCAAAGCATGGTCTGTGAGAACTATTTAAAAGGCCTCAATGGCAATCACAGCAACAAGAAAAATAAATAAGTAGGACTTCATTAAACTAAAAAGCTTCTGCACAGCTAAGGAAACAATCAACACAGCAAATAGACATCCCACAGAATAGGAGAAAACATTTTTAAGCTACACATCTACTATAGGGCCAACATTCAAAATCTACAAAGAACTAAAGTCAGCTAGGAAAAAAACACATAACCCTATTATAAAGTGAGAAAAAGACATGAACAGAAGCTTTTCAAAAAAAGGATGTTTAAACACCCAAGAAACATATAAAAAATGCTCAACATCACTAATCAATGGGGGAAATGCAAATTAAGACCACCATGAGATAGCAACTTACCCCAGTTAGGATGGTTTTTATTAAAAACCCCAAATGCAACACATGGTGGCATGGATGCAGAGGGAAAGAAACATGTACACTGTTGGTGGGATTGCCAATTTGTACAGCCTCCACGGAAAACAGTATGGTGATTCCTCAGAGAACTGAAAGTAGACCTACTGTTTGACTCAGCACTCCTATTACCAGGAAAAAGAAAAGCCATTTATCAAAAAAAAAAAAAAAAAACCATAAGCACTCAAATGTTTATTACAGCACACAATTCATAATTGCAAAGGTACAAAATCAACCTGTGTGCCTAATTCATCAGTGGATAAAGAAAATGTGGCATGGCTCTGCACCTGTAGCTCAGCAGCTAGGGCACCAGCCACATACACCAGAGCTGGCAGGTTAAAATCCAGCCAGGGACTGCCAAACAACAATGACAACTACAACCAAAAAATAGCCAGGTGTTGTGGCAGGTGCCTGTAGTCCCAGCTACTTGGGAGGCTAAGGCAAGAGGACTGCTTGAGCCCAAGAGTTTGAGGTTGCTGTGAGCTTTGATGCCACGGTACTCTACCCGGGTGACAGCTTGAGACTCTGTCTCAAAAGAAAATGGGGTGTATTTTACACCACAGAAAACTACTCAGCCATGAAGAAGGATGAGTTAAGGCCTTTTGCAACAATTGGATGGAACTGGAGAACATCCTCCTAAGTGAAGTATCTACAAAATGGAAAAACAAACACCACATGTTCTCGCTATTAAATTGTAACCAGTGAGCACACATGTGCACAGAGGGAAGTAAACTCCGTGGAAATCAAGCTGGGGGGAGGGAGAGGAAGGGCAGGAGCAAAAACATATCTAATGGCTACAATGAACACTGTCTGGGTGACTCAATCATTACAGAAGTGATTCATGTAATCCAAAACATTTTTGGAAATTAAAAAAAATGCAAAGAGAGATAAAGGCAAAAATGTAAATAAGTTTAGATATACTCTCATGTACTTGAGAAGGATTTTATTATTACTCATAGAGTTAAAGAAAGGGCTGTGGAAACCAGTATTTGAGATATTACAACTCGAAACTCCAAAGACCCAGAAGAAAGAGATAGTTCAAATGTATAGATGCTGGAGCCTGATTTAGCTTCTAACCCTGTTAGTTATTAGCTGTGTGGCCTTGGACAGTTATGTAGCTTTCTGCACCATAGTTTCTTCCTCTTTATTATTATTTATTATTATTATTATTAATTATTTTAGTGATAGGGTCTCACTCTATCTTCCAGGCCAGAGTGTAGTGGTACAATAAATAATATTGATAACTCACTGTAAACTCAAACTCCTAGCTTCAAGGCATCCTTCCACCTTGGCTCCCACAGTGTTGGAATTTCAGGCTTGAGCTAAGTGGCCTCTTCATCTTTAAAATGGAAGTAACAATAGTAGTTACCTCAGTGGTTATTAAGAGAAGTTAGTTTATGTTTCACATAGAATAGGAATATTATGTGCTCCTTACTTCTGCTTTTCTTTGTAGGTCGACCTCATTTCTTTCTGCAGAAAGGCCTTGTCCATAAAGCATATTTTTAAGGGATTCCAACTTAGAATTCCTAAGAGAAAGAGCTTCTTTTGTTTACAGTTTATGTTTAGGTCCAGGAGAAGTACTCAGCTTGACTTCGTTGGACTTGTGTATCCACTTCTTCGACCAAACATCGGTATTAAAAAGTTGGGATATCGCAATCATGACTTAATTAAATCCCCATCATCCTGGTCAGAAAGCCTTTATAAAAATTAACATTGCACTCCTATTGATATTGAAATAATACTATAGAAGACTTTGGAATGTCTCTTTTGAGACATTAGGGGAACAGTCTCCTGAGAATACATCATTTTTCCTGTTGAATTACATGACTTACAACATTATAATTTAATCAATCTGATATAATTTCTTATTTTCTTTTTTTATGCAATTATGGGGTACATTATCCTGGTTTTATATGCAATTTGAAATACTTACAACAAACTGGTTAACATAGCCTTCATTTGACACGTACCCTTGAAAAATGCACCCTAGTTGTGGTCCCCCGGGGCAGGACCAGTGGGAGGTGGATAACACACTGAGTATGTTAAAAGCCATGATCATGTCAGCTCATAACATACTCATCTCTTCATAAATGGTTGACAGTTCATATGAGTATGATCATGTAGTTGATAATTGACATAGACGGATGAGACACAGCACAGGGATGTTGACATGGGGGAAGGGGAAGTTGTGGCAGGTTGAGGAGGGTTCCTAGAAATGACAGGCAAATATCTCAATATAGAGAGGAACCTTACTGAGAGACAGTGGGTGGGGAAACATGCTGGAAGAGAAAGGATGCTGAAAGGCAGGGAAGCATGAAAGGAGCAGCTGCAGGTGTCCTCGAGTCCCAAACTCAGACTACACCAGTGTTCCCACCTGGGACTGAGACCAGCCCTGTCCCCAGGGCCCTCAGAGCTTGGGGGTCATTTTTCATGTGGTCTGGGTCCCTTTACTGCTCTCTAGGCCTGAAATAGTGATGAAAGAACTTAATGATCTTGTTCAGCATTGTGTTTTCAGGGTAGTTTAGCTGGAAGGAGACGTCTGTTTTATGCCAAGTAACGCATTCTCTTGGCTTAAATGGAGCCATTAATACAATGGTGTGAGGAGGGGAGGGGAGAGCAAAGAAACATGTACTCCCAGCAAATTTTCTGCTGTGGGTGAAGGCATTGGAGGTGGGAAAGAGCAGTCATTAATAAGTAGTAAAGTAAGCAGGTTAACTGTACGTAAGAGAGCCTTCCCAAATTTTCTTTTCTCTCTCTTTTTTTTTTTTTTTTTGCAGTTTTTGGCCAAGGCCAGGTTTGAACCTGCCACCTCCGGTATATAGGGCTGGCACCCTACTCCTTGAGCCACAGGAGCTGCCCCCAAATTTTCTTGATACCACTCACTCATATTCTCACGTAACACTGGATTCATAGTCAAAACTGTGATTAGCTTGAGCTGGTATTAAAATCTCATTCAGTGAGAAGAAGATGTATATATATATGCATATATATACACACACACACATACACACATAAATACTTTTATACACATTCATTCTCATTTTATAAATATTACATACATATCCAGAGTGATTCTCATTATTATTTGAAATACCTGTCCTTCCTTCTCTGTAGGTTTCACAGGTATACTTGCTCCAAACGTAGTTCTTTCTTTCCAGAAAAAAAATCAGAAAGGCAGAGAAAAGAGAGGAAAGAAGATAAAAAGTGGAGAAAAGTAACATGGCTGATGAAAGGTGGAACATAGACCATCAAGCCTTCCATACCACAGTGCTTTTTAAGACTCCCAGGAGGCATTTCCCAGGTCCTCACTAAAACTGCAACAAGACTCAAACAAAACACCTGTGGTGCATCTTACAAGGGTACATGTGAAATTTAGTAAATGTGGAATGTAAATGTCTTAGCACAATAACTAAGAAAATGCCAGGAAGGCTATGTTAACCAGTGTGATGAAAATGTGTCAAACGGTCTATGAAACCAGTGTATGGTGCCCCATGATCACATTAATGTACACAGCTATGATTTAACTTAAAAAAAAAAAAAAGACTCAAACAAAACCTCACAGTTATGTTGACAAATATAATGAATAGAGAACTTAATGCCCAGACAGGGGAAGAATTGGGTTTATTGTAAAACAGATTAGGTTAAGAAAACTTATGCGGCCTCATTTTTATGATGGAGTTTAGCTTTTTTTTTTTTTTTGTAGAGACAAGAGTCTCATTTTATGGCCCTCGGTAGAGTGCCATGGCATCACACAGCTCACAGCAACCTCCAACTCCTGGGCTTAAGCGATTCTCTTGCCTCAGCCTCCCGAGTAGCTGGGACTACAGGCGCCCGCCACAACGCCTGGCTATTTTTTGGTTGCAGTTCAGCCGGGGCCGTGTTTGAACCCGCCACCCTCAGTATATGGGGCCGGCACCTTACCGACTGAGCCATAGGGACTGAGTCTGCCTCAAAAGGAGACTCTGAGAAGTCCCACAAAATGTGGCCCCTGACTTACAGACAAAAGAACTCAACCAGCTGGATGGGCAGATCCAGGGTGTTTGGGATCTGAAACAGCCACAATTTTGGACCCTTTTTAAGTAAAAGAATATAAAATTAGATACAAAGAGAATTTTGTTTCGAGTGAGAAAATATACCACAACAAATTAAAAATTTAAAAAACTGATATATACCATAACCATCATAAAACCCAAACATTTGCTTAATTTTTAAAAATAATTAACTCATAACATGATTCTGTAATACTTCCGCAATAATTCTTTACTTTACCATCTCTGATCATCTTTTCAAATGGTGACAATTAAAAGTTTCTTTTAGCTTTCCAGAAACATTAGTACTATTATGTAAATTGCAATGATTGTTATACATTTGGGGAATCTATACAGTTTCTTTTTATGTTGGAATATTTAGAAGAACTTTCTACAGACTAACTTTTGATTCCAGACATTTCAGCCACTAGGTGCTAAGTGACGTAGGACATTGCTGTGTCATGATAGAAGGTGATTTCTGGCCCTGAACTCTGCTGTTTCAGTGAAGCTGACACAGTGGGCATAGGAGTTTACCTAGGAGCCAATCCTACTCCAGTCTCACCAGGAGTAACGTAACTCACAGAACACATACATACATACCACTAAATTTAAACCACATGAAATCCCTTCACTTAGATCTCCACCTTCCTGAGAGAGCAAGAAGACATTGTGTCCACAGAAGGAGGGGAACAGCCAGAGAAGCAAACAGGCAGAGGTGAAAATATAAAAATAAAAGATGGCAAAAGATGTGTAAGCCAAAAAGGTACAGATATGAAAAGAAAAGAAAGAAGATGCAATTAAGAATACAGAATTAAAATGTATTATCTTAACTAGCATCCCCCTAGTTTCAGCTGAGGTGGCATGTCGGTACAGTTGAAAAGCACAGATGGGCATTGACGTCAGTATCCAAGATGATTTAATTATGATCATTCTGCCCACAGCTATAAAGGAAGCAGGCATATCTCTGGCCAGGCCCAGTGGCTCAACCTGTAATCCTAGCACTCTGGGAGGTTGAGGCAGGTGGATTGCTTGAGCTCAGGAGTTCGAGACCAGCCTGAGCAAGAGCAAGACCATGTCTCTACTAAAAATAGAAAAACTAGCCGGACATTGTGGCAGGTGCCTATAGTCCCACCTACTCGAGAGGCTGAGGCTGCAGGATTGCTTGAGCCCAAGAGGTTGAGGTTGCTGTAAGCTATGATGATGCCATAGCACTGTAACCTGGGCAACAGAGTGAGACTCTGTCTCAAATTGAAAAAAAAAAAAAAATTCAAGCACGTCTCCCCCCTCCACTTTTTTAAATTTTTTTGGCTTCATTGACGATAGCATGTCTCATTTACAAAGATCACCAAGAGCAAAATATATACACATTCTATTGCAACAGTTCTTTCAATACCATAAATATCAGGGTATCCTGGAGCAGGTGCATTGCACATAGCTTCTTCCTGATCACCTGGCTGGCCCTGCGCCCACTCCTGGCTACCTCTCCTTATTGTAGAGACTCCCTTTGCTCGGCTTTTCCTACAAATGGGAATACATCCAGCCTTCTCTTCATATCCAATGCAGAACACTTATAAAACTATTGTGTGAATTTATTTTCCTGAATACATGGGGCTATTTGAAGATAATTAAAGCACAGAGCCAGGAACAACTTAACATTGAGTATTAGTTTTTTTATTGTCTTTTTATGACTGGTTTATTCTACTTAGAGTTGGTATTTTGTTGCCAAAGGTGTTTTATTTTAAATTTCCAAATTTATGGAGATATAATTGATAGATAAAATGCATGATTTTAAGGTGGACATTGAGATGATTTGATACATACATATTTTGTGAAATGCTTACCACAGTCAAGTTAGTTAACATAATATGCATCTATCACCTCACCCAATTACCCTATTTTGTTTTTTGTTTTATGGTGAGAACATTTAAGAAAATTTCAAGTATACAATTTAGCGTTGTTAACTGTAGCCACCATGCTGTATGTTAAACCCCTGAACTTATTCTTTTTACAAGTGAAAGTGTGTATGTTTTGACCAGTATATTCGCTTTTTCCCCAATGCCCTATCCTGGTAACCACCATTCTACTCTGTTTCTTTGAGTTTTTGAAAAGTTAAAAATTGCACTACCCAGAAATCCCTCTTGTAGACATATACCTAAGGGAAATGAAATCAGGCCCCACAGAGATCTCTGCACACCCATGTTCATTGCAGTGTTATTCATAACAGCCAAGATAGAGATAGTGTGTCCGATGAACAAAGGAATAAAGAAACTGTGATATGTAGATTTATGCAGTGGAATATTATTCAGCCACAAAAAGAAGAAAATCCTGCTATTTGCATCAACATGGCTAGATCTTGAGGGCATTGTGGTAACAGGCAGAGAAAGGTAAACCCTGTATGATCTCATTTAAGTGGAGACCCTAGAAATGTTGTTCTGGCTCCCAGTTGCCCTCTGCTCCGGAGCCTTTCTCGTGAGGGCAGTTCCACTTCCTGTCTGCGAGCACACACCTGGACTGGCCATTCCTCCAGAGTAAGTAGGGCAGCGGGCAGACAATGTCGTGTTCACCTGCAGTCCAGGCAATCCAGGGCAGGCTGGGCAGTTACTTTGTGTGTTTGTGCCTTCATTAACTCACGTGTTAAAGGAGAAAGAGAGAAGTAGTGATACATCAAGATAACAGAACAGGGTTTGTAACGGAATAAACGAGTTAATATGTGTAAACTACTAACAGTAGTGCCTGGCATCGAAGCATTAGTTATTATTACATAGGATGTCTCTTCTCTGCCTGTGCTAATGTGCCATGGTGTTGGGAACAATGTTAAAAAACCAAAAGTAGATTAAATGTGTACTAATATATGATTTTTTTATTAAATCATAGCTGTGTACATTAATGCAATTATGGGGTACAATGTGCTGGTTTTATATACAATTTGAAATACTTTCATCAAACTGGTTAACATAGCCTTCATCACATTTTTTTAGTTATTGTGTTAAGACATTTATATTCTACACTTAGTAGATTTAACATGTACCCCTGTAAAATGCACCATAGGTGTGGTCCCACCAATTACCCTCCCTCTACCAGTCCTCCACCTTCCCCTCCCCCTCCTCTTTCCTCTTCATCTTGGGCTGTGGTTGGGTTATAGCATTCATATGGAAGTGTGGGTGCTTATAAGTTGGTTTCGTAGATACTTTGAGGTACTTTGCTAAGAAGAATATATTTTAAAATGCTATATAAGACATGTTCATAAGCTATAATACAAGGTGGCCACAAAGTTCGTGTGGGATTTTGAATTGCACACTATTTTAAAGTGCACACAAACTTTATGGCCACCCTATACAAAGCAATTGTCAGAAATAATGATCAAGATTTATTTATAAAAATTATCTAGAGTTTCAAGTACTAAAAAGAGATCTCTCAATGGCACATATTATATAATATAATACTATATGTAAATATACATGTATATGTGTGTATATAATATGTAATTATGTATATTTATGTAATGTATATTATATATAATTAAATTAATTCATAATGTATAATCACACATACATATATAATGAAAGATTGTTTTCCCAAAATATATATGCATATGGGAAAACAATATGTTCAAGTAGATACCAAAATAAAACAGTGGTTTTACTTCCTTACGATTATGATGTGTGGATTTTAGTTCTTTTATGGAAGTCTATGTGTACATAACATGTATATATGTTTAGCTTTGTCTACACAGACATAGAGATCACATAATACATGATCGAATAACACAAGTGAATAAAAGGCAATAATCAAGAAAATTTATTGTACCATATAGTATAGGCAATAAGTTAGTTATTATCCTTAATGTATAAACAATACTTACAAGTCAATGTGAAACCACAAAATAAAAGGTCACAAGATAAGAAACACAAATAACTAATTATTACACATATTGCAAAGAGTTCAGCTGAACTAAGGGAATTAGATACTCTTTTTCACTTTTCAACCTAGCAATTAAAAAATTGATAGTGCCCAGCATTTGTTAGCAGTGAGGAGAAATACATAGAGTCATTTTCTGCCTGTGATATGTGAATTAATGCAATCTTGCTGGAGGACAATGTGGTCATAGAGGTATGTTTAAATCTAACTGTGTTCATACATTTTTGACTTAGTCATTTTAATTCTAAAAATTTTTACTAAAAAGAAATCATCAGCAATATACAAATGCACTTGTCACAGAAACAAAATTTAGGTGATTGACTAAGTAAATTATGGGACACCCAAAATATAACATATATGTTTTTCTATTATATTTAAGGGTACAGAAAATGCTCACAACATAATTCTAGGTGGTAAAAGTACATGAGGTAACAGTTTGGTTGTATATTCTTCAAAATAATGTGTACAAAGTAAAAAATAACTGAAGGTACATTCATTAAGTCTCTTTGTGCATGATCAGATATAGTCATTTTTATTTTATTTTGCACACCATTTGCTATTTTTTAACATGGATGTCTTTTTCATTCGCAAATGTTTTATGGTGAGAACATAAAACATTTTATGTATTTGTTTTCTATTGCTACTGCAACAAATGACCAAACTTAGAATTCTCTAAGATAGAGCACTGGGTCTCACTGGGCTAACACTAAGGTGTTAGCATGGTGTATTCCTTTCTAGGCAAGAATCCATATTCTTACTTTTTCCGACCTCTAGAGGCCATCCACATTCCTTGGCTTATAGAACCTTCCTCCATCTTTCAAGCCAAGAATAGTAGCTGGCCCTTTTCACATGGCATCCCTCTGACATCCTCTTCCGCCTCCCTCGTCCACTTTTAAGGATACTTGCAATTACAGCAGATAATCCAGGGTAATCCAATTTAAAGTCACATGACTAGCAACCCTTATTCCATCTGCGACCTTGGCCATGTAATGTTCTGAGATGCCAAGCATTAGGACATGGTCATATGGGCAGGGGGGCATTATTCGGCCTATATAAATAGTAAAAAAAAAAATGAAAATTATTTTCATATAACCAGAACTTCTGGGGAGATATACTTTAAAGTGTTCATAAAGACAATTTAGTAAGTCAAAAGTAACATCTTGTACTGAAAAAAAAAAAAGGGAAATTACACTAGAATACAGCCATTTTCCCACATACCCGGAACAGCATCATTGGAATTTTGTGAATGTTGCTTTGAGCAGACTCTGTCTCAGAGAAATAACACTCAGGGGCATGACTGAAAACACATGAAAAAGAAGCTACTCCTTCATTCTTAGAAAGTTCTATTACCATAGATTGTGTCTCTGATTATTTCTCAAATGTGTTAACCAATTCACAATTTTATTGCATTAAATGCCAATTTTAATATAAAAACTATCATTGTTGTTATACCACACTGATGTACCTATTACACACTCTTCAGTTAGACAAGAGGTAGGCATTAAGAAGGAATACCAAAATTTCAATAATTGTACCAGCCAAAAACGTTCCAGTCTTCAGGGTTAGAAGATAAGTGCTACTAATAGTATAAATATTACAAAGGTTTTTTTTTGAATTTCAAATTAATATGAGGGTACAAACATTTAGGTTACATGGTTTTCAATTCTAAGGTAAAATTCAAGTTGTAATTGAGCCCTTAGGGGAGGGGGTGGCGCGTGCTGAACACCTTCACATTGTGCACATTAACTGAGATCCCGCCTATCCTCCTCCCTCCCCTCCCCTTCCCCTTGCTAGACTACATTTTCGTTTTATCGTTCATGTGGGCATGCACCTGTTTGTACATTGGTTTCATATTAGTATTGAGTACATTGGATTTTTTTTTCATTCTTTTATTTTTTCTTTTTCTTTTTTATTGTTAAATCATAGCTGTGTACATTAATGAGATCATGGGGCACCATACACTGGTTTTATAGACCATTTGACACATATTCATCACACTGGTTAACATAGCCTTTCTGGCATTTTCTTTTTTTTTTTATTGTTGGGCATTCATTCAGGGTATAATAAGCCAGGTTACACTGATTGCAATTGTTAGATAAAGTCCCTCTTGCAATCATGTCTTGCCCCCATAAAGTGTGACACACACCAAAGCCCCACCCCACTCTCTCTGTCCCCCTTTCTGCTTTTCCTCCCCCCCATAACCTTAATTGTCATTAATTGTCCTCATATCAAAATTGAGTACATAGGATTCATGCTTCTCCATTCTTGTGATGCTTTACTAAGAATAATGTCTTCCACTTCCATCCAGGTTAATATGAAGGATGTAAAGTCTCCATTTTTTTTAATAGCTGAATAGTATTCCATGGTATACATATACCACAGCTTGTTAATCCATTCCTGGGTTGGAGGGCCTTTAGGCTGTTTCCACATTTTGGCAATTGTAAATTGAGCTGCAATAAACAGTCTAGTGCAAGTGTCCTTATGATAAAAGGATTTTTTTCCTTCTGGGTAGATACCCAGTAATGGGGTTACAGGATCAAATGGGAGGTCTACCTTCAGTGCTTTGAGGTTTCTCCATACTTCCTTCCAGAAAGGTTGTACTAGTTTGCAGTCCCACCAGCAGTGTAAAAGTGTTCCCTGCTCTCCACATCGACGCCAGCATCTGCAGTTTTGAGACTTTGTGATGTGAGCCATTCTCACTGGGGTTAGATGATATCTCAGGGTTGTTTGGATTTGCATTTCTCTAATATAAAGAGATGATGAACATTTTTTCATGTGTTTGTTAGCCATTCGTCTGTTATCTTTAGAGAAGGTTCTATTCATGTCTCTTGCCCATTGATATATGGGATTGTTGGCTTTCTTCATGTGGATTAATTTGAGTTCTCTATAGATCCTAGTTATCAAGCTTTTGTCTGATTGAAAATATGCAAATATCCTTTCCCATTGAGTAGGTTGTCTCTTTGCTTTGGTTATTGGTTATTGTCTCCTTAGCTGTACAGAACCTTTTCAGTTTAATGAAGTCCCATTTGTTTATTTTTCTTGTTGTTGCAATTGCCATGGCAGTCTTCTTCATGAAGTCTTTCCCCAGGCCAATATCTTCCAGTGTTTTTCCTATGCTTTCTTTGATGATTTTTATTGTTTCACGCCTTAAATTTAAGTCCTTTATCCATCTTGAATCAATTTCCGTGAGTGGGGAAAGGTGTGGGTCCAGTTTCAGTCTTTTACATGTAGACATCCAGTTCTCCCAACACCATTTATTGAATAGGGAGTCTTTCCCCCAAGGTATGTTCTTGTTAGGTTTATCGAAGATTAGGTGGTTGTAAAATCTTAGTTTCATTTCTTGGTTTTCAATTCGATTCCAAGTGTCTATGTCTCTGTTTTTGTGCCAGTACCACTATGACCACTATGGCTTTGTAGTACAGACTAAAATCTGGTATGCTGATGCCCCCAGCTTTATTTTTATTACTAAGAACTGCCTTAGCTATACGGGGTTTTTTATGGAGAATCATTTTCTCCAAATCTTGAAAGTACGATGTTGGTATTTTGATAGGAATGGCATTGAATAGGTAGATTGCTTTGGGAAGTATAGACATTTTAACAATGTTGATTCTTCTCATCCATGAGCATGGTATGTTCTTCCATTTGTTAATATCCTCTGCTATTTCCTTTCTGAGGATTTCATAATTTTCTTTATAGAGGTTCTTCACCTCCTTTGTTAGGTATATTCCTAGGTATTTCATTTTCTTTGAAATTATGGTGAAGGGAATTGACTCCTTAATTAGCTTCTCATCTTGACTGTTATTGCTGTATACAAAGGCTACTGACTTGTGGACATTGATTTTATATCCTGAAACATTACTGTACTTTTTGATGACTTCTAGGAGTCTTGTGGTTGAGTCTTTGGGGTTCTCTAAGTATAAGATCATGTCATCAGCAAAGAGGGAGAGTTTGACCTCCTTTGCTCCCATTTGGATTCCCTTTATTTCCTTGTCTTGCCTAATTGTATTGGCTAGAACTTCCAGCACCATGTTGAATAGTAAAAGTGACAGAGGACAATCTTGTCTGGTTCCAGTTCTAAGAGGAAAAGCTTTCAGTTTTACTCCATTCAGTAAAATACTAGCCGTGGGTTTGTCATAGATAGCTTCAATCAGTTTTAGAAATGTGCCACCTATGCCTATACTCTTCAGTGTTCTAATTAGAAAAGGATGCTGGATTTTATCAAATGCTTTTTCTGCATCTATTGAGAGGATGATGTGACCTTTATTTTTGCCTCTGTTAATATGGTGGATAATGTTTATGGACTTGCGTATGTTAAACCAGCCTTGCATCCCTGGGATGAAGCCTACTTGATCATGATGAATGACTTTTTTGATGATAAGCTGTAATCTATTGGCTAGAATTTTGTTCAGAATTTTTGCATCTATATTCATGAGTGAGATTGGTCTGAAATTCTCCTTTTTGTTTGGGTCTTTTCCTGGTTTTGGTATCAGGGTGATGTTTGCTTCATAGAATGTGTTGGGGAAGATTCCTTCTTCCTCAATTTTTTGGAATAATTTCTGCAGTACAGGAATAAGCTCTTCCTTGAAGGTTTGATAGAATTCTGGTGTGAAGCCATCTGGACCAGGGCATTTTTTGGTTGGAAGCTTTTTTATTGTTTCTTTGATCTCAGTGCTTGAAATTGGTCTGTTCAGGAGGTCTATTTCTTCCTGGCTGAGTCTAGGGAGAGGGTGTGATTCCAAATATTGATCCATTTCTTTCACATTGTCAAATTTCTGGGCATAGAGTTTCTGGTAGTATTCAGAGATGATCTCTTGTATCTCTGTGGGATCAGTTGTTATTTCCCCTTTATCATTTCTGTTTGAGGTTACTAGAGATTTTACTTTTCTATTCCTCGTTAGTCTGGCCAATGGTTTATCTATTTTATTAATTTTTTCAAAAAACCAACTCCTTGTTTCATTAATTTTCTGAATGATTCTTTTGTTTTCAATTTCATTGATCTCTGATTTGATTTTGGAGATTTCTTTTCTTCTACTGAGTTTAGGCTTAGATTGTTCTTCTTTTTCCAAATCTTTAAGATGGCTTGTGAGATTGTTGATGCGCTCTCTTTCTGTTTTTCGAATGTAGGCATCTAAAGTGATGAATTTTCCTCTCAAAACTGCTTTTGCAGTATCCCACAGGTTTTGGTAGCTTGTGTCTTCATTGTTATTATGCTCAAGGAAGTTAATGATTTCCTGTTTTATTTCTTCCTGCACCCATTTGTTATTCAACAGAAGATTGTTTAATTTCCATGCCTTTGGGTGGGGTCGAGCGTTTTTGTTAGAATTCAGTTCCACCTTTAGTGCCTTATGGTCTGAGAAGATACAAGGTAAAATTTCAATTCTTTTGATTCTGTTGATATTTGTTTTGTGTCCCAGGATATGATCAATTTTGGAGAATGTTCCATGGGGTGATGAGAAGAATGTATATTCTTTATCTTTGGGATGGAATGTTCTACATGCGTCTATCAAGCACAGTTGTTCTAGGGTCTCATTTAAATCTCTTATATCTTTGTTTAATTTCTGTTTAGAGGATCTGTCCAGCTCTGTAAGAGGAGTGTTAAAGTCCCCTGTTATGATGGTATTATCAGATATCATATTGCTCAGACTGAGTAAGGTCTGTTTCAAGAATCTGGGAGCTTTCAAATTGGGTGCGTAAATATTTAGAATTGAAACATCTTCTTGTTGTATATTTCCCTTGACCAATATAAAGTGACCATTTTTGTCTTTTTTGACTTTAGTTGCTTTAAATCCACATGTATCTGAAAATAAGATTGCAACTCCTCTTTTCTTCTGAATTCCATTTGCCTGAAAAATTGTCTTCCAACCCTTGACTCGGAGCTTTAATTTGTCTTTTGAAGCCAGGTGTGTTTCTTGCAGACAACAAATGGATGGCTTGTGTTTTTTAATCCAGTCAACCAATCTATGTCTCTTCAGTGGGGAATTCAAGCCATTAACATTTATTGAGATAATTGATAAGTGTGGTAGTATTCTATTTGTCTTACTTGATGAGAGTCCATTGCTTAGTTTTATCTTTTGCATCAGTGTGGAGGTTAAGTACTGTCCTTTAATTTCTGAGTTCTTACTTTGCTGCTGATCCATTGTGGTTGTGCAGAACAGGTTGAAGTATTTCCTGTGGAGCTGGTCTTGTTGTGGTGAATTTTCTCAATGTTTGTATATCTGTAAATGATTTGATTTCTCTGTCAATTTTGAAGCTTAGCTTAGAAGGGTCCAGAATTCTGGGCTGGAAATTGTTCTGTTTAAGTAGATTAAAGGTAGATGACCATTGTCTTCTTGCTTGGAAAGTTTCATTAGAGAAGTCTGCGGTCACTCTGATGGATTTGCCCCTGTAGGTTAACTGGCGCTTACTCCTGGCAGCTTGCAGAATCTTTTCTTTTGTCTTGACTTTGGACAGGTTCATCACAATGTGTCTTGGAGAAGCTCGGTTAGAGTTGAGGTGACCTGGGGTCCGATATCCCTCTGAAAGCAGTGTGTCAGAACCTTTGGTGATATTTGGGAAATTTTCTTTTATAATATTCTCTAGGATGGCTTCCATTCCTCTGGGCATTCTTCTTCCCCTTCTGGGATTCCTATAACTCGTATGTTGGAAAGCTTCATAAAGTCCCATAATTCTGACAGTGAACGTTCTGCTTTCTCTCTCTTCTTTTCTGCCTCTTTTACTATCTGACTTATCTCAAGAACTTTGTCTTCTACCTCTGAAATTCTTTCTTCTGCATGGTCTAACCTGTTGCTGATACTTTCCATTGCATCTTTAAGTTCCCTAATTGACTGTTTCAGTTCCTTCAGCTCTGCTATATCCTTTTTATATTCTTCATATTATTCATCTCTTATTTGATTCTGTTTTTGAATTTCCTTTTGGTTATTTTCCACTTTATTAGCAGTTTCCTTCATTGTTTCCATCATTTCTTTCATTGTTTTCATCATGTGTATTCTAAATTCCCTTTCTGTCATTCCTAACATTTCTTTACAGGTGGAATCCTCTGCAGTAGCTATCTCATGGTCCCTTGGTGGGGTTGTTCTGGACTGGTTCTTCATGTTGCCTGGAGTTTTCTGCTGATTCTTCCTCATATGTGATTTCTTTTATCTGTTTCCTTGCCCTAATTTTCCTTTCACTTCCTCTTGCTCTTTAAGTTCTCGTGCCTGTGGACTACGGGTTAGATGAGTCCTTTTGGTATAGGACCAGAAGGGTGAGAAGGTTGAAGAGCAAGAAAGGGATGAAAGAAAGGAGGACTGAGTGAAAAGAAAAAAAAATAGAGAAAGGAGAGGGGATGGTAAAAAGGAGTATTGACAAAAAGAAGAGAGGCACAGAAATAGGGAGACAGAGTAATATAGGTGTACAGTAGGGTACTTTGACACAACCTTAAAAACAACCACCTTCTGGGGGTGCCCAGTTGGGTGGTTCCCTTGAAGTCAGCAGCTCTTTGCTAACCTGATCAGGCACAGTACCCCACCTCCACCAAGTAGAGAGGAAATACAAAAATGCTATAAATCAAACCAAAACAGGCAAATAGAAAACTTTACGGGATAAAATTGGGTGAAAAACCAAATAATAGTGGTAGAAACAGTGGCAAAAATGAAGTTCTAGTTATTAAAAAAAGGCAGCAATGGGAAATTATAATTAAACTAGAAAAATTGAGAAAGAAAAAAGATCCGTACGGAAAAGGTTGAAATTAAAAAACAAAACAACATCAACAACATCCAAATAAACAAAAAAACAACCAAACAAACAAAAACAAAAACAAAAAAAAACACAACCAAAAACAAAGCAGTGTGTATATGTTGTTGAATATTGTCTGGGCAACACGTGGTCTTCTGGAGTATGAGATGTTAATCACAGTTCTGATGCAACTGGAGGCTGCTGATTTCTCAAACCCCAGCAGGTAGACACCCTAAATCTCTCTTCAGCCCACTTAAAAGGTACTTTGAACTTATAAACTTGCTGAGCAGAAGCCTTCCCCGGAAAGTGCTTGTTGTTGGAATCACTACTGAAGTGGCTATCCACTTACCCAGTGTGCCAAAACCAGTCTCACTCTGCCCCTGAGGGTTAGGGTTGCAAGGCAGCTCAGACCCCACCCTTAGGCTACTCGGTGCTGGGTTACCAGCTCCCACCTGATTCCAGCTCTGCGACCCTGAGGGCAGAGCTTGCCGGGGCAGATCACTCACAATGGCTCCCTGTGGCCCACAGCCAAACACTATTAGCTCCGTCTGGCTCAGCAGCTCAGACTGGGGACCTAGACAACGGCCAAAGTTTGCCACATTCCCGCTCAGGCTCTCCCCAAGGCAGCTCAACTGAGTGCCAAGTCCAAAGATACCAAAACAGTTCACAGGTAAGGCCTTTCTGGTTTGTTGTCTCACTGCTACTGAACTTACAGTTGCGGGCGGGTTTAGACGGATTGAACACACGCGACCACTTGCCGGTTTTCCACTCTTTTAGTCCTCCTCTTGGGGTCCAGAAGTCTCTTGCTGACTCTCTGTATCCTCACAGAGGTGATGATAGGCAGATCCCACCAACCAGAGGTGCCTGGAGTCCTATCTCCCCGGACTCATGGTGCCTAGATGCAAGGAAGCTGTTACTCAGCCGCCATCTTGCTCTCTACTCGGCATTTTCTTAGTTATTGTGTTAAGACATTTATATTCTACATTTACTAAGTTTCACGTGTACCATTGTAAGATGCACCACAGGTGTAGTCCTACCAATAACCCTCCCTCTGCCCATCCTCCCCTCTCCCTCCCCTCCTTCTCCCCCTCCCCCTATTCTTAGGTTATAACTGGGTTATAGCTTTCATGTGAAAGCCATACATTAGTTTCATAGTAGGGCTGAGTACATTGGAGGCTTTTTCTTCCATTCTTGAGATACTTTACTAAGAAGAATATGTCTCAACTCCATCTAGGTAAACATAAAAGATGTAACATCTCCATCTTTTCTTATGGCTGAATAGTACTCCACAGTTTGTTAATAAAAAAAAACATGGAATGCCTCATGAATTTATATGTCATCCTTGTTCAAGGGCCATGCTAATCTTCCCTGCATTATTTCCGTTCTAGTATATGCGTTGCTGAAGCAAGCACTGCGCGATGTTTTTATACAAAGAATAGTACCACTTGGTTTGTCTATGTGCCATCCAGAGATACCTTTGATTTTTCAAAGTCCTTCCAAGCCTCAGACTGCCCAAGTGGTCTTTATCACTGCAAGACAAAGGACAGGCTCCATACAGAAACCATTACTTTGGGTATTTCCAAATCCCATTCACAGCCTGATGGCTATGGGTCCAGATGCCCTGGCAATACGGCAGGCCTCTCGGACAGGGGACACTAGGCAATGGCCTCAGAGAAGTCCCACCTCCCTCATTCACACCTCACCTTCCTGACTTGGAAAACACCTCCAGTTAATGAGCAAATCTGGCATCTGTCAGCTTTTTGTAAGCAAGAATTTCACAAGGTTTACAGAAAAGTAAAGTAAACAGAGTTCTGAGTAACAAAAGAGTGGCGTTTATGCATTCTTTGATTCACTTTAAAGGATGGTATAAACTGACTTTTTAACCAAGCATTAGGCAAGATCTGGGCCCAAGCCATTCTATAATAAACAGTGACATGGCTATATTAAAATATTTACTTAGTGTGCTGAAGTGACTTATAGGAAGAGTGGCTACTACATAGAGGGCCTAAGTATTAAGGCGTCAGGTGCCACGGGCAGCATAAATATTCCATGTGCACTTGTTTATAGGAAAACCCCATCTGGATTCGGCTAAAACAGCAGGCACCCTGGTGACCCCAGTTTTGCTATTGGAAAATATAACACAAGTGTTCACTCATCTAGAATAACTACAGCGCTAAGTGCCAAATGACAGATGGGAGGGGATTGGCTTTTCTCAATAAAATCCAGGCCCTCCATTGGGAAGGGTTTCATTGTAAGGGCTCCTCGGCATTTATAGACTCTCAGGGTAGACAGGCAGCTCGATGAGGCAAGGTGCTGCTGGGTCACACTGACCAAAGCCTGCCTAGTGGAGATGCCTTTACTACGCATATCCGTGCAAGCAACACTCGGCCTGGAATAGTCCATCAGTATCATCAATCCCTTACCCCTGCTGTCCTCCAAACTTAGATACATTGAGTAATGATCAAGCAGACAGGTGGGGGACTGACCCTGCTGTGTTCTAAAGGGCACAGTAGGATGAGACAGAAAATCAGTGCTTCAAGACTGTTCCTCCCTGACTTGACTATAACCTGTACCATGAGGAAGAGGAAGGATAAGGCCGGCAGGGTACTGAAAGCTTCTTTATGTTAGCTCACTAATTCTTCATGCCAATACTAAGAGGCAGGTGCTTCCCACATTTACAAATCCATGCAGATTGTCAAAAATGATTCCAGGAATGAAAGTTCTTCCTAGGCCAGGCCTCAGTCATCTCATCAGAGGAACACACACTTGTCCATCTTTTCCTAAAGTTGACCCAAGTGTTGTGGAATCAACACAAATAAAAGTATAATTGTCCCCCGGGAAGGACAGTTTTGTTCGGGAGAAAATACCTCTGTATAACAGCATGCCTACCCAACTTACAGGTATATAGCTCAAAAAGATAAAGTCTCACGCTGACGCTGTTAACTACAAACTGAAAGCTCTGTGTGATTGGATAAAGTGGCTCCCTCAAGCATGTGCTTTCCCCTGCGAACCTCTCCCATTTGGATTTGATTCATCGATTTCTTTTCAGTGATCCACCCACATGAGGAAGATGTGAGGAGACCCTCCCATGCATCCAGCCCTCGGGAGACAAGGAGGATATAGCAGTAAGCACAGTCTCTGCCTCCATGGAACTGACCCTCCCGGGGGAAGACAGACAAATGTATTATTAAATAAATTAACATAATTCCAGGTTCAGATAAGGAAAGAAAAATTAAGCAGTCTATAAGAATAACGAATAACTAGAAATGACATTTGGGGTATGGTGGTCGGGTAAACCAAAGCAATTCGTTTGAGGAAGTTTGATGAATCAAGAAAATAAAATTTTAATCTAATTTGCTGCCTTTATCATCACAGCTCAAGATTTAAACAAGTCAATTTTGTCATGACATGAAAAAAAACACTACTGTAAAGGGAATAGAGTCCATGACTGTTTTTTCAGCTTGACTATTGTTATCTATGAATGCTACTGATTTGTGAGTATTTATTTTGTAGCCTGAGACACTGCTGTATTCCTTGATCACTTATAAGAGTTTTGTGGTTGAGTCCCTGGGGTTTTCCAGGTATACAATCATATCATCTGCAAAAAATGAAAGTTTGATCTCTTCTGACCTTATATGGATACCCTGATTGCCTTCTCTTACCTAATTTCAATAGCTAAGACCTCCATTACAATGTTAAATAGCAGTGGAGATAGTGGGCAACCTTGCCTGGTTCCTGATCTAAGTGGAAATGTTTTCAATTTTACTCCATTCAATATAATATTGGCTGTAGGTTTGCTGCAGATGGCCTCTATCAGTTTAAGAAATGTCCCTTCTATACCAATTTTCTTTAGTGTTCTGATAATAAAAGGATGCTGGATATTATCAAAAGCTTTTTCTGCATCTATTGAGAGAATCATATGGTCTTTGTTTTTTTAATTTGTTTGTGGGATGTATTACATTTATAGATTTATGCATATTGAACCAGCCTTGAGAGTCTGGGATAAAACTCACTTGGCCATGGTGTATAATTTGTTTGATGTGTTGCTGGTGGTATATGTATAATGGAACACTTTGCAGTCTTTAAAAAGATGGAGCCTTTACCTCTTTTATGTTTACATGGAGGGACCTGGAACATATTCTCCTGAGTAAAGTATCTCAAGAATGGAGGAAAAAGTACCCAATGTACTCAGTACTTCTATGAAACATACTTATATTTACTCATACTTTGTTATGAAAGATAGAACACAACTATAGCCCAGGATGAAGGAGAGAAATGGAGTGGAAAGAGAAGGGAAGGGAGAGGCTTGATAAAGGGAGGGTAAAAGACAGGACCACACCTATGGAGCATATTGCAAGGGTACAAGTCAAATCTGTCAAGTGTAGAAGATAAATGTCTTAACACAATAATCAAGTAAATGAGGCAAAAGCTAGGTTGATTGGTTTGATGTAACCATGTCAGATTGTATATTAAAAAAAAACACATTGTACCCCACATATGCATAAATGTATTGATGATCTATGTGTATTTGACTTAATAAAAAAAACTAACGAAGGCAAAAATAAATTAAAAAATAAGAAAAAAAACAATATTTAGCTAAGAGTTACTTAAGACTATAGTCTAAGTTTAACATTAACTTATCATGTGGCCTTTAGACAGTTACATGATTTCATGGACGAGGAAACCAATGCTCAGTAAAGTAACACAACATACTCAAAACAGCAAAATTCGTGCGATTCTCTAAGCTTATTTTCCTTTCGACATATTAATAGCTGGAATTATGCTGCCTAATATAGAATCCACTAGTCACCTGTAGCTAAACTAAATTAAAATTCGGTTTATCTGTTCCACTGCCATATTTCAAGCACTTAATAGTTACAAGAGGTTAGCGGTTGACTTACTGGGCAGCTCAAATTAAAGAACATTTTCATCATTGCAAAAAGTTCTACTGAAAAGTCCTGTTCTAGAGGTCTAAGGCTTCTGTTACCTTCAGGAAGAAAAAAGCAACTGTTGGCTTATACATTTTCCATTTCTTCCGGATGATTTGGCATCTTGGAGACAAATCATTTTTAGTGGTTTTAACCCCAGAATTTTATGCTCAAGTTGTCTTTTATGGGCAAAAAAACAAAATGCTTAGCAAATTAGAGCATTCATGAACCCTATTTGAAAAAAAAAAAAAAATGAAGATATGTCCTAACTGAGTGACAAGGAAGATGAAAGATTCTGGTGTGATTGCTATGGTCTGAATGTGCCCTGCCCCAATTTATACTGAATTGAAATTTAGTCCCCAATATGATAATACTAAGTGGGGACTTACAGAAGTAATTAAGTTTAAGGGCTAGAGGGCGCTAGGATTAGCCCCTTACAAAAAAGCAAGTTCATTCTTCCTGTCACTTCTGCTGTGTCAGGGCACTGCATTCATCTGCTCTGCAGAGCAGCACAGCAAGGCACCGTGTTGGAAGCAGAGAGCCTCTCGCTCACCAGACACTAGAACTGCTGTCATTTTAATCTTGAACTTCTCAGACTTTGGAACTATGAGAAATAAGTTTCTGTCTTTATCAATTACCCAATTTTGAGTATTTTTTTTAATTTCAAATTAATGTGATGGTATAAATGTTTAGGATTCATTGTTTTCAATTCTAAGATAAAGTTCAAGTTCTAGTTGAGCCCTTCACCCAGGAGGTGTGCTGAATACCCTCACATTGTGCACATTAGGTGAACTCCTCGCCATCACCCTCCGCCCTCCTCCTCCCTCCTCTCCCATCCTTCTTCCTCTTCTCTGCTTCCCCTTGCTAGACCATATTTGTGTTTTACCATTCATGTGGACATGTACTTGTTTATTTATTCGTTTCATATTAGTTTTGAGTACACTGGATTTTCCCCCCATTCTTGAGAGATTTTACTCCATCCAGGTAAGTATAAAAGATGCAAAGTTGCCATTCTTTTTTTCCTTGGTTGATGGGCATTTGGGTTGCTTCCACAACTTGGCAATTGTGAATTAAGCTGCAATAAACATTCTGGTTCAAATGTCTTTGTGATAAAATGATTCTTTCATAGCAGCACAAAGACAATGCTAAAATCAGAGTACAAAATATTAGATGTTGGGCATTAAAGGAAATGACCCATCTAAATAACTGTGATTTAAAGACTCATCTAAATAAATGTAATTGCAAAATAAATATGGCCTCCTCCACAAAAGTAAAAAATGTGCAAAATGTAAAGATTTAACATGCAGTCTGGAGTTTAAAATTAAAAAATGTGATAAAGTCGCATGAAAGTACTCAATGTTGACCCTGACGGTGAGGTGGGCCTGCTACCCTGCTGAGAGTATAAATAGCACAACTTCTCAATATGTATTAAAAAATGTTGAATCTGTTAAACTCTTTCTAAGAAACAATCCTAACAAGAAAGTAGTCCCAGCTACTTGCGAGACTGAGGCAAGAGAATCACTTAAGCCCAAGAGTTTGAGGTTGCTGTGAGCTGTGACACCACGGCACTCTACTCAAGATGACATAGTGAGACTCTGTCTCAAAAAAAAAAATATATATATATATATATATTATAAATGGGACTACCAAAAAACACTTTCCCTATTAAGATCTTCATTGAAGCATAATGTATGGAAGCCAAAAAAGTTGAAAATATCTTCAGTAAGAGAGAAATAATTAATTCTAGCATATTCATAAAATATAATTTCAGGTAGCCATTGAAAATCATGATTATGCAAAAATGTTTTATTGGAAAAGTTTTAGGATAGGATATAAAGGGCAAAAATGAAATGGTGATAATTGCTAACACTTACTCAGGGTTTAGCAGACATCAATCTATTCCCCTAAAGCAGTGGTTCTCAACCTTCCTAATGCCGCATGTATTTTCATCGTTACAAAGGGGTCCTGACCCACAGGTTGAGAACCACTGCCCTAAAGGCTTCATATCTGTTTTATCATTTACTCTTCAAAATATTCATAAATAATCAGTACCCAGCATACTATGGAGTAAAGAGATCCTTAAATTTTCCCTGTGCCCCACAAGTCACCAGTGACAGAACCAGGTCACAAATGTAGGCTCAGTTGACAGGGAACCTGTGCTCCTGACTCCCTGGTCCACAGAAGACTCTGTCAGTAGCATTTGAGCCGTGTAAAAAAGTATGTGCACATTTAGGGAAGGGGAAAAAAAAGGTTGTAAATACACCAAAACCCGAACAGTGACATTATCTCCAAATGGTGGGAATATAGGTCACTTTTATTTTCTTCTTCAAATTAGTCCCTATTTTTAAATCATTCTGGCAATGAACATTATTCAACAATCGAGGGGGAAAAAAAATCTAATGAAAAAGGAGAGGCCGTCTCCATACACAGATTTGTACACCCAGGGGGAAAAAAACAATAATTCAAAAGGCAAATCTAAAAATGGAATTCCAGAGTGTTGCCTGGAAATTAGTGGGAGTTCAAAGGAGTTAAATAAAAGATGGAAAATGGGAGACGTGCCATTGCTAAATCTTTAAGCTCGTCCAAGTGGTTTCTGTTTGCGGTTGTTGGTTTCTATCTCTCAGCCCTCAGCTTAACTGGTGAGCATTTACTCAACTACCGAGCAGTTAAAAGCCACTCAGGGGCCCCAACCTTGTGAGTCTGCCCCCTTGTTATTATTTCATTTTAACAAAGTTGTTTATGGGCCTAACAAATGAATTTACTACCAGCAAGGCCTTTTATATCTCCCCTCTCTCACTTTTATTTTTATTATTTTTTAAATCAAGAAACACTTTGTTGAACAAACCTGACCCTAAAGCATGTTTGCTGGCACATTGTCCAAAAAGTCTCGCAGAAGTTTGTATGATTCTCTTGATGAGAGAGTACAGTTTAGTCTAGTCTCTTTTTTGTTGAATAACACCATCACACATAGTCTCCCCAACAAACAGGAGGGCCAGTCTTACCTTTGCTCGAGTGTTCATCGGCCACTGTGTCCAAAGGGTCACAGAAGATATCTTCGCACCCTACACTAAAACCACTAGGAAGCCCCAGGCATATTTGTCACACTCATTATGATGCTTTAGTTTGCCAGCAGTTCTGCAGAGATCTGGAGGCCTGTTCCAGGGAAGCAACTAGATTCTGAATCTGAAGGCCTAGATTCTGAATTTTTAAAGTGCTCTAAAAAGTGGCATTAATGATTTAAAACTTGAAGTAATTGATTTCTCTGGGCCTCTGTAAATTTCTATTTTAGTTCCCTCACTTTTTAGACCCAAAAAAGAACTTAAAGGGCAGAAAGAAAGGATAATGCAAAAAGCTCAAGAATTAGAATTGCCCACACCTGGGTTTGAATCCTTCACTCTCATATACTAGATGCAACTTTTAGCAAGTGCTTAACTGCTTTGAGTCTTGTTTTCCTAGGAACCAGAGTGCTGGCATTAAGATTAGAGGGGGAACATATATCGAACCCTAGTGTAATGCTAGGTGCACACGTGTGCTCAGCAAACGCTCTCTCTGCCCATCCTCATCACTCTGAGAAATGTGCCTGCCCCAGAATGTGCTCCTAGGCACCTGGAGCACGGGCCAGGCGGGTACAGGATGCCTTTGGTTTTGCTTAATGAGAACTGAAGGAGCTTCTTTGAGATTAAAAACATTCTGTATATGAAAGTAGATTAAAGCAGAGCCACTGCTCACCTTTACCCTGTTTCCAGCTTCTTTCTGGGCTGTCATGCCCTAGAAACTAGACTGCAAACCACTCAAAGAAATCAGCATCTTCTGTCCCTTTCGGTAACCCCACTGGGTGGCCCCAGCCTCCAGAGCCACTGCAGTGCCCAGACAGCCTTAGTTCACTCTTTTTTCTTCTTCTTCACATCCTGTAGCAAGAGCGGGAGCCCTTGCTGAGCCCACTAGTCTTCATCTAGCCAACATGGATCCATGCGCACCTCAGGTCCACCCAAATTCACCCCTTCCCATCAATCACAGGTCCACGTCCTTTGAAGCTGTCATATCTTCCTACCCTTTGCAGCAGGCAGGGCAGGCTGGGCAACGCAGAGGTAACACCAACCCCAAATTTTCAGTGGCCCAAAGTTACAAAAGTTTACTTCTTGCTCGTGCTGTGTGTCCACTGCAGACAGGCTCAGGGCTCTGTGCCACAGTCACTCTGGGACCCCAGCCAGTGCCATGTCTACACCATAGGACATTGCCAGTCTCTGAGACAGAAAAAAAGGGGGGTTTATACTCTTTTTGTTTCACATCAGGCATTATTAAGGAACTTCAAATTAAAACAACAGTGAGATTCCACTGCACACCCATTCGGATGGCCAACACCCAGAGCTCCAGCAGCCCTGAATGCCAGGGAGGACAAGTAGCTGAAGGAACTCGCGCACCTCCCTGGCAGGAATGTCAGATGGGATGACACTGTGGAGGGCAGCTTGGTAGTTTCTTACAAAACTAAACATACCCTGACCACATGATCTGGAAATCACGCTCCTTGTTATTACCCAAGTGAGCTGAAAGCTTATGTCCACACAAACACCAGCACACAGATATTTATAGAGGCTTTACTCATAATTGCCTGGACTTGAAACCATCTAAAATGTCCGTTAGTAGGTGAGTGAGTAAACAGACAATGGAATAGTATCCATTGCTAAAAAGAAATGAGCTATCAAGCCATGAAAAGAAGTGGAGAAAATTTAAACTCATATTACCAAGTTAAAGAAGTCAGGTTGAAAAGGCTACACACCGTATGATTTCTGGGAGAGGCGACACTATGGAGACAGTAAAAACTCTGTGGTTGCGAGGGCTTGGGGGAGGGAGGATGAATAGGGAGGGCACCGAGGACTTTCAGGGTATTGAAACTGCTCTTCAGTGGGGCACAGTGGCTCATGCCTATGATCCTAACACTCTGAGAGGCTGAAGCAGGAGGATCACTTTAGCTCAGGAGTTGGAGACCAGCCTGAGCAAGAACTAGACTCCATCTCTACTAAAGGAAAAATTAACCAGCTATTAATGAATGGGCACCTATAGTCTCAGCTAATCAGAAGGCTGAGGCAGGAGGATCCCTTGAGTCCAGGAGTGTGAGGTTGCTGTGAGCTGTGCTGATGCCATTGCACTCTCACCTGCGAACAGAATGAGACTCTATCTCAAAAAAAAAAAAGGAAAAGAAACCACTCTACTCTTCGTGATACTATAATGGCAGATACATACCACTATGCATGTGCCCAAACCCGTACAATGTACAACACCAAGACTGCACCCCAGGATAAACTATATACTCTTAGCGAGAATGATTGTCAATGTGGGTTCATCAGTTGTAACAAGTGAACCACTCTGGTGTTGGCAATAGAGGAAGCCATGCAATGTGGGCGCAAAGACTACATGGGAAATCTCTGCACCTTCCACTCAATTTTGTCATTACCTAAAACTGTTCCAAAAAATAAATGTATTAAAAACTGAATATACATCTCAGAGGTTGGTCATACAACAGAGTACCTTGCACCTAGTGAAGATTTAATGTTGAATGAATAAGTATGTGTGAATTAATGAAAAAGTAAAATGATGACAGCCAGGATGCAAATACAGGTGACCTAATTTTCAACACAGAGTTCTTTCTGTTTGCATCATGCCACCTCCTGACTCTCCTCCCACCCCGCGCCCACCCAGGCTGCTAGCTTTCTCCCCCAAGAAAGTTTGGGGGTTTTACTTCTCCATGTTTGTAAACTAATTTGGATAATTGAATTTTAGAGAGATAGATAGCAAGCAATTTTCTTGGTACTCAAATACAAACACACACACATGTGCACAAAATTCACCTGTCTGAGTTTGTTTTGTGTTGCTCTAACAGAATACCTGAGACGGTGTAATTTGTAAAAGAAAAAGGTTCTTAGCCAGCATGGTGGTGCACACCCTGTAGGTCCAGCTCCTCAGGAGCCCAAGGCACAAGGCTCACTGGCACCCAGGAGTTGTAGATCGCAGTGAGCTTTGATGACACCACTGTACTCTAGCTGGGGCGACAAAGCAAGTCCTTGTCTTAAAAAAAAAAAAGAAAACAGGTTCATGTAGCTTATAGTCCACAGGCTGGGAAGTTCAAGATTGAGCAGCTGTGTCTGGTGGCTGCTGATGAGGACTTGGTGCTACATCAAAACAGGGTGGAGAGACGGAAGGGGAACCAGGTGTGTGCCAAAAGAAAGGGTTCAAAAGATGCTGACCTGCTTTGTAACAACCTGCTCTCTTGAGAGCTAACCCAGTCTTGTGAGAAATGCATGAATTCACCTTCAGGACCTGATCAACATTTAAGGGCCCCACCTTCCAACACCCTGACCCTGGGGACAAAATCCAAACATAGATGTCAGCGGACTCAAATCATATTCAAACACACAACACCCTCCACTTATAATTAGATCCGCAATGGCAAAAGGCAGTTGAAAGAAATAAAAATCCACATAATTTGTACTAAAAGAACTACCAAGGAAGAAGGTGCAGGTGGAGTTTGTGAATCCACAGATTATTCCTGTTCTGAGGTTTGTTTCACTTTGGCAGGGAAGTGTTGCTGTTCTAAAGTGATACCTGTGGCCCCTAGAGTTCAACTGAGAACCCGTCAGACTAGAGAAAGTAAAAATGAGAGAGAGGCTTGGCGCCCGTGCTCTGTGGTTAGGGTGCTGGCCACGCACACCCAGGCTGGTGGGTTTGAACCTGGCCCAGGCCTGCTGAACAACAATGACAACTATAACAATAAATAGCTGTGGCGGGCGCCTGTAGTCCCAGCTACTTGGGAGGCTGAGGCAAGAGAATCACTTAAGCCCAAAAGTTTGAGGTTGCTGTGAGCTGTGATGTCACAGCACTCTGCCAAGGTGACATAGTGAGACTCAGTCTCTAAACAAATAAATAAACAAACAAATTAATTAATTAAAATAAAAATGAGAGAGAGAGGACATTTGACTGAAAACATCTCTAGTATAAGGCAGAACAGAGAGAATGAAAAATTCCTCATCCTTGAGAATCAAAATCTCCACATGAGCCAGATACATCTGTTGACTGTTGCAAGTGACAAAATGCAGCTCAGAGGGAGCAGGCACTGAATCATTTAAAAAATTCCTGAGACGCTGAACAAGTACATCTAGACACAGCTCAAGTATGCGCCCCAATGGCTCATGGAAACATGCTGGGAACCTGATTCAAAGGGCTTGGAAAATGCAGCCTCCTTGCTTCATGATTCACTACCGGAGAAGCCAGCAGGGAGTGGAGGTCATGAGCAGTTTCTTGGGAGAAGATGAAATCCTCTAAGTTGTGCCTCTATTTGATATCGTGCTATCATGGCATTTGAACAATGGCCTGTGAGGGGTGTGGAAGAAAGAAACAAAAGTGGATTGCTTCCTTTTAAAGTTTTGATTTATTTTTAATGGATATTATTTCATTTCAAAATTTTAAAAGTTCAAAGCAGTACACAGTAGTAAGTCCCCTGCCCACTCTCACCACCCTCCTCCTCTCTCAGACACACAGTTGTCTTCTCAGCATTTTTTTTTTTTTGCAGTTTTTGGCTGGGGCTGGGTTTGAACCCACCGCCTCCTGCATATGGGGCCGGTGCCCTACGCCATTGAGCCACAGGCGCCGCCCCGTCTTCTCGGCATTGAGGATCAATTCCTAGTATATTCTTTCCCACCTATTTCTATGCAAATGCAAGCTAATAAATATCTTTTTAACTTTTCCTCCTTTTAATTCAATTACCCACCTACTATTCAAACTATTCTACCTTGTATTTTGTTTACTTTCAATAGAGCTTGAGATCATATTTTAAAAGTGAGCACATATAAAAACGAACCAAATAACTCCATCTCAAATTGCTATCATCTGAATAGAGAGAAAGGGGAGGAAAAAAAGAACGAATTCAAGTAGCTTTTGAACCCAGCATATTATGACCCTACATCCTTAGGGAGATCTGTTTTAAGGATACAAAGAACTGTAGAGAAACCTGAAGTTTACTTAGATTATTTGTGATTTGGCGGTGGTATATGGAAGTCCTTATTCTGAAGCTATTTTGGCCATATTGCAGAATAGACAAAAAACATTTTTTTAATTGGATATAGTTGGGACTCAAGGGTGCTTATGTGAGAGAAGAGAGATTTTAAAAAATGGGAAAGATGAGAATACCCCTGGGTTGCTGGATTAAAATGAGGACTATGAAGATAAAATCGCCGTATGCACTGAGAAATTCAAGAGCTATGGTCATGCCAGAAGCAATGAGCATACTTTGTGAGTGGTCAGATCTTGATTTATAAATTCTCTCACCCACTGAAACAGCTCAGGATGTCTTGAGGAAATAGCAACTGACAGGTCAAAGGCAAAGAAAGTACAAAGTGGTCCCGGAACATTTTACATGTAGTATTGTGACAGAAAGACTGACAGGGACCATTCCGAGGTACCCAGGAGCAAGCTTCAAGGGGCTTCGGATGACCCTGTGTTTAGAGCATCCAAAAAAACAAATGATAATGAATACTGAATTTTTTTTTTTTTTTTGAGACAGAGTCTCATTTTTTTGCTCTTGGTAGAGTATCATCATGTCATAGCTCACAGCAACTTTAAACTCCTGGACTCAAGCGATCCACCTGCCTCAGCCCCCTGAGTAGCTGGAGCTACAGGCACCTGCCACAATGTCTGGCTATATTTTTTTCAGAGACGGAGTCTTGCTCTTTCTCAAGCTTGTCTTGAACTCCTGAGCTCAGACAATCTACCCAACTTGGCCTCCCAGAGTGTTAGAATTACAGGTATGAGCCACGCACATCTGGCTGAATACCGAATTTTTTAAAAAGACAATTAATGTATAATATTGTTGGTAAGAAGGAGAAAGTGGGATTCTTCTTTCAGAAGAATATCAAATAATAAAATCAGAAACATTGGAAAATGACTATTAGATTTGGGGAAATGATGATTTTTGCCACCTCCATTGTATTACCTAATTCAGGCAAGAACCAATAGTGATTAAAGCCAGTCGTGTGGAAGGGCTGGTCCAAATCCACGATCTTACAGTTCAAGTAAGCTGTGACAAATCTCCATGAAGTAGGAATCAGACTACTGAGTAAAATGTCATTAGCCTCCTTACGTGACCTGAAAGTACACCCCAAATGTATTCATTTCCCTGAGCTGCCAGAACAAAATACTACAGTTTGGGTGGCTTAAACCATAGAAATTTATTTTCCCACTGTTTTAGGAGCTGAAGGTCCAGGAGTAAGGTGCCACGAGGGTTGACGTCCCCTGAGGCCTCTCTCCTTGGCGTGTAGAGGGCCACTTTCTTACTACACCTTCCTCTGACCCAGGTATCCGAATTTCTTTTTCTTACAAGGATATCAGTCAGATTGAATTAGAGCCTATTCCTAAAACCTCATATAACTTTAATTATCTTTTTACAGAGCCTGTTTCCAAATACAGTCTCATTGTGAGATACTGGAAGTTAGAGCTTTAGCATACAAACTTGCGGGGCACACAATTCAGTATGTAACAGATGTCTTCTTAAATACAAAGGGAATTATAGTGAAAAAGTCTGGCAGATGCTAAATGAGCAAGCTTGGCATCGCCAGGGGCATCTTGTCATATTCTTGATAAAAATCTTTTACCTCAATCTAATTGTGAGCAAACAGATAAATCTAGATTAGACAATTTCTAAAGGACTGATATTCTTCAAAGAGATTATTGTCATGAAATTCGAAAAAGATTATGTGGACTACTCTAGATAAATAGTATCTACAGAGACATGAAAACAAAATTCTAAACCCTGGATCCAGAAAAGAAGAAATCATAAAAGATATTTTGGCAAAAACCAAGAAAAGTTGAACTGTATTAGATGATATTATTATTTAAATGTTAAATTTCTTAGACGCATGGTATTGTGGATTTGTATTTAGGGTTGAAACCCATACTGTCCACAATTTATTTTCAAGCACGTCTACAAAATGTGTGTGTAATTAACAATTGCTGAGTGCAGATAAAAAGTATATACATATGTGTATGTATACATATATATTTATAATAGTATAACTTTTTGAATATTTGAACATTTTTTAAATGTAAATTTAGAGGAAGAAGAAAGGAAGGGAAGGAAGGAGGGAGGAAAGAGAGAAGTGGAGAAAAGAAGAGAGAGAGAAAGAAAACATGAGAGCATCCAAAAATGGAGAATGTCCTCATCATACATAATAAGTATATTGCTTCTACCTCAGCTCCCATGGCTCAGTGAGTAGGGCGTCAACCTCATACACCGAGGCTGGCGGGTCGGAGTCCAGCCTGGACCTGCTAAACAACAATGACAGCTGCAACCAAAAAAATACCCAGGCATCGTGGCGGGTGCCTATAGTCCCAGCCACTTGGGAGGCTGAAGCAAGAGACTCGCTTAAGCCCAAGAGTTTGAGGTTGCTGTGAGCTGTGACTCCACGGCACTCTACCAAGGGTGATATAGTGAGACTCTTTCTCAAAAAACAAAGGAGGGCGGTGCCTGTGGCTCAAAGGAGTAGGGCACCAGCCCCATTTGCCGGAGGTGGTGGGTTCAAACCCAGCCCTGGACGAAAACTACAAAAAAAAAGAAAAAAAAAAGTATATTGCTTCTGCTTTATACCTGGATAGCTTTTTTGTATTGTGTGAATATACCATTATTTAAAGCAGTTATCCATTTCTGAATATTTATATTGTCTTTAATTTTTTTACTGAAAACAATAGTGAAAAATAATCCTGTACATATGTCTTTTGGACATGTACAAGCATATCTATAGGCTAAATTCCTAGAAGAATACTAAGTTAAAGTTGTTATCTTCTCAACAATATAAAATACCATACTTGTTAGAAAAATAAGCTTCTTTTCCTGTTGTTAACTATGAAATAAAGTTCAAATATATGGATCTAAAACAAAAGTAAATAATAAAGATTTTTGTTGATAACTATAAGTGTATAGCAAATGTCTAGGCAAAAGAGTTATTTTTTCCATTCACCAGTAGTCTGAACCAGTGTAAGATAAACTAGATTTAAAAGCAAGTCTTCTTATTCTACAGTGAAGAGCTGCTTTCTTTACCTAATGGTTTCATTCAAGGGTTGAATTATTCAACTTTAAATGCACAACATTTAACATAGTGTGTTGTACAAAATGCGGATAGGCATTCATCAAATGTGTTTGAATGAATGAGTGAATGAATGAATGAAAGTTTCTAGACACCAGAAGCATTAACTGTGGAATTATAAAATAAACACATCCTCCCTCCCCACATTCCAAAGAAGCTGTGAGAATCTTAATGGCATCTCACTCTAACACACTCACAAATTAGATGCCGAGACACATCTCCCATGGACCTCTTCCAAGTCACCAAAATGACTTCCCTATAATGGACTCTCAAGACAGAATTACAGAGTAGCAGTTGGGAATTTAAAGTTTATAAAACACTGAATTCTTCAGCTCCTTGCCTACTCTCTACGGCTGCTGTGTTTTTCTCTGCCGGTCTCTACTTCCCTCCTCACTTTGCTCTGTGTCGGGGCTACTTTGAGAGAATGCCAAATTTAGATTTCATTCTAGCTTGCACCCATCGAGGGGAGACAATTAAGGGACCTTGAGCCAAGTCCCTTTATCTCTCAAAGTTTCCATTTTATCATCTGTAAAACAGAGGGGTTGAAACATCCATGTGTCTGCCTACATTCTGTAATTCTCTGAAGAATTTATGTTCTCAACCATAGTACAGGTGGTATAATAGCAGCCACACATGAAAAGAGAACAAAACTTGTCATAAGATTTCAACAAACACAGTAGAGCAGGATTATTGCACATATCTGAGGAGGAAGATTTTCTTAAGTTGAGCTCCCTAGTGAGCTTCTTCTTTGTCTGTCTTTAGACACCCTGCTTCTTATAGGTAGGTGAGAGGGGCACAAGTCTTGAGTGCAAACAAGCTCCCAAAGGCAGAGGCTCCCCATAGCACTGCATGCAGTATGTATGCCAACAGTAACGGGTATAAGCCACTGTGTGTTGAAGGCTTGATATCTACAAGTGCTCCAACTGCTGAAAACTTACTGAACCTCTCATCAAACCTGTGGTGTGTGATCCTCTGAGTGCACCATTTAAGAAATAAGAGATAACGATGATGCACCTACCTGTTCTTCAAAGCTTATTCCTTGGGTGGAAACTATTATCTATCAGTGCTAAGTCAGGTATTCCAAATACTAAAGTTATCCTCTGAGGCCAAGATAATTGTTCTCAAGAAATTACACATTATGCTTTCACATTTGAAAAGAAGAGTTAAAAAAGAATGGTTTTTAGAATAGAAGAACCAAAAGGATAAGGAAGATGGGAAATCATGTTTTCCCAAGAATATTTCAAGGTATTTGCATATTTAACCTAGAAAAGAGAGGTTAAAGAAGAAAGGCAATAGTTGTTTACAAATATAAAAAGAATCGCTTCTTAGCTTTTCAGCCAAGATCAAATATAGTACAAATATATGAAGATCTAAGAACAAGTGGTGGCTTCCATGAATGGGTGGATGATAAATGGACCTTGTTTTTTTATGGATCTAGAAAACAAAATTTCAAGAGATAAAATTTCCAGAGTGGCAGACCTTGGTTTGATTTGAGGAAGGGCTTTCTAATAAGTAAAGATACCAAACAATAAGATAAAATTTCTATGACTGAATGAGTTCCAAAGAATGTGAAAAGTTCAAGAAAGTATTTGATGATAATTTTCAGGGATGGGAGATTGGAGGTAATTCTCTCTGGGTAAGAGATCAAAGGCAGTAAATTCTAAGCATTGGTCCAAATCCAAGAACCTACTACACAAGTAAGTAATTTTTGACAAAGCTCTGTGAAGTAATGATTAGATTTAAATAATATTTTCATGTTCCTAAAATAAGGAAAAGCAAATAGAATTTATTGTTAGATTATTCAATAAAGTGGAATGTGTTAATCCATGAAGATAATTAAAGAAGAATACAAAATTCATAATCATTCAAAAATATCTCACAAAAGCAAAGTATAAAGGTATATCAAAGATTAAAATGATCCATTGTTTTCAAAAATGTAATTATTGCAGAGGAAACTGCAAAATTATTACTTAGTGAAAAGTAAAGGGTACATTTTCATGAATTAAAATTATAAATTTTACCATAAAAATATTGAAAACTTTTACAAATCACAAAACAGTATGAACAAAATTAAAAAGAAAGCATGAATGCAATAAGACAAGAATAGGAAATGAAGGTGTATAGATTGGAAAGAAAGAAATAGAATTGCTTTTGTATATTGATGACATGATTATTTGTGCGTAAAATCCAAAAGAATTGATAGAAAAACCTCCTAAAACTAACAAGCAATTATAGCAATGTTGCAGGATCAAGATTAACAATACACAATTATTTTTCTATATACCAGCAATGAACAAGCAGAAATTTGAAATTAAAAACATAGTATCATGAACCGGATGGCAGAATAGAGGGCCCGATGCTCCTTTCCCCATGAACATATTGATTTAATCATAATTTATGGACAGATTCCCTTTGTGAGAAATTTAGAAACTAGTCAAAGGCTCTTGCATCCCAGTTGAATGCAAATCCAGCTATTCTGAAGCTGATAGGAAAATTTAGTATATCCTTTGCCATAACCCTTATCACTAGCATGGCGGCATGCAATTGGGAAAATGTCCCCCAACTCCCAGGTTTTCCCTGGAAGATAAGATGGTGCACCACACATCCAACAACTCACTCCCCTGGGGGCTACCGGGAAGACTGGTTTCTGGCTGGTGTGTCTCAGAGTGCTGAAGAGACATGGCACACTCCAGCCACCCAGAGCCCATGAAAACAGACATGGTGGTTTGGGCTAGCAGTTATAATGGTCACTCTTCCTAATTCAGTGCAGAGTTGGCAGCTGAAAAACTTCAGGTCCCAGATTCTCCATGGAGAGGGAAAGAGGTGCACCTCATATCCAGCACCATAAATTTTCCAGAGGCTAACCAGAAAACTCTCAGGCTAGCTTGCTTTGGGATGCTGGAAGGACACAGCATACTCCAGCCACCAAGGACCAAGAAGAGCAGAGATGATGATTCAGGTTATGAGTTGGCTATAGCCATTGGCTCCAGTTCAGCACCAAGCAAGCAGATAAAATCTCAGCTCCTAGTTCCTACTTAGAAAAAGAAAGAGATGTACTAGGCATCTAAATACTCAAGTCATGGCTTCAGTATCACTTGTTTTAGAGTGCTGATGTGAGTTGGCATGTCTTAGGTGTCTGGGGCTACTAAAAACAAACCTTTGGATTAGCATAAAGGGTACACAACAGCACAGAGAATCAAAGAAAATAAAGAAATGCAAAAATATTTTCAAACAAATCTTCAGAAACTGAGCCTAATGAAGTGGAGATATATGATTTTTTTGACAGAGAATTCAAAATAACTATCACAAAGAAGCTCATCAAGGTCAGGAAAATCATATAGGAACAAAGCAAGAACTTCAACAAAGAGATGTTTTAAAAACTTGAAGTAACAAACAGAGATCACAGAGATAAATTATACAATAACTGCATGGAAAAATTCACTGGAGTGATTCAACAGTAGATCAGATTGTGTAGAAGAAAAGATCAGCAAACTCAAAGACATGTCATTGGAAAATATTCAATCAGAGGGGGAAAAAAATAAAAAGAGTGGACAAAATCTATCTAAAGGACTTACTTCTGGGATATCATCAAGCAGATGCATATAAGACAAAAAGGACAAGGGAGTGAGAAAGAGAGATGGGGAGAGAAAGAGAACAAAAAAAGCTTATTCAATAGATGATGGCTAAAAACTGCCAAAATTATAGGAAGAAAATGGACATGTAGATGCAGGAAACCCAAGATATCCCAAATAATATGAACTCAAAGAAATCCACAATGATACACATTATAATCCAATTGTCAAGGTTCAAAAATTTGAATTTTGAAAGGAGAAAGAAAAAAGAAACTTGTTAAGTACAAGGGATCAGCTCATCATACCCCTTGATTGCACTAATGTACACAGCTATGATTTAACAATAAAAAAGAGAAAGTGTGAAATAATAAACCCAGTAGAACCCAATAAAGAGAGAGCCCAGAAATAGAGCCACATAAATATAGCCATTTGATTCTTTAACACAGAAGCAAAAAGAAAACAATGGAGCAAAGATAGTCATTTCTACAAGTGATGCTCAGAAAATGGGCATTTACATGCAAAAACAGTAAATCTTGACACATCTTACACCTGATATAAACATTAACTCGGAATGGATTATAGATCTACATGTAAAATATATAACTCTAAAACTCCTAGAAGATAACATGGGACAAAATCTAGATGACTTTGGATATAACACCAAAAGCTCAGTCCGTGAAAGAGAGAATTGTCAAGCTGGACTTCATTAAGGTGAAACATTTCTGCTCTGTGAAAGACACTAGCAAGAGAATGAGAAGACAAGCCACAGAATGTGAGAAAATATTTTCAAAAGACTCATCTGATGAAGGACTCATACGAAATGCCAAAGAGTATTCAAAACTCAATAACAAAATAAGAAAGTCAACAACCCAATTAAAAAATAGGCAAAAGATCAGAACAGACACCTCACAAAAGAAGATATGCAGATGGAAAATAAGCATATGTCATTAGAAAAATGCAAATTAAGACAGCAAAGAGATAGCACTGCCATCTATTAGAATGGCCAAAATCCAGAATACTGACAACAGTATTCTCATTCATTGCTGATAGAAATGCAAAATGGTATACCACTCCTTTGGAAGACAAATGGCAGTTTCTACAAAACTATACATCCTCTTATCAAGAGATCCAGCAATCACATTCTTTTTGACTTACCAAATGAATTGAAAACGTATGTCCACACGGAACCCTACATTGATGTTTGTAGCAGTTTTATTCATGACTGACAAAACTTGGAACATCTACCGTGTCTTTTGGTAGATGAGTGGTTTGAATAAACGGTGGGACATCCAGATGATGCAGTGGTATTCAATCCTAAAAAGAAGTACATGAAATGCCTGGCTACCAAGCCATGAGTAAAAAAAGGGGAGGAAACTTAAATGCATATTACTTAGTGACAGAAGCCGATCTGACAAAAGCTACACACTGCATGATTCCAGCCACATGACCTAGAAAAAGAAAAACTGTGGAGACAGTAAAAATATCAATGGTTGTCAGAGATTAGGAGGAAGGGAGGGATTGAAAGGTGAAATGCAGATGATTTTTAGGGTAGTGAAGCTTTTTCGTATGACACTATAATACAATGGTGGACACATGTCATCGTACATTTGTCCGAACCCCTAGAATGTACAACACTAAGAATGAACCCTAATGAAACTGTAGAGTGTGGGTGGTAATGATATGTCAACACAGGTTCCCCGATTTTAATAAACATAGCTCTCTGATGGAGGATATTGACAGTGGGACTCAGCTGTGTACTGAGGAGGAAGGGTGTGCATGGGAACTCTCTGAATATGGATATATGTAACCTAAAATTGCTCCAAAAAATAAAATCTATTGTAAAAAAAAAAAAAAAAAAACCTGATAGGACAAATGTGAGGCCAGACCTCACACCAATAAAAAATAATGGCAATAAATGAGAGTTCCTGTTGTCAGTATTCTGGATTTTGACCTTTCTAATAGATGTGCAATGCTATCTCCTTGCTGTTTTAATTTCCATTTTTCTAATGAAATATAGTGTGGAAAATTTTTCACATGCTTATTCACCGTCTGCTTATCTTCTTTTGTGAGGTGTCTGTTCTGATGTTTTGCCTATTTTTTAATTGAGTTGTTGAAATACTGGGTGGTTAAAATAATTTAGCTTTCTTTAATTTATAAAGTTCTGAATATAAATTGTAGCACTGGAATATATTGTTGCCTTTCCCCACTCTCCTGAAGTCTAGATGTGCGTTCTGATCTTAAATTATTTCAATGCTTTGATTCATGCAGATGTTTGAAGTTCATTCCCCTTTCGTCCTGCATAAAGAGGCTGGAAAATGGATAGAATGGCAGGCCACCACTCTAATGATGATGCTGATGGCAAGGAGGAGGATTACCAGGAGAACATAGCCAAGGGTCTTATGACAATTTGAACTATGAGTTAATTTCTTAAAACAGTACTTGGAACTTGCCGACAATAGCTATGCTTCCTAGATTTTACGTGTGATTATTTAAAAATGATTCACTTTCATTGAGTTTTCCATTGTGTATTGAATCTCTAATGAATTAAATCTAAATAATTCATTAAATATCATAATAATGAATGAAGAATGTGGGTGATGATGAGTAGCACATTCTGAAATATTTTTAAGCAAAAAAGTACTTAATATACTGAAAAGTAAATATCAAGCTGGAATTGATGTGTAACAATACTGAAGAAGCTTAGGAATTCACAATTTTAACACTAAATTTTGAACATTAAAAGTCATCTTTCGATTTAAGCTAAACAAAGATATCTTACAGAACTGAAAAATAGAAATGGCTGTCCTAAAAGTCTATTTGAATATAGAAAACATTCTTTCCCCAAAAGTTTTATTTTAATTGTGAGGAGGTTAATTAGCTATCAGAGACCTGGAGAAACTCTATTCTTTCATTATTTATATTACCCTAGTCCTAAAAATGTATACTCATCATAAGGCCCTTGTCATTTCCTCATCTCTGAGGCACTGAGTCCCTGTAAATTACTTGGACTAATATTTTGGGTAAATTGTTCTTAAGATTCATTAAAATCTCAAATAATATTGCAAGAATCTGTGGAAATTAAATTGTGTTAAATAAAGTTGGGAGGGGGAAGCTTTTATATCCTTTGGTAGAATTCTACAGTTTTCTTTATCCAGGCCAAGCACAATTTCTTGCTAGGTCTATTTTTTTTTTTTTTTTTTTTTTTTTTTTTATTGTTGGGGATTCATTGAGGGTACAATAAGTCAGTTACACTGATTGCAATTGTTAGGTAAAGTCCCTCTTGCAATCATGTCTTGCCCCCATAAAGTGTGACACACACTAAGGCCCCACCCTCCTCCCTCCATCCCTCTTTCTGCTTCCCCCCCCATAAACTTAATTGTCATTAATTGTCCTCATATCAAGATTGAGTACATAGGATTCATGCTTCTCCATTCTTGTGATGCTTTACTAAGAATAATGTCTTCCACTTCCATCCAGGTTAATACGAAGGATGTAAAGTCTCCATTTTTTTTAATAGCTGAATAGTATTCCATGGTATACATATACCACAGCTTGTTAATCCATTCCTGGGTTGGTGGGCATTTAGGCTGTTTCCACATTTTGGCAATGGTAAATTGAGCTGCCATAAACAGTCTAGTACAAGTGTCCTTATGATAAAAGGATTTTTTTCCTTCTGGGTAGATGCCCAGTAATGGGATTGCAGGATCGAATGGGAGGTCTAGGTTGAGTGCTTTGAGGTTTCTCCATACTTCCTTCCAGAAAGGTTGTACTAGTTTGCAGTCCCACCAGCAGTGTAAAAGTGTTCCCTTCTCTCCACATCCACGCCAGCATCTGCAGTTTTGAGATTTTGTGATGTGGGCCATTCTCACTGGGGTTAGATGATATCTGAGGGTTGTTTTGATTTGCATTTCTCTAATATATAGAGATGATGAACATTTTTTCATATGTTTGTTAGCCATTCGTCTGTCATCTTTAGAGAAAGTTCTATTCATGTCTCTTGCCCATTGATATAAGGGATTGTTGGCTTTTTTCATGTGGATTAATTTGAGTTCTCTATAGATCCTGGTTATCAAGCTTTTGTCTGATTGAAAATATGCAAATATCCTTTCCCATTGTGTAGGTTGTCTCTTTGCTTTGGTTATTGTGTCCTTAGCTGTACAGAAGCTTTTCAGTTTAATGAAGTCCCATTTGTTTATTTTTGATGTTGTTGCAATTGCCATGGCAGTCTTCTTCATGAAGTCTTCCCCCAGGCCAATATCTTCCAGTGTTTTTCCTATGCTTTCTTGGAGGATTTTTATTGTTTCATGCCTTAAATTTAAGTCCTTTATCCATCTTGAATCAATTTTTGTGAGTGGGGAAAGGTGTGGGTCCAGTTTCAGTCTTTTACATGTAGACATCCAGTTCTCCCAACACCATTTATTGAATAGGGAGTCTTTCCCCCAAGGTAAGTTCTTGTTTGGTTTATCAAAGATTAGGTGGTTGTAAGATGTTAGTTTCATTTCTTGGTGTTCAATTCGATTCCAAGTGTCTATGTCTCTGTTTTTGTGCCAGTACCATGCTGTCTTGAGCACTATGGCTTTGTAGTACAGACTAAAATCTGGTATGCTGACGCCCCCAGCTTCATTTTTGTTACTAAGAACTGCCTTAGCTATACGGGGTTTTTTCCGGTTCCATACAAAACGCAGAATCATTTTTTCCAAATCTTGAAAGTACGATGTAGGTACTTTGATAGGAATGGCATTGAATAGGTAGATAGCTTTGGGAAGTATAGACATTTTAACAATGTTGATTCTTCCCATCCATGAGCATGGTATGTTCTTCCATTTGTTAATATCCTCTGCTATTTCCTTTCTGAGGATTTCATAGTTTTCTTTATAGAGGTCCTTCACCTCCTTCGTTAGGTATATTCCTAGGTATTTCATTTTCTTTGAAACTATGGTGAAGGGAGTTGTGTCCTTAATTAGCTTCTCATCTTGACTGTTATTGGTGTATACAAAGGCTACTGACTTGTGGACATTGATTTTATATCCTGAAACATTACTGTATTTTTTGATGACTTCTAGGAGTCTTGTGGTTGAGTCTTTGGGGTTCTCTAAGTATAAGATCATGTCGTCAGCAAAGAGGGAGAGTTTGACCTCCTCTGCTCCCATTTGGATTCCCTTTATTTCCTTGTCTTGCCTAATTGTATTGGCTAGAACTTCCAGCACTACGTTGAATAGTAAAGGTGACAGAGGACAACCTTGTCTGGTTCCAGTTCTAAGAGGAAAAGTTTTCAGTTTTACTCCATTCAGTAAAATATTGGCTGTGGGTTTGTCATAGATAGCTTCAATCAGTTTTAGAAATGTGCCACCTATGCCTATACTCTTCAGAGTTCTAATTAGAAAAGGATGCTGGATTTTATCAAATGCTTTTTCTGCATCTATTGAGAGGATCATGTGATCCTTATTTTTGCCTCTGTTAATATGGTGGATAACGTTTATAGACTTGCGTATGTTAAACCAGCCTTGCATCCCTGGGATGAAGCCTACTTGATCATGATGAATGACTTTTTTGATGATAAGCTGTAATCTATTGGCTAGGATTTTGTTGAGAATTTTTGCGTCTATGTTCATGAGTGAGATTGGTCTGAAATTCTCCTTTTTGTTTGGGTCTTTTCCTGGTTTTGGTATCAGGGTGATGTTTGCTTCATAGAATGTGTTGGGGAAGATTCCTTCTTCCTCAGTTTTTTGGAATAATTTCTGCAGTACAGGAATAAGCTCTTCCTTGAAGGTTTGATAGAATTCTGGAGTGAAGCCATCTGGACCAGGGCATTTTTTAGTTGGAAGCTTTTTTATTGTTTCTTTGATCTCAGTGCTTGAAATTGGTCTGTTCAGGAGGTCTATTTCTTCCTGGCTAAGTCTAGGGAGAGGGTGTGATTCCAGATATTGATCCATTTCCTTCACATTGTCAAATTTCTGGGCATAGAGTTTCTGGTAGTATTCAGAGATGATCTCTTGTATCTCTGTGGGATCAGTTGTTATTTCCCCTTTATCGTTTCTGATTGAGGTTATTAGAGATTTTACTTTTCTATTTCTAGTTAGTCTGGCTAATGGTTTATCTATTTTATTTATTTTTTCAAAAAACCAACTCCTTGTTTCATTAATTTTCTGAATGATTCTTTTGTTTTCAATTTCATTGATCTCTGATTTGATTTTGGATATTTCTTTTCTTCTACTGAGTTTAGGCTTAGATTGTTCTTCTTTTTCCAATTCCATAAGATCTCTTGTGAGATTGTTGATGTGCTCTCTTTCTGTTTTTCGAATGTAGGCATCTAAAGCGATGAATTTTCCTCTCAAAACTGCTTTTGCAGTATCCCACAGGTTTTGGTAGCTTGTGTCTTCATTGTTGTTATGCTCAAGGAAGTTAATGATTTCCTGTTTTATTTCTTCCTTCACCCATCTGTTATTCAACAGAAGATTGTTTAATTTCCATGCCTTTGGGTGGGCTTGAGCATTTTTGTTAGAGTTGAGTTCCACCTTTAGTGCCTTATGGTCTGAAAAGATACAAGGTAAAATTTCAATTCTTCTGATTCTGTTGATATTTGTTTTGTGTCCCAGGATATGATCAATTTTGGAGAATGTTCCATGGGGTGATGAGAAGAATGTATATTCTTTATCTTTGGGGTGGAGTGTTCTATATGCATCTATCAAGCATAGTTGTTCTAGGGTCTCATTTAAATCTCTTACATCTTTGTTTAATTTCTGTTTAGAGGATCTGTCCAGCTCTGTAAGAGGTGTGTTAAAGTCCCCTGTTATGATGGTATTATCAGATATCATATTGCTCAGACTGAGTAAGGTCTGCTTCAGGAATCTGGGAGCATTTAAATTGGGTGCATAAATATTTAGAATTGAAATGTCTTCTTGTTGTATTTTTCCCTTGACCAATATAAAGTGACCATCTTTGTCTTTTTTGACTTTAGTTGCTTTAAATCCACATGTATCTGAAAATAAGATTGCAACTCCTCTTTTCTTCTGAATTCCGTTTGCCTGAAAAATTGTCTTCCAACCCTTGACTCGGAGCTTTAATTTGTCTTTTGAGGCCAGGTGTGTTTCTTGCAGACAGCAAATGGATGGCTTGTGTTTTTTAATCCAGTCAGCCAATCTATGTCTCTTCAGTGGGGAATTCAAGCCATTAACATTTATTGAGATAATTGATAAGTGTGGTAGTATTCTATTCGTCTTATTTGGTGAGAGTCCATTGCTTAATTTTATCTTTTGCATCAGTGTGGAGGTTAGGTTTTGTCCTTTGATTTCTGAGTTCTTACTTTGCTGCTGATCCATTGTGGTGGTCAGTGTGCAGAACAGGTTGAAGTATTTCCTGTAGAGCTGGTCTTGTTGTGGCGAATTTCCTCAATGTTTGTATATCCGTAAATGATTTGATTTCTCCGTCAATTCTGAAGCTTAGCTTAGCAGGGTACAGAATTCTGGGCTGAAAATTGTTCTGTTTAAGTAGATTAAAGGTAGATGACCATTGTCTTCTTGCTTGGAAAGTTTCATTAGAGAAGTCTGCGGTAACTCTGATGGATTTGCCCCTGTAGGTCAACTGGCGCTTACTCCTGGCAGCTTGCAGAATCTTTTCTTTTGTCTTGACTTTGGACAGGTTCATCACAATGTGTCTTGGAGAAGCTCGGTTAGAGTTGAGGCGACCTGGGGTCCGATATCCCTCTGAAAGCAGTGTGTCAGACTCTTTGGTGATGTTTGGGAAATTTTCTTTTATAATATTCTCTAGTATGGCTTCCATTCCTCTGGGGCATTCTTCTTCCCCTTCTGGAATTCCTATAACTCGTATGTTGGAACGCTTCATAAAGTCCCATAATTCTGACAGTGAACGTTCTGCTTTCTCTCTCTTCTTTTCTGCGTCTTTTACTGTCTGAGTTATCTCAAGAACTTTGTCTTCTACCTCTGAAATTCTTTCTTCTGCATGGTCTAACCTGTTGCTGATACTTTCCATTGTATCTTTAAGTTCCCTAATTGACTGTTTCAGTTCCTTCAGGTCTGCTATATCCTTTTTATATTCTTCATATCGTTCATCTCTTATTTGATTCTGTTTTTGGATTTCCTTTTGGTTATTTTCCACTTTATTAGCAATTTCCTTCATTGTTTCCATCATTTCTTTCATTGTTTTCAACATGTGTATTCTAAATTCCCTTTCTGTCATTCCTAACATTTCTATACTGGTGGAATCATCTGCAGTAGCTACCTCATGGTCCCTTGGTGGGGTTGTTCTAGACTGGTTCTTCATGTTGCCTGGAGTTTTCTGCTGATTCTTCCTCATGAGTGATTTCTTTTATCTGTTTCCTTGCCCTAATTTTCCTTTCACTTCCTCTTGCTCTTTAAGTTCTTATGCCTGTGGACTAAGGGTTATAGGACCAGAAGGGTGAGAAGGTTGAAGAGCAAAAAAAGGGGATGAAAGAAAGGAGGACCGAGTGATAAGAAAAAAAGAAAGATAGAGAAAGGAGAGGGGGTGGGTATAAGGAATATTGACAAAAAGAAGAGAGGCACAGAAAGAGGGAGACAGGGCAATATAGGTGTACAGTAGGGTACTTTGACACAACCTTAAAAAAACCCCACCTTCTGGGGGTGCCCAGTTGCGTGGTTCCCTTGAGGTCAGCAGCTCTTTGCTAACCTGATCAGACACAGTACCCCACCTCCACCAAGTAGAGAGGAAAGACAAAAATGCTATACATCAAACCAAAAGAAGCAAACAGAAAACTTTACGGGGATAAAATTGGGTGAAAAACCAAATTATATCGGTAGAAACACTAGCAAAAATGAAGTTGAAGTTATTAAAAAAGGCAGCAATGGGAAATTATAATTAAACTAGGAAAATTGAGAAAGAAAAAGGGATCTGTGTGGAAAAGATTGAAATTAAAAAAACAAAAGAACATCAGCAACGTCAAAATAAACAAACAAAAAAAACAACCAAACCAAAAAAAAAAAAAGAAGAAAAAAATACACAACCAAAAACAAAGCAGTTTGTATATGTTATTGAATATTGTCTGGGCAACACGTGGTCTTCTGGGGTATGAGATGTTAGTCACAGTTCTGATACGACTGGAGGCTGCTGATTTCTCAAACCCCAGCAGGTAGACACCCTAAATCTCTCTTCAGCCTACTTAAAAGGCACTTTGAACTTGTAAACTTGCTGAGCAGAAGCTTTCCCAGCTTTCTCGCTGGAATCGCTGCTGAAGTGGCTATACACTTACTCAGTGTGCCAAAACCGATCTCACTCTGCCCCTGAGGGTTAGGGCTGCAAGGCGGCTCAGACCCCACCCTTAGGCTACTTGGTTGCTGGGTTACCAGCTCCCACCCGTTTCTAGCTCTGCGACCCTGAGGGCAGAGCTTGCCGGGGCAGATCACTGACAATGGATCCGTGTGACCCACCACCAAACACTATCAGCTCTGTCTGGCTCAGCGGCTCAGACTGGGGCCCTAGACAACGGCCAAAGTTCTCCGCACTCCCGCTCAGGCCTTCCCCAAGGCTGTTCAACTCAGTGCCAAGTCCAAGGACATCAAAACAGTTCACAGGCAAGGCCTTTCTGGTTTGCAGTCTCGCTGCTACTGAACTTACAGTTGTGGGCGGGATTAGACGGATTGAACACACGCGACCACTTGCCGGCTTTCCACTGTTTTAGTCCTCCTCTTGGGGTCCAGAAGTCTCTCGCTGACTCCCTGTATTTTCATAGGAGTGATGATAGGCAGTTCCCACCAGCCAGAGATGCCTGGAGTCCTATCTCCCCAGACTCACGGTGCCCAGATGCAAGGAAGCTGTTACTCGGCTGCCATCTTGCTCCGCCTCCCCGCTAGGTCTATTTTTAATAATCATACTCATACTGTTCTGTTCTCAGCAGCTTACATGCATTAACTCAATTCATTTTATAATAACATTATGAATAAGTCCTATTGACATTCTCTGTTTACAGATATGGAAACTGAGGCACAAATAGGTTAACTTGCTATAGGTCACACAAGGAGCCAATCTAGGTCGCTGGACTCTTGACCACTCCTGCATCACATTACACTGTTCCTTTGGTAATTTATCTTCTTGCCATTCCAGAGGATTTATTTTTTATTCATTGTAAACTTTTTAGAGCATTAAATGAATTTGTTCATTGAAAGCAATTTAACAGAGCTTTGAAAAGAACTTCATAAATGTTAACTACTAATGTTACTAACATTCATATATCTTCTGAAAAGCTATAAAGAAATGTATAAAGAAAAGCCTTTGCTATGGATACATACAAATTTTCTTTTTATAAGTAGGTTCCATACTGATTCTCTTATATTTTCCAGCATTCAGTTTTCAAATAGCAACTTTGTTTCCTTCTTTCTAAGTGTCTCCTCATCATTTCATTTTCTTGTCTAATTGCATTGTCTGGAGTTTCTGGAGCAATTTCTGGAGCAATATTAAGTGAGGAAGGAATTGAGCATCTGGTTTCTGTTACTGACATCAATCTGTATGAAAGTGGACATAACTTCCACATTTGTTCTGTTAAGCATTTGGCTAGATTTCACGGAGTTCTTGTGCAAAATAGTAGCAAAAAAAATAACCCTCCCCCCATTGTTATTTTACTAAAAAGTTTTCCTTAAAAATATATGATGATCTGGGCGGCGCCTGTGGCTCAGTGAGTAGGGCGCCGGCCCCATGTGCCGAGGGTGGCAGGTTCAAACCCGGCCCCGGCCAAACTGCAACAAAAAAAAATAGCCGGGCGTTGTGGCGGGCGCCTGTAGTCCCAGCTACTCGGGAGGCTGAGGCAAAGAGAATCGCGTAAGCCCAAGAGTTAGAGGTTGCTGTGAGCCCTGTGACGCCACGGCACTCTACCAAGGGCGGTACAGTGAGACTCTGTCTCTACAAAAAAATATATATATATATGATGATCTTATCAAATGCATTTTAGGTGTTATTCTGATAATATGCTTTTCCCCCTTTAACCAATTAAAATGCTGATTTGATGCAACAAATTCTTTGCCATAGAACCATCCTTATTTTTCTAGGATAAAATTCACTTGTTTGTCATGTAATATTCTATGAATTTATTGGTGAATTACATTTGTTAATATATCATTGGGATTTTTGTGCCAATATAACTGAAATTGTTCTCTTTGTGTGTGTGTGTTTTAGTTTTGCATGTTATGCTACCTTTGAAGAATAAATTTGAAAACTAAATTTTCTCCTCTTCTCTGTGTTCTAAGCCCTCTGTTCTGAAACAATAACAGCATTAGTACTTTCTATTCATTGATGATTACAAGAAAATTTCTTTGTGAAATTATCTGATTCTACTGCCTCTTGTGAAGGTAGTAGATCTTTGGAAAATTTTTCCATTTTGCCCATTATTATTGGTTCTATTTAGGTTTGCTTTCTCTTTTGGGGTCAATGTTGGTCTTTTTATATTTTACAAGGAAGAAACTTATTTATATCAGGTTTTCAAATTTTTCCTGGAGTTTTAAAATCCATTCTCTTATGTTTGATTATTGTTTCTATCCTCATTTGTTCTTTTGGTCTCATTTCTAAATTTTCCTGTTTGTGCTTTCTCCCCATTTTCATAATTAATATAGATTTGTCTGTTATTTTTTAACTGCCAGGCCCAAACTGTCTTTTCTTAATTGGGTGCAGTCTTTTTCTTAATTCTATAGCATGAAAACCTAATTTATTTTCATTCTATTTTCATGATGTATATAAAACTAGGCACGTTTCTTTGTTCCCTAATAGTATTCTCTTCCTATAGGTTTTTATAGTTATTCTGTTTAAGAAAATGTATGATTCTGGTTTGAATTTCCTCATAGATTTAAAAGTAGTTTGAGATTTTTTTCTTTTTCTTTTTAGCTACCAAGTACTTGGAATGTTTGTTTACTTGATCCTGTTTTTATTATTTTATGGTTTATAGCCATGTCGTTAAGAGGATGAGGTCTGTATTATTATTTACTGAGATATGTTTTAATGTCCTAATATATCACATGGCACTTGGGGGAAAATGTCTGTCTGCTATTTCATCAGTAACTGGAGTTTGTTCCACATTTATTAGAGTCTCCTTAGTTAATCAGATTCACTATATACACTCTCTTTATTCTACCCAAAGTTATGCCATGTGTTTAAAGAGAGGGGGAGAAAGGTCACATTTTAGTTTTTCTATTGTTTTTTACTTTTCTTTAGTCTTTGCCTTACATATAATAAAATCCCCTTTTTTCTCCCTTTCTCATAATTTATAAGGTTTAGTTTAGTGCCCATGGTGGTTATAACTTTCGATAGTACTACATATATTAAACACACTCTTTACAGAAAGGAAGCTCAATAATCATTTAATAGTGAGGGTAATTCAACCCCCCCTTCCACTCAATGATCATATACCCTGGAAGGAGGATGAAGGACGGGGAGACAGTGATCTGCTATTCCCCTGATGGATGAGTTGGCACTAGTAGTTGTTCAGAAATGCACTCTTTATACAGTATGGCTTTTAAAGGAAGAGCGGTAACTTTACCTGGAACTTCAGAAAGAAAAAGCCAGGTGTTTAGGCTGGTGAGAAAGTTTTCTGAGATGAGCTTATCTAGAAACAGGAGATTAATTTGCAACATGATACTTTTCATACAGATTTTTTTTCCTTTTCCTTTTTTTTATTGTTAAATCATAGCTGTATACATTAGTGCAATCGCCTGTACCCATTCTAAGATGCACTATAGATGTGGCCCCACCCATTACCCTCCCTCCACCAAAAACTCCCCCCTCCCTTCCCCTTCCTTGGCCCTTTCCCCATAGTCTTGTGCTATAGTTGAGTTATAGTCTTCATGTGAAAGCTATAATTTAGCTTCATAGTAGGGCTGAGTACATTGGATACTTTTTCTTCCATTCCTGAGATACTTTGCTAAAAAGAATATGTTTCAGCTCCATCCATGTAAACATGAAAGAGGTAAAGTCTTCATCTTTCTTTAAGGCTGCATAACATTCCATGGTATACATGTACCACAATTAGCTAGTCCATTCGTGGGTCGATGGACACTTGGGCTTCTTCCATGACTTAGCAATTATGAATTGGGCTGCAATAAACATTCTGGTACAGATGTCTTTGTTACATTGTGACTTTTGGTCTTCTGGGTATAAACCTAGTAAAGGAATTACAGGATCAAATGGCAGGTCTATTTTTTGGTCTCTAAGTATTCTCCAAACATCCTTCCAGAAGGAACGTATTAGTGGGCATTCCCACCAGCAGTGTAGAAGAGTGCCCTTTCCTCCACATCCACGCCAACATTTCTGGTTTGGGGATTTTGTTATGTGGGCTACTCTTACTGGGGTTAGGTGATATCTCAGAGTAGTTTTGATTTGCATTTCTCTGATGATTAAGGATGATGAGCTTTTTTTCATGTGTTTGTAGATTGTGCGTCGGTCTTCTTTAGAGAAGTTTCTCTTCAAGTCCCTTGCCCACCCTGAGATGGGATCACTTGTTCTTTTCTTGTTAATACGTTTGAGTTCTCTGTGGATTCCGGTTATTAGACCTTTATCGGAGGTATAACCTGCAAATATTTTCTCCCATTCTGAGGGCTGTCTGCTTGCTTTACTCACTATGTTCTTGGCTGTGCAGAAGCTTTTTAGTTTGATCAGGTCCCAGTAGTATGTTTTTGATACTGCTTCAATTGCCTGGGGAGTCCTCCTCATAAAATATTCACCCAGGCCGAGTCCTTCAAGAGTTTTCCCTGCACTTTCTTCAAGTATTTTTATAGTTTCATGTCTTAAGTTTAAATCTTTTATCCAGTGAGAGTCTATCTTAGTTAATGGTGAAAGGTGTGGGTCCAGTTTCAGTCTTCTACAGGTTGCCAGCCAGTTTACCCAGCACCATTTGTTAAATAGGGAATCTTTTCCCCACTGAATGTTTTTAACTGGCTTGTCAAAGATCAAATAACGGTAAGTAGCTGGATCCATCTCTTGGTTCTCTATTCTATTCCAAACATCTACTTCTCTGCTTTTGTGCCAGTGCCATGCTGTTTTGATCACTATGGATTTATAGTACAGTCTCAGGTCTGGTAGCGTGATTCCTCCTGCTTTGTTTTTATTGCTCAGTAATGTTTTGGCTATCCGAGGTTTTTTCTGATTCCATATAAAACGAAGTATTATTTTTTCAAGATCTTTAAAGTATGACGATGGAGCTTTAATAGGAATTGCATTAAAATTATATATTGCTTTGGGTAGTATGGACATTTTAACAATGTTGATTCTTCCCAGCCATGAGCATGGTATGTTTTTCCATCTGTTAACATCTTTGGCTATTTCTTTTCTTAGAGTTTCATAGTTCTCTTTGTAGAGATCTTTCACATCCTTTGTTAGGTATACTCCCAAATATTTCATCTTCTTTGGCACTACTGTGAAAGGAATAGAGTCCGTGACTGTTTGTTCGGCTTGGTTATTATTGGTATATATAAAGGCTACAGATTTAGGAATATAGCAATGTCTCAGGCTACAAAATTCATACAGATTTTAAAAACAATCAGGATGGCGGGAGATTACCAAAGACATAGCAACTGCTTCCTCAAAGTCCATTTCCCAGCCTCTTGGTAATAACAATTTTCATTTGTGAACTCACTCTGTATCAGCATAGCCCAGGCATGGGGAAAATTGTCTCCACTAACAAGCATAAAAGTGAGATATATTACTCACATCTGAACTGACCAATATCAATGGTGGCCTTCATTATATGAAAATGGTATACCTGACCCAATTCATGTCAGTAAGATAGAAGAGAACTTCTAGGGGGAAAGAACAGTTCCTCACTCTTTTTTCAAAGAGCTGAATGGAATGATATTCCCTCTCCAGAGCCTTAGATTTGGATAAGGAAGCATTTTATACCATACATTAGTGGAAGGCATCTTGGATTCAAGCCTGGTAGTCCCAACTGTTACCATGAAGCTGATTTTAAGGAAGGAAAGGGAATTCTCAATAACATTTTTGTGCCCCTGAGTCAAATCAGCCACGATATATTCACAACACGTGATTTTGCAGTTACATGACTCAGTAAGTCTCATATATCGTTGAAGTCAGATTGTATTATTTTTTTATAGCCAAATATATCTCAAAACATGGTTTCTACACGTGCTGATCTGAGAACTTAACCCAGCCATAGGATGTGATTTCACTCAAATCCCAACTCTAGCTCTTCATTTAATAAGTTTAAAATAGAGCATTACCTATTAGTTCTTTGCTATGGAAGATGAGGAAATTTGTTCACTTGTACTTAATTATAGCTTCATTCCTCTTCCTCCCAAATTTTGTCAGCATTGCTGAGAATTTTAACTAGTACATATACAGGATGGCCGTAAAATTTGTATAAAGTTACAACTTTTAAAATTGCACACAAATTCTGTGGCCACCCTGTATATATGTGCATTTTTTTAGCACCACGCTCTAACCAACTGAGCTAACCAGCCACGGGACTGCATTTTTTAATATGCATATTAATATTGCATAGTTTTATTTCAAGTTTAGTGGAATACTTTTTTTTGGAACCATAATTCTCATTTTTTCTCCCTTAGATCTATATTTAAAAGGAGTAGATTTTCACACTAGTTACTGCTTTTGTAATCCAGCATCATCTTCGTGATTTCCTTTTTTCCCTTGAATTTCCCTCTTAAGTGACTACATTTTCTCATAAAATAGTTTGTCCAGAAATGCTTTGTATTGAGTTTGCCAGATTTAGCAAATAAAAATACAAATCTCCCTGCAAAGTTTGAATTCTAGATAAATGATGAACAATTTTTAATATAAACATGCTCCATGCAATATCTGGGACATACTTATTCTAAAATATTATTTGTTGTTTATCTGAAATTGAAACTTAACAGGGTGTTCTATGTTTTATCTGGAAATCCTACCATGTGCAAATTGTATTCTCTGAGTTCTGAATGTGGCAGATATGCCAAACTGTTGCCTTTTATATCTGAATAACAACTTAGCTAGTTTTAAAAATTCTTGGGCCACTTTATTTTTATTTTTAAATCCTATAGATGTGGTTTTATTATCTCATGATGGTGAATATTTTTATGAGGAGTCTGAGACTGTGCCAGTCCCCACTTCCACCCCCTCATTCCCTGCCATAAGTGACTTACTTATTCTGGCCGGATGCCTATTGCAATTCTCTCTCTATCCTTGATGCTCAGAAAATTCTTAAGCTATGTTTCATTGGAAATTGTTTGTCTAATTTTTCTTCCTAGAACACAATATGCCCGTTCATTTGCAGGTTCAGTTCCTTTATGTGGGTTCTTTTTGCCTGTGTCCATACCTGCACGCCTGCTGCATTTTTCTTTTCTCTGTATGTTATCAGGCCGGCATATTTATCATCTACTCTCTAATTACTTTTCACCCAGCTTTTTTTTCATATTTCATGTCATCTCAAGCTTTTTATCCTTATTCTTGATTCAATTTCAGCCCATTTTTCTTTCTGTTTGTAATGCACTGGCTTCTAATGACTCCCTCCTCCCATTTTTTTAAATCCCCCTTAGTGGTCAGTTTTGCAGTTTCTCCTTCATGTCATCTTGTTGTGTTATCACATTGCTTGTCCCTTATTTCATAGGTTTCTTGTCTGCTTATATCCTTTTAGAGAGGGATGGATTTGTTGTAGCCATTTGGTCATTTTTTTGGCATGCACCTTGGGCCTTCTGCAACCTGCTTTCCTTTTGTGGGCCTGAGGAGTGGGGGAGCTCGCCGCTCCATCGTGGTTTCTGTTTGTCTTACTCACCTTTCCAGGAGGAAGCTCTGAGTGGACTGTCTCTCATGTGGAAATGTGCTGTTTCATTTCTTGTTTGGTGGCAGAGTTTGGAGGTGGGGAGGGCTAGGGTAGGATCTGGCACCATAAACAGTTACAAAAGTCTCTGATAGTTTTTATTGTAAATTTGTAAAAATTCCTACACTAATTATTTTCTTTATCTGAGGAAATATCTCATGTCCATAAATGGTACCCTTCTGCCTGGGAATTTTGCCTCAATTTAGAAAAGGCCATCAAGTATTCACCTGGGATAGAGACAATTCAAAGCATTTCCTTTCCCAGTTCACTGCTTCCTCTCAGAACCAAAGCCACTTCCACTGTCTCCCTTAAAAGCCAGATGGCAGAGAAGACAGCAGAAATGTCCTGGTGTTGGTCCGCACCACTAAGGAGCAGGTTCACGTGAACGAGGCTCTGTCAGAGTTGCAGCCCACACAGGCCCGCTCCTCCCAGCTCCTGAATTACACTTCTTTCTCTCTTTTGTCTTTCTACTGTGATAAATGTCAGTCTATTCTTGGAAATAAGTACCCCTGAGACATTTGCCTGTCCTTCTCCCATGCAGGTAAAAACAGCACAGTTAATCCCAGCAGTTGCATTTTTTTGAATCTCTCTCTGGTTTGGGACATAACAGTGACATTTTTCTGTAGCTTTCTTCCAGTGTCCTCTTTTCTTTGTACGGTTTCTGAGATGGGCAAGGTGTGGATGTCATGTGTTCACGCCTGATCCCTGTACTGGTCCATTCCTCTGTTTCTAGATGAAGTTTTTCGACATTATAGATGTTAACAGTATGTTCACTCTTTGATTTGAGGGTTACTGATGTGTGTGTGTCTGTGTACGTGTGTGTATACAAAAACTTGTATGTTGTTCTCTCTGTTGGATCAGGAGGGGGAAGTTTCTAAACTCTACTTCTAAGCATCCACCTTTTCCTAGTAGTTATGTGTACCAAGATTTGCGTAAAATTAAGATACTCAAAGGGGGGTGGCGCCTGTGGCTCAGTCAGTAAGGCGCCGGCCCCATATGCCGGGGGTGGCGGGTTCAAACCCAGCCCCGGCCAAACTGCAACCAAAAAATAGCCGGGCGTTGTGGCGGGCGCCTGTAGTCCCAGCTACTCGGGAGGCTGAGGCAAGAGAATCGCTTAAGCCCAGGAGTTGGAGGTTGCTGTGAGCTGTGTGAGGCCACAGCACTCTACCAAGGGCCATAAAGTAAGACTCTGTCTCTACAAAAAAAAAAAAAAAAAGATACTCAAAGGAACTTAACTTACTTTGACCATTTTCAATTAAAAATTAATTCACTTAGAGTCAACAATTAATAAACATATGTTAAGTAAATGAATGGTGAGGAAACATGTAGACTCACGGAGAAAATATTGTGGTGAAAATCTAGGACACAATTAAAGCTAAAGTACAAGCTGCCGAAGAAATTTGCTGTCAATGAAATACTGACAGGGAAGAACGGTAATAAAACAAACAAAATGACGACAAGGAAACCTTGCTAGCCCCACAGATAATATTCAAATTAAAAGTGTAAATCATCCGCACTGCCGGGGGGAATGTCCTTTAATATCTCTAAGCCTCAGTTTTCTAATCTGTAAAGTGGGTATAATAAAAATGCCTCCATTGCAGCTGTGTCTTTAGGGTCAAATGAGATAAAATATGTGAAGGGTTTTTTACAGTGCCCAGCACATTCCCTGAGCCCTGTAGATTATTGTCATTCTAATCACATCTTTGAAAGACAAATGTTACAAGTTGTGACACCCCTGTCCTGAAGTGCTTGTGCAAGGTTTCTGGGAATATATACTATTATTGTGTCAGCCAGATTATAAGCTTGTATCTTAACCATCTTTTCCCTCCGGTATCTGCCTAATACGAGATTTTTACACTTACACACAAAGGGTGTTCCTTGATTTCACCTTTTGGATCAATAAATAAATGGTTTAGGATCAAGAGACACAAAAGAAGAGGCACTGACCCTCAAACTTAATGGACTTCTCCATTTTCCTACCAATTGTAAGATCAAGGAGAAATAACCATTCCCCTAGATTTTAAGTCAGGAGAGATTCAGGGCACTTGAAATAGTTTAACAATTTAAATGTTAACTGCAGCCACACTGTCAGACCTCCCTCGGGGCGTATAGAATGTTGACAACCAACTTGCAGAAGTTTACAAACAATCCCATAAAATGAAAAGTCCTTAACACAATATTTAGTGTGCACGTGGGAGGGGTGGAACGGAGTGGGAGTACACAGAGCAGACATTAACAATTCTTGGAAAGTGGAACCAGGGAAAAGGGTGGGGTATTAAAGAAATCAGTAAATCAGGGTAAGAACAAATACTATCAACAATAACAAGAGAAAGAAAGATAGCAAACAGTGCCATAGTGTTTACTATGTACCAGATCTTATTATATAATAAATGGTTTTATCTAAATCTGTTTCTATCTCTTTATCTGTATCTCTGTCTACTCACTTAATCCTCTCCAGATTATATATAGAGGAGGGAACTAAGGCACGGAGAAGAATTCAGTGCCCAAGTCACACCCACAATGGCCAAGTAAACATAGGTTCATGGTTACACCTTAGGGGAGCTGTATCATTTAGGCTGGTGCAAAAGTAACTGTGGTTTTGGACCATGAATTTTAAATCCTTATAACTAGGCTCAAATACATCTTCATAGCAAAATAAGAATGATTACAATCAGCACATTGTTTCCAACAAGAAATAAGTTTGTTTCTTCCTATAACATAAAAATATGTGCTCTTTGTATGAGCTCTTGGAGAGCATTTTCCTCATCCTGCTGATTGTGGAAGTGTTTTCCCTGCAAAAAGTTGTCAAGATGCTTGAAGAAGTGGTAGTGAGTGGGTGATAGGTCAGGTGAACACAGCAGATGAGGCAAAACTTCGTAGCCCAATTCATTCAACTTTTGAAGTGTTGGTTGTGGCACGTGTGGTTGGGCATTGTTGTTGTGGAGAAGAAATGGGCCATTTCTGGTGACCAGTGTTGGCTGTGGGTGGTGCAGTTTCCATGCACCTCTTCCATTTGCAGAGCATACATTTCAGATGTGATGGTTTCACTGGGATTCAGAAAATCGTGGTGGATCAGACTGGCAGAAGGCCACCCAATACTGACCATGACCTTTTCAGGTGCAAGTTTGGCTTTGGGAACAATTTTGGAGGTTCCTGTCGGTCCAGCCACTGAGTTAGTCGTCACCAGTTATTGTACATAATCCACTTTTCATCACGTCACCATCTGATGGAGAAATGGTTCATTGTTGACGTGCAGAATAAGGAAAAATGACACTTGAAAGTGACAATTGCACTGATGTTCAGTCAGCTCACGAGGCATCCACTTACCCAGCTTTTTCATCTTTCTAATTGGCTTACAATGCCCAACAACGAACTGCAGACTGGTCAACATTGAGCTATCCAGCACATTCTCATGTAGTTGTCAGAGGATCAGCTTTGGTGATTGCTATCAGCTGGCCGTTGTCAACTTCCAATGGCTGGCCCCTAAGCTCCTCATCTTCAAGGCTCTCATCTCCTTCGCAAAACTTTTCTTTTTCTTTGAGACAGAATCTCAGTTTTTCACCCTGGGTAGAGGACCATGGCATCATAGCTCACAGCAACCTCAAAGTCCCGGGCTTAAACCAATCCTCTTGCCTTTGCCTCCTAAGTAGCTGCAACTAGAGGTGCCCTCCACAACTCCCAGCTAGTTTTAGAGACGGGATCTTGCTCTTCTTGCTCAGGCTGGTCCCAAACTCCTGAGCTCAGGTGATCCACCTGCCTCAACCTCCCAGAGTGCTAGGATTACAGGCATGAGCCACCACGCCTGGTACTGCAAAACTCGTTGAAGACCACCACATCTTACATTCGTTAGCAGCTCCTGGGCCAAATGCATTGTTGATGTTGGGAGTTGTCTCCACTGCTTTACGATCCATTTTGAACTTGAATAAGAAATGTACTTGAGTTTGCTTTTTGTCTAACACCATTTCTATAGTTCAAATAAATACAGGGTGGCCATAAATTTTGTGGGCAATTTAAAATAGTGTGCAATTGCGCATGAATTTTGTGGCCACCCTGTATAAAATAAATGGCAAGTAATAAGTCATTTGAAAAAAAACATAAAGTGAGAAATGCACATTAAAATGATGTATACCATAGCCACATTTAAGAATGCATTCCAGTATGAAACAGCAAACTTCAGCAATGCAAAAACCACAATTGCTTTGTTGCCTTCCACTGTCACTCTTAGAAACTTCGCTTCACCCTGAGGGTGAGGAGAAGCTGCTGAGAGGTTTGACGAGGAAAGTCAGATGATGAAATATCTGCTAGTGCAGTTTGGGATGGATAGAAAAATGAAGACACCTGAGGAAGGTGAGGGCCATGCTGGCTCAGGAGCACAAAGGGATGAGGCCCTTGGTTCATGTCCCCTCTCCACGTGGGACCTCAATTTTCTCTTCTATAAAGTGAGAGTTTTTGACTACATAGCTCTTGAGGACTCGCTCACTTATTTTGTAATTTATGGCAGTAAAAGTAGCACCACTCTAGTAAAATACTATTTTTATTTATTTATTTATTTATTTTGGTGACAGAAAGAGATGCGTTTATTACAGGGAAAGAATTTGTATATATACACACACAACACATACGTAAGCATATGCATGTGTGTATGTGTGTATATGAACGTGTGTGTAGGAGAGTTTATAAACTTCACATAGATAATTTTTAGTTTCTCGTTGAAGTAGATTCTAGTAACCCGAGAGATCTTAGTTTGCAGAAAGATTATTAAGCACAGGATGCAATGTTACAGAGAAAATTAACAGGTCAGGCCGGGATTAAAATGATTTGCTAAAACACAAAAAAGGTGGGGAAATAAATAGGGAGGGATCCTGAAGGTGGATGGTGAAGCTGAGCACTCCCTGGAGCAGGGAGCAGGATAACTGGGCGGTACGGGGCGCGGGGATGGGGGGGGTGGGGCGGGATGGGGGGGAGGGGGCAGGTAGGTCTCCGCAGAGTCTTCAAGAGGTGTTTGAACTGCTTGAAATGCAGCTGGTGTTTCGAGATGACTTGGGAAAAAGGAAAATTCTCTAGTGGGAACTTTAATGATGCTATTTGCTGTGGGGTTTGCTATGTCTCTGCTATCTTTCCACAAGCTATCTAGGAAAAGATGCAGTGTGTTGTACTGGTTAAGGAGCAGAGACCCTAAATCTAGAATGCCTACGTTGAATTCCTTCATTCTCTTATTAGCAATTTGACCTGGGCCTCTTCAGTTATTCAACTTTAAAATATGTCTTCACCATACAAAGCCCCTGCATGTACTTTTTGCTAATACCTGGCCTTGCTACCCCATTTCCAATCCATCGAGTCCCACAGAGTTTCGTTTCTGGATATTGTTCCCCTCTCACCTTCTTTACTAACACTCCCTTTGTGCAAGCCGTTTAGCTGTTCTGTGACCTTGGGAAAATTACTCTGTCTGTAACTTAATGTTCTCTTCCATACAATGGCATAATATTACTTACCTCATAGAACTTTGGGAAGATTTAATACATTTATACTTGTACCAGTCAAGATCCTTCAGAGAAACATAGCCAATCGAATATAGAGTTACATATAAGAAGAGATTTATTATAGGGATTGGATCACACATTTATGGAGGCTGAGAAGCCCCACAGCATGTTGGGGACCCAGGAAAATCTGAGTTCAAAGCCCCAAAAACCAGGGACAAAAATGGCCAAGGGCAGGAGAAAACAGATATCCCAGCACAAAAGAGACAGTGAATTTGCCCTTCCTCAGACTTTTGTTCCACAGGGCCCCTTGTGAAATAGATGATGTCTGCTTACAAGGATGAGAGAGGAGCTTCTTTACTCAGTCTGTTGATTCTAATATTAATCTCTTTCAAAACCACCCTCACAGACATACCCAGAAATAATGTCTTATGAGATATCTGGGCACCTTTTAGCTCAGTCAAGCTGACACATAAAATTAACCATCACAGGGCTATAAAGAATTTAGAGCAGCATCTGACACATAGTAAGAGTTCAAAAAATATTAGCCTAAAGGAATTTTCTGTTTTCCTGCATCCAATTTTCTCCTCCTCTAATCTTCTTTCTGCACTGAAGCCAGGGTGGGCTTTTCCAAAATCAGTTTTGACTATGCATCTTCCTTAAATCTTTTCCTGGATTTCTCCTTGTGCATAGGAAATGAAAATCAAATCCTTGCCCAGCACGGCCCACCTCCTCCAAAATCCATCTCCCATGATGCTCCACTGCTGCTTTCCCTCCATAACCTGCTCTGCTCTCCTGTCAGGTCCTGGGATGCCCCATGTTTCTTCCTTCCACATGCAGTGATGGTCCTTCTGTCTAGAAGGACCTTCTAGGAGGTCCTTCTGTCCTTCTCCCATCCCCTCTCCTCCATCCCATCCTTCAGATCTCCCTTCACTTCCTGGGGAGACCCACCCTGCTGCCTGCCCTCCATACCCCACATCTAAGTCAGTCTCTCTTGTATGTTCACATGGTCCTTTAGGCCCTCACTCCATGTTATCTCATTCCTTAGGAGACTTTTTCTTAACGGTCTTCCCATTAGACTGAAACTATAACACAGAAGGAAAATCCTTACAACTGTGTGTTCAATATAAGTTTTCTCATAACCTAAATAAGAATCTCCCTAAAGTTCCATTTCCTTCCCTTGCTTCTCAATCCTCATGTTGACCCTTTTCTAGAAAAAAAACAGCCCAAAACTCCTTATTTGAATCTCCAGTGTGAGCTTTACATTCATGTTTTTGAAACTGCATTCTGTATCTACCCTGTTTGGTCGTTGCCTCAAAAGCCATGACCTGTTCTCTAATGGTACATTTCTCCAAGTCTGAGATATCGAAGTTAGAAAATGTTCTAGGTGGTAGAGGAAGAAATTCCACAGCCTTGACACTTTATGTCATCTATTTGTGATGAAAGTATATGTGGAGGAGGGGGATTTGCAAGGCACAGGCACTTCAGAAAAAGCACTGGTGATGGAGGGGGCATCATCAGCCCATTCATCTCAAAAGTGACACGTAGAATTTCTTTTAATACTTTAATTTCCTAGGAGGTAACAGTTTAATCATATACAACACTATCACCACCACCACCACTATCATCACCACCACCTTCACCACCACTACAAAAACAAAGAACAACACCAAACTACCAACAACAACACCAATGCTACCAACAACACTAGTACCACCACCAACACTATTACCACCATCATCATCACCACCATGACTACCACCAACACCATGACTACCACCAACAAAAACAGCACCAATACCAACACCACACACACCAGTACCAGCACCATTACCACCACCATCACCATGACCATCACCAACAACAGCACCAATACCACCACCAACACCAATACCAACACCACAAACACCAATACTAACACCATTACCATGACCATTACTATCACTACCACCAACATGACCACCACCACCAACAACAACAATGCCAACACCACAAACACCACCAATAAAACACCATTATCACCACCATCACCAACAACACCACTACTACCACCGTCATCATCAACAACTACAACACCAATACCAACACCACTACCACCAACAACAACACTACCAATACCACCACTGAGACCACCAACAACAACAGCACCAATACCACTATCACCAACACCACCACCAATACCAACACCATTACCAACATTGCCACCACCATCATGACCAACAACACCATTACCACCACCAACAACAACACCAATACCACCAACACCAACACCAACACCATTATCACCCCTACCAAAAACACCAATACAACACCACTAAACACCATTATCACCCCTACCAAAAACACCAATACAACACCACTACCACACCACCATCACCACTAACAACACCACTATGACCGCTATCACCACCACCACCTTCACCATCACCACCAACAACAGCACCATTAATATCAACACCATTACCACCACCATCATCACCACCACCACCATTACTTCCTTCCAAGAACAAACATTAACTGTCACATACAGAGTGGCCATAAAATTCGTTGTGATTTTAAATTGCACATTAACTTTATGGCCACCCTGGATATTAGTCTAAATGAGAATTCACAAACTAGATTTCCTTTGGCCAAATTCAGTACACAGTTTGACATCAAAAAAAAAATCATAAAATTGAACATAAAAATCCAGATTTCCAGCTTCTTTATAAAAAATGAAGAAATTCTATTAGCCTAGAGATAAGCAAGGACATCCCTTGGATAAGCCAGGATCTCTCAGGTGGGCCATGGCTTCAGCCACTCCATGTCTTCTCCTAAAAATAGCCTGCAATGGTCCATCACTTTCTTGCCTGACTCCTAAGGTGGCCAAATATTGGAGTCCTGGCTTAACTCTGAGGGTGGGGTAGACATGCCTTCCTATATCCTCCTTAGTTTTCAAAGCCACCCCCCTCACAATGTAGTAAGTACTTCCACTGCTGCACAAAACAGGTAAAGTCCTTCCCTTACTGTTTCCCTCATGGCTTTTCATATCAAATCCCTGATTTGTATTTATTCAGTCTCTTACTGAATCCCCTGTCTTTTCACAGTAACCCCTTGAACTTCAAAAAACATAGTTGGAGTTTTAAAATTACTGCTTATAAGGCTCAAGCTAAATTCCAAAATTAGGTCTATCTTCCTGCCCAGATGATTCTGGTTGCAGGACAGAACATATATTGGAAGGGAAAGAGAGGAGGCTGAATGAGGGAGAAGTTAGGAGAATTCTGCTGTCAAGACAAGCAAGTGGGAGAAGGTCTGACCTTAAGAAATGACCACAGGTAGAGGAGGAAGAGACAGACGCTATTGGTTCACCATAATTATAACAGCAGTGTCTACAAAGATGACACACCAAGTTACTGTCATCACATCCTGTATTTGCAATGCTATTTTCTCCCAGAGGATTTTAATGACCATCTCTTCTCTCTTCTGTTGGACCCAAACACATGTTTTTAAAATCTGTGTGTCTATAATATAATGAAAACATTTACAGACTCCATTTAAAGTTGAATGAAAACTATGACTTTGGCTTCTAACCAACCAGCTAAACAGCCATAGCAATCAAAATCCAATTTAGAGGCAAGGCAGCAACTGTAAGTTGTGGTTAAACTAAACACAGGATTTGGCTATCTGAAAGAGAGAGAGAGATAGACAGAGAGAGAGAAAGAGAGAGAAGGAGAGAATGAAGGAGAGAGAGAGAAAGCCCTTACCAAACAGATCGACGGTATTTTTTATTCTGGTTTCGTTTTCTTAACAGAACACACCTAGTATACGTATAAGTTCACTTTTAAAGTTCTACAATGGATGGACACCATACCCTACTCCATACAAGGCAGGCACAGAGCAGAAACAGTGGGCATTCAATCAATGTGCTTTGAAAGAAACTGAGAGAGAAAAAGAACTAAAGAGACAGCTGTTAAGTTCTGTTTCCTAGAGAAATGACAGTCTCAAAATCCAGTCTTTGTTAGGAAATAAAAAGGACTACGACCAGCCAAAAGTTCCTCTGAAATGTAAAAAGCAGAGTCTAGAAATTCTAATATGGAGTTGTATTATAATTCATAAGCAGATAAAAATCAGTTCCCGGTGAGAGGTGCCCCTCCCCCCCCGCCCAGGGAGGAAGTGAAGAGTGGGTGGCAGAGTTGGGAAGGGAAGGAGAGAGACAGGAAACCAGACGTGTAAGCTGTAACCATCTCCTTGAGTTCAACATGTCATCAGAACATTAATTTTGTAAAAAGGTGAATTTGCAGGGACTACCATAGCATGGAAGCTAGCTAGCTCCTCACTGCCCTAGCCATACACTGGGGCCATTCTAAGCCTCATTTGAAATGTCTCATGTTTAACTGGGAGCCAGAGCAACATGGAGCTATGAGTTGCAGAGGGCACCTCTGCCACATCGGTTGTGGGTAGACCTGCGGTACTCCATACTCGGTATGTGCTGTAGAGGGAACTTAGGGTCACAGATGCTTTGGTGAGGAGATAGGTAGGTCCAAAGGAGCTGAAAGTACAAGTGAACTGGCAGAGGGGCCAGAAAAGAAGTCAAACCACTTCACAGGCAAAAGTCATGGCCAAGACATCCACAGTCAGTATGAGGATGACATTCGAAAGGCCAGTGGAATTGGCCACACAGAATCTATGGACACAGATTCATGAGCACTCAGGGACTAGACCAGAGCAGCTAACCAGGCCGAGACCCCAGTGGGCCCAGAGACAATTAGGGACTCACGGGCCCCTGTCTCACTGCTATGAGGATCCATGAACTTCTTGTTATCCCCATATGTTACCTTAACCAGAGGAGAGAAACAGGGATGGTTCTTAGGAGAAGGACAGGAAAGTGCTGGAAGATACCATTTCCCGAAAGAGCCTGCTTCCAACTGACAGAAGCTGTTTAAGTGCCCCAAATGTCCTCAGTGCCATAAAAACCCAAGAAACAGTTATAGTTATACATACACAGCATGATTAAAACATGTAAAATATAGATTATAAATTTAAGTTTGACTTTGCTAGAAAAAAGTAAGATGATGACGATCAAAGGTAAATTATTCCAGAAACTGGAAAAAGAAATAAAGCACTGTTTTCTTTCATTATCAAAAGATGATGCTTACAAAGATATATGCAAAAAAAAAAATGTGTAAAAGACAGAAGAAATGGTCATTTGTTTTGCTTGTAATGACACAAGCTTGCCTCATTTATTCTGAGCATAATAATGCAGTCTTAGGATCCCCAAAGATGAGAAAACACAGGCTCTTGATGAGGAACTAAGGCTGGGGCACAGGTCTGCAGAGCATCCCAGGTACGACCCTGGGCAGGATGTAGGGGGCAGATGGAAAGGTGATGGATCCTGGAGCAAATAGAGACCAGCCACCACAGTCTGATACACAGAATCATATCGAGGTGCCTCCTGAAACACAAGAGATTTTGAGTAGCTGATGTCTTTACACAGAGTCTCTATATTTCTGTACGATTTTTCTAAAATGGAGAACTGCACTTGGGTGGCCCACTGAGTACCTGAAAAGAATTTGTTTTTATTTTTTCTGTTTTTTTCCCCATTTTTCCAAAGAAATTAAGAAATTTCCATCATCCTCCCCAAAGCTGTGATGTCAGACTGTTTTAGTCTCAGCTAAGTTACTTCAAACATTGTCACGTATTTCTATAAACTTGAGCTATGGGAGTTCTGCTTTCAATATACAACGAAGAGGTGCAGGCTGTGTCTATATGTCCTGGACGTTCTGGTCACAAGACATAGCACCGCACTGTTGAAAGACAAGCCAGAGGTCCCTGCCAGACCAAGCTGACCTCATTTTGCAATGCTGGCTTTGGGGGATTTTATTTTAAAACCTGGATATTTATACAGTTTGCATTCTTTAAGAGGTGATAGATTCTATTAACCTTCGAGAGCTCACATTTGCTTTATCTTTGTGTTAAGAGAAGCCAGCCTGCCTGGCTGAGAGGACCTAGCTGGCTTGGCTTAGTTTAACCATACCTGTTGTTATTAAACACAGAGCAGAATTATTTTAAGTTCAATTTTAACATTAAACATAATAATTTTGCTATGTTTGGATTCCTCAGAGTTCTTGGACACTATAATTTATTTCATTGTTCTGATGCTGCTCCTTGAATTCCATGCTCCACACCGAGGGAGTTACTGGGAAGGGGTGAGTAAGGGGAAGCAGGGAATAGCACTGGCAAGAAAACAAAGAAAATGTCCCCGAGGCTCGTGGTCCCTCCACATGCACCAGCAGGGCTGAGGGGACTCGGGCTAGGAGAACCTGGCGAAGCGAGAGGCTATCCTTCCTTTCAATCTCTTTCCACGGACAATTTATTTGCGGTCTAGTAACTTCAGCAGAATTATTTTCACGGTTCTTCCTACATTTTGTGGACCTGCAGCATCAATGCTGAAGTAGTGCTGACCTGGAATGGACTTTGAGGTCTTCCCTCTACACTACCCTGGGCAGGTTGCTCACCTTGGCTGATGATCACACACATCTTGTTGCCCCAAGGGGCAAGCTGACAGACTGGTGCTGCAGGGCCCGGTGAAAGTGTCTGGGCTTTCTCACCCATGGCCTTGGATGTGGGGCCATGGCCTTGCCAGGGGTGGCTTGTGTTCCTGGAGAGCCATAGTGAGCACAGTGAAGCCATGCTGTGCAACTGCTGCTTGCATGTTGCCACATGTTCCCTGGGTATAAAGGCACACGGGACCTTCCCTTATGTGGATAACAGAATATAGACTATGGACTATGGACTCAGCTCCCCCGGAGCCAGGAGCCGGAGAAGACCGGACCCTGCCACGGAGCTCTCCAGCCTCTGTGAACTGAGTGAAGCGTGCCACCCCTGCCTCCCATACCTGAGCTCCTCTCTGGGCTGTTGGACGCAGAGCCCTGGCAGTGCAGGTGCTGAAGCATGCACTGTGTATCACTGGCCCAAGCCGAGGGAAGGATAAAAACTGACACCCTTTTAATGGTTTGACTTTGCTGCAACACCCAAGCATGTGATCCTTGGGCTCATCTTGTTGAACAGGAGAGGGATCAAAAATATAGATTTGTGACAACATTGGGAAGGAAAAAGGGAAAAAACAAAAACAAGAAACATCTGGTCTTTGCGTGCAGAAAGTTTGCAAACCTCGGTCGGGATGATGCCATCACCCTCTCTGTTAATGTCCACTGTCCCTCACTGTGGCAGGGAGTGGCCCATTGTAGGTGCTCAAGGAAGGTTGAGCCCCTCTGCTTCTCTGTCCCAAAGAAGACCAGAATTTGCCATGAATGCCAGGACCGTAAACCCTGATCCTGCTCCAACGGAAAACACGAGGCTAAGCCCTACCAATATGCTGAATTAGAAGGTTTGGGGGCAAAGCTGTGCATGTAACCCTTGTCTCCAAATTGATTGTGAGTACAGCGGGGTCCAAATAAGAAGCCACTCCTCTCTCACCCTAGGAGAGGGCCCCAGCCCATGGGGTCTCCACGTAGTATCTGTTTCAAATGAATCTTTACTTAATACAGCTGGTGCTCATATCCACAGGGCTCCAGGACCTCCCACGGACAACAAAATCTTTAGATATTCAAGTCCCTGGTATAAAAATGACATAGTATTTGCATATAACCTATGCACCTCCTCTCAGACACTTTAAATCATCTCTAGATTATTTATAATGCCTCCTGCAATGTAAATGCTATGTAAATAGTTGTGCTACTGTATTATTTTTAATTTGTGTTATTCTTATTGTTGTGGTGTCTTTTTAATTTTTTTTTTATTTCTTTTGAACTTCATCTAGGGATTGATTGAATTGGTGGGTGCAGAACCTCTGATGAGGAAGGCCAGCTCTATAATGTGGTTGTTTCCAAGGAGCTGAGAATTTTTCCCACCTGAACACTGGATTTTCTCTGCAGGAAGCTCATCCATTTGCATCGAATGACCTCTTTTAGGTGTCTTTAAAGAGAAAATTGTTTAAATGGCAATGATGAAACAAGGGCTCTGGGTGGGGAGCACGCAAGGACAACTCCCGTCACTTTCGCCACAACTGTGGCTTTGGTGTATTTCCCTTTTTATAAAGGACTTCAATTTTAGAGCAGTCTTAGGTTTACAGCAAAATTGAGAGAGAAAGATGGAGAGATAACAGATTTCCCGCAGATCCCCACTTCTGCACCTGCATGGCTCCCCCCAGTATCCATACCCCCCACACACACTGTACTGGGGCAGTTGTTACAATCGGTGAACCTGCATTGATGCCTAACAACCATATTTCAGACTTCAGTTCTCTCTTAGTGGCAGTCCTCGTATGGGTTTGCAGAAGTGCGCAGTTACACGAGTCCACCTTCATGGGGTCACGCATAGAGCTTTTGTAAATTCTTACTTTGGACTCTAACATGCTGCACTTAAGAGACATTAAAGCTGTAGGCAAATTGCCAGTCCAATTTAGCATAGAGCAGCCCTCGGACCGTGTCTCATCTTGTTCAAAAAAGAAAACGTTCCAATCCTATGACCAGTTTGCTGATGGAAGAGCAGACGGTGTCAGTGTTGCCACACCCACATGCACAGCAACCGTAAAGAAGAGTGAAAGAACTTGGAAATGTTTGGAAAGTGATAATGTGCAGCGAAGCCCTGGCCAGTGTATTTGTTAAACCTGCTTTCCAATGACCGCTCGTGTACACCACTTCAGAGGGAAATAATGAGCATGAAATTCAATTATACAGGCACCCGCTTAACCATCTCAACCCGAATTTGTGTCCCTAATCTTTTATGTTGATGATAAAGTTGAAAATCTAAAGCTACTCTCCTTATGATGGCATTTTATTCCCTTTGTAACTCAGCCAAGAGCATTCCCTTCAACCTAACGCTCTAAACTTCAAAGCCAGTTCTCCTCTTAGCTGCTGTCCTGCTTTTGAACCTGAATTTATGTTGTCTGTATACTGAGAGAAGTAGACCAAACCTAACCCACCTCAGGAGTGTGGCCCTAGAGAAGGGTGACCTGCTACCAGTGGCTGGGAAAAGCTGGGCCGAGTCTCACAGAGACAGGGGGTACCTCCTGCTCTGCTCTGGAAGGAGAGTGACAGCTGTCCTTCTGATGTTGTCCTCATGAGCTCTGGAAGGACCTGGCCCCAGCCATCATGTGCACAAGGCTGGTACAAAATGTCTTGAAAAGCAGCTTCTCTGGGGATTCTATCTGACCTTCTTTTGAAGCCACCTTCTTGTGGCTTTGCCAGTTGCCATTCCAGACACTTACGTGCCACCCAAGGACTCTTGTTCCACTTCATCTGCCTTGTGCATGGGGCCATGTCTCATTCACCTGTACTAATGAGACAGCACCAAGCATAAAGTCTGGCCCCTGGGCATTGTCATTAAAGGTTGACTGAGTGTTGGCTCAACACTTCTAAGTGCCTGTGTCCTTAGGATTCAAACTCTAATGCTTACAAATGCATTGTCTGGAGGAAAGGGAGCTCCCCAGAGCTCTGTTATGTTGCCTTTCCTACTATTGCTCATCTTCATGAAAGCCCAAGGAGTATCCCTCATGCAAACCCAAAGCTACCCATGGACCTAAAGCACAATTCTACACCTCCTGGGATCACCTAGCATCCTTATGAGAAAAAAACCCATTGAAAATATAAGCGTTACTGTTTCTCACTTGCATAGTGCATTTTTCCAAATGTGGAGATTTATAAAGGATAATGAGTAGCTGTATAACGTTTCTACTGGCTGGGAGACAGAGGTGGCCTGAAGTGGGCAAAGGAAGTTCGGCTTAAGTCAGACATCGAGAACTCCCTGCTGGCCAGCGTTCTGATATGCTAAAACAAAATCATGAAAGATCCCTCTCTAAAGAAGCTTATGACTTAGTGCTAAAGGGGAAAAAATGTTTAATCCAGATGTGATCCTTCTGGAGTGAAAGGATGGACTGGTCTTCCCTCCACACAGACGTGGCCATCTGTCAAAATACTTCCCATGCTTCAAGGTCACCTCACATGTCCATAAAATGTTATTCTCACCCCTTTGATGGTACTTGTGACTCATAAGCACATACTTACTGAACACATGCTATGTCCAGAAACCCTCCTTGTTTGGAGAAAGACACAAATGATCTTGAAAAAGACTAGATCTTGCCGTCAGAGGGCCCGCCTTGCCAGAGACTGGGAATATCTTGATGGAAAACAAGGAAACAGACACACAAAGTACCTTTAACCAGTCACAAGTGTTATGGAAAAATGGGTAAAAAAAAAAAAAAAAAGAAAGAAAAATGGGTAAGGTATTTGAGAGCAATTGGGGCCCAAAGGCAGCTCTCCGTAGGATGGCGAGGGGTCTTTAGCATGAAGGTGACAAAGCCAGTCATCCTTAGAGTGGGGCTAGATCATTCCAGGAAGGGGGAACTTGTCATGATTGAGAAACACACACACGGTGGTCAGTGCAAGTGGTGTTCTCTGAGCTGAAGTGGGAGAAAGCAGACAGCTGCCCTCTCCAGAGTAGTCTTTGGTCATTTTCTCCTGACACTTATGTACACATCTCGAAGGTCTGTGGCCTCCCACGAAGTGTCTCATATACACTGAATGTTTGTGACTTTTCAAAATTCATGTATTGATGCCTTAACCCACCCCCCAACATGATGATGTTTAGAAATGGGGCCTTTGGGCAGTGAGGCTCTTGTGGAATTAGTGCCCTTGATAAGAAAATATGCAGAGAGCTTGCTTTTCCTCTCCATCTCTCCCTCTCTCTGTCACTGAATGAGTACACACAGGAAGGTGGTCGCCTTCAAGCCAAGAGAAGAGCCCTGAAAATGAGGCCCACCTCAAGGACACTCCCCCAGTCTCCAGAACGCTGAGACAGAAACCTCACTGTGTGAGCCGCCCAGTCGGTGTGAGAGAAGCCTGAGCCAACTGAATCTTCCACTAGGGTGCTGGCACTCAGCTGAGGATTGTACATGTCCCTGCAATAACCCAGCAACCTGGGCACCCTCTGTCCTCAGTGGCTTAGGCCCTACCCTGTCTGAGAAGGACTGCTAATCCTTCACTCAAAGGTTGACCAGCTATTCTCAGGAGATCCTCAGAGGGCTTTCACAACAACGAAAATGTCATTAAATGTTCTTCCACTCTGGAGTCCTTCCCTTGCCAAGTCACTCGCAAAGCTGTGCTGCACCACTGTCCTCACGGCTAAGATAGCAATGCTCAGGCTGCAGGTGACAGTCACCTTCTGTTCCCAGAGCTGCAAACCATTGAGGTGCCAACATGAGGCTGTTCTCCCTGCAGCTTCCACTGCCTTTTGGCACAGAACTCTTCCATCCAGTGCCTTTCTCACCTGCCGTCCTAAGAAACTGTGCTCATGCCTTAGTTCTCACTGAGTCTTCTAAGGAACTGGATCCTTCCCACCTGCTGCCCTGTCTCTACAAAACTCAGACCCCAGAGCTCAGCTACCAAATCCACTGGCCTGTTGGATCTGTCTCAGGTAAGCAAATACCCATGAGTTGTCAGTCACACACACCCCCAAAACTTACTTGTCATTCACATCCCATGTGGCCAAGTCCCAAGGTCAAGCCTTGAATCAAAGATCTACCCCCTGGATTCCTGAATTCTCCTCCCACATAGCTATGAACTATAGGAGGCTTCCTGATTGATGGAAAGAGTATTTTGATTGTGGGGGTAAAAAGGCACGCCTGCACGTATGAGTGTGTATGTGTCTGCTGTAGCTCTCCCGGCCTAGAATCAAGATATATGTCCTCCCTGTGCTGTTGCCAGTAGACATTTGACCACCACCCCTACGTGTGACATCTGTTTGTTCAAATGTCACACAATTCATGGTCCGTGTGAGAGCATGACAGTGCCGTGACACTGAGCATGCCTGGCGGCCTCCCCAGCGTGCTGCACTGTGGCAGGCAGCCAAGGCCCCGAGTTGCCGGCTGCATGGATCTGTGTGTGCACAAACATGCTCCACACACACACGCACACACACAAGAGCAGGTGAGACACTCCGCCATTGGTGGATGCTTCATTTCTTTTCTGTAATTTCTCCTCCCGCAAACTGTGCTATGCACAATCTCATCCTGGGGTCTTGATTTCTTTCATGTGGTTCTTTGTGCTAACAAGATTAAATCAGTTCCAATAGGTACCGGTTTAATGGAGATGATAAACTTTTATTGAACTTGAGCACATTAAAATGAAATGTAAGCAATAGGTGATTTTGGCATTCGCCTGGGGTCTCTTCCAATTTGAATAAAGCCAGCACGCCTTCTCTGGAAAATAACAGCTCCAAGCCCGGCTCACTTTATGTGCTTAATTAAAATCTATTTTTGTGGTATAAAAAAAAATGGAGCTAAACAATGTAACGTTCCTTCTCTTCAACTATGAAAACAAAGATAGTCTAGCATTTTCTTCAAAACAGACCCTTACGTTTCACACAAAGAGCAGGTAACGCGCTGGTTTACAGCAGCCTGTCTGCTAATCTGTGATCTGTTTTGTCTGTGAATGGGATTATCGTGGTGGTTTATTGAATAAGAGCCAAAAATGATGTTAAGTAAACTGTTTACACAAAGCCACCAGGCTGAAAAATCCCAACTCAGCCCCATTTCAGGTTTTAACCAAAATAAACTTTATTATAGCTTCAACTGGACAGTTAAACCTTTCAGGGTCTGTTCAACTTGCTGAACGTGTAAAACACGAGACTACAGCTTGCCACAGAAATTATGAAACTGTAAATATCGAGGTTAGCCTCTGAAGGTTGTCTTTCTCTGCAGCTCCGTCTTCCAGGCTTTTACTGGGCCCGGATTCCAGCCAGCCTCTGCAGCCAGGCTCCTGTCACCGTCTTTGGCAGTCCTGTAAGTTAGGAGAGAAGGTTTGGCTCTCCAGCGTGGCATGGGGGCAGCCGGGGAGCCTGTCACTAGCCCCCAGCCTGAGCTTCAGCAAAGACATCTTTATGCCTTTGGGGGCCTGGCAGGGATACACCTGGCCTCTCTTGACCCTCGTGGTGGCCCCTTAGTTCAAAAGGGCCAAAATGATTTTTTTATTAATGTCCACTCTTGCCCTTTGTACATCTTAAATTCTAATCTGGGGCCAAAACATTTCACAAGACACGCTTTGATCTGCTTAAAAACAGACAAAAGACTGAAAGAATAGAAACATCAACCAAGGAAGCCCAACTTTCAACACATTGTTTTGTCTCCTTGTGGTACCCGCAGCAGAAAGCCAGATGGAGGGTTCCAGTGTGTGCTCAGCGTGTTCACAGGAGGCTAAGGATCACTTCTCCCAGACGTCTTAGTCTACAGACCAGGAAAATGACACCTGGGAGAAGGTTTCTGAGCTATTACTTTTCTTTCGCCCCATCCCCCACCCCCAGCCTAATGTTCCCAGAATTGTCTCCCATTTAGATTACAAAAAGCCTCTGTCCTTTTGACCTTGCACCAATCATCTCTTAACCTCCTAAGACTTATTCATTCATTTGTTCGTTCGTTCATCCATTCAAAGGCCCTTCCAGCTGCCAGGCAATGCATTAGACACGGCTCATACAGGATAAGACAAGGACAGGATTTCAGAGTTTTGCAGGCAACTTGAGTGACAGGTGGATTAACAGGTAATGAGCAAGCAGAACAACACCTTGTCGGTAAAGGCACTGAGTCTTATCGGAAGCCAGGTGCCTCTTCTCTTTTTCCTTCCTGGTTTCCTGGCCTCTGGACTTTGGGGACTCAACCTGGTCTGACCCCTCTATCTATACTCTTCCTTGCTAATCTCTTCCAGTCCCAGGGTTTCGAACATTTCTATTCTGGTGACTCCATTTTCCCATGTCCAGCCTGTCCCCTCCCTGAATGATCAAAAAGATATCCCAGGCTTCTGTCCGAATAGTAACTCCTGACCTCTGCCTGTCCCCAGCACTGTCCTCCTCCCCTAGCTTTCCCTATGGGATCAGTTGTTCTATTTAGTAGGCAGCTTTGATTGCTCCCTTTCCTCCCCTTTCCACATTCAATTCAATTCAAAGTCCTCCAAATCGCCCTTGACACACCCCCACCTCCTGTCTCCATGGCCTCTGCAAAAACCTGTCTTCAGGGCGATGCCTGTGGCTCAGTGGGTAGGGCACCACCCCCATATAATGAGGGTGGTGGCTTCCAACCTGGCCCCGGCCAAACTGCATCAAAAAAATAGCCGGGCATTGTGGCAGGCACCTATAGTCCCAGCTACTCAGGAGGCTGAGGCAAGAGAATCCCCTAAGCCCAGGAGTTTGAGGTTGCTGTGATCTGTGACACCATGGCACTCTACCAAGGGCAATAAAGTAAGACTCTGTCTCAAAAAAAAAAAAAAAAAAAAAGACCTCTCTTCAATTCCAGCACTTCCTGGCTGCATTCCCACCATAATCCACCTGTTCTCCCAATACCATCTGCTTTCCACACAGCAGTCCCTGGGGTCTTCTTTTTTTCTTGAGACAGAGTCACATTATGTTGCCCTCGATAGAGTGACATGGCATCACCGCCCACAGCAACCTCAAACTCCTGGGCTTAAGTGATTCTCTTGCATCAGTCTCCCAAGTATCTGGGACTATAGGCACCTGCCACAATACCTATTTTTGTTGTTGTTGTTGAAGTTGTCATTGTTGTAGTTGTCATTGTTGTTTAGCAGGCCTGGCCGAGTTGAACCCACCAGCCCTGGTGCATGTGGCCGGTGCCCTACCCACTGAGCTATGGGCGCCGAGCCCCTGGGGTCTTCTTAAACATCACATGGTATGCGTGTAATGCCCCTCCTCCCTGCAAAATCCTCCACAGGGACAAGACTTCTGTTTCTAACCTTGATGGAGTAACAGAAACTGGAGTTATCCTTCAGTGTGAAAGAACTAAAAAATATATATAAAAGATATGAGATGGTGGTGTAGGCCAACATGAGACACCAGGTGACATCCCAGAGATGACAGACAGCCCTGAGGTCCTACAGTTCCTGCCTGAAGAGAACTTCCAGGGAAGGCAAGAAAGCAAGGAGGGCTTGCAGAGCTGAGGAGACGGTACTAAGTTGGGGGGCTGAGGAAGTCAGAGGTCAGAAGCTCACGGGGGTGGGGGGGTACTAGGGAAGCTGCACACAAAGGTCCAGAGACCTACAGAGGGGCCGTGTGAGCCTGGGGCTGAGTGCTGCTCGGCGACACCCGTGAGGAAATGCATCAGGAAAGGACCATCTGAAAGGATCAGAGATAGCAGCCCCTCAGAAGTCACGCAGACTGAGAATAATTCTTCTTCCCATCAGCCAGAGAGAAAGCCCGGAGGATGAGTCTCAAATCAATGATCATAGCTTCCTTCTTAAAAAACAAAGCGAAAGAAACTAAAAGAGAATGCGTTAAACTCAAAATAAAACAACGAAATAAAAATAGAGCGAAGACCGGTTACATATAAAACAGAAAACATGATAGGGAAAAGGAGGGAGATCAAAATCTGGTTGTTGGAGAAAAAATATATCAGATAAGTTTGATAAAACTCCAGTGAGACTCATCATCAGCTCGTAGGGGTGGGGGAAAGAGAGAAGGCAAGTGAATAACATTAGGAGTGGCAGATCAGTAGAATGAGGATCACTAAGTGAAACATCACTACAAATTATACAGACATTAAAAGGATGACCAAGGATTATTATGAATAGCTTCGTGACACTCAATTTGACAACTTAGAAGAAATGGGCAAATTCCATGAAAGATATATGAGCAATGCTCACACAGGAAGAAATAGATAACCTCAAGAGATAATCCTATATCTACTTTTTAAAGCTAAATTTGTAGTTTAAAACCTTCCAACAAAGGAAACCTCAGGCTCAGGCAGATTCCCTAGTGAAGTCTCCCAAACACTAATAAGAAATAATACCAATTTGAACAAACTCTTGAAGAAAATTGAAGAGAGGGAATGCTTCCCAATGCATTCTATGAAGTCAGCATTATCCTGCCACCAATTCTAGACAAAAATGTTACAAAAAAAGAAAACTACATAGACGCACATTTTCTAAACAAAATTTTAGCGAATTTAATTCAACAATATAGACAAAGAATAATAAATCATGATTAAGTAGGGATTATTCCAGGAATGCAAATGTAGTTTAACATTCCAAGAGATCAACTGAAAGTCTAAAAGGGAAAAATAAAAATCAAGGTGATCTCATCAAAAGGTAGAGAACAACCATTTGATAAAATATCATTCTCATTCCTGATAAAAAAAAACTCTCAGCAAACTAAGACGAGAAGGGAACTTCCTTAACCTAATAAAAAGTATCTATAGCGTTTTGGGAGGCCAAAGCAGGTGGATTGGAGCTCAGGAGTTCTAGATCAGCCTGAGCAAGAACAAGATCCTGTCTCTAAAAACGAGCCAGGTGTTGTGGCAAGTACCTGCAGTCCCAACTCTTGGGAGGCTGAGGCAGGAGAATCACTTGAGCACAGGCATTTGAGGTTACCTGAGCTATGACACCATGGTACTCTACAGAGGGTGACAAAGTGAGACTCTGTTTCAAACAAGAAAAAAATAAATAAATAAAAGTTTGTTTTGTAAAAACCTACAACACACACACATTCGCACAAAGTACATACTTTGTGATTTTGTTTGCATAACTTTCTAGAAAGTGCACATTAATTGATAGTATCACAAAGCAAATCTGCGACCGCACAAAGCAGAGGTCAGGGAAGGTTTTAAGTGGGAAACTGCCAAGGACTATGACAAAACGTTTGCAGATGATGGATATGCTCAATATCTTGAGCACAGTGATAAGTTCATGGGTGTATGCATAAGGAAAAACTTATCAGATTGTTGTTTATTGCAAGCCATTTTTTAAATTTTCAAAGGTTTTACTTGGCCCTTAGATGATCCCAATGGCCCTCTGACTCCCATGCTCAGGTGTCTACCTACTTTTCTTAGCCTAAGGTTTTACCACTCACGAGGCGCCCAACAAAACTGCTCCTCAAACCTGCAAAGCGGCCCCCTGCTCCAGGACCTTCACCCTTGCTTCTGCATCTGCATGGAGAGCTCATCCTCTAGCCCTTTACTTATTTGGCTGTGTCACATTTTCCAAGTCCTGTTCAAATATCAGCTCCTCACAGAAGCCTTTGCAAATTCATCCCTCCCAGATCCCATCACCTGCTAAGACCCTATTTATCACTTTTCCAGCACTTACAGAAGGTTCTGCTTTGTCACCGTGTGTTTTCTTGTTTATTATCTATCTTCCTCGGAGAATGCAAGCTCTTTGAGAACAGGAGCCTCTGTCCCTAGGACCTAGCCTAGTATCTGGCGGAAAGCATATTCTCAACACCTACTCATTTATAAATAAGAGGGGAGAGTGAAAGCAACGAACTACAAGGAAATTGAAAGATATTTCTGGGGAAAAACTGATATATAAGCTTTGCTGGGAAGAAGTGATACTAGGAAGGCATCGGTTGAAAAGAACCTGACAGACACAGGTTCATCCAAGGCTAATCTTCAGGTGAGTCCAGACAAGATTGTTAAATAATCAATTTCTCTATTTATAAAATGAGGCTGCGAGTAACTATTTCAGAGGATTGCTGTGAGACGTGAGTGGCACGTATGTAAAGATACATAACTCGGTGCCTGGAATGTGGTTAGCAACTCAACAAATGAACTTTTTCTTTATCTTTTTTTTTTTTTCTTTTTTTTTTGCACTTTCCCAATTCCAACCAGAAAAAAAATTCCTGGGGCGGAGGGGAGGTTCACAAGAAAGGGCATGGCATATGTCATGACTAAATGCTTGTGTCTTCTTAAACTTCATACAGTGAAGTCTGAGTCCAGTGTGATGGTATTAGGAGGTGGGTGGGGCCTTTGGAAAGTGATTAGGTCACGTGGGAGGAGCAGAATTAGAGCCCTTCCTAAAGTGGATGGAGAGAGCTCATCTTCCCTTTCCACTCGGGGAGGATACAGTGAGAAGACAGCCATGAAACAGGCTCTCACCAAACATCAAATCAGCCAGCACCCTGATCCTGGACTCCCCAGCATTCAGAACTGCGGGTAACAAATGTAAAACCACCCAGTCTACAGTATTTTTGTTATAAAAGCCTGGATGGACTACAACAACATGTTGGAAGGATCACAAAAAAAAAAAAAAAATGAGTAATTTAGTAGGAGTTTTATGGAGAGAAATGGGAGTCAAACTGGAAACGTGCTCGGGCAGCTGGCCACTCTAGACTCCAGCCTGTAACTAACAAGAGGCCACAAAGGACTGGGAAGCAGGCAGAGGTAGGGGGAATTAGGCTGAGTAGTCTCCAGTTATGAGAGTAACTCCAATAACTGTGGAAATAGAAAAATAACAGGAGTAAAAGACAAGGGACGGCCAGAAGCAGAGAGAGGTTAGGATGTTCTCAGTTGTCTAGATTCTAGGCGTGATGAAGAAAGGAACTATAAACTCTGACTGGCATCCAACACCCTGACCTCCAGATATGTCTTTTACCTTAGCCGGTACCATCTACCTCTCTTAGTAACTCTCAGCGTCAAAGTTCAGATGGGATAGGGCAGACAGAGCTTTCTACCACTGGCAAAGGACAAAAATCAAAATAGCAGGTCAGGAAAACATTTGAATGGTCATGAACTTCTGATATCATTTTTCATACCCAGAAGTTACTGATGAGAACCATGGAGAACTTCAATCCTCTGACTAAGGAGAAAGAGAAAGGGGTGAAATGTTTAAAATCCCCAAGGCTACCAAGACACAAAACAAGAGAATTGGCAGCAGAGACCCAAGTAGTCAAGCCTAGTAAAGGACAAGTGGATAAACTGGTTAGTAAGAGACTCGGCGTTAGAACATAGAAACCATGGGATGGAAGGTTGTGAATCAGGCCTTCCTAGCAACTCTGCTAAACAGGGACATTCCATAGCGATGGATTCAACAGAGCACTAACTAGTCAACCTGGAGGTGGGGTTTCATTTTTCAGGAGCAGAGAAAGCTTGTGAAAGAAAAGCCCTCACACCCAATACATAAAGTTGAGACTTTGCTGGAATTTATTCCCAAGGGAACTGGGTGGGGAGACTGGGATTTGATAAGTTTGAATTTGCAAGACGTGCCCATAGGGGGCTGTTTACATTTTTCCAGGTGGTATTGGCGTTTCTGAATAGCCATCACCAGGAGGACTAGAAACCCACTTCTGCTGGAGAATCGCAGGTGAAGCTTGATAAAAGTGCTGATGGCCTGGAGACTGATTTCGTAGATCTGGAATTGAGCCTGACATCTGAAATTTGAGTAAGTTCCCCAGGTTTTGTTGATACACTGCCAGGTTTGAGAATCACTAATATAGATCACGGCTTTTTCTAAACAGAAAGATTTTGCACAGGCAGAGAAAACAAAGTGTCAGGAAGTATAGCCTGATATTTCTTCACGTCTGTAAGAAGAGACACACCACTTAATGCTTCTCTGGCGTATATAAGTTTAAGTATTTGTCGAGACTGTTTAAAGGAAGATCATTAAAAGCATTTAGGTACACTAAAATCACTGGAGAATTCTGCTCATTTTTCTTTAACTTTTAAAAAATGGGCTATGTGATGTTAGAAGTTTGGATTCTGAAACGTGAAGGAAAGCTCCAGAGAGAGCATTTCCAAAGCTCTGCTCCAAAGAGATGGGAAAGAATGTCCTGAGAAAAAAATGTCACACAGGTTTCCTTCTCAGCCCAAGCCTAGGGAAAGGGGCAGTCATGAGACCCCTCAGAGGGTCCGCAATGTGCGATGTGCCTTCTGCACAGCTGCCGAGAGTCAGACTCATGAAGGAAAGGCCAGGCCGTGTGTGCAGCAAGATCCACACCTGGGGAGTGACCATGTCCCCAGGGGAAAGGGTTCAACCCTAAGTCCTAAATAGGAATGTTGTTTTAGAGCTATTTTAAATCCTGCCCAAGAGGACGGCTTGAAAGAGCAGTGGAATCCTACAGAGAGGACAACCAGAAATGTGGAAGCTGAGGTTGGAGTAGTAACCGAAAGAGAGAGAGGCCCAGGATGGACGTCAGGAGGGCCCAATAGCAGTGGCGTCTCTGGACAGCCACAAAAGCATCCTTTCAGAAGAGCCAGCTTTAGTGCTCATCAGCCCTGGAGAGAACAAAGCCATCTGTGACAGCTTCAGCTCTCCTTTTCTCTTCCTCCCTTCCTGTGCTCCAGCCAGGGAAGGAACATAAGCTGAAGTTAGTACTTGATGATGGGGGAGATGAACTCAACAGACAGAAGGAAGAGCTGGCTCACCTTTCTCCCAGGCAGCAGGTGGCAGAGATCCAGCAGGGAGAGCAGAGATCCAAACCTTCATGCAGAATCAGGTTTAGAGTTCGGGTGACCATACCAAACGGCCATTCTCATAACTGAATTCAAAAGAGCATTAGAATTAAAGTGCACAAGCTTGGGTCTTGCCATTTTTATGCAGTAACAACAATTTTAAATAGATCGTGGGCTGTCAGCCAGCATCTTTATTAACACCACAAGAATTATCCTAATCCTAGTCTTCCTTAAACCCTTCTCCGTACTTGCTTTGAGAAAAACGAACACAAAAGCAGTTTTTAATCCCATAGCCTATAGATATGCCTCTTATTCTAGAGCTTCTATAAGCAAGTCAAAAATAAGAAGAATGCAAAAAGTACAATAATATAAAAAACACAAGCTAAAACACAGTTAAAAATTCTCCCAAGGGCAAGGGAGCTGATACTTTCCAAAAATAGCATATATATTTTGAAGAGCACCCAGGATTTGTTTTAATAAGGTACAGTAAGACACACAGATACAGAAATGACTGTTATGAAGGAAAAAGTTTTTTATATTCAGAGATTTCTAGGGAGAGGGGGCCATGGCAGACCACACAGGGCCACTGGTGAAGCACCAGGGCCCGTCAGAAGGCAGAGGGAGGGGAGAATGTGGGTGGGAGCATGACCGTGGGTTCCCTGGGCAGGAATGTCGAAGGCAGGGTGTGCAGGGTTAGGACTGGCCGGTTTGAGTAATTTCAGCAGCTATGAGCTACAGGGGCCATTCTTAGTTGTCTGGTCCTGGGGTGATCAGGGCAGGGGAACACTGGCCCTGAGTGTGAGATCTGTAAAGAGGAGAGGGTTGAATCTGAAGGTGTGCTGGAGGGAATGTTACTGATCATCTCTAGGAACTGGCTACATCTGGAAGGGGCAGTTATCTGGGGTCAGCAAGGCCCCACGTAGCAAAGCATCAAAAACAGAAAATAAAAAGACACGGTTAATAACAATTTGCAAAAATACATAATAGTAGCAGATGCTGCAAAGAGGTTCAGGAAGGTGAGGAATAAAATATAAGTACTGGATTTTCCAGTAGAGGGGCTGCCTTGAGGGCTCTTAGGAAGCAATTTGGACAGGCTGGTCAGGGGAAAATGGAGTAAGAAACAAGTTGTTGATTAAGCAACAGTGTCCAAGATGAAACCACCATCTCAGAAAGATATCTGCACTCCCATGCTCTTTGAAGCACTACTCAAAATAGCGAAGATATGCAATCAACCTAAGTGACCATCGCTAGATGGATTTAAAATGCAGTGTATATACGATTTTGCCTTGAAAAAGAAGACCCTGGCATTTGAGACAATGTTGATGAAGTAGAGGACATTGTACTAAATGAAACAAAGAAAAAAAAAGGTTAAATATACACAGACACAGAATAAGACAGTGGTTAGCAGGGGTGGGGGGCAGGGAGAAGGTGAGGAAGTGCAGGTCAAAGGCTACAAAGGAACAGACATGTACAGTGAATAAGTCCCGAGATCTAATACACAACACCAGGACTGTAGTTAATAAAATTGTATCATATTAAGACTTTTTATTTTAAAAGTGGGTCTTAGTTGCTCTAGTTACAAAAATAAAAGTGTGTGAGATGCTAGCTGTATTAATAGGCTGCACTTTAGTAACCATTTCATTATCTATATATATACTACAATATCATGTTGTAAACCTGAATTATATACAATAAAATTTATTTTAAAAAAGAAACAGGGCCCAGTAACACAGAGGACCGTGCAGACATACGACACCAAGAGGAAAGAAAGCCAAGGGGCGAGCCTGCAGTCAGACTGTCGGGGAAAAGTTATTTCGTTTTGTTAGGTTTGTTTTTGTTTTAGTAGACAAGAGATATAAAGGAGCTTGTAGACAGAAAAGAAGCAGCTAGGATAGAGACAGTAAAGAGCTGTAAGAAGGTGGGCTGACATCTCAGGGCCTTCTCCCCATTTTGACTTCTAAGGATGTACACGTAGAAGTCGGGTCTTGCAGGCAGCGAGCCGCTCTTCTGCAACCTCACTTCACGTCAAGCGTGGGAATCCAGCTTGGCACCAGCTGGCGCATGCGCAGTGCGATGGCCCGGGCCAGAGCGCTGCCAACTGAACTGAGGGCTTTTTATCAGGGGCTGTGCTTGCTGTAAGCGTCTGGTTTCTACAGTCCTGGGGCCAGAAGACAAGAGAACTGGACTTTCTTCCCAAGTGGGAAGGATTCATCCATGTACTGATTAAGTTTTTCCATATCAAAAATATGTATCTGGAGGTTGTATTTTGTGTAAAACACATACGGCATAAAAGTCAATCAAAATTTGTTTAGTGGGCAGCGCCCGTAGCTCAGTGGGTAGGGCCGGCCACGTACACTGAGGCTGGTGGGGTTTGAATCCAGCCCAGGCCTGCCAAAAAAAATAGCCGGGTGCTGTGGCGGGTGCCTGTAGTCCCAGCTACTTGGGAGGCTGAGGCAAGAGAATCGCTTAAGCCCAAGAGTTTGAGGTTGCTGTGAGCTGTGAAGCCACGGCACTCTGCCGAGGGCAACATAGTAAGACTCTGTCTCAAAAGAAAAAAAATCGTTTAGTGGAACAGTGATGAGTTGGCAAACCATGCTGGCTTAAGTAAGAGAGCCCTCTCCACAAACACCAACAGATTGATTTCTTTTTTTTTTTTTTCCTTTTTTGAGACAGAGTCTCACTCTGTTGCCCAGGCTAGAGTGCCATGGGGACAGACTAGCTCACAGCAGCCTTAAATTCCTTGGTTCAAGGGATCCTCCTGCCTCAGTCTCCCAAGTAGCTGGGACTATAGGTGCCCGCCACAACGCCTAGCTAATTTTTCTATTTTTATTTAATTATTTATTTACTTCCTTATTTATTTATTTATTTTAGTAGAAGCGCGGTCTTGCTCTTGCTCAGACTGTTCTCAAACCCCTGGGCTCAAGGACTTAAGGTACCTCCTGCCTCAGCCTTCCAGAGTGTTAGGATTATAGGTGTGAGCCATCCCATCCAGCAACAAACTGATTTCTTAAGGAACAGGGACCTAATAAATGTTTCAGAGCCAAACTAGAATTGATACATACACTCACACTAGAGTGGTTCAGCTCCACTATCCATCCCTTAAAAAATATAAAGTCACCTTCAATAGATGCAGTAATTCATCTGTTACAGATCAAAAATAAATCTTTTATTCAATCAAGCATTTTATAAGGATTGATTGTCTCCATTTCATCAAGAAACCATACCAAGCCTGAGGATCGAGGCAATAAAAACATTCCATTGAAATGTGTTTTTAAAATTTACCAAATACTGGCTGAGTGTGGTGGCTCACACCTGAAATCCTAGCACTCTGGGAGGCTAAGACAGGTGGATTGCCTGAGCAAGAGCGAGACCCCCACCTCTACTAAAAACAAAAAAACTAGTTGGTGTGGCGGGCATCTGTAGTCCCAGCTACTTGGGAGGCTGAGGCAAGAGGATCACTTGAGCCCACGAGTTTGAAATTGATATAAGATGTGGACAACATGCTACTCTACTGAGGGTGACAAAAGTGAGATTATGTCTCAAAAAAAAAAAAATTACCAAATATCTGCCAATGTTATTTCATGTAAATCTGTGTGAGCATTACAGAGGAGAAAACTGCCATTTTGAGAGTGCACATCACTAGAACAGAGCAGAGAAAACAGGGGCTAGCTGATGACAGTGGATTGAATGATCACCTCAGAGGCACCCTTCCTTGGAGGTTTCCTTAGAGAAGAATAAGTGTATGAAGCAATGACAAAGAGTTGCTTCACACACTTATTCTTCTCCAAGGAAACCTCTGGGAAGGTTATTTCTTATTTCTGATGCCGAGCTCTCCACTACACCAGATGTGTACACGACTTCTACGTGGAAACCAGGCTGCAGCATGATACTGGAGCTAGTCTCATGCAGGGAAGAGGAGAACAGAGCCAGAGTCAGAGCCAGGTAACCAGGGAGGGGTACACATTTGCTACGTTTGCCCTGCAAATAATTCGTGCCAGCTCAGCCTAGTTTCTGAAGAGCCCCTGGCCTGTTTGGCTTGAGGATGAGAATGCAAAAAGAAGGGTGACCTGTCACGCCTGCAGCTCTGAGCTCACTGCCCCCGCTGCCTAGGAGGAGGGAGGAATGGGGGGACACACACACATACATGCACATACACAGACACACATAAACAGACACGGACACACGTAAACACACCTACACACACAGAACACACATACACATTTTCTACAAACCCAGACCTTTTAACACATGTCAAAGTGGCTGCTGATATCTGTCCTTTGGCATAGATCAAGATTTTGTTCCCCGGAAGGTGTTAGATAGACTATAGAAGGAGTGTTTCCTCGGTGAGGTTAAAACCAGGATGGCTCAGGTCCTGGACACAAGGAAGACAAAAAGAAGTACAACGCAGGAGCTGTGCTCTCAAGAAACTAACAATTAAGAGAGGAAACAGCCCAATCAAAACCAGAACATAACAGAAGGGGCCCAAGCCGTGACCTTTTTGTTTGTTTGTTTGTTTTGTTTAGAAAAAGAAGTGCTTACACTGGACTTGATCGGTCAAGAAGGCCAGCTGGAAGAGATGGGTTTTATACTAGCCTCTGTCTCAAACCAACTAGCATGGTGGATGTTCCCCACACAAAGGGCCCATCTTCAGAAAGAGTAGAACAGAAGTGGCCACCGTAGCCTTCTCCCACCCAGCTGTAGGCCTTGTTGGACTCCGGGAGAGAACACCCCCTTCTCAGGAAGCTGGAAAATGAACAGCAAGAAAATTATAAGTTGGAAGGAACTCTCCCTCCTGGAGAAAAATAACCGTGACAGACTTTGGCACGAAGCTGGAGCTAAGGCTGGAGCCATCCGGAGCCCTAATCATCTGCAGGCATTTGAGGAACCGTCCTGTGCCCTAGAGGATTCTTAGGACGTGAACAGGGCGGGGACATCTCTCCTCCCCAGGGCCCTCTCTGCCCTGTTCTCATTTACCCTGACTAATCGTCTTAGTAGGTGTTGGGTCAGAGTCAACCAGGGATCTGACTAAGGTCACTTACTCGCTTTGTTTACACTGCTAATTTTATCACTGCTTGGAAGGCTAATGGTGTTATTTCTGCTTTATGATAAATGTCCAGTTAAAGCAGGGCTGGGTCAAATGAAAGACCAATACAGCAAACCCAAAACTTTTTGATGTGAGAAATTCCAATATTTTCAAGCTCTCCATTCTTTCCAGAATCATCTCCTTGGTGAGGATAAGTAGTCCTTCTAGCCCAGTCAGTCTCATGGTGTATTGTTGGGACGATCAGCGTCAGAATCCCTGGGAGAGATGGAGTGTAGACCCATGAATCTGCATGTGAATACCATGTCTTGTCCCTCTGCTTATTAAAGATGGAGAACTTCCTCTGGGAACCCGAGGCAGGGGGATTGCCTGAGCTCACAGGTTTGAGACCAGCCTGAACTACAGCAAGACCTTGCCTCTAAAAAATATCCAGGCAGGTGCCCATAGTTCCAGCTACTTGGGAGGCTGAGACAAGAGAATTGCTTGAGCCGAAGTGTTTGAAGTTGCTGTGAGCTCTGATGCCGCAGCACTCTACTGAGGGTGACAAAGTAAAACTCTGTCTCAATAAAAAACAAAAAAAAAGATGAAGAACCTCTGAGATGCCATCTCCGTGGGCAACACAGGGATTGCTGGAGAAATTGAGTTTCTAGGAAATAATTTGAAGGCTAGTTGTTAGCAACATTTCAAAACCATCTCTTCCTGTTTAAGAAATCAAGGGAGGCTTGGGTTTTTAATAATTGCTATGATTGAACACTGTTCACTAAACATTAATGTGCATACCTGGGATTCCAAGTCACCTGGGAATTAGAGATAACCTGTGTCTTATACTCAGAAGCTCATAGCTCTGACAATTAAGTTTGCCAGCTCCTCCTGAAAAAAGTGCTCCACACCTCATTCCCCTTAGGAAGCTCTGCACTGATGCCGACACCTAATCTACCCTTCAAAGCAATTTTGGGACTCTTTTTCTGGAATGGCCTTCAAAGCTGTCCTACAAAGTCTGACAAATAAGTTTGTGAACTTGCCACTGTGCACATACGTTGGCAGCACTATACAAACAATCAGGTCAGGTTTCATAACCTTGGGATGTCAGTGTCTCAGCTGTGTTTACATCGGCGTGTGGCAGCATCTTGCTGAGTGCCGTTCATTAATGTTGTTGCGTGTTTTTGTGTGCTGTTTGATGACAGCTCCGATGGCCACTCCAGAAAAAGAATTTCAAAATAGCTTTGTTTTGTTTGTTTGTTTGTTTATTAAATCATAGCTGTGTACATTGATATGATCATAGGGCATCATTCCTAGCTTCACAGACTGTTTACCAAATTTTACATATACCCTTGTAAGATGCACCGCTGGTGTAATCCCACCAATCCCCTTCCCTCTACCCACCTTCCCCCTCCCTCCCCTCCCTTTCCCCCTTCCCCCAATTCTTAGGTTGTAACTGGGTTATAGCTTTCATGTGAGAGCCCTAAATTAGTTTCATAGTAGGGGTGAGTACATTGGGTACTTTTTTTTCCATTCTTGAGATACTTTACTAAGAAGAATATGTTCCAGCTCCATCCATGTAAACATGAAAGAGGTAAAGTTTCCATCTTTCTTTAAGGCTGCATAATATTCCATGGTGTACATATACCACAATTTATTAATCCATTCATGGATCGATGGGCACTTGCTGGTGGGAATGCAAATTAATACATTCCTTTTGGAAAGAGATATGGAGAACACTCAGAGATCTAAAAATAGATCTGCCATTCAATCCTGTAATCCCTCTACTGGGCATATACCCAGAAGACCAAAAATCACATCATAACAAAGATATTTGTACCAGAATGCTTATTGCAGCCCAATTCATAATTGCTAAGTCATGGAAGAAGTTCAAAATAGCTTTACTGGCGTCTGTGCACGGCTTCCCAAGGGAGTACCTAGAAGATGGCCATAGGTGCTGTTCAGCCATGAGGTATGGAGCACTTTTCTAGGATGAGTTCAGTGAATTTACTTGTTAGACCCCATATGATATCAGCAATCCTGCTTTGGAGGGCGAAGGGTAACTCCCGGGGAGTTACCATTTCTGTCTGTAACTCTTGCTGTAGGAGGAAGGGTTGGGAACTAGTCAGAGCTCCAGCATTTGGGTCCCATGGGTTGCTGGTGGGGAGGTTTGCTAAGATCTAAAGGCCTCAGCCCATGGCTCATCTCTTGACACCAAGTGGTACAGTATAGCACCCCCAGCCATGCTGACAAAGCTCCTTCACCCTAAGCCCTCATAGCCTCTTCCAGTGTCTGTCCAGGATTTTCTCTGGGTGTCTGACCAGAGCATCTTAAATTCAGGAGCAGGAAGCCGCCTTTCCTAGCAGGGAGTTCTGCTCTGCTGTGTGCTTGCAACAGGTGGGCGCATGGAGCAAGTCTGGGGTTAGAGGCATTTTCCCAGCCTCTAATAAAGCAGCACCCCAATTCCCATCTCCCCTGATGGCTGTCAGACCCCTGGAGCCTTCACTGGCCCCCTCACTTCTTGAGTTGGCCCTAAAGACCCACCCCTAACTCCAGATCACTTCAGCACCGTGGTCTTCACCACTCACTCAGCCCTCAGCCCTCATTGATTTACTTTCATACTGTGTTAACATCACAATTACCCAGCTAAGATCATCTACCACTCAGCAGAAGGAACTATGTCTTAGATTTTCCTGTAACTCTGGCTCTCAGCCCTGTTGCCTGAACATGGAAGGTGCACAATAACTTTCTTTTTATGGTGGGGAAAGGATTGTCAGGAGACATAGCCTGCCCCTCTGGAGGCCCTGTTTTCAGACCAAATTCCAGGGTAGAAGAGTTATTTCCAATCTCTGCTAGATGATAAAGGAGCAGTTATAAGAGACTTTTCTCAAGAAACAGCTGCAATCTGTCGATCGCTTATGTCATGGGTTTTTTTAGAAACGCAGATCCCTGGGACTGGAGATTCATCCTAGGCTTCTCGGAGATGTGTTATGTCTAATCGAATGTCCTCCTTTCCCTGCCCCAAGTGCCAGACTAGTAGTGAAGATGCTTGTTTGCTCTGGCCTCTTGGGAGGTCCCTCAGGCCTCCTTGGTGATATAATCATTAGTGCCTGAATCCCCATGTATATAATTTATGTGAGTCACTAGTTGGGCAAGAGAAGAGATCTCTCCAGAGTATAGAAGAAAACCCACTAATAATAAAAATTAAACATAGGAAGTGTATTTGTACATGAATGTTCAGTAGAAAACTAAATATAAGCTAGACACTTGTAGGAAAGTAGATACTCTCATTCGTTGAAAAATCATGGAAAATATTTTGGCCAAAACATTAACAGAAATGACTCAAAATACAAAAGTAAATTTCACAGAAAAATTATTAGTTATACAACATACTGCCCACGTATTTGTGTTTCCCACAACTGGAATTACGTCAACCCTTTTCTGTTCCTAAATTTTTGTCTTGTATTTATTCAAGTGTTCTTTCATATCCCTCAGTGAATTGGTGGATATACACTATCCACCATTTTTATTGTGCTTTTTTTGGTTATTGTATGAATGGGATCTTTTCTGTATTACATTTCCAAGCTATAATTATTTCACTATAGTAGAGTTGAGTTTTTTTATTATTTGTTATATAATTGACCATATTACTACAATTTCTTATTAATTCCAATATTTTTTTTTTTTTGTGCTAAGACCATCTTTTTTTTTTTTTTTTATTGTTGGGGATTCATTGAGGGTACAATAAGCCAGGTTACACTGATAATTCCAATATTTTTAAGTGCATCTCTGATTCCTTACCTTTTTGTAGTCAAGCATATTTATTATTAATGCCTTAATTTTATTAACTAAGAAACTGAGTTTCAGAAAGATCGAGCATTTTCCTAACATATAGTTATAAAAAAGAGTGTGGAACAATTTTCATATTATGAGGATTACATGTGCCTTGAAAGTTTGAAAGAATTCTATAACAGTGTCTAGAATTAGAACCTCTATTGCTGGTAATATTTTGACTTTTTTCAGTTTATCCTTTGATTAAATATTTGTTTCAGATTATCTACTTGAGTAGATTTTCTAATTTATATTTTGCCCAAGTTTTCAACTTTATTAGCTTTCAGCTCTATTTATTTTCATAGTACTTTATCGACTGCCCATCAGTGATTATATATACTTTCTAATGCCTAACACTATGTTTTTGAATGGTCTCTTTTCATTTTTCATAAAATAAGCCAAATTTTTTATTATTTTATTGTCATGTTACTTATAAATCTGAATTCATTAGTTTCTTTTTTATATTATTTTCTTGTTTAGATTTTACTCTTTGTATAAGATTTTCTTCTTTCTTGCTTTATTTCTTTTTGTTTTAGTTTCTTACTTATTTCTACTTTTTTAATGTCTTGGAATAGTACATTTAATTACTATAGCAATTAAATTACTATAGTAATAGTACTAAATAGTACTATTACAAGACAATAGTACTATTTAGTACTATTACATTTAATAGTTTCACTTTGGAAATTAAAATATTTAAGATTACAAATTTTATTTTAAATAGTACTGCTGTTAGTTATTTCCCATAGCTTTAATTTATTGTGTTCATATTATCATTACTTTGTAAATATAATTGAAGAGTTGATGTTTCCCTTTCTTCCAAGGCATACTTGGGGTATGTGTTAAAATTTCAAGATGATTGGGATTATTTTATTTTTATGTTTTTGTTATTTAAATAGTATTTAAATTGTATTAGTTTATTAATAATCAGAATAGATGGTCCATATAATTTATGTTTAATAGACAACATGTCTATTAAATCTATTTTATGAATTTTATCATGTAGTTTCTCTCTATATCATTTTCCCCATTTTTTTCTTATTTGATTTAATGATTATGGAAAGATAAGTAATGTCTCAACAGTTGCTGTGTATTGGAAATTGCTCTTACAATTTATAGCAGTTTTTAATTCATCTATTTTAATGATGCTTAGAAGGCACAATATTCATGATTTTATATTTTCTTTATGAACTGTAAGCTTCACTAAAAAAAGATATCTTTATCTCACATAATATCCTTTACCTTGAATTCTACTTCTATGTTAACATCACATCTTTACTTGGCTTTTATTTGCATAATTTATTTTACTTCCCTCTTAATGTTCAGAATTTATTTTAAACAAAATATTATATTCCAATAACCTAAAAAGTCAGGTACTGTTAAGAGGCTTATATCAAAAAGAAAAAGAAAAAAGTTTTATCTTTACAACATTAATTGCTATTGTTATTTAATCTCTAATTTCTAAATAATAGGAATTCTTTTTTTTAATTTATCTATTTCAGACATTAGCTGTTGGCTCCCTATTATGTAGCTAACCCTCTCTTCCACTCCTATCATTTTAATAATTATGCCTCAATTTTTGGTGAAATTCATATTCGGTGTTTTCATTATTTTAACTCTGTAAATATTGCTCCATTGGACAGATTTTATACAACTTTTTGTTTTTCCTGGCGTTAATAATTTCTTTCATTTTTTATTTGTTTCTGCCAAGCACTCAGGGGATCATCTGGTCTAGGAACAGTGTGCATAAACTCACAGCCTGAAGTTTTTTGTACCACCCAATTTTAATGTGAATTTAAATGGTGAATCATGGGACTTCTGGCTTATGGTTCCATGCTCCTAGCTCAGATCCAAGGTGACTTTACTTCAGTCCTTGTGGGTGGACTGGGCAGAAATAAACTGGGCATCAGTTTATTTCTGTCACCCTCCCACTAAGAATACGACTTTACTGTAGAGGGTTTCGTATTCATTTTTCTGCCTTATGTGAGTCCTGGGTTTGAATTCTGTCTACCCCACACTCTCCTCTCTTGCCTACCTTCCTCCTCACTGTTTAAGTCATTTGTCTTTCCTTGTTCACCTTTCCATCTTCATAAATTGAAGTTGTATATGTTACAGATGCCATCAGATTTATCCAAGTAGAATTTGTGCTTTTGTTTCCTTTCTTGTTCTTCTTTTTTTTTTTTTTTGAAGATATTTTTAAGAGGGAAAGAAAAATAAAAGATGTGTTTAGGTTACTATCTTGAAGCATAAATCCCCAGTCCCCTCATTACAATAACCTTTATTTTTAATTATTATAAAATGCTACAATATTTAGTTTATGTAATTAAGATAAAATTAATGAAAGAAAATGCACGCTGCAGGTTACTACGTGTACACCATATACATAAGAGTCATTCATGTAAGTGTTCAAAAGTACACAGACCTACACACACAGTTGCCATCTATATCTATGGGTTCCACGAACCTACTTATGCAATTGGCATCTATGTCTGTGGGTTCCACATCTATGGATTCAACCAAGTGCTAATCAAAATATATATATTTTTTAAATTGCTCTTGTACTAAATATATGCAGGCTCTTTTTTCTTGTCAATCATTCTCTAAACTATAGTTGAACAACTATTTATATAGTATTTAAATTGTATTAGGAGTTATAAGTAATCTAAGGATGATTTAAAATATGTAGAAGAATGTGTGAAAGTTATAAGCAAATTTTATGACATTTCATATCAAGAACACGAGCATCTGTGGATTTTGGTATCCACAAGAAGTCCTGGAACCAGTACCCCATAGATCAAAGCAGCAACTTTATATAAGTACACATGTGTGCATGTAATCAAATATATATATATATACACATACATACATTATATATATATGTATGTACATATATACACATATGTGTACATAAATATGTGTATATAAAACAATGAAAGTATAGAATTGTACATTGAGTATACACCATATTTCTGATGATGTTTCATTCTGAGAAAGAAAAAAGGGTGAAAGAGCTATTTTAGTAATTCAGTCATGAAAAGGACCTCAAATTAGTAGGAGAAGGAATAAATGAGTAAATATACTTGAATATAAAAGACTAGTTAAAAGTAGTACTTGATTGTATTTCATATAAAAAATAGAAGAAACAGCGTTTGTAGCTTGGAGATGTAGAGATATAATTCTGATGCCTTTTATTGATACTATAAATTTGAAAACAGACTTGATTTTAGTAAAATAACACAGAATTTAGAACATGTTTAAATTTGAATTTCATTACTACTCAGTCAACCAGTCTTTGCCAAACACAGCACTCAGAACTTAGCACAGTGTTGGGCACATAGCAATTTATTGAAAATGATTAACTGAAAGCTCAAGAGTAGGAGGTTCTAGCTGGAGGCTGAGAATGTGGGAGTGAACCAGGCAGGCCTGTGGCTGTTCCTACAGTCCTTTGACATCTAAGGGATAAAACAGATGTTATAAGGATGCACATGCCTATGGATATGCTAGGTGCTGAAAAAAATCTTCAAAGTTCTTATCTCAGTCCAGTCAGGCCTCTACACAAAAACAGTACACTGGGAAGTTCATAAACAACAGAAATTTATTTCTCACAGTTCTGGAGGCTGAGCAGCTCAAGGTCAAAGTGCCAGATTTGGGGGTTGGTAAGGGTTTGTTCCTCAGAGGCAGGAATCTTCTCACTCTGACCACACATGGTGGATAGCATGGGAGTTCTCCCTCAGGCCTTTCTTATAAGGGCACTAATTCCATTCCTGGGGGCTCCACCCCTCTGTCCAAATCACCCACCAAAGGCCCTACCTCCTAACACTCATCACCTTGCAGGTGAAGATTTCAGCATATGAAGTTTGGAGAGCTAAAAACATTCAGACCATAGCACTTGCTATATAGACTAATAACAGAGAAAGGTGAGAGAGTTTGGGGAAACACAAGGAAGGCTTCAGTATAAAGCTAGCCTTTAAGTCAAGGCTGAGACAGAATCTGCCTCATCTTTTGTAGAGGCTCTATGGGAAAGATTGATGTTTCAAGCTGAGAGAAGCAGATGGGAAAAATGGCCATTGGACTGTGGGGACACCTCTGCAAATCCCCTGAGGTAAGAAGGCAGCAGGCAGGCTCCTGGACCCCAAAGTGTAGGCAAGACTGAAATGGACAAAAGACAGAAGCGGGCAAAGAAAGGGCTTTCTCTTTCACCTTAAGACTGAGGCTTTTCCTGATGTGTGCCCAACTTTGGCCTTGTTGCAATTGGGTAGAAGGCCCTTGCCAAGTGTAACGGTACTCGGCCGTGGGGGTGATGATTTATAGATGAAAACTCAGCCCTCCTGAGATCAGAGTCATCATGAGTAACAAAACGTTTTGTCCCACTGTGTGAACTTTACACTTGACGCATTCTGAGACTGTCAGTGCCTCATCAAAGATATGGGAGAGAGAAAGAGAAAAGGAGGAGAAACAGCTGGATTCAGTTACACTTAAGATCCATATAGTTTAGAAATAAATTATCTGTCAAAGTGTGTTTTGTTTCTTGCTTACCCCACATGTTTGAAAACGTTTGAATTGTTTGGTTGAGGCCAGAATTCTCTAAGGATCAGACTTTAACTTTGCTGCCTGTGTCTGTTAACATTTACAGCCCTAGTCTGCTTGGTTTGCACGTGATCTGAATCAAGAAAAACAAGTGACTAACCTAATGTTTGATTGGATGAAGCCCTAGATCCTCAAAATAAACTGTGGCAAAACCATCATATATCCAACAGCAAATGCCGATGGCTCCGCCTTCAGAGAGGATACAGAATCCTACAATTTCTCATCACCTCCCAGTTACCTGCTGGGTCTAGGCTACCACCGCTAACTCTTACCTGATTTATTGTACTGTCCCCCTAAGTGGTTTCCTATTTTAACCCTTAGTCCATTTTGTGCTGCTATAAAGAAATGCCAGAGGCTGGGTGCATACAGAGAAAAAAAGTTTACTTAGCTCACGGTTCTGCAGGCTGTGTGAGAAATGGTGCCAGCATCTGCCAGTCTCTAAGGAGGGCTGTTGTGCTGCATCAAAACATGGTTGAGAAGGTCAAAGGGCAACAGGGCATATACAAACAGAGGCCAAACCTGGGAGGTGTTTCAGGCCATTCTCAAGGGAAACCAATCCATTCCCAAGAGAACAAATGCAGAACCAGAACTCAATCCCATGGAACAGCACCAATCCATGAATGAGGGATCTGTCCTCTTAAATGACACCACCACACTGGAGATCAAATTCCAGCATGAGAGGGGACTAAACTCATATCCAAGCCACAGCACCCCTCTTCAGTTCAAGTTCATCGCAGCAACTACAGATTTATTTAAAGGGTAATCAGATTCTATTATTTCTCCTTTGTTTATAACACTGCTGTTATCAGTCAGGTTGTCCAGGGAAAAAAAATAACCAGTAGGTTGTGTTCACATACATAAAGAGATTTGTTTTAAGGAATTGGCCCATGCAATTATGGAGACTAGCAAGTGCAAACATGCAGGGTGGGCCAGCAGAATGAAGACCAAAGGCAGAGCCGAAGTTAACGGTTCAAGTCTACAGGCCATCTGCCAGCAGAATTCCCTCCTGCTCTGTCAATCTTTAGTTTTATTCAGACCATCAATGGATGGGGTGAGGCTCACCCACTCTATGGAAGGCAATCCACTTTACTCAAATTTCACCAATCTAGGTTTAACTTTATCAAAAACTACCCTCATAGAAACATCCAGAATAATGCTTGTCCATATACCTTGGTTGGCATCACAGCCTAGCCAAGTTGGTGCATAGCAGTGTAATTAATCATCATCCCTCCTCACCAGGCCTACGAGTTGGTGTGTAGCAGTGTAAATAATCATCATCTCTCCTAACAAGGCCTACAAGTTTGTGTGTAGCAGTGAAATTAGTCATCATCCCTCCCAACAAGACCTAAGGTTGTTGCATAGCAGTATAGTTAACTATCATCCCTCCTAACAAGGCCAAGGGGTCCTCACTGCTGGTCCCAAGGTTTGGCTGCACTCTAGGATGGCTCAGGGGGGCTACTTTTAAGGACCCACTGATCTCTGGCTCCCAATCCCAGAAAGTTTAATCTGGGGTAACATCTATGCATTGGGATTTTTATAGTTTCACAAGTGGTTTTAATGTTTAGCAAAGTTTGAAATCAATTGCCCTACATAATCCACCTTCTCCCTCCACTGCAGCCTCACACTCTTCTCCTCACTGAGTACCTGCAGTCAATCTGGCCTAGCCTTCAACCACTTAAAACACAAACGCACCCATGCACACACACTTTTTTTTCTTTTTTATTGTTGGGGATTCATTGAGGGTTGACAGAACCAGGTTACATTGATTGCTTTTGTTAGAAAAGGACTCTCTTATAATTGTGTCCCGGCCCCGAAAGGTGTCCCCCCCATGCCCTCCCTCACCATCCCCCACCCCCCACTATATACTAGGGCCTTAATTGTCCTCATATCAGAATTGAGTACATAGGATTCTTGTTTCTCACAACTCTTTGCTCACCTCCTTTGGAGGTTTACAATGGATGGAGCTGAAACATATTCTTCTTAGCAAAGTATCTAAAGAATGGGAAAAAAAAAGTATCCAATGTACTCAGCCCAGCTCTACTATGAAACTAATTTATAAGCACCCATACTTTCAAATGAAAGTTATAACCCAACTATAGCCCAAGATGAAAGGGAAAGAGGAGAGGGAGTGGAAGGGAGTTGGGAGGATGGGTGGAGGGAGGGTAATTGGTGGGACCACACCTACGGCGCATTTTACAAGGGTACATGTTAAATATACTAAGGGTAGAATATGAATATCTTAACACAATAACTAAGAAAATGCGGTGAAGTCTATGTTAACCAGTTTGATGAAAGTATTTCAAATTGTATATAAAACTAGTACATTGTACCCCATAATTGCATTAATGTACATAGCTATGATTTAATAAAAAATAAATAAATAAAAATAAATTTAAAAAAAGAAAGTTAGGCTGGAATGGAAGATGGATTAAGTAGAATTATCTCACAGTTCTATTCCTGTTCCAGTATTTCACTCCTCTACGCTGCATCTTCATTAACTACCCAGCTTCACCTTTATTTCCTATTTTCCCATTTCTGATGGGTTGAGAATGGTCCTGGGAACATGTTTTCTGTGCATATGTGTGGTCTTTTTTTTTTTAAAAAACTACATCCTTGTACTTATGCTGTGGCTCAGATCACACTTGCTTGATCCACAGCACAAACCAACAAGAAGACAAGGAGTCAGATGTGTCAAAGAGAATGCCCAGGGTCAAATCCTTTTCCCAAAGGAGGTGGCATAGAGTAATGAAGAGCCAGATATCCATCCAAGATCTAAAAAAGTGAGGCAGGAAGAGAAAATACTACCACCTGAGAAAGCAGAAAAGAAAACTCTGAAGTTATATTGGAATAATCATACTGGGAAAGTGAGAAATTACATGATGCCCAATGCAATCTTGCTTGGGGCTGAGAAAATTATGAGTGATTAAAAATGAGAAAGAAATAAGATCATGTACATCAACATTTCCCACACAGAAATAGTCTGGGAGTTGGGGAGGAAGTGGGAGAAAGAAAGATTTCCTACAGTGTCAGGTCAGGAAATGGCCCTGCCTCTGGAGTGAGGGCTATTGAAGGCCTGTAAGGTGGTATGCCCAGTATTTACTGCTATATGGCAAAGTAACCCAAAACTCAGTGCCTAGAAACATCAGTCTGTTTACTTGTTTGCAATTCTTCGATTAGAGCAGGGCTCAATGTGGACAGTTCGTTATGGATTGAATTGCATCTTCCAAAAAGATATGTTGAAATCCTCAGTACCCGGGAACATGACCTTATTTGGAAGCAGGGTCTTGGTAGATGTAATAAGGTTCAGATGAGGTCGTGAGGGTGGGCCCTAATCCAGTGTGGGGCGTCCTTAAAAGAAGAAACTTGGGACACAGCCACAGAGGGAAGACAGCCATGTGAAGACAGAGGCAGGGATTGGGGTTGTTGACGCAAGCCAAGGAATAGCCAAGGGCACAACATGCTACAAGCAGCAAGGAAGGAACAGCCCTGAAGCCTTCAGAAGGAGTGCGGCCCTGGTGACACCTTGATTTGAGACTTCCAGCCTCCAGAACTGTGAAAGAACAAAGGTCTCTTGTCACCCATTTTGTCTCTTTGCTTCGGCAACCTTAAAACACTGATATACGGTTAATCCATGTTCCACGTGACATCAGCTGAAAAGGCTTGAGCAGGCAAGTGGACCCACTTTCAAAATGGTCCCACTCACATGGCCCAATAGTCAGTGCTGGCAACCTGCAGGGAAGTGGCTGAGTCTGTGGGCTGGGGGCCCCGGGCTCCCCCACCTGAACTGCCAGCACAGACACCTTGGGCTTCTCACAGTATGAAAGTCTCAGGATAACTGGGTTTTGTACAGGTTGGTTGGCTTCCCCCCCGCCCCCTCCCACACACACACACAAAGTGTCCAGGCCTTCTGAAGACTTAGGTGAAGAACTGGATCAGCGTCATCTGCATGGTAGTGGGTAAAGAAAGTCTCTGGACAGCTCAGATTCAAAGGAAGGGGACACACCAAGAATGAATGCCCAGAACCACCAAACAGCTGACCACATTTAGAATTCAGATCTTGGAGAGAAAAGTGATATGAATAGAGTGTATACAAAGAAACAGCAGAGAGGGAGAGGAAGTAGACGGTTGAGCGGACAGATAATAATCATTATTCTTATATGAACATGGAATTTTAATAGCCTAAAAAGTGATTTTCTTAGTAAACCCAATGTCCTCCCCAAGATGCCCCTCCACACTTACACACAAACACCTAGTGAGTCAATAGTCTACTAATAACTAAAAATTATTATTAATAGATAATTGACACCTAGTGAGTTGTTAGTCTATTAATAATCATTGTTTCCAGCTGCTTTGACCAATGCTTGATGGCCCCTGCCTAGCAGGGATGAAAAGTGTTTGCATATAATGCATTAATGGGAACTGTTAGTGGCGGTACTCTCCTAGAAGTATAAGTAGGAAAGCATGTTGAGGTTAGCATACAGATCAGGATGAGAAGTCTGTGAAAATGGCAATGATTTAAGCTCTTTTATTAAGTTCTTTAAGTTCCAATAAGAAAGAAGGCCAACCGGAAATGGTTTAGAAAATAGAAGTCGCTCATGTTTAAGTCAATGCCAAGTGACAAGAACATATGTGAGGTTTCCCTGATACTGAGCCCCACAACCAAAGTCAAGAATTTGATTGCTGGGTATAGTTTGGGTATCCATGTGAATTGCCATCACCTATCTTTGGAGGATGAGACAACAGCCTTCCAACAAAAATCAAATATCCTCTCCACAGCCTCCTTCCTGTACCTCATGCTTAAGTCCTAGGAAATTGTCATGGGCACTTGGGGAGTTTTCTCCCTCACTTCCTGTCTCTTGGCCCAATATAGTTTCTGAATTCTTTTCAATTTCCGAATGAGAATCATTCTTTTTCTGAAATTTTCAGGAAACTGAATAAAAAGTTTTAGACCATTTTCATCAATTAAATTCAAGAAGCATCTACCGACAACAACTAGTCCGGCACTGGTAAACTGTCCTTGGCCAAGGTAAACACATAAATCATGTCTGTGGTGGTGGCATCTAGCAGCCTCAGAGAAAAAAGACCATAAAAGTTTGCACTTTTCTATGTGGCAATCACGTTCCATAAAAATCCATTTAATAGATAATATATTCCTGTTCCACATGAGAGACTTACAAATGAATTTGGGGCAGGAGGTAGAGTTTGCCAAGCCAAAGCCTTAGAGTGCCTTTCTTCTCTCCTCAGTAAGAGTGCTGTAAGGCCCAAAAATCTTCTTTCAGATTCTGACAACCTAGTGCAATGTGTTCCCAAAACATGGTACAAATGCAAGAAATGATTCTTTAGATGTATGTGGACAAACATTTTCTATTTTGATAGTTATGTACTCATTTTAATGTGTAACTAGAAATTACTACTAATAAATTAAGTCAGCTTATCTTGAATATTATTGCTTAGAATGAGGTTGAGGAAATTCTTATTTTTCTAAAAGTAGTCCATTTAAGAAAAAAGATTAAATAAGCAACATTATGGATGGTGAATATGTGAAAATTCATGAAGGGGGCACATAAATGACTACAATTTATAAAAGACATCTGTCAAATGGTCTCTACAAAGAGGGGAAGGTCAATCACTCTACAGTGATTTAATAGGCTGGTTTATTTTTTAAATGTTTTCATTATTATTTCCAGATATCACTGAAGTGTCCTGGAAATGTAAACATTTCACAAGTAAGTCATAAAACTCTGAGACCCTCTGTGAGATAGATGTGCCAAGCTGTTCATGCATCTTTCAGAAGACGATGTGTCCTGATAGAAATGTAGACATATCCAAATGAAGTCTCGGGATGCTTCCTGTGATATCTAGAATTCGAGCTCATTCAGGGAGTACACATGGCTAAGCTTCACCTGCCCATTCTGGAAGATTTCTACACCTGTTCCTCTTACACAGAAGATGAAACAGTTTTAATATTTTTTTCTTAAAATTAAAGTAAAATATTGCTTCTTCTTATTGCAAAAGCAACCACAGTCAACATATGAAAATTAAGACACTCAGCATGAATGAAAAGATTACTCAGACCACCTATAATTTCAGCATCCATTTAACCACAGGGAAGACCTTGGTGGTTATTCTTCAAGATTTCTTCTACACATATATTTCATACACATGGATTTATATAGGTCATTTAATGGGGTCCTGTTTGAACTTGCTGCCTTGAGGCTTGAATTTTTCACACTGTAAAATACTGTGAAAATCTTTTCATATCTTTAAATATGCATCTATGCTAAGAAGAATGCATTATATTCCATGGTGTACATATACCACAATTTATTAATCCATTCGTGGGTCGACGGGCACTTGGGCTTTTTCCATGACTTAGCAATTATGAACTGGGCTGTAATAAACAAATACAAATATTTGGTACAAATATCTTTGTTATAATGTGATTTTTGGTCTTCTGGATATATGCCTAGTAGAGGAATTATAGGATGGAATGGCAGGTCTGTTTTTAGATCTCTAAGTATGGAAGAAAAAGTATCCAATGTACTCAGCCCTACTATGAAACTAATTTATAGCTTTCCTAATTGTAGCACAAGAATATGGGAAAAGGGGCAAGGAAGGGCAGAGGATCTGCAGAGAGAGGGTGATTGGTGGGACCACACCTACAGTGTATCTTAGAAGGGTACAGGTGAAACTTACTAAATGTAGAATATAAATGTCTAAACACAATAACTAAGAAAATGCAATGAAGGCTATGTAAACCAGTTTGGTGAAAATATTTCAAATTGTATATAAAACCAGCACATTGTACCCCACGATTGCATTAATGTACACATATGATTTAATAAAAATAAATAAATAAATAAATATGCATCTATGGCAGAGTGATGCCTCCACAGTGTGAATGTAACATAAATAGTTTAGGCAATCTTTATTATTATCAACGTCATTTTGATTTTGCACTACTATAAACACTATATCACAAAAATATTTGCATCCTTATTTATTTTTTCCTAATAAATTCCTAATAGAATTTTTTTTTTGCAGTTTTTTTGGCCGGGGCTGGGTTTGAACCCCGCCACCTCCGGCATATGGGGCCGGCACCCTACCCCTTTGAGCCACAGGTGCCGCCCTCTAATAGAATTTTTGAGTCAGGGGTGTTGGATTCCCTGGGAAATAGGCTAAGATTATTTGAAGTGTAGGAAGACTGTTGGGAGGCCTTGGAAATCATCACCTGTTGGGTACTGCGGAGTGAAGGAAATAGACCTGGGCAGCACTATAGCTGCAATGAAGGCCTCAGCAGATCTCATGGGGACTCTGCCACTGCAGTGTCCTTTCAGAAGGATCTGAGCTTGAGGCAAACAGGTGGGCCTTTAAGCTCGCTCAATTCCTAACAATCAGAAGACACGGGCTGTTCCAACTACCTAGGCAGCTCTCTTTGGCTGAGGACAATCTCCAGAGAGCAAACAACCTGACAGCCAGCAGTAGTGTGACACTTCCCACTCTGGGAAAATGAGTGGGAGCCCTGGGGGATGGGTATTTGGACAATATTATGAGCAAAAGTTATGGTATTCAGGGATGCAAATATTTTAGAAATTTGATGGTATCGAACTACTTATCAAGAAGGCTCTATGAATTCCCATTGTCATAAATTTGTATTTGTTTCCTGCTTCCTTACAAACCTCAGGAGTAACAGGGTAGAAAATGCCCTGGGGACAAGTAGCAGGAGATGCTAACCTACCATGACATTGACCTCACTCTTCTCTGTCTTTCTTTAATTACTAATTCTTAGGTCTTACCTTGCTAAAAAATATTGATGACCAGGAACCTCAAGGCAGCTTGATTTCCCAGCAATCATAAAATATTTCGCTCATTCATTCTCTCCCTCGCTGTTAGGTAAATATCTTATACCTCTCTTTCTGCTTAGCATCCCATACCATGACCTGGATCCTACTGCACCAAGAAATCTAAAGCAACCAGAAAAGACTTCCACCAACTCTCACTGACACATTTCCACATCTCCCAGAATCCTTTGTTAAAATGATGAACTGTATTTATTCTTACCTGAGGCTAAAATACACCTAGAGACTTATATCCACCACTTCTTGACTGCAGTAAGTAGGATGCTGACTTGGGAGTTCTCTCTCTTCTATAACTTCAATTTTTCCCTCCCTGAGGAGAGAAATGATGCGTTATTGCCATAAGCAGACAAATTGCTATTATTTCACACAACTAAAGAGAAAACACCCTCTCTCGTCTCCAATTCCTGTCTAGTTATTATTCTATTGTCAGCTCTTCTGTACAGCAAAATGTCTCAAAGAAGTCGTGTTTACTCCCTGTTTCTAATTATGCTTGTCCAATTCCCTCTTAAATCTGATCTGATCTGATCTGGCTTTGCAGACACAACTTTCTCTTGGCTTTCCTCCTCTTTCCTGGCCATGCTCTCCCATCCCCTCTATTGGCTCCTGTTCTCCCTGACTTATAAATTTTTTGAGGACCCAGGGCTCAGCCCTTGGGGCCCTTCTCTTCTCCCTCGGTGTCCCTCCTCTGCTCATCTGGTACTGTATCATGACTTTGAAGAATGTATGTGGTGTGCTGAGGATCCCCACAATTGCTATCTCCAGCCCAGGTCTCACCCCTAAACTTCAGACTCCGATCCAACTGTCTACTTGGCATCACTTCCTTTATGCCTAATATTCACCGCAAACTATAAATGTCCAAACTGAACCCTAATCTCCCTCAGTGCATCTGTTCCTTCTACTGCCGCCCCCATCTCACTTAAAAGCAATTCTAGTATTCTAGTGGCTGAGCCCAAAATGCTTCCGTCCCTCCTTCACTCATCTCTCCCTCTCATAATTCACATCCCATCTTCCAGGAAATCCTGTCAGCTCTACTTTCAAAGGAAGTTTTGAATGCATCCGCTTCTCATCACATCCTCGTCGTCCTCCTTATGTTCAATTCTCAATAGAGCAGCCAAAATGACTCCTTTTGCTGGAAGTCAAGGCATGGTTCTGCTCTGCACAAAACCCTGCAGGAAATCACCTTTTCTCTCACCACAAAAGCCAAAAATCCTCACAGTTATCTACAAGGCCTATGTGATCAGGACCCCTGCTATCCCCTGACCTCATCTTTCTCACTCTCACCTATGCTCATGCCATTCCAGCCACCAAGTGTCCTGAATGTCCCTTGACCATCCCAGATCATCTTCTCATGCCAGGGCCCCTGAACTGGCGCTCTCTCTGACTAGGATGCATTCTTTATCTGGATAGCCACTGGGCTCACCCTCAACCTCTTTCATGTCTTTGTTTAGATAGGACTTACACAGAGAGTCCTACAACAGTCCCCACAGGCACACACTGTAAATTTTCACCCTGTAGTGGATACTTAGGGTGGATTTCACTAACGCTGAGAGCCCATTTGAATTCAGCACAGTTTAGCAACATTTGCAGTGTCCCATGCTAGGCATGCACCTTGACACCTCTCTGCTTTTGTTCTTTGAAGCCACAGACCTTTCATTCTATGCAGACTCAACCTGAAGGTGCAGGGGAGGTGAAATTCCTCAGGAGCAACCCTTAGCAAAAAAAGGTAAAGGCTCCAAGCTTCCCATTTTTCCAAGGACAATGCCGGAGGCGTGTTCTACATGATGTTTGGGGAACTGAGCCCAGCTGCCCACAGAGGGTAATCAGTTCTCTCAGGTGGCCATTACTGACCTTCCTTGTCCCACTTCCTCACTTTGTTTCCTGGGATAACCTCCCAAATAAACTACTCACTTCCAAGTCCTTGTTTCAGCCTCTGCTTAGGGAAACTCAAACTGGAATAAACCCTCCCACAACTGTCCTGAAAGGCACACCTAGTCTGTCTATTTCCATAGTAATCATTGACTTCCTATCTGAAAGTAACACATATTTATTGTTTACTATCATTCTGTTGCACCAAATGAGGTAGTTGCATGATTCTATTGCAATATTCTCTTGCACTACACAAGCTATCACACTACTTTAAGCTCTCTGAGGACAGGAAGCTTTGTCCACTGATCTATCCTCAGCACCTAGAAGGCTTGCTAATAGCTGATAGGTACCAACACAGATCTGTTGAATGTTAAAGCGCCTTGTCTACTCTTCAAGAGCAAGGATACATGTTCTAATACAATATTACACAAACCTCAGTTTAAATACCAGATCTAATATTCTTAGCTGGGTGCTTTTGTGTGGGTTAGTCTCTCTGAGACTCAGTTTCCATATCATTCAGTGTGGACAATGATGTTCATTTTGCTATTAACGTCTTAATCTGAAGAAAGTATCTAGGAACGTTCTTCTATTCCTGGGATAATTCACTTAGGATAATTTTCTTTTTTTTTTTGAGACAGAGCCTCAAGCCCTGGGTAGACTACCATCGCATCACAGCTCACAACAACCTCCAACTCCTGGGCTCAAATGATTCTGCCTCTGCCTCCCAAGTAGCTGGGACTACAGGTGCCCACCACAATGCCCGGCTATTTTTTGGTTGCAGCCATCACTGTTGTTTGTCGGACCCAGGCACCAATTCCATGCAAGTTGCTATGGATGACAATATCTTATTCCTTTTTATGGCTAAGTAGTACTCCATGGTGTGTGTGTGAGAGTGTGTGTGTTCATGTATATATTACTATATATCACATTTTCTTTATCCACTCGTGGGTACTTAGGTTGCTCCAACGATAGAAAAACAAACACCACGTGTTCTCACTAATAAGTGGGAACTTAACAATGGGCACAAAATGGCGCAAAATATGTAAATGACATTGGAAACTAAGAAAGGGGGAGGAAGGGATGGGAATGAGGGATAAAAACTTACCTGTTGAGTATAATGAACACTGTCCTGGGGGCAGGCACACTGAAAGCTTTGACTTCAGCACTATAGAGTGTATCCATATAACAAAAACTTTTGTACTCTCTTAACATTTTGAAATTTAAAAGAGAAGAAGGAAACATCTAGGAAGGTTCTTGCTCAGTAATGCAAGCTCCCTTCTCTCATCTCCACCTGCTCCTCTTGATCAGGGATTTAAGCCAGCTAAATTCATAACTCAGGATCTTCTTGCCTGTGTGAAGATTCTTCTGAAGCAGCTCCTTATGCCCAGTAGGAGGTCAGGAAGCCAGGCTTCTTTCAATCCCCCAGCAAAATGCCAATTAGAAGGACATAACCAGCAGGAAGAGCTACTGGAGAAAACCACACACTTGTTCCAAAACAAAGATCACGCTGCATGTCATAAAAGCTCAGAAATGTCTTCCAGATGTTGTATACTGGGCCTGCACAGATGTTTCCGATGTCAAACCATAAATGTTGGAAACATAAAACATTTGTGCCCCACAGATGTAGAGATTTAATTGTACAGTGAATGTGATGACTCTTCGAGTAATAAAAGAAGACCACAAGCTGGCCACACCACCACCACCCTGCAGTGACATTCTATGGGGATGCCCTAAAATTTTTGTTTTGATTTTGGTCTTTAAATTTAACCAGGCAATTCACAGAAAAAAAAAAATTCAAAGGTATATGAAAACACATTAATACAGTTCTGAATCCTTCTGGTTTGGTATCTACATGGTTCTTGACAGGTAGAAAGCAATATCCTGACTGACAACAGCTTGCTCCAAGGCTTCCCACTCGGTCAGCATCCCTGAGTGGCAGTGCTGCGTAAGGTTCCACGACCGTGTCCGTAAACACTCCAGGTGCTTGAACGCAACACTGCAGCTCACAATTCCATGTCAAAGCAACTCTTTTTCTGGCATCCAGAAAAATCAGACCATTCATCATCTCCAAGTATATAAATACGTGTGTGCATCTCCAAGGGAAAAAGAGGATGAATGTACTTATGAGGTCTATAGATGCACACACACATGCTCATGCACAAATGCTTTACTCAGAGCTAAAAGAAACTTTACCTGCCGCTATGCATGGAAGGAAGAAGTCAGCACAGTGAATATAAATGCTCCCCCACAATCTAGCCCTCTTCCTCTGTGTTCCCATCTTTACAAGGTGGTCCTGCTCCTTCCTGGACAAACTTATCTACCTAAAATGTGCCACTTATTCTTTCAGGTCGTTCAAAAATAGTAGTTTTAAGTAGTTAACATGATAGAAGTAGCAGAAAATGATACCAACCCTTAAAAGACACCAATATCTGCCCTCAAAAAGGTTAGATTATTAAAAGGAAGCACATACTAATATAAAAAAGAGAGTCTTTTTTTTTTGCACATGTGATAATCATGAGTAAGCCTTATCTCCACTGTTGAGTCTTTTTTTTTATTTTAATTTTTTCTATTTTTAGCAGACCGAAAACTGCATGACAACTCGTGTGTATGATTTTAAAATCAAAAACAGGAAACATGACTTTTCAATAAATTTTCTTAAAACATTGATGATAATCTTCTTGTTTTTTATTATAGTTGGTTATATGGAAGAAAAAGAGAATTTAGGGAGAAAAAGGAAGGGACACAAAAGAAACTGGAAGAGATGACAATAATATCTGATGTGGGTTGTGCTAGGTACAAGGGTAAGAATAATACAGTCATATCTCAGAATCCAAAGGGGGGTTGATTCCAGAATCCCACATGGATACCTCAATTCCAGGATAGTCAAGTGGTATTTGCATGTCACCTACACACATCCTCCCCTATGCTTTAAATCATCTCTAGATGATTCACAATATCTAACACAGTGTAAATGCTGTGTAAATAGTTGTTACGCTGTATTTTTTATTTGTCAGATGTTTATTATTGTAGTGTTATCTTTCATTGTTTTTTTCCCAGAATATTTTTTGTGCAATGTTGGTTGACTCTGTGTATGCAGAACCCACAAAATACAAAGGGCCTATTGCACTGAGATTTTCTCATTTATTTCTCCCTGAAATCCTGAGTTAAGGCCTGAAGGAAGTGTCTTACAGATGAAGAAACTGGAGCATGTTAACTAATAAAGACATTAAATAATTTGCCCTTAGTCACACAGCTAACATGGGAAGTGACAGGGACAAATAAAAATATAGAAAGAAACAGCCCTTCTTGGAGAGTGACCTTATGCTGACTCCTTTTAGGATATGACAGCTAAAGACCACAGGAGTGGGCGGCACCTGTGGCTCAGTGAGTAGGGTGCCAGCCCCATACACCGAGTGTGGCAGGTTTGAACCCAGCCCCGGCCAAACTGCAACAAAAAATAGCCGGGCATTGTGGTGGGCGCCTGTAGTCCCAGCTACTTGGGAGGCTGAGGCAAGAGAATCGCCTAAGCCCAAGAGCTGAAGGTTGCTGTGAGCTGTCATGTCACAGCACTCTACCGAGGGTGACAAAGTGAGACTCTGTCTCTAAAATAATAAAATAAAGACCATAGGAGTCACCTAAGCATGTCAGTCTGACACAGGAAAGTGACTCTCAATGCTGGGAGCCACCTTAGTCCAAGAAAGAATTCAGGAGTGAGCTGACAGTATCAAGTGAAAGTGAGATTTATTCAGAAACTGTAGAGAGTCTCCTCCATGGACACTCAGCTCTCCCTGCAGAAGAGAACTGTCCCCTTGGTTCCTATTTTCCTTCTTTTTAGGCAACAGGCTGAACAAGGGGAGGAATAGTCACAGAAGGGAAGTGTTTTTCCCCATCTTGGTTCATTCTGGTAGGAACTTGCCTGGCCTCCATCCTGTTTTCATCTGGGTAATTTGATGTCAAGACTTCCTGGCACAGTTAGGTAAGGCCACAGCAATTGCCAAAGTAAAGGTTTGATCGGGTATTGATTGCAGCAACCAAGGTAGCAATACCTGGCCCAAAGCAGCACCTGCCAGTTCCCTGTCTCAAGTCCCCCTTGAAATTATCTCTGATTCATGCTGCCAACAACTCCTACCACAGCATGGTCATCCACACTTATAAATGTCTATTGAATAAAGAAAACCCTGTGGACCAATTCTGCCAACTCTTCCTTTGAGATCTCTAAACTTTGATTCCTTTTTGTTTGCCCCACTGCTGTCATTGTCCAAGGAACAAGTGATCTAAGTAGAAAGCAGATAGCAAGTTGTGAAATGATAAAGCTTTGAGAGCTCCATGCATCTGTTAGCCTGATGCAAAGGAGACTATATATTTTGCCATGTATAATAAAAATTGTTTTGCCAAAATTTTTAAGGGAAAAATGAGGATGTGCATTATACATAGGTAGTGCAGCTTGGGAGCATGTGAGCCCAGCAGGTCTCTCAGTGCCACCTCACCCTCCCACCTGAACCCCTTGGCCTATGGGGCTCCAGTCTGGGAGAATAGGGATCCAGTGGGTGCAGGCTGGAGCAGCCTTCACCAACTGCCACAATCTGGGGAGGGAGTCCCCAGTGGTGGGGCTGGCAAGGCAGGCTTTGGCCCTCACAGGGCTGAGGATCAAAGTCTAGCCATACAGAGGATACAAAAAGCCCCATGCAGGACCCAGGAACCCACCTAGCTGCCTATGGGTCCAGCAGCCTCAGAAGCTCCCACTGAGATAAGCCATGTGAGATGACCAGGGGTCATAGTCATCTCAGCCTTGACCCTGACATGGTGGGGAGACAAGGGTTTACGGGAGAGAAGGATGGGGCAGCCTCCACAGAGCAGGTGACTGTGGGAGGGCAGTCTGACCTGCACATTTACCAGAGGAGTATTAGCCCTTCACAGTGTGTCTCTCCCAGCTGAGAGCTGGCCACTTTCTAGAGGGGCATTTTCCTGAAAGTTTGGACCAAGAAAAGTGGGTGTGGTTATACACAAGAGAGCATTTTAAATGGCAAAATATGGTATTTGGTAATAATAAAATTCTTGACCCAGTGATTATTGTTTCTTTTTTGGTTTGGTCACGGCCGGGAAGCACCAATGCACTAAATCTGAAAAAGGGCAAAATCTAGAACAGATGTGGTCATGTAAGGGGAGTGTCAACAATACAGAGCATTTCCTGTGCTCCTCCACCACTCTCAACTGGCTTTCATCCCTAGATACCTCAAGACAGAATTTTGTAACCTTAAATATATATACCAGAAAAAAAAGGCTAGAGTCTCAAGAGTGTAAAGATGTCAATTCTCCTCAAATAATGTATAGATGTATCATAATCTAAATCAAAATCCTGGCAATTCTTTTGTGGAAATTAATAAACATATTCTAAAATTCAAATATGAAAATATAAAGGGCCAGATGTAGCCAAGATAATCAAGAGGAACAAAGTTGGAAAACTAGCACTGCCAGATCAAGACTTACTATAAAGCTACAGAGGTAAGACAATGAAGTGTTGAAACAATGATAGAAAAATAGACATCGATGCTTGATTTGTGACCAAAATGACACTAAAGAGCAGAAAAGAAACGACAGCCTCCTCTATAAATGGTGCTGGGACAAATGGACATCAACATTTAAAAGAAAACATTGACATCCATGTCCTATAAAATCGTGAATTTTATGTGCATTTTATATCTAATAGTGAAAGGTAAAATCACGATGCTCCTAAAAGTTACATAGGAGAATGTCTTTAAAATACATTTCAATGATTTCTTAATTAGGATATAAAAAGTTCTAACTATAAAGTGAAACATGAATAAATTGAACTTCATTAAAGTTAAGAGCATCTAGTCATTCAAATTCTTTTTTTTTTCCAGTTTTGGCCAGGGCTGGGTTTGAACCTACCACCTCCGGCATATGGGACTGGTGCCCTACTCCTTTGAGCCACAGGTGCCACCTATCATTCAAATTCTTTTTTTTTTTTTGTAGAGACAGAGTTTCACTTTATTGCCCTCGGTAGAATGCCGTGGCATCACACAGCTCACAGCAACCTCCAACTCCTGGGCTTAGGAGATTCTCCTGCCTCAGCCTCCCGAGTAGCTGGGACTACAGGCGCCCGCCACAATGTCCGGCTATCAAATTCTTGATTCAGAAAGTCAAAGGCAAGCCACAGATTGGGAAGAAACATTTACAAGACATCTATTTTATAAATGTCTCAGATCCAAGATATTTAACGAATGTACACAAGTCGGTCCTATGGAGAAATGGGCAAAAATTCTGAACAGGCACTTTATTAAAAAAAAAGATAGCCAAACAGTTAATAAACACATCAACATATGAAAATAGGGGTCGTTACAGAAATATACCCTAAACCCACAAGGTAATGACACCGCATGCTCACTGATGTGGCTAAAATTAAAGAAACAAATATTAACAGTTGGCAGAGATGTAGAACAATTGTAATTTCATATATTACTGTATTGACTATGAAGAATATTTAGCCTTATAAAGCTGAACATGTGTAGGCTCTACTCCTAGATATATATACAATAAAAATAGAGTGTGTAACAGACAGACTCTAAGTTGAAGATCCTGCACTCCCTTGATCTCACCCTCTTATTCAGCCCTCTCCCCTCAAGTGTAAGCATGACCTGTGATTTTCCTCTAATCAACCAAATACAGTAAAGATGATGAGAAATACCAGTGTAATCATGTACTATTATATCTACATTATTATTAATATACACATAAGATTGCATCACTCACTTTGCTGGAGTCTTTCCCTCCCTTTCTAGCTGTGAGAAGCAGGGAGTCACGTCAGGGAACCTCCTATGACAGGAAACCACAGGTAGACTTAGGGATCTGAGGACAACCTCTGGCCAACAGTCAGCAAGAAAGTGAAACCTTCAGTCCTACAGTCAAACATAATTGAGTTATTCCAACCAACAATAAACTTAGAAGTAGATTCTTCCCCAGTCAAACCTAAAATGAGATCACACTCCTGGTTAAAATCTTGATTGCACCTTGTAAAACTCTAAGCAGAGGACCCAGTTGAGCCATGTCTAGACACCAGACCTATACAAACCAAGAGATAATAAATGTGTGTTGTTTTTTTAAGCCACTAAGTTTTTGGTAACATCATAACACAGCAATTGATAACCAATATGTGTGCACCAAAAAGAAACACACAAGAATGCCGTACTATTTGACTTTCAAGGCTCATGCATAGATTACATACATTTTTATAAGATTAATGTATACTACTAACAAATTAAGTTTCTATAAGGAAAATTATGGAAAAAATTGTTAAGAACAGCTGCCATATCTTCCTCTTTCTGCTTTGTGGATTAATAAAAACAGACAAATGGTTATAAGACAAAAAAATCACGCACACATAATTGATAGAAAAGACTACCCAAATACGTTTTTTATTTTATGCTTTGCCATATTAATCATGTCATGCATTCAACAGACATTTATTGAACACTATGTACAAAGAATTATAGCCATGATTAAGTCCCAGTCTCTGCCTTCAATAGGTCATAGCTTAGAGCAGTGATTTTTAACTCATGTGCCAAGGCACACTGGTGTGCCATGAGAGGATCTCAGATATGCCGCAAAAAGTTTTAGAGATCATGAATTAAATTATTTTCTAAAGAAGTTCAAAGCACAGTAAGTATATTCTTTGTTTTACTCTTTTTTTTTTTTCAGAGCAACGTAATTTAAGTGTGCCATGAAAGTTTAACCGTAAGTTCAGGTGGGCTGTGAGATAAAAAAGGTTGAAAAACACTGGCTTAGAGAGGCATGGGATCATTTTTTTCTTTACAGTACACAACCAACAATTACCAACATTATTGGTAAGAGCTACTATTATGCTAGTAATCACTATGAAGAATGCACAAAGCGATATAGCACATCTTTTAAGTTAGCCTTAGAACACAGGGCACTTCCCTAAGGAAGTGATTTTTAAGACATGTGTAGCAGAAATACACCAGATGATGCCTGAGGCATGGGAAGGACGTGGAGTAGACAGAAGAGTGTGTGCAAAGGCACGAATCACAGTGCAGCTTGGAACAAGGAGCCACATCCCAACCCTGTCTGTGGCAAATGTGGAACTCTGCCAGGTGGAGCCACACTAGGCACATAATAAACATTTGGTAGACTGATTCACAGGGAACAGGAATTGTCTTAGCCAATGTCTCCACCAATGGTCTAGATTAACCAACATTATTTCTTCCCCCTAAATCATACTAACTGCTGTCCAGAGCCTGTGAACTCAATGATCACAAGCCATATGCCCTTACTGAGGTGGTTAATTTCACATGTAGACTTGCCCGGGCCATAGAACTCTCAGGTATGGGATTAAACATTATTTCTGGATGTGTCCATGAGGGTGTTTCTAGAAGAGATTAGCCTTTGAGTTGGTGGACTGACTGTGTGAGCCTGGATGGTAACTTTCTCAGCCCTCTGTGCTTCTACAAGAGAATTTTACTAGGAAAACTTTGAGCAAAAAAAGCCAGATGTGAAAGAATCCATATGACGTGACATTTATATAAAGTCCAAAAACAAATAAAACTAATCTGTGGTGTTTTAAGTCAAGATAGTGCTATCTCTGAGGAGCAGGTTCGGGGTAGTGATTGAAAGGTTCACGAGTGGAGTGTCTCTGGTGTTGGCTACATGCCACTTCTTCACCTGGGTGGTACTCACCTGGGTATTTTCTGCCCTTTGTGATAGTTCATTCATTAAGCTGTGAACATTGAGAATGTGTACGTGTTTCTGAGTGTATGGTCCTCTTTAATTTAAAAGTTTATTTTAAAAACAATGACATTTGCCATATCCCTTTGGATACTCTACTCTCCTGGGCATGGGGGTACTTTCCTGTGTGTTTATATCTCCCGGTGAAACAAAGAAAGCTGGTTGTCAACCAAACCCATCCTCCCCTTCTAGGGTACACAGAACAAGTTCAGAAGTGACTGCCACCTGCAAACTACAGTTCCTAGCCTTCTTTGCAGCATTTCTGACCAGGACTGGTTTTCACCAGTAGTCAAAGGGACAAGTGTCACTCTGGACTTTTGTGAAACAAAACGAGTATGTACCCTCCACTCTGTATCTTCCTTTTCAGCAGCTGGACACAGAAATGAAGAAGGCACAAGTCCTGAGAGAAGAAGCCTGGGTCACCATGTGGAGGGCAGGTCCACTGACCAGGAAGGCCTAGCTGGAACAGTTACACCACGCATGACCAGAAGGAACTGTTACCATCCCTGAGCCACTGAATTCTGAGCTTCTCTTCCTTCCTTCCTTCCTTCCTTCCTTCCTTCCTTCCTTCCTTCCTTCCTTCCTTCCTTCCTTCCTTCCTTCCTTCCTTCCTTCCTTCCTTCCTTCCTTCCTTCCTTCCTTCCTTCCTTCCTTCCTTCCTTCCCTCTCTCCCTTTCTCTCTGCCCCACCATCCCTCCTCCTCTCTCTCTCACTCTCTCTCATTCTCTCACTCTTTCACTCTCTTCCTGTTGTGCTCTCTCTCTCTCCCTTTATTTTTTAAAACATTTTATCCAAATAGTGGTTGATATCATTAGTACCATTTTTAAAAAATCCAGTTGATAGTATAAGTTCACAAAACCACTCTATCGTGTCTAATTCATGCTGTTAAACACATTAATTTAATCTTTTATTTCAATTATTTTACATTTCTTAGTTCCAGAAGCTTTATTTGGTTCATTTTGGATTTACTTTTTTTTATTATTATTAAATCATAGCTGTGTACATTAATGCAATCATGGGGTTCAATGTGCTGGTTTTATATATAATTCGAAATATTTTCATCAAACAGGTTAACATAGCCTTCACGACATTTTCTTAGTTATTGTGTTAAGACATTTATATTCTACATTTAGTAAATTTTAAATGTACCCTTGTAAGACACACCATAGGTGTGGTCCTACCAATTACCCTCCCTCCACCCATCCTCACCCTTCCCTATTTGGTTCATTTTGAAACTGATAGGTCAGTATTCTAGAGTTTCTTATCCCAAAAAATATTTCTAATCTTTTTTTCCCCTTAAATACAAAAGAGAACAGTTGTTTGATGGTCTGTGTCTGGTAATTCCAATACCTAAACATGTCTGAGTCTATGGTGACAGTGGTTTCTGCTGTTGCTCCATCATGGTGTTTTATTTTTTCGTGTGCCTGGTAAACAGCAATACTGTCAACACTCATTTTCCTTAGAAAATTATTTGTGAGACTTCTTTGAAGAAAGAATAAAGACAGAATTTGTTTCCCTGCCTCTGCCAGGTCCCTGAGGACCCTATAAATTCTGGACAATTTTAAACTGGATTAGCAGACCAAGTTATTATTGATTATCACATGTTTTAGATGTGTATGGGAAATCTATATGAGGGTAAGCCTGTCTAGTTATAACTCCCTAGGGATACTGTCTCTGGCTGTGCTCATCATGAAACAAAGCAAAACAAAATCTTTTCTCTATAGCCCCCAACTTTTCCCTACAGTCCCCCAAATTAGGGTAGAGTGGAAAGTTCAATTTCCCTTAAGAGTTTGACTCTTCAGGATATCTGTTTCATGATGGAAGCATCTTCTTTTAGATTCCTGCTTTGAGAAGCCTCTTGGTTTTTTGGTCCATTTGTGGGTTTGTTATTTCTATGTTGAACACCCTGCCATTATAATCAAAGCAGGTTGTGCCTATTTATCAAATGCCTTCAAGGCAAACATTGTTTCAGATGCTTATCCCTCTCAGACCCTTTAGGTGGTGGCCTCCTAATCCCTTACCATCTGATTGTTTGTGTGTTGCTGTCCACTGGGCTGCTGGGTCAATGACACAGAGGAAGGACCGCAGATGAAATGAATGATTTTAAAAGGGAAGGCTGGTGTCTTTATTTACTTTCTTATATATCCAAACGCATCAGATAAAAATAATCCAAGAATAAAGAAGACAAAAGTTAACAAAAACTGTCATAAAGATTCCTTATCAGCATTAATACAGCAAAGTACGTACACACCTTTCCAAACTAAGAATGTCCTTCTTGGAGATAAACAATAGAGATAAACTACAAAGGCGCTGGGTTGTCCGTTCTGTTTGCCCACTTCCCTATATGACTAACTGAAAGTTATTGTGTAAATTGAGGTAGGGAACAAAGTACAATGGCCCACTGCCGCAGGCAGATGATCTGTCCCCAGCTGCGACTTGGCAGGGTCCTCTGGCACATTCTTTCCTTTCAGGCGTGACTGCCTGCATTTTTTCAGCAAGGCTGCTTCTGCAAACTAGGGGAGAATATCCCCCCAAAACTCACATCTAGCCCAAGTACTGGAAATGTTCCTTCTCAGGGCCTCGTACCTCAAGGAGCACAAATGAGACTGATTCACCTCACAGGGGTGCAGGGGACCGTGCCCCTTCATTTGTGGAGCATGCTTTTATTTTTATTTTTTTTTAATTGTTTGGGATTTATTGAGGATACAAAGAATTAGGTTACACTGTTTGCATTTGTTAGATAAAGTCCCTCTTATAATTGTGTCCCGCCCCCAAGAGGTGTGCCATACACCATGACTGCCCATCCTCCTCCCTCCTCCCCTCTCCCCACTCCCTCATTCTCCTATCCCACCCTTGTATGAGCTCATCTACTGCCTTCGTATTAGAATTGAGTACATTGGATTATTGCTTCTCCATTCTCGTAATGCTTTACTAAGAAGAATGTGTTCCACCTCCATCCAGGTTAATACAAAAGACATAAAGTCTCCATCTTTTTAATGATTATGTTCTTTGGAATTTTTAGGTTCCAGAACAAAGATTGGTCCTAATAACATATTCTGTCATAAAACCAGAAAGAGCTAAAATAAAGATTCTTGGAGGGGGGGGAAAAGAGACATACAATAAGAGAAAATTTAATAGTGACCTGAAATTTAAAGCTCTACACTATGCCTTAGAACACAGGAGTTAGAACGCAGGTTGGAGGGAGAAAATAAAAGTAATCTAATTAGCATTAGGGCAGTCAGTCAGTAACAGGGAATCTTAACGGGGAGAAGTAGGAATTTCTTACTTCCATAGAATAGTGGGAAATATGTTTGGTGAATAGAGTCAAAAAAGGAAAAGCAATGACAGAATGGAAAAGTATGGGAAGGTTTCAGATTGGTAAGTGAATGGTAAATAAAATCAGCCAAAAGAATAAAAATAAACAAAAATGAATCACAAGTAAAATACATAGTAAACATAAGGAATGGACTTAATAAAATTAAGTATCACGTGTTACACTAAATGGGAACAGGATGAATTATCCCATTAAATAACTGAGACTGTCATAGTGAGTTAGAAAACAAAACCCAGATATATGTTGTTTATAAGGAGTCCTCTTAAAAATGGAAAAGAATCGCTGAAATTAAAGGGATGAGCAAAGAGATGTCAAGCAAATGCAAACAAAGAGAAAGCAGGAATGACAATATTAATATCATACAGGGTGGAACTTAAGGTTAAAAGCACTAAACAAAATAAAAAGGAACATTGTGTAATAATAAAAGACAATTTATGAAGAAGAAACAATCATCATAAACCTGCATGTCCTATAAAAATATAGCACCTAAGCATATAATATCAATTATCAGAGATTCAAAGACTTTTGGCTTGAAAAACAACCATCATGAAAGAGTTTTAAGTATTTCCTTCTGAATCAGATAGTTCTGGTATACAAAAAGAAAAACACATTGTTTTGACACAAAATAATTAAATAGTACACAAAAACATATATGTTTTTCTTTATATCCACAGGCCCTTTACTGCAATTAATTACATAATTGGCCACAATAAAGTTTAACGAATTCAACAAAACAGAGAGTTTTTAGGCTATCTTCTCAGATCATAATCGGATAAAATCGGATATGAAAAGTATGACTAAAAAAGCTTCAATACTTGGAAATTAGGAAACGCACTCCTACATAATGCTTGGATCCAAAAGCAGGAAATCAAAGTTGAAAGTATAAAGTAGCTGGATGAAAAGAAAAGGACACGTCATCCCGAGACAGGTAGAGCAGTGGGGGCTGTAGTAAAAGGAAAATTAACAGCCCCAAATGCTTTTATTATTGCAGAAAAAATTAAGTTAATTTATTTTAAGATAGATACAAAAGAAAAGTTAATAAATCAATACATTTTATTTGGGGGTAAAAATAAGCAATAGCATAGGCAAACTTCTGGCAAATCTAATCAGGAAAAAAAAAAAGCAAAACTAAAGAAAGTGACATTAGAATCAAGACATGGAACAAAGCAATAAATACAGAGGGTAAGTATCACATTCCAATCAATCCGTGAAATTTCTAGCTCTGGTGAAACTAACCATGGCATAAAAAAAAGTAAAATCACCAAACTGCCCCCCCACCCCTCAAAGCCCTGTAATCTTGAACTCATGAGAAGAAACTGAAAAGGCTTTCAGAGAATTTACCACCTAACAGGGTTGAGAGTGAAAAATATGTTAAGATGAGATCAAATGTACTAAGGGCCAAAAACGTTCAAGAATGTATAAACTCTTCAGGGTCCTGATCCATTGTCTAACTAAAAAAAAAATTATAGGCTAATCAAATGTATAAAGTTTTTTGAAAACCTCAAAAAATTCATCAGAATATTAAGAGGATTTTTTTCCTCAAGTAGGATTTAACTAAAGGATAAAAATGATTTCATAAATAGAAATCTAATAATTAAATGCATTACACTATTTTCTCAACAGTTATAAAAATAATCATAAAAGTAAGGATCAAAAGTGACATTAGAATCAAGACATGGTATGAAGCAGCAAGTACAGAGGATAATATCACATTCCAACCTATTTCAAGCAAAATAGAAATAAAAACTATTAATTACAAAAAAACTTTGTATTTTGTACAAATTGTAAAATGCCACCAGGGGTCTTTGAAAGTTCATGGGAAGTGTATATTGTGAAAAAAAAAAATATATATATATATATATGTGGATTTCAAAATTTTTTGCACTGGAAAAAAGTTGTGCTAATTTATCTATAGCATACCTGAAAAAGACCTAGTGTCAGGTAGTAAAAGAAGCAGAAGACATCAGTTAAATAGAGCCCCTATCAGAACAACATGAATTCTGCCTAAATCAAAGCAAGAACAAACACCAAATTTGTGGTGAAGCTCAGGTGGAAGAACACTGAAATTACCGATACTTCAGGAAAAGTTTTTGGGGAGAATGCTCCCAAAGACATCCGCAGTTTACAAAGGGATAACTCACTCTAATAAGGGACAAGACAATGTTGAAGGTAAAGACCGCAGAAGCAGACTGTCCACGGAAATGTGTGAGGACCAGAGACGATTAGCAATTCAATTCTGAATGCAAAATTAAGGTTGAGCAAACTTTCCATTTGATGAGTGTCAAAATTGTTGCACCTGGATCAGCTGCAGACAGGAGCAGAGCTTAGAATGGAAATTTTAAACAAGTGGGATCAAGATCCTAAAGCAGTTCTTCCAAGAATTGTACCACGAGGTGGAGCAGAATGATCCTGAAGACTAGGCACAAGCAAGACAATGGCTAGCAAGAGGTGAACGTGTCCGGTCAAAGCAGAAGTGGACTGGTCAGGAGCAAAGGTCACAACAACAGTTTTTTGGAATCTCAAGGCATTTTGCTTGATGACATTCTGCGGGAGGTGGCGGTGTGTCAAAGAACAGTAACATCTCTTCTTATGAGAGTGTTTTGAGAAAGTTAGCCACAGATTTAGCAGGAAAAACGCCCAGTAAAGCCTCACCCAGGAGCCCTTCTCTAACTCAGCGACCCTCCTCCTCATCCTTCTCACCAAACAAGGGCAACTTTGTGAGCGTTTTGATGGAAAATCATTAGGCACCCACCTTACAGTTCTCATTTTGGCTCCTAAGACTTCTCTCTGTTTCCTAATCTGAAAACATCTTCAAAGGTACTCAGTTTCTTTTAGTTAATAATGTAAAAAAGACCACATGGACATGGTTAAATTCCCAGTCCCTCAGTTCTTCAGGGATGACGACCTGGTGGTATCATCCCTTATGAAAGTGTCTTGAACATGACGGAGCTTATGTTAAGAAGTAAAGTTTATATTTTTAATTTTTATCTTTGAATTTGGTTTTTCGCAAGCTCATGGAAGTCTTACCTTTAAGGATGACTACCTTCACATTTCTTAGTCCAAGTCTCTGCATATGTTGTGAACACCCAAGGAATGTTCATTCACTGGAACTAAGAGCTCAATGCCAAATGAATGGCCTGTGTAGCACACAGTGGGCAAATTCAGAGGAGAGAGGCTCACTGAAGGCCGAATTGGTCAAGGATGGGGAAAGAGGTCAGATTGAGCACCATTTCCATTTACAAAGGAGAGAGGAGCACATTCCCCAAACAAGAACGTCAGAGGCACAAAATTTAGAGCAGCACCTGCAAGCTACAGTTACGAGACTGTTGTTTATCCGGACAGCACAGGGAGCTATTGAAATTTTTGTCAGGGCTATGAAATATACATAGTTCTAGGTTAAAGACATTGGTTTGCAAGAAGTATGGATTCAACACAAACTAGCAATATGCTGTATTAATAGTCTACATTGTAACTGTTCAGGTGGAGGCCAGTGATCTAAACCAGAGGAGACGGAAGACGAGAAAGAGTGGGTGGAAACTCAGCCGGTGCAGGGAGAGCTGGGCAGGCCCTGCTGTGCAAAGGCTATCCCACAGGGACCCTCCATCTGCGGTTTGGCTTTCCATAGCTGTCAATTAGTATTCCTCTGGGCTATCAGATCCACTGTGACAGAATCACGTTACTTATGCTCAGGTAATCCTTGTTTGGCTTAATAATGGCCCCGAAGCTCAAGAGTGATGATGCTGGCAATGTGGACATGCCAGAGAGAGGTGGTAAACGGCTTAGGACTCTCCAGGGTTTCGGGCATCCACTGGGGTCTCAGAACACGTCCCCTAAGGATGAGTGAATACTCCTGTAGTACTCTTCACCATCCCCTTCCTATGACTCCGTTTTCTACATTGATTCAAAGACAAGCACCCCAGGCCGGGCCCAGTGGCTCAGCACCCTGGGAGGCCGAGGCAGGTGGATCACCTGAGCTCAGGAGTTCAAGACCAGCCTGAGCAAGAGCCAGACCCTGTCTCTACTGAAAATAGAAAAACTAATCAGGCATTGTGGCAGTCGCCTATCGTTCCAGCTACTTAGGAGACTGAGGCAAGAGAATCGCTTGAGCCCAGGAGTTTGAGGTTGCTGTGAGCTATAATGCCACAGCACTCTATGCAGGGCACACAGTGAGACTCTTTTTAATAAAAATAAAACCAAGACAAGGACCTTGACACCTCCCCCTCTCTGGGTCTCCATAATCCCTGTCACTAAGTTCTGATTTTGTACCCTGAATCTCTCGCAAATCATCTTCCACTTTGCAGCCACCACTTGCATCGTTCCCCAGCTGGTAAGTTCTCAGCTGCTTTGCACATGTACTGCAGCCCACACCCCCACCCCCAAAATCTGTTTTCCACATCATAGATTGTATGAATTTAACTGAAGTTATAATATTCTTTCTCTCCCCATGTTTCTCACCGCCCTCACTCACACACACAGACTGGATATTCCTTATTTGAAATGCTTGGGACCAGAAGTGTTTCAGATTTCGGACTTTTTCAGATTTTGGAATATTTGCACATATATAAAATGGGATATCTTGGGGATGAAACCCAAGTCTGAAGATGAAATTCATTTATGTTTCATATACACCTTGTACATAGAGCCTGAAGGTAATTTTTATAAAATATTTTTTAATAATGTTGTGCATGAAACAAATTTTTTGTACATTGAACCATCAGAAAACAAAAAAGTGTCCCTATCTCAGCCACCCCTGTGGCATCATGTCAACACTCAAAGGATGAGGCTGTTAGAGCATTTAGGATTTCATATTTTTAGATTAAGAATGCTCACCCTGTACCATAATAGTGTGCTGTAGCTAGTAATTACTAATTACTAATAACTACAGGTTGAGTTACTAGGATGCTCCATGCACAATTCTAGACATTGGAAGCAGCAATTTTTCTTGTCCCAAGGAGGTTATATCCAGTAGAGTGAGCAGAAAATAAATAAACAAACATAAAATATTCATTTATGGATAACTCTACAACGAGCCATGGAGCAGGGGAGAGGAATAGACAGGATAAGGGGTGTTCTTTCGGCCTGGGGAGGCAGGGGAGGTTTCCACGAGGAGCTGCATTTGAACAGCTGTGAATGAAATGCCGTGGAATGATGCAGGTACAGGTGGAAGGAACAAACCCCAGGGCCAGGGAAGATGCTCCACCTTCTCACTCTCACTGAGAACTCATGGTTTTGCAAGGGATTTACCTGATTTTTTTGGAAGAGTTTTTAACCGGCAGCTTGGTTTCAATCACTATAACTTCGTTTGTGCTCTAAGTAATGAGAAGATAATAAACATTCTTCCAGGGATCAAGTGATCAGGTTTGTCTGGTTAATTTTAGAATGTAAAAAAAAAAAAAAGTTGGACCATAAGAATAGGAACTATATTGCAAACGACATTCTTAAGTAGACCCTTTTTTAGGTAAATAAAAGTTACTTGGCTCTCAGTGGCTGCATTACACATAGTTTCCCCAGATTTTTCTAGTACTAAGCCCTGTGAAATATATATAACTGGCTTAGAAAAATAAAATGTGGCTCTCATTCTGCCTATTCCTTTGTTGTTGTTGGTTTTTCCACTTCTAGAAGCTTCTATAAACAATTCTCGGGGCAATTTAAATTAGTTAGAAAGAGCTTCCAGCCTCTGGATAAACCTCAGCTTCAGCCGAATTGTAGCAAACTTGTCACAATCTAACAAAGAAAATTAACTAATTTTTGCCTACAAGTGTGTAAATGAAGTATGAATTAGAACTTATTTGCAAATGTCTTGGCAACCTTCAAAAAATTACCTTTTGTACAAAATAGAAAATAAAGCCTTTTCTCAGAGATTTGCCCATTTGATATGCAGATAACTTCATGGTGAAATTCTACATCCTATTTTGACAGAGTACCTCCCCACAAGAAAGTTCCTTCACCAGGTTATTCAAATTCCAAGAAAGGGACCATAATTGTGATTTTGTTAAGTAAATTTTTTTTTAAAGGAATGGTTGTGTTAAAACTCATTAATATCAGTAAATTTGCAGTGGAGGCTGTTGTAAGGGCTTTGTAAAATGTGAGATGAACACCACAACGCAAGAAGCCTGAGTAAACCTGACCATCAAAAGAAAGGAATGTTTTACAAATGGAAATGCAAATATAGACAACAGAAAAAACTCCAGAAGTTATCTCTGACAGATATGCAGTATTTCACAAAATAAATTTTACCTAGGAAACATATAGTCATAGTGGGGAGAGAGGGGTAATCTTTTAATTTTTCCATTTTAGAAACAGGTCATTTTTTTCAAAATTTAAATTTAGCTTTTTCTATTAATGTATTTCATTATCAGTAGAAAAAGTTATTCCAAAAATAATTTGAGGAACACATTGTAAAAGACTTCAGAGCCGTTTGAAGGGCTATTTTTAAAAACACATCCAATAAGCCTGTTTTGGGGGGTGATGAAAATGTTCTAAAATTATAGCGATCATTGCATAATTCTGGGAACATACTAAAGATCACTGAATTATACTCTGTGCTCTAAATTAGCAAATTATATGACATATGTGGTGTGTGTGTGTGTGTATGTGTGTGTGTCTTTCTGTGTATCCCAATGGAGGATTTTATTTTATTTAAAATATTAAATTGACAAATAAAATGGTATATATTGAAGGGGTATGCCATGATGAATTGATATGTGCATATCTTGTATACTGATTACCACAATCAAGTTAATTAACACATCCATCATCACACATGGTTACCGTTTGAAAGGAAGGGACAGTGAGGACACTTAAAAACTGCTGTTATCGGGCAGCACCTGTGGCTCAGTTGGTAGGGCACGGGCCCCATATACCGAGGGTGGCGGGTTCAAACCCGGCCCCGGCCAAACTGCAACCAAAAAATAGCTGGGCGTTGTGGCGGGCGCCTGTGGTCCCAGCTACTCAGGAGGCTGAGGCAAGAGAATCGCTTAAGCCCAGGAGTTGGAGGTTGCTGTGAGCTGTGTGATGCCACGGCACTCTACCGAGGGCCATAAAGTGAGACTCTGTCTCTACAAAAAATAAAAAAAATAAAAAAAAAACTGCTGTTATCATACTTCAAATAAACAATACAGAATTATCAATGATAGTCGCCATGTGTATGTTAGATCTCCAAATCTTCTTCATCTTGTAATTGAAAATTTGGATCCTTTGACCAACATCTCTCCAGTTTTTATGTAGCCAGAGCAAGGCTGGGCTGTGAGAGTTTCAAAAGGCCTCTGGGGATGGTAGACTTTGAGATTGATCTGCTGGGGTCCAGAGCTGAGCCTTTCTTTCTGTCTCTCTTCTTCTCTGTCTATTGTGTCTGCTGCTTCCCCCGCACCACCACCCCCTTTACACAGATTTCCTAGCTGTCTGTGCTGCTCTCTGATGAATCTTGCCTCTCTAAATTGTTGACAATATTGAATCAGTTTTTTGCATGTCTTACTCGTTCCAATTGTTTTAAAGTTCTTGATTCTCTAGCTATAAACCTTTAGCTTGAGAACTTCTTATGATTTTAGTTTTTGGCTTTTTTAAACATAAATTATGTTGCCTTTTTGCTCTAGGCAACAATAGACTGTGTGTGTGGTGTGTATGTCAGGAAACCTCAAGAAAGGTGCCAGCTGAAACATCTCAGATTTTGATGTTTCATTTATCCACAAGCGTGTTAGTTGGTGAGTTCATACAGGAAAACAGAAGCAGGGCACTTTTTGGATTTAATGATGTCAGAATCATTCCTAGGTCTCAGATCCTTGGGAGGAACCACAAATATTGGAGGAACTTTGGCCTCATGGAAATCACTTCCTATTAGACTCAAAGTTCATGGGGCTTAGTTCCTTCTTAAAGAGGACCATTCTCTGGAAATCCAGAGTTCAGACATCGAAAGCAATTTCAACTAGAGGGAAAAGACTTGAGAGGTCAAAGAGACTCAGTGACATAGACATCTATGGTAGTGAACTTGCTTCATAAATCTTCCCAATCTTGGTTCCTCAAGAGTGAAGATGGACCTCTAGTTCAGGCCTTTTGACTCTCAGCCTTCAATTTTACATTCTTTCTAAAGAGTAAGTCTTTCTGATAAAAGTTTGGGGTCAGTGGATGAGAGGATTAAGCAGGAAAGCCATGTTTTCCTCTTTCCAGCCCTCTGATTCTAGCCTGGTTTGTACACAAACTTCCTCCCCTCACGCTAAAGCAGCAGAAAAGAGAAGCCCGTGTCACCCGCTCACCGTGGGGTAGGAGATGCTCCCCCATCCCCAGGCACTGACATCTGGGGGTCCCTGTGAGAGGCCGGGAGAAACAGTATACGAAAGGCTGTGATTTAGAAAAGAGATTTGTGTTCAGTTATTCACAGCAGAATCAACAGGAAAAATCTGTGGGGACCGAATGACCCAGGCCTTAGCAGCCTACAGAGGCTCTGTGTCCACGCCAAGTGGTGCCGCCTGTGGCTTCTGCCGCGTCCCTGGCCCTGCTCTGACTGTGACTGTCTGGCATCCAGAGACTGAGAGATCACAGAGCAGGTTCCCTGAGCACATCCAAGCGTCTGAGTCAACATTTCAAGGACGTCAAATGCAGCAGAGGGCGGTTATTTATAAGGACTGATGTAAGTTGCTTGCTGCTCAACAAATCATTTATTACTATTTAACTGAAAGTGATGAACTCATGCCTGGAAAAAAAAAAAAAAAGCCTTCATGAAATGATGGACGGGTGGGGAGTACTCATCCTGGAGCCAGTTTGTCCTGCGTGGAGGAGGTTCAGAGGGCGGGAAGGAGGAGAGGAGTGAGCCTCGTATTCCCCTCCCAGCAAATCTACCACAGTCTTGTAAAGTAGGTGGTTTTAGCTACGTTTTCCAGTAAGCTTGATGACTTCATTTACATGGCAAAGATTTATGAAGCAAGTTCACTACCCTAGATGTCTATGTCACTGAGTCTCTTTGACCTCTCAAGTATTTTCCCTCTAGTTGAAATTGCTTTCTCTGTCTGAACTCTGGATTTTCAGAAAATGGTCCTCCTTAAGAAGAAACTAAGCCCCATGAACTTTGAGTCTAATAGGAAATGAGTTTCATGAGGCCAAAGTTCCTCCAATATTCGCAGTTCCTCACAAGTATCTGACCACCAAGCTCTCGTCTTGCTCCTACGTGGCTGAGACATGCAAGCCCTGGACACCAATGTTCTCAACTGTCAACTGAGTTTGCCCCAAATGCCTCTCCTGCCCACCTCACAGGCTCGTGGTAGGGCTCATGTGGGAATGAAAACTTGCTTTGGATACGTAAAGCAGGATCCATATGTTAAGCACTTGGGTCACACACCCCAGTAGGGTCTAAAGCCATGTCCAACAGATGGATATAGAATTCCTAGCCCTGGAATCATATTTTCCATCCTGGGGTAGATTGAATTATTAATCCCAACCCCTTACCTCTTCCAGCATCCATGGTCTTGACTATATAACTTTTTAGTTTCTCCAACTGAACTCAGAGTGCACCTCCCCTGAGGTGAACAACCATCCTAGTTTTCACAGGGCTTAGAGATTTCCCAGGATGTGGTTTTCAGGAATAAAACCAGGAAAGTCCCTAGAAGACTGGGATGGGTTAGTCAGTGTGGAAGACTTTCTCACCTCTTGTCTTTGGGCTTGGCCATGTAACTTGGTTTGGTCAATGAGATTTTAGCGAGAATGACACAGGCGAAGTTTGAAATGTACTCAGGTGGTGATAGTTGAGCTTTTGGCCTTACTTCTACATTGCTATGAGAAAGGTTTCCTACCCGCCTGAGTGGCTGCTGTCTCTTCTTCCTGGGACCCTGAATGAACACATATAAAACATACACACATGTAACCTTCAGCAACTAGCAGAGCGGAGATGGAGCAGTCGGACAATAGTTTAGATCAGTCAACTCCCAACAGACCTCTGACACATGAATAAGAATTAATGGGTATTGTTTTAAGCCACTGGCTATCAGAATGGTTTGTTACACAGCAATAGTTAGCTGATACATGAATATATCACATGTTTCTTCTATCACAACCTTTTTCCTCCTCTGTTCTCAATGATGAGTTTTATATCTTCCTTCTTGGTAGAAGGGTAGTTAAGCCGTGCTTCCATGGCATAGATTCTCGGCAATTCCCTATTATACAGAAGAAAAATGGCAGTTTTGTGTTTATGCCCCTTGTAAACTGGAAGAGAGGATATATTTAAAGGTGAGTTTAAACCGCAAAGACACTTGTTGGTGTTGTAGTCCCATCAAAGAACAATTCTGGATATCAGAAGTCAGCATGTTATAGGGAATTCTTATAATTTTCTGTTGCCTCAGCATCCATTTAGAACAGCGGTCCCCAGCCTTTGTGACACCAAAGACTGGTTTCATGGGAGACAGTTTGTTTCAGGATGAACTAGGTGAATTACATCTTCACCTGAGATCGTCAGGCATTAGATTCTCATAAGGAGCACAGAACCTGGATCCCTCATGTGCAGTTTACAGGAGAGTCTGCGCTCCTATGAGAATTTAATGCAGCCCCTGATGTGATAGGAGCGGAGCTCAGGTACTGATGTGAGCAATGAGGAGTGGCTGTAAACACAGGCGATGTTTCCCTCACTGACTCAACACTCACCTCCTGCTGAGCAGCCTGATTGCTGAGAGCCACAGTTCAGTATAGGTCGGCAGTCAGGAGGGTGGGGAAGGCAGATTTACAAATTTAACTTTCTCAGGCCAGAAGCAGGGTTCAGTCACCCATGACACAGTTTTCAGTTTTAAGTCACATCCAAACAGCTCAACCAGCAGCCAGAAATAAAAACATGGTAGCTTGTCTCCTTCCTAACAGTCTGGGCTCCTGCTTTTCTACAGCTGCCTGTAAGGAGACCAGTCAAGCACTGGCCCACAAACGTAAAGTGCCCCACACTCCATGCCCCAGACATACCGCCAGCTATGGCACATTTCCCCCCATCTGCCTGACTCTTCCTCCCTGCCTCGAATGACCCAAGAGCAGAGGACTGTGCTGCTGGCTCTTTGCACCCTTCCTGCTCAGCATCTGTAAGTTAAAAACAAATAAACAACAAACAAAAAAACTTTGAACTGTTTCCTGTTCTGCTGGGACACTGAATTTGCACCTTCCATTTGAAGAGCAAGCCAGGGGCTGCCCCAGGCCTGGTTCATCTCCAGGATGTCAGGGAGAACACAAGGTCAGCCTCCCAGCCCACAGTGATGGTCAGGCAGGCATGAGCTGGACACAGGTCACGGGTCAGACAAGGGCATCTGCCAGTATAAACAAGTTTCCCATGCAAAGGAATCCCTAGTCCTGGGTCAGACAGCTGGGCACTAGGCCGTCTGCGGGTAAAAGAAGTACCCTTGAGAGGCACACTGTGAACGCCACATCCAGCTCCCAACCTTCTCTCCTGGGGGCAGGGCTGCTAGCCAGCCTGGACCAAAACCCCAGTTTAACTGGACACTCTCAAAACATACATCAAACAAACAAGCTTGTGATTTTAGAAAAGAATAGAGGCTTAGTGACCCCCTGCTCCACATCCTTCCACAAAGCCCTATGAAGTATGCAAATATGGAAAATTTTGTTTTCATTCCTCCAGAACAGTGTTTTTCAACCTTTTTAAAAATCTCATGCCACACTTGAACCTCTAGTTAAACTTCCATGGCACAGTTAAATTATGTTAATAAAAAAAAAAAAGAATATACTTACGGTGCTTTCGACTTCTTTTGAAATAATTTAATTAATGATCTTCAAAAATTTTTGTGGCACACTGGTACAAAAATCACTGCCCTGGAAGCTCTGGAAAGGGATAATCATCTCTCCCTAAAATGCTCATGTTGTCTTAATTTTTTAAAAAATTCCACATCCTTTTCTTTTGCAAGGTACTAATATTTGTAAAATTTATGTGCCCCTCTCATTGAATATTTGTGTAAGATGTCAATTCTGGCTTTTTTTTTTTTTTTTTGAGACGGAGTCTCATTTGTCGACCTCAGTAGAGTGCTGTGACATTATAGCTCACAGCAACCTCAAACTATTGGGCTCAAGTGATTCTCTTGCCTCAGCCTCCCAGAGTGCTGGGATTACAGGTGTGAGCCACTGCACCCAGCCCGATTCTGGCTTTCTTAAAAAGAAAGTTTCTATAAATCCTCCGATATCTACCATACACCCAATACAATTAACAATGATCCTTGCTGAAACCATGCCAATACAATAAATTTGGGGGATATTCATGATATAGTCAGAGGAAAAATAGATTGTAAGATGAAATGATTGCTCTGTGGAGCTGAGTGTGTGCAGATGTGCAGAGACTAGTCAGGCGTGGTCAGCACTTGGCACTATATGTGCATATCACATCTCCTTCTCACGTAATCTTATTTTCTAATTTTTTCAAAGATTACAAATTTATCATATGGGAAAGTAAGGAAGACAAAGCATTTTCTTTTTTAATTTCAGATTACTACGAGGGTACATATGACTAGGTTACATTGTTCACATTTGTTAGGTTAAGTCCAAGTTGCAGTTGGGCCCTTCATCTGGGAGGCATGCTGTGTCCTCCTACTTTGCACCTGCTAGGTGACAGTTTACTAAACGCCCTTCTCCTATTCCCCTCTTCCCTCCATCCTGAATTTATCATGTTTTTCTCTCCTGGGGGCCTGTCGTCGTTCACCTACTGGTTTCGTATTAGTTCTAGGTACTTTGGATGCTTGCTTTTCTAGTCTTGCAATACTTACTTTACTCGGGAGGATGTTCTCCAAGCAGTTTTAAAGAGGTTTGTTTAACCTCTTTCTCGTCTCTTACACAAGACACTCAGGAGCTGGGAAACTTTCCATGTCTCTGTCTGCTGTGTCTCAGGCCAAGCCCAGGCCTCCACTTTCCTCACTCATCCCCGAGTGGCTTCTGAGCTTTTACTCCACAACCAGGCTGACCTCCGACCTTAGGGGCCCTCGGGCCTCTTCATGGAATTGGAAGCCAGGGTGCTATTGCTGGAGGGATCCTCTTACAGGGAATGAGGAATGATACTATGGGGCAGGTGGTGGGAGCACAGAGAGGGTGGGCTCTCGTCCTGGACTGGGATGGGGCCTTCAGCCACAGAGAACCCACAGCTGAGGAATCAAACCAGAACCTTTGTCTTTTGGGGGGAGGGGTGCACATGTGCTTGTCCGTGCGCATGAATGCACCCATGTAGAGGATTAATCCAGCGTCAGGAAAAACTGTTAACATTGGCTTTGTTTCTGAGTTATTGGAGCCTGAACAAAGAGGAGAAAAGTCTGTAAAGGCTCAGCTCAACTGTGCAAAAAAACACAAATTACAGGCATTTATTTAATCTGGTCACCATTCATTCGAAACAGCCTCCCAGCACAATAACAATTATCCATATTGTTAAATATGTGGATGTTGCCAGATTAACTCTGTTGTAAATTTTAATTAATTGCAACACAAAACCGTTGGCATGTGCTCAGTCATTGCAGTTGGCCGTCTCTGAAGTATCATCATCTGCTCCCAACTTCGAGAGACTTCAGAGAGCATTGGTCATGATGGCAAGATGAGTCCAAATGCTTAAGAACATGTAATCACTTCTTGTGTGATTATCACAATGGTACGGACCCAGTAAATTTCTCCAAATTTTAAATAACCCCAAAGCTGTACTAATTCTTAAAAAGCTACACTGCATTTCTTATTATTTTCAACTTCTCTCTCAATTACTTATGGTTCATCATTGTGTACCAATATACCAACCAGATGGCTTATATTCATCTTATTTACACTATTTTTTCCAGCCAAACAGTATTAATCCAACAGTATAAACTGAGCCATGTAAACTTCTTGCTGCCTAAGACCTACAGCAGCCTCTTCTGTTCCTTCTTGCCCCTGGTTGGGTCACCTTGTGGTCCTCCCTCCATCTGTCCCATCTCCTCACCCTCAGAAGTGTTTCATCCCTCTCCAGGGTCTTCTCTCTTTCTACTGAAGCCTTTGTGGGTGGTCTTCAGTGTCCAAGCTTGGCCTCATCTCTGGTTCAAAACATTTCCTTGTCTTGATGTGGGCTATTAAAAAGATACAAAATCACCCACATGTATAGATGACTTGACCCAGCGGATAAATGATTCTGGAACTTAAAGTATCCGTAGCCCTTCTCATATGCATTTACTATGACATTTAATCAATCAATCAATGCATATTTACTGAGATAATAAGATGTGCCTAGTATTTTGAGTCCTAAACTAGAAGGCCATGTATTTATTTTGGAAAGGAGAAGTTGGAGGTAGGAAGTGGGGCAAGGGCAGGGTTAATCGGCAAGAAACAAATAGAGAAAAAAATAACACACATACACAACATACACACACACACGCCCACACCCTTCCTCGGTCAGATTGACCATACACGCTGTGAGGTACAGAGCAGCTATGAGAGACCAGGTACTCTGATCTGACTGTCCCACAGCCCACACTGTTTGAAGGCTTCCTTCTCGGCTGCTATTTTGCACTGTTCCTTGTACTGTCTGTGCCCAGCTTTCCTGTCCAGCTTATAAACTTCCCAAGCCAGAAAGAGCAGTTAGCACATTTTCCAAATGCCCAATGTCGTGGAGCCCAGCATTCATCTTATAATTCATTGCAGTAACAGTTCTGTCCACAGATCCTCTCCAAACATCACCTAATAGGTGTTCTCTAAACAGAAAGAAATGAAACTTGCACAGTCTTTAATTTGCTGGTTTTCCCAAATCTTGTACACACTGCTTATTGCAAAAACAAGGTCATTGAACCAGACCCTTTGTTAAACCTGCTCCCAATCTACTGAATGACATTTGGCCTCTTTTTACAGACTTACAGAGAAGTAGCCAAATTATAATGTCCTCTCTTTCCCCGGCAAGAGAAACAGCCATCAAGTGAAGGGAAGGGACGACAGTATTTGTTGGAAACTATGAGGAAACCCTTTTGCTAAATGTCCATTTTGGATGCCTTTGATTTCCTGTTTAAAAATATTTTCAACACAAGCCATAGAAAAAGTAATACTGTTGTTATGTGATGGAAGGGGAGAATTCTTGATCAGTTATTTCAGCAGAGGGAAAGGAGTAAGGAAGAGGAATTAAAGGAAATTTGACAATACATCATAAAAGGGACCACCTGATACGCAGGAGCTGAGGACATGGCAGGGTGCTGAGACGCCACACACGACCGAACCCTTAAAGGTCAACTATAAAACACTTGAGAAATGGAGCAGACGCCAGGAGAATGTGCCCAGCTCCTTAGCAAGAGCTTGGAAAGAAAGGGGCTTGATAAAGGAGGATTAGTCAAGAGGAGAAGAAGCATTATGTCAATATTTAGACTACCACAGACAGACATTTGAAACCTGGAAGAGAGGGGTGGATTTGTGGTCCAGAAAGAAAGAACCAAGCCACTGGAGGCCCAGTGTGAAAGGAGGAGGGTAGGTTTGTCTGGGGCAGTCTTGAGCGTTATAGATCTACGTGAGCCATGCTGAACCAGGTCAAGTAATAATAACATGGGCTTAATTTTACCTGCAAGTCTTCCTACTGGAATAATACAGTATTTTTCATCCCATAACTAGCAAACTTAACTCTCTTTGGAGAAGAAACTCCTAGATACCTTGGCGGTGGAACTTGAGGTATTGCTATTTGGGGCTTCCCCAAAGCCAAGTCCTCCTGAAGTTAATTAAGAACCGAAACAGAGGCAACTGTGTCTGTGTACTAGCACTAATGTCCTCAATATTGTTCTTGTCATCATGGCATTAGCACCAGAGAGGGCTCTGGGCTGTCCAAGTAGCACTGGCTGGTGTCCTCAGTCAGGCTGCTCGGGGTCGGAAGGGCCAGCCCTCAGGGCAAGCCACACAGGCTTTGGCTGCGCGGGCTGGCCACCCGGGGCAGAGTTGGAGGAATGAGCCCGTGATGAAACCAATATAAATCTCTGTTTAAAAATCCTTGTTAAGTTTTTTGTTTTGTTTTGTTTTGTTTTGTTTAAATGTTGTTTAAACATCTTTGGTTCTGGAAGGGAGGCGAGCTCTTAGAAAATCAGTTCTGAGGAACTCCTTGACTGAAGCTGAGTGTGTCTGATGAAGTATTAGAATCTTGATAAAGAAAACATTAAACAGAAACTAAGTGTTTAATGTAAAAACCTGGCAGCTGTGTGTTCATTTTACTTAGTATCTACCTGTCGGGAGATGGCAGTTTTCCCTTTGTTTTGGTTGGAAAATTCCTCTCTTTTGGTTGGAAAAACATTGTCACTAAGGTTCATTTTTTTTTTCCAGTATAAAAATCCATCTCTCTAACTTTCATATGTCCTGTTTGTGCTACTCAGAAAAAATGCACCAGCAATCTCAAAAGCTCTGGAGCATAATTAAGGGCCAATGAATATCTTCTCTGACTTCACTTTTATCACCGTAATGGGAAAATGCACCCATGTCAAGAAAACAAAAATAATACAGGCAACTCTAATAAAAAAAATCAAAACAATGTAAAATCTTGTGATGCCAACATGATATTGAAGATCAAAAGTCAGGAGTCAGTGTAGAGAACACTGCCTGGAATATAGTAGATGATTAAAAAATGGTTATTGAATGAAAGAGAGACTGCAGCTTGGGAATAAAATAAATGTTATTAAGGCAATCCTAACCAGAAAAGCGTGAGGATTTTAGAAGCGACTCTGCATATCTTGACATATAGAAGTAGTTCCCAAATATTTTCATGTCACAGCACACATGAATAATAAAAATAATAATAACACACTGAATTAGATAAAATGGAATTCAAGTAAACAAAGGCAACCAGCCCAGGAATTGCAGCCATGCTGGGCTTCAGCCAGGACTCCAGGAGATCAGTATCATAGCAGGTTTCTGCCACCTCTGGGCCATACCATTTAGGCCAGAGCTCTCTAGTACTACATATACCACAGGTTTTTTGTTTGTTTGTTTGTTTGTTTTGTAGAGACAGAGTCTCACTTTATGGCCCTCGGTAGAGTGCCGTGGCATCACACAGCTCACAGCAACCTCCAACTCCTGGGCTTAAGCGATTCTCTTGCCTCAGCCTCCCAGGTAGCTGGGACCACAGGCGCCCGCCACAACGCCCAGCTATTTTTTGGTTGCAGTTCAGCAGGGGCCGGGTTTGAACCCAACACCCTCGGTATATGGGGCCAGCGCCTTACCAACTGAGCCACAGGCGCCGCCCCTATACCACAGGTCTTAATAACTCTGCTTTTAACTTCTGTGGTTTTTTCCTTGAAGAAATGAATAAAAGTCCCTTGGAGCTTGGAGCCCTGTTACCACCTAAGGAGAGCTTCTCCTAGTTACAAGCAAAGTATCTCAGAGGGCATGAATTATCCCCCAATCAGTCTAAAAATGTACTTTCAACCCAGCGGCTAGGGCCAGCCACATACACCGGAGCTGGTGAGTTCAAATCCAGCCTGGGCCTGCCAAACAACAATGACAACTACAACCAAAAAATAGCCAGGCATTGTGGCGGGTACCTGTAGTCCCAGCTACTTGGGAGGCTGAGGCAAGAGAATCACTTAAGCCCAAGAGTTGGAGGTTGCTGTGAGCTGTGACCCCATGGCACTCTACCCAAGGCGACATAGTGAGACTGTCTCAAAAATAAAATAAAATAAATTTTTAAAAAATGTACTTACTCTAATAGTATTCTGACAATCTGTCCCCACCAACAAATTTGCTGTATATGACATTTTTATCAAGATGTCGTTTGGAATATGTCCTTCTATTAGTAAATTGTCCTTTCTATGTCAAGTCCAAGGTTTTTGGTTGGGAACTTAGGCCATCACCTGTCCATGCCTAACAAAGATGTTCACCAAACATCAGTTTCCTCTTTTACTTGGAGCACAGCCCATCCTCATTTTTCAATAGCTTCTCTTGAATTTAAAGTGGCTCCATGACTGGGTTCTCACCAATTCAAAGTGAGTTATTCTCAAGTGATCATATCTGGGCTCCCAAAATTTAAGACCTGGATGTTCCTCCTCTCTGCTTTCTTTCCCTTTGTATCCCCTAAATTGAGATGGCAAGTTAGTATGAACCTGGAAACCTGAGTCACCACATGGAGGAAAGCTGTTCACCAAAAGGAAACAATCATATTGAACTGGTAAGTGAGTGAAAACAAACTTCCATTGTCCTTGAGCCATTGAACAATATGATGTCTATTTGTTACAGTGCCTGGCATGACCTAATACATCACACAACTCTCCTCAGGCATGGGACTATAAAGCCCCACTATAGTTCCATTTTAATTCATTGTTCGCTGGTCTCTCACATAATAGCATTTCTGCCATTCCACTATATATCTTGGCTGTCTTGTCCTGGACTCAAGAGTCCCCTGCTCAGACCAACCACAAATAGTGACTGCCACAGCTGCCTCTTGGTTACCTGGGTCAGGACAGAACTCCGAGTCTCCTGGCTCTGGGGACTGGCAGCTTTATCCCAGGCCTATTCAAATGAGTGGAATCTCCCATCTGCTTTATTGGCTGACACCATAAAATGTCCTGACCTCAAATGAATTTTATGTATTTCTACAAACATAACATTTCTTGCCATTGTTTAATTTGAGATGTCTTGGGGATTTATTAATAGTTTCATAAAGATATTTTCTGTTTTATCTGACTGAAGTATTTGCCTAGGATAAAAAATATTCTTTTTTCCATGCATTTTTTATTCTCTATTTGCTCTTGGCATGCACGCGGCATTAACCCCACATTTGACTCACAACCCAGGTAGGAGAACACTCATTCCTAAGAATGGAAAGGCAAACAGATCAGGCCTCAGAAGGAGGACAAGGAACACAGAAAGATGATTGTTTTCTGTGGGATCATAAAAAAAAAAATGAAAAGACAGAGCGGTGCCTGTGGCTCAAAGGAATAGGGCACCGGCCCCATATGCCGGAAGTGGTGGGTTCAAACCCATCCCCGGCCAGAAACTGAAAAAAAAAAAAAAAGAAAAAATACTTAGAACCAAACTGAAGAGATATCAGAATTGGCAAAGAACCTCACTTAGCTATGAACCAGCATTGCTTGGGAGCCTGCTGGAAATGCAGAATCTCAGGCCACACTCCAGACCTACTGAATCAGCCTGCATTCTTGGGTGGCTTTTATGCACATTCGAGTGTAAAAAGCTGGCCTAAACATCATGAAGAGCTGGAGATACAGGATAACTCTCTTCTTCCAGTTACCTCCCATCAGGCATCCTCAATCTGAATAAGAAAATACTCAAGCCCTGTTCTCCCATAATTTCACTGTTTCTACTGATACTTACTCTCTTCCAGTGCTCCCCATTGAATGAACCTATCTGTAAGTTACTTAAGTCTTGCATCCATACAGTAAATCCCAAAGGAATCATCAATTTCCCGTCTACCTGCTACAGGTAGGAAGTTGCTGGAACTGTGGCAAAGAATAGGGAGAAGGGTTGGGGAACCAGGAAAAGAGAGATGGAAACATACATAAACATGGTACTATATGTCTTTCTAGTATTTTTTCATCTATATTCTTTTTTTTTTTCTTTTTGGCTGAGTACAGGGAACTGTATTGATGGTACATGACAAAGTGGGTCTCCCTAGGACCTTCCCATCTGGTATGGAGGCTGAATTTAGGGGAGATTCTCAGTGAGGAGGGGGACTGGGTAGGCAGGGTCACCCCAGCAGCTGAGGGCCTCTCTCTTCCTCTCATGCTCTGGCTGGAGCTGGTGGTCCAGGAGTTCTTATTCCTTGGAGGCCATGTGAGCCATAGGTCCATCAACCTGTTGCTGCAGCCAAATTCATTGTCATATCAGGCATTGAGTTTGATAAAGTGGTTAGAGAGGGCAATGCCAGCCCAGCACCAAAAGTGGGGGAGTGGATGTCACTGTTGAAGTCAGAGGAAATGACCTGGTGCTCAGTGTAGCCCAGGATACCCTTGAGGGGGCCCTCCGATGCCTCCTTCACCCCTTCTTGATGTCATCATATTTGGCAGGCTTCTACAGAAGGCAGGTCAGGTCCATAACCAACACATTGGTGGTAGGGACACAGTCGGCCACGTCAGTGAGCTACCTGTTCAGCTCAGGGATGACCTTGCCCACAGCCTTGGATGCAACAGTTGAGGAAGTGAGGATTTTCTGGAGAGCTCCATGGTCATCATGCCATATCTTCCCAAAGGGGCCATCCACAGTCTTCTGGGTGGCAGTGCACAAAGGCCAGGCCAGTGAGTTTCTCATTCAGCTCAGAAATGACATTGCCCACAGTCTTGGCTGCACCAGTTGAAGCAGGGATGATGTTCTGGAGAGCCCTGCAGCCATCACACTACATCTTCCTGGAGGAACCATCCACAGTCTTCTGGGTGGCCGTGACACATGGACTATGGTCATGAGTCCCTCCACGATGCCAAATTTGTCAGGGATGACTTTGGCCAGGGACGTTAAGCAGTCAGTGTTGCAGGCAGCATTGCTGACAATGGAGAGATAGTTTTTATAATTCTCATGGTTCACACCCATCACAAACATGGGGCCATTGCAGAGGGGGCAGAGATGATGACCCTCTTGGCATACCCCCATAGATGAGCCCTAGCCTTCTCCATGGTGGTGAAGATGCCACAATGTAATCAGCGCCTGCCTCACGCCATTTGATTTGGGTGGGATCTCACTCCTGGAAGATGGTCATGAAATGTTCATTGATGACAATCTTCCCATTCTTATCCCTTTCCAATTAACCTCTTATTATTTCCATTCTGTTTTACTTATTGAAAATCTATAAATTCCAACCTATTTTAATGTCTGATAGTGAGGAGTCAATTATTATATTTTTTACAATATATTCTTGGCTTTTTTTGCAACCTCTGAAAAATATTATTAGAATTGTTCTTGAAATTACATTAAATATACCAATTGATTTAAGGTAGAATCTCAATACCATGCCTTCAATAGGTTCTGGTATCTCTCAAAGTAGCAAAATCTTTTATGTGGCTTGACATGTCGTCATATTTAGGCAAAATTTTTTATATGGCTTGACAACATGTAGTCATATTTTTTGTGTTTCTTGGAGATTTCTTTCTTAAATTTAATCCCCTATGTTATGTATATAAAATACAAATATATAAATATGTACTCTTGGGAATGAGATTATTACCTAAAATTTACTATTGACAAATAGGAAAGCTATTGATTTTTTTTATACAGTTATTATACAACTAGCCACTTTACTGAACACTTTTCACAAATATAACTGTTTTTCATTAATTTGCTTAGGTTTCCTGTAAATTAGGTCCACCTGCAAAGCAATGACAAATTTAATTCCTTCTTCCTAATATTTAGTATTCGTCTCACTTTTTTCCTTCCTTTTCTTATTTTTCTTATTTTGTTTTTCAAATTTCCATTATACTTCTTTGATTTGGGTTTTTAAATATGATTTATAAATAGAATATTGATTATTGCTACACTTGGTTTTCAAATTTTGGTATTAAGATTTTGGTATTATTGAAATATGTCCATTTCTATAAGTTTTGGAGTCTCTGCATTAATGAGAAATGTTTTATTCATAGAAGTTGGAAAAACTTGTCCAAAATGCCATTTTGTTTTAGATATTTGGCTACATGTAAAATTTCACGTGAATGGCTTTAGTCCAGTTCCCTCCAAACTCAATTTGGATTGACAAAAGTAGTTTCTAATTTTCTAATCTGGACAACCTAGATTTTAAAATATTTTTATGTTACAAGGACAATGTATTTTAGTTTCCCCTTCTGTAGGTCATTCCCCTTTATCATAATAGTGTGTATTTGTCTTTTCTTTATTTTTCTCATTTTCTTACTTCTATGTTCCTTCCCATGCAAATTTTCCACCTCTTTAATTTTTCTGTAACTGACCATACATTTTATATTTTATATATTTTTATTTTTTTATTATTAAATCATAGCTGTGTACATTAATGCAATCATGTGACACCATACACTGGTTTTATATACCATTTGACATATTTTCATCACACTAGTTAACATAGCCTTCCTGGCATTTTCTTAGTTATTGTGTTCAGACATTTATATTCTACATTTAGTAAGTTTCACATGTACCCTTGTAAGATGCACCATAGGTGTGGTTCCACCAATTACCCTCCCTATGCCCATCCTCTCCCCCTCCCCTCCCTTTTCCCCTTTCCCATATTCTTAGGTTATAAGAATAAGCATAAATTAGTTTCATAGTATGCTTTGAAAGAAGAACATAATAATATTGGAAATACTAAAAAAAATAAACAAATGTTTACATATATATGATATATGGAAAAAATCCTAAATATTTCATTTATTTTCTTTAAAAACTTGAACAGGAGAACTAATTTTCTACTTGGTAAATATAACATCAGAGAAATTTCTCATCAGAAATGGCATCTACTTGGTAAATATAACACATAAAATATATGGTCATCAGAGAAATTTCTCATCAGAGAAATGACCATACATTTTATGTACTATATTTATAACATATAAATATAACATCAGAGAAATTTCTCATCAGAAATGGCATCTACTTGGTAAATATTACACGTAAAATGTATGGTCATCAGAGAAATGATGACCTGATGACCATACATTTTATGTATTATATTTACCAAGTAGAAAATTAGTTGTCCTGTTCAAGTTTTTAAAGAAAATAAATGAAATATTTAGGATTTTTTCCATATATCATATATATGGAAACATTTGTTTTTATCTTTTTTTAGTACTTCCAATATTATTATGTTCTTCTTTCAAAGCATTACAGGGATACAAATATTTTTGGTTACATTGATCACTTTCATAATGCTTTAGTCTTGGTTATAAATATGCTGATCACCTAGATAGTGTTCATTGTACCCATTAGGTAGGTTTTCACCCATCCCTTCCTCCCCTTCCCCCCATGCTGATTTCCATTGAGTTTTACTTCTGTGTTTTTGTGCTCATCAGTTAGTTCCAATTTAATGTGGTGTTTGTTTTTCCATATCTTAGGATAATGGTCTCCAGTTCCATCCAAATAGTTGCAAAAGGCATCAAGTCATCCTTCTTCATGGTTGAGTGGTATTCCAGGGTATACATAGCTAAATTTTGTTAACCCACTCATAAGTTGGTGAATTTTGTTAATCCATTTATAGTCACTGGGTTGATTACACATCTTTGAAATTGTGAATTATGGTATAATAAACATTCAAGTGCAGGTGGGGTTGTTTTTTTTCATTAAATGACTTCTTTTCCTTTGGGTAAATGCTCCATTAGTAGGATTGCTGGATCAAATGGTAAGTCTCCTTTTAGTTCTTTAAAATATCTCCGTACTGTTTTCTATAGAGGTTTACTAGTTTGTAATACCATCAACAGTGTACAAGAGTTCCTTTCTTTCTGCATCTACATAGGCATCTATCGTTTTTTAACTTTTTAATAAAAATCATTCTAACAGGGAAAGATGATATCTCATTGAGGTTTTAATTTGCATTTCCCTGATAATTAGTGATGCTGAGCATTCTTTTATATATATTTTTTTCTTTTATTTTTTTTTAGCCATATGTGTATCTTCTTTTGAAAAGCTTCTTTTCATGTCTTTTGCCCACTTTTTAATAGGGTTCTTTGTCTTTTTCTTGCTGATTTGTAGATTTGGATATTAATCCATTAGCATATGTATAGTTTGTAAATATTTTCTCCCATTCTATAGGTTGTCTATTTGCTGTATTAAATATTCTTTGTCCATGCAGAAGATTTTTAATTTAATTAAGTCTGATTTATTCATGTTTGTTGTTCCTGTGACTGCCATTGGGTACTTCATAAATTATTTGCCTAGGCTGATATCTAGGACAGTTTTTCCTATATCTCTCCTAGAATTCTTATGGATTCATGCCTTACAATTGACTCTTTTACCAATCTTGAATTAATTTCTGTGAGTGGTGAAGGATATGGATCCTGTTTTTTTTTTTCTCTGCATGTGGCTATCTATCCAGCATTCCCAGCTCCATTTGCTGGATAAAGATTTTTTTTCCCAGGTGTATGTTATTGTCTGCTTTGTCAAAGATCAGTTGTCTATATGTGGATAATTTTATATCTCAGAATACAACAGAAATAGAATAGAAATTCTGTTCCATTGGTCTAGGTCTCTATTTTTATGCTAATACCATGTTGTTTTGGTTACTATAACCTTGTAGAAATAGTTTAAAGTCAGGCATCATGATGCCTTCAGTTTTGTTCCTTTTGCTTAAAATTGTCTTGGCTATTTGGGCTCTTTTCTGGTTCCAAATAAAGAGTAGAATTATTTTTTCTTGATCTATGAAATATGATGTTGATATTTTGATGTTGATATTTATGATGCTGATATTCAATGCAATGGGGATTTATGATAAATATGATGTTGATATTTATGATGTTGATTCAATGCAATCCCCATTGCATTGAATCTATAAATCGCTCTGACTAGTATGGATATATTAACAATGTTGAGTCTACTGATCCATGAACATGATGTGTTTTTCCATGTGTTTGTTTCATCTGTGGTTTCTTTTTATCACTGTTTTACAGTTCTCTTTGTAGAGCTCTTTCATATCCTTGGTTAAGTTTATTCCTAGGTATTTTATTTTCTTTGTAGTTGTGAATGGCATTAAATCTTTGATTTGACTGTGAGCTTGATTGTTATTGGTGTATAGGCATGCTACTGATTTGCATTTATTAATTTTGTTACCTAAGACTTTGCTGAATTTATTTATCAATTCTAGGAGTCTCTTAGTGTAATCTTTGGGGTTTTTTAGAAATAATATCATATCATCAGCAAAAGTAATAGTTTCACCTCCTCTTTCCCAATTTGAATACCCTTAATTTTTTTCTCTTGCCTGATTGCTTTGGCTAGGACATTTAGCGCTATGTTGAATAGAAGTGGTACAATGATCATGCTTATTCCAATTCTTAAGGTGGAGATGCTTTCAACTTTTCCCCTTCATTTTGATGTTGGCCATGGATTTGTCATCATATGGCTTTTATAATTTTGAGATATATTCCTTCTGTGCCTAATTTATTGAGAGCTTTTTATCATAAAACAATGCCAAATTATGTCAAATGCTTTTTATACATCTATTGAGATGACCCTACAATCTCTGTTTTTTGCTTCTGTTTCTGTATTGAATCATTTTAAATATGTGTTCTCCAATAACTGTATAAAACAAGCTAAATTTTATTACGTTATATCACCTTTAATTGATTGTTTCCAGGGTTGTCACTCTTAATAGAAAAAGAGTTTTTGACTTTGCAGCATTTTCTAGACTCCTGAACAGAGTATCTGAATATACACACTCCAGTTCTTTTAAAATTCTTCATAGTACTTACTTAAATGTATTTGCTCAAACCATTCACCTCAATGCATACTGCTTATGCATGTCTCAAAGTCAATGATTCCAAAATGTCTGAGGAAATAGGGCCTTCTCAATAAAGGTATAATCAGGAAGATAAAACCGCTTTAGGTATATTAGCAGAGGTAATTTACCACAAAGAAATTCACATGGCAGATGGCCAGGGCCCATCCCAGCTGGAAAGACACAAGAAAAAGCAGGAATATGGGAACCTGGTTGGTGGGGGGAGGCAATGAGTGGGGGCAACTATGAAGCTGGACTATGGAGGGCCTATTCAGTGAATGCTAGAGTCATGAAGAAGGTCAGGTGGAGAAGCCAACCATTCTGTAGCATGCCAGGAATGGATGCCCCAGACTGGCACAGAGTCTTAGCAACAAAAGTCTAGTTTGTGTTTTTGGCTTTTAATACTTAAGAAAGGGATTTGCTGGATGCAAAATCAACTTAAAATTCCACTGTGTTCAGTGAGGTTGAGTCAGTTCTGGTCTTTCCCATTTGTTCTAGATTGCCTTGTACTAAACCCAGAGGAGATGCACCAGGAAGCAAATGAAACTCAAACTTAGGCCATAATGTAGGTGGTGCCTCCTAGAGTCCTAGCAGGGGACCTAGGAAAGTATATGGCTGCTTGCCTGTTCTGTGAAACTGCAAACTCCAATCAGACTTCCCCACTATCACACCCTGGTGTTGGGTGGCAATGGGATATTTTTAGAATCAGGCTAAAAATATTTAGTTTCCATTTATGCAGTCCACAGTCATTTCCTTGGATAATTAAATTATTGCTGACCATCCTGGCATAGGAATGACTTTTAGGAAGACTCCTACCACTTACTGTCCAACTCAGCATCATGACATGAAGGTGTGAGAGGGACTACAGGCCATAGCATGACTTATCTATTGACACCAGGAATGTGAGTAGTATAAGAAAAAAAGTTTCAAATGTCTGTGTGAAAACTATGCCAATCCATATGTGTGCAAAATTGTAAGAGGATTCATTTATCTTGAACAGGTTGACCAAACCAAAGTCTTCTCCTGTCAGAAAAATACTAGAGTGATATATGTGTTTTTAACTCATTTCATGGTAATGGCATGAACTGCAATCTCCATTTAGGAGGAACAGGATTGTAGAAGGATGCAGTGGCGACAGTCAGATGAAAATTCAGACTTGTTAGTAATGGTTTATTGGCTAGGGACAAGGAAGTCACTGTAAGTGATGGCAACAGCAGCCAGATCACCAGGGGTTGAGGAGCAATTAGGAGATAAGAGATAACATGTTAACAAAGCTCAGATAATGAAAGAAGGCAAGAAATCATGTGGCAATTAGAAATTAAAGGGGGTGCAAGGTCAAGACAGTGAGATTACGTTTTTTTTTTTTTTGTAGAGACAGAGTCTCACTGTACCGCCCTCGGGTAGAGTGCCATGGCGTCACACGGCTCACAGCAACCTCTAACTCTTGGGCTTAGGCGATTATGTTTTTTATTAAGATGAATGTGATTTTAGAAAATCTTCATGTTGACGGTAAGGGGACAGAAAAGAGGGAATATTTGAACCTACAGGTGAGAAATGGGGACCTCAACCACATCCATTTCCTGTGTGAACTGGGGCAACTCACACTTCTCTGAACTTATCTATAGAACTGGGGCCAAGAAATTTGTCTTATCTTTCTCCTGGTTTTGTCCTGAGGGTTAAATGGTGTATTTTAAGAGCAGAGTCTCCCCACTGACCTCTTTGCTTGTCCGTCATTTGTTACACAAGCAAAAAATAAATTATTGTGTTAGAACCACTGTACCTTGTTTTGGCTTATTTCCTACAGAATTAACCTAGTAGAACTAGCATTTTCAGCAATGAAACTAAGACCTCAGTCGTGACAAGGAGCCAGTTATGCAAAGACTCTGCGCAGGAGGGGAAGCTAGGAAGTGTATCAGCTAGAAGGGGACTGCAAGTAGCAAAATGAGAATGACCTTAGCATGTTATCTCTCAGCAAAGTGCACAGATATCACTCTAGTTTTATCTATTGACCTCAAAAGAGCTTGATTACTATAAATAGCCCCCAAGAATGACCATTAAGTACACTGACAAAATTAGGATCCTGCGGCCAGAAGCCAGACTGTGGTATGTTACTCACTTAGATGAATTCACCTCTGTGAAGCCATTTGCTAGACTGTTCTATATTTTATCTTCTAATTTAATTTTATAGCACTAAAACTGTTAGGATAAGGACCACAGACATGCGCTGTGCTGCCCTAATGCCTACAAACTCTCAAAGTTTGAGTACTGGCTGGATAGGAATTGCAAAGTCACTTCTCTTTTTATTTTTCTTCTCCAGATTTTGCTGAGTCACTACACTGTTATCTGGGCCATCACATGATAGCCATGATAGCCATTTCACATGATCCCATGATGTCAAGGCTATGGTTCTTAATATGAAAGCTAAGACACATGAGAAGAGCAATGCACTAACATCTTTAATGTTTCCATGTAGCCATCATCAGCCATTTCTACCATGCCAGAAAGTCCATGGCTCACATATGGGCCCCTACATAAAGCCATGACTTTTACATATAATCTCCCTGAAGATCTCACCAAATTCTCTTTTGAAGAAACTTAAGGAGAATTTTCCAGCTTTCTTTTTCAACTCCCTAACCCCTGACTCTTTGCAAAGATTAATCCAATGGAAAATATACCCAGACCATAAGCTGAACTCCCAGGAATGACAATACAGAGCCAACTGCACTTAGGTCTTCAGGCAAGTTTTGTGGGGCAGTGCTCCCTGGAGAGCAGGGGTCTCCCAGGGAAGTGGGCAGACCACCACGTCCAAAGGGTGACCTCAGCCAGGATTAGGAACTTCCCTCATGTTTTCTCTTCTTTTAAATTTTTAGTACAAAATATAAGCAGGTATATACAAAACACCAGTCTTATGATCTCTCAGGTCCTGAGCCCATCCTACAAAGCTAAATTCAAATGTCATTTCTTCCATAAAGCCTTCCTAGAGTCCACCTATTAGAATAAATCTTGTCCTCCCCTGTGACTTTCTGCCTATTATTAAGGATTATGGCTCTTAACATTTTTATGTGTGCTATTGGCAGCTGTTTTCTTCCATTGGATTGGGAGTTTCTCGATGTTAGGAATTTCATTTCATGGATCTTGGGTCTGGTAGAGTTCATTTTTCGTAATAGGCAGCCAAAAATTTTACTTGATTAAATTAAAACTATAATTTAAAAATTTGGTCTTAGGGAACTCTATCTATTAAAAATAACATTTTTCTTTACCAGAATTACCAACATAAATTCATTATTTAATTATTAAGCACAATATTTTATAATTTGGATGTTTTTGTTCTTTAAAATATTTGCTTTGTTCTACAAAAAATAACCATGTAGTTTTTTTTTTTTTTTAATAACCATGTAGTTTTATCCTTGTGGATATCCTTAATTACTTCTATAAGAAAAATAATATTGATCAAAGGGTATGCAAAATTACTAGGCCTTAAATTAATATTGCCAAGTTGCCTCTGAGAAAGTTTTTGTAATATTCAGAACCATCAGCTGTGTGTGGTGGTCATACCTATAGTTCCAGTTACTTGGAATCCAGAGGTGAGAGGATCACTTGAGCTCAATAGTTTGATTTCAGTCTGGGCAACATAAAAATAAATTATCTCTAAAACATTATTCAGTACCTTCAACAATGGTGACAACACTAAAAAATTGTTATTTGGGGTCATGGCTTTGGCAATTTCTTATGCAAGAAAATGGTATCTTTTGGCTTAATTTGCATTTCTTGATTAATAAGGAAGTTAAACTTATCTTCTATGTACTAGCTATTTGAATCACTTTTTATGAATTGCTTAGCCATGTCCTTTGCCTGTATCTCTACCAGAATATGAGGTTATAGAGGCTGTAGCAAGTGAGCCATTGAGGGTAAAGTTAAGGATTAGTAAAGAAGATCTCATTTTAAATAAGGAAAAAAGAGTCAATGGACCAGCAAGAAGTGCATTGTACACTGGCTTTCCATGGAAAGAATGTGTGTAAATCCAAAACACAATGTGTTGGACTAAGGCAACCAGGCAAGATTTGGGGGATAAAAATTGCCATAGAAAGAAAGAACAGGTTCAGCAACCTTTAAGAAAGAGTGGGCAGAGACTGTGGTGATAAGAAAAGGCATGTTCATAGCCTTCATGCTTATCAGGGAAGCACTTTCAATAATGGTTACATGTTCAGTGTGACTGTCTATAGTAGATAGAAATAGTGAGTGGAAAATGAAGAAGTTGAAGAATTGTGAGTCAAGTGAGCTAGAACAATGATCAATGTGTTATCAGAAGTTACCAAGAAAGATGGCATGATAGAAGGCTAAACCATAGGATGAACTCACTGATAAAAATTATTCTGACTTTAGAGAACCACCACCAAGGATAGTGAGTCAGTCATTTGAATAAATGAGGTATTTCCAAAGAGGCCAGGACTTTAAGAGGCATGGTTTTAAAAGTGTCAAGAGTGGGTAGCGCCTATGGCTCGAGGAGTAGGGTGCCGGTCCCACATGCCGGAGGTGGTGAGTTCAAACCCAGTCCCGGCCAAAAATCACAAAAAAAAAATAAATAAATAAAAGTGTCCAGAGTAAAATTTAAGAAGATACTCTTATTCTACCCAAGTAGGGAAGAACTACTCAAATAGAATGAAATAGAATAAGTAACTCAAATTCACAAGAAAAAAATGAAAAGAATCAGAAACTATAAATAAGTTTAATATAACAACCCCTATCAATACATTCTTAATCTCCTTTCTTCTCACTACTTTGATAAAAAAAGATAAAGTAACAATTATAACCATATATTTTGGGGTTTGTAACACAGACATATTATTTTTAAGTACAATACACTAAAAGAAGGAAAGAAGAAGAGATAGAGCCATTTATGAAATAAAGTTTCTTCGTCTCACTGAAATTAGCTTGTTTAAATTCAGAGTAGATTCTGATAAGTTAAGATGTACATTATGAAATATAGAGCCTCACAGTAAGAAAATAATTCAATAATACAGTTACAAATAATGAAAGGAATTAAAATGTTACACTAGAAAAGAATATAAGAGAACCAGAATAGTGGTACTAATTTTAGACAAAATATACTTTTAAAAAACAACTGTTACCAGAGATAAAGAGGGGCATTTTGGGTGGGTTAATCCATCATGAAGATACAAAAACTATAAACATACATGCACCTAATAACAGAACACCCCAAAATATATAAAGCAATAGCCAACAGAATTGCAGGGAGATACAATTCAACAATAATAGTGGAGACTTCAATAACCCACTTTCAGTAATGGGTAGAGCAATCAGACACAAGAATATAAACTATTTGAACACTATAACCAACTGGCTCTGTCTTGCCGCCTGTAGTACGGTGGTTACAGCATCAGCCACAGTCATCCAGGCTGGCAGGTTCAAACCCAGCCCAGGCCAGCTAAACAACAATAACAACTGCAACAAAAAAATATCTGGGCATTGTGGCAGGTGCCTGTAGTGCCAGCTACATGGGAGGCTGAGGCAAGAAAATCACTTAAGCCCAAGAGTTTGAGGTTGCTGTGAGCTGTGATGCCATAGCACTCTACTGAAGGTGACATAGTGAGACTCCGTCTCAAAAAATAAAATAAAATAAAATGAATATAACCAACTAGCTCTAACAGCTATCTGTAGAATATTCTACCCATAAGTAATGGGATACACAATATTCTCAAGAGCCGGAACACATAGAACATTCTCCAGAATAGATTATATGCTAAACCATAAAATGAACATCAATAAATTTAAAAGGTCTGAAATCCCACAAAATATTTTCTATGACTATAATGAAATTAAATTAGAATTGAAATGGAACAGAATAGAATTCAATTCAATTCAATTCAAGGTTTCTATAAGACTCCTGTGGGAAGTGGTGTATATCATGAAGAAAAAGCAATTCCTTAAGGCTGGGGATGGAAAGAACTCTAGTGTAAAAGGTTTTGAACATGTGATCAGGGTCTCTTAAACTGTGATCTATGTCTGTTTTTTAGTAGTATTGACCTGTGGAAGGTGCTTATGATTTTTAGTGCAGGTACCCTGACAGAGTGTTCTCAATGTTAAGAGATTTTTCAAAGGGATTCATTATTCAAAAACAAGAAAATGTTGGCAGTTCCCCTAGCTCAGTTGGCAGGACGCCAGCCACATACACCAAGGGTGGCAGGTTTGAACCCGGCCTGGGGCCTGCTAAACAACAATGACAACTGCAACCAAAAAAATAGCTGGGTGTTGTGGTGGGCGCCTATAGTCCCAGTCCAAGGGTTTGAGGTTACTGTGAGCTGTGACACCATGGCACTCTACCCAGGGCAATAGCTTGAGACTCTATCTCAAAAAAAAAAAAAAAAGAAAAGAAAATGTTAAAAAAAAAATCCCTGATGTGCTTCCCCAGGACACAAGAGAAGCAGAGAGTTGAAAGGCCCCTAGAGAGAAAGGGAGAAGACAGACTAAGCTGGATACAAAATCAGAGTGGGGGTGGGAGGCAGAGGGAGTTTGTGCCAAATGTTGGGTGTAAATCACAGGATTGGAGGCAGCAGGGATGGGAGAGTGCAACACAAGATTTCGGAGTAAAAAAGAAAAAAGACCCTCAAGCCACTAAATTCTATGACCATTGGACAAATATTCACGAGTCTTTATTGTGTGCATTGGAAAACACTGCTGTGCACAGTGTCCAGTGTCCAGTGACCATCGTTCGGTATTTCTGTGGGTCACAGTCCTCAATCAAGACAGAGGCACCACCCATAACCCTAGCTATTATCCAACATGTCTTTCCTTATCTTGACATATAGAAGGTGAAAAAAGGTTTAAAATATTTATAAAATGTCAGTAGCAATATCTGAAACACACAAATGAGGGCATGGAAATTATTTCCAGCCCTTTCATCTTTAAGCCAAATTTATTTTTTAAACATTCAAATATATAAAACTTGGAAGTCATTTAATGTCTTGGAGTCATGAAATCTGTAGGACTACTCAGGCTGTATGTATAAACATGTGTCCAACAAATCACAGAGCCCAACTCTTCAACCCTTCTATCCAAGAAAAGCCAAGCCTTACTGTAGCTTGGGGCCTGTGGCTCTGCAGAGGGTACTGGGCTTTGGAGACAAAGGCTTTGCCAAGGTGTCTCCCAAAGCTGTGCCCGAAAGTTTTGGCTCTTTCTTGAAGAGTTTATCAATCAGGAAACATAAACCCTTGAATATTTGTGATGGAGGGGATTTCATACAGGAAATTGGTTTCCCAGGTAGACAGAGAGATTGCAAAGCCAAATGGGAGATGGTGATGCATTCTCCAGATTTGCAAAAGCAACAAGTTCCCACTGTCCCCAGCTAGAGGAATGAGAAGAGGAGGCAGAGTCACAGGAATCCAGAGTTTAGGGCTACCCATAAAAAGAAAATCATAATGGGCCTGTCTGGTGGCAGCTGGAGCCCTGGACTCAGAGCTGCTGGAAAAACCTCCAGAGACAGAGGGAAGAAGAGAACCACCCCGGCATCTCCCTTCTACCTCCACTCTCAAGGCTCTTGCTGAGAAACCCTGGTCTGTAGCCACCAAACCTAGAAAACTCAGAAGATAACATCAGCCCCTCTGATGACAAATAGAGGAACAGATCTGAGGGTAGACAGAGGGCTTTGGCCACACACACATCTATGGGGCCCAAGTGTAATGAATGTACGTTCAAGTAATTGTCCCCTAGTTGGGGACAGAAAATGTGCTTCCTCTAGCCGTTCCCCTCTGGAATTGTCCCCTTTACTAGTCATAGAGAAGCTCGTTGGTCCTCAGGAGGCACACTTGAGAATACTTGTAGCTGTTGGGAAGACAAAATACTTCCCCTCCCTGGCCTTTCCTTCCCCATCAAATGTTTTCCCTGAAAAAATAATCTGCATCTTGCTTCTCTCTTTACCTCCCCCATCAGCCCCTGGAGGGCCCAGTACGTAGTACACACAAGACATATTTAAGTGAATTTTTTTCTATATTGACCACCAAAAGGGTGAATATTAGAAAGAATGAGGAAAGATTCATCCAACGTCTGTATAAAGGACGCTCAAAACTCCTCAGAAGGTGAAGGCCTTCACTGTCCCATAGAAAAAGTCTTTTGTCCCTCAGACTATCATTTTTAGGTTTGGAGGTATTCTTCTCTTCCTTTGGTCCCAGTTTCTCTATGAAGATCTGCCTTATCTCATAATAAAAGAAGACCGCGTAGAGGGAAGAATTGTGTGAACCTCCAGACACCACGATACAACCTGGACTGAACTCCAGGGAAAGGGATCTGGGTTCTTTCTGTGGTGCTGAAAGTGATGGAAGGTGCCTGGGCAAACAGGAGGCCCAGCGAGAGGAGCAGATTCATGAAGGAGGGTGTTTGAGCTAAAGCTCAGGGGACAAAATGGGGTGGGGGGATTAACAACTGAGAAATCTGATCTCAGATTTTCCACATCCAAGCATCTCTCCCATCCCCTCTTCTTTGAACATATATTTAAGTCACAAAAGCACCCCCTCCAAGGCCCACCCCATGATGTGTGTCTTCCAGCCCCTCACTCCACCCTGACCACAGGCCAGCCAGGTTAACGCCTGTGGGTTTGCTCCAACCAGGGCTCACCTGAGCCTTGAGAGGGTCCCTCGCGTCTCTCTCTCCATATTTACCCACTTTAAACTTTATGTCCTAATTCCAGCACGGAGGAACAAGGAGCCCAAGAAAACAGCAGCAACATTTGAGATACGCATAAAATACAAGGCTGCCTGGGCTGACAGGGGTGCTGGAGCCCCAGCTTTACCCAGCCCAACCTCCCCAACCATGCACCAGCTTCCTCCTGCTTCCCATGGCTTCCCATGGCAGCTCTGGCTTCCTTGTCTCTGCTTACATGATTTGATGACATCAAGTTGACATTTCCTAGGATGCATTTTAGGGATTCTGAGATGGCCTAGCTAGAATTATTACAGACAAGACAGGACCTCCTTGTGGAAATCAATCAGTCTGCCCCAAGAAGATAAGGAAGATAACTTGGAGGAGATTGTAAATGAGAAGGGAGATTGTAAATGTACATGCAGTTTCCAAAACAGATATAGAGCCCATCTCTATAAAATATAACTCCTTTTGCTCCAAGCTGGACATGGGAAAAGGAATTCAGATTAAGGGAAAGATGACTTTCCAATTAAAAGGGTATGTTTAAAAAAATAAAAAAGGTTGGGTGGATGGGGAGATTACTATAAAATCAAATTGATCAAAAAATGAAATTAGGGTGGAGGGAGAGTAATTGGTGGGACCACACCCATGGTGCATCTTACAAGGGTACATGTGAAATTTACTAGGTATAGACTATAAATGTCTTAACACAATAACTAAGAAAATGCCATGAAGGCTATGTTAACCAGTGTGATGAAAACATTTCAAATTGTATATAAAACCAGTACATTGTACCCCATGATTGCATTAATGTACACAGCTATGATTTAATTAAAAAAAAGATATCATATTTTTAAAAAATGAAATTAATCATGGTTGAGGGGGTCTAAATTAGGCCTTGTTGGGGTAGAATTGTGTCCCCATCTCAAAGGTATATTTAAGTCTTAGCTTCCAGGACCTCAGAATATTGTCTGGAAATACTGTCTTTTTAGCAGTAATTCAATTAAAATAACATTCTTAAGATGAGTCTTAACCCAGTATGACTATGTCCTGATAAAAGGGAGAAATCACTGGGTAGTCTGGGAGAAATCTATGGAATGAGAATATTTAAAAAAAAAATTTTTTTTTTTTGGCCGTGGCTGGGTTTGAACCTTGCTTGACTGCCAACAACTTATGCGAATTCTACACGTGTCGTCTAAGCTTTTCAGTGAACTCTTTTCTCTACTATTCATCAAGCTTAGGATTGCCTATTCTACTTTTCTCACAGGTAGGATTTAATGAAATGTGGGGACTGGCAGGTAGAGCAGTGGGCTGGAAGGTATTGGCAGTGGCAGGAAAACGGTGGGCACTCCTGATACTCCATGCCAAAGAGGCTCGTGAGGCTGTGTCTTTCAGTAGACCTTCCAATTCCTGCCCTCCAGATGCAAGGAAGATATTGAGTAGAACATTTCTACGAGAACAACTTAGAGCCATGTTGATGTGTTTCACAAATTACTACAGTGAAATACAAAATTACATAATTCCCTTTGGAAAATGAATGCAGGATAGAGTTAAGATAACAATGTACCAGCCTGCACTGCTCTGTACCAGACACAGGAAGTCTAACGAGGTGAACCATGTGACCCTGGCCTTCAAAGAAATTCTAACTCTGCTTTCAAGAAGATAAAATATACCTTAAACTATAGTATAAGAAAAATGGGGTAACTGACCAACCAAAGGAACAGATAAGTGTTGGAGGAAATTAGAAGAGGAAGACATGGTCTAGAGAAAAGAGAGGAGCATTTCAGCTACATTGTGAAGGGTGTAATCAAGAAATGAAGGGAGCAGTGTCTCTGCTGCGTCACCACTGACAAGACATTTCTGAGCATACATAAAGAACAAGGAGAGGTCGGTCTCCAGCAGCCCAGGATGCTGATGATAGATAGGAAGGTTGGGTCTAGATCATAGAGGACGTTGAGCTCAGAGCTGCAAAGACGCTGACCATCCCAGGAGGGGGTGCCCAAAGAGAATGATGTCAGGATCAGAGACTTGTCAAGGCAAGATCAATCTGATAACAACGTGTAGGGTGAATGATGGAGTGAAGGTCTAAGACTTAGTATCCGTGTCAATAAGGCTGCTTAGGACGTGAGGGTACCACTGTCAGACAGTGTACTGACCATGAGGGTGACTGCAGTGACAATGGTATGCAGCGGGGGAGGGGGGGAAGAAATTCCATGTTTCAGGGTCTGTTACTTTTCAAAATTTATCTTCACAACATTTGGAATATAGATACTCTCAAGTCTGTGAAATGGGTGGAAAAAAATATGCAACTATATCATTAATAGAGAGTTAAATCCCTGCAAAGATCACACAAACACTTGAGTGCTGTAATCTCAGCACTCTGGGAGGCTGAGGAGAGTGGATTGCCAGAGCTCACAGGTTTGAGACAAGCCTGAGCAAGAGCGAGACACCGTCTCTAAAAATAGTCAGGCGTTGTGGTGGGCACCTGTAGTCCCAGCTACTGGGGAGGCAAAGGCAAGAGAATCGCTTGAACCCAAGAGTTTGAGGTTGCTGTGAGCTATAATGCTGTGGACTCTACCAAGGGTGACAAAGTGAGACTGTGTTTCAAAAAGAAGAAAAGAAAAGAAAACTAGGTTCCACAGACTGTAAGGTAACCATGATTCTAATTTGTCATCTCCCTTTCCAAAATCAAGGCAAAGCATGTCAAAGAAGCTATAGTTTTATGTTGTTTATCCAGAAGAAAGTATCTTTGTATACCAAGCTTTGCCATATGCATTATCAAAACCATAAGACCCAACATCTCCTGAACAATTTCATAGCTCAGATCCCCTTCTGCTGCACTAACGTGGGGTGGTTTGCACGACAGCAATTGGTTCTACTCAAGTGCACAGCCACCACCACTCAACCTCCTGTAGGGAGCCTGGCTTTGATTATTTGGGGGACAAAAATAATCTCAGCTTGAAGAGAGATCCCAATCAAAACCTCTGAATAACAGACACCAAAATACTCGATACTCTAAATAGATGGACCCAACTCCTCCTTCTGCAAGAGGCAAGAGATGAACGTCACAGCCGGCTGTGGTGCCAAGGACGCATTATGCTTCCCAGATGCACGGACTGACACACTAAGCAAACTATTTATGAAATTTCTCCAGAAGAGTCAAGAAAAATAACAGCCTCCACTCCCTCCCCACCAAAGTTAATGGTATGGATTGGTGCAAAGGGGTCTGCCATCTGTTACTATCCATGATTTCTCTCCTCAACACTCCAAGTTTCTCTGTACTCTAAAGTACCTTTAAGAGGTGACTGTGCTATTGTTCCCAAATAGAATGCAAGATTCTCTCTGACTCCCAATAGTCACAAAGAGCTGTTATTTTATACAGGACCTTAGAGGACTAAGCATGGGGTCATAACTCTCTCAGCCTCCCAAGACTTACACACACCTGTGCACACACAATACACCAAGGACAGATATTCAGTAACTCATATGTGTTGTGGTCTTATGAGAGAGAGAACACTTCCTCAAATAGTGTTTTAAAAGAGACTTGTTCTTCGTATTAACCTGGATGGAAGTGGAAGACATTATTCTTAGTAAAGCATCACAAGAATGGAGAAGCATGAATCCTATGTACTCAATTTTGATATGAGGACAATTAATGACAATTAAGGTTATTGGGGGGGGAGGAAAAGCAGAGAGAGGGAAGGAGGGAGGGGAGTGGGGCCTTGGTGTGTGCCACACCTTCTGGGGGCAAGACATGATTGTAAGAGGGACGTTACCTAACAAATGCAATCAGTGTAACCTGGCTTATTGTACCCTCAATGAATCCCCAACAATAAAATAAATAAAAAATAAAATGCCCACCAAAAAAAGAAAAGAGAGACTTGTTGAGGACATAGTATTATCATTAGGCACTATTCCCCCCAGGATTACTCTTTGTAATCTCTTTTTCTCCTCGTGACTGACTTTGACTAAGAGGATGGGCAGGGAGGGATGGCTTGGTATCATCTTCCCTTGGAACGTGTTCTCTAAGGTGTGGCTCCCCCAAGTTCACTTTCAAAGAGGACAGAGGATATTCCAGGTTCAGCCAAGCTCCATCCGCTACTGGTAAATGAAGAACAAAGTCACCAGTGGAAAGCCAAGCTACCAGGTGAATTCATGCTGGGAGAAGTATCCAGTGTCAAGGGAGGGGATTTCCCTCCATCCCCCGCCCAGGGAGCAGCTACTGCTGTACTATTGCTACTTACCACGGCTGCTGCTGCTGCCTTCTGTGTGTCACCTACACTTAACTCTCCAGTGAAGGGAGAAGTTTGAACATTCCTTTTGGCTTGTTGCTTAGTTTCTATGGCAAATTTCCAGCCAAGAACTTAAAATCAGTACCCGCCCCCCAAAAAACCCTCCATACAAACGAGAAACATTTCTTAATGTGACAACAGTAAAAATGAATATAAGAAGTGGAAAGAAAAAAGACATGTATCATCTCATCTAGGGCTATCTTGTTCAACGCTTCCTCATACACACTTCCCCAGTATCATTACCAAACTTAGGGTTTATAAGGAAAGTGTAAATTGTTTTTGAACTAGTGAAAATATGAAGGTTGCACAAAGTTCAGATTCGTCTGGGAAATGCTGCACTTCTGTACTGACCCTTTTCCACCTGGGAGAATCACAGATGTGTATTACAAACAGCAAAGTTTCTCTGAGAAGTGACCCAGCAAATAAACTTCGTTTTTTAATCCAGAATCCCTGCCCTTTCTTAGCACCTCACGCTTCATACTTTTGCCATTTAACAAATTGGTCATGTCCGAAAGCCATGTCTCTGGAACACTGTGGGCAACAATGTTCTGGTAATGTTCAATTAATTGTCTAAATTAATCACTATGACATGGAATGAAGTATATTAAAAGAATCAACTACCAACAAAATTGTTTCAATATAAAGTTCTTCAGTGGAATAAAGGGGAGCAATTATCTCAGGGGAAAGCCCAGAATTGCAAGAGGAACTGAGGACCAACAGAAAGAGCACATATGCAGTAAATCTAAATGAATATTTGATGTACAGTATGATAATAATAATTCCGTGTGGAGTTTAAATATGTGTACATTAAAATACATGGGAATAATATAAAAGCAATAAAATTGCCAATTTACATGTTTATACATCAAGGAAGCATAAGGAAGAGTAAAATAATATAAAACTAACAATAGAGGGAAATTAGAGAATAATAAAAAATCCTGATTCATCAAAAAGCAAAAAATTTTGATAGATCCATCTACAATCAAAATAAGAGATTTAAATATATTTATTTCAGTCATTGATAAAATAAGCAGACAAAAAAATTAGGCAAACAGAACATTTGAACAAACTTGACCTGCTTAACATATATAAAATGCTGTACTCAAAAACTACAGAATATTCATTTTTCTCCAGTTCACATACAGCATTATAAAATTAACCAATACACTATATGCTAGCCTAAAGAGTAAATTTCAATAAATTCAAAAATCTGAAGCAATGCAGAGTATATTCTGTTACTTCAGTGAAATTACATTGGAAATAAATAAAAAACATAATAAAATAGCCTCAAATGGTTGAAAAATTAGGCAATACTCTAAGGATTTTAAAGATTGTTGTGGTATATGTACATATGTACACCGTGGAATATTATGCAGCCTTAAAGAAAGATGGAAACTTTACCTCTTTCATGTTTACACAGATGGAGCTGGAACATATTCTTCTTAGCAAAGTATCTCAAGATTGAAAGAAAAAGTATCCAATGTACTCAGCCCTACTATGAAACTAATTTATAGCTTTCATGTGAAAGCTATAACCCAATTATAGCCCAAGAATATGTGGAAAGGGGAAAGGGAGTGTAGTGGGGGGTGGCGAGTATGGTGGAGGGAGGGTAATTGGTGGGATCACACCTACGGGGCATATTACAAGGGTATACGTGAAACTTACTAAATGTAGAATATAAGTGTCTTAACACAATAACTAAGAAAATGCCATGAAGGCTATGTTAACCAGTTTGATGAAAATATTTCAAATTGTATATAAAACCAGCACATTGAACCCCATGACTGCATTAATGTACACAGCTATGATTTAATTTTAAAAAAAATGTTAAAGATTGAAAAGGAAGAAAAATTGCCATTATTCACAAATGGCAATAATGGCAGGATTATATGTATTATACATCCAAAAGAATCTATAGATGTTTTATGAGAATCAATGAACAAATTAAGCAAAATCACTAGGTACAAATTCCACATATAAACATATATTGTATTTCTATTCATTAGGAATAAAAATAAGAACATGAAATACCAAATATGGTAATACAACAGCACCAAAAATATACTTGAAAATAAACCAAATAGAAGACATTAAAAATAATATGCCCAGGCGATGCCTGTGGCTCAAAGGAGTAGGGCACTGGCCCCATATGCCTGAGGTGGCAGGTTCAAACCCAGCCCCAGCCAAAAACTAGAAAAAAACAAACAAACAAAAATATGCCCAGAAAAATATAAAATATTATTAAGAGAAATTGTAAAATATCAAAATAGTAAACAGTGATCTACCATGGGTCATGGATTTAAAAGCTCATTATTATATATTGTATATATATAGTTCCCCAATCTGAGTTACACTTTCAATGTAATTTTAATCCCAACATGTTTTTTTCTGTATGTGGGTATCAATGAGGTTATCCTTTAGGACAAGGCAATCTTGAGGAAGAACAGATTTATACTATCAGATGTCAACATGTGTTATACAGCTACAATAATTAAAGCAGTGTAGTATTGATATGAGGACAGACAATAGACAATGGCATTTGATATACTTGATTTATGACAAAAGTGTCACTTTGGAGTCTTTTAGAAAGTCTGATATTTTCATTACACAATGTTGAGTCAATTGGATATCGATATGGAATAAAGGGAATCGTTAACCTGGATTTCACATCATGCATAAAAATACATTCAAGAGGATAATAGATCTAAATATGAATAGTAAAACAAGAAAGTTTTTAGATGTCTTTTTTTTTTTTTTTGAGACAATGTCACTCTGTCGCTCTGGGTAGTGTGTTAGACAAACCCCTACTTTAGAGGTAGCTGTGGCATCACAGCTCACAGCAACCTCAAACCCTTGGGCTCAAGTGATCCTTTTGCCTCAGCCTCCCAAGTAGCTGGGACTACAGACACTGCAATGCCCGGCTAGTTTTTCTATTTTTAGTACAGAAGGAATCTTGCTCTTTCTCAGGCTGGTCTCAAACTCCTGAGCTCAAGCAATCCAGCTGCCTCAGCCTCCCGGAGTGCTGGGATTACAGGCATGAGCCACTGCGCCTGGCCAAGCTTTTAGATTTCTTAAACCAGACACAAAACACAGAGACTCTAAGGAAAACAATGGCAAATTGGATTACATTAAAATTAAGAACTGTGATCATGATTAGACATCATAAGAGGGCTAAGAAGGCACTCACCGAGTAGGGAAAGATAATTGTATACATGTATCCCATAAAATGTTTGTATCCAGAATACGTCATTTTAAAACCCTTCCAATCGGTAAGAAAAACATTAACCACTCCTCAAACTAATGAATGATGATGGAGGTCAGGATAACAGGCCTGTTCCCTGTGAGGAGGAAATGGTAGCAGTGGCCCCGACAGGAGAGCAGGACAGAAAGATGGGAGAAAAACCGGCTCCTGGAGACACTGTTGGGGCCCTGCAGTCGGGCGCATCTGAATCCACTTAGCTCTCCCTCTGCACTTCAGTCACCAGAATCTTTAGTTTCCAGGGAGTTTCTGTCATTTGCACTAGAGTCTTCACCAATGTGTCTGACTGGAAGCCACCTCTTATTACAAAATAAAACCCAAGCGTTCATTTCACCCCAGTCAAAACTGAAAGAACAGAGTGAACTACAGAACGCTAATACAGGGAACTCTCTGCAACTCCAGCTGTGTCGAGCAAGACTCTACTTCTCCAGGCCTTGGCGTCCCTGACTACACAAGCACGGGTTCAGCTAACTGACTCGTTAAGTGTTCTGGACTAAGTGTGGTTGACTGAGTTCATTTTCCTCCCTCGACATCTTCAGACCTGCTCCATTAGCTCTCCCTCCTGTTCACTCAGGAAGAATCAAGAGTTTCTGCCAATCATGTGCATATTCTAGGAGCAGAATCGCTGGGTGAGAAGTCTTTAGAAGCTCATGCATGACATTAAAAAGTTCAGCTCACACTAACATCAAAACTTCACCCCACGACTTCATCAAAGCATCATCTCCTCTGAATGGGGTTATTCCACAACTACATCAAAGAATCTCCTCTTCTGAACTGTGCCCTCCTCAAAAGAGCCATGTTGGAGTTGTAACCCTCACTACCTTAGAATGTGACATTATTTGGAAATAGGGTTGTTGTAGATAAAATTCATTAAGGTGGGGTCAGGCTGGGGTAAGGTGGGTCTTTAATCCTTACAAGAAAACCATATAAAGTCCAGGAAGAGAATACCACAGGATGACAGAGATAGAGACTGGAGGGACACATCCACAAAGCAAGCGGCCCCAGGAATTGCTGGGGACACCAGGCGTTAAGAGAAAGTTGTAGGATAGAAACATCCCAGAGCAGTGATTTTCAACCCTTGGGCTGTGGCACTCTGGTGTGCTGTGAGAGGATCTTAGGTGTGCTGTGAATATTATTAAAGACAATTAATTAAATTATTTTTGAAAGACATTGAAAGCACAGTATTTTTCTTATTCTCTTTTCTTTTTTTGATCAGCATAATTTAAGTGTGCTCTTGAAGTTTAACTATAGGTTCAAGTGTGCCATGAGATAAAAAATGTTGAAAAACACTGCCCTAGAGAGTATGGCTCTGTGGCATCCTAATTTCAGATATTCTGTCCTCCAGAACTAGATGAGAATATTGTTGGGAAGTCTAACAGAGCCACACACAAACCCTTTCCTCTCTTACTCCCCTTTCTTTCCTCCTAAGACAAAAAAAAAAAAAAAAAGAATCTGGCTAGCCAGATTCTGCCAAAGGACCCTAAATTTACAGACAAGCTGTGAAATTTGTCTACCCCTATAGCCCCATATAAAAGGGGCCTCTAACTGCCCACCCCTTCAGGCACAGACACCACCTTTGCACTTCCCAGAAGGGTCACCCTCTTCTTTCAATCAACCTAGCCTGAACATCTCTACTGCAAATGTCCTTATGATAAAAAGATTTTTTTTCTTCTGGGTAGATGCCTCGTAAGGGGATTGCAGAATCAAATGTGAGGTCTAATTTGAGTTCTTTGAGGATTCTCCATACTTTCTTCCAAAAAGGTTGTATTTGTTTGCAGTCATGCCAGCAGTGTAAAAGTGTTCCCTCCTCTCCACATCCACACCAGCATCTGCAGCTTTGAGACTTTGTGATGTGGGCCATTCCCACTGGTGATATCTCAGGGTGGTTTTGATTTGCATTTCTCTGATGATTAGGGATGATGAGCATTTTTTCTTTTTTTTTTTCATTTGACAAGACACATATTTTTATTTCATAATTATAAATCCACATACTCCATTTAAATAGTTAACATAGTATTCCATTGAATGGCTATGGAACAATTTATTTAATTTATTTACTTAATCAGGTCCCTACTGACAGATATTTAAGTCATATCCAAAATTTTATATTATCTATCATTGGCAGTAAACATCCTTATACATAAATATTTTCGATGAGCATTTTTTCATGTTAGTTAGCCATTCATCTGTCTTCTTTAGAGAGGTTCTATTCATCTCTCTTGCCCAGTTAATGGATTAACAAGGTATGGTATATGTATACCATGGAATACTCTTCAGCCACTAAAGAAGATGGAGACTTTACATCTTGCAGAGGTCCTCAAGCTTTTTAAACGGGGGCCAATTCACTGTCCCTCAGACTGTTGGAGGGCCGGACTATAGTTAAAAAAAAAAAAAAGAAAGAACTATGAACAAATTCCTATGCACACTGCACATATCTTATTTTGAAGTAAAAAAAACAAAACGGGAACAAATACAATCACACCGCCTCATGTGGCCCGCGGGCTGCAGTTTGAGGACCCCTGTGTGGAACACATTCTTCTTAGTAAAGCATCACAAGAATGGAAAAGCAAAAATCCAATGTACTCAACTCTAATATGAAGGCAGCAGATGAGCTAATACAGGGTGGGGTAGAGGAATGAGCAAACGAGGAGAAGGGAAGAGGGAGGGAGGGGGTGTCATGGTGCACGGCACACCTCTTGTGGGTAGGACACAATTATAACAGGCACTTCATCTAACAAATGTAATCAGTGTAACTCAATTCTTTGTACCCTCAATGAATCCCAAACAATTAGGAAAAAAAAAAAAAAGTCAAGGGCCCTGAATACAAGGGAATAAGTATCTTAAAATGGGGGACTGGTCAGGATGTTTTAAAAAGTTTTGTTTTATTTTTAATTAACACAAAACAATTGTGTACATGTATGGGGCACACATTTTATAATAACCAAGCACACCCCTCAACACAAACACTTGCCATTTCTTTGTGATGAGAATCTTCAAAATCCTCTCTTTCAGCTATTTTGAAATATACTATGCATTGTGGTTAACTATAGTCACCCTGCTGTGGGACAGATCTCCAGAACAGGCTGGGGTGGGTAGGACGTGTGTCTGAAGGAGAGAAGAAAGGGTCCTGAGCAGAGAACAGCTCTGGCGGTGTAAAGAAAAGATTTTTCTAACGGAATTTAGATGATCAAAATTCTGGCAGAGATCTTGCAGAAGATTAAGTCGGTGCAGGAGAGGAGCTGCTGAGTCCTGTTTCTCTGGGGGTTGCCAAACATGCTCAGGGTGGGAGTTGAAGAGCTTCCATTCCACTCAAAACGCATTTCTAGAGCTCCGAGTAAGCCCCGGATGCTACTCTGAGGTTTAGGTGCTAAAGGATGAGCAGGCACTGCCCCTGCCCTGGAGATGACCCTGCCCATCTCGAAGGGGAACATGAGTCATGTTTCTAACTCAGGATATGAGGCAGATAGAGAGCGAAAGCGCCACTCCAGGGAGGTACAAACAATTGCTAAGGCTTGTGCTGTGTGTTCGCCATGCGCCCGTGTGAATCTAAGCAGTTTATGTCTGTTCATTCCTTTCATGCTCATCACATTGTGATGCCATTATGATCTGCATTTGATAATCAAGACCAGAGAGGGTAAGTTCCCTGCCCACGCAGCACAGCCAGCAGGCAGCACAGCAGAGATTAGAACAGACAGAAGGTGTCTGCAGCACCCGTGCCTGAACACCAAGCCAGCTCTTGCATACCATTTGGCTGGCAGGAGGGTTGGTAGTTCTAAGAGTGAGAGAACAGTCCTTTGAGAAGAACTTCAAGGCACATCTACAAGATACAAGCTCCAGGGAACCATGGTGGCGGGAGGTCCTCCCTCCCTCTACAGCTGGAATCCTAAATAACCACACAGCGGCGTTTGGACACAGAGTCTGCCTCAGAGGAAACCAATAGGTAATAAGCAATTGCTAAAGTCCTTCCTCCCTCTAAGACTGTAAATCTGTAAGGCCCAGAGTACAAAAGCCAGTAAGTCATCAGAAGCCTACGGCCCTGCTTCAAAGACAAGGGATGTGTGGGCTTAACAGGCCTACTATGGCCTCTGAGCTGGTGAAAGCAGCTGTATCAATAAATCTGGAGAAGAAAAGAGCACCAAAGCTGGTGATCTGGTTTCAAATTATACAATTAATGCTGCGTATCAGGAAATCATCAGCTTTTGTTAGAACTGATGGTTTTCTTTCATCTTACTCTTCACAGGTAAGTGTTACGTTGGAAAAGTTTAACCTTAGGAGAATTGGTTGGCTCTGTGGCCTGAATACATTGTCACCTGACTTTTCAGAATCTGTTCCACTTTGTGACAAAGCCCATCAACTCGGGCATTCTGAAGATAAATGACTCGGAAGGAAGAAAGAGGAAACCAGACGATGTGATTCTCTTTCGGCGCCATGTAGTCTAAGACCAGCTCTGGTTTGAGGAAGGCCGTAGAACTGCGAGTTCCTTATTTTTCCTGCTGGATTGAGGGCCAGTGCCCCGGCAGGGGATACATTAACTGCAGTTCTTTATTTAGTAAAATGAAAACTCCACGAACATTCTGGCACTCGGAGGCACGAGTTGGCTCCTCTGAACTGAGACCTCTGCTATTTAGGGACTCTTCAAAACAGAAAAATGTGTATTACCAAATAACTATTTAGAGAAAATATTGAAAAAAGATCTAGAGAGAACTGTTTGTTTTAATATGGTCTGTTTACAATGCATTATTGCTGGACTGCAGAGTGTGTGCTAAGGGAACAAAAATGCATTTGCATTTTTTCAGGGTCAAAATAGCCATGTTCAGACAGCACACACCAATCTCTTCCAGTTATTTTTCTTGTCTTTCTTTTTCTGGCATTTGATAGATTCTAGAAGTTCATCTAATTTGACCCCTGGCTAAAGTGCCATTATTGCTATGAAAATATAGTCTCCCATCAAATAAGGCCTCTTTCTCATAAGGAGTCAAGTTTCTCTAAACCAGTGTTTCTCAAACTTTAACGTGTAGCAGAAACACCTGGATGGTTTCAGAAAGCATGAGGCCAATCCTATCCCTGGGTTTTCTGATTTTGTAAGTCTGGGGTGGAGGCTCCTCAAATTTTATTTCCTACAACTTCCCAAGCAATGCTGATATCACCAATCTAGAGATTGGATTCACTTTGAGATTCACTGCCCTGTGCATAGTGTAGACAGTGTGTAGTCACAGATATTATGACGGAAGTCTCTTTCTCTTCAGAAAGAGAAGAGTGTCTGAGCTGCCTGAGAGCCTGGGGTCTTTGGTGGACACTGATAGATCAAACTGACCAGTGTGTCCTGCCTCCTGACCACTGGCATTGGTGTTAAAATACAATGTGACCCTTCTCAGAAAAATGAATCTGACTCTGGGTTTTGGCATCACCATTGAGAAGGAAATCTCTTTCTCTCCTTCCCAGACATGAAGCTCAAAGAATATGCTACCAGCCTCTGAGACAACCATCTAACAAACCAACACGGCAAGAAAGATAAGACCAAGTTACAGACTGGGCATCTGATTCTTCTATTCCACTGATATTATCTGTACCTCTGCGTCCAGCTGAACTCTGGCCTCACCAATTACATGAGCCAATTAATTACCTAAAGTAGCTTGGGCTGGGATATGTGACATTTGCAAGAAAAGACTCCTGGATCATTCACCTATTTTCCGGACTTCTATAGCCACAGGGGCCTACTGCCCTGTAGTCCCCTTATCAATTAATATTGCCAAGGGAGGACCTTCAGTGCAATTTCCTAAAGTCTATATTTAATAACCCATGCTCACATGTCAACCATCTATTTACCTTCTTTGGTTTTGTTTTTTTTTTTGTTTGTTTGTTTGTTTTTTCAGTAATTAACCTAACTTGAGAATTTCTGCCACACGACTCTCACTAAGCTTCACTCATCTGCTCAACTCCTCGGATTACTCACACTCTGAAGCAACCTGCTATGACAGCCCATGACAGGAGCGGAGATAGTGAACACCTTTTTATGAAGATAAAGCTGGAGGGTTCTGGCTACCCTGCTTCTCATTCCTGATTCAATCTATTTAGTCAAAAGCATTCATAAAGTCCGCTCTTGAATATTTCTGAGGTTCCTGTAATTTCAGGGTTTTATGATTGACCCAGAAACTCTTTTGGGTTTCTATTTTCCAATTCCATTGTTAAGAACATCCTGGCACATTCTGGAGTTGGTATAAGTATCTTGTGCCCCTTGAGTAGTTTTCCATGAATGTGTTAGATACCAAGCAGAGAATATTGAATTTGGGAGAGGCTTAATCAATGTGGACTTCAGGTGGTTTCCATCTAATCAATAAATAGGCATATCCTCAGTGAAAATACACAGAATTCTAAACACGTGGTGCTATAAAAAATAAATATAATCTTCATCTTAAAGAAAAAGCAATCTAGGATAAAATATGAGACCAAAATACGGGAAATACAAATGAAAGCCCAATTATTTTTTATAAAATGCTAGAGTACACATGACCAAATCAACACATTCTTCAAATAATCCAAAGAAACTACCACAGTTTACTCTGCACCTGTTTTCTGAAACTGTCTTCACAGCAACTTACCACCATTCACACAGTAGAACCCCCATAGTGGACAATCTCCCTACACAGACCACCTCCTTGACTTGACCAAATTTTCACAGCCTGGACATGCGCCACATTACGTGTCAGTACAGGAGGCCCAGTTCCTTATGTTGACCTCCTCCGTATGCTGATCAGTTTGTTACAGTCTCTTGGGGGGTCAGCTAGCAGCAGGTTCTGATGTATTTGTGACAAACATAACCAGTGAGGTTCCCATTTCATCCTTGTCATCAGAACCACTATTTTGTTTGAGAAAGCAACATCCTGCAATCCAAGATACGGATCACGACTGGTCCAAGCCACTCAGGACAGGCCTGTCACCTGGTTTCTCAGTGCCCTTGCCGAGGGGAGGGCAGTGTCACCCAGCCATGACCAGCAACACTGGCTCATGCACTGGCTAACCTGATGAATGGGGAGAACATTTCAATATTCCTTGTTCTTGAAGTCATGTTCTTTCTTCCATGTTCACTAAAGTGATACCTGGAGGTAGACCAGTCACTCCATGACCCTGGGGCAGCAATTAAGAATGAGAGATAAAAAGAATGGCAGCAATGTCATCTCTGAACCACTTAAACTGATGCCAGGAGCCTTGAACTTCCTAATAAATTAGAAAAATTAATTCATTTGTTAGCAACCATAAGTGGATTTTTATACTACTTGAAGCGGACACAATGTTCTCACAATGCAACATCCCAGTCCCGTGTTTTATTAATCAGGCATACCCCGCAAACATACTCCCTGCTCTTAAATCCAAATTTCCTTAAATTGTTGCCAATATCCCCCTTCTAAGTATCCTGAGGACAGCAAAAGTAATGTATTGTAAGCCCTGCACACAATTTTACAAGTCAACTTTGAGATACGCCTTCAACAATGGCCGTTTATAAGAGGGAACGGTGGCACAGAAAGGAAAGATACTCGCTTGGTTTACAAACAAGGAGTCATTTATTTTGAGTCCCATCTCCTGAACATGAGAATTAAACCAAAATGCTGATTAAAGCCATAATCTAGGAAGATCTATGAATATAATCATTACTTAGCTTCTTAGTTTTATCTCTGTTGTCAAGAAAAACACTTCATTAGTGTAGCCATAGATATTTTAGTAAATACAGAATGAAGAAAATCAAGGATATTCTACTTCACACTTTCATCACAGCTGTCACCAAGGAATAATCTTTCAAATAGTAAAATATATGAGAAAACTTAGAATTCTGGTGACAAAGCACATCCTTAAAATAAATTCCAGAAGAGCTGAAGAGTCAGGAAAGAGCTAGAAAAAGTGCTGGTGAGTATTAAGCTGACTTCAAAGTGGGGAGAAACTGAGCACAAAATTAAAAGAAGAAACTGGCTCGGCGCCTGTGGCTTAAGCAGCTAAGGCGCCAGCCACATACACTTGAGCTGGCGGGTTCGAATCCAGATGCGGCCCGCCAAACAATGATGATGGCTGCAACCAAAAAATAGCTGAGCGTTGTGGCGGGCGCCTGTTGTCCCAGCTACTTGGGAGGCGAAGGCAGGAGAATTGCTTGAGCCCAGGAGTTGGAGGTTGCCGTGAGCTGTGATGCCATGGACTCTACCCAGGGTGACAGCTTGAGACTCTATCTCAAAAAAAGAAGAAAAAGAAGAAACTTTGAAAGAAATGGATAAATATGATGGATGGAAAATATGTTTAAACTTCCTATGTCACAAATTACCAAGAATTAGTAAGTAATAATAATCAACTGGGGGAAAGTTTATAACAAATATAATAGGTAGAAAAGTAAGCAGGACATTGTATATAATCAACAAACAAAACTGAGGGACTTTTAATATGAATTTTAGGTAAGAAGAAATATGAATTACCAAGAAGCATTTATTTAACAAATGTCAAATACGGGGATATGTTAATATGCACATGCAGTTCATGGAGCTAATAGTGGTTATTAGCGTAAGAAAAATGTTAACCCTAACAATAAAAGAAGTTAAAAACTATAACAAAATGCTGTCACTCAGCCAACTACAAAGATTTTTTTTTTCCTTTTTTTTTTTTTTGAGACAGGGTCTCACACTGTCATCCCAGGTAGAGTACATGGCGTCACAGCTCACAGCAACCTCAAACTCTTGGGCTCAAGCGATTTTCTTGCTTCAGCCTCCCAAGTAGCTGCTGCCACAACGCCCGGCTATTTGTTGTTGTTGTTCTTCTTGTCATTGTTGTTTAGCAGGCCAGGGCCGGGTTCAAACCCGCCAGTCACAGTGTATGTGGCTGGTGCCCTAACCACTGAACGACGGGCACCAAGCCCCACAAGGATTTTATAAAACGTTACTATTCAGTGTTAAGGAGAAAGGAGTAACATAGGTCCTCTACACATAAGGCATTCTAATAATGGGTCATTTCTAAATTGTTACAGATCTTTCAGAATAACAATTGACTTAAATGTATGAAAAAGTCTTAAAATGTTTTGTATCCTTTGAGCTGGAAAGTCCACTCCTAGGAATTCATGCTAAAGGGAAACAAATAAAATATGGTCAAAACGATTTGTGTAAGAGTAGATCATCCAAATTGGTTTATACACATAATAGCAAAAAAAAATAAATAAATAAAGTTTTTTTTAAATAACCCAAATATCCAAATAGTGAATTAGTTTAAAAAATGATGTCTGGATGGAAGTGGAACACATTATTCTTAGTAAAGCATCACAAGAATGGAGAAACATGAATCCTATGAATTCAATTTTTATATGAGGACAATTAATGACCTAGTACACAGTGGGGGGTGGGGGAAGGGGAGAGCAGAGAGAGGGACGGAGGGAGCGAGGTGAGGGAAAGGAAGAGCAGAGAGAGGGAAGGAGGGAGGGAGGTGAGGGAAAGGAAGAGCAGAGAGAGGGAAGGAGGGAGGGAGGTGAGGGAAAGGAAGAGCAGAGAGAGGGACGGAGGGAGGGAGGTGAGGGAAAGGAAGAGCAGAGAGAGGGACGGAGGGAGGGAGGTGAGGGAAAGGAAGAGCAGAGAGAGGGACGGAGGGAGGGAGGTGAGGGAAAGGAAGAGCAGAGAGAGGGAAGGAGGGAGGGAGGTGAGGGAAAGGAAGAGCAGAGAGAGGGAAGGAGGGAGGGAGGTGAGGGAAAGGAAGAGCAGAGAGAGGGAAGGAGGGAGGGAGGTGAGGGAAAGGAAGAGCAGAGAGAGGGAAGGAGGGAGGGAGGTGAGGGAAAGGAAGAGCAGAGAGAGGGACGGAGGGAGGGAGGTGAGGGAAAGGAAGAGCAGAGAGAGGGACGGAGGGAGGGAGGTGAGGGAAAGGAAGAGCAGAGAGAGGGACGGAGGGAGGGAGGTGAGGGAAAGGAAGAGCAGAGAGAGGGACGGAGGGAGGGAGGTGAGGGAAAGGAAGAGCAGAGAGAGGGACGGAGGGAGGGAGGTGAGGGAAAGGAATAGCAGAGAGAGGGAAGGAGGGAGGGAGGTGAGGGAAAGGAAGAGCAGAGAGAGGGACGGAGGGAGGGAGGTGAGGGAAAGGAAGAGCAGAGAGAGGGACGGAGGGAGGGAGGTGAGGGAAAGGAAGAGCAGAGAGAGGGACGGAGGGAGGGAGGTGAGGGAAAGGAAGAGCAGAGAGAGGGAAGGAGGGAGGGAGGTGAGGGAAAGGAAGAGCAGAGAGAGGGACGGAGGGAGGGAGGTGAGGGAAAGGAAGAGCAGAGAGAGGGAAGGAGGGAGGGAGGTGGTGGTCTTTGTGTGTGACACACCTTTTGGGGGCAATACACAATTACAAGAGGGACTTTACCTAACAAATGCAATCAATGTAACCTGGTTTCTTGTACTCTCAATGAATCCCCAACAACCAAAACACGAACAAATTTTTTTTTAAATGATATATTTACAAACCAAAAATTTGAAAACCATATTTTTGAAAACTACATGAAGACCAGAAAATCTGATATCTGGTATGCTGATATATTAATTGAAAAAAAAAGCTATAAAAGTTGCATAATTTTTTGGCAAGATCTCATCTAAAGTGCACGATGTAAGGGTGCTCAGCACATCCCTTGGGTGAAGGGCTCAGCTACAACTTGAACTTTACCCTAGAAACAAGAGCAATGTAACCCAAACATTTGTATCCTCACACTAATATAAAATTTTAAAAATTCTAATTATATTTTAAATATATATTTAAGTATGTATCTACATATATTTTAAAAAGACAGAGTAGGTCAATTTCCCCCTTTACGATAGCAAAGTAAAGCTATCTCTGCCCTGTTTCTTCTCAGAATCAACTATAAACACAACGCTAATAATTTTAATCATGCATGTTTCATCTCCAACAAGAGTAGCAGACATGATTATTGGGAGATAATTATCTGTTGGTCTCACATCTCTGCACATATTGTAAGTAGAAGCACTGACTGCCATCTTTTCAAGGATGTTTATAAAGCAAACAGCCTTGGAAGCTAGAGATAATGTATCCTCCAAAACAGGGGCCAGAGGAGAGGGGAGACAAGATGGCGGACTGAAGCCAGCTTTCAACAAAGGCTCCCGTCCAGAAGGAGAGTTAAGGGACAGGAATTTAGTAAGTATCCTGGTGGACTTGAGCCTCACCAAGAGAGAAGGCTGAAGAACGCACATCAACACCGCTGAGGCAAGTTGTGATCACAAGGACGCAAACAAAAGGTACAAAATCCACCACCAAGCGGACGGGAGTCCCCCTCCCCCATGAGACCGGCTCTGGAGCCCCACAATTTAACAAGCGGGCAGAAATTAAAGGCCCTCCCACTACACTCCACGGGAGAGACCTTCTAAAAACTGGACCTACTTCCCCTACTGGGGTGCCGTGGCGTTCTCCTGCCGGACATAGGGCTGAATAAAACTTTGGGAATCCTTTGCCGGCAACCCTGAATCCCCGGCACTCCCCACCCGCCCACTGAGGTCTGGAGGCCTGTCCCCTAGGACTTCGGATCCTTGGGTGATTTCTCAAGGGGAGTGGACAGTCCCCGAGTTGCGACTGGTCAGCATTGACTCTGAGGCGCTCCGAGTGAGGAGAGGGCACCGGGCTGAGGGGGAGTCACGCCTCGCGGCACTTCCCTGCGGTGCAGTGCACCAACCCTCCCCGGGCACAAGACTGAATAAGACTCTGGCCTCCCCGCTGAGAGCTGAGAGCCCCTACTCTCACTCGGGGTCTGAGGGCCTATCCCCCAGGAGTTCGAATCCTTGGGTGATTTCTCAAGGGGAGTGGACAGTCCCCGAGTTGCGACTGGTCAGCATTGACTCTGAGGCGCGCCGAGTGAGGAGAGGGCACCGGGCTGAGGGGGAGTCACGCCTCGCGCACTTCCCTGCGGTGCAGTGCACCAACCCTCCCCAGGCATACGGGGCCCAAGACTGAATCAGACTCTGGCCTCCCCGCTGAGAGCTGAGAACCCCTACTCTCACTCGGGGTCTGAGGGACTATCCCCCAGGAGTTCGGCTCCTTGGGTGATTTCTCGAGGGGAGTGCACAGTGCCTGAGCTGCGTCAGGTCAGCGCTGACTCTGGGACACGTGAGCGAGGAGAGGGCACTCCGCTGAGGAGAAATCAAGCCTTGGCGGCACTTCCTGCGGTGCAGTGCAGGAGCCCTCCCCGGACCGTAGTATTGCGTGAAACTGAATGAAACTCTAGCTTCCCCCTGCCCCACTCCCAATCCGGGTCTGGGGGCCCATCCCCCAAGAGTTCTGATTCTTGGGGGATCTCTTAAGGGGTGTGGACCCAGCACAAACCGCGGCCACTCAGTGCTGACTCTGGGGCGCGGGACATAGGAGAAAAGGGTCGCCTGAGTGCCCACACCAGAGCAGCAGTTCCCTGGAGGTAGATCAACAGCCGTTTTTTCTTTAACGGCAGAACGCTCACTTCTGGATATTCTGAGGCCACACCCCCTGTCTCCCTGGGCAACCAGAGGAGGCCACCGGTGACACGGCTCACAAACCCAGAAGCCTCCAGGGCGGGGCCGACCCAGAGAGGTGTTCAGACGCAATTCTCCAGCAGCAAAGACGTTTGAACTCAAAACAGCCCGTCTCCTGTAGGCGACGACAGGAACAGAGACAGAACCTCACAAAGTTGTCTGTTCTGTTCTGTTCTGTTAGCAGCATCCATCAGGGACGGGGCTAAGCCTGAGTGAACACCTCCTTCCCATCACCTGCATCAAACACTCAAAGATGTCAGGCCCCATCTCCTCCTGCTAGATAGCGGCAGTCTGCGGGGGCCTGGCAGACTTCCTCGCGATTCAGGCAGGTGCAAACCCCTGGAGTGTCTGTTCACTGCAGGCAACTGGGTTAGCCATCTGCAGAGATACCAGTGACTGGGTCCGACGGAGGGGCAAAGTGGGGAAGGAGACGTCAACCTTCCCAGACTGCTCTGTTTCTGGGATGGCTCCTCCTGACTCCACGCTGCACTGGGGTGAGCTGTCTCAGAGGAGTCACCAGGCCCCTGTGATCCAGTTCCCAGAGACCTCTTGAACCCTTCCACCTGAGACAAGTGCCGATTGAGACAGTTGATTCGGACCTTTTGAACTGGGCTAATAGACTGAAGACTTTTCAGGTGGTGCCCTGGGTGTGCGATTTTAGGAAGGTTTGATTCTCCTTTTCCAACTGGGGCCAGAGGTGGGCAGGCGGGGTGACTTAATTGCTGATTTTTCCACACAGCTGAGACTTCAAGCCAGAGTAGAAGTTGCAATAGGATCAAACAGAAACCAGCTGAAAACAAGACAGAACCACTTTGCTCCACCACACCAGACAGGGCCCCAGTTTCTCAGGCCACAACACTGTACAGGCCCTCGATAAAACCCCAGGGGAAAAACCAAAGGGAGTAAACCATGGGGCGGAATCAGCGGAAAAACTCTGGTAACATGAATAACCAGAATAGACCAACCCCCCCAAGAAAAGATACGGCAGATGTGATTGAAGATCCCATTCATAAACAACTGGCTAAGATGTCAGAAGTCGAATTCAGAATTTGGTTTGCAGACAAGATTAATAAAATGGAATTAGGAATTCGAGGAGAAATTCAAAAACTGTCTCAAGAATTTAACGAATTTAAAGACAAAACCACCAAAGACTTAGACACACTGAAACAAGAACTTACAGCCCTCAAAGATATGAAAAATACAGTAGAATCCCTCAGTAACAGAATGGAGCAAGCAGAAGAAAGGATTTCTGACATTGAAGATAAAGTCTTCGAACGCTCCCAATCTCTCAAAGAGGAAGAGAAATGGAGAGCAAAAACGGATCACTCACTCAGAGAGCTCTCAGATAATTCGAAAAAAAATAACATAAGGGTTATAGGAATTTCGGAGACTGATGAAGTGGCAGCCAAGGGCACAGAGGCCCTTCTACATGAAATTATGAAAGAAAATTTTCCAGACATGCCTAGAGAATCTGAAATTCAGATAGCAGACAGCTTCAGAACCCCAGCACGATTCAACCCCAATAAGCCATCTCCCAGACATATCATAATTAGCTTCACTAAAGTTAACATGAAAGAGAAGATTCTCAAAGCAGCCCGGCGAAAGAAAACTATAACGTACAAAGGTAAGAATATTAGAATAACTGCAGATCTCTCTGCTGAAACTTTTCAAGCAAGAAGAGGCTGGTCATCAACTTTTAATCTCCTAAAGCAAAAAAACTTTCAACCCAGGATCTTGTATCCAGCTAAACTGAGTTTCATCTATGATGGAGAAATTAAATACTTCAATGACATTCATATGTTGAAAAAATTTGCCATAAGTAAACCAGCTCTTCAGGATGTTCTCAGACCTATCCTCCACAATGACCAACCCAATCCTATACCACAAAAGTAAACTCACTCAGAAACTTCGGATCAAACTCCAACTTCCACACTGGTGAAAGGATTAAAAATGTCCACTGGACCTTTGAAAAACTCGATACCCAAAATTCCACCAGACTTATCCTTACTCTCCATCAATGTGAATGGCTTAAACTGTCCTCTAAAGAGGCATAGGTTAGCTGACTGGATAAAAAACTTAAGCCAGATATTTGTTGCATACAAGAGTCACATCTCAACTTAAAAGACAAATACAGACTCAGGGTGAAAGGATGGTCATCCATATTTCAGGCAAATGGTAATCAGAAAAAAGCAGGTGTTGCAATTTTATTTGCAGATACAGTAGGCTTTAAACCATCAAAAGTAAGGAAGGACAAGAATGGTCACTTCATATTTGTTAAGGGTAATACTCAATATGACGAGATCTCAATTATTAATATCTATGCACCCAACCAGAATGCACCTCAATTTATAAGAGAAACTCTAACAGACATGAGTAACTTGATTTCCTCCAGCTCCATAATCGTTGGAGATTTCAACACTCCCTTGGCAGTGTTGGATCGATCCTCCAGCAAGAAGCTGAGCAAAGAAATCTTAGATTTAAACCTAACCATCCAATATTTAGATTTAGCAGACATCTACAGAACATTTCATCCCAACAAAACTGAATACACATACTTCTCATCAGCCCACGGAACTTACTCCAAAATTGACCACATTTTAGGTCACAAGTCTAACCTCAGTAAATTTAAAGGAATAGAAATTATTCCATGCATCTTCTCGGACCATCATGGAATAAAACTTGAATTGAGTAACAACAGGAATCTGCATACCCATACAAAAACATGGAAGTTAAATAACCTTATGCTGAATGATAGCTGGGTCAGAGATGAGATTAAGAAAGAAATCACCAATTTTTTGGAACAAAATAACAATGAAGACACAAACTATCAGAACCTCTGGGACACCGCAAAGGCAGTTCTAAGAGGGAAATTTATAGCACTGCAAGCCTTCCTCAAGAGAACGGAAAGAGAGGAAGTTAACAACTTAATGGGACATCTCACGCAACTGGAAAAGGAAGAACATTCCAACCCCAAACCCAGTAGAAGAAAAGAAATAACCAAAATTAGAGCAGAATTAAATGAAATTGAAAACAAAAGAATAATACAACAGATCAATAAATCAAAAAGCTGGTTTTTTGAAAAGGTCAATAAAATAGATAAACCTCTGGCCAACCTAATCAGGAAAAAAAGAGTAAAATCTCTAATATCATCAATCAGAAACAACAAAGACGAAATAACCACAGACTCATCAGAAATCCAAAAAATCCTTAATGAATATTACAAGAAACTTTATTCTCAGAAATATGAAAATCTGAAGGAAATAGACCGATACTTGGAAGCACGCCACCTTCCAAGACTTAACCAGAATTAAGTGGAAATGTTGAACAGACCCATATCAAGTTCAGAAATAGCATCAACTATACAAAACCTCCCTAAAAAGAAAAGCCCGGGACCAGATGGTTTCACGTCAGAATTCTACCAAACCTTTAAAGAGGAATTAGTACCTATATTACTCAACCTGTTCCAAAATGTAGAAAAAGAAGGAAGACTACCCAACACGTTCTATGAAGCAAATATCACCCTGATCCCCAAACCAGGAAAAGACCCAACAAGAAAAGAAAATTATAGACCAATATCACTAATGAATATAGATGCAAAAATATTCAACAAGATCCTAACAAACAGAATCCAGCAACACATCAAACAAATTATACATCATGACCAAGTTGGTTTTATCCCAGGGTCTCAAGGCTGGTTCAATATACGTAAATCTATAAATGTAATTCAGCACATAAACAAATTAAAAAACAAAGACCATATGATTCTCTCAATTGATGCAGAAAAAGCTTTTGATAATATCCAGCATCCCTTCATGATCAGAACACTCAAGAAAATTGGTCTAGAAGGGACTTTCCTTAAACTGATAGAGGCTATCTACAGCAAACCCACAGCCAATATCATATTGAATGGAGTTAAATTGGAATCATTTCCACTCAGATCAGGAACCAGACAAGGCTGCCCATTGTCTCCATTGCTTTTCAACATTGTAATGGAAGTTTTAGCCACCGCAATTAGGGAAGAAAAGGCGATCAAGGGTATCCATATAGGGTCAGAAGAGATCAAACTCTCGCTCTTCGCAGATGATATGATTGTGTATCTGGAAAACACTAGGGACTCTACTACAAAACTCCTAGAAGTGATCAAGGAATACAGCAGCGTCTCAGGTTACAAAATCAACATTCATAAATCGGTAGCCTTTATATACACCAACAACAGTCAAATTGAAAAAGCAGTTAAGGACTCTATCCCATTCACAGTAGTGCCAAAGAAGATGAAATATTTGGGAATTTACCTAACAAAAGACGTGAAAGATCTCTATAAAGAGAACTATGAAACTCTAAGAAAAGAAATAGCTGAAAATGTTAACAAATGGAAAAACATACCATGCTCATGGCTAGGAAGAATCAACATTATCAAAATGTCCATACTACCCAAAGCAATATATAATTTCAACGCACTCCCTATTAAAGCTCCACTGTCATATTTTAAAGATCTTGAAAAAACATTACTTCGTTTTATATGGAATCAGAAAAAACCTCGAATAGCCAAGACATTACTCAGAAATAAAAACAAAACAGGAGGAATCACACTACCAGACCTCAGACTTTACTACAAATCGATAGTGATCAAAACAGCATGGTATTGGCACAAAAACAGAGAAGTAGATATCTGGAATAGAATAGAGAACCAAGAGATGAATCCAGCTACTTACCGCTATTTGATTTTTGACAAGCCAATTAAAATCATTCAGTGGGGAAAAGATTCCCTATTTAACAAATGGTGCTGGGTGAACTGGCTGGCAACCTGCAGAAGACTGAAATTGGACCCACACCTTTCACCATTAACTAAGATAGACTCTCATTGGATTAAAGATTTAAACTTAAGACATGAAACTATAAAAATACTAGAGGAGAATGCAGGGAAAACCCTTGAAGAAATTGGTCTGGGTGAGTATTTCATGAGGAGAACCCCCCGGGCAATTGAAGCAGCTTCAAAAATACACTACTGGGACTTGATCAAACTAAAAAGCTTCTGCACAGCTAAGAACACAGTAAGCAGAGCAAGCAGACAGCCCTCAGAATGGGAGAAGATATTTGCAGGGTATAACTCTGACAAAGGTTTAATAACCAGAATCCACAGAGAACTCAAATGCATCAGCAAGAAAAAAACAAGGGATCCCATCGCAGGCTGGGCAAGGGATTTGAAGAGAAACTTCTCTGAAGAAGACAGGCGCACGGCCTTCAGACATATGAAAAAATGCTCATCATCTTTAATCATCAGAGAAATGCAAATCAAAACTACTTTGAGATATATCTAACTCCAATGAGACTAGCCTATATCACAAAATCTCAAGACCAGAGATGTTGGCGTGGATGCGGAGAAAAGGGAACACTTCTGCACTGCTGGTGGGAATGCAAATTAATACATTCCTTTTGGAAAGATATATGGAGAACACTCAGAGATCTAAAAATAGATCTGCCATTCAATCCTGTAATTCCTCTGCTGGGCATATACCCAGAAGACCAAAAATCACAACATAACAAAGATATTTGTACCAGAATGTTTATTGCAGCCCAATTCATAATTGCTAAGTCATGGAAAAAGCCCAAGTGCCCATCGATCCACGAATGGATTAATAAATTGTGGTATATGTATACCATGGAATACTATGCAGCCTTAAAGAAAGATGGAGACTTTACCTCTTTCATGTTTACATGGATGGAGCTGGAACATATTCTTCTTAGTAAAGTATCCCAAGAATGGAAGAAAAAATACCCAATGTACACAGCCCTACTATGAAACTAATTTGGGACTCTCACATGAAAGCTATAACCCAGCTACAACTTAACAATAGGGGGAAGTGGGAAAGGGGGGGTGGGTAGAGGGAGGGGAATCGGTGGGATCACACCTGTGGTGCATATTACAGGGGTATTTGCGAAACTTGGTAAATGTAGAATATAAATGTTTTGGCACAGTAACTGAGATAACGCCGGAAAGGCTATGTTAACCACTGTGATAAAAATGTGTCAAATGGTTTATGAAGTGAGTGTATGATGCCCCATAATCATATCATTGTATACAGTTATGATTTAATAAAAAAATTAAAAAAAAAAAAAAATACAAACAGGGGCCAGCATGCATACTGCCCAGTAGCAAAGGTCCTGGATCTGTAAGATCATGGCCCTTACTTATGATACACACACTGCATCCCCTCAGGCCCTCCTTGTCATCCTCCTGGGACTTGGGGTACTAAGGAATTAATGCAAACATAATGCACCTATGTTTGCCATGCCCAGGTTTCTGACCAAAGAGTCTTGAACGCTATCCATATACGCATGGCACTTCCAACTGTCCTACATGCCACATGACACTGGAGAATACCTCAGGCCGAGAGGGGAAAGTCACAGAAGGCATGAGAGATGACAAGCTGTCAACATGCACATTTGTTTTCTGAGGCTACAGATTAACTTAGAGGATGACCAAGGAGATATGTGGGGGCCACACTCTCCCATGGCCCCTAATGAGTCATGCCCTGGTTTCATCTCCTCACTTGGAGGGTGGGTGGAGTCAGAGACCACTTCTACCTATGGAATATGGCTAAGGTATGAGATGCCACTCCTGTGATCAGGTTTGATTAATTTGCACTCTGTGACAAAAGAGAAGTGGTTTTGCAGAGATAATTAAGGTCCCAAATCCATTACCTTTGGGTTGATCAAAAGAGAAATTATCCTGGATGGGCCTGATTTAGTCAGGTGGCAGATTCTTAAAAGAGCACTAGGGCCCATCCTGAGATCTGGGAGATTCTTCCCGCTGACATTAAAGAAGCAAACAACCATTGCCTGTGAGATGAAATCTCAGCTCTGCAGACACTGTGACTGCAGCCTCATGAGACCCGGAGCAGGGGACTAAGGGGCCTGGACTCCTGACTCACAGAAACCTGAGATAACGTATCCAGTGGTTTAAACCACAAAGTGTATAGAGATTTATTAGGAAGCATAGATACAAATATAGAATATGTGTCTGTTTCACTGGAGAATAAGTCATAATACCTGAACACCAAAAATTTCTAAACAGCTCTTGGTCTAAGAATCAGCAAAGCTTAAAAGCAGAGATCATAGATGTTAACAACACAATGAAAACATCTGTGATTAAAGCCTATGAGTTACAATGTAAACGGCGCTCAAAGGAAAAGTCTTAGCATTATTGCTTTTACTGATATAAGATAAAAAAATAAAACTATATATATTAGAGATTGAATTTAAGAAGCTGGGAAAAGCAACATAAAATTAATTTAGAAAAAGTAGAAATAAGGAATTAACAAAATCAAGGACGATAAAGTGGAAAAATAGACTAAAATAAAAAATGGTAAAATTAAAAGGTAAATTCAACAGATGGTCCCTTACAAAATAAAGCAAAATAGAAATATTAGCCATCCAGGGTGGCGCCTGTGGCTCAAGGAGTAGGGCGCCGGTCCCATATGCCGGAGGTGGCGGGTTCAAACCCAGCCCCGGCCAAAAACAAAAAAAAAAAAAAGAAATATTAGCCATCCAAATTAGGGAAAAAATAAGTCTACATAAATACACAAAATAAGAAATTGAAAGATCTGCCTTCACCATTACATAATTCATCCACGTAACAAATACACTTGTATCACCTAAGCCAGGGCTCTCCAACGTTTTTTCTTTTCTGCATCACATTGGAAGAATAAGAATTGTCTTGGGTTACACAGTAAATACACAAACACCAAGCTGATTAGCAAAAAAAAGTGCATATACTTTTTGTGATATCTGACATCACAGATAAGCAAAAAGAGTCCTCACAAAATCAGCATTTAGCCCTGTGGGCCATCACAACTAAGCCTAATGAAATTGAAATAAATAGCAAAAAATTAAACAAATAAAAAGAAATTAAAAATTAAAAAATTAAATGGAGAAATAAAAGCAAATTCAGAGAAAATTTTTAAAAAGAGAGAAATTATTCTTCTTTGTTGAACATTGTGCAAATATGCTTGAAAAGCTGGATGAAGCATGTTTTGATGGAAAAGTAGGAATGACCGAATATGACCGCAGAGGAGGCAGGAGAAGCACCTGCAACGTGGAGGAGGGTCGGTGGGAAGGCAGCGAGAGGGAATCTGGAGAAACCAAGTGAGACTAGGAAACCCTCATAACCCAGGGGACAGTCCTGATTTTATCCTGAAAAAAAATCAGGGCCTCAAGATAGAACAACCAATGGTCTCAAGGAAGGAGGAAAAAGGATCCAATTTTGCCCTTTACAAGACTGCTTTGGGTGAAAAAATAAATAAATAAAAACAGGGCAATTTTAGTAAATAAAGAGTTAGTAAATAAAGCCTACTCTCCTTAATGAAGTATCCCAGATAACTTTTCAGGATAATGTGCAAACCTTTAAGGTTTAAATTCCCATTGGGAAGTAAGATTTAATTCCCATTCTATTTTAATTGTTCAAGACATAAAAAAAAAAGGTAATATTTCCAATCCCTTTCTTTTCCAATTCTTTTTACAAAACTGGACATTTGAGAACTACACATCACTATGATAGACAAATTTCACTTGTAAATATTGATATTTAATTCTTATGAAAATGTTAGAATCAGTGCCATGTTAAAAATCAATGTCCAAGTTCAAGTAATATAAGGAATCATAATCAGGAATAATAAAAATAGAATTTGATATTAGAAATTCAATTAATATATTTTACTGAGTAGTAAAAAATCATGAGAGTTCTCCCAAAGATAATGTGGAGGGCATCTGATAATATTCAATAGGGCGGTGCCTGTGGCTCAGTGAGTAGGGCGCCAGCTCCATATGCCAAGGGTGGCAGGTTCAAACACAGCCCCAGCCAAACTGCAATATTCAATATACATCCTTTACCCAAAAAAAGGAAGAGTAAATAGAATAGAAATAGATGAAGAACAGTGTCTATCCACATATCTCATGCTTAATGAGAAAATACTATTAAAACTTCCATTAAAGAAAGGAACAAAATAAGAATGTCATTGTCATTACTTAATTCTGACATAAAGATATTAACTAAATCCATTAGATATAACAAAGACAGAAAAACTACAAAGCTTAGAAAAAAAGAAGTCATCTCATTATTACTGTCTTTGCAAGTGGTATGATCGAATGCCAAAAAAAAACCACCAAAGAAACAACTTCAAAACTATCACTAATAATTAATAGAAAATTCAGTAAATAAGGTAAAAAAATTAATGCAAATAAAAACCACAAGAAGTTAAAAAATACAATGGAAAAATTATTTTACTTGCGATAGCAATGAAAAGGATACACTATGCAAAAATAAATCTAATAAAAATCTGTGAGATCTATCGCAAGAAAAATTTAAAGTAGAACTGATCAAGTTTTTAAAAAACCAAATAAATGGAAAGTTTTTGAATAACTATTACAAAGATTTCAAACGTTCCTATCTATGATAATTACAACAAGTGTTACAAAAGACTTTAAAAACTAGCATTTTAAAAACATGAGAGAAATTTATTATAAAATTTACATAGAAAAATAAATATGCGATTATTATTGGAGCATTTATGAGGAAAAGAATGAAAATAAGTATTACTACCCTGAAAAACTATTTTTAAAAATACAGTAATTGCAACAATGTGGCACTCATGAATAGACACAACCAATGGAAAAGATTGCACAGTCCGTAAATGAACCCCAAAAGACATGGGAATTTATAAATGATAAAGAGAACGCAGAACAGTGGTGAAAAAGAAAACGGGTCATTTGCCAGATCACGTTCATGGCCAACTGGAGAAAGAAGAAAGATCCCAACTTACTCCTAACACAGAAATAAAGTTTAGATGATCATAGATTTAAACATTAATAAAGTAGAAAAAGTTCTAAAGAACACATGACAAAATTTTTTAAATAATCCTAGAAAGAGAAAGAGAGTTCTAATCACTACCACCCTATTCCCAAAAGTCAAAAATCCTGAAGATCAATAAATCTGACTTTGTCAAAGTAAAACATTCTAATATAAGTACATATATTAGAACATAGTATATAAATTAGAATTATATATACATGAACTATATATACATATGAACCTTGTGTGTGTGTGTGTGTGTATATGTATGTGTATATATATATATATATATATGAGATTCTGAATGGGGAAAATACTATACACACTCAAATGACATGACATACTGGGGGGAAATTTGTCCAAACAGATCACAAGGGATAATTCCCTTCCTCTATAAACACACACAAATCTTGGAAAAGAAAATAGAAATGTTCTTAAGCCTTTGTAACTTCAATCATAATAATAATGGTGCAAAAATATAAAGAAAAATACATATGCAAAAACAAAATTTTAAGATATCATTTCTCCCCTGTAAAATAGGCAAAAAATGAACTTGGCAGCACCTGTGTTGGTGGGCATGGGTGTTAGCACAAATATTGGTACAGGTGTAGGGAAATAGATGCCTCCAATCTTAGCCACGGTGGAGTGAATTGGGACCACCCCCCTGGAGGGGAACATGGATGGCTAACACAGGAGCAGCTACACATACGCCTTGTCCCAACAGACCACCTTGCTTAGGTATGAAACTATAGAGTCAGTCAACATTCCAGAGAACATTCATGTGTTCATTTGTTTATTATGTATTTATTTATCGGGCATTATTCTAATTGCTAAAATACAGTAGGACACACACACACAAAAAAACTCCGCTTGTGACAGAAGGAAACAGTTATTGGTGAAGGCTGATGATAAATAAATAAAAGGGACCAATAAATAAATGCTGGTTCATGTATACAATTATAAAGATTTTATTGTTATGAAATAAGTTCAAAAAGGGAAACAAGCAAGCGAGGAGCAGAATCGTATGTACAGTTCTTCTGTTTGTGTAAATTGCCATTTGTGTAAAAATGTTTCATCACATACACAAAAGCACACACAAGAAGCTGGAAATAGCAGCTTTCTTTGGGTGGCTGGATATTAAGTGTGTCACGGAGACATATTTTGCCATGAATCTTTTTGTATCTTTGGAACTACATGCTATGCACATGTATGAAATATAAAATAATGCAAATAAATTCTAGAAATAATTGGGTGAATATATGCCCAAATAATATGTGTGTACTAATCTGTGTGTACTATTAAAATAAATAATAGCAAATTTAAAAAAGAATGCACATCTACAAATCCACAAATAAAAGAAGCGCTCTATGTTTCTTCTTACTTTCACGCTCGTGAAATTCAAGTTCAACTCTTAGTGACACTTTTTTTGTTGATTCCCTGTTCTTCTTTCCTTGGGTCCATTCGCTTTCAGCAGAGAAGCTGTCAGCATCTGTAAGAGAAAATAAAATGGCAGCCTGCACGTAGCTGTTTCATTGTTACCACGGGGCTCCTGCTGACCCCTCAGTTCATGCAGCACTTTATTCCATGTTTCTTAAAATGACCAGCATGGACTGAGGGGTTGCCGACACCTGCCTGTCTACCTTCTCCCCTGAATCAGGTTCTTTCCTACTTCTCTGATGTTTTTGTAGCAATGTCTTCAAGACTCTGTCAGTCCCAGCTGTTTTTAATGAGTCCTTCATAACTGTCAGATAAATCCCTGCTGTAGACTGCTTGTTTATGTCTTCCCAAAATGCCTCTGTTGAGCATCTCACCTCTACTCCCCCTAATCTGATGGTATTTGGAGCTATTGCTTTAGGGAGTTAATTGGGGTTAGATGAGGTTATGAGGGTAGAGCCCTGGTCTGGTGGGATCAGTGCCCTTGTAATATGAGACACCAGAGAACTGCCTTTCTTGCACACAAGAATAGAAGTGATATGGGCACAGGGAAGATGGTGCAGCCTGCAAGCCAAGAGGAGAGACCTCAGAATGAAAACTACCACGCCAACACCTTGATCATGTGCTCCCCAGTCTCCAGAACCGGGAAAAATTAAAAGTGACTTAAAGTCACTTTGTCTAATTGAGCCACCTGTCTGTCTCAGGAGTACAGACCCTCTTAACATACCACCAATTCTGGAGATGTGATGGTTGTGAAACAATGTGAATGAACTTCATGCCACTGAACTTTACCCTTAAAAATGATGATTGATTTTATGTTATATTTATTTTACAATTTATCATTTGAAATTAAATTACCCTAACCCACTTCCTTCCCAGTCTGCCCAAAAGAGAGACACGTCCACAGCCTCTCCATGGAATAGGATAGTATAGGAAAGATGTGCACCACACAGTTACTTATTGTTTGAAAATAGAACTTTGGAAAAAAATATGTAGGCATGGGGTTGCTGGGTGACTAAACCGTCACACTGTAAGTTAATCACCCCCAGGAATCCTGGAAGCTATTTTAAAACATCGTATTAAGAGTGCTGGAAGAATTTGTGACGACAATCAAAAATACTAGAGACTTGAAAAAAGCAAAATCCCTGGCTTGCTAGCGAGCAGGAGCCAGGGAGCTGGGACAGCAGGCTCAGAGCTGGAGGAGAGAGAACAGGACGCCACAAACCAGAGAGGTTTGGTAGGAACTGGAAAGTGGGCAGGTCACTGAGTAAAGAGGCTCAGAAAACTCATTGTGCCCCGAAGTCTGACATCACCACCCAGCTTGTGGGGGTGCACTGGAAATAGATTTCTGGTCTTCTCTAGATTCCTTGTTCCCTCGGCTGATTTATTGTATCAGTTGTTCACATTTCTAAGACATATGTTTTCCTAAACTTGATGGCCTCTTTGGCTCCCCTGTCAGAGGATGTCTGGTAAAAATTCCCACCCAGCACCATGTCGGTGTCTGTTTCATTTCTGTGTGAGACAGAATGGAGGAGCCGGGGGTGCAGAGACAGCCCGCGGGGCTCAGGTGTGGCCCGGCTACCTGGCTCTAAGGCGATTTGTTCTGGGGAAACGCAGTGTAGGAGTCAGGATTGGCACTGTTGTACGGGGCAGGGCACACGGCTTCTCTGAACCTCAGCATCCTCAGCTCTGAAATGCAGACAGCACTTTGCAAAACCCCACACCTGCTGTGCTTTTGAGGATTCCACGAGGCCATGTGCTTCTAAGAGAAAAATCCTGAAATCCTCATCTTTGTGCCTCCCTTTCCTCACACTCTTTTTTCTCTCAAGGGAAACAACATGCTTATGAAAATGAGAAAACGCAGAAACAGTCGATGCTCAAAATTTTGACTATCAGAACAGGACAGAGAATGCAAAGTTTACGTACACGGAGAGAAAAACCACCCTGGTCTCAGCCCCAGCTCCGAGGGAGTGTCAGGAAGCCTGGCTGGAAGTGGGAGGAGAAGAGGAGGAGGAGGGGCATGGCACCTGGAAGCAGCTTGGTAAAAGGCATCTCAGGACTGCAAAATATAGACTGCAAAATGATAGGATACAAAGTCTCTAATTTAGCACCAATTAAAATCAGAAGTGATGCCAAAGGCCCCCGAGTTTGTCATACCAGATGAAGAAAGGTTGAGGTATTTTGGCACGGGCTTTGAAAATGTAATGTACTGAGCCATTTTGTCTTGTTCTAGAGATAACAGTAAAGGGTAGAAAATATTTGTGAGACATTTACCTTGAACTTGCAAAGAATTTAAATATGAAGCCAGATCCTGTGGAGCTTCTTTCTTGCCATATTTATACTTTATTCTGTGTCTTGTCATCATAAAATTCAGTAGTTTGTTTACAAGAAACTAGGCCGTGAAATTCTACTTTAGCTACTGTACAATGGTTGCTTGTTATATTTGTGTTATCCCTGAGTCTATAATATTTGGTTACTTGTTTGAGGCAGGAAATTACATTTAATCACTAAATGGGTTACAGTTAATTCAATCAGCTTAAAAAAAAATGTTCGGATCCTCTTGAGGTGGGGGAAAAATACCTCTTTTGATCCTGTTTCAACTATAATAGAAATGTTTTCGAACACAACACAGAATCCTAGTATTTTTCTCAACAAATGTATGGTGCAAATGTTATTACTATTTATTTCAAAGTCAGTAAATCATCTTTAATATCTTAAGTATAGTTTTCATAAATTATTAATTTCTTACTTTTAATGATAACATAGATACCTCCTATTAGTATAATGCTTGAATATTTATAGAGCATATAAAGAAAATTTATATCAGCTAAAGTTTTGACCCAAGACTTAAGGAAGATGAGGGGCAAGAGAACTGGTTGAGAAAGGGATTAGCAAATTATGAGCACGATATGGAGGGAGTACTTGATAAAGCAAACCAGTCTCAGCCCATCTGGAATCCAGGCAATGTCAGAGCCTTGTTATATAATCTGGTAGTTTGAGGTGAGACAGACGTCCCACTCCCTACAACTTTTCTGCCAGCTCTAATCAAGTCTCTGACAAAGTATCAAATGCTTACTAAGAAGCAGATATGAACTGTAACTGTACATTGGGAGAGGCTGTCTCAGGTAGTTGTCACCAGTCACTTGCACACAGGGTCCCTTGGAAGAGGATGAAGAAAAGTCCATACACCCAAGTGAGCAGAGAAGGAAGCAGCGCCCCCTTTGGTGAGGTCGGGTGCAGCAGGGATGATTGGCACAGACTTCAGACTTGGACAGTTGCAAAGGTGGTAGCCCTGTCATACTATCGCTGGTTAATGGGGGCAAGACATGATTGCAAGAGGGACTTTACCTAACAAATGCAATCAGTGTAACCTGGCTTATTGTACCCTCAATGAATCCCCAACAATAAAGAAAAAAAATACTATAGCTTGAACACCATTAATTTCATTACACGGAAACTATTTCATACTTATGTGACAAATTTAGTATTGATTCAGATTAGAATACTTCGCAGACCAATTAACTGCCCCTGGGGGATCAATGAGCAGTAACTTGCTCTTATATCTCATGATACCTAAGATACTATATTTTAGTATGATACGGTAATACTAAATCAAACGGATGAGTGAGGGGTCGCACCAATGATTGAAAAGCTAACTTTTAGGAACACGACTAGACTACAGTTCTCTCATTTAATAATTGCATTGACCCTGTGAATTGTGTGGGATTGTCCCCTTCTACAAATGAGAAAAGTGAAGTTTACAGAGATAAAGAAACACACCCCAAAATCACCAGATTAGCTAGGATTAGAGCCATACTTCAAATCTAGGCTCCCATAACCCCAAAACACACACTATTTGGGAAAGGAGGGGGTATTTTGGATGTTAAACTGAATAGTTTGACCCTTGACTAAACTGTGTACAGAAAAACCAAAATCTTTCCTCCGTAAGAGGGAAAATTTGCAGAAATCTCCAGGTGTGAGAAGTGGAGGACAATTAGAAGAGTGATTCAAAAATTCAGATTCTGAGAGTTCAAAGGATTTTAAGGGCTCCTTCATTTTAAAGGAAACAGAAGAAGGAGGCGGAGGAGGCAGAGGAAGAGAAGCCTTAATGATGAAGAAGAAATCATCAGAGATTGTTGACCAACCAGGTCAATGAGTTTGTTTTTATAACCTGTGGCTTAGGCTGCACCTAGAAACAGACTACTTATGACCATGTGATGATTTGGGAACAAGGATTTTTCTCCCCCATTCACTGAGGATAGAGATTTCCTACAGCAAATACCAGGAATCAAACCAACCAGTAAATGATGAGCAAATGATTTCACTTATTCAGCTTACCTCTTAGTAGCATCTATCACAGTAAGATGGGGGGAAAGTTACCTGGGATGTTGCCCTGTGCTGACACATGTAAACAGCAAGCGCCAATGCAGGACACAGGGGAAGCACTGAATTGAGTCGAGGGGGCACCATCCTAGGAGAGGCAGCCTTTGGGTGAAACTTGAAGCATGTGTGGATGAAAAGGAGGGTGATCCAGGTATAGAGAACTCCACCAGTGAATGAAACACTAGATGGTACATGTTTTTTGGAGGAGAGTATGTTCAAAACAGAGACTAAGCCAGATGCTGACACAGCTTGGGTTCAAATCTAGGGAGTTTGAACTTGTGGGGTCAGCTGTGGGGGCACAGGGGGAAACTGTGAAAGTGATCATTGAAAGATCTTGTGCTAACAGATTTACAGCTTCTGTAGCCCTAGATTTTGTGGAAGCAGAAAGGATTGCCCTAGGGCTTCGGGGAAATTAGGTGTTAACCATTAACACCCCAGCGAGGCTCTCTCTGACCAACTTATTGAGGAAGTAGCCCAAATGCCCATCAACCCATGAATGGATTAAAAAATTGTGGCATATGTATGCCATGGAATACTATGCAGCCATTAAAAATATGGAAATTTTACATCTTTTATGTTTACCTGGATAGAGTTGGAACATATTCTTCTTAGTAAAGTATCTCAAGAATGGAAAAAAAGTATCCAATGTACTCAATATTATTATGAAACCAATATATAATCACTTATACATTCATACAAATGATAAATCACAAATCTAGTCCAGCAAGAATGAGGGGAGAAAAGGGAGAGGGCAGTGGAGGGGGGAGGGCAATTGGTGGGATCTCACCTATCAATGCAAGAGTACATTTCAAAACCAGTAAGAGTAAATTATAAATGTGTTGTCTTACAATAAGTGAGGTGATGGTTATGGTAATCAGTTGATTTAAGCATTCCACATTGTATATCAAATCCTCACATTGTACCCCATAAATGTATAAAGTTATGATTTAATTTTTTTAAAAAAGAAAGAGTATGGCAAACGGGGAAGATCAGAGCTGCCTACTGCAGTAACATTCAGGGCAAATGTCTGTGGCTCTCCTTCTTACAGGGCATTTGAAACCCCTCATGTATCAAGCAAAGGAAGTATTTTAGGGTTCTACCAGGGGTGCCCATCGTATTTTGTAAAAAATTGCTATATAATAGCTGCACCTGGCACTTCTTCAGGCATCAAAGTGTTTCTATATATGGATTATAAACTACGGAAGTCAGAGGTTGTTCCTCTCCAACTCACTCATGGCTGCCTAGCACCATGCAGCCTGCATTAGACACAGACAGGCCAGTAACAATAACTCCGAGCCGTCTGATAGACATTCCAAACCTGCAGTCAGTAAATCCATTTGCATTAAAATCTAAGGTTTCCTCCTTGTTTTTAATCCTCTACTAGCTGCCCTGCAGGAACAGATGTTGTTATTCCGAGCCTGGCATATTATTGGAATGACTTAACTGCAGTGTCCATGGCCAGCTCATCGTGTTTAGGGTTTGAAGGCATTGTGGTGTTTCCTTTTTTTCTCTTGATTAAAACGATGTGCCAAAAAAACATATAGAAATCAGAGACCCTAAGCCTTCCAAGACAGTCTTTGCAGGAGAAAAGACATTTCTCTAAATAGCAAGGCCTGCTGTCCTTCTGTCCTCTTTTGCTTTTTTTTTTTTTGTAGAGCTGGCTCCAAACTTGCTCTCCTCTGGTGTGGTTTGACATGCTGTTTCTAACAGGCAGTGACAAGGACTTGCAGGGAGGTGGGAGAGGGTGGCCTGTCACTCAACAACAACACCTAGATGCCCAGGTTTGTTTTCAAGAAACTGCCCCCGTTTGCCTACAAAACATCAAGGGGCATTCCTCACATTGTCTCTCTGATAGAGTCTGTCTGGTACGTTTTTCTGGAAACACTCAACCTTTTCAGTAGATCTTTTATTTTCCCACTTTTGACATAGATGCGAGCAATGATAAATCAACTGTGCCAGCACGCTGGTAACTGTCCACTGGCAGCGTCCCCAGGACGGTGACTTTAGGGAATGGTAAAGACTGTGGTGAACTTGAGAGTGAGTTTCTTGTCTGAAGTGCACAAACTCTTCCCAGCTTTAGTGAGTCTTTGCTTCTTGGGACTGACATGTAGGAACGGTTGGTGTTAACAGATCTTCCCACTGTTCCTTGAAAAGAGCTAAAAATTCATATGTTGGCAAGAAATATATCTTTTTGTAAATGTTGGGTTTAACTATAAATAGTTATACCTAATGATAACTCCCATAGCTGTGGGGTGGCTATGGGATGTTTCGGTTCTGATCTAGGTCCACTCTGCTTTTTCACAGATGAGGTCTGGGGTGATAAACTGACCTCGTTACCATCCTGGAATGAGCAAGAACCACGCAAAGGCAGAGCAAGGGTGCTGGTCAGTGTCCTTCATCTTGGCCTAATCTTTTGGCAGCCACTACTAGGAAACAGCTATTCTTTTTTTTTTTTTTTTTTTGTAGAGACAAAGTCTCACTTTATGGCCCTCGGTAGAGTGCCGTGGCCTCACACAGCTCACAGCAACCTCCAATTCCTGGGCTTAAGCGATTCTCTTGCCTCAGCCTCCCGAGTAGCGGAAACAGCTATTCTTACCCACACAGCTTGCTTCCCAGCTGTGTAGTAATCCCTTCAACAAATATTTGAATGGATGAATAAGCTGATAGGTGGATGAGTAGATGAACAGGTGGATGGATAAAAAAAAAAAAATGAATGAAGGACTGAACAGATTTCTTAAGGGTGTCAGATTGTGAGAATGGCTTGATCTGTCATGAGGAATACGTATAACCAGCTTAATTTAACCAAGTTAAAGTTGCATCATTCTGGCTCGGCACCTGTAGCTCAGATACACCAGAGCTGGTGGGTTCAAATCCAACCTGGTCCTGCAAAACAACAGTGACAACTACAATCAAAAAATAGCCCAGTGTTGTGGTGGGCATCTATAGCTCCAACTACTTGGGAGGCTGAGGCAAGAGAATCACTTAAGCCCCAGAGTTTGAGGTTGCTGTGAGCTGTGACGCCACAGCACTCTACCCAGGGTGACATAGTGAGACTCTGTCTCAAAAAAAAAAAAAAAAATTACATCATTCCTAGAATTTCAAGAGTCCACATCAGCCCCCACCCCTTAAGCCCAAGCAGGAAACCATTTTGGTTTACTGGTTTATAAGATGATACCACATAAATGTTTGTTGGAGTAATGTTTAAGAGAAAAAAATGGAAACAAAGGTTGGCTGTCTACATGTATATTAATACTATAATCCATCTACACCATTGAGTATGACGCAATCTTGTAAAATCATAAATTAGATTGATTCCCTTGACTTGGACTTCTCAAAAAGCACAATTCAATGAAACTCAAGATGCAGAAGATAGAAAGAACATACATCAAAACAGTAAAGGCCACATATGAAAAACACACAGCCAGCATCAGACTGCATGGAGAAAAGTTGAACTAGAACCAGGAACTGGAAGAAGATGAGGGTGCAACTTACACCACTGCTATTCAACGTGGTACTTAGAGTTCTAGCCAGAGCCATCAGGCAAGAGAAAGAAATAAAAGGGATCCAAATTGGAAAAGAACTCAAATTATCTCTGTTCACCAACAATCTCATCTTATACCTAGAAAATCCTAAAGACTCCTCCTCAAGAGCTCCTAGATTTGATAAATGAATTTAGTAAAAGTGTCAGGACCTAAAATCAATGTGCAAAATGAATATGCAATTTTTTAATTTTATTTTTTTCTTTTATTTATTTATTTTTTTATTGAGACAGACTCTCACTCTGTGGCCTTTGGTTGAGTGCCATGGAGTCACAGCCCACAGCAACCTCCAACTCTTGAGTATAAGCAATTCTCTTGCCTCAGCCTCCCACGTAGCTAGGACTACAGGTGCCCGCCACAACGCCCGGCTTTTTTTTGTGGAGGTCTCACTCTGTAGTGAGAATGTAGGGTCTCACTCTGGCTCAGGCTGGTCTCCAACCTCTGAGCTCAGAGTAATCCACCTGCCTCGGCCTCCCAGAGTCCTAGGATTACAGGCGTGAGCCACCATGCCTGGCCATCAATATGCAAAATTAATGTACAAAAATCAACCTGAGAACCAAACCAAGAAATCTATCCCATTTATAATTGCTACCAAAAAAAAAAAAAAAGGAATATATTTAAACAAAGAGGTGAAACATCTCTGCAAGGAGAACTGCAAAACACTGAGGAAAGATATTGTAGACGACAGAAACAAATGGAAAATATCACACGCTCATGAATCAGGAGAATTAATGTCACTAAAATGACCATAGTGCCCAAAACAGTCTATAGAGTCAGTGGAATCACTATCAAAAATTCAATATTATTTTCCACAGAATTAGAAAAAGCAATCCTAAAATTCATATGGAAACAAAGAGTCGGAATGGCCAAAATAATCCCATGCAAAGAGAACAAAAGCAGAGGCATTACACTACCTAACCTCAAATTATACTATAAGGCCGTGGTACCCAAAACAGCCTAGTACTGGCGTAAAAATAGACACAGAGATTAGTGGAACAAAATAAAGAACCCAGAAATAAAGCCAAATATCTACAGCCAACTGATCTTTGATAAAGTCAACAAAAATATACACTAGAGAAGAGACAGCCTTTTCAATAAATGCTTCTGGGAGAACTGAATTGCCACAGGCAGAAGAATGAAACTGGATCTGTCTCTCTCATCATACACAAGAACTAACACGGGATGGACTAAGACTTAAATGTAAGAACTAAAACTAAAAATACTAGAAGAAAACCTGGGAAAACTCTTCTGGATATCAATGTAGGCAAAGAATCCATAACTAATATCTCAAAAGCATGAGCAACAAAAACAAAAATAGACAAATGAAACTTAACTAAAAAGCTTGCACACAGCAAAAGAAATAATCAGTGGAGTGAACTCACAACCTGCAGAATGGGAAAAAATAACGGCAAACTATGCGTCTGCCAGGGGACTAGTATCCAGAAATCACAAGGAACCCAAATAACAACAGAAAACAAAACAAAAAAAACCTATTAATAAAAAGGCAAAGAACTTGAATAGACTTTTTTTTTAAAAGATGACATGCAAATGGCCAATAAGCATGTGAAAAAAATACTCAACATGGCTAATCATGAGAGAGGTGCAAATTAAAACCACAATAAGGTATCATCTGACATCAGTCAGAATGACTATTATTAAAAAGTCAAAAAATAACAGATGTTGGCAAGAAGGCAGAAAAAAGGGGAACACTTATGTACTTTCAGTGGGAATGTAAATTAGTACAGCCTCTAGGGAAAATAGTATAGAAATTTCTCAAAGAGCTAAAAATAGCACTACCACTCAATCCAGCAATCCCTCTACTGATAGATACCCAAGAGAAAGAAATGGTGTATCAAAAAGACACCTACACTCATGTCTATGCAGCACAATTCACAATAGCAAAGATAGGGAATCAGTCTAAGTGTCCATCAACAGATAACAGGATAAAGAAAAGATGACATATATATCTGATGGAAACTATTCAGTTATAAAAAGAATGAAATCATGTCTTTCGCAGCAACACAGATGGAACTGGAGGCCATTCTCTAAGAGATAGAAAGTCACATAACAAATGTTCTCACTTGTGAGTGAGAGCTAAATAACGTGTACACAGAGACACGAGAGTATGGAGTAATCGTCACTAGAGGCTCAGGGTGAGAGGAGGGTGAGGGGTGAGAAATTACTTAATGGGTACAGTGTATATTATCAGGTGACAGGTGACGGTCACATTGACAGCCTAGGCTCGCCACTGAGCAACATAACCATGTAACCAAATAGCACTTGTGCCTTTTAAATTCATACAAATTAAAAAAAAATGCAGAAGGATCCTTATAGTAGCATCCCAATATTTTTAAAAATCAGCCCCCAATATATGTGTGTAGGTGTACACTTATTTGTGTATATATATATAATCTAGTTTGAATTACATGTGTCCAGAGAAAAATGTAAAACCTATTTATTCATTTGTTAATACAATTACTGATTACTGATTACTTTGTTGTAGGAGACTAATGAGAGAGAGAGAGAGCCCCCAAGAAAGTGAGGGGTGACCATGCAAAGAAGGGAAAATATATGTGGCTTCTTTTCCAGCCACTGAGGAAGAAACAGGTGGATTTTATTTTATGTTCACACCACTTTTTCCAAACCTTTATGCTCTCCTGTGCTCCAAAGTTGTAAAACAGACTAGTTCCTTGAATCAGAAGGGCAAAGTTTGTGGTGTCACTTGTGGGTACCTGCCACTAAGCCTGCTACTCAATGTTTTAGAGCCCCTGTTGCCGTAGAGTTAGTTCCCTCTCAGAGCCTATAATCTGCTCTCACCCTGACCACACCTCAGTCTGCCAAATGTCTTCATGCCCCTGAAATTCAATGTGGTTACTCTCCAGGACATGTATCCTCAGGTACAAATGCAGCAACTCCCCCCCCAGCTCACCCCAGGGCAAATGAAGGCAGCTCCCCCCAGCTCACCCCAGGGCAAATGCAGACAGCTCTCCCCAGCTCACCCCAGGGCAAATGCAGGCAGCTCCCCGCCAGCTCACCCCAGGGCAAATGCAGGCAGCTCCCCCCCCAGCTCACCCCAGGGCAAATGCAGGCAGCTCCCCCCCCAGCTCACCCCAGGGCAAATGCAGGCAGCTCCCCCCAGCTCACCCCAGGGCAAATGAAGCAGCTCCCCCCAGCTCACCCCAGGGCAAACGCAGGCAGCTCCAGCCCCAGCTCACCCCAGGGCAAATGCAGGCAGCTCCAGCCCCAGCTCACCCCAGGGCAAATGCAGGCAGCTCCAGCCCCAGCTCAGTTAAGATCAGAGGGATGGATGGGTGGGATCAACTCCCCAACCAGCAGCAGTGTTTCTGTCCAGGTTTCTACCCCTTTGAAATACCCCATTACCATGTCTACTCAAATCAAAATGTTCATGTTTAAGAAAAAGTCCTATGGAAGTAAATAGTCAAATTTTAGAAATTTGAGCACAACCACCCATGTTGGGGGAAGATTCTTAGAGAAATCATAGAATCCTAGTAGGGCAAGAACGAGGGAAGATAAAGCTCACAATATGAAAATTCTCCTTAGTGTCAGTAGAAACAGCTTTTATGTGACAATGGCTTTTGCATCTTGATGGGATGGTAAGTGCTGCCCCGTGGGATTCCATGCTCAGATTCCGTATATTTTACCCCCAATGCTATGATCCTATTATTCACCAAAGGCCCTGAAATAGCCATAAGTTATGTGGGGACATAAAAATTTAACGAGAGTATAACTGGGCTATCTAGCAGCTCCAAAAGGAATTTCCATGTCCAAAGAAGATTATGACTGAAAGTAAGAAAAAGATATAACCAAGAAGGCATATTTACAGAGCAGCAGGTGCAGCTGGGCAGGGAATGTGACACAGGAAAGTCAGCTCCTCCAGGCCCACCAACTGTCTCTGCAAACTCCAGGGACTCTTTGTAGTATTGTGTATACTGCGCCTTATGCCCTAAAATTCTAACAGTTTACAGGGTGCCTGATGGACAAACAGAAAATTACCTGAAATGTGCCCTGAGTAATCATTTATTTAAAATTAGAAAAGGGAAAAATGTACACTAAACACAAACATCCAAGTTCCTGAATGCCATATTTCTCCACTACCATGGGAAGGGGAGAGGAGCGGGCAGGCCAGTGCAATTCTTCGTTATCAACTTTGGCCAAAGCATCCCATTTTTCTAAACTGTTCACCTTCAGAAGATGAGACATTTCTGAGCAATAAACAAGGCCAGGGAACCCCAGAGAAAATCCTTTGCTGGATCTCTCAGAGGGGGCTACTGAGACACCAGCAAGGCTCACGGTGTTTCCTGAGAGTCAAAGCCCTCCTTGCAGATGACCATGAGAATTCTGGGCCAAGACTGGGATACCTGGAGAAGTCTCTAGAACAGAAGACAGATTTGCACTTGGAGGCACTAACAGATTTGTGTCCTACATTGTTCCAGCCCTGCCAACTCCTGGCACCCAGTCCCAGTCTCCTGAGAACATTAGATTTCCCGTGCCATTGCCTACCACTGTCAGCACACGGTAGATGAACTTTGTCTGTTTAAGGAGCAGATAGAAAGTATTTTAGGCTTTGTGAGCCAAGGACTCTATGCCGTTCTCTGCTGCCACCACTCAACTCTACAACGAGAATGCAGGAGCGGCCGTGGACAATGGGCAAACGGATGTGTGGGTTTGGCCCATGGGCTGCACTGTGTGGAACCCTGGACTACCGACAGGATAAATTTTGAGGTAATTGGACTAGTGTGGAAGGCTTCCCACCCTAAGGCCCTAACGTGCTTTCATATTCCTATATTCCTATAGACCATTGTGCCTTTCACCAGAGACATGTAGTCTCTGTGATGTTGCGGGCAATTTGCTAAAGCAGTGAGGATACAGGTCAAAAAGGCCTAGGTTCCTCTACTCAGGGGCTTATCATTTCAAGCTGGATCAAAAATTAAACATACCAATTGTTAGTTCATTTCAGTGACAGCAAATCCCAGGAAGAAGACACACACTGGGCTACATCTTCTTCTTTTTTTTTTTTTTTTTTTGTAGAGACAGTCTCACTGTACCGCCCTCGGGTAGAGTGCCATGACGTCACTCGGCTCACAGCAACCTCTAGCTCTTGGGCGATTCTCTTGCCTCAGCCTCCCAATACATCTTATATCTCTACCTGCCTGAAATGCAATCCCCTCTCCTAGTTGTTTATTCAAGTCTTATCTTTCCTTTAAATCTTAGCAAAAGTCCCATTTTCTGCCCAAAACTTACCTCATGTAATTCAGGCCTCATTCATTGGTCAACAAATATTTTCCAGGCACCTGCACTAAACGCTGGCCATAGTAGTGAAAATATATTTCCTGCCCGTGGGGAGCTTACTAGCTCGACCTTGAGAATGTCTCCTCCTTGGATCTGTATACCTGTTCTTACGTAAATACCACTTGTTGGGGACCTAGCATGAACTAACACATATTTGATGCCAAGACCTTTCCTCCCTCTCTTATGGGTCACTTTCTTCCGTGTTGTACCTATTCATCTGTGTCTGGTAGAGAGGAACAGAAAACTATCAGGGGACAGTAGACGGAAGCCTTGGGCTGGGTGTGGTGGCTCACACCTATAATCCGAGCACTCTGGGAGGCTGAAGCAGGAGGATCCCCTGAGTTCAGGAGTCCAAGACCAGCCTGAGCACAGAGAGACCCTGTTTCTACTTAAAAAATAGAAAAATTAACCAACAGTGGTGGTGGGTGTCTGTAGCGCCAACTTCTTGGGAGATTGAGGCAGGAGGATCACTTGAACCCAGGAGTCTGAGGTTGCTGTGAGCTAGGCTAATGCCATGGCACTCTAGCGTGGACAATAGAGTGAGATTCTTGTCTCAAAAAAATAAAAAAGTAAACAAAAACATTGAATATTCCAAAGCAACAATCCTAAACTCATGAAATAAAATATTAAACATTAAATAGATAAGTAGACCACAGAAATCAGTGTAATAAATACAAATGGATTGTCTCTTAGTCTGTCCAGGCTGCTATAACAAAATGCCAAAGATTGGGTAATTTTAATAGAACTTTATTTCTCACGGTCCTAGAGGCTGGGAAGTCCAAGATCAAGGGGCTGGTGGTCTTGGTATCTGGGAGGGCTTCTGTCTACTTCCAGAACCTAATTCTTACTTGACAGAAGTGGGGAAAGTACCTTAGCTAGATTCCAGAAGCTGCTCCCCACTCTCTGCCTTACAGTACTCTTAACACCACCACAAAGGGGGTCAAGTTTCACTATATTCATTTTGGAGAAGATTCAGACCATAGCAGAGAGCATGTGAAATTTTAAAATTGGGTCAAGGGAGGTATATTTATTTAGACCAGGGGCTGGCAAACTTCTTCCATAAAGGGCCAGACAGGAAATAGTTAAGGCTTTCAGGGCCACTAATGTCCCTGCTGCAATATTGTCATCCATTTTTTAATAACCCTTTAAAAACATTTTAAAAAGAAACAACCAGAAGAAACATTTGTAGACAAGCAAAAGAAGGCCAGGGAGCCCGTAGTTTGCCAGCCCCTGTTCTAGGCAGACCAAGCAATATAATGGAAAGCTGTCAGTTACTATCATCTGCCTAATCTGGGAAGTCTCTGGGGAGGAGGAGGTGGTATTTTGAGATCTTGAGTGTGAGCCGAGGCTTGGCCTGACCGTAAGGTAGCAGGGGAGCAGGATGACTTCATGGAAAGGAGCTGAGAGTTAGCAGACCTGCACTGGGGTCCTGGCTCTCCCACTATCTATGTGGCTTCGGCCAAGTCGCCCTATGCCTCCAGTAACTTCTGTGAGTTATCGCCATGAAAAATGAGCAGAAAAAGCAGCTTATTGCAAGAATAAGATGAGATCATATCAAAGCGCTTTGGAAACTGACAAGCAATCCCAGTAAGACCTTGATAAAATTAGCAAAAGCCAAAAATGTAAGCTCAACTTGAAGATTCCAAATTCAAAATGTCACATTATTTAGCTAGCAAGAGAGGAGGCGAAATGTGAGAGTCAAATATGATTCTTTATTATACAGCTTTGGCCAAAACAGCTATTTTATAAGCTACAAGCCTGCAGAAGATAATAAAGTTGTGAGCAATACAGACATCTGAGGATTTTTGAAGAGGCTACACAGACACCATGGGTATGATCCCACAAGTGTGCGAGAGGCTCGGAACCCACACGTGGTCTCCCACGAGAGCCCTTGCCTTTGCAATCCATGTGAATAACGCCTTCCTAGACCTGGGCTCTGCCACCCCAGAACTGCCAGTGCAAGGGTGCCATCAGAGCTGGGCTCCTTGGACAGGGAATAACAAAAAGGCAGGAAAACAGAGCCAGGAGAGAGAACAACTTTTGGTTTATACTGACTCCTAGCTGGCAGGGCCTGATACAGTCCCTTACTTCTGTGAAAGACAAAGAAAATATTATACTAAAGCTCAAGATGACCCCAAAACTTAAAATTTGGAAGATCAGAGCAATATGTTAACAGAATTTAAAAGGACGGTCTACTAGGATGGCTGAAAGACCAGATTCAGGAAGACAGTTGTCATAGTGACTCCAGAGGCTGAGGCCCGAGGATCACATGAGCCCAGGAGTTTGAGACCACCCAGGGCAACATACCAAGAACTTGCCTCTAAAAAAAATTAACCAAGGCTGGTGGTGCACACCTGCAGTCCCTGCTACTCAGGAGGCTGAGGCAGGAGGCAGTCTCAAACCCAGGAGTTTAAGGCTGCAGTGAGATGTGATTATGCCACTGCCCTTCAGCCTGGGTGACAGAGTGAGAGTCTGTAGCTATAAAAAAAAAAAAAAAAAAAATTGGGTGTTCTACCCATTCACGAGCATGCCATCAGCCCAAGCAACAGTGGGAGAGCCCATCTGATTTCCCTTCTCTGAGCAGCCCTGCCCAATGTTGTGGGTTGAATTTCATCCCCCTCGAAGGACATGTTGACGTTCTAACCCCTGGTAGCTCAGAATGCGACCTTATTTGGAAATAGGGCCTTTACAGAGGTAATCAAGTTAAGATGAGGTCAGTAGGGTGGGCCCTGCTCCAATGTGACTGTTGTCCTTATACAGAGGGGAATTCTGGACCCAGAGGTGCACACAGAGGGAAGATGATGTGAAGACAGGGAAGGCACCACGGGAGATGCTGTGCTACACGTGCAAGCCCAGGAAGGCGAAAATCACCAGCAAGCCAGCCAGACCCTGGGAGAGGGGCCTGAGACATGCTCTCCCTCGCAGCACAGGAGGAATGGGCCTCGCCAGCACCTTCACCTCTGGCTTCCGGCCTCAGAACTGGGGAGATGACACATGTCTGTTGTTTCAAGCCACCCAGTGTGTGGCGCTTTGTTACAGCAGTTCCAGGAAACTAAGTCACTCAAGTATGTGAGGTGAGGAACAGTAGCAGCTCTTCCTTCATTATGTAGGGAATACTTTTTTGCCGCAGCCAGAATACCCCTTTCTCCCTACTCCATTTACACATAGCAAGAGGATTGTTGAGAACATACCAATTTAAGTCAATTTTGTTGCCCACAATTTCTAGGTTCTTTCTTGAATGCCAGGAAGTCCCGGTGAGTAGAGGTCTAGGAAGGATCTCGGTCTGCTGTGCCCCAACCAATTTCACTCCCTGATGTATGTTACAATGAAAGCAAATCTCAAGTCAAACCGTAGCGCACATAGAAATCGGTGCTAATGAGCAGAAACAAAAACAAGCTTCCAGCCGTAATGATGTTTCGGCTCTCTGTCCTTCAGATACTTAACATGACATTTTCACTCAGGGAAGAGACTGCGTTTCTAGGGGCAGAATTCAGACGAAGACCTACTCCGATCAGGTGACAGAACTGATCAAGCCATGGACTCAGATCTCAGCTGAGTCCTGATCCAAAAGAGCCACCTAGAGTCAATTTGAGAAGTACATATCTGAGAATAAAACCGTCAGAGAATCTGCGGAAGTTACTCAGAGAGATGCACACCCAGACAGTTTTATTGTCAAGTCAGTTCAAACTTTCAAGGAACAGATAATCCCCATGTAATATAAACTGTTCCGATAGTTTAAAATATATATATAATGAAATTTAAACTGTCTACTCAAAGTAAGAATAATCTTGATACCAAAACCTTACAAAGATAGCACCCCCACAAAAAAATATTCTTATAGAATAGATCAGTTATGAACACAGATTCTCAAATGCCAAGTACAGGGCAGCCAAATGAATGAAATTGAGTACTGAAGACCATCATCCTCATCAGCCAGTTATCCAAGGAATGTTGACATCACATTAGGAAATCTATTAACAAAATACATTATACATAGGCATGTAATACTCTCAGAAGACACAAAAAAGGCACTTATTAAAATGCTACACTTATTCAGCATAAAATCTCAGAGAAAACTAGACACAGAAAATGATCATCTCAACACAGCAAAGAGGATTTGCCTTCAACAAACAAGTCATACCTTAAGAGTGAAATGCCAGCCACTTTCCTTCTAATAATCAGGAGAAAGGCAAGAAGTTTACCATGATTTAATACATTTATGAAAATCTGACCCATCAAATGAGATATAAAACAGAAATTATTTATAATCTTTGTAAAGAACATCAAATTATTATTAAATACATGATTATAGACCTAGAAAACCCAGTGAATTACTGCATGACTATTAAAATATGAAAGCTTAAAAAAGTGCTCAGGTAGTATATATGAAACTAAAAATGACTACGAGTGCTAAGATAACAAAATGAAAGCAAAATTAAATTCACAATAACAAAAATTATTTTGGAAAAGAGTAACAAGAAATACACAGATTCTACATGAAGGAAAGTATTAAATTTATTGAGACCTATTAAATTGTGGCTAGGAAAACTTCATACAGACTTTTGAGGCTTCCTGTAAGTGTCAGGGGAGCAGAGGCCGCATGTGATTTGGGTCTTAATTAGATTCCCAGTTCCTGACCCCAGACCTGAGTAAATATGCACAATAGTCAGCTCTCCCTGAATTTGGGGTAATATAATACTCTGTGTTATCTCCATTCGGGGACCGTGGATGAGGAGTGGCCCCTATCTAGACATGCTTTTCTTAGAGCAGAGAAAGAACAATGGCTAATTATGTGACATTTAAGCACAGCACTTAGATGGGGCTTACGTCACTTCTGCTCCCCTTCCATTGGCCAAAGCAAGTTCACATGGCAGAACCAGATTTCCTTGAGGTAGGAAAGAATTATCTTCCTACAGAGAGAGCCACACATCATTTACAATGATTTCCAATGAATATATAGTTATTGTTCAATGGAGATATATGGAAGAAATCTTCTGTGGATACATACGGGAGGAATAAATAAAGGAAGAAGCGATGATACTGAAAAATATGAAAACTCACCTAAGTCATGCTAGCCAAGGAAGAGCTGATGTTAGAATACGGTTTTAATTCCCACACAACAACACACCAGTGAAACCAGATGAAGTAAAAGACAGCCATGCTTTGCTTTGTCACATGCCTATCCTTTTAGAATTTTAGAGGACACAGCTAAAGAAATGTAGCTCCTTTCATCAATTTCACTGATGAAATAGAAAGTGAAAAACTATTAGAAACAGGTGAAGAAATTGACCAATTAGAGCTGCAGTGGGAGTCCTTACCACAGCATCTTCAGATCAAACACATGTATACACGAGAGCGGAAAGAGTAAAAGGATAAAGAGAATTTGTATAATATATTAATATGTTTGATTTAACAGATATATAGCAAACTTCAGATATACCCAGAAAATATATTTTTTTCAAGTGCTGTGGACCGTCAACAAAAAATGTTAATATATTGCCCGACAAAGAAAATCTTACTATTTTCCAAAAAGGAAAAACAATGCAGACCTCATTTTCACATTGTCTAACCACACTCTAATAATCCCAGAAATTCGTAACAGAAAAAATTTTTTAAAACACCAGAAATGTCAAATGCTCTTAAATAACTCTTGAGACAAAAAATAAAAAACAAGTACAGCCTATTTAAAAAATTATGACAAAAAGAAAAGATCATATAAAATGTAGGGGCTGTGGCCAAAGAAATGCTGAGGAAAATTAATAGCATTGAGATTTTATTACTAACCAAGAAAGAGTGAAATGATGTGAACTACATGTCCAATTTGATAAGCTAAAATAGACCCCAAAAATCTAAGAAATGAAGGTAGAGAAAATAAAAATAAAATTATTATTATTTTTTTTTTTTTAATTTGGCCGGGGCTGGGTTTGAACCCTCCACCTCCGGCATATGGGACTGGCGCCCTACCCGCTGAGCCACAGGCGCCGCCCAAAATAAAATTATTTTTAAAAACGTATTTAGTAAACTAAAAAGCATTTAAATTGATAAACAAAAACACCTGGTTTCTTTCTTTAAAAAAAATAATGTAATAGAGCAAGATCTGGACAAGGTCAATTGCACAAAAAGAGAGCCATTAAATCCCCCTTATAAGTAGGCATATATTACTTTTATGTCAGAAAAAAAGGAGAAGTTTAACATTTAAAAAATAAGAGCAAATATACAAATATGAAACATTAGGAATATAAAAAGAAATCTAACCACAATTAAGAGGAGATTATTTTAAATTCACAAAAAAATTAATAAAGAAATGCTACCAGATTTGAAAAGTATGATTTTCTAAAATGTTAATTATTAAAAATTTCCCAATAAAAGACAAACTTAAATAGACCAACAATGACAGGTGTGTGTGTGTGTACTTTAACAACTATTCCCCCAAATGGCACCAGACGCAAGTAGTTTTTTTTGTCTGTTTGTTTGATTTTTATTAAATCATAGCTGTGTACATTAATGCGATCATGGGGCACCATACACTGCCAGGAAGGCTATGTTAACCAGTGTGATGAAAATATGTCAATTGGTATATAAAACCAGACGCAAGTAGTTTTATAGGTGAAGTTTTCAAACTTTCAAGGAATAAATATTTTATACATGAAACATGGAAAAACTTGAAAATTTATTTAGTGGAACTGGCATGACCAGGATACAAAACCTGAAGAAATTAAATGTGTGAACACACCCAAAGTGTTATACATGGAAATCAAGAGCTTAGCAATGTGCATGGGTCTGAAAGGGGCTTAGTTTAAAAAGTGAAAATAGAACAAAATCTGTAACAGAATAAAATAACAATACATCTTCCAGGATGTACACACCAATGATATATATTATAAAGGACACAGTCAATGAAGCGCACATTTAAAATGTTATAATAGTTGTTTGGGGGAGTTATGAGAGCAAAGAATGGGAGGGTAATAGAGGAATAATAGGAGTGGATAAAGGAATAAACAAAGATAATATAAATATGATAAACAGATAAATACTATCCTTCAAAACATATCAGTGCAAGAGATTGGAAAGCCCAAAGGCTGAGCAAACATCTTAATTAGTTTCACATTTCCTTGATTGTAATATTTCTGATATTAGGATGTGACTCAAGACTCTCAGTTTGCTGTACTTTATAAACCCGGGGTGAATCTCACAGTCAATTACAACTAAAAATCAAGGAAATAAATCCCATGATATTCCAAATCATCTGAGAGAGAACTGAGAAGTAAATAAATGGTTTGGGGAACATCAGGTAACCTTATAACAAAAAAAAAAAATTAAGGTTGAATTCCTGCCTTACATCATATAGCAAAATAGATTCTATACAGTCTAAGAAAATAAACTTAACAAAAAAAAAAAGAAGAAGAAGAAACTAGAACACATGTCTTTATTATCATAAAACTAAATTGCCTACTTGGAGAGCATGTAATAGATATTTGACTGTTTGTTTGTTTTTAGCTGTCTAGCAACTAAACAACTTCTTCATGGTTAGGAAACTTTGCCATTATGTGACACTTATAGGATGCACATTGTTCTCCCTGAACAACACCTTTAAGCCCAGTAGTATAAAAATTATGAACTAAAGTATTAATATACCCTTAAAACAGACAATTGTACATCATCATGAATAAGATTTTGGAGAAGTAGCTAAAGATATAAGAAAATGTTTAAGTAATAATGTTCCACTAAAAATGGAACAAAATCAAATTTTTTAAACACAGTAAAGCCTACTGACCACCTCCTTACACTGACCACTTCTTTAAGTTGAGCTAATTTGCATAGACCAGACAGTAGGCTTGGTTCCTAATGTTGACCACCCCCGTATGTTAACCAGTTAGTTACAGTCCCTTGGGTGGTCAACTTACAGAGGATTCTATTGTATAAACTCACACATGCTCACACACAAGTACATACACATATATAGTTTCTTTAAAAAATGACTAAAAGAAAAAAATCACAAAAAAATTAGCAGCATTCACTATCACTAGGTGTCAGGATTTGAGGTGATTTTTACTGTTTTCCATATTATTTTCTAAATGTTAACCGAATTTCTTTATCATCTGTACATACTTGAATTGAGTAGAAAAATAACTTGTGCTCTTTGCTGATGATATTATCTTATACTTAGAAAACCCAAGAGACTCACCCACAGGACTCCTGGAAGTGATCAGGAAATACGGTAATATCTCAGGATATAAAATCTATGTCCATAAATCAGTAGCTTTTCTATATGCCAATTAACTGTCAAGCTGAGAAGAAAATGAAGGACACAACTCCCTTCACTGTAGCTTCAAAGAAAATGAAGTAATTAGGAATATACCCTCAACAAAAGAGGTGAAGGATCTTTACAAAGAGAATTATGAAACCCTAAGAAAAGAAATAGCAGAAGATATTAACAAATGGAAGAATATGCTATGCTCTTGGCTAGGAAGAATCCGCATTGTTAAAACGTCTATTCTACCCAAAGGAATCTACAAATTCAATGCAAACCCCATTAAAATACCAAAGTCATACTTTGAAGAAATGGAAAAAATAGTACTTAGTTTTGTATGGAACCAGAAAAAAAAACCAAATAGACAAGGCTATTCTTAGTAATAAAAACAAAACCAAAGGCATCAATCTACCAGACTTCAGGCTATATTACAAGTCCACAGTAACCAAAACAGCATGGTATTGGCACAAAAATAGAGACATAAACATATGGAAAAGAATTGAGAATGAAGAGATGAAAAAAGTCTCTATTTGCCATCTGATCTTTGATAAACTAAACAAAAGCATACAGTGGAGAAAAGAATTCCTATTCAACAAATGGTGCTGGGAGAACTGGATAACCACATGTAAAAGATTGAAACTGGGCCTGCACCTTTCACCACTTACAAAAATTGACTCAATATGGATAAAAGATTCAAATCTAAGACATGAAATGATAAAACCATTAGAAGAAAGTGTGGGGAAAACTCTTGATGCTGTTGGACAGGGGAAAGATTCTATGACAAAGACTTCAGCAGCCATCACAACAACAAAAATTAACACAGTTCTTGCACAGGTAAGGACACAACAAGTAAAGCAAAAAGACAACATTCAGAATGGGAAAAGATATCTGCAGAGTATGAATCTGACAAAGGGTTGATAACTAGAATCTACAGAGAGCTCAAATTAATCAACAACAACAAAAAGCAAACAATCCCATCTACCACTGGGCAAGAGATAGGAACAGAACCTTCTCCAATGAAGACAGACGAATGGCTAATAAACATATAAAAAAAAAACTGCTCATCGTCCCTGATTGTCAGAGAAATGCAAATCAAAACCAGCCTGAGATATCACCTAATCCCAGTGAGAATAGCCCACATCACAAAGTCTCAAAGCTGCAGATGCTGGCATGGATGTGGAGAGAAGGGAACACTTTTACACTTCTGGTGGTACTGCAAACTAATACAACCTTTTTGGAAGTAAGTATGGAGAACCCTCAAAGAATTCAAATTAGGCTCCCATTTGACCCTGCAATCCCATTACTAGGCATTTACCCAGAAGAAGAAAAAAATAACTTTATCATAAGGACATTTGCACTAAGCTGTTTATCACAGTTCAATTAACAATCAACAAAATGTGGAAACAACCTAAATGACCACCAATTCAGGAACGGTGGTATATGTATACAACCTGTGGTATATGTATACCATACTATTCAGCCATTAAAAAAGATGGAGACTTCACATTTTTTGTATTAACCTGCATGGAGATAGAACACATTCTTCTTAGTAAAGTATCACAAGAATGGAGAAGCAAGAGTCCAATGTACTCAATTCTAATATGAAGCCAGTAGACGATCTATTACACACCCACACAAGACAAAAACTCGAACCAACTCAAGGTGGGGTGGGGGAACAAGGGAGCAGGGAGAGGGAAGGGGAGAATGGTGGTGCTCCCACTTAATGGGCACAATGTTAGGGTGTATGGCTCACCTCTTGGGGGTGGGACATAATTATAAGAGGCACTTTACATAACAAATGCAAACATGTAACCTAATTCTTTGAACCCTCAATAAAAAAAAAAGAATAAAAAGCAGAAAGAGGGACGGAGGGAGGGGGTTGGGGCCTTGGTGTGTGTCACACCTTATGGGGGCAAGACATGATTGCAAGAGGGACTTTGCCTAACAATTGCAATCAACGTAACCTGGCTTATTGTACCCTCAATGAATCCCCAACAATAAAAAAAAAAGGAAAAAATGTATTAAAATTGTAATACTCCATATATACTGATAATGTTTATCTTGTATATTATACCTTGTATGTCTTGTATTTGCAGAAGTCAAATATGACTTTAATACAATTTTTTCCTTTCTTTAAAAAAAAAAGAAACAACAAAAAGAAAGTTTCCAAAAATAAAGAAAGAAAGAATAAAAAATGAAAAAAGGAAAAAATAAATAAATAAATAACATGGCCAGCAATTTATGATTCAGCCTGTGTGCAAAGAGGTGCTCAGATAGAAATAAGAGTTGTCAGTGTCTGTCTGTTTGCTTTGGTTGTAATACCCTTAACTGTACAGTAGCTTTTCATTTTGATCAAATCTCAGTTATTTATTTTTGGTGTTGCTGCAATTGCCAGGGGGGGTCTTCCTCATAAAATAGTTTCCTAGTCCAATATTTTCAAGCATTTTCCCCACACTCTTCTAGAACTTTTATTGTTTTGTGTCTTAAATTTAAATCTTTTATCAAGCAAGAATCAATTCTTGTCAATGGTGAGAGATGTGGGTCCAGTTTCAGTCTTCTACAAGTGGCTAACCAGTTCTCCCAGCACCATTTGTTAAATAGGGATTCTTTTCCCCACTGTATGTTTTTTTTTAGGCTTATCAAAGATCAAATGACGATATGTGGCTGGATTCATCTCTAGACTTCTACATCTCCATTTTTATGCCAGTACCATGCTGTTTTGATCAGTATAGATTTGTAGTATAACCTGCAGTCTGGTAACGTGATGCTTCCAGATTTGTTTTTATTTCTAAGAATTGTGTTGGCTATTCAGGGTTTTTTCTAGTTCCATATTAAATGAAGTACTACTTTTTGTGTAGATTGATTTGGGTAGTATGGACATTTTAACAATGCTGATTCTTCCCAACCATGAGCATGATATGTTCTTTCCATTTGTTAACATCTTCTGCTATTTCTTTTCTCATAGTTTCAAAATTCTCTTTCACGTCCTTTGTTAGCTATCCCCAGATATTTCATACTAATATGAAACCAATATATAAACACTTACACACATATATAAAAACAATATATAAAACACAAACATTGTATAGTAAGGGGGAGGAGTGAGGAAGAAGAGGGGAAGAGAAGGGAGAGAGTGATTGACAGGAGGAGGGAGGGCATTTGGTGTGATCTCACCTAATGTACATCATGTGAGGGTATTCAGCATGCCCCCCTGGGTGAGGGGCACTCCTACAACTTGAACTTTACCTTGGAAGTAAGAACAAAGTAACCTAAAAATGTATTCTGTTGTATTAATTTGAAATACAAAAAATATTCTATTAAAGTAAAAAAACAAAAGAGCTGTTAATGGAATAAATCAGATTCTTTTTAAAATCATTTGAACTAGAACATGTCACACAAATGACGGGTAGAAAGAGGCCATGAGGTAGCATGAGGCCGTGTGTGACTCACAGCAAACCAAAAATATAAGAAATGGGAAACTATGTGAGAAGGAGCTAGCAGATAGGAGGAAAAATGGGAGTGATTAGTGCTTGGAAGAGAAGTAGAGAGAAAGGAAATCACCCCCTAAAGAAGAACTACATTAATGAGGGGGCAGCAGAGAAAAAAGTCTGTGAACTTCAGCTGCTTCCAGCCCTACAAATGTTTTAGATCTCACAGGAATTCTGGATCCAATAAAACCATGGTTCCTGGACCTAGATACTTATGAAAAAATCTTCCTCTCTTTTTGCTCTTTACAACTAAAAGAAACTAAGACAGTTTGTAACCTATGAGAAACATGCTTTATTAAAAAAGTGAAAAATTAAAAAATATAAATGCACTAAAAAAAGAAACTTTCAAATGTTAAAGTTAACATTGATTTTCTTTAAGTAGTAGAATTGTTAAGTCATTTTTTTCTCTGTCTTCTTTATACTTTGGGCGGTTTTCAAGGTTTCCACAATGATTATATATAGTGCTCTTATAATCACTTACAAAACAAATAAATGCTATTTTGAATGGCATGTGTGTGACTATGTTCTACTGACCTCAGGCTGATAAAAAAAAAAAAGAACCTTCATAAATTTCACCACTTGTTTCCTTGCTGAACAAAGACCAAGACCTTGTCTGATATGCATCTATTTCCCACATTTTTTTTTTTTTACAAATAAACTAAATAACCGAGTGTAGCTGTTCTGGGCCAAAGTTTGTATCCAAGGTCAATACATTTCCCCTACAGGGACTGAGTGGGTCCAACATACTTAGAATGGTCACCCATTGACTCATCTAATAAGCATTAGTGTTTGAAACAGGAAATATGTATCTGATTTGAGCAATGAAAGCATTTATTTAGAGTAATTAGCTGGATCTCAGTATCTTGTAGGTTTTAGAGGTCTTGTGTGACCCCTCTTTTGGAGTCAGGCTTTAAGAACCCATTTCATCAGCATCCCTTTTTCAGAAACCCTCTCTTCTGAAGGGAAGAGAGAGCCCAGAACAGATAAACTCAGAGAGAAACTCTAAGAGGGCAGTCCTGGTGGATGCTAGCACTCAATCTCTCTCCAGCCACCAAAAACTACTGCTGCTGCCTTGTCCACACTCAGCCCCTACTCCCAGTTGGGTGACCTTGGCTCTTATAAAGATTTTTCTCATTGGCATGAAATGGACATGGTGGAAATGTGAAGAGATTCTAACACCAATCTGTGTGAGAACTTGAATAAGACATTGAAACTTTTCTAACTTCTATTTCATCTATAAAAAGAAAAGGTTGAACTAGGCATGAAGTGATCCAGAATGTTCTGGCTGCTAAAGGATCTAGGTATGAGAAGCTATAAAAAGCAGCAGACCTACCAGGAAGGACACAGATGCTTCCCAGGCCTCTGTCTCCGGGAATGTTTGAAGCCAGTGGGATGACACTCCTGTAAACACAGACATCCCTCCTTTACCACTCAGTAAAGCAGCTCCCTGCACACTTTCTCCGTCTCTTGCCTACACATTGGCCATTGGAAATACACTGCCCAGAGCTGGGAGAGTGCTATGTCCAGATGAACCTCCAAACTCCAAGTTTTGATCTTGAGAAAGTTTTTGATACGTGTTTTCGAGACACATCTAGCAAAATAACCATCCAGTTCTAAAAGTCCTGAACTTTACAAGGCTTCTCGAGTACCAATTCATGCTCCAAAGATAAATTTGAAAGGAGTGGAGTCGAAATGAATCATAAACATGTGGATTAAATTTCCTACAAGTACCCAACCTTTTGAAAACAGAGAGACATATGCTTGGGGCGGGGAGGAGTCTTAGTTCTACAAAACTCAAAATCATCCCTAAAAGAATGGAGATATTTGCCAAAGGCTTGAGTAAAGGGGGCGACGCTTTCATTTAATCTCCTTTGATCTGATCTACAGAGTCAGGATAATCCCACTCTCTGTCCGCTGTGTTTGCAGACCCTCATGGATGCCTGCCAGCATGAGGTTCAACCTCAGGGTCCCCAGTTGATGGTGACGTGTGAGCACAGAGCTGTTAGCCCACCCTGGTGGGCAGTTTGTCAACCTGTTCATTTTTCAATAATCCCACTCATCTCTCTGCACCGTAATTGTCAAATCCAGTCTATCTTCATAAATTCGAGATTCTTAGTGATGGCATAAGAAGATGAAATGGCACGTGCAGTTTTTAGATTCTAGGTCAGCTTTGCCACGCCAGCATCTTCAGGAGCTGAGCACACACCCTCACTGGGCGGGGCTCCCAGCCATCAGAAAATCATTGCAACTAGTGCCCTCTCTTACTTATAACCACTCCCCGCAGACCGTGTTTCTCTCTGTGAGGCGTCTACTTACTTACCTTGACTAGCTAAAGCCTCATAAGAACTTTCTGTAATGTGTCTCCATATTCTTCTCAACTATTTACTGCCCAAGTCCCTGAAATCTAGCTCCCACCTAGTATTTCTTAATCATTCTCTTTCACAGATGAAACTCTTGGAAGCATTTGGCCCATCTAACCATTGTCTGTTTTCTGAATCCCTTTTCTTCCTTGTTTCTGGGACAGGCTGCTCTCCCCGTCATTCTCCTGTTCTAACTGCCCCTTTCTGTCTCGTCCGTGTCTGCTCCTATCCAGAGCTTTTGTGGCTGGCAAATACAGTCACACTGCCCACTGAGCCTCCATAACCTTGTCCCAACCCACCTCTCCGACCTCATTCAGTCATCTTTCTTTTCTGTAGTCTATTCTCCAACCAGCGTGACTTCCTGGGGATTTCCCAATACAGTAGGTTTACTCCTAACTCCCATCTACACAGGGCAAAAAAATCCTGCACTTCACCCAGATTGCCCTTAAATGCTAAACACATCACAATAATTACCAGGTTCTGTCTTCCTTTAACTTGCCCCCCTGAAAATGTGCTCATTTCCTTTTAAATATTCGAACTCTGGCACAATGCATTTTGTACTTTACCATCATTTACAGCTCCCATCACATGTTACAGTTTTTCCTGCACTTGTTTTAGGTCCCTTATCATAAGGAACGCTCCTTGAGGACAAGAATATGACCCAGGTGTTTTTGTATCCCACAAAGGGCCAAGCATCATGTTTTGCAATAGTGGTGTGTGGGGGAGGGAGCGAGCTCCTCTCCCGGACCATCAGCCTCCTACTCTGTAAACTGGCAGGTTGAGTGGAGTGCACTTCAGAGGTACCTCCTGCACAAAACTTCTAGGAGGAAGGTCCGCTCCGGCCATCTGTGCTTCTACTCGATGCTGGAATGCGAGGTGGCAGTGCAGACTCCACAAGGTAGAAAGACAAGCATTGAGATTTGAGGTCCACTAATAAATATTCAATAAAGGTTCTCCCCGCCCTTTAATGGTAGGCTCAGAAAGGCAGGCCTCCCCGCCCATAATAGCATAGACAATCTAAAATGTGTAGTACTGTTTCGTTGAATGAACCACACACCCCAACTGGACAGGGCAAGATAAGGTGAGAAGGATCCCATTCCCCACAAAAGCAACTTCTCTAAATAGCCTCAAATTGATTTCCTAAGAACCTATAAAAGTTGTTTTTTAAGCCTTCCAGATAGACCCAGTCTATTTTATAAACACTTTCTCAGATTTATGTCTGGCCTATAAAAACCAGGCTGGGTCTTTGGTTGAGGGCAGGGAGAATTATATTTGGCTATAGTACCCTGGAGCTATGCTGTAAGGGTATTTGCTAAGCCAATGCTGGGGGCCTTCTTCTTAGGTGAAACTTCCTTATAAGGAGGTCTCTTTTTTAATACTCAGTAACTATCCCCACTTTGGAGACCCTCCAAGATGGGTTGTCCATATACCCAGCTCTATAGCCAAGAGAGATATAGTAAGGTCCTAGTTTATTTAGACAAAGCTTTGATAACCAGAATCAACTATTCTTTCTCAGCCCAAGACGTATAGTGCAGCCAAAAGTCTGCAAAGAGTAAATGCTCTTATAAAACACAGGGGCTGTGATACTTGGGAAAACTGTCACCTGTAAAACTGCACAGACATGACCTGCCTGAGCCATCTGAGTTATGGGAACACACCTTTGATCAGACGGGGACGGCAGTCAGTGTAAGACTAACAGGGCTGCAGAAAGCACATTCAGGTCTTGAGACAAAATAAACCTTTCTTCTGGTTTCTGTGGCTGGAGCTCAAGCACAGAGACATGTTAGGGGTAGGCAAACATGGGGAAAAGACTGAGGGGATGGCAAGTCTGACATAATTCAACTCTCTTCGTTTTTCTGATATTCTGCCCTTCTGCGTCGTTCTTCTCAGGTGGCTTTAATCAGTAACCGTTAACCCTGGAATGAATTGTTTTCTTAAAGTAGCTAAACAGCGGAGAAGTTGAAACCCGCAGTCAAGGGGAAATAAGGACAAAATGGAAGGTTTGTCTTCAGACCTAGATGGGACACTGAGCTCAAGCCACAACCTGTTCCTCCCACCTTGTCCCTAGAACTGACAGAAGATTTAAATATGCAAGCACATCGTTATACTGAAAAACAGGAAGAGGTACCCGAGCAGATCAGAAATTAACAGAAAATGTGGAAAGAGAAGAGGCAAGGGTGGCCAGACGGGGGAAGAGAACGGTGCAGCCCGCCTCTCCCTCATCCTCTGCTCCAGAAGCCGTGAGCATCAAGAGAGAGCTGTTCCCCCACGACCCCTTCACCATTGTGTTCAAGTTCGAAGACTGTAGTTTAAAACTTAGTAGTTACCAGTTCACTAAAGACCACCAGGAAGAACCATGTCACACCCTGCTTCCCCGTGGGTCACAGTCCCTTCCAGTTGTCCAAGAGTGCTAAAGCCATCCATCGTCACCAGGACGCCCTTCCCCATATTTCGTATTCTCTCCAGTCTGATTCAGTTCACCTCAGAGTCCTTGCTCTCTAACGCCTCTCAATGCCATCTCTGGAATTCCTGGTTTGCGCTCAGCAAGCTGCTTCCTGTCCTCAACTCTCCTCTGACAGCCCTTGCCGCCTTCCTCCCACTTGAAACCTAAATGCCCTCCAGTGCCCTGGTATGTCTGCGACTCTCTGAAGTCGGTGTTCTCCTCCCACACCCACACATTCCAGAACCAAGAAACGGGGTAAGAGTCTTCTTTCCTCACTGTTGCCACGTGTAAACCATGTCTCCTGCTTCAAAAAATCCAGGCTTTGCGGGTGGCGCCTGTGGCTCAAGGAGTAGGGCGCCGGTCCCATATGCCGGAGGTGGCTGGTTCAAACCCAGCCCCGGCCAAAAAATCACAAAAAAAAAAAAGAGTTAAAAAATCCAGGCTTTGCATCTTCTCAGTCATATGTGGGAGCTAAATATTAAAAACAATTGATCTCATGGAGATAAGAGAAGGATGATGATTATCAGAGGCCGGGAAGGGCAGCAGGGAGGGAGGGATAAAGTAGGGATGGTTAATGGGTACAAAATCTAGCGAGATAGTTAGATAGAATGAACAATATTTGATAGCACATCAAAGTGACTATCATCAACAAAAAGTTAGTGCACACTTTAAAATCACTGAAAGAGAGGAATTACAATGTTCCTAACACAAAGAAATGTTAAATACTTGAGGTGATAAATACCCCTAACTACATTGATTGATCAATTCACATCGTATGCCCGTATCAAAACATCACACATACCCTATAAAGATATACAAAAGATACACAACTGTCATGTACCCATAAGAACTAAAAATAAAAAATTATTATATTCAAAAAAATAATTCAGGCTTGGCTTGGCACCCGTAGTACAGTGGTTGCAGCACCAACCACGTATACCAAGGGTGGCAGGTTCAAACCCAGCCCAGGCCAGCTAAACAACTGCAACAAAAAAATAGCCAGGCATTGTGGCAAGCACCTATAGTCCCAGCCACTTGGGAGGCCGAGGCAAGAGAATCACTTAAGCTCAAGAGTTTGAGGTTGCTGTGGGCTATGATGCCAGGGCACTCCACCTGGGACGACATAGTAAGACTCTGTCTCAAAAAAAAAGAAAAAAATAGCCGAGCTTTGTGGTGGGCGCCTGTAGTCCCACCTACTGGGGAGGCTGAGGCAAGAGTATCACTTAAACCCAAGAGTTAGAGGTTGCTGTGAGCTGTGATGCCATGGCACTCTACCGAGGGTGACATAATGAGACTCTATCTCAAAAAAAAAAAATTCAGGTTTTATGTTTGACAAGCCACAACAACTGTCTTCATCTGCCTTTGGCATAACTTCAGCACTAATTCCATCTTTGTTAATAAAACAGGAAGGTTTTGCAACAAAATAGTCACAGAAGGCATTGTGCATAATGATGTGTACGGTGATTTTTTTCTTCTTCGTATGGTGGTGTTCCAACTTAATGAATATGTATTACTTTTCTATTTCAGGGGATACTCATCTGTTGTTTACATACTTTGTTTTGGGCACAAACTGAGTCAAGGTTATAAGTGTGCCCCTCACCCAGACAATCTGAGCCATACCCAATAGGTGTGAATTTACCCAGGCCTCCCAATATGTATGAGTTTTGTTCACCTTCCCTATTATTTCTTTTTGAGACAGAGTCTCATTATGTCGTCCTCAGTAGAGTTCCATGGTGTCACAGCTCACAGCTCACAGCAACCTCACACTCTTGGGCTTAACTGATTCTCCTGCCTCCTTCCTGAGTAGCTGGGACTACAAGCACCTGCTACAACACCCAGCCAGCGTTTTTTTTTGTTTGTTTGTTTTGTTTTTTTGCAGTTTTTGGCCAGGGACAGGTTTGAACCCACCACCCCCGGTATATGGGGTCAGAGCCCTACTCCTTTGAGCCATGGGTGCCACCCCAACATTCGGTTACTTTTTTTGTTGCAGTTGTCATTGTTGTTTAGTTGGCCTGGGCTGGGCTCGAACCCACCAGCCTCGGTGAATGTGGCCAGCGCCATAACCACTGTGCTAAAGGTACCGAGCCCTTATTATTTCTTTTTTTAAATTAACTAGTTTTGGTTACAACTGTTTCTTTATTTTGGTGTTTTGTTTTACTAACTTTATGAGTTAAATGACTAATTCATTTATTTTCAACTTTTCATGTTTTTTCTATTACATAAATCTGCATCTCACATGTATTGCCATGGTTGTTGTATGACTAAATATTTCAGAACTTCTGGTATGATTTCTTCTTTAACCACTTCTTATAAATGTATCTGTTTACAAAAAATAGGGTATTTTTATTTTTTACTTTAAAAAAATGATTTCTGGGGGGTGGGTAGAGGGAGGGGAATCGGTGGGATCACACCTGTGGTGCATATTACAGGGGTATTTGCGAAACTTGGTAAATGTAGAATATAAATGTTTTGGCACAGTAACTGAGATAACGCCGGAAAGGCTATGTTAACCACTGGGATAAAAATGTGTCAAATGGTTTATGAAGTGAGTGTATGATGCCCCATAATCATATCATTGTATACACTTATGATTTAATAAAAAAAAAAAAAAAAAAATGATTTCTAATTTTAATGCATTAAGGCCAAAAGATATATTCAGTATGTATCAGTTATGGGGTGTTTGTAGTCTGGAAGCATAAAGAAAGGTTCTGTGTATTTAAAAAAAAAAAGTATTGGGGAAGATTGTCCACAAATACATATTTAAGAACAAACATTGAGTCATTCTCACTAATTACATTCCTCACATCTTGTACAGACTTAATATTTTGCCTTCTTGATTTATTAGTTTCTGACACAGATATATTAACACCTCCTACTATAATCATGAATGTATTTAATTAACTTTCTTTATAGTTCTGTCAGTTTTTTTCTTATTTTTTTCTGTCTCACACAGTTTATTTAGCAATAGGTAATAAGAAATCAAATTTAAACGTCTTTTTCTTATATTTTTGAGTCTATGTCATTAAACTCAAATTACTATAGCTTTCTTGTGAATGCTTTTATTTACCACTATGTAATAATCTTTTCTGTCCACACCAATCCATTTTAAATTGATTTTGTCTGATAATAATGTCATTAACCAAATTTTCTTTGTTTAGCTTTTCTTAGTACATCTTTTTTCTCCACTTTTTATTTTATTTTATTTTATTTTATTTTTGAGACAGAATCTCACTTCGTCACCCTCAGTAGAGTGCTGTGGCATCACAGCCCACAGCAACCTCCAACTCTTGGGCTCAAGAGATTCTCTTGCCACAGCCTCCCCAGTAGCTGGGACTACAGGCACCTGCCACAATACCTGGCTATTATTAGAGATGGGGGTCTCACTTTTGCTCAGGCTGGTCTTCACTTTCTTTTCAAATTTTTTGTACCCTATGTCTATGTCTTAAAATCAACATTCAAGTCAATCAAGCAATCAATAATTTCTCTTATAAACAATATATAACTAGAATTGCTTGATCCCATTTAAAGATTTTTCTTTTAATTAATAATTTAATCTATTTACATTTATTGTGATTACCGGTACATTTGGTATTATAGTTGATGCTTACACAATGTCAGGGTTAGGGGCACCCACCTCTCTGCACAGTCATCAAAAATTTGAGTGTAACTTTGGACTCATCAAAAACTTTTACTACTAATAACCTACTTTTGACTAGAAGCCTTACCAATAATATAAACAGCTGATAAATACATACTTTGTTATGTATTCTTACAATAAAGTAAGATAGAGAAGATAAAATGTGATTAAGAAAATTATAAGTAGGAAAAAATATATTTACTATTCATTAAGTGGAAGTGGATCATCATAAAGGTCTCTATCCTCATTGTCTTCACATTGAGTAGGGTGAGGAGGAGGGGTTGGTCCTGCTGTCTCAAGGTGACGGAGGTCAGAGAAAATCCACTTACAAGTAGACCTGCACAGTGTAAACTTACCTCGTTCAGGAGTCAGCTGTACTTACAGCATATTGCTTTCTGTTTCTACCACCATGCTTTTCTTTTTCCTTTTTCTCCTCTTTTGCCTTTTATTAAATGAATTACATTTTCTGCATTTCCCTTTTCCCTTCTACTAGCTTGAAAATTACATATTCAATTTGTTCTTTTAAATATTTAAAATGTATGTTTGACCAAAAAAAAACAAGCTAATCAGGATACAGTGAAGAGACCAAGTAATTTGGCTTTGGTGGGGGTATTAAGCAATATTCCTCTGAGAGGTAACATTTAAGTGGAATTTTGAAGCATAAATAAAAGATACACACACACACACACACACACACACACACACACACACACCCATACAATCATGCTTGCTGGATACCTGTTGGTAAAATCATAATACAAATTACATAAGCATCCTTTAGAATTCAGAGCTTCACCTTAATCATCCCAGACTAGAATCCATTCAGTAACTAAGATGGTGATTCTGTGTACTGTAACATTTCCGTGGTCACAGTAAAGAATATGTTGTTTTCATGGGAATGAAAACCAAAAATAAATGCATGTTTACCAAAACATTCAAGTCAGTGATAACTTTAGAAACAGCCTCCAGAAATAATAAAAATTATTACATGTAATTGAAATATGTGTGTTCTTGATACAGTCATGAAAAAGAAATGTAGAACTGAATCAAAAAGTCTGGATAAGTGATTAAAAGCTACAGAGAACTAAAGTAAAAAGAAGAGTAATAAAATCAATTGATATAAGGAAAAAAAAAACAAGCTAATGAAATCTCTATCCCCCAGACAAGGGACAATTCCATTCTAATCTCCTCATCCAGTCTGCCACTTTACGCTTAATACATTAATCTCTCCTTGCTTTTAATTCTGTCCTCCATACTGGTCCCTTGTCTCACACCGTTGTTTATACGGAGTTATCAGAATGCTCACCAATTTGCTTCGTGGTTCATGCTTTAATAGCTATCTCAGCAAGAGTCAGTGCGGAGTCTGTTGAAATGTGTTTGTTGGGCTAGGTATAGAACTGTAGCATGACTGCTGTTCCTGGGAGCACAATGAAGGCATGATTACATTGGATGCTGACAGTACTTACCAACTGTCTAGAAGTTGTCCATTTGTGGATATTCTGTCTTTGTACTTACTGCTTTTGTATTTTTTGCCTTGGTCTCCAGTGATAGTTTTACACTAAATGTCTAGGTAGAGATTATTTTTTAATCCTACTTGGGACTCTGCATACTATTTCAATCCCAAAATTTATGACTTACTTTCAAATCTAGAAAATTTCATATATTGTCTTTTTAGATACTGGCTAAGTGCAATGGAGCCAATTCCTGGGATCACAGGGAGACCAAGGCAAGAGAATTGCTTGAGCTCAGAAGTTCAAGACCAGCCTGAGCAAGAGCGAGTCTTTAAAACTGGCCAGGCATTGTGGCAGGTGCCTGTAGTCCCAGCTACTTGGGAAGCTGAGGCAAGAGAATCACTTGCACCCAAGTTTAAAGTTGCTGTGAGCTGTAACATCAGGTACTCTATTAAAGGCAACAGAGTGAGACTCTAAAAAATAAATAAATAAACATGCCTTCTCTTTCATTATCACTACTTTTTCCTTTTGGAACTCATATGAAATATTTGCCCACACCTCTCACTCTAAGACTTTTAACTTTGTTTTCCTTATTTTAATCTCTTTATAGCTCTGTGCTGCATTCAGAGTAGTTTCCTCAGCTCTATCTTCTAAATCAAGCTAAATTCAACTGACCCCTTGTTTGGCTGTTTATTTGGGGTTTTTTTATTTCAGTTTATATATACATATGTATATATACATATATTCACATATATATGTTCATATATATATATATATATAAATTTTTTTTTTTTTTGGTAGAGACAGGGTCTCTCCCTTCCTCAGGCTGGTATCAAACTCTTGCCAGCAATCCATCCACCTCAGCCTCCAGAGTGCTGGGATTACAGGCGTGAGCCACTGGCCCCCTGGTGTCAGTTACCCTTTTTTCCATTTCTCAAAGTTCTACGTGGTGGTTTGTCAAATCTGACTGGTTTCAAGAGCACCTTGATTTTTTTTCACCTGTTTCCCTTTTAATAACTTTAAATATACTTAATGATATCTTCAATTTTTTAAAATCTCATGTAAATAGTATGATCTTACTTCTCCTGTTTATAGTATTTTTTTTTTCAAAAACTATTTAAATGGCTGGCTCCTAGGTGCCAGGCTTTGTTCTTGGGACTTGTATGGGTGTACTGAACAGATGACGTTCTCTGCCTACGCGGGGATGCATTTTAGGGGATGGCAATCGCCAATAGATAAGACATACAGAAACATATAGCAGATCAGCCCATGATAAAGGTAGGAAGATAATACATGTAAGGTGGGCGAGAAGGAAAGGAGGCTGCGATTTTAAATAGGTTGTCACAGAAGAGACCCGTGTGAAGTAGAGAACAAACTCTGCAGTTATCAAAGGGAAGAACATCCCTAGAAGAGGTGACCATGAGTGCAAATGCCCTAAAACATGGTCCTTTCCTGGCCTGTTGAGGCAGCAAGAGGAAAGCCAGTGTGGCTGGAAGGAGAGTTGCCAGAGCAGCACACGAGCTGAGGGAGAAGGCCAATGGCCGAGGGCATCAGAGCCCTAACAGGTAACTCTTGATGCTTGGTTGAGAATAGACGAGAATGGGGCAAGAGAAAATCAGGGACACCAACAGGCACTGTTACAGTAGTGCAGTCAGGAGATGATGGTGACGTGGGCCAAGACAGTAACGGAGGTTGTGGGATGCAATCAGACTTAGGGCACATTGTGAAGGTACAGCCCACAAGGATTTGCTAAAAACTTGCATGTGGGATGTGAGGAATGTACAGAAGAATATCTCATCATCCACATGACTCCAAAAGTTTTGGCCTGAGCAGCTGGGAAGATGGAGTGAGCACTGGCAGGAAGAGAGAATTGGGGGACGATCTGAAGAATGTTTCTGGACACATTGGTGCATAATAAATTACCCCAAACTACAGGAGACTAAGCAACAAATCTTTATTATCCTCTGGTGCTGATCTCAGTGCATCTGTGTTACTTCTGCCTAGGGTCCGATCATGAGATGGTAGTTAAGCTTCAACTAGAGCTACAATGATCTGAAAGTCAGCTGGGACTGGAGGATCAGCCTCCAACATCACATCCCACCAAGTTCATGCTGGCTATTGGCTTACAGCCTCAGTTCTTCCCCATGTGGGTGTCAAGACACAGTAGCTGGCTTCCCCTTGAGCTGCTCTTTCAAGGGAGAGCAGATCCAAGCAACACAAGTACAACCTACAGTACCTTCGCCACCTCATCTCAGAAGGAACTTGATGTCTTTCCTGGGAGAGAGACTCCATAAAAACGTGAACACCAGGAGCCAAGACCCTGAGGGCCACTTTGCAGGCTGGCTGACCCACACATTACATGTGGATGTTTATTAAACTCCTCAGCAGAGCTATCTAGAATATAATCTATAGTTGAGGACCATCTAGAATTATGAAGAGAAGTCCAGGCTGCAAATAATAAATGTAGAAATTGGCCAGGCACGGTGCCTCATGCCTGAGATCCTAACACTCTGGGAGACCGGGGTGGGAGAATCACTTGAGGTCAGGAGTTTGAGACCAGCCTAAGAGAGAGTGAGACCTCATCTCTCTACTAATAATAGAAAAAAAAAATAACAAGGCTTCAGTGGCAGTGGGTACCTGTAGTCCCAGCTACTTTAGAGCTGGAGGCAGAAGGATCACTTGGGCCCAGGAGTTTGAGGTTGTTGTGAGCTATGATGACCCCACTGCACTCTACCCAGGGCAACAGAGTAAGACTCTGTCTCAAATAAATAAATGTAGAAATCAACAATATAAAAAGTGATTTATATAATATTAGAGGATACTCTCTGAGTATAGTTTTCTTAATATATTAAAATTCCCCTGACAGTGTGGCATTCCTTATATTTTTCCCTTTTGTGTTTTAAGTTGGAAAACCAACTCCTCTAGAGCAGTTTTGAGTTTGTACATGCTGTAACACTAAAGCTTTTCTTCTTCCTAGAGAAGCTGTTTTTATGTTAATTTATTTAGTCCTGTCATGGTTAGGAGATGGCTTAAATTTATGGTACTAGGCTGGGGTCTGAGTTTCTCATGAATGAGTGACTCTGCTTCTCCCACCCAGGGGCCCAGGTCCCTGCTGCCTCCCCCAGACTAGCAGGTGGAGTGGTTTTCACAACGGAGAAGCTGCCGGAGGCTCCGGGCTTTATGCCGAAGTTCTGCTCCAGCTCACCCTCTTGGAGAGACTGAGGCCATCTCTCTTGTCCACCACAAGCCGTCAACCTGCAGCCCCCAGTCCTGGGCCTCTATGCGGGCCTCACATCCTGAAGGTGGGGCAGCGCAGGCCCAGATCTCACTTATTACCTGTCCCCTTGTGAAGTCCTCTTCCTTCTAACTGGAGTAAAGATGACAAAACATCATTTGGGAATAATTCACCCAGCATATCTCTGTGTTTTTGATAGGAAAAGAACGTCTCATCCAGGTCAGGTAGATCTGCATTTTGTTCGACATCTTCCACATATTGTTTTTCTATTGGGAAAATAGAATTATATGAATATACGGGGTGTCTATAAAGTTCATGTGCAATTTACAATGTAAAACTATTTTAAATTGCACACAGACTGCATGGACACCCTGTATATAAATTTGTCTTTAAGAAGCTCGATGTGACTTTTTCTGTTTCTAGCTCTCTATTAAAATTCTGGCACCCTCCATACTCCAATATGACTCCAGACACCTTCTTAAGTATTCCCCATCCTCTCAGGCATATTCAAAAGTTACCTTCTCCTGATCTCTTCCCTCTGTTACTCTAGAATTAAACAGTGGTTCTCTTACCTGCAGTCATTAAAAAACAAAACAAAACAAAACCTGAAGAGGTATTTCAGCCCTTCTATGGAACAGATTCTGGTTCTTTTGCTTTTTCAAGTCACCTAAGTGTTGAAATTTCTTTCATAAACTATACTCACTTATCCAAAACTCTACCTTTTTTACGTAGCTATAAATGGTAAGATCCAAAGTCCTTTCTATCAAAGGTTTCCAGACAAAACATTCTGAATAGCAGTTTAACCTTTTATTCAGCTGAGAAAACATTCTTTTTGTTTATCATTAGGGAGGAATGGTCTTTTATCTTTACGAAGTGAAACAAAATGTGAATATGTGGATAATTAGAATCGTTTTAGATAACTGAACAAATTCTCAAAGCCCTGTTACAACTGGCAGTAACTAAACATCAGATGTGACACACAGCTCCTGTGAGCTTACCAACCTCCTGGTCAGCTGGCCACCCCTCTTCTTCAACAAGCTGTCACATTTTAAACCATCTCCCCTGCACTTTAGGTTGCTCTGGGTTGCATCTGCAGAAGTTGGGATGTGTTGGTGACCTCCTTCCTGGGCCCTAACACAAGCAGAATCCCACACGAAGGAGGCTCCCAAAGCTCCAGATGGAACTTTGACTCTCCAGGCTAAAGGAAGACAGGGGACCACAGCCCTGCCCACTCCTTGCAAAAGCTCACCTCCAAAAGGCCACTCTGATGGCCTCAGCACTATAAACTTCCTCGGAGGACACAATAGCCTGTTGAAGTCATTCTCTTCAGGAAAGCCCAAGATTCTCTAATCATCCCTTGACACCTGCCACTCTAGAAGTCTCTCAACACTTCCTCACCTCTCTAAACTCATCCAGCATCAGCAAACTCCTTACATTCTCAACCGTCTGAACATCTCCATCACCTGCTTTAACTAACACTTGGTTCACCCCAATGGCACAGTTTTCCCTGCAGACATCAGAAGTGTTGACTGCCTTCCTCCCCAGCAATCCTTCTGCCCCTGGACCTGAAGAGGTGGTTATGTCCTCCCTGCTCTTCAGCTGCAAAGAAGCTCATGCCGTCAGAGTTTTCCTCTAGGTAGCCCTCCATGCTTTGGTTATCCACAGACTTCAGTAGACTCCCCTTCATTCCTTGAAGGTTTAGTTCATAATTCCATCTATTACTACTCCTGCCATAATTCCCAGCTGTTGAAACACCCAAGTTGATGACCCTCCCATGCTGGCCTCCTGATACTGATCCTCCTCACCTCCATGTTGACTCCTGCCTTGTCTCAGCTACCCACTTTATGGTCATGACCCAGACTTGATTATTACCAGTAAGTGCACCCACTTTTTTACAATCCCAGTGGCTTGGGTCTAACAACTCTCTCACCCACTCTCTCACTTATTCAGTTGAATGGTCCCTAACTCCAACACTCCTTCAACCCTCCAGAGCAGCTGTCCCCTCATGTAATCAGCACTCACTGTCCCCACACTTCTCTCCCTGTCCTCACTCCCCCCACCCAGCCCACATTCTACAGCACAGCTTTGCAGTGACTTACCTGTGCATTCCCTCAACTCCCTTCCTTCTCCTCTTCTTCATTTATCACTTCTTCACCTCCCTTGACTTTGAACCTGTGCAGCACAACATGGCTGCAAAAAACCATCCAGTCCTGCTGATTCAAGTCACTTTTAATTAATGACCACCAATTTCCAGTAAGTGGTTGGAGCTGCTCAGCCATCCTACTGTACTTCCCTAATTAGTCAATCTCCCATGCACGTCAGGGACTCTTGTTTGTCTTCACCTCCATCTTCCCATCTTAAACAACCTCCACCATTCTGCACAAGTACTCGCCCTTCTCATCTCCCTGACAATACAGAAGGAACAACAGCAAAACCGTCCAGACACTCTTACCTCCCCACCTACAGTAAAGCTACTTAGCTCTAGGCCCTTTGAAACCTCCTTCCCTAGCTCACCTTCCTGTGTTTATGAATTAATTGTCTGTGCCCCTGGGTGAAGCTAATCCTTCTGCTCAATATGTGTCCCTTAACGTCTCTCCTAGTCCAAGGTACCACGTCAACAATTCTGCCATTTCCCCTCTCTATGGCATCATCTCCATCAGAATATAAAATGTCATATTACCATCCTTTAAAAGAAAGAAAGGGAATCCCTCCCACAACCATACCTATACCTGTAGTTACAGTCATTTCTCTGCTTTCCTTTAAAGGCAAATTCTTAAAGGAGGTGCAAGTGCTGGGTGGACAGTCCCCTTCTCTGTCCCTCTTAGACACAGTCTCATCTGGTTTTCATCCATTTTTTCCCCCTAAAAGTTCTCACAACAAGGTCACTAGTGATTTTCACGTTGCCAGATCCCCTCGTCAGTTCCCGGTCCTTGTCTTACTTGACACAGATCCTCCTGCTCCATCTCCAAACGCTCCCTTCACTTAAGTCCCCGGAATCTACTCTCCACTGGGTTCTCCCCCTGCCTGCCGACCATGCATCTTTAGTCTGCTCTGCTAGTTCTGAGTCCCCTTCTGGGTCTCTAAATGCAGAGGGACCCAAGCATCAATCCAGGAACCTCTTTCCTTCCCCAGCTCCATTCATTCCCCAGTTGACTGAATCCCAAACCATCTAAATCTAATGACTTCCAGAACTCTGGGTTTTTATCTCCAGTCTCCTACTTTGCTGTCTCTGCAAAGTCCCCTCCAACTTCATATACTTTAAATGGAATTCTTCTTTCCATCCCAGCAAAACCTGTTCTCTCCACATCAATGCAAGCCAAATCCGTCCTTTCAGTCGCAGAGGCTACAAGCTAAAGTTGCTTAAGCATCATCTTTGAGTCTCCTCTTACTCCCACATCCCCTGTCCCACCCAACCACCCATCCCGCTGTCCCCACCTTGAAGGCATGTCCTGAGTCCTGTCACCTCTCATCACTTCTGTCACTCCAGCTCTGGACCAGGCCACCATCAATGGTCTCCCTGTTTCCCCCCTGTCCAGTTCAGTCCACTCATAACAGAGCTCTCAGAGGAGTCCTTTTGAAATGAACACTAGATTGTGACTCTCTATTCAAACTTACCACAGGCTTTCCATTTTACTTAAGGGAAAACTTCGTAATCTCTTGAACCCCATCTTTTCTCTCTCTCTCTCTCTCTCTCTCTCTTTCTCTCTCTCTCTCTCTCTTTCTCTCCCCTCTCCTTTCTCTCGTCTGCAGCCACATGGGCCTCCTGCTGCTCCTGGAACAAAGAGGGCATTTTCCACCCTCTGCCTGGAAGGCTCTTCCCCAGATATCTGTGAGGGTCTCTCCCTCAGTTTCCTCAGGTTCATGGTCAAAAGGTTCCTCATCAAGCCTCACGCGACCACCTCTATAAACCACAAAATGCTTGCTATGTGTTGAATTGTGTCCTCCCAAACATGCTGGAATCCTACTGTCCAGGATCAGTGAGTGTAACCTTATATGACAATAGGTTCTTCACACATGATCAAGTTAAAATGAGGTCATGAGGATGGGCCCTAATTCAATATGGTGGGTGTCCTTATAAAAGACAGAGACACAGAGATTGTGCCACATGAAGATTGGAGTTAGGAACCACCAGAAGCCAGGAGCCCAGAACAGATCCTTTCCTGGAACCCTCAGAAGGAGCGTGGCTCTGCTGACATCTTCATCTCAGATTTCTCGTCTTTAGAATGTGAGGCAATAAATTTCTGTTCTTTAAGCCACTTAGTCTGTGGGGCTTTGTTTCAGCAGCCCCCAGAGCAAACTAACACAGTCCCCCTTCCCAGATTTATTTATTTTCTCTAGACCATACAGCCACCTGACACTTTTGTTTTATTGGTTATTGGCCGCCCTCACCAAGACTTACTTCCTTACAGAAGACAGGAGGAACTGTATCTCTGCATGAGAGTGATTTTCTCTCCCTCCTAATATGTCTCAGGCAGGGAAGGAGGCAGGAAGGAAGGAGAGAATGTGGGGCTGGCAAATTATTTCTAGTCCACATACTACAAAAGTTTTGAGATGGACCGTGTCGGGGTCCATTATTTCACTTCCAAGAAACCAGTTGGCAGCGTCCTTTCTGATTTACCTGTGCAAGTTTTGACTTGCTCAGCTTCTCAGTGTTTCTGGGAGGGTTCCATTTGTTTCCATCCACCTGGATTTTACATTTCTTGATTTTTGTGAATCTTAAAACTTCCATAATGGCCCATGTATAGCAGTCTATTCCCAGACCCTCAAAGACTGCCTACCCACCTCCTGCGAAATGCTCAATAAATACTTTTTTGAATGAATGAATAAGGTGATGAATGAATTTCTTCAACAGAAACTGACTGTGAGAAGAACTAGGCTAAGCATTGTGACATCCAAGGGAAATGTCACTTTTTTTTTTTGAGACAGAGTCTCACTACATCACCCTCTGTAGAGTGCTTTGACGTCACAGCTCACAGCAACCTCAAACTCTTGGGCTCAAGTGATTCTCTTGCCTCAGCCTCTCAGTAGCTGGGACTATAGGTGCCCACCACATCGCCTGGCTATTTTTTTGTTGCAGTTGTCATTGTTTAGCAGGCCCGGGCTGGTTCAAACCCGGAGTATGTGGCCAGCAACCCTACCCACTGAACTATAGGCTCCAAGCCGGAAATGTCACATTTGAATGAGAAAGAGACACCTTTCCTCTTCCACCCAGCCTCTGTATTTTTCTGCACTTCCTAATAATTAGCCTCCTGAGCTTTCACCAAGCAGTTTTATCTCAACTGTTCTGGGCTCCAAACTATTTCATGAAGCAGTTTCCTTGTGTAATGAAAGAAAAACACAGTCCAAGAGTTCTTTTGTCTTATTTTTAATTTAAATTACTCTTTTCATTCTTCTTGAATCTTTAACTGACCATGCTCCAAGGATCCTAGCATCCCTCCCACCCACACCTGAAGAGTTTTAAGTGTTTTCCTCACCCCCAGTTCTCCTTTTGGTAAAAGTTCTGCTTTTTCCTGCAAACTCTCCAGCCAAATCTTTGCTGGAGTACCAGCTCCTTCATTTCTTAAATTCCCTTAAGATTAGCAGATTAAGATCCAAACATGGGAAACTGGTGAAAAGAAAATACTTCGATATAAATTTAATGAAGAAAAAGAGAAATGTTGCAAGGCTTTTTCCATAACTGTTTCTTCTCAACTGTACTGCAAAAATGCAACTTAGTTCCTATGGTCCATGACAGTTCTGAGAAAATCAAACCTTAAATCTAACAGAACTCGGAACATCTCAAATTGTGAAGTCAAGATGACAAATATCAACTCCCATCCCTCCAGTTGTGGCAGCAATGGGTCTGAGTTAAATGCAATAATCTTTTTTTTTTCTTTTCCAGGCTGAGAAATCATCAAAGTGTTCGCTTTTAACAAAGAAATACCCCAGAACAGGCTCTCAAAAGAGCATGCCTCAGAATCCAGCCCAACACAGTCTCTCTTCCAGGCAGCTTTCCCAGATTGCATCTCAGTGAAAGGCTTCTCCTTTCTCAGAACGCCAGTCACTGAATTGGAACACTTTGGACTCACTCACATCTACTTTGGTCGCTATCTGCATCTGTGCCCTCATTATTATTATGTTATTATTTCTAAATAATAAAAGCTGTGAAAGATAGAGTCACTATGCTTTTAAATATCCCTCACAACACCTTGCACAGGACACAACAGTCTCCCAATAAAGATCCCATAAGTGGGTCAGGAGCTGTGGTTCACACCTGTAGTCCCAGCACTCTGGGAGGCCAAGGTGAGTCGAGACCCGCCTGAGCAAGAGTGAGAACCCATCTCTACAAAAATAGAAAAACTAGATGGGTGTGGTGGCATGCACCTGTAGTCCCAGCTACTCAGGAAGCTGAGGCAGGAGGCTAGCTTGAACTCAGATTTGAGGTTTCTGTGAGCTATGACACCATGAATTCTACCCAGGGTGACAGGGTAAGACTTGATGTCAAAAAAAAAAAAAAAAGAAAGGATTTGATAAGTGAACACAAGAATAGGAAGTTATGATTAAAGAAAAGAGATTACCTAACCATCTCAGAAAAACCAGACCCTATTCTGAATGTGAGGTTCCCTGAGGGGAGACAGTGTTATTACTTTTCACCACCTTCACTTTTCTTAAATCCCCGTATCCCCAAAGTTTTCAGACTTACCCCCAACTTTAGCTCAGAAATTATTTTGCAACTGGGTGCTGTGAACACTATTCCAGCTATGGGGACGCCAGAAACCCTGACAAAAACACTTGTACCCTCTTGATTACTATTTTGAGATAAAAAGGAAAAACTATGAAAATGAACAAATAAGATGGCAATTGTAAGGCAAGAAAAGAGGTTAGTCTGCAAAGTTCTTGCATGAAAACCAAGACCTGGAAGATGTGCTCTGCCCTAGGATGGGTCCCATCTGCTCCTTGTCCGAGAGAACCTTCTTGAGTCTCCAGGTCCCTGGTCTTGCCGCTGCTGTTTCGCTCCAACACTTTCCTCAAATGCCGAACACAAGGTTAATCTTTCTGGTTACAGCCTTTGTAACATGACTGAGAGACAGCAAACAAGGACAAACACAAGTTTATGAAATGCACCTTGTGTCTAGACTCTCCTTCATGAAGCACCAAACTGCCCCTGCTGCTAACACTCCACTTTCAATGATCCCAGGTTTGTGGACTGAGATTTTTCCAGAATTCACCTTGTTTTTTTCTGAATTATGCATTTGCATGATTTTCTGGGAGAGTAGAAATGGCACCTTCATTTGCAAACTAATTTCTAATTTTATGTGAAACTCTTCCTTCTCCACAGATTTTACAAATCATATTACAGGGTTAGACCTGTCTAGTCATCTATGAACATCTCATCTTATACATTTAAAACAATCTTAATAAAATGCTGTAGTGGTTAATTTTCTGACTATTCTTCATAAGTTCTTACACCTCTTTTCTTCATCCATAAGCAAAAGATAATTAAGAGATGTCCAACAGGAGAATAGTGACATGCCCAAAGAGATTGATTTTAGGGAATATTTAAGTATAAGGTACTGTACTAGAATCTCTATCACTAAGATAGAATCTAGATGTGGGTTGCGATGGTCACTTTCATAATTTTGGGTCTGTAACTTTAGAACTTATCAGGATCTAGAATTCACCTAGACAAAGCCTTGTAATTGGGCTACACTGCCACCAAGCGGTGGTAAATTCCATTAAAATAAACAATCCGTACCTAAGATTAATAGGCTATCTATTGAACAAATGTAGAAAGCAGCAATTGTCCACTTTTGAATAGCAAAAGTATGCTTCTCCTAATACTTAAAGATTATAAACACATTTTAAGATGATATGAAGCAATCTCAGAAAGAAAGAAACATGGGTAACCACTACCATTTAATTCTATGCAATTATTGAGCCCTGCTACTGGTTTAAAGCAAAGGTCCCAAAGACAAAGATGATCATAATCTCTAAACTTCAGTAATTAATTGTTCGTATGCACAAATAACAGGTTCACATGTCCAACTTTGCCAGTCTTTGTGTTAGAATGTAAGAAGGCCTTGAAAAAAAGTACTTAGAAAATGCTATGAGAACACAAAGAAAGATGAAATTTATTCAGGCTATAAAATTCAAGGAAAGATTCCTTGAGAAGGGAGAAATTTGTGTGTGGCTCTGAGAAACGGTGAGTTTTTAAAAACTAAAAATGTCAAGGAAGTGCATTCTTGACAAAGGACTCATCCTAGAAAGGCACAGCGTGTTTGGAAAAGAAGCGTCTGGTTGGATCATAGAGGGTTGAGTCTGGCTCCTTGGAGGACATGTGAGAGGAGCTCGTTCTAATTTTATACTAGGAACCCAAACTTTGGCAGAGTCTGGCTTTCCTGGGTGTTGTGAGGTGTGTGAAAAGGCGAGAAGAGACGGCAAGGAGAGAGGAAGGGAGGGTGGGAGGAAGGCGGGAAGCTTCCTGAGAGCCCCAGCCGTGAGCTGATGGTTACGTGCACAGCCAGGCAAGAGTTGGAGCTCAAACCTGTCCCAGGAGAAGTCTTTTTTTTGTTTTTAATTTCAGATTGATAGGAGGGTACATACGATTATGTTACGCCTGTGTTTGTAAGGTAAAGTCCTGGATGTAGTTGTGCACTTCACCTCGGCAGTGTTCCATGTACCTCCATGTTGTACCCTTTAGGTGGCAATTTACTGAGCCCTCACCTCCCCCTTCTTGAATTTAATTGCATGTTTCTCTCTTGCTGGCCTACAGTTATTAATCTACTAGTTTCAACTTAGTATTGAGTACATGGGATGCTTACTTTTTTATTCTTGTGATACTTTATTTAGGAGAATAGTCTCCAAATCCTTCCAAGTCAACATCTTTAGCATCAATTTCTGGAAGCTACTGAGCCCTGAACGCACAATAGCATGTTTTAAACGACTTTGAATGAATTTTGAAACTGGCTTCGGTGATTATGATTGAACAAGAGCAAAAGACATATCATCTTGGGAATAACAGTTTAAAAAGATGGAGATGACCTTGACTGGTAAGGATGAAGTCCCTGGCAGGGCAAAGACACCAGGCAGCAGTTAGAGAAAACGATTCCCTTTCATAATTCCCATGTGTGCAGCAGTGTCTGCAATCTGAAGCTCAATCAAAAGCCAGAAAAGTCAATGTATTTTCCTCAGACTCCACCAGCAGGAGAGCTTAAATGAGGGGTTTTTTGTTTATTTTGGGGGGGGCTTTTATGAGACAGAGTCTCACTTTGTCACCCTGGGTAGAGTGCCATGGTCACAGCTTACAGCAACCTCCAACTCTTGGGCTTCAGTGATTCTCTTGTCTCAGCCTCCCAAGTAGCTGGGACTACAAGCACCCACCACAACGTCCAGCTATTTTTTGGTTGCAGTTGTTGTTGTTTGGCAGGCCCAAGCTGGATTTGAACCTGCCAGCTCCGGTGTACGTGGCTGGTGCCCTTAGCCACTGAGCTACAGGCACCATGAGGTTGTTTTAGATAACAGAAAGATCAAGAATCTTACAAGACTTGCTGAAGCCCAGCAGGACTGTGCCAGGCTGGGAAACACACATGCACTAAGCATTTATCCTGCACCAGCTTCCCGTAGTGGTTCAATAGGACTCTTGGCTAAAAAAAAAAAAAAAAACAGGGCAGCGCCTGTGGCTCAGTGAGCAGGGCGCCGACCCCATATACTGAGGGTGGCGGGTTCAAACCCAGCCCCGGCCAAACTGCAACCAAAAAACAGCCGGGTGTTGTGGCGGGCGCCTGTAGTCCCAGCTACTCGGGAGGCTGAGGCAGGAGAATCGCCTAAGCCCAGGAGCTGGAGGTTGCTGTGAGCTGTGTGACGCCACGGCACTCTACCGAGGGCCATAATGTGAGACTCTGTCTCTACAAAAAAAAAAAAAAAAAGAAAGAAAGAAATCGTTTTTCTATTTTTAGTAGAGATGGGTCTTGCTCTTGCTCAGGCTGCTCTAGAACTCCTGACCTTAAAGGATCCACCTGCCTGGGATTCCCAGAGTGCTAGGATTACAGGCATGAACCACTGCACCTGGCCTCATGCACTTTTTTTTTTTTTTTTTAAGAGACAGAGTTTCGGGCAGCACCTGTGGCTCAGACAATAAGGCGCCGGCCCCATATACCGAGGGTGGCGGGTTCAAACCCAGCCCCAGCCAAACTGCAACAAAAAAAATAGCCGGGCGTTGTGGTGGGCGCCTGTGGTCCCAGCTACTCGGGAGGCTGAGGCAGGAGAATCACTTAAGCCCAGGAGTTGGAGGTTGCTGTGAGCTGTGTGATGCCACGGCACTCTACCGAGGGCCATAAACTGAAACTCGGTCTCTACAAAAAAAAAAAAAAAAAACAAGAAAAATGATACAGTTCCATATCCATAATCAGGTTTTACAAATTTAGCTGAAAGGTCTTGGGCAGAGGAGGAAAGACAGGCCCACTCCTCTCAGAGAGCTCACGGAGCAGGTGGGTGGGAAGAGCTCCCCAGAGGTGGGGCCTCCAGTCAGACCGTCTCACCCTCAGCTCGGCTGGAGCTACATAAGCTTAGCACGCCACTTAACAGCCCTCAGCCTCAGTTTCCTCATCCGTGAAAATGAGAGTGAGTACAACAGTGGGGCTCTGAGGACTGAGCAGGAAGGTGTGGTACGTGGCACCAAGGAGCCCTCAATAAAGGGCATTCAGGGAGGACCATTACCCCCAGGTGCTGTCATCGTGGAGGTGGGGTTGGGGGTTGCTGGGCCCCATCTGCACAGCATTGCAGGAAAGGGAGAGGCTTTGAAGAATCTACCAAGCTAGGGGTGAGTCTTTCCCACAAACTCTCTCTGTCCATGGGTGTGCTGCATGTGTAAGGCAGGAGTGGGGGAGACATGCTGATAGAATGTGTCATGAGCAGTAACATCACAGGATCTGCTGCTTTTATCTACTTTTGTACACCAGGGTCCAGGTGGGAGATGTATAAAGCATCTGTATGTCAATCTCTCCACCCGTCCAAGTACGTACATCTGAGACCTTCCAAAGTCAGATAATGTCCCCCTGCTTTGGCCATTTCTCCCTCCCTCTTAGTGAGAGAGAGAACTGTGTATGGCGTATGGGGACCCTCAGGTCACACACAGACAACAGTCTGTCCCCCTTGGGGCCACTGCTTTCCTAGAAACCCACCCTGGGCAGGAACTGCTCCGCATTTCCTGTGGAAGACAAGACGGTGTCTCTATGGCAGATGAAAAATGCCCATGAGTCCTTTGCCCTCCTGACCAGAGGCGTGGCTACTTCCTCTGCCCTTGAATCCAGGCTGGCCTGTGACAACTTTGACCTAGAGGTGATGGGAAAGTGACTCCATTCCAGCCTATACGAGGGAAAGCAGCTTCTGCCCTGCCCCACTGGATCCCCAAGCCACCACCCTGCTGAAGTCCCACCACTCTGCTGGAGACACCATGTGGTGAGGCCCCAGAGGAGGAGAGGGGCTCACCTGAACCACCCCTTGCATCCATCTCTGCCCATCTGCCAGGGATAAAATGAAGTCATCTGGGACCTGACAAGCACTGACAGGGTACCGTCAACGGGCCCAAGAGAGAAGCACTTCAGCATCGCCTAGGAGCCCTGCCCAACCTCCTCACCTATAAAATCAGGAGAGCTGATAAGATAGCAGTTGTATTGAGCCACTAGGTTTTGGGATAGACTGTCCGGCATCAACAGAGCATCGAAACAACCTCTCTCCTGTTTCGTTGCTCTGCTGTTTCACCCCAGCTCCAAAGTAACATCATTGGTGTCCTGACTGCCTTAAGACTTCAGGTAACTAAGGTTTATTTCATCACATCCACATCAGAAATCTATGCCTTCCTCTTACACTCCCCAAACATGGGAGATTAGGCTAAGAAATAAATATAAATAGCATGCTCTGTTCTCAGAATTACCCCATTCCTCCAACAGCTATTACAGGCCACGAAGAATGTGGCCGACCTCTGTACTCACTCAGAATCAGTTTTCTCACTGGAAAGTCCTTAGACTCTCAAGCAAAGGTCCCCACGGAAAAGGGCCTGCATCCCAGCAGAGAAACACGGAGCCAGGTTAAGCTGCAACCTCTATGTATTTAATTTTCTGTCCATTAGCAAAAAAGGATGTTCCTAACAACGCCCAAGGCTTTGTCGGGTTCCTAAGAGGTGCCCATTCCCACCTCTCTCTCCTGCAAAAGAAGTGAGACGCCTCAGATGCCTCTTTCCTCCTGGGATGTGCCTGGATTTTAAGGACTTGAAAGGGTGCTGTTAGCACAGTCCAGGCCTGGGGTTTTCAGTCGGTTTTGGCACATCAGCTGAACACGTTGGAACATTGTCAACACAGACCCTGGAGCCACTCAGGGCTGTGCATGGGGGCAGCAACAGGTCAGATAAGATCTGTTTGCCATTTTTCATGCTGAGAAGCATGAAGTCCTCCTCTTGATTGAATTTTTTTTCATTTCAAGATAAACAGAAGATCGAGGTCAATAAAGGGTTTTTTTGTAAACAGTAATTTACATGCAAATATTGACAACCGGGTATCAAGTTGGTTCCATTCTGGGATTCAGAGCCCCAAAAATTGCTAAACTAGAACATGCTGAGATTTCCATGAAACTCTTAATGTTTTTATGCTTTACTGTCAGATCAGTGCCTGTGCTTACAGGGAGTCAGTGTACAGTGACAAATGCACACCACCTACAAGGTAATGGAGATCCAGGCACAGAAGGAACGGTGTTGTTTGCACTAATGCCATGTGAATAGTATAACGGTTTGTCATTGTTGCAGCCTTTTCACTCGCTTGTCTCAACCACGCGGTGAGGTAGGTACTATCTCCCTGCATATTACAACTGAACAACCGGAGTCCACATAATTTGTTGCTGAAACAGTAAGTAGCAGTAGAACTCAAGCACAGCTTTTCTGAAGCTAGGTCTGTACTCTTCACCTTCACCTGTTTACCTGCAGTGAACATCTCTTGTTTTTTCCCACCCAGAATCGATGCCCTCTTATTTTGGTACGACCCCCTTTATTCTTCTCTAAGAAATTACCCAATGGAGGGAAAAAAAATTTTTTTTGATGAAGTCTTGATGAGAATGTCAAAGTACCCCCACCTCAAATCTGTGGCCACGGATCCTTCTCCCTAGAATCTGACCCCTGGGTATTGGAAATCCTGAGGCACAACAGTGCCAGCAGGAGCTCTCTGGGATCCCAGAAGCCTGACACCACTTCTCCTTCCACACAAGCTACTTCATGTCCATTCCACGGGTCTGGTTGTGTTTACATGAGCCAGTTGACCTCTATCGCTTGCAATCAAAGAACCTGGACGCCAAGCCCTAATCAAAAGTATATTCATTTTCAGCAGTTGTACTTTAATTTCTAATATGAAAGATAATACGAATTTTGTGAACTAAAATAAAATCTTAAGCCCGCCCAGCAGACTGAGTGGGCCCCCTCTTGGCCAAGGATACTCCTCCTCCCCCAAAAAAACCTTAAAGCTGAGTTGCCAGCCATAAGGAGAAGGCGGTCAGACACATGTAGTTTTTCCCTGTCCTTTCTGGACTTATTCTTTGTAACAACAAGATACAAAATCTTTAACAAACTGAATGATTAATCCATTCCAGCAGATCATTCATTTACTGAACAGATCACTTGAGTCTGAGAATACGTCCAGTATATGTCCAATGGCTCGTCTATGATTAACAGACATCCTTATCTTTAAGTTAAAAATATTCTAAGCCTTTAAACAAAGCTTAATCTCTTTAACCCAATTACAAATTAAAGAATCTTTAAACTCACCTATAGCCTGTAATCTCCCACTTCAAGATGTCCTGCCTTTTGGGGCCAAACCAATGTCTACCTTCCATGCACTGCACCCCTAAAATGTACAAAACCAGACTGTAACCCAACTACCGTGAGCCCATCTGCTCAAGGCTTCTTGAGAATTGCTTTCTGGACCATGGTGATACATACTCAGCTCAGAATAAAGCTCTGTAAATTATCTTATGGATTCTGGGTTCTTTTCTGTTGACAAATATAACATGTTTTTTACTAATCCCTATATAGCAGGAGGTAGGAATATTTCATGTTGTCTCAGATTACATGCAGGACCCAAAGCTGGGGGACAAAAAGGTGTAAAGTATGGAACATGCTAAAAAGAACCAATGACAACCAGAAACCTCTGTCGGAGCTTACTATGATCCAATCAAATTGGCTTTACTAACAGGTTTTGCTGGCCCTGGAGGGACTGCCCCACTCCCAGGGTAAGCTGGTTCCTGGCCTGAGGATGTCTTTCAAAAGCAAACCAACCACTGCAGGGCCCCTGTCCCCACACACTTCTTCCGTTAAGCTTTACACTCAAGGTCATTGCCCATCTGCCTTAATCTCCCTGGGGCCAGGGACCAGATAACTAGGGACAGCCCCTGTGCCCCAGAGCCCACGAAGTTATTCAAAGTAGCCACCCATGGCCTGTTTACCCTGTCTCACCTGCTTCTTCTGAAGAAACCACAATGAAGGCTTCTGCCCACATTTTTCCATCTGCCTCCTGACCACCCCTGGTACCTCCCCAACCCCGTGTGGCCCTGCATGGTGTGTGGTGCTCCTGTTTCTGGGGATCTGTGAGTACCTAAGCTTCGTCCTGCATGACGGTCATTTCCCTGTCTTTGTCTTACTAGACCTGGATTAAACAAATCCCAGGTATCCTTAAAATAACCAGCCATGCTCTCCAGACACTCCTTACCTTGCTCCCCGTTAAACAGAGAACAAGAGGGAGAGACGGAGTGGTGTAGGCCCAGCCTCATTGTCCTCTGATAAGCAGTGGCTTCCCCTCTTCCCCAACACCACCGAAGACGGTCTCTTACAGTAGTGATGGAAGCCTGCAGGAAGGGAGAATGGCAGTTCATTCTCCAGGTGGAGATCTGTCCTTCACAGACTTGCTGACAGGAGAACTGAGGGGACTCACTGGAAGCCGGGGAGGGGATCAAGGAGCAGCCGTTAGCCCCCTGTTTGGCATGGCTGGGATGCATAAGTTTCCCATGGGTCGAGCGGACACTGAGGAATGTAGCTGGGCTGGAGCCATCTTTCCGGTACCCCACCAAGAGGGCTGACTGCCAGGAGAATGGACTTTAATAAAGAAGCTGACGAAGGATGGACATCAGTCTGGAGCCAGAGCGCCTGTGTCAGGAAATCGGGCAAAGGGGAGACCCCGCAGGGTCTTCCAAAGAATTCAAGAAGCACCCCCAAGACAGCCAGTGTTTGGACACCTGCCTCATAGCACAGAGCTGGTAAATGTCCAGGCAGTGTCAGTCAGAGAAGCAGGATCAGCCATAGAAAGGACTGTATTCATGTGCAGCTAAGGAAAACGTTTGCCTTGGTGATGGTGAAGGAGCACAGGGTAATGAAGACCTAGAAGCGGCGTGGGGAGGTTAATGATTGCCCAGGACACACAGAAAGAGCTTCTGCCGGGTTTTCTATCTCTTCATCTGATTTACAGCAGATACCAGATCAAGTCACCAAGTCCATCCTACTTCTCTTTTCTCATTATACACATGAATCATCTCAATTTTTCTTTCTATAAAGTAGGGTGAGAACTTTGTAGAATGAGACCTTGTAAAGCAATCAAAATTTAAAGTTCTCAGGATTTTTTAGAGAGGTTCATCTGCTTGCTTACTTTAAGCCTTCATTCTTACAGGTAACCAACACATATCCAATTCTATACCCTTTTTTATTAATGTTTAATTAAAATCATAACTGTATACATTTTGGGAGAACAATGTGATGATTTGATATACAATGTGGAATGTTTAAATCAAACTGATTAACATCGCCATTGCCTCACTTACTTGGTTTTTTGTAGTAAGACATTTAAAATTTACTCCTAGTTATTTTAAAAGATACCCTTGCATTGTGCACATTAGGTGAGATCCCACCAATTGCTCTCTCCCCGTCCCTCCCCTCTCCCTCCTCACCCCCACTCCCTTGCTAGACTATATTTGTGTTTTATCATTTCAATAGCATTTTTAAGTGAATTCACTTTATCAAATTCTTCACAAACCTTTCAGTATGATTTCATAGCGTTAACCACCCTTTTTGTTCAAATGTTGTCACGTTTGGTGACAAGTTCCAGTTACATAACCAAGTTTAGGAGTAACCACCATTCAGTTTTGGGGAGGACACACTGGCGGAAGCAGAAGAGTGCAGGTGGCACCAGAGTCCCCAGTGTTCTGCTGGCCTTGTCACTCTAACTTACAGAGAAAATGGGGAGCATTTGTTCATCCCAGGAATTGGATAATGCAGCTTGGTTAAGGCTGTTTCTCCTGGAATGAAATGACTTATACAGATGTTCTGTTGGAAGTAACTAGGAACCTGCACATGGAGATGCCCAGCTGTATACTCAAGAGGAAAGTCTGGACTAGGGGTTCTGGGGAGGCCGTAGCACACAGGGGCAGGTGAAGCTGTGAAGGGGGCAACAAAGATGATGAAGAGCGTACAGAATGAAGGGAAAGAGAACTAGGGTAGAATTTAGAGTTTTGACATTTAAGAGACAGTTTAAAAAACGACATTGAAAGTGGAAGAACTGCAAATCAAAGCCACCCTGGGATACCACCTAACCCCAGTGAGAACAGCCTACATCTCACAGTCCCAAAGCTGCAGATGCCGACACAGATGTGGAAAGAGGAGAACACTTTTACACTGCTGCTGGGACTGCAAACTGATACAGCCTTTTTGGAAGGAAGTATGGAGAATCGTCAAAGAACTCAAATTAGACCTCCCATTTAATCCTGCAATCTCATTACTAGGCATCTACCCAAAAGAAAAAAATCATTTTATCATAAGGACATTTGCACTAGACTGTTTATTGCAGCTCAATTTTACAATCACCAAGATGTGAAAACAACCTAAATGCCCATTAATCCAGGAATTAATTAATAAACTGTGGTATATGTATACCATAGAGTACTATTCAGCCACAAAAGAAGATGGAGACTTTACATCTTTTGTTTTAACCTGGATTAATACAAAAGTTGAAACACATTCTTCTTACTAAAGTATCACAAGAATAGGAAAGCAAGTATCCAGCATACTCAATATGAATATGAAGCCAGTCAAGCTGGCTCCCGAAATCAGGACTAAAAACAAATCCCCACCCCACCCCTCCACACCCCATTTCTTCTGGAAGCAACAGAAGTCAGTGTGTTACCTTGTCAGGAGCAGGTCAGTGCCAGTCATGGGAGAAGGATGGGATTTAAAACCCCCTAGTACAGCTCATCTGAATTACACAGGATGCTCGTCATGTCTGTCGGGAGAAGCGTTTGCTTCCTAGCCTGTCTTTCCTTTCTCCGGCCCCACTTTCCACATCCTTTGCTAAATAGGAGGTGGTTTTTGTCTGTGTGATGAGGCCTCTGCCCATCTCTTGCAAATCTCAGCACAGCAATATACCCCACCAGGAGGAGGACACGGATAGGGGGACGTGATCTGAGACAGTCCCCAGTCACAAGGTCACTAGAAACGGATGTTACAAAGAATCCACTGGGGGGGACCGCATCGTTTTGCCTTTGTTTTCTCTCTGTATTAACTAGACCTCCACTCCAGGTCAATGAGCTTATTTACCTTGCAAGCAGAGGTTTAAGAGAAGTCTGGGTGGGCCAATCAAATCAGGAAAGCAGCAGGTGCTGCAGAAAACCCCAGCTCCAGTGTGGGCTTCATGACAGCAGCCCAGAATTTGGGGTCTAAAATCTGCCCCATTGGAGAATTAAATGAAATTGAAAACAAAAGAATTATACAACAGATCAAAAATCAAAAAGTTGGTTTTTTGAAAAAGTCAATAAAATGGATAAAACTTTGGCTAACCTAGCCAGGAAAAAAAGAGTAAAATCTCTAATTTCATCAATCAGAAATGACAAAGACAAAATAACAACAGACTCCTCAGAAATTCAAAAAAATCCTCAGTGAATATTACAAGAAACTTTATTCTCAGAAATATGAAAATCTGAAGGAAATTGACCAATACTTGGAAGCACATCACCTTCCAAGACTTAGCCAGAATGAAGTGGAAATGTTGAACAGGCCAATATCAAGTTCTGAAATAGCATCAATCATAAAAAATCTCCCTAAAAAGAAAAGCCTGGGACCAGATGGCTTCACGTCAGAATTCTACCAAACCTTTAAAGAGGAACTAGTACCTGTTCCAAAATATAGAAAAAGACAGAAGCCTACCCAACACGTTCTATGAAGCAAACATCACCCTGATCCCCAAACCAGGAAAAGACCCAACAAGTAAAGAAAATTATAGACCAATATCACTAATGAATATATATGCAAAAATATTCAACAAGATCCTAGCACACAGAATCCAGCAACACATCAAACAAATTATACATCATGACCAAGTCGGTTTTATCCCAGGGTCTCTAGGCTGGTTCAATATACATAAATCTATAAATATAATTCAGCACATAAACAAATTAAAAAACGAAAACCATATGATTCTCTCCAATTGATACAGAAAAAGCTTTTGATAATATCCAGCATCCCTTCATAATCAGAACACTTAAGAAAATTGGTATAGAAGGGACATTTCTTAAACTGATAGAGGCCATCTACAGCAAACCCACAGCCAATATAGTATTGAATGGAGTTAAATTGAAATCATTTCCACTCAGAGCAGGAACCAGACAAAGCTGCCCATTGTCTCCACTGCTCTTTAACATTGTAATGGAAGTTTTAGCCACCACAATTAGGGAAGAAAAGGCGATCAAGGGTATCCATATAGGGTCAGAAGAGATCAAACTTTCGCTCTTCGCTGATGATATGATTGTATATCTGGAAAACACCAGGGATTCTACTACAAAACTCTTAGAAGTGATCAAGGAATACAGCAGTGTCTCAGGTTACAAAATTAACATTCATAAATTGGTAGCCTTTATATATACCAACAATAGTCAAGCTGAAAAAACAGTTAAGGACTCTATTCCATTCACAGTAGTGCAAAAGAAGATGAAATATTTGGGAGTATACCTAACAAAGGACATGAAAGATCTCTACAAAGAGAGCTATGAAACTCTAAGAAAAGAAATAGCTGAAAATGTTAACAAATGGAAAAACATACCATGCTCATGGCTGGGAAAAATCAACATTATTAAAATGTCCATATTACCCAAAACAATATACAATTTTAATGCAGTCCCTATTAAAGCTCCACTGTCATACTTTAAAGATCTTGAAAAAAATAATACTTCATTTTATATGGAATCAGAAAAAACCTCGAATAGCCAAGACATTACTCAGAAATAAAAACAAAGCAGGAAGAATCACACTACCAGACCTCAGACTATACTATAAATCGATAGTGATCAAAACAGCATGGTACTGGCACAAAAACAGAGAGGTAGATGTATGGAATAGAATAGAGAACCAAGAGATGAACCCAGCTACTTACTGTTACTTGATCTTGGACAAGCCAATTAAAAACATTCAGTGGAGAAAGATTCCCTATTTAACAAATGGTGCTGGGTGAACTGGCTGGCAACCTGTAGAAGACTGAAACTGGACCCACACCTTTCACCATTAACTAAGATAGACTCTCACTGGATTAAAGATTTAAACTTAAGACATGAAACTATAAAAATACTACAAGATTGTGCAGGGAAAACTCTTGAAGAAATCTTTCTGGGCGAGTATTTTATGAGGAGGACCCCACCCCCACCCCCCGGGGCAATTAAAGCAGCTTCAAAAATACACTACTGGGACCTGATCAAACTAAAAGCTTCTGCACAGCCAAGGACACAGTAAGTAAAGCAAGCAGACAGCCCTCAGAATGGGAGAAGATATTTGCAGGTTATGTCTCCAACAAAGTTTTTTTTTGTTTGTTTGTTTGTTTTTTATTTTATTTTATTATTTTTTTTTTATTGTTGGGGATTCATTGAAGGTACACTAAGCCAAGTTACACTGATTGCAATTGTTAGGTAAAGTCCCTCTTGCAATCATGTCTTGCCCCCATAAAGTGTGACACACACCAATCCAACAAAGTTTTAATAACCAGAATCCACAGAGAATTCAAACATATAAGCAAGAAAAGAACAAGTGATCCCATCGCAGGCTGGGCAAGGGACTTGAAGAGAAACTTCTCTGAAGAAGACAGGCACATGGCCTACAGACATATGAAAAAATGCTCATCATCCTTAATCATTAGAGAAATGCAAATCAAAACTACTTTGAGATACCATCTAACTCCAGTAAGATTAGCCCATATCATAAAATCCCAAGACCAGAGATGTTGGCATAGATGTGGAGAAAAGGGAACACTTCTACATTGCTGGTGGGAATGCAAATTAATACATCCCTTGTGGAAAGATGTTTGGAGAACAGTTAGAGATCTAAAAATAGATCTGCCATTCGATCTTATAATTCCTCTATTAGGTATATACCCAGAAGACCAAAAATCACATTATAACAAAGATATTTGTACCAGAATGTTTATTGCAGCCCAATTCATAATTGCTAAGTCATGGAAAAAGCCCAAGTGCCCATCGATCCACAAATGGATGAATAAATTGTGGTATATGTACACCATGGAATATTATGCAGCCTTAAAGAAAGATGGAGACTTTACCCCTTTCATGTTTACATGGATGGAGCTGCAACATATTCTTCTTAATAAAGTATCTCAAGAATGGAAGAAAAAGTACCCAATGTACTCAGCCCTACTATGAAACCAATTGATGGCTTTCATATGAAAGCTATAACCCAGTTATATCCTAAGAATATGGGGAAGGGGGAGAGGGAGGGGAGGGAGGGTGGAGGGAGGGTGATTGGTGGGATTACACCTGCGGTGCATCTTACAAGGGTACATGTGAAACTTAGTAAATGTAGAATATAAATGTCTTAACACAATAACTAAGAAAATGCCAGGAAGGCTATGTTAACCAGTGCGATGAATATATGTCAAACGGTCTATAAAACCAGTGTATGGTGCCCTATGATCGCATTAAGGTACACAGCTATGATTTAATAAATAAAAAAATAAAATAAAATATGTCCCACTGGAAAGTGGTAGAGACAAATCAACAAGCCTCCTCCTTCTTACAGGCCGAGAAGAGAATAAATGGCTTTCCTTTCATTGAATTCTTGTCATCTCCTAAACATCATAGCATAGCCTTAATTTACTTTTGCGTTTCCCATAACAACTCATCTTGTGAGAAGTGAACTCAAATGGATGTTGAACATACCCATTTCACACAGGCGGGTTTGCATGTGTCCTATGCCAAGCAGAGGAAAGAGTGAGCCTGCTCTGCTTGGTCACCAAAAGACTCTCAGAAAGTTGGCTTCTGCACCCGGGTTCCTCAGGAATGCAGACAGACAAGCAGCACGCCTCCTGGACCTGAGAACTGCCCTTTTCCACCAACGTCAAACACGTTTCACAGCTGACCTGCCAAGAATGTGGATCCTGCTTCAAGATACACAGCCTGACACAATGTCCAGCAGCCAAAAGAGGGAATCTCCATTTAGCTGAATTCTAGTCTAGCCCTACAGATGGACAGTGTGTATATGGACTGGCAAGCGTCCCAGCCCTTGGCTGTGCTTGAAAAGTTCAGGATTACTTCAGAAGTAGATTGAAGAGATAAAGCAATTCCCCCAAATATGTCTTTGTTTCCTCTGGGGATTTGTAAAGTGCAGTTGATGGAGATTGCGGGGTCAATCCCTTTATGAGCAGTTTGACAGGGACACGGTCTCATGGCAACCATATATCCACAGCAGAGTGCAGGGGCACCCGGGCTGCAGGAAATCTCCCTGGATATCAGGAGTTTAGACTCCACCTCTTTGCTCACAGCCTTTTCTCTATCTATATGGTCTATACAATTTGGCTGTTTGAAGAGAGCCTCCCTTGCTATAAATGGCTGAGTTATATACACTTTGGGGAATTGAACCCGATGTACTAAAATCCCAGCTTCAGCAAAGATTATTCTCATGTCTAAGGGACATGCAAAACTATCAGTCATCAAGAGAACACCCCACCTGTTCTGTCCTTCTGGCCATGTGAATATGCTCTGTTCCTTCTTTCCACCCACTGTTTCTTTCTAACAGGTAATGATAATATCTGTGCACAATCTTGCAAGTGTGGATTTCTGATAAAGCTCTTTGTTTTATTAACAAAATGCATAACAAATTCCCAAAACTATAGATGTTGGCGTGAATGTGGAGAGAAGGGAACACCTCTGCACTGCTGGTGGGAATGCAAGCTCGTACGTTCCTTTTGGAAAGAAGTTTGGAGAACACTTAGAGAACTAAAAGTAGACCTGCTGTTCGATCCTGCAATTCCTCTCTTAGGTATATATCCAGGAGACCAAAAATCACTTTACAACAAAGATATGTGCACCAGAACATTGATTGCAGCCCAATTCATAATTGCCAAGTCATGGAAGCAGCCCAAGTGCCCATCAACCCATGAAGGGATTAACAAATTGTGGTATATGTACACCATGGAATATTATGCAGCCATAAAAAAAGATGGAGACTTTACCTCTTTTATGTTTACATGGATGAAGCTGGAACATATTCTTCTTAGTAAAGTATCTCAAGAATGGAAGAAAAAGGATCCAATGTACTCAGTACTATTATGAAACCAATTTATAATCACTCACACTTTCATATGAAAGATAAAACACAACTATAGTCCAGGATGAAGGAGGGAACAGGAGCGGGAGGGTAATTGGTGGGACCTTCCCTGTGGTGTACGTTGCAAGGGTACATGTCAAATCTATTAAGTGAGGTGAAGGGGCCATGTTAACCAGTCTGGTGTATGTATTTCAAACTATATATAAAATCAGCACATTGTACCCCATAAATGCAGTAATGTACAGAGTTATAATTTAATTAAAAAATTAAGAGAAAAAAAGAAAATGATTTGCAACCCTTTCTGGACTATTTGTCCATATTACCAATGGACTAAAAGATCAGGGCAGTATGAACAATGACTTCAAGGTCCTTTAACTAAAGTGCAATTCGAGGTCCTTTATTCCAAGCTACAAGGTGATATGTAGCCCTGAAGGATTAATTACAGCGTGCTCACCATGTTAGAACTGACTTTCTCTGCTACAGTTAATTCTCATTAAATTTACATTTATCTACCTAAAAGAGATGGATTCCCTATCAAAATGAAATCACTGGGCATTTTCTCTCACATGGTTTTTCATGACACACTGTAAGACTGACCTTGGAGGCCAAGTATGGTGGCTCACGCCTGTAATCCCACCACTCAGGGAGGCCTAATTGGGTAGATTGCCTGAGCTCAGGAGTTTGAGATCAGTGTGAGCAGGAGCAAGACCCCATTAGAAAAATTAACCAGTGGAGTGAGTTTATAGTCCCAGATGCTCGGGAAGCTGAGCCCAAGAGTTTGAGATTGTGGTGAACTATGATGACATCACTGTACTCCTGCTGGGGCAAGAGAGCAAGACCCTGTCTCAAAGGAAAAAAAAAAAAAGAGTCACTTTGGCAACATGCCCTAAATTTCCCCGCAATGACTGCAGTGAATAATGTCTACCCCTTAATTTCATGTCTATAAGCCGTTCCCTTATCTCTCATAGAACAGCCCCTATTGACTCTAAACATTTCAAAGATTATTTGAATGTCAAATCAGATATTTTTAACAGTACTTTTTGAAGTATAATATATATGCACACACAGAAAGCTCAACTGTCAATTTGATGTTAACATGCCTTTTTTACCATTTTAGAAAACTCCCATAGAGTTTTGCAACGTTCCTGCTGAATTAGTGCCTTGCCCTCCACCTTTGATTTGTTTAAGGGAGGTGATGTGGCTCTTCATTACAGGCCTGGTCAGCTTCCTAGGATGGGAGTCATGTTCACTGGGCCATAATCACCTGTGAGGTCCCCAGGTCACCTCTCATCAGTAGAGTGGGTGCTGTCTCTAATCCTTAAGTTGAAAGCCAGCACTATTTATACCAGAAATAGCAGGATGAAGGGGATGGACAATTTTCCCATTAGTGCTCGTTTAATCTCTGAACAGCATCCAGATTTTGACGTGGCTGTCATAAACCCTGGGGACTTATTATACTCTTGGGCTATTTGACTTGAATGAGAAGCTGAATGTGCAGTGGCCGAGATCACAAACTCTGCAGCATGGATTAAAATGCTGCCTCCATCATTTAAAAGTTGGGTGATACTGAGCAAGCACCCTAGTCTCTCTAAGCCTCAACTTCCTCATCTGTGAAGTGGGCCCAGTGATATGTACCAAGCTCACGGAGTTTCTCAGATAATTTAATGAGTTAATACATGCATATGTACGGAAAGCTCTGAAGCCCATGTGACACACAGCTAACTCTTTAATAAAAAATGTCAAAATTCTCATATGAGCTGCCATGCTACCAAACACATCTAACTTTTTCATCTGAGATGACTCTTTTTTTATTTTTGAATTAATATAGGGGTACATATCATTAGGTTACATTGTTCATATTTACAAGGTGAAGTCCAAGTTGTAGTTGAGCATTGTACCCATTAGGTGGGAACTTACCAAACTCCTCCCCTCTCTTCCTCTCTTAAATTTCATTGTGTTTTTCTCTCCTGTGGGCCTATAGTTGTTAATCTACTAGTTTCAGCTTAGTATTTAATATATGGGATGCTTGTTTTTCCATTTTTGAGATACTTTACTAAGGAGAATATTCTCTAAATCCATCCAGGTAAATACAAAAGATGCAAATCTCCACCTTTTATGGCTGAATAGTATTCCATGGTGTACATATACCACAGTTTATTAATCAGTTCATGGGTTGATGGGCTCTTGGGTTGTTTCCACATTCAATTGGTAATTGAGCTGCTATGGACCTTCAAGTGCAAATGTCCTTATGACAAATTGTTGTTTTTTTCTTCTGGGTAGATACCCAGTAGTGGGATTGCAAAATCAGCAACCAACCCTATTAACCACTGGGTAAGAGACACGAACAGAATCTTTTTCCAAAAGGACAGACAAATGGCCAACAAACACATGAAAAAATGCTTATCGTCCTTGATCATCAGAGAAATGCAAATCAAAGCCTCATTGAGACATCACCTGACCCACATCACAGGGTCCCAGAGCTGCAGCTGTGACTTTCTTTTAACAGACAGGACAATCCAACAAGAAGTCTCTTCACAGGCTGTGCCTCTGAGACACAGAAACCACTTCCCAAATAAGTGGGAAAAAAATAAATTCTGTAGCTAAAACACTACCGGATTGAGGTTTCCACTTTGCAATTGGTGATTTTCAGCAAACCTGTTGATGAGTGCTATCAGCAAGGTTGATTTTGTAGACAGCAAAATAGAACTCTGACTGAGCTCAGGACCTTTGGCACACAAAGTATTTGCATCTAACTTTAAGTGGCCAGTTAAGCCTCTGAAATTTTTTGGAAGATTCTCCTTTTTTTCATGACTGCAAATCTTTCAGTGCATTTCCTCCATGCATTAGTCAATACTATTTCAAATTAGCCTACCCACAGCTGCCAAGAGTCTGCCACAGTGATGACATTCTCTCCTCGGGAACACCAGTGACCCCACACTTATATCAAGTCTCAGCTCTTTGCTCACATCCAAAGCCTTCATCATTAGCCTCTCCTCACCTTATGGGAGTCACTTCTTGTCCTTCCTCTACTCATTTTATCTTCACCAAGCAACTTCTCTGCTCATCCCTGCCTCAAAGGTGCTTTTTGTAATATCTTCAGCTCCTAAAATGTTCCTCTTCTTTGTAAAAAGCCTTTTGTTCTTTGTCTTCGACCCAAACCAAGCACAGACCATGAGCAACACGTTCTCCAACCAGGGCTGTGAGCTGGAGGGAGACGGAGAGCAGATAGGCCAGACTTCAGTGTAAGGAGCACCAGAGTGAAGCAGCAAGATCCAGGTCACCTGGGGACAGTCGGTGTCACAAGAGCTGGGACCAAGAAGGCAGAAGAAGCTGCTTCAGCTTCAACCAGGGAAGCAAGAAGACAATATGACCATCGTCTGTCATTGAGGTGGGGAACTCTACTTCCCCTTTCTATGGAAGGGTGCTCTGGTTAAGAACCAGATCATAAGTCATGGACTGGGGCTCATGCAAAGCTCTATCTTTATAATCCAATAAAATGCCCGCATCACTTACTAACTGCTCCTTGTCTGTGTGCACAATGCGTTCTGTTTACTTTTCTAATTCATTTTGTTTCTTTCACTTGGCTATGATTTCTGTGAGGAAAAAGGTTGACTACATTTCTGCCTATGTGGTTCTGTCAATGAAAAATCCATTTGGTGGCAAGTATTAGAAAATATTATTATAGTGGTTTAAAAAGTAGACACTAATTATCATCACTTAATAAGAAGTCTGGAGGTAAGTCATCTGGTTAAGTTGCTTAAACATACCCTTATTGACCTGGGTTCATTCTTTCTCTCTTTTTACCACCTTTAGCACATTGGCCTTTGTCCTTGAGCTGTGTCCTCAGTGTCACAAAACAGCTGCTGTTCCTCTAAGTATCATAATCATGTTCCAGGCCAACAAAGGTCTCTCTTTCTTTTTCATCATTTTTTTTTTAATTTCTTATTCTTTGTTCAGGAGGGCAAATGATTTTTCACAAGTGCCAGTTAGAAAGCGTCCCTTTATATTTTATTAGCCAGAGCTAGGAATCAAGGCCCTTTGTAGAGAGATTGCTGGCCACAGGGAAAGGATGAGACAGCTAGCTACGGGACAAGATGCATTAGCCATGACTCAGAACCAGCCTCGGCAAAGAATAAATAGTTCTGAACTTCACCTGAATGACACACACCTGCCCTTTCTGAGTTCAAAGCATCTCCCCAGCTGTGATGTCCAACACAATAACTAACATCTGTAAGAACTTACTCAATGTCAGAAATTGTTTTTAAGCAGTTGCATAAATTCTCTTTCAATCCTCACAACAACACAATGAAGAAGGAACTGTTATGAATCTTGTTTTACAGATGAACGAAGGGCAGTGCAGAGAATGAAGTCGCTGGCCAAGATCATACAACTAAAGGATGACAGAGCCAGGGCCAGGGCCCAAAACCACAGCCCACAGAGTCTGCATGTCGAGCTGCCACATTTCCCTGTCACTCGGTTCTCTCCTCGGCCACACCGGGGTCTGTAATGTTGATGGAATGAATGAACAGCCGAGTCAATGAATGCACCTTCCTCCCAGAAGAAGCCCTGAGCTGGGGTGGGCTGTTGGTGATTCCTGTTCTCCATCTGTCTTCTTACCAGGTCAAAGTGTGCTTGTGTGGACAGGATTTACTGCAGTTCAGTGTGCTCTTAGAGGAAAAAGAAAAAGGTTTCTGTTAGGTTTCCTGCCTAACAGAAATAAGAAAATAAAGTCTGCAGAAGCCTGAGCATTATCAGCAGGCTAAAGTAAAACAACTGTACATACATGTGAGGCTCGGGCCAAAAAATGAACAAAATGCAGAGCATGTCTGCAGCTGAATCCTTGAAAATTCTAATAGCATGTACTGGGCCTCATTGGAAAAGGAAGAGAGAGAGAGAGCCCAGGGTCACGGCAGATCAGAGAACAAGGTTGTAGATACTGTCCCACCACAGAGCAAACTCAAGGCTGCAGCTGTGAGATGCCAGATATCCAATGGACAATTGAGCAATTCCGCCAAACATCTCGATATTTTGTCTTGTCGGTGCAAACATCTAGCCTGTGAATAAGCAATTGAGTTGTTCTGTTTTCTTATGGAGATTTGGCGCCACTGCAGATGTGGCTGCAGCCCTCCTCCAAACTTCCAGAAAGCACTGAGACTCTGCCTCTTGGTGGCCAGTCCTTCCAGCCCTCCCTTGGTTCGCTCAGTCTGGTGTCAGCATGAACTTCGCCTATCACAGTTGTCTGATTTAGCAAATAGAAGATAAGATGCCCAGTTCAATCTGAATTTCACATGACCAGCAAATAAATTTTTTAGTATAACTATCCTGTATTTCACCTGGCAGCCTTCATCTTTTGGGACACATAAACCCAGTTTATGTCACTATGCTCCAACCCCAGCAGAAAAGATGGGGCAAATTCTCATCACCTAACGTTCTCAGCCACATACAAGTGAGAAGATCAGGTTGAGTGGATATCTGAGGTCTGGGAGCTCTGCTCCAGACCTGCCAGTAGCTAACTGGATAAAAAGCTGTGACAGATCGTCGTCTTTGCCTCATCTGTAAAATAGAGGCCGAAACGCTGAAAGCATGTGGGCCAACCAACCTCACATGCACAGCCAACTTTGACCCTCAGCACAGCCCTGGCACAGTGCACACCGTGGGGCGGGGGGAGCTGGGAAAGTTGTGAGGTCTCTTGGATCTAGTCACTATTCACGACACTGCTAAAATCTGCCCTTATTTTCTATGAACATAGGAATCCAGATACATAAAGGTAAGCGGGCTAGATTCCACCCCAGAGTAGATGATTTGCTACAGGAAGAGAAAAGGATGGAGGCAATTAGGGAAGGCAACAAGTTCTCTTCTCCTTGGAGAGCCTTCCGAGCCTAACAGGCCACTGGGCCGGGAGAAGCAGGCATTTCCCAAGCTGACTAGGAAAGAGGAAGGCAGGTGCCAAGCGGGAGACAGGGCCAGACCACACAGCAGGCCCTGTGCTCCAGGAAATGCAGGAAGGGCTTTTCAGCTTCTCCTCCCCACCTCACAGACCGTTACCTCCTCCCCACGGCCTTAGCCAACTCAAGGGAAAACTCTTCACGTTTTCCGTTTTCTCTGTCTGGCTCCTTGGAGCTGCTGGAACGAAGGGTCAGGGACATCCTCTCATTGCTCCTGGCCCAAGAGCTCAGACACCCTGCTGGTGGCTGAGCACCTCCACCCCCACCCTGAGTTTCAGGAGGATTCTCAGACAGGAACTACCAGGATTCCAAGGGCTCTTAGAGTTTGCCAAACCCAGATTTCAGTTCTCACAATGGTCATGTGAAGTTGATTGAACTGTGAAGATGGGGGGTCCCCTCTTCATTGAAGGATGTGGAGGGCAACGTGGCTGGGAAGTAGCCAAGCCGCAACTCCCAATCAGGCATTCAGCTTCTGCGTCCAGGCACTGCTCATTGTACCTTATTTCTGCTAACAGCCTGTATGACAAGTTCTAGCATGAGTACGTGGCAGCATTCAGTGGCCGTGATGGTTGCCTTCATGTGTCAACTGGACTGGGCTCAGGGGTGGAACATTATTTCTGGGTATGGCTCTGAGGCCTCTTCTGGAAGAGACAGCACTAGAATGGGTAGACCAGACCAGTGAAGACCCCCCCTCACCCGTGCAGAGAAGTGACACAAAAACATGGAGGGCTGAATAGATCAAAAAGGTGGAGGAGGGGAAAGTTCTCTCTCTGTTTGAGCAGAGACATCCGACTCCTGCCTTCCTCGCTTCTGAGACTTCAGACTCTGCCGGAATCGACGCCACTGGCATTCCTGGTCCTCCAGCTTGCAGATGGCAGAGCATGAGACTTCTCAGCCTCTATAACTGGATGGGCCAATCCCTACGCTGGGCCTCCTCTTACATACAGCTGTAGATAGGTATGTAGATGTCAACAGAGGCAGAGATGCAGATGGAGATGTTCTGTTTCTGTGGAGAATCCCAACGCGGTGACTGCCACCCATACGGGCAAATGACCACACACAGCAGGGAACCATCAAAACAGAGAGGAGAAAGCAAAATGCCCCTACCTGGGCACACCTCAACAGCTGAGCTAGGGAGAAGGGCGTGGAATGGAGGATTTTTTTTTTTTTTTTTAGAAGGATTCCAGGGGAGGAGACCTGACTGTGGTTTGGCTTCCTTTCACATTCAAACATGGTGAGAACTGGCTAAAACAAACAGTGAGTGGAGACAACCCTGTTAGAATTACACGCACTCTGGGCAACTGATTTTCTAAAAATAATTTAACTTCTCGCCATCCAAGTGGAGTCAGAAAAATACTCAATTATCCAAGTCTCGCAGTTATTTGGGGTAGGGGACAGGGAAGGCAAGCGTAGAGAAAATCATTAACTTTAGGAAGCAAAATACAAAATGCAACATCGAACTCGTTTGTCCCTTAAATGAAAACTGGACACAGCATCATCTGCCTCAGATTTGAAAGTACAATCCCTCATGCAGGGAAAGAACCTCTGAGAAACACTCTGTCCCCTGATAAGGATGTGCAGAGAGCTCTGACACAGGAGGCCCACTCCGGGGCTGGAGATTAATTGTAAGAGTTAAGTGAGGAAGAGCCAACTATTTTGGGAGTCAGATAACAACAGTAATTTCAATTGTCTTTCAGTCTGGGCAGCAGCTGTTCCTTAGGTTTGAAAGTCATAATAGTTACACACACAAAAACAGTCAGATTTCATCAAGATTCATTGGCGCATTATTCACAATAGCCAAGATATGGAAACAACTCAAATATCCTCTGATACACAGATGAATAAAGAAAATGTAATATATACTTACAGTGGAATTTTATTCAGCCTTTAAAAATGAAGGAAATCCTGCCATTTGCAACAATGTGGATGAGCCTGGAGGACATTATGCAAAGTTTTAAATAAGCCACACCTAGAACCACAAATTCTGCATGACACTTACATGCAGAATCTGATCCAACACACAGCAGCAGAGAATAGAACAGCAGCCGCCAGGGGCCCAAGGGTGGGAGAAATAGGGAGATGGTCAAAGAGGACAACATTTCGGTTGTGGAGGAGACATAACACACTGCGCAGAGACTGCGGTTCCCTGTACCATATTGTACACAGAAAATTTGCTAAGAGGCTAGAGTTCATGTTGAGTGTTCTTGCCATAATTACAATAGTAATAGAGGCGAGAGAACACTTTGGCAGGTGGTGGATATGTTGGTGGCCTTGATGCTGATAATGGTTGAATGGTTTATGAAACCCCCCACATTGCATATATTAATCAGGTACAGCTTTACATATGTCAATCATTCCTCAATAAAATGTTCTTTTTAATACACAGAGTCCAAAACCATTGGGAATGGCAAAGCATCTTTCTCTGTCCTCTTTCACCATGAAAACGAATGTTCCCTGAGCATGTTCTGTGTCAGACAGTCAGACGCGGGGACACAGCTCATATGTATTAGACTCTTCCATCCTGGCGACATTCTAGTAAAGGAATGAGGCCCAGGGAACACCCCGATCCACAGTCATGCTCCTCTCGATGGAAGAAGACTCAGGCTTCTCCATGTCCTGGGCAAAGCAGGGCAGCCCGGCTCAGCTACAGTGACACGTCCCCGCCACATAGTGATCCCAGCTGCTCCCAGGGAAGAGAGGCAGAGGGGAGCCAGGTGAGAAGGACGCCTGCTTTTAATCTTCACCAGATCACAGATCATGTGCCTGCACTGTGAAGATCTCACTCTCTGTCTATCTACCCTTTGATTTCTCAAGCTTAGTTTTCTGCAGTTTCTTCCTTCAGCCATATTGGCCTTGCCTCCTGAGGTATGCCAAGCAAATACAGGGTGTCCATGTCAAGTTCATGTGCAATTCCGCAACCTTGAACACTCTGCCCCAGACATTTCCTGACAGGTGACCTCTAGCCTCGTTGCCACCTCCTGGGTGAGCCTTCTGGAAGCATCCATGTTAAGTTAGCAACACACCGCTCTGTCTGCTGCGTCCCCTCCTTCCATGGATAGTGTACTTCTCCGACCGAAATCGCTCCCGGTTACTGACTATATTGCTTATTTGTTGTCTGCCCTCACTCCTGCTGGAATGAGAAACTGGCTCGTCTTTTTCATCACTATATCCCCAGCTCCGGGGACAGCGTGTGGCACAGACGTGGTGCTCGATAATCACTGTGTGTTAGTGAAGGATTAAATGAACACCAACACCCATCTTCCCCCTCACAGAAAAAAGCAAGGGAAAAAAAAGAGAGAAAACGATTTCCTTCTTGTACTCAGATGAAGCCGTACATCAATTTATTAAAGCCCCTCGATGATTCTACTCTGTAGCCAACACCAAGAACCCCTGCTATGAGGCAGATGGAGGACTGTCTTAAGTATCTCCACCTTTGGAGGAAGGATTGTGGTTGTTTGTCACCCACTTTGGCAGGAAAAAATCAATCCCCATTGCATTTCCCCCATTCCTATGTAAAGGAGATCAGCCACCCCTGAAGCACGCACAGTGACTGACACAGGTGAACAGACCCGCTTACTGCCCTGGCAGAAAGCAAAGAACAGCAGTTCCCAACCAAACCACGACTATAAAACAGGTAAAGAGCAAGTAAGGTTATAGGACAGAGAAATGGTGGGAGCTCAAAGTCCCTCCTAAAAGGCCAGGACCAAGAGCTGAAGAGAAACAAAGAAAAGACAGCAATGGACACTGTGGCAAATAACTCCAATCACAGGCATCAGGAGAGGCAGAGAGAAACTGTGCCTTCCAGCCGGTGAGCAGATTCCCACGCGCAAGTCCAGGTAAGAGATAAAGAGGAGAGGTCTCAAAGGGAAACTCGGGTTTTCCCTCACGCAACTGCTTCAACACACGTGCCGAAATCCAAACTTGCGCTGTGTCTATATCTGCCAATGAATTCTTCCTCCCCTACTCGCTCCAATCCTGGCCAAATACGACCTGTTATTCTGTGCTCATACCTAAGTGTGAGTAAGTGCTCTTTGCTGTTTTATATAGAGAAGGAACATAGGAACTATTAAAGGGAACGCGGGCCGCTGTGACCAGGAATGCCGTCTTTCCAGCACAGACATGTCCTGCCCCAGACATCACTCCCCATTGCTCTCTCTGACCAAACTCGGTGTCATCGTCTCTTTCCTCCACCGTCTGATTTATGCCACCACAGGGTATATGTGATAAAACTCCAGGGAAACACGATACCTGTTGGGTTTTCTTTTTCCTGTCAGGAATTCTCTCTCTACTCCTATCACTACCTTGGCACAGGATAAGCACTTAAATGTGTTAAAAAGAAAAGAAAAGAAATGTGGGCAATTGCAGTGAGAAAAAAAATTCAGAACCTCCAAGTCACCACATGTGCTATTCTTGGTATTACTCTGGGTAAATGAGGTGAAGCTGAGGTAACAAGCTTATCTCAAAATCCCGGTGGCTTTGCAGAGTGAAGACGTATTCCTCCCTCATGCTGCCCCTCCAGACAGGGGTGGTGGGAGTCTTAGCACCACATACTCTTGGAGGAAAACAGGCCAATGGGAGCTCTGCAATCTTGTGATTTTGATGCTCGGTACCTGGCATGCAGGCTCACTACAGCAAGAGATGGGGAAACACAGAGACCCCATTCCCAGTCAGCCATATTTCCACCTGGAAGTGACACGTGCCTCTTTCACGTCACCCATTGGCCAGCATTAGTCACATGATCCCAACCCCATTGCAAGGGAGGCTAGAGGCACAGCCTTCCTTTGTGCCCAGCAAAAGGAAAATAAAAAGCAACAGGATACAAAATCAGGGAAGGGGCTGGAGTCTCTGCCTGCTCTCAAGAGAGCCGGTGGGAGGAGCTACTTCCAAGAGCCCTGACTGTTCATCATGAGGCTTCAGGACAGGGACCGACACTCCCCTATGTGTCAGAGGGCACATCCTGGATTTCCTTGTCTGTGAAAAGGATGAGGCTATGTGGGTGGTATCCCTTGTAGTCTCAGAAACTCAATCTCCCTCTCCCCCTTTCCTCTAATTGCTAAATTGCAATAAAATCTAGGTCCTATCAGCATTCTCCTGTTTCCTAGTGCTGCGTCCAACCCCACTAATCCAAGAAGGACATAGAGGGGTCAGAACAAAATCTTCACTGACAGGTAGTTGGAAGTGCCCGCACCCACCTGGGGGCTTTCCTAAGTTCAAGGGTATATGTTTAAATATGTCAAAAGAGCACTCAAAGTGTAAGATCCAACCCTGAACAAATGTCACTGAATTGAGAGCAAAACTACACTTGCTCCACCTCACTGTCCCCTTCTGTCCAGATAACACCTCTCACGGATCATGGGGAAGTTGTTGTTAAGTGCAGAGCAGTGAGTGGATGAGCTGGGATGATGTTATTAAGCTGCCACAAAGGTGACCCAGAGCAGGGAGCACAAAGGGACTCCTATCACCTGAATTTGAATCATTATTAGGACTATTCCCATAACACCAGTGAGCACTGTGAGGCCAACAGCACGCCCTAAAAGTCTGCAGGTGCTTCCTGCTATTTGGGGTCACATGAGCCCCTCAGGACAGACCCTCCTAAGAGAGGTAAGTGGGATGGGAAGGCCAGGCCCCCGAGGGTGGTAACACAGAAGAGTTACATGTACAACACCCCGATTTAGGCTTCATCGCTGTGGCTGCCACCAAAGTCCTCAGGGACAATCAAACATCAGAAACGCTCATGGTGGGACTGGGGCATCCACCCACCTCCTGTGTGAACTCCTCTTCTTCCCTCTGGATTCTTCCCTCCCCCTGTGTGCCAGGGTCCATCCAGACCTTTCCCCTTGCCGCCTCTGTTCCTCTCTCAGCACTCAGATACTCAGAGAGGATGTTCATTGGATTACCTGATGGAAATAATTGTCCCCAGATGTGAGCTCGGCGTTGAAGGAGCCAAGAGGTGATACGAGGGGATCTGGTGCACAGAAGGTGTCCGAGGCCACGCACGGCAGGAGCCCCTCGCCTGCGTCTGTGCACCTGTCCCAGCCGCCTCAGCCACGCATCCTGGCATCGGCTCAGCCTCCTGCCCTTTCTCTCACTATTTCCCTCGTTCTCAGACGAACTACTCACACAGACACCTTTTTCTCGGGCTCTGCTTTGTGGGGAACACGAGCTCAGATGGCTGGGAAGGGGAAGAGGCTCTGCCAGCCTTAGTGCCCATGGCCTTCTCGGGCCCCTCTGTCCCCGCAGGCTCCGCAGAGATCACGCAGCACCAGCCAATGCCCGCAGCGTCTCCCCGGTCCAGCTCTTTCCCCGCTCCTGTTCATCTCAACTCTCCCGCTCCTGTCTTGAGCGTTCTTCCCTGCATCAGCTCACTGTCTCACCTCTCCCTATGTTTCCTGCCACCATCATAACAAACGACCACAAATTCAGTGGCTTGAACCATCAGATGTTTGTTATCTTATAGTGCTGGGGTTCAGAAGTCTGAAATAAGCTCGCTCAGCAAGAACCAAACTGTCCACAGGACCACGCTGCCTGCAGGGGCTCTGAGAGGCCATCTGTTTGGCTGCCTTTCCTGGGATCCGGAGGAGTCCTGAGTTCCTTAGCTAATGCTCTGCGAGCAGTTACATGGCCCCTGCCTCCCTCTTCCATCTCTTCAGAGCCCTGTGATTACAGTGGGCCCACCTGGCCAGCCCGGTTCATCTCCTTAACTTAACCACATCTGCAAAGTGTCTTTAGCCCCATAAGGTGACATATTCACAGGTTTCCGGCATTAGGACTTCAACATCTCAGGGGGCCGGGGGTGAGCGGAGGGTGTGAAGAATCCTTTATTAGACCTATCACATTTTTTAAACTTAGAGCCTGGTTTTAATAACAATTTTTTGACAACCTAATCTGTCCAACGTTGCTCTTTGTCCGCCTCAGGATTGGAAGCAGCATTTACCTACTTAGAAGGCATCATGAGATTTACGTAACCAAAAACGTATAGCTGACATGTCGGAGGAGGTCTCCCCAGATCTCTCACTTGCAGCACTTTTTATGGGAACTTAGGACCCGGTATTTCTATGTTAACCTATTAATATCCGTGAAATTCAAATTCACACTTTGTGGGAGTGGATTCTTTGGGTCACTTCATCCCAGGAAAAAATGTATTATTTCCTTATGAATTTCCAAGAAACTGAGAATTTATAACCTCTATTGTTTTCTCCTAGGTCAAAACAACCTTCAAAGTAAAGAAACTCTGCCTCAGATCTCACATTACCTTCTTTTATTGCAATGGTGGTGAAAAACAGGCCCCACCTTATGCGTAAAAATCTCTCGTACATTTAAAAATTATTCCTAAATATCACAGGATTTATGGCTGGAAACAATTCTCTGGACTCTACAGGTACCCTGCTTCATTTCCAGATGAGCATACGGAGGGCCCAGGGAAGAGTAGGGTCTTCCTCAAAATCAAGCTATCATGTGAGCTGTCCACTTTCAGACTCTTCCCCTCAAGGAGAAATACTCCCAATTCTTCTCATAGTTCTCCCACCATGCTTGTTTTCATCCCTCCCTTCATTTTTTCTAGGTTTCCTTGACCTCCATGCAAAGGCTAACTCTACCACAGGGGCAACAACCTCAGCTGGGGCCGGGCCGGCAGAACAGCGCCCTCCGCACAGCTGTGTACATTCTTCCAGCCCAGACCACATTCCTCAGCAGGTCTGCCAGGAAGGGAAGCTTCAAGGTGAAAGTCTCCCTCCCTCTCTCCCAGCAGACACAGTCTAAGGGTGAGACAGGGAGGCAGTGTTTATTTCCTTTTGTCCATATGCCGGTTTGCAGTAAACAAAAGCCAAAACTTTGGTCCACTGAAGGGAGCAAAATACAACACATGATTCATACTACTGCTGGAGGTTAGGAAGGACGCTGGGGTCAGGTCCACAGGGTCCCAAGGAATTGTCACCCACATGTCTAATGCAGCTGGAAATCTTTTGCACACACCTGGATAATGCCCTCATACATGCAAAATCTCTCTTCTTGGTTCCTGAGTGTCCTCAGTGAGCCAGACACAGCCTTCCCTGCCAGCCTGTCAAAGGCAGGCTCCCATCCCTTCTCCACCACCCATCAGATTGCCCCATTTAGCTTCTTTACACATTAACCTTAATTGTTTCTTTATATTGACTATCTCTCCTTGCTTCCACTCTTCCCACGATCACCACATACAATTTCCCAGCAAGTAGCTTGTTTTTTTCCATCTTTGTCCATACGAGCTTTCCTTCCCTCATGATGGTAAAATGGCTGCCTACAGCAAGCACCGGGGTTTTTTTTTCTTTTTGTTTTTTTTTTTTTTTTTGTAGAGACAGAGTCTCACTTTACTGCCTTCGGTAGAGTGCCATGATGTCACAGGACTCACAGCAACCTCCAGCTCTTGGGCTTCCGCAATTCTCCTGCCTCAGCCTCCCGAGTAGCTGGGACTACAGGTGCCCGCCACAACGCCCGGCTATTTTTTGGTTGCAGTTCAGCCGGGGCTGGGTTTGAACCCGCCACCCTCGGTATATGGGGCTGGCGCCCTACCGACTGAGCCACAGGCACCACCCAGGCACCGGAGTTTTTTGTTTCCTCATTCTCATCCACACTCAAGGACCCCGGCACACCAAAGGGCCAGTTTTCATGCTACCCGAGGGCTCTCAGCTAAGAAAGCTATGGGCTGTGTCTTCATCTATTTGGGTTGCTGTACCAAAATACCAAGGGCTGAGTGGCTTCTAAACAAAAGAAATGTATTGATCACAGTTCTGGAGGCTCGGGCGTTCAAGGTCAAGGTGTCTGGTATGCCCCCATATACGTGGTAGAAGGGGCAAGTGGTCTCTCTCAGACCTCTTGTAAGGGGATAAAATAACTTTTCAAAAGCAATGAGCCAATTTTATAAGAGACTTTCTGATGTATTGAAAGTATTGTTACAAAACTCAACTTCAAATGGCCCTATCCATGTGTACATATAATTATGCAAAATCTCTAAACTTTCAACCACGTGTTCACTGGAGCAACTAAGAAGTGCAATGTCGTATCTAAATGGCTTTTTGCAGCTTCCAAATGCTTCTTTGACTTTGAATCATTAGGAAGTTGGTCTTGATTTAAGGAATGGTTTTACAAGAAGGAAGAAACTTTGGCCACATTCCTTCATGAGGGAGATGGATGGAGATGTTATCTGGACAATGTGTTCAAAGGAAAAAAAATTTTAGATTGGCTGGTGTATTGAGGGGAGGAAGTGTGAATTTTATAAAGTTTAATTAGGAGTTTTAAGTTCTCCAGGTTCATACAGTTTTGAAATTTTCTGAGGCTAACATATTAGATTTCCTCCGCTCCTGGATTTGGCTAGAGTGAGTATTATTACAGAAATGAAAAGTGACTAGATGCCTTCCTGGCAACAAAAGCGTATAAATATATTGAATGGCAATATAGATATTTAACAGGATTGATTTGATCTTTTTGATAATTGGAATGTTAAGGGTGAAGGGACTTTGTCGGTGTCGTCAGCCCCTCATTTTGCAGACGAGGAGATTGAAATGCAGAAGGGTGAAAATACTTGCTTCAGTTCTTGAATGTCACTTGGAAGCTCTTGCCATCCTCAGATACAGCCTTCCTCTTCTGGAAGGCATCGTCTTAAGGCAACACCACCTTAAGTAAGCTAATCAGTCTCCCTGAGTTAACCTCATTTAAAGACATTGTTTTTCCAACATATTGGGCTTATACTTTACTAGTGACTTTGTAGAAACACAATGGATTAATCAGAGGAGGAAGTTTAAACTCTGCACCTCAATTTAATTTCATATACTCCACATGAGGATTTTTTAGTATTTATTGTTTCTCCACCAGCTGTATCCTTCCACTGTCTGAGTACTGGTCCCTGTACTGTGACAAAAGCACGTAACTGCAGTACCCGCCCCGGAAGAAACATACGGGCAATCTCAACGGCCACCGTGATAGCTTCCTCACTACAGCAGTGACCAGCACTGGGACACAGAGGCAGCCCTCTAGCAGGTGGCAAGTGCTCGGTGTCCAGCAGACAGCTGGACCAGGGAGGTCGGGGAGGAAGAGGACCCTTAGGCGAGACTTCTGGACGTGTGAGGCTCATAGCGTGCCGGGCAAGAAGCCAAAGAGGCAAGATGTGAAGTGTAAGGCAGAGTAGGGCTGTGACCTCAAGTACATCAGCTGAGCTGTGGGGGCTGGGGTGGGCAGATGAGCAGGATCTGGGGTGGGGAACAAGGATGAAGGGCAATGTTCAGGGATGGAGTACAGAATCGGGGGAGTACGAAGGTCACGTCTTTGAAGCAGGACGCCTATGCCACAGGTGTGTAGAGGAAACAGCCAGGAGAGCAGAATCACGGTTACAGGTAGCAGAGGAGACAGACTCCTCCTTTTCATGATCTCCCATCTTTACTTTCTCTGTCTAGGGCATGGGTTACATTTCATCCCCCCCAAAAGATGTAGTGAAGTCTTAGCCCCCCTTAGTACATCAGAAAGGGGCCTTACTTGGAAATGAGGTCACTGCCGATGTAATTAGTTAAAATGAGATCATGCAGGAGTGGGCTGGGCCCCTAATCCACCATGCCTGGTATCCTTATAAGAAAATGGGAATTTGGGCACAGGCACACTCAGGGAGGAGAACGCCACGTAAAGACCCAGACACAGAGGGAAGGCGGCCAGAGGAGGACAGACGCAGAGACTGGAGTTTTGCTGCCACAGATGCCTGGTGCTACCAGACACTGGAAGAAACCAGAAAAGAGCCTCCCCTAGACATTTTGGAGGAGCACGGCCCTGCCGTAGACACCTTGAACTCAGACTTCTGGCTTCCAGAACTGTAAGACAATAAATTTCTCTTGTTCTAGGAAACCCAGATTGCAGGAATATGCTCTACTTTTATCATTTTTAATTTCAGCCAATAAAAGAAGAGAGAAATGGAAAAAAAAATTCAACTGGATTTTAAATTAACTGTTCAAAGTCTAGTCAGAATTCACCACCCCCAAGGTCAGGATGCACTCGGCCCCTTCCACTCTGGTGCAGGACCCCTCCGGTGACAAGGAGAGGATGGAGCTCTCACTGTCAATTTTCCTAGAGAGATCTTCCTCACTAAAACCTTTTCTTGTCTACACTCCTAATCCTTGTGTACTCTCGAAGTAGTGGGGAGAGTCTGAGTGTTGCAGAATAACTTCCCCCAAAGTCCTGGTGAATATCTGCCTATGGGGACTTGGCACCTCCCTTTGAAAGTTATCTGTTGTATGTTAGTGCTTAAATAAATAGGACTTTAACAACTGTTGAAAGATTAAAAAACAGTAGAGGCTTGCAAATATGATCAAGGAATAAGAATCTATTTTGAAAAGCAAAGAATTTCTTAAAGAATCAAATATAATTTCTAGAAGTAAAACAAGTTATAATTAGGCTTTAAAATGGGATGGATGTAGGGTGAAGTAAGGTCTGACCACCAGGAACAATAATTCAACAGGTAAGAGAAGATGGGGGTTTAATTCCCTCTGATGTAAGTCTGAGCGGAACAGTCTGGGCAGGCAGACAGCTCTGCTCTGGGTGGCCCGGCAGGGGTGAAGTTTCCTTCCTTCTCGTTTCCCAGCTATCTCCGAGGACCTTAACCTCGTCTGGTCACTGGCACAAGCAGAATGACAGTTTTTAGTTTCCAATCCTTTCTGAGCTATTGCTTTTGTCAAATACAATAAAATTAATTACCAGTAAAATAATTACATGCTTGGGCATGGTGACGATGTTGAACTGCTAGAATGTGTGTACATGTTCATCTCTTTTTCAGTGTATCCCACAGCAAACCAGTAACAGTTTATGGACCTGCTGTCTTCTGCAGGCAGCTCTTGGATAGCATTGTTCCAGCTCATAAGAAAGAAAAAAGAGAAGGCACAGACTCACTCTGGCAAAGCGGCACACATCTTTTCTGGCTATATCAGGCTGCAGCCACAGCCACCTGCAAAGGGATCTGAGAAATGCTGTGTAGCTGAGCAGCCACACACACACCCACAGCTCTGTTCATACACAGAAGAGATGGTTACTGTGGCTAGCCAGTTGTCTCCATCACAAATAGTCTACCAAACATATTGCACAGAGTATCAGAAAGGTAATGAATTGAAGGCTAGAACCAAAGAAATTATCCAGAAGTCCCCCCAGAAACTAAGAAATGAAAATATTAATAGAAAGAGATACTATGAGTCCTGAGAAGGTGAATAGACCTGTTCAGGCTGCTATAACCAAAATAACATAGGTTAGAACACTTATAAACAACAGAAATTTATTTTTTACAGTTCTAGAGTCTGGTAAGTCTAAGATCAAGGCACCAGGAAGATTTGGGCAAAGACCCAATTTTTGGTTCATAGATGACAGCCTTTTTGCCATTTTCTAACATGATAGAAGAACCAAGGGAGCTCTGAGAGGTTCCATTTACAAGGGCACTAATCCCATTCATGAGGTCACCACCCTCCTAACCTAATCACCTCCCAAATGGCCTACTCCAAATACCATCACACCAGGGATTAAATTTTAACATATAAATTGTAAGAGAGCACAAACATTCAGTCTATAGCAGACAGGGAAAGAGACAATGCCTAAATATAGTCTTTAAAGAAATACAATTCTTGGCCTTAATTGTTAAAAAATACCTATGCTCACCTTACATAAGGAATCCCAAGCTGAGTGCTGTTGTAAAGGCTTCATGTATTAACATGCTTCATCCTCATAACAGTTCTATATGGAAGGTGCTGTTATGATCATAATTTTATAGATGAGGAAATCCAAGGCACAGAGAGGGTAAGTGATTTTCCCAGTGTCACACGGCAAGGAGCAAAGGCAGGTTTCCAGAGTCTCATTAAATCTGAAATTTCTACTATTGGAAAATATGGCGTACATATCCATAAATCCCTCCCAGAAACCCACCTCACCTGAAATAATAATAATAACAATAATAAATCAGAAAGCAAGGAAGAAAATCTCATTTCTGTGAAATTTAGAAATGGTGACAGCTCTACACCAAAAACTCTGAAGTCTCTACAACAGACATCACCTGTTTTTATACAATCATGACAGAAACCAGAGGACCGTGGGTCACATTTGCATTGCTGTTTTCAGGGACTACAGTGGAGATATCACCTTCCCATGGCTGAAGAGGTCCTTCAAGAGATCCATCTCACTCTGCACCCAGAGAGATGGAAACACAGTAAACCTTCCTACTTTCTGCTCTATCTCTGCCACTCACAATTGTTCCTCTCTGTACCCAGCATCTCGCAACAAGGAAGAGACAGGACATCCAGTCCCCACTCCCCAAGTAGGAAGCTTTCTGACCTTGGGCAAATCACTTTAGCTCTCTGGACTTGCACTGCCTCTTCTGTAAATAAGAGGTTTGCTTTGTACAATCACTTTTCAGACCTTTCCAACACTCAAATCTTTTGCTCCTTATAAAACCTAAGATAGAAATTGCATATGCAGCCAGGTATGGGCTCTCACCTGTAATCCCAGCCCTCTGGGAGACCGAGGCAGATGGATCACCTGCATTCACAGGTTGGAGACCAGCTTGAGCCAGAGCGAGACCCCACCTCTAAAAATAGCCAGGTGTTGTGGCAGGCACCTCAGCTACTCAGGAGGCTAAGGCAAGACAATTGCTTGAGCTCAAGAGTTTGAGATTGCCGTGAGCTATGATGGCACAGCACTCTACTGAAGGTGACAAAATGAGATTCTTTTTCAAAAAAAAAAAAAAATTGCATATGAAGAACTGAAAAGAAAACCAGGCCCATGTTGTGGAGGTAGAGCAGGGGTGGAAGCCCTTCCCATCAGGCGCATGTCTTCCCACGGATTCGGTATTAAAACCCTTCAGACTCCTGGGAGAAGTTTGGAAACCACCAGTTCCTGTGATTTCTGACCTCCCTTTCCAGCTATCAGAACTGATGATTCTCTCATGAACCAGACAACCAAAGATTGGTCTCTGCTCTATTCTTTGGAAAAGGAACATGATAAGGGGCATGAGGAGGAGGGAAGGTAAGGAAGGGAGAAAGCAGCAGCAAACTAAGCATTTAAACAAGAGCTACAAGTTGTTTTCAGGCTGAAGCCCAAACAAAATCTGACAACTGTCTTTGCTTACAGATGAATTAACGTGAGGCAACTAAACAGGACATTTATTAACAAGAATTATGTAGCCATATCCCTTTTATGCACCATCCTATTAAAATGTCTCACAAAGAAAGTCATTTCTGGGCCACAGATCTCACCAGGCAAAGAGAAAACCAAGGCCCAGCAGGTTGGTGAAGGCAACTCTGGCTAAACCAAACAAACGTGTCAGCACGCAGTTTCTTCCACCTGAAAATTTATACGTCCTCCTGTGTAAGCAAATCTGAAAAGTACCAGCACACTGGAAACATGGAACAAGAACAAAAAGCCTCTTTTGTCTCAAGGGCAACAAAAAAATTTTTTTAAGGGCTTCTTTTTTCAGGCCATAAGAAAAGAATTACTCACTTGGGGCTCTCAAGCTGACATTTTCATGAGAAAACAAATTTGGGCAATTTCATTTACTGCTTGCAAATACTGAATGACCTGGAGAGCTACCCAGTGTTTCCACAGACTTCTGACCTCCTCCTGCAGCCCCCGGATGCTAGCTCAGCCTTGCCTTTCCTCTCCCCTATATATCCCTGGGGTGCCTATGACATTTTTCGGTTTATTTGTTTGGGGGTGGGGGGGATTTGGAGAGTGAATATTTTGTCTATCTGCCAGGTGTTTTTTCTCAATGTCAGTAGCAAAGTAATTCTTACACTTACCCCGAGGGCCATTAAGATGACAGCGCCTTGAGGTTGCAGAAAATAGCCCATGAGCTCAACCTTGGAGAAGCTAGGCCTTCCCAAGGTGTACGGTGCCCCCCGGCCACTGCATAGCCCCTGCCCACCAGCTTGGGTGCCCCTAACCACTTGCTTGGCCACAGTGTCTATTTTCTTGTATGTTCAGACTAACCTCACTGCATTCCATCAAATCTGAGATCTCCCTGATTCTGAGATGCACTGTTATTTTAAAGAACATAAAGAGATAAAAATCTCCACCAGTGGAATTTTAACGCTATGATTTCTTAGCAAGTATTGCTGTTTTATAGTCATTAAAAGAGTTCTCTGAGGCTTCTTCAGACAGGACTGAATCATTTTTTACCCTTGTGCCTCCATAAAAATGAAAATGCTACACGCTAACCTCCCTGATGACGGCATTTCTAAACTCTCTTCGCGTGAAGACTCTGGCACTTCCGAATCACTTTTCAGCCCTGAGGCATCTGCATCCGTGTCTTCTCATAATATTTTCATCCTCCAGGCCCTCTGGAGTGTTGGCGGCACTGGGTGTCCTAACACGGCTCCTCTGTGGTCTCCTGGACTTTGCAATGGACACAGATTCTGAAACTTTTGATGTTGGTACACTCTTGGTCTTACCAGATGTTGATAGAAGGTTTTCAGGTGGCAACAAAGCGAAATGGCTCTTACAGTGTCCAGTCACAGCACCCCTAACAGCAGCACAGCGCAGGCAATAACAGGGTACCGTGGCTGCCACCTGGCCAGAGGGGCTGTGAGATGCTTTCCATTCTAAGGCTTGTTCCAAATTCAGAAAGGTCAAAATTTTGAGGGGAAAAAAAAAGTTTGTCGTAACATTAAGGAACTACGTCGCAAATACCATTTTCTCGGCTGTGTTCTCTGCTGTATTTCACCCGGTTGACGACTGCTGCTCTTCCGCTCCCAGCAACAGGGTTGCTGTCTCTGTGGGAGGTCTTCTCATAGGTCCCTCGGGCCTCCCTTCAGAGCCTGGATCCCTGTCTGTAATTACACTTTCCGAGTGTGGTTACAAAACCACAGGAGGAATTGCGGAAACAAGTGCCAGGATTCCTGATGGCATTTCTATGCACAGGTACAGCCCTATTTGCAGGAAAGTTTTATCCAGGTGTAAGCAATGAACATAATTAGCACTTGCACTCACTTATTCATTCAACAAACGCCGACTGGACATCCTTGCGCGGTGTGCATTTGGGTGGGGGAGATAGATAACAAACAAATGAGAATATCATCTCATCCCACGGGCTATGGTACAACACACACGGTGAGGAGTTATATCTAAAAAGATAGAGCTGGAAGAGAGGTCAGGGCCATAAGACAACTGCTATGGCTGTGGCTCCAGGAAGACTTCTCTGAAGAAGTGGCATTTGAACTGACCCTAAATGAAGAGGGAAGGCCACAGAAGTATCTGATTGGAAGGGCTTTCAGGCAGGGTGTGAAGACGAACGCCTGGACACGGAAGAGTCTGGTGTGCTTGAAGGACAGCGAGCGGCTAATGTGACGGAGGCATCCTGAGCAGAGAGCATAGTCACAAATTCGTGGGAACCAGGTAGCCAGAAGGCAGATGGGTAGGACTTCTGGAAGCTGCTCAAAAACTACTTTTTGTAAGCTGGCTAAGCTGGTCAGTTGCCCTGACATGGACTCAAGAAGTTTTTTTTAATTCAACTCTGCTGATTTCCTCAGAGATCTTAGTGCTGATGCCCCAAATGGTAACACGAATGAGCCTCATCACTCCTCTCCCACACCTGGTCAGCATCGGCCTGAATTCCCACCCACCCCGAGTTCCTCTGGGTAAGACCATGGGTGCTTTGAACTACCTGCTTACAATAAATACACAACAAGAGAGATGTGTAGGGCACAATTATTGCAAAGAAACATTTTTCTTTACCCCCTTTCCTCTTTCAGGCACGCCCTCCAGGACTCTATTCCTCAGCCCCTAGGTGAGACTTTAAGGACCAGCTATGGGCTCATGATCTTACCTCCAGGTGCAGAAAGTGGCAAAGACAAACATCAAAGAACAGGAGAGGCCAGGCACGGTGACTCACAACTGTAATCCCAGCACTCTGGGAGGCCGAGGTGGGAGGATTGCTTGAGCTCAGGAGTTCAAGACCAGCCTGAGCCAGAGTGAGACCTCGTCTCTACAAAAATAGAATAATTAGGGCGGCACCTGTGGCTCAAAGGGGTAGGGCGCCGGCCCCATATGCCGGAGGTGGTGGGTTCAAACTCAGCCCCGGCCCAAAAAAAAAAAAATAGAATAATTAGCTGAGTATGGTAGTGGGCACCTGTAGTTCGCGCTACTAGGGGGGCAAAGGCAAGAGGATCACTTGAACACAGGAGTGTGAGGTTTCTGTGAGTAAGGCCGACACTATGGCCCTCTAGCCAGGGCAACATAGTGAGTCTCTCCCTCTCTCTCAAAAAAAAGAGAGAGAGAGAGAGAATGAAGAAAAGGAGAATGGTTGCCACCATCTCCAAATCAATCTGTCATAGAGGGCTTGTAGTAAACCTCTAGATATAGTGCCATATCTAGAAAAGGAATATATTTCCATCCCAGACTACTTCCAAGGTCTGCCCTGACTTTCAAACATGGAACCCTGCTGGCTGAATTGGCTGGCAACTTGTAGAAGACCGAAACTGGACCCACACCTTTCGCCTCTAACAAAAATTGACTCTCACTGGACAAAAGACTTAAACTTAAAACATGAAACTATAAAGATTCTTGGAGAGCGTGCAGGAGAAACTCTTGAAAAAATTGGCCTGGGAGAATACTTTATGAGAAGGACCCCCTGGGCAATTGAAGCAACACCAAAAATACATTACTGGGATCTGATCAAACTAAAAAGCTACTTGTACTGCCAAGAACACAGTAAGTAAAGCAAGTGGACAGCCCTCAGAATGGGAGAGGATATTTGCAGGTTACATTTCTGACAAAGGTCTGATAACCAAAATCCACAGAGAACTCAAACTTATTAATAAGAAAAGAACAAGTGATCCCATATCATTGTGGGCAAGAGTGTGAACAGAAGCTTCTCTGAAGAAGACAGGTGCATGGCCTATGGACACATAAAAAAATGCTCATCATTTTTAATCATCAGAGAAATGCAAACCAAAACCACTTTGAGATACCCTGTTTTCCCGAAAATAAGACAGTGTCTTATTTTAAGGTGTGCTCCCAAAGATGCGCTAGGTCTTATTTTCAGGGGACGTCTTATCTTTCCTGTAAATAGGTCTTATTTTCAGAGGATGTCTTATTTTCGGGGAAACGGGTTATTATCTAAGTCCAGTAAGAGTAGCCCACATAACAAAATCCCAAAACTACAGCGGTTGGCGTGGATGTGGAGAGAAGGGAACACTTCTGCACTGCTGATGGGAATGCAAGCTAATATATCCCTTTTGGAAAGAAGTTTAGAGAACACTCAGGGATCTAAAATTTAGACCTGCTGTTTGATCCTGCAATTCCTCTACTAGGTGTATATCCAAAAGACCAAAAATCACTTCGCAACAAAGATACTTGCACCAGATTGTTTATTGCAGCTCAGTTCATAATTGCCAAGTCATGGAAGAAGCCCAAGTGCCCATCAACCCATGAATGGATTAATAAATTGTGGTATATGTACACCATAGAATACTATGCAGCATTAAAAAAAAGATGGAAACTTTATCTCTTTTATGTTTATATGGATGGAGCTGGAACATATTCTTCTTAGTAAGGTATCTCAAGAATGGAAGAAAAAGTACCCAATGTACTCAGTACTTTTATGAGACCAATTTATAATTACTCACATTTTTTTATGTGAGATAGATCACAACTATAGCCCAGGATGAAGGAGAGGAGTGGAGAGGGGGAGGTTTGATAGAGGGAGGGTAAACGGTGGGACCACACCTGTGGAGCATAATGCAAGGGTACAAATCAAATCTATCAAGTATAGGACATAAATGTCTTAACATAATAATTAAGTTAATGAGGTGGCAGCTATATTAATTAGTTTGATGTAAGTACTCCAAAGTGCATTTAAAAAATCAACACATTGTACCTCACAAATGCATAAATGTATTCATGATCTATGTGTATATGACTTAATAAAAGGAAAAAAAAAAAAACATGGAGCCCTGTCTTTCGACTGCAAAGCCGAAAGCAGAGTTGGGGGTGCAGAACAGACTCAGGTGCAAGGTAAGCGAGAGGGGCCCCAGGAACGCTGCCTTTGGAACACACCACCATGCTAGCATCCTGGCTTATGTGTTCTTTCAGTTTCCAAATAATTCTAAACAAACCCAAATTTATATTTCTATATTTAGCAGCCCCCAGTTTGATTCTGATCCTGTCTGGAGACTGCCTGGCCTTCTGCCAATGATTAAATTCGTCTGTGGGATCTCTGCTGTGAGCAAACCAATGGTCATGTGATATTTTTAGCAACCATAATATAATGTTGGTAGAATTGTGCATTTTTATGACTTTGTAAAGTAATCTCTGAAATAGTTTAGAAGTTATGTCCCACATTAACCCCACAAAGCCCTCAGACATCTGCGGTGAGGGTGAGAGAAACAGACCGGACTCTCGATTACAAGACAAGTGAGAGCTTGTGTACGGTGAGCCCCCCAGCAAAACACCAGACTCAGGCAGGGTCTGCTCTCTTCCAATAAACCATTTCCTTAGTTATGCTGGAGCACAAGGTGAGGAAGAAGTAGAGAAAGTGGGCGAGAGCTTCTAAACTAACCACGCTTGCCTGTCCGGACCCTCCAACTTACTGCACTAAAATCCTTCCTCATCGCCCCTCTTGCTCCACCCCTGCAGGAATACTCGCCCTTCCCAGAGCACATTCCCTCCACTGTGGTTTTATTCACACAATCGCTTCTGCCTGAAGCTTTCCATAACGTCTCTGCCTACAAACCAAGAAGCTTTCTCACATCATCCCAGGCAGAATTCATCTCTCTGGTCTTCATATAATTTCTGTAAAGACAGAAATCTCTCCTCAAGGGCTGTCTCAAGTTCATTCAAAGCAAGAAAAATCTGAGAAACTGTCACAGCCATGAGGTACCTAAGAAGACAGGACAGCTCAATGTGCCGTGGTGTCCTGGCTGGGGACCTGGAACAGAAAGGCGGAATTAGATAAAAACTAAAGTGGAACCTTAGTTAATCATCCTGCATCCGTATCGCTTCGTTAATTGTAACAGGTGCACCACACCCTGTGAGATGTTAAGGGTGGGGAAGCCGGGGGTGGGGTATATGGGAACTCTCTGTTCTATCTTCCCAACGTTTCTATAAATCTACAATGGATTTAAAATAAAAGCTTTATTTAAGAAAAAAAAAAAAAAAACTCGGACAGCCTACTGTTTAATTTGCTACTAAAGAATAAAGAGGACCCCACAGTTACCTGATGAAAATGAGATCTGTCTTGGCTGTCCTTGCCAGCCCCATCTGCCCCTGGGGAGGGGACAGGAAGGCCCAACACTCAGGAACAGGTGGGCAAACCCTCCTGGCTCATCCCAGCTGCAACAACAGAAGAGGCCCAGATCTGTTCAAATGTGTGAAGATGAAGACAGCACGAAGACACTGAGGCGGAGAGAGGTGTGAAACTTCCCGAGTGGCACGCGACCTCTTTCTCAACAGAGAATAAAATGTCGTGTGATACCGAAAATGTACACTGTACAAACCTTTAGAAAAGTAATATGCTGATGTCTATTAAATTGAAAAATACAAACACCTTTGACAAAGCAGTTTCACTTAAGACCCACCTCTAACATGCAAATAAGCAAATAGCCCTTGGGATGTGTGCAACAGCATGTGTGCGAACACATTTTTAATTATTTTTAAAATAAATTTAAATATTTTCAAAAAAAAAAAAAAGACCCACCTCTAAAAACTAACAGCAGCTGTACACAGGAACACACAGACAAGGAGCTTGGGAAGGGCCCAGGCAGGGAAACAGCTAAATATCCCTCAGCAGGGAATTGCTGGCTAATTGTGGGACAGGCATATCATGCACTTTTATTGCAGCTGTGTTTTTGTTTTTTAGTTTTGGGTTTTTTTTATTTTTTTTTGAGACAGAGTCTCACTATGTCACCCTGGGTAGAGTGCTATGGCATCACAGCTCACAGCAACCTCCAACTCTTGGGCTTAAGTGATTCTCTTGCCTCAGCCTCCCAAGTAGCTGGGACTACAGGCACACGCCACAATGCCCAGCTGTTTTTTTTGTTGCAGTTGTCATTGTTGTCCAGTTGACTGGGCCGGGTTTGAACCCACCACCTTTGGTGCATGTGGCTGGCACCACAACCCCTGTGCTACAGGCCCCAAGCCAGCTGCATTTTTTTTTTTAATGAGTCCTTTAAACTGCAAGAGATGTTCTTAATGTCCTGTTAAGTGGGGAAAACAACTGATAGAGCTAATGTAGATTGATCAAATTTTGTAAACTCAAATTACTACCAGGGCTGACAGGAGAGATAAGTGGGGAATGACTGTTCAACGGGTCCAGGGTTTCTTTTCACAGTAATGAAGTGGTTCTAGAATTACATAGTAATGATGTTTATGCAACACTGTGAATGTCCCCAAAGTCACTGAATTGTACATTCTAAAATGAGCCAAATGGTGAATGTTTTGTTATGTCTATTTTACCTCAATCAAAAAAAAAAATTCTTTTTTTTTTAATTTTTATTAAATCATAGCTGTGTACATTAATATGATCATGAGGCACCATACACTTGGTTCATAGATCGTTTGACACATTTTCATCACACTAGTTAACATAGCTTTCATAGCATTTTCTTAGTTATTTTGCTAAGACCTTTACATTCCACATTTACTAGGATTCACATATACCCTTGTAAGATGCACCGCAGGTGTAATCCCATTAATCCCACCTACCTCCCCCCTCCCTCCCCTCCCTTTCCCCCTTCTCCAATTAAAAACATTCAGTGGGGAAAAGATTCCCTATTTAACAAATGGTGCTGGGTGAACTGGCTGGCAACCTGTAGAAGACTGAAAGTGGACCCACACCTTTCACCATTAACTAAGATAGACTCTCACTGGATAAAAGATTTAAACCTAAGACATGAAACTATAAAAATACTAGAAGAGAGTGCAGGGAAAACCCTTGAAGAAATTGGGTTGGGCGAGTTTTTTATGAGAAGGACCCCCCAGGCAATTGAAGCTGCTTCAAAAATACACTATTGGGACTTGATCAAACTAAAAATTCTTATTCAGCTCAGTGTCTGTAGCACAGTGGTTACAGCACCAGCCACATACACTGAGGCTGGCATGTTCAAACCCAGCCCAGGCCAGCTAGAACAGCAATGGCAACTGTAACAAAAGATAGCCCTGTGTCGTGGTGGGCACCTGTAGTCCCAACTACTAGGGAGGCTGAGGCAAGAGAATCGCTTAAGCCCAGGAGTTGGAGGTTACTGTGAGCTGTGATGTCACAGCACTCTACCAAGGGCGACATAGTGAGGCTCTGTCTCAAAAAAGTCTTACTCCATTCTATCCTATTAATAACTAATGTCTTATTCCATTCAAGCTGCTATAACAAATATCACAAATTGAGCAGCTTATAAACCACCGAAATTTCTCACAGTTCTGGAGGCTGGGAATTCCAAGAGCAAGTTGCTGGCAGATTCCATGTCTGATGAGATTCTGCTTCCTGGTTCACAGCAAATTCCTGGCAGATTCAACACCTGATGAGGTTCTGCTTCCTGGTTCACAGACGGCACGTTCTCACTGAGTCTTCACAGGGCAGAAGGTGTGGGGGAGTCCCCTGGGATCACTTTTCCAAGGGCAATAATTCCATTCAAGAGGGCTCTGTGCTCATGATCTAATCACTTCCAAAGGCCTCATGTCTTAGTCTGTTTTACCTTGCTATAAAGGAATACCTGATGTTGAATAATGTACAAAGAAAAGACATTTATCTGGGTCATGGTACTGGCGGCTGTGTAAGAAGCATGACTTCCGAATTTGCTTCTAGTAAGAACCTCAGGGAGTGTCCAATCTTAGGGAGAGGCAAAAGAAGGGGGCCTAAGTGTGTCACATGGAGAGAAATGGAGCAGGGGAGAGAGGGGGAAGTGCCAAGGCTCTTATAAACAACTGGCTCTCTCATGAACTAATAAAGCAATAGAGAACTCAGCCATTTCCAGGAGGAGGTACCAAGCTGTTCATGAGAGATCCATCCCATGACCCAAACACCTCCCATTAAGGCCCTATCTCCAACACTGGAGATCAAACTTCAACATAAAGTTTGGAGGGAACAAATATTCAAACTGTATCACGCCACTTCCGAATACCCTGACACTGGCAATTAGGTTTCAACATATGAATTTGGGGTGCACAAATATATAGACCATAGGAATTAATAAATCCCACGTATGTATATTTTTAAAGAGCTACTCTTGGACTCCTTTGCAGGGCAAGAACTTCCTAGTAAAGAAGGCATTTGACGAGCATTGGTGACGGGTCTGAGAAAGGAGAAATGAGCCTCCCAATCCCGCGTGGAGCCCAAAAGTAAACGGACCTGGGGGGTGGGGGGAGAGTGTGATATAGTACTGAGGGAAGGCAGAGGAGGTTCAGGCCTCCTGGTGGGACAGAGAAGAGAGATTAGAGAGACACCTGTGGAAAAGGAAGGCTTGAGGAAAATTCTAAGTGCCAAGAACCTTTCCCTCCCTCAGAATATTGCAAAACTCCCGGAAAGTTTGCTGATGCTTACCAAAGCATGCTTAGAGTATTTAGTTTTCTTGGGGAGCCAAGGAAAGGAATGAGATTTAAGTCAAAATCAACATGAATCCAAACACAGAAGGATAAATTTTGCCTGTTCTCACCCATACGTGGGAGCAAAGAAAGTTGATCTCATGTCAGGAGAGAATAGAATGTCAGATACCAGAGGCTAACAAGGGGGTGGGGTAGGGGGAGGGGGTGCAGCGAGGCTGATCAGTGGGTACAAACATACAGTCAGATAGAAGGTGTAAGTCCCAAAGTTCAATAACAGAGCAGGGTGATGAAATTATTATAACAATGTCATATATTTCAAAATAGCTAGAAGACGTAAAATGTTCCTACCACCTAGAAATGATAAATGCTCCAGGTGATGAAGACTCTGGATACCCTGACTTAACCATTGCACAATCTATACAGGTAACATATTATCACATGCACCCTATATATGTAAAAATATTGTGTATCAATTTTTTTAAATGAAACTAGAGAAGATGGATATACTAATTACTCTGATCTGATCACAATACATTATGTGTATTGAAGCATGTCTGCGTACCCCCATAAATATGTACAATTATTATGTGTTGATTAAAAAATTAAAATAAATTAAAATAATTTTTTTAACATACAAAGAAAGGAAGGAAGGAATCCAAAACCAAGTGAGCCCATAGGTCCTGGAGAACAAGCTTCAGTGGGCTGGCTTCTCTAGACGGGTTTAGTGTCCTCAGATCATCAAGGACACACCTGCTCCCTGAGGACCTGCTTCATCTTTTGGATCCCCCAAAGTACTTAATACAATGCCAGGTATGTTATAGCATTCAATAAGCATTCGTAGAATTGACTTGAATAAAAAGATGGATTTTTTTTTTTTTTATATTCTTTCTAATCCAGAGAGAAGTTGCCAGGGTACTGGTGTCAACAGAGTTAGCATTCATCCCCAGCACCCTCGGACCTTAAAACCTCTGTCCAGTTTTCTCTCCATCACACTTCTTTTTTTTTTTTTTTTTTTTTTATTTCCATCACACTTCTTTATCTAGGCTTTCCTTTGTCCAGCTCTGTCCACTGCAGTACACAGGTACCTAACACATGCCTTCAGCTAGTACCTGTGACAACTAAATTCAAGACCCATGCCAGGCTGTTAGGATAAACTGTCAGCACCGCCGCGGTCAGCACAGAATCAGTTGATCCTTTTCCAGGCTAGAGTTGGCCTCTCCCCTCCCAGATCCTTGTGCATAATTCGTAGATTTGCTCTCTGCCCGCTGCCACCCTCAGACAGAGGCTGCAAACCCCACATATAAGCAGATCACACATTTGGCTTCATACCACCTGGAGCAAGTTCAAAGTCAAGGTAATAGCCTCTGCTCTCTGCTTAGCTCTGTACAGTTTCCTAAATTCTTTCACTGTGCTATTTTGACTTCACAACAAGCCTAAGAGGTATGTAGGGCAGGTTTTATTAGCCCCGTGCTGTGAATGATCAAACTAACAATCAGAAGGTTGAAGGGGGGGCAGCATCTGTGGCTCAGTGGGTAGGGCGCTAGCCCCATCTACCAGAGGTAGTGGGTTCAAACCCAGCCCCAGCCAAAAACTGCAACAAAAAAAAAAAAGAAGAAGAAGAAGGTCAAAGGGGCAGCCCACAATGGGATTCTCACTCCACATCTAAATCACAGGGCTAGTTTTTATAAGTTAAGTCAACCCTTTGGGGTTTGAGGTTGAAACCAATATATTTGTTCATTCATTTAATGGGTCACTGTGAAAGTTTTAAGAGAGACTATGCTATGGCCCATTCTTTCACTTACAAGAAACACAGTCGACAGCATCCTTTCTGATGCACTTGTGCAAGTTTCAACTTGCCTGGTTTATCAGCCAAGCTGGGAGGGCTTCATTTTTTTCTGTCTTTGCAAATTTTAGATTTCTTGATTTTCGCATATCTCAAAGCTTTCATAATGACCCATGTGTTAACCTTTGTATTTCTCCCCTCTGGCATACTGTTTAACATAAGAGAAAGGCTCACTAAATATTTTAGAATTTTAAAAGGGCACATTTCCTTCTCCAAAAGAGGACCAAACTGCCAAGCTGTAATGATAAACAGTTAAACAATCACAATACAATGTTATAACTATACTTATATTCATAGATTCAATAAATATAATTTGAACCCTCACTGTACACTAGGAGCTGGGGAGAGACAGAAAGGTGGTTGTGGTGTAGAATTTAAGAAGTTCCTGACACCTTGACCACTTCGATCAAATTCTAGCTCAGTTATTTTAGCTTTGGGACTTAGGTGAATCATTCAATGTTACAGAACTTCAGTTCTCTCCTCTGTAAAATGGAGATAATAGGTATATTTCACAGGGCAATGGTGAGGATTGTGTGAGTTAATAGATATAATACATCCAGAATGGTGCTAGACAGACAGACTGTAGGTACTCAGTAAATGTTAGCTATTACCATTACCAATTACAGCTATGAGGAAGCAGAGATGTCAATGGCAGAGTCTCCCATTAGAAGGAAACTCAGATTTCTTAAATTACAAATTTAAAAATAAAATGCATAATTTTAAAAATAATTACAACCCACAGGCATATATATGGCCAACTGATCTTTTTTTCTTGAGACAGAGTCTCAAGCTGTCACCCTTGGTAGTGTGCTGTAGCGTCACAGCTCACAGCAACCTCAAACTCTTGGGCTCAAGTGATTCTCTTGCCTCAGCCTCCCAAGTAGCTGGGACTACAGGCGCCCTCCACAACACCCAGCTATTTTTTTTGTTGCAGTTGTCTTTGTTGTTTTAGCTGGCTGGTTCGAACCCGCCAGCCTGGGTATATGTGGCCAGAGCCCTACTTACTAAGCTACGGGTGCCGCCCTGGGCAACTGATCTTTTATGAACCTGCAAAAGGAATTTGATGGGGAAATGAGAATCTTTTCAAAAAATGGTGCTGGAATAACCAGATATCCGTATCCAAGGCGTTGGAGGAGCAAACCTACATTAATGCTTATATCACACCATATGCAAAATTTACCTTACAAAGATTACAGACCTAAATGTACAAACCAGAGTCACAAAACTCTTCCTGGAAATGTCCCCTCATGCCCCACCTGCAGGCCGTTGTCTTCCCAGAGGACCCAGGGCCTGCTAGCCTTCTGTCACTGTAGTTTTGCTCATTTCTTTAGAAGGTCACATAAAGTGGAATTGTACAACAGGAAGTCTTTTGTGTCTGCCTCTTCCCCTTAGCATAGTGCCTTTGGGAATCATCCCTGTTCTTGCACATTTCTGACATTTGTTTGGTTTTATTGATGAGTGTTATTTCATGGTGTGGACACACCACCATCCAACACTTGTTTCTCCATTTACACACTGATGAAGCCCTGGGTTACGTGTGGGTTCGGGCCATTACGATCAAGGCTGCTGTGACGTCTCAGTACAGGTCCTCCAGTGGGGCATGTTTTCTTTTCCCTGGGCAAATAACTATTCATAGGGTCGGTAAGTGTTTAATTTTATAAGAAACTGCCAAACTGTTTTCCAAAGTGGTCATACAATTCTGCTAATTTACCACAAGTCTGTAAGCCAAATTGGAAGGAAACTGAGGAGACAAGGACCCCTGCACTAGGCATAGACCTTCTGAGGGGACCCTCATATGGTATCAGACCAAGAAAAAGAACAACCTTTACTCCTAAGGCAGAACCTAAGGAAGACGCAGGAAAATGGAAGCAGAACAAATTTAATACCCACCATGTAAGGTAAATCTGAAGGTCTAGTTTGCTGCTGTCCTCCATTACAGATTACTGGGCCAGAGTCAGCAAGTGGCTTCAGAGTCCAAGTTCAGATGGGGGTCCCAGGTCTGGGATTTCCAAACTGTACCCTACAGAGCCCAAAGGCAACCCACAGCGAGCTAGAGGTGAAAAGAGGCTCTGGGCTATGCTCTTTTCCTTCAACCAAACCAGCCCTGCTTTCAAGTGTTTCATATATATATTCAGGTTTCCATAAAATACTGGTTTTGTTTTTGTTTAAAAAAAGTCCTGCAAAAAATATTTTTAAATGACTAATTCAGAGCCAGATCCTAAAATCAAACCCCTACAGGAGCAGACAAGTAACACAAAGGAGGGATGCAGGCTGGGGAGTGGACAAAAGGGAGTGGTGGGGACTGTGACAAACTGGAGAGTCCATGCCTCCTCCAGCAGGCAGCTGCTACTTGGCTCCCAAAGGCCGTTGCTTTGGGGGAATTAGAACCCAGGGTTGTAGATCTGCTGATTTTCAAGAGAAACAAGAAAAACATTTTTTTTTAAATGTAAAATCTCTCAATTATTACATGTTGTCAACCAGTTCAATTTATTTGGGGACATTGTGTGGGGTCCACAAAAGCACACCAATGACCTAAGTTTGGCTTCTAGGTCCCAACTAGCTCTGTTTTTCCTAAGTGGTCACACAATTTTGTATTGCCAAAGTCTCTAAGCCAAACTGGGAGAAAAGTGAGGACACCAGGACCTCTGAGCCTCAAATCAGACAGAGGCAGAACTGAAGTAGAGAGATGTCACGACCGCCATCCCAGTCCACACCGAAGACTTCACACTGGCGTAGTCCCAAAACACAGGCCAGGGAAGTGATTTTCTTACCCTCCAAGTTTCCCATCATTTGGATCTTACCTTCCTTGAAAGCTGTTTCCATCTTTTTATTTTTCTTTATCACTGAAAACCCAGTACTTAACCCAGGGCCTGTCACGTTTGGTAGTTAAATATGTCTTAAATGACTGACTGGGTCACTTTCAGCTGCCTCTCTCTGTACCAAGGCTTGAATCCTAAACACATCTCTCATCTGCGTGAGAGCCCAGGGCAGTGGCCGGGATCCTTCAGAGACAGCTGGCGCTCAACAGGCTCAGCAGGACTAGAAGGAACACAGACGTGGGAGCGGAAGATTATTCCTGGGTGGGCGCATCGGCACTTTTCCCAGCATTGTTGAGTAATTTTTAAAAGACTGCAGCTCCACTGGTCAGAGGCGCCCCTCTGCAGTTCCTAGGCCTTTGAAGGAATAAGTAACTTCTGGTTCACACCAGCAAACCCCCAGCCACGGCAACACATCCCCCACACCAGGATGATGGAAGCTGTGATGTCCTCTAAGGAGGGGACACTTAAGAAAAACCTTGAATGACAATGTACAGCGGTATTTTTTTAACCTTTGCTTATCTCACAGCACACTTGAACCTATAGTTAAACTTCCTCGGCACACTTAAATTATGTTGGTCCAAAAAAAAGAATAAACTTACTGTGCTTTGAACTTCTTTTGAAAATAATTTAATTAATGATTTTTAAAAACTTTTGTGGCACACCTAAGATCCTTTCAGGGCACACCAGTCTGCCACAACACACCAGCAGAAAATCAGTGATGTAGAGGGCTGTCAGGGCAGCTGTGTAGATGTCAGCAGATGTCCCAGGACACCAGAAAAATGTCTTCACTTCATCCACTTCTGCAGCACTTGTAAAGAAGGTAACTAAATGATTCTGTGGCCAAGAGCGCACCTTGACCTACCCAAAATCTAAAGATATTTATAGCTGGAGATGAGGGAGAGACAGTCTCTGCAGGGGTGTTCAGTGGACTCCCCTTGTCAGAAGAGTATTTTCTCTCTACCTAAGCCTACCAAGAGGGACTTCATGGGGCCATCTGGAGTGCTTCCCTCACAACCCTGGAGTTTGGGTGACACAGTGGACTGTCCCTGGGAACTTTCAACCTCCCTATAACACTGTCTCTTGCTATTTTTTTTTAATTAAATCATAGCTGTGTACATTGATATATTCATGGGGTATCATTCACTAGCTTCACAGACCGTTTACCAAGTTTCACATATACCCTTGTAAGATGCACCACTGGTGTAATCCCACCAATCCCCTTTCCTCTACCCACCTCCCCCCTCCCTCCCCTCCCTTTCCCCCTTTCTAAACAGGAGAAGCTTTCCTTGTGAACCGGAAAAGGTAGACACGTCCACCCACAGGAGCAAAGACGTGCGAATGTTTCTAACGAAACAGATGTGGGCCATGGGAAGGGATGTTTGTAGACCCACTTACATACTGCCCCAGGACCTGCCTGGGAGGTGAAATAGCCCCAACCTGGGTGGGGTGTTAGACCTGGATTCCTAAGAGCAGCAGAAGACCCAAGAATCATCCTTGGACTCCAAAGAACCCACAAATGCACTTCGAAAAACAGAGCCAGTTTTGTGCATCTAAGAGCTTGCGATGGTCAGAAGCAGTCAACTCACGATTACGTAGATCCCAGTCATGCAGGACCTTCCCGGGGCCTGGTCACTGCCCATGGGCCCCGTGCCAGGTCAGAAACCTCAGCTAGTAAGCTGGTAGCAGGGCAGGAGGAAGAGACGCACGTGGTAGGAGACAGGAACCACAACCAGAGCCAGTGCAGACGAGGATGCCTGCAAGCACACACGTCACGCACGCATGTCCTGCACACGTGTTCACACATGCACACATGTCATGCACACACACACACGTGCACATACACTCACACATGCACACACATCATGCACACACATGGACATACATGCACACACGTCATGCATACACATGGACATACATGCACACACATCATGCACACATACTCATATACCCCATAACTTCAATAGCAAGTGCAGCTGGGATGGGAGATGAAAAAGAAAATCCAACCCTGAATAAAATTGGGTGCCCTTTTTTTTTCTTAAACATTGCTTTGGACGAGAATGTTCTTGTGGCTAAAAATGACCAGAGGACTTTTCCACTGTTAAGAATGAGCTGGAAAGGGCGGCGCCTGTGGCTCAGTCGGTAGGGCACCGGCCCCATATACCGAGGGTGGTGGGTTCAAACCCAGCCTCGGCCAAACTGCAATCAAAAAATAGCCGGGTGTTGTGGCGGGCACCTGTAGTCCCAGCTACTCGGGAGGCTGAGGCAAGAGAATCGCTTAAGCCCAGGAGTTGGAGGTTGCTGTGAGCTGGGTGAGGCCACAGCACTCTACCGAGGGCCATAAAGTGAGACTCTGTCTCTACAAAAAAAAAAAAAAAGAATGAGCTGGAAGACTCTATTCCTCACCCAGGATATCCCCAAAATGCAGAAGAGACATTATCCCCACAGCGCTGAGGTACATCAGAGGGGCAGAGGAACATTCTGAGTGTGGGAAATAGACTGCCCGAAGGGCTGAAAGGTGTGAGCATAGTGAGGAAGGGGAGGCAGGCGGATGTGCCAGCGCAGAGCAGAAGAACACAGAGACAGGCTGTGAAGACGGTGGACAGGGCCGGGGAAGGGGTGCGGGGGGGTGGGACTAAAGTGAGCCCTTGATTCTGCCTGAGAGGGAAGCTCCAGGAAGGCAAGGGACAGGCCGTGGTGGGCACTTTCAGGTGAACTTGGGGGTGGCACACACAGAGACGAGAGGCTCCGTGGAGGTCATCACAATACTCGGAATGAAGGATGAAGGCCTGGATGAGGACAGGTGCAGTGGAAATGGGCCCCTGTCTCCAGGCAGAACTGACAGAAACCAGCCCTGGGAGAAAGAGAGAAGCCGGAGAAGTCAGATGGCAACTTCTCAGAGCGTGAGCAACAGGGGGCCGAGTGGTGCTGCTAGCTGGATAGGAAATAGAGAAGGAGGAGGGGTTGGGGAGCAAAGCAATGAGCTCAGTTTGGGGTGTATTGAGTCTGAGGCGCTGTTGGCAGAACATTCTTGGGAAGAGAACTGAGAAGCAGGTGGAAATTCAGGATGTCCAGAGAGGCCAGGGCTGGTGACCCAGGGAACTCTTCTCCCAGCTGGGGGTCATCCCCAGAGGGGTGACTCCAGCATGAGGCACTCATCCACACTTGGAAAATTCACTCAATTATTTTTAGCACATCTTAGAGGTAGGGGAGAAAAATGGATCTCCCTTAACATTTTCATTACGTTCATTCTAAAATTATCCCCTCTTGATTTCCAAGGACTTCCAGTGCCTGCCGTTGATATACAGCCGCATAACTTCACCCTCTGTATATAATGCTGAGTAACTTACACCTCTTCCAGGACTCACTTCTGACAGGGGATGTCAAACAGAAATAGAACATGCATCTCCCGCATCTGGGGGTAAAACCTTACAGAGAAATCTACGGGCTACAATAAATAATCCCTGATGTTTCTGGAAAGGAGTTCTGTGCACAGACAGGGTAGAGTCACTCAGATTTATGGCAACATCTTCCAGGCAGCAGGCTGTCCACATCCTGGGGAGGGGCCTGCAGATAGGCAGGAGGTCCTGAGGAGCCAACTGTGAAAGGACAGCTGGCCCCGGGGCTGTCACACCTGGGCACTTCCAGAGCTGCGGAGCAGATGTTCCTATTTTTCAACCTTTGTCACCACTGCTCTCACTGCCAGAAAAAGAGCTTGGGGCCTATTGAAATCTGGTTATATTTTCCAACAGCCATTCAAGTCTGATACCAAGGGCGCTGAGACAGCTTCTATTATTGTGACTAAAACTCCTCCTGGCTACTCAGCATGCCCAGGGGTCAGCCTCAGATAAACTGAACCCTGGTGAAGAAATGCAACCCTCAGCCACCTCTCCCCACTCATTTTTTTCCTCATTTTCTTTTGTATTTATCCATCCCTTGCCCCCCATCTCTCTCTCTCCCCCTCTCCCACACTTAGTTATGAAAAATCTCCCTCTTGTGCATAGTCTTAGATAAATTACTTGTCAGGCCCTTATTTGTTTTCTCACCGTAAAATATAGGTGTTAGACCAAGTGCTTCTCAAACTTCAATGTGAAAATGATTCGTCTGAAGATGTTCAAATGTAGATTCTGGTTTAGGAGGTTTGGGCTCAGGCCCAAGAGCGGCAGTTCCAACAAGCTCCCAGGTGATTTCAATGTGATCCACACGTCAGGAAAGCGAGTCGGGGATGGCAAAGAATCCTCACCTGCAGGACCATCCCCAGCTGTGCCGGGATCACCAGGGATGCTTCTGGATGCAGTGGTGAAAAAATTAAATGTGGAAAATGTATTTAAAATAAGCACCTCGGATATTTGCTTTTCATGAAATAGAGATCCCAGGCACTCTTGCAATTCAGTGTTCTAAAATCTCTGTGGTTTTCTTCAGCAGAAAGTGTGTCTCAAAAGCTGTCCATGTAGGAAAATTCTAATGAACTCATTAATGATGGGTTATGGGTGAAAACCCTAAAGAAACAAGAAGGAAAGTAATAAAGACAAAAGTCAGCAGAATGATGGTCAAACAAACAAATTACAGATGACTAATAAAACAAAAGTCAGTTCATAAAAAAAAGCTAAAAGGACAGAATTTTGGAAAGAGTTGTCCAGAAACAGACAAGACACAAACAAACACAAAGAGCATAAAACAGGGAAAATAACGAGAGACGCGAAGGGTGTTCCGACAATCTTAAAGGAACACTATCAACACGTCAACACCAACAAATTTCAAAACTCAGAAGCAAGGAGTGCATTATTTTAAAAGTACGAAATGCAAAATAATAATAATACGAAAGAATGGAAATTTGATTTATTTTATGTGTTAACGCTTATTCCTTTTTCTCCTCTTAACTGACTTAAAAAGAATGACCTAACATTGTGTCTATGTGTCTCTGTTTGTATTTGTAGTGTTCGGTCCTTAACATATTGAAACATAATTGGCAATAACAATACAAAGGAGATGGGTGAAAACAAAGCTCCACCAAAGTCAGGAAATGACACTGGGTGGGAACCTAAATCCACAAGAAAAATGAAGAGAACCAGAAATGGTGACTAAGAAGACTAATATAACACACTTTATAAATATGTCCTTGCTCTTCTCTGTTCTCTCAGCATCTCTAAAAGACATACATTACAGAAAGTAATCATTATAATAATATATCAATAAGTTCGTAGCATAGGTAAACATAATATATGTAACAATAGTGGGGAAGAACATTGAGTAGAGGATAGAACTAAACAGGTGTTAATATTTCTATGTCTCACTGGAATTAAGGCAGCATAAATCTGAAGTAGGTTCTGCTAAGTTAAGATATATATTGTTGCCCTACAGAAAACTATTGAGAAAATATCTCAAAAATCGATTAAAAATTGGCAAAGGAATTAAAATGGTACAGTAGATAATATTCTTTTAAAGGAAAATAAAATAGCAAATGAGAGACAGGAAGAAAAAAAGGCATGAGACATGTGGAACCCAAAATATCTAGCCTAAATTAAATCACATTAATGATTAATTAATTAAATCCATTAGAAAATGGATTAAGAAATTCAATCAAAAGACAGATTGTCAAATTGGATTTTTCTTTTTTTAAAAAAAGGACTCAACTATAGGATTCACTGACGGGAGACACACTTTAGATTCAAAAACACAAATAGTTTGAAGGTAGCGGAATGAAAAAAGATGCAGCATGTAATACCCTGTTTGCCCGAAAATAAGACAGTGTCTTATTTTAAGGTGTGCTCCCAAAGATGCACTAGGTCTTATTTTCAGGGGACGTCTTATCTTTCCTGTAAGTAGGTCTTATTTTCGGAGGATGTCTTATTTTTGGGGAAACAGGGTAGCAACCACAGAGAGCTAGAGTGACTATACTAATAACAAGCAAAATGGACTTTAAAATAATAAAAGTTACTAGAAATAAAACAGAGTATTTTATAATAATGAAAGCATCCATGCAATAGGAAAACATAACCATTACAATGCATCTAACAGAGCCCCAAAATACATGAAGCAAAACCTGACAAAACTCAAGGAAAAATAGACAATTCAACAATAAGTGTTGAAGACTTTTTTTTATTTGTATATATATATATATATTTTTTTTTTTTTTTTTTTTAATAGAGACAGAGTCTCACTTTATGGCCCTCGGTGGAGTGCCATGGCATCACACAGCTCACAGCAACCTCCAACTCCTGGGCTTAAGCGATTCTCTTGCCTCAGCCTCCCGAGTAGCTGGGACTACAGGTGCCCGCCACAACACCCGGCTATTTTTTTTTTGGTTGCAGTTCAGCCGGGGCCGGGTTTGAACCCACCACCCTCGGTATATGGGGCCGGCGCCCTACCAACTAAGCCACAGGCGCCACCCAGTGTTGAAGACTTTTATATGTCACTTTCAATAATGGAAAGAAAAAACAGGCTGAAAATCCGCAAGGTTGACGGAGACCTGAACAACACTACAAACCAACTAGACCCGGTAGACATCTGCAGAACATACCACCTAGAACAGCCAAATACAGAATGCACATTTTCCTCAAGTTCAGAGAGAATATGCTCTAGGATAGACTACATGGTAGGCCACAAAATAAGCTTCATTGAATATAAAATGATTGAAATCATATAAAGCTATTCTCTGACCACAATGGAATGAAATTAGACATCAACAATATAAGGAAACTGAAAATTCACAAATATGTGGAAAATAAACACCACACTATTAAATGACCCACAAGTCAATGAAGACATCATAATGCAAAATAGAGAACAGCTTGGGGGTGGATAAAAACAAAAACACAACACACTAAAACTTACGGTATATAACTAAACAGGGCTTAACGGGGAATCACGACTGTAAATGCCTATATTTATACAGAAGAAAGGTCTCAAATCATAACCTAAGCTTCCACCGTAAGTGTAGAAAAAGACCAAAGTAAACCCAAAGCAAGCAGAAAGGCGGATATAATAAGAATTAAAGCAAAAATAAATAAAATAGAGACTAGAGGGAGGCACCTGTGGCTCAAAGGAGTAGGGCGCCGGTTCCATATGCCAGAGGTGGCAGGTTCAAACCCAGCCCCGGCCAAAAAAACTGTGAAAAAACATAGAGACTAGAAAAACAACAGAACAATGGATGAAAACCAAAAGTTAGGTTCTTTGAACGTTAACAAAATGGACAGACATTTAAGCTACACTGTCTTTTTTAAAAAAAAAAGGTAGAAAAAGCTTAAATTAGTAAAGTCAGGAAGCAACATCACTAATGATGTTACCAAAATCAAAAGGATTATAAGTGAATACTATGAACAATCATATGCCAAAAAAGTTAGGCAATTTAGATAAAGTAGAAAAATTCATAGACAGATATAAGCTATGAAAACTGACACTAGAAGAAATTGTAAATATGAGTAGGCTTATAACAGATAAAAACATAGAATTAATGATCAAAAATGTTCCCACAAAATACAGAAAATCCCAGGACAATATTGCTACACTGCTGAATTCTACCAAATAATGAAAGAATTAATAGCAATTTTCATGAACTCTTAAAAAAAATAAGAGTAGGAAACACTTCCCAATCCATTCAATGAGACTGGTGTTATCCTGATACCAAAACCAAAGTCACGGCAGGAAATGGAACAATTTATCAATATTTCAATAATAATGTAAAAATATTCCCCAAAAGTACTATCAAAACAATTCTAGCAACATATAAACATGATGATACATCATGATCAAGTGGTTGAACATCCAAAACTCAATTAAAGTAGTACATCATATTAATAGAGCAAAGGCCAAAAACACGTGAGTGATCATCTCAATGGACACATGAAATTGTGATTAAAAGAAGAGTATGCATTTTTAGTCTCATTCCTGGTGCCTGGAACAGAGCTCCTACAACTCTTGAAATTTCTTGAGCAATTGAGTTTGCGCTACTGAGCTAACTCTCACAGAATGGGGGCTGTTTCCAGGGGAACCAATCATTGATTAGAGGGTTGAAACTTTCAGCCCAACCCTGGGGGAGGCGTGGTGCTGGAGATTGACTTAATCACCAATGGCCAATGATTAATCAATCAGGCAGCTTCCAGGTTAGTGAGCGTAGGGAGATCCTGGGAGGATGATCCACCTACAAATGATGGCACAGAAGTTCCGTGCCCCTTCCCCAAAACCTCACATTATACTTCTTTTCCATTTGGCTGTTTCATTTATAGCAAACTGGTAAACCTAAGTAAACCACCTTTCTTAGTTTCATTCTATCAGATTATTAAACCAGAGGAGGGAGCTGTGGGAACCGTCAACATACCACCACTTGGTCTGAAGTATGAGTGACAACCTGGACTTGTGACTGACATCTGACCTGGGAGGGGGGAGGGACAGAAACGATGATGGCTGAGCCCAATCTGTGGGGTCTGTGCTAACTCTGAGTAGTGAATGTCATAACTGAATTGTAGGATATCTAGTTTGTCCCTGGAAAGTTGGAGAATTGCTTGACATTAGGGGAAACCCCATATATTTGGTATCAAAAGTGGGAGTGTAGAAAAAATAGAGTTTTTCTATGAACATAGAAAAAGCTTATGACAAAATTCAACATTTTTTCATGATAGAAACACCAAACCTGGAATAGAAGGAAACTTTTTTAAATTTAAATTAATATGAGGACACAAATTTTTAGGTGATGTTCTCACTTCCATGGTAAAGTTCAAGTTGTAGTTGATTGAGTCCTTCACCCAGGGAGAAGGAAAATTCTTTTAACCCAATAAAATGCACCAAAAAACCCCACAGGTAACATCATAGTCAATAGTGAAAGAATAAATGCTTTCCCCTTAAGAAAAAGAGAAGGATGTCTACTTTTGTCATTTCTACTTAATGTTTTACTGGAAGTTCTAGCCAGGGTAATTATGCAGAACAGAAACGCTGCCATGTACAATGTAACAACATTTCAGTCAACAACAGACTGCATATGTGACAATGGCCTCTTCCTGGTTCGTTGAACAAACATTTTTTTTTCTATATTCTCACATGGCAGAAAGGGTCTAAAGTCTTTACAAGGTCTGTTTTATGAGGGCACTCATCTCTCTCATGCGGGCCATCCTCTTATGACCTAATCACCTATCAGAGGCTCATTCCATTCCACCATCTTGGGGATCTCAATGTGTGTGGGGATTTCAGTGTGTGACTTTTGGGGAGATGCAAACATTCGTTCTATCTCAGGATGCCACCAGAGGTTTCTGAGCATGGCTCTGCCACTCTGCAGAGAAGGCAAGGCAGACGGAGTTGGGGGGAGATCAGTCAGAAGGCTACTGCAATAACCAGGGTGAAGTGACAGTGGCTTGGGTCATGGTGGAAGGTTTAGAGAGGCAGCAAAAGTGGTTGAAGCTCAGATTTATTCTGAAGGTAGGGCTGCCACATTCCATGATGACTGTAATGCAGACCGTGAGAAAAAGCAAGGTTTAAGGGAAACTCAAGGGTTTTGACTGAGTAAACAAAAAGACAGAGTTTCCATTGTCAGAAATGGGAAAGTCTTGTTGGAGCAACAAGTCTGGGAGAAGATAAGGAGCTCGCTCTGCTTTAAATAATAAGAACACGAGCTGTCTCGTTAAGCTCCAAGTAGAAACGTTGTATGAGAAGTTAGATAAATAAGGCTGAAGTTCAGGGGAGAGATCCAGGTTGGAAATATAAATTTAAGAATTATCCTTCTACAGGTGGCATTTAAAGCTTTGAAATTCAATGTGATCCCTGGGGGAGTGTGCGTGTGTGTGTGTGTGTGTGTGTGTCCTTCTTCCTGCCTAACAATGCCTGCTGGCTGTGTTTTGTAAGAACTGTGTATATAGGGGTTGCATTAATTCATATGTAACAGATACCATGCACACATTCTGGATGAACGGCACACTTATGACATTGACCTGACGTGTACAAAAGCAAATCATATCATTAAAACGTGTGTACCCCTGTGATATTTGGGAATTTTTTTTTTTAAAGACTGAAAATTTTTTTAAAAAGAATTGTATGGGTATCAAGGCAACAAATTTCATGGTATGTATCGAACCCTATCTGTTAAGCTACTGTTTGTTATGCAAAGATCTCAACAAAGCAAAAACTACAGCACAAATTCATTGGCAGAGAATTCGAGAAGAACGGGATTGTTTTAAACTCAACACAGATACACAGCCAGAGAATAAATTCAGTGGTGCTTGGGACCGGTAGGCTTATTTTTTTTTTTTTAATAAGAGTGGGGTCTCACTATGTTGCTGGCCTAGAACTCCTGGGCTTAAGTTATCCTCCTGTCTCAGTATCCCCCCGCACCCGGTAGCTAGGACTCCAGGCACACACCTCCACACCCAGCTTCCCGGAGACTTTTAACTATGGCTGATAGCTATCAAGCAATTTGTTAATGAACTGGGAAATAAAAAGACTCCAGTATTCCACTACAAGTTACTCGTATGTCTATGGACAAATCATCTCTCTTCTCCAAGACTCTGTTCCTCATATGCAGAAATAAAGGAGCAGACCCTTAACTTCCTTTTCATAGTCAGCGGCTAAATCTTAAACATTTTCTGGAACTTGGTTGTTTTACAGCTATATGGCTCCTCCAAGTGGCCAAGAGGATGAATGTAACTGGAATTCAAGCCCTGTGTTTCATGCAATGGTTGTTAATAATTGAGCTCATTTACTGATCATTCAACATGAATGAGATGCTGTGATACATGTCAGCACCTTGGGTGCATATTCTCATTAAATAGTAACCAAAATACTATGAGGCCGTTAGCGTTTTTATCCACATCTTACAGGTGAGGGAATTCAGACATAGGACTCAAGGTCACTCGAGGATTCAAACCCAGAGAGTCTGAATCTGGAGTCTGCAATGTTGATAGCCAAGCTCTCCTGTAAGTGTCACTGCACAGGGATAATAATGGTGAATAGCCAAGGCTGGGGACTCTTTGGGGGTGTCAGCACTTGCCTTGGAGAAGTATGTGGCTACCTGCCCATAGAAAGAGACTGGGCTGGGGGTCGAAGAACCTCCCTTCTCATTACTTCAGGTCAGGTCAGGTCAGGATTCCAGGAGGCAAAGTGCCCTCACACTGCCCAGTTGCCAGATGCTACACAAGGTCTGACAAAAAAGTTTGTGACAATTAAGTTCACAAACTCATCCTAGAAAAAGTCCTAATACCTCATTGCTGAATAACACTAAGGGCTCTTTGACACACACCTCTTGGGAAGCTATTCACTGAGGCCTAGTCCACCCTTCAAAGCAATTTTGGAACTCTTTCTCTGGAATGGCCGTCAGAGCTATTTGCTTTATTACAACGTTGCTGTCCTGAATGTCACCACGATGTCGTCCTTTCAGTATTTTCTTTAGTTATGAGGGGCCAGATCAGGTGAGGAGAGAGGGTTTTCAAAAAAACCAGTTATTTGTTTTACTGGATAAAAACTCCATCACATGGCTCAGCGCCTGTGACTCAAGCAGCTATGGTGCCAGCCACATACACCTGAGCTGGCAGGTTCGAATCCAGCCCTGGCCCATCAAACAACAATGATGGCTGCAACCAAAAAATAGCCGGGCATTGTGGTGGGCGCCTGTAATCCCAGCTACTTGGGAGGTGGAGGAAAGAGAATCGCTTGAGCCCAGGAGTTGGAGGTTGCTGTAAACTGTTATGCCATGGCACTCTACCCAGAGCGACAGCTTGAGGCTCTGTCTCAAAAAAAAAAAAAAAAAATCTCCATCACAGGTTCAGCACCTGTAGCTCAGCATCTAGGGTGCCAGCCATATACACTGGTGTTGGTGGATTCAAACCCAGCCCAGGCCTGCCAAACAATGACAACTACAACAACAACAAAATAGCCGGGCGTTCTGGTGGGTGCCTGTAGTCCCAGCTACTTGGGAGGCTGAGGCAAGAGAATCAGTTAAGCCCAAGAGTTTGAAGTTGCTGTGAGCTATGATGCCAAGGCACTCTACGAGGGCAACATAGTGAGACTCTGTCTCAAAAAATACATATAAATAACTCCCTCACAGACAGTACCACGTGAACCTGGTACATTGTCATGATGCAAGAGCCTTCAGTTGTTGGGCAAGATTTTCAGTTAAGGTTTTCTGTTTCTCTATCAATGTTTACTTGGTCTGCTATGCTTCTCATAGTCAGCCGACAATTATGACACATAATTTGTCGAAGTTTTGCAATGTTTTCATCAGTTTTGTTCACTACGGGCCACCCTGACCTCTCTTCATCAGTGACACTTTCTCTCCCCTCAGAAAATTGTTTCATCCATTTGTACTCTGCTGCTTGCTTCGTGGCATTATCCCCATGAACTTGGAATAACATGTTCCTGATTTCACTTCCACTCTTGCCAAGTTTAACAAGACATTTACAAATGTTTGTTCATTGCTCTCATTCAAGCTCCAACATTCTTTCCAGGGCACACAAAGACAGGGGAGAAGGTAGAGTGGAGAGGGTAGAATGTGACTCAGTGAGATGCCACCCCACGTAGACACGAACTTAACTGTGAGACACTCACACACCAAGGTTATGAAACCTTACTGAGCTGTCTGTACAGCACTGCCAAGATAAGCACATGGTGGCAAGTTCATGAACTTAATTGTCAGCCCCTCCAAGGAATGAGGAAAAGCTTCTTAAATCTTGCATGACTAGAAGGGGCCTCCTCTACCTCAGGCAGTTTCCTTGAACTTCTTCAGAAGCACCATCAGAAAGTAATGGTGCTACACTAGTTTGCTTTGCTTGTTTACCTCCAAGTGGTTGGGGGGAGTATTTTTGGTCTTGTTTTTGAGGTTCAGTTAAGTAGCCAAGAAGTAAGTGAGCCTGCTGAAATCCAGGTCTTCTGGATCTGAATCCCATTATTTTTCCACTTTTATGTGCATGTCTTTAAGTTTTAATTTCAGTAGGCTTCACTCTTGTTGCTGTCCATTTCTACGAGATCTGCCAAAGTGTAGTCATGTCTTCAAGTTTTGACTTCTTTCCCCGGTGCACCTGCTGCTGTTAACTTTTCAGCATCCTCAGAGAGTTCATTGCTTCTTGTGTTCTTTCTGCAGTTTGTATAATAGCTATTGTTTCATGGCCAGCCCAGAATTCCTCCAGGTAGTCCTGATAGTTTAAAAAGAACAATCGATTTATATGGTAGTTGAGTTTAGTGTGTACAGAAGAGAGAACTCGCTGTGGAGACAGGGGAGCAGGTGGAATGTTGGTCTTCCAGGGAGAAGGAAACAGGAATCAGAGCTAAGTAGAAGCTGGGCTCAGAGCCTCAAGCTTTAGGACTCTGGAGACCCAGGACATCTCCAGGGCCTTCAGCAAGGGATGCTGAAGGAATTTCTCTCTATGCCTCCAGGCCTCAAGACTGGCGATTTCTCTTCCTGCATTAACTGGCTTTCTCTATGAATGTACTCCACCTTGTATCTTCTGGTCACAAATGGCATCTGTTCCCTTGGACTTTGACTCACACAGGACTTATACATCAAACTTCCCACGACTTGGGGGTGTGGGGGGGCATTTCTGTGTTTCCTTTCAGCATGAATTCCTGGTGCTACCTGCTTCATTATCTCAGTATCTCCCAGTTCAGATTGTGGACAAAGGATAAATGATTTGTTCACTCATCTTAATTACACCAGCTCTGTCACAGCCTAGCCTATGGCTCTACTGATGATTCATAGTCCAGTAAGTTATAGCTCGATGAGAGAGGACAGGGGTACTGTCCTCTCTGAGGTGGTGGCTGTGAATGCCCCATTGAGCACAGTTAGATCCATCAAGGCTCTTTCTCTACCATTTTTATTGCTCTTCTCTAGCATGTGTTTATTTTTCAAATTTTTTTAGATTGTGGTAAAATATACATAAAATGAAACCCACAGTCTTAACCATTTTCAAGTATATACGTGATTGGTATCAAACAGCAGGCATACCTCAGAGATGTCGTGGGTTCGATTACAAACTACTCAGTAAAGTGAACATTGCAATAAAGCAAGCTATGCAAATTTTTTGGCTTCCCAGTGCTTATAAAAGTTAGGTTTACAGATTCTGCCAGGGCGGTAGCTGCCTTAGAGGGGACACAGATTCCATCGCTTCCTACTCCTTTTCTCCAGGGTCTTTAAAAAAAAATTATTGTGTGTGAAATATTTCAGATAGACAAGGATATGCAGATGAACAAAAGATATACAGACAGATTTAAAAATAAAGGAACATACCCAGCAACACCCAGCTTGAGAAACGGGCTGTTAACACCAGCGTAGAGGCCGTCTCCTCCACACCCCCGCCTGACTGTATCTCTGTTCCTCTCCCCCCGGAGAAAAACAGTATCTTACATTTTCAGTTAATCATTCTCTTGCTTTTTGTGAGTTTTGCCACCTTTGAATGTATTCCTAAAATATATACTTTTTTTTAGTTTTGCCTGGTTTTGAACTTGATATAAATGAATCCATAGCTTATACTATGTACAGCCTCCTGCCTGCATCATATATCCAATGCTACACTTTAAAGCTTCATCCATGTTGATGGGGGTAGGGATATTTCTTCCCTTTTTAATTCTTCACAATATTCTTTTATATATGTATATTTGTGCATTTGTTAATATTCTATTATATGGGTGAATAATTAAGCATTCATTTGTAGATGCCTAATTATACATCTGTTCTCCTGTGAGTAGATACTTTAGTGTTCCTGGGCTTTGATATTATTAGCAATATAGGCATTTCCACATATTTCTCCTGATGTGCATTGGCAAGAGCCTCTCTGGGATACATACTTAGGGCTGCTTGCTTGGTCATAGAGTGCAACCATCCTCAAAGTTACTAGAATGCAGCATTTCCCACCCAAAGTATTTATATCAATTTACACTCCCACAAATAGAGGATGAGAATTCTCACAGTTCTAGATTCTTACCAACTTTGGTTTTGTCCATCCTTTTAAGTGTTTTCAAACCTCTTGAGTATGGGAATGGTATCTCATTGTGATTTTAATCTGCAATTCCTGACTACCAATAAGATCGAGAATCTTTTCATATGCTGATAATTTGTTAAACTGCCCATGAAACTGTTTTTACACTTTTTTTTATTGATTTATTTGTATTTTACTTATTGATTCATAGGAATTTTTATATGTTTTTGATTCCCGAAGTCACCAAGATATTGTTTTCTATTGTCTTCTAAAGTTTTAAAATTGTCCCTTTCAAATTTGCCTTCTACGTTTAAATCTATTAGCAATTGATATTTGTGTGTGCTATAAAATTAGGTCCCTAACTCCTCCTCCCCCTTCTTCTTTTTTTGTAACTTAGAAGACCTATTGGACCAGAACCATTAATTTCCCTTTCTCCACAGAGAATCAGAAAATTTTCACTCTGTCCAACATCGAGTTTTTGATATATGCGTGAGTTTATTTCTGGGGTTCTAGTCAATTCCTAAAAAAATGAATTGCAGAATGTTCTCTTATTCTATTCTCTGGAAGATTTTGGGAAGTTTGAAATTGTCAGTTCTATAAATATGTAGCAAAACTACCATGAAAACCAGGCATTAGCAAATGGTGTATTTTCAAAATTTTTAAGTGATGTTTCATTGACCGTAACAGTTGTGGAATTAATCATGTTTTCCATTTCTTCTTGAATCTTGTTTTGGTAAGCTATATTTTTGTATTTGTATTTTTTTATTTCCACAAAATTTGCAAGTTTACAGTGTACATTTCTTCATAACATTCCACTATGTGTTTAATGTCTGCAGCAAATCAAGTATAACCCCTTTTCTTTCTTTGTATGAGAAAGAGAAATCTTGCCAATGGTTTATCATTTCATTGCTCTTTTCATAAAATCAAATTGTGTTTTTATTGATCCTTTCTTTTAAATTTTGTCTTTGGAATCTCTCACATTTATTTCTGCAATTATCTTTATAATTTCCTTCAAACTTTAAAAAAATTACTCTGCCATTAAATAAAAATCAGCAAAAATATTTTTTAAATCTGAATGAAAAGGTAACAAGCTTGATCTAATACACATAGAAAATTCTGCACTTAGGGAATATATATTTTTCTCAAGAATGCAGGAATATTTCCTTTAAATGAACATTTCTTTAGTCCTAAAGAAAACAAATTAAAATTTATTTTTTTCTTCTTCTTTTTTTTTGTTTGAGACTGAGTCTCAGTCTGTTGCCTGTGCTAGAGTGGCCTGGCATCATCATCACAGCTCACTGCAATCTCAAACTCTTGGGCTCAAGGGATACTCTTGCTTTAGCTTCCCAAGTGAGTAGCTAAGATCACAGGAGCCCATCACAATGCCTTGCAAACTTTTCTAGTTTTAGTAAAGATGGAGTCTCGCTCTTGCTCAGGCTGGTCTCAAATTCTTGAACTCAAGCAATCAGCCTGTCTTGGCCTCCCAGAGGGTTAGGTGTAAGTCACCATGCCTGGCCCAACAAATTCAAATTTGAAATAAGTACTATGTATATTAACATCTCTGACTGCAATAGAGTAAAATTACAACTTAATAACCTAAATATAGTTGGAAATATTAAAACATAACGCTAAATAACTCCTAGAGAAAAAAAGTCTCATAATCAAAATCTGAATAAAACATAAAACGAAATAAAATAAAGACCTTTGATATCAAATCTGTAGCTGTCCTTAGAGGGAAATGGATAGCCTTGTGTGCTTCTATAAAAAAGATTAAAGCCTTGCAAATATTAAGTTTAATATTCACGTTAAAATTTAGAAAAATAACAACAGCATGAGACTAAAGAAAGTAGATGAGGCAATAAAATTAAGAACAGAAATGAATGAAATAGAAAACCAAAGGTGATTTTTTTTAAAAGACTAACTCAAGACAAACATCTGACGAGATCAATCAGTTAAAAAAAGATTATAACAATATCATTAATATAAACTCAGATAAGTCAGAGATTTAAAAGAAAACAAGAGTATCAATAATCATACACCAACAAATGTAACAACTTATGTGAGTAGGGAAATTAATATGAGAACTGATGCAAAGGGGATTTTTTTAAGTATATAAATCATCCTATAAAGAAATTAAAGCAGAGACTGTAATAAGGATGCTAAGCATTTTTCAAAGAAACATTAATGCAAAGTAGTGTTACAGCCAAAGTCCTAAAAAGCTTTCAAGAAATACTCTATGCCAGATTTATTCAAGCTCTTCCAAAAAAAAGATTCCTTAATTCATTCTACAAGACAAAAATAAAACCTGATTTAGTTTTTAAAAGTGTTATAAGAAACTAAAACTATAGGTTCACATCACTCAAGATTATAAATGTGAAAAACTTAAACACAAGCGAACTCCATTTATCTCAGTAATGAAAACACGATTTAAAGTATGATTGACTATTTTAAAAATCCACAAGTGTTCTTTACCATGTAATCAGATTACCTGAGACAAATCATAAACTAATCTCAGTAAGTGCAAACAAATCATTTGATGAATTTCAACCTCATTAAGTTAAAAAAAAAAAACTCTTAGTAATTTAGGATAAAAGGAAACTTCCTTACTCTGTTCAGGAACACCTACTAAAACAAAACAAAACAAACAAAATACAGTAAATCTCATGCTAAATGGGAAAATGTTAGCTGCATTCTGATATTGTCTAACAAGGATGAGGCAAACATGCCCATTATCACCCTTCCCTTGAATGTAGTATTAAAAATCATAATCAGTGTAATAAGATAACAAAAAATTAAATTGAGACTTAAGGAAGAAATAACAAAATAAAATATCCATTTTTAACAATGAATAACAAAATAAAATATTTGCAGAGGAGATGGCTACATAGAAAACTAAAAGCAAAGTATAGGCTAGTCATCAGAAGAATGAAAAGGAGAGTTTGGGAGGGGGATGGATGTAAAATTGATATATAAAAATTCAATTAATTTCTATACACAATTAGAAAATGCTTAGCACCCTTATTACAGTCACTGCTTTAATTTCTTTATAGGGTGTTCATATACTTTAAAAAAGATTAATATATCAAAATTCAATTAATTTCTATACACAATTAAAAATATAATTAAAGAATTTACTTGTATAATACCACCAGATAAACGCTTATAAAAATATGCTAGACCTCCATAGGAAAAAAATTAATAAAATTTTATTTGGACATTAAAGAAGGCATAAGTCACCAGAAGGATACATTATGCCCATGGATGGAAGGATATAATATTATAAAGATATTGATTCCTCCCAAATTGATTTATAGACGTGGATCTCAAATTATGATTCCTGCATCCCCTGGGAAGCTGTTAAAAATGCACATTGAAGACCTACTGAATTGGAAAGCCTAAGGTTAAGGCCAGTAAGTTGATTTTTTTTTTTTAATGCAGTTTTTGGCCGGGGGCTGGGTTCGAACCCACCACCTCCAGTATATAGGGCCGGCACCCTACTCCTTTGAGCCACAGGCACTGCCCAGTAAGTTGGTTTTTTAAATCCCTGCAGGTGAAGCACCCCCACTGTGGTGTGCTTCCTCAGTGATGGGCAGAACCTGGTGTGCCAGGAGCTGACCAGGCTACAGCTGGCCAACCTGACGCCAGGGGCAGCCTGCAGCCCCACCCGTACGTGCAGGAGGCGGCATCGGCAAACTCCGGACTGCTGAGAGGACAGTCCTGCTGCCAGCCTTGTCCACATGCAGAACCAGCCCTCTGCGCCCACTGGTGTGACAGGGTCATGACGGTGTGGCTGCCCATTCGCTGCTGGCCCTGGTCACGGCGACAGAAGTTTACTCTGTGGGAATCACAGTTGATGAACCAACTGGGTTCAGTCATTTGCGATGTTCAGCTTTTGATTGGCCAGTCACCCCCGCCCCCGCCCCACCCTGTGTATCAAGGTGCCGGAGCTTAGAAACGGATTGTCGCCTCTTATTCAGGCAGAACCACCTTGGGATCCAGGTTACCCTCCCCAGCTCAGCTTTCCCCTTGGAAAAAGAGGCCTCTCTGGTTTCTCTTTCCACCTTCCATAGTGCTCCCACATAGGTTCCCCCAGGAAAGCTGAGGAGAAGGGCGACTACCTGCCACCACTTGGACTGTCCCACTCAGAAACAGTGCTGTAAAGGCAAAGAGCAACAGCGGGACACAGTGGGACACAGGACCAGAAAAGATGCAGAGAGCAGGAAGCCAGCGGGGAAAGCAGGGAGTCCAGGGGCAGAAACTGCACACGGGATCTGTGTGTTACGAGCCACTAGGAAACCAGCACCACCCCCACAGCCCTGCTGCGTTGGTCTGGGGACTGCCCCGAATCGTGGGTGGGTCTGTGCCACCAGCCAGAATGTGCAAAGCAGCATAAACAGCAGCTGGGGGCCCCCAGGCTGCTGGGGACACAAGTGCTGGACATTTGGGGAGGGCCGAAGAGGGAGAGGCTCTTTCCAGACAGCCGGTGACTTGCAGTTAGGGACTGCCCTCCAAGAGCCGGCAGGTCTGCGGGGGGAGGTAGTGCACCCGGACCAGGCAGGCTGCAGTGCATCAGCCGCCCACCACCCGAGTTCAGAGAGCCACAGGGAACCTGGGGGGATTGCTGATCCCTAAGGTTGAGGCCACCAGGGTTGGCCCAACTTGGCACGGCTGTCCAAGGACCCTGAGAACCCACGAGTGGCCCAGTAAGGCGCGCAGCCGGGGTTCTACGGTCGAAGCCTGAGCAGCACATCTGGGCTGGCCGGGCAGCTTCCCCAAGCGGATCCGAGAACACACCCTTCCCCACGGATCTCTGTTCAGTCTTCACGCTCTACTTGGAACACAACACGGTACCCACGCAGCACAGATACCTAGCTTCCTAACCGGTTCCAGAATTGGGTATGCCACCCTTAAATGTCTCAAATGTCTGACGTACCCTCCAGTCTGTGGCACACGCGCGCGCGCGCGCACACACACACACACACACACGAGCAAGTCCAGCCCTGACCTCCTAGAGTACAAGTTGATGATTGCAGGACAGCCCAAACTTGACCAGCTGCAGAGGTTGCTGCTGACACTGGAGCACCACCTAGTGTCCTCTCTAAAAAAAAAAAAGCTTTTACCTCCAGGACGCCTAAGAGGATCAAATTAACCACAATTGATTTTTTTCCCTTTCTTTCTGCTGCTTGCCCCAGCCACTGTTTATCCTGCTTTGGGGCACCGAAGAGGACTGTAGTAACCACAGTTATATATTCTCTTTTCATTTTTTTATTTCATCGTTATTTTCTTTTTCTTCTTCCTTTTTTTCTATTTGCAGATCCATAGAGTCCTATTAACCCTATCGCCTAGAGTTAAAGAAACACAAAAGGGGAGGAGGAAAAAGAAAGAAGAAGGGAAGAGAAGAGGAGAGGAAAGAGGAAAGAAAAAGGAGGCAGAGGAGGAGAAAAAGAAGAAGATCACGCATGAGGAGAAGCCAGAAAAGAACCCTAGCAACACAGAACAGCTCCCCCAAGGGCTCGCAATGGAGCTTCTGCAGAAAATTCCAACTTCGAAGAAATTGTTGAAATGACAGAAATGGAAGTCAGATTATGGATGACAAATAAGATGAAGGGAATTGAAGGGAAAGTAGAAAACCTGTAAAGAGAAGTAAAAAAAGTGTCCCAAGAAATTAACAAAATTAATAAACAAAGAGACTATGGATCTGAACATAATCAGAAAGGATATAAAGGGGCCTGAAGAATTAAAAGAGGCATTTAGAAAATTTCAAAACAAAGTAGATATTCAACAACATATTAAACCATGGAGAAGAAAGAATCTCAGAGCTTGAGGTTCTCGAGCCAACACAGTCATTTAAAGAAGCAGGAAAGAAAAGAACCAAAGAAGAGCCATCCCTCGGAGAGTTATGGGACTGAAGCTTACCAACTTATGAATCAAGGGTTTCCCTGAAGGAGAAGAGGAGAGTCCCAAAGCACAGAAGCTCTAGTTGATATCATAGTTGAGTATTTACCAAGCATTGCCAAAGATTCAGATATACACCCAATAGACGGATAGCAAACCCTAGGATGACTCAATTCAAATACAGCTTCTCCTAGACACATTGTAGTTAACCTGGCCGACCCAAAATGAATGTGTGGCCTTTTGACTGAATCCAAATTATACAGAACAAATCCTTTTACTTTCATTATTACATTTTCATTCATCTTTTATATTTTTATTTTATTTTTTAAAGTAAAAAGTTTCAATAAAATAATCCTCCTAGATTGACCAGCACAATTATTAAACCACGAGGGTTGAGTTGACAGCTGCTATGTTCATGATGTTGTTCTAACTTCCCCAGCTGAATGGAGCTACCAGGCTGGGGGATGAGAGTTTATGGGGTCAAGCACGCCCTCTGCTATCCGCTTTTGACAGTGCTGCACTGTGTTTCTGTTTGAAGTGGAATATGTGAATAGGTTGCACAGCTCAACATTATTTTTTTATTGTTTGCTTAACAGTCCATTATGTTAAAGAAGACCAAAAGAATGCTGAAGGAAGAAAGCAGACTTTTTAATGAGGATTGGGAATTGCAATATTATCTTGTTTCACAGCTAAAGATGATTTGCTTGCTTTGTGATACTGCAGTACCAACATTAAGGAAATCCATGCTCATCAGCATTATAACACTCCATGAGGAACAAAAATATTTTAAATAGAGGGAGAGGCACAAAAGGTTGAGCTGCAGAAATTAAAAGATACAAAGCAAAAGCAAAGCAAATTCTTTCAAGAAGCAATAAGACCAGAAAACAATGCCTCTGAAGCAACTTATAAAATAGTTTATATATTGAGGTAAAAAAAGGTAGTCATTCACTGATGTAGAAATTGTGAATGAATGGATTATTGCAGTTGTAGGATGCTTAGACCCCCAGTAACATTTCAAAGTACAAACAAGTGTCTCTTTCAAGGAGAAGAATAACTGATCAGCAGCATGAATTAGCCTTCAACTTAACAGAACAAGTTTGTGCAATACTTCAAAAATAAAAGTTCAAAATTGAAAACCTGTTCAATCAGCACTGGTTTTATACTTCCTCTGGATCATAACAGAAAATTTTCTTTGCTATGAAGAGTTACTTTGGATTTGTCGTTATCATTCTAAAGTGCGTTGGCTCTCGCAAGGACAGATGTTAACCAAATTTTATCTACATGAGAAAAGATAGTTAAGTTTTATGAAGAACAGAAACAGCAATATGAATTATTGAAAGAAGATTTCTATAGGAATGCACCATCTTTGTGTGATACCAAGTCAAAACAACTTGAAGGTAAAACTAAGTCTATCGATGATATGTGGCAAAAAATCCAAGCACTTTGGGAAAAAAACTATCGTTTTTCAAAACACTCTTCTTCAAAAGGAAATGATGAACAGGATGATATATGTGAATCATCTGAAGAACAGGCAGCTGTTACAGGCCTATTAATTGGAGAAGACAATGAAAGTTTCATTGACATCACACTTAAATTAGCATTTCACCTCACCTCGTTGATCTCACTGGGCACCTAACGAACCACAGATGGAACTGACTGAGCTCTCAGGACATGACATTTTAAAGTTACTGTTTCATGCTCAGAAAGATTCAATAGAAATATGGAAAAATGCAGTAGAATCCCCACACCTTCAGCAACATGACTGAAAAATATTTCCTTGTTTTTCAACCACTTGCTGCTGTGAATCTACATTCCTCAAATCAATATGCCCTGAGGTTACAAACAACTGCTGTCCATCTAGAGCAGCGACCCACAGGAACTGTATTAAAGGGCCGCAGCATTAGGAAGGTTGAGAACCACTCATCTAGAGGATCAATTGAAACTGGTGACCTCCAGGCTGCAACCAAATATTCTAATGCTTTCCAACAAAAAGCACTCATGACAAGGTCATTGAAAGTTTTGTTAACTTAAAAATTAACAAATAGTTTTCATGCTTTTGAAATTATTAAGTACATATAGACTTTTATAAAATAATGTACATTTTTAGGTATATCTAATTGAAGTTTCTTGAACGAGGCCTTCTTTGATTACAGCTAAATTAATACAGCCTCCCAACATGGAAAGATTCCCCCCTCCTGGTATAGATCCTTTGGTGTATGTACTATACGCCTAATACTATAAACATACCAAAATAATATTGGCTCACTTGGAAATAAGAGAAAAGGGTGGGTTAGCAGCAAGCTGTATTTTTAGAACTGTTTTTAGCTAACAGCTATTTAATCTTTTACCAGACGTCACCCATCTTGGTGCAATCCTGAAGAGGTCGCTGTAAAAAGTCTTTGCTGTCTCCGTAGCCAACTTATTATTTTCTTGGTTTTTGTTTTGTTTTGTTTTCAAGTGAAGGTATGGAAAGGTTCTAGATTCAGTTGAAGTTCTGATGCACAGCTGAGATTTATTTTTCATGATAAAATCTATATATTTGCATTTCAACGATGTTGCTGAATTTTGAATTTTTTTAATTTCTTTTTTTCTTTTTGGTTTAATAAACACCACTTATTCAGTCAGTGTGAAATCTTTATACCATATGTTCTAGATATTAAGAAAAATATACGGGCAGCGCCTGTGGCTCAAGGAGTAGAGCACCAGTCCCATATGCCGGAGGTGGTGGGTTCAAACCCAGCCCCGGCCAAAAACCACACAAAAAAAAAAAAAAAAGGAAAAATATACATTACATTTTGGTAAAAGTAAAATCCTTCCAGGTAATTCTAATGTAGACTAAAGTTTGAGAACTACTGATCTATAAATTCAATGCAATTCCAATAAAAATTAAAACATAATTTTCTAAGAATTTGGTAAGATTACTCTAAAATTTATCTGAGAAGAAGATTAACATCTGGCATAACATTATGAGGATCTCCACTTGACCCACTCCCCAGTGAAACTGGTAAAAATATTAAAAAAAAAAAAAAAAAACAGCCTTGGGAAATGGTTCTGATAACAAATAGAAAATAAAGAAATTGGTTCAAGAAAACCTGCAAAACTTTTGTAAGTACCACTTCTGTGGTATTTGGTCCAAGATCTCTCCCTTCCCTCCCCTCCAAGTTCAATGAGGCAGAGACGCCAAGCTATGCTGTTATAATGAAAAATACACTGGTCCACAGTGGTGGACCAGTGTGGTGTAAAGACCACACCAACCCCTATTCCCAGTAATAATCAGCGTAACTCAGTGACCTGTTACAACCTTCCAGTTCAAAAGTTAATCTCCTAAATCAATCCACCTAAACTACTCAGGACAGGCATCTTTAGGGGAGGAGCTAAATTTACAAAACATCAAGAATGGGAGACGGGGGGTGGGTAAAGGTCAGGCAGGACCTAAACCCAACAGACCAGCTGAGTACATGTCTGGCCCAGCCTGACAGACTCCATCTTATTCTCACTTCATGTGCTTTCAGTACCATGGGTGATGAATTCATTTCTCCCAGATTTTGGAGCGGTCTGTTCCTGCTTCTGTTTCTAATGATTGTGACTGTAGATGTTTTTTGCCTGTAGAGCTGCATGAACATGTTACATGGATAATTTCTTTGCCTATATAAAATGCAGCTGGGGAGCTTTCTTTCCAGGATCAGTAGGACTTCAACATTACTCATCCTGCCTGCAGCTACCTGTCACAGAGGGCAAGTGAAGATGGTCAAGAGAAGTGGCTCCCTTCTTCCACTATCATCCCCCCATGGAACAGAGGCTTCCTACTGGGCACTACACGCTGAGAAAACTGGGACTCTGAATGCCCTTACACAGCTCATGAGGCGGTGGCCCCAGGACAGGCAAGCAGAGAGACACTGGGACCGCTACTTCCACCACCACTAAGTGCTTAGCTCCTAAAATGACAATGTCACTCAAAAAGAAGTTTGTCCCGTTACTCACCCATAGCTTCAGAGATCTAGCTCAGGGATTCCATCTGGGAGGAAAGACAAGTTATAAAACAAATATTTCCTAATTTTGTCCCAAAGGAACTGACATTATTTGCAACAGAGCATGGAGAACTTCAAAGCTAAAGGCACTCTCAAAAACAGGGGAGACTCAAATGGTTTATGAAGCGAGTGTATGATGCCCCATGATCATATCAATGTATACAGTTATGATTTAATAAAAAAAAAAAAAAAACAGGGGAGACTGCAGTGAAAGGCAAATAAGGTAAGTTCATGGATTTAATGAAGATCCAGGCTAGACTGTAGGCCAGGTAGTTTTCAGGAGGAAACCAAGGAATAAGACAGCTGGGAGGATCCCTATCAGGGTCAGAATAAAAACAAGGACCTCACACACCATACTTTCATCAAAGCTACAAGTTGACTGGATTAGTTTAGGGTAATTTATGTCCCAGGACATAGATGAAAATAATACAGCAATCAGCTGGATGTTAGTGGAATTTTTCAGTTGGGGCAAGTCAGGGAAAGGAAGCTAGCCCTACCAATACCACTGCTTCCAAGGTAACTGTGGGCGCCCTTAAAGCTGCACCTTTTGAGGGACATCAGAGGCTTAATAATGCGGTTTGGCATATGTAAAGGAAGCAGACTTCCCTAAAATAATCTAGCCAGTCACTGAAAATTAAACAGGCAAATAACAGGAAGCCAGAGGAAAGAACTAGTGCTGACGGTGCTGCATTATCTAAAAGGTCTAATTTTTAACAGGCAGCTAAAGAAGCAGGAAAGCAAAACACTAGGGATTGCGTTTGGGGTGGGGATGGGGGTCAGGCAACACAAATTTCCCGTGAGAACAACCAGACATCAGATTTAATGCAAAAATATTTCAAAACAAGCATTATAAATATGTTCACAGAACTAAACGAGTAAAGGAAGGTGTGATGACCATGTTGCCTATCATAGAGCGTATCAATAAAGAGTATAAAAAAGGAGAAAAACTCCTAATGATACTGGCTTTGGGAAAGAATTCATGAAGACCCCACTAGCAACTATAGCAACAACAAATATAAATGGTCCCTAATCAAGTTAAAAAGCTTCTTTACAGCTAAAGACGTATCAACTAAGCAAAGAAACAACTTTCAGAATGGGAGAAGAAATTCATATGTTACAAATCAGACAAAGGGCCAGGGACCGAAATATGCAAAGAATTCAAGCAAATCAACAAGGAAAGAGCAAATAACCCCATTAGTCAATGGGCAAGAGACATGAAGAGAATCTTTTCCCAAGAGAATAGACAGATGGGAAACAAACGTATGAAAAAATGCTCATCACCCCTAATCATCAAAGAAATGCAAAACAAAATCACTTTGAGATATCACCTAACCCTAGTGAGAATGGCCCACATCACAGGTGCCAAAGCTGCAGATTCTGGTGTGGGTGTGGAGCGAGGGGTTACATTGACACAACAACTAATAAAGCCTTTTTGGAAAGAAGTTTGGAGAACCCTGAAAGAACTAAAAGGAGACCTTCCCTTTGACCCCACAATCCCATTACTAGGTGTCTACCCAGAAGAAAAATGTTACCATAAGGACATTTGCACTCAAATGTAATTTATAACAGCTTAATTCACAAGCCGAGTGCCCATCATAAACCCATGATTGGATTAATAAATTGCATTATACATGTGCCATGAGATATATTCAGCCACAGAAAAGATAAAGACTTTGCATCTTTTGTATTTACCTGGATGGATTTAGAGAACCTTCTCCTCAGTGAAGTATCTCAAGAACGGAAAAGCAAGCATCCTATGTACTCACTACTAATCTGAAAATAGGAGATGACCAACTATAGGCCCACACAAGAGAAAAACACAGTTAAATTCAAGAAGCAGGGAGAGGGGAGAGGCTTGATCAGTTCCCACCTATTGGGTACAATGTAGGGGTATATGGCACACTTCCTGGGTGAAGGACTCAACTACAACTCAGACTTTGGATTGTACCTGACAAATGCAAACAACATAACCTAATTGTATGTACCCTCATATTAACCCATAACTTACTGGGGAGCATCATAACACCAGCTTTGAAGGATTTACTGGAGGGTAGAGAGGGGGTTCTTGTGACTACACAAATTAAGAAAGAATACCACACTACAAAATGGTAGCTGTAGGTAGATAAGAAGTAAAGATTTGAGTAGGGGGTGGTGAGCTGTTTCCGCCACCCCGCTACTCTTAAGCCTGTGGTAACTTTGTAGAGCTTTTTGTGTCTTTGAATAAACTCTGAATACTCTAAAAAAAAAACCAAATAAACCATAAGTTTAAAAAAGAGTACAAAAAGAACCAAGTAGAAATTATAAAGTTGAAAAAATGTAAGAACTGAAATTTAAAAATTCACTGGAGGGACTGAATAATAGATTTGAACTGGCATAAGAAACAATTAGCAAACCTTAAGATTGATCAAAGAGATTATGCAAGCCACAAAAAAATAGAAAAATGGAATGAAGAAAAATTAACTACACACCTGCACATATGTAATACGGGTAACAGAGGAAAGGAGAGAAAAAATAAAAAATATATATAAAAAAAATGACAGAAAACTTCCAAATTTATTAAAAAAAAAATAACCTACACATCCAAGAAGCTCAATAAACACTAAGGAGGATAAACACAAAGAGGTCTAGAAATAAACATTGTGGTAAAAATGCTGCAAGTCAAAGAAAGAAAGAGGGATGTGGAAAAAAGGAAAGAGGGAGGGAGAAAATCTTGAAAGCAGCAAGAGAAAAATGAGTCATTAATTACAAGGAAACACCAGAAAAATTAACAGCTGATGTTTCACCAGAAACCATGGACACCAAAGGCAGTGATGTCACACACTCAAGTGCTCAAAGGAAAAAACAGACTGTCAACTGTCTTTTATCTATAAAGCTATCTTTCAAGAATGAGGGAGAAAGAGACTTAAAAATATACTAAAGTGGCTCAGTTGGTAAGGCGCCGGCCCCATATACCGAGGGTGGCGGGTTCAAAACCTGGCCCTGGCTGAACTGCAAACCAAAAAATAGCTGGGCGTTGTGGCAGGTGCCTGTAGTCCCAGCTACTTGGGAGGCTGAGGCAAGAGAATCGCTTCAGCCCAGGAATTGGAGGTTTCTGTGAGCTGTGTGATGCCATCGCACTCTACCCAGGGCGATAAAGTGAGACTCTGTCTCTACAAAAAAAAAAAAAAAAGACTTTTAAAAAATAAATAAATAAAAATATATATATATATTTATACTAAAATACAGCCATTATGAAAAACAGTATAGAGGTTCCACAAAAAACTAAAATGAGCACACGATCCAGCAACTCCACTTCTACAAATACATCCCAAGGAATTGAAATCAGTATGTTGAAGGGATATCTGTGCTCCCAAGTTCATTGCAGCTTTATTCACAGTAGCCAAATTATGGAATGAACATAAGTGTCCATCAGCAGATGAATGGATAAAGAAAAATGTGGTATATATACACAATGGAATACTAGTCAGCCTTTAAAACACAAAATCCTGTTTTTTAGAACAATATGGATGAATCTAGACTAGAGGGCATTATCCAAGTAAGCTGAACCAGACACAGAAAGACAAATACTGCATAATGTCATTTATATGCAAAATCTAAAGAAAGGTGAATTCATAAAAGTAGAGAATGGAATGAAGGTTACCAGAGACTGGGGGGTGGGAATTGAGAGAATGGAGAGTCATTGGTCAAAAGGTACAAAATTTAAGCTACAGAGGAGGAATCAGTTTGAGATCTATTGCACAGCCCCATGACCACAGTCAATAATAATGTATATTTCAAAATAACTAAGACTAAATTTCAAATATATCATCACAATGTCAAGCAAGGTAACATGTATGCTAATTAGCTTGATTTAATCATCCTATATTTTATAAATACAATAGAACCTCTATAAGTTGAAAAAAAGAAAAAGAACCTCTATAAGTTGACCACCCAAAGGTCTGTAACAAACTGGTCAACATACAGAGGTGGTCAACATAAGGAACCAGCCTTATTGTACTGATACATACATGTGGTGTGTATCTGGCCTATGAAAATTAGGTCAACTGAAGGGGTGGTCAATGTAGGGCCGTGGTCAGCTATGGAGGTTCTACTGCATATCAACACATCACATTATACTCCATAAATGTCATACAGTTATGTGTATAATTTGTAAATTAAATATAAATTTTTAAAAAGTGAGAAAATGTGATGGTAGTAGTCTCAACTTACAAGAAACTCTAAAGGAAGCTCCTCTAGCTAAAGGGTGATTTCAGACAGCATTTGAATCAACATGAAAAAAAACAAAGAGCACAAAGAAAGACAATTATGGAAAAATGATAAATACATATTTTCTCCTTTCTTTTGGTAGCTAATTTAAAAACCAATTGTAAAAAATAATACGTATTCAATATATAATGTGAAGTTCCTGTAACATATAGAAATGTAACATTTGTATAACATACTACAAATAGCACAAACGAGATGGGTGAGAACAGCTTGGCCTGAGGAAATCAACAAAAATGGCAAAGGAGTAATTATAACAATGTGTTATTAGGTTTGTAACATTAATGGATATAATATATGTGTATATATTTTGTATATGTATAAATATGTATATACAAATACATACATATAAAACATTCTCAAGGTTTGACCACATACGTGAGCCATAATACATATTTCAACAAATATAAAAAGTAGAAATAATGCAAACTATATTCTCTAACCACATAGGAAAGAAATTAGAAACGCACACACCATACAAGTTCTTTCTCTGTTGTGGAGGTATTATTGTTAAATGCTAAAAATCAAAAATAAAAATAAAAAGAGAAAAATCTTGAAAGCAGAAAGAGAAGAGTAACTCATAAGAGAGATCAATATATATGTTTAGATATTGAAATAGCAACAAAACGTGTATATGTATATATATATATATATAAAGACCTCCAACAGAGAAATACAATTATATCAAAGTAACATTTCCATATATTACTAAAATTAAGTTAGTACAAACCTGAAGCTTATTTAGAGAAGTTCAAGTGTACATGGTAAACTCTAACCAACCATTTAAAACAATCTGGAAAAAGCTGTTAAATGATAAACTACATTAGAAATATTTGCATAATGCAAAAAAAAGCACTAAAGGAAAAACAGAGGAACAAAAAGGCCTAAGACACATAGAAAACAAAATGTATAGTAACAAATGTAAATTCAGCTATATCAGTAACAACACCAAATGTGAATGGACTAAACGGTACAATCAAAAGGATGAGACTGGGGTGGTGCCTGTGGCTCAAAGGAGTAGGGCGGCACCCCCATATGCTGGAGGTGGCAGGTTCAAACCCAGTCCCGGCCAAAATCTACAAAAAAAAAGGAAGAGACCATCAAACTAGATTTTAAGAACATAATCCAGCTACAGTTTCTACAAGGCACAGTTTAGACTGAAAGATACAAATAAATAGAAAGTAAAAGGATGGGAAAAGGCATACAAGAAGACCCAACAAAATAGACTTTGAAACAAAAGAAAACAAGTTACTAGAGCTCAAGAGGAATATTTTGTAATGATGAAGGGATTAGTTCATCAGGAATTAACAACATATACATTTTCTACTACTGCAAATACGTTATAGCAACTGTAACACATATGTACCTGACAGTGTCTACATGAAGAGAGAAATAGACAACTCAAAAATAACAACTGTATAAGTCAATATCTCAATTTCAATAAGGAGTAGACAGAAGAAAAGCAAGAGAAGGCTTGCACTAGTATAAACCTCTTAGACCTAATAATTTATTTGAGCTCCTTATTTAAATCTTTATATTGCTCACTTTGAGAAGTTTTTTTTCATTTCAATAATTTATTTCAACTTAGTATATCCAAATATTATTTCAACATTAATCATATTACAAATTATTGGATATATGCATTCTTTTTTCTTTTTTCTTTTTTTAATTGTTGGGGATTCATTGAGGGTACAATAAGCCAGGTTACACTGATTGTATTTGTTAGGTAAAGTCCCTCTTGCAATCATGTCTTGCTCCCAGAAGGTGTGGCAACACCAAGGCCCCACCCCCGTCCCTCCTTCCCTCTCTCTGTTTTTCCATCCCCCACCCATGACCTTAATTGTCATTAATTGTCCTCATATCAAAATTGAGTACATAGGATTCATGCTTCTCCATTCTTGTGATGCTTTACTAAGAATAATGTCTTCCACTTCCATCCAGGTTAATACAAAGGATGTAAAGTCTCCATTTTTTTCAATAGCTGAATAGTATTCCATGGTATACATATACCACAGCTTGTTAATCCATTCCTGGGTTGGTGGGCATTTAGGCTGTTTCCACACTTTGGTGATTGTAAATTGAGCTGCAATAAACAGTCTAGTACAAGTGTCCTTATGATAAAAGGATTTCTTTCCTTCTGGGTAGATGCCCAGTAATGGGGTTGCAGGATCAAATGGGAGGTCTAGCTTGAGTGCTTTGAGGTTTCTCCATACTTCCTTACAGAAAGGTTGTACAAGTTTGCAGTCCCGCCAGCAGTGTAAAAGTGTTCCCTTCTCTCCACATCCACGCCAGCATCTGCAGTTTTGAGATTTTGTGATGTGGGCCATTCTCACTGGGGTTAGATGGTATCTCAGGGTGGTTTTGATTTGCATTTCTCTAATATATAGGGATGATGAACATTTTTTCATATGTTTGTTAGCCATTCGTCTGTCTTCTTTAGAGAAGGTTCTATTCATGTCTCTTGCCCATTGATATATGGGATTGTTGGCTTTTTTCATGTGGATTAATTTGAGTTCTCTATAGATCCTAGTTATCAAGCTTTTGTCTGATTGAAAATATGCAAATATCCTTTCCCATTGTGTAGGTTGTCTCTTTGCTTTGGTTGTTGTCTCCTTGGCTGTACAGAAGCTTTTCAATTTAATGAAGTCCCATTTGTTTATTTTTGTTGTTGTTGCAATTGCCATGGCAGTCTTCTTCATGAAGTCTTTCCCTAGGCCAATATCTTCCAGTGTTTTTCCTATGCTTTCTTGGAGGATTTTTATTGTTTCATGCCTTAAATTTAAGTCCTTTATCCATCTTGAAGCAATTTTTGTGAGTGGGGAAAGGTGTGGGTCCAGTTTAAGTCTTTTACATGTAGACATCCAATTCTCCCAACACCATTTATTGAATAGGGAGTCTTTCCCCCAAGGTATGTTCTTGTTAGGTTTATCGAAGATTAGGTGGTTGTAAGATGTTAGTTTCATTTCTTGGTTTTCTATTAGATTCCAAGTGTCTATGTCTCTATTTTTGTGCCAGTACCATGCTGTCTTGACCACTATGGCTTTGTAGTACAGCCTAAAATTTGGTATGCTGATGCCCCCAGCTTTATTTTTATTACTAAGAACTGCCTTAGCTATACGGGGGGTTTTCTGGTTCCATACAGAACACAGAATCATGTTTTCCAAATCTTGAAAGTATGATGTTATTTTGATAGGAATGGCATTGAATAGGTAGATTGCTTTGGGAAGTATAGACATTTTAACAATGTTGATTCTGCCCATCCATGAGCATGGTGTGTTCTTCCATTTGTTAAAATCCTCTGCTATTTCCTTTCTGAGGATGTCATAGTTTTCTTGATAGAGGTCCTTCACCTCCTTCGTTAGGTATATTCCTAGGTATTTCATTTTCTTTGAAACTATGGTGAAGGGAGTTGTGTCCTTAATTAGCTTCGCATCTTGACTGTTACTGGCGTATACAAAGGCTACTGACTTGTGGACATTGATTTTATATCCTGAAACATTACTGTATTTTTTTGATAACTTCTAGGAGTCTTGTGGTTGAGTCTTTGGGGTTCTCTAAGTATAAGATCATGTCATCAGCAAAGAGGGAGAGTTTGACCTCCTCTGCTCCCATTTGGATTCCCTTTATTTCCTTGTCTTGCCTAATTGTATTGGCTAGAACTTCCAGCACTATGTTGAACAGTAAAGGTGACAGAGGACAACCTTGTCTGGTTCCAGTTTTAAGCACTTTGTGAAGTTTTATATGGTTCCTTTCCTTTCTTCTTAATAGATTTGGTAGTCTTTCATTAAACATTTTATATTCTGTATCTGATCATCCAAATAACTCTTAGAGCTCATTGTCTTTACTAGTTCTCACCCACCGTATCTTGTTTCTTTGTGTGTGGGGTTTTTGTTTTTGTTTTTTAATTGTGAACGATCCATTTTCCTTTGATGTTTACCAGTATTCTTTGAGGTATCAACTCAAAGAACTATTCTTTGAGACCTGAATTGAAGAAGAGTTTCTCTGAAGACACTTTTGATTTGCTTCTGTCAGTCATCTAGGGACACTACCAATCTAGGTCCATTTAAATTCTGTTTGAGGGTTTTGGCCCACAGAAGTGGGTAGTGAATTCCAACTACGAACTCACTTGGAAGCTAACTTGTGGTCATAGACTCCTAATGATCTTTAAAGCTCTTTCACCACCAATTGCTAAGATGCAGGAAAGATATTTTAATTCACCTCCAACAGATTGGCATATTTCTTTCCTTTCTTTCTTACACTTTGTATGTACCCCTTTGTGGGTCCCAGCTTTATTCAAGAATTTCTTGTTAGATATCCCCTCAAAGTTCTAGTTCTCAAGGTGCAGCAGAAACTCTCAGCATAAAAGATTTATTTGTTGGAGCACATGGTTGGAGAAGTTTCAAAGAAAGCCCATGACAAATGAAAGTTAATCCTAGCAAGTTCTTAACACTTTCCTGTTTTCAAACTCTTCATGCTTTGAAAGTGAATTTACTTTCTAGAAAAAAAAATAAAGGCACAAGTGGATTGAAATTAAGAACTCCTGCTTCCACTTAAGCGGGAGATGGGCTGATTCACTTTTGTGACAGCTCAGAAAAGTATTTTAAAAGAAAACATATTTATTTTGTAACTGCCAATGTAGTTAATCCAACTGGAAGTATAATTAATTAATGCTATCTAATCTAGCAACCTGACAGAAATAGAAGTCACTGGTACTTTCTTAATGGCTACTGACAGTTAACTATTTTCATTACTAAACAAAATTTGATTGCTATTGGCTGTGTGATAGGACAGCCCCAATTACAAATCATGTTCATTTCTTTGCTTTTAGCAGAAATATGCCATGGATATATAAATCCAATGTATTTTGCATTCTGGAGAAAAATCATGTAGGCTCAGTAGACTGAAATGCTGTCTTCAACAAGTGTGATAAAAACGCATGTGTGTGGCCTAACACAAAAGCACTATGACCACACGACAGCCTACGCTGATGAAATCCCTAACCCATAAAGATGACAAAGACTGACTTCAAATAACTCACCAAGAGACAAATGACTGTAACCCAATGTGATCCAATATTGCATAGATGTATGTAGAAATGTATACTCTGTTCCCTTGAGCTCAATGAACATAACTGGCAAGGCTTCCCAGAGGGTCTGACATTTTACCAACGTCTTAAGTGTTCTCAAAAGGCAAGTGAGGAATTCCAGACAGAAGGAACCAGTTTAGGAAACAAAAAGGAGGCATAAAACAGCATAGTAGATTTGGTAAACTAGGTTATGAATGGCACAAAACAACACAAGCCAGAAAATATCATTTCAGGCTTCCTCACCTACTTCTTTACCCTATACTAAACTAATCTGGCCAATTTCCCTTTCTTAGATATTTCTTAATTCTCTCCTCTCCATTCTCAATTCTACTACTGTGCTTTCTCATTTCTTTTCTCTTGGCCTAAGTGTCCTAATTGGTCTTAAAATCTCAGTAGCATTTTAGCCAACATAGTCACTAAAATGATCTTTTAAAAGTGAGAGTCAGATCAGACCATTTCCTTGCTTAAAACTCCATACAGTTCTCCAGCACCTAAAAGTTTCAACATCACTGTTGTTCTGTAGGATAATATTTAGAAATAAACATATCATACATCAAGCACACAAAGTGAATTCAGTGTGAGTTTAAAATGACTTGCTTTCCTTCCTGAGGCTTAAGGGACCTGGACCCCACTGGGACACACACAGAGTCGTTGGCTTGCCTGGAGTTAAAAATTCCACAGGCCCATTCTCTGAAGCTGTGCACCCCATGAAGCCTGAGATCAAAGGGCATGCCACCCTTCCTCAGAGATATGGGCCAGAGGGTTGACATATGTTAACAACATATTGTCAGAGGTCTATAGGTGCTCTGCCCTGAGGGAAAGACACCGTCATTACTTCATACTGAGTAAACTGAGTGAACGCTTGAAGATTAATTTTTCCATTAACTCTGTTCCCCTGTGGCTACTTTCTTCTTTGTGATCTTTATTTAGATACCTGCTCAGAAATTAGTCAGAAGTTTAAAAGAAGAGGTTTACTACAAAAGTGATTGTATTGATATGATAACAAAATATTTCAAGTTAATTTCAGATAGGTAAAATAAGATAATGATGAAACTAACAGATGATGGATGAAGTGTATACATGACTAGAAAAGTATAAAATCAAAACCCTGAATAAAGATTTTCTCTACATGCCATTCCATCTCATGTAGTCAGATTCTTGACTTAATAATTACTGGAGCGAGTTTACACCCACGGCAAAGCTGCTGTTCATTCGCGTCTCCGGTCACGCAACAAGTTCCCTGTATGATTAGAGCCCTGTCTACTTTTTCAGACTCAGGCCCTATTATTGACCCTTCTGGGTGACTCTGTGGCTATGTAATTGTGGGCAAATCACCAAACGCAGTGAGCCCACTGTCATCCACATAGTTAAGGCCAAGGTAATAATAGTTCCTCCCCACGTTTTCAGGATTAAGTAACACTCAAAATCTAAAAACATGACTTTTTGGCCTTCATCTGGCATATCCCAGGGACTCATTATGGAATTTTAAGTGGAAGAATGACATGATTAGGTTAGCACTTTAAGAAGATTAAGAACAGTATTAGGAATAGGGTGGAGAACAAAACCAGAGGCAAGCAAGATCAATTAGGCAGAAATATAAGGAGAGAAATCAGTGTGTGATAGCAATGGGAATAGAAAGGAACAAAAGGAACTAGGATCAAAATAACTTGGTTCCTATTTGAAGTAGAAAGTGAAAGAGGCCTTATGGAAAGACAAGTTTTAAAGAAAGGTCCCCAAATCTTCAGGAACAAAACTGTATCCTAACAAGTTCTTATGCATTTTCTACCCTTGAAGGAAGCAATTCTTCATGATTTGAAAATGAATTTGCTTTCGAGAAGCAGACAGTGTGTGCTGGGGTCAAGTTGTGTGAAATATCATTTGGGATCAAAAGTGAGCAAGAACGATTATGATTTTATAATGTTGCTTCTAATCACGTTCTAAAGGCATTTTTCCAAAGGTAAATTATTCTTATTCTGCTATCTTTGAAGCAGACAGAAATATAAAACAAGCCTTTGCTTAAAAAAAAAAAAAAAATCCAGGGGGCAGAGTCAAGATGGCTGACAAAACCAGCTTTCCACAGAGGCTCCCTGTCCAGAAGGAGAATTAAAGGACAGAAATTTAGCAAGTAACCTGGTGGATTAGAGCCGTGCCAAGAGAGAAGGTTGAAGAATGCACAGCAACCCTGCTGAGGCGAGCTGCGACCCCAAGAATAGAAACAAAAAGTACAAAACCCATGGCCAAGTAGACAGGAGTCCCCTCCTCCACGAGAACAGCTTGGAGTACTCCATACAAACAAGTGAGCAGAGTCCAAAAGTCCTCTCATTATATCCCATGGGAAAGACCTTCTAAAAACTGGACCTACTTCCCCTACTAGGGTGACATGGCACTCTCTTGCCAGGCATAAAACTGTTTAAAACTGTACATATTCTCTACCTGCAATTCTGAACTCCCAGCACTCCCCTCCACTCTCACTCTGAGGTCTGGAAGCCTATCCCCCAGGAGTCCAGACTCTTGGGTATTTTCTCGAGACATGTGGACAGGGCATGGACTGCTGCTGGTCAGTGCTGATTCCATGGCACTAGAGTGAGGAGAGGATGGTCGGCTGAGGGGAATCATACAGGAGCAGCGGTGCCCTGAGGCACAGAGCAGAAGACACTTTGGCAACAATGGGGCTCAACCCTGGATATCCCGGAGTCAAACCCCCTGTCTCTCTGGGCAACCAGAGGAGGCCGGGCATCTTCTCCAGTGGCAGCCACTGGCGGAACACATCTGGGACAGAAATGCAGGCACCGTGAGTAAAGGGTTTGCCTGAGGTGGTACTGGCCTAGGCAGAGCATGGGGACAAGAATACTCACACCCAGAGCCAGCAGATTCCCAGGGTGGGGCTGACCCAGAGGACCGCTTTACTGAGCCTGGGACATACCAGCCCTCAGGGGATCATTAGCCGAGACAAAGGAGGGCAGGCAGAGGCAGGAACTGACAGCTAACCGTGCTGAGAATACAAACTACAGCTGAGACCAGGCAGCAGCACAGACAGGGCCTGAGGCACAGGTTCTGTAAACTCAAAACAGCTTCTCTTCTGCTGGGGAATTTAGCCAGGACAGAAACAAATTTTGCAAAGTTGTTCTGGTTCGGTCAGTAACATCAATCAGGGGCAGGGCTGGAACTGAGTGAAAAGCCCCAGCCTCCATTAAGCACCCGAGGTTGTCAGGCCTCACCTCCCCCTGTCGGTTAGTGGCAGAGAGCAGTGGCCTGGCTGAGGAGACATAGATCTCCTTGTGATTCAGGCAGGCGTAAACCACCGGAGTATCTGCTCATTGGAGGCAACTGGGTCACAGCCCTGTGGGGTTATCAGTGACTGGATGTGACAGAAGTGCAAGGTGGGGAAGGATGCATCAACTCTCCCAGACTAATCTATTTGCTGGTTGGGTCCTCCTGACCTCACTGAGCACCGGAGCAATTATATTTGAGTTATCAGCAGACCCCTGCGATCTAGTTGCCAGAGACCTTTTAAACTCTTCCACCTGAGACAGGTGCTGACTGAGACAATTGATTTGGACCTTTTGAACCAAGCCAATTGCCCAAGGACTATCCAAATGGTGCCCTGGGTGTGTAGTTGTAGGAAGGTTTGATTTTCCTTTTCCAGTTGTTGCCTGTGGGGGTGGGATGACTTAATTGCTGGTATTTCTCCACAGCTGAGACTTCAACCCACAGTAACTGTTTCACTAGGGTCAGACAGAGACCAGCTGAAAAGAAGACATAGCCACTTGGCCCCACAACACCAAATAGATCCCTAGTTTCTCAGGCCGTAGCACTGTACAGGTCCTCAGCAAAGCTCCAGGGGAAAAGTCAAATGGTGGAAAATAATCATGGAGTGGAACCAGCAGAAAAACTCTGATAACATGAATAACCAGAGTAGATCAACCCCCCCCCCACACACACACACACACAGGAAAGATATGGCAGACATAACGGAAGATCCCATACATAAACAGATGGCCGAATGTCAGAAATCAAATTCAGAATGTGGATTGCAAACAAGATTAATAGAATGGAGGAAAAGTTAGAATTTGAAATTCGAGGAGCAATTCAAAAGTTGTCTCAAGAATTCAACGAATTTAAAGACAAAATCACCAAAGATTTTGACACATTCTAGCAAGAATTTGCACCCCTCAAAGATCTGAAAAATACAGTAGAATCCCTCAGTAACAGAGTGGAGCAAGCAGAAGAAAGGATTTCTGACATTGAAGACAAAGCTTTTGAATGCTCCCAAACTCTCAAAGAGGAAGAGAAATGGAGAGCAAAAATGGATCATTCTCCCAGAGAGCTCTGGGATAATTTGAAGAAAGCTAATATCCACCTCATTGGAATCTCTGAAAGTGATGAAGTGGCTTCCCAAGGCACAGAGGTTCTTCTCCATGACATTATGAAAGAGAATTTTCCAGACATGCCAAGAGATTCTGAAATTCAGATAGCAGACAGTTTCAGAACCCCAGCATGACTCAACTTGAATAAGACATCCTCCAGGCAAATCATAATTAACTTCACTAAAGTTAATATGAAGGAGAAAATTCTGAAAGCAGCCAGACATAAGAAAACCATAACCTACAAAGAAAAAAATATTAGAATCACTGCAGCTCTGCTGAAACCTTTCAAGCCAGAAGAGGTGGTCATCGACTTTTTATCTCCTAAAACAAAATAACTTTCAACCCCGGATCCTGGATCCAGCTAAACTGAGTTTCATTTATGATGGAAAAATTAAATACTTTAATGATATTCACATATTGAAGAAATATGCCATAACCAAACCAGCTCTTCAGGATATTCTCAGACTTATCCTCCATAATGACCAGCCCAATCCTCTACCACAAAAGTAAACTCACTCAGAAACTTTTCATCAAACTCCAACTTCCACGGTGGAGAAAGGATTAAAAATGTCCACTGGATTTTGGAAAACTCGATACCCAAAATTTTACCAGGTTTATCAATATTCTCCATTAATGTGAACAGCTTAAATTGTCCTCTAAAGAGGCAGAAGTTGGCGGACTGGTTACAAAAACTCAGGCCAGATATCTGCTACATACAATAATCTCATCTGACCTTAAAAGATAAATACAGACTTAGGAAGAAGAGATGGTCATCCATATTTCAGGCAAACTAAAATCAGAAAAAAGCAGGTGCTGCAATTCTATTTGCAGATACAATAGGCTTTAAACCAACAAAAGTAAGGAAGGATAAGAATGGTCACTTCATATTTGTTAAGGGTAATACTCAATATGATGAGATTTTAATTATTAATTTTTATGCACCCAACCAAAAATGTGCCTTAATTTATAAGAGAAACTAACAGACATGAGCAACTTGATTTCCTCCAGCTCCATAATAGTCGGAGATTTTAACACTCCTTTGGCAGTGTTGGATAGATCCTCCAATAAGAAACTGAGCAAAGAAATTTTAGATTTAAACCTAAGCATCCAACATTTGGATTTAACGGACATCGATAGAACATTTCATCCCAACAAAACTGAATACATATACTTCTCATCAGCCCATGGAACATACTGCAAAAATGATCACATCTTAGGTCACACGTCTGACCTCAGTAAATTTAAAGGAATAAAAATTCCTTGCATCTTCTTGGACCGCCATGGAATAAAAGTTGAACTCAGTAACAACAGGAATCTACATACTCACACAAAAACATGGACGTTAAATAACCTTATGCTGAATGACAGCTGGGTCATAGATGAGATTTGAAGAAAATTACAAAATGACAATGAAGACACAAATTATCAGAACCTCTGGGATATCGCAAAGGCAGTCCTAAGAGAGAAGTTTATAGCACTGCAAGCCTTCCTCAAGAGAACGGAAAGAGAGGAAGTTCACAACTTAATGGGACATCTCAAGCAACGGGAAAACGAAGAACATTCCAACCTCAAACCAGTAGAAGAAAAGAAATAACCACAATTAGAGCAGAATTAAATGAAATTGAAAACAAAAGGATTATACAACAGATCAATAAACCAAAAACTTGGTTTTTGGAAAAGGTCAATTATAGATAAACCTTTAGCTAACCTAACCAGGAAAAAGAGAGTAAAATCTCTAATTTCATCAATCAGAAATGACAAAGACCAAATAACAACAGACTCCTCAGAAATTCAAAAATTCCTTAATGAATACTATAAGAAACTTTATTCTCAGAAATATGAAAATCTGAACGAAGCACGTCACTTTCCAAGACTTAGCCAGAATCAAGTGGAAATGTTCAACAGGCCAATATCAAGTTCTGAAATAGCATCAACCATACAAAATCTCTCTAAAAAGAAAGACCTAGGACCAGATGGCTTCATGTCAGAATTCTATCAAACCTTTAAAGAGGAACTAGTACCTATATTACTTTTCCAAAAGTATAGAACCTTTTCCAAAATATAGAAAAAGTCAGAAGCCTACCCAACACGTTCTATGAAGCAAACATCACCCTGATCCCCAAATCAGGAAAAGATCCAACAAGAAAATTATAGACCAATATCACTAATGAATATTGATGCAAAAATATTCTAACAAGCAACAAGATCCTAACAAACAGAATCTAGCAACACATCAAATTATACATCATGACCAAGTCGGTTTTATGCCAGGGTCCCAAGGCTGATTCAATATACATAAATCCATAAATATAATTCAGCACATAAACAAATTAAAAAACAAAGACCACATGATTTTCTCAATCGATGCAGAAAAAGCTTTTGATAATATCCAGGATCCCTTCATGATCAGAACACTTAAGATAATTGGTATAGAAGGGACATTTCCTAAACTCATAGAGGCCATCTACAGCAAACCCACAGCCCATATCGTATTGAATGGAGTAAATTGAATTCATTTCCACTCAGATCAGGAAGCAGACAAGGCTGCCCATTGTCTCCACTGCTCTTTAACATTGTAATGGAAGTTTTAGCCGTTGCAATTAGGGAAGACAAGGTGATCAAGGGTATCCATATAGGGTCAGAAGAGATCAAACTTTCACTCTTCACAGATGATATGATTGTATATCTGGAAAACACCAGGGATTCTACTACAAAACTCTTAGAAGTGATCAAGGAATACAGCAGTGTCTCAGGTTACAAAATCAACATTCATAAATTGGTAGCCTTTATATATACCAACAATAGTCAAGTTGAAAAAACAGTCAAGGACTCTATTCCATTTACAGTAGTGCCAAAGAAGATGAAATATTTGGAAGTTTACCTAACAACGGACGTGAAAGATCTCTATAAAGAGAACTATGAAACTCTAAGAAAAGAAATAGCTGAAAATGTTAACAAATGGAAAAACATACCATGCTCATGGCGGGGAAGAACCAACATTGTTAAAATGTTCATACTATACAAAGCAATATACAATTTTAATGCAATCCCTATTAAAGCTCCACTATCATACTTTAAAGATATTGAAAAAATAATAATTAGTTTTATATGGAATCAAAAAAAACCTCAAATAGCCAAGACATTACTCAGAAATAAAAACAAAGCAGAAAGAATCACACTACCGGACCTCAGACTATACTATAAATCGATAGTGATCAAAACAGCATGGTACTGGCACAAAAACAGAGAGGTAGATGTCTGGAACACAATAGAGAACCAAGAGGTGAACCCAGCTACTTACCATTATTTGATCTTTGACAAGCCAATTAAAATCATCCAGTGGGGAAAAGATTCCCTATTTAACAAATGGTGCTGGGTGCACTGGCTGGTAACCTGTAGAAGAGTAATACCGGACCCACACCTTTCACCTTTACTAAGATAGACTCTCACTGGATTAAAGATCTAAACTTAAGACATGAAACTACAAAAATACTAGAAGAAAGTGCAGGGAAAACTCTTGAAGAAATCGGTCTGGGCGAATATTTTATGAGGAGGACCCCCCGGGCAATTGAGGCAGCTTCAAAAATACACTACTGGGACTTGATCAAACTATAAAACTTCTGCACAGCCAAGAACACAATAAGTAAAACAAAAAGGCAGCCCTCAGAATGGGAGAATATATTTGCAGGTTATGTCTCCGACAAAGGTTTAATAACCAAAAAAACAGAGAACTCAAACGTATAAGCAAGAAAAGAACAAGTGATCCCATCTCGGGCTGGGCAAGGGACTTGAAGAGAAACTTCTCTGAAGAAGACAGGTGCATGGCCTACAGACATATGAAAAAATGCTTATTATCCTTAATCATCAGAGAAATGCAAATCAAAACTACTTTGACATATCTTAACTCCAGTAGGATTAGCCCATATCACAAAATCCAAAGACCAGAGATGTTGGTGTGAATGTGGAGAAAAGGGAACACTTCTATACTGCTGGTGGGAATGCAAATTAATACATTCCTTTTGGAAAGATGTCTGGAGATGACTTAGAGATCTAAAAATAGACCTGCCATTCAGTCCTACAATTCCTCTACTAGATATATACTCAGAAGACTAAAAATCACATCGTAACAAAGATATTTGTACCAGAATGTTTATTGCAGTCCAATTCATAATGGCTAAGTCATGGAAAAAGCCCAAGTGCCCATCAATCCACGAATGGATTAATAAATTTTGGTATATGTACATTGTGGAATACAATGTAGCCTTAAAGAAAGATGGAGACTACCTCTTTCATGTTTACGTGGATGGAGCTGGAACATATTCTTCCTAGTAAAGTATCTCAAGAATGGAAGAAAAAGTATCCAATTTACTCAGCCCTACTATGAAACTAATTTTCATACGAAAGCTATAAACCTATAACCTAAGAATATGGGGAAAGGGAGGGGTGGGGAGGGGGGAGGAGGGGCGGAGGGAACGCAATTGGTGTGACCACACCTACCGTGCATCTTACAAGGGTACATGTGAAACTTACTAAATGTAGAATATAAATGTCTTAACACAGTAACTAAGAAAAAGCCAGGAAGGCTCTGTTAACCAGTGTAATGAAAATTTGTCAAATGGTATATAAAACCAGTGTATGGTGAAAAAAAAAAAAAAAAAGAATCTAGTCATTTTGTAATCAAATCTTGCAAATAATCACTTTGTCAAATAGGAGCCACAGTCTCATGAGTAGAATCCTAACAGCCCATCAAGACATCTGGGCTCCATACGCTTCATGGAGGCAGATTGCCCAATTATTTCACACTGTTACCCCACATAGCACTGAGGTAATAATGCCCTCTCTACCTCAATAAGCAGTTCACCTTAAATCTATGCATAAATACTAAGAAAAATTAGAATTCTTAATCCACAGTTCATCAAAATGCATATGTAGGTAGAAATTTGAAATGCAGGCAGAAATTTGATTCATCATAAAGTCTACTCAATTGTGACTGTATGTTATATGGATTCAGTTTTAAACAGGACATTTTAAACTGAGGAAGCATAAACACCTTTTGCCGTATCATTAGACAAGCAAAAAATGTTACCAAAGGTGAGAATTTCTGGATATTCATTTATCCAAAAGAAATACATCACTGCAGTCTTGTAGTAAACTCCCATTAAATAGACAGGTTAATCACTTCAACTACTAAAGTTGTTCCTTAGAGGACATAGTCTATTATCAACTTTCTATTACAAGTGGTTCTTTCAGTTCATTCCATGAATTATTGCTGATTAGATTTTTCCTTAATGAGGTGGTTAGATGAGCCAACAAGTTCAAGACCACGTTTTTAGATACTCTGTGCCTTACATCCCAAGCAAGAAGCAGAGGTGCTGCGGATGTCACAGATGCATACGGAACTGACCAAGAGCTGGAGACACAGAACACTGCTGGATCTCCAAGCCAGGTTCTAAGGTTCTTCCAGGCTGTTATGTGTCAGCCAGGCAAGGCAGCTCACACCTGTAATCCTAGCACTCAGGGAGGCCGAGATCCGAGGGTCCCTTGAACTCAGGACTTCAAGATCAGCTTGCACAAAGAGCAAGACCCCATCTCTACTAAAAATATAAAAACTAGCTAGATGCCTGTAATCGCAGCTACTCAGGAGGTTGAGGCAAGAGGATTGCTCAAGCCCAAGGGTTCGAGGCTTCTGTGATCTATGATGCCAGGGCACTCTACCCAGGGTGACAGAGTGAGACTCTCAAAAAAAAAAAAAAAAAAAAGCGTCCTTTATCCTCCAGCACCTAAGACAGAATGAATAAACCAAACCGTGCATTCCAGCCTAATTCCCATTCTCAGTAATTACCACATAGTGTGATCTTGCTAATGAGATATCCAGGCTACTATACTGAAGTCTCAGGAACAGCACTTCAGAATCAAGACCTAGAGGCTTCTCAGGTTAGTTCTAAGGTGACCACACAGCTGCCTTTTTATAGACCACTAAGCCCCACTGTTGCTTCTAGAATCTCTGCCATCAACTAATTTCCAAGACAACAAAGCAGCCTTTGATAAAGTTTATGAACAGAATACACCCAACTATTTCATTTTTCTACCTACATCTCAACTCTGTAACACTTAATAGCAGTGTTTTGGGGGGTTGTTTGTTTTGGTTTTCCTTAGAGACAGAGTCTCACTTTATCACCCATGTTAGAGTGCTGTGGCATCACAGCTCACAGCAGCCGCCAACTCCTGGGCTTAGGGGATTCTCTTGCCTCAACCTCCTGAGTAGCTGGGACTACAGGTGCCTGCCAGAATACCCAGATATTTTTGTTGTTGCAGTTTGGCGGGGCCAGGTTCGAACCTGCCACCCTCAGTATATGGGGCTGGTACCCTACCCACTGAGTCACAGGCACCAACCAGTGTTTTTAAACAAACACAATGTCTAATGGCATGTGTTACATATAGCCTTGGATTTTAATCTCAGCTCTGTTTCCTACTGTTAATCTGGGCCACAATTTCACTTCTCCAAACCTTCCTTTTCTGCTGTCTAAAGCGGATACCACTGCCTGATTTTGGTAGGATGCAGCTGGAATCAAACAAGATGACTGTAACACAGTATCCTATGACACGTGGAGGGGTAGTCTACCTGTCTCTCATGCCACTGAGTCTTGCACAGAGCTCAGTTAGGGAAACTCCATGGCTACCCTTTCACTTAGCAGTTGAGACTTGGCTGGAGAGGCCTGGATTCCTGTAGGCACACCCTTCTCTGGAGGGTGATACTTGATACTTACCAACATCTGGTTTTATAATGGTATCTCAGGGTTGAGTTAGGAGGCAGCATAAGAAAACCGCAAGGTGCTCAATGAGTCCATACCTGATTGATGGCCGGGAGGTGGGAACATAACAGATAAATCCAGGGCTGGAACCCAAAAGTCCTTATCTTCAATAGCTTCCAGGCTCCCACAACTAGTTCATCTCCATTGTCCTCTCAAAAAACCTTCCAGGTCTGACCCCCACAGGTGTTTTACCCACACATCTCCTCCCCACAGTTCTTCTCAGGTAACAGTGAGTGCTCACAACTTAATACCCCACCAGACCTCTACTGCTCATCTGGCAAGCACGTGCCCAAGGCAGACTGGGCTCTTAGAAGTTGTACCTCTCCACCATGATACGGGCTGAAGAACTGCATCTCCTTCTTTTAGCATTAAGGAAGGTGAGCAAGTCAGGGCAAGCAAATGTCAATGTGACGAAACTCTACCACCTGCTCAGATAGCCATGCTGTGTTTTATGGATAGATCTGTGGGTTCAAGAAGGATAAAATCAAGAGCTAGAGAAGCCAAAAGAAGGGAGGAGAAAAACAAAGAAGCCAAAAACACTTCTGAAAGGAGATTTTCCCCAATGTGAAATGCATAGATAATTTAATTTACTTGATTTTCCCCTCTCAGGGTCTGACTTCAGAAAATCAAATTACAAAGTCATCATCACATCCTAGATTTATTACAACTGACCTGCAGGCAAAAGGATAGAAGAACTATTACATAAACACTTCGATTCCATGTATATATCTTAAATAGAGGAGGAATTCAAACAAGAATACAAGATAAAATATTCCAAAGCTCCAAGAAGCAGTTATGTTACTGAGCTCCATTTTTACAGACAAATAAGGCAATATCCCTGCACATAGCTTTTTGATAATTTTTATACATTTTTCTATGGTACAAGAGAAAAATAACCAGAGCTCACAATGTACAGTTCTTACACTATTTTCACAGTTTGTGAACACTATACACCCTTTTGTTTTAATAAAGATACATTGTAATAAACTCCTTGCCCTTAAGTTTATACTTTATAATAATCTATGATTAATACACTAAAATTGCCTTTTTATGTGGTCATCCACACAATAGAACGGTCAGATTAGCTCCTGGACAGTCAGAATTGCTTTTATCTCCATTTGCATAATGGCAAAGTGACCCTATGCTGAGCCAGCCGGGAAGTTGACAGCAGAGAAACAGATTCCTTTTGAGTCCCCGGGAGCAATGGAAGATGATGGCTTGGTGTGGTCGAAGGAAGACATGTAACAATGCCTCCTTCCAGAACACTGGGGAGTCTAAGATCTGGGATGCCATGGGGAGAAGACAGGGAAGTTAGGCAAGTGGACCAAAATCATTTCTGAATTCTGCAGTTCACAGGGATGTGACGTTAACAGCACCATTCTCCCTTTATCAGCTGTGACTGTCACTCTGAGAGGAGATGCAGCCACATCTGCCATAATTTGGTTCTATAATGGCAGCACATGCATCTCAGACCACGGCTGTTTTATACTCCAGGGTGCTTGAACCACTCACAGTGCTGCTTAACTGTCATACAAATGCAAAGCTTAAAGCTCAGTGCCAGGGCGGCTGGAGCAAAACCTAATGAGAGCCTGGCTCATGGGACTGAAGCAACACAGCAAGATAACAGACTTAAATGGCCTCTTACAACTGTGTTCTGGGGTTTTGTTTTGCTTTTCTTTTTCTCCCTTCCCGGTAGAATCCCAATCCCAAGAAATGGTGGTGAACTACTGGAGATTCTAGCAGGTGATGGATGACCATATCTAAGAGACTGCCATTTCAGACCCTCATCCAGTCAAATGAGTCTCTAGAGAAGATACCTCGGCATCACCTACCACACCAGCCCTCTATTCTCAGCCTTTTAAATATTAGAGCACATGAGAGTTTGGGGCTAAAAATCCTTGGTAAGGAACATCCCTGGTAATTATCAAGACTTTTGATGTAGAAATTAAAGGCAAAATATTGGATTAAGCAAGTCACATAGCAACAACAGACCGTAGGGAAAGGGGAAGAAATTCAGAAACTGAAGACCTGGACCAGTGCTGGCAAGAAGCAAATAACTGAGATTTGGTCTTGTGCTGCCTGCATGAAATCTGCATCTGATCAATCAAGGCACGTTGCTACTAGCTACTTCTCCCTGTTTGTGAGTTACGATGGCTAAAATATCAGGCTTGGGGCCAAGGGGAAATATATAGCTGCTACAAGCTGTTCCAGATAAGATATTAGAATTGAAAACATCTGTAAACTTTGCCCTCTGTACTTTTCTTCTTTCAGTCCTGGTGGTTTGTGGCAGGTGGAACACACCAAGTTGGCAGCACACTAAATTCTGAGAATGAAAATTCTTAGGATCAGCACCTTCTTTGACAAGTGGCAGACTCCTGAGTCTTCCCAATGAAGAGTAGAAGGACTGGTAAAGGAGAAAAGAACACATTCTGTCCTGTCTCAATATTTTAATGTTCACCTCTTTGAATGCAACATGGTTTTTTTGGTAAAGATAAAACTCATTCTAATTTAACATGATATTTCAAACAGGAAATTTGGCTGAGCACATCGATCCCCAAACATCGACTGTGACTGTAAAGCAACAGAATATCAAATCAGTAAATCTATTGCACTTGGTGAAGAAAGTAAATTCCTCCTTTGTCTCCCAGCTCCAGAAGGCAATGTGTCTCGCTGGCTGTGCAAGCTGCTCTCATTCACGCCCGAGTCTCTACATTCAGACATAGTACATCCATCACCATATCCTTCCAGGATTTGGAAGTCTGACAAAACACCCTTCCAGTAGCTGTGTCTCCAGGTTTCGAGTCTAGAAATGAATTTAAGATGTGATCTAATCACAGTCAACAACTTGATCGTACTGACTTCCACGTTTCATGAATATGTTCATCATAAAAGAGCAGGATGAAGTCTCTCTGACCAGCACTAACACTGTGTGATCGATCAGGTATTACAGGGATGCACGTTCTAGGTGACAGAGTATACAGACATGATGGAAACGAACACCAATCTTATTGCACATGGTGTCTGGGCGAGCAATAAAAACACTGTGATACAAGATGAAAATTCTTTACGTCTTGCTTCCTCTCAGCCCTTTTTTCTAGAGTCTGATGTAGCAGCCATATCAATCGACATACATAGGAGAGCTGGGAGTAGCTGGCATTTGATCCAGGATTTTACAAACATAGCATGCGACCTCAACGGTACGTTCCTCATACATCAAAATAAAGGGATGTTTCTGCAAGAAAATTGAAAAAAGAAAAACATCAGAGCCCAAACTAAAATTTCCCCAAAATCTATAGAGCAGGTTTCTAGCCACATATGGCTGTAAAATATCACACCACCAGAAGTTCAAAGAGGCAAGTGCAGCCTTTATTTCATGCAAATGTGTTAGTGGGTGTGGGTGTGCCTAGACATGGCACATGGTGTTGTGACTTGGAGGTGCCACCTAGGCAGTGAAGTCTGGAAACTTATCTATATATCAGGGAGTACTTGTTGAGGAAGAGAGCAGAGTTGATCCTCAGCAAAAAAATATAGCTGCAGCCTCTACCACACCATCTGAGAGCCAAGAAGAGCTTCATGAATACTAATCACTGTTCCTCCTGGGACACAAGCATAAATCCCAGTCCATCTCCCCATAGGTAGCAGAAGGATCCAACGAAAAAGGCTTTTGTTTTCAATCCTTCTGGCCTCTACCCCACAGGCCTAACAGAAATTTGCTCCTGCCCTCTACGGAGCCTGTGGCCCAGTATCTGCTTCGCTAGCCCACCTTTTCATATTCCATCCCTATCAATATTTTTCTTTCACAGCTTCTCTAAACGTGTTGACTAGATATTTTTACAGTCATGGCTGGAGTTGACGTTCAGTATGACCTAATATCCTTGGAGACTTAGTAGGCTAAATGTGATAAGCAAATGGGTTTTTTCTTAAAATGCTCCCACATTATTAGATCATAGTACTCTCTTCACTGCCCAGCCCAATGCCATGCCCAGTAGACTGCTTAAAACATCTGATTCTGGGGGATGAGTAACAACGTTCAGAGAAATGTAAATTGGCCATATGATATAAATTTGCATGTGAGCTTTTAATAAAGGCAGAATAAGGACAAATTTTTCTTTTTTTTTCCCCCTCACCCAGTGGCATGTTATACACTCTACACCCTCACAATGTGCACATTAGGTAAGATCTAGGACAAACTTTTCACTAACTTTTTCTTGTGGATACATTAGATAGATGGGGACTATACCATGGAAAATGGCTCCATAAAGTGAAAGCTGGAATTCTTTGGGGCTAATTTTTATGACATGTTAAGATCAAAATTGTTCCCCATGGGCTTTTAGCTAGTAAATTAGTAGGAAAATAACTACAAATTTTCTCTTTCCAAATATCTTAGTTAAAAAACACTTTTTAAAAAAGTTCAGTAAGGTCAAGTTATTTCTTTGTAACAGAGGCCCACTGCTTATTTAGTGACCATGCAGGCAAAGAAGATTCAGGGATGATGGATCTAAAATTCCCAAAGCCCCATACTCACCAGAAGTTCTTTATACTTTGGCCTTTTGGATTCATCCTTCGTAAGGCTAAAATAACATAAAAATAACATTATTAAAATGAAGACACATTTACTCAAATATTTTTCACAAATGAAACACTACAAAAAATCATATAGTTTTTTCCTTCAGATCTAAAGTAAACAAAGCAGACAACCTACTATGTACAATTCAGACACACTATAATCTGAGGATTTATCCTTAGTATAGTCAACGTGGGATAGTGAAAAACTAGAAAAAAGTGAATTGCTGAGAATTGACTAAATTATGATAGCTGCCTAGTAGAATCCTACAGATAAAAAACTGAACATACAAGTATAAAATTTGTACATGTATGTTATTCTAAATATGTATGCATAAATAAATATGTATTTACAGAGACCACCCAAGAGAAATTAGCAATCCAGTAATCCTGAGAGGTAAACTATATGTGAATTTTACCAATTTATCCTGAAGTATTAAAAACTTTTGTACTCTGGGGCGGCGCCTGTGGCTCAAGGAGTAGGGCACCGGTCCCATATGCCAGAGGTGGCGGGTTCAAACCTAGCCCTGGCCAAAATCCAAAAAAAAAAAAAGAAAATCACAAAAAAAACTTTTGTACTCTGTATTTCAACACTGTGTTCTTTGGTCTAAAAGTTTAAAACAATACAACTTCACTGAAGACTACATCGGTATATATAAAAAACTTCTGCCTTGCTGATATTTTCCCCTTGAATTTTACCTTGCCTAATTAAACCTGCCAAAGTATTTTCATTGTTTGCATTTACCTCATATATCTTGGCCCATATCATAATCACCACTCTCCTCCCCTCCAACCTCAGTTAAATCCTTTTTCACTATCGAAAGTTAGTGAGTGTTGACAATGGAGTGCACCTGTGTTTCCCACACACCACACCTTCCATAGTGGATGCTGCAATGTGCTGAATAGCTTCCCTCGTTAGCAACAAAGGACTTCTTTGTCTACTATGGACACTGCCAGCAGACAATCCTCCATCATCGGCTTCTTTGAGCTTACTACAGCTGAAGAGAGCCACGGTAGCCTTCCTGGGAAGGCCTGTCTCCAATGACTAATCCACCAAAAGCTATAAACTCCAAGTCCCTCATTTCAAGTCAGGTCAACCCTACTGGGCCATCCCAGCTTTACAGATTCGCACAGAGTCAGTGTAGGCCTCCACTGGAACTGCAGGGCAGCTCAACCTCTCCTCCTGTCCTCTCCTGATATTTCTCTTTACTACTTGCTGATCCCCAAATCACTACTTTATCAACTTACTGCATACTCATTTCTGTCTCAAAAGAAAAGCTTGACTTCCAAGAATCCAACCTATAACACTCTTCTGGATTAATTTTTTTTTGGCCAAGTGACCCTTGACCAACACAGGTTTGAACTGTGTGGGTCTACCTATATACAGATTTTCCTCTGCTTCTGTCACTCCTGAGACACCAAAAGTTAGTAGTTAAGTATTGGGGGAGTTAAAAGTTAGACAAGTACTGTCAACTGGGAAAGGGTCAGCATCCCTAACCCTTACATTGTTCAAGGTCAACTGGATATATCCTATCAGAAGTCTATGAGTAGTTAATTCTCAGTCTTTCCTTTCCTCCAAGTATCTATATGTCTCCCTTATTTTGAATGATATTTGAGGGACAGAGGATAAAACTTTAAGACTAGGTTGACAATTATTATTCCTTATCACTCTGAAGCTTTGACTATATGTTTTCCTATAATTATTTTTGTTAATAACATGTTTGCTAGTCTAATTATCAACCCTAAGACAGTCTGTTTTCTATTCCTGATGACTTTTTTACTTTATCACTATGTAATTTTCCTTCAGTGCCTATAGGTATAAATTTGCCTTTGTTTATATTCCATGATACAGACTTTATTTTCAATCCGAAAACCTATTCTAGATCAATTTTCAAATGTGTACCACTATTATCTCCTTAAATACTGCTTCTCCACTTTCAGAGCTGTTTTCTGTATTGTCATGACAAGCATCATAGAACCGCCCACTCTATATTCTCCCTGAGTGTTTTAAATATATTTTAATCTATGTCATGCTGGGAAAATTCCTCAGCTCCATTTTCTATTACCCTAGTTCTGTTTTCAACTGTTTCCAGTCTAGAGTGTATCAAGTCTGGGGTGTCTTTCCTATCAACAGCTATGTTTTTTCATTTCTAAGACTTCTAATTAAAGTTTTCATTTCCAGCTATTTCATCCATTTTGTTTCTTCTTCAGTTTTAATGGAACTAATACCTTTATTCATATTTCCTTCAACATCCTAAATATATTTTATAATGAGTTTAAGACTATTTCATAAAGTTATCTCAACTTAAAAGTAAATTCATGTTCTATTTTGTTAAATGCTTATCTTAACACTAGACTTCATGTATTTTGGAATTCTGATGTTCAGACTCATTTTAAAAGAATGTGCTTGCCCTCCATAAAAATGAATATACATTCATCTGTTCAACAAACACCTGAGTATCTGCTAAGTATTATGGACTGCACCAGGAGCAGCTGCGTCGTTTAAAGTACCATCAGTAAAGAATGAGGTCCTACCACGAACCTTTCAAGTTCCAGTCCTATGATGATATTCTGACTGTGACTATAAAAATAGTACCTATTCTTGCCATTCTGTCCATCTCACAGCTTGCTTAAAACTGTGGCCTAGGGAGTAACTAACATCACTGTTTTTTCATTCCCCAGCTCCTAAGATTTCTAAGCAGTGAGTCCCACTCCTGTTCATCCTCTGTCTATAAAGAGCACTTATAGACTCAGTGCCTATAGCTCAGTGCTAGGGCACCAGCCATGTACACCGGAGCTGGCGGGTTCAAACCTAGCCTGGGCCCACCAAACAACGACAACTGCAACCAAAACTGTGGCAGCTGCCTATAGTCCCAGCTGCTTGGGAGGCAGTGGCAAGAGAATGGCTTAAGGACAAGAGTTGGAGGTTGCTATGAGCTGTGACACCACAGCACTCTACCCAGGGAGACGCTTGAGACTCTGTCTCAAAAAAAAAACACTTATAGAACTGTGATCCTACAGGAAGTAATGCCCCAACTGCTAAGGACTCCTTTCACACCTGGAGCACAGCAAGCTTAGGGCATCAGAGCCACACAGCGTTTTTTAATATTTCTATTGTATTTTTCACCCATACAGATGTTTATTTTTTGTAAAACTGCCATGTCTTTTTGGATTTCTGTTTTCTACTTCATCTATGGAGCAGAAAATTATGATGCTATTTGGGTATAAATCATAAACTAGTGACACTGACTATCTTCCATTTCTGAAGTACCACTGACATTAGCAATCTGTTATCAACTAGTTAGATTATCCAATAAGCTAGTTATTAGTCAATTTAATTCCAATTAAATATTTATTTCATCATACTAGCTACATTTCGAATGCTGGTGGTCTAGTGCACTGAACAGAGATTACAGAATGTTTCCATCACATCAAAAAGGTCTATTGGCAGAGCACCAGGTCGACTTCCCAGTTTACTAATTTCTCTCCAGTTGTATCCAATCTGTTGTACACAGACACTAAGTATTTTAATTAAGGCTTTTTATTCTAAAACTTCTATTTGGTTCTATATAAATTTCTGTTTCCTGCTTACATATCCAAGATACTTAATTTTTCTTTTAATTTACGTATTTTTTTGTTTCTGATTATTCTAATATTTGAATTCTTTGCAGGTCTATTCCTACTGATTATCAGTTGCTTCTACTAATCCTCATTCCATTTACGAGAAATGAAAATTTTCTTGAAAACTGATGAAACTTTTTTAAAAATTATTCATATTCCACTCAATTCTATCTTTAAGAATTCCTCAGTCCTAGGCTAAAGATTTGTTTTACTTCCAGCCATCAAGTAGGGAGAAGAAGGGGGAATGCCTTTACAACTAGAGACTTAAAATGACTTTTTCTTAAAATTAAATCTCTGCTTTAGGTATTTTGTGCCACACACCTCTTACAAGCTCAGGTAGCAAAGCCACATTAAGGTAAGTGTATCATTTTAAATTTCTGTGACGCTCCTTTCCTTCCCATACTTTCTCTCAGTTTATGGACTCCTTAAAATTAGTACATTTTAAAAAAACACTTTAAAATGCCTATCTTGTACTTTAGTAGCTTCGGTGCAAACAGTGTCAAAGGTATCTAATCCACCAAAATAACGTGAAAGGGCCGCGTTCATCTCCCACAGCTCCTGCTCCGCCCCTCACACTCCGCTCTATGTATTTCTCTACATTAGCGTGTACATTTGTGGGCATGTGCTTTGAGTGAAGGCATGTCAATTTTATCTTTTCTTATAATATATCTATATGTGGCTTCCTCCAACTCTTTTAGTTAATTTGGTCTGGTATTTTAATCTACGAACTCAATTTTTTCTTTAAAGTTTTTTTTTTTTTAATTGTTGGGGATTCATGGAGGGAAGTTGTTTTTTTTTTTTTTTAATTGTTGGGGATTCATGGAGGGTACAAGAAAGCAGGTTACACGGTTAAAATCCCTCTTCCAATTGTGTCTTGCCCCCCAAAAGGTGTGGCACACATCAAGACCCCACCCCCCTCCCTCCTTCCCTCTCTCTGCTCTTCCTTTCCTCCACCCCTTCCTCCTTCTTTCTCTCTTTCCTCTCCCTTCCCCCACCCGACCATGTCCTTAATTGTCATTAATTGTCCTCATATCAAAATTGAGTACATAGGATTCATGCTTCTCCATTCTCGTGAAGCTTTACTAAGAATAATGTCTTCCACTTCCATTCAGGTTAATACAAAGGCTGTAAAGTCTCCATATTTTTAATGGCTGAATAGTATTCCATGGTATACATATACCACAACTTGTTAGTCCATTCCTGGGTTGGTGGGCATTTAGGCTGTTACCACATTTTGGCAATTATAAACTGAGCTGCGATAAACAGTCTAGTGCAAGTGTCTTTATGATAGAGGATTTTTTTCTTTCTGGGTAGATACCCAGTAGTGGGATTGCAGAATCCAATGGGAGGTCTAGTTTGAGTTGAGGGTTGTCCATACTTCCTTCCAAAAAGGTTGTTATTAGTTTGCAGTCCCACCAGCAGTGTAAAAGTGTTCCCTTCTCTCCACATCACACCAGCATCTGGAGTTTTGAGATTTTGTGATGTGGGCCATTCTCACTGGGGTTAGATTGTATCTCAGAGTGATTCTGATTTGCATTTCTCTAATAAATAGGGATGATGAGCATTTTTTCATGTTAGCCATTTGTCTGTTTTCTTTAGAGAAGGTTCTATTCATGTCTCTTGCCCATTGATATATGGGATTGTTGGCTTTATTCATGTGGATTGAGTTCTCTATAGATCCTAGTTATCAAGCTTTTGTCTGATTGAAAATATGTAAATATCCTTTCCCATTGTGTAGGTTGTCTCTTTGCTTTGGTTGTTGTCTCCTTAGTTGTACAGAAGCATTTCAGTTTAATGAAGTCCCATTTGTTTATTATTGCTGTTGTTGCAATTGCCATGGGAGTCTTCACGAAGTCTTTCCCCAGGACAATTATCTTCCAGTGTTTTTCCTATGCTTTGAGGATTTTTATTGTTTCATGCCTTAAATTTAAGTCCTTTATCCATCTTGAATCAATTTTTGTGAGTGGAGAAAAGGTGTGGGTCCAGTTTCAGTCTTTTACATGTGGATATCCAGTTCCCCAGCACCATTAATTGAATAGGGAGTCTTTCCCCCAAGATATGTTCTTGTTTGGTTTATCAAAGATTAGGTGGCTGTAAGATGTTAGTTTCATTTCCTGGTTTCTATTTGATTCCAAATGTCTATGTGTCTATTATTTGTGCCAGTACCATTCTGTCTTGACCACTGTGACTTTGTAGTACAGCCTAAAATCTGGTATGCTGATGCCCCCAGCTTTATTTTTATTACTAAGAACTGCCTTAGCTATACGAGGTATTTTCTGGTTTCATATAAAACGCAGAATCATTTTTTTCCAAATCTTGAAAGTACGATGTTGGTATTTTAATAGGAATGGCATTGAATAGGTTGATTGCTTTGGGAAGCATAGACATTTTAACAAGGTTGATTCTTCCCAGCCATGAGCATGGTGTGTTCTTCCATTTGTTAATATCCTCTACTATTTCCTTTCTTAGGATTTCATAATTATCTTTATAGAGGTCCTTCACCTCCTTTGTTAGGTATATTCCTAGGTATTTCATTTTCATTGAAACTATGGTGAAGGGAGTTGTGTCCTTAATTAGCCTCTCATCTTGACTGTTATTGACACATACAAAGGCAACTGACTTGTGGACAGTGATTTTACATCTTGAGACATTACTGTATTTTTTAATGACTTCCAGGAGTCTTGTGGTTGAGTCTTTGGGGTTCTCTTAAGTATAAGATCATGTCATCAGCAAAGAGGGAGAGTTTGACCTCCTCTGCTCCCATTTGGATTCCCTTTATTTCCTTGTCTTGCCTAATTATATTGGCTAAAACGTCCAGCACTGTGTTGAATAGTTACGGTGACAGAGGACAACCTTGTCTAGTTCCAGTTCTAAGAGGAAAAGCTTTCAGTTTTACTCCATTCAGTAAAATATTAGCTGTGGGTTTGTCATAGATAGCTTCGATCAGTTTCAGAAATGTGCCACTTATGGCTATACTCTTCAGTGTTTTAATTAGAAAAGGATGCTGGATTTTATCGAATGCTTTTTCTGCATCTACTGAGAGGATCATATGGTCTTTATTTTTTGCTTCTGTTAATATGGTGGATAATGTTTATGGACCTGCATATGTTAAACCAACCTTGCATTCCTGGGATGAAACCTACTTGATCATGATGTATGACTTTTTTGATGTTGACTAGGATTTTGTTGAGAATTTTTGCATTTATATTCATTAGTGAAATTGGTCTGAAATTCTTTTTAGTTGGGTCTTTCCTAGTTTTGGTATCAGAGTGATGTTTGTTTCATAAAACGTGTTGGGAAAGATTATTTTTTGGCATAATTTCTGCAGTACAGAAATAAGCTCTTCCTTGAAGGTTTGATAGAATTCTGGTGTGAAGCCATCTGGACCAGGGCATTTTTTGGTTGGAAGATTTTTTATTGTTTCTTTAATCTCAGTGCTTGAAATTGGTCTGTTCAGGAGCTCTATTTCTTCCTGGCTAAGTCTAGGGAGAGGGTGTGATTCCAAATATTGATCCATTTCCTTCACATTGTCAAATTTCTGGGCATAGAGTTTCTGGTAGTATTCAGAGATGATCTCTTGTATATCTGTAGCATCAGTTGTTATTTCCCCTTTATCATTTCTCATTGAGGTTACTAGAGATTTTACTTTTCTATTTCTCATTAGTCTGGCCAAAGGTTTATCTATTTTATTTATTTTTTCAAAAAACCAACTCATTGTTTCATTAATTTTCTGAATGATCCTTTTGTTTTCAATTTCATTGATTTCTGATTTGATTTTGGATATTTCTTTTCTTCTACTGGGTTTAGGCTTAGATTTTTCTTCTTTTTCCAATTCCATGAGATCGCTTGTGAGTTTGTTGATGTGCTCTCTGTTTTTCAAATGTAGGCATCTGAAGTGATAAATTTTCCTCTCAAAACTGCTTTTGCTCTATGACACAGGTTGTGGTAGGTTGTGTCTTCATTGTTGTTATATGCAAGGAAGTTAATGATTTCCAGTTTTATTTCTTCCTGCACCCAATTGTCATTCTACAGAAGGTTGTTTAATTTCCATGCCTTTGGGTGGGGGGGGGGGGGGTTGAACGTTTTTGTTGGAGTTGAGTTCCATCTTTAGTGCCTTGTGGTCTGAGAAGATAGAAGGTAAAATTTTAATTCTTTTGATTCTGTTGAGGTTTGTTTTGTGGCCTAGGATATGATCAATTTTGGAGAATGTTCTATGGGGCGATGAGACGAATATATAATCTTTATCTTTGCGATGGAGTGTTCTGTACGGGTCTATCAAGCACAGTTATTCTAGGATCTCATTTAAGTCCCTTGTATCTTTAATTTATGTTTAGAGGATCTGTCCAGCTCTGAGAGAGGGGTATTAAAGTCCCCTGTTATCATGGTGTTATACAATATCATATTGCTCAGACTGAGTAAGGTCTGTTTCAAGAATCTGGGAGCATTTAAATTGGGTGCATAAACATTTAGAATTAAAATGTCTTCTTGTATTTTGTCCTTTAGCAATATAAAGTGAACATCTAATTTTCCTTTCATTTCCTCTTGCTCTTTAAGTTGCCGTGCCTCTGGAGTAGGGTTTCAATGAGTCCCTTTGGTACAGGACCAGAAGGATGAGAAAAGGTTGAAGAGCAAGAAGGGAAAAAAGAATGGGGGAAAAAAAAAAAAGAAAAGAAAAAAGAGAAAGGAGAGGGTGTGGGTAAAAGGGAATACTGACAAAAAGAAGAGAGGCACAGAAAGAGGGAGACAGAGCAATATAGGTGTACAGTAGGATACTTTGACCCAACCTTAGAAAAACCCCCAACCTCTGGGGGTGCCGGGTTGGGTGATTCCCTTGAGGTCAGCAGCTCTTTGTTACCCTGTTTGGACACAGTCCCCTACCTCCACCAAGTAGAGAGGAAAGAGAAAAATGCTATAAAGTAAACCAAAGCAAGCAAGCAGAAAACTTTACGGGATAAAATTGGGGGAGAAATCAAATAATAGAGGTAGAAACACTAGCAAAAATGAAGTTATAATTGTTGAAAAAGGCAACAATGGGAAATTATATTTAAACTAGAAAAATGAAGAAAGAAGAGAAAGAAAAAAAGGAAAGAAAAATGTATAGGGAAAATGTTAAAATTAAAAAACAAAACAACAACAAAACTCCAAAACAAAGCAGTATAGATATCTTTCTGAATTTTGTCTGTGCAACAGGTGTTCTTCTGGGGTATGAGATCAGAACTCAATTTTTTCTTATGTAAAGGAAATTTTTATTTTAATTCTTTCTTTGCCTGCTATCAATTACATAGAACCTCCTGGATTTTTCTTCTAGGTCAGCGGTTCTCAACCTGTGGGTCACAACCCCTTTGGGGGTTCAATGACCCTTTCACCAGGGTTGCCTAAGACCATCCTGCATATCAGATATTTGTATTATGATTCTTAACAGTAGCAAAATTATAGTTATGAAGTAGTAACAAAAATAATTTTATGGTTGGGGGTCATCACAACATGAGGAATTGTATTAAGGGGTCGCGGCATTAGGAAGGTTGAGAACCACTGTTCTAGTTTCTTACCATTTACCTCGTGTCTTTTTTATTCCTTTTTTCCTGAAAGATTAACTAAAGGGTATTATCTACTTTATAGATTTCGCTGACCTGAAATACTCAATCTGCTGTATACCCCATGAAATCCAGAAATCATGTTTACTATATGAAGTTAGCATTTCCTAAATTCAAAGTATTTCTTCCTCGTAATCCTTCTTAGTGACAATTTCATAAGAAAGTATTTGCTCATATTTTTTTGGACTGTTGCAATTCTCTGAACCCTGAGCGTTTTCAGTTGTTAGTTATTTTTCTTAACTTCTTCAACCCTAAAACAGCATCGGGATTTATCAAATAAAACAAATTGGTCTCAGTTATAGATAGATCTAGGTGACTGTGAGAAATAGGTTAAAGACATCACTACACACACCGTCAGCACCTTGCAGTGAGATGTATTTAAAGATTTGTTGTAACAGCTTGCGCTGTATTCTAACCAACACAAGTGACTTCTTCAGAAGCTCTTTCAGCAGAGCTGAGCTTTTGTCTTTAGGTCCTTCCTGTCAAGGGTAAGGTTAGAGTGAATGCTACCACAGAATCCAGTTGTGTGCAGTACCTGCACTTCCTCAAGACATTTTAAGGATCAACATATACTTCCTAAATGTCTGTCTCACTGGATGCCTTTTCTTCTGGGTTCTGCTATCCTAAACTAGGGAGTTGTTTGCTGGTTTTACATCCTCCTAGTGACTTTCCCCCTGCCCCCGATAAACTCTGGATTAGAAATTTTTTTTTTTTGGTTGGTGAATATTTTATTCCTATTTTGTCCTTATTCTTAATAAACCATGTAATTCAAATATCTGCAGTTTCTTAACAGTTAATGAGACTGTTAACAGTTAACAGACTATTCAGAAGAATTTCCATTTGTGGTATTCAAGCTATAGAACAGGGAGTCCTTTTTTTTGTTAAACTTTCCTTTGTGAAAGTGATGAAAACAGTGGACCCAGTGCCCACCTCCTAGAAGAATCCATAGTATGTATATTCATAAAAATTTGAAAACAGGACAGGAGGATCACTTGAACCTAGGAGTTTCAGATTGCTGTGAGCTAGGCTGATGCCACAGCACTCTAGTCTGGGCAACAGTGAGACTGTCTCAAAAAAAAAAAAGTCTGAATACAATTTCAGGGAGTTTATAGAAATCATTCCTGGAGACACCATACACCTCAAGTGAAGGATAGCTTTACATGGTGAATTATTTTTTTTTTTTTTTGAGATAAGGTTTTGTTCTGTCCTCGTCTCAAGTGATCCTCCTGCCAAGCTGAGGAAATTTGTAAATGTGGGTTGAGATGTTCATTTTGAACCATACGTCTTTATCCTTTTTCTTCCTTAAACAAACTTTGAATTGTAGCAGACATACAAAAAAGGACATAACTCCTTAAGCATAAAATAAAAAAGTAATAATATTCTTACTTCCATTGTTATAGCAATTCTGATTTTAACTTTTATATAAATAGAATCATGCATACTATACTGTCTTCGTTCACTCAACGTCATTTGTGAAATGTATTCATGCCACTGTATAAATTATGCTACAATTTATTATATGTTCTTCTGTTGATATATTTTCTTTGTAATTGGAGATTATGAAATAACTTCTCTGAACATTCTGATATATAGGTTTTAGGTGAGTATACAACTGAGACTTGACCTGCTGAATCATAGTTTATTCATTAGTTACATTAGTCAGCTGATATTAAATATTGAATACTGCCAGTTTTCCAAAGGAACTATACCAACTTGCTTTAGATCCTCACCAACAATTGATACTTGGGAGCCTTGTGATTTATAATGGCATTTCAATGTAGTTTTGATTTGCATTTTCCTCATAACTAATAATACTGAATGAATAAGTTCTGCTTAACACGTTCATTGACCTCCTGAATATCATTCCTTTAAGTGCTTTCCAAGTATTTTGGCATTTTTGGTTGTCATTTTCATATTTGTAAGTATTGTATATCGGTAAGTATTCTTTACATATTCTATATGAAAGTCTTTTGTCAAATACTGAAAATACCTTCTCCCACTATGTGGGTTGGCATTTCATCCAGTGCTGTCATTGAACCAATGGAAGCTCTTAATTTTAATAAAATTCAATTTTATCAATTTTTTTTATTTGGTGTAACATTTAAAAAATCTTTATCCATCCAAAGATAATGAAAATATTCCCCCACGTTATCCTTTATGTGCTTTTCAACAACTGAAGAAATTCAGTTTGGCAGAAATAGTTCAGGGGAGAGGTAGAATTGTGGCTAGAGCAACAAGCCAAGTCCAGATCAGAATGGGTTCTGAAAGCCATGTTAACTTAGACAAGAGCAAGTCTCCAGAACAGTGTTTCTCTATCTTTTTATCATTATTTCTCCACCTCACCAAGAATTTAAATACCAGATATATATATACTGCGTATCTGTGTATATTCTGTAGCCCTTTGGCGGGCAACCATTGTAGGATCCAAGATTTTTTTGTTGTTATTTCTCCAAAATCAATTATCACATTCTTAATAATCATCCTGATAAGAATGCATTCTCTACATAGTTTGAAACAAAGTAGTAGTATGTTTAGAAAAATATCATAAAAAATCACAACTCTAATAAAAAAGAATGACTTGGAACAAGGAAATGCTGGATTGTAAGGAAACCAGTTAGAAATCTGAATGATTAAGGTTAGAAATGACAGAAAATGTCCAAAACAAGGACAGCGGTAGGCAGTGAACAAATACAGAGAGCTGGTAGGAGCGTATCATATAAATAAACATCCATCAACTGTGGACCTCAATGATGTGGAATGAGATGGAATTTGAACCTACTCAGGGGTAACAATGGGTGACATTGATGTCCATAACCATTACCTAATACGACAGGAAGGGAACAGAAATAAGAAATACACAAGTACTAGGTACATGTAAAGCAAAACCAATAAAGACATCAAGCAATTAAAAAGAATGCAACTATGACAGAAAGTTTCACAGGTGATCGTTTTAGATACTATATGCTATGATTTATGTAGGTTCTTTTAAGCAAATACATCATAAAAGTGGAATATGTAAAATTATCACATTTATGTACTTCTATAAGCTGTACATTGTATGCAAATTAATAAAAAGTAGATTGCTTTTAAGAAGGAAAAAAGCAGCCAATATGAGTTATCCTCATGGCCTTCCTCTACCTAGACAACCTGGAGGCACTCCTCTCCCTTCTGAAAAACCAACACAGAAGTAGGATTTGGTTAGAGAAGATGAAAGAGACTTGAAAACTACAGTCAAACAAATGTTTTCTAATAGTCAAAAAGAGGACAGTGTTAGAACCTCAAATACAAGTCTTATGAGACCCAGACAGTGTAAAGAGACATAGCATTACTGGCAGGAAATAATTATGAGGAACAAAAGGCATTTCTAAGAGTGAATAAGATATACTAAATACCCTAGCTTTTTGCTCATGAACATATATTTAAATCATGTTGGATAAACAGAATAATCATTGAAAATATTCAAATGATAACCAAAAACTGTATTTAAAGTATAGCCTGAAACAGTACAAAGCCATGGCTAGGTTACTGCCATATTTATTCTTGGGTACCAGACACAGGTGTATCCAAAAAGCAGCTGCTAAAAAGGTAGACAAATAATATCAGCAAGTGCTCTATGTTATGTCAGAGCAGAGATTTACTCCTAAAAGTCTGATCTGGCAAGGTCATTCTGGTGCAATTTCACTGTGAGAACCACATCAGAGTAAGATGATCAGTCTCACCTAGAGGTTTAACCTGGTATTTCTTGTACCAGGTACTTGAAGTCTGGAGGCAGCAGCTTCGCCACCACCCATGGCTGTTTTTCACCAATACCTGAACAGTAGAATAAGAGGGTGATGCCTCTCCCGGCTGGCTGGACACGTCCACACAACAATGGTAACCTAGATCCAGCCCAGAAGGCAGGTGACACAACAAAGAGGCCCCATCCCGTGTGACCTGCAATGGTACTGAGGTTAGGTGAACCTCGCTATTCTCACCACATGTTTGAGCATTCGTAAATCAAGTACTCACCACAAATTGACAAAGTTGATGAAACTTGGGGAGAATTCCCTCTCCTCAGAATTACTCAGCTGTGGAGGATCTCCTTTCACAACTTGTGTTAGTTGATCAAATACACTATTCCACTTTGGATAAGGAAATCGGCCTGTGGCCAACTCATACTAAAGAGAACAAAGAGAAAAGAGTAAAGCACACTGTCTGCCACTTACCACTCCCCACCAGAACAGCAGTGACAAACCCAACTCCAAATAAAACTCTGTAACAGCCTTGAAGAAGAGCCCAAGATTAGGCTGGGGTGGAATTTTCAGAATCACGAAGGCTAAGTCGAGGTTATTTAGAAATCAAGACAAAATAGAGAATTTGGTATCAACCAAATTCAAGGAGCTGGACTAAAGGGAAACACCAAACTTAAGCCTAGACTATGTCCCTATGATGTATGTCCTGGGGGACCCTGTACTTCTGACTCATATATAAGAGACTCTGCAAGGTTGGTTTTAGAACTGTTTTAGTAGACTATGCACAGTTTATAGGCATCTAAATAGAAGGTCAAGGCCCAACAGAGTGGCCAAATTCTTTGTAAGGTAAAAGAACATTTAACAACAAAAGCCCAGTCTGAGCTTTGTGGAAATAATGTGCAAATCCTGCTCTACAGACACTCTGTAGTTAACAAAAGTTCAACCATGATCAGATTTCACTGATTTTGAGAGTCAAACCCTTCAGCTTGAGCCCCTGGATAGTCTAAACCATTTCAAAACAGATCTGAAGAGTCTGATTTACATATATCCCAATCCTTCCTTCAAGGATCAAAAACATTTGCTAGTAACTAATGAATTACCTCCTCACCTTTCAACCCCTCCTTTTTAAAAATAATGAAAACCTAGAAATTACACTTTTTCACGAAATATATCTAAATCTTTACCCTAGCATAATGAATCCCATTTTACGTGCACTGACAGGTGACTGATACATGAGGATGAGGCTCCAAATGTGTTACAGAGGAAAACAGAATTCAGGAGGAGAAAAGGCACTATCAGGAGACTAATTCATGGTGTCCTCCCCCAAAAGATGCCTCCATCAGCCCTCTGTCAGCCCACCACCATCTCCAGCCATGCACATGTGTGCACCACGCAAGCAGGCATGCACACGCACACATACACAGAAATTCGTTACTTTGACTGAGGTTTATTTTTGTTAAAGTTATGAATGCTTTGAAAGAAATGAATCTTAGTGCTTATTCACAGCATTGGGAATAACTTCACTAGGTTCATTCCTGAGAAAAGCTTAAACTAAGAGAAGGCAAAAGTTGGCTGCATATGGTAAAGGACTGAGGGCCTTAGAAATTAATTTCGTACATTGTACAATTCTTATAAGATTATTCCTTATAGGGCAGCGCCTGTGGTTCAAAGGGGTAGGGTTCCGGGGGCCGGAGGAGGTGGGTTCAAACTCAGCCCCGGCCAAAAACTGCAAAAAAAAAAACCCAAAAAAAACAAAAACAAAAAAAGAAAGATTATCCCTTATAAAATAAATTACAAAGCAATTGTAAGTACCAAGTACTTTCCTTTTAAACAGCAAGGTTTAGTTAAATGTTACTTCGAGAAACTGGCTTTAAAAAGTTTCTATGTTAAAATCTTTTACAAAACAAAATTTTTGTTTTTGTAAGGAGGTACATGTACATACTTGCTTTAGAAACAACTGGTTTGATCATAGGTAGGTATTTCTGAATAATAAACATTCCTTATATGCAAACAGCTGTGTCAACTGGAAGCTTTAGGTCTTGGGCAATCCTTGCAACCAATCACCAGACCTAAAAGATGCTCAAGATCCATTTCTCTCCTGACTAAAGAAGAAAGAATCCCTTCCTTTGCTGGTTGGCTTCATAATGATGAAAGACCCCAAAACATGTCTCTTATATTTGGTGACAAGAGAAACCAGATGGTGTCTTCTGGAGAGGGGAGCTATTAAGTCTTCAACTCTACATACAGAGAATTCATTAGGCCTGGCAAGGTGACTCATCAAGTAAATCTCAAGGGTATATGATTCTCATCACAGGAAGAGGATCCCAGAATTACATAAACAATGCCAAAGAACGAATAGAGATTATTTAGCAAGCCATAAAAAACTCACTGTTCTGAAACTGTCTGTCTCTGGGCTATGGGGTCTTAGGTACCATAAACAGAAAATGGAAGGAAAAGTCTGGGCAGCCCACCTAATAGGACAGGCCCCATGTAGATGTGGAATAGTCACATCCAATGCAGAAGCAGCTACAGAGTTCTTTCAAAAGGGATTAGGCCATGAAGGGAGAGCCTTCATGAATGGGATTAGTGTCCTTACAAAAAAGACCCGGGCAGCTTCATTGCCCCTCCTACCAGGTGAGGTAGTAAGAAGAAACACAGCCATCTAAGAAGCAGGAAGGGGCCCTCGGTAGATGGAACATGTTGGCACCCTCAGCTTGGACTTTCCAACCTCCATAACTACGAGAGATGAATTTATGTGCTTGGTAAGCTACCCAGTTTGTAGTAGTGTTTTAGATCAACTGGAAATAAGACAGTTAATTTTTACATGAAACCAAAATTTCAATATATTCTATGGGTAAGAAAGAAGAGTTTATGGTGAAGGGGTAGAGGGAGGGGAGGGGAGAGGATGGGCAGAGGGAGGGTGACTGGTGGAATTACAGCTATGGTGCATCTTACGAGGGTACATGTGAAACTCACTGGATGTGGAATGCAAATGTCTCAACACAATAACTGAGAAAATGCCAGGAAGGCTATGTTAACCAGTATGATGAAAATATGTCAAATGGTCTATAAAACCAGTGTAGGGTGCCCCATGATTGCATTAATGTACACAGCTATGATTTAATAATAAATAAATAAATAAAACTAAAAAAAAAAAATAAGAGTTTATTTGTGCTTGCTTGTTGCAAAATAAGTAGATTTCTTACTATTCTTTCTCAATGTTGTTCTAAGGTAAAACTTGCATTTAGAACCATCGCCTAGGTAGTTCTTTTATCCTTCAACTGCTGAAGTACCTTTAGCTTATTGGCTTGTAACTTTTCTATTCAGTGACTAGATTTCAAGTAGGAGCTATTTTCCACATATAAATAAGCATACCTAATATGCACGCTGCATGCAGTACTGCTGGACATACCATTCCTTGTCGGAGGTGGGAGGAACTTATGTGCCTTCACCGCTGAGCTGCCTGCAGGTGAGCTGCTCCCCCTGCTCCCATTCCTGGTCCTGTTGCCGAATCCTATTATCTACAGCCAAGATATCTAACTACAACACTGAAGACCCCCAGATACTTCAGAAAACCTTCAGGGAAAGAATCAACTCTGATTTGACTTTTAAGGTAAATATAAACTTTTTCTTTTAATACTTAAAAGCATAATTATAGTCAGGGCAAACAAAAAAGTGAATAAAATCGAAAACTACAAAAAATGCAGTTCTTATGAGAGATGGAAGTCTAATTAAATTCTCTTCATTTCTAGATTTCTTATTACACAACTATGTAAAGTTGAACCAACATAAACATACCAATGTGATCCCCAAACTCCAGACATCAGAGCGGACATCATATCCTTGTCGTGATGCACTTGGGTCTATTCTTTCAGGCTGGAACACAAAAAGAAGTGACAGTTATTAATTATGCTCGACCTCGAGGAACAGGCAAATGGAAGCAACAGCTGGGAACATTGCCAAAATGCCAGCACATTGCTAGAAGAATCCATGTTTAGTGTCAAATAGAAAGTAAAAGGAAGCCATGACTATATTAAAAATAAACAACAATGAACGTTGTAACAACTACTCCACAAATGAAACACAAAGTAACTCTTCTCATTTTTCCTTCAAGGACTTACAGGCATTTACAAAGCTAGAGTGTACTGAAAAACTCAGTAGTGTCACAATATACACAGGTCAATGGATAAATAGGCTGTAGTACACTAATGCAATGCAAAACTTCTTAGCAATAAAAAAGAATGAACTACTAATACACACAACAGCACAAATGTATCTTCAAAATATGCTAAGAGAAAGAAGGCGGACACAAGTTCATACTGTAAGATTACATTTATATGAAACTCTAGGAAAAGAAAAACTGATAGTAACAGAAAATAGGATCAATGGCTGGAGCAGGTAAGAGGAGAAAATATCTGGGAATAGTTACAAGGCATCTATTTCAGGTGATAAGAATGTCCTATATCTTGACTGGTTGTGATTACATTTGTTAACACCCAAAGTGTATGCTTAAAACGGGTGCCTATCATTTGTGGTTATGGTGCTAATGTCATTGTGAAACTATTACTAAACTAAACTATTAGTTTATGTCACTAAAACTTGGAATTCCTAGCATGTGTGTGTTAGAAAAACTCATCCAAACCTGGAAATAGAGCAAATAATAATAATAATTCTATTTCCTTCCAGTATTGTAGTGGGGCATTATCTAACCTAAGCCTGTTTAAATGTACTTTTGTTTCACTTGATTATTTAGTATTCATTAGGGCCAGATACTTATGCTAACATGGTAATTTTGAAGACTTCTGTCTGGTCATGATGGAACTGATTCATGTCCAATAACCTTAAATGTTACTGTTTTATCGACCTGGAGATAATTAGCAGTTTTACCCAATGGATAGATATTTAACCTGGCCATCTTATTCCAACTTTCTTTCTGCAGTGACCATAAATACTGACGCATCCAAGTATTCTTTATAATCCTGATGATTCAGTTTTCACATGAATGAGTTAAATGTGTGACACACTTATTATTTATATATGCGATATGATTAACAGTTTGAAAATTACTCTTTGAAGAGTATAGATTTAAGACTGATGTATTTTTGATAGGTGGGATTACACCTGCATCTTACAAGGGTACATGTGAAACTTAGTAAATGTAGACTATAATTGTCTTAACACAATAACTAAGAAAATGCCAGGAAGGCTATGTTAACCAGTGGGATGAAAATGTGTCAAACTGTTTATAAAACCAATGTATGGTGCCCCATGATCGCATTAATGTACACAGCTATGATTTAATATTAATAAAAAAAAAAGACTGATGTATTTTAAGTACAAATCAAAAGTATAGGCCTAAAAATCAAAATGGTTTTTAAAGTATAACAGGAAAATACTAACTTAGAGAATAAAGTATGAAACATTAACAGAAACAGCAAAGAAAGGAAATCATTTCATATTAAAATTATATATACAGTTTACTATAAATATACAAGTCAAGTTTACTATAAATATACAAGTCAAGTTAGTTGTGAAATATGTAAAATAAAGCTATAAAGAAAAATTGGCAATCACATGTTAACAAATTTTGAAATCATCAAAAAACATAATAAAACAGATGTTTTCTGATATTTCATTTTTTAATTGATTATATAATTATGCCACCAAGAAAATCCCAGCATATTTCAAAAGGCAAACTGCTAAAATGCTCCGAAGACAAGGAGGGCAGGACATGATTGCAGGAGGGACTTTACCTAACAAATGCAATCAGTGTAACCTGGCTTATTGTACCCTCAATGAATCCCCAACAGTAAAAAAAAAAAAAAAAAAAAAAAACAAGTAATAACCCAAAAAGATTAACGAAAAATCAAATCATGTTACAACCAGTTATGTTGTATAAAAATTACCCAAACTCCATAGACTGAAAACTACAAACCTGATTTGATCGTGGTTTCTGTGAGTGAGGATTCACAGCATTTTAGTGGGACGGTTCTAACTCAGGGTCTCTCACGAGACTGCAGCTTTACTGGGGCTGGAGGATGTGTCACCATGCTCTGTAACAAGGTTACTGGCAGGAAATCCTCACCACATAAGTCTCTTCATAAAGCTGTTCGATTGCATATCTTCAAAACATGGTAGCTGGCTCCCCACAGTTAACTATTCCAGGAGCAAGAAAGCAGACTGATCTGCTCTCAGAAGAGACACACTGTCCTTCCTGCCACACGTGAGTCGTTAGAAACCAATTGCTAATTTCAGTCCACGTGTACTTAAGTCTCTACCCCTCAAACGGAAGTGTGTCAAAGAAAGTGTGTACAAATTTTTAAACTATCACGTTTGGATATTAAAAAACACTCTAGAAAATAACTCTTACATTTAACATCTAAAACTAATGAAAACGTGTGTATATATATTCACACATGCACAAATACATACACACACACACACACACACACACACATGTATCCACACCCATGCCAATGCTAAGGAAGAAGTAAAACTTCCAAGAAGAATCATCTACCCTTTCCCAAAGGGAAAGATCCTCGCCAAGATCAATTTCAACGTTATAGAACATATATACTCACCCCTACTATGAAACTAATTTAGGGCTATCACATGAAAGCTATAACCCAGTTACAACCTAAGAATAGGAGGAAGGGGGAAAGGGAGGGGAGGGAGGGGGGATGTGGGTAGAGGGAAGGGGATGGGTGGGATCACACCTGCGATGCATCTTACAAGGATATATGTGAAACTTAGTAAATGTAGAATGTAAGTGTCTTAGCCCAATAACTGAAAAACGCCAGGAAGGCTATGTCTACCAGTGTGATGAAAATGTGTCAAACGGTTTATGAAGCTAGTGTGTGATGCCCCATGATCATATCAATGTACACAGCTATGATTTAATAAAAAAATAAAGTAATTAATTAAAAAAAGAACATAAAACTATGCTATCCCAACTGTTCTGAAGTTTGAAAAAATTTTTGAACTCAAGAAAACCAAAGGTTCATTTTTCTTCACTATGTGATAATTTTTTGTTGTATGAATAAAACAAAAATGAAAATTTTCCCAATTTAATTTTTAATGCTAGTATAACCCATATAAAAACTTTTGCAAAGTAAACCATAAACCAGTGTCACATATTTTATACATAAATCATAAATGTTAACATACCACATGTAAAAACACATTAGAAACATAAATCATGAGCTGTATGGGGATTATTTCTAGAATGCCAGGATAGTTCAACCATAGGAAATGTTATTATGATTTATCATACTAATAACTATACAGAGAGAAATATTTCGTTATGTACTGAATGACAACAAGAAGGCATCTAATAAAAATCAATAGTGATTCCTGACTTATTTTTATTCTATTTCATACATACAGTCATCTACTTTCACATATAAACACACACTTAGAAAGCCAGACACAGGCGGCGCCTGTGGCTCAGTCGGTAAGGCGCCGGCCCCATATACCGAGGGTGGCGGGTTCAAACCCGGCCCCGGCCAAACTGCAACCAAAAAATAGCCGGGCGTTGTGGCGGGCGCCTGTAGTCCCAGCTGCTCGGGAGGCTGAGGCAAGAGAATCGCTTAAGCCCAGGAGTTGGAGGTTGCTGTGAGCTGTGTAAGGCCACGGCACTCTACCGAGGGCCATAAAGTGAGACTCTGTCTCTATAAAAAAAAAGAAAGCCAGACACAAAATAAACTCTTCAAGAGTAAGAAATATTCAGGAGGCATTTGCTTTCAAGTCAAAAACAACCAGAATTCTACTGCCAATATTACACAAGAATCCTACTATCATTCAACATTGCTCTAGGAAGTTCTGGCAAAGCAACAAAAGTCAATTTGAGAGAAGTAAAAAATGTGTGAGAAAGATCAATAAATATGAAAAAAGTTAAGACAAAAAGTGTTTACAGAACGGTACCATGAGTACCACCTGAGTCTTATTTTAGAAAGAGGTACATCAGTAAGGTAACTGATCATAAAATAAACATTTAAAATAAGTAGCTTTACTTTCTACTGTCAATTACTAGTCAGGAAAACATCCCATTCCAAACAGCAACAAAAAAATTGTCTTAGCACCCAAGAATACTACAAAGAACAAAACAAAGAGACTGGTCTCCAGAGGCTCACAATCTACTCAAGAGATATAGTAGTGCTCCTTTATCTGTGGGGGATTCATTGCAAAACCCCCAGTAGATGCCTAAAACTGCAGATAGTACCAAATCTTACATCTACTGTTTTTTTTTCCAATGTAACAAAATAGACCAATTACAACAATACACTAATAAAAGTTATGTGAATGTTGTCCCGCTCTCTCTCTCTCGTTCTCTCTCCAAATATCTTAATATTTTTAGATTGCAGTTGACAGTGGGATACTGAAACTGTAACTGTGTGCATGACAGGACACAGCAAACAGACCACAGACTTTACTAAAGTAAAAGAGTAGCACATTAAAAATATTCTCTGAGACCAGGCGTGGTAGCTCACACCAGTAATCCCAGCACCTTGGGAAGCCAAGGTAGGAGGACAGCTGAGGCCAGGAAGTTTCACAACAGACTAGGCAATGTAGCAAGACCTCTGTCTCTACAAAAAAATAAGGGAAAACTAGCCAGGTGTGGCTTTGCACACCTATAGTTTCAGCTACTCAAGAGGCTGAGGCAGGAGTAACTTGAGCCCGCTGGTTCAAGGCTACAGTGAGCAATGATCACATTACCACATACCAGCCTATAGGACAGAGTAAGACCCTGTCTCCTTTAAAAGAAAAGAAGAAGAAAAAATCAAAGGGAAAAAGAGTCAAAAGAAGAAAGGAAAAGACCTTGAGGTGGGAACATCTTCCTTGTGTTTCTGGAACAACAAGGTCACTGTGGTGGCTAGAGCTGAGCCAACGAGGGGGAAAGCAGAAAGGTGGCTGAGGTCTGCACTCGAGCCTTACAGACTGATGAGGAGGACTCCTGGAGGAAGAGAAGAAAAGAACTGGAATACTCAGCCCTGGGCGCTCACCACTATAGAGAGATCAGGAAGATGAGGAAGAGCCAGAGAACCAGGAAAACAGGACCACCCGGTTAAAAGGGCAATGTCCTGGAAAACAATTGATGAAAGTATTTCAGGAATAAATATAGTATTTCAAACATTACAGGTAGACTAAGGAAGATGATGAATCAGAATTGACCACTGGCTTTGGCAACATAAAAGATAACATTCACTTTGATATTAACAGTTTAAATGGAGTGACAGCAATAAAAGAACCCATTAGAATGTGTCCAAGAAAATAAAAGCACAGATAGCAAGTGTACACTGGTATTTAGAGCTAACAACAAAGTTGACTGTCACATTTAAGAAATGTTTATGGCCTATGTGAAGGAAAAATTAACAAGAAGCATTAACACACCTTGAATGAATGAGGAGAAATACTCCTGGGAAGACTCACTATTATAAAACAGCAATAATGAAATTGATTTACTAGTTTAATGAAATGCCAATGAAATTCCAATCCCATTTTCTTCATAATGATACTAATATTCATTGGGAAAATACATAAGGATAATAGCAACAAGGTCCAGAAACAGTCCCAAATCTAAGAATTTCGTATGAGTGTTAACTCTAAAAAGTAGATAATTCTTTTTTAATTTAAACTGGTTAACCAGGTCAAACTATCCCTTTTTGCTGATATGATCTTAGAGAACCCTAAAGATTCAACCACAAGACTCTTGGAAGTCATCAAAAAATACAGTAATGTCTCATGATATAAAATCAATGTCCACAAGTCAGTTGCCTTTCTATATGTCAACAACAGCCAAGATGAGAGGCTAATTGAGGACTCAACTCCCTCCACCATAGCCCCAAAGAAAATGAAATACTTAGGAATATACCTAACAAAAGAGATGAAGGACCTCTATAAAGAAAATTATGAAATCCTAAGAAAGGAAATAGCAGAGGACATTAACAAATGCAAGAACATACGATGCTCATGGCTGGGAAGAATCAACATTGTTAAAATGTCCATACTTCCCAGAGCAAATCACCGATTCAATGCCATCCCTATTAAAATACCAAAATCCTACTTTCAAGTCTTGGAAAAAATGATTCTGCAGTTTGTATCGAACCAGAAAAAAACCTTCATAGCTAAGGCAGTTCTTAGTAATAAAAACAAAGCCGGGGGTATCACCATACCAGATTTCAGGCTGTATTACAAGGCCATAGTGGTCAAGACAGAATGGTACTGGCACAAAAATAGAGACGCAGACATTTGGAATCGAATAGAAAACCAGAAAATGAAACCAACAACTTACAGCCACCTAATCTTTGATAAACCAAACAAGAGCGTCCACTGAGAGAAAGACTCCATATTCAATAAATGGTGCTGGGAGAACTAGATATCCGCATGTAAAAGACTGAAACTGGACCCACACCTTTCTCCACTCACTAAAATTGATTTGTGGATGGATAAAGGACTTAAATTTAAGGCATGAAACAATAAATATCCTCAAAGAAAGAACATGAAAAACACTCAAAGATATGGCCTGGGTAAAGACTTTATGAAGAAGACTGCCATGGCAATAGCAACAACAACAAAAATAAACGAACGGGATTTAATTAGACTGAAAAACTTCTGTACAGCCAAGGAGACTACAACCAAAGCAAATAGACAACCTACCCAATGGGAAAGGATATTTGCATATTTCAAATCAGACGAACATTTAATAACCAGGATCTATACAGAACTTCAATTAATCCACAAGAAAAAAACCAACAGTCTCATACATCAATGGGGAAGAGAGATGAATAGAATCTTCTACTAAAGACGACAGACAAATGGCCGGCAAACATATGAAAAAATGTTCATCATCCCTAATTATTAGAGAAATGCAAATTAAAACCACCCTGAGATATCATCTAACCCCAGCGAGAATGGCCTATATCACAAAATCTCAAAACTGCAGATGCTGGCGCAGATGTGAAGAGAAGGTACACTTTTACACTGCTGGTGGGTCTGCAAACTAATACAACCTTTTTGGAAAGAAGTATAGAGAAACCTCAAAGAACTCAACCTAGACCTCCCATTTGATCTTGCAATCCCATTACTGGGCATCTACCCAGAAGGAAAAAAACCCTTTTATTATAAAGACACTTGTACTAGGCTGTTGATCGCAGCCCAATTTACAATCACCAAAATGTGGAAACACCTAAATGTCCTTCAACCTAGGAATAGATTGGTAAGCTGTGGTATATGTATACAATGAAATATTATTCAGCCATAAAAAAATGAAGATTTTGCAGCATTTGTACTAACCTAGATGGAGGTGGAACACATTATTCTCAGTGAAGCATCATAAGAATTGAGAAGTATGAATCCTATGTATTCAATTTTGATATGAGGGCAATTAATGACAATTAATGATACAGTGGGGCCTGGGGGAAGGGGAGACCAGGCAGAGAAGGAGGTAGTGGGTCAAGGAAAAGAAAAGAAGAATAAGAAAAAACAAAAAAGAGAGAGAGACAAGAAAAAAAAAAAGTGACTAATTCTCACATAAATTGAATTTAATTTTGACCAAAGTACATTACTTAAACATTAATTTTTAATTCGACTTGTTAATATGTTGTTTGGGATACTGCATGCTCATTTATAAGTGAGATATGTTTGTAATTTCCCCTTTATAATAATTTATTCTCTCCAATTCTAATATCAGGTATATCCAGATCAAGTAGAATGATTTTGAAGTATTCCTTCTTTTTCTATCGTCTATAAGATTTGGCATGATCTGTTTTTTGAAATTATTTTTTGCTTTTATTTATAAATATTAGTTGTCTATTTTCTGAGACTTAAAAAAAATAAGAAGTAGTTAACTGATGACTCCATACTGAATCGCAGAGTCAAAGCATTCTATAATAGACGTATTCTTATTTGACAATGTGAATGTTACTTTCTTTGCATTATTATTATTGCTTAATATTTCAATGCAGCAATGCTCTGATTTCTTTTCTGAATGTATTTATGTTTGCTCATTCTTTACGAGGTTTTTGTTTCTAGTCCTTATATTAAATATTGTTTAATATAATAAATATAACAATATAAATATTGTTTAAAAACTGGTTAACCAGTTTTGCAGGGGGAAAATGCATACACTCTTTCCTTTGATAATACACCAATATTGATAGCAGCAGGATTTAAAAAGTTAAACATAAATAACAAAAGCCCAAACCTGTGTACTAAAATAAAATTCTACAATTATTTCTAATCTCTTTTTTGTAAGACAGAGTCTTTTTTTAATTTTGGATTAATATGAGAATATATACAATTAGGCTACATTGTTTGCCTTTGCAAGGCAGCCAGTCTTGCTCTGTCACCCAGGCTAAAGTTCCATGGTTTCAGCCTAGCTGACAGCAACCTCAAACCTAGGGGAGGCTCATGCAGTCCTCTTCCCTTAGTCACCTGAATAGCTAGGACCACAGACAGGCACCACCAAACCCGACTATTTTTTTTCTTTTCTACTTGTACTAGAAATGGGATCTCCTTTGTTCAGGCTGGTCTTGAACAACTAATCTCAAGCAATCCTCCCACTTCAGCTTCCCAGAGTGCTAGGATTACAGGCATGAGCAACCATGCCTGGCCATCTAATCTTGATGAAAAGAAGATTCTTCAAGACAAGACAGCAGCTAGACGCCTCAAAGTTAAGAAATAACAAGCTCACCATAATAAAATTCTCTACAATTCAACAACAACAAAAAAAATAATAAAAAATAATAACCAACCTCCAATTAAGTACATATAAATTAATAAGTGTTAAATGCTCATTATATTTCCTATCAATACAAAAGAAAAAGGGCCAATGATAATACATAAAAGTGGCTAAATATAAGGAAAAGTACTAAAGTATCTAACCTTATTAATAATTTAAAAATATATAGCAAAACCCCGCTAAATTTAAAGGAGATTCTATCCTGGCCTATCAATTTGACAGAGATTCAAACATACTGTAATGTTTTCATAAAAATTGGTAACTGTTTAGAAAACAAGCCCTTCTGTTGATACAACTTTTCCTAAAAGTACAAAAACATGTGAATCTTCTGTAGGCAAGAAAAGACATAATATCAAGGTTGTATGAAAGTATAACTTCAAAAATGTTTTTGGAATATTTAGTACTAGAAAAATTTAAGCAGGCAAAAACATTAAGTTAAATAACTTTTAATGGCTAAATACACTATATATAAAAATATTCTCAAAAAAGATCCAAAGCAAATGAAAAACACTGTACTAAGATTACATTTATATAAGAATGAAACAAATATATATCCACCAAAAATACAATTTTTTTCCCTTTATAAATGGATTGCAGATAATTTATATTCTCCGTTTTATTGCTCTTCATTCTTAATATTTTTAACAGGGGCATATTTTTCAATAAAAAGATATTTATAAAATTATCAATACTGGAATTCTTCAAATGCAGTTGTTTTATTTAACATTTTCAGAAACAGGAATAAAAGTCACCAAGAAGTAAAAATGTCTAGCCACCAGGAGATAGATTACTCAAAGTTAACCTCTACATCCAGGCGGAGTGTCAGACAGGCCTGGAACCTTTTCCTGAATGTTCCAACATGCTTTACAAGCTAATAAATGTAAGTTATCTTTAAGAAATTTGAAATGAACATAGAAAAACCCTCCTTTTCACCTATTTATGAGGGGCAGTTGTCTCACACAGTAAGTAATTCAACTTGTTTTTCACAGAAATAACCAATTCAACTGTTAGAGAGAGAAAGAGTATTGGTTAACTCAACTTCAAATTCACATTTCCAAAGATGACAGCAATACTGCCAACAGCTAAATGCTCACTTAATGTTATTTTTGTTAAGTCAAAATTCTCAAAGACTTTACAGCTGTAGCAGTCTCAGTGGTAACTCAGAGCTGGCTTTCAGATTTCTTTTTAAAAACAACTTTATAAAGATATAATCCACGTACGATACAATTCACTCAAAGTATGTAATTCAAATACAGAATAAAGAAAAAAATAAAAAGCAAAAAACAAAAAAGAAAGTATATAATTCAATGTCTTTTAGCACATTCATACATATGTGATAACCATGACCAAAGCCAATTTCAGAATTATTTTCACCACCTTAAAAAGAAACCCCGAAAAAAAAAAAGGAAAAGAGAAAGAAACCCTGCAACTGTTTACAATCAACACCCCATACTACTTATTCTGTCCCACTTTCTGACTATAAATTTCCCTGTCCTGACGACCATATGAATGGATCATACATGGTCTTTTGCGTACGTCTCTTCCATTTAGCATAACGTCTTCAATGTCTACTCACGTTGTAACATTAATCAGTACTTCATCAGTTTTTGTAACTGAATAACATCCCATTGCATGAGGACAACAATTTGTTTACTCCACTGATGGACATTTTGGGTTGTTTCTACCTTTTGGATATTACAAATGTTCTATAAACATTTATGTATGTGTTTTTGTGTAAATATGTGTTTTCATATCTCCTGAGTATATCCTGCACGTATAATTGCTGAATCTATCGTAACTCTATGTTCAAATGTTTGAGGAACTGCCAGACTCTTTTCCAAAGTGGCTGCATCATTTTACATGCCTGCCGAAAGTAGGTGAAGGCTCTAATTTCTCTACATCTTCAACAACACTTGTTATTATCTGACCTGTTGACTCTAGCCATGCTGCGGTGTATGAAGTAGCATCTCATTGAGGTTTTAAGCCTTTAATTTTTAAACCAATAAAAAACTGGAACTCAACTGATGATCAAACATTGTAAAAACATTTATAGTAGAGTTTTGTCTGACTACACTAAAGACTTTTTATTTTTCCAAATGAAAAGCTTAGTTTAGACACTCCCATGACTGTCTAACAATGCTGTTGCAGCAGCATTGTTGAATGAACCATTTTACACAAAAAATAAATTCTTCTAGTTACCACCAGGCATGCGACAAAGTAATGGGGTTTCTACTAATAAATATTCAGTAAAATCTGAATATAAGAAAGCTGTTTCAGCAGTGGTTCACACCAGTCATCCTAGCACTCTGGGAGGACACCACCAGAAGATTCCTTGAGGTAAAGGAATTCAAGACTAGCCTGAGCAAGAGCAAGACACCATCTCTATTAAAACAAACAAAAAAAAAAGATGAGAATATTTCAGATTGTATATGAAACCAGCACATTGTAACCCTTGATTGCACAATGTACACAGCTATGATTTAACAATACAAATAAATTAATTAAAAAAAAAAAAAATTAGCCAGGCATTCACCCCTAGTCTCTGCTACTTGCAAAAAGGAACAATTAGCCAGGAGTAGTAGCATGCACCCATAGTCTCTGCTACTTGGGACTTGGAGACAGAGGATCAGAAGTTTCAGGCTGAATTGAGCATCATGTCACTACACTTCTGGTCAGGGCAACAGAGTGAGACTTATGTCTCCAAAACAAAAAAAAAAAAAAAAAGGTGTTTCTTTATTGTGGTTTTCCCTGGTACTTTTAACTTATGTACTAATATGTACTGTTTCTTTATAAAACTTAAAATAGCACACAATTATTTCCCAAATTATTTCATTCGGAAATAAAATTTTGAGAAGGCCACTCTGTATACTGTCTCCCAGTTCTTTGAATGAATTAAAGTAAAGGCACCTTGTTTCTCTACATTAAAAATGCAGAATCAGGTGCATGGACTGAAGGCGGAGCAAGATGGCAGCCGAGTAACAGCTTCCTGGCATTTGGGCACCGTGAGTCTGGGGATATAGGACTCCAGGCATCTCTGGCTGGTGGGATCTGCCTATCATCACCCCTGAGAGGATACAAGGAGTCAGCGAGAGACTTCTGGACCCCAAGAGGAGGACTAAAACAGTGGAAAACCGGCAAGTGGTCGCGTGTGTTCAATCCGTCTAAACCCGCCCGCAAATGTAAGTTCAGTAGCAGCGAGACTGCAAACCAGAAAGGCCTTACCTGTGAACTGTTTTGGTGTCTTTGGACTTGGCACTCAGCTGAACTGCCTTGGGGAGAGCCTGAGCAGGAGTACAGAGAATTCTGGCCTTTGTCTAGGGCCCTAGTCTGAGCCACTGAGCCAGACGGAGCTAACAGTGTTTGGCTCTGGGTCACAGGCAGACATTGTGAGCGATCTCCCCCGGCAAGCTCCGCCCACAGGGTCACAGAGCTGGAATTGGGTGGGAGCTGGTAACCCAGCAACCAAGTAGCCTAAGGGCGGGGTCTGAGCCACCTTGCAGCCCTAACCCTCGGGGGGCAGAGGGAGACCAGTTTTGACACACAGGGTAAGTGGATAGCCACTTCAGCAGTGATTCCAGCGACAAGCACTTCCCTGAGAAAGCTTCTGCTCAGTAAGTGAACAAGTTCAAAGTGCCTTTTAAGTGGGCTGAAGAGAGACTTAGGGTGTCTACCGGCTGGGGTTTGAGAAACTACCAGCCTCCAGTCGTATCAGAACTGTGATTAGCATCTCATACCCCAGAAGACCACGTGTTGCCCAGACAATATTCAATAACATATACATACTGCTTTGTTTTTGGTTGTGTGGTTTTTTTTTTTTTTTTTTTTTCGGTTTGGTTGATTTTTTTTGTTTATTTTGATGTTGTGGATTGTTGTTTTGTTTTTTAAGTTCAACCTTTTCCATACAGATCCTTTTTCTTTCTCAATTTCTCTAGTTTAATTATAATTTCCCATTGCTGCCTATTTCAATAATTAGAACTTCATTTTTCTTAGTGTTTCTACCGCTATTATTTGGTTTTTCCAGCCAATTTCATCCCGTAAAGTTTTCTGTTTGCTTGTTTTGGTTTGATTTACAGCATTTTTGTCTTTCCTCTCTACTTGGTGGAGGTGGGGTACTGTGTCTGATCAGGTTAGCAAAGAGCTGCTGACCTCAAGGGAACCACCCAACTGGGCACCCCCAGAAGGTGTTTTTTTTTTTTTTTTTAAGGTTGTATCAAAGTACCCTACTGTACACCTATATTGCTCTGTCTCCCTCTCTCTGTGCCTCTCTTCTTTTTGTCAATATTCCTTTTACCCACCCCCTCACCTTTCTCTATTTTTCTTTTTTTTTTTTCTTATCACTTGGTCCTCCTTTCTCTTATCCCTTTTTTGCTCTTAAACCTTCTCACCCTTCTGGTCCTGTAACCCTTAGTCCACAGGCACGAGAACTTAAAGAGCAAGAGGAAGAGAAAGAAAAATTAGGGCAAGGAAACAGATAAAAGAAATCACCCATGAGGAAGAATCAGCAGAAAACTCCAGGCAACATGAAGAACCAGTCCAGAACAACCCCGCCAAGGGACCAGGAGGTAGCTACTGCAGAGGATTCCACCTATACAGAACTGTTAGGAATGACAGAAAGGGAATTTAGAATACACATGTTGAAAACAATGAAAGAAATGATGGAAACAATAAAGGAAACTGCTAATAAAGTGGAAAATAACCAAAAGGAAATCCAAAAACAGAATCAAATCAGAGATGAACGATATGAAGAATATAAAAAGGATATAGCAGAGCTGAAGGAAATGAAACAGTCAATCAGGGAACTTAAAGATGCAATGGAAAGTATCAGCAACAGGTTAGACCATGCAGAAGAAAGAATTTCAGAGGTAGAAGACAAAGTTTTTGACATAACTCAGATAGTAAAAGAGGCAGAAGAGAGAGAAAGCAGAACGTTCACTGTCAGAATTATGGGACTTTATGAAGCGTTCCAACATACGAGTTGGAACTCCAGCAGGGGAAGAAGAATACCCCAGAGGAATGGAAGCCATACTAGAGAATATTATAAAAGAAAATTTCCCAAATATCACCAAAGATTCTGACACACTGCTTTCAGAGGGCTATCGGACCCCAGGTCGCCTCAACTCTAACCGAGCTTCTCCAAGACACATTGTGATGAACCTGTCCAAAGTCAAGACAAAAGAAAAGATTCTGCAAGCTGCCAGGAATAAGCGCCAGTTGACCTACAGGGGAAAATCCATCAGATTGACCGCAGACTTCTCTAATGAAACTTTCCAAGCAAGAAGACAATGGTCATCTACCTTTAATCTACTTAAACAGAACAATTCCCAGCCCAGAATTCTGTACCCTGCTAAGCTAAGCTTCAAAATTGATGGAGAAATCAAATCATTTATGGATATACAAACATTGAGGAAATTCGCCACAACAAGACCAGCTCTACAGGAAATTCTTCAACCTCTTCTGCACACTGACCACCACAATGGATCAGCAGCAAAGTAAGAACTCAGAAATTAAAGGACAGAACCAAACCTCCACACTGATGCAAAAGATAAAACTAAGCAATGGACTCTCACCAAATAAGACGAATAGAATACTACCACACTTATCAATTATCTCAATAAATGTTAATGGCTTGAATTCCCCACTGAAGAGACATAGATTGGTTGACTGGATTAAAAAACACAAGCCATCCATTTGCTGTCTGCAAGAAACACACCTGGCTTCAAAAGAGAAATTAAAGCTCCAAGTCAAGGGTTGGAAGACAATTTTTCAGGCAAATGGAATTCAGAAGAAAAGAGGAGTTGCAATCTAATTTTCAGATACATGTGGATTTAACGCAACTAAAGTCAAAAAAGACAAAGATGGTCACTTTATATTGGTCAAGGGAAAAATACAACAAGAAGACATTTCAATTCTAAATATCTATGCACACAATTTAAATGCTCCCAGATTCTTGAAACAGACCTTACTCAGTCTGAGCAATATGATATCTGATAATACCATAATAACGGGGGACCTTAACACTCCTCTTACAGAGCTGGACAGATCCTCTAAACAGAAATTAAACAAGGATATAAGAGACTCAAATGAGACCCTAGAACAACTGTGCTTGATAGACGCATACAGAACACTCCATCCCAAAGATAAAGAATATACATTCTTCTCATCACCCCATGGAACATTCTCCAAAATTGATCATATCCTGGGACACAAAACAAATATCAACAGAATCAAAAGAATTGAAATTTTACCTTGTATCTTCTCAGACCATAAGGCACTAAAGGTGGAGCTTAATTCTAACAAAAATGCTCGACCCCACCCAAAGGCACGGAAACTGAACAATCTTCTGTTGAATAACAGATGGGTGAAGGAAGAAATAAAACAGGAAATCATTAACTTCCTTGAGCATAACAACAATGAAGACACAAGAAACCAAAACCTGTGGGATACTGCAAAAGCAGTTTTGAGAGGAAAATTCATCGCTTTAGATGCCTACATTCGAAAAACAGAAAGAGAGCACATCAATAATCTCACAAGAGATCTTACGGAATTGGAAAAAGAAGAACAATCTAAGCCTAAACTCAGTAGAAGAAAAGAAATATCCAAAATCAAATCAGAGATCAATGAAATTGAAAACAAAAGAATCATTCAGAAAATTAATGAAACAAGGAGTTGATTTTTTGAAAAAATAAATAAAATAGATAAACCATTGGCCAGACTAACGAGGAATAGAAAAGTAAAATCTCTAGTAACCTCAATCAGAAATGATAAAGGGGAAATAACAACTGATCCCACAGAGATACACGAGATCATCTCTGAATACTACCAGAAACTCTATGCCCAGAAATTTGACAATGTGAAGGAAATGGATCAATATTTGGAATCACACCCTGTCCCTAGACTCAGCCAGGAAGAAATAGAGCTCCTGAACAGACCAATTTCAAGCACTGAGATCAAAGAAACAATACAAAATCTTCCAACCAAAAAATGCCCTGGTCCAGATGGCTTCACTCCAGAATTCTATCAAACCTTCAAAGAAGAGCTTATTCCTGTACTGCAGAAATTATTCCAAAAAATTGAGGAAGAAGGAATCTTCCCCCAACACGTTCTATGAAGCAAACATCACCCTGATACCAAAATCAGGAAAAGACCCAAACAAAAAGGAGAATTTCACACCAATCTCACTCATGAACATAGATGCAAAAATTCTCAACAAAATCCTAGCCAATAGATTACAGCTTATCATCAAAAAAGTCATTCATCATGATCAAGTAGGCTTCATCCCAGGGATGCAAGGCTGGTTTAACATACGCAAGTCTATAAACATTATTCACCATATTAACAGAGGCAAAAATAAAGATTATATGATCCTCTCAATAGATGCAGAAAAAGCATTTGATAAAATCCAGCATCCTTTTCTAATTAGAACACTGAAGAGTATAGGCATAGGTGGCACATTTCTAAAACTGATTGAAGCTATCTATGACAAACCCACAGCCAATATTTTACTGAATGGAGTAAAACTGAAAGCTTTTCCTCTTAGAACTGGAACCAGACAAGGTTGTCCTCTGTCACCTTTACTATTCAACGTAGTGCTGGAAGTTCTAGCCAATACAATTAGGCAAGACAAGGAAATAAAGGGAATTCAAATGGGAGCAAAGGAGGTCAAACTCTCCCTCTTTGCTGACGACATGATCTTATACTTAGAGAACCCCAAAGACTCAACCACAAGACTCCTAGAAGTCATCAAAAAATACAGTAATGTTTCAGGATATAAAATCAATGTCCACAAGTCAGTAGCCTTTGTGTACACCAATAACAGTCAAGATGAGAAGCTAATTAAGGACACAACTCCCTTCACCATAGTCTCAAAGAAAATGAAATACCTAGGAATATACCTAACGAAGGAGGTGAAGGACCTCTAAAAGAAAACTATGAAATCCTCAGAAAGGAAATAGCAGAGGATATTAACAAATGGAAGAACATACCATGCTCATGGATGGGCAGAATCAACATTGTTAAAATGTCTATACTTCCCAAAGCAATCTACCTATTCAATGCCATTCCTATCAAAATACCAACATCGTACTTTCAAGATTTGGAAAAAACGATTCTGCGTTTTGTATGGAACCGTAAAAAAAACCGTATAGCTAAGGCAGTTCTTAGTAATAAAAATAAAGCTGGGGGCATCAGCATACCAGATTTTAGTCTGTACTACAAAGCCATAGTGGTCAAGGCAGCATGGTACTGGCACAAAAACAGAGACATAGATACTTGGAATAGAATTGAAAACCAAGAAATGAAACTAACATCTTACAACCAGCTAATCTTCGATAAACCAGACAAGAACATACCTTGGGGGAAAGACTCCCTATTCAATAAATGGTGTTGGGAGAACTGGATGTCTACATGTAAAACACTGAAACTGGACCCACACCTTTCCCCACTCACAAAAATTGATTCAAGATGGATAAAGGACTTAAATTTAAGGCATGAAACAATAAAAATCCTCCAAGAAAGCACTGGAAGATATTGGCCTGGGGAAAGACTTCATGAAGAAGACTGCCATGGCAATTGCAACAACAACAAAAATAAACAAATGGGACTTCATTAAACTGAAAAGCTTCTGTACAGCTAAGGAGACAATAACCAAAGCAAAGAGACGACCTACACAATGGGAAAGGATATTTGCATATTTTCAATCAGACAAAAGCTTGATAACTAGGATCTATAGAGAACTCAAATTAATCCACATGAAAAAAGCCAACAATCCCTTATATCAATGGGCAAGAGACATGAATAGAACTTTCTCTAAAGACGACAGACGAATGACTAACAAACACATGAAAAAATGTTCATCATCTCTATATATTAGAGAAATGCAAATCAAAACAACCCTGAGATATCATCTAACCCCAGTGAGAATGGCCCACATCACAAAATCTCAAAACTGCAGATGCTGGCGTGGATGTGGAGAGAAGGGAACACTTTTACACTGCTGGTGGGACTGCAAACTAGTACAACCTTTCTGGAAGGAAGTATGGAGAAACCTCAAAGCACTCAAGCTAGACCTCCCATTTGATCCTGCAATCCCATTACTGGGCATCTACCCAGAAGGAAAGAAATCCTTTTATCATAAGGACACTTGTACTAGACTGTTTATTGCAGCTCAATTTACAATCGCCAAAATGTGGAAACAGCCTAAATGCCCACCAACCCAGGAATGGATTAACAAGCTGTGGTATATGTATACCACGGAATACTATTCAGCCATTAAAAAAAATGGAGACTTTACATCCTTCGTATTAACCTGGATGGACGTGGAAGACATTATTCTTAGTAAAGCATCACAAGAATGGAGAAGCATGAATCCTATGTACTCAATTTTGATATGAGGACAATTAATGACAATTATGGTTATGGAGGGGGAAACAGAAAGAGGGAAGGAGGGAGGTGGGTGGGGTGTTGGTGTGTGTCACACTTTATGGGGGCAAGACATGATTCCAAGAGGGACTTTACCTAACAATTGCAATCAGTGTAACCTGGCTTATTGTACCCTCAATGAATCCCCAACAATAAAAAAAAAAAAAAAAAAAAAATGCAGAATCAGAGAAAATGGCAGAGTAAGGAAGCTTCAAGGGACAGTCCTTTCAGAAAAACATTCAAAAATAAAGTCAAAAAAAAAAAAAAAAGGCAGAATCAATTTTGTCAGAATTCAGGTAAAAATCTAAAGATTTACACCCACCAAGTAAGTGCTAAATCAAGAAAAAGGCAACTTAAAATGTTACAAGTAGTTATCAATTCAAAAGGGATTTACTGACCCCTTGCTGCCTGCTAGGTGGGGGAGACATGAACATTCCACCTGAAACATGACCTATATGTTCTTGCCTTTTCCAAACAATAGCCATGGCCATGGAGACAACACAGCTTAGACACTGAACACAGAAATAAATGGCCATTTAATCTCTTTACCCAAAAGTCTGCTCACTAAGAAGGCTCTTGATGTCTGCCCCCATCCAGCCAGGACATATTCATTGAGGACTTAGGTGACAAGTAATAGAAACTGATCCTGCTACCTTACAGTGAAGGGAAGGAAAAAAAGGTATTTACTGAAAAGATAAAAGGAGCCTGGGGAAATACTAGATCCCAGGAGGGATAGAAACCCAGGAAAAGTTGGGCAATCTAGGAAGAAGAAAGTTTTTTAAAAAATTTTTTTTAAACTCAAATAGATTCAGAAAATCAAGTTATGTCTACTCCTTGGTGCACAGTCCCCTCTGCCCCCCTTAAGGGTGGGTGCAAGGCTTCTGTGTTGTTTTATTTTATATATTTTCCTAATTTGATTCCTGAGTCCTACTGCCCTCCACACCTCAGACAACCACTTTAAATGTGCTTGATTCTTTATGCAGAAAATTTATGCTTTAAGACAATCTCAGTTGAACAAAAGAGTGTATAAAAAGATATTAGACAGCACTTTGAAGTCATGCGAAGAAATAAAGAACTCTGGTAAAAGTAACCACATGAGTAAATGCAAAAGCCATTGTGATTGTATTTTTGATTTATAACTCTTCTTTCTGTTTCTCATATGATTTAAAAGACAAATACATAAAATAATTACAAGTCCACATTATTGGATACATATGTACACACCTAAGATTTGTGATGAAAACAAAAACATGAGTAGTGAAACTGAGTACAAGCTTTTGTTTTGTACGCCTGTGAAGACAAGTTGATGTTAATTCACACTGAATTGTTACAAATGTAAGATGCTAATTATAATGAACATGGTAATCATTAAGAAAATATCTTAAAAATATACAGAAGAAGTGGGCTGTGAGTGGTAGCTCACATCTGTAATCCTAGCACTCTGGGAGGCCGAGGCAGAGGTTGGACTCAGATTTAGAGACCTTGGATTCAGGTGTTGGAGACCAGCCTGAGCAAGAATGAGACCCTGTCTCTACTAAGAATAGAAAAATTAGCCAGGTATGATGTCCAGTGCCCTTAGTCCCAGCTACTCGGAAGGCTGAAGCAGGAGGTTTGAGGTTGCAGGGAGCTACGAGGGTGCCACAGTATTCTACTCAGGGCAACAGAGTAAGGCTTTCCCTCCAAACCAACAAACAAAAATATCTCTCACAAAAACAGAAAAGGAATAAAAAGGGGAATCAAAAAAGTATACTACCAAAATAAAAAAATCAATAACAAGGAAAAAAGGCAATAATGGAGGAAAAAGGAATAAAAAAAGTATGAGATACACAGAAGTCAAAAAACAAAGCAGCATTACTATAAATGTAGACTAATTAAACCTCCAGTCAAAAGACAGAGATGAGTAAAATGGAAAAAAAAACATGATCCTATTGTATGCTGTCTGTAAGAGACTCGTTTTAGATCATTTTTTACCCTTTTAGAAAGTAAAAGCGTAAAAAAGGTATTCAATGCAATAGTAACCAAAAATGAGCCACAGTAGTTATATGAGACAAGATAGCTTTTAAGTCAACTATTGTTATAAGAGATAGAAGAGCATTGGGTGTTGATAAAAGGGTCAATTCATACAGAAGATGTAACAGCTATAAACACACACACATAGAAAGACAGAGCTATACAAATACATGAATACATGAAGCAAACCAAAGGGAAGAATACAGTTTCACAGTGACAGCTGGAGGTTTAAATGCCCCACTTTGAATAATGGATAGAACATCTAGACAGAAGGATGAGAGGAAAGAGAGGAACAACACTATAGTGAACAACACTATAAACCAACTTGACCTAACAGGAGAGAACACTCCTCCCAACAACAGCAGAATACACATTTTTCTCAAGTGCACACAGAATATTCCCCAGGAAGTTAGTCCAGAAAAAACAGAATAGCCGCATAGGATAAGGATATAAAGAAAGAATTTTTATACAGCTGTATAATGTGTATGTTAAGCTGAGTGTTATTACGAAAGAGTCAAAAAGTTCAAAATAATTAAGACATTTATAAAGTAAAAATGTTACAATGTACTAGGTTTAATTTATTATTAAAGAAAGAATTTTTTAAGATGATGTTGGTACAGCCTAAGTGTGTAGTGTTTATAAAGTCCTACAGAGCAACTTCCAATCCTGCAGACTCCACTCACGGTATGTGCTCTATGCATCTGTATCATTTTTAATCTTTTATGTCATGTTTTTTCTATGTTTAGATGCACAAATAATTACCATTGTTTTACAACTGCTTCTAGTACTCACTACAGTAACGTACTATACTGTTTTGTAGCTTAGGAGTCACAGGCTACACCACACAACCCAAGTGTGTAGAGGTGAGGCTGTCTAGATTGGTGTAAGTACGCTCTGCGATGTTCGCACGATGACAACTAATCTCATAAAACATTTCCCAGAGCATATCCCTGTGGTTAAGAGACATATGACTGTATACTTATATTGGGGGTGAGGGGTGTTAACTGTTTATGGAAAAATTTATGTGTAAACTCTACATTTTACACACTTTGTGTTAAAGTAATCTGATTCCTGTAGCCTAAAAGCAAATTACAAATCAACATATTTTCTGGTACATTCTGTCAAGATACAAAGCAGTCAAACCTTTTGGATGCTTTTAAAATTAATACAGCTTGTATTCTTGCTATCTACATAGGCCTCAGAAGACTAGACTGACGGGAGCATTTCATTTGGTACAGTAAAGATTAGAGGAGAGCGTTTGTTACCAACCAGCATGCTCCGAGGTGTTCAGCAGAAAAACGGAAGCTTTGCATCTCCCGCACCTGCAAAGCACATCTCTACACAGAACAAGAGTCTGTTTATTTGCTTCTTTCTTTAAGTTACCTGAATTCAAAATATTCTACTCTACCTGGATCACAATTACATTTTTAAAGCCTGCATATAGGCTTAATGCAATTCTTAGTCAATATTACACCGCCAAAGCATATACTTAACCTTGGTTAGTATGGAGACAAACCCTAAAATTGTAGATAACAGTTTCAGTTAATTTTCAGAGCACCATTGCTAAATTTATAAATCACACTATTTCCCAAATGTTCCATGTCTAATTATTTTTATTTCTTGCCTATGAACTTGTTGTTCACTTATCTTTAATTATCATGATAAACATCTGATCTTCTAAATTTCCTCAATATGCCTGGTCATTAAACATCCATAAAACCAAAACTTTAAATGAAGGTGTCTTAAAATATAAACACACACACACACCCTTCATACATTTTCACTACAAGAAAAAGTTGACATGAAAAGATCTTTAAAAATCTTAAAAACTAAAAAGAAGTATTGAAAAATGCATCAATTCTAAAATATCATCAATATCAAATATTCTCAAATATGGTGTTTTCCAAATATAATGACCACGGTATAAACACGCAACAGAACATGCACAGAGAACATACGCAAGCTGTTTTTATACTTTACAGAATGAGAGGTATCAGAAGAAAAAAGACTATGGACAAAATATTCACTTTCAAATGGCATGGAAAATAAAATTTATTCACATTTTTAAGGTAAGTATGAAATCTGGGATAGCACTAAGCCTATTCATTCATAAACAAGACAGAACACCTATATGATTTTTCTCACTTTTCTATTGTTTATAGCTCTGGATTTGGAAACATATAAATCAAGAAGGAAATCAACAAGAGAAAGAAAATTTTATTCAATTCTAAGCTAATCTTTAAATAAGTCTGTAAAAACTGAAACAGACATTGCTGACAGGAATGCCTCAAGGAAAAACAGCAAAACCTTATGTATTACCATTTAGAATAGTGTGCTGGCCTCCAAAGAACCACAGTCACATTAAAGGATGATGCTAACACCTAGGGAAAACATCTAAAATATAGACACTAAATTCCAATTAAATTTAAATCAAAATCAAAATCCTATCTATAAGAACAGTATGTGCACACACACCGAGATAAGATGAGTTTGCTAACTATGGATGGACAGAGTACATCTGTTCCCTGAGGAGAAAGAGGCTTCTGATTGCAGAACATGTAAGGCCTCTGCCCTTGAATCTGTCAGGTGCTTCCTCAACTAAGGAAGGGGGCTGACAATACTGAAAACGGGCCTCAGACTCTGAAAGACACACTGTGCTCTGCTATGAATGAACTCAGCTTCCCAGTCTTCTCTAACCAGAAGCAGCATTCCTTAGCAGCCTCGGACACACTATTAACATCCTGGTTATCTACTACAGTTGGGGCAGCAAGACACAGGCAAGGTGCTAGAAACACAAAAACACCTTCTGAGAACTTACCACCTGGCTGATTACTTGAATTTAATATAATGGAAAAATAATCTGAGAAGATCACAGACACTAAATGCCAAATAAGAGAAATAGATTAAGACAGTGAATACTGAGTTCACTGGAATAATTTAGAAAAGTTTCATGGAGAAGCTAGAACCTGAGCTTGGACTTTAGGGGGAGGGAGTAGTAAGTAGGTGAAACCGCAGGACCAATGGCAGCTTCCTGAGAAGTACAGCACCAAGGGCACAGGCTGTCTGCACCAAGACAGGTTGGACCTCACACTTACAGCCATGTACGGCCTACACCCCGCATCTCTTGTCTTGGCGATGGAGTCCACAAGCTGTCCACTAATACCGAAGTCACAGAGTTTAATATTTCCACTTCTGTCCAGAAGAATGTTGGAAGGTTTGATATCTGCAAGAGATAGATGCCATTCAGTGCATAATTAATATACTTTCCTGAGATAGATAAGGCTCCACTTTAAAACCACTGAAAAGCCTTGCATAATACAAAACAGTCGAGTCTTAAACTCAGATATATAAGAAGCAAAAACATCTTCATTGATCAGATGCAATCATTAGTCATATTTTAAACATGTAATGTAATGACTAGAGTTGTGTAAACATAGCAGCAAAAGTCACTTGTCCAAAATCTTAATATAAAAGATACAGTGGTTGATTTTTCTCTTCAACATCTTTGCATTTATAAAACATAGACAAAACTGTGATTTTTCTCCATCAGAAATCAGAAAAACCACTAGCTAGACACTGTGGCAGGCACATGTAGTCCCAGCTGCTCAGGAGCCTGGACAAGAGAACTGCTTGAGCCCAAGAGTTTGAGGATGCTGTGAGCTGTGACACCACAGCACAACCAGGGGCAGCAAACTGAGACTCTGTCTCAAAAAACAAAACAAATACACACACCACCACCAATTTTCAAGAAATGAGAAAAACCAATTTTCTGAATACCAGTGCTTAAATGCTACATATCAAAAATTGTTTCACCATAAATTTAGGCATTAAATTGTTTTCATCAGGAGGCTTATATTCATTTACTTAGTTCCAATTCATAATGTAACAGTCAAAATATAAGGAAAGTCAGATCCATTCTTCACTGATAATCAACTAACTACAAATATGTGCCAATCAGCTGTCTAGTCAATTCCGCCCCTTTGTTCAACTGATTCTCTACCTCGACCTCAATCTCTCTATCCATTTCATTATCACTGTCATGGCTGAATGAAAAGTCTATAAATATAGGACACAGAAAGTATCTCCTACCACTGCTAATACAGCTGACTGCCTGCAGAAGAACCATTCCTAACCACTCCTTCCTTTCCAATAAAACTGCATTTTGTTGAGGTGTCTACTCTCTCTGTGTAGGTCCACTCACTTGCAAAACTCGGCTCTTAACAGGTCTAAGCTTTATTAGAGTCGTCTCATGTTCCCTCACAGTAACTAGTTTAAGGGCATGAGGCAAACAAATTGAATAAGACAAGAAAAAGCATCAAAGTCACATAGGAAAAATTTTCTGTGAATCTGAGAGCTACCCAGGACAAGAGAAAGCACTAGGAGCTGCTGGAGTCATTATCACCCTGAAGACGGAGGCATCACGTCCTCAATGGGTAGGGCAGAGTCAGAAGAAGGGCTCCACCCCAATCACAGCGAGCTTCAGGTAACTTGCCATATCTTATCACAGATAATGAATTTCCTTGAAGTTTAAGGCTTCAAGGATTTTCTATTACTTGTGATCCAAAGTACTCTAAATGAAGCAAAAAAGCTAACTAATCCTGACTGATAACAGACAGCTATGAACCCTTGTTATTTAGTAAGAGGAAAATCAAAGTTACTTCAGAAGTCATATTTTATTGAAATACTCCCCAGGCAGTACCTTAGTATTTTACAAAGATCAGTAAGAAGTTGTCAAATACCTCAAAGTGGGTAATCTCATTATTATAAAATACAGTTAAAGAAGATGATGAAAAAAAGATAAGAGCAAGATAAATTACAACATGAAGAAAGAATTTTGTTCAGGGACCTAACTCTACGTGATTTTAGGCCAAAATGGAAAATATTATTTTTAATGAGCTCTAAGCCAAACAAAATTAAATATTTTGACATTGAAAGTTAATTTCAGTAACCCAGTGTTGAACCCAAACTAAAAGTAGTACTTAAATGAGCGTCCCAATTTTTAATTTCTTTAACCACTAAAATTGTGTTTCCTTTTTTTTTTGTAGAGACAGTGTCTCACTTTATGGCCCTCGGTAGAGTGCTGTGGCGTCACACAGCTCACAGCAACCTCCAACTCCTGGGCTTAAGTGATTCTCTTGCCTCAGCCTCCCGAGCAGCTGGGACTACAGGCGCCGGCCACAACGCCTGGCTATTTTTTGGTTGCAGTTTGGCCGGGGCCGGGTTTGAACCCGCCACCCTCGGTATATGGGGCCAGCGCCTTACCAACTGAGCCACAGGCGCTTAGAATTCAATATTTTTCACATTTCTGAATTTGCCCTGTCACTGTCTTATTTATTATTAGGCTGAATCACACACCGCCATGTATTGTCTTAGGTTTGAACAATACAAATTTACTGAGGGTAGGAACCCATGTGATTCTTCAAAACCACCATCTCATTACCTTGAGTCTAGCTAGAACAGTCATAAACAAAGCAATCATTTAATCTGTTTGCTGAATTAAATTCAGGATTCCCATAGGATTACTTTTTTTCTAGGTTTGGTCTTAAATAAATGTCTAAATTTAAATCAGTGTCTAATAAGGCCCAGATTGATGTTTTAACAAATATAACATGCTTTAGAGAAATTTCCTTTTATAAAACTAAAAGATCTCTCTCTCTCTCAATTTACAGAAATATCCTCTAAACTAAAAAAGAAACACTCGATAAGGATAGTAGCACGCCTTAAAAATGTTTGAGGGTAGTAATAATCAGATTCATCCTTGTCCAAAGGACCACCTTGATGTCTTATTTGTATACACAGAAGTATTAATTGTCTACCAAATAAATAACTATTTTTCAATGAAAAGTAATAACAATTTGCAGCAAAATCTAAGCCTAACATACTAAGAATTCAGGCTGAAATTTATTGAATCCCAAAGAAAAAAGACTATATTAATAATAAAGTCTATAAGATTTGACATGATCTGTTTTTTGAAATTATCTTCTATTTTTAGTTATAAATATTAATTGTCTATTATTTGAGACTTTGGGGGAAAAAAGGTAACCGACAACACCATACTGAACCTCAGAGTCAAAGCATTCTATTTTAGACATTCTTTTATCTGACAATGTGAATGTTACTTTTTTTGCATTATTATTATTATTATGATTGCTCAATATTCCGTTGCAGTAATCGTCTGATTTCTTTTCCAAATGTATTTATCTTCATTCGTTCTTTACAAGGTTTTTGTTTCTAGTCCTTATCTTAAACATTGTTATTGTTATTAAATTTTAAGCCTTTTTAAATTTGTGAAGGCAAAAAGTGGAAATCAAATAAACATATAGAAAGAGAAAATTAAAGAAAGAAAGAAGGAATAATAAAGTTTCAGGGTACATACTGTCTTTTTGCCAAAAATAAAAACATTTCAGGAATGCTTATATAATAACACTATATCTTTCAACAATTTTTTTTTTTACTAATGAAAAGAAGAAAATTTCTATTCTACAAAGAACAAACCATACCCACCTCTGTGAATAATTTTCAAGTTTTCTTTTAAGTGGTTTAGTGCTTTCACAGTCTAGGGGAAAAAAGAAGACATGGGATAAACAACTTTTATCTTTTATTTGAACAGCACAACAATTTATTCTAAGTAGTCAGCCTTGTAGCCCTTTATATATTTTTTAAGTTTAATATTTCAATATTCTGTCCATTATTTTTATGTTAACCAAAGATTCTGCCTAAAGATGATTTGATATGAAAACTTAAGTTGCTTTTACATGCTGTTCCTTGAATGTTAAGAAAAATTTTAAAAAGTGACTTATGATTTAGTAAGTCATTAAAAAGTTGTATGCTTCCTGTACCTCCAACCTGAGATTTTCAAGAATGAACACAATACAAGAAAGACAAACGGGCTAGTTCTGCTACCAATAGCAATTAATATGTTTTCCCAAATTCTTAGTTCACCACAATCATTCACCCTCACTGGGTGCTGAGCATTCAGAATAATTTTTTCGGAGCCAGGATATGTGGCAATTTATCCAGAATTTAACAAATTGCTTGATCACTGATCGTGATCAGAAAAATCATAGATTTCTTCAGGAAGGGAGGGAACAGACACTTTAAACTAAAATGTCCACAGTCTCATATTATATGAAAACTAAACAACAGGCTAACCATTTGCTGTAGAAAAGTAACATCTCTGCTGTCATCAGGCTGATGGGCATGAGAAACACAGCACACACAAACTTGTAACGTTTCAAATAACTATGCTTGTGTGTTCACTGGTTACTATTTAGCAAAAAGAGACAACATAAAGTAATTTTATTGTTTTCCACCCTTAAATTAGTGTCTTAACAATTACTTCCTTCTTGATTAGTATCCCATTAAATGGGTATATGAAATTTTACACTGACTGTTCAGCCATCTGTCTCCAGCATACCAAACAGTATGATCTTGGAACTTGTTACTATTCATAATATATAATATAATAATAGTTCAAAATAAGAATAGCTGATAGTTATTAAATGTTTATGTGCATTAAGCCAAGATCTTATGACATATAAATCTTCATAGCAACTCTCTATATAGTTGAAATAGTATAATCCCATTTTTATAGATGGTAAGTCTGAAGCATACAGAGATTAATTAGCTTGCTTTGACATTTATACAGTTATAAATTATTTAGTGTAGGCAGCCTGATCCCAGAACCTGCTCTTAATCACTGTGTGACAGAATGGCCATGAAACTGGAAAACAGAGAGAAAAATTATCACATCATGTATTGGAATATAAGTAATATATACACTAATAAATAATTTATTACATATCTACCTATGTTTCCAGACTTGGTGACCATGTTATATATTATGCACACATTTAAAGTTACTCTGTGAGGGTCACCCTCCATGAGTCAACCCCAAACCAACCCAGCAATTGATCATATACACATGAGTAAAACCAGCTAAGACTATAAGAACCTCCCAGCTGAGCTAGCCTACATTTTTAACCTGTAAAAAAATCATGAGATAAGTAATTGTTAAGACACCTATTAAACTTAATCATTAATTTGGAAAAATTAGTTACGATATTAACATGAGGCTTATAAATCTTAAAATAATGACTGTTTAATTCAATTTTTAAAAACCCACTATCCACACACACATCTCCTACAACTAAAGTACAGATAAGAAACTATCTATATTTTGAACCAGTCTTATTAGCCTTTAATGATTAAACAGGATAAACTGGCAATTGACAGGTGATGACTATGTTGGAAAGGAATATCTAAGGAAAGAAGAGCGAGGAAATTACCTGCAACCAGAGTATCTATCTTTCAACTTCCTGCATAGCTTAGATTCTCAAGGGTTTCTTTGAAACTTGTTAATTTTGCTCTATTTCTAATACATTATCTTTTTTCCATTATGGAAAAAAATTATATACAATATTTGTCAACTCAAAGATTCAGAGCAAGAAAAAAAAATGATCATGAATTCACTTTCAAAACTATAAACACGCGGCGGCGCCTGTGGCTCAGTGAGGGCACTGGCCCCACATGCGGAAGGTGGCGGGTTCAAACCCAGCCCTGGCCAAACTGCAACAAAAACAAAAAAATAGCCGGGCGTGTGGCAGGCGCCTGTAGTCCCAGCTGCTCGGGAGGCTGAGGCAAGAGAATCGCGTAAGCCCAAGAGCTGGAGGTTGCTGTGAGCCGTGTGACGCCAGGCACTCTACCAAGGGCAGTAAAGTGAGACTCTGTCTCTACAACAAAAACAAACAAACAAACAAAAAAACAACAACAACAAAAAACTATAAACGCTTATTTAAAAGAGTGCATATTTTCTTTTGGTACTCGGGTAAAGAGAATTGGCCAAATCAGCAGTAACGCTGGTTCCTAAAATTGCTAGTCAACATTTTAAATACGCATGAGATAGAACAAGTAAGTTAGCAACCTCATCCTAGAAAAAGTGCTGCATACCTCATTGCTGAATATCACTAGGGTCACCTTTGAAGTATTCTTCTTGGGGAGCTATGCCCCAAGGCCAGCACCTAGTCCACCTTTCAAAGCAATTTTGGAATTCTTTTTTTCTGGAAAGACCCTAAGAGCTGTCCTCACACAGAAAACGTGCTACATACCTTATTGCTCAATATCAGGTGGCCAAGAGAAAGAAGTACTTCAAAGGTAACCACAGTGACATTCAAAAATGAGGTATACAGCACGAAATTTTCCATGATGAGTTCACAAACTGAATTGCCCAACCTCATAGTTTAGACTAAATACTCAAAAATCTTAAACCACTTTGTCTAAGGGCTTCAAGTAAGAAGATTCAAGGAGACTGCTATGATTCTGAATAATTCAGGGATAAATGTAGTAATATATAACCTATTTAAAAATAGTTAATGCAACAGAAAAAAATGAACCAAAAATTGCTTTTTCTAGTCTTATTTACAGCATACTACTATGATTCATTGAGATTCAAATGAAAAGAACATTGTATTTATCTGAACCATATTTTTAAAAATGTTCTTAGAACGTATTGTGTTAATACCCCACAAAAGTAACTTTGTCTCTTGTTTTAACTACAAGAGACAAGATTAACACTGCATGAAAGACATGTGCATTCAAATCCAAGAGACAAACTACAAGAGACAAGATTAACATTCCATGAAAGACATGTGCATTCAAATCCAAGCAGCATCTTTATATAATTATATATACAATGAACAAGTAGAAAGCCAAATACTTACTGCTAAAGTGATCTTGCCTAAAATTTCTTCTGGAATAACATCATCTAATACACTATATACATATTTGTAAAACTTATCAAACGAGGTAGACATGAGCTCCATACAGATCCAACAGTCACCCTATAAAATAATAAGTATCTGTTATTCTCATATAGCTCAATATTAAATACCATCTTGCCTTTACATAAAACAGAAATACAATTAGAAAAGAAGCACTCTTATTCTTTTTCATTTTTAATCTTGAACTAGTGATAATTTTTGGTTTCTTATTAAAGCCCTGGGAATACTATTCTACTCAAGTTTAAAGATAAACTTATGTTTTAAGGCTAATTTTTTCCACTCTGAATTGTATAGAAAGGGCAGTCTATATTGAAAGCTTTTACACTTTAATAAAAATTCCAAATTTTGCCATAATGCAATATAAAAATAAAAAGTGGAAAACCATTCATTCTTACTAAGAAAACAGATGACTTCTCAAATTGGGGTGGGGGGGGAGTGAAGGTAGGGGAAGAGGAAGGAAGAAAAAAGAGAGGAGGAAGGAAAAAAAATACAGAAATATATATAAAGCAAACCCTGTACTTCAAGACCCTGCACTGAAATGCTACCCTCTTAGTGAGTCTATTCCAACTGATTCCTTCTTTGTATCAGTCTATTCCAACTGATACAAAGTGAAAGTCACCCCACATGGCATCCCTTATCCTGACCTGCTCTACAAAACCCTCATCATCTTCTAATATACTGTATAATTTACTAATTTATTATGTTTGTTACATATCTTTCCTACTGGAATGTAACCTCCACCAGAAAGGGGGCTCAGTGAGTATGTGTTAAAAACTGCTAGCAACATTAATCAAATGTTTTAAACCAGTTTGAACTCAATTTGACAATAAAACAAGACAAATAAATGTGTTGATACCTTTTGATAGAATACATGACTGGGAATGAAACTTAAATACTCTATATATTATAAAAAGGAAAAATAAAACAAAATTAGAAACCACAAAAGGGAATGGTACAATTATTAGAGGGACTGTCTTAAGTTGCATTTCTTGAAAACTATACAGCTCATGAGAGGTATGCATGAGAGACAAGAAAAAATGAGGAAAACAGGCAGATATGAGGATTATAACTCTGTACAAGTGCACATGCAAATGAACAAGAAATACAAAGACCCTAATGAAAGCAGAAATACTGTAAGGATAATGACAAAATTATCTTAAACAATTTTGTATGTTGTTACAAAATTTATGGATCCAGCTGTATACTTAGAGATTTTCTACCTGCTAATCTATCTCTTAAGCCTGACCTGGACTGAATGTAAGACATTAATGCTAGTTATGGTAAAGTGGCTTCCCCAGAACAACACTGCTAATTAGTGAGAGACACAGTGAACAGAACCCAGTTTCTTTTATCAACACATAGAATGCATGGATACTAAACTCACATGTGTAGAGAGTATGTTGTAGTGAATATTGAGCTGAGCAATAGCACTCTTACAACAGGACAGTCTGCCAGAACATTCATCTTAGCTACATGGCTACCCACTAACATGCTTTTGTAAAGCACATTTGACATAGTGAACTTTTACCTACATCTTCTTTAAGTCTTTCCTCTGTCTTTAAGTCTTTTTCCTTAGAGTGATCTTGGAGAACAATCTCTCACAAAAGATTGGGTAATACATTCTAGCCAAAACACACACTTCAATTTATTTTAACCTAAAGACACCATCTCAGTATGTTAACTCAAATTTTTTATTAGAGAAAAATACGGCATATTAACTTATCTAGTTGGAGAAACAGTAGGAAAAAACTTACCCTCAATAGTGTAGAGCAAAGTGGAAAGACCACTGATGTTAAGAGTCTGAAAGGCCTGCATTATCCAGGCTCCCCTACTTCCTACTTACACATATAAGCTTGGGCCTCCTTCCTGCCTCATCTATGAAAAGAGACTGCTCCACCGCCCTCCACTGACTGTAATAAAGATCAAATGTATTACTATGCGTAAAACACAAAATAAAGTGTCAGCCAGGCACTAAAAAAATAGCTACAAAATTGAAAACAAAGAGTAGTAGAAAAAATGGACAAACAAAAGAGGGGGAAAAAAGAACACAGGAGCAGGAGAATAAAGGTAAGAAGTAACCTGAGAAGTGAAGATGAGAAAAGAGGGGCACACAGGAGCAGCTGGCTCCAGAGAGGGGAACCTTCATTTCAAAGGCACATCACCTAAGGTAAACTTATCTCTCTGGCAATTCCTTTTGGCTACAAATGAGATTAGACAGCAGCTATCTCAAGTGGCAATTTTAAAAAATGAAATGGTCAGAGCTGCCTGAAATAGTAGTGACAGTAACATTACTGTCACGTTCAAATGAAAGACAGGATAACTTACGGAAAAAGAAATTAATCAATGTGGATTTGCTGAAAAAGCTGGAAGACGAAGAAAAACTGAACCACTAAGATAACATACGGGTTTGTAAAGACAAACCCTAGATAAAATCAATAACATACTTATGTATCAACAATAACCAATTAGAAATAAAATGTTTAAAAGAATTGTGAGATTCTACCCGCTAATTTCACATTCACAATAAAAACAAACTATAAGTCACCTAGGAAAAGACTTAAAATAAAAGCAAAACCCTTATGAAAAAAAGTATAAAATTTTACCAATGAACGCAAGAACAACGTGACTGAATAGAACTCATACCAACTTTATTTGCAAAAGATAAAAACTAGAAACAAAACTGAAGGTCATGTCAACCAAGAAAGAACCAACCAAATGTCCATCAATGGATCAATGAGTAAACAAACAGCCACTTAATGGAATATTGAAGTACTCAACAAAAAGGAACAAAATTAATACACAGTACAATATGAATTGCAAAATAATTATGCTGAAAGACAAATCAAAAAATTTAAAAGTACATATGGTATGATTTCATTTATATAAAACTCCAGCAGATGCAAAGTATAAATTCATAGTGGCAGAAAGCATGTCAGCAGTTGTCTGAGGACGGGACAGCAAAGCTGTATTATCTATAGGGCACAAGTAAACTTATGAGTGATGGGTATATTAATTATCTTGATTTGGTGATAATTGTGCAGGCATATACATTTGGTCAAACATATCAAAATGTACATTGTAAATGCATGAGGGTTACCAGTTGTCAATTTTATTTCTACAAGTTATATTTAAAACTTACAAAGAGAAAGGGAAGAGACAGGAACAAAAAGACAGAAGAAGGGATAGAAGAGGGGCAGGTGACTAAACTCAGCTACATCATCCACTGCCTTCTAGGATGTGATGAACTGATATGATCACGTTACTCATAACAGCACTTTCTGCACTAGATTTCCCAACCTCAAAAGATGTTTGAAATAATGACCTACTTGCTATTAAATTTTCAAATGTCACATATTAGATGACATCTTAAAGTGACACTAGGCTTCAGCATTGATAAGTGGTAGGTAGAGGCCTTTTGATAAGCTATAGACTAAAAGTTACATCCATTACTCAACATTATCAAGCTCTTTTTTATCCCCCCATCTGTAAGAGTCTAGAAATGACTTTTAGAAATGTGCACTGAGTGTCCTAATAACTCATCTAAATAAAATCTAAGTAGTGTCCCAATAACTTATCTAAATAAAGTCTAAGTTGTACCTTGAGCTTTTTTATTTGACTATAGTTCCATTCTACAAAGAATCATATGCGGTTGGAGACAATGGCACCAGGTTAGTTACCAACTCCAGAATTACGCATTTGAATTCACTGCTCCTAATAAAGTTACAGAACTTCCAGAGGCTCAATATTACCCAATAGCAAGCTTAATATCTACACAGTAGCTGCAAGAATAAGACAAAGAACCTCTCCTATGCTCTTCTTCCATTGGTGGCTGACTGAACCAAACCAACAGCCGAAGTCATGTGGTTACATTAATTATGTGAAACGAAATCCCTGGAGGGATTCTCACAGTGACAGGAGTTAAAAACGCTGTCTCTCTCACAGTGGCAGGATACATAAAATGCCCTGACTACATGTAGGCATTTCTATTACTGCCTTTCATAAACCCAAAATGTTGTATTTACTATTGGAACTGAAGGTCATGTCAACCAAGAAAGATGCTTTTAAGTCATCAACCTCAAAAGAAAAATGTTTTTCTAAATCCTTATTAAATCTATATCATACTTTTAACCTTTGTGACTTCAAGAAATACACTTTGACTATTCACTCCTCAAAACTAAATCTTCCACTTTTTGAAAACTTCACTTTTTATTATTCTGAAAATCCCTATTACTTATTCCACTCTAAGATTTGGGGAGAAAGTTCATTTCTCATCTACTTAGGCATTCTGTGACTTTACACAGCATTACTACATAATTCCTAAGCCTTCATTATATCACACTAAAAAATTACAATGTTTAAAAAAGCAGACTTATTGTAAAAAATGAAGCTGAAAGCTCTTCATCTCTGGATCACTTGTAATAAAATAGAAAGAACACTGAGATTTCTTTCTCTGGAATCTCATCTGTCCCATTTATTGGCTGTGTGACTTTTATCAAATTAATACTCCAAATCTCATTTTCCTCTGAGGAAAAAGGAGATAATACCACCAAATCCCCTACAATTGTTGGGAAGACAATATAGTGAAAACTATAAAGTAATCTGATGTTAGCTGTGTCTCTCAATTCCTCTTAACCCTGTTGACGTAACACCAAACTTTTAACTATAAGGATACTGTTCAGATACTAGTCTAAGATAGTAGTCTAAGCTTAGATCTTAGTCTAAGCTTTTCTGCTTTGTTTTCATTACCTTTGTTTGCATTACTCACTCTGCCTTCCTTTCACAAAATCGAACTTCCACACGCTTGAGGTTGTATGTTTAAATGCGTGATTAAATAAACGAACGAGAGAAATGAACTGGTATATTCCTGCTCTAGGGAGGTGATTTTAGCCAGTGCAGTCAACAGCACTGTAAAGGCTGACTGTGCAATGTAGTCAGGAGAGAAAATCTACTTCAGCCCCTACATAACTATTGTTCTACATAAAATATGAAGAGTAAAGTAGCCAGAGGATTTAAAGATTTGAGGAGTAAGTTCACAGTCTGGGGATGGATGTAGGAGGAGATGGCAAGATTCCAGTGGAACACGAAGAAAGTCCAGGTTCATGATCTTACAGAGTAACTTACATAATATTTAGATCCAGGACACAGTTGTATATATGGACTACATGATTGTATATTGATATGATATACTGGGTAATTAACCTGAAATATCCAATTTCAAATCAAAAGTTTAGTTATTACATTTCAAACAAGAAGCAGTACAATTAATCAAAGTGGGCACCTAAACTACCAACAGTCTCGCCCTCTTAACAGTAGTTGTAATGGCTGTAATGCCAGAAGTAAAGAAGCTTCAAGGTGTTTTCCACGGCTTGTTGAGAACTGAATATTTTTCCTGGCAGGAAGTGATCCAAAGCCTCAAAAAAGTCAGTTGGTGCAAGGTCTGGTGAATACAGTGGACAACAAAGAGTTTCCAAGTCCATGTTCTGTAGACTGAGCAGCGCTGCTAGTGTGAGTATTGTCTTACAAGAGGACTGGCCTGTCTGTATTGACCAATCCCAGATGCTTCATCGCAAGCATCCTCATTATTTCATCCGGGTAGTTGCAGCAGACATCTGCTGTAACCGATGGACCAGGTTTCAGGAAGCTACAGTGGATAACAGCAGAGCTGGACCACCAGACACCGTCCGCTTTCTTTGATAAGTTTATGTAGGTGTTTGGTACTGTATTTCAGCACTTCACCTTTATCCAATCGTTGTGCTACATGCTTGCAATCGTCAGAAAGAATCCATTTTCAACACATGCAACAATATGGTGTTGAAATGGTCTGCCTTTATGTTGTATCAGCAAAGAAAGGTAAGCTTTAAGACCATTTCTCTTTTGGTGCTCATTTAATTCATGTGGAACCCATCTATCCAGCTTCTTTACCTTGCCTATTTATTTCAATTGGTCCGATACTGTCAGAATAGTAGCATCAAACCTTGCTGCTAATTCACACATAGGTTGAGATGGATTTGCTTTCACTACTTCTTTCAGCTCATGATTATCAACTTTGGTCTCAGGTCACCCACATGGTTCATTTTCAAGAGTAAAATCACCAGAAGGAGCTTCTCAGACCATCAACTTACTGTGTGTTCATTCATTAACCACTTCCTTCCCCAACACTTAGTTGATCAGTTGAGCTGTCTCTGCTGCACTGCTTCCGCAGTGGAACTCGTATTCAAAAATAACACTAATTTTTGACTTATCTATGGTTTCGCAAATATTGCTCTAAAAACAAAATTTGAAAGATAATCACAGGCCAAAATGTGCGTCTAAAAGAATGAAGATGTACCTTTACACATACACAAAAAATGACACCCAAGAAATGGAAAAGTGAAATGTCAGAGATCGCAACTGTCAAACTTAGTACTAATCCTTAGTACTTTCAGACTTAGTAATCTAATAATACTTCCATGAAATGATGAAGAAAGTTAACAAATTCAAAGTGTCTGGTCATAAAAATGAATATTCAAGTCATAAAAAGCACTTAACAAAAGTAGGAAAAAAATTAGTTTAGAATTAACAGTTGTTAATAACTATTTAACAAAAAATGCAATCTATCAAGAAGCAAAATACTTCCAGTTACTAGAGTTACCTATTAAGAGCACAGAAAAATAAATAAAAATGTCAGAATGAGATTGAAGATTTTTTTTTTTTTTTGGAGACAGAGTGTCACTATGTCACCCTCAGTAGAGTGCCATGGAGTCACAACTCACAGCAACCTCAAACTCTTAGGCTGAAGTGATTCTCTTGCCTCAGCCTCCCAAGTACCTGGGACTATAGGTGCCTGCCACAACACCCAGCTATTTTTTTGTTGCAGTTGTCATTGTTGTTTAGCAGGCCCGGGCCAGGTTCAAACCTGCCGGTCTGAGTGTATATGGCTTGCACCCTAACCATTAGGCTATAGGCGTTGCCCAGAACGAGGTTGAGGATTAACTGACTAACCTCTAATTTCTTCTCTAATTATAAGATTTCATATATTTCTATTCAGTGCTATAATGTGCCCTGGTTTTTTTTATTTTTTAAATATTATTTTTAAAGTTAACAAGAAAATGCCAGAGGCTACACTCTGTGATCCAGTCCCCCAAAGCAGAAATCCATGGAGGGTTTTTCTTACCGGTTCATAAACAACTTAACAGCTCATCCTAATTTTCAAAATGAGAATGGTATTTTTAAAAGTATTTAAAATGCTTAGTAGTTCAGCTCAAGTCCTACTCAAGAAATGAAGTATCACAATTTTTGATGACGGTCTATAACCCCATGAAGTCTTCAGCTCTAGCTCTACTCCTCCCCAAACTCACTGCCATACTTAAGGCAGCTAAACGACAGCTGGAGACAGAAGTGACAGCATAAGCTGGTACAAAGAACAACCAGAAGCCAAAAGAAGAAACGTGATCATAAGACCAAGACACTGCAGTTACCATTCCTACACAAACTTCCAGATGACAGAAAAAGTAATTTCTATTGTCATTGTTAATTTCCTTGTCTGATGGATGTCTCTGAGGATAGTGGGTAGAGACAAATAAATGTTTACATTAATCGCAGAAACATTTGATCCCAGAAATAAGTAATACTTGAAGGGGGGATAGAGTGGACTGAAGGCCAAAAGAGAATCTAAACCTATAGCAAATCACTGATACTGAGAAGTCAGCTCATTTTTCAAATTTTTAAAGAATAGAAATTGTCTATAAATAATGAAAACAAGGGATTTACAAATGAAAGCCAAAAATACATACACAAAACACACATACACACACACACACACAAAAGAGTCACTGCTCATCCGAAGGAAAAATTAGTGGAAATTAATGTGCTGATTATCATGGCTATATAAAATACTGAGGTTTCATTACTAGTGTATTTTACTAAAGATTAGAATGTAATCCTGCCATCTTATTTGTCCAAACTAGATATTCATTCATTGGCTAAAACCCAAAAAGTTTATTCCTACCTCTCTGAAGAGTGCACCATAAAACTGAACAATGTATGGGCAATCACTACTCCGCATCACTACATCCAAATCCATAAGAAGCTGCTTTTGTTCTTTTTCATCCACTGTTGACCGAATTCTCTGGAAAAGAATGAGAAAAGATGTCATAAAAACATAAGACAATTTTAGAAACTTAAGAAAAACCTCTACAAGACTGAAAATTATCAGGCAAACTTCTGCTTACTATTTACTAACCAGACACAAAAATTATTGTCTTCCCTTACAATTTGCAAGAATAATTATTTATCACAGACAATTTAACAAAATTAACAGTTAAGAATTCTTTAAAGGCACAACAGGACTTTGTAATCACAAGCATTCACTAATGACGCTGAAAGTTATGCAATAAGGTTCTTAAGCAGTGAAAGTTAACCCTCATATGCAAATATAAACCAACCATTTGGTTTACAATGTTGCAACCATTATGAGTTCTAACAGTTTTCCTATAAAGAACTGTAAGCAGCTTCGTATATACTTTTAATCACCATTTCAGAACTATATGCAATCCAGGCATCTATAATACCAGAAAATCCCTTGTCACTCCCTAACATCCTCATACCATAGCATCTTCATGCAGAGATTGGAAACAGTTCAGAACAGTAGAGAGACAGCACTGAGTCAGGTCAGGGCACAGACCAGAGCCCAGGTCTCCCAGTGCTAGACTGGCATTCTCGCCTTTCACCACACTTCCTACACGTTAAAAACAGAAAGCTCTAGCTGACTCTCCAGGCCATGAGTCAGCATAAAGGGCAGCAAAAACCTGTGGAAGAAAACCTAAAAATGAGAGAACGGCGGGGGGGGCTCTTTTTATGTATTCCTAAACTGACGAAGACCTCTTCCATGCACTGCAGACCTGGAACGCATACGCATCCCTAAGCAAGCTGTTCAATAATTTCTCTGCACATTTCTAAGAGACTGCCAAAAAACAGAGTAAGTGCCCTCACCTCCCATCCAGTATGGTACAGAACACAGAGGTGTTCAGAGAAGCAGTCCTCACTGCACCAGAGATAGGAAAGAATCCAGTTCAGAAATTATAAAACATGAAATTACAGTTTAAGATCAAAGCCTGCAAACAACTTCCATTCTCATAAAAAAGTGGTACCCCGCACCACTGTGTACAATATATATACTTACAAAGCAAGATAGTATCAAAATATACACAAGGTGGCATTTTGTCTCCCAAAGACTTCAAGGTTATCTGTCAATGTTCTTGAAAGGGCTAAAGGTAGTCAATTACATTCCTGAGCCCATTTTACAGAAGGGAAGTCAGAGGCACAGAAAAATACAAAGATGTATTCCAAGTGACATGAAAACAAGCTGTTGTTTAAAGGAACACAAGTATGTTTTCTGCATTTCATTTTTGACACTAAATGAGTAAGTCCATATACTCCAAATACAAATTTAATTTTGCTACTTAAAATTTATAACTTGCTAGCTATAGTATTCCATACTAAGTAAAATTAATTGGCATCTGTCTTATATACACAAATTTATCTAAAGCTTTTACATTAAGCATCCTTGCCCAGATAAAGAAAAAAAATAATAGGAAACAAATAAGACTAGTTCCGTTAGAGTTAAGAAAATTGCCCTCTCTCTCCCTCTCATTTCTGTATTTTCATCATTTGGAGATTAACAATATTGTTTTAATCAACATCAGTATAGTATTTGCTCAAAGGGATATTTTCAAAAATTCAAAATAGCCCATAGACATGATTAGTATTTGTTCAAAACATGACATTTTAATAAACATTTTAACTGCATTTATGCCTGTTTTGTAGAAAATAACTAAAGTAGGGCTGTGAAAATACTAAGAAGGTGATTATTTTTTAAAGAATCTTAATAATCCTATATAACTAAATTTAAAACAAACTAAGTTGTCAGACACTAGCAGGGATGAAAAATTAAATGATCCTTTGGTTGGAAAGACTGCCCCCTACTAAAGAACTCCCACCATTAAGAGGCTGAGAAATATAATTTTTTTCCCTATCTTTACCTGTGTATGTGTGTATATATATATATATATATATATAGCAAATGTAATTATACTAAAACACATACTTATAAAACACAATTTCATAAGATGTCCTGTTTGCTAGTTTACTTCTTGTTTCTTGAAGCTTGTAATATGGTTTTCTAAACTTACATTTGTACAAATATTTATATTCAACTCTTAGAAAGCATATCATAATCAAAACCTCATTAGTTATCACCAATAACTGACTTTTGGGAATGAACTTCCAAACTCCCTGTTGTTTTCAATACATGTCCGGGCGTCCTCAAACTTTTTAAATAGGGGGCCAATTCACTGTCCCTCAGACCGTTGGGAGGGCTGGACTACAGTTTAAAAAAAAAAAAAACTATTAACAAATTCCTATGCACACTGCATATATCTTCTTTTGAAGTAAATAAACAAAACGGGAACAAATACAATCACACCACCTCATGTGGCCCACGGGCTGCAGTTTGAGGACCCCTAAGAAGCATAACTGAAGTCCCAGCATCTGACTCTTATCTAAGACAACCCTTGACATAATTATTAATTGAGCCCAGTGCCATAGCTCACACCTGTAATTCCACCACTTATGGGAAGCCAAAGTCGGAGGACTGCTTGGGGTCAGGCCCTGCCATCTCTACAAAAATAAATTAGATAGACAGAAAATTTTATTACCCAGACTGTAGAGAGCTCCTAGCCCCGCTCTAATCTTTGACATCATCAGTATGGCAGGGAATTCGATTCATCTGTAACATTCTTTAATGCCACTTCTACTATAAAACAGAACATGGAACGCTGGATGCCTACTGTTCTAATGTGAAATTATTCCTGCATGTTTTTCAGCTGATTAATACCTCCTCACACATGGCAGTGGGCAGCAGAGTAGCTGTGATACCACATTTCAACTGTATGGGAACGAGCAAGTACAGCTAACTCTTAATAAACTAATTTAAAAGGCATCAAGGACCTCAAAAGATTACAAGCATATACCTACAATAGCATTAACTTTAATTATTTTAGTTCGATAACTCAGTAAGTAATTCAAGTTGGAGAATACCTAATGATAATCAATGATACAAACTAGAGAATAATTAATTACAAACAACACTACAAGGAAACTTTCTCTAATCAAAACAGTATCTATGAGAAAGAGGTCTACTACTTGTAACAAGCAAGGCCAGGCCCTTGTAATAGCAAAGAAGCATAAGTACCTAAAATTGAATGTGACAATGACCCTTTATAAAGCTGCCCTTAATAGAGGGCACAGAAAAATGGAAGTACAAAAGTGAAGTCAATTATACTACTTGAAATTCTCTTGTAATCACAATTTTCAGAAATCAAATCTATTGATAAAAACTTTGAACAGGAAATTTTCATTTATTGATATCATAAATTCAAAAGTTAAGGCTGATTTTTTAAAAATAAAGAGTAGAATAAAAACCCCACAAGAGGCCACAAAATATTTAAGAAAATTATCTCAAGTAAAATTTTTTAAAAGTTTTATTTTTATGCGATTATTGGAACTCATCAAAGTCATTCTTTTTATTCATTATGGAGTTACTGAACTCTCTTGTCACTATTTTCTTGACCTAGCTTAAGTTATTTACATGCCCTTTTGAAAAATTAAACTGCATTATTTGAAATACAATCTACATCTCTTTTCCCAATAATTAAAAGTACTTTCAGATTATTTCAAGTGTTACTTTATTTGGAACATAACATAAAGAAAACATTTAAAACGAAAACAAAAATTACTACTATATATATATGTAGTTTTCTACAGTGAAAAAATTTATAAACTTGAAGCTAAAATTCTAAAAACCGTTGTCCAAATCTGTATTCAAGGTTGAATATAACCCTTGTGAAGGTTTAAAGCAGGTAAATACCAATAAAAACAGCATATAGACACAGGCCAGAAATGACAAAATGACTCCAATGAAAAGTCACTTACAGACACAGGGAAAAGGATAAAATTAAATATCTAGTTCTCTGGTGTTAAGACTATTACTATTATACATGGTTCTTATCCAATTTTTAAAAATTCCAAAGAGCTTCACTTTTCTAAACTGCCAGTCCAACTCAAGCCAGTGGGTTGGAACAGCCACAAATTCGGCTGCTGGGAGTTGTGTGTGGATTAGGCTGCAGTCAGAGAAAGTTAACAAGTCCCACGTGGCATGCTAAAAATTATGAGTTAGAAAGGATCCTCTTGCCATCTCCTAGCTCATCAAGAATATCCACTTTGAAAAGAGTCTCAATTATACAGAAATGGCCCAAATACCAACCAACTGTTGAAAGTTTGTTTTCCTTCTTTTTATACAACACGACATCTAGAAGTTATTGGTAAATTTAAATGGTGACAGCTTACACTTAGCTTTATGTGGAATACCTCCATTTTTAAAAACTTGAATTTAAAGTACAAATAACCTTTTTACTAATACTGAAAAACTACGTAAATGTGGTCTAGTTCTAGATGTCCTCAAATCTCACAGAGGGGACGGATCCCCAGGGGAGGTCTCTGTCCTGTGTCCAAAGCCCACCAAATCCACCTCCCACACCTAACAATGTGTTGATTCTCACCAGCGATGAGTGGCTAGTAATAAAACTGACATTAGTAAGTGTGAAGAGTTTTCAAGTACACATTGGCATAAAGAAAAAGGCTTACGGGAACTGACGAAACTGAAGCCAGTGAGGGACTGGGGTGGTCAGGGCAGAGAAGGAAGCAGACAGTGGAGGGATGGGGGCTGGCAGCACACACTCCCACAGGCCTGCCTTACTGCAGTCATAATGCTGATTTGTTGTTGTTGTTGTTGTTTGTTCCTTTCCTTTACTAAACTTTATTTTCAGGGGTGAGAAAGACACAGAGGAAACAGATGGAAAGGGCATGATGATGAAGCAGTCACTGTTAGGGTAAGGTCGGGAAGACTCCTGTGTGGCAATGAGAACCACAAGGGAAGCTAACAGCACAAAGGCAGAAGGTGGAACTGCAGAGACACCAAAAAAGCAAAGTCCTAAGAAGCAGGTCACCAAAGAGCATCTTACATAGGTGTTCAGGAAAGACCTAGCTGATTGTGGTAGTTGTCCTTGCCACTCACTCTGATTCAGATTGAACCTTTATATCTTCATGTCAGGATTCTAAAATATACCTCAGTTTCTAGAGAGGTAAAGCACACACCTTATCTCAAAGCACCAGGGTCTGCCTTGGAATGACAACCCATTCTGTGACTGCCTGTGTCCTGTTAAAACTACTGATTCTGCCCAGGTCAACCCAGAGTGTTTTGTCCTACCAAGTCAAGCTATAAGGCTGGCGGATGACAAGCTCTCTCTCATGCAATGTGTGTGTGAGGAGGCACTCTGGGTTACCTGACCCCATTCAATCCTGGAGAAAGGCAACACAGGCCATTACATACACGAAAGACTCGAAGTAAAGAAGAATTTATGAAAAGTCATATGTGTTCCTGATTGAAAACAATAATTCCAGAGCGAGTATCACAGATGTCAGTTTCTAGGATCTGAACATTCCAGGTCAAACAGACATGAGTCATCAGCAAACCTGTCAGGAATCAAGAACTAAGAAGTGAGCCAAGCGATATGGCTCACGCCTGTGATCCCAGCTCTCTGGGAGGCCGAAGCAGGTGATTGCCTGAGCTCAGGAGCAAGACCCTATCTTTACTAAAAATAGAAAAGCTAGCTGGGCCTTGGGCGGGCACCTGTACTCTCAGCTACTGGGAAGGCTGATGCAAAAGAATCACTTGAGCCCAAGAGTGTGAGGTTGCTGTGAGCTGTGATGCCACAGCACTCTACCCAGGGTGACAGAGCGAGACTCTGTCTCAATCAACTAACCAATCAATCTACAAACAGAGGAATCCTGAAACTGAATTTAGAGAGCAGTGGTGTCCTAGACTAACTTGAAAAGAGCAATAGACTCAAACTTGAAATGGCTATCAATTCTAACTGATACTATTTTCGTTTTGAAATGGAGAAACATATGGTGAAAGTGTGATGTAAGGAGAGTAAGAAATGGAAAACCGACATGGAAGGACAGACCATCAGCCCTGGCAGACACGGTCGCTAAATTCACACACAAAAAACGCTGGGTCTTGTTCTGGCTCAGCTGAGGCCTAGAGGGCAGGATGACAAGGTAATGAGAGCAAAGTAGGACCCTCCTAACTCCGAGGCACAGGTTCATCCTTAGTGGTTCAGAGAAGTCAGGAACAAGGCAGGGATAGTCCAAAGTGGAAGAGAGGGAGTTCCCTGCTTAGAAATTACAGCACAGAAACAGTGAAACTCAGCAAGATCATGAATTGAATAACCACAGAGGAAATCAATATAGAGCTTTAGAGATTATCCCAGGCACTGACTAAAACAAATTGACATGTGTAAAATGATGCAAGCTACTAGCAATTTGACCATTAGCAAGGCAAAGTGTCATTTTCAATTTACCACCAACCAGAATCAGAACACCAGAAGATGTTTACTCTTCAGCAAAGTTGTGCAGGATCCTCTATCACCAACAGCTAAGGCTGGTATTTCAGGGCATGCAGCTCAGTCCTCTTACTGCCACTAAGGTTTACCAAAAAATCTGTATTCTGTATGTCAAGTATTTGTCAGATGTCTTGACAAATTAATATGATGTCTAAAATAACCACCCCAGAACAAGAATCAAACCAAAAGTTCCTCATGATAATAGCTGTCTACCTTTTATGCCACATAAACACTGGTAAACACCCTACCACCATGCAGAAATCTTAGAACTGGTACATACCAATCATGTCAACGGGGCCCTCAGCTAGACCTCTTCTCCAAAGAAAATAAAGAGTAATATGAGAGAGATTCAATGGTATTACATGTAAAAATCAAAAGATGAAAAGAATGAAAAACTACCTTAATTAATATAGTTGCAATAATGATATTCTGAAAATGTTCCTGGTTCCTCTGATCTGCAAACATCTATACTGCTATGCCATAAAGACACCCTTGATCATTACCCTTTCCTTGCTAAAGATCCCCTCTAAGGTAAGCATCTATGAATAAAATCTGAAGGGGAATCAGTCCACGGTCAGTCAACAACTGACTTCAGATCAGGGGATAGGACAGAAAGGATCACACTCAAATCCCAAGTGTCACTACTATTCTGACTCTTACAAATATACTGCTTGCCCAGCAGAAAGGTCCAAAATCCAGCAGTAATATAAAGTTAGAAAAACCTAAAAACCACTACAGCACATCAGCATACTATCGCCATTATCTGGACCACAAGAAAGAAGCTTAGGCATTCTTACTTTCCTGAGTTGCAAAACAAAGATTCTATCTATTGGCTGCCTCGGGAGCGTGAAGAGAGGCAGCAGCCGAGTGCCCAGCCGACTGCGCCCCAAGGCCCGGCCCTGGGGGTGGGGAACAGCGCAGCGGAGCTGGAAACTTCCCCAGGAGCTCTCAATCCCATGCTTGTACTTATGTCTGTATGAAACATATCAGCGCCGACACCTACTGCCCTGACCTTCAGATGCTCATCGCAGGTCACAGCTGACCAGAGGACATATACCAGCCAGTCTTTGGCCCTTGCCTGTTGTCAGGCTTCTCTCAACTGGCTCAGCCCTGAATCCCACTCTGCATGGTATAACCATGAGAAAAACATCAGACTAATCACAGATGAGCATTCTACAAAATACTGGACCAATACTACTCAAGACTGTCAAGGTCGTAGAAGATAGGGAAAGAGGCTGAGGAAAGTGGATAGCCTGAGCTCAGGAGTTGGAGATCAGCCTAAACAAGAACGAGAGCCCGGAGGAGAGCAAGATGGCGGCCGAGTAACAGCTTCCTTGCATATGGGCACCGTGAGTCTCAAGAGATAAGACTCCAGGCATCCGTGGCTGGTGGTATCTGCCTATAATCATCCCTTTGAGGATACAGGGAGTCAGCGAGAGACTTCTGGACCCCAAGAGGAGGACAAAAACAGTGGAAAACTGGCAAGTGCTCGCATGTGTTCAATCGGTCCAATCCCGCTGACAGCTGTAAGTACAGTAGCAGCGAGACTGCAAACTGGAAAGGCCTTACCTATAAACTGTTTTGGTGTTTTTGGACTTGGCACTCAGTTGAACTGCCTTGGGGAGAGCTTGAGCAGAAGTGCGGAGAACTTTGGGCATTGTCCAGGGCCCCACACTGAGCTGCAGAGCCAGACGGACCTAATAGTGTTTGGCTGTGGGTGGTAGGGAGCCATTGAGAGAGAATTGCCCCAGCAAAGTCTGTCCTCAGGGTTGCAGAGCAAGGATCGGGCGGGAGCTAGTAACCTAGTGACTGAGCAGCCTAAAGGCAGGGACTGAGCTGCCTTACAGCCCTAACCCTCAGGGGCAGAGTGAGACTAGTTTTGGCACACTAGGTAAGTGAATAGCCACTTCAGCAGTGATTCCAGCGACAAGCACTTTCCTGGGAAAGCTTCTGCTTAGCAAGTTTAGAAGTTCAAAGTGCCTGTTAAGAGGGCTGAAGAGAGACTTAGGGTGTCTACCCTGTGGGGTTTGAGAAATCAGCAGAGGCCTCCAGTCGTATCAGCATTGTGATTAACATCTCATATCCCAGAAGACAACCTGTTGCCCAGACAATATTCAACAAGATATATATACTGCTTTGTTTTGGGGTTTTTTTTTGTTTGTTTGTTTTTTGTTTATTTTGATGTTGTTATTTTGTTTTATTTCAACTTTTCTATAAAGATTTTTTTCTTTTCTTTCTCCATTTTTCTAGTTTAAATACAATTTCCCATTGCTGCCTTTTTCAATAACTAGAACTTCATTTTTGCAAGTGTTTCTACCCCTATTATTTGGTCTTTAACCCAATTTTATCCCATAAAGTTTTCTGTTTGCTTGTTTTGGTTTGATTTACAGAATTTTTGTCTTTCCGCTCTACTTGGTGGAGGTGGATTACTGTGTCCAATCAGGTTAGCAAAGAACTGTTGAATCAAGGGAACCACCCAACCGGGCAGCCCCAGAGGTTGGGGTTTTTTTAACGTTGTGTCAAAGTACCCTACTGTACACCTACATTGCTCTGTCTCCCTCTTTCTGTGCCTCTCTTCTTTTAGTCAATATTCCTTTTACCAACCGCCTCTCCTTTCTCTATTTTCTTTTTGTTCGTTCCTTCTTTCCTTCATCCCGTCTTGCTCTTCAAACTTCTCGTCCTTCTGGTCCTGTACCAAAAGGACTCATCGAAACCTCAGTCCACAGGCACGAGAACTTAAAGAGCAAGACGAAGTGAAAGGAAAATTAGGGCAAGGAAACAGATAAAAGAAATCACTCATGAGGAATCAGCAGAAAACTCCAAGCAACATGAAGAACCAGTCCAGAACAACCCCACCAAGGGACCAGGAGGTAGCTACTACAGAAGATTCCACCCATAAAGAAATGTTAGGAATGACAGAAAGGGAATTTAGAATACACATGTTGAAAACAATGAAAGAAATGATGGAAACAATGAAGGAAACTGCTAATAAAGTGGAAAATAACCAAAAGGAAATCCAAAAACAGAATCAAATCAGAGATGAATGATATGAAGAATATAAAAAGAATATAGCAGAGCTGAAGGAAATGAAACAGTCAATCAGGGAACTTAAAGATGCAATGGAAAGTATCAGCAACAGGTTAGACCATGCAGACGAAAGAATTTCAGAGGTAGAAGACATAGTTTTTGAGATAACTCAGATAGTAAAAGAGGCAGAAAAGAAGAGAGAGAAAGCAGAACGTTCACTGTCAGAATTATGGGACTTTATGAAGCGTTCCAACATACGAGTTATAGGAATTCCAGCAGGGGAAGAAGAATGCCCCAGAGGAATGGAAGCCATACTAGAGAATATTATAAAAGAAAATTTCCCAAATATCACCAAAGATTCTGACACACTGCTTTCAGAGGGCTATCGGACCCCAGGTCGCCTCAACTCTAACCAAGCTTCTCCAAGACACATTGTGATGAACCTGTCCAAAGTCAAGACAAAAGAAAAGATTCTGCAAGCTGCCAGGAGTAAGTGCCAGTTGCCCTACAGGGGCAAATCCATCAGAGTGACTGCAGACTTCTCTAATGACACTTTCCAGGCAAGAAGACAATGGTCATCTACCTTTAATCTACTTAAACAGAACAATTCCCAGTCCAGAATTCTGTACCCTGCTAATCTAAGCTTTAAAATTGACAGAGAAATCAAATCATGTACAGATACACAAACATTGAGGAAATTCACCACAACAAGACCAGCTCTACAGGAAATATTTCAACCTGTTCTACACACTGAACATCACAATGGATCAGCAGCAAAGTAAAAACTCAGAAATTAAAGGACAGAACCTAACCTCCACACTCATACAAAAGATAAAACTAAGCAATGGACTCTCACAAAATAAGATGAATAGAATACTACCACACTTATCAATTATCTCAATAAATGTTAATGGCTTGAATTCCCCACTGAAGAGACATAGATTGACTGACCGGATTAAAAAACACAAACCATCCATCTGCTGTCTGCAAGAAACACACCTGGCTTCAAAAGACAAATTAAAACTCGGAGTCAAGGGTTGGAAGACAATTTTTCAGGCAAATGGCATTCAGAAGAAAAGAGGAGTTGCAATCTTATTTTCAGATACATGTGGATTTAAAGCAACTAAAGTCAAAAAAGACAAAGATGGTCACTTTATATGGGTCAAGGGAAAAATACAAGAAGAAGTTTCAATTCTAAATATTTATGCACCCAATTTAAATACTCCCAGATTCTTGAAACAGACCTTACTCAGTCTAAGCAATATGATATCCGATAATAACAGGGGACTTTAACACTCCTCTTACAGAGCTGGACAGATCCTCTAAACAGAAATTAAACAAAGATATAAGAGATGTAAATGAGACCCTAGAACAACTGTGCTTGATAGACGCATATAGAACACTCCATCCCAAAGATAAAGAATATACATTCTTCTCATCACCCCATGGAACATTCTCCAAAATCGATCATATCCTGGGACACAAAACAAATATCAACAGAATCAAAAGAACTGAAATTTTACCTTGGATCTTCTCAGACCATAAGGCACTAAAGGTGGGACTCAACTCTAATAAAAATGCTCGACCCCACCCAAAGGCATGGAAACTGAACAATCTTCTGTTGAATAACAGATGGGTGAAGGAAGAAATAAAACAGGAAATCATTAACTTCCTTGAGCATAACAACAATGAAGACACAAGCTACCAAAACCTGTGGGATACTGCAAAAGCAGTTTTGAGAGGAAAATTCATTGCTTTAGATGCCTACATTCGAAAAACAGAAAGAGAGCGCATCAACAATCTCACAAGCCATCTTATGGAATTGGAAAAAGAAGAACAATCTAAGCCTAAGCTCAGTAGAAGAAATCTCCAAAATCAAATCAGAGATCAATGAAATTGAAAACAAAAGAATCATTCAGAAAATTAATGAAACAAGGAGTCGGATTTTTGAAAAAATAAATAAAATAGATAAACCATTGGCCAGACTAACGAGGAATAGAAAAGTAAAATCTCTACTAACCTCAATCAGAAATGATAAAGGGGAAATAACAACTGATCCCACAGAGATACAAGAGATCATCTCTGAATACTACCAGAAACTCTATGCCCAGAAATTTGACAATGTGAAGGAAATGGATCAATATTTGGAATCACACCCTCTCCCTAGACTTAGCCAGGAAGAAACAGAGCTCCTGAACAGACCAATTTCAAGCACTGAGATTAAAGGAACAATAAAAAAGCTTTCAACCAAAAAATGACCTAGTCCAGATGGCTTCACACCAGAATTCTATCAAACCTTCAAGGAAGAGCTTATTCCTGTACTGCAGAAATTATTCCAAAAAATTGAGGAAGAAGGAATCTTCCCCCAACGCGTTCTATGAAGCAAACATCACCCTGATACCAAAACCAGGAAAAGACCCAAACAAAAAGGAGAATTTCAGACCAATCTCACTCATGAATATAGATGCAAAAATTCTCAACAAAATACTAGCCAATAGATTACAGTTTATCATCAAAAAAGTCATACATCATGATCAAGTAGGTTTCATCCCAGGGATGCAAGGCTGGTTTAACATACGCAAGTCCATAAACATTATCCACCATATTAGCAGAGGCAAAAATAAAGATCATATGATCCTCTCAATAGATGCAGAAAAAGCAATTGATAAAATCCAGCATCCTTTTCTAATTAAAACACTGAAGAGTATAGGCATAGGTGGCACATTTCTAAAACTGATTGAAGCTATCTATGTCAAACCCACAGCTAATATTTTACTGAATGGAGTAAAACTGAAAGCTTTTCCTCTTAAAACTAGAACCAGAAAAGGTTGTCCTCTGTTACCTTTACTATTCAACATAATGCTGGAAGTTCTAGCCAATACAATTAGGCAAGACAAGGAAATAAAGGGAATCCAAATGGGAGCAGAGGAGGTCAAACTCTCCCTCTTTGCTGATGACATGATCTTATACTTAGAGAACCCCAAAGACTCAACCACAAGACTCCTAGAAGTCATCAAAAAATACAGTAATGTTTCAGGACATAAAATCAATGTCCACAAGTCAGTAGCCTTTGTGTACACCAATAACAGTCAAGATGAGAAGCTAATTAAGGACATAACTCCCTTCATCATAGTTTCAAAGAAAATGAAATACCTAGGAATATACCTAACGAAGGAGGTGAAAGACCTCTATAAAGATAATTATGAAATCCTCAGAAAGGAAATAGCAGAGGATATTAACAAATGGAAGAAAACACAATGCTCCTGGATGGGAAGAATCAACATTGTTAAAATGTCTATACTTCCCAAAGCAATCTACCTATTCAGTGCCATTCCTATCAAAGTAACAACATCGTACTTTCAATATTTGGAAAAAATGATTCTGTGTTTTGTATGGAACCTGAAAAACCCCCGTATAGCTAAGGCAGTTCTTAGTAATAAAAATAAAGCTGGGGGCAGCAGCATACCAGATTTTAGACTGTACTACAAAGCCATAGTGGTCAAGACAGCATGGTACTGGCACAAAAATAGAGACATAGATACTTGGAATCGAATAGAAAACCAAGAAATGAAACTAACATCTTACAACCACCTAATCTTCGATAAACCAAACAAGAACATACCTTGGGGTAAAGACTCCCTATTCAAGAAATGGTGTTGGGAGAACTGGATATCCACATATAAAAGACTGAAACTGGACCCACACCTTTCCCCACTCACAAAAATTGATTCAAGATGGATAAAGGACTTAAACTGAAGGCATGAAACAATAAAAATCCTCAAAGAAAGCATAGGACAAACACTGGAAGATATTGGCCTGGGGAAAGACTTCATGAAGAAGACTGCCATGGCAATTGCAACAAAAAAAATAAACAAATGGGACTTCATTAAACTGAAATGCTTCTGTACAGCCAAGGAGACAACAACCAAAGCAAAGAGACAACCTACACAATGGGAAAGGATATTTGCTATTTTCAATTAGACAAAAGTTGATAACTAAGATCTATAGAGAACTCGAATTAATCCACATGAAAAAAGCCAACAATCCCATATTTCAATTGGCAAGAGACACGAATAGAACCTTCTCTAAAAGAAGACAGACGAATGGCTAATAAACATATGAAAAAATGTTCATCATCCCTATATATTAAAGAAATGCAAATCAAAACCACCCTGAGATACCATCTAACCCCAGTGAGAATGGCCCACATCACAAAATCTCAAAACTACAGATGCTGGCGTGGATGTGGACAGAAGGGAACACTTTTACACTGCTAGTGGGACTGCAAACTAGTACAACCATTCTGTAAGGAAGTATGGAGAAACCTCAAAGCACTCAAGCTAGACCTCCCATTTGATCCTGCAATCCCATTACTGGGCATCTACCCAGAAGGAAAAAAATCCTTTTATTATAAGGACACTGTACTAGACTGTTTATTGCAGCTCAATTTACAATCGCCAAAATGTGGAAACAGCCTAAATGCCCACCAACCCAGGAATGGATTAACAAGCTGTGGTATATGTATACCATGGAATACTATTCAGCTATTAAAAAAAATGGAGACTTTACATCCTTCCTATTAACCTGGATGGAAGTGGAAGACATTATTCTTAGTAAAGAATCACAAGAATGGAGAAGCATGAATCCTATGTACTCAATTTTGATATAAGGACAATTAACAACAATTAATGTCATGGGGGGAGGAAGAGCAGAGAGAGGGAAGGAGGGAGGGGGGTGGGGCCTTAGTGTGTGTCACACCTTCTGGGTGCAAGACATGATTGCAAGAGGGACTTTACCTAACCAAGGCAATCAGTGTAACCTGGCTTATTGTACCCTCAATGAATCCCCAACATTAATAAAAAAAAAAAAAAAAAATTGGAAAAAAGAAAAAAAAGATTCTATCTATCCCACAGATACATTCAAGACTCTTATCCCTGTTGCACAAGTTCATCGTTAGCTGCTACAGCAGTGTTTTTTGACCGTTTTTCTCTCCCGGCATACTTGAACCTATAGTTAAACTTGCACAGAACACTTAAATTGTGCTCATCAAAAAAAAAAAAAGAGTAAAAAAAGAAAGGATTATATTTACTGTGCTTTAAATGTCTTTCAAAACTAACTTAATGGGGCAGCGCCTGTGGCTCAAAGGAGTAGTGCGCCGGGCCCATATGCCAGAGGCGGCGGGTTCAAACCCAGCCCCAGCCAAAAACTGCAAAAAAAAAAAAAACGAACTTAATGATCTTTTAAAAATTTTGCAGCACACCTAAGATCCTCTCATAGCACCCCAGTGTGTGGCTGCACACTCGGTTGAAAATCATCATGCTAGAGTCTTCTAACTCAATCACACATAAAAATGCCCATTGTATCCCACAACACATCACTAAGGAGGTCAAAGCCGGTGGCAACGGTACCCAAAACAAATAGTAAAAGAAGCAAAGTAGCTAGAATTCTAATCACAGATAAAAAATTTCCTTGCACATCAAAAAAGTAACAAATAGTATCTGTTAAGTCAGTTGTTTCAAATTACAAAGCACATTGCTTTTACTAAGGCCAGAGGATGCTAAATCTTAATTGCAAAATCATCCAAAACTTTAAAAAAAAATTTCATGAAATCTCAGTTGTATCTTCCCCTAATTAATTGATTAATTAATAGTAATACTTCCCATTCTTCTTGCTGGGGATACTGAGGTCCAATTAATTAATTCCTTCTACTTTACCTTCTGCTATGCACAACAGAGACCAGTTCCAAAAGAATAGGTTGTATTACATTATAGGAAAGCTACCCTGAGGACAAAGTCTAACAGAACCATCTCGATACACTTTGATAAGTGTGGTATCATATTCTTATTTAATAACATCATCTTTAAAGAGCACAATGTCAACCTTAACACTGAAATTTGTAAGGGTCTAAAGATCATAAATAGATCGTCACTCCAGTATCCAGGACAATAAGCCGAGGTAACAATAGAAACCTAACACATACCAATTAACCAACTTCAGAGGTGTGGTTAATGCCTTCATGAGGCAACAGAGAATGGTAAAAACACAGGAAGTATACCACATACTGGTTCAGATGATCTCTATGTAGAGTGAGGTGTTGTAAGATAGATTTTTCACCCAATAACTACATAAGATGGGATACAGTTCACTATCACAATTCCTTTAGGTCAACCAAATGCTAGTAGGTGGTTTCAAAAACTAGATATTCAGGATGTTTGGAAGCACACAGTAGTTCCCAGAGCTGGTGCTGTCTGTCAGCAGGCTCTCTGCTTCCTATCCCTTCCCTCAACCAGAATAGCACTAACTTTGTCTGTTGCGCTTATTGGTGCCACATAACATTTCTGTGAATACAAAGAACCCATAGTCTGAAAACCACTAACTTGGAGCAACAACGAAAGAAACATACAGAGTTCCAACCCCAATACCAAGGATCTGAGTTCAGAATCAAGGCAGCCCTGTTTGTCCCTGAATCTGTGCCCTTACACTTTTCATATGTAACAGCACAACTTTTAAGCAAAATCAGAAACATAAAACAATATGACTAAGTCAACTGCGGACGTCTTAAATCACACAATCCGCCAATGAAACAGCAACAATAGGTGGCACCTCTGGCTCAAGGAGTAGGGTACTGGCCCCATATACCGGAGGTGGTAGATTCAAACCCGGCCCCGGCCAAAAACTGCAAAAAAAAAAACAAAACAAAAGAGTCTATGAAACAGCAACAAAACATACTAGAATCCAGGCTATCTTTAAATAGCATACCATGACTTCTGCATCCCACAGTTGATTTGGATAATCAAATAGGATCACTTTGGCCTTATATTAAATAAAACTGCCTAACAAAACAGTCTATAGCATCAAAAAAGATCTTTTCCAATTTAAGGCCATCTCTGCCAAATATCAATTCTAGTGCTTTCAGAACTATATGCAAGATCGATGTTTTAACACTAAAATGGTCCTCCTCCTCTAATCATCATCATAGTCACCACAGAAATCACTCAGTAATGAAACTTTGGACAGAAGTGGCATGGTCCCTGTAGCGCTGGGAAAACAAGCCAAGCCACACTTTTCTGATCCCTGACCTCTCACACTTGCCACACCACCTGCACAAAGGAGGCCTACCCACCCAGCAGGTGAAAGCTACACCCTGGACTGGACTGCAGGCTGCTAACACTGTTAGAGGGAGAAGGGCAGTCCTTCCCACCAAGCTTCAGAGTTCAGCTAGGTCTCAATTCCTGGTCAAGGACACTGAAGTCAAAATGCAAACACCACAGAGAGTCAGGAAGGCAGGAATCAAGACCAGGTTACCAGCCAAGATCAGCAACCCTTACACCAATGACACAGGAGAGTAGAAAGAGTGGAATGGAAAGCCAATGAACAAGTCAGACAGGCCACCAACAGCGAGAACACCTGAAACCCTTCCATACAGTTCAGTCCAGTCCAAGCACCTGACCCCAACCAACCAAGCTGATTTTCTAATTAGCCCAGATAACTTCTCAAGCAAAAGACTGAAAAGTTACAGTGATCAACAGTCAACAACTTTAACATAACATCTTCTTATTCTCACTTACGTGCTCAATATTATTCGATTCCCAGTGAGACAACAGCTTTACTTCAGCATTTCCACCACCTGTCATCTTTAGTGACAGCAACTGCATTCCCTTACAATCCCTCTCCTTTTCATTCTCTGTTTTCCACTCTCCTCTTTTTCTCACATAGCCTATAAATATGAAAAGTATGTGCCTAACTTCAAGAAGTCAATCTGGACATGGGACTTTCAGAAAACCACAGGGAAGCTGGTGCTCTAAGCATGAGGAATCTCCCGAGTGGGCAGGGCCAGAAGAGGGCGCACTGTCAGACTCTGGAGGCTCACAGTCATTCTCCTGTCCACTGTTTGTGCTTGTAATCCCACTCAGTGTCAGCTCCCGGGTCTCAACTGTGACACTTCACCTGCTCTTTCTCTTTTCTTGTGTGTCCCTAGATTTGCTTGGACATCCTGATGCAGATCATCTGTGGTCCCCAACAATGCTAGGTGTTTCTACCAGAACTGAATTTCTTTAACCCTAGGTCAGAAACCTAACCCTTATTGTTTCTTCAAATATTTGGTCCTTACCCCAGCACAATTAACCCTGCCAGAGAGCTAAGCAGAGACACCTAGTTTACTTACAGGACAAGATTGTTTATGTCTAATTTCTTCCTTCTGGTTAAAACTTCCATCATGGAAAAATAGGGCATTAAATAAACATTATTTTCACAGGCTTCCACTCCAAGGGAGAAGTAAATATCCAACCGGAGTTGAAGGCTGTCAGGACAATGGCTTTGCCCTGGGCAGCCCGGAGACGCAGTCAGTCGTTTACACACAGGAGATTATATGGTAGTACACTACTCTACTCACAGAAGAGCAAGACCTGGTTTCCCATGTGCAATTAAAATTGAGGGGTTAAAAATGTCCACATCTCAGGTCACCGCACAGAACCTCACTGAGAGCCTGGGAACTGTCGTCAGGCTAAAGGTCATGAAATTACTGTAAGTATAATTCATATATATTCTATGTTACCTCACTGAATTGATTACATCTTTAGCTATGACTATAGCTAGATTTTTGCTTTTTTCTTCATCTTTAGATGAAGTCTTTGAGATAACTATTTCAGGTAATTAGGAAGTCCCTTTTCAAACATTTCTTGTATGTGGCAAAATAAATTTGGGGGAAAGACTTTCTCAACACTAACCAAGAAGAATAATAAAAAGAAAAAAAAATAAATAAATCAAGCTAGTACCACAGTTCACTTTGTATAGATACTGCAAGTACAACTTAAGGACAAACTGAATATCTAGTAAAGTAATCTTTCTCTATCACCAACGTGAATCAAGATGCCAGCATAAAGTCACAAGTGCGTGTCTCATTTCACCAACAATGAAAAGCTTTCAGCCATGTGCACCACTGTCTCATAGTTACTCCACCTGTGAACTCTGAACTCCTCCATCAAACGCTGTGCTGCTGTGTGTGTGTGCTTGTCCTCGCAGGTATGACGAAAGACTATGCTTCTTTGAAGAAACAACAATAAATACATTTTTAAATGCATAGACAGCACTCACCAGTCATCAGTTGGTATCAAATTTTACTGTATATTAATTCAAAAACACTTATTCTTCTAGTATTACTGAAGTCATGGAATCCAATGGTACAGCCCACCTGTATGTTAGCTGGTACGTCGTACTCACCCTCCCTGAACCAAACCGCTACGCTTGCTCAAGAACTGAAGGCAGTCCCAGCTGATGGGTACAAATGTGACAGTGACCAGTCTGCAGGTCCCATGCCAGCCTTGGAAGTACCTCTGGGATTTCTAACAGCATTTCAACTAGGGCTCTCACAGTAGCCATGGATTACGGCCAGATTACAAACAGTGAGCAATAATTTCCTTTTTTCACTTTTAAATTCCTTCAAAACTTGAGTAAGTATTGTATAATTTGAAATACTATCAGATCAGTCATTGGGAAAATTTTTCTAAATGTCAAAATGAAATAACTTCTTTACCTTTAAAACCTTTTGACCAAGACTAGAATTGATCCATCGTACTGGAACAGTTCACGATGCTGATGAACATAGTTGAAGCACACATAGCACAAACAGAAAAAAGCAGGAAATAGTTGTTTGAATGAAGTATTTCCCCGAGTGCTTAGGGAAAAGTTCAGAAATTCAGCAGTACAGGGTAGCTCTCCCTTAAGCCCCAGCCACTGAAACTGGATGTCACTTACAGATAGTACATAACAGCAATGTAACACTCATCCAGAAGAATCTACATCCAGGAAAGAGACTCTTTCCTCTTACACTGCATTGACACATAATAAGAATAGAGAAATCATTCCACATTCCAAGAAAACAATATTTTACTTAACAGGTAAGTCAGAGCACAGGTCTTAGCCTATGCATTGTTAGAGATAGATCTACAGACTGTCTGCAAGATTTTGCATATGTACACATCCTCCTATGAAAGGTCTATTGTTCTCACATTATAAAAATTTGACCAAAACACAGTTCAGAACCCACAGGAAGAATCATAAAAATTTTACCCATCACTAATTTAATATTACTTTCATAAGACCCAGCAAAGAGAAATGCTCAACAATGGAGACTGTAATAGTTAGAAGATTTGGCTCACAACAGACTTCTACAAAGAAAACATTTTACATTAATATGATACAAATGTATTCCCAAATGTCAAAAAACCGAGGCCCCTCCTCTCATCAAGCCACTCTGACAAACTTTCAAAATAGGAGATTAACAGGAAAATGACTAGACTGTCTGCAAACCCATTCTCAGGTCTTCAAACTAGAACATTATTTCTTCCTGTAAGAATTATTTATGTTCAAGGAGGGAATGACCATAGCTGGCTTTTTCCTTTGTTCTTTGTAAATTGTGTCCCCCATCCCTCATTGCTGACTTTTCTGAAATACCTTACATAGAGCAAATATTTGTCAAACAAACAGAGATGAATAAATTACAATTACACAGCTCCCCAGGGGCCAAATGGAGACTACCAATTCATCACAGGTATGAACTGACATAAGTTTGCTAGTCTATGGGCAAATCTCCATTTCTGGTCATTATTTTTTTTTTTAATGAACATATTACATGGCATGACACGATAAGGACAGAACGCAACATTATCACAAGATATACATTTCAATACAACTTTAAAACCAGGGAACAGGGCAGTACTGAGGAGAGGTGAAATAAACAAACAGAAGCCGAGCTGGTCAGGACCGAGTAAGGTTGAGGTTAGTGGCAACAGCATGTGTGTGGTTTCCAAGAAACCTTCAGTAAGACTGCTGTTAGCCCTAGCCCCGCACCTTGCCCAACCCAGTGTGCTGCCTCTTCTTCCAGCTCCCGCCTGGCTCGGTGCAGCACTGCCCTGCTCCCAGGGTGCAGCCGCCCAGCCCCAACTCACCTTGGCAGTAGAAGGGCCTGAAGTTTAAAACATGTTAATGCAAATGCATCATGCCAAAAAACGCAATGGACACCCACACTTCATACAATCATGGTTCCAGGGAGATAGAAAACGTGCACCAATAAGACAATCTCTACATGGAACACCCACAAAGAGGTCAAAGGAACAATTTTTTAACACCCACATTTACCACAAAAGAAAGAACAGAACAATAGTAGCATTACTGCACCATGAAATTTTACCTAATGCATTAAAGTACCAAAAATAATCATGGCATCACCTACTTTAACTGCCATTATTTGCCCACTTGGTTTGTGGACCATTTTGTTGACAGAACCATAAGCTCCTCGTCCAATCTCTCCAAGGTCTTTCAAGTCCTCTGCAGTGAAATCCCAGTGTTGTTCAGGAGAGATCTTCAGTTTTCCTGACGACTCAATGCTGTGTGTTCTCAGTCTCTCTCTGTTAAAATAGTGGGAAGCAATTTTTCCACATTTTAAATACGTTTTAACTTTTTTGCTTTAAGTTAGCACTGATTAATGTGTGGGAAAATTTGTTTTCTCATAAGTTACTGAAACAGCCTGACTTCCAGGTTTTTGGAATTTTTTGTTTGTGTCATCTTGTTTTTTCACATGCTGAATTAAGAAAAACCTAAATTTAGGTAGTCAGTAGACAATAGCTTCAATGGGATTCATAAAACCAAATTTCCATTTATTGATGGAATTCTGATCAGTTTTCATTTCCAAATATAAGATCTTGTTCAAAATTTGCAAAACTGCTTTATCAAGTGAGAATCCCAAAAGCTGCAAACCTCTTTTCCAAAAAGTTTTTTTCTATCTTACTCAACATTAATTATTCCAGAACTTCAATCTTTAGTTAGTACAGCTACTCTCAAAGGATCCCAATGCTCAGGTATCATTCCACAGCAATTAAACTATGGATCTTCTTTATGTTACAATGTTCCTTGGCTTAACCTATGTACTTCATGAAAAAGATAACTGAGAAAATTTCTCCTGAAGATAGGAGTCAGAAGACAGTATTTGTAAAGATTCCCCAGGTGATTCCTGTTCAGTAACTAGTACGGTAGTACGTGAACCTGTCCCTGTTAATAGTAAGCTGAGGTGCGGGAAGAGTTAACTGAACAGCTCGTGGCTCCCAGAGAAGCAGCCATGTGCTACTCCACCTGAGCCTGTCAGCTACTGTTCAGTAGACAGAGGAAGGGGGAGAAAAGTGAAATGACCAGTGGACAAAACAGCTGACTCATTACACATTTCCAAGATCGCCTCCAAAATCTCAGCCTAGAGACCAAAGTATTAACTTCTAAATATTCTTTGTAAAAAAGTAAATCCAATGAAAAATGCAAAATCAGTCTCTCTCTTGTTGTCTTCCGTCTCACACACAAACTCCAAAGTGTAGGAATAAACAGTATCAATCTAGAGAGTGCAACGTGCATAAAGAGAAAGATTCCACTGAACATCAATTAAGTTTTTAATTTCACACTAAATGATCTGAATCTCTTTTAAATTCTGATCTCATGATATAAACAATAAAAGTTCACATCCTTGGTCATTTATTTTTCTTCTTCCAAAATCTAGAATTATTTTTCTCCATTTATAATTGTTCTCTGTAGCTTTTAAAGTTCTCAAAAATACATAGAATTTTAAAAATCTTTCCTAATATATATATTAGTATATATGTTAATTATATATACTAATATTAATAATAAACAAAATGTGAGGTTTTAGTATACTTACTGTAGATAACAACTTAGTAAATGAGCATTCCAAATAAAAGTCTCACATCGTAATACTGATAACTCATAATAACATCAGTTTACATTCACACAAGTACTTTTCAGTCCAAAATCTTTCACTCATATTATTTGATATTCTAGTACTCAGAGTCACAAGAAGCCCAGAAATCAGTGGCATAAGTGGCCATTATTGGTGAAGCCAGAACTGACTTTTTAAGATGGAAATTGGGCTCAGGCAAGAGAAGAGAAATTTTCTCAGTCATCTTTTTCATGAAGTAGATAGGTTAAGCCAAGAAACATTCTAACAGAGAGAAGTTCCAAGTATAATGATTATTTTTCTATCATCACTGCCAAGTCAATAACCACCTGATGACTGTTTAATCACTATTAAAATCTACAGCACCAGTCTACTGATGAGTTAGAGAAAAGTTAACTTTAATAAAATTACTTGCAAATTAGAAGCAGCATTTTAAAAGTATTCACTAGTTTAATGGCTATACCAGACAGACTCCAGGAGGTGCTCATAATGCCCACCTTTCTGGTGCTGACATCTTGTGTAAGCTCCTCCCTCTGAGTGTGGGTGAAGCCTGTGACTTGTTTCTAACCAACAGAATATGGCAAAGATGATGGAACATCGCTCTTACGATTGCATCATGTTGTATACAACACTCATACAAGCATTCTTGAGAACTCAAATGAAATGAGTTCTATATAAAATGAGTTCTATAAAATGAAATGTTACTATATAAAAATCACAGAATGAAAACAGTTACTATATTATCTCTATTACTTTAAAGATCAAATTTTAGTATTCTATCTCTGCTAATAGTTTAACCCATTGTAGTCTCTTATATGGTTTCAGGATAAAGTCCCTTTTCTTCTTTAAAGAGAACAGGTTAAAAACTAAGAGGTGTGGAGTATCTTCTTAGGTTAATGAAAATGTCCAAAAATTGAGTAAGGTATCAGATACACAACTGTGAAAATCCTTATTAATAAAAGCAAATGAACTGTACATTTTAAACATGTGAATTGCAGAGTATGTAAATTATGCCACAGGAAAGCTGTTAAAAGAAAAAGGTGAACAGGAGAATGTGATTACCTTTGAGAGTTCTATGTTTTGCATTTAGACAGAAAAAGAATTGTAAAAACCACAGAAAAACATGCCACGGTTATGACAACATAAAGGCCTGTTCATATAGTCATCGTTAATACTGGCCTGGCAACCTTACTTCTAAAACTGAATCTATTCCACATCCATTGCTTTAATAGTCCAACCATGCTGGCTTCAGAAGAGGACTACACACAGATGTAGCACTGGACTGACTAAACGTGGAGGCCTAACCTGAACCTCACCATTGAACTCTAACAGTGAAATCAATTTCTGTCCTAAACTACATAAGAGGCCTAGGAAAGAATACAAATACAAAACACATCCTCTGAGAAGATTAAAGAAATCTTTAATACTTTAAAGAATACTTTGATACTTTAATCTTTACACTTGGCGCCCATAGCTCAGTGGTGACGGCGTTGGCCACATACACTGAGCAAGGCTGGTGGGTTCAAACCGGGCCTGGGCCTGTTAAACGATGACAACTGCAACAAAAAAATAGCCGGGCACTGTAGCAAGTGCCTGTAGTCCCAGCTACTTGGCAGGCTGAAGCAAGAGAACTGCTTAAGCCCAAGAGTTGGAGGTTGCTGTGAGCTGTGATGCAACGCCCCTCTACTGAGGGCGACATGGTGAGACTCTGTCTCAAAAAACAAACTTTAATCTTTATACTGTTAAGAAAAAAGTTACCTGACTTCTTGAGATAGACTTTCCTGAGAACAGGGAATGTATTTATTTTAGCAAACAAAATTCCTAAATATCCTTCACCTTTTCCCTTATAATTTTCTAGGCATAATTCTAAACAAGCCACCCTTACCTACTCTAGTGAACACTCGATAGGGTTCTGACTCCAAACTCCTTCCTCATGACAACCTGGGAGACCCAGGCAAGAGCCCCGGTGACAGTAACTACTGCCACCCAGCACCCATCCCCCTCTTCATCCATCCTAATGCACACATTGCACCCAGCTAAAAGGCTACACTTCCCAACTGCTATGAAGTTCTCAAGTTCTCAAAATTCACACGTTAAAGCCCTAACCCCAATGTTACTGTATTGAAGATAGGGATATATAGGGAGATAACTAAGGTTAAATGAATGTAATGAAGGGTGAGTTGATCACTCAATACACAATCAGTGTCCTTCCAGAGAGCCCACTCTCTTCCCATGTGCAGGAAGAAAAGGTTATATGAGACACAGTGAGACGGTGGCCTTCTACAAATGAAAGAGGCTTCAAATGGAAATCTACCTTGCTGCGCCTTGATCTTAGACTTCCCAGGCTCTAGAACTATGAGAAATAAATTTCTGTTGTTTAAGACACCCAGTGTACGGTAACCTTTTACAGCAGCTTGGGCTAATATGCCAACATTCCTTGCAGTTAGAGATAGCAAAATGATGAACACAGTATGTAAAGGGAGCTGACTCAGCTGGAAAAAAGATGCATTTTCTTTTTCCTTAACCTCCTTCCTGTTGCTTGGAATGCCGGTAATGACTAGAACTCTAGACATCCCCAATGCCCTTCAGATTAGAAACAATGTCTTGAGAATGGTGGAGCAGAAAATAAAAGCACTGTAGATTCTGATGACAATGAAGCCACTAACCTAAGCCTGCCTATCTCCAAACACATCTACAGAAGGCAGAAATAAACTATCTGGTTTAAGCCATTATTTGTTCTTGTGCTATTAGTTGTTCATATGCAAATAAACTTACTCAAAAATGTAGCCCCTAGCACTATTTTATTACCCAATGATTCCTAAAGGAGGCAGTGTCCCTACCCCAGCATTTGAAGTGAGGATTTGAGGGGCAGCAGTTTGGTCTTCACAATCACTGTGAAGTACAATTAGCATTTAGTGGATAGTGGACAAGGATGCTAAATGTCTTCAAATCCATAAGCTAGTTCCAGACGACAGGCCAAAAGCATTTTCTTGAATAGAATACTCAACTCCAGCGTCCCTGACTTCCTAGAGCCTACTTCTTGGTTCCCAAAGACTCGGCAGTTCCATATTCTAGAGAAAACTCTAAGAAATGAACAACTGATACAGATGCTATGAGTGGTCAATAGAAATGAAATATGTTTGTAAATGTAACTTTCGCAAGACACAGGAGATTACAGGTAGAATACTTAACAAAAGGCTTGAATCCATATAAGTGTCATTAAATGTACAAAAATTATATACATATTTTTTGAGGCAAAGTCTCTGTCTGCTGCCCAGCCTCAAGTGCAGTGGTGTCATCATACCTCACTGCAATCTTAAACTCCTGGGTTCAAGAGATCGTCAGGCCTCAGCCCTCTAAGTAGCTGGGACTATCAACTCACCATCATACCTGACTAATTTTTCTATTTTTTTTTTTTTTTAACAGACACAAAGGTCTCACTCTTGCTCAGGCCTAAGGCAATCTTCCCACCTTGGTCTCCCAGAGTATTAGAATCAGAGGCATGAGCCACTGCACCCAGCCCAGAAATTATATTGTAAAGTCAAGGATATATCTTGCTATATGAAAATCTGAAAACTATACATTTTGAGCCTATATATGGGCACTGAAGTTTTTTCTGATTACTTTTTTGATTAATTTACTTTTTGCATAGAAATGACCATGTGCCCACTTACTCTTTAATATTAAAATAACAATACAGTGGGCGGCACCTGTGGCTCAGTGAGCAGGGCACCGGCCCCACATACCGAGGGTGGCGGGTTCAAACCCGGCCCCAGCCAAACTGCAACAAAAAAATAGCCAGGCGTTGTGGCGGGCGCCTGTACTCCCAGCTACTTGGAAGGCTATGGAGAATAATCGCCTAAGCCCAGGAGTTGGAGGTTGCTGTGAGCTGTGTGACGCCACAGCTCTCTACCAAGGGCAATAAAGTAAAACTCTGTCTCTACAAAAAAAGAAAATAACATTACAGTGTTTTAGTGTCATCCTTACATTGACCAATCTATAAATTTCTGAAAACCTGCAGATTTAAAAAAAAAAAAAAAACCTAAAGAACTATGACATAATGTTCCAAAACAATTACCAGACTGGGCACTGAGAAAAACTGTATTTCTATTCAATGTGTCTAATAAAGCTATCCAGGCTTTGTATACAGGCAGGTGGCCTTGTTTTTTAAATACAGTGGCAAAGCTATGGAAGTGACACCGCGTAGCTCCAGCCACACTGTCCACCTCCACACACCCTCTACTAAATACACCATGTCTGCTGTGCAAATTCAAGAGCAGGACATGAACAAAAATCTGTTTTCACCACTGGATTACCCATCTCAAATCCTTCCTAAGGCTACATAGGCAGAAGAGAAAAGAAAAGAAAAAGAAAAATCCTAACCCAGAAAGAAACCACTATTATTAACAATTCAGTATATTTTCTTTCCCTGTACCGTCTTATAGAAGTGGTACACTTACTATTTCATAAATTTCTTTTCTTTCTTTTTTTTTTGAGACAGAATCTCATTATGTCACCCTTGGCAGAGTACCGTGGCATCACAACTCACAGCCACCTCAAACTCTTGGGCTTAAGCAATTCTCTTGCCTCAGCCTCCCAAGTAGCTGGGACTATAGGCACCCACCGCAACGCACGGCTATTTTTTGGTTGCGGTTGTCACTGTTATTTAGCAGGCCTGGGCAGGGTTGGAACCCGCCAGCCTGGGTGTATATGGCTGGTACCCTACCCACTGAGATACGGGCACCGCTCTGTTTCATAAATTTCATTTAACATGTTTTAATATAGTAGTCAGTACAATAATCCATATCATTATAATAAAGACTGCAGGGATTTGGCAGCACCAGCCACCAGGATCCCCAATATATCCAGCCAAGAGCACCTTTCTTCCTCATGCCATTTTGATAGGCAATAATAGATAATCCTTTTCAATTGTGTTTTGTTTCACTATGCTTAGAGTAAAAGAGTGTAGAACAGGATTACTCTCCTGTGTGTCAGGAGAGGATCTTAGATACGCCTTAAAAATGTTTAAAGATCATTAGTTAAATTATTTTCTAAAGAAGTTCAAAGCACAGTAAGTACATTCTTTTTTTTTTTACTTTTTTATTTATTTATTTATTTTGAGACAGAGTCTCATTTTGACACCCTGGGGTGAGTGCCATGGCATCATACTTACAACAAACTCAAACTCTTGGGAGTAGCTGGGATCCAGGTGTTTAGCTGATGCTGCTTTGACAAATAGGTCTTTATTAACAACATCAATCACTGTCCTGCATTGCAAGTATTTTACCAGTATGTTGCTTACTTCCCCCCCACCACATTTACGAAGGTACACATATTAAAAATGTCAATAATTAGTATGCTTTCAAATCAATCATTCCCTTCACATACTGTTCTTTTACTGTCCTGAAGTATCATTTATGTTCATGACTGTATGTGATTCACATATAGGATTCACTCTACCACTCCATTTTCAGGTTCCCAATAAAGTCTTTTCCTCATCTGTCATCAGTCACCCTTTTCAGTAAGTCTGTTGCCTATTCACCTGAATTCTGAATCTGTTCTCTCCTTGGGAACAGACGTTTTTGTAAATGCTATGATTTCTTCTATTCTATAAAGAATATTGGTCATTACTTCAAAAAAAAAAAAAAAACTATTTTGAATCATCTGAAATATCTTATCCAGAGATGCTTTTACCTTGGCCCACTATGAAGTATCAGGAGAAAGACTTACTTGAAACAAACAAACACACTATATGAGACAACCTCAAAGACACTGAATAATCAGGCAACAAAGCAGAGCAGGCCCCGGGAATAAGGAAATACACAAGGTGACTCCTGCAACTGACCCCAGCTTACTGCCTGAAAACGTGGCAGATCCTGGCAGTACCCTCATGTTGAGGACATGAATCTGGAGTGTGGGGATACGGAGGTAGCTACAGTTTACAAGGCACTGTACTGGGTAAGAGAGAGCTGCACAGATACAGGAGGGCCCTCCTTCATCAAGGCATGCCTGTTGAGAAACCCATCACCCAGAAGGGGGAGAGGGAAGAACACCCAGGCTGTCATCCACGGCAGTTCCCATTCCTACCCACTAGAGTGGAAAATTTCCTACTGGATTCCAGTAGGATACTCAGAAGGCTTTTACTTCACTAGTGAGGTAAAATTAGCTCTAGAGTTGTCTCATCTGTTGAAGCTAAAAAGCAAGACCTGAAAGGAATCAAGCTGACTCCAAGTAATTAACCAAAGAACAAAATTTAAAAATATTTACAAAAAAAAATTTTAAAGCCAGCACCCAAAGACACCTGGCATGCAATCCAAAATCACCAAAGTATGCAGGAAAATAAGACCACAATGAAGAGAAAAATCAATCAATTGAAAATGACCCAGACATAACAGAGATGCTCGATAGTAGACAAGGACAATGACACTGTATTGTCACTGCATTTCCCGTGTTCAAGAAACTAAAGGAAGGATGGAGCATGTTAAATAAAAACATGGACAGTATAAAAAAGAACCAAATCAAACCAGAAGCCATAACAAAGCAGGAAGAAATTTGGGGACTGATAAATAAGTTATCTTGACTGAGTGATTACACATGTCAAAACTTAGCATATTGTATACTTTAAATATGGGCAGTTTATCATATGTCAATTATACCTCAATAAATGCTGAGAGAGAGACAGAAGACTTCCCTTGGGCCCCCCTCTACCTGTATGAAAGGAATTTGCCCACCACATGTCTATGGTTCAAGGGCAGATCTGAGACATCCTAAGGCTCAGCATGTTACCAATTAGAGCTCCAATGGGAAATTCTCCTATCCCCAATACTCTAAATCGACAGTAGCAAATATAAAAACCCCATTCTAAGTCTACAATAAACAGCAGTATACCGTTACTACAATCCTTCTTTATTTACACCTTCAACACTTTACCTACAATGACCGTGTTTCCCAGATACAACGCGTCAGCATCCGTTTCTCCTTCCTCTTCTCTCCCTCCTCAGTTATTTTCTGGCCATGACCAGTGTGGGCAGGGTGAGGGGAGGGCATGAAAGGGGAGGAAGAGGCCCTGTCTCTGAGTCTACTGGCTCAGCATAGGCCACCTTGCCTAAGGAAGTCTCTGTTATAAGAGCAAACCTGGCTAAAAATTTTCTCTATGCTGGCTACCCTATTATTAAAGATCTTTAATTTTTAGTGTTTCTTAAGAAATACTTCAGGGCACTGCTACTCATATATCATTTTGTACTACAAACCTGAAACTGCTTTTACAAACTAAAGACAACACACCAGAACTTTGTCCCTGAAGCAAATAAGAATTAATAGTCTTAATTACTTTTTGGCTACTTACTGAAAAGTCTTAACTACTTTTCAATAGTTTTAACTACCTGAAGCTGATTTTTAATACTATTACTATGTGAGTTGTCTTTTGAACATATAACTATAAACATTCTCAAGTTTACTTTTATTATTTGGGGAACACATTCATCAAACAAGTCAATAAGAAAAAGGACTTTATAAAATAAACTTTATTTATAGACATATTTAGGAACACATGTATTTTACATTACACATAGACTTGAAAACGTAAGGTTGTTTTGAGCACCTACTACTACTTAAATTTTAGCTCGGACACATGCACTAATGTTCAACCAGTTTAACTTAATTCCAATCTACCCTATGGAACCTGATTTCTTTCTATTTCCTTATGATATTCTTATCATATATTCATAATATCAACAGAAAAATCAAAAGATAAAGTCTAACTGTAGTTGGATTCAAAGGAATTTGGATCCTTCTGTGAAGCTATTTAGGCTTATACATACAAGTCAACGTTACGTAACAAATGTACTATTAAGGGAAGAAGAAAAGAAAATTCATTCCCATGGCTTCCTAACGTCTCAATTTAATGTCCAGGATGTACAAAGGTCCAGAATAACAGAATGTGATTGGAAGGGAAACACGGACTTCATTCAGCCTTTTCCTTCTAAGAAACTTCCTGAACATCCTTGTTTGAGCTTGTCGCTCCCCCTCGGTCTGCATGGATGCTGATAGCAACACACCTCGTCCACCACAAGCTCCTGATCCACAGTCCCAAGAACACTTTCAAAAAAGCGTATTAGGCTACTTTGGCACTGCTTATTCTTAGTGAACTCTAATTTGGACCCATTTCTGACCACTTTTGCTTAATTCTTCAGATGATCATCTCCATAAACTAGAGATCATCTCCATGAAATAGAGAGATTTCATTTGAAAGTACACAGGTGAGGATATAGGCATTAGGCTAGGTTCTCTCAAATTGCAGAATAAGAAGGGTTTTCTCTGCAGTTCCAGCATCCTCTTCAGAATCACCTGCCTACTATTTAATTCTTCACAATGTACACACATTGTGACTTTTTAAATGTTTCAGAACGTAAGCAAACATGCTAAAAGAAACTTCTAGGGAATGCAAAGATAGGTGTCTGTCACTGTGATTATGCTTTACAAATGTACCAACTTAAGAGGAAACATCACAAAGCTTCCCTCCTGAGTAGGCCAATGGTTTGCATACTCCCACGATACAAAGGTTTTCCAACAAAGTCATGTCTCTACAGGCTCTCACTGCTCTACATGTTGGCGTGTACACTCTAAACTGTCACACCTCCACTCTCCTGGTAAGTTTACTACTTTTGAATCAGACATAACTTTCCCAATGCCATAGAGTAGCCATGGATCTCATCCCTCAAAACTGTGACTCTTACTTTGGTGCCAACTATCTTTCATTAAAATTCTAAATTCACATTGTTGTTTTGGGGAGTAGAAATTGAAGAGAGAAAGATGTGAAGAGACAAGAAGAGAACAACAGGAAGTGACGGGTACCAGTGGTTATCAGTTTCCTGTGCATTTTCTGGTGTGCATCTCTGTGGCTTCAACATGCCAACGTCACCCTGTCCTGAAAAGGTGAGTTTAGCATCTCCTCTGCTAGATCCCAAGTTTCCTACAGAGTATACCATTCATAGGTCTCCAAAGGAAACTGGCCATCCTTAACGAAGAACGTGGCTTACGAAGCCAAAACCAGTTCTTCACCACCACCCGTAGTGGGTTGAAAAGACATGTCCATCCACAAATGAAAGTGGCCTTACCTTTCTGACATGTGTAATTAAAGATCCTGACAAGAGATCATCATGGATTTCGGTGCACCTTAAAAACGATGACAACTGTCCTTATAATACACAGAAAAGGAGTAGAGACACACAGAAAGACACAGGGAAGAAGATCAAGGGAAGATGAAGGCAGAGACCACAGTTACGCTACCATAAATGCCAGCCCTACCAGGGCCTGGAAGAGGGAAAGAAGCATCCTCCTCTAGACTTTCAGGGGGGCCATGGCCCTGCAACACCTTGATCTCAGGTTGCTGGCTTCTGGAACTACGATAAATCTTTGTTGTTTTAAGCCATCAAGTTTGTGGTAATGTACAGCAGCCCTAAGAATCCAACAGACATTCACGACCACAAGTCACAAATTTTTTCTGCAACAAACCAAACAGTAAACATTTTAGGCTTTGCAGGCCACCACAGTCTCTGCTGCAACTACGCCACCAGATGAATGTGGGTATGCTCCAAAAAAAACTTTACTCACAGAAATAAGCAAACAGGCCAGATTTAGCTCATGAGCTACAGTTTGCTGACTACATGATATGATACCCAAATGCTGTCTAGTCATCTAACATTTAAATGATCTAAATCATATTTATTTTCCATATCCTTTTAAATGTTTAATTATGTTCTGCGAGAAATTCCAATTATCTAGCAAAGCCTTACAGTTTTACCTCCAGAATTTAATCTCGAATACATTTCAGGCTTTTTAACAGAAATCCCCCACAAATCAACAGGGAGTGGCATTAGGGTTCTGATAACCCTTCTGGTGTTCTTTCATCACTTAGGTGAGTATATATACTGCAATGGCGGCAAACCTCCTTACTGAATACCTTGGCATCTCTCTTATTTACAAATCTTTCAGCAAGTAACTGAAGGCTAATTGCCATAACAGATTTCTTCCTGGACATGAGAACTTGATTTCTCAAACTTGTCAATGCCTACAAATGCCTTTCATAAGTACCTCCTTGCGTCTAGAATTTCGACCCATAAGAACCTTTTATTATCTAATTAGTTCAAAATGTGTTTTCTCTTATTTGTCACATTCTTCTACCTCGCTCATCTTGATTTTCTCCCAATGCTAACAAACACATCTTCTTCCCTAAATCATTTCTTCCTTCCTTTTCCCTAAGCAACCTTGACTCTCTCAAACCAGCATATACTAAAATGCCTCAAACGGTTTCAGTCTTTCCCCAGCATATATATACAACTACTAATCTTCCTTAGACAGGAAAATAAACGTAACACACATACCCTGCGCACCACTGCAACTGTTCTTCTGTGTCCACACTGTTAGGATCTCTAGATGAATACTGCTTTATACATCCTTCTGCAATGCAGCTCTGTTAATTCTGGAAATTTCCACAGTAAACTCAGTCTGTCAGTTACCATGGAAACTGCCTGCTTCCTGGCACTACTAACAAAATGAGTATATGTGCTTAGATCTAAGATGAGGCAAAAGGAAAAACTGAAAAAAGAGATGTCTAGAAGAGCTGCACAAACACTCGGAGTAGAAATGCTCTAATTCTGATATACATATTCAGTGAACAGAGGGAAAACAGATCAATCTGCTGTATTCTGAAGCAGTACTGATTTGTAAAGTACAAAGAAATGTTTGTACCAAGGAAAAGAGTATTAAAGAGGGCAAAACAAACATGCATTTCATGTTTCCATCTTGCTGCTATAGACTGCATATTCTTTAAGAGCTGGTCCTGTGTCAGCTGCATTCAAAGCTTACCATTAGGACAGTTTTTAACAGGCTGTGCCTCTTAAAGAAAAGATTAGCAAAGCTGCCCTAACCAACGAGGTATATGTTTTCTTAAGATCTTTTCCCCGTTTGGGCTCTAATCACCAATGGTGGCTAAAACCTCTTTCCCACAAGTATGTATGAATTCACAGTAGCTAAAAATGAATCTCACGACCAACGAAGTAGCCTTACTATTATAGTACTCTCAGAGCAAGAGACACAGATCACCACAGCCTCATCCCACTTGCACTTTAATACTAGATTTCTGTAGTATCACACATCACTTACTGGGTTGCTTCTTGACTCTGTCCCTCCTCTTCCGTCCAACCTTTAAATGTTAGACTTCCTCAGAGCTTAGCCCTGAACCCAATTTTCTCATCTGATAAGCTCTCTTTCCTAAGCAACCTCATCATCTACCTGAGGACAACTCCCAACATTTTACCTCCAATCTGCCACCTCTCCTCTGGCAGCAGATTCATATTTTCAAAACCAGAGTCTGTGATACATACATACTTACACACACACGTATACACTATGTATTTTTTGATATCTCTAACAGGATATTTCATAGGCATCTCAAACTTATCATATCTAAAACTGAACTCTTGCTCTTTTCTGCGTATTTATCCACAGATATTCCATACCAAGTGGTTCCCATTTCAGAAATGGCAACTGAACTCATTCATTCAAGCCGGAATTCCACAAGCTGCTATGAACACATTCCCTCTGTTACCTTCTACACTCGAATTATTACCAGTATTTGTTAATTCTACCTCCATAATCTCTTTAGTCTGTCCATTTCTCTCTACTTTCACCATCATCACTCTAATACCATCATCACCTATCATATTTCAGATAAACCACAACAGCCTTCCTTGGCCTCCCTAATCCCATTTTGCCTCCTTCCAATCCATACTCCACACAGCAGCCAGAATATAAATCACATCATGTCACCCACCTGCTTAATAATCACCCTTTCATAGCTTCCCATTGCACCCTGGACCAGCTCTTCACTTATAAGGCATCTCTCTTATATCTATCTCTCCACCTTTATTTTAAACCCACTTTTCCTTCCTCATTCAATCATTCTCCATTTAAGCTGGCATTCTCTCCATTCCATAGCAAACTGAATCTTTCCCACCTTGTAAATTTCAAATACATGTTATTCCCTCTACTTGGAACACTCTTACCAATCTTTTCCCCAAATCTAGTAAAACTTGCTCAAGTTTAGAAGACTTCATGGACTACCTCTTTATCACCCACATTTTAAAATTAGGGCCCTCTTATATTCTCTCATAACATCCAGTTCTTTTCCTTTAATAGCATGTACACTTTTAATAATTTTATATGTGTATGGTGTGTGTGTCTACCTCTAAACCTCATGCTTTATGAAGTAGCAATCACATCTCTTTTTTTCAACTGGAAATATCCATGCCCACATGATTTTCAACAAAGATTTGCTGAATGTATGATAGAAAATATTCTGAGATGTTTTAGTTTCTGATAGCTATCTGTTGCTCCCAAAACTTCAATGTTCTCCCTGAAATCTATGAGAAATCCCGGCAGCTACTACCCAAACCGTCCTTTTTTGGCTTCCATTCACCTCTTACATCTGACTCATGAAGTTCCTCAATCAGGAAGAGGTGACAGCTGCCACCCGTGGGTCCCTGCAATGCTCTTGGCACCAGTGACCCCCAGAGCAATTCTGGAGGTGGTGCTGCTGACATCTAGTGGGTGGAATCCAGGGGTGCTGCTAAACATCTCATCATACACAGGTTAGCCCCACAACAAAGAATTCTTCAGCCTAAAATGTCAACAGTGCTGAGGCTGAGAAGACACAGCTACTTCCAATCTCTCCTAAAACAGAAGAGCTGAAAACTAGCAATCTATGGAGAATTAAACATTTTCTACTCTAAAAAAAATATATTTCACCAGCACAGAGTTGTTCTTCAGAACATTGTTTTTAAGTAAAAAATGAAAATAATCCAAATAGCTATCAGTAAGGAACTAGGTTAAATACATAACACACCTAGACCATGTAATGAATACTATATAAATAATTGAGAAAGAACAGGCAAGTACGTGCTAACTCAGAAATATACTTGAGATGTACTAAGTAAAAAAAAAAGAAAAAGGCTACAAAAGCAATATATAATAAAAATGCTTCTGTATAAATATTCTTTAAGGATTTATATAAATTATAATATACTCAAATATATAGTAAGTTTTTCTGTAAGGACATATTACACTTAGAGGGTTATCTTTGGAGAGAAATATTAAGGGAATGAAGCTTACTTTTGTTTCATAACTTTCTGCACCAACTGAATTCTCTTACCAGAAGCATCTAACACTCATTTACTAAAGGGTAACATGAACTATCTGGATGGTAAGACTATGGGCCATTTGGGTTTTCTTCTTTATACTTTTCTGTAGTAAAAAAAGAAAGAAACAATAGTAAATTTTCTTTTCCAAGTACAATAAAAACAACATGTCCTCACATATTTTCTAGGGAAATTCAATTACATAGGTGTACAGTATTCCTGATATGATATAAAAGATGTTCTTATTTAGATTAATCATCAAAATATACTTGTAAACTTCTTAAAATTTTCATTGTAGGTTTCTTTCAAATATCATGACAAGGGAAACTAAATGGGCAGAAATAAAATTTGTCACAATATTATTCTATGGGTAGAAAAGCTGAATTCAATAAACTCAGTTCAATATCAAGCCTTAAAATTGTTGAAACACATAGGAGGTTTGAGAACAATGCCAGAAAATCACAAATACTGTTGTTTAGTGGAAATAAAAAGGCTATCCATATAATTTTCATTGTTACGGCTCTGGCTTGTTTTTAAAACTGAGATATCATATACACGCAATGAAATGTATAAATTGTAAGCATACAATTCAATGAGTTTTGATAAATGCAGACACCCTTCTATCTCAACAAGATATAGAACATCCCATTATCCCAGAAAGTTCCCTGGTGCCATTCTTGTCAAACTTCCCCAGAGGCAACTACTATTCTGATTTCAAATACTACATACCAGTTTTACCTCATCTGACATTTTATACAAACATAATTGGCATATTCTCATTTTAATATTCTCATATTCTGCTCAGCATTTTTAACAATTCATCAATATGGTTGCAGACGTCAGTACTTTGTCCAATTTATTTTTGAAGAGTATTTTACAGAATAATATACCATAATTTATTTACCATCATTGAACTTACATTGTTTCTAGTTTTGGAACTATAATGAATAAAGTTTCCATGAATGTTCACATATAAGTCTTTCTGAAAATATTTTCATCTTGGGTAAATAACAAAAAAAAAAATAGAACTGCCTGATTATAGAGTAGGTATATGTTTAATTTTATAAGAAACTAGCAAAGAGTTTTCTAAAGTGGTTGTAACATTTTCTACTTTCCCAACTTTCGATATATGAGACTTCTGATTACACCCTGTACTTGCCAAAATACTGTGTGTTCTTTTAAATTTTAGCCCTTCTGGTGGGCGCTCACTGGCGTCACTGCTGTTGCCACTCCCATTGCCCTAACGTTGTTACGCATGTTAATCGTGTACTTGTAATTCATTCCTACATCTTCTTTGTAAAGTGTCTACTCGAATCTTTAACTCACTTTAAACTGGTTTGTTCTGAGTTGTAGTTCATTATATATGTGTAAGTTCTTTGTCCAACATATACACCGTGAATATCTTCTCCCAATACATGACTTGCCTATGTATTTTCTTAGAAAACAACTTTTCATGAGCAGAAATTTTTAATTTTGGTAAAACCCACTTTATCACCTTTTAGTGGTAATTTATTTCTTTCGTCTTGTCAAAGAAATCTTTCCCTGTAACAAATGTACATGGATGCTTTCTTTTAGAACTTTATAGAATTTTTGCCTTTGTAGTACAGGCATGTTTTAGCTATGATCCATCTCAAGCTAATTTTTGCATATGGTGTGAAGAAGAAATCAAGACTTAATCTCTTCCAAACCTTTCACGGATTTGTTCCATCACCCTGAAAAGTCTATTCTTTCTCCCCCCAAACTGTACAGACACCCTGGTGAGAAGTCAATTGATTATCTACTAACTAGATATTTGTTTCTTTGTTAGACTTTCTATTACATTGATCTATTTGTCTAGCCTTAATGTACTTTCACAAAGCCCTAATTACTGTAGCTTTATGGTACACCTTCAAATCAAGCAGTTTAAGTCCTTCAGCTTAGTTATTCCTTCAGAAAACTGTGTTTGGTTTTTTGAGGTCCTTTGCATTTCCATAAATATTTGGAATCAGAACAACAAATTGTATATATTTTAACAGTCTGATGGGATATCCTTGAATCAATAAATCAATGAATGATTAGATATCTTAAAAGAATAAAGTAATATAAATTGTTTTGCCTACAACAAGAGACAGGAGTTTCTAAATTGAAATTTAAAGTGTCCACTGAGGGCAAAGTAGAAGAATGAAGAAAGAAAGGGAAGAAAAGAATAGAAAAGAAAAAAAGCAGACATAATATGAATTCAGACATTGGGAAAAAGACAAAAATACCACAATAAACCAAAGACAAAACAGTTCACATTCCAAGGTTCAAAAATCAAAATAACATCTGACTTTTTTAAGTAACCCTAGATGACAGAAATGAAGCAATGCTTCCATAATTCTAAAGAAAAATTTCCATTCCAGAATTTTACAGCCAATAAATCTACTGATCTATTATAAGAGTTAGTTATATAAAGACATTTTTAGGAACACAAAGACACCCCACACACACAAAAAAAAGTTTAATTACTAGGAAAGAACTCTTATCTCAGGAAGGTTTAGAAGACATACTCTACCCAAATGTGGAACTTGAAAAAACAAACAAAAAAGAAAACGGAATCAGAATCATTCACAGAACAGTGGCAATAGCCAGGAACCATGTCTGTGTTAGACTTTCTATTACATTGACCCATTTGTCTAGCTCCAGACTACAAAAGTATGTTAAGGGTAGGGACAGAAAGGAAGGAAGAGAGTGAAGGAAGGAGAGAGAAGAGAAAGGGGAACGAAGTCATCAACTGATGTATTTAATGTTGAGAGAAGATTCACAGTGAACCACTGAATGAGGCAACTATTAACTCTGAGGAAAACAAATTTGCTCAAGTATAATAGTATCAGACTGTAACTCAGTTGCAATTAATTTAAGAAAAAGAATACTCTGAAAAGGCATGTTTTCCTTACATAGCAAATTTCCTTAATAATATTTCCAGAGACACTACACTATACTACACCACAAAGGCAAAAGACCTTATAATATTCTGAACTAAATCAAAACTCCAGTGCCAGATTAAAATGGTTGGAAAACTCATCAACAACAAGGAAACCAGACATATCTCTCTAAAGGGCAGAACTTTGCAGTACTGCAGGTTAAGGAACAAGGATCATCTCTTAAAGATGATTTATACCTAAGGGTAAATCAGGTGTCCATCCTGCAGCCCACAGCCGCATGCTAATTTTGGGAGGACTTGTTTTGCTTATCTGTGGTGTTGGATATCACAAAAAATATGCACGTACTTTTTTTTTTTTTTGCTAAAAAGCTTTTGTCAGTGTTTGTATATTTATTGTGTTGCCCAAGACAGTTCTTACTCTTCCAACGAGTGGCAGAGAAAAAAAAGATTTGACATGCCTGATTTATAACACCAAACCCACACAACTCAACAGGAGTTACTGTTAAGCTCTTCCAATAGATATTTCTCGGCTATACATGACCAGTTTGAAGAGAATTTGAAACTAAGAGTATGAAGCCACATAGAGAATCAGATCATTCACTACTATTTCCACTGCCATCCCTGTTGGGAATTACCTCTCCTGTGAATTGCTAACTTAAAAAAGTGTACCACAGCTGTCATGTGCACTGAGGTAGAATGTGGGACTGAGGCAAGACTGAATACTTCTGAACTATAAAAAGTATAATCATGCAGACTTTCAGAGATTATACTGAATAACAGCGTTATTCACTAGACCCAAAGGGTAGAAGCAGCCTCCATGCCCAACAACAGACGAACGAACAAAACACCACGCACACATTGAACATTGTTCACCCTCTAGAAAGGAAGGAAATTCTGACAAATTCCACAGCGTGCATGTACCTTGAAGACAGTGCATTGAATGAAATAAGCTAGAAACAAAACAACAAGGATTGTTGTAATTTCAATTATATGCAGTACCTAAAGCAGCCCTGTTCACAGAGACAGTAAGGAGAATGGTGAATGCTAAGGGATACAAGGAAAGGGCCCTAGGGAAGAACTTAGTGTGTAGTAGATACAGAGGTTCAGTCTGAGCATATGGAAAGTTCTAGAGATGGATAATGGTAAGACATGAGCAACAATCTGAGCATACTTAATGCCACTGAGGTGTACACTGAAAAAATGGTCAAGATAAAGATTTTTGTATGTCTATTTTACCACAATAAGAATAAAGGTTTGCAACAGTAAAGCCAAACAAGCCACACATACATTATCCCACAGCATTTAATACATAATACATTGGGAGTTTTAAAACACCAACTACTAATTTGTATCTATAAACATTTCCACCATTACTGCTATTTTGTCAAAGTGTACCACCATAGCTACATAGAGATTATAATAGTTTCAAAAATGTCAGAGACAGAAAAAAACTTCAGGTTCACAGACCAGAGGTTTTCATACTTAGAAATTCAGAGATGGTCCAGGAACTATTTTGAGAAATGAGAGCAGAGAAGGCTACAGAGCCCTCTTTTCACCTCACAAACTCTTCAGTCAGAGCAATTTCTCCTTTATCTTTTTAGCCTATAAACATGTGCCTGAGATTTTATTTGAAGAAAGTAGTATAAAGCCGGCTTGATACACCCACACGACTACACTCACACATGCTCACTCTCTCCTAACCCATTAAACAGCGAATGTCACTATTCTAACTCAATGCCTGGATTGAGATCAGAGTTAAAGTGATATAGTGCAAGTCACAGAAATAATAACAATGCTGAGATTAAAAACCAAGACTCATAAATTTCTATCCACTGTTAATTCCAGAACAATAACGTTTAAAAGATACAGTTTCTACTACTTAACCAATGATGTCTAGATAATTTACAATTACTGTTTTGCTTTTTAAGATAAAGTTCTGAGTATGCTCATCATGAAATCTGAAATATGTAAAATATTAATTAGTGACTAAATGGGAACTTCAAAACTTCTTTAAAACTACTCCGAGATGATACCACAACTGAACCTTTGTCTGTTCAAATGCAATAAATAAGGACAAATAAGATCCTAACAATTCCCTTGGTCTCAACAAAGAGAGCCCCCTAAACTTAAAACACATGGTTTAGAAATACTTAAGTCCCAAAACGTATCTGTTCTCACCATTATTTATCTCCAGTGTTAACTTTTAAACTAGTGTGTCTTCCTGTTCAATTTTGATATGAAGATAAAAGGGATGTTCTTCAGAGTAACAACTGTATTGAGCACTCAACCATTACTCATCATGATGAGAACACAGATTGTAACACTAAAATGTACTGACTTCTGTTTGCCAAGTTTATCTAATGAACATGGTAGCACAGGACTCCCACATTTATACAATTACCCCTAAGATATCAAAAAAGACTTAAAGTGCACAGTATAATCTAAACCTGAAGGAAATTTAAAAGGTAGCCGCCCATTTTTCCTTTGATCTTTCTTTATACTCTTCGGTTATACTTAAGCTTTCAATTTAAGAGCCAACCAGCAAAATGATAACATCTGCTAAATCTAGGTAGTAGGTACAAGAGTCTCTATTACAATACTAATTTTCTATGTGTTGAAATATTTATAATTTTAACCAATGATAATTAAAAGCCAGGGTTTCTTAACCAGGTTGTCTCCTCACCCTCCAAGGACTCAAAAATATTTTTAAAAGGAAATTAACAACAAAGAAATTGAGAGATTTAAACAAATTTCTGGATGTCTGAAAGTAAACAAAAATGTTTATACAAAGGAAAATTAATCAGATTGGGTGCGGTGGCTCCTGCATGTAATCTAGCATTCTGAGAGGCTGGGGCAGGAAGATCCCTGAGCTCAGGAGTTCAAGACCAGCCTGAGCAAGAACAAGACCCCGTCTCTAATAAAAAGAGAAAAATTGGCAGGTGTTGTGGTAGTCCCAGATACTTAGGAGGCTATGACAGAAGGATCACTTGAACCCAGGAGTTTGAGGTTGCTACGAGCTAGGTTTATGCCATAGCACTCTAACCTAGGCAACAGCAGAAGACTCTCCAAAAGTATAAAAAATAGAAAGAAAAGAAAAACTAATCACTTCAAGAGAAGGGACTCTAGTTTAAAAGACTAATCAGCCAACTACATGTAATACAGGACCTTGTTCAGTTCTTGCTTCAAACTATGAAAAAAACTAATGAGGCAATGTGCTTACTTGATAATATTAAAGAATTACATATTCTATAAACGTAATAATGGTACTACATAATGTTTTTTAAAAGAAGCCCTTATCTTTTAGAAATACATACTGAAATATTTACAAATGAAACAATGCCTGGCATCTGACTAAAACTAAGGGAGGGCAGGTGGAAGGACGGGTAATGCAATAGCAGCCACTCTGGCGACTGCTGAAGCTGTTACAGCCCACTGGTCATACAGATTCATCTGCACTCTCTAACTTTGGGTAAATATGCACTTTTTCGTAATAAAAGATGGTTTTAAAAAACTGTAATAGAGGCAATAGTTACAAGCTCAGTGGGGTAGGGCACCAGCACATACACCAAGGCTGGGGCATTCGAACCTGGCCTGAGCCAGCTCAAACAACCATGACAACTGCAATAACAACAACAAAAAACACAATAGCCAGGTGTTGTGGTGGGCGCTGGTAGTCCCAGCTACTTGGGAGGCTGAGGCAATAGAACTGCTTAAGCCCAAGAGTTGGAGGTTGCTATGAGCTGTGATGCCACAACACTCTACCAAGGGAAACAGCTTGAGACTCTGTCTCAAAAAAAAAAAAAAGAAGAAGCCTGTAATAGCGAAAAAACTACAACCCTAACACATGGCGAGGTGGGCGTGCTGTGGAAGTAAGAAACAAATCGTAGTCCAACAGAGCCCTGGGTCAGAGGGGGGCACAGTTTGAAGGAAAGGCCTAAAAACAGAGTTAATTAAAATTCTATAAAAAAAGGTGTAGATGCCCAACCTTTTTCCTTTTCTGCCACATGTTGGAAGAATAAGAGCTATCTTGGGCCACAGGGTAAATAAACAAACACTTCATTAGTATTTAAGGTGATTGGCCAAAAAGAAAAAAATTTCTGTGCACACGTTTTGTGATATCCAACACCATACATAGATAAGCAAAAAAAATGTCCTCCCCAAATCAGCATGCAGCTGTGGCTACAGGTTGGACACCCCTAAGTCAGTGCTACCTTTCCTTTCCACTCTCCCCCAAAATGAAAAGGGAGCATGTCTCTAAAGAAATTAAACATTTGGAGAGAAGTAGGCCTCCCAGTGTGAACTGTTACCCTACTAATTCTTGGATTTGTAATATTTCTGCCATAATAGCTAACTCTCAAACTACTCAAGAGAAAAGTCAAGTCCACCGGGTGATGACCCATTGAAGAAGGAGAAATAAAGCTTATACTTCTTTAATAATCCTGAGAAAGCAGCAGGCAGCTGCAGAGGAACTCCTCCTCCAAAGATAAGAACAAACTTTATACTGAGCTGAAATAACCTTTAAAAAATCATGTAACGAATACCAGCACCCTGGTTTCTTGAGAAACAAAATCATTAACTTTTTGTACTCTTTGTTGTAACTGAAGTATGCAGCTGATGTTAAGCTATAGAAGAAAGTATAAAAAGTTTCTAAAGAACTGTTCCCCCAACTTAGCATTTTACACCTTGAAGCACCTGAGTTCTCCCTGGCAATTAAAGGTTCCTTCCCCTATATTTTTGGTGTTAAGTGCCTGTCAGTTTTAATTGGATGTTTTCCTGGAACACCATAACCAGATCTCCCATTCAAGATAAATCAAGAATCATTATAAGACACAAATAAAATAATTTTAAGATCTGGGAAAAGACCAACATAAATGAGAAAGATTAAGATAAAAGAAAAACTTACCTTGAAGAAACAGATATTTTAAAGGACCGAAAAGAATTTTAAAGCTCTGTATTTTGTTACCATAAATTAAGAAATTGAGTATTATCGGGGCAGTGCCTGTGGCTCAGTGGGTAGGGTGCAGGTCCCATATACCGAGGGTGGCGGGTTCAAACACGGCCCCAACCAAACTACAACAAAAAAATAGCCGGGCGTTGTGGCAGGCACCTGTAGTCCCAGCTACTCGGGAGGCTGAGGCAAAAGAATCTCTTAAACCCAGGAGTTGGAGGTTGCTGTGAGCTGTGTGACGCCATGGCACTCTAGCAAGGGCAACAAAATGGAACTCTGTCTCTATTGAAAAAAAAAAATTAGTATTATCTATTGCCACAACAAAATTTTCCACACAGGTGTCAGAAAATAAAGAAGTCTCTCAGGACACAGAGCAAGAAAACAAAAAAATAGAAAAGTCAAAGACATAGGGACTTCTGCCAGTCCAAGATCCAAATAACACAAGTTTTTTAGGAAGAGATAATAGGAAACACATGAACAACCATATCAAAAATTAAACAGCAGAAATTTTCTCAGAATCATCAACCTTTAAACTAAGTGTTCTTCTGGTACAGAGAAAGATGATCCAAATGTTGGCCTATCCTCATATAATTATAAAACACCAGGAATTAAAAAAATATGAAAACCTCAATGAAATAGAAATTGGTAATATAGAAGTAATATCTCTGCTACAATAAAATAGATCTACACGATTCCCAACCTCATCTTGACGTAACGCTCACTTTTCTCTCCTGTCTTTCACAATGCATTCAAATCTTACTCCTCTCTGAAACTTTCCGCCATGCAGTTTATCTAAACTCATCTTATCCACTCCTGCACCTTTCAGTTGACATTCAATCTGTTTCACCTTATACCTTACTTCTTAAATTGCTGTAGCCAACTGTCATTTTTTAGAATGACTACTGATTTTTAACTGTTGGTTCTCAGAAAATAAGAATAAAGAATAAGAATAACATCTTTTTGTTAGTTTTTTCATCTTCCAAAGGATCCTACATTTGAGACACACCAATCTTATTTCAAAACTCCCACAAACTACAAGCTCTGTTTTCTTTTCTTTTTTTTGAGACAGAGTCTCAAGTTGTCACCCTCGATAGAGTACCATGGCATCACAGCTCACAGCAACCTCCAATTCCTGGGCTTCAGTGATTCTCTTGCCTCAGCCTCCCAAGCAGCTGGGACTATAGGCATGCGCAATAATGCCCGACCATTTTTCTGTTGCAGTTGTCATTGTTACTTTAGCTGGCCCGGGCTGGATTCGAACTGGCCAGCCTCGGTGTATGTAGCTGGCACCCTACCTACTAAGCTACAAGCACCGCCACAAGCTCTGTTGATCCTAAATGACAACCAACGTTTCTACTCTCTGATGGTCCACAACCCAGAGAAAGTACAGAAAGGACACCTTCTAGAAAGGGCTGGGAGGGTAGAGGAAATACGCCCACCCTGAGAAATAAAACAATTATAGTATCTTTGATCATTATCAATGCCTACTCCTGACCCAGATCAGTAACAAAATTCCAACAAAGCCGGGTCTACAATATTAGGCCAGAACCAAATTCTAAAAATTCTAACTTAAAAAAATTCCCCATTACCATGTCTTTGCAAACATTTAACACTTCCTGGAAAGAGACACAAGCATGAGAAAACTAGCTGGTTACAGGTTTACTTAAAAGCACTAGTTCAAAACAAAAAATAAAACCCAATCAACTCAACTTTTAAAAGAAAGGTTTTTTTTTAACCTGGTGTTTACTTGCTTAAAAACAATAAATGAAAAGAGATTTTCTTTATGAATTCCCCATACACGAACAAACTCTAGAGAAAGAATAGTAAAGATAGTACAAATACGTGGATGCTTTTCCAGTTCTAAATTGAAGTAACTGTCTTTCTCGTATGTTTGGTGATTACTGCTCTATCCTTTCTTTCTTAGACTTCAAATCTGTGGTTCAGCTAGTAATTAAGGTAATAGAAATGAATTATGTTCAAGAATTAGTTATGTAACTGGGTACAATGAAACAGACCTATAGTCCCAGCTACAAGGGAGACTGAAGCAGAAGGATCCCTTGAGTCCAGGAGTTTTCGACCAGCTTGGGCAAGACACCAAGGCCCCTTCTCAAAAACAACAATAAAGAATGAATTCTGTACTAGCTTTCGTTAGAAACTCTAGGAAATGAGGAAGGAGGTTCTTTTAGAAGCATTTCCTGGCTCGGCGCCTGTAGCTCAGTGGCTAGGGCACCAGCCACATACACTGGAGCTGGTGGGTTTGAACCCAGCCTGGGTCTGCCAAACAACAATGACAACTACAACAGGGAAAAAAAAAAAAACAACAACAGCCAGGCATTGTGGCGGGCGCCCACAGTCCCAGCTACTTAGGAAGCTGAGGCAAAAGAATCGCTTAAGCCCAAGAGTTGGAGATTGCTGTGAGGTGTGACGCCATGGCACTCTACCAAGGGCAACATAGTGAGACTGTCTCAAAAAAAAAAAAAAAAAAAGCATTTCCTTGCTGCTGGAATTTGAACTAATTGTGAAATACTAAGTTTCTTTCTTCAATATAGCTCCCACTTGGTATTTCAGAGAAGATAAAAAGGCTAGGATGCTAGGCTAAGCTCTGACAAGAAATCTAATTATGAACACGTCTCATAAAACTGACAGCATTCTTAGTTAAATAAACTATTATTCCAGTTTTTATTTATAATATCTTTCATTTCCTCTAAAGTTATAAGTGAAAATTTAAGGGTATACATATATACATACACACACCCCTCTCTCCCTTCTAGACTCTTCTATTTTAAAAATAACAAAATATTCTAAGCACCCCTACTGCAAGACCCTGTACCTTTTACCACTTTTTATTGTTTGCAAATATAATGTATACCAAACTCTGAAGAAAAAAAAAAAAAAACAGAAATAAGCGTGCCTCTTTGGGCGTACACTTAGAGTCTGGCAAAGTTAGAACACAAACTGTTGAGAAATTATTTTAAAACAAAATCATGTATTCTGCCAGCTTTTTAAACCATCTTTCACCACTTGTTTTGTATTCCTAAAGAGGGTGAGCTGAAAATTATTTTTATGGATATTGGTATAAATGTAAAGCCACTGGCCTTCATGTTCACAATAGGGGTAAGGGGAAGATATTATTTAATAAGTCACATCACTTACCAATTCAACTGAAGGTTTATGTATTGTTCTGAAGGTATTTTTTTTTTTTAAAAACTACCATGTTTCTAATAATATCTTAAATATTAAAATATCATTTCTATAGTTTTATGAAAACTATTCAGTGAATAAAAAATAATCACTGACAACTATGCTCAGACATATACATAATTTTTTCAAGTGACTATAACATGGAAATCTTAAAGGAATTTAGCCTATTCAAATGGGAATCTATTTTGCCAAGTATTGAGGCCAGAATCTATAGAGGACAATTAAACTTCCTTTCCTATTCTCAGAGAGTTTAATAAGAAAGAACCTAAAAGATAAAAATGTAACCAGATCATTGGCTCTTTTTTCCCAGTAAACTTTAAAAGTAAATTTCAAAAGGAAAATTGTGTTTACTTAAGATTATATAATCAATAGCCTTCTAAACAGATATGTAAGTTGTAATACTCCAAATGGCCCATGAGATAAAAGAATACCAACATCTCGGTTTGGAAAAATTTATAAAATAAAGTAACTTTAACTCAAAGCCTTCCCTTGAGTTGAGCCTTTTATTTGATTACCAAGAATACTCACATGTGTGGGTTTTGAACTCCTGTAGGATTGGGATTCAGAGTAAACCTTGCTGTAGATTTGAAAGGTGGATTTGCAAAATTCAACTTCAGTGCTTTGCGTTTACCTAAGAAATAACAAATAAAAAGTAAAAGTTTCAAGTACTATATATACATAGTATGCTGAGGGCATAAGAAAGTCACACCAAAAGTAAGGAAAACTTGCTTTAACAGACAACATAAAGCAATACTTTGAAAGGCAACAAAGAATTTCTTAGAATTGAGAAAAAGTAAATAAAAACCATCTAAAGTTGTTACTAACCATAAATCACTCACTAGGCTATGATTTAACAGATACAATGCTCAAGATCTTCAAGTTTACGTTGTTCGAAGGTGTTAACACTTTTGCAAAAAAAAAATACCACTATAAAAATCATATATCTCAGTAGATAAATGGGAAAATTCTAAAATATTACCCACTTCTCTAGTGTTATATTTTAATGACCTCAGTTTAATAAAAATTATTTTTTCTCAATTTAATATAAACATCTGAGTAAAAAAGCTGAAGCATTCTGCAACCATAATCAGCTAAAAACATCAAGTTAACAACCCAAGTATTCTGAAGCAGTTTCTTTGGGGTAGAAAAGGGAAAGGTATCAATGTTCTTTATTACACAAGTAAAACATATCCATTATAGAAAAGCCAAATAATTCAGAAAAGATAAACAAAAATATACAAAAATTGTATATATGTACATCTATATAACATAGTGTTTTAAAAAATTTATATGCATGTCTCAATCCAATTACCCCCAAAATAATCACTGTTCACTTTCTACTGCAGACATTTTTCTACACATAAATACTGACATGTATTTTTTTTTTACCTACAACTGAAATCAAATCATGATACTGTTTGTAACATGCTTTACTCATTGACCACATTTCTTTCTATATCAATAAAACTTACAGAATAACTCCTTTAGAATGTATGTGGATACTCTGTAACAGAGTTGGGTTTTAAAGTATTTGCCGCAAAACTTGGTTTCACATTCATATTAAAGATTACTTGTTCCTGCACTCACTCTTCACAGTTTATTAGAAACTTATCTACCAATTCAAAAAATATCTTTGCAATCCAAACATTTTCTCACCTCAGTGGAGTCAGACCATTTACTAGAGGGCTCAAACTGCAGACGTGAGATCTAAAAGGGCAACTGAGCCACACAGCACACTAGTGGAGAGAACTGCAAGGAGGAGAACACACAGCTCTAAGCCGTGCTCCTCCTCCAGCTTCCAGGAAATGGTCTTTCTTCAGGACTACGCCAAATTCCCAAGAAGATCAGATACATTTGTTTTCAGAAATAAGGATGGTACATGAATTTTCCACAGAATTTGGCATTTCTGAGGCCAAATATTTTTTAAATCACTATTCTCTGACAGAAAGTAGAGAAAAGACATTCACAGTAAATGTGCAATGGATATTCTAAAAAAAAAAAAAAAAACAGATTTGACAATATACAAAAACTTTAAAAACTAAAATTGAAACTTGGGAAAATCCTTGCAATTCTAATCAATAAGTCTATATAAAGACATCACATAAATCAAGGAAAATGGAAAACCTGGCAAGAACATCAACAGTAAAGGCAAACTGAGAAAGAACTATGAAAAGACACTAACACCAAAAACATTTAAAACTTCAGTTCATATGACAATTGGAAAGTGTGAAGGTTTTGTGTTTTATACATATATACACACACACATCATATATATGTATATATCATATATACACACACACATATATAGATAAAATATTGATCTGAAGGACTAGGTAAAAGAATCACTAATACAATAAATTGCTGATAGAAATGTAAATTGACATAATTTTCCTGGTGAAAGGTTCAGCAATACATAAGAAAAAAATTTTTAAGGGTAGTTCGTGGTGGTTCGTGCCTATCTCTGTGAGGCTGAGGGAGGAGGATCACTGGAAGTCAGGAGTTTGAGACCAGCCTGAGCAAGATCAAGAGCAAGACCTGACTCTACTACAAATAAAAAAATTAGCTTGGCAAGGTGGCATATACCTGTAGTCCCAGCTGCTCAGGAGGCTGAGGCAGGAGGATTGCTTGAGCCCAGGAGTTTGAGGTTGCTATGAGCCATGGGACTCTAGCCTGAGTGACAGAACAAGACTGTCTGGAAAAAAAATTTAAATGATTATCCTCTTTTACTTCTTAGATATTTGTCTACAGAATATACTAAGAGACAGAAGATTATTCCAGGCCTTAGAATTTGCCATGCTGGATTTTGAAATTGTTTGGGATTATGAATTCCCTCCTTCCATTCTCTCCCTTTTTGAATTAGTATGTCTAATAACTTACCAAATGCCTATCTCACTTGTGTTATTTTGGAAGCAGGTAACTTGTCTTCTAGTTTCTTAGTCCATAAATGGAAGGGGATTTTGTAACAGAAAGGGTAACACTCAATAGTCTCACTCATATCTGGTTTAGATTATTTTGATGATGAGATTTAAGACTTCTGAGCTTGTTGATATTTAGGCCAGATTTGTGAGCTGATGCTATGAAAAGTCAAAACAGTGAGGATGCTGGGGTAGGGTGGATGTGTTCTGCACAGGGATAGATGTGAATATTTAGGGTTCAGAAGGCAGAATGCAGTGGACTCAATGGTGGCCTGGGCCCAGAGATACATGCTCCTAATCTCTAAAACCTATAGATGTTACCTTAATAGGGCAATGTGTTTGCAAAAAAGGTTAAATTAAGGACCTTTGTGTTTATTTGAATGAGCTCCATCCCCCCAAACTCCCCACATTAAATGCTGAGCACCACGTGGCATATCAGCCATAATCTCCAGATGGAGAAAAACTAATAAAAGATTAAGATAAAACGCAGGACAATGTCAGAACAAAGAATTATTGTGAGAACTATCCAAAGAAAAACACCAAAATTGGCCCTTTCTTCAAAAGCTCAATTTGAAGGGACAATCCCTAAACTTTGCAGACAAACAAAATGTTACTACTTAAGGTGTTCTCTTAAAAAATAAACATTTGTATTTAATGCACACAAAGAGAAAGATTTTTTCTTAGCACTGCACTCACATTTTAACAAAAAAAAATTGAGGGTATTGTCTTAAAGGTCATTTACTTCATGAACAACAGGTACAGTTTAACAGAATGTGACTTACATAAACTAGATGTAAAGGTACTATACTTCAAAATCATCTACAATTATTTTAAAAAACAGTCCAACTGTGCATTCTGACCATTCACTAACAAAATACACTACATAATTCTGTAAAAGTTCAAGCTTCTCCAAGCAAAGATGATTCAGAGACTAAAACTAGTACCAAGGTGTTAGGGCAAATACATTGCCTATTCTCATCTGTGTACTCCAACTTTCCAAATGCTGATCAGTTTCAGATAAACTCTTAAGGCAATCTTAAGGAAGGAAAGCCCTCCCAAAATTAATCTAAAGTAAGTTTCAGAGAAAATAAAAAGAGATGGCTGTTATTATACTTAGGAGAGTCTGTTTCTGGCTAGCTATAGGGATGATCTTTAAAACACACACACACAAACACACATCTTTTCTTCCACTCGCTTTCTCTGGGTTCCACAGCCTCTCACTGGGCTGATCCTTCTCTCCTTAACTTCTTTCTTTCTCAAGGGTATTTATTTAAAATAAATAAATAAAATAAAATAAAAATTTAAATAAAATCACACCTGAGAGGTGATCCTGTCACCTTGTACTCAGATATTTTTAATGACAAAAATACAAATAAATAAGACATTAATATGGATTTTTTTCCAGAAGCCTGAAATAACTTTCACAGGAAGTAAAGGAGGCAAGTGATATTATAAATAGCCTGTGGAAATTTTTGGATGCTAATAGAAATTAAAGTATCTATACAATAAGGATTAAATAATTGATCAAACAGATTATAAATTTGCAGTTATAATAATTCCTTTGGTGGGACTGTCACACATTCAATTCCTAACCAGTCAACAGAGATAAAGAATGCTTCCCCTTAACTACAGCAAGAGAGAAACCAGGCATGATCAAACATCTTAAATTACCTATATGGAAGGCATTTCCTGTGAGAGATTGTTTGTATACCTAAAACAAACCTTAGTTCAGTGCTTAATATATCGGTTACGCTTTCAAATGTTTATTGATCTGAGAATAAAGTTGACTTAAATAGCCTTGACAACTCAGTCTAACCAGCTCAATTAGCTAGAGTAAGTTTCTGTTTGCAACTAAAAACCCTGACTGATAAGGAAAAGCACCTGTCCTCATCACAATCCCAAAGCACTGCTCTACCCCTCAGGGCAGTATGGCTTTTCTCATGTCACAGCTTATATAGAAAATGAAAGTATTTGTTCAATACACTGGGAAAATTAAAATTGCAGCTGGCCCAGGGGCTGGGCTGAACAGGTTAGCAGCCCCTGCGTCCACTTAGCCACTCAAAGGGCAGAGAGGGGAAAACTCTCAGCACTACCTTCAAATTCTGGTTTCAAAGCTCTGCTTTATGAGAACAGCCAGTACTATTCAAACAAGCTTTTCACATCATCCAGGTACAAGATCTTTCCCAATGTTCTCATGAGAAAACCACTCCTAAGCATGGGATTGTCAGGAATATTAAGAACTATGATTCTGAAGAATAGGGATTTGGCTAAGTATATTTGCACTCATTGAGGCCCAGGAATTGTTTGCTCTAATTATGAGCAATTCACAGATTCACAGAATACTGAAATTGGAAGGAAGTCATCATCTACCTTTCATCAGCTTTTAAACAAGATGACGGAGAGCTCTGAAAATTCTTCCTCCATTAACTTCTCAAGAAATACAAACCTGTAATATCATTTTCCACAATCATTTTTCAACCCTGGAGTTTTGGTTCAACCTCACCCAAAGATCCCAACAGGGGCAGTTGAGAGTTACCACTCGAAATGAAATCCATAGCACTTCAGCAATATGGCTGCTAAAGGCATTTCTCCTCACCTTCCTGAGATGAGCAAAAGGTACCGTTTACTCACTATTCATGAAGAAACAGCATTACTCAGAGCAGTGGGTCTCAACCTTCCTAATGCCGCAACCCCTTAATACAGTTCCGTGTGTCGTGCTGACCCCCAACCATAAAATTATTGTAATAGGAAGGTTGAGAACCACTGATTCTGATTTAGAGCGTCCAAAAACATCAGAGTCTGCCCCAAGGAGATAAACCATGTTTATCCAGGCTCACTTTGCCACCCTCTGTCCAGTCCTCTTCAATTCTGTTCCCATCTGTTTATATCAAACCGTAAACAATTTTCTGCTCTAAATTTTTAACTATCTTGATTTACCTATGAACTTTGAAAAATCACCTAAAATAGGTACCTAGAACAAAACAGTAGTTCAAGTATTTATTTAAATTATTAGCATACTGTTTTTCTAATTAATATTTCAGGGCCCTCTCACTCAACCTAACAAGCTTGTTTTCTCTCATCATATGGTAGAAAAGCAAGATTTTGCTACCTGTATGGTCAGATTCAAAGAAACAGAATCCTTCTACCCAGTCTGTAAGAATACAGACTGTAAGAATACAGACTATCTCTAAAATATTTTAGCCAGTCAACACATCTTCAACACCACTGATGTCACCAAATGGAATAACAAAGTTCTTTATTGTTGATGGCAATAAAGATCACAGAAGGACCTATAATAGCTGCCTGTAGAGAATAATTTTTTTTTTAAACGTAATGCCAACAGTTCACTGTGGGTTCACATGTGGGTTATATGGCAGACTGTTAGAAAAATAGCCACCATCAAATTACATCACCCTGTGTCCATACCATGCTACAATGTGATTTTGCAACTGCATCCATCAATAAGTGGAGTCTATTTTCCCACCTTTGGAATCTGGGCTGGCCTTGGGACCTGCTTTAACCACAAGAATATATCAGAAGGGATGTTGTATGACTTCCAAACCTAAGCTTCCATGAGGCCTTGCAGCTTCCACTTTTGCTCTCCTGGAAAGCTATCCTCTGTCTAAACCAGAGGCAGCTCAGTCCAGCCTCTCTGATAATGAAAAAAACGTATGGAATTAGAGGGCCAGCAGTTCCAGCCATCCTAAAAAACTTCTAAATGCAGACACATAAGTAAACTTGGGTGACACCAGCAGAACTACCACCCAACTAATGAACAGAATCATGAAAATTAAATAGCTGCTCTTTTAATTAGTTGCACTACTCACATGCCAAAAGAGCTAGATAGGAATCAAAAAGCAATCAGAATTAGTCCCTCTTAAGGAACTCCCACTGCCACAATACAGGATTCCCTGCAACTAAGTACAAGAAAAAGTGAGAAAACTGTAACTTACAAGTCACTCATAGAAATGAGTATATTTAAGAAAATTGGCGACTGACCTACAACCGACCCTACTGAATAGGATTCCCACATTCCACTGGGGAAGCGGGGGCGGGGGGGGTTATTTCTAATTTCTCTCTTGGCTCTCATTCTAATTATCTCATTTTCAAAACAGAAAGATTACCTGTAACTTTTTAAATTATATGTAATCACCGGTTATGAAATGAATAACACACAATTCTAACTCTTCAACTTCATATTCAATTTCAGAAATAAGGAAACAAAGTGGTAGGAAAGAACTTAATTTTATTCTCTTTTCTCCCGAAATTACTACAGTGATGAGAGACTTAATTATTCCATAAACTGAAAACAGGAAGAGGAAGGATGTTAGAGTTGGGATTAGAAGAAATGGGCTACTTTTACTTTGTCAGTTCTACCCTGGCCTTGCAGTATCAGGCACTCTGGACCCACGTAGTAAACGGGTTATCGGCTAACATTATATTGCCTCCCAGACCTTTCATACATATAACTGAGCAATTACCAAAAAATTTATAAAATCTCACTTAGGATTCTGAAGTGCCATCAACACAACAGTTTATTCATTCATTCAGTTGTGGTAAGGATTAATATACCTTAAACATGCAATGGCCGGCAAACAGTAGGTATGAAAAGTGGTAACTGCTATATTAGCTATAAGCACATATTAAAACCTAATCGAAATATTAATTATTAGATTCTCCAAAAAATATGGAAAAGGTCTGTTTGAGGGCGGCGCCTGTGGCTCAAGGAGTAGGGCACCGGTCCCATATGCTAGTGGTGGCGGGTTCAAACCCAGCCCCGGCCAAAAATCACAAAAAAAAAAAAAAAAAAGAGAAAAAGGTCTGTTTGATAGGTTTTAAACCAGTGATTCTCAACCTGTGGGTCGCATCTTTCATTGTTTAACAATGAAAATACATTGTGGCATAAGGAAGGTTGAAAACCACTGTTTTAAACCAACAAAATATAGGCCAGACACAGTGGCTCACGCTTATAATCCTAGCATTTTGGGAGGCCCAGGTGGGAGGATCACTTAAGCTCACTATCTCAAAACCAGCCTGAGCAAGAATGAGACAACACCTCTACTAAAAATGGGGGGAAAAAATTAGCTGGGTAAGTCTCAAAAAATAAATAAACACAGCAAAATATATTAATAACAAGGAAATGAGACTAAGTCTTCCTTAGTCCAACTTCCTAAAAACTACTCAGGGAGCCTGCTAGCCCAAGAAGGCCCTACTGTGGTTATCAACACAACACAACTGTCAAGGCTTTATTAAAAACACAGGATTTGGGATGCTTGTTCACGATGATTATGTAACTGCTCAAACAGATTCTATTTTAGCAAAATCTTGCTTTGGATCTCTTCAGTCCACAAGTCTTCTCTGAAGTCACGTAACTTATTTAGGGGCAAAAAGAATATACCTTGGTCTTAACTGCAGAGAACAAACTGGGGGGGGGGGGGATGGGGTTGGGGAAGATTCTAAAAGAGCCCTCATATAAACAAAGAACATGAATAGGTAATTAACAAAAGAAAGAATACAAATAAGCCATTGTAATAAACAAATTCTTCTAGTTATAAAAAAAATTAAAATACAATTGTTCCTTTTAATACTTCACAACATAAATACAAGAGTACGAAGAAGTGCAAGCTTCTTCAGGATTTATCACAGCTGTACTTTTGCATTCATGTTTGATTAAATGTCTGCCTTCCCCACCACACACTTCTTATTTGCCAAAAGAAATTCTATTTCTTCTTAGTTGCCCTAGTGCCTAGAATTATGCCTGACACATAAATCTGTAACTCTCAGTAAATAAACACAGACAAATGAACAAATGACTATTCTGAATATAAACTGGTCCATTTTCCAGAAGGCAGTATCCAGCAAACAACTCAATATATTCTTAGATAACATAACTCTATTCCTAAGAATTTATCCAAAGAAAATTAAAGATTAACCAAATAAGTTATTCAAAGCAGTAATACGTGTGCACATTAGCTAAAACACTGTGACACATCCACAACTTCATACTATATTGCCACCAATAAAAAACACTGTAAGACCAATAATATCAGAAAACTTTGGTGACTTATTAAAAAACAATTAAGTAGTATAGCTAATAAGTTATCATTTTAGTAAAACATATCTATGTACAATAATTTATACATACATACACAGGTCATGTGCCAAAATGTCACTCATGATTAATTCAAGGTACTAGAATTATAACTATGTGCTTTTTTAAATTTTTTCTACTTCTCTGTGTTTCAGTTTTTTTTTTTGGGGGGGGGAGAGTTGTTTTGTTTTATTGTTGGAGATTCATTGAGAGTACAAGAAACTAGGTTACATAGATTGCTTGTGTCAGATAAAGACCCTCCCATAATAGTGTTCCACCCCTAAAAGGTGTACTACACCCATGACCCCCACACACACCCTCCCTCCTCCCCTTTCTCTGCTCTCCCCATCCCCCAACCCCCACCAAGTGCTAGGTCATTAATTGTTCTCATATCAGAATTGAGTACATGAGATTCTTACTTCTCCATTCTTGTGATACTTTGCTAAGAATAATGTGTTCCACTTCCATCCTTAATACAAAAGATGCAAATTCTCCATCTTTTTTAGTGGCTGAATAGTATTCCAAGGTGTACATACACCATAGCTTGTTAATCTATTCCTAGGTTGGTGGGCATTTAGGCTGTTTTCACAATTTGGCAATTACAAACTGAGCTGCAATAAATAGTCTAGTGCAAGTGTCCTTATGATAAAAAGATTTTTTTCCTTCTGGGTAGATGCCCAGTAATGGGATTGCAGGATCAAATGGGAGGTCTAGGTTGAGTTCTCTGAGACCTCTCCATACTTCCTTCCAAAAAGGTTGTATTAGTTTGCAGTCCCACCAGCAATGTAAAAGTGTTCTGATTCAAAATATGCAAACATCCTCTCCTATTGGATAGGTTGTCTACTTGCTTTGGTTGTTCTCTCCTTAACCGTACAGAAGCTTTTTGGTTTCATTAAGTTCCATTTGTTTATTTTTGTTGTTGTTGCAATTGCCATGGGAGTCTTCCTCCTAAAAGTCTTCCCCCAGGCCAATAGCGTCAAGTGTTTTCCCCACACTTTAAGGATTTTTATTGTTTCATGCCTTGGATTTAGGTCTTTTATCCATCTTGAATCAATTATGAGTACAGGTCCAGTTTCAGTCTTTTACATGTGGATATCCAGTGCTCCCAGCATCATGAATAGGGATTCTTTCCCCCAGTGTAAGCCCTTGATTGGCTTATCAAAGATTAGGTGGCTTTAAGATGTTAGATTCAGCTTGGTGCCATAGCACAGTGGTTACAGTGCCAGCCACATACACCCAGGCTGGTGGGTTCAAACCCAGCCCGGGACGGCTAAACAACAACTGCAACAAAAAATAGCCAGTAGCCAGGCATTGTGGCGGGTGCCTGTAGTCTTATCTACTTGTGAGGCTGAGGCAAGAGAATCGCTTAAACCCAAGAGTGGAGGTTGCTGTGAGCTGTGATGCCATAGCTCTCTACTGAGTGCAAAGTAGTAAGACTTTGTCTCAAAAAAAAAAAAAAGATGTTAGCTTCATCTCCCTGTTTTCTATTGGATTCCAGATGTCCGTCCCTATTTTTCTGCCAATACCATGCAATTTTAATCACTATGGCCTTGTAATACAGCCTAAAGTCCGGCAGGTTGATGACCTCAGCTTTCTTTTTATTACTAAGAATTGCTGTGGCTATACGGGTTTTTTTCTGATTCCATACAAAACAAAGAATTATTTTTTCTAAGCCTTGAAAAGTATGATGTTGGTATTTTAATAGGGGTGCCACTGAATCTGTAGATTAATTTGGGAAGTATAGACATTTTGATAATGTTGATTCTTCCCAGCCATGAGCATGGTATGTTCTTCCATTTGTTAGTAAGTTCTGACATTTCTTAGGGGATCATAGGTTTCTTTATAGAGGTCCTTCACCTCTTTTGTGAGTATTCCTAGGTATTTCATTTTCTTTGACACTACTGAGAAGGGAATTGTACTCTTGATTACCTTCTCATCTTGGTTGTTAATGGCATATACAAAGGCTACTGATTTGTGGACATTGATTTTATGCCCTGAGACATCCCTATATTTTTTGATCACTTTGGGGTTCTCTAAGTATAAGATCATATCATCAGCTAAGAGGGAGAGTTTCACTTCCTCTGTCCCCATTTAGATGGCCTTTATTAACTTCTGTTGCCTGACTGTATTGGCTAGAACTTCCAGCACTATGCTGAATCGTAGCGGCGATGGAGACCAACCTTGTCTGGTTTCAGTTCTAAGTGGAAAAGCTTTCAGTTTTACTCCATTCAGTAAAATATTCGCTGTGGGTTTGTCATAGATGGCTTCGATCAGTTTAAGAAATGTGCCACCAATACCTATATTCTTCAGAGTTCTAATTCGAAAGGGATGTAGAATTTTGTCGAATGCTTTTTCTGCATCTATTGAGAGGATCATTGGGTCTTTGTTTTAGCTTCTGTTGATATGATGAATTACATTTATGGATATGTACATGTTAAACGAGCCTTGCATCCCTGGGATGAAACCTACTTGATCATGGTGTATGAGTTTTTTAATAAGCTGTAATTTATTGGCTAGGATTTTATTGGAGTATTTTTGCATCTATGTTCATTAGGGAAATTGGTCTGTAGTTCTCCTTTTTAGTTGGATCTTTTCCTGGTTTTGGTATCAGGGTAATGTTTGCTTCATAGAACGTGCTGGGTAAGATTCGATCCTCCTCAATTTTTTGGAATAACTTCTGCAGTGTGGGAATAACCTCTTCTTTGAAAGTTTGATAGAATTCTGGAGTGAAGCCATCGGACCAGGGCATTTTTTTCTTGGGAGGTTTTTTATTGTTTCTTTGATCTCAGTACTTGAAATTGGTCTGTTCAGAAGATCTATTTCTTCTTAAGACTAGGAAGATGATGATTCCAAATATTGATCCATTCTCTCTACATTGTCAAATTTCTGGGTGTAGTGTTTCTTGTAGTACTCAGAGATAATCACCTGCGGCTCTGTGGCATCTGTTGTCACTTCCCCCTTTGTCACTCCTGATTGAGATTACTAGAGCTTTTACTTTTCTGTTTCTAGTTAGTCTGGCCAAAGGTTTATCTATTTTATTTACTTTTTTAAAAAATCAACTTTTTGTTTCACTAATTTTTTGAAGGTTTTTTGTTTTCAATTTCATTAATCTCTGACTTAATTTTGGCTATTTCCTTTCCTCTGCTGGTTGATCTTCCTTTTCCAATTCCCTAAGATGTTTTGAGTGTGCTGATGTGCTGTTTTTCGAAGGTAGGCTTCTAGTGCTATAAATTTTCCTCTCAGGACTGCTTTTAATGTATCCCAGGTTTTGGTAACTTGTGTCTTTGTTGTTATTTTGAGGAAATTAACAAACTCCTCTTGTATTCCCCTCCTGAACCAACTATCATTCAGCATAACATTGTTTAGTTTCCAAGACTTTGCTCAGGAATGAACATTTTTGTTGGAGTTGAGTTTCACCATTATAGCCTTGTGGTCTGAAAAGAGACCTGGAATTATTTCTATTCCTTTAATTTTGCTGAGGTTTGAATTGTATCCTAGGATGTGATCTATTTTCAAGTATGTGCCATGAGCTGCTGAGAAAAAAGTATATACTTTAGCTCTGGGATGGTGTGTTCTGTATATGTCTACTAATCCCATTTGTTCTAGGGTCACGTTTAAGTCCTTTGTATCCTTGTTTAATTTCTGTTTAGAGGATCTGTCCAGTTCTGCCAGAGGGGTGTTGAAGTCCCAGACTATTAAGGTGTTACTGGATATCGTATTGCTCAGACCCGTCAAGGTCTGTTTCATAAATCAGGGAGCATTTAAGTTAGGCGCATAAATGTTTGAAATTGAGATATCTTCTTGTGTATTGTTCCTTTGATCAGCATAAAGTGTCCATCTTTGTCTTTCTTGACTAAAGTTGCTTTGAATCAGCTTGTATCTGAGAACAAGACTGAAACCCCTCCTTTCTTCTGACTTCCATTTGCTTGGAACACGGTTTTCCATCCCTTCACCCTGAGTCCTGATTTGTCTTCAGGGCAAGATGTGTCTCCTAGAGATAGCATGTGAATGGCTTTTTTTTTTTTTTTAATCGACTAGGCCATCCTGTGCCTCTTCAGTGGGGAATTCAGTCCATTGACATTTATTGAGAGTATCGGTAAGTGTGGTGGAATTCTATTCATATTATTATGAGATAATCTGTTGTATGATTTTGTCCTTCGTGCCCCTGTGAAAGCTAAGCTCTGGTCTTTAGCTTCTAGGTGTTTAATTTCATGGTGATCCACTGTGGTGTTCAGAATTGAGAATCAGTCTAAGTATTTCCTGTAGAGCTGGTCTTGTTATGATGAATTTCCTCAGTGCATGTATATCTGCAAAAGATTTGATTTTGCCATCAATTTTGAAGCTAAGTTTAGCAGGATACAGGATTCTGGGCTAAAAATTATTTTAAGGATGCTGAAGGTGGTTGACCATGCTCTCCGGCTTGCAAAGTTTTGGTTGAAAAATCTGTCATCCTAATGGCTCTGCCATTAGGTTATTTAGCACTTATATATATAAGGTTAATTAGCAATTACTCCTAGATGCTTGTAGAATTTTCTCCTTCATCTTGACTTTGGACAGGTTCATTACAACGTGCCTTGGAGAGGCTCTGTTAAAGAGTTGAGACTGCTCGCGGTTCGATATCCAACTGAAAGGAATGTATCAGGATCCTTAGTAAAATGTGGGAAATTTTCTTTTTTTTTTTTCTTTTCAGGGGAAAGCATGAACACAGTCCGCCACTAACACAAATTATGCAATCACATTTCCCAAATTTGGGGAATTGCAGGGGTCAGCACATCCGGAGTACAATGGATAAGCCTTGCCCTGGGAAAACCACCTTCATGATCATGGTTATCTCCCCTGCCAGGTAAGTATGGAAATTTCCATTTATGATAGTCTCCATCACGGCATCCACACCTTTGGGACAATCTTCTTCCCCTTCAGGGATTCCCTATTATCTGTACGTTTAAATGCTTCGTGGCATCTCGCAGTTCTCTAAGCACCTGCTCTGCTTTCTCACTCTTCTTTTCTGACTTAGTAAATACCTGTGTTAACACAAAGACTTTATCCTCTAACTCTGATATTCTTTCTTCTCCATGGTCTAATCTATTTTTGATACTTTCTATAGCTTCTTTACATTCCCTTATTGTCTCTTTCATTTCTTTAAGCTCATCCATTACATATCTCTCATCTGACTTCTGGTTCTGTCTTTCAATTTTCTCATCCAATCCCATTATTGTCTTAATCATCCATATTTTCAATTCCCTGTCGTATCCATTAATTCTTTACAGGAGTCTTCTGTTAAAACTGTTTCATGGTCCCTTGGAGGAATTGCTCTATTTTGGTACTTCATGGTGCCTGAATTATTCTTTTGGTTTCTCCTCATGTGTGCTTTCTTCTTGTTCACTTCCTTGTGTACCTTCTTCCTTCTCACTTCCCCTTTTGCTTCAAGTTACCTTGTCTCAGAGTTTAGGTGATGCAAAGGCCTCTTGGTATGGAGTCAGAAGGTGGAGAAGGGTTGGAGCTAACAAGGAAAAGCAAGAGAAAAGGACAAAAAAGGCAGAAAAAAAAAAAAGAAGAACGAGGGAAATGAAAAAGAAAGAACAAGGAACAAAAGAAAAGGAAAGGGGGAAAGGATAACTGACAGAAGAAAACTGAAGAACAGGAGAGAAGGAGGATGGGAAGGAAAGATGAGAGTGATAGAAGAAATGTTATTGCTCAGCCCCATGCTAAACCACGTCTATAGCTCAAGGGTTTTGAGGAGCTGTACTGGGTGAGTTCCTTAAAATGGGGCACTCCTTACCAACCTGCACATATTCATACTCTTCCTCTGCCCAAAATTAGGAAGAAAAGAAAAAGAGCAAACACAAAAGATAAGAAAGGAAACTAGAGTGCAGATAAAGAAAAAAAGAGAGAGACAAAAAAATGGAAAAATAGAAAAGTACTGCAGCGTGGTCTTCCTAATACTTTCTTCCTGGGGCCAATGTATAGAGTTCTCCTGGCCTACTTGAGCCAGATTACTGCCGCAGTCTACCCGCCAGACACAACTGTGTCACACTCTCCCTCAGCAAAGAAAGGGTGGAGAAACAAGAAGAAACAATCAAATAATAAAATAAAAAGAGAATAAATTTTATTTTTTTTTTTGGCCGGGGCTGGGTTTGAACCCGCCACCTCCGGCATATGGGACCGGCGCCCTACTCCTTGAGCCACAGGCGCCACCCGAGAATAAATTTTAAAAGGGAGGAGAAAAAATATTGAAAAGTAAGAATAGACAAAGGAAATTAAACACACTGTTGAATCAAATTAAGGAGAGGAAGGGAAAAGGAATAAAGAAAAAAAAGAAACAACAGTCTAAGAAGAAAGGGAAAAAAAGGGAGGGAAAGGAAGGGACTGGAGTATCTTAGCTGATGCAGAAGCACATTCTGTGGGAAAGATTAGAAGAGTAGAAGAGGAAGCGCCTGTAACTCAGTGGATGGGGACCAGCCATATACACCCAGGCTGGCGGTTCAAACCTGGCACCAGCCAGCTAAACAACAGTGACAACTGCAACAAAAAAATAGCTGGGCATTGTGTCGGGCACCTGTAGCTCCAGCTACTTGGGGCGCTGAGCAAGAGAATCCCTTAAGCCCAAAAGTTTGAGATTGCTGTGATGCCACTGCACTCTACCCAGGGTGACATAGTGAAACTCTGTCTCAAAAAAAAAAAAAACAAAAAAAGAACAGTAGAAGAGTCTCATCTGAGAGAATGTTGAGGCGTTAAGTAGTCAGAGAGAACAGATCAAGCTAAAGTTCTGCAATCAACGAAAAGAAAGAGAGAGAAAAAAAAAAAAAACAGGAGCCCTTGCTCTTGTTGAATGTAAAAACTGGAGTTAGGAAAAGAGCCAACCTGAGGACTTAGAAAAAAAACAAGATACACTGAAACAAGATTTTAAAAAGCTCAAATAGCCTGATGTAAGCAATCTCAGCAACCATAAGAGGAAGAGAGAGAAAAAGAAAAAAAAAATTAACCATGACTCCTACAAGAAAGAAAAAGGAGAAAATAAGGCAAAAAAAGCAACAAAATTATTTATATATTTCTATATAAATTACATATATATATATAAACGTACGCGTATATATGCTTTAGGGATCGAAGAAATATATTTATGTTGCAATATAGTTTCTGGACACCAGGTGGCGCTGTGAGTAGTTCCCGGGCTTATACCTGTTTCCCAACTAGATTGTTCCTGGTGATCGCTGGTTTACCAGCATGGCACTCAGTCCCTGTCTGTGATTCCACAGATCTCAAAAAATCTTCAGAGGCAGGTCTCACAGATTCCCCCTGCAACAGTTTCCGTGGAGTGCGAGATATGCTAGGCTTGTCCCAAGCGTAGGACGACTCCCCACCGGTGGAATTCAGACCTCCGTGCCTTAGGCCTGCGGAAAGAGGCCCGGATTTTATGACCATGCCCACCTCCTATGGGGGACCTGCATGGATGTCTCGCCTGCCGCCAAACCGCGGCAGAGCCATTCCAGATAGCGCCCCACTCCCGCCACCAAATTCCGCTGGGGAGTCCACACTTCACCAATCTTTCCACTCAACACCTAGCTTCCCCCAACATCTGAAAACAGCAATGGCTCTCTTTCTGGGACCTCCGTGAGGTGGCTGGCCTCAGCTGCCTGTCCTCCCTCGTGGCCAGGACAGGCTGCCGGAGCAGTTCAACTCCAACTCCAATAATCTGCCAGCTTGCTGCACACCCCCAACTAACACTCCACGCCAATATTCCACATGGGATATGATGTAGCCCACTCGCTCTCACCTGTTGGCCCAGGAGAGCTGAGCTAAACGTCTTTCCCATCCACATCATGCTCTGCCTCCCCCTTGTTTCAGTTTTTTTACACTACATTGTTATTGTTTATATTTTAATTATAACTCCTTGCCACTTATATCAGAACTTTATAAAAGGGACCAGTTAGTTCTCTAACCTAAGTCTTTTGAAGGCCTAGAAAACAAGTTTAAGAATGGCCTTATTATAGGCGCTTTCAAATACCTAAAAAAACTTGGACATTTGTATGCCCTTACCATTTTTTCACATTTTACAAATCATATCTTTAGAGAGTTTTGAAAGTATATGTATTGGTTAAATTTAACAGTATTTTAATCATTAACAAAAAAGAAAAGCTTATCCAACATAATCCCCAACCTCCAACTTCAATCATCTAATGATTTTGCAAGCAGACTTCATAGGAATATAAGAGATGGAATTACACAATTACACAAACACCCTGAGAGGTTCCAAAGGTATACCCAAGAGGTAGTAGCCATTACTGCTAATATATCTTTTCCCTTAGTTTATGGAAGAAGAGAAATCATGTGTTAATAATTCTGAGTACCCAGCTTATTTAAATCATCATCTTTCACAATCCTTACTAAGAAAGAAAGGACTAACCTGCTATATACTTACACTATCCGTTCAAAGCACTATTGCTACACAGGGTGCTAAGAGTTCTAGCCAGAAAGAGGAAATGCTTAGCATATCAAGAGGCAATAAAGGCAATGTGGTCTCCAACCTTTTTCACACCAGGAACGGTTTCATGAAATACAATTTTAATACAGACTGGGAGTGGGGGGATGATTTCAGTGTATTTCATCAAAGGCATATATCAGATAGTCTCCAAAGAATGGAGGGAGCTCTTCTTTGAACTCTAGCAAGGTAACATGCCCACTGGTCTCATGTCACATTTATTTTTCCTTCTTGGTAAACCCCACAACATCGTATCACCACCCTATTTTAATTTTCCACCACTCTAAATGAAATAAGCACGTTAGCCATATTGTATAACTATACTACCAATATTGTTTCAATCAGTGCTTTCAAATCTTTTTTATACATGCCATGATGTGATGGAAACAAAAAAATACTTGCACAACACAATTAAAGAAAAACAGTGCAGCTCTTGGCTGAAGGACAATGAGCTACAGGTCTAGTGAGTAGTCAATCCCAGACCACAGAGTTGAGAGGCTCTACATTTCAGCTGACAGGTAAAGTACTCACAACAGCACAAACTGAGCTACAAAAACAACCAGATCTGATTTCCTGGAAAGTTTACTTAGAATATTATCATTAACCATATAAGAAAGCAATCATAAGTAATTAACTCTTCTGGACTTCAAGTCTTCAATGAGACCAGTGGGCATTAGCAAATTACGATAAAGAAAGCTGTAAGTTGTAGGTGTTGAAAACACCCATTTGCTCAAAGAACAACAGGCTTGCCAATCCTTTTCAGAAAGAAAATCAACCATCCAGTAGTTTAAAAAATGACATTCAGCTCCCATTCTTCTTTCCAGGTAAATACAGATTAACCTTTCTAGAAACCTTCAGATTCAAAGCTGTGGGCCTCTGTGTGCAAGGCAGATTTGCTACACGAGTACCTGGGGTATACTGAAAAATGTAACAATTTTACAAAGGTCCTAAAACCCTTGGGATTGCCTGAATGATAGGAGTGTCTTTTGTTATTCATAACAAGACCCTTTCAGCTGTATCTGAGTTTATACAAGAGTCTAGTGACAGGTGGCGCCTGTGGCTCAAGGAGTAGGGTGCCGGTCCCATATGCCGCAGGTGGTGGGTTCAAACCCAGCCCCGGCCAAAAAAAAAAAAAAAAGTCTAGTGACTCTTGGAGGGTCCCCTTTTTAACTTCAGGAAAGGGATCTGATCACCAGAGAAAAAAATTCACCAATGATTAAAGGGCTAGAATTGTAATACCAGCTGCCAACCTGTCCCCTCCCCCCCCACACACACACATAGTACTCCAAGGAGAAAAGAACTAGAGACAAATTTTAATCACCAATGGCCAAAGACATCATCAATCATGCCTACCTAATGAAACTTTCATAAAATCCCCTAAACAATGGGGTTTGGGGAATGTCCAGACTGACAAAACCCATCATGTGCCTACAGAGGTCACAGAAGTTCTGTGCCACTTCCTTGTCCCCTCACCCCAATACCCTGCCTTACCTATCTCTACTGTTTGGCTGTTCCTGAGCTGTGTGTCCTTTAACAAACTGGTAACAGTAAGTAAAGTGCTTTCCTACACTGTGTAAGCCGTTCTAGCAAAGTGTGAAAGTGGGGAGTAGGGAGACAGTCAACAGAACCCCAAATTTGTAGTCACCCAAGCATAAGCATGGATATCCTGGGCACCCCATTTATACTTAGCATTTTTTTTTTTTTTTTTTGTAGACAGAGTCTCACTGTACCGCCCTCGGGTAGAGTGCCATGGCGTCACACGGCTCACAGCAAACTCTAACTCTTGGGCTTAACGCGATTGTCTTGCCTCAGCCTCCCAAGCAGCTGGGACTACAGGCGCCCGCCACAACGCCCGGCTACTTTTTTGTTGCAGTTTGGCTGGGGCTGGGTTTGAACCACCACCCTGGGCATATGGGGCCTGCACCCTACTCACTGAGCCACAGGCACCGCACTACACTTAGCATTTTAAGTGGGGACAATCTTGAAGCATTAAGCCTTGTGGGAACTAACTCCACATATATCAATAGCTGATTTATAAATGGATATAAAAATACTATTAAGAACTAGGCATAGTGGCTCCCGCCTGTAATACCAGCACCTTTGGGAGACTGAGGCAAGAGGGTAGGAGGATCATTTGAGCCCAGCCTAAGCAACATAGTGAAATCCCACCTCTATAAGAAAACAAAAGTGTCAGTTAGTTGGGTGTGGTGGCAGGCACCTGCAGTCTCAAGTATTCAGGAGGCCAAGGCAGGAGGATCAGTTGAGCCCAGGAGTATGAAGCTGTAGTGAACTACAAATGTGCCAATGCACGCCTAACCTAGGCTTACTAAGGCTTCAAATAGCTAGCAGACTCCCAATTTCAAGAACATTTTCAAGAAAAGAATGAGCATATGTCTACATGATCCTAGCTCAGGACAATCAGTCTACCTTCCTTCCTTTTCTTTGTACTTGGCTCCATAACTGATCGGTTTGTTTTTTTGTTCCAAGCTGACTTCTCTCCACTCTCCAGGCACACTTGACTCCCTTAACCGACTGATCAATTACCTTTTCCTCAAAGCAAAAAATTCACACCACCACATAAAACTTTGCCTATAATAACCCTGCTTTTCACCATGATAGTTCCTTAGGAATCGAGAAAGGCAAAAGAAGAATCAGTTTAGTTCACATAATTTTGTACATATCTTAATGTAATTATGACCACTAATCTTCACGCAACCTGTTACCACTACATGGCACCTTTAAATGACAGTAAGACTAAATTTTAAAACCTGTATTCAAACTATGAACTACTTCTTGCTTTGAAAAAGTGGAAAATAATTGTTTTTCAGGTAGGCTGCACTACCCAAAAGTTTTATTTAAAAAACAATTTCCCCAATGCTAGAACACTACCAAATGTTCAGCAATAATTTAATAACGGGGAAGAGGAGAGAAAAAAGTCACAATAAATGTAAAGAATGCTTAAGTAATCATCAACGGCACACTGTATTTATCCATAACAACTCCTTCAGGAACACAATCAACACTTGAACATCAAGCACTCTTCACATTCAGGACGTAAACATTCATCTTGATGACTTCTGACCACTGGAAATTAAACAGAACATTCCAATGGGTCCAAGGTCTCAGCACTTTCCTAACAGAACCAAGCATGGCATAGGAACTAAAATATTTCCTCAATAAACAAAGAATTCAGGCTCAGGTTCTGTTTTGTTTTGAGACAGAGTCTCACTCTGTCACCCTGGGTAGTGCCGTGGCATCATAGCTCACAGCAACCTCAAACTCCTTGGCTTAAGCAATACTCTTGTCTCAGCTTCCAGAGTAGCAGGGACTTACAGTCCACAACATGCAGCTCAAGCTCAAAGTTTTTGATTTAACACCTTCAGGACAAATAGTTTTACTCGGAAATCAATAGGGTATTTTATCTGAATTTCCTGATAGGTCAAATTCATTGCATATAACTGGAAGATAAGCAGGTTCTCTGAAAAAAATTAACCAAGAGCTTTTACTAAAGAAATGCTCCTAATGATAAAATTTTATTACACATGAATTAACCAGCCATCTTCTGGCTTTAAAAAAGATATCTGGCATTTTTTTTTTTTTTTTTTTTTTTAAGAGACCGAGTCTCACTTTATGGCCCTCGGTAGAGTGCCGTGGCCTCACACAGCTCACAGCAACCTCCAACTCCTGGGCTTAAGCAATTCTCTTGCCTCAGCCTCCCGAGTAGCTGGGACTACAGGCACATGCCACAACGCCTGGCTATTTTTTGGTTGCAGTTTGGCCGGGGCCAGGTTTGAACCCGCCACCCTCGGTATATTGGGCCGGCGCCTTACCAACTGAGCCATAGGCGCCGCCCAATATCTGGCATTTTTAACGGCCTTGAGCTATACAATATGTAACACTCTTCTATACCTCTGACTTTCCATTTTAGTGCTATGTAATTTTTTTTTTTTTTTTGAGACAGAGTCTCACTATGTCGCCCTCAGTAGAGTGCTGTAGCATCACAGCTCACAGCAACCTCAAACTCTTGGGCTTAAGCGATTCTCTTGCCTCAGCCTCCCAAGTAGCTGGGACTACAGGCGCCCGCCACAATGCCTAGCTATTTTTCTGTTGTAGTTTTCATTGTTGTTTAGCTGGCCCAGGCAGGTTCAAACCTGCCAGTCTTGGCGTACGTGGCCGGCAGCGTAACCACCATGCTACGAGTGCTGAGCCCTGTGTAATTTTTTAAAAGAAATGTTTAGTAACAATTTACAGGCCAACTGTGTTATTACAAAAACAAACAACAAAGGTGGAAGGTGAACAGGCATCTTCTCCACAAAGCTATTACTGCATTTGTATGAGCAATAACTATAGCATTGTAATAATCCCCTCTCTCTATCTGACAAGCTTTCTTTGACCCTCATTAAATATCTCCCAATCTGAAAAACATTAAGTTGTTAACAACACTTTCATTTCTTAGTGGACACAAGAATCATTTGTTGATGGTAAACATATGCTATAAATGGACGTTTTTAAAAGATCAGACTAAATTAAGAATAATCAACAAAGTCAACGGCACTCGAAGATATGCTGCATCCTATTTCATATATATATATACAGTACATACAAGTATTCCGACTGAAAAGTTTCTCATTTGTCACTCACAAATGATACAAGAAAGAAAATCAAAAGAGCCAATCAGTTTTAGAACATTATGAGGACAGACTTCAAAACTTCAAAGTTGGATATCTGAATAGGAATAGGGAAGAAGAGCTGGTTAAGAAATTACCTCGGCTGAAGGGTGAACGATGCCTGCCAGACAAGAGCGTCCTGGCCACTGCAAAGTTTAACTGCTAATTGGAACAACACGGAGTTCATCGGATTTTTATTTTTTTAATCGTGGATGAGAACTTTTACTTACTCCTATCCCCACCAAACTGTCTTTTCACAACTAAATCTGATTCCCAAGTACTGGGAAGGTAATGCCTCACGGGACCTGAGCAGTCTAAAAACTGCATACAAATGTTAAAAGCTAGACTCTGACTTGGGATCGATGGAACTAGTCTTCCATATTCACTGGTACTTCAACTTCACCAGAGGGTACTTTATTATCTTATTACTTTTGATTATCTTGGCTTTTGATTATCTTCAGAGATTAAAGAATGCTGATTTATGAATAGGTCAACTCATGCTCCAGGGTATAAAAAAAACATGTTCAGTTTTTATTCTCTCACAGTACAGAACACCCCAATAGATGCTTGTATATAATGTGTGTGCATGGTCATCTCCGAATGCCAGTTTTGAAGGAGATAAAAATATCAGAGATGACCAATGCTTATTTCTACAATTTGCTTTTAATGGCATACCTCAAACACAAACTTTGTTTTTTGGGCCGGATACAGCCACTATTTGGTGAGCCTAGAAATACTTGGAAATCAGAATTAACCTACCCTTAATGAAATAATTAATGTAGACAAAATTAATTGGCCAAAACCATCAGATGAAAGGCCAATGAGGAACTTTATACTATCACAGTGACAGCACCTAAACCCAGTGTTCAACTGAGAGCTAGAACCAGAAATCATGTACCTCCCGATGTGCCGCAGCAGGAAGCATACAGTATCTACCTAACTATAAGTTAAAGAGAACTAGCAGGGCCCAGAAGAACACGTCAAACACTAAACGAATGCGATCAGTCAAATCCAGAAGGTGTGAGATGCTGCAAAGTAAGTGAACTAATTTTCTCCAACAATGTTAGGTTATTAAGAAATGTCCAATTTCCTTCAGTACCAAGTTTGACAGTTGATAGTTCTGACATTTCTCTTCAACACATCTTGGGTTTTTCGGGAGTGGGGGGGGGGTCATTTATTTTATCGTGAAGGTACACCTTCATTCTTTGAAATGCACGTTTTTGCTTGTCATTATCTTTCACATTTATTTTTAAAACAATCTTTGTGAAACCATAGGTAAGTCAAAAACTTATGTTATGTCTAAATACAAGTTCCATAGTAGAACCAATGCAGCACAGACAGCTCAAAATTCAATGAAGTGTTTTGGAAAGATGTAGCTAATGGACCTATAGTACGCTGATGGTTTGAGATGGTCCTTTCTGGTGATTTTACTCTTGAAAATGAGCCACGTAGGTGACCTGAGACTAAGGCTGAATAATGATGGGCTAAAAGCTATAGTGGAAGCGAATCCATTTCAACCCACAAGTGAATCAGCAGCAAGGTTTGATGTTACTATTCCAACAATATTGACCATTTAAAACAAATCAGCAAGGTAGAGAAGCTAGATAATACAGATTCTGCATGAAGTAAACAAACGTCAAAAGAGAAATAATCTTGAAACTTGCCTTTCTCTGCTGTCACCACAGAATGGCAAACCACTTCCACACCATACTGTTTGCATGTGATAAAAACGGATTCTTCTTGATAATTACAAGCATTCAGCACAAAAGATGGATAAAGATGAAGTGTTGAAACACAGTTCAAAACCAAATATTCATCAGAGAAAGCTAACGGTGTCTGTTGCTCCAGCACTGGTACTGTTTACTACAGCTTCATAAAACCTGGTCAATCAGTTACAGCAGATGTCTGCTACAACCAACTGGATGAAATGATGAGGATACTTGCAATGAAGCAGCTGAGACTGGTCAACAGAGACAGGCCTGTCCTCTTGCAAGACAAAACTGTCACACAAACAGCACTGCTCAAACTACAGAAGCTGGACTTGGAAACTCTGTCATCCACTGTATTCACCAGACCTTGCACCAGCTGACTACCACTTTTTCCAGGATTTAGACCACTTCTTGCAAGAAAAAATATTCGATCCTCAACAAGCTATGGGAAATGCCTTTTGCAATTTCATCAGCACTCACTCTCCAGGCTTCTTAGCTACTGGCATACACCTAGCTACTGCTAAGATGGCAAGGGTGTATAAAAGCTGCAAAAAAGTTTTTAAAGCCACCAAAAGTGTAACAAGAAAGCTACAGAAACACAAGAAGTCTTCAGTCATGAGCTGAGAATACACTGCAGTACAGGGGGGAGAAAAAGGCTGAAAGTGCCCGTGCATGAAAACTAAATCATCTAGACTCTCACTCTGATCAACACAGTATTGTTAGGCATTTTCTGAGGAAAATCCCTATGTGCAAGGATCCTAATGCACCACATTTCTCATCAAAAAAAAAAAAAAAAAAAAAATCAGAATGCTGACAACACTAAGGTAAATCTGATTTCATAAAAGCATTTCTCAAAAATGGTTTCTTAAAAAAGTAGGTCTTCTGCTGTGAGAGGTACACATAGGCAACTCAATTGCTCTTCAAGCAAAATAAACAAGACGACATTTCAGAATGGTAACTTTCTTGGGTAGTTTGGAAACTGGGAAAAAAAATAATGACAAACTATGTTTTTAGGCAAATCCTCACCCACCCATGAAAATTGGTTTTATAAAGCAAGCAAATCATATAAAGAGTTGTGTTTACAAAGTTAGCTCATTAAAGCAAATAAGGTGATAATTCAAACCTTGTCATAAATTACATAAATACCTTTACATGTAGAAAACCATTATCTCTAAATGGTAACTTAAACAATCTTCTAATGTAGGAACTCTACACTTAGAACTCTACATTAATAAATGGGCTTTCTCCCTAAAATATTCTTATATTCAGACTCCAAAAAACTTAAATGCTCCAACAGTATTAAAAGAAATATTAACACTGTTGCCTTAAATATAACTTAAATTTTATTTTCTTATCTACAATAAATATATTACTTTAAATAAACATATATAGTTAGAAAATCAAAGAGCAGATAAATGCACAAACCATAATCTATAAAAAGGAAGACCAGAAGGTAGAGTGGATTTTTACCAAATTTCTATAGAAATCTGATTCCCAAATTAAATACATAATCTCTACTTGTTGCATATAAATACATGTATACATATCTCCAATAAAACTCCACTAACTTGTAACAGGCAACTGATTAATAAACTGATTGGAATAGGGTGATATAACAATATAAAGAACAAAAACTAGTGAAAGTCAAACAATAAAAAAAATTAAACCTCCAGAGCTTCCATTTGTCATCACAATCAACATACAATAAATTTTTATTATTTGTGATGGAGAACTGAGCACTTGAAGCAGCCAGTCCTCAAAACTTATCAGACTTTAACAATATCTAATTTGGGGCTCTTTGCTCCATCCCCTCCAACTACTGTATGTATGTATAATTGTTTTTGATGAATTAAATATAAGCTTATCTGGAAACAGTGAAATACCTCCTAGAACCCTTAAGAGATTCTGGAATTAAAGTGTGCCCCAACAGAGAAATAACTTCTCTGATCATTTCAAGCCCTTTATTTTCAAACAAATCAGTAACCACTTATAACAAAAAGTCACTATTTGTATTCCAGAGCAAACCAGAAGATTGTCTACAAACATTACAAAATTGAACTTTTAGTTTTTAAGTTATGCAAATCACAGAACGAGCCTTGTAAAAATGTGTTAATACACATAAGCAACTGAAAATTCATCCTAAATTATAGGTACCGATAAAAATCAACGCTATCAACTTGGGACTGACCATCACTACCTACTCCCCAGCTATTGCCTCCCTGGTGTGTGTACTTCCCTTCCCTCCATCTTCCACCAAGGATTGAACCAACAGACAGCTCTGCTTAACTCCAAAGTAGGGTAGGCCCACCACTGGGTCCCTGAAGCATGGTCTACAATCAAGAAAGCAGGGATTCTAAAACTGGCAACTCTCATGAGAGAGCAGCAGGAGCAAAAGTGCCCAGTACACATCAGCTCCTACACCATCTTCAGCCTGGCTTCAGCAACTGATCAATCTGTATGCAGTATCAATGATTGAACACATAATCAGTGAAGGATCAACTCTGTATTACAAGCCTGGTAAGGGCAGGGACCTACTTCTATTCATTTCTGTACCAAGAATCTTGCTCACTGTATGGTTCCTAGGTGTCTAATATGCTCTTCATGAAGGAATGAACTTAACTGTGTTGAATCCCAATAGCTGGAAAATAACAAGAGAAGCGTCCAAAGGAGAAAAGGGAGAAACAGAGAGAGATGTGAAAAGCCAGGAGAAAGCAGACTTCACAGTATGAAGATTCAGTGAAGGCAACCAAAGCAAGCGTCCAAGTGGAAATGCATATGCTCCTCCCACCATATAGTTCAGTTCCAACAGGTTTTGCTATCTCAAGCCTCCCTTGTCAGATTCCAAGTGTACCAAAGCAGATCACACTGCAAACCTACCGTTTCTACAACATTAAGAAAACCATTTAGAAAGTCCAAAGACATTTTTAATCTACCTACTACAGACCTATTTATAGATATCGTATACACAATTTTAAATTTCAGATATATAATCTATACATTTCTCTTGTTTTATGTCTACAATAAAAACTAAGTTACAGAATAGAACAATAATGAGAACGTATTTTTATATTTTTTAAGTCAGGTTTTTTTCCTTAAATTAGATTTTATATCAATATATGTAGTATAAATAAAAGCTAAATATTGTTAAACATTAAACAGAAAAATGTTAAAATGTAAATGAAAGCTAAAAATTATCATAGTGAATGTGTGAAATTAAAAGATAGTATAAAAACATAAGTTGTAACTTCAACACGTGTATATAATATATGTAAGGTTTACTACGGGTAGGAAATCATATACTAATTTTAGTATATTGTTTAAAACAAGAGAAGGATAATAATAATAGATCAATTACAATTTTTTATCCTAAGGCCTAGCTACCTTATCTCTATTGCTTACTATATATGTAAATCATGGGAGAACCACTCAAGAAACAAATTTTGCTAAAAAAATTTAAAGAGGAGTCACAATGGTCAGCCAATAGAAAGTTAGCATTTTGTCCATCAAAAACATTTTTCAAATGTAGCAGAAATGATTTTTTCCAGGTCAAACTTTTTTCCTTTGAACCAATTTACTTAAGAAATCGATACATATCAAAGAGTGGGCACCATTCCTCACTAGTTAATGAACAAGCAGAAGGTAAAACTACTTGCATTATGCTTTGAAATAAATATATGTATGTGTATGCATATATATACATATATATATATATATAATTTTTTTTATTTTTTTGGCAATTTTTGACCAGGGTCAGGTTTGAACCCACCACCTCTGGTATATGGGGCCAGCACCCTACTCCTTTGAGCCACAAGCACCGCTTTGAAATATTTTAACATTAACTGGAGAATACTCTCCTTGAGATAAGATTTTTTTTTAACTGCACTTTATAAAAATCACATTTAAATGTAAACCACATTTGCTTTAAGTTTGTAAGCTTTGCTTTATGAAAATCTGTGCTGCATTCTACAAAGACTTATGTACTAACACAGAATGGTGGGGGAAGGCAGGAAAAAAACAATTTTGTTTAAAAAAATTAAAATGCACTCAATGTAGGGTTTAAATTAGGTTGATTTTGAAGCACAAGATCTCTGAATATAGCTACATACTTTTTACACCACAATCTTAAAATGAACTTTCTTCAACTTATAAATTCAATTACGGCTAAGTCTGAATACCTATATATATTTTCCTCTACCTATATTCATCTTTCTATACATACATATATAAATATCAATATACATCTTACTCCTATTTCAATTTCAAGCGAAAACAAGAACAATTTACAATCAAAAATATAATACAATTTTTTTTTGTATTTGAAAATAGAATGAAAAATGGAAGCTCTTTTAATGTAAAATTGCCATGGTTGGTTAGTTGAAACAATAGAGGACACATTCCCAGTACTAAGATGGACATGAAAAAATAAGTAACATAGTATCATAAAATTTGTAGCTTACTTTGTGCCTTTTCACAGAAGTTTATCTGAAAGCCTAAAGTAAAAGAGATAAGTTCCAGTTCATTTACTGTAAATCAAACAAACCAAAATCAGAACATGACATTGCATTTTTATTTTACATTTTGAATAAAGCTAATTCAAGAGCAGTTCAAATCACATTACCCCCACCAAGAGACAAAAGTACCACATGGGCTGTCTTTAAAAACTTAAGCTCTTTCAGATGCAGATGTATTACTGCATTGTATGGAACAGAAATGAGCTTTAAATTCCTTTACACTATCTGAACTTTTATTTTTCATATCTATCCAATAAAAAAATAGCTATTAGCCCTTAGACGCTAAGAGTAACTATTAAGATAGTTGTCAATTTTTTCATTGTTTTCAACCTAAGAATTCATAATTGTTATATTATTTTGCTAACTCCAATTTACTAATTTATAACTACCCATGATTAATTACCATAACCATGATTCAAAAAGTTTCAATATTTCTTAAATTGTGAAACTAAAACACACATAAAGCAACATCTTCTAGTCAATCAGCTAACTTCAAACAGTAAGACTATGAACTGCTAAAGAAGGGCTAAAATTCTTCTAAAATAGGCCTTAAAAAAAACAACACACAGCTTTTCTAGGAATCATAAAGTAGGACCTCAGAAGTTACAGGAAGAAAAACATGAACACATTTTCCAAATCCAATTAGATGATGTGGTTATACCTTATACATATGTCATATATATAGATGCATTTTTTAACAAAATCCACACAGTAAAACATGCCATTTAAAACAAAAGACTTCACAAAATATTCTTTCACCTTCTAGTTTACTGAGTGACTACCTATTGTTCTTAGTGCTCTATCTATGCTTGTGTTCATTAACTGCTTTGGAGAACAAAACGGGGGAAGTAAATTTAGAATGGTTTGTATTTATACAAATACAATCGAAAAAGCAGGGAATGGGGCCAGTACTGAAGGAAGGATATATTAAGTAGTCTTTCCTACTTAATCAAAATTCCTAGGATTCTAAGACATCATCAATAATACACAAAAATTGAAAAATGCTAATGGAGCTCTCTTACATGATGGTACCTTTGGTGAGCCACAAAAGTAACCCACCACTGGCTACTAATCACACTGAGGGTAAAAGTGCAGGAACAAGTGGGAATGGAGAGACTTCTTGGGAAAGAGTCCCCCAGGCAAGCATGAAATACAGTGTACTGACCCCATCTCTCTGCCACTGAAGGTCAATATGCTGCCCCACCAAATGTGCAGCAGGAATAGAGTTCAGACAGAAAACAAAATCTGAGACCCTTGGGTCTTACAAGTCTAAGCAACTAAAAGCCCGCTGGCCTGCTACCAGGCTAAAACAGGCAGAGCCCAAGTCAGAGAAAAGAGCTCACTGAAAGCACCAGGCAAGTCTCCCCATCACCCTGGACGAGGTAACACTCACCTCCTACTAGAACTGCAGAGGTGGCTGTGGAACACTCAACTTGATGGCAATTTTTACTCTTCTCTTTGTAGTTCTAAATACTGTGATGAATGGCTGTTACTAGGCAGCAAAATTAAAAGGTGAGAGGGTGAGAGAAGTAACAAACAAAACAGTAGTATAAATGGTGAGAAGAGCAAGAAAAATAAACTTAAAAGGTATATGAAAAAATAAGTTGGATCTGTATGTAAGGTTATGTAAAATAAAAGGTATAGAATAAAATGTATAATACATTTTTTTAATGTTAAAGTATATGTGACTGAGAACAGTAGACTCTCACCAATGACTGCTCTAACACATTAGAAGCTAAGGCTCCAGTTTAAGTGTTAAAAAGTTCTCAAAACTCAAAGTTGTATCATCAGTAATGTAAGTTGCTGGGGGGGGGGAGGGGTCTGTGAAATTCTTAAAGCATAAATACAGACTTGCTCTTTTTATCTAATGTGGATGGAGTGACCAGGTGAATTAGTTCTGGGACCTCAAACATCCATCTCTCTACACTATTTCTAAGAAAAGACTTGATAACTAATCCAGAGACTGCTGGCAAATAAGAGCTAAATTAACTAGAACATAATGGCTTACATTCTTTAAATTTTTAATATTATCTAGTAAGGTAAAATTCTTTCAATACTTCTAATGGACTACATATAAAAATATATGAAGACCCTATGAAACTAATTTATGGCTTTCACATGAAAGCTATAACCCAGTTATAACCTAAGAATATGGGGAGGGGGAGAGGAGAGAGGATGGGCAGAGGGAGGGTGATTGGTGGGATTACATCTATGGTACATTTTACAAGGGTACACGTGAAACTTACTAAATAGATTATAAATGACTTAGCACAATAACTAAGAAAATGCCAGGAAGGCTATGTTAACCAGTGTGATGAAAATATGTCAAATGGTCTATAAAACCAGTGTATGGTGCCACATGACAGCATTAATGTACACAGCAATGATTTAATAAAATATATATATATATATATGAAGACCTATAAAAGTTAGAAAGTTAATGCTTAAAGTACAGATGTGAGAAAATACCAAATACCTCCACTAGCTCGTTACATTCAAAGGGCAAATAAGGGCGAAGGGGACCACCAACAATCTCATACAAGAGAAAGAAAAGCAAAGAAAACTTCCAATATCCTCAACTTTACAAAATGCACATTTGTGTCTATGCTATAAAGTTCATTAATATTTATTCACGTGTGTTCAAAGTCTCCCTTGTTTCCTAAATTGTCTTCCTATTAATTTACCAATTCCTACACATCTGGGAGTAATAAACATCAGCTGAATCTACTGATAATTAACCAGTCTGTCTTGTGTGCCTCACTTTTTATATATTGGTGAACAATCTGTAACCAGGACTTAGTTTTTTTTTTTTTTATTAAATCATAGCTGTGTGCATTAATGTGATCATGGGCCACCATACACTGGTTTTATAGACCGTTTGACACATTTTCATCACAATGGTTAACATAGCCTTCCTGGCATTTTCTTAGTTATTGTTAAGACATTTACATTCTACATTTACTAAGTTTCACATATACCCTTGTAAGATGCACCGCAGGTGTAATCGCACCAATCACCCTCCATCCGCCCCCCCCTCCCTCTCGTCCCTTTCCCCCTTCCCCCTATTCTTAGGTTGTAACTGGGTTATAGCTTTCATGTGAAAGGCATAAACTAGTTTCATAGTAGGGCTGAGTATATTGGATACTTTTTCTTCCATTCTTGAGATACTTTACTAAGAAGAATATGTTCCAGCTCCATCCATGTAAACATGAAAGAGGTAAGGACTGTTTTCACATGACCCTCCACTTAAATTTTCCTATTACAAGTGGGGCAAATGGAAACCTTTTTCATTATTCCTGGCCCCAGGCAAGTTTATTTTAATCAAATCTTAGATTCTTCTAAGAATAAACATAAAGATGAATACCACAGAATGCTTACAAGCCTACAAAAGAAACAAAGCTATGTGCACAATTTCCCTGCCTTTCTAAGTTTCTCCCACCCAAATTTTTCCCTCATTCTCACCCTCTTATTTCAATTTTATATGAGATCTTTTATATGGCCCTAACTCAAAACCTACAATTCACTCTACCGAATAAAGTGAGGTAGCACAGATTAGTCTGAGAGGTTTTTAGGACGCATATTAATATATAAAAACAAAAGACAAACTGTATTTTATAAAGTAACAAAATAAAGAGTGTCAGGAAACCAGAATTCTGATTCCAACTGTGAAGCTTAACTTAATTTGAGTGCAATGGTTTTCCACATAAAATTATGATATAATATTATCAGGTAATCTTAGAGTTTGAAAACAATATTTCTAACCCTAATTTTGCTTGTGTAATGGCCCTGGTGGCGGTTTGCAGTTACCTCCATTCCCCTTCCTCTAGGCTGATGGTATAAACCAGACAGGAGGCCGAGCATCAGAGCATAAGTGGTTTTCTACCTCCTTAGTTCTTTCTGATTCCTTGGACAGTCTGGCCTTTTGTTCTGCTGAAAGTACATTATGAACTACCTACCATGTGATCTCTCACTACTAAATACAGAATCAGAGCTGCGTTACTGGGTCACAACCACAGAACACACAACAAAGGCTTCCTTCTGTCACAGCATTGAAGTTCAGTAATAAATATCCAAGACCTTTTGTTTGAAGATAAAAATGTCTAGCCCTCCAATTTCATCCACAAAATTACAGCATGTACCTTAAACTGCAACTACCCAAGGAACACCATCATGGCTCAAAGGATACCATACCTCCTTTAGATAAGGAGGTAGCTAAATTTGCCCTAAATTTGTATTTTCATTGTATTTAAAGTGAATTCCACCACAATATTTATTTCCTGCTGGGTTATTTCTTCTAGATGTCTTTCCTTACTTCAGCTTCTCATACTTTGTCAAAAAGGGAACCATCCTAATTTAGTAATTCTAGGTTGTCTACATCAACCAGAATCAGTCATGATTTTATAAAATATTAATCAAATCCTTTCCATGATTTTTAAATTCAGGATCTTGTCCTCCTCAGCATATGTCATCCTTTTTCTCCCTTTGGCCAATAACCATCTTACTTCCTTTTTGTCTCCATAACCAATGCTGTATCATCATCTTAAGACTATTCAATAAGCACAGTATACCCAACAACAACAACTTACAAATTACATGCGTTTGGGCAAGTATCTAACTTCTATGAGTCTCCATTTCCTTACGTGTAAAACAGAATAATAATACCCAAGTGTCTGTGATGATTACATGAGAAAATAAATCTAAAATGTCCAGGAGCCTAGACTAGAGCAGGTTATTATCATCAGTCATTATTATTCCTGGTCTCTCTCTCAGGTGACCAATGATTATGGCACCCTCCCTACTTTTTCCAGGGGTTCACAGAACAGCTTAACCATCCCTAAACAAAACCAGTCTTTCTCCTTTCATTTCCCAGCCATCTTGAGAGAGTTGACGGGGAAGGACTTCCTTAGCTAGGTATGGTGGCAGTACCTATAGGCCCAGCTACTCAGGAAACCAAGGCAGAGGACTGCTTTATGATCACAAACTTGTAAATAGCCACTGCACTCCAGCCTGGACTGGATAACAGAGTGAGCCATCTCTTTAAAAAAAATTGTTTTAGGGCGGCGCCTGTGGCTCAAAGGGATAGGGCGCCAGTCCCATATGCTGGAGGTGGTGGGTTCAAACTCAGCCTCGGCCAAAAAAAAAAAAAAAAAACACACACACACACAAAAAAAATTTGTTTTAAATTTTAAAAAAAGGAGAGCGGGCCTGTGGCTCAAGGAGTAGGGCACGGGTCCCATAAGCCAGAGGTGGCGGGTTCAAACCCAGCCCCGGCCAAAAAAAAAAAAATTTTTTTTTAAAAAGTAAAAACTCCCAATGGCCCTGGGAATCCCACCCCATTCTGTACACCTCTACTACCCACAACCATTCCTAGGCACAGCCTGGGGTCCTGAAGACTCTAACAATCCCCACAGATGGGTATTTAAAAAATAGAAAAACACGTCCCTCTTAGAATATATATTTTTCACATTTCCTAGTCACTAAAAATGTAATATTAAAAATCTCTTAAATATAAGAAATTAAATTTATTATAGAAGACTTAAAGCATGGAAAAGTAAAACCTTTCCCTAAACTTTACTCAGGTAGCTAAGAAATCTGAGTTATTAAAAAGATACACCCCTTGACAGACACCCAACCCAGATTCCAGGGAAACTGCCAAAAGCATGGGGGGATGGCGGGGGGCATGTAATGTCACTTTTTTTTAGCAAAGCCAGGCAGTGAATAGACAGAGGCATGTCAGATACATATATACAGAGAGAAGTCTGTCAACACTTTCTTTGGTTGCCCTTCTTTAATTTTGTTTGAGTGATTTGGGGTAAGATGAAATACAATATAGCTTTAAAAAGCCACTGTGGTGTCCACAGCAATTCTTTCCTTATAGTAAGGAATCATGCATTGTTTTGGAAGAATCAAGCTACAAATGACATAACTTTTCTTCATTCAAAAGGCCCATCTTGAGTTATGTCATCTACTGGCCAATGCTTTATCTCACTGTGTAGGCACAAATTAGGCCAATCCTGTAGCTCCTTGTCCTTGAACCCTTTCTGCAAGGACACATCAAATTCCCAACCTTACCAAGAGTGTGAACCCGAAGATTTTCTAAAGTTGGGGGAGGGGTGTAGAAGCTTACCCTTGCTCATTAGCAAAGACAGTAATTTGTCCAGAAGCCAAATTTAGGTGGAATGGCAATGTATGTTATCTTTTATGGTAAATGAATTCCTTTTATATGTTACATAAAGTGTTAAAAGGATTTTATTACTTTTCAAATCTGCACTGTTCTCCTGTAATTAACATCTTTCTACTTACTTGCAGTTTCCCAATTAAAATCTCTCCAGATTCAAAATGCCACTGTAAACCCTCCAGCAAGTTTAGAATTCTGTAACATAAACAACACCAAAGCTCCAAAATCAACCCAAAAGGTGGCTCCCACCCCCTGACTGAACCTAAAATAATCTCCTCCTTCTATTTCTGAATTTGCATCACTTCTAGCAAAGATTCTTCTTTCAGATCTGAATGGCTGAAATAAAACTTAAAGGGAGCTCAGAGAACCCATTTAGTAATGAGAAGAGCAAAGGCCAGCAGTCATACAGGTGGATGAAAACCTACCTCTACCAGAACAAATTACTTAACTTAAAAGCTAATTCCTCTGTAGTCCCAGCTACTTAGGAGGCTGAGGCAAGAGAATCGCCTAAGCCCAGGAGTTGGAGGTTGCTGTGAGCTGTGTGAGGCCACGGCACTCTACCAAGGGCCATAAAGTGAGACTCTGTCTCTACAAAAAAAAAAGCTAATTCCTTAATTTACAAAAGGCATTACGCCCACCTACCCTTAAAGGGCAGCTGTGATCATCAAATTAGGTAACGATAGTGAAAAACAGTTGGATTAACTGTCAGTTTCCCTTTCTTTAAACGGGAACTGAAGTTCCTCAGGTGTATCATTTGGACCATCATCTCCAAGAGATTGCAAGATAATTGTAGAAGGAGTTGATTACGATATCCAGATCCCTAAAAATAAGAAAAATTCTATTGACCCCAGTCAATCCAGCTTCTCAAAAGAAAAATTTACAAAAAAAAAAAAAAAAGCTCAAAATACATGATTAACTAACATCCCATCTTTAGTTTCACCACACATTAAGATACATGAGAGGAAATGTGAGAAAATACGTTTTCTTAAAGAGACAAGTTTTTCTACTTTTTTAATGCCAAAATGGCTCTCATTTTTAAGGGAACACATAAGAAATGCAGTAGGTGCTTTAAGGGGGACTAATCTGCTGAGCTGGACATGTATCAGGTTATGTTTAATAAATAGTAAAAGAAATGATATGCAACACACTGGGAAAACAAGCAAAGGTTTAGAACTCTTCACTGCACAATTCAGTCCTTAAAATTAAGATAAAGGCCTCCTATGGTTCTTGAAAAACACCCACTAATTAGTAAAAACAGAAAAGAAGTCCAATATAATCAAAAGCAGGGTGTGGTATTTTATATATATTTTATATATTCAAATGCTATTAGAAAAAGCCACATTGATTTTAAATCTTATTTCACTTTTTCTTAACAGATATACTTCATTAATGTTTTCGGGGTGTTTTTTTGAAGTAGAATCAATCTGTCATCTTTTTACTTAAATTGATATTTTTAAAAAATGCTCAGCTAAGGGTAAACAGGTAAAGACTACACTAGTCCAGAAGTTTTCTATTACAAACCTGTATTTAAGACCTAAGGAAAAAGAAAAAGAAAAAACTGCCTACATCGGCACATGAAAAGAATCAAAGGCACCCACAACATACACTTTAAAACTTTTCCTATAACATGTTCTTTACAAATGACTGAGTTTTTCAGAATAAATTATAGATTCCAACTACTCTAACCACTTTCAGAAAACATCTTTTTAATAACTCACATTTCTTAGCTACCTGAGTAAAGTTTAGGGAAAGGTTTTATTTTTCCATGCTTTAAATCTTCTATAATAAATTTCTTACGATTAAGAGATCTTTTTAATATTACATTTTTAGTGACTAGTACCTAAAGCAAGTAAACAACGTAGCTATTAATAATCCTGACATACTTACACACATTTTATAATTTTCAAAGCACTTTCACATGCACAACTTTAATAAAGTGATTCTCACAACAATGCTGAGTCTGCTATTGTCAATACTTTAACAGATTGATTATTTCCCCAAGGTTACAAAGCTTGTACACAGATGAGAAGACACCTTAACCCCAGCTTTCTGGGTCTGAGTCCAATGCCCTTTCCACTTCAACATTCTTTTTGTTTATTTGAAATAGAAAAGGTAGTTGCTACCACCTACTACTCGAAAAGAAATCATCCCACCCACACAATTTCATTATAAAAGTTGTTGAATTCTCAAGAACTGGGGAAACTCTACTGCCCAGAATATGTTCTTCTCCATATGCCAAAAGTAAACTATCTAATATTATTTGCTATACGTAAGCCTGGCTCTCCAGAGATTAATTACCTGGTACAGTGAGATCTGCTACACATTACGTTTCACACTAACCTGGCTAAATTCAATGGGCTTTTGATTTGCCACAATAAAAAATTCAAGCCATGGCTAGGAAGGTTCTTGAATGTTACAAGTCAATTCCATACTTTAACTAAAATTTCTTGGACTAAGAATCACACTATTCCATTTTGGCCATAATATTCGAGAAAGCTCCCTATTAAATTTGTCTACATTGACAAACTGTTGATGAAACATTAAGAATAAAAGTATCACACAGTAGCTCATTTTGAGAAATCTTTCCTCCCTCAAATGCAAACTCATGCTAATGTCAAATATAGCTTTATAAAACCATTTATAAGTTAAGACTTTGCGATCAGATCTACATTTTGCTACTTTTAGTCATCAAAGAATCAAAGCATAAAAACCACTCAACTTGTAAAGGTTGGGTGTGTTTGTGAATGGATATGAGAAAAAAATGAGTCAGAAAGAGTGAAAAACAATTAAATGTATGAGTAATAACAAAATTTGGAGCTATTCTCCATTGGCGAGAAATACGTTAAAAGAAAAAAATAGCCAGATTAGAAACCACAACTGTCAGTATTAAAAATGTAAGCAAACATCAATCCCATTCCAGCAATCTATTTCCCCATAAAAAAAAAAAAAAAAATGAGTAGAGCAAACTAATGGCTAGATTTTTATTTGATATCATTCACATTATAATTCACTTGCAACTCCTCAGATCCAGAAAAGATAGAGGATCTGAAGTTGTAAGTAGAATGAAGTCTCACCTAGAAAATCCTTTCAAGATTTTGAAATGAAAAATAATGAAAAATGGTTAAATAATGAAAAATGGTTAAATCAACAGGTTAGAAACAAGGGTAGGAACCCAGTAATAATAAAGGTAAAGAAACTGTGGTAGATCATGAGGGGTCATGGACTCATTTACTAATAATGAATGAGACCATAACAGTATTGTTGTTACAAACAGTTAACAGCTAACATGTGCTACATGCCAGGTCCCTTGTTTACAGGCACTCTCAAAGTGCCTGTGATGTAAGTATTACTCTTACTTCCCAATGGAGAAACTGAGGCTTAGAGAAGTACCTGACTCACGGTCACAAAAAGCATACTTAAGTCCTAGAGAAGAGATTTAAAACCAGGACTACAGAGGTCTGCCTCTTACACTAATAAAAAAAAAAAAATAAAAAAATAGTGGCTTGGCGCCTGTAGCTCAGTGGCTGGGGCTCCAGCCACATACACCAGAGGTGGTGGGTTCAAACCCAGCCCAGGTCTGCTGAACAACAATAACAACTACAACCAAAAAATAGCCAGGAGTTATGGCGGGCACCTGTGGTCCTGGACGTTTGGGAGGCTGAGGCAAGAAAATTGCTTAAGCCCAGGAGTTTGAGGTTGATGTGAGCTGTGACACCACAGCACTCTACTGAGGGCAACAAGTGAGACTCGGTCTCAAAAAAAAAAAAAAAAAAAGGTTCCCAATTTGGACCACTCCTGGGCCATGAACATCAATCCATGAAAAAGTGTACAAGTTTATCTAGCGCCCAATATAGTGCTAATCACAGTGAAGGATGTCCAACGTCTGTTGGATGAAACATATTCCTTATGTCCCACAACCGAATCTTGCTATCTGAAAGAATACAGCCATTAACAACTTCAAGAAAGGCAATTTTGGGGTGGCAAGTAAAAGTGGGGAAGGGAGTGGCAGTACACCAAACACCTTCTAAGGACCACTCTCTGTGAAGTTTGATCAAAAGCCAAAGAAGGTCCTTGGTAGATGAAGTATGGTATGGAAGGTCTGACTCTTAACAGAATAAACAAAAAAGAGAGATCCTAAATTGTTACCTACAGTCAAACTCTGTAACGTGGACTGTGCTAGACAACATCTTGGCAATTTCTAGTCCTTCTCTCCATTCTGAGTAATCAGAAGAAGTGCAAGAATAAGATACAACGAGATACATACAATCACAGCTAGACACAACACTGATGAAGCAATTCAGCAATAAATAAAAAAGAGGTCTTAGGTCCTTCTCTTTTAAAATAGGTTCTGCTTATTAGAAAGTCTAGTTTACTAGGTATCAAAATAAAGGGGGGAGGGGAAGAACAGAGAGGAGACTGTCAGAATAATGTCTGGCCTCACAACTTATTTGCATTCCTAGAACCCTCCAAGCTCTTCCCTGCTTTGAAACCTCACACACACCTTTCCCTCTGCCTAGAAGACATCAGCTTTCCAGACAGGCCTTCTCTGCTCCTCTTATCAAGCAGACTGCCTTGCCTCTGTTGTTTTCTATAACAAAACCCAGCCTGTCACTTCCATCATTCTCCTCAATTAGCAATTTTTCTTATTTACCTGCATAGTCTTTCCTCCCCCATCTTCACAGGAGAGTAAACATGACCTCTGGGTTCTCTTTCAGCTTAACTGTGGCACAGGGATAAGACTGTCCAACTCACTTTCTTCTACAAACTCAGCACTTAAGAGTACTACGCCTGGCACATGGTGCTCAGTATTTTTTTAACAACAAAAAAATTTATGCAGCTTTCCAAACAGTCATCCTCCACACCCCACGCCCCAAAAAACCTTTAATTATTTTTATAAGCTTTATTAAGTCACTCCCTTTGGACAAGCAATACAATCCCAAATTGTCTTTTTGCTGTTTCATTTCCCCACCACCACCTAGACTGCAAAGCTGTACCGTAGGGAAACCAATCTTACACTTCATCTGTATAAGGTGTAGTGCAACACAGTGGGCATCCAGTAACTAATCCAATTTAAATCAATTATCTTAAGGCCTACAGAGAAAGTGTCCTCTGAGCTCTGATATCATCCTTTCTATATATCTATCACTGGTGTTTCATGCACATTAAAATTATCTCATAGGAAGGCAGAGATGTAAAGATGAATAAAATCCTGTCTTGGCTTCCTGAATTACAGCATGCTCTCATAAACACAAAATATTCAATAATCTGTTGAACCTAACTAAATACAAGTAGCTCTTTAGGAAGAGTTTAATCAAAAAGTAACTACGGTCACACTGACTACTACCGGTACCCAGACCAATTCTGTTAATAATTCAACACAAGCAGTTTGCTAAAGTTGTCAACAGATTTCCGAGATCCCCTGTTTTAAAAATAGCACTGCTACTCAAAATTCCCCAGTAAATTTAAGGAAATGGTACCGAATGGGGCTCGGAGATGGTATTTATTTTCACAACACCCCCTTTCGCCCCGTCAAGAGGCACACTGAGCTAATAAGCACTCCCAGAGGGGAAAGCCATTAATTAGCAGAGCTGCCTCAGAAGTCCAGACACTACAGTGTCAGTTTGACTCCTGCCTTCCTGTTTCCTGTATCTCTCCACTCAAACTGAATTCATCTTCTTCTTCTTCTTTTTTTTTTTCTTTTCCTGCATGCAATGCTAACACAGAAACCCCTCCCTGGCCCGGAACAAAATGCTTCCCCCAGGCCAATGGCTGTCTGGTGGCACAGGCGAGCAACCGCCCGCCCCAAAACCCCGCTCCTCCTGGAGCACGGGAACCCTGCTTAAGTCTGAAAACGTAGGTTCCAAGAGGACTGCGCAGGCCAGAGGTCAGCCCGGCGGTTCGGCTCCAGCAGTGTCCCGGCGAGAACCAAGATGGCCCTGAGCCGGTCCCGCTGCAGCTGCAGCAGCCGCGCTGGGGCCGCGGGCCCGAGGGGCGCCGGCGCCTGGGCTGCCATCCCCGCCACCGCCGCCTCCCCTAGGTCGCAGGGACCGGCGGCGAGGCCCGGCGGCGCCTCCCGCAACGCTGCAGCCACCGCCAGCGCTTTCCCGGAAACCCGGGCCGGGCGGGAGCCAGGTAAGCGGCGGCAGCGGCGGGGGCGGTCCCGGCCCAGGTGGGCCCCGCGGGCCGGCGGGGCCGCGGGGCCGAGCGCAGGAAGAGGCCGCGGCGGGGGCCTGTGCAGGCCGGTGCCTGGACCCAGGCCGGGCCGGAGGCGGCCGGCAGTGGGGCGGGAAGCCGGCAAGGAAGGAGCGAGGGAGCCGCCGGCGGCCCCAGACGCTTCCTCAGCCGGGTCCGGGGGCGTCCGCGGCGGCCCGGGGACAGGCCGCGACGACGCCGCCGGCCGCGCGAGGGGGCCGGGGTCTCGGCGCGGCCGCGTTCCTTACCCTGCATGCTGCTGACGGCCGGGTGGCCCGGCGCCGGGGACCCTACGGGGCCCTGGGTACCGCTGCCGCTGCCACCCCCGGAGCCGCCGCCGCCGCTCGGGCTCGGAGCCGCCATTGTTGGGAGTGAGGAGCCGAGCGGCGCCGCGGCGGCTGCAATGCAGCAAGCTTGGCCTCTCACACGGCCGAGGGGCGCGGCTTGCGCCCGCCTTGGCCCCGCCTCGACACGCCCCGGGCCCGCCCCCTGGGCACGCCCCCGCCGGAGCCTGCTGTAGAGACCGCCGCAGATGCCGAGCTGCTGAGCCGCCGGAGTCAGGTGGGAGTGCCTGCTCTGAAAGGCAGACGCGAGTCCTGGACTGGGGCTACATGTCTGCGCGGGACTGAAAACGGGTTGCAGCATCAGCAATGAGTGTGCATTTGGGGAGGAAAAGGGCGCACATTTTTCATCATTCCCACGAAGGTCCGTGATCCCAAAAGTTTTAGAACGCTTTGCTTGGAATCTCAGAACGCACAATCAGAAAAGTTAAGCTGAAAGAGATCCCAGAGGTCATGCTACTCGTCCAGTCTCTGACACATGGCTTCCAGAGGGGAGTCAGCTTTGGATACGGTTTGGATTCCTATTAAACCCTGCTTGATCAACATCCTAGCCTTCTACACTGCCCTGAGGAGTGGGGAGTCCTAAGGGGGTGCTTACCCAAAATGCTATTCGTGGACCGTAACGAGGACCCCAAATCTACTGACTTAATGTCTACATTTTAATATCTACAGGTAATTCTTATGTACGTTAAATCTGAAAAGTATGTCTTAAGCACCTAATGTTCCTTGCCTTCCCAAAAATGATCTGTATCACCATCTTCCCCTAAACACACACTAGATGTATTCTCCCAAATCCTCTGTATCTTACATAAGACCATCCATAGTCATTATTATAAGTTACATAAAATAACCCTAAAAAACAGTATCGGGTTTCTTTCAACGCTTTGCACAAAGATTTTTATTTAGGAATGCATCAGCAAAGCAGAAAAAATAGTCCTCTGTGAGGTTAGGGATTTGTGGGCCAACCACAGTCTACTTGGAATGGTAAGACGTGAGTTTCTGGACATTCTTGCCTGTAAAAGAATGATCAGCTATTCTGTCCCAAAGAATCTAAGCCACGGAGTTGAATGTCTTCTGCCCTTTTAGAAGCTTTGCACCATCCTTCTCAATACTCCTTCCACCCTTCCCTGATGCTAGAATTTCCTCATAGCATGTTACAAAGGTGTCCCAGGTCAAATTAGCCGTGCCTTCTTGTTCCAAACCCAACCTCATCCATCACCTTGATTACTTTAAGGGGTCCTCAAACTGCGGCCCGCGGGCCACATGAGGCGGTGTGATTGTATTTGTTTCCGTTTTGTTTTTTTACTTCAAAATAAGATATGTGCGGTGTGCATAGGAATTTGTTCATAGTTTTTTTTTTAACTATAGTCAGGCCCTCCAATGGTCTGAGGGACAGTGAACTGCCCCCCTGTTTAAAAAGTTTGAGGACCCCTGAGTGGAAGGGAAGAAAAGCAAATTGAAGGTGAGCACAGGTGGGTATACTTAAGTGCAGAGGCTGCCAGAACTCTGCTCTGAAGGCTTAGCTGAGTGATATCTTTAAGTCTTTATAAACATCACCAAATCCCCACCCTGCTCTTGTTGGTCCTGGACCATCCTAAACGTGATGTCCTTGAAGGGGAAATCTTATCAGAAACAGAAAGGAAAAGTTCCTATCCAAGTTGTTCAGCTCAGTACAGGCTAAATACTCTTCTAATGTATCTTCTACATTAGTGCTGACAGGAAAATGGGAAGAGAAAAAATGACAAAGAAAAGGAGAAGCTGTAGTGGCACCAGTATTCTCTGCTTTTAAGGTGCAAGTTGAATGGGATTCTTTTCTTTAAGGTTTATACATATTTTAATGCCTAGAGGAAAATCAAACATAAAATGAAATACTTCTTTCAAAACATCAACACAACTTGCCAATGATTAGACAAGATGGATGCAGAAAAATAGGGAACCTCTCTACCTCAATAAAATAGTTTTGTATTGGGGGGGAGGTTGGGAAAAATCCCCCTTTGGCATATTGGGAAAAAGCTTCAACAGCCCTACGGTTGACTGTACCAAATGTAGTCAACCCTTGTCATCACCAAGCTCTGAATGCAAAATGACCAATTCTTTTAGAACAATTTTCTGATACTTTCTTCCAGAACCTTCCAGTATGGTTCCCAACCAGTTTCAGTGATCTAAATGTCACTGTTTTATGCTCTTTGTTTCTGTTTTCCAGTTCCTTGGGAACTGGAATGGTGCCAAGAAATGGCTTAAAGGACTTTTAGTCTCCCCACCCCATAAACACTATGAACATCCCACCCCCATTCCTTGATGTAGACAATTGATATATTCACAGTTCTATGTAAAGTGCTAGAAGCCCCTTTTTCTAATTATACACATCTCTTAATAGAAATCTAATATATATTCCTTTAATATAAAATGTAGAAGCGGGTGGGGCAAGGGGGAAGGGGAGACCAGACAGAGAAGGAGGGAGGGGATGAGAGAAAGGAAAAGAAGGAAAAAAAAAAAAAAAAAACAAGAAAAGAAAATAGTGACTAATTCTCACATAAATTGGATTTAATTTTGACCAAAGTACATTACTTAAACATTAATTTTTAATTCAACTTGTTAATATGTTGTTTAGGATATTGCATCCTCATTTATAAGTGAGATATGTTTGTAATTTCCCCTTTATAATAATATATTTCCTCCATTTTTAATATCGGGTATATCCAGATGAAGTAGAATGATTTTGAAGTATTTCTTCTTTTGCTATTGTCTATAAGATTTGGCATGATCTGTTTTTTGAAATTTTCTTTTACTTTTATTTATAAATATTAGTTGTCTAACTTTTGAGACTTAAAAAAAAGAAGAAGAAGTTAAATGATGAATCCATACTGAATCTCAGAGTCAAAGCCTTCTATAAAAGACATACTCTTTTTTTTTTTTGTTTTGTTTTTGGCTGGGGCTGAGTTTGAACCCACCACCTCCAACATATGGGACTGGCGCCCTACTCCTTGAGCCACAGGTGCCACCCAATAGACATACTCTTATTTGCCAATGTGAATGGTACTTTCTTTGCATTATTATTATTATTGCTTAATATTTTGATGCAGCAATCATCTGATTTCTTTTCTGAATGTATTTATCTTCATTCATTCTTTATGAGGTTTTTGTTTCTAGTCCCTATCTTAAACATTGTTATTGTTATTAAATTTTAAGCCTTTTTAATTTTGTGAAGGCAAAAAATGGAAACCTAATAAACACATGTATATGTAAAAAAATAAAAAATAATAAAAAAAGGAAGAAAATGTAGAAGCAATACCAGACAGTAGGAAACTACTAGAAAATTAATATATATCTCTCCAACTTTTTTTTTTTTTTTGAGACTAGGTCTCACCCAGCCTGCTCACTATAATTTCAAACTCCTGAGCTCAAGCGATTCTTCCACTTTTTCCCATCTCACTCACCTTTCTTACCTCAGCACATGTCATTGTGCCTGGCTGATTTTTTTTGTTTTTGTTTTAGAGGCAGGGTTTCCTTATGTTGCCCTGGTTGGTGTTCAACTCCTGAGCTCAAGTGATCCTCCTACCTAAGCCTCCCAAAATGCTGAGATGACAGATGTGAGCCCTCACACCCAGTTTCAGTATTCTTTTACTAAGATTATGTATTGGTTGTTCAAAATGAGTTTAATCGAGTAAGAAAAACGTACATGACCTGATATGGTTGAATTAACATAAATGAGAAAAACATATAAGTTGCAAATAAATCTAAGGTAACATTCAATGTAGCAAATCCATTCAAGGAAGTTGAATTAAAAGAGCAATATACTTATAACTAATCAGGTTTTTCTCTAACAGTAAGTACCTAATTTTGAGTCTGTTAAAACTGACATATACTTGCTTTGCTCTTGGTACTGTAAATTAGAGGATAAGAAACAGGAATAAGAGCTGCTAAGTAGGTCTGCATATGGGAAAACATAAGAAAGGAACTTGATTTGTCAGACCTAATTCTGGGTCTGTTAAAACTGACATATACTTGCATTGCTCTTGGTATTATAAACTAGTGGGTAAGAAGCAGGAATAAGAGTTGCTAAGTAGGTCTGCATATGGGAAAACAGAAGAAAGGAACTTGATTTGTGAGAACCAGTTAAGCTATGTATAAGCTTTTTACTTTTTCTTAGGCTCACATTTTTCTTACACGTTTGTGTTTTATGGTTTATTGTGGACTGCCGGTGTCCCTGCACTCAAATTCATAGGGGTTAACTCCCAGGATCTCACAATGTAACTACATTCTGGAGATAAACAGGTGATTAAAATAAATAAGATTGTATGGATGGGCCCTTATAAAAACATTAGGATATACAAGGGTACATGTTAAATCTACCAAGTGTAGAATATAAATGTCTAAGAAAATGTGGTGAAGGCTATGTTAATGTGTATCATGAAAGTATTTCAAATTGTATATAAAACCAGCACACCAAGCTCTGAATGCAAGATGACCAGGTACCCCATAATTGCGTTAATGTACACAGCTATGATTTAATAAAAAAAAAAAAAAAATAGGATACAAACACACATGGAGCAAGGGCCACATAGACACAAAGAGAAGATGATCATCTACAAGCCACAGAGAGAGGCCTCAACAGAAACTAACCCTGCCCCAACCTTGACCTTCCATCCTCCATAATATAAACTCACATAGCTTAATCAGTTCTCAAGGTCTTTTCTTATATTTGCTCATAAGCAGACCTAATTAATGGCTCTTTCGTTTGTTTTAGAATGATTTTGTGGGGACACAGAAGCACAATTTATTTCAATGTAAAGGTATTTAACAAATGAAACAGGCCAGGCGCTTCTCATGCCTGTAATCCTAGCACTCTGGGAGGCCGAAGTGGGTGGATTATTTGAGTTCATGAGTTTGAGACCATCCTGAGCCAGCGGAAGACCCCATCTCTATAAAATAGCCGGGCATTGTGGAGCATGCCTATAGTCTCAGTTACTAGAGAGGCTGAGCAAGACAATCGCTTGAGCCCAAGAGTTTGAGATTACTCTGAGTTGTGACGCCACAGCACTCTACCAAGGGGGACAAAATGAAACTCTGTAAAAAAAAAAAAAGAAAAGAAAGTTTATGTATTTATATCATGTGTCATCCAAAACAGCACAATATAATGATGCAAAGACTTACAAAATTAACCTAATTTAAGTATTGCGAAACAGGATTCAATAGAAACTTGAAAACACACCATATCTGACTAGGTCAAACAATTACTGAGATCAAATAAGAAATATGCACAGTTTATAAAGTAGCCCCTGTCTGCTACAAAGTTGTGATAACAAAGAACTCATCCCATTCTCAGCAACACTACATAGCACTTCGTTTCAGTGGAACAATACCCTGGACCCACAGCTTATTTCACATTAGTGAACAAACTCAAGATTTTTATTAATTAATGGCTCTTATCCCAGGTTCTTATCCACTAATTTACAATAACAATGCAAGTATACGCCTGTGTCAGTTTTAACACAAACCCAGAATTAGGTATTATTGGACAAAAACCTGATTAAACTCTGATTGGTTATACATTCCTATTTTAATTCAACTCGCCTTAAATAAATTTGTGTTGTTTAAACAACCAATCTGTGGTACTTTGCTACAGAATCCCTAGGAAACTAATACATAGTTCAAATAAATGAATTGCTTAAAATGACGGTCCCCGATCTTTTTGACACCAGAGACCAGATTCGTGAAAGACAGTTCTTCCATGGGTGGTGGCAGGGGTGGGGGAAGGGGGTGTGTGTGCAGAAAGGACAGGAGGAAGCGTTCAGGCGGAGACGCTGTGTGGCCTAACAGGCCAGGGACTGAAATTGGTCTTTGGGCCCTAGGGGGTTGGGGACCAGAGGCTTAAAAAAAATTACCCTTTTTAGTAATGATAATGGTAGCTGTCATAATCATTAGAGAGAGGGGAAGGCAATAAAGCAATATGTATTAATAACCAGCAAATTTACATTTGATCCTGAAACTCCTGGGTCAGCTATGTATTGATTTTCCTTCCCACCAGCTTGGATAGGAATAACAGATTATGATCATTGCTAAGACTAAGGTACAGCAAGATCTAAGTGCCCGGTCCTGGAGGAGACTGCAGAAAAAGAGTACCATCTACATATCCTCCACTTAGAGAGCCTTTGCTGAGAAATCCAGCTTGCTTTGTTCCTACTTCAATGGTCAGATTAAGAATACATTTTTCACTTCACATTCCAAATAAAGAAAAAGTAATTTACAAGGGGATTTCACCTTAGGACCCCAATTTCAGCCTCTGAGAAAGTAATACTCAGGGCCAGACACCTCTATTTGGCGGGAATGGTTACTAGATATTTCTTCTAAGGCCTCAGCAATTGGCTTTAAACAAAACCCACTTTCTGTCCACCCTCACACAGCCAAGGGCTCAGGACCAGCCTATCTAATGACCGATGCTGCCTCTTCAGGCAGAGGACTGCAAGCTGTGCAGATTCCAGGGTATGGCCTGAGGATTGCATTTTGTTGGAAATACAGGACATGTGAAAAACTGTCCTGAATTCATGCCCTCAAAGAACCAAAGTTTGATCTGGTGCAGCTGAAAGAAGATATTACTAATTTTGACTATTAATAATCATGCATGTGTATAAAGATTCATAGACAAATGCTCATCACAACATTATTCTTAGATTGAAAGAATGGAAAAATCTCACTCTAAGTCACTAACACGAAGTGAAAAGTAATATTGACACTATTAACCATGGTCTGACCGGATATAAATATTCAACAAAATTTTATTCACCAGAACTACAAATCCACAACCTGTCCTCATGTTTTGTATACTGTTCCTCTAACCCCACTTAAAAGAAAAAAAGAGAATAGTGAGTGCTTCTGCAAGGGCAGGGAGCTTGGAGATTAAATGGAAAAGGGAAGAAGGAATTTTCTGGAGTAATGTCATGTTCTATACTTTGACAGGAATCTGGACTGCACAAGTGTAACCACTTGTCAAAACACAGCAAATGTACACTGAATATTTGTGCATTACATTGTCTGTAAACTTTACATCAACAGGGAAAACTGTAAATAAATATCGAACTCTAGCTAGTGATGTGAATGCTGAAGTAGGAGTGGGAGGTGTACTAATATCTACAAGTTAATTCAAAAAATGGGTAGAGTGGAAAGATAGAAGGATGGAAAAATGGATAGATATGTGCTAAAACAAGCATAATAAAGTGTAAATAGCGAAATCTTGGTGGTAGGCAGACTGATATTAACTACCATTATTTTTCTGACAGTTAAATTTGTGAACTTGCCACTGTGTGCTTATATTGGCAGTGCTGGGCAAGCAACCTGGTTAAGTTTCATAACCTTGGTACATCGATGGCTCACAGCTGTGTTTGTGCTGACATACAGTGGTGTCTTGCTGCGTGGCGATTCATTCATTATTGTTGTTGTGAGTTTTTGCTGTGCCATCACAGGAATGTCAAAGCTTGAATTAGAGCAATGAACAAACATTAAATTTCTTGTTCAACTTGGCAAGAGTGGAAATGAAATCAGAGACATGTTAGTCCAAGTTTATGGGCATAATGCAACAAATGGATGAAACGTTTTTTTCTGAGGGTAGAGAAAACATCACTGATAAAGAGAGGCCAGAGTGGCCAGTAATGAGTACAACTGAGGAAAACATTGAAAAACTCTGTTGAATTGTGCTCTAAAATCATCAGCTGACCATGAGAAGCACAGCAGCCCAAGTAAATATTCATAGAGAAACAGGAAATTCATAGCTGAAAATCTTGGTATGAAAAAGGTGTGGCTTTTGTGTCCCAACATTGCACCAATTCACTTGGCACTGTCTGTGAGGGAGTTTTTAGCTGGTAAACAACTGTATTGGAACACCCTCTCTACTCACTTGATCTGGCCCCCCAAAATTAAGGAAATATTAAAAGGAAGACATTTTGATGGATTCGGTACGTCAATGGTAATACAATGAACTTTGATGGCCGTTCCAGAATATGAGTTCCAAAATTGCTTTGAAGGGCAGACTAGGCACTAATGTCAATGCATAGCTTCCCAGGGGAGTACTTCTAAGGTGACCATAGTGATATTCAGCAAGGAGGTATGTAGCACTTTTTCTAGGATGAGTTCGCAAACTTAATTGTCAGATCTCGTATGTCTGAAATTTTCCGTACTAAAACATTATAGGAAATAAAAAGCATGATAAAACTAAAAAAAAAAAAATCACAAAAAAATTAAACATGTTGCTAAATTGTATTGTTCCCTAGAACAACATAAAAATCCGAGTAATTTAACTTCTAACAACTATAAATTTGACCAACTCATTTAATCTAATTGGGTAGGTTCTGATAAAAATCAGGACTTACTGAAACTTCTTATCCAAATGAAAGGAATCACTAGGGAAGGGCCACAAAAGGTCCTTATGTGCAGGGACATGTGTCAATGGTGGTCTCATGGGAGACCACCACAGACACCTCTGGCTATCTCAGAGGTAATTCAATAATTACTTAGGGAAGGGCATTGTGGATTTTTTGTCTTGTTTTTGAGATGAGTGAACAGTATCTAGTTTTCACTTAATAACAAGTTTTGTTTCCTTGTGGGTTTTTTTCCTAACAGTTTTGAGCTATAATTTACCTACCATATAGTTCACCTACTTACAGTATACACTTTGTGGGGTTTTTTTGGATAGTCACAGAGATATGCAGCCATCACAACAAATTTAGAACACTTTCATCACCCACAAAGGAAACTGTACCCTTTGCAGTCCTCCACTATGCCTTCCGTTCTAAGCAACCACTAACCTATTAGTACTTTGTCTCCATAGATTTGCCTATTCTGAACATTTTGTATAAATCGAGTCATACACTAAATGAACTTTTGTACCTGACTCCTTTCATTTACCACATTTTTAAGGTTCATCTATGTTGCAACAGATACCGTTATCAGCACTGCATTCCTTTTTATGGCTGGGTAAGTACTTCATATAGATACACCACATTTAGTTGATCCATTGGTCCATCAATGGACAATTGGTTGTTTCCTTGTGTGGTTATTATGAGCAATGTGGCAATGAACATCTGTGTATAGGTTTTTCCGCAGGCATACATTTTCAATTCTCTCTTGTACATATCTAGGAGTGACTTTAATGTATGTCAGGGTAGCTCTATGTTAAACAATTTTAGCAATCACTAGACTCTTTTCAAAGTGGCTGCATCATTCCCCCCAGCAGCATATGAAGGTTCCAGTTTCTCCACAATCTTCATCAACATTTGTTATCTTTTTGATTATACCCACCATAGTGAACAAAATTGTGTTTTGAGGCATTTCCTCCACAATAACCACAGAACTGGACATTGGCAAACATTGTATTTTTTTATAAGCTAAAAATGAAACTTATGTTCATTTCCAGAGGAGCTACCATAACACAAGCTGTAATGTATCAATCACTTCTGATCCAGTCAGACCATATCACAGTCAACCAATCACAGCTCAAGAAAGCTTTGCTAAGGTTGTTGGCTTACTCCAGCAGATATCAGAAACTAAATTCTGTTAGTGGTTGATGAAGCACTTTATCAGCAAATAAATTAACTGAAAAATTATCGCTGGACAGATAGGGAATTCTCTATTTTTGGAACGTTGAAAAGAAATCACCCAACATTTGGAATTATTAGCAAAATAAATAGGCAGCACAAAATGTTAACAAGCAAGAGAGAATGTCGCAAGAACAAACAAATTTGGAGTAAGGTTTTTTGTTTGTTCATTTATTTTTTGAGACAGTCTCAAGCTATCGCCCTGGTTTGAGTGCCATGGAGTCACAGTGATACGGACAGGTGGCTCCCTGCCTTTGCCCTGGCGGTGTTGGTGCAGTGGCAGCCGGCAGAGGAACCAGCGGGCTGGAGGGTTGGGGTGGGGGTGCGGGGTTCCGTAGGAGACTCCAGTAGTCGGAGGGGCCAGACAACTGCCAGGGAGACACCAGCACCTTAGGTCTCCCACCCCTTGCAGTTGCAGCTGAATAGGGAACCTCTCGCCCCCGCATTTCCTAGGCCTGGTCAATTTCACATACGTTTCCTAGGCCAGGTAATGAAAGGTATTGTAACCATTCATTTGCTACTAAGTTTCGACTAAAGGTAACTACCCAGGACCCACGCCTGCTAATAGTAACGACTGAGTTCCGGCTAAATGTAACTACAGAGGACCTCATGCAACTATATCCCTGGACAAAGAGCCGAGGAGAGAGACAGAGAGAGGGAGTGAGAGAGCTTCCCCCAACACCTGTTTCTTTCTGCCAGGAGCTTTAGTGTTTTTGAATTCTTTTCTTTTATGTAAATAAATCCTGTCTTACCGCTGTTCTGTGGTTCGTGGATTCAGTCTTGCAAATCACAGAGACCAAGAACCTACTGAAGACAAACTCTGGTATCAACAGCTCACGGCAACCTCAAACTCTTGGGCTAAGCGATTCTCTTTCCTCAGCCTCCCAAGTAGCTGCGGCTACAGGCGTCCGCCACAACGCAGGATTTTTGTTGTTGTCATTGTTGGCACCCTACTCACTAAGCTATGGGCGCTGCCCTGGAATGAGGTTTTTTTTAACAAAGTAGAGATACTTGAGAAAAATGTAACTTACATTCATCAGATGTTGAGAGTCTTATAAACTCTAAATATAATCTCTGAAAATTATACCCCATTTGTGTTCCAGGAACAGTTTATTTTTTGTTTGTAATACATTAATGGCAGAAAAACTTCTCATTATTTTAATATCTAAAGGATACCTAAGCCAATAAATAATACCCACAAAGAAACATTAAAAAAAAAGATAAGTATAAAAGTCTTATAAACCTAGGATTCCAAGTGTCATGTATAATTACAGTAATATTTGTAAAAACAATAATTATATGCAATATTTTACTTATAAAATTGATGACTATAAAATGTTTGATCACTTTTTTTCTGTTGACCTTTGTAGCCTATGAAGTACCTCAAATACAAGCTGTATTATCAAACTTTGCCTGTTGGATAATTGAAAAATTGTACCTCCATGTGGTTTTACTTTGCATTTTTTTTAAATTTCAAGTGAAGCTGAGCATCTTTGCATTTTTAAGAAACATTTATATTCCTTTTCTGTGATCTGTTTGTTGATACCCTTTATCCCATTTTGTATTAGGTTTCTGCTCTTTTTCATATTGATTTGTAGGAAATCTTTATTATGAAAGCAACCCTTTATTTGTGTTATACCTTGGGACATAATTTTTCCAGTTCACTGCTTGTCTTTTGACTTTGCTTATCATGGTTTTTGCCAAGAAGACTTTGAAATTTTTTTCTCTATTGATCTTGTGTTATCTTAGAAATAGTGGGTTCATCTTGTATTTTAATGGTTTCTTACTTTTTCTTTAACCCTAACATTTTTGATCTACCTAGAAATCATCTAGATTTAAAATTTGAGGTATAGTTCAAGTTTATTTTTTAGCAGAACTATCTTTGTCTACATTTGGACTGAGATCCTACCTTTAATTATGCCATATTCTCATAAGCGAGCCTTTTTCTGTTCTTCCTAATTAGTTTTGTCACTCTGTTCATGTGCCAGTTCTATACAATTTTAATCGTTGTAGATTTAAAATATTTTTTTTTTTTTTTTTTTTTTTTTTGTAGAGACAGAGTCTCACTTTATGGCCCTTGGTAGAGTGCCGTGGCCTCACACAGCTCACAGCAACCTCCAACTCCTGGGCTTAGGCGATTCTCTTGCCTCAGCCTCCCAAGTAGCTGGGATTACAGGCGCCCGCCACAACGCGATTTAAAATATTTTAATGCCTGGCCGAACTAGATCCTCTTTTTTTCTTCTTTAAGATTTTTATTTTTACTATTTCAACTTACTTATCACCAAGGCATTTATAATCAGTGAGTATAACTTTACTTCAGGCTAAGAATGTAAATTTTTTTTCCTATAAATTGTGACTAACCTATAGAAAGAAGTAATTGTGGGTTGTATAAAAAGTGAAAAGAAACTACAGATAATGACAGACAATGACATGTTCAATTTCGTTCTCCTGAATTAACAAAGCAAATTTATCAAATTTCTATAAAACAAATTACAAAAATATATTGCAAATCTAAATTAGGCGTCAGTGGTTGGCAAGATTACCATCTATAGCAGGAGAACAACTAAATAAATATGGAGAGAATACTATGCAGCTATAAAAAGAGGAAGCTCTTTGTGTAGTAATATGTAACAGTTGCCAATATATGTTGTTAGATTTTTTTTTTTTTTTTTTGTAGAGACAGAGTCTCACTTTATGGCCTTGGTAGAGTGCCGTGGCCTCACACAGCTCACAGCAAACTCCAGCTCCTGGGCTTAAGCGATTCTCTTGCCTCAGCCTCCCGAGTAGCTGGGACTACAGGCGCCTGCCACAATACCTGGCTATTTTTTTGTTGCAGTTCGGCCGGGGCTGGGTTTGAACCCGCTGCCCTCAGCATGTGGGGCCGGCGCCCTACTCACTGAGTCACAGGCGCCGCCCTGTTGTTAGATTTTTTTAAAAGCCAGGTGAAGAACCCTGTGGTTAGTATGCTACTGTTTGCACAGAGGGGAAATATATATTTTATAATACATACTTGTTACAAATATATTTGGAAGGATACCCCAAATATTTAAAATGCTGATTGTCTCAAGGTAGAAACATGGGGTGATTGGTGGACAAGATTAAAAGGGAGACTGTATTGTATACTTCTGGGCAGTTTACAAATTGTAAACATCATAATTGTAATACCCAGTGAAAAGCAGTGAATTACCATGTAACTAAATCAGGAATGATAGCTGTTGTTTCTTTTCTTGTGGCAATGACCATTCCTATAAAACAGTTACAAAATATTTATTACCATATATTTATACTCTTTTGAACAGTGTCATTAAAAATATGATTGAGGGCTGGGTGCCCGTAGCACAGTGGTTATGCCAACAGCCACATACACCGAGGGTGGTGGGTTCAAACCTGGCCTGTGCCAGCTAAACAACTGCAACAAAAATATAGCCAGGAGTTGTGGCAGGCACCTGTAGTCCCAGCTACTTGGGAGGCTGAGGCAAGAGAATTGCTTAAGCCCAAGAGTTTGAGATCCTGTGAGCTGTGATGCCACGGCACTCTACTGAGGGTGACATAGTGAGACTCTGTCTCAAAAAAAAAAAAAAATATATATATATATATATATACACACACATGATTCAGAGACACAAATATTTTGAAAGGTCTGTTTTTATAAAAAGATATACCTATTCCTTATAAATCTATTTTACTTACGTAAAACTTTGCCTTTTTTCTCTTTAAGACACCAGAGAATAAATGTCTGTGATTATCAAGAAGCAAAGTTAAGGGCGGCGCCTGTGACTCAAAGGAGTAGGGCGCCAGCCCCATATGCCAGAGGTGGTGGGTTCAAACCCAGCCCTGGCCAAAAACTGCAAAAAAAAAAAAAGGAAGAAGGAAAATTAAGATGTTTTCTTTTTCTTCTAGGCCAAGAAGGAGCAAGGAAGCATGATATTAAAAGCCCAGGAATATAGGACACAGAGATGGGTGGAATCTGATCATGGAGTACCAAAGGACCCTGTTTTCTAGAGATCTGAATGATACAATTTGGAATAAAAAGAATGTGGCTGCTCTGAATATAAGTCTGTCTTCCTGGAACCCTGAGTGGAGCAGTGCAGCCCTGTAGGGTACACAGGCTCACAGAGAAAGTCACCTGATTCATGTCTTTTTGAGTATCTCTGTTTTCAGTAGTATATGAAGGAAATCCAAAATAATTCAATGGACTTTTCACTGAGAAAAAGCCCAGATCTCAGTTTACAAGTGAGTATAACCCCTAAAATGTGTCCTCCTCTCCCAGACTGGGCTGGAGACTGGAGCTTCTTCCTTCTTCCCTTCATTTCCTCCTGTGAATCCAGGCTGAGATCTAGGTAGCTCCTGTGCTCACAAGTACTCATATATCAGGACTTTCCTGGGGCAGGCATAATTTTAAATACTGTGCTCCCAATTTTGGACCATTTGGATCTAAATTTTGCTTCTGGAAATATAGTTACAGTATGCCTGTGCTAAATTCCTGTCTGCTAACTTTGGCCAGTTCCTTAGTATCTCTCTCTGGAGTTTCCTAAATAATGGGGATGTTGGGGAGCAGCTGTCCTAGATGCCTAGATTCTGTTAGAGGCAATGGACTGAGAAACAAGCAGGGAGTGAACTGCGAGATAAGGGGTTTGGCAAGGGCAGCACGCTGCCCAGTCGGCCAGCTTTGTATGTTCTCTGGAGTACCTCCTACCCCCTGACCAGCAAAGCCTCAGGCATCCCCCAGAGGCTCTAAAACCCAGAATCCAGAGATGAGCATCAGTAACCTCTAGACTCCTCTGACTTCTGGAGAATATTACTGAGCAATCCTGCTTAAAGTCCTTCAGCATCCAGGTGGTTAAGTACTGTAAATACGTAAAGAGACCTAATTTAAATGGATGGTCCAAGACTGGGCCTGGTGGTGCATGCCTGAGGTCCCAGCTACTTGGAAGGCTGAGATGCAGGATTCTCAGAGCCCAGGAGTTTGAGGCCAGCCTGGGCAACAAAGTGAGACCCTCATATCTCTCTCTCTCAAAAACAAACAAAAAAGAAGGAATAGTCAGTGTATTTATGGCCAAATTCAAATTGCATACATCATAGAAGGCACTCCAATTCAAAGTAAGAAATTGTAAAATTGCAAATGCCAAACAAAAGACATGCTGCCAGTTTCCAGGGTCTGCGTCAGCATCAGAGAAGAAAATTGATCTTGGATAGAATTCTGTTTAGCTTTAATAAATGGATTATTTACCTAATGCATGGTGACTAGCTTATTCCAAGATGGGGTTTATGTTTGGTGCCTTTGGCCACATACCTGTGATATGGGCAACCCAAAGCTCTCTGGCCAAGGCTTTCTAAAACAGGTTTGAGTGGTGGCTTACTCCTATAAACCTAGAATTGAGAGGAAGAGGAGAGAGGATCACTTGAGCTCAGGAGTTCAAGACCTGAGCAAGAGTGACCACCCTGTCTCTATTAAAAATCCCAGCTACTCAGGAGGCTGAGGTAGGAGGATCACTTGAATGCAGGAGTTTGAATTTGCTGTGAGCTAGGCTGACACCATAGCCCTTTAGCCTGGGCATCAGAGTAAGACTCTGTCTCGGAAAAAAAAAAACAGACTTTCTAAAACAGACCACTGCTGCTGATCAATTGTATTTTTCCTGTTCTTCTGACACTGCCACATAATGAATAGACTACATCTTAGAAATTAATTTTTAACAAACCAAAAAAAAAAAACACTTCACCTCTGGTGTCTGGTTAATCCCAATTACTTTCTCTCTGTGTGTTCTCCAATGTGCAGACCCATTGTGCTAATTAGCAGTGACAGATGAGTCACCAGTCTTGCTGTTTCTCCAAGGGAAGCAAAAGCTTACTTCTCTTATTGATCTGTGGGACTTTGGGGAGTCACCACATGCTCCTGGAAGCTTCTGTCAGAAGGGGGAAAATTCAATCTGAGAAAAAGAGGGCAGACAGAATTTCAGCATGGGCCAGCATCCAGCCATCCCCAGAAGCAGGCAACAGGGACAGATGGGGTTTCCCACTGCTCAGTGCTGATGAGATTTTGGGAGTCCTTGCCATCAAGGTGAAGTGGATGTCACACACCCAGCAGGGGCAAAGACTGACTGCCCAGAATCAGCAGGGCCATCAGTCCAGCAAGGGGTCAGGCACCTTAAAGTGAAGGAGGCCAGTGGATACTATGGAGTAACCACATAAAAATCAGAAGTCAGTTAACAAGAGGTCAAGATGAGATGTTTGTGGAGAACAAAGGAGGAGAATTCTGGGTGGTGAAAAGGTTAAGGGAACAGGAAGCCTCTTCTTATGTGAATAGAATTTTCTGATCTTTAAAGGGTCCCTGGTCAGTTAATGAGAGAAAGAATCATTTAAGAAGCATTTCAAATGTACATCTGGAGGCTGGGGCTCTTTTTCTGGCAGGAACTGAAGACTAATAAGATGATCGACATAGAGGAATCCTGACTGGGGGTGAGATCCCATCATTTGGTAGAGAAGGCTCTGGGGCTAACACCCTCATGCTCTTTTTGGTGGGGGAGGCCAGAATCTTGATATCTTTCAAGGACAGAGATTGAGCTCCCAGGCACAGGCAGGACTCTTAAAAAGACAGAAAAATAAAATTAAAGACTGGCCTGTCACAGAAAACTACACTAATGGTAGCTAGGGTATCTCCTATTAGGCCATATTCACAGTTTTCCCTGAGTTTTAATCTTGATGTGATTAAATATGATATTTAGTATACTCTATTATAGAATGTCTCACAATTTATACAACTAATCGATCGCAACCAGTTACAGATTCCTTTGTTAAAAAAAAAGTCTCACAATTTACATAATAAATAAGTTGAGACTTTTATCACATTTCTGATCATTAAAAAAGAGAGAGAGATTTTGGGTGGCGTCTGTGGCTTAGTGAGTAGGGCACCGGCCCCATATACCGAGGGTGGCAGGTTCAAACCCAGCCCCGGCTGAACTGCAACCAAAAAATAGCCGGGCATTGTGGCGGGCGCCTTTAGTCCCAGCTGCTCGGGAGGCTGAGGCAGGAGAATCGCGGAAGCCCAAGAGTTGGAGGTTGCTGTGAGTCCTGTGACATCATGGCACTCTATGGAAGGCGGTAAAGTGAGACTCTGTCTCCAAAAAAAAAAAAAAACAACAATGTTATAATGATTTTTTATTACCATTCTCTCCAGGAATCTTTTATCCTGAAACAGATGGTATATAAAATTGACGATAGCAATAACAGCTAGATTTTATTATGTACCCCACATTGTACTAGGTATTTTGCATGTATTATCTTCTTCAATTCTCTTAACCCTAAGAACTAGGTGGTATTATTATCTCTTACTGATGAGAGAACTGAGACACATAAAGATGGTTTAGCTATGATACTACTGTAATGCATTAAGTGTAGCATGCTACTATATACTAAGAGGATGTCTATACTTAAATTTACTGGGTGGAGGTCAGCCTGAAAGGCTGATTCTGTTTCAGCTTCTCCCAAAGGCATCTGGATTGCCAGTCACCCCTGTCACTCCTCGTGTTGTGTTATCATCATTCCTGCCCATATAAGTTTTGACAACTACCTACATCGGTTTGTTGCTTGAAGTTTGAGTTAACAGATGATCGTTTATAAACCATGGATTATAATGTTCCTCAAATCCATGCCCAAATCATCAGTTTGGAAGATTGTTAAATCATATTTCTAGCCTCCATTTCTCAGATAATCTGATTTAGGGCAAGAGGCAATATAATGTGGGTTAAACATGCCTCCCTGATGAGTCTCATGTGCAGCCAAGTTCAAGAAGCAGTGACCTAGAGTAGAGGATGCTACACTTCTTTGATTAAGCACTCTTTTTTTGTTGTTGTTGTTGGCAGTTTGGCCGGGGCTGGGTTTGAACCCGCCACCCTCAGCATATGGGGCCAGCGCCCTACTCACTGAGCCACAGGCGCCACCCTGATTAAGCACTCTTTTTATTAAAAAATTAAAAAATTGAAGCTCCGTTTATTTCAGAATCTTACAGTATCATTGTATATAGTATACAAACGTTTTGGTTACATAAGAGCAAATACTCTTTACCAGTAAAAATGTTTTTAGGCTAGGTAGCCACTATTTGTATATAAATACATGCTATTATAATAATATTATTGTATTATTATTTGTATATAATACACATGTATTATTTTGACCACATATTGCATTTTTTTTTTTTTTTTTTTGTAGAGTCTCACTGTACCACCCTTGGTAGAGTGCTGTGGTGTCACACGGCTCACAGCAACCTCTAACTCTTGGGCTTACACGATTCTCTTGCCTCAGCCTCCCGAGTAGCTGGGACTACAGGCGCCTGCCACAATGCTGGCTATTTTTTTGTTGCAGTTTGGCTGGGGCTGGGTTTGAACCCGCCACCCTCGGCATATGGGGCCGGCACCCTACTCACTGAGCCACAGGTGCCGCCCCCACATATTGCATTTTTTAAAACATGCAAAACTGAAAGTTAAAAAGGACTGAGGTAAAAATGGAAAAATAATATTTTAAAAATCTATAGATCTATTTTTTTGTTGTTGTTTTGAGACAAAGTCTCACTCTGTTACCTAGGCCAGAGTGCGATGGCCTCAACCTAGCTCACACTAATGTCAAACTACTGGGCTCAAGGGATCCCACTGCCTCCAGCCTCCCATGTAGCTGGGACTACAGGCACCCACCATAATTCTGTTTCTTTTTGCTCAAGCTTGTCTCGAACTCCTGAGCTCAAATGATCCTCCTACTTTGGCCTCTCAGTGTGCTAGGATTATAGGCACACCATGCCTGGCCTATTTTATTTCTTGAATAAAGTTCTCACTAAAAATATAATGGACACGGATTTTTAATATGTGTCATTATTTGAGTAAACCTTGGTTTAACATTCTGTGATACAGAGATTTTTCAGGTCTGGTTCTAAGTTTAGTTTATGTTTGACACTTAGTTTTAATGGTTGTCAAAAGTGAAGAAAGAAACTTCCCCACACCTCCAAATGGATCAAGTACATCGGTGGCAGCACACACTATTAATAAATAATGATTAGCCGGGCGTTGTGGCGGGCGCCTGTAGTCCCAGCTACTCGGGAGGCTGAGGCAAGAGAATCGCTTAAGCCCAGGAGTTGGAGGTTGCTGTGAGCTGTGTGAGGCCACAGCACTCTACCGAGGGCCATAAAGTGAGACTCTGTCTCTACAAAAAAAAAAATAAATAAATAAATAAATGAATAAATAATGATATTTGTTTTTCACTACCACCTGCCAATTAAGCAAAAAATCATTTTTATTTTTTTCTTAATTGTGAAAACCTCAACTCAATGATAAGCAAAAATTTTTTATTAAATGTGCCTACTAATTTCCATTGTCCCTGATGGGCACCAGTAACTCTTGCAAACTAATTGGAAGATATGTTGCATTTTAATAATTTTTTTATTTCAGAATATTAGGGGGTACATATGTTTTGTTTATGTGCTTTGCTTTTGTACAGATTGAGTTAAAGTGATAAGTCTGCCCTTCATCCGGATAGGGTGCACTGTACCCAAGAGGTGGGAAGTTACCCATCCCATCCTCTTTGCCCCCCTATTTTAATTATTTTAACCAACGTGCTCACAATGAAAAGCACTACAACTTTATGTATTAATTTTAATTAATTAGGACCTTAAAAGAGGCTACCAAATATTTTTCATTCGATTTAATAAAGTTTCATAAAGTACTTGGCAATTATATGACCTTAAACTTGATTGAAAAAATCATTTTTATATTCTGAAAATATATACATATATATCTGTATATATATAGTCACATATACATGCATTATAATTATATATAGTATATAAACATATTAGTATGCAGGTGCAAATATATACACACACATATATGCATACATATATTTACATTCAGTTTATACATATTAGTGTAAATACATATACATAAGCATACACATATGGTTAAGATGACATTCATTATTAGTGATAGTGGATATAAATGCACATACGTGACTTTTTTTTTTTGCAACTTCTTCTTTTTTTTTTTTGAGACAGAGCCTCAAGCTGTTGCCCTGGGTAGAGTGCAATGGCATCACAGCTCACAGCAACCCCCAACTCCTGGGCTTAAGCGATTCTCTTGCCTCAGCCTCCCAAATAGCTGGGACTACAGGTGCCCGCCACAACGCGCGGCTATTTTTTGGTTGTAGTTGTCATTGTTGTTTGGCAGGCCTGGGCTGGATTCAAACCTGCCAGCTCTGGTGTATGTGGCTGGTGCCTTAGCCGCTTGAGCTATATACGCCGAGCCTTTTTTGCAACTTCTTAATATTTGAAATTATTTTGCTTGACTTTGGTCATATCTGATTAGGTTGGCACTGTCATTATTTCCCAACATATCTGAAAAAGGGATTAAGTTAGAAATATTGTTCTGCCACTTTCTTGTTGATTACTTGTGTCTGCCTTATTCCTATTTTTCTTCAAACTGAGATCGTTTTGCAGGTAACTGCAACCTGTATGTCCATTCTGTTAGGGGTAGTTTAGTTAAGACTAGTTAAAAAGGTATCAACTTCAGGACTCAAGCCAGGTCTGTGGCGCCTTCAGCCACCTACCTCTAGGCACTATAGGAAGGTATTTCCCCGCTCCACCCAAATCTCCTTTGGGACGTGCTGAAGTTAACTCCTTGCTCTGTTGAAGTTAACAGGATACAAACCACGACTTGATGGCACAGGGAGACTGCTGGGACTGGTTTCTGTTCTGTCCACGTTCCCTGTCGTTTCCATGCAGCGTATGATGATAGCTTCCACGGCACCCACGTTGCTCTCACCTTGAGTCAATCTGCATCTCTTCCCCAATTCAACATGTCTTTTCAAATTTCTGCTCCTAGCTTTCAGAGAAGTTTTGGTGAAATAACTGACCCGGTACACAACAATCTCATACAATTTAACTTCATCCTTATATTAGTTTTCAAATTCTTCTCATAGTAGTTCTCCCATAATAGCTCTCTCAAACCTAAAACAATCTTTGAACAGCTTCTCCCATCTGCTCTGCTTTATCCTAGAGAAATCACAGCAGAGAGAGGGGAGAGCATGGAATTTGGAGTCAGATAAAGGAGAGTTCAAATTCAGGGTCAGCAACTGAAAGTTGTAGTGACTTTGAGTTAGACACTTACCTAGTCTGGATCTCAGTTTTCTTCTCTCTGGAGGGAAACAAAGATACTTGCTATGTCTCACTGTCATGAGTATTAGACTTTTTCCTTTTGCTAATTTAAAAAGTGAGTATCTTTTAGTTTATAAAACCGGACTTGGCCCTGCAGTTTTATTTTGTTTCCTTCCACTACTTTCCCCCATTTCTTTCTTCTTTTTTGCCTCATAACATTCTTTTATTTCAGGGTTTTTGCGTCTTCTTCTTTTTTTTTTTCTATTGTAAGATAAATTTATTGGTGGTAGCGTGTCACTTGTTCCCGATACTTGATGTTGCAAACTTTAGGGTCTTGGAGATATGCAGAATCTTTATTTGTAACTGGCATAAACCCCATTATTTGAGCTCCTTTAATCGCTTTTGTGATTTCTTTCTCTTTCTTCCCACAAAGACCTGTTATATGCGTTTCATAGATGCATCCAGTAAATGGAAAAATAAACTGGGACAAACGCTGTACATTCTTATAATCTAAACGTTTTCCACACAAGATGCATTTCTTAAGGAGCTCCTTATAAGGATTTTCCTTTGCAACGGGCATATCTTCATGCTGGATACCTGTTTATATTGTGAACAATATAATATAATATAATATACTCTGCTCCACAGCACTGAGTGAATGCCAGGATGTCTGAAATAGACAGAAGTCATTACCAAGCTTCTCAACTTTTTCCTCCCTGGAACAATGCAGTAGCTGCCGTGATTCCTCTTTCCTCCTCCTACTTCTTTTGTTTGTTTGTTTGTTCTTACTCTTTGAACAACTCAGAATTTTTATTTATTTATTTTTTTTTTTGAGACAAGAGTCTCACTATGTCATCCTGAGTAGAGAACAGTGGCGTCACAGCTCACAGCAACCTCAAACTCTTGGGCTCAAGCAATTCTCTTGCCTCAGCCTCTCAAGTAGCTGGGACTATAGGCTCCTGCCACAACGCCTGGCTATTTCTTTTGTTGTTGTTGCAGTTATCCTTATTGTTTTTTTAGCAGGCTCAGGCCAGGCTCGAACCCACCAGCCCCAGTGTAGGTGGCTGGCGCTGTAACCACTGAGCATGGATGCCGAGCCCAGAATTTTTATTTTAAAATCTCTTTCAGATTGCTCTGTGATGTCTGATTTTTTCCTAACTAATGATTGTCACTTGTGATAGATTTTTTAAAAAATTTATTATTTGTATTTTGAATTGACCAATAATAATTATATATGTTTATAGGGCACAATGTGATGTTTTGATATATGTATACATTATAAAACTTACTAGTATAAGCTACTGACTTTTTTGTGGTGAGAACATTTAAAGTCTACTCTCGCCACAATTTTGAAATATACATTATTAACTATGGTTACCATGCTTTTCGGTAGATCTCTGAAAATTAGTCCTCCTGTCTAATGGGAACTTTGTATCCTTTGAATGGCATCTCCGATTTCCCATCTCTTCTATAAGATGGATTGTTTTGGGTTTGGTGTGCCTTGTAATTTTTGACCTTAAGCTTGTCTTTGGTGGAGATTGTTTTCTGTGGGTGTCTCACATGGACTAGATTATACGAGTACCCAAGAGCCTTGTTATTCCAACATCAACCTTTCCTCTACATAAGGGCATTTTCCAGTAGTTGTCCCTTCCCTTCCCTGCAATACAATTTTTTCCTCTGTACTAGATCATTCTAATCAGCATATAAACATCTCCTAATATCTCCTAATTTGCCTCATTTTGCTATTTCCTTTTATAGCAAAACTTCTTGAATGACTGACTTATCTATATTTGCTGCCCTAATTCTTCTCTTCCTGTTCTCTATTGGATTTGTTCCCTTCAGGCCCAAAGAGGCCTGACTCTTTGTCAGGGTCACCAGTGATTTCCCTCTTGCCAAAACCAATAGTTGATTCCCAGCGCTCATCTTACCTTAGATCACTGGTATTTGATTTGATCCCTCCCTCCCGTGACCACCATGCACTTGGTTTGCAGGATGCCACTCTCCCTTAATTTCTCTCCTACCTCCTTGATCTCTTTCTCCATCGAAAGATACTCCTTATTTTCATACCCTGTACCAGTGTGTCCTAGGGCTCAGTCCTAATGCCTTTTCTCTTTATTGTCAATCATTGTTTCAGGGCGTAAACATTTGCTATGGCCTGTACCTGAAAGCTCCCACAGATATTCTTAACATCAGGCCTGGGTCCAAGATTGTTGTATCAGATAATTCTCTGACCATCCTATATAAATTACACTCACTACCTATCATTCTTATCCTGATTTGATTTTCTTCACAACAATTATACTTCTTACCACTTATGCATTTATTTATTGTCCTGTGCCCCTCACAAAATATAACTCCTGTGAGGCCTGGGGCTTGTTTAGTTCACCATTGTTTACCTAGCTGTTGGAATAGTGCTGGGCACATTGTCTCATAAATATTTATTGAATGAGTAAATAAATAGAAATAGATGACATCTTTCCATTATTTACTTATCTGAGGTAGATGTTTCCCTGTTTTTAAAATATCTTTTGTTCAATCTGTTCTGAAAGAAGGAAGTTTTGTGTCTGCAAGTTGCCAGTTCACAAAGAAATTATTAAACTAACAAATGAATTATTAAACTTACTGGTTAGTGTTAGTGGTTCCACTAACTACCATACTGGTAAAGAACCACTTACCAGTATTGGAGCTCTCAGTCTGAGGTTTGTGGATTCTAAGAATGGCCCTCAAGACTCTGTTAGCTCCTTGAGTTTGAGTACAAAATGTTATGAATAGATGTGTATAAGTATCTTCCTTGGGAAAAGTTTATAGCTTCTAGCAGATTCACAAAGGAGTCAAACCCTTCCATCAGATTCACAATGGGGTCAAAACACAATTAAATGCTTTGAATTACAGATGGTCCCCAAGTTATAAAAATCTGACTCATATACAACTTGCACTTATGGAGGCTGTTACAGGTGATGGGTGAATATATCTGTTCTGACTTACATACAAATTCAAATTAAGAACAAATCTAGAGAACCTATCTCACTTATAACCTGGGGACTGCCTGTTGTGTTAACTACCTTTTAGCTGGATGTTGACCAACTAAAAGCTAACATGTTGAAAATAAATATCATCATCTTCCTCTCCAAACCACCTAATCTCCTGACTTGCTTAGAAGCAAAGCACATTGGTGTTAGAAGTATACTCCCAATGAAGATGTCCCTCTAAACATCCTGATAAATTATTAGCTATGCTGTCCTGGGAATTCATAAAGCAACACTGCCATGCAAATCAACGTTAGAAACTTCGACCTAGTTTAGGCTGACATAGTGGTTTCACACACTGGTCTTGTTCAGCCGCTGGGAACCTAGAGAACATGCTGTGTTCCTTTTCTACTGGTCAGTTTTTCAGATATATGAAGGTATCATGTCCCCCCCTCCTTCCAGCTTTATTTTTCCAGAAGAGCTATTCTGCTATTTGCTAATTGCTCAAGATTCACCTCCCCAACTTGGACATGATACTTCTAATGCAACTTCGTATCTCAACATGACTGTGGTGGCCAAGCACAGGATGGCCTGGAAATGGAAACGACTGGGAGCTCAGGAACTTGTAGGAAGGATACTCTTGCCTAGGTTAGAAAAAATGTGGGACTGCTCTGAGATAGAGGCAGTGAGAGTGGTGAGAGGGAGAAGAATCTGAGAGACATCGGAGACCCTGAGAAATAGCAAGCCCTGGCCATTGTTGGCGTTTGGCAAAGGGCTGGAGAAGGGGAGGAAAGAATGGGAAAAGAGTGAGGAAGAAGAGTAAGTGGGAGCAAGAGGGAGAGAAAGAGATGAAGGTGGAAAAAGAGGTTGGCACCACACTGAACTACTCCAACCATTACTGAAAGGGTAGAAATGGGAAGAGAGGACCTAGGGAATGCAGAGATGGTAGGATTGTGAGAAGCGAGACAGAGTAAGGTTGGGGCAAGTCAAATGCTCCAAGCAGGCTAGGTGAAGGCAAGGTCCGCAACGAGGAGAGGGCGCGGGTTAAGAACTGGGAACGATGGCAGAGACTTTCGGTTCTGGGTGTGGGACTGGACAAAGAGATTGGGGATAGGCACGGAGACGGATCTTGGGAGGGCTCTGATGCTTGGCCGAGTGCCTGGCACAGGGTAGGAGCAGAATCAATGGGCAGAAAGAAGTGACAGACTAGACCACCGGCGGACGCAAAGAACGGGGAATGGTGACTGTGCTGGATCTGGCTGCGCTGCAGCTGCCGCGGAGTTGCTGCGAAGCTGCTCCGGGGCGGGGGCGAGGCGGTCCCGGCGGCCAATCGTAGCCTCGGCCTCGGCTCCGGCCCCGCCTCCTCGCCCCGCCCAGCGTCGCGCGTGGCTCGCCGGGCGCCTGAAGCTGGCGCAGCCGCCCAGCTTCCGGAAGTGCGCCCGGAGCCGGCGCCGCGGGCTGAGGTGAGCTCGCGGGCTGGTCAGGCCAGGCCTCGGGCTGCTCGGGGTCAGGCCCGGGGCCACCTGCGTCCGCGCCGGACTCAGCCGGGCCCGGACACAGCTGGGCCCTCGAGAGCGGTGGCGAGGCCAGCGGGCGCTCGCGCGTATGCTCCTGGGAGCGCACGCGCGCGCAGGACTTGGCGAAGGCGGGGGAGGGGCGGACAGAGCAGTGAGTGAAGCCTGGGCGCGTGGTCTCGCCTGAACCCCGGCCAGGCTCTGCGTTCTTGCGCCTGAGGGTCCCGCCGGACGGGTTTTCTGCATTGGAAACGAAAACGGGCTCCCCCATCTGCCTTCCGACGAGGGCTGAAAATGAGCCTCAGGAAGAGCGAACCCGATGGGATAGTAGCTTGGGGCTGTCTCCCTGCTCAGTGTTTGGAGGGCGCATGGCAGAGACTGCACCTCTGATGGGCAGCGCTGCCTCGGCCTCGGTGCATTAAATGGCTAGTAGCTCACGCCAGTTTGTGATAACCCACAAATCACTCTCCTCCCCAAAGTAAAGGGTTTTGAGCTTTCTTGGTTGGAATCTGGCTGCTGCTTTTGAGCCTCAGAGGTTCCTGATTTGTAAACTTTATTATTTATTTATTTGGAGAAAGGGTCTTACTCTATTGCCCAGCTAGCTGATCTGGAAACTTAATACAGCACTTAACCCTTGAGGGTGTTCGTGAGAATTAGAAACAGGAACAGAGCCCAACAATATGTTGATACATAGTAGGTGTTCCTCGGATGGTTACTTACATAGATACATGTAACCGTGTTTGTAACTTAGGTATGTATATCAAGTGTACTTACTTAGAATGTACAGTTAACAATTCATTGTTAAAACTTTCATAAGTATAACATTTGTGATAACCTTATTTATTATTATTATTATTTGCAGTTTTTGGCCGGGGCTGGGTTTGAACCCACCACCTCCGGCATATGGGGCCTGTGCCCTACTCCTTTGAGCCACAGGCGCTGCCCCTTATTTTTTTTTTTTAACTAATGGAGTAGGAGATCCTTAAGAAGTCATGGGGCTATAAACCTTCTATGAAGTATTTTAATAATTTAGTTCTGAATATTTGAGACTTTTTTTTATCCCTGGGGGCATAGTCGTTATTAACATTAGATAACACATATTTTATAAAATCTATAGTTTTTCTTTTTTTTTTTTTTTTTTGTAGAGACAGAGTCTCACTGTACCGCCCTCGGTAGAGTGCCGTGGCGTCACACGGCTCACAGCAACCTCTTAACTCTTGGGCTTACGCGATTCTCTTGCCTCAGCCTCCCGAGCAGCTGGGACTACAGGCGCCCGCCACAACGCCCGGCTATTTTTTTGGTTGCAGTTTGGCCGGGGCTGGGTTTGAACCCCCCACCCTCGGCATATGGGGCCGGCGCCCTACTCACTGAGCCACAGGCGCCACCCGTAATCTATAGTTTTTCTTAAATGTCATTTCTCTTAAATGTTATCTAAACTGCCTTAATTTAGGAATAGAATAAATCTGAATAACTTTACAGATCAATATCTTGCTATCTGGAATATTGCTATTTGTTATTTGAAACTCGTGAGCCAAAGAGATTAGATTTACATAGTGAAGGATTTTTATGTATTCGTTTTTAAACAGGTAATTTTGAAACGTGAGTCTCCCTTTGAGCAATGCTTTGGCTGTTTCCCAAATAATTTAATATGTGGTGTTTTTATTATCATTCATTATGAAAATGTATTTTAATTTCCTTTGATTTCTTCTTTGACCATGGATTATTTAGGAGGATTATGTAATAACTTCCATAAATTGGGAATTTCTAGATATCTGTTGTTATTGACTTCTAATTTATTTTATTTTTTAATTTTTATTTATTTATTTTTTTTGTAGAGACAGAGTCTCACTTTATGGCCCTCGGTAGAGTGCCGTGGCCTCACACAGCTCACAGCAACCTCCAACTCCTGGGCTTAAGCAATTCTCTTGCCTCAGCCTCCCAAGTAGTTGGGACTACAGGCGCCTGCCACCATGCCCAGCTATTTTTTGGTTGCAGTTTGGCCGGGGCGGGGTTTGAACCCGCCACCCTCGGTATATGGGGCTGGTGCCTTACCGACTGAGCCACAGGCGACGCTCTTGACTTCTAATTTAATTGCATTGTGGTCAGAGAATATATGTATGCAAGAGGTGCCAAAAATGTATGGACATTTTAAGAAAGGAAAAAACTTATATTAAAGTTGTAATAATATATATTGATAACACAAGATAAATGCAAGTCACGTTGGAGCCTCTTGTCATTTAGAAATTGAATATTGCAAATTTAATACAGTTTTTCTCATTAAAATGTTTATACAGTTTTTGACATCTTTTATGCTCAAGGTATCAATTTTTGGAAACTTAGTTTTGCATATGGTCTGTTTTGGTGAATGTTTCTTACATGTATTCTGCAGTTTGGGGTTTGGTATTCTGAAATGTTATCTAGAGAAAGTTGGTTAATAGTGTTCAAATTTTCTATATCTTTGCTAAATTTTTGGGATTTTTCTTATGTATTTCTTGTCCTACCAATTACTGAAAGAAGGATGTTCAAATCTCCAAGTGTAGTTGAAGATTTGTCCCTTTAAAATTGATATTAGATACATACACATGCACGGCAAAAAAAAATCATGAAATCTGCTTTGTCAGTAGTAATATAGCCACACCAATTTATATATTTTTAATGAATTTGACCTATTTTTCATAATGGGTCCCTTTCTCTGTCTTCAAGTCTGCTCGGTCACATACTAATATGGCCATATATCACTTTTCGTATGCTTGCTGTTTGCATAGAATATTTTTTCCATCCGTTCATTATCATTCTGTCCTTATATTTAAAATATCTTTTATAGACAGCATATAGTTGGATCTTGCTTTTTAAAATCTGACGATCTCTGCCTTATGATTTGAGTCCGTTTACTTTTTTGAGATAGAGTCTCACTCTGTTACTCTGGGTAGAGTGCAGTGGCCTCATCGTTACTCACTGCAGTTTCAACCTCCTGGGCTCAAGTGATCCACCTGCCTCAGCCTCCTGAGTAGCTGGGACTACAGGTATGCAGCACCATGCTCAGCTAGTTTTTTCTATTTTTTATAGAGATGAGAGTGTTTCTCAGGGTGGTCTCAAACTCCTGACTTTAATGATCTTCCAGCCTTAGCCTTCCAGAATGCTAAGGATTACAGGAGTGAGCTACTGTGCCTCGCCAGTCCATTTATATTTTATGTAATTATTGATAAGGTTGAGTTTTAGTTTACTATATTGTCTTGTTTTTCATTTGACCTTTCTGTTTTCTGATTCTCTCTTGCTCCTTTTCTAGCACTTTTTAGGATTTGAGGTATTTTTATTATTCCTTTATTAGGTTTTTAGCTATACCTCTTCTGTTTTTTTTTAATTTTTTTTATTAGTATTAGATCATAGCTGTGTACAGTAATACGATCATGGGGCACCATACACTGGTTTTATAAACAGTTCGACACATTTTCATCACACTGGTTAACATAGCATTCCTGGCATTTTCTTAGTGATTGTGTTAAGACAATCATATTCTGTATTCACTAAGTTTCACATGTGCCCTTGAAGATGCACCACAGGTGTAATCCCACCAATCACCCTCCCTCCGCCCATCCTCTCTCCTCCTCTCCCCTCCCTCTCCCCCTTCCCCATATTCTTAGGTTATAACTGGGTTTTAGCTTTCCTATGAAAGCCATAAATTAGTTTCATAGTAGGGCTGAGTACATTGGATACCTTTTCTTCCATTCTTGAGATATTTTACTAAGAAGAATATGTTCCAGCTCCATCCATGTAAACATGAAAGAGGTAAAGTCTCCATCTTTCTTTAAAGCTGTATAATATTCCATGGTGTACATATACCACAATTTATTGATCCATTCGTGGATCGATGGGCACTTGGGCTTTTTCCGTGACTTAGCAATTGTGAATTGGGCTGCAATAAACATTCTGGTACAAATATCTTTGTTATAATGTGATTTTTGGTCTTCTGGGTATATGCCTAATAGAGGAATTATAGGATTGAATGGCATATCTATTTTTAGATCTCTAAGTGTTCTCCAAACATCTTTCCAAAAGGAATGTATTAATTTGCATTCCCACCAGCAGTGTAGAAGTGTTCCCTTTTCTCCACATCCATGCCAACATCTCTGGTCTTGGGATTTTGTGATAGGGGCTAATCTTACTGGAGTTAGATGGTAGTTTTGATTTGCATTTCTCTGATGATTAAAGATGATGAGCATTTTTTCATATGTCTGTAGGCCATGCGCCTGTCTTCTTCAGAGAAGTTTCTCTTCAAGTCTCTTGCCCAGCCTGCGATGGGATCACTTGTTCTTTTCTTGCTTATATGTTTGAGATCTCTGTGGATTCTGCTTATTAAACCTTTGTCGGAGACATAACCTGCAAATATCTTCTCCCATTCTGGAAGCTGTTTGCTTGCTTTACTTACCGTGTTCTTGGCTGTGCAGAAGCTTTTTAGTTTGATCAGGTCCCAGTAGTGTATTTTTGAAGCTGCTTCAAGCTATACCTCTTCTATACAATTTTTAGAGGTAACAATATACATCCTTAAACTTGTGAAAGTTTACTTTAAATTATCAAAGTTTATTTTAATACTGTACCATTTTATATTTAGCAATTCGTATTTCTTATTTCTTACTTCTCAACACCTTTATACTCCCATAGGCCATAGGGAACTTCCCACTTCCTATTTCTTTCTTTTTTTTTTTTTTTTGTAGAGACAGAGTCTCACTGTACCGCCCTCGGGTAGAGTGCCGTGGCGTCACACAGCTCACAGCAACCTCTAACTCTTGGGCTTACGCGATTCTCTTGCCTCAGCCTCCCGAGCAGCTGGGACTACAGGCGCCCGCCACAACGCCCGGCTATTTTTTTGTTGCAGTTTGGCCGGGGCTGGGCCTGAACCCGCCACCCTCGGCATATGGGGCCGACGCCCTACTCACTGAGCCACAGGCGCCGCCCTCCCACTTCCTATTTCTTATTTTTCTTATTTAGGAGTTCACAAATATAATAACCCAAAAAGTTAATTCCAATTACTCCCTCCTTTGTGCTATTTTAATCCTTGTGCTATATTTTCATATAGTCATTATTTTTGCTTTTGACTGTCAGCTGCATTTTAAGGAAGTAATGAGAATAAAGAGCATAATATTTTATATTTATTTACCAAATTTTAACCATTTTTGGTGTTCTCCATTCCTTTCTGTAGATCTAAGTTTCCCACATACTGGAAGAATACATTTAACATTTGTTGTGATGTGCATCTGCTGGTGACAAATTCTCTCAGTTTATTTGAAAATTGTATATAGTATTTTAATTCTTTTTTTTATTGAGACAGAGTCTCACTATGTTGCCCTCGGTAGAGTGCCATGGAGTTACAGCTTACAGCAAACTCAAACTCTTGGACTTTCTTGCCTCAGCCTCCCGAGTAGCTGGGACTATAGGTGCCTGCCACAACACCTGGCTATTTCGTTGTTGTAGTTGTAGTTGTTGTTGTTGTTGTTGTCAATTGTTTAGCAGGCCCAGCAGGGTTCAAACCCACCAGCCCTGGTGTATGTGGCCAGCAACCTAACCACTGAGCTATAGGCGCCAAGCCAGTATTTTAATTCTTATTTTTGAAGAATGTTTTTCCTGGATATAGAATTCTGGGTTACAGTGATGCCACCCCTCCACCACCCCCCCCCAGAATTTGCATTTCTTTTCAGTCTCCATTTTTTTCTTTCTTTTTTTTTTTTTTTTCAGACACTCTCATTTTGTCGCCCTTGGTAAAGTGTGATGGCATTACAGCTCACAGCAACCTCAAGCTCTTGGGTTCAAGCAATTCTCTTGCTTCAGCCTTCCAAGTAGCTGGGACTACAGGCACCTACCACAACACCTGGCTATTTTTAGAGATGAGGTCTTGCTATAGCTTAGGCTGGTCTCAAACTCATGAGCTCAGGCAATCTACCTACCTTGGCCTCCCAGAGTCCTAGGATTATAGGATAAGCCACTGTACCTGGCCTTCAGTCTCCATGTCTCTGTAGAGTCCATATCTTTTTTCTCATTAAAATAGGCTTTTCAAAGAAAATGCCAGGAAGGCTAAGTTAACCAGTTTGATGAAAATATTTCAAATTGTATATAAAACCAGCACATTGTACCCCATGATTGCATAAATGTACACAGCTATGATTTAATAAAAATAAGTAAATAGTAGGCTTTTCTCTAAGTCATTGGGCCATCTTGGAATTGGTTTCTCTTGACTTCTTCCTATGCTGTTGGATTACGTTTTCCTGTTTATGCACCCAGGAATTTTGGCTTGCATCCTGGGTATTACACAACGCAGAGTACTAACCACTATATGATCATGGCAATCCTGGGTATTACAGATGACATACTGTACACACTAAGGATTCGATTATCTTTCTCTGAAGAGTGTTGATGTTTGGTTTAGCAGAAACTTTCAACTTGGGTAGGCTCAATTTTATGCTTTGATAGAGAAGCTCTTTGGAAAGTGTAAGACATTTCCCAAGTCCTTCTAAGTTGATGAGACTAGACCACTAGGCTGAATCTCATTTGTAGATCTTGTTAAGGCTTGATTTTTAGGTTTTATTGTGGCAGGATAGAGTAGGCCTTACTCTAGGGTGTGGTCTTTACTCCTCACATGTAGCTTGGGATGCTGTGGGTATTAATGAGGTCTTTGTACCCTGGATGGTCAAAAACTCTAGTGTCTCTTGTTACTGATTGCCTTTTGTATTTGTGCTTTGCTGTTAACCCTGTAGCGACTTCACTCTGTTAAACCTTGCAGTTACCCTGCTCACATGCAGTCCATATGTTGGCTAAGGGCTTACAGCAGTGGTTCTCAACCTTACTAGTGCTGTGATGTATTTTCATTGTTACAAAGTAGTTGTGACCCACATGTTGAGAACCACTGGCTTACAGGGGAATCCCTTTCATACTTCTGTCCCTGTCCCCATCCCCATAGCTCCCTCTCTGCCTTGTACTTCAGATTCCAACCACTTCAGCAGCTCCAAATTCTGATCATTGCCTGCTCAGTTTACTGAGACCTTTGTGCTCTAGATACCTGTGCAGTGGTTGGGAAACTGTCTCTGAGGAGACATCTGGGTGATCATGAGGTTTACCCCATGGATTTCTATTCTCTCAGAGACTATGTTCTTGTCCACTGCCTGAAAACAGTTGTGCTATGTTTTCTCCAGTTTTGTAGTTGTTCCCATTGAGTGAGCTAGCCTGTATTACCAGTTACTCTGCTATGGCCAGAAACAAAATTCCCCAAGTGCTTAACATAAGTCACTCAAGTACACTGGATGCTTCATGAATATATTAATGAAATAAGTAAGGCTGGGTGCAGTTGGCTTACGCCTGTAATCCTAGCACTCTGGGAGGCCAAGCGGGTGGATTGCCAGAGCTCAGGAGTTAATGACCAGTCTGAGCCAAAGCAAGAGCCCATCTCTAAAAATAGCCAGGGACCTATGTGGGCGCCTGTAGTCCCAGCTACTTGGGAGGCTGAGGCAAGAGAATCATGTGAGCCCAAGATTTGGAGTGGCTGTGAGCTCTAAGGCCACAGCACTCTACTGAGGGTGACAAAGTGAGACTCTATCTAAAAAAAAAAAAAAAGAACAGTGAATATACTTCAGTCATTTTTGTTTATAATTGAAACTCTGGGAATTCAAAATTAACATCTTTGCCCGTGAGCTTCTTATAGACACCAGAAAAAGTTTCAACCTTCTGCTCCACATTGTTCTGCTGGGCCTTGTCCAAGTGCACCTTTATGAGTCGGCTGCCGTCCAGTTTTACGCAGATTCTCTGCCCACAATTTCACTTAGGAAAACCAAGTCCTCAAGGATCACATTGTGCATGGCTGTCAGAGTGCAGCTCCTGGGACCCTTTTGCTTATTTTTTGTAGTTTTTTCCAGTTGGCTTAGGCAGAATTCTCTGGGCACTGAAGACATCATGCTTCCCGCTGAACTTTTTCTCCAATTTGTTTACTAGCTGGACTTGAATTTTCTGGAAAGATTTCAGTTGAGGAACGGGAACAAAGATTATGATAGCTTTCCGACCACCACCAACTTCAGTTTCCTTGGCTGCAGTTATATTCAGCTCCTGGAGCTGAGCCTCGAGGTCCAGGTTCATCTCCAGCTCCAGCAGGGCCTGGGAAATGCCCTACTCCAACTCATCCAGCTTCTTGCCATTGGTCTTCACTCTCTTGGTGCTGGAGCTGAACATGGCCTTCTCCTTGCAGACAGCCGGCTGAGGAAGAGAGCTAGGTTTTTTATTAAACAAAAAATAAATTTAGTGAGGTCCACATAAAAATGTGGTATTGGATTAGAGTAGACCCTAGAGTAACACAGGTTTGACCTATGTTGTCCACTTATATGAGGATTTTCCTCCATTTCTGCCACCTTTGAGACAACATGACCAACTGCTTCTTCCTCTCCTTTCCCTCTCCCACCTCCTCCCCTCTCACTCCTTCTCCCCCAGCCTATTCCTTGTGAAGATGATAGGGATGAAGACCTTTGTGATGATTCACTTCTGCTTAGTGAACAGTAAATGCATTTTCTTTTCCTCATAATTTTCTTTTTTTTTGTAGAGACAGAGTCTCACTTTACTGCCCTCAGTAGAGTGCCGTGGCATCACACAGCTCACAGCAACCTCCAGCTCTTGGGCTTACGTGATTCTCTTGCCTCAGCCTCCCGAGTAGCTGGGACTACAGGCGCCCGCCACAACGCCCGGCTATTTTTTTCTTGCAGTTTGGCCGGGGCTGGGCTTGAACCTGCCACCCTCGGCATATGGGGCCGGCGCCCTACTCACTGAGCCACAGGCGCCGCCCCATAATTTTCTTAATAAATATTTTTCTTTATTGTAAGAATACAGTATATAATACATAAAACATGCAAAATACATGTTAATCAACTGTTCATGTTATCGGTAAGGCTTCTGGTCAATAGGAGGTTATTAGTAGTTTGGGGGGAGTCAAAAGTTATATACAGGCTTTTGACTTCATGTTGTTCAAAGGTCAGCTCTCATTCTTTTGATACCTTTTCTTTTTTGGGTCCTTGAAAAAAATTTGTTTTCTTACTTTTTTCTGGGGGGGGGATATTTTAAAATGATTTTCTGATACAGTATACCATATACATTATCTGGGTGAGGTGGTAGGGACAAGAACATTGCTTCTTAAACCTCAAAAAATACGCACCTTTTGAAAGCTAGAGTATTGTACTGATTGCTGATTAAGCCAGACACCCAAATGATTGGCGGTTATTTTGATTGTTGTGATTAGTGTTATGGAGAAATGATGACCTTCAGCCTTCTCGTAATATTTGAAGATTTACCTAATAATCCAGTATTAGAATTATCTGCAAAAAAGTTAACTAGAAATAGTACATAATCCTTTTAAAATATCTTAATTTTAACTTGGGCATTTAGTATTTATCTCTCTCTCTTCTTTTTTTTTAGACAGAGTCTCACTCTGTTGCCCTGGGTAGAGTGCTGTAGTGTCACAGCTCACAGAAACTTTAAACTCTTGGGCTCAAGCAATCCTCTTGCTTCAGCCTCTCTAGTAGCAGGGACTACAGGCACCTGCCACAACACCAGCTATTTTTAGAGACGGTGATCTCTCCCTCTCTTTTTTTTTTTTTTGTGGTTTTTGGCTGGAACCAGGTTTGAACCCACCACCTCCAGTATATGGGGCCAGCGCCCTACTCCTTGAGCCACAGGCGCCGCCCTGGTGATCTCTCTCTTGCTCATGCTGGTCTCAAACACCTGAGCTCAAGGGATCCAACCACCTCAGCCTCCCAGAGTGAGCCACCATGCCTGGCCAAGTATTTGTCTTTTAATTGTCTTTGTTGTAGGCTTCTAAATTTTTATATCATTTACATTAAAATAGTGATTACTTATTTCAAGACCATTGGAGTATTTTTGAGGTAGTCAGTATTTGTTTTGAACCTTCTTTAAGCCCAAGCTTGGTTTAAAGGTTCAGGAGTATCATTTTTTTCATAGTTTCTCAAATGGACCTATTTTTGGCATGGTACTTAAAAGAGATCATTTGGAAATTTCATCATACCTTTTTGGAAAGTCTTAATTTGTTCTCTTCAACCTCATAGTTATTATGGAACTATCTGATCATTTCAATATTAGCCTTTATTTCTAGGGCATTATTAATGTTTTTGTCCAGTTTTATTTTTTAGCATGCATATATATATTTATACTTATATACATAAATATGCAGATACAAAAATGTTTTTTAGAAGAGCCATTTATCTGGAAACTTATAGTGAAAATGTTTCATTTGGCACATTTCATTCTTCTTGGTCTGGACATTTGAAGACCAAGTGAGAACTTTGTAAAATGGGCAGGGTGATGGTGGCCATTTAGATGTATCAATGGTTTGCAGCTTCAAGTTTGTAATCTTTAAAAATAGAATGGTATATCCACTGAACAATTTCAAAAGATTCATAGCTGACTCCAAAGGCTTCTCAGGTATTGTTCTTTCTGAAAACAAGTCCCTATCCTCTCTACAGCCCTTGATCTCATTCCCTTTTAGTGTCCTCGTGAAGAGCCAGTTCTCCCCAGAGACAGTTCCACTCCAGAAGCACTTCGTTTAAAGGGACTTACCAAGCCAGACGATGCCCATAGACCTGGGGCAGGCCCTAGGCCTGCTGCCATCACTGGCAAAGGCCGAGGACTCTCAGTTCTCTGGACCAGATGGTGCCCTTCAAGAGGAACTCTCCAGCCCGGAGACCGCACGCCAGCTTTTCAGGCAGTTTCGTTACCAGGTGATGTCTGGGCCACATGAGACTCTGAGACAACTTCGAAAGCTGTGTTTCCAGTGGCTGCGGCCAGAGGTTCACACCAAGGAGCAGATCCTGGAGATCCTCATGTTGGAGCAATTTCTGACTATTCTGCCCGGGGAGATCCAGATGTGGGTTCGGAAACAGTGTCCAGGCAGTGGAGAAGAGGCAGTGACGCTTGTGGAGAGCTTGAAGGGAGATCCCCGCAGACTGTGGCAGTGGGTAAGCCGAGGGCCTTGTGATCTATGAGGGAAGTACACAGCTCCTCATCAGGTGTGTTGTCTTTTTGCTGATAACCAGTTATGACACAAAATGTGTCCACACCAAAAGCTAGTTTTCTGGCACCAACTGATTGTCCAACAATTCAGTTCCATTCCGAAGCTCTGGAGTTAGTGCAAGCCCATGGGTTCAGGGTGCAGTCCCACCAGACCACTCCTCCCCACTTCAGGCGCCCATCTCAAGTCCTAAGGGCTATCAGACTGTACTTGTGAAAAACTGCCTATAAATTTGGGAGTTCTTATAATTATCTCTTTAGGTTGGAAACTGGTTAGAATGACTTACAGAACTCAGGAGAGCTCTTTATCCACAGTTACTGGTTTATTATAAAGGATACCACTGCAAATGGAAGGGATGCTTAGGACAAGGCATGGTCAGGGCATGGAGCTTCTTTGCCTTCTGACATGCCACTGTGCCAGAACCTCGATGAGTTCAACAACTTGGAAGCTTCCTGAACCCCATCGGGTGGGGATTTTTATAGAGGTTTCAATACTTCTGCATAGTTTATTAAATCTCCCCTCCTCAGAAGTTGGGGGGCCGGAAATTTCATATATTGGTTCCACTGGCAACCAGCTTCCATCCTGAAGCTATGTAGGGGCTCAAGAATCACCTCATCATCGTAAACTCAGGTATAGTTGAAAAGGACTCATTCTGAATAACAGAGACAGTTTCACTCCTGTCACTCAGGAAACCACGAGTGTTTTAGGAGCTCTGTGCTATGAACCTGGGGATAAAGACCAAATACATATTTCTTATTACACTACATCTGGGTTTTCCAATGCCTTGCTTAATTCTAAGACTTAATACTTTCAATACATTGCTCTCAATACTTTTTAGCTATTGGGAACTAAGGATCAATTCTCTCATCTTTAGACTAGGTTGTGTGAGAAGTTGTTCAAGAGACACCTAAGTTCTAATTGGTAGGGACTGTCCAGGATAAGCACATTAGTGGCGTGTCGTGAAGGTCTTCCAGGCCTGGGTCAGGCCTCAGCTGTTGGTGCCTTCTGTATCACTGATCCTGCTGGACTAGAAATCAAAGCTGATTTTCTGTTTCCTTACTCTGTGTCCCTAAAGACTGTCTCAGGATCTGTTATAGAGAATTAGTTTCATACCTTTCATATAGAAATCCTGGCTTTTGATCCTTCAGTAATTAGCACTGTATGGTCTCTAGATCAGCATCCAAGTTCTAGGACAGGAAATCTTATCAGAGAAGACGGAATCTCCAAGCTGCCAAGTGGGGGAAGCGGAGCCCCGTCTCATAGTGGTGCCTCAGGAGTTGGGACTTCAGAGTTCACCCTCAGGGCCTGGGGAACTTCTGAGCCACATCGTGAAAGAGGAATCTGATGTGGAACCAGAACTAGGTAAGGGCAGCTATTCATGGTGGCGTGTGGTGCTCTCAAAGAAATTTGGGGATTGTGGCTAGGAGGCCTAAATGTGAGTTGAAATAATTTGTTGCTCAGATTGGGGTGTTTCTGGAAAGTTTGGAAACAGGGTAGACTTCAATAAACCACTCTGGTTTGGAAATTCGAAGTTTATATTTTAAACCAGCTCATGACTGGGCCAGACCATTTTGGAGTTTGGTTCTGAGGAAGGAGGTAGGAAAAAATATGGGTGAGACTGTTTGGAAGGTTGAAGGGAGTTGGAGTTTGTTAGAGGGACAAACATAACTCTTGATGGCAGAGAAGGTGTCATCCTGGCTTGTAAAGATTTTTATCTGTGTCCTCTGGGGAGTGGTTAAGGAAGAAAACATCTGGATTCTGAAAACTTCTTTTTCTGACTTCAGCTCTGGCTGCTTCCCAGCTTCCTGCATGGCCTGAGGACCGACTTATCAGAGACCAGGACTTCACAGCCTCACTTCTCCCAACTGCACCCCAGGTGAGCTGGGTTCCTCTGTTTCTCTTACCCATAATCCAGACCTTGCGGGCATAGCAGTTATCAGAAGGACTGAGAGTGTCGTAAGTCGACCAGGGAGGAGGACCTAGCTAGGATAAACATTATCATAAATGTATAATGAACCCTGAGTTTTAATATTTCTTTTTAGGCAGAATATTTTCTAATTGTCATCTTGAGTAATGGAATCTGGCCTCTGGAAAAGGGTACAAGTTGAAGAGGCAAATCTTGTCAGTGGTTATTTTTCCTGTTAGCTGGGAAAGGACTCATTTGTTTTCTAGTCTGGGCCACCCACAATGAAGTCAGTTTGAGATTTTGAATTATTATATCTAAAGTGGGACAGGTGAATCTTTTCTCCCTTTAACTTCACGGAAATTCATTTAACAAAAAATTGCACATATTTAAGATGTATAATTTGGTGAGTTTTGACATACATATACACCTGTGAAATGTGACTGCAGTCAACATGATAAATGTATTCATTACATTCAAAAGTTTCTTTTTTTACCTTTTATAATCTCACCCCCTGCACCACTTTAGCTCCTCTCCTTCCTGATGCAACCACTGATCTGCTTTCTGTTACCATGTATTAGTTTGCATTTTCTAGGATTTTATATAAAATAGAATCATGCCATATGTACTCTTATCTTTGTTCTTCTGCGTATAATGTAATTTTTGACTTATTTTAATATATTTGAACTGGTTTAAAACAATTTGATTGGGTGGCGCCTGTGGCTCAAAGGGATAGGGCGCCAGTCCCATATGCTGGAGGTGGTGGGTTCAAACCCAGCCTCGGCCAAAAAACCCCCCCCCAAAAAAAAAAAAAAAAACAATTTGATTATCATGTGTCTTGGAATCATTTTCATCTTTCTTATGCTTGGGGTTCATTGAGCTTCTTGGATCTGTGGTTTGTAGTTTCCATTAAATTTGGAAAATTTTTGGCCCTATATCTTCAACTGTTTTTTTTCTGTCTCCCTTATTTCTCTTCTTCTTTGAGGGAGAAAAATACATGTGGAATATATGTAATGATAATGTGTATACATATAGCAGAGTTCTTCAAGTTGTCTCACAACTTAATGATTTTTTTTTTAATCTTGGTGTTTTATTTTGGACAGTTTGTATTTTTATGTCTTCATGTTCATTAGTTTTTTCTTCTATTGTAGCTAATCTTCTGTTATTCTCATCTAGTACTTTTTCTTCTTAGATGTGTTTTTCATCTCTGTAAGTCTCATGCCTATATTTACTGTATTTGGTCTTTCCCTTAGCTTCTTGAACATATGGAATATGGATATTTGTATTAATATCCTTATCTACTGATGATCACTTGTCTTGGTTCTGGGTCAGTTTTTTTTTTTGAGATATAGTCTCAAGCTGTCGCCCTGCGTAGAGTGCCCAGGCGTCATAGCTCACAGCAATTTCCAGCTCAGGCTCAGGCTCAAGCGATCCTCTTGCCTTCTATTTTTAGTAGAGACAGGGGTCTCACTTTTGCTCTGGCTGTTCTTGAACCTGTGAGCTCAAGCAATCCACCTGTCTTGGCCTCCCAGAGTGCTAGGATTATAGGCATGAGCAACTGTGCCAGCCAGGTTCTGGGTCAGTTTTGATTGGTTGGGTAATTTCCCTATTAACTGATGGGTTTTCTTGCTTTTTTTGTATGCCTCGTAATCTTTGATTGAATATCAGACATTGTGTATTTTGTCTTGTTGAATGCTAGATCATTTTGTGTTCCTATAATGTTTTTGGGCTTCCCTTTGAGATAATGTTAAGTGCACATAGTTTGTTATGTAGCACCAGAGAAGCATTTAGTCTAGGTTCAGTTTTCCCCACTACCAAGGTCATACCCTTCTCAATATTCTGACACCCTTCATTGTACTCGGCTTTCCGCTCTCACTGGTGGAAACCTGAACAATTTTTAGCACTGTATGAGCTCAGGGTATTAATTTCCTCTGATTTTTTTGATGGTTATTTCCTGGACTTCAGGGAGACCCTCTGTAAATCTCCAAAGCTCTCTATTTGTGCAGCTCCCTCTTTTCTGAATTTTTGATTTTGCTGTCTCTAACCGTCTTGACCTTCTCAATTCCCAGCTTCTGCTCGTGTCAGGGAGGCTGCCTGACTCAGCCTGGGTTCCCCCTTCCTGTGCTGCTGCCTGGATCTTTAGTTTGGACAACTATTAGGGCTTACTGATTCACCCTCTGGGGTCTCATTCTGCTCTGCTTTGCATAATATGCAATGTCTGGAAACAATCATTTCATATATTTTATCCTCTTTCTCAGTTGTTTCAGGCAGGGAGGTAAATCCAGTTTCTGTGACTTCATTTTTACTGTGGATAAAAGTCTCTGTTACAGATTTATCTTGATTATGTAATTAACAACTCTTCAAAGTTCAATTTGGTAAAAATAAAAATTTTTAGGAACCTATATTATACACCTTAACTGAAACATTCCTTAAAACCTAGAAGAAACTCTTTTTGGGAATTGTCTTCAAGATACTTTAGAGTGAAGGTGAAAACAGAGAAGTTATTATAGGTGGTGCTTAATACACTGCTTCTGAGGAAGATGTGAGTTTCATCTTCCCAGGCTCAGAGACATAAAGATCAGAATATCAAGGTCACAGTTTACTTGGGTGGGGGGGAAGGTGACAGGGGAGGCATATATCTTTTTAGTGAATCAAGGGTACCTTGAAAGCATCTCATTCGAAATAACTTAAACTCAAAAGATACAAAATTTTCAGCAGTACCAATTTGTTATCTACAACTACATATGCGTGTGTGAGTGTGTAAATACCCTATATCTAGCTGATAACTGATTTAGAACCCACTCTGGACAAAATTCATTCCTGTTCAGTCTGTATATCCTTCCCTCAAACTAACAGGAATTATCTGCATCAGAAATACCTTGATATTTAGTGGAATTCTTTAAAATGAAAGGAAATTTTTTTTTTTTTCTTTCGGAGACAGAGTCTTACTATGTCGCCCTTGGTGGAGTGCCATGGCATCACAACTCACAGCAACCTCAAACTCTAGGGCTTAAGCAATTCTCTTGCCTCAGTCTCCCAGGTAGCTGGGACTACAGGCACCCACCACAATGCCCAGCTATTTTTTTGTTGTAGTTGTCATTGTTGTTTAGCAAGGCCCAGGCTGGGTTCGAACCCACCAGCCCCGGTGTATGTGGCTGGCGTCGTAACCGCTGAGCTACAGGCATCAAGCCAGAAAGGGAATTTTTTAACGTAAGTAATTGTTTTCTCATTATAAACCATGTCTAAGTTGGAACCTCACATAGACTCCAGGAATGCATTTACTCACATTCTTGTGTTTTCAAACTTCAAGAAAAGGAACACAGTTAAGTAACTGTGAGAGTCAATCAGTTGTGGTACTCTCCTAAACCCACAAGATGGTGCTGGTTTCATACAAAGATAGAGGTAATTTCTTCATCAAATCCCACACTTTTGTCCTTTAAGAATACAAAGGTTTTTCCTTTCACAAATACCAGAAAGAGACAAGATGACTGTTGTTGGTGTTTTGCCTCTTAAGTAGGTCATTTTATTCAAGCATCCCCAGCTTCTTGGCAGTTCCTTGAGTAAATTTGTGGTTTTAAACTTGAAATACCTTTTTCAGAGGCCCCTGAAACAACTTTTCTGGCTTTTGAATGAGCAGCTTGTGACCCTTGGAGATTTGGGTGGCTGTATCCTACTTTGCTTTGTAGCTTTGCTTGGTTGCTACTATTTTCGTGCCTATAGAATAGGCCCTATATTCAGCAAACCAGGCAGTCCAGACAGTCAGATATTACTGTACTTGGCATTTGCATCCTCTTCTGTGCTAGCATTGAAGTAAGAGTCTGTGTGTTCTGACCACAAAGACCAAGAACTCCTATGTTCAGCATGGTTTGTTCCAAGCTGGTTATTTTCAGGAGGTTGTTAAAATAGCCTCATTTGCAGAAGATTAACAAAATAAGCTGCTATAGCAGTTTATATTTTAAAAAATTAAAATTCATATTAAAAATATGGTTACAGTTAATAGTTGAATGTGTAGTTAAGTGTATTGAACTTACTTTTCAGTTTCCTATCCTTTCTACTCTAAAAAAATCCAACCCTCTTGCTTTCCCTGAATAGTAGGATATTGTGTGTAATAGGAAGATGATTTCATCTTTCCTCTCCTCATTTCTGTTCTCCAAAGCCTGGCTAAACATGACATGATGCATAGCTATCAACTTTGGGCTTCCTGAAAAGATTGCAGGATCCCTTAATTCTCTCTGTAAACCCTGGGATGAGTCTGGGAGACTGCATATAATAGTAATAATATTTACTGTCTACTGAGGGCATATTTGCTAAGGGCTTTATTTCAGCCTGATAATATATTTTGAGTGCCTACTTGCCCTGGGCAGGGTCTTGGGGACTAGTTGAAAGTGCAGTGGAGAGTGTGACAGAGTTCTTTTCTTCAATTGCTAGTAGAGGCAGCAATTAATCAAATACTTGCCTGTACACATAAACATTTAATAAACCATGATGAATGCTATGAATGACAGGTATAGTGGGTTATGGAAACAGGTGACTCCACATTAAATCTCTCAAATATCCCAACAGTTTTAGAATATCTTACTATTTTATTTTTTAAACTTCAGATTAATATAAAGGTGCATACAGTTAGGTTACATTGTTTTCATTTGTTGGGAAAAGTCCCATTTGGATTTGAGTCCTTCACCCAAGAGGTGGCCCATATGCCTCTCCATTGTACCTGTTAGGTAGGAACTTACTGTGCCTCTTCCCCTTCTTGAATTTAATTGTGTTTTTCCTCTTAGGTGTGCCTGTAGTTGTTCACTTACTAGTTTCAATTTAGTACTGAGTACACGGGATGCTTGTTTTTCCTATTCTTGAGATACTTTACTAAGGAGAATGTTCTTCAACTTTTATCACTTAAAAAAATCAATGAATAGTTCTTTGAGTTTAGTGTTATCATTGGGTGAGGCCTGGAGCATGTAACTTGCTCAAGGTCATATGCTAGAAAGTAACAAGGCTAGAGCTTGATACATAGTATATTTATTCCAAAGAATGGGCTGTAATCACTGCTATACAATCTGAGTTTCTGCTGGTGGCCTTCGGGTGGGGAGATTGAAATTTGAATTCACGAAAGCAGACCCTGCCTGTATGGCATGCCTAGTTTCGAGTCTCCAGTCTGTAGTTCTACAGGAAAAGAAGAGCTCCTTTGGGGATAATGAAGGGACACCTTGATCCAGAGACCCTGTCAATTTCCCACTAACTGGAAAGAAAATGGATTCATGTTTAAATGCAGAGCAATTGGGAGATTCCAAGTGTTTATAGCTGTGTCTTTCTCTTCTCTGAATACACCAGTCTGCTTGAGGGCAAGGCTTCCAGTGTACTTGACTTCTTTATTGAGTCTTTCGAGCTTTTCACTGATTTGCACTTGTTTTCTCAACAAATTCTCTTTAAGTTTTTTTTTCCCTGTTGAATTTCCAGATTTTAATTAAATAGTGAGAATATTAGCTCTTAGTGTTCAAAGACCCCTTCTAAAAGCACTTGACAAAGTTAAAAAAAGCAACATAGAAAGACTCTTGCTTTTGTATGTTCTCCACTCTTAAATACATGCAGCTAAAAAAAATCAAAAACCAAAAAAGCAGAACTTACAGCCTAAACATTTTCTAACCAGGGCAAGAAATACTGATGTAGTAACTGTCATTTCCCCTTGGCCTTTTTTCCCCTTGAACCGCTGTTTTGTGATTGTTCAGATTTCTGATGGCTGGTATTCCACCCTGGGATTTGGCTTTCCTTTTGTCAGGGAAGGCAGGTTTAGAATCCTTCACTGCAATCATGGTGTATTTTTTCTAGGAGCAGTGGCGACACCTGGATTCTACTCAAAAGGAGCAATACTGGGACCTCATGCTGGAGACCTATGGGAAAATGGTCTCAGGAGGTGAGGGCATGGGGTGGCCTGATAGAAAGACTGGAACACTGTTAGGCATATGTGCTCAATTTAAAGTCACTAGGTAAAGGAAATCTTGCAGACACAGTTGGGAAATTGGGCAAGCTGCAGATAGCAGAGTTACTTATAGCAAGAGCTTCTTCATATTGAAAGTATTTTGTATGCAGAAGTGTTGTGGGAGCATTCCAGACATAAAAAAGTTCTTTAATCTGTGAAGTAGGTGATAGTGTTCCCTTTTTAAAGATGATGAAATTGAGGGGTGGCGCCTGTGGCTCAGTGAGTAGAGCGCCGGCCCCATATGCCGAGGGTGGCGGGTTCGGACCCAGCCCCGGCCAAACGGCAACAAAAAAATAGCAGGGCGTTGTGGCGGGCGCCTGTAGTCCCGGCTGCTCGGGAGGCTGAGGCAAGAGAATCGCGTAAGCCCAAGAGTTAGAGGTTGCTGTGAGTTGTGTGATGCCACGGCACTCTACCGAGGGCCATAAAGTGAGACTCTGTCTCTACAAAAAAAAAAAAAAAAAAAAAGATGATGAAATTGAGTATCAGATCAAGTACTTGCTCACTATTAACGTATCTCATTAAGTGCTGAGTTACGATGAAACTCCATTGTGACTGGCTCTGAGTTCATGCTCTTTTCTACTGAACCACTTGTCTCAGCCAAGCACAGGTGGGGCCCAGTCAGGATCCTTACACCAGACTGCAAGGTGATCTGCAGGCCCTTCTGGTGACCTGCCCAGACTCTTGTTTTTGTGGCCTTTATCTTGTATCCTGGTCATCTTGTGACCAAGACATATATAAGCTGCACATACTGTTTTAAGATGAATTTTCCTAAGTGGTCTCCAGAGCCTTTGGATTTTCCTTCATGTTCAGGGTGCTTCTTTGAAAGACAGGCCCTCATGCTTCTCTTTCCATAGCAGGTATTTCCAATTCCAGAGCTGACCTGACTAATTCCATGGAATTTGGGGAAGAGCTGACAGGATTGCATCTTCATGTCAGTGAGAAGCTCCCAAGACCTACCTGCATAGGTGAGTGATATTTCATTGGTCTGGAACCATTTCCGACCTCCTGTACTTAAATTGGAGATGGTAGGGGGAGTTGGGGGAGATATATTCGATTACATTGGTTATACCTATCCATGGTCTGGCTGGTCCATTTTGAGTATCAAGATTGGGTCTCCACGTCTCTGGCTATAGGGCTATTGACACATATATTTAACCTTGGAAGGGAAACCACATATTGAATCTGGTATTTTCAGTTGTATGGATGGAGATCAATACAGTTGTGTGTAGCATTTGGGTGCAGTGGCTTTTGCCTGTAATCCCAGCCCTTTGGGAAGCCAAGGTGGGAGAATTGCTTGAGGCCAGGAGTTTGAGACTAGCCTGGGCAATATAGTGAGTCCCAGTGTCTACATAAAATAAAAAAAGTTAGCCAGTCCTTGTGTCTACATAAAAAAAAAAAATTAGCCAAGTATGCTGGCATGCACCTGTTGTCCCAGCTACTCAGGAGGCTAGGGCAGGAGGATCACTTGAGCCCAGAAGTCTGAGGTTGCAGTGAGCTATGATCGCAGCACTGTGCTCCAGCCTGAGTGACAGAATGAGACCCCATATCTTAAAACAAACAAACAAAAAACAGATATGGATAGAATTCCATTACAAAAAAAGATTAGGTAGCAGCCATTATTAGCTTTCCTACCAAGAAGATGCAGAGTAACTAGACTTTCATTATTTTGGTTATAGTGAAAAGTAACCAGTCCATCCTCAGCAAAATAAATTAAACAAACAAAACTGTATTTTATCTCATCTGTACACACCTAACAATAACATCAACAAATACATCATATAAATGATATATTTTAAGACTAAGGAAAAAGGCATCTCCATGTCTTTTCTTCTAAAGTAGCAGCTATCCTTTGCTTTCTATACTTTCTTTAACATTGCAATTATGTAATGGTACATGCGCACGCACACAAACACACTCCCTTTTACATATACAATAAATCCCAAAACCTTGGAGGAAGAGAGGAGGCCTGGCATCTTCTCAGGTGGCAACCACCAGAACAGATCTGGGACAGAAACGCAGGCCCCAGGAATTTAGCTGGGACAGAAACAAATTCCGCAAAGTTGTTCTGTTCGGTTAGCAACATCAATCAGGGGTGGGGCTGGAACTGAGTGAACACCCCTCCATCCTCCATCAAGCACCCAAGGTTGTCAGGCCTCACCTCCCCCTGCCGGACAGAGGCAGAGAGCAGTGGTCTGGCTGCGGAGACATAGATTTCCTTGTGATTCAGGCAAGTGCAAACCCCTAGAGTATCTGCTCACTGGAGGCAACTGGGTCACAGCCCTGCAGGGTTATCAGTGACTGGGGGTGACAGAGGTGCAAGGTGGGGAAGCAGGCATCAACCCTCCCAGACTAATCTGTTTGCTGGGTGGGTCCTCCTGACCTCACAGAGCACCGGAGCAAGTTATATTTGAGTTGTCAGCAGACCCCTGTGATCTAGTTGCCAGAGACCTTTTAAACTCTTCCACCTGAGACAGGTGCTGACTGAGACAATTGATTTGGACCTTTTGAACTGAGCCAATCACCTGAGGACTATCCAAGTGGTGCCCTGGGTGTGTGGTTGTAGAAAGGTTTCATTTTCTAATTGTTGCCTGTGGGGGGCGGAGTGACTTAACTGCTGGTATTTCTCCACAGCTGAGACTTCAACTCAGAATAACTGTTTCACTAGGATCGGACAGAGACCAGCTGAAAATAAGACAGAGCCACTTAGCCCCACCACACCAAACAGGTCCCCAGTTTCTCAGGCCGTAATACTGTACCGGTCCTCAGCAAAGCTCCAGGGGAAAAGTCAAACGGTGTAAAATAATCATGGGGCGGAATCAGCCGAAAAACTCTGGCAACATGAATAACGAGAGTAGATGACCCCCCCCCCCCCACCGCCAAGGAAAGATATGGCAGGTGTAACTGAAGATCCCATTCATAAATGGCTGGCCGAGATGTCAGAAATTGAATTCAGAATTTGGATTGCAAACAAGATTAATAGAATGGAGGAAAATTTGGAATTAGAAATTTGAGGAGAAATTCAAAAGTTGTCCCAAGCATTGAACAAATTTAAAAGACAAAACCACCAAAGATTTTGACACATTGAAGCAAGAATTTGCAGTCCTCAAAGATATGAAAAATACAGTAGAATCCCTCAGTAACAGAGTGGAGCAAGAAGAAAGGATTTCTGACATTGAAGACAAAACTTTTGAATGCTTCCAAATTCTCAAAGAGGAAGAGAAATGAAGAGCAAAAATGGATCATTCTCCCAGAGAGCTCTAGGATAATTCGAAGAAGGCTAATATCCGCCTCATAGGAATTCCTGAAAGCGATGAAGTGGCTTCACAAGGCACAGAGACCTTTCTCCATGAAATTATGAAAGAATTTTCCAGACATGCCAAGAGATTCTGAAATTCAGATAGCAAACAGTTTCAAAACCCCAGCACAACTCAACCTGAATAAGACATCCCCCAGACACAACATAATTAACTTCACTAAAGTTAATATGAGGGAGAAAATTCTGAAAGCAGCCAGGCGTAATATTAGAATGACTGCAGATCTCTCTGCTGAAACTTTTCAAGCCAGAAGAGGGTGCTCATCGACTTTTAATCTCCTAAAACAAAATAATGTTCAATCCCAGATCCTATATCCAGCTAAACTGAGTTTGATTTATGATGGAGAAATTAAATACTTTGATGACATTTATATTTTGAAGAAATTTGCCATAACCAACCAGCTCTTCAGGATATTCTCAGACCTATCCTCCATAATGAACAGCCCAATCCTCTACCACAAAAGTAAACTCACTCAGAAACTTTTGATCAAACTCCAACTTCCACAGTGGTGAAAGGATTAAAAATGTCCACTGGACTTTTGAAAAACTCGATACCCAAAATTTTACCAGACTAATCAATATTCTCCATTAATGTGAATGGCTTAAACTGTCCTCTAAAGAGACATAGGTTAGCTGACTGGATACAAAAACTCAGGCCCGATATTTGCTGCATACAACAATCACATCTTACCTTAAAAGATAAACATAGACTCAGGGTGAAAGGATGGTCGTCCATATTTCAGGCAAATGGTAATCAGAAAAAAGCAGGTGTTACAATTCTATTTGCAGACACAATAGGCTTTAAACCAACAAAAGTAAGGAAGGAAAAGAATGGTCACTTCATATTTGTTAAGGGTAATACTCAATATGATGAGATTTCAATTATTAATATTTATGCACCCAACTAGATTGTGCCTCAATTTATAAGAGAAACTCTAACAGACATGAGCAACTTGATTTCCTCCAGCTCCATAATAGTCATAGATTTCAACACTCCTTTGGCAGTGTTTGCTAGATCCTCTAATAAGAAGCTGAGCAAAAAAATTTTGGATTTAAACCTAACCATCCAACATTTGAATTTAGCAGACATCTACAGAACATTTCATCCCAACAAAACTGAATACACATAGTTCTCATCAGCCCACAGAACATACTCCAAAATCGATCACATGTTAGGTCACAAGTCTAATCTCAGTAAATTTAAAGGAATAGAAATGATTCCTTGCATCTTCTCGGACCACCATGGGATAAAAGTTTAACTCAGTAGCAACAGGAATCTGTATATTCATACAAAAACATGAACGTTAAATAACCTTATGCTGAATGATAGCTGGGTCAGAGATGAGATTAAGAAGGAAATTGCCAAATTTTGGGAACAAAACAACAATGAAGATACGAATTATCAGAACCTCTGGGATACTGCAAAGGCAGTCCTAGCAGGGAAATTTATAACACAGCAAGCCTTCCTCAAGAGAACAGAAAGAGAGGAAATTAACAACTTAATGGGACATCTCAAGCAACTGGAAAAGGAAGAACATTCAAACACCAAACCTCGTAGAAGAAAAGAAATAATGAAAATTAGAGCAGAATTAAATGAAATTGAAAACAAAAGAATTATACAACAGATGAATAAATCAAAAGGTTGTTTTTTTGAAAAGGTCAATAAAATAGATAAACCTTTGGCTAACCTAACCAGGAAAAAAAGAGTAAAATCTCTAATTTCATCAATCAGAAATGACAAAGACGAAATAGCAACAGACTCCTCAGAAATTCAAAAAATCCTTAATGAATATTACAAGAAACTTTATTATCAGAAATATGAAAATCTGAAGGAAATTGACCAATACTTGGAAGCACGTCACCTTCCAAGACTTAGCCAGAATCAAGTGGAAATGTTGAACAGTCCTATATCAAGTTCTGAAATAGCATCAACCATACAAAATCTCTCTAAAAAGAAAAGCCCGGGAACAGATGGCTTCATGTCAGAATTCCACCAAACCTATAAGGAGGAACTAGTACCTATAGTACTCAACTTGTTCCAAAGTATAGAAAAAGAAGGAAGACTACCCAACATGTTCTATGAAGCAAACATCACCCTGATCCCCAAACCAGGAAAAGACCCAACAAGAAAAGAAAATTATAGACCATTATAACTAATGAATTTAGATGCAGAAATATTCAACAAGATCCTAACAAATAGAATCTAGCAACACATCAAACAAATTATATATCATGACCAAGTCGGTTTTATCCCAGTTTCTCAAGGCTCGTTCAATATATGTAAATCCATAAATATAATTCAGCACATAAACAAAAAACAAAGACCATATAATTCTCAACTGATGCAGAAAAAGCTTTTGATAATATCCAGCATCCCTTCATGATCAGAACACTAAAGAAAATAGGTACAGAAGGGACATTTCTTAAACTGATAGAGGCCATCTACAGCAAACTCACAGCCAATATCGTATTGAATGGAGTTAAATTGAAATCATTTCCACTCAGATCAGGAAACAGACAAGGTTGCCCATTGTCTCCACTGCTCTTTAACATTGTAATGGAAGTTTTAACCATCGCAATTAGGGAAGAAAAGACAATCAAGGGTATCCATATAGGGTCAGAAGAGATCCAACGTTCGCTCTTTGCAGATGATATGATTGTATATCTGGAAAACACCAGGGATTCTATTACAAAACTCTTGGAAGTGATCAAGGAATACAGCAGCATCTCAGGTTACAAAATCAACATTCATAAATCAGTAGCCTTTATATATACCAACAATATATAATTTAGTCAAGCTGAAAAAACAGTTAAGGACTCTTTCATTCACAGTAGTGCCAAAGATGAAATATTTGGGAGTTTATCTAACAAAGGATGTGAAAGATCTCTCTAAAGACAACTATGAAACTCTAAGAAAAGAAATAGGTGAAATGTTAACAAATGGAAAAACATACCATGCTCTTGGCTGGGAAGAATCAACATTGTTAAAATGTCCATATTACCCAAAGCAATATACAATTTTAATGCAATCCCTATTAAAGCTCCACGCTTTAAAGATCTTGAAAAAATAATACTTCGTTTTATATGGAATCAGAAAAAACCTCAAATAGCCAAGACATTACTCAAAATAAAAATACAGCAGGAGGAATCACGCTACCAGACCTCAGACTATAGTATAAATTGATAGTGATCAAACCAGCATGGTACTGGCACAAAAACAGAGAGGTAGATGTATGGAACAGAACAGAGAACCAAGAGATGAACCCAGCTACTTACCATTATTTGATCTTTGACAAGCCAATTAAAAACATTCAGTGGAGAAAAGATTCCCTATTTAACAAATGGTGCTGGGTGAACTGGCTGGCGACCTGTAGAAGACTAAAACTGGACCCATACCTTTCACCATTAACTAAGATAGACTCTCGCTGGATTAAAGATTTAAACTTTAGACATGAAATTATAAAAATACTACAAGATTGTGCAGGGAAAACTCTTGAATAAATCGGTGTGGGCAAACATTTTATGAGAAGACCCCTCAGGCAATTGAAGCAGCTTCAAAAATACACTACTGGGACCTGATCAAACTAAAATACCTCTGCACAGCCAAGAACACAGTAAGTAAAGCAAGCAGACAGCCCTCAGAATGGGAGAAGATATTTGCAGGTTATGTCTCTGACAAATGTTTAATAACCAGAATCCACAGAGAACTCAAACGTATAAGCAAGAAAAGAACAAGTGATCCCATTGCAGACTGGGCAAGGGACTTGAAGAGAAACTTGTCTGAAGAAGACAAGCATACAGCCTACAGAGAAATGCAAATCAAAACTACTTTGAGATATCATCTAACTGCAGTAAGATTAGCCCATATCACAAAATCCCAAGACCAGAGATGTTGGCGTGAATGTGGAGAAAAGGAAACACTTCTACACTGCTGGTGGGAATGCAAATTAATACATTCCTTTTGGAAAGATGTTTGGAGAACACTTAGAGATCTAAAAATAGATCTGCCATTCAGTCCTACAATTCCTCTACTAGGTATATACCCAGAAGATCAAAAATCACATTATAACAAAGATATTTGTACCAGAATGTTTATTGCAGCCCAATTCATAATTGCTAAGTCATGAAAAAAGCCCAAGTGCCCATCAATCCACGAATGGATTAATAAATTGTGGTATATGTACACCATGGAATATTATGCAGCCTTAAAGAAAGATGGAGACTTTACCTCTTTCATGTTTACGTGGATGGAGCTGGAACATATTCTTCTTAGTAAAGTATCTCAAGAATGGAAGAAAAAATATCCAATGTACTCAGCTCTACTATGAAGCTAAATTATAGCTTTCACATGACGGCTATAACCCAACTATAGCACAAGAATATGGGGAAAGGGCCAAGGAAGTGGAAGGGAGGGGGGAGGTTATGGTGGAGGGAGGGTGATGGGTGGGGCCGCACCTACGGTGCATCTTAGAATGGGTACAAGCGAAACTTACTAAATACAGAATACTAATGCCTACATACAGTAACTAAGAAAATGCTATGTTGAACAGTTTGATGAGAATATTTCAGATTGTATACAAAACCAGCACATTGTACCCCTTGATTGCACTAATGTACACAGCTATGATTTAACAATAAAAAAAAAAAAGAATGGAAGAAGAAGTATCCAGTGTACTCAGTCCTAGTATGAAACTAATTTATGGCTTTCATATGGAAGGTATAACCCAGTTATATCCTAAGAATATGGGGAAGAGGGAAAGGGAGGGGAGGTAGGGGTGAGTATGGGCGGAGGGAGGGTGATTGGTGGGATTACACCTGTGGTGCATCTTACAAGGGTACATGTGAAACTTAGCAAATGTAGAATATAAATGTCTTAACACATTAACTAAGAAAATGCCAGGAAGGCTATGTTAACCTGTGTGATGAAAATATGTCAGATGGTCTGTAAAACCAGTGTATAGTGCCCCATGATTGCATTAATGTACACAGCTATGATTTAATAGTAAAATAAAAAAATAAAAAAAAGATCTCCGGGGAAGAAAAGTACCAAGGCTGGGAATTCTGGGAATTGTGTAATAAGCCATTCTTTCTCCCCAATGGGATCTAATTAATTATTTTCCTTTGCTAGTATACCGCAGAGAGAGCAATGATCAACTTGGACATATTATTTTAATTTTAAGCAATATATATATCATTACACTATTACACAAAGTTTCCTTTTGAAACAGTATTTTTCAAACTGCTTTTTGTGATCAATTAGTGAGTCGTGAAATCATTGTATAGGGTTGCAACCAGCATTTAAAATAATGAAACAACAAAATTCAATATAAAATATCAGATGTAGGGGTGGGTAGTGTTTCAGGAAATACTTGTTTCAAATATGTGTTTGTTTATGTATACTTTATTTCATATAAATGTACTTATTTCTATTTTAGCTTGGGCTGCTATAACAAAATACTATAGACTGGGTGTCTTAACACATTTATTTCTCAAAGTGTTGGAGGCTGAGAAATTCAAGATCAAGGTGCCCCATGGCTTGCTGACGTTGCTCTTCCTGTGTCTTCACGTAGCAGAGGGAGACAGCGCCCTCCTCTCCTGTTGCTTCTTGTAAGGCCTCCATGAGCTCATCTAGACCTGATCCCTTCTCAAAGGCCCCACCTACAAATACTGTCACACTGGGGGCTAGAGCTTCTACATCCCAATTTTGGGGAATCACAGTTTAGTCCATAGCACTTATTGTGGGTAATGGTCAGAGAGTTTGAAAATGTTTAGAGTTTGTTGCAGGAGGAATTTGGGGGGTGGGGTGGGATAAGCTTTATTTTTTAGAGGAGTTTTAGGTTCCTAGCAAAATCGAGTGGAAGGTACAGATTTCTCGCGTATTCGTTTCAGTCAGACCTTATTATTTGTGATATATAGCGCACTACATCCCTACTCATTCTGGTTTTTGTTTTTTCCTTTCTCCTTCATTCCACTTGCTGACATGACCCCATTAGATCCTACCTTGAACCAGACTGTCTGCCTTGATAGGCAAAAAAAAAAAGAAAAAAAAAAACAAACATAAAAAGGTGACTATAGGTTCTTGAAAGAAAAGATGTTTCCACATATGGATTGATTTGGTAGCAGTGTGCAGGACAGATTGGAAGGGAATACTTGTAGGAAGAGAGCCTGTGGGAAGTCACTGCAGGGGTCCAGGGTGCAGGGAAGAGACCCCAGATGAGTGTCGAATCCACAGTAATCATTTGGGAAAGGGTTGATCTGAAAAACACAGTAATCCAGTCTGCCAGATTTGGATTCATACCAGGTGAAAAAGTCACAGATGAGAGCAAATATGCTATTGACTTTGACCATATGGAAAAACAGCTCATAGTTGAAGTAGGCTAGTAGGGAATCAGTTTCCAAAAGCCATATAATCTAATTGAAACCCACAGAACTAAAATAATTATTTGATAAAATGATTCCTAAATTGTTAATCTGGAAGAATACAACATGCAAAAATAGTAAAAAACGGTTTTGTAAGAAGACTGTTTCATGAATGTTATTAACAATCTGTTATATGCTAATGAAAAATTATCAAAATAGGGTGATACTGATAGAAAAATGGACACATAGGCCAGTGTCAGTGGGTTACTCCTATAATCCCAGTATTATGGAAGGGTAAGGTGAGAGGATCACTTGAAGGTAGGAGTTCAAGACTAGCCTGGGCAGCTTAGTGAGACCCCCATCTCTACAAAAAATAAAAAGCCAGCCAGCTGTGGTGGTCTTCACCTGTAGTCCAGTCTACTGGGGAAGCTGATATAGGAGGATCACTTGGGCCCAAGAGTTGAAGGTTACAGTGAGCTATGATTGTGCCACGGCACTCTAGCCTGGGCAACAGAATGAGACCCTGTCTCTTTTAAAAGAGTAAAATTTAAAAAAGAAAATAGATACACAGATGAGTGGATCACAAAAGGGAACCTTGAAAGACAATCTGGTCTACATAAGGATTTCAAGTATGCTAAAGGAGGAGAAACATCATGAGGCCATCACAATAAGTAGGGTTGGGAAAGAAGGCTCTTTAGGAAAAGGAGTCAACTGAGATTTTATTAAGTTATGTACCAAAATGGGTTGGAAATAGGTTAAAAAGAGATATAATAAGTAAATAAAATAATGAAGAAGAATATAAGTGCATACTCAAATTGTGTCCTGGGGAGGAACATTTAGAAGTATAAAAGTGATGGGAAAAATCAGTAAGGAAAAGATTAATGGACTTGAGTATATTTTAAAAGGAATGCCCCCTACACACAGCTCACATGTATGAAAATAACCCCAAACAAAATTAGGGTAACTGAATTGGTGCAAAATATGTTTCATGAACATGAGAGACAAATGATTTGTTTTATTAACATAGAGTTAAAAGCAAGTTGGTGAGAAAAAAAGACTTTCCCAGTAAAAAATGGGCAGCAGTGTTTGGATGAAAAATAGCTCATAAATGTGAAAAAGATCATCCTTTTATAACTTATGAATTAAAATTTTAAAAAGAAAAACAATTTTTCACTCATCTAAATGGCATATAGTTTTTAAAAATTCAGTATTTAAGGATTGAATATACTTCAGTACTTAATATTGAATACGTGCCTTTTACCTCTGTCCAGTTTCACATACCAGGGGATGGCAGAGCCACTCTTGAAATTGGGTTGCCAGCAGGTGTCAAGAGCCCTAGTATTTATGCCTGTTGACACAGTAATTCTGCTTCTATTTAAGGTATTGATTAGAGATGTATGAAGAAAACTTATGAAGAAAAATGTTTATCACAGCATTATTTATGGTAGTAAAAACACAATAAGTAACTTAGATTTCCACTGCAAGGGAATCCTTTTTTTTTTGAGACAGAGTTTCACTTTGTTGCCCTCAGTAGAGTGCTGTGACGTCACAGCTCACAGCAACCTACAACCCCTGGGCTTAGGTGATTCTCTTGCCTCAGCATCCCGAGTAGCTGGGACTACAGGCACCCACCATAATGCCTGGCTATTTTTTGTTGCAGTTTGGCCTGGGCCAGGTTCAAACCCACCACCCTCGGTTTATGGGACCAACGCCCTACCCAGTGAGCCACAGGCACCGCCCAGCAAGGGAATTCTTAAGTAAATTATCTATTTAATATGACATCTTTATAATGGGCCATTATTCAGTTCTTCAAAATGATATTTATAAAGGCTTCTTTAAAAACAAGAGAAAGTAGCATTGCTATTTGTGAGAAATATGTTCTAAGGCTATGTGAATTAACAAATTAAGGTCTAGTTCTGTAGCACATGCCTAGATCTCTGGCAGATAGTGTCTTACACTAATATATGAAACAGAATAGGACTAGATTTATAGGGATAAAGTAATTTATAAAAGCTGAAAATCCTACCACCAACATAAAAATCTTTACTATATGCATCATTACATAGTGATAACCAAAAACCTAAGTTATGAGAAAAACAGACTTTGAACTGCAAAAATTAGTTAGTGAAGAACATGTAAGTGCTTACATCAAGGATAGACTGAGGTTCACTTTTATACTACAGCCTCACTGCATTGCACCCATAGTAAAATTACACATTATTGCATTTTATGAATTTTTATGTTTCTTGTGAATGGGAGGATCCATGTTAAATTGGTCAATACCATTTACAACTTAAGTGCTACATAGCTGGATATAGAACTGTATATACAATATGATATCAATTATGTTGGAAAATAGCATGTACATACATCATGTAGGGTTTAATTAAAAAGAGTAGAAGGAAATGTATTCTCAAAGTTGTTGCCTCTGGGTAGTAAGATTGAGGTTGATTTGGTTTTCTGGATACTTTTCTTTCTCTTCAGAATTTTTTTAGTGATCATATTTACCTTTCATATAATCACATAAAAATTATTTTAAAAGTAATACTTGCATATAACATGCTTTTTTTTACCTGGGCCTTTGATTGCATGCTACTTACTAATGGAGGGGTTAGGGGAAAAGCACTGTGTGGGCCCTCCTGTATTGCACAGAAATTCTCAGCTCTGCAGCTGAACCAGTTAGCCCTGAAGCCATGGTAAGTGAGGTGAGTCCAGGCATTCAGGCTAGATGATAATTTTCTTACTCACTCACTGATGCCCTCTTGGTAAGAAGAACGAATGTTTTGTGATGACCCTGGCTTTCACATATGAATTAGAAATCAAGGCATAATATTCACTGAACCATCTCAAATCTTTTTTTGTCTTTCAGGAAGTAGACAAGAGAATGACAAAGAGAACCTAAACTTGGAAAACCACAGGGACCAGGAGCCTGTGGATGCCTCCTGTCAGGCCTCGGGAGGGCCACCTTCCCAGGCTTCCTTGCGGGGCTTCTTCAGCGAGGATGAGCCAGGATGCTTTGAAGGAGAGACTCTCCCTGAGGCTCCAGAAAACATTCAGGATGAGGGAACAGGGAGACAACTCTCCTCTCAAGAAAGGAATTCTGGGAAACAACTGGGTCAGCATTTGCCTAATCCAGAACCACCTACCATGTGGCTTGAGGAGAAGAGAGAAGCTTCCCAGAAAGGACAGCCAAGAGCCCCCATGGCCCAGAAGCTCCCCACCTGCAGGGAGTGCGGGAAAACCTTTTATAGGAATTCTCAGCTTGTTTTTCACCAAAGAACTCACACTGGAGAGACATACTTTCAGTGCCCCATCTGCAAAAAAGCCTTTCTGCGGAGTTCAGACTTTGTGAAGCATCAGAGAACTCACACGGGGGAGAAGCCCTGTAAATGCGATTACTGTGGGAAAGGCTTTAGTGACTTCTCAGGATTGCGCCACCATGAGAAAATCCATACAGGAGAGAAACCTTATAAATGCCCCATCTGTGAGAAAAGTTTTATTCAAAGATCAAACTTTAATAGACATCAAAGGGTTCACACAGGAGAGAAGCCTTATAAATGTTCCCACTGTGGGAAAAGTTTCAGCTGGAGCTCGAGCCTTGACAAACATCAAAAATCCCACTTAGGAAAGAAGGCCTTTAAATAGCCAGTACCCAGACTTTGTTAGCTCATGTCTGTTTCCCAGTCCCTTTAAAAAATACTCAGCTTCACTTGAGGAATTGTGTCTTTGAGAGGAAATCCCTGTTCTCTTTTTCTCATGGATTGGAGAGAAGAGAACCTGGACATGGTCTTGGACTTAGAGGATATATTGAATTGGATTTTGTGATGGTTGATTTCTTGCCTGTGCATCAGGAGAAGGAATACTCTTCATATTTCAGCCCCTCTTTCCTTTTGGACTGATGGAAAAATATCTTCAATTGGAGATCCAGTTTTAGAAATGCTATCTGGAAAGCATTTAAGTGGATTAGCTACAATCATTGCTCATAGAAAGACCCTCAGATCAGCCCTTTAGAACTGGGTTCTAGAACAGGCCTTCTCTTAGAGAAAGGGAGAAGAATAAAGGGCCAGTGAGCTTATGTGTGTTCTTTGTCATACGGGTGAAAAATTACCTTCAGGGGCCCCTCATTTGAAATAAATTTTGCAGTGTCACTTCTTATTTGTGTCTGAAATGTTCATTGTTTGTGTTGACTATAATGAAAATACTTTATTTAATAGACGACCCTAAATGGTAGTTGAGTTCCAAGATCAGCTCTTATAAGCCTGATCAAGTTTATAATTAGCAGAATAGTATTAGAAAAGTACTAACCTAGTGCCCAGGTGAGATGTTGGCCAGTGCTGGACATTCCTTTATCTCAGGTAAGTTTGTCCTTGGGGTCCTTCCTGAGCCTACCTCCCACTTGATAGCTTCCCTCAAGCTTCCCTTCTTTCTCCTGGCACTCTACTTGGGCCAGCACTTTTTGCCAAAGTGCTCTACTACTGTGGATGTTAGGAAGAAATCAATAGTATTGATCTAATTTATAATACTGTCCAGAAGCTTATTAACACACATATCTAACCTTTCTATTGTTCCTTGTCTTCAAAAGTCACATGCCTCAAACTGTCCTACCCTTGAATGGTAAGATTTTTTACCTTCCACCATCTTGGTTCTCTTGCCTAATCTTATTGTACTGTCCTGGGTGAGTTCAGGAAGGATGATGCTAATGACAAGGACAGAGTTGTGTCCCCCCAAATAGATTCACCTGGGGCAGTACATTAAGACACTGGCAAACAACAGAAAGTACATTACTGGTTGATGGGAGAGGAGGGACAAAACCCAAGTTGGAGTTCTTGATTTCAGGGGAAATTTGTTAACTCCCAGATAGCATCAAGATGAGGAATAAGGCCCCACTGAAGGGGGTACAGGAACCACAGGGAAGAAAGCAGGAAAATCGTGAAGGAATTAGCATTAGATTCTGTATTCATAGCAGAAATGTGTGGGATACTGGAATTTGAGGTTTTATATCCAAGTGTGGCCTCCAGACCAGCAGCACTGCCAATTTATTAAACTTACTGAATAAAAAATACTGAAGTGTAGGATCTAGCAATCTTGTTTCAACAAGCCCTCAAGGGGATTCTGATGTTTGCTCATGTCTAAGAACCCCCTATTCTAAGTGGTAATTAATCCAACTACTAAGTCTCTACGAGGATGAGGGAATAATGACCATGGAAGGAATTCTGGTCACTTTTAGACTTTTCTTGGCAAGCAGTCTGCCTCGTAGAGCTCTTTAAAACTTGTCAAAACCATGGGACCCTTAAAACTTTTAAGAGTAAAAAACATTAGGGAAGACTTCAGGTTCCTCTTAAATGATCTGAAGGGTGATAGAGGAAAACAACCTGTTTGCTTCTTTATGTTTTATCCACAGCAGATAGTATGTGTTAGATAAAAATGGGTTGAGTAGATATGTGAATTAATGAAGGATAAATGTCACACGTGTTGATACTTCCCATCTGTACAGCAGGGATCAACAAGATAGGACCCATTGCTTGTTTTTTTTGTGTGTGTGTTGTTTTTTTTTTGGCAGAGTCTCACTATGTTGCCCTATGTAGAGTGCTATAACATCACAGCTCACAGCAACCTCAAACTCACACAAATCCTAAAGTATTATATTTACTATGTGGCTCTTTACAGAAAAATTTTATCTCCTGCACCCTCCATCCCCCACCCCAATGCAGGGTAGCATTTCTGAAATACAGTGTGATACAGATTTCCAAGAGAGCTTGTTAAAATGGAGATTCTGATTGACGGGTAATGCCAGTGCTGCTGGCCCAAGGACTGCATGGGATAGCCCAGGACAAGAGCACTTAGGACAGTGTTGTGTAACAAGGACGGGGCTCAAGTGTTTGCAGCTTGTTTCACTTGGTTTCTTTATTATTTTTTTAAATAACAAAAACAATGTTTAAGACTAGAAACAAAAACCTCGTAAAGAATGAATGAAGATAAGTACAATTGGAAAAGAAATCAGATGATGGTGCTACAACGAAATATTGAGCAATAAGAATAATAATGCCAAAAAGGTAACATTCACTTTGTCAGGTAAAAGTATGTCTATCATAGAATGCTTTGACTAGTATGGAGTCATCAGTTAACTTCTTTTTAGTTTTTTCCAAAGTCTCAAAAAATAGAGAATATTTATTTTTATAAATAAAAATAGATAATTTCAAAAAACAGATCATGCAAATCTTACAGACAATAGAAAAAGGAGAAGTACTTCAAAATCAATTCCAAATGTCTATGTTTCTTTTTTTGTGCCAGTACCATGCTGTCTTGACCACTATGGCCTTCATTGCAGATGAAGTAGAATGGAAAAAATGTTATCATAAAGGGAAATTACAAACATATTTCACTTATAAATGAGGATGCAATATCCTAAACATCATATTAACAAGTTGAATTAAAAATTATTGTTAAAATAATGTACTTTGGTCAAAATTAAATCCAGTTTTTTAAAAAAATTAAATCATAGTTGTGTACATCAATGCAATCATGAGGTACAATGTGCTGGTTTTATATACAATTTGAAATATTTTCATCAAACTTGTTAACATAGCCTAAATCCAATTTATGTGAGAATTTGTCACTATTTTCTTTTCTTTTTTTTTTCTTTCTCTCACCCCGGCCTCCTCTCTCTGTCGACTCTCTCCTTTCCCCACCCCCCATCATATTATTAATTGTCATTAATTGTCCTCATATCAAAGTTGAATACATGGGATTCATGCTTCTCCATTCCTGTGATACTTCACTAAGAATAATGTGTTCCACCTCCATCCAGGTTAATACAAATGCTGCAAAATCTCCATTTTTTTTAATGGCTGAATAGTATACAGTGTACACATACCACAGCTTGCCAATCCATTCCTGGGTTGAGGGGCATTTAGGGCGTTTCCACACTTTAGAGATTATAAATTGAGCTGCGATAAACAGTCCAGTATAAGTGTCTTTTTAATAAAATTTTTTTTTTTTCCTTCTGCATTGATGCCTAGTAATGGGATTGCTGGATCAAATGGGAGGTCTAGATTGAGTTGAGGTTTCTCCATACTTCCTTCCAAAAAGGTTGTACTAGTTTGCAGTCCCACCAGCAGTGTAAAAGTGTTCCCTTCTCTCCACATCCACGCCAGCATCTGCAGTTTTGAGATTTTGTGATATGGGCCATTCTCTTTGGGGTTAGATGATACCTTAGGGTGGTTTTAATTTGCATTTCTCTAATAATTAGGGATGATGAGCATTTTCTCATATGTTTGCTAACCATTTGTCTTCTTTAGGGAAGGTTCTGTTCATATCTCTTCCCCATTGATGTATGGGATTGTTAAATTTTTCATGTGGATTAATTTAAGTTTTCTATAGATCCTAGTTATTAAGCTTTTGTCCGATTCAAAATATGCAAATACCCTTTCCCATTGGGTAGGTTGTATATTTCCTTTGGTGGTTGTCTCCTTGGCTGTACAGAAGCTTTTCAGTTTAATTAAATCCCATTTGTTTATTTTTGTTGTTGCAATTGCCATGGCAGTCTTCTTCGTGAAGTCTTTCCCCAGGCTTATATCTTCCAGTGTTCTTCCTATGCTTCCTTTGAGGATTTTTATCGTTTCATGCCTGAAATTTAAGTCCTTTATCCATCTTGAATCAATTTTTGTGAGTGGAGAAAGGTGTGGGTCCAGTTTCAGTCTTTTACATGTGGATATCCAGTTCTCCCAGCACCATTTATTGAATATGGAGTCTTTCCCCCAGTGTATGTTCTTGTTTGGTTTATCGAAGATTAGGTGGTTATAAGTGTTGGTTTCATTTCCTGGTTTTCTATTTGATTCCAAATGTTTGTGCCAGTACCATGCTGTCTTGACCACTATGGCCTTGTAGTGCAGCCTAAAATCTGGTATGGTGATGCCCCAGCTTTGTTTTTATTACTAAGAACTGCCTTAGGTATACAGGGTTTTTTCTGGTTCCATACAAAACGCAGAATCATTTTTTCCAAGTCTTGAAAATAGGATGTTGGTATTTTAATAGGGATGGCCTTGAATCTGTAGATTGCTCTGGGAAGTATAGACATTTTAACAATGTTGATTCTTCCCAGTCATGACCATCGTATGGTCCTCTGCTGTTTCCTTAAAGTCCTCTGCTGTTTCCTTTCTTAGGGTTTCATAATTTTCTTTATAGAGGTCCTTCACCTCTTTTGTTAGGTATATTCCTAGGTGTTTCATTTTCCTTGGGGCTAATGGTGAAGGGAGTTGTGTCCTTAATTAGCCTCTCAACTTGGCTGTTACTGGTGTATACAAAGGCAACTGACTTGTGGATATTGATTGTATATCCTGAGACATTACAGTATTTTTTTTATGACTTCCAAGAGTCTTGTATTTGAGTCTTTGGGGTTCGCTAAGTATAAGATCATGTCATCAGCAAAGACGGAGAGTTTGACCTCCTCTGCTCCCATTTGGATGCCCTTTATTTTCTTGTCTTGCCTAATTGTATTGGCTAGAACTTCTAGCACTATGTTGAATAGAAAAGGTGACAGAGGACAACCTTTTCTGGTTCCAGTTCTAAGTGGAAAGCTTTCAGTTTAACTCCATTCAGTAAAATATTAGCTGTGGGTTTGTCATAGATAGCTTTGGACTGAGCTGCTGAGCTGAAAACGAGCTAATATCCTTTAGCTGTGGGCTGTCCACACAGCCACTGTGGGGGAGCTGCCCCTGAGGGTCGCAGCACGGGGATTGGCCGGGAGACCTTGGTGAGTAATCTAGTGACTGAGCTGCCCAAAGGTGGGGACTGAGATGCTGGGGAAGAGCTGAGATCTAAGGTTTGGCAGATTACAGCCTTGGCCCTCAGGGGCATGGAGTGAGACCAGTTTTGGCGCACTGGATAAGCAGGCAGCCACACCAGGGGAGATCCCAGCGATAAGTGTTTTCCTTGGAAAGCTTCTGCTTAGCCAAGATTCACAGTTTGGAGTGTCTTTTAAGTGGGCTGAGGAGACACTTGGGCTCCCAAGCCTGCGGGGTCTGAGAAATCAGCAGAGGCCTCCAGTCTCCATCTTGTACACCTGTATCAACATTGTGATTAACATCTCATACCTCAGAAGATCACCTGTTGCCTGGACTATATTCAGCAAGATATACATACTGTTTTGGTTTTTTGGTTTTAGGGTTTTAATTTTTTTTTTCTTAATTTCAACATTTTTTCCTCTATATTTTTCTTCTTTTTTTTTCCTTTTTCTCTTTTTTCCCTTTTCTTTCTTCACTATTCTAGTTTAAATACAGTCTTCCATTTTTGCCTTCTTTAACAATTAAAATTTCATTTTTGCTAGTGTTTCTGCCCCTATTTTTTCCCCCAATTTTATCCCGCAAGGGTTTTTGTTTATTTTGATTTATAGTATTTTTGTCTTTCCTTTCTACCTGGTGGATGTGGGGTACTGTGTTTGATCAGGCTGGCAAAGAGTTGCTGACCTCAAGGGAACCACCCAACCCAGCACCCCCAGAGGTGTTTTTTTTTTTTAAAGTTGGGTCAATGTACCCTACTATATACCTATATTATTCTTGTCTCCTTCTTTCAGTGCCTTTCTTCTTTTTGTCAATATTTCCTTTTACTCACCCCCTCTTCTTTCTCTTTTTTCTTTCTTTTTAAAATCTTTTTTCCCTTCTTGCTCTTCAATCTTCTCATCCTTCTGGTCTCGTACCAAAAGGACTCATTAAAACTTTAGGCCAGAGGCACAGTAACTTAAAGAGCAAGAGGAAGTGAAAGGAAAATTAGGGCAAGGAAACAGATACAGGAATACACTCATGAAGAAGAATCAGCAGAAAAATTCTGTCAACATGAAATACCAGTCCAGAGCAACCCCTTCAAGGGACCATGAGGTAGCTACAGCAGAGGATTCCACCTATAAAGAAATGTTAGAAATGACAGATGGGGGATTTTAAAATACAGATGATGAAAATGATGAAGGAAATTGCTGAGAAAGTGGAAAACAGTCAAAAAACAATGAAGCAACAGTGAGACCCCAACTCGTGAAAAAAATGGAAAAACCCAGCCGGGCGCCATGGCGAGCGCCTGTAATCCCAGCGGCTTCCGGAGGCTGAGGCAGCGGGGTGCCCGCAGCCCGAGTCTGAGGTTGTGGTGAGCTACCATGCCCACTGCACTCTGCTCAGGGGCATAGGGTGGGACCCTGTCTCAACAACAACAACAAAAAAAAAACAATGAAGGAAATTGCTGAGAAAGTGGAAAATAACCAAAAGGAAATCCAAAAACAGAATCAAATAAGAGATGAATGACCTGAAGAATATAGAAAGGATATAGCAGAGCTGAAGGAAATGAAGCAGTCAATTAGGGAACTTAAAGATGCAACAGAAAGTATCAACAATAGATTAGATCATACAGAAGAAAGAATCTCAGAGGTAGAGGATAAAGCTCTTGAGATAACTCAGATCATTAAGGAGGCAGAAAAGAAGAGAGAGAAAGCAGAACATTCACTGACAGAATTGTGGGATGTTATGAAGTGTTTAAACATATGAGTTATAGGTAACCCAGAAAGGGAATAAGAATGCCCCAGGGGAATTGGAAGCCATTCTAGAGAATATTATAAATGAAAATTTCCCAAACATGACCAAAGATTCTGACATACTCCTTTCAGAGGGATATCGGTTCCCTGGTTTCCTCAACTCAAATAGAGCTTCTCCAAGACACATTGTGATGAATCTATCTAAAGTCAAGATAAAATATTTTGCAAGCTGCCAGGAGTAAGTGCCAACCGACCTACAGAGGCAAATCTATCAGGTGACTGCAGACTTCTCTAATGAAACTTTTCAAGCCAGAAGACAATGGTCATCTACCTTTAATCTACTTAAACAGAACAATTTCCAGCCCAGAATTCTTTATCCTGCCAAGCTAAGCTTTAAAATTGATAGAGAAATCAAATTTTTTACTGATATGTAAACATTGAGGAAATTTGCCACAACAAGACCAGCTTTATAGGAAATATTTCAACCTGTTCTACACACTGACCATCACAATGGACCTTCAGCAAAATAAACACTCAGAAATGAAAGGACAGAACCTAGCTTCCACAATGATGCAAAAGATAAAACTAAGCTATGGTCTTTCACAAAATAAGATCAATAGAATGCTACCACATTTATCAATTACCTCAGTAAATGTCAATGGCTTGAATTCCCCACTAAAGAGGCATAGATTGGCTGATTTGATTAAAAAACACAATCCATCTATTTGCTGTCTGTAGGAAACACACCTCATGTCAAAAGACAAATTAAAACTCAGAGTTAAGGGGTTGAAGTCAATTCAGGCAAACAGAATTCAGAAGAAAAGAGAGGTTGCAGGGCGGCGCCTGTGGCTCAGTGAGTAGGGCGCTGGCCCCATATGCCAAGGGTGGCGGGTTCAAACCCAGCCCTGGCCAAATTGCAACCAAAAAAATAGCCGGGCGTTGTGGCGGGCGCCTGTAGTCCCAGCTGCTCGGGAGGCTGAGGCAAGAGAATTGTGTAAGCCCAAGAATTAGAGGTTGCTGTGAGCTGTGTGAGGCCATGGCACTCTACCGAGGGGGGGAAAATGAGACTTCGTCTCTACAAAAAAAAAAAAAAGAGGGGTTGCAATCTTATTTTCAGATACATGTGGATTTAAAGCAACTAAAGTCAAAAAAGACAATGATGGTCATTTCATATTGGTAAAAGGGAAAAATACAACAAGAAGACATTTCAATTCTAAATATTTATGCATCCAATTTAAATGCTCCCAGATTCTTGAAACAGACCTTGCTTAGCCTGAGCAATATCATATCCTATAACACCTTGATAACAGGGGACTTTAATACCCCTTTCTCAGAGCTGGACAGATCCTCTAAACAGAAATTAAACAAAGATATAAGAGATTTAAGTGAGACCCTAGAACAACTGTGCTTGATAGATGTATATAGAACACTCCATCCCAAAGATAAAGAATATACATTCTTCTCATCATCCCATGGAACATTCTCCAAAATTGATCATATCCTAGGACATAAAACAAACCTCAACAGAATCAAAAGAATTGAAATTTACCTTGCATCTTCTCAGACCACAAGGCACTAAAAGTGGAACTCAACTCCAACAAAAATGCTCAACCTCACACAAATGGCATGGAAGTTAAACAACTTTATACTGAATGACAGTTGAGTGCAGGAAGAAATAAAAAAGGAAATCATTAACTTCCTTGAGTATAACAACAATGAAGACACAACCTACCAAAACCTGTGGGATACTGCAAAAGCAGTTTTGAGAGGAAAATTTATCACTTTAGATGCCTACATTCGAAAAACAGGAAGAGAGTGCATCAACAAACTCACAAGCCATCTTATGAAATTGGAAAAAGAAGAACAATCTAAGTCTAAAACCAGCAGAAGAAAAGAAATATCCAAAATTAAACTAGAGATTAATGAAGTTGAAAACGAAAGAATCATTCAGAAAATTAATGAAACAAGGAGTTAGTTTTTTGAAAAAATAAATAAAATAGATAAACCTTTGGCAAACTAACTAGAAATAAAAAAGAAAAATCTCTAGTAACCTCAATCAGAAATGATAAAGGGGAAATAACAACTGATGCCACAGAGATACAAGAGATTATCTCTGAATACTGCAAGAAACTTTATGCCCAGAAATTTGACCATGTGAAGGAAATGGATCAATATTTGGAATCACACCCTCTCTCCTAGATTTAGCCCAGATGAAATAGATCTCCTGAACAGACCAATTTCAAGCACTGAGATCAAAGAAACAATAAAAAAGCTACCAACAACAAAAAAAATGCCCTGGTCCAGATGGCTTCACACCAGAATTCTATCAAACCTTAAAAGAAGAGCTTATTTCCATACTGCAGAAATTACTGCAAAAAATTGAGGAGGAAGGAATGTTCCCCTACACATTCTATGAAGCAAACATCACCCTGATACCAAAACCAGGAAAAGACCCAGCTAAAACAGAGAACTTTAGACCAATTTCACTAATGAATATAGATGCAAAAATTCTCAACAAAATCCTAGCCAATAGATTACAGCTTATCATCAATAAAGTCATACATCATGACCAAGTAGGTTTCATCCCAGGGCCTAGTTTAATATACGTAAATCCATAAACGTTATTCACCATATCAACAGAAACAAAAACATAGCCTATATGATCCTCTCAATAGATGCAGAAAAAGCATTTGATAAAATCCAGCATCCCTTTCTAATTAGAACACTGAAGAGTTTAGGCATGGGTGGCACATTTCTTAAACTGGTTTCTTTATGTTTGTTCATGACTCAGCAGATCACAAAGCTTGAACCAAACACAGCTGAAGAATAAATTGCTTTATTGGGAAAGGTTTAGCATAGTAAAATTCTCTTCCCTACTTTCCAGGCCTCCACTTCTTCAGCTCAGCCTTACATTAGACACTCTTGTCCATGTTCCCTAGAGGAATTCTACATAAGTGTGGATACTCATGGTTTCTTATCTTTTAAAATATCTTCTGGGGTCATCCCTCACCCACCTGTCCCTCTGGGCAGCCTCCAGCCCAGCCTCTTTCCTTGTTTTCTCAGTGGCTCTGCAGGAAGCTAAATCTGGAGAAGCAAGGCTACTCCAGCCAGAACCCACTTGGATGGATTCTCCTTAGTCTTCAGGTTGAAAGTCCACACATAGGTGGGTCCCCGCTGACTAGTCTTGTACACGGGACAGGAGTAGACTCTGTGGCAATCCTGCTTATCTGCAGGGATGGCTTTGAGGAACATCACAGGCATGGGAGGTGTCAGATCCTTCAACTTCGCCTCGGTAATAATCCCAGCCTGAGGACAAGAACATGAGAAGAAGCATCAGACCCGGAGCCCAACCAGTCAACCTTCCTCATCAGAATATCCGAGGGATGGGCTGCCTCTATGCCTGCCTTCCTCAGGGTTCTCTTAGCAACATATGATAAAATTCATCTGATATGTGGAAAACACATTTCTATTTTTTCAGCTTTTGGTCACTTCTTGAAGCAGAGTTTCACAAGTGATTTACCCTATACACTTTAATCCCTTTGGAGCTTGATTCCCTCCTAGTTTGTCCATTCATTCATTTCATTCAGTGTATTGAATGTAACTATTTGTCAGATCTCATGCGAGGTGCTGGGGATTTAAAGATGATTAAGATGCAGTTCCCTCCAACAAATGCTTTCAATTTTAAGGCTTTTTTATGTCCCATTTCTTTTTCTTTTTAGTTTCACATGCAACTTCATAGACGCTCACAGGCGTCCTCAAACTTTTTAAACATGGGGCGAGTTCACTGTCCCTCAGACTGTTGGAGGGCCGGACTATAGTTTAAAAAAAAACAAAAACATCACATCATAACAAAGACATCTGTACCAGAATGTTCATTGCAGCCCAATTCACAATTGCTAAGTCACGGAAGAAGCCCAAGTGCCCTTTGATCCACGAATGGACTAGCAAATTGTGGTACATGTATACCATGGAATATTATGCAGCCTTAAAGAAAGATGGAGACTTTACCTCTTTCATGTTTACATGGATGGAGCTGGAACATATTCTTCTTAGCAAAGTATCTCAGGAATGGAAGAAAAAGTATCCAATGTACTCAGCCCTACTATGAAGCTAATTTATAGCTTTCATATGAAGGCTATAACCCAACTATAGCACAAGACTATGGGGAAAGGGCCAAGGAAGGGGAAGGGAGGGGGGAGGTTAAGGTGGAAGGAGGGTAATGGGTGGGGCCACACCTACGGTGCATCTTAGAATGGGTACAGGTAAAACTTACTAAATGCAGAATACAAATGTCTACATACAATAACTAAGAAAATGCCATGAAGGCTATGTTGAACAGTTTGATGAGAATATTTCAGATTGTATATGAAACTAGCACATTGTACCCCTTGAATGCACTAATGTACACACCTATGATTTAACAATAAAAAAAAAAACTATGAACAAATTCCTATGCACACTGCATATATCTTATTTTGAAGTAAAAAAACAAAGTAGGAACAAATACAATCTCACTGCCGCATGTGGCCTGCGGGCCGTAGTTTGAGGACCCCTGCGAGAGCATTTTGACTTTTTGAACAGATAGCTGCATTATGCCTTTACTCATGTAATAGAGACCTGACCATTCAGTAGCTTTCCAGATGAGGCCTTCAATAGGGCTGTCTAGAACAACTTTTCCTTGTCCTGAGGAACAAAAAAGGGTCCTGTGGTAAAATAAATTTGGGAAATGGTGCTCACCGCACTCTGTATCTGATGCTCTGCAACATACAGTAGCACACTGAAGGTGAGAGGTCCTAGCAGAAAAATAGTTTGACTTTATTTAATCTAGTGTTTCCCACCTTTATGGACCACAGAACCCTTTTCTTTGCAACCTATTAATTTCTCATGTGTACTGATGCTTTATGGAACATACTTAGGAAACATTGATTCAGAGCAATTTTCAGATTTTTTGTGTCCATGTGACTTCAAGCCCCTTATGCTAGAGACAGAATTTGATTTGTTTTCATGACATTTGCTGGAAGAACACGATATAAAGCATGGTGAGTAGTAGAACTAAGGTAAACCATGGGTGAGAACTCCTCTCCCAAACTGGGTGTTTATGGCCAGGTATAGACAGGGTTAGAATATTTTTCTTTAATGTGCCATAAAACCAGTATTTTAAAAGTATATAATTAAGTGGGCGTTAGCATACTAAAAAGTTGTACAATCATCATCATCTAATCCCAAAATACTTTTATCAAAATATTTTGATGAAACCATTTCATCATCTGATGAAACCAAAAAGGAACCATTTGCAATCACTGTTAGCTGTGGGATAGTGATAGCTCCAATTATTATGGATGAATTATTTATTTCTTTCTTCAATTCTGTCAGTTTCTGTTGTGTGTACTTTAGGAGTTCTTGTGCTAGGTGCATGCACACTTACAATTGTTATTATCTTCTTAGTGGATTTAGTTTTTGTTATTATAAAATGTCCTTTTATGTTTTTATGATTTCTATTTCTTTTATGTTTTCACCAGCAACTTTTTTTGTCTAATAAATTTTATTTTGTCTGACATTAGTTTAACCTCTCAACTTTCTTTCGGTTTCTGTTTACGCGACCCATCTTTTTCCATGTATTTACTTTCAACCTGTTGGTGTCTTTGGATCTAAAGTGTGTCTCTTGTGAACATAACATAGTTGGGTCATGATGGGGGTTTTTAGTTTTAGATTCATTCTGCTAACCTTTGCCTTTTAATTATAGTACTTAATCCATATATATATATTTAATATAATTACTGATAAAGCAGGATTTATGTCTGCCACTTTTCTATTTGTTTTCTAAACATTTATGCCTTTTCTATTTCTCTGTTCCTCCATTATTGTCCTTTTTTGTTGTTGTTAAGTATACTCTGGTGTAGCATTTACATTGCCTGTTTACTACAGCTTTTTGAATTATTTTCTTAGTGATCACCCTAGGAATTCCAATTAACATTTTAATGTATAATAACGTACTTCAGATTAATTTTAACTTAATTGCAATAGTATACAAAGACTTTATTCTTACATAGTTCCACTCTCTTTTTCCTTTGTGCTGTTCGTATCATTCAAATTACATCTTTCTACGTGTTATGCCCATCAGTACAAGTTTGTAATTATTGCCTTATACAGTTGTCCTTTAAATCAGATAGGAGGGAAATAAAATTACAAACAAACATACATTTATACTATTTCATGTTTGCATATATAATTACCCTTACCAATATCTTATTTCTTGGGTTACTGTATAATTTCCTTTCCTTTCAGTCTGAATAACTCCCCTAGGTATTTCTTGAAGGGCTGGTCTGCTAGTGATGAATTTTTTCTCTCTCTCTTTAAAAACTTGAGAATATCTTCTTTAATTTTGAAAGATAATTTTGCTGGGTATAGAATTCTTGGCTCATAGTCTTTTACTTCCAGCACTTTACTATGTTGTCCCTCTGCCTTCTGGCCTTCATTGTTTCTGACAAGAAATCAGCTATTACTCTCATTTAGGAGCCCTTGTGATCACTTTTGCTACTTTCAAGATTTTCTTTTTGTTTTTATCTTTCACTAGTTTGATTATGAAATGTCTAGGTATGGATTTCTGAGTTTGTTCTACTTGGGTTTCATTGAGCTTCTTGGATGTGTAGATTGTTTCTCCTCATATTTTCTCTGGTTTTTGGTCATTATTTCTTCAAATATTCTTTCTGCTTCTTTGTTTTTCCTCTCTTTCTGAAACGTTTCCTGTGCACATATTGGTATGCTTGGTGGTATCTCACAGGTCTCTAAGGCCTTTAATTTTTCTTCATTCTTGTTTTCTTCCATTTTTCAGACTAGATAATCTCAGTTGACCTATTTCCAAGTTTGCTGATTTTTCTGCCTAAACAGAACTGCTGTGGGAATTCCTATGTTGAATGTTTATTGCAGGTGTTATGCTTTTCAACTACGGAGTTTCTACTTGTTGTTTTTGAAAAAATATAATTTCTCTCTGTGTATTGATATCCTCTATTCAGTGATACATAGTTCACATAATTTTCTTTAGTTATTTAGATGTGATTTCCTTTAGTTCTTGGGACATATTTGAAATAGCTGATTTAAAGTCTTTATTTAGCAAGTTGAGTATTTGGACTTCTTCAGGGAGAGTTTCTGTTGATTACTTTTTTCCTCGTGTATGTTCCATTCCTTTTTGTTTCTTTGCTTATCTCATAATTTTTGTTGAAATGTGGACATTTGAAATAATGTGGCCACTTTGGAAATCACATTCTCTCTCTCTGTAGGGTTTGCTGTTTTTTATTTAGTGACTTTTCTGAATTGATTCTCTAAAGTTTATATTCTTTGTCATTTGTAACCACTGGTGAGGTCTGCTCAATTAGCTCAGTGGTCATCAAATAATTGAACAGCAAAATAACTGGAACCAGAAAGTCTTGAAATCTTTGCTAAGAGGCTATGTGTACTGGAGCGTGCCTCTAGTGCTCAGCCAGACAGTTTAAAATGCTGCTAACTCAGACTTCATTTCCCTGCTTTCTCAGAACCTCATAGTAGCTAGAAGTGGGAGTCTATGACCTTCTCATGTCTTCCCAAAGCATGTGCATAGCTAGACAGGCAAAACAATGACAATTTTTCGGTGGGAGGGGGCTGGGGGATCAAAAATTACACATTGGGTACAACACACAGTGTTCTGGTGATAGGTATGCTCCAAGTCCTGACTTCATCATTATATAATCCATCTGTGGAACAAAAAGCACGGTATTTCTGAAATATATTGAAATTTTAAAAAAGATAATTAATAAAAATGACAACTTTCTGGGAATGGGGCTTTGAAGGTGTTCCCACTTCACTGGGCCCTCTCCAGAGGCTGGTAGGCTGTGGGGTTTCGATTGTGGCCTATCAGAGTTGGGGGTGGGATGGGAATGGAATAGGGCAAGTTAAAAAGCTTTAAAGTTTGTCCTTACCAAGATTTAGCTGTTTGGCCTAAACAAACGCTGGTTGGATTGCTAGAAGCCTTTGGTTTAATTTCCAAAGTTTCGAAAAAGTTGATTCTGACCTTTTTTTTTTTTTTTGGCCAGTGTTTTCAATATGGAGGAGAAGATTTTTGGAGGTTTGGCTTCTTCCATTTTTTCTGACATCTCTTTTTGAGAACAAGAGCTCCTGGAGAACAGGTATTGATTTTGGAAAATTTTTACTATTATTTATAATCAAATAAGAAAAATGGGGGCCGATGATTGGAATAGATATTCTTTTGTTTCTCCCCCACAATGTCACTGCCTTTCCTTCTGAGTTTCTTCCCTGCTTTCCTTTCTGTACTTCTTTCATTTGGGTATTTTTTGGGGATTCTGGCCATGGCCTTTCCTAGGCTACCCTACATAAAATACAATCCACGTGTGACAGAATCTTGTGCAAATGTTCAGTTGCAAAGAGGAAAGTCAGCTTCCCTGTCAAGACTCGGGTTGTCTGAACATTGTCCCACTTTACTGTCCTTTCTGTTGGCTCTAGGATTTGTGTTTTAAGGCTGGTGTAACAAACTAACAGAAACGTGGTGGAGTAAAACCACAGAAGTGTATTCCCTTATAGGTCTGGAGGCTAGAGGTCCTAAGTCGAGGTTTGGGCAGAGTTGGTTCTTCTGGAGGCTCTGAGGCCTCTCCTCACTTCTGGTGGTTGCTGGAAATCCTTGGCATTCCTTGGCTTGTAGACACATCACTCCTATCTGTCCCCACTTTCCAAAGGCATTCTCTGCATCTCCACACGGCCTTCCAATAAGGGCGCTAGTCATTGGCTTTAGGGCCAATGACTTTATCTTAACTAATTACATCTGCAAAAGCCCTATTTCTAAGTAACATCTATTTCTGAAGTTCTGGGTGGACATGAATTTTGGGGGGGGGGGGTAATACTGAGTCCAGTATATCTCTATGTGTGGATCTGGGATCTTCCAGTCTTTTCACAGTTTTAGCTTAGTGTTGACTGTTAGGTTGGTGTCACCTGCCAAATGGGATACTTGACTCGGAAGTCTCTCCAGATCATGTATATATATAACAACCACAGACTTGTTCTAGAGAGGTGGTTCTCCACCTTCCTAATGCTGCGACCCTTTAATACAGTTCCTCATGTTATGGCGACCCCCAACCATAAAATTATTTTCGTTGCTACTTCATAACTGTAATTTTGCTACTGTTATAAATCGTAATGTAAATATCTGATATGCAGGATATATTTTCATTGTTACAAACAGGTCACCACCCACAGGTTGAGAACTGCTGTTCTAGAGTATTCCATCCTCATTCATTTCATTCATCTCAGCCATCTGTGTTTGTTTGCCAGTTTCTTATCTTACAGTGACTCCAGTTTCATTAGCCTTCAGTAAGGAATCCTTTCAAAATGCCACTTTAGATAGTATCTACTGGCTCCTCTTTGCTGAAATAGAATAACAAAAGGAGAAAGGGATTCCTGCCTTTTGAGAGCTCAGGAATGAGGAAAGTTAGACTAGGGAGGTGAAATGATAGAAGCGAGGATCGTTGACTCCAACACCTTTCAGCACAGTCAGGCACTGTCTAAGTATCTTACATATGAGTTCATTTAATTTTACAATGCATCTGTCCTCCCATATAGCAGTTGAGATCTGGAAAGGTGAAGTATACCCAAGGTCACAAGTACTGTTTCTTGTTGAGATGCAGCCAGTCTGGTTCCAGAGCCCTCATTATTAACCTCTCCACCATCCCTGGCTGGATATAAATGGCTTGGTAGCCTCAAGGAAAGAAAGGTTATCTAGGTAAAAAGATGCAGGGGCACCCCTTTTAGTAATCCACTTTATGGGGGACAATGTTTATTTACCAGCCCACGAGAGAAGGCCCTTGGCTCATCCCAGGCTTTACCTGTGTATCCCAGCGGGCACCTTCCATGAAGAGGCCATGGACGTAGGCCCCTTCCCGAGGAGGGCTCCGGAAATCTTCTCTGTTCTTCTTTGTCACGTCACATTGCAGGGCCATCTGGTCCAGTGGCCACTCATTTTTGCGGGCCATGGACTGCATGATGGCAGTCAGGAAGGACTGGGGGTTGAAGAAGCCTGTCAGCCACACAGTAGAGGGCATGGCAAAGTCACCTGTCCAAGCCTCTAGCTCCTTGATTCGGTTGAGGAGGTCTGGAAACCAGGCTGCCAGGCCTGCTGTGGAAGGGTAGGCTCGCCTGGCCCAGGGCTCTGGCACCACATCTAAGTATAGGGCATTCTGTAAGTTCTCCATTTCGCTGGTCATGGTCAACTCCCCCTGAAGACAAAGAGTGAGAGGGGAGAGAATGAGGGGGATGACCCTGGAAACGCTGGCTCATGGCATCCAGCCAGATGAGAGATGACTCCAGGGGTGGGTGACACAATGACTTTCTTTGTCTCATACTTGCTTTGCAAGACTTATCTCACTGGTCCTTGAGAGCCCTCCCTGCTCCAGAACTGTCAGTCTTACCTGTCTACGTACAGGGTTTAAAAAACACAATTACTTCCCACAGTGGACCTTAAACCACTTGTGGGTGCTATGCTGCATGACCCTGCCCGCAAGTTTGAGTTCCACCTTAGAAACCCAGGAAGCCAAAGCTTGCAAAGATTGCTATTCCCCCCAAATCAAGGATTTCTTTCAGAAATCAAACTATTGGATACATAGCCAACTTTAAGGAACCCTCTTTCAACTGCTAGATGGAATTTGTGAAGAAAAGTTTACATCGAAAACCATCTTTAACTCTGGCTCTGCCAAAAATCTGTGGCAATTTTCTGAAGACGCTATTTCTATTGTAGTGTTTTCTGTAACCGCTGTTAAGTGTGTTGAACAGGATTTAGTTCTCTCATTACGGTCAGATGGCTAAAACGTGAGAGAAGTATCCATCCCATGGGGCCTGAAGTCACCTTGCCTGTGGGACAGGAGACTGGCATCGTGGAATTCTAGGTCTAATTCTTTGTCTTTACTTTTGAAGTTGTCAGAAAGAACTCAGCGTGCTTACCTTAAGATGAACATATTTTAGTGTCGTGAGTGATAGCCATAAACTTGTACTCCTGGGATAACCTAATTTGCCCATAATGTATTACCTTTTTCTTCTATTGTGTGATTGGATTTGTTACCATTTTACTAAGGATGTTTGGTGCTCCTGAAGATTATTTTTTGGACAGGATAGCCTGATTTAGAAGAAATAGACTAAATTAGGCTCGGCGCCCTTAGCTCAGGGTTAGGGCGCTAGCCGCATACACCAAGGCAGGTGAGTTTGAACCCAGCCCGGGCCTGCTAAACAACAATGACAATTGAAACAACAACAACAAAGATAGCTGGGTGTTGTGGCGGGCGCCTGTAGTCCCAGCTACTTGGGAGGCTGAGGCAAGAGAATCACTTAAGCCCAAGAGTTTGAGGTTGCTGTGAGTTGTGAGTCCATGGCACTTTACCAAGTGTGACATAGTGAGACTCTGTCTCAAAAAAAAAAAAAAAAGAAAGAAAGAAAAAAGAAATAGACTAAATTAATAACTTCTTTATGAACTTCCCATATGATTTGTAGTTATCACAGATATACTTTCTATACCGTAGAGTACGGTGACTGGACTACTTAAATGTATTAATATCTTAATATTTTAAAGAAAATAAAGAATTTATTTGAATCAGCCCAGTGCCAGATATGCCAGCCTGAGTTAGTACAGCCTGAATTACAGAGTTTTTTCTCCTGACAAAAGTACTTTATTACAGGGATTAGAAAATGGATTTTATTTATTTATTTTTTATTTTCATTATAATGATGAATAAAAGTGATGAGGTGGATATCTTTGCCTTGTTCCCAAACTTAGAAAAGCTGCAGTCTTTCACCATTAAGTTTCCCTCAGACGTCCTGTAAGTAGAGGAAATTCTCTTTCATTTCTATTTTTCCTATATTTTAAGATAAACATTTGGTATTAAATTTTGTCAAATGCCTCTTTGGTATTTATGAAGAAGATCATGTGATTTTCTTATTTAGTACATTAATATGATGAACTCATTCTTTTTCTTTTCTGTTTTTTTTTTTTTTTTCTGAGTGATGGAGTCTTTCTCTGTTGCCCGGGCTGGAGTGCAGTAGCCTCATGGGTTCAAACGATACTTCTGTCTCAGCCACCTGAGTAGCTGGGACACACCTGCTTAGTTAAATTTTTTTTTTTTTTAAGAGATGGGGTCTTGTTATGTTGCTCAGGCTGGTCCTAAACACCTTGCCTCAAATGATCCCAAAGTGCTGGGAATACAAGCATGAGCCACCTCACGTGGCCCATCGATTGATTATTGAATGTTAAAACTAGTCTTGTATTCCTGGGATAACCTAATTTGCCCACGATGTATTATCTTCTTCTTCTATTGTGTGATTGGATTTGTTACCATTTTGCTAAGGAAGTTTGATTGGTGCTCAGGAAGAAAGCTGATCTAGTCATTTTCTTTTTTAATAATGTCTTTGGCTTGGGTATCAAGTTAATTCTGTCTTCATAAAATTTGTTGGGAGTTTTCTCTCTACTTTTTTTGTTGTTGATAAATAGATTATTTTTTGGACAGTTTTTAGTTTCACAGCCAACTGAGCAGAAGGTACCTTCTGCCTTCACACATGCGTAGTCTTTGCACTATCATTACCCGCCACCAGAGAGGTGCATTTGCTACAAGCGATAGACCTACATTCACGTCATCGTCACCCAGATTCCATGGTTTACATTAGTCTTTGCTCTTTGTGTTGGACATTCTGTGGATTGAGGCAAATTTATAATGACACGAATCCACTGTTACAGTGTCATATCCATCATTATTGTTTCCGTGTCCTAAAAGTCCTCTGGGCTCCACTTTACTCATCCTCCCCCCCAGTCCCTGGCAAACATTTATTTTTTTACTGTCTCCATAGTTTTGCCTTTCTCAGAATGTCGTACAGTTAGAATAATACAGTATGTAGCCTTTTCAGACTGACTTCTTTTTTTTTTTTTTGTAGAGACAGAGTCTCACTTTATGGACCTCGGTAGAGTGCCATGTCATCACACAGCTCACAGCAACCTCCAACTCCTGGGCTCAAGCGATTCCCTTGCCTCAGCCTCCCAAGTAGCTGGGACTACAGGCGCCCGCCACAACGCCCGGCTATTTTTTTGGTTGCAGTTTGGCCGGGGCCGGGTTTGAACCCGCCACCCTCGGTATATGGGGCCGGTGCCTTACCGACTGAGCCATCGGCACTGCCCCAGACTGACTTCTTTTATTTGGTAATAGGCATTTAAGTTTCCTCTATATCTTTTCACAGCTTGGTAGCTCATTTATTTTAGCATCAAATAATATTCCACTGTATGGATGTAGCCGTTCAGTAATCCATTTACCTACTGGGAAGACATTTTGGTTGCTTCCAAGTTTCAGTGGTTGTAAATAAAACTACTCTAAATACCTATGTGCAGGTTTTTATATGGTGCTTCAAAAAATTAAATCAAACCTGCCCCCCCCCTTTTTTGAGATGGAGTCTTGCTATATTGCCCAGGCTGGTCTCAAACTTCTGGACTCAGTGATCCTCCAACTTAAGCCTCCTAAGCAGCTGGGATTTCAGGTATGGGCCACCATATTCAGTTTAACTTTTAATTTTGAGATAATTATTAATTATACATGTAGTTGTAAGATATGAAACAGACTGATCCTGCATAACCTCTTGTAAAACCACAGTAGAATATCACAACCAAAATATTCACATTGTCATAGTCAAGACACAATATATTTCCATCCCCCCAAGGATTCTACATGTTACCCTTTCATAGTCATACCCCCTTCCATCCAGTCCCCACCCCTTCCTTACGTGACCACTAATCTGTTCTCCATTTCTATTAATTTGTCATTTCAGTTATGTTAAATAAATGGAATCATAGAACATATAACCTTTTGGGATTGGCTTTTGTCATTCAGCTCAATTCTTTGGAAATTCATCCAATATCAATTCATATCAACAGTTTATTCCTTTTTATTCCTGAGGGGTTTCCATGGTACGAGTGGTAGACAGAATAATGAGCCCCGCCCCCACCCCCCAGCCCCATAGATGTCTGAATCCTAATCCCTGGAACCTGTGAATATGTTACCTCACAAGGCAAAAGGGACTTTTGTGAAATAAGGTGTTTAAGATGAAGAGAATATGCTGGATGATCAGGGTTGGCCCAGTGTAGTCACAAGGACCCTTATAAGTGGGAGGCAGGAGGAAGACTCAACTCAGAGACAGATTAGAAGATACTACCCTGCTGGCTTCAAAGGTGAGGAAGGTTCAAGGAGCCAAGGAATATGGGCAGCTTCTAGAAGCTGGGAAAAATCTAGTTTTTCCTTAGAGCCTGCAGAATAAACACAGTTTTGTTTGAATCCTGGTTTTCAGACTTCTGACTTCTACAAGATAGTAAACTATTTTTAAGCCAGTGAATTTCTAATCAATGATAGCAGTGATGGGGAACTGATACAGTATGAATATTCCACAGTTTGTTTAACCATTCAGCCATTGGAGGGCATCTGGGTTGTTTCCTGGGTTTGGGCTATTATGAATAAAGCTGCTATAAACTTTTATGTGTGGGATTTTGTATGAACATGTTTTCATTTCTCTGGAATAATTGCCCAAAATGCAAGGGCCGGGTTGTACGCCAGCTGCATGTTTAGTTTTCAAAGAGCAGCTGTATCTCTTCACATTCTTGCCAGTAACATAGGAGTGACCCAGGTTTTCCACAGCCTTGCCAGCACTTGGCATTGTCACTGTTTTTTATTTTAGTTACCCGCGTTGTGATTTTAATTTGCATTTCCCCCGTGGCCAATGAGGACAACTATCTTGTCATGTGCTTGTTTTCCACATGCATAATATCTTCAGGGAGATGTCTTAATATCTTCTGCCTATTTGCTGGTCGAATGTTTCTTCTATTATGTTTGCAAGTTATATATTTGAGATACTATCCTTGGATTCTAAATATTTTTACACAGTCTGTTGCTTGTCTTTTCATTCTCTTAAATAAGTGTGTTTTATAGTGATAATTTTTGATTTTGAGGAGGGGCCAACTTATGGATTTTTCATTTTATGGGTTGTGATTTGGTGTCAAGTCTAAGAAATTTGTGGTACCCCTAAATCTTGAAGATTTTCTCCTGTCGTTTTTTTTTTTCCCTAGAAGTTTTATAGTTTTGAGTTTTCCACTTCAATTACTCATCTATTTTGCGTTAATTTGGTTTTTTTGAGATAGACTCTCAACCTGTCACCCTGGTTAGAGTGCTGTAACATCATAGCTCACAGCAATCTCAAACTCTTGGGCTTAAGTGATTCTCTTGCCTCAGCATCCCAAGTAGCTGGAATTACAAGTGCCCACCACAATGCCTGGCTTTTTTTTGGTTGCAGTTGTCATTGTTTTTTTATTTATTTATTTTTTTGTAGAGACAGAGTCTCACTTTACCGCCTTCAGTAGAGTGCCATGATGTCACAGGACTCACAGCAACCTCTAGCTCTTGGGCTTCTGCGATTCTCCTGCCTCAGCCTCCCAAGCAGCTGGGATTACAGGCACCCACCACAATGCCCAGCTGTTTTTTGGTTGCAGTTCAGCCAGGGCTGGGTTTGAACCTGCCACCCTCGGTATATGGGGCCGGCACCCTACTCACTGAGCCACAGGCGCCACCTTAGTTGTCACTGTTTTTTTAGCCTTCCCGGGCTGGGTATGAAACTGCCAGCCTTGGTGTATGTGGCTGGTGCCCTACTCACTGAGCTACGAGTGCTGCCTATTTTGAGTTAATTTTTACATCAGATGCAAGATCTAGCTTGGGGTTTTTGTTTTTGTTTTTGTTTTGAGACAGAGTCTCACTATGTCACCCTGGGTAGAGTGCCATGGCGTCACAGCTCACAGCAACCTCAAACTCTTGGGCCTGAGAGATTCTCTTGCCTCCCAAATAGCTAGGACTACAGGTGCCCGCCACAAGCCCGGCTATTTTTTTGTTGCAGTTGTCATTGTTTAGCAGGCCTGGGCCTGGCTTGAACCCGCCAGCCCCAGTGCATGTGGCTGGCACTTAGTATGGGTGCTGAGCCAACATCATTTGTTGAAAAGGCTGTTTTTCCTTCACTGAAATACTTTTGCAACTTTGTAAAAAATCAGTTGGGCATATTTGAGCAGCTCTGCTTCCGGCTTCTGTGTATGTCCCTCCCTCCATCAATATCACTCAGTCAATGGTTACTGTAGTTATGTATTAAGTCTTGAAATTGGTTAGACTAATTCTTCCCACTTTATTGTTCTTTCTTGAAATTATTTCAGCTATTCTATTTACCCTTTTTTTTTTTTTAAGACAGAGTTTCACTCTGTTTCCCTGGATAGAGTGTCATGTTGTCACAGCTCACAGCAACCTCAAGCTCTTGGGCATAAGAGATCCTCTTGCCTCAACCTCCCGGGTAGCTGGGACTACAGGTGCCTGGCATGACACCTGGTTAATGTCTAATTTATTTTGACACTGCTTTGCTGGAGGAATGGAGGATGCACCTCCTTGCTGCCGGGTAGTTCTCCTCTTGGTCTTTGTAGGTTTTCCTCTGGGTCTTTTTTGACACTGGAGGTGTGTGCAGAGGGGATCCCTGTTAATGCTGACTGGGGCAAGAGTTCAGGCTCCCTACTATAGCTCTGCTGGGAGGGATGGGAGTGCCTATTACTACTGTGTGGCTTCCACCGACATCCAAGGGAGTGCATGATCTTACTATGCCTGGGCAGTGGTAAAGGCCTTCTCTGACACAATCCAGCAGGGAGCGGGAGGGATGCCTTGTTACTGGAGAGTGGAGGTAGATGTCTATACTCCCCAGGTGGTCTTCACAGTGTGTGTGGGTGCTGTCTACTTGCCAGTGGGGATACAAGTCTGGGTTCCCTATGTGGCTTTCATGCACACCACATTGGCAAGGTTGCAACACTTTGTTATATCTGATGAGGGTAGAAGTCTAGGCCTTGTCAGTATGGGTGCGGATGGGGCCACAGTTTGTTTGTTTGTTTCCCTGTGGTGTTTGGCTGAAATAGCATGATTATTGACTAAATCTTCTGTCTTGTCAGGCAGTCTCTTTCCTGGTCCTTTTATCACTCTTTGCTGAAGACAGCAGACTTTTGCTGCTGTTGTTTTACCTGGATCCATTAGCATTTCTGGTTTGCTAGGTTTTTTTTTTTTTTTCTTACAGCTCCAATTCTGTAAGGTATATGAGGCATAAAGAAAATCCAGGGAAGTTAAGCAGCATGTTGTTCTTTAGGTTCTGAGGTTCCTAGAAAGCTTCACTCTTCTCTACATGTTTCAGAGCCTTCTTACATTTGTCTTTCATAAAAGATGGCCATGGATGTTAGCTGTTCTTAGAGAAGCAATAAGGACACATACGTTAATATCTATACCATCTTCCCAGAAGTGGAAGAGTTTGTGTAGAGTAGGTATTATTTCAACCTTAAATGTTTTGTAGAATTCACCAGTGCCACCTTGTAAGTCTGAGGTTTTCATTGTCGGAAGTTTTAAATTATGAATTCAATTTCTTTAGTAGATATATGGCTATTCTGGTTATATATTTCTACTTGAGTGAGCTTTGATGGAGTCTTTTAAGGAAATTGTTCACCTCATCTAAGTAGTTGAATTTAATTGCAGAGAATTACTCATACGTAATACTCTTTTACAATGTTTTTAATGTCTACAGAATCAATAGTCATGGCTCCCCTTCCATTCCTGATTTTTAAAATTTTTGCATTTTCTCTTTTTTTATTATAAATCTTGATAAATGTGTATTAACTTTATTGACTTTTAAAAAAAGAATGAGCCTTTGAAGCTTCCATAAAGTTTTCTTCCTTATTTTTTGTTTTCAGCTTCATTAATTCTCTTCTTTATTATAATTTCTTTCCTTTTGTTAATGTTGAGTTAACAACATTGGGTTAAAAGTTGGGTTTATTTTGCTGTCTTTTTTCTAGCTTCTTAAGATATAGCTAGACCATTGATTTGAGAATTTTTCTTGTTAATATTTGTATTTCAGGCTGTAAATTTTTAAGTACTGCTTTAGCTACTTTGCACAAAATTTTACGTATTACATTTTAATTTTAATCCCATTCAAAATATTTAGAATTATTTAGAAATATATTATTTAATTTCCAAATATTTGGGGGTTTTCTAGATATCTTTCTATTATTTATTTTTAGTTCAATTCTGTATGGTCAGTGAATATACTATGTATAATTTTAATCCTCTTACATTGTTTTCTGACACTGAATATAATTGATTTTGGTGAATGTTCTGAGACTTTTTATGAGAAGGACCCCCCCCCAGCAATTGAAGCAACACCAAAAATATATTAGTGGGATCTGATCAAACTATAAAGCTTCTGCACAGCTAAGGGCATTGCAAGTAAAGCAAACAGACAGCCATTGGAATGGGAGAAGATTTTTGCAGGTTATGATTCTGACAAAGGTCTGATAACTAGAATCTACAGAGAACTCAAATTAATCAGTAAGAAAAGAACAAACAACCCCATTTCTTTGTGGGCTAGAGACTTGAACAGAAACTTCTCTGAAGATTACAGGAAAATGGCCAACAAACTTATGAAAAAATGCTCATCATCTTTAATCATCAGAGAAATTCAAATCAAAACCACTTTGAGAGGTCCCCTAACTCCAGTAAGATTAGCCCACATCACAAAATCCCCAAACTGCAGATGTTGGCGTTCATGGGTCAAAAAGGGAACACTTCTACACTGCTAGTGGGATTGCAAACTAATACAGCCTTTTTGGAAAGAAGTATGGAGAATTCTAAGGAACTAAAAGTTGACCTATGGTTTGATCCTGCAATTCCATTACTAGGTATCTACCCAAATGAACAAAAATCATTTTATAACAAAGACATTTCCACCAGAATGTTTACTGCTGCCCAATTCATAATTGCCAAGTTGTGGAAGCAGCCCAAATGCCCATCAACCCATGAATGGATTAACAAATTGTGGTATATATAAACCATGGAATACTATGTGGCCATAAAAAGGATGGAGACTTTATATCTTTTATATTTACCTTGATGGAGCTGGAACATATTCTTCTTAGTAAAGGATCTCAAGAATAGGGAAAAAAGTATTCAATGTACTCAATACTATTATAAAACCAATATATAATCACTTACACATTCATACAAATGATAAAACACAAATATAGTCCAGGAAGAAGGAGGGGGGTGTGTGAAGGGAGGGTATTTTTGCAGGATCTCACCTAATGTGCACAATGCAAGGGTAAATTTCAAAACAACTAAGAGCATATTATAAATGTCTTACCACAAAACTAAGTAAGTGAGGTAATGGTTATGTTTGATTTAAGCATCCTACATTGTATATCAAATCATCACATTGTACCCCATAATTGTAGACAGGATTTAATGAAAATTAAAAAATAAAAAAAGAAATGTCTGAAAATGTTGGTTAAGTTGGTTGATAATTTTGTTAAGTCTTCTTTATCCTTACTGTCTATCTACTTGTTTTACTTATTATTAATTTTTTTATTGTTGGAGATTCATTGAGGTTACAAAGACCCAGGTTACACAGACGGCATTTGTTAGATAAAGACCCTCTTGTACTTGTGTCCCTCCCCCAAAAGGTGTACCACACCCCACGACCCCCAACCCTCTCCTTCCTTCCCTTTCTCTGCTTTGTTTTACCCATTATTGAGAGAGGAGTTTTGACATTTCCAACTGTACTTGTTGATTTGTTTGTTTTTCCTTCCAGTTTTATCATTTTTTGCTTCATGTATTTTCAAGCTCAGTTATAAGGTGCCTGCACATTTAGGATTGTTACATCCTCGGGCGGCGCCTGTGGCTCAGTCAGTAGGGCGCCGGCCCCATATTCCGAGGGTGCCGGGTTCAAACCCGGCCCCGGCCAAACTGCAACCAAAAAATAGCTGGGTGTTGTGGCGGGCGCCTGTAGTCCCAGCTACTCGGGAGGCTGAGGCAGGAGAATCGCTTAGGCCCAGGAGTTGGAGGTTGCTGTGAGCTGTGTGAGGCCACGGCACTCTACCAAGGGCCATAAAGTGAGACTCTGTCTCTACAAAAAAAAAAAAAAAAAAAGGATTGTTACATCCTCTTCACAAATTGGCTTCTTTATAATTATTTAATACTTCTCTTCCTCTCTGGAAATATTGCTTATTTTAAAATATAATTAGTCTGATATTTATCTAGATTCTATAGCTTTCTCTTGATTAATATTTCATATTATATATTTTCTCACTTTTTTCTTTTGACCTATTTTCAACTTGATATGTGAAGTTTTTATTGTCATTTCTCTTGGTAGTCAGCTATGCTGATAGATTTAAAGGGCAAGCTTGAGACCATCTTTAAAAACGCCTGTGTCTCAGTAGTTGGTCAGGGCGCCAGCCACATACACCAAGGCTAGTAGGTATGAACCCAGTCCAAGGCAGCTAAACAACAATGACAAATGCAACAACAACAAAAAAATAGCTGGGCCTTGTGGCAGGCACCTGTAGTCCCAGCTACTTGGGAGGGTGAGGCAAGAGGATCACTTAAGCCCAAGAGTTGGAGGTTGCTGTGAGCTGTGATGCTACCGCACTCTACTGAGGGCAACATAGTGAAACTCTGTGTCAAAAAACAAACAAACACCTGTATGCAAGTATGGCCTGTGGCTGGCATCTGGAAACTTAGCTCTTCTTAAGCAGTTAACTGATAAGGGTGGTTGACTATATCCAGACTGTGCAAATAATTTGATTTATGCTGAGTACTTACTTCTCATCGGGAAGCCTAGGATTTTGGAATATACCAGGCAGAGGGTGTCTGTGTGACCAGCTCCTGATGAAATCTTTGGGTATTGAAGTTTCTAATTGGATTCCCTGAGCAGAGATGTTACACAAATGTTGATCCATTTGCCTTACTAGAGAGAGGAGGCACTCTGTGTGATCCCTCCTGGGAAGCACGTGGCCCGTGGAAGACTGCAAATGGGCTTCTCCTGACTCCAGCTGGGTCTTTTCCCCTTATGATCTGGCTGTGTCTGTGTTCTTACTGCATCACGGAAACAAATCTTAGCTGTATGTACATCTATATGCTGAGACTTGTAGCAAATCTCAAAATGTGGGAGTGATCTGGAGACAGGTCTGCTGACATGACAACACATAGCTAGGTTTTATTTTTCAAAAGTCCAATCAGACAATTGTAATCAGTACCCTGAGCACTTAGTCCATTTATATTTAATGTAATTACCAACATGATAGGATTTAAATCTCCCATTACTTATTTATTAGTAGTTGCATTGGGGCATGGGTTGGCAAACTTTTTTTCTGTAAAGTGTCAACTAGTAAATAAATATTATGGGCTGTGTGGGCCACGTGGACTGTTAAAACTACTCAGCTCTGCTATTGTAGCACAAGAGCATCCACATACGATGTGATAATAGATGATTTGGGATATATTTCAATGTTTACTTATGAAAACAGGTTGTGAGCTAGATTTGGCCTGTTGGCCAGGAAGAAATTCCTTTTACATTTCTTGTACTGTAGGCCTGCTGAACCCTGCTGAAGGATTCATAATATACACATTTAACTTATCACACTCTTATCACCTTCAAAACAAATATTATACCACTTCACATATGGTGTAAGAATTATTTATAGTATGATTCTGTTTCTCCTTATTTTTCATGCTTTTTTTTATTTTGCAATTTTTGGTTCTTTATAAATCCCATAGACATTTTTATTATTTTTGTTTTAAATAGTCAATTATTTTTCAAGATTTTAAATGAGGAAAATGTGTTTCATATAACTCATACATTTACCATCTGTGGAGACCATCATTTCCTCATGTAGTCCAAATTTCTATATATCATTTTCCTTCTTTCTAAGAAATTCCTTTGACATTTCTTATACTATAGGCCTGCTGACTATGACTTCTCTCAGTTGTCTGAAAACATCTTTACTTAGTTTTTTTTTTTTTTTTTTTTTTTGTGAAAGATACTTTTTCCTAGGCCTGGAATTCTAGGTTTATAGTTTTTTCTTTTAGTACTTTTAATATTTCTCCACTTCTTTTGACTTGCGCAGCTTCTGATAAGAGGTCTGCTACTAGCATTCTTTTTTTTTACTCCTTTGCATATGATTTTTATTTTTTCTTTTGGTTGCTTTTAAGATTTTTACTTTATCCCTAGATTGCAGCAATTTTATTATGGGATATCTTTATAATCTTAATTAGGTTTATTCTGCATGGTGCTTTTTGAGCTTCTTGTGCTTGTGGGTTTATGATTTTTATGTAATTTGCAATATGATAGCCCTTAAGTTTTCAAATATTTTTCCTGCTCTCCCTAACAGCCCCGTCCTTTGGGGGCTCCCCTGATCCACATGTTAGGCCACTGATGTTATACCATAGGTCCTTGATGGTTTGTTCACTTTTTTCAGTCTCTTTTCTTTATTTTGGGTAGTTTCGATTGTCATGTTTTCATGGTTACTGATCTTTTCCAGGGCCTAATCAGCTGTTAAGTCTTGGAAGTTCAGTCTTCATTTCAGATATTGTATTTTTCATCTCTATAAATTCCACGAGGGTCTTTAAAAACGGTTTTCCATTTTTTACCTCATCCTACTCTTTTTTTCCATCTTGAACACACCAAGTGAATTTATAACAGCTGTTTTAGTTCAGACTAACACCCTTGCCTGCTAGTTCCGTCATCTCGGCCATTCTCCCTTCATTTCAGTGGATCACGTTTTCTCTTGGCGGTGAGTCATAGATTCCTGTTTCTTTCCCTGCCTGTAATTGGTTTACACTACGTAAGACACTGTGAATTTTATATTATTGAGTGCTGAATTTGGTTGTATGCCTTTAAATAGTGCCAGGATTCATTTTTGCCTACAGTTAATTTATTTGAAATCAATGGTTGTATTGGTGACTCCCATGGAAGGTGGGGCCAGACCAGCTTTTAGGTTCTGAGAATTCTCCCTAATACCTCCTATTTTTTAAGTTCTTTCTACTCTGGCTGTTGGCAACACAAACCATTCCTCTGCGCATTGTTCTCTCTGCTCTTTTCTGGTGATTCTCACTCAGTAGTTCCCTCTCACTCACGTGCAGAGCCAGAGTCTCAAGGGCAATCCTTCTGTGGATCTGTGTACCTCTTCCTCTGAGCAGCTCTGCACCTTGGGTCTTTACTCTGCATATTTGAGCTACATGGGCCTCTGTAAACTCTGCTCTATGTCCCCTCATTTCAGCAAGACTGTGGGGCTCTTTGGGGTTCCTGCTCCCTGACCTGTAGCCTGGAAGCTGCCTCCATATAGTAAGCTTGGGCAATGAAGGGTGCACATTTCTTGTTTCCATTCTCTCGAGTAGCATAGCCTTATGTTGCCTGTTGCCCAGTATCTGAAAACTGATGTTTTTTAATAGTTTGTCTGATTTTCTAGTTATTTATGGTGGAAAGGTAAATGTGCTTTGTTGGCAATAAGCAGAAAACCACAAATCACTTAAAAGCGCCACTTCAATAGCACCTTTCAGAGATTCCTGTCACAGTTGTAAAATTTGCTTTTTAATCAGTATCTATCTCTGTTTAGGAAAAAAAAAACAACCCACCAAAACCCTCTAAATGTTTAAGGAATTACTCAAAACTAAAACCCACATGACTAATCCGGGCCACTGACTTTTAATGGACTGATTAGAGTGTATATGTGTGTAATTTTCCAAATCCCTGATTTAAAAAGTCAAGCCCATTGAATTCTTCACAGGCTACACATTATTTGCAGTGGTGAGCAAACAAATCCAACAGAAAGACACATACTGAGGATGTAGTTGACCTCTCTCCCTCTACTCAGACCCACAGCAAACAGAAAGTGCTGGACTAGTTTTCTTTTTTCCTCCCAGAAATATACAGCATTTAAAAAAGAGTTGTCCTTTGAGTAGTTTACAGTTTATCAGAGGAAGCAGAGTTTGCAGTTGCAGAACAGGTTTGAGTGATGACTAAAGAGCAGTTCCAAAGACGTACAGGCTTGAGTACTTATGAGCCCAGGAGCAATGTGGGGCCTGCAGAGCAAAGGGGGTGCAGAAGAGCAGGGTAACCACAGTCCAGAGGGATTAGTCACAGGGAGGCTTAGATATGACGTACAATAAGGTGGGTTTTAGGAAGGACAGGGCCTTTGCCAGGTGATGAGGGCAGGGACGGCAATTGCAGATGTGTTTCAAGACAGCCTGGGGCATGCACTGTGGCAGAGACAGCTGTGGGTGAAGCACAGCCCTCTCTAGGGCCGCAGGAGGAGCCATCAGTAGTTCTCAGCACTGCTTTTCTAACAGACATGATGGGCTATGGCCATTTACAGGAACAGAACACAATCCCCATGCCTGGTAGCTTTGATGCCACTTCATTCCTCCCGTTCATGAAAGAGACTCTAAATCAGGTGAGAGGGATGGAGGGCCAAAGCCAAGGTACAGTGCTGAAGAATGCACGGGTGCCCTCCAGGCCTGAGCATTGCCAAAGTGGCTTGTGGAACCACTGACCCTGGGTACAGGAGGCCCCGATAGTAAATCATGCTAAGATAGCAACTTCTCCACTGGAGGCAGCTTCAGCCTGCAGGGCTGACGGCTGAGAAAGACCCCTGCTGTGGACTGGATTGAGTTCCTGCCTAATTGCAATGGATTAAAGATGATGCCCATCAACCCATGAATGGATCAATAAGCTATGGTACATGTATACCATGGAATACTATTCAGCTATAAAGATGATGATGCTTTTACATCTTTTGTATTTACCAGATGGAGCTGAAACACATTCTTCTTTGTAAAGTACCACAAGAATGGAAAAGGATGTATCCAATGTGCTCAGTAGCAATATGAATCTAATAGAAAAACAACTACATGCCCAAGGAAGAGAATAACACAAGTATATTCAAGTTGGGGCGGGAGGAGGAAAGGTTAAAGGAGAGGAAGGAGGAGGATTGGTAAGATTTCAGCTGGAGGTCACATGGCAAGCGTGCACAGCACACGCCCAGAATGAAGGGATCACCTGCCTCAATTACAACTTGAACTTTACCTTAGAAACATAAGCAATGTAACCTAATCATTTGTATCTTCATATTTATCTGAACTAAAAAAAAAAAGATGAGGCCTTTAAGGATGTGATTAAAGTTAAATGAGGTCTTAAGGGTGCAGCCTTAATCTGATAGGACTGTGGTCTTATCAAAAGAGGAAGAAATCTCAGTCTCTCTTTCCCCCACCTCTCACTTTCTCTCTTTCCTTCTTCCAATTGTGGAGACAAAGAGAAGGCAGAGCTGTAAGCCTTGAAAACAGCCCTCACCAGAAATTGAACTTGCCAGCACTTCATCTAGGGCTTCCAACTCCCAGAACTGGGAGAAATAATGTCTGTTGCTTAAACTGCTCAGTCTATGGTATTTTGTTATAGCAGCCCAAGCTGCTAAGCCAGCCCTGGAGAGAGGTCAGTGGGGAAAGTAATCGCAGTGAACTGAAAAAATGGCCTTTACGAGCCACAAGCCACTGTAGGGGAGAGGGGCTGGAATTCACCTTTGCGGGTAGGATAGAGTATTGCCCTTTGTGGGAAAACTACCTTGTCTTCCTTTTAGCAAACACAGTTACAAGGCAAGCCCCAACCCCAGTGATTTTCACCTGGTGTGCCTTGAAAAATTTAAAGATTAATAATTAAATTATTTTCAAAAGAAGTTCAAAGCACAATAAGTATATTCTGTTTTTCGCTCTTTTTAAAATCAACATAATTTAAGTGTGCCATGGAAGTTTAGCTATAGGTTTGAGCGCTCTATGAGACGAAAAAGGTTGAAAACACCACCGCACCCATGGTGCTTGGTCTTCCACTGTGATACCAAAATACAGATGGCTTAGGCCCACGGTGTCTCATAGGACAGTCACTAGTCACATGTGGCTATTTACTTTTTTAATTTTAAATTTTTAAATTTTTTTTTAAAAAAGCCTACAGCACCCCATATTCCCAGGCAGTCTCCCATCCAAGTACTAACAGGGCCTGACCCTGCTTAGTTTCAGAGATCAGATGAGACCGGGCGTATTCAGAGTGGTATGGCCATAGACACATGTGACAATTTACATGCAAGTGAGTTAAAAGTATAAAATTAAAAGTCCAGTTCCTTCGTCACATTACTACATTTCCTGTGCTCAGCAACCACCTGAGAATTTATCAGTACAGACGTGGAAAGTCTCTGTCATTACTGAAAGCTGTAGAGGACAATGCCGTTTTAGGCAGAAAGGCTAAGTTTTCTGTTTGGTGATGTAACTGTAGTCTGTATGTTTTCACTAAGGCTTTGTTAAAAATCCTGTACATGATAGTCTTAGTAAAACATTTTACCTGCATACATTAGTGTTACTTGGTTTCTGGTCTGTGATTAAGAAGATATGTAGAGAAATCGTGCCTCATTTACAGGAAAACAAAATCCAATAGACTTTTAAAAAGATATAGGTCATACTACATTTATTTTCCCTTTAAAATTTGAGAGGTTTTTATTTGTCAGCTTACTTCCATGGTTATAAAATGTCATTATTTGTTATACAGCAAAATAAATCGCCTTATTAAATTTGCTTCCATACAAAATTGTTTTGGGTGTCATTAAATTTGGAGCATCTATGGAAGTATATTGTACGTGTGAATGCCAGCTGTCTTATGAGTTGACGGGGAAAAAGCAATTCCATCCTAGGAATTGTCCCTTAACATGAGCTGACAGAACTCATGATGGGTCAGATCATAGGTTTTTGGCAGTACTGGACTAAATGTGGTGAAAACATCCTGGTCCTTTAGCACATTCTCTGAGCACCAGGCCGCAGTGAGGACAGATACAGATACTCATTTCACCTGCAGATAATAGTGTTACTATTGTATGTAGTGGGACTCCGAGCTCTGTCACTGTCCTTGTACTTGTTTAGAGAAGTGCTTGGTTTCTTGTTGTCTCCCTGGGCTAAGTCAACAGCTTACCCCATGTCACCAGGCCTCATACACGTGTGTGACCTTACTGAAAACAGGTAAGTCATTAAAGCTATTCTCCAACCTCTGTTATAAAGAAAACCGATGTGCTTAAGAAAAGATTAAAATATATGCAATACAGAGGATTTTTTAGGGTAGTGCGTGACACCATAATGTGGATACATGTTGTTATTCTTCTGTTCAAACCTTTAGAGCACGACACCAAGTGTGAACCCCCCTGTAAGCTATGGACTCCAGGTGATAATGATGTGTCAGTGGTCACAAATGTACTGCTCTAATGGGGGATGTTGACAATAAGGGAGGGAGTAGCTTGTGTATGGTGATGGGGTGGAGGGAAATCTTTATACCTTTTGCTCAATTTTGCTATGAACATAAAACTGTTGCAAGAAGAGAGAGAGAGAGAGAGAGAAGCAGATGGATGACTGTGGTGAATTCCCAAGGGAATCCCTCTCTGTGGAGACATGTTTGTGGCCAGCCGGCTTCCCTAGGTGACTGCTCTCCCCTAGACTGCTGTGAGCTTTGAACTCCCATAATGCCCAGAACCTTTACAGTGCTGGGTCTCTCAGTTCTAATACTTTTTGGGCAGATATTGCAGCCTCCCATCCAGCCAATTAAGAATTACTGTGAATAAAAAATTCTTTATCGTTAAGTGCTAAGAATATTGACTTAATGACTTAAAAAGTTGTTAGGCATTTTCTATCTTTGTTGGCCAGTCTGAGCAGAGCATTTGGGTTTGCCTATTCAATGCGTCAGATAACATGAGTTGCCCCAAATCACCCTATGCTTAATCTAAAACAGCCCCAGACCTTTAAAGTCACCATTAAAGAAGAAAAGTAAAGAAGAAAAACCTTGTGAACTAATTTTAGACAGAGTCTCACTCTGTTGTCCCAGGCTAGAGTGCCATGGGGTCATCGTAGCTCACAGCAACCTCAAATTCCTGGGCTCAAGTGTTCCTCTTGCCTCAGACTCCTGAGTAGCTGGGACTGCAGGTGCCCATTACAACATCTGGATAATTTTTTTATTTTTGTAAAAATGGGGTCTTGCTCTTGCTCAGGCTGGTCTCAAACTCCTGAGCTCAAGGGATCCTCCTACCTCAGCCTCCCACAGTGCAAGGATTATATGTAGGCCACACAATGAGCCACTGTGCCTGGCCTAAAATAAAATCTTAAGTCTCCCAACTGATTGAATGGATCTTCTTTTAGCCAAGGGGACCCCAGAAATACCCTAAAACTGAGTTGCCATGAGAAGGGAGGCCAGACAGGTCTCCTCATGCCCCTTCCCTTCTTGGAGATTTCCTTTGTAAGTCATTAACAGGCCTAAGACTACGCAAGACAAAGCTTAAGCCACAGACTGCGGAGCACTTATATTAACTCAAAACATTCCAAACCTTTAGACAAAGCTTCATTTCTTTAACCAATTACAAATCAAAGACTCTTTAAACCCACCTATAACCAGCTTGGAAATGTCCTGCTTTTTCAGGCCAAGCCAATGTATGCCTTCCATGTATTAAATGTATAATTTACATACAATTCCTATCTTCCTGAAGTGTATAAAAACCAAACCATAACAGGGTGACCACTTGCTCAAGGCTTCTTGGGCATGGCTGTCCGGGCTGAGCTAACATATATTAGGTTCAGAATAAACATGTTTAAATTATTTTACAGAGTTTTTTTTTTTTTTTTTTTCTGTTGACAGCCTCAAGCAGAATTTTCTCTTTCTTCCTTGCCCCCTGCCAGGTAAGGTGGTCAGGGTATCCAAGCAGGCCTTCCACGCATGTTCTGGGGAAAGCTTGGCACTGAAGCTCCCTCACTGCCCCTTTCAATGGACACTGCCTGACTCAGGCCTCCACCCCTCACTCACAGGCTAGGCCATCCTGTGAACCGCTCCTGACCAGGTCCCTCCTTTGGCTCTCTCCTCTTGGCAAGAGCCAGCTCAACTTTATCCCTTCTCTCGCCTTCAAAATGCTCCCTTCTCTGGCCTCTGCTGCCACCTCCTTTGCACCTTGGTTTTGTCTTGACCACCTTTGTCCGACTTTTCCTTCTACCTAATTGCCTTCACGCTGTGCTTCATAAGCTTGACTCATCCTAAGACACACCCAGCTGCTGGTTAAAAGTAGGGATTTCAGACCCCAAATGACTTGAGGTGGGAATGTGTATTGTGATCAAATTTGCCCTCATGAAACTGGATTTTCATGGTAGCAGATTTGAATGGAGATTGTTCTCTGTTCTTCAGTTCACAGAGGAACTAGGAGAAAAAGGTCCTAATGCTTCTGTTACCTTTTGGAAGTTCACCATATTATTCTTGCTTTCCTGAGCAGGTCAACTCCTGGAATAGGCTTTGCCTCCTCTGCTCTGCACCTCTAAAGCCTCTCCCCTGCTGTCACCTCCTGTAATCCTACCCTCCCTCAGGGCCCCCTGTGTGCTTCTTCCTTGGGGCCTTCCCTACTCCACATGCAGCACCTGTTTCTCTTGTCTTCTCTGGCAACTCTCAAGGGGGCACTTAATTAATTCCACTCTGCATCATAATCCCACAAGACTGTCTTTTGGGAGGGGAGGGCTCCCCTTCCTGTGTCCCCTGCACCCTCCACCAGCAGCTCCAAGACTTGCCAGAAGAGCTCATCAATCAACACTGCTCGGACTAGACTGAAAAGAAAGAGAAACTCCTTTCCCCACGTTTATCTCTGCCCAGGCACACGCTGCGATTCTGGACACAAAACCGCTGTGAAGGCTCTTGGAAGAAAAATGAACCACTGACTTGGAAGTCGAATGGGTAAATAGGCTGCAGCGCATCACATGGATTCCATGCTGAGATCGCAGCAAACCCACTTGAGATAATTACTAACGTATATCTGCGTACCACAGCAATGGAGCTGCATAACGTGACGGACAAAGTCTTTATTTACTTTTGAGATTGCTCTGTGAAATTCTGTGCTCCATTTGACTGACAGCTGGTACAGAATTTGGAAACATCACCCAACACTGTCAGCGTCTTCTTCCTTCTTCTTTTACCCAACCCTTACTGGAGTCAGGGGTCGGGGAGGAAGGAAATGAAGAGATGGCACCTAAAAACCCCAGTGACCTAGGTTTTGCAGTCTGTTTCAGTTTCTCTGTGACTACCTGTGAAAACAACCTCATGATTGTTTTCCCCATGCACATGTGACCCAAGGCACTAGCACATCCCACACCTGGATTTCTGGGCTTGTCTGAGCTCTCACCGTCAGCCACAAGGCTGGCTTCCCACTTTCCCGCTGTCTGGGACTGCATTTCTTGTAATAAACACTCCAATGCAAACTGACAGCAGTCACTGCCCTCGGCTGCTCAGAGGCAGCAAGGTCTCCCACTTACCTGTCATCCAGGTGAGCAGTAATAACAGGCTCCCTGCGAGGGCTCTGACATCAACTCGTCGTGAATGAAGTGAACTTACTTAGGTAATTGATAGTGGAGACACAGACCCTTTCCTGACTGAAATGTCAGAGATTGCACCGTATCTTGTTTTTGCAGACACCCTCATGGCCAGACTTGGATTCTGGGCATTTAGGAAGTTGTAGGACAACTGCCCTCCAGCTCCCAGGTCCTTGATCTTTCTTCTCCCCCCAGGAGGGTCAAGCTATGTCCTATGGCTATGTCCTCCCACCAACCATGACCTCAGTCACCTTCAAGCTGAGGTCCAGCTGCCCCAGTGAGCGCCGTATCTCCTGGGTGAGGATATTCATCCGCTCGCACTCCTGGAAGATGACTATAGCATAGGGCGTGCGCTCCTCCACCCGGGCCATCAGCTCCGGGATGTTAAACTCATCTGTCACCCGCTCCAGGATGTCTTCCAAAAGAGCCTTGACCTGTCCGCAGCAGGAAACACAGGGTAAGAATGAGGCCTTTTCCCCAGAAGGATGCCCAGTGTGGGACTGGGGATGCCCATCCTCCATCTCCTCTGCCCCCCACACCACCTGGCCCACAGATGACCACTCCCTCTGCTGGCCTGCTCCCTGTGACTTGTGTCCAGCTTAGAAAGATGCACACAGGCTGGGTGCCTGTAGCTCAGTGGTTAGGGCACCAGCCACATGCACCGGGGCTGGTGGGTTCAAACCTGGCCTGGGCCTGCTAAACAAAAAAAGAAATAACTGGGCCTTGGTGCGGGCACCTGTAGTCCCAGCTACTAGGGAGGCTGAGGCAAGAGAATTGCTTGAGTCCAAGAGTTGGAGGTTACGGTGAGCTGTGACACTATGGCACTTTACAGAGGGCAACAAAGTGAGACTCTGTCTCAATTAAAAAAAAAAAAAGAGGCACACAGATGTTGCTCTAAGAAATGGCATTTGAAAAACAGAGGTGGACCTGGTGAGTCCCAGGAATCAAAGGTAGACCTGGGTCAAGGGGGTCCTCCTGGGCCTGTGACATTGAGGTGGTGAGCGCCAGTGACGAATGTGTCTATTTATATCTATGTCTGGCGTGTCCACATCCACATCCATCTGTCTATCCGCATGCACACTCAGTTCTCGAGTTTCTATGAGGCAAGAGTGTGGTTTTCATCTTTCTGTTGTGGAGGAAGCGCACCCATCTGTCTTGTAAATCTCATGTTCTGCCCCACAATTCCTCTCCCCACACAACCTATCAGCTAATTAGACCTGGGGAGCTGGAACGACCAGGGTCTTTCTCCTGGAAAACTGGAATGGAGGCTCAGATTCTGAGTTAATTCAGGGCAAGCACTTGTGGGCTGAGTCTGCCATTTTGGAGTAAATGAGTAAGCCCAGGAGGTCTGTCAGCAGAGAAAGAAAAATGAGGGAAATGCAGACACAACAGAACACAGAACACACGGCCAGCAGGCTGGCAAGCCCAGCCCTTTCCGGCATCTTCAGAGCTGAGCCCCCTTGTGTCTGTCTGTTCACCATCTCTCTCCCCTTCTTCTAGGAACAGGTCCCTATCTCTGTGAAGTCAGCTCTTCCCCACTGTTTTGGGGGACAGTCAACAGACCCAAGTTAGGCCAACTGGACTATCTTTCCTAGGAACACAAAAATTTGAATCTCATGCTTGGAACTCAGGGAGCCCCTGGCAGGATGAAGGTGCCCTGAAAAGACTGTCCCATCCTCTTTCTCCCTGTGACTCAGGAGCAGTGATCTCAACCTTCCTAATGCCACAGCCCTTTAATTCAGTTCCTGTGGGTTGCGACCCACAGGTTGAGAACTGCTGCTCTAGGGCCACTGTAGGGTTTGTCCTTTCTTAGGCTGATCCCTTAATTTCGTGAGCTATTTCTTGCCTAGTTCAGCTCAGTTGGTGTCTATTGCTTACAACTAAAGAGCCCTGACTGAGTTAATACAACCCTGGGAGGCCTTACCTGTGAGAACATGAGCCAGTCACTTAGGCCTCAATTTTCTCGACTGTAAAAGTCTCTAAAAGTGTCTTTCTCCTCCTGTTCCTTCTTCCCCAACTCCCAGGGTTGATGCAAAGATAAAATCAAACGAGCTGATGAGTATGGTAGTATTTGAAAGCTATAAAGAAGTATTTAAGGGTAAAGGATGATAAATACCCACCCTGCCTTGTATTGTTAACCTACAATATACTCTGTAGGAAAAGAGCTGATGTCAGAAAAAAGAAACTAAAAACCCATCACCCTGTTACAAGTGGATCTTTGGTGCTGTCATAGCAAAAACTGGAATGGAATTTTAATGGCACCTGAGAGCTGCTGCTGGGGTAGAAGACAAATGGCTAAAATTATATCATATTTCTGTCTCTGGAGCAGAATTTGAAGAAACAGTCCTATATCAGTGCGCTTCCATTTGGGCATTGCTTACAAAGAGATGAAAAGATAGTCTGGATGTATCCTTCCAAAGTCCACGGGATGTGGGAACTCACAGTTCCGTTCTGTCTCTGATCTGACTAGGAAGGGTTCAAGGGCCTCAAGGGGGAGGGTTGAAGGGAAGGGATCAGGTCTGCAGACATACCCAGGACGCTCTTTTGCTCAGGGAGCTGAGGCCCTTTAGATGGGAGGGGTGCATTCCCATGAATGTGGTCCACTCTATTTCCATAAGCAAGCACCTCTGCTTTTTTAACTTCTTGGAAAGGTAATATGTGCTTACCAGAAAAATCTGACCATTACAGATACATAAGGTATTAGAAGCAAAAGCTTCTCACAATCTTGATTCTTCCCCCAAAGGGAGAAAAATGCTGTGAAATTGTTATATTGTTTTGTTTAGATTACTGCAGATGTTGTTCAGCACATAACTCTATGCTTCTAACATCTGCCCACCCCTCTATCAATTATCCGTCCTTCACCCAGTCGTCCATCTATTCACGTGCGGATCATGTCTGTCCCTCAGGCTTGCCTTCCTCCTCAGGAGTTTGTGAATGCGTGTGGAACGTGCAACCTCTTGGTCATTTGCTACTAACAACGAGATGCTTCTCTGGTCTTTGGCCCTTGGCCTCTCCTCTGAGTGTGATGTGGATGGGAAGGCACGTAGCTTATAGGAACACGTGAACTCCGTGAGAAACACCTCCAGGTGAGAACTGGGACTCCGCACAATCACACACGCATCCAATAATCCGCACACGTGTTCTCCCACATGGCGTCCTGCATGCCAGGTGATCATACACACAAACACACACACGCACGCACACATGCCCCATTTCTTGGGTTACCTGGGGGAAGGAGTAAGGAAATGATCAGAGTTAGAAGTTTCTTTGAACCGTTTTGGATTCTCCCATCTCAGCCTCCCGAGCAGCTGTGGGAGCACATGCTACCCCACCTGGCTAATTTTTAATTTTTTGTAGATATGGGGGTCTTGCTCTGTTGCTCAGGCTGGTGTTGAACTTGTGCCCTCAAGCGATTCTCCCACCGTGGCCTTCCAAAGCGCAGAGATAACAGGTTTGCGTCGCGGCGCCCAGCTTTCTCTGAACCTTAACTGAAGAATCCCAGTTGATTCTTATACATAGTAAAGTCCCAGGCTTTTTTTATTTTTAGAGCATTGTTCATTTTTTGTGGTTTGGATTCTTGTCTTTATTCCCAAATTATATCTTGTACATGAAATAGTGGAATAGGCCGAGTAGTGCAATTTAAAGCTGCTTTCTCAAAGTATGCTCACTTCATCAATATCACTAGGTTGTCAAGGCCAGGGCCTGACCCAGGGCCTCAGAATCAGAATTTCAAGCTCTCTAGCTCATTCTTAGGCATATTAAAATTTGAAAACTACTGGGTGACACTAATCCATATTTTTACACAAAAGCCCAAAGTTCTTTAGCATATCAGTCTGTTTGCTTTCCTAAAATCAGTCCCTAGAGCCTAAAAGTTGGGTAACTTTCCAGGCTTCCTAACCCTTAATCTCCCAAGTATATTTCCTTATAAGCCTAGCAGTGTCTCTATTGGGAGGAATCTAGGCAGAGCTGTGGGGTGGATGTGGGCCAGTGAAAGTCCATTTCTTGCGAATTGAATTAACTTGTTTTGGCTTCACTTTGGGGGCCCTCTCCTTTTCTGCTCCCAGCTACACACAAAGCAGGAATGGAGCCCAAATGGCCTTGAGTTGTCCTGAAACCCACACCTTACCCCAGTCTGCTTTTTACTGCATCATTCCCTTCCACCTTCCTAACACTGCAGGAACCAGGTAACTGCACGTTCAGAGACCCTGACGAGAAGTCATTCACACAAAGGGAAGCCACGTTGGCTTCAGAGGAGCATTCGTCCACACAGACATCTAGTTGTTAGAATGAGGGTGCAGGTGCCTAGGAGCTGCTCCCTAATAGTGTTACTCAGGTTGCCAAGGAAACATGAAGTCAGTGTCAAGGTTCCCAGCTACCTCTGCTCAGCCCTGCCCTTTCTTCACTATAGACAGACAAACTGAACACAAACTGACAGTGGGTGGCCGGGCAGAGCAAACTGCCAAACCCAATGGCAGGGACTTCTTAAGATTTCACCAGATGGCCAGTGTGGTGATGGGCTCGGGGAAGAGGAGGGGCTCTTGGACGGGAAGGGCAGGCGTCTCAAGGCTGCATGGGCCATGCCTGTGTGTACTGCCTCTGTCATGTATTGCCAACATGGCCAGTGGGAGAAGGCTGTTTCCGTGCAATCCCGGGGTGCCCCGGCATGACCCACAGGCGATCCCCACCACACACCTTTTCTTCTCTTGTGGCCCCTGCTCTGTCTCCAGTGTGGCTGTCCCGAGGCTGCAGCTCCAGCATGGTGCGGAAGAGCTTTTCTGAGGTCTGGGTCAGGAAGCCAATCTCTGCGTTTGGGTGGAGGCCATAAAGGTAGGGTGACTCTGGGGGCAACTGCGCATCAATGTACTGAAAATCAAGGGGAAGCTCAATTAAACAGAAGCCAAGATGCATTTCCTGTCTCCCATGCTGGCCAGTCCTCTGTAGGGCAGTCGGTGGGTCAGACCAGGCCTCAGGCACCACTGGCCCTCCAAGGGACACTGCTCACCTCCCCCCCACCCGGCTGACTTCTGCATGTCCTGTGGGGGCACCTCTTAGTACACCCGGACCTCATCTCTTTCTGTAGCCAGACGATTTTCCCAGAACTTCCACGTTCATTACATCCTCTCTCTCTCTTCTGGGAAGCTTACAGGACTTCATCCACCTGCATTCCCACCTCGTCCTACTGCTTCCTGATAGCCAGGAGGACAGCTCACAGTCTTTCAAAATTATGACTCCCTCCCTGGTATTTTCACTTCTGCTCTTCCAGGATCCCAGACCTCTCCCACTTAAATTCCTCTTTCTCTTCCCTCGGTTCATCAAAATCAGGGATGCACACAAAATAAACACATGAACTGAGCAGTAGGAAGAGTGAGGTGCCTGTGCTTGGCTGAAAACTGGAGAGCTCACACCTCCCATGAAGACATTTGAATTAAAAAGCTCTAAAGGTTCTTAGAAGTGGGTAGGGTGCCGGCCACACCAGGCTCACAGGTTTGAACCTGGCCGGGGCCAGCTAAAAAAATGACAACTGCAACAAAAACAACAACAAAATAGCTGGGAGTTGTGGCGGGCGCCTGGAGTTCCAGCTACTTGGGAGGCTGAGGCAAGAGAATTGCTTAAGCCCAAGAGTTTGAGGTTGCTGTGAGCCGTGACGCCACGTGACTTTACGAAGGGTGACATAGGGAGACTCTGTCTCAAAAAAAAAAAAAAAAGCTCTAAAGGTGGAATGGTGTGTCATACAAACCAAACTTCTCCATGGTTGGTGCTTGTAGTAACCACCTGCAGGCCAAAACATCCTCCTTGGGGGGTAAGGCTCACTTTTTTCTTTGATTGTTTTGAGGATACTCTTGCAATTCTTTTTATGATCACTGGAAAATAGTTCCTCTGCTTAGTTCCTAATAAGACTTTTTACCCCAATATGATTCGTATTATTAACATCTAGTCTAGGTAAAAGATTCTTCATTTCTTAAAGGCAAATTCGCATTTTATTTAATTTTTGCGTTTCCTTCAGTCCTTAGCACAGCCCTGGGCTCTTTGTAAATGTCCTATCACCATCTGTTAAATGATGTATGAAAGAGAGGTATAAAGAAAGAACACTCTGCCACAGCCCTTTGGAAGGGTGCAAACCATGTTATGCTGGATCAGAGAACAGACCCACTAGAGATTCTTCTCACTTGGCCTGTTACTTGTTCCAACCTCTTGTCAAATTATGCTATGGACACTAGGGGACGCTCTTGCACAATTTTCCTGGACTTAGAGCCTTTGGTCTTGTTAAAAAATTCCTCTTATTTTCCTTAAAGAGCCTTACGGTTTGTAATTTCTTCTCCTCACTCCCGTTTTCCTGCATCAAATGGCTTTTGTGATGACTTACCTTCTTAAGTTTTATGAATTAAAATAAATCTTTTTAAAGCTGTGGTTAACATCCTTATGACCAAAATTTCCTTGAAGTTTGGTATTCTAATGTTCTTCCTGCTTGTAATCCTAACACTCTGGGAGACCGAGATGGGTGGATTGCTTGAGCTCATGAGTTTGAGACCAGCGTGAGCAAGAGCAAGACCCTGTCTCTACTAAAAATAGAAAAAGCAGCCAAGTGTAGTAGCAGGTGCCTGTAGTCCTAGCTACTTGGGAGAGTGAGGCAAGAGGATTGTTCAAGCCCAGGAGTTTGACATTGCTGTGAGCTATGACATCACAGCAGTGTACTCAGGGTGACAGAGTGAGACTCTGTCTGAAAAAAAAAAAAAAGAGTTCTTCTTGGAATGTTCAGAAGTCCAGCAATAAAAGCTTTTGTTAAAATGAACTTTTAATATATTTTCCATGGCAGTTGAAATAGGCAAAGAGGAATTCTTTAAAAATGGCTGTGGTAATGTTAACATGAAAAACCAGAGGGATAGCCAGAGAAACCTCCGTGAGAATGCTTTTCTTGGCATACACATGTAGTGTGTACCTGCAATCAATAGGAAATGGGGGGAGGGTGAGCGATCTCGCCCCAAGACTATGTTTTTCTGAGATGTTCGGATCACTGGTATGAACTTTACCAAAAGTTAGCTAATTTCTTACCTGAAATTTTGCTCCATTAATAATGGCTTTGTCAATATCCTGAGTGAAAACAACCAAATAACTGTCCCAGATGTTATGAAAAAAGAGAGAAAAAAGAGTAGAAAAAAAGAGCAATGAATAAAATCATCGAACCAAACATCAAGAGCAAAAAGATCTCCAAAGGCTCAGTTTTGTTATTCATTTGAGGCTAGAAATCCTGTCTTTCAAGTTGAACAGGGCTAGCTTGGGGCAGAGGATAAAACTCAATAGAAGCTCAGCTGTCCGAGCCTTTCTTGGCTGCCCCTGAGTGTCACTCTGGCTGTGTAGGGTGGGAGGAAGTGCCCAGGTCCCTGTGAGCACCTCACAAGCAAAGAGCAGAGCCGCACCTGGTGGTAACTGGGGTAGTCCATGTTGCCTGGGAGCGGGAAGCCTGGGGCCAGAACCAGTTCTCCCTCTAGCATCTCTGGTTTAATGAATTCCTCCAGGTAGGTTCTGCAGAGCCTCCTGTCCCAGTCGTCTGTGATATGGCCTCCATACATGATCTCACCAAACAGGTAGCGCAAGTCATCATAGGGCACCTGAGACACGGGAGGACAGAGGGATGACCTGCACACAGGGCCGGGGGGCTGGCCCATTGGAGGGGACACTTCTTGAGATGGGGAACGACGTCTCACTGGCCTTCATTCTCCCCCACATAGACACCTGCCCTCTCTCCTGGTCATTCGCCGTGACAATCTGAGAAGTCAGGCTCTACCTAGAAGCCCTTTAAATGGGTGAATGTCACAGGGAGAAAAGTGAAGACCAGAATATTATTCTAATTTTCTGTCATTGATAACAAGATGAAATTTATTGCCTCCTTTGAGAGTTTGGAATGAATGAAGTACAGCACACAAGTTCACTGGTGTGAAACTCTGGAGGGAAGCCAGTTGGGGAAAGCCAGCAAATGAAAGCGCAGTGTTGTGTGTGTGGTGGGTGGGCTCCCCCGGGACTGGGGGAGGAATTCCTCAGGGTACTGGGAAGAGCTGGTGGCCCCAGGGAGACCGTGTATGGTCCATGCACTAGAATAGCCTTGATGGTGTGAACAGCCTCTTCACTGGAAGACCATCCATCATCGGTGTAAGTTTTCCTTGAGATGGAGACATCAGACAGAGAGGAAAAGACATGGGGCTTCTTCAACTTGGGCCCATGTGAAGAGCTGTGTGCCCCGAGAGAAGGTCTGTACCTTTGGTTAGAAAAATTGGGAGCCTACATCAGGTGAGTGGGGGGGTCTCTTCCAGAGGATCCACAACCCAACCGCCATGCTTCAAGTATGCAGGGGTGGTCTGGCGAGCCAAGGGACAAACTCTCTGGGACCTGCCTTGCATGGAGAGGGGTCACTCGATTGGTTTCCTGAGTCTCCTTGACGCTGACCAGGCTCAGGCTGGTCCTGGGGTGGGCACTTCCTCATCCATCTCGTGTAAAGTGTAACCCTTCCCAGGTGCACACTCCCCTTCCTCTGTGGGTAACACCACATCATCCTTTTAAGAGGCGGCCCTCCTGACCTACTCCTGCTGGTCCCCAAATGTCTGTTTCCTTTACCTTCACATTGGCCTCAAGGAAGTTGTAGAGGACATTCACGGAGATGGTGAGGTCACCGGTGTTGAAGGGGTAGGAGCGATTCCACCCCTGGGGCCCAAACTTTCGTCTTTCGGCCACCACAGCGTGAAAGTAACAAACAGCAAAGAGTATGCTCTTAAACTCCGTCTCCCGGGAACACATCTCCAGGGTGTCCTGGAAGGAAAGCATCGCTTCCAATGTTGACCACGCGCTTCCCTGACACAGGGCAAGCTAGGGTGGGGTCACAATGACTGGGGTTTCCGCATGTCCTAGCCAGGGTTTCATCTACTGTGAGATGACAGCTTGCACCAGGGCTAGATTTGGGGTCAGGGCTTGAGGGGAACTTGCAGAGGGTTAGGTTTAAATTCATGTTATAACAGGGTTTGGTTTATGGCTCCAGTTTGGGCATACAGATGTGCTAATTGGGTTCCCTTGCACAGTTAATGGAGAACAAGGCCATGGGAACATCATGTTTGCTATATTAATGTCACTGTGTACCAGGAGTGGGTGGGGACTCCCACAACATCATCCCTAAGCTCTTCCATCCCTGCCAGGCTTTTCTCACCCTTTGTGGAAGCTTAGTGGGTGTGATTCCCGCTTATGCGGCTGAGGGATCTCCAGCTTATATTCTGGGGAGCTGCTGAAGTGAGGGAGAGGACAGGACCCAGAGCTGCGGGGGGCCGAGTGTGCTGAGCTCTACCCCATCCTCACTGCAGCTCCAAACCTAAGCAGGGGTGACCTGACAGGAGCTGAGGACATACGGGTCCCCAGTCGCCCTGGCTGGGGGGAAGGGATGGAGGAAGGGACAGAAGGAAGGAAAGAGGATCGGGGAGGGCAAAGGAGGGTAGTGCTGGTGGGGAGGGGAAACCTACATTTTGAATGGATGGTGGAACAGAAACACCTGGAGCCTTTGGAATTGAAAATAATTTCCTCTAAGTGAGACTATCTTTGTTTGCAGCTGGAGCCCCTGAGAGGCACCCCCGAAGCTCACACAATTTGATTGGGCTCAGTCCTGGCATTTTTGGGGGGAATTGGTCTTAGACTTGCTCACAAGGGAGAGAGGGGCAGAGGAGACAGGACAAAGTGAGCTTTCCAGGGGGACCCCATGACACAGTCTCTGTGTGTGTGTATGTGGGGTACCTTTGATACTTTTATGGGTATCATGCTGGCCATAATGGCATGGATGTGAAAGGCCAGAGGTGATCCAGAGGGCAGGGCCATTGCCTTGTGCAAGCAAGAATTTCATAATTGCTTTCTGGATAGAGCTGTTCTGTACAGACATGCGGGATGCTTCATTTGTTATTTCTCACACATTCGGAAAAAAATTGGGTCCTGCTGAAAAATGCCTTTATGCACAAAGACAAGAAATCATATGTTAAAATGCCAAAACTGGCTGACAGTGGCACACTCAAACATAAGTCAGAATAAAATAATCATCTCCAAACAGCACAGCTTTTAAGGAGGCAGGGATTAAAAAGAGCTCAGTTCTGCAATTTGTCCTTTAAATGGTTGCAGCGGGCTCTGAAGGAGCAGGGTGAGTACAGGCCACTGTCCAGGGCATGTGTAAAAGGGAGCAGGACAGTGACAACTCTCAGGGACAATGAATATACTTGTAAGTCTCTCACTCTTTATCGGAATAAAGTGCCGGATGTGGCCAAAATGGTGAAGGAACCAACTATGGCAGGGACAGAATGACCAGTGGCTCTTGGGATATAATTCCCAGTTGTCCAATGACCAAAATTGGACGTTAGGCTTGCAGGGAGATAAGCTGGGAAGATGAAGCCAGGTGTGGCTACAGAGATCAGAATCCTGCTGGGGTCTGGTATTAATTACTAGGAGACCCAGCATGTGGAAGCATCTGCCCTCCCCTTCTGACACTGCCCCGTCCTGGCGGAAGAGCTGAGAAGGCTCTCCCCCTGGGGCCCTCAACAGAGCTAACTCACTGCATCCTAAGGCCTTTTTTTCCAATTATTGTTTTGGTTGCTGTTTTTTGAGACCAGGTCTCACTCTGTTGCCTTGGGTAGAGTGCCCTGGCATCATAGCTCATAGCATTCTCAAAGTCTGGGGCTCAAGTAATCCTCTTGCCTCAGCCTCCTGAGTAGCTGGGTCTACCGGTGCCTGCCACAATGCCCAGCTAGTTTTTCTATTTTTAGTAGAGAGACAGGGTCTCGCTCTTGCTGAGGTTCTAATTCCTTAACTCAAGCAATCCTTCTGCCTCAGCCTCCAAGAGTGCCAGGATTACTCAACTTTTAATTAAAAAAACAGCTGTGGTAAAATACATGTAACATAAAGCTTACCATATTCACCACTTTTAAGTGCACAGCTCGGTGCAGTTATGTACACTCCTGTTACTGTGCAACTCAATGCCTATTAAAGACAGGAATGTCGGCTATAGCTTCCTATAAAGAAGGCTATTGGCTCAGTGTCCATAGCACAGTGGTTATGGAGCCGGCTACATACACTGAGGCTGGAGGGTTTGAATCCAGCCCGGGCCAGCTAAACAACAATGACAACTGCAACAACAACAAAAAATAGCCAAGCGCCTGTAGTCCCAGCTACTTGGGAGGCTGAGGCTAGAGAATTGCTTAAGCCCAAGAGTTTGAGGTTGCTGTGAGCTGTGACAGCACAGCACTCTACCAAGGGTGACGTAGGAAGACCGTCTGAAAAAAAAAATAAATAAAAAGAAGGCTATAGATTTACAACTTAGGAATACTGTGTTTTCTCTACCTGGAACATAACATCTAGAGCATTTAAAAGTTTTGACTATGGCACAGAGAGGACCTAGGCATTTAGTCAACTTTGGACAGCAGACTGCCTACCTTCCATGCCTCATTGCAGTGGGTCAGGTATTTCTCAACAGGGACTTCAAGGTCAAATATCCCAAGTCTCCTGGTAATGTCACCCATTTTCTGTTTCAGATGAAGTGTGGGTTTGGGAGTTGGGTTGGGGAGGGGCATAGGAAGGGAAATGGGACAAGTTTGGATTCTCAAATCTTTGCGGAAGTTTCCCTCTCCAAGTTGGGCTACCAGGGTATCATGAATCAGTAAAATCTTCTGAGACTCTGACTGCCATGGGGTCTTCATCTGATTTTAAGTTCAAACCAGGCCTCAGAAGTTTTTGCTGGGCCAGTTGGCACAGCTGTGCTGTTGGATGGCTGGTCTCAAGTTACCTAGATGACCCGTCTGGGACTTGTGAGTATTAGCCCAGTTCCGTGAAACCAGAGACCCACAGGTGCAGTTAGAAGATGATTGCACAGAAGAAAACCTACCTAACTGCTTCAATAACCCACCCCCTGGATTCTACAAAGGCCTGGTAAGTCGGATGGGCTTTAAAGTGAGCCTGGGCCCCCATCCTGCTGACATTCATGTTTCTGTGTGCTCCCCTCCCCAGGAAGGGGGGACTCCCATGGGAGGAGCAGTAAGAAACAGTATCTTCCTGAGAAGAAGAAACATGCAGGAACTGTGGAGTTGCTGGAGCAACTTTATACATATAGTCAGCCATCATGGTTCTGGACTTGGCTTTGAATATAAACACGAGTCTTAGAATTCTCAGGAATGGAAATTCCAAGGAACTTAGTAACTTATGCTTTGATATTCTGGAGCATAGGGTTCTTAAACTTGCCCATGCATGATAATAACCAGGGGGGCTCCTTAAAACACAGATTCCTGGGGCCCACCCCGGAGTTTCAGATTCAGCAGTCTTGAGTGGGGCCCTGAGGATCTGTGTTTCTCACACGTTCTCAGGTGATGCTGATGCTGCTGTTCTAAGGGTTGAATTGTAGCGTCTCACACACACAGTTACACCCTAAGTCCAATTCCCAACTGTCTCCCACCAGGATTGTTTGAACTCCTGATACTCAGATGCATGCTGATGTCAGGTAGTATCACCTGCTTGAGGGCATCATCCCCCTGCCCTTGAAGATAGTATGTGTGTGACCCATGCATCACATCTATTAGGTAGTAACAGGACCTTCTCTATCTTGGAATATTAGTTAACAGCAGACTTGAAGAGAGTTCTCTCATGTTTCTTGCCAAAAAGGCCCTACGTGTGACCCCCTCACTCCCGTGTACCTGGCAATGAAGAGTAGGTCCTGAATTGGCACCAGGTGGAGGTGATGCACAGAGGGGACAAATTTCATCCATGCTGGCCTCGCTTCATAGCCCTATCGCCCCTCCCCGCCAATTGCATGCTCCCCTCCCTCCTGGTTCACACCTCCTATCTCTCAGGAGGGGTGCTCCTCTGCTCCCTCCCAGTGTGGTACCTGAGTGAAGTTGTCCAGGGCCTTGTGCAGGTTGGCGTGCATGCCTGTGGGAGGCTCGCTGGTGATCTTAATAGAGTTCTCCAGGATGCCCTGGGGGATGATGTGGCTCTCAGGGGAGGGTGCAGGCTCTGCACTGATGAAGACTCTGAACTTGGGGTGGCTGTTCTGACTGTGCTCCTCCAGCTTCTTCTCCAGGGTGCTGAGCCATTTGGCCACCAGGTGGATGTTCTGGTGGGAAGGAAAGACACCCCCCAGCCAAGTAGCCATCTGTTTAGCTCTGTTAGCAGAAATCAGTCATCAGGAACATGGCTAGGGGGGAGCCTGGTCTTAGAATCAAATATTTTTAAAAAATCATTGTACGATAGATAAAAAGCTTACCATCTCAACCTTTGTTAACCCCTCCAACAGCTTAAGTGTGCCTGCACTCATGTCATGCAACACAGTGATTTTTTATTTTTTATTTATTTTTTGAGACAGAGTCTCATTATGTTGCCCTGGGTAGAGTGCCATAGTGTCACAAGTCACAGCAACCTCAAACTCTTGGGCTTAAGTGATCTCTTGCCTCAGCCTCCCAAGTAGCTGGAACTGCAGGTGCCTGCCACAACACAGCTATGTTTTTGTTGTTGCAGTTGTCATTGTTGTTTAGCTGGCACAGACCGGATTTGAACCCGCCAGCCTGGGTGTATGTGGCCGATGCCCTACCCACTGAGCTACGGGGTGCTGCTGCAACCCAGTGATTTTTAATGGCAGAAATGTCTTAACTCACGTCAGAGAAAGAATCTTGCAGTCAAACTCTCTCCCTTGATATTCTAAGTCTTTCCACCATGGGGCTCTCAGACTTGACTGTACCTGACAACCACCTGAAGGGCTTGTTAAAAATGCAGATTCCTTCCCAACCCTCCCCCACCTCAATTTCAGATCCAGCAGGGCTAGGATGGGGCCTGAGAATTTGCATTTGGAACAAGCTCCCAGGTGAGCAGATCCCAGCAGATCCCACCAGCCTGGAGACCACACTTTAAGAGTCTACTACATGTTGACTTTTGTCTTGTAAATTTGCTTGAGTTCTTGCTGGATTCTGGTGATAAGCTGTTTATTGGATGTAGAGTATGCAAATATTTTCTCCCATTCAGTCGGTGGTCTGTTTGTTTTATTGATTGTTTCCTTGTCTGGGCACACTTATAACTTTGACTCACACCGTGCAAAAGCTATTTATATTACCTGAATGGTTATATATGCTTATATTCTGAAATAAAAAAAAATTAATTAAAAAAGAGTCTAACCCATGGTTAAATTCCAAGTCCAATTCCCTACTACGTGACACTTAGATTATCTGAACTCTTGATAGTCAAAATTGGAGCCCACAGACCAGCAGTGTTGGCATCACCTAAACGCTAGTCAGGAATGCAGAATCTTAGCTACCACCCAGACTTACCAAATCAGCACATTTTAACAAGCTCCTTGGGCAGTAATTCGTATGCACGTTAAAATTTGAAAGGCGCTGATTTAAATTCCTTCTAGCTAGCTTTCCTGAGTTGTCTCTCCTCCTCTCCAAACTATTCTGCTAATTGTTGCCAAACTTATCTTCCTAAAACACACTGAGTCAATACTATTCAAAGACTCACAAAGGCTCTCTACTCCAATCCCAAGCTTCTCTGTCTGGTCTTTGAGACTCTCTCCTCCCCCCAAATCTGATTCTTATCTGTCTGTCTACCTATCAAACCCTACATTAATTTCTCAGCCTTACTTTGCAGAATGCACTTTTCACTTTAATAAGGATAGTCACTTGGATTCATTGCAACATGTTTCATTCTAATGGATAGATAAAAGCCCTGGGGTAAATATTTGAGGAAGTAGGTAGAGCTTTACACACACAGGTCAGCACAGAGCATAGTACCTGGACTACAGCAATTTGGTTCCTGAGTACAGTTTTTCTCTTCTATGAAAAGAGAAATAATAATAACGTTTGCTGCACTCACTTCACAGAGTTGCTGCTAGTAACCAAAGGTAATGGATTTGAAAGGGCTTTGTGTCTTGCAAAATGCTATGTAAGAGCAGCAGCTGTTGAAATGAAAATTTGCTAAATGAAGGAATTCATTTACAATCGCTCTACTGGAGCAGAGAGTTCAGTGGGCTACCTAGAGACTCTCAGCGCCTGCTAGCGGCATCACCAGCAACACAGAAGTGAATTATTTGGCTGCTGCTTCAGGAACTCAACAGCTGCTCCTGGGCAGGCCAGGGTTGGGCAGGGGGAGCTCCTGTTGTCTGAGGATGTAACCCTGGGGGTGGATTCAGAGATGCCTGAGGCTGCCTCCTTAGGTTGGAGGGGCTGGATGCCGCAGGGCCTGGAAATCCACCTGACAGCTACTACAGACAGGAAGGAGGAGGGGGAGCGTCTGATCCCTGATCTTTCTCCTAGGTCCTGAGAAGCCACCTTGTCCCAAGAGAGAATCCCTTGCTAATCTGGGGAGGTTCCTCAAGCAGTATTTCCCAAAGTGTGCAATGGGATGTTCGTAGATGTTAGATCCATAAAGAAAGTCTGTATTCAACTAAATTAGGGAAATACTAGACTGAACAAGGATTCTGTGCCATAGGATGCCCAGATGACTAACTTACTGATATACTGAAAAATCTTCTTCTTCTTCTTCTTCTTCTTTTTTTTTTTTTTTAAAGATATGTGTCTTGTTCTATCACCCAGGCTGGAGTGCAGTGGCTCCATCAAGCTCACTGCAGCCCCTGGCTCCTGGGCTCAAGTGATCCTCCTGCCTGTTTCCTGAGTAGCTGGGACGACAGGCCTGAGACACTGTGCCCTGATGAAAATCTTCTTGAAATGGATTTGTGTACAGTGTTTTCCAAAGTTTGAAAGATAAACTTGTTAACAGTTTTTCCTTTTTTTTTCAGAGCATCTCTCAGGGTTATAGTCTGGGAAACACTGTGGAATTCCAGTCCAGTCTAGCTCAGTACAACAGGGACTTCTCAGAACCAGGATAGCTACAGTTCCTAGGAGAGACATCTCAGACCAGCAGGAGTCTTTGTTTGTGTTAGCATTTTACAGTTTTGGAAAGATTATATCTATTTAACTGAAATGCTTCCTTGGGTTGGGGGGGAGGTGGGCCAGGTTATTTGGAAATGCCCAGACATCAGGGATTAGAGAAGAATTTCTGAGTTCAACATTAGAGAGCTCTCAGCAGCCACCCCTAGACCAGATCTGGGTGCCCTGGGCAGCCAGTAGGTGCTGGTGGGTGAACAGGATCCATGGAGGCAGCCACACAGTCTCAGAGAGACACGCTGACCTCTAGGATGAGCAGCTGGGCTCCCAAAGGCACCAGTGCCCAGAATGGGGGTCTCTTGGCAAATCAGCCTGTGCTTATCCGAGTGGGAGGAGGCAGGACCCCCAGCTGTTCTAATTGGTTCTCCTGACCTTGCTGGCTGCTTCTGAAGAAGGAGTCCCAGGGAGTGGCAGACCTCCCCCCAGACCCCCTCCCCGGCCCCATCACTGGACTCCCAATAAATAACGGAATAATTAAGGATGAAGCTCCAGCTGTAAGCTGTGGGGCTGCGAGTAGTAAAATTGAGAGCCAGAGGGAGTTCTTGGTGACAGAAGTCAGGACACATAGGAGTGACTGGTTTTCTTTCTTTCTCTCCCTTTTTCCCTCCCTTCCTTCCTTTTTTTCTTTGATTCTTTCACCCACCAGGCTTTTGTTTACTTTTTTTTTTTATTAAGTTCATGGCAGTGGGCTGGGTGATGAAGGGCAAACAAAGCACAGCTTTGTTCCTAAGGAAATTTAGTGAAGAACGCATTTGTACGATAAATGGTGTCAGCACAGTGAAGGGCCACAGCTCCAGCATGCACACATATTATATGAAAGAGGACTAAGAAAAACAGGCCAGGATAGGGGAGAGGCAGCATTTTCCCCCCCGTAACTCTCTGATGAAGTTACCAGCAGTATTTCAGATTTCCAAGCACAGCGTGATCTCTCAATGAAGAGGCTGATGTTACCCACACTGTAAGGAAGAGCACATGGCACGTAGCACCATAGAGAGGGACAGTAGGGACAGCAGGGAAAGGTTCCACGAGACTCTCAGAAGGAAACCAGCCAGTGAAGAACCCAGCGGCCATGGCTTGCTGAATGTGACATGAGGGGGACTCAGCTTCCTTTGGTAAGTAGAGCTATTTAATCTAGACAGGGCAGCAGAACAGGTGATGGGGGAGTCTAAGAGTTACTGGAGGTGACTTGGGGAGGACAACTGGAAGGACAGAAGAGTAGGACGTGAGGGGACAGAGGCAAGAGTGGACTGAGAAGCCCAGCACTGTGGATGAGTCTCGAGCGGCCTGGGGTTAGGCCTGACCCAGCTCAGGGCAGGGGACGTACCTGCAAAATAACCCAGTGACCTTTCCTGGCGGCGAGGTCCAGTGCAGCCTCTGCCACGACCTCCTGTCCTTGCCCCAGAGACACATTGTGGAAGTTCCGATTGTTGAAAGTATATCCAAGTTTTTTTCCTAGAAGGAGGATGGAGTTATTTTTTCTTGTGCATCTGGTTTAATGTTCATCAGGAGATGTATACCCTCATATCACCCCTCAAACGCAGGCGTGCCTGAACCCACACCTCAAGCCCCCCTGGACAGTAGTTCTTCCAGCTTTTTGTTCCCCAAAAGGAATGACCTTGTTCAGACCAAAATCTCTTCACCCCTCCCTCCTCACTTAATCCCCAAGGATGGATGGGGTGCTGATGTTCTGATCGGCTCTCATTTGCAGACCAGACACTGGCCGTCTGTCCAAGAGAGAGTGCTGATGTGACAAGGGTCACAGAGTAGAAAGTGTGTGGCTGTGGTCCCTTCTGGCTTGCACTGTCCTCTAAATAGAGTGAGGATCTTCCCCAGAGCATTGCTGGCAGGCACGGTCTGTGCAGGCCAGGTTCATATACTTCTGGCTTCCTGAACTTTACTCGCTATTAACCTCTGACCCTCCATCCCCTACACAGAGAAAAGTGCGAAATCATTATTTTGCAGGAATTAGAGTGAAGAGAGAAAAGAGGCAAGAAAAGAAGCTGTTGGTTGCTTAGGTGTGAAATGTCCTGTTGGTTGGACCCCGATAAGGGTTGCTGGTATTGCCCACAGACCAAGGGAGTGACCCCACAAACACCAACACCACAGCCACACTGTCCAAGCAAGGCCAAAGCTCTCAAGCTGCTTGTCCATACCCAAGGAAAACAACACAAAGAAATGACCTTAACACAGAGGCCCAGTTCTGCTTAGACTTTAGCCATTAACTCAGTCCAATAAAGTTTAGAGAAATCATGTAATATCTTTAGATAAAAGGATCACAAAATATATATACATGTATATAATACCATGAAGATATTGCTAAGAAATTTTTCTAGGAAGGTGAAGTAGATGAGAAGAAAGAGGAAATCAAAAAAGAAAAACAGAATAAAAGTATACTTTAAAAAATTAGTTTCAGAGGAACTAAAACTGAGGAATATATTTTGATACTTGTAAAGAACATCTTTGAAAAAACTGCTAATGCTAGGTATTTCTTTTAAATATTAAAAATGTATATAGACTCTTGTTCAAATGTCTAGGACAAAGCAAGCTGATGACTTTTTATAGTGAGAAATAGTTATAATAGATTTAACTGAGTTGAACCCAAGAAGCACCTTTATTAAACTCCATAAATCCTAGCTGGCAATAAATTTGATGTCAGCTTTGGAACTGGGGAGATAAACAACTTATTCCAGAGAAAATACCAGGATAAAAGGTGCTGGGATTATTAGATGGCTTCTGTGACATTTCTGCTTACAAAGGAACCTATTTATTTTCTTTATTAGCAAGAGACGGATACAGGGAAGGAGGTACTTAATAAAGATTAGTTTGAAATCTACAGACCGGCGAGATGGTCAGGGGCAAAGTCTAGTGCTGCAGAGCTGGCTAGGATCAGTCTGCATTAACCCGGGCTTGGAAGAGAGAAATGAATTTTGGAAACACTGAGAAGGAGAAAAATGGATTAAATTCTCACCGACTGAACATTCAGCCAAAGATGACTGCATCTCATGAGAGCCTCCAGGGGTGCCAAGGTCACCTTGCAGAGTCCTGCCATCTGCAACCTTGAGGCTCTCAGCAGACTTTGCTAGGTCCTGTCCAGGCCCCCTGGCCAGTTAGGTTCTAGGATTTCAATGCAGTTTTGAGCTGTGGCTTCCAGGCCTCTACCCCGACTGCCTTTCTGAACTTGTTTCCCTCCTCTCTGTGTGGTGGTGTCTCCTGGAGCTGTGGCTCATGGTAAACCTCTCCTAACTGCTTCAAAGTGACCTTCACCTGCCTCCAGTCTCTCAGAGGACATCTTCATCTCCTGTGGTTCTCTCTGCCTCCATATAACGGTGGTGCTGGGGGGAGGAAGGGGAGCATTTTTCTAGCGTTCTCTGGCTACCTGCAGGCTATTTCTTTCGCAGCTTCATATAAAAACCCTTCCTCATTTAAAGCACGTGTCATCTGGCTGTTTTATCTACATACTTTTATGCTCTCTGCCTCCTACCATCTTTTCAGTGAGACGCACTTTGAATAGGGGCTTCGGGCTTGGTTCCTGTTTCGTCATAACCCTGGTTAACTTTAATGTCAGTATGGGTGACTGAGATGACAGCCAGCCTCGTGCTTCCTCATCCTCCTTAGCTTCAGTGAACTTAACGCTCATTCATTTCTGCTACCAACTCCTGACGGCTGCACCCAGGGCTTTGTCATCCCTGAGGTCTGCCTCGAGTCTGGAACATTATCCTCCCCTGTCCACTCGTGACTGTCACTTCCCACTTCCCGGATTGTACTTTCTCTCACTCCAGTGAAATGTCCAGACTTTGGCTCCTCCATTTTTCCATTTTTTCCAATCTTCACCTTTACTTCTGCCTTTTTTTTTTTTTTTTTAGATGGACCCAGTAATCCCCAATTTGAAGCGTGATCTTACAAAATCCTCAACTCCATTGCCCCTGACACTTCTTTGTTTGTTTCTTTTGTTTTGGAGGCAGAGTCTCACTCTGTTGCCCTGGCTGGAGTACAGTGGGACCAACATAACTCACTGCAACCTGAGCTCATGGGCTCAAGTGATCCTCCTGCCTTAGCCCCCCAGGTAGCCTGGACTATAGGTGTCTGCTACAACACCTGGCTAATTTCTTTTCTTTTTGCAGTAAAGATGGGGTCTCGCTTTTGCTTAGGCTGGTTTCAAACTTCTGAGCTAACAGGATCCTCCTGCCTCAGCCTCCCAGGGTGCTAGGATTGCAGGCCTGAGCCACCACCTGGCTGCCCCCTGCCACTTTAGCCCTATCCAACTTTTGTCAAACCCCAACTCTTGAGTCCAAGCATTAGGAAAAGAGAAAATTAATATTTTTGTTGAATTCTCAACCTCAATGCTATTTGGTACCCTTTCTGTGTGTCCAGAAGCCAGCTTCAGCACACTTAACCCCTCTGTTTTAGGTCTCCTTGTGCACCCACCCTTCTGACTCTCCAGTTCCATGAGGCAGCACCTGCCACCTCGCAGAAACTCTTCCAATTTACTGCCACATTTTCTGCACACCCCCACCTGCTCTCAATCTATCTGTTTCCTCAATCCCATCTCTTTTTGTATCTTCAACCTTTACCTCTGTTTATTCTCCTGCTCCCTGGCACATGAACAAATGAATTTCTGTCACTGAAGAAAACAATATTCCATTAATCTCAAAGCCACTCACTAAACGCTGTACTTGCCCTGGCATAGCCAACTTTTAATGGCCTCTTGAAGAAAAGAGAATGAGGCCAGGAACAATGAAAAAGGGACACAAAGCACAGAATGGATAATCTGGCTACAGAGACACTAACTGGAAACTGTCTGGATACAGCCAGTAGCAGCCTTCCATAATCTCAGTGAGCTCATGATTCTGACTGCAACATTGGAAAGAGAAAAGGGAGACAGCAGAAGGTGAAAAATGCAGCTTCTTCCTGATCACAAGACGGAAATAACAAAATTCATTTTGTCAAAATCAGGTAATCAGACAAGAAGGATAAAGACCAAGCAAGACTGTGCTGCAGAAAAGTTAAAGAAAGTGCAGAGAAGGGGTCTGCAAGAGGGCAGAAAGGGAGGGCCAAAGAGGAAGCTCTGCTTTGAAAGAATGCGATAAAAAGATGTGAAGGAAGGGACCACGTGAGCCGCCTCAAGGTGTCAATGAGCCTTCGTCACCATGCGCCATCATCATCATGATGTGATGCTATTGCACTGTCGGCTTCTCAGAGACTTTTCACATCTGAAATTCCATGTTCATCTTCACAGTAGGTAGGTAGGTATCATGGTTGATTGAAAACAAGGAAGAAGTAGATGAAGCCAAAGCAAACAAGGAAGGGTGGCTCGTTTGGGAAGAAGAAGATGAGAAAGGAGAGAAGAGGTGCAAGGAAGGCACTGCTAGTGGATTAGCCAGAGAGGCGGGCAGGAAGGCAGTGAGGGTGGAAGGGGGTGGCTTTCATGTTAGAACAGAGGCCAAGAAAAATGGAAGGAACTTCCCTCTGCCTCCCATTCTCCCTGTCCTTCTCCATCATAATTGTTGAAGAAGGAAAATTCTAGGGCAGACTGGGTAGCACAAAAACGTTAGAAAAATACAGACTCCTAAGCGGGAAAATTATTTATTAATTGACCTATGGATGAGCTTCAGGGACTTAGGGAAATCCCACAGTCATGTACAGAATTTTGTTTGGCATGGCTGCATGCATTTAGTGGGTAGAGTTAGGACAGGGTAATAAATCTTCAACCTGACTCTTCGGGTTTTAAAGTCCTACCCAGTGTTAAGAACTGACATGTTGAAACAAAGGAATAGAGAAATGAAGCAGTCACGAACATAAATCAAATACCCAAAGATGGGAACGGCTTCCAAGCTTTTTGAGACCCAGATGGGGGAAACAGAGAACCACTTGATAAACGAGTCTGCAAAGCAAGGAGACAGTGAGTTTGGCTGATACATCAGGCCAGGGGACACAGAGAAAGTGTTCAGCTCAGTCACACGGATTCCAAACATGAGACTAGATGCCCATCAGGCAAGTGGATTCAATTCAAGATGTGGGAACCACTGGATGTTGCCAGAATATATATTCTAAATGGGTTAATTAGAAAATAAATCAAAGCATCAGGAATTCAGGGAGGGAGGAAAGGAGAGAGAAAGAGGCACAGGTGCCAAAGTAATCTTTAGCTGATGAACAGCAATATTACTTCTGGTGAGGAAATGCCCATTAAGATTCAGCCACGGACAGGTTTGAGATAACATATTCAAAGACAAATACAGTACAGATTGGGGGTGGTGGTGGTGTCAGTTTGCTTGAGATGACAGAAAGCCTCAAATGACATGATGGAATAGCTGGAGGTCAATTGGCCGAGAACAGTAGGAAATTGCTCATAGACAGGGTTTATAACAGTCCTCCAAAAGCAAAAGTACTGAATGAAAATGAGGAGACAGATCTATCAACGTGAAAGAGCAAAGCCTCCAGGGAGGACGCAAAGAACACAGAACTCTCTAAAGTGTGGAAGTCTGGAATGGCTTATCTGGACAACAGTTTCTTCTGGTTTGTTTGTTAATTCATTCAACAAATATTTACTGAGCACTTCTCTGGACTGGCTATACTGTTAGATGCTGGTGAGAAAATGATGAGCAAATGACACGGTCCCTGACCTCAAGGATATTAGTGACAGCAGGCAGGCAAACATAACTTAAAATGTAAAAGAATGACTAAATTAGGATTGTATTAAATGTTCTAAAGCAAATAAATAGGTGCTATAAGAATGTATCAAGGAGAAGCAAATAGTCTTACAGGGAGGAGGCTGGGAGTGGCTGGTACCTGCAAGATAAGGAGGCAATAGATGGTTGAAAGATTTCAGACAAATGGAAGCATCTGTGAAAATGCTGGAGGTCATGAAGGCTCACGGGTGACTGGGGATCTAAAAGGGCTGGAGGAGAGTGAGCTTGGGGAGAGGGAAGACCCCAGGCTGGGAGGAAAAAGCCAAGCTATTCAGGCCACATGGATCACATGAAAGATACTGGACTTGACCTTTAGAACACCAAGAAGCTACTAGGAAGTCTCTTGTAACACCAAGAGACTCTAGCTTTGCCAACCCCACCCACCTACCCCCAGGCTAGAGTGCAGTGGCATGCTCACACCTCACTGCAACCTCAAACTCTTCCTTGCTCCTGCTTCCCAAGCAGCTGGGATTACAGGTTCAGGCCACCATGCCCAGCTTATTTATTTATTTAGTTTACACACAGGGTCTCACTCTCATTCAGGCCAGTTTCGAGTGATCCTCCTGACTTAGCCTCTCAGACTGCTAGGATTACAGGTGTTAGCCATCATGCCTGGTCCTAAAAATTTTAAGTAGAAGAGAGATAGAATCAGGTTTGAGACTGAGGGAGATGACTCTGGCTCAGGGTGGCAATGGATAGCGGAGATGAATGAGGAGGCTACTGTGATAATCCAGGTGACAGGTAAGGGAGAATCAGACTAGAGAGGCCACAGAGACATTGGAGACAATTAGATGGATTTCAACATATTTAGGAAGTAGAATCAATAGGACCAAGTGTGGTAGGTGGTGGAGGAGATGTCTGACATGACTTATTCGCAGGTTTCTGGCATGAGTGATTTGGTGAACAGTGGTGTCATTTACAAAAAATAACAGAGTGAAATTTCTGGAGCTAAAGAAAGGTGTTACTTCCCTTTGTAACAGCAGACTGAGCCCATGAATGAATAGGACACACCCCTAGTTTCCACGTCACCAAAACAGAAGCAAGGGAAGAACGCCATTCTGCTGTTTTATGATCGCTCAGGAACAAAACTGACTTCTAAAGACAACAGAGTCACGTGTCCAAAAGCCCTGAGTATCGGTCTTTTTGGACCTAGCCTGAAGCATTGTTAGACATTCAAGGATTCAAAATTTTACTTCTCAAGATTTCCTCCTGATTTGTAACAGAAAAAATAAGGAATAAAAAATTGAAAATAAAAGGCATGGTGTGTAAAGACAGTGGGAATAATCCAGAATATCAAGAAAACAAGTCCCAGAATAACAGCTTCCCAGTTGGTTAAGAAACAACTTGTCTCTTATCAGACTAGGATGCCAGTGAACTCTAGGAAGAATGCCTTCAAGAAGATTAAGATGGATTCTTTCAATATAGAGAAAGGAGCTGGTGATAATGGTACATAGGGCATTCACCTCTCTCAAGAAAAAGAAAAGACAATTTGCAACTCCAGGAAAAACTAAATTCTATAAAAGAAATTATCATCATCTGTGAAGCAAACTGAAATTTGACATAATTTTGAACTTCAGTGCTTACAACATTCTTCTCTGAGAGACCCTTAGAGAGTATGACATTGGATTAAAGAGAAGGAAATGTGTTCATATGCATTAGTGCTATTTATTCGTTCTGATGTTTAAAAACTAATCCATAGACTGGGTATACATGAAATTCATGAGGCTAACAGAATAGAATGGCTATGTATTTTTGACTATGTAACAATAAAAGCATAGCTCACTCAGGTTGCGAAATGGAAGGCTTGGCTTACACGGTGGGAAATCAAAAGTAATTATCTGAAATTCATGGAATAAAAAAATGAATTTCACTAACAGTATTTAATCACAGCATATTAAATAGGGGATCTAAATATTTCAATATAGATATCAAAATTTAGAAGGTGTTTGCCAACAATTTATACAATTTAGGTGAAATTGACAAAATCCTAGAAAGTAAAAAATTATTTTAACTGACTCAGAGATAGAGAAAATTTGAATGGATATAACTAGTAAAGGGATTGAACTAGTAATTTTAAAACTTTCTACTCAGAATAGCTCAGCCCCCAAGCTGGGCTTGGTGGTGGTGGGTCTGTAATCCCAGCTACTCAGGAGGCTGAGGCTGGAAGATGCTTGAGTCCAGGAGTCTGAGAATAGCCAGGGCAACATAGTAAGATATATCTTTATTTAAAACAGAAAAGAAAAGAATGGAAAAGAAAAGAAAAGTTCATCCCAGAAGATTTCACCAGGGAATTCTACCAAACATTCGTGAGAATTAATATTAATCCTTTGCAAAATCTTTCAAAAAAAAAAAGCAGAATATTTTCCAACTCATTCTGATATATAGATTACTAGTTATTATTCTGAATACCCAAAACAGACAGTAACATTAAAATAAAAGGAAACAACAGGTCAATATCTCTTGTGAATATATGTATATGCAAATATCCTCAGCAAAATATTAGCAAATTGAATTCTGTAACATGTAAAAAGAATTATATACTAGGTCCAACTGAAATCTCAAGAGTACAAGGTTGGTTTAACTTCCAAAAATCTATAAATGTAATACAACACATAATAAAATAAAGAAAAACTATAATATCACCACAATAGATGCAGAAAAAGCATTGACAAAAATTTAACATCTTTTTACAATTAAAACAAGAAAAACACAACAAAATAGAAGTAGAAGGCAACTTTCTGAATTTGATAAGGGGCAACTATTCATGTGAAAAATCCACAGCTAACATCATATTTACCAATGAAGACTGAACTTTTCCTCTAAGGTCAGAAATAAGACAAAGCTGACCAAATTTGTCACTACTGTTTAACAGTGTACTGGAAATTTTAGGCAGGGCAATTAGGCAAAAAAAAAAAAGAAATAACGAGGCATCCATACTGGAAAGGAAGAAGTAAAACCATTGCTATTTGCAGATGATGTGGTCTTGTATCTAGAAAATACTGAGGAATTCACCAAAAGATATTAGAACTAATAAACAAACTAATAAGTTCAGTAAATTTGCAGGATAAAAGATCAATATACAAAAATTCACTAGCAATGAAACTGAAATTAAGAAAACAATTCCATTTCCAAAAAAGTCTAAAAGAAAAAACTTAGGAGAAAATCTGACAAAAGAAGAGCAAAATTTGTACACTAAAACTATAAAACACTGTTAACACTGTCTCAAAAATAATAATAATAAAAAAAGATAGTCCATGTTCATGGGTCAGACTTAACATTGTTAAGATGGCAACACTCTGTAAATTGATCTGCATATTCAGGGTAACACTTACGAAATCCGAGAGACATTTATTTTATTTTTTGCAGAAAGCGACAAGCTAATCCTAAAATTTATATTAAAATTCAAGAGACCTGGAAGGGCTGAAACAATTAAGAAAATAACAAAGTTGTAGGACTCATATTTCTTACTTACTACAAAGCTGCAGTATTCAAAACGGTTACTGGCATACAGATGGACACATGGATTAATGGAATAGAATAATCCAGAAATAAACTGATACTTTAATGGTCAATTTATTTTTGACAAGAGTTTTAAGACAATTCAATCAGGAAAGAAGTTTTTTATACAAATGGTACAGGGACGATTGGAAACCCACATGGCAAAGGACAAAGAGGGACCTCTTCCTCAGACCACACATAAACATTGACTTAAAATGGATCGTAGTCCTAAATGTAATAGCTAAAAATTAAACTCTTCAAAGAAAACAAAGGAGAGTAAAGCTTTGTGATCCTCCTGAGTTAGGCATTACTTTTTTAGGTATAATACCAAGGAGAAAGTGAAAAGGAAAAAAATAGATGAATTGATTTCAACAAAAATAAAAACTTTGTGCTTCAAAGAAGACCATTGAGAAAGTGAACAGAACATCACACAGTGGGGCCGGGCATGGTGGTTCACTCCTGTAATCCCAGCACTCTGGTTGGCTGAGGCAGGTGGACTGCCTGAGCATACAGGTTGGAGACCAGCTTGAGCAAGAGCGAGACCCAATCTCTAAAAATAGCCAGGCTTTGTGGTGGGTGCCTGTAGTCCCAGTTACTTGGGAGGGTGAGGCAAGAGATTCACTTGAGCCTAAGAGTTGGAGGTTGCTCTGAGATGTGATGCCACAGCACTCTACCCAGGGTGACAGAGTGAGACTGTCTCAAAAACAAAACAAAACAAAACAAAACAAAAACCACAGAATGAGATAAAACGTTTGCAAATCACATATCTGATAAGAAACTTGTATCCAGAATATATAAAGACCTCCTACAACTCACAAATAACCTAATTTTAAAATTGAGCAAAGAATTTGAATAGACATTTCTTGAAAGAGGACAAATATATAAATGTCCTATAGGGACATAACAGAGTGACAAGCTTCACTGGGGAAAGGTGACTCCAAACCGCAGTGAGCTGCCACTCCCTACTCACGGTGGTGGTTGCAATTAAAAGACGGACAATAACAAAGGTTGACAAAGGTGTGGAGAAATCGGAACTTGCATATTGCTGGTAAAATGGTACAGCTGTTCCTCAAAGAGTTAAACATAAAGTTAGCACACAACCCAGCAATTCCCTGCTCAGGCAGTATACTCCAGAGAATGGAGAACATATGCCCATACAAAAGCTTGTACATGAATGGTCACGGGAGCAGCATACACAGCAGATGCCTACCGACTGAGGAACAGAGAGATAAGCTGTGGTGTAGCCATGGCACAGATATTCTCCAGCCATGAAAAGGATTGCAGTTCTCAGACGTTCTAAGACATGGCTGAACCTTGGAAACATGATGCTGAATGAAAGAAAGTGCATTCTGTATGATTTAATTTATATCAAATTTCCAGAATAGACAAATATTTAGAGGCAGAAAGTAAATTGATGGCTGACTAGGGCTGAGGTGGTGGTGGGATGCAATGGGGTGTGATTGCTAGTGGGTATAGGATTTCTTTGAGGGGAAACATTTTTTAAAATTAAATGCACATTAATTAGTGAATAAGAAAATTCTTTTCATTATACACATCTTATCCATTCTTTAGGGCCCAGTTAGCTTTATCTCACCTCCCCCAAAGCACAAAACAGATGCTGTATTTCCATTTATCCCATCATGAATATAGAATGACTGTTCATGGGTTTGTATTACATGGTGTGAATTCTTTAAAGAACTTGTTATATAAACACCTGTTGGGTTATTTATTTAACTTTGCAAAATGTAGAAGTTTTGTCAGTTTTATAGTTTGATGAACTACTCATTTGATTATCCCCTCATTTCCACGTATAAATAAATACATTTACTGAGTGCCCATCACATGAAAAGCACAGTGTTAGGGGTGGTGGTGGGGTGGGAGGCACTAAGGCAGAAACCACACCTGATTCCCAAGGAGCCCCCACACATAGCGACACACAGCAGTTGCTAGACAATAACAATATGGCATAAAGATAGGGTGGTCTAGGAGAACATCCGGGGGAAATTTGGCACACTGGCTTTCAAGAAGGGCTCCCTGGAGGAGGTGACATTGAAGTCAGTATCTGAAGGATGAGTAGAGGCTGGCCTGGTGATGGAGATACAGGAGTGGAAATAGCCTATTTTAGAGAACGGAAAGCAATTAAATGTGACGGCTGCAGTGCACGGTGAGAGAGAGGGAAGTAGGGAAACACAGTGGGCAGAATAACCAGCCCCCAAAGATGTCCATGCCCTAGTCCCAGGAGCCTGAGAGTATGTTACTTTACATGGCAAAAAGGGACGCTACAGATGTGGTTAAAATAAGCATTTGGAGGGCGGCGCCTGTGGCTCAGTGAGTGGGGCGCCGGCCCCATATGCCGAGGGTGGCAGGTTCAAACCCAGCCCCGGCCAAACTGCAACAACAACAAAAAAAAAAATAGCAGGGCATTGTGGCAGGTGCCTGTAGTCCCAGCTGCTTGGGAGGCTGAGGCAAGAGAATTGCGTAAGCCCAAGAGTTAGAGGTTGCTGTGAGCCGTGTGACGCCACGGCACTCTACCCGAGGGCGGTACAGTGAGACTCTGTCTCTACAAAAAAAAAAAAAAAAAAAAAATAAGCATTTGGAGATTCAGAGATTATCAAAATGGATTATTAGGGCGGCCCAATGTAATCATAAGCATCCTTAAAGGAACAGAGATGGATCTAGCCTCCAGTCTGGTAAGATTATAAATGTCCGCTGTTTTAAGCGTCTGACTTTGTGGTCATTTGTTATGGCAGCCATAGGAACTAGCACGGGAACTAGGCTGGAGGAATAGGGAGGACAAGGCACATGAAGTCTTTTTTTCTTTTGTTATTTATTTATTTATTTTTTGAGAAGGAAAGATAAGTTTATTACTTTGCTGGCAAAGAGGAAAATGGCAGACAATGGTCTCAAAACCCAAACTCCTGCTTCTGAGCTGAAGCCCAGAGCTGACATAAAGCCATTTGAGAGTGATAGGGGCCCGAGAAAGGACTGTACTAGTATTTCAGAAAGATCACTCTGGCTAGACTCCAAGGGATGGCTGAGGTGGCGTGGAGGGGACGCCTCTTCATGGGACTGTTGCTGTGGGCTCTGCCTTGTGTAGCCCAGACCAGCCCTTCCTCTCTCTGCTAGGTGACCTGTGTTTCTGCAGAGACCCTGACTTCTGTGTGTTGCAAATACCAGGTATTGCATGATGACCCTTGAATCCAGAAAAGAGAAAGTGACACGTGGGAAAGATGATGGGGCATGGGGCTGATGCATGACCAGGCTCCAAGAGGAGGCCTTTCTCACCTTGATTCTCCACATCCTTCAGAGGGTCCACCCCTGGGGAGAGGATGAAGAACATGGGAGTGGCCGGTCCTGATTCTTCAAATGAGGTTGCAAAATCGAGCGCTCTCCCCACAACATATTTACTTCCCAACTTTTCCTCTACAAAATCTCTGCCAGAAAAAAAAAAGTACATATATATGATGTATGTCCATTAGTTGAAAAATAATTACATTGAGAAATGGAGGCCTATAGAAATAAAGGCCGTGCTCAAGGTCAGAGACTAAGGCAGTTACAGAGCTCAGGACATATCAAGTTCACTGCTTATTAAGTCCAAACTTAACCATGTCCTGCTAGTTACGAGGCTGTTCACCCGGATCGAGGCCTCTTCTGAACACCCATCCTCCCAGTCCACCGCTGATGCCCTCCTGAGAGCCTGGGGTCTTCTCACATCATCCATCTGTCAGGAGACTGTCAGGGCTGATGTCTTCTGAAAGCTCGTTGGCAGCTGAATCCTGACTGTCGTCTAGCCCACCCCGAGACCCTACAGCGCTTATGTTTCATCACTCTGTCTCCTTTCATCTCACTCTACTTACTGCAGTTTCCTTCCAAAGTGTCTCTTTTTTATGCCCAACAGATGCTTACAGCCGTAACTACTTCCTGAGTGTCTGGTCCAACTCGTGAGCCAAACTGAGCCTTCCACTCTCCCTAAGGACCTGATTTTCCTGGCAGCCTTTTCAGATGGACTTGTACTCCTACACCTGACATCCTTGAGGGCTGGCAGGTGGGATTGCTGTTTCCAAACCATTTCTTCTCTTATGATGACCTTGAGGCTCATGTCCCCTGGTGGTGTCACCATGGCCCCTGCACATCTGTCATCTGTTCCCCTCCTGGTCACTCTGTTCCTTCGCTGACTTTCTCTCCTTTAGCTGGGGTGACAGCAACCGTGTGGAAGACAACCTTCTAGATTATTAGTGACATCAACCCAAGTGATCTGTGTTTTTCCCCCACCCTCACTGTTCAGCCACCTAATTTTGTGGCCACACCCTCGCCTTTGTAACTGCTTGGGAATTTTTCTATGTTTGAAAACATAAATGGAATCACCCTGCTCTTTGACTGAAACCTCTTATCCTTACAGTTCTTTTTGACAATTTACCCTGGCTTCACCTGCTTTTTACCTGTATTGGTGCTGCAACAGAGGCTGGAGTTTCAGTGTCTTGGCCTCCTGGGTATTTGTCTGTCATCCCCTTATTATCGTCACTTATTCCTATCCAGCATAGACTCCCTGGTCTACAACTTCTTTTGTTTTTTTTAAATAACTTTATTGGGTATAACTGACATATCATAAGATTTACCTACTGTAAGTATGCTAGTCCATGATTTTTAATAAATTTAACAAATTGTACAATCTTCACCATTCTCCAGTTTTAGAACATTTTCGTCACACCGATGAAGACTCCTTGGGCCCATTTAGTTAATTCCTATTCCCAGCCCCAGGAAGAGGAATCACAGATCTGCTTGCTGCCTCTACAGATCATGTGGCCTATGACTTGCGATCTTTCTCTTGCCTGTATTCCCAACTCCCTTACCTAATTCTTTTTTTTTTTTTTTGTAGAGACAGAGTCTCACTGTACCACCCTCGGGTAGAGTGCCGTGGTGTCACACGCTAATTCTTATCCCAACACAGCAACATGAAATGACTCAAGCTCTGGATCAGCTCTGCCTCTGCCTCTGCGCCTCTGGGGAACACCTTCCCAGGGTGAAGATTAGTGCCAGCACAAATGCAGTATGGTGGCTGCTCTCAATGCTACCTGGAATTTGGGTTTCCCCATCAGTCTTTTCTCCCACTTTTTCACAGATCCTATTTTAGATTTCTCCACTCTCTGCAAACATCCAAGCCCACCACATGCAACTGATGACCTTGTTTCCTTCTCAGAGAAAGCAGAAGCTGGGGGGGAAGTCATTCTCAGTGTCCTGCCATATGCTTACCACCTTCCCTGTGGCCACACCCACTTCTCTCCCCCTTGTTTGCCACAGTGTACACAGAGCAATGGGACTCACAGGATTACTGACGCCAGTGTACACAGAGCAATGGGACTCACAGGATTACTGACGTAGGTGTAAAGGTTCCCAGTATTGTACACACATGCCCTGCTAGCTTGGCAGTCAAGACTGCCCTTGCTCCAGCCTATTCCTGGCCTCCCACCACCCTGCTCCCTACCGCATGGCATAGGTCATCCGGTCAGGCCGCATGGCTCTCATCATGCAGAGACGGTGCAGAGCTGTCTTGCTCTTCCACTCCTGGGGGAACTTCTCCTTCTCAGGACATTCTGACTCCACAAACTTTTTCCAGCTCTTGGCAGATCCTTCAATGTCCCGATCCAGGTTACAGAATTCTTCCATTGATGAAAGGGCCTGGGAAATTCCAGAGAATAGTGCTCTGAATAGTGCAATTTCTTCAAGAAGTTGCCATTCACATTGTCTTGGAGGTTGAGAGACAAGCAGTTATATACACAATTTTGTCTCATTTATATTCTCATCTGGAGCCTCAAATCTTCCCCCAGGGAAAATCAAGGAAGAGGAAAGTTATTGATTAGCTCATTCTCAGCAAACTTCCCCAGTAATAGGCAAGATTTAGCAAATAAAATGTTTGGAATGTTATTAGCAGCAGAGACTGAGCCCTACTTGCTTGCAGCATTTCACGTGGAAAGGAGGGACAGGAAGACTCATTTTGGTCACATAGCCTGGATGCCTCATGCAGGCAGAATGTGGGCTGAAGACCCCATTCTTGGCAAGGGAAAACACCCCCAGAAAAAGGGGAAAAAGGAAAGTCAGCTAGTTACTTTTAAACCAACGGCTGCTAAATTTCTTATCTGAGCAAGTTTCCTGCTTTTCCTAGAAGCCTGGTCTATTGGGGATACAGCTTGCAATCACCCCTGCTAGGTCTGTAAACACTCTGAAGGAATAATGGCTACAGAGGAAGCTGTGTGCATGGCCTAGCAAGAAACATTAACTAGGCCGTCCCCTGCCTGGTTAACAGTCAAAGCAAACATCCATTGTGGAGATTTATATTTGGCTGGGGCCCTGAAATATGGGTAGGAGGGCTTATACCTCTTATTGCAGAGAAAAACCTCCTGTGGTAGTGATGAGAGAAAAATTCCTCTTTCCCACCAATTCTTCAGAGGAGAGTGACGCCAGTGGCATTTGACTCTACAGTGAAGTAGTGGGTATTTAACAATCCCCTAGGAATCTGTGTGTGACCACAGACAGAAGGCTGCCCCCGCACAAGGCTCAGGTTCCGGATTTCTCAAGACTGCTCAGACCCTTAAAGTTAATGATTATAGAAACAATAGAAGCTGATATGCACACTCAGATAAACTGCTGGCATCTTCGTTCCCTTCCTCAGCTTACCCTCTGGGTTAATGAGCAAAAAGCCTTCACTAAAAGCTGAGTGGAACTGACACTCTGGGCCACCATTGGAACCCCACAAATGGGCGGTGGTCCCCTTTGAAAATTCTATTCTGTGTGTTTTGTCTCTTCTCTCTCATCATTTCTAACCTTACATTTCTTCAGTTGACCACTGCCAGATCCACAGGTCTTAATGGACCCTTCCTCCAGGTGGGACCCCAGCAACCTAAAATCACTGATTTTCCCCTTTCCACACCAAACTCATTCTGCCCCCCAACCTGTTAGTTCCTTCTTTCAAAATGTCTCTAAAATCATCCATGGGCTTTATATTCATGCCAACTCTTAAAATTTCCATAGGTTGTCTATTTCTATAAGTATTAAGTCCAAATGCATCACCTGGCAACCAGACCTCTTCATTTGGTGCCTCCCTTGAATCTGTCCGGCCAACCAGGCATCCTGTTCCACTCTGTCCAAGCTTATCTGCCCCCAGCCTTAGAACGTGCATGGCTCATTCCCAGCTCAGTCCTTTGTTCATGCTACCTCCAACATATGTAGATTCTGTTCTCTTCTCTACCAAATTTTACTTCTTCTTTTTCTTTTGTCAGCATAATTATTACTTATTAAAGTTCTACAAGTCCTAAAATCTGCAACTTCCCTTGGGTACATCTTCCCTTTCCTAGACCATGTAAACCTCCTGTCCTTCTATAGACCACAAAGAGCTCCTCACAGTGTTGACATCCTTAATGAAGAGTCTCCCTTAATTTATGGATGTTTGACCGCTGACAGCTTTTAAGCCTGTCCTTCCCCTTTCCCTTCTTCCCAGCTGGTGCTTCCTCCCTCCACTCCCTCCACTGGTGCTGGATGGAGTTCCCATGCACACAAACCCTCACCTGGCCCCACTCCCTGACCACTATGAAAACACCCAGCCAGCTTCCTTCCCTGGCTCTCCCCAGCCAATTTGCAGACTGCCTATGAGCTCTCCTGCTCTGCCTAGAAAGCCTCAATGTCTGAGCAATAAACTTTTTCACATCCATATGATGTGTATGTGGCATCATGAGTCTGGATGTTAGAACTAAATTTTGAGTGTGGGGGCTTCATCCTTTTTTTTCAGAGAGCCCACATCAACGTCACTCACTTAGAAATTACCTGCTGTCTTGGCATCAAGGCTCAACTCTGCCTCTATATATGGTTTCACCAATGAGATTAAATATCAGACTGTGTGTCTAAAGCCCTTCTGATGGTGCCATGAATTTTAAGGAGCCCAAAACATTTTTGTTATTTATTGAATTTATCCATTCATTCCTCTATTCTTTCAACATTCACTGAAGGCCTACTATGTTGGGAATGCAGTGGTGAACCAACAAAAGCATGCCTTCAAGAAGCTTGCAACCCTACTAGAAGGAGAGAGGAGATGAGGGAAGTCTTGGTGTGTGGGATTCAGTTGTGCAGACAGAGAGGTAGAGAGAAGGGAAGAGCATTTCAAGGGAAGGGTTAGAAAGAGCCAAGAACAGAGCTTGATAGGGAGTGGTGTGATTTCCAAAGAAGAGTTCAACTGCCAACAAGCCAAGGGCACCTTGGGAGGGGGATGGACCGTCCACCTAGGCCCTCCATGGCTTCTCTCCAGTGGGTATCTAAACTCATGTTCTGATTTAACATAGCCTTCCCGTGGGCTTTGCAGTTTCCCAATTTCACCCTGACTGCTTGAAGTAGGAAATGTATCCTCCTCTGTGCCAATCTGTGGTGTGGGGTGGGATGTAGAAACGGGAAAGAGGAGAGAGAGAGAGAGAGAGAGAGAGCGCTAGAGAGAGAAGTTCTGGCCTTGCACTGCTATTCGTGAGCCAATGGACTTGGCGCCTGTTTTGGGACTTCCGGTTTTTTCATTTGGAAAATGAGGCCGAGTGATTCTGGTCTGCCATATCTCATACTTTCAGGTAGATACAAATGCTCTGAAGACTATAAAGCCCTCCCTGTCTTTTCTTGGAGGCTCCTAGGGCTATTGAATTGCAATTGCTGGTTTACTTGTTTGTTACTCCCACAAGATGGTGAGTTCCCTGTGGGCAAGAACATTCGTAGGCAGCTTTGCATGCCTTTGGCCTAGCAGGTTGCCTGGCGCTTAGGAAGTGCTCAGTTAATAAGGTTTGACATCTGCATGGCCAGCAGGAGGGCTCTTGACAGGCAGAGAAGGCTGAGCCTGCTGTAATTATTCCTCTCTGCACTGAGGAACTAACTTTCATCTTCTTCCAGGCAGCCACTCACCCCCTCTGCCCAGCTTGCTTCATTATTAACCCTTGTGCAGCCCTGTCCCCCCTCTGGCATCTCCACAAAGCTGAGAAAATTGCACTGTGGTTGCTGCTCTCAGCTGCCAGGACGTGGTCTGAAACACACTTTCTTGAAGCTGTGGATTGAACACAATTGCAACATTTAATCTTGCAAATGAGGGAAAGGGATTTCTAGCCTTCTAATAAGCTAAATGGAAATGACTAATTAACCTAATTACTTTGGACTGTGTAGCAAAATACAACTGCACTAAATTGGCAACCAGAGTGGTAGTGTGGGGCCTTTTCAAAGGCTGACAAAGGCGTTCATCACAGATGAGGTTTTCTAATGAAGAACAGAACATGCCCATTACCTTGACATCCCACAGTTGATGGGACTTAAAAAAAAATCCTTACAAAGGATAATAATAAAAGCAGTATTTTATCCCAAAGATTTCATTCATTACTTGCTTATTAGTTCTTCTGGGGAAACAAGGCAATCAATCTTCCTCATTAGACAGAGTGCTCTAAATTTTTTAAAAATCATGTCCTATTCAATTACACTTATTTTGTTTCTTTAGGCTAAAATCCAAGTGAACACTTAAAAAGAGCATTCATCAAAGGTTTTGACAATGTGTGCTACATAATGCATTGTGTTTCACCTGCTCCCATCCTGAGCTGTACTTGAGTTTGAAGGGTCTGGACTTTTTGCTGCTCCATGTACCAAATTCACATAGAGAGATAAAGCTTCAGTCCCTGGCAAAATTTTTTGAACAGTCAGATGAGCTTAGCCCACAAAACAAAACAAAAAAACAAAGTGGAGCAAAGTGGACCAAGCAATCCATTTTGTGAGAAGAGGAATGAAACTAAATTGCACACAGCTTTTCAGTTGAGCTATGTAAAATGAAAGCATTGAAGAGTGCTTGTGAATCATTTATTATTTATGACTTTTGTTGGAGAGGGCTTTGTGGATGATATAGAGAAAGGCAATTACACTTGGCGCAACTGGGGAACTCATAGTTTCTGAAAGTTTTTCCTTTTTTTTTTGGACAAATTCTATCAGGTACAGCCCTTATCAACTATTGCATTTATGAGGTCTGACAAGTAAGTTTTCAAACTTGTCACCATTCATTTATGTTGGCAGCACTGTACAAACAACTTGGTAAGGTTCATAATCTTGGTACATTAGTGTCTCACAGCTGTGTTCATGTTGATGTGTATTGGTGTCTTGCTAAGTGACGTTCATTATTGCTGTGTGCTTTTTTGTGCTGTCATAAGAACGTTGCAGCTTGAATTACAGTGATGAACAAACATTAAATTTCTTGCTCAATTTGGCAAGAGTGGAAATGAAATCAGGGATATGTTAGTTCATGTTTATGGGGATAATGCCATGAAGAAAATGGCAGTGTGCGAATGGATTAAGTGTTTTTCTGATGGGAGAGAAGTGTCACTAATGAAGAGAGGTCAGGCCAGTGAGTAATGAGCAGGACTGACGAAAGCATTGCAAAGTTTTGTCAAATTGTATGTCATTGGCTGACTGTGAGAAGCATAGCAGACCAAGGAAACATCAAAAGAGAAACAGTTAGGAAAATCTTAACTGAAAATCTGCCATGAGAAAGGTATATAGCAAAATGGTCCTGAAGGAGCTCACCAATGAACAAAAGCAAAGGAGAATCAAAGTTTGCCAAGACCTTTTGGAAAAGTAAAATGATATTTTGGGCCATATTATCACTGGTGATGAAATGTGGGTGTATCAATATGACCTTGAAGCAAAGTGTCAAAGAGCAGAGTGGAAGTCAGCCAACTCTCTGTGACCAAAAAAGTTCCATCAGTCCAAATCAAGAGTCAAAACCATGTGCTAAATTCTTTTGATATCAAAGAGATTATTCATTATGAATTTGTACCAACTGGACAAATAGTTAATCAAGTTTACTATTTGGAAGTGTAGAAAAGGCTGTGTGAAAAAGTTAGACATAAACAACCTGAGCTTTTTGCCAACATCTCATGGCTCTTGCATCGCAACAATGCACCAGCTCACGTGGAACCATCTGTGAGGAAGTTTTTAGCCAGTGAATAAATAACTATATTGGAACATCCTCTGTACTCACCTGATCTGGCCCCCAATGACTTCTTTCTTTACCTGAAGAGAAAGGAACTATCAAAAAGAAAACATTTTGATGACATTCAGGACATGAAGTGCAACACAATGACAGCTGTGATGGCCATTCCAGAAAAAGAATTACAAAATTGCTTTGAAGGTTGGACTAGGCATAGATGTTGGTGCATAGATTCCCAAGGGAGAGAGTACTTCACAGGTGATCATAGTGCTACTCAGCAATGAGATCTGTCAGACCTCATATATACCTCCTAGGGGGGTAATTAATAATCCTAACTCTTAAGGGGTGAATCATGCTCCCCAAAATATATATTGAAGAACTAACCTCTGGAGGTGTGGATGTGATCTTACTTGGAAATGGGGTCTTTGTATATAAGGTAACCATAACTTTGATATAATCAAGTTAAGATGTAGTCACTAGGGAGGGTCTTATTCCAGTTTAACTAGTATCCTCCCAAGACGAGGGGAACTGACACACAGAGGGAAGACAACTGTGTGAAGATGGAGATAGAGACTGGGGTCATGGTACCACAAATCAAAGAATGCCGGGGTGGGGGTGGCTAATGGAAACTGGAAGAGGCAAGGAAGCTCCTACCCCCGGAGCAGTGGTTCTCAACTTTCCTAATGCCGCGACCCTTTAATACAGTTCCTGTGGGTCGCCACACACAGGTCGAGAACCACTGCCCTAGAGGGTTTGGAAGAAGCGTGGCCCTGTCAGCATCTTTGTTTCAGACTTCTAGCCTCCAAACTGTAAGAAAAAATTTTTTAGTTGTTTTAAGGCCTCTCAGCTTGTGGTAGTTTGCATACAGCATTGATAGGAGCTCTAGGAAGTGAGTAAACAGCCATAACCATGCTCGGCTTCCATTGTTGACTCTCTGTCTTACATAAACCTGTGAGAAAGGTGCGATGATGAACGTTTTGCAGCTAAGGAAACAAAGGCTCCGAGGAATAAGATAAACACCGGAGGCCACATATGTACAAACTTAAACTTGAACCCAGGAATATCTATCTCCAGAGCTTGTGTTGGTCCTCCATCTCCATCGTGGCTCTAGTTCTACAAATGGATTCATTCAGAATTGCTTTCCAGAACTTATTTTCTTTAGGGGCGTCAGACCATGAGTCATTATTCTCAAGCTCAGGGGCCATACTCTCATCCTGCAAGTTAGATGCTCAAGTTCTGCTGAGTACTTGACATCTGACTAGTCAGACTGAGGGACTGAATTTTTAATTGCATTTAATTTTGATTGTTTTAAAATGTAAGCATAGAAACTGGGACTCTATTTATTTATTTATTTGAGACAGAGTCTTACCATGTTACCCTCGGTAGAGTGCTGTGGCATCACAGCTCACAGCAACCTCAAATTCTTGAGCTTAAGAGATTCTTTTGCTTCAGCCTCCCAAGTAGTTGTAGCTACAATGCCCAGCTATTTTTTGTTGCAGTTTTCACTGTTGTTTAGCAGGCCCGGAATGGGTTTGAACCTGCCAGCCTTGGTGTATGTAGCTGGCACCATAACCCCTGTGCTACAGGTGCCAAGCCTGGGACTTGTTTTAGTAATTGGAAAACTTCTAAAGATGTTTGGAACGACTTGGATATATGAATCGACTGTTTTACCTCTAAATTTTATGAAATCATCTAAATATTTATGATGAAACTTCAGCATCTGAATTGAGATGAGCTGTAAGTATTAAAATACACAACAGATTTCCAAGATATAGTACAAAAATATCAGATAGCTCATTAATAATTTAATGACATTGCATATTGAAATGATATTTTGGCTATTTTAGGTTAAAGAAAATATCTTATAAAAGCGAATTTAATCCATTTCTTTTTTACATTTTTTTAAATGTGACTACCAGAAAATTTAAAATTACATGTCTGGCCTGCATGATATTATTTTGGACAGTGATCCCAAGTGTGTCTATTCATTCATACTTGATGTAGGCTGGTAATATTGATGGTTTTCATTTCTCTGCATTTATTATAATCATTCTTAGGTATTTTATGACTTTTGTGCTCTTGGTTACTGTCGGAGTGGATCTCTCCCTTGCTTTCTCCCCAGATATATTATTCTCCTTCTCATTCACCATATTGGGCCCAGAAGGACAAATGAAGATAAATAAAAATAAAATTACACCTTTATTATTTAGATCAGAGATCGTCCAACTACAGCTTGCAGGGCCAATCTGGCCCACCACCTGTTTTTGTAAATAAAGCTTTATTGGAACTCAGCCATGTCCATTCATTTACATACTGTGTATGGCTTTGGCAGAGGTACGTAGTGGCTACACAGTCAGGCCTGCAAAGCCTAACTATTTACCAAGCGGCTCTTTATAGTCAAAGTTTGGTAATTCCTGATTTAGCTATAGTCCTAAGGTTGACTGAAACAATACAGACTCTGAAAAAGAAGTTGGAAAACTATTTTCAGCAAGTGTAGCATTAGTGGAATTAGCCTAGAATTTCCTGAAATGACTCCTTTGAAGGGTACAGCCATGAATATAAACGATTAAGTTCTAGGCTTTTGTTATAAAGTAAATCTACTTGGATAGATCTCAAGGGAATTATGCTGAGTGAACAAGACAATCCCAAAAGGTTATGTACTGTATGATTCCATTTATATAACATCCTTGAGATAAAAAAGAAAATTATACAAACGGAGAACAGATTAGTGGTTGGCAGGTATTAGGAACTGGGGGTGGAAGAAGGTTGTTGTTTTTATAAAAGTCAAACGAGAATAGAGGGCCTTGAAACGATGGAATTCTTTTTTCTTTTTAAATCTATTTCAGCGTATTATGAGGGTGCATACATTTTGGTTATATAGTTTGTTTTTGTCAATCTTAAGTCACAGTTGTAAGTGTGCCCCTTACCCAGAAAGTGTGTAATGAATGTTTTTGAAGTACCTGTTGGGTGGGAATTTTTCCTTTCCCTTCTTCCTGTACTCCCCACCCCAAATTTTCTAGAGTTTTGCTTTTCTTTGAGCTTTCCTTTGAGCACAGGTGCTGATCAATGAGTTTCCATTTAGTATTGAGTACATGTGGTGTTTGTTTTTCCATTCTTGTGATACTTCTCTTAGGAGAATAGTCTCCAATTCTACCCAGGTTGTTATGAAAGTACCAGGTCACCATCTTTTTTATGACCGAGTAGGATTCCATAGGGACACACATACCACATTTTATTAATACATTCAAGTATTGGTGGGCACTTGGGCTGTCTCCACATCCTTGTGATTATGAATTGTGCTGCTATGAACATTCGAGGGCAAGTATGTTTTTATTAAATGTCTTTTTTCCCTTTGGGTAAATCCCTAGAAGTGGGATTGCTAGATCAAACGGTAGGTCTACATTTAGTTCTTTGAGGAAACTCCATACTACTTTCCATAGAGGTTGAACTAGTTTGTGGTCTCACCAGCATATCATGACCATCATGGTGATAACGTGAATCTACACATGTGATAAAACTAAACATACACACGCACACACACACACACAAGTGCACATTAACTGGTGAAATCAGAATAAGACTAGTGGATCATACCAATGTCAATTTCCTGGATGTGTTACTGTCCTACATAATGCATGATGTGACCATTGTGCAAAATTGGGTACAAGGGATATCTCTGTATTTTTCTTAAATGACATGCAAATCTACAATTACCTCAAAGTAAGAAAATTTTAGTAATATGAGGAAAAAAAGAGACAAAGAAAGAGAAAAAAAGCCTGGTGCTATGAAATATCTATAAAATGCCATAAACACAGCAGATTGTAAGCAGGACATCCTGTGGAGAAACTGCTTCATACATCACATGAACACCTGCCCCTGTGGAACACGGGCCTGGGCTCTCTGGAGCTGGGCCTCCCTCAGTCAACATCTCCTGCAGGCATTGGTCCAGGCCCTGTGAGTGCAGGCATGAGCCCGACCAAAAGGACCTTTAGTTTGTGATCTTTTCAATATTCCTAGAAACCCGACTGAACTAAGCTGTACAACATGGAATGAAAATGAGCTTTGCCATCAGACAGACCCAAACCTGTGTCCTGGACCTGCTTTCTGTAACCTTTCGGATCTCAAGTTCCCTCATATGTTAAGTAGGAACAAATGATACCTATTGCCTAGGTGGATGTGAGACTGGAATAAGGTGCCTGCTCTGTGCGAGCTATCATCCACTGCTGAGTATCCCAGGATGAAGGACATCCCCTGCTCTGAGTCCGAGTTAGGGTTTACATGGAGCTGTCTGAGTCCCAGCACCTGTTTATTTTGTGGAAATGCTGTGGCATCTTTGCCACACCAGCCCTGGGAACTCACAGAGGAGCCCATGTTGTAGTCTTAACCCTGGGCTGGTGAAAGGCAGCTCAGTTGGCTCAGAGGTACTGGCAGGAGCTGCAGGCTCCCTCGCCCCCTGGAGGCTGAACCTCACACAGCACACTGCACCAGTTCTTTCTCTGCAGACTGAGGAGGGGTGGAGGGTGCTTAGGAAGGGAAAGTGAGGCACTGATGCTCCGTGCTTGAACTCCGAAAGAGAGGCCCATGGACTTCATGAGGACAAGCATCAGGGAGAAACTCTGAGAGGTGAGAACTCGACTTTTTTCTAGGGGCCAGCACTGACCTTGATGCCTCCCCAGGACTGATGGGAGAGGAACTCCACTGGGCTAGTGGCGCCTGTTTGCACTGGGGACCGAAGCAGAAAGTCGACCTCTGCGGCATCAGCGTCCCGGTTCATGAGGAGAATCTGCAAAGTGGCAAAAGGACCCTGCATTTCTGTGCCTTATGGTAGTCACAGGGTCCTGGGAATCTTAGCGTTGTCACCCAATGTAATTATTGCTGCCACTACCACTAGAACTGGCCCATCAGTTTTACTTAAGGAGGGAAGAGTGGAAGAAAGTCTAAATTCACGCATATTACTTCCAAGTCCATCTGTTTCCCCCCCAAATATCAGGGTGACAAATGCACACAGTGAAGGACTGTGTATCTTGGTTAGCATGAATTTATTATGTGTCAATCACAAATGCCATGGAGTCTGTTTCTGCAATCGAATTGAGCGGATGACACATGGAAGTGACATGATGTGGGGAGAGTGTCAGAGTGACGTGTGAATATGTGCAAGCTGCAACTGCAGATGTGATTCGGTCATACTAAGGGGGCCCAGAGCGGGGAGTGCCTGGAAAGTGGGGATGAGGAGGGAACAACTTGACTAAATTTCCTGCAAGCAGTTTTAGAGAAACTATGAGATGGGAATATTTGTTTTATTTATTTTAATACTGAACTGTAACTGTTTTATTTACTTTTTAATTAAAGTCATAACTGTATACACTTATGGGGTACCATGTGATGATTTGATATACAATGTGGAATGCTTAAATTGATTAAAATAACCATCACCTCACTTGATTATTTCTGTGGTAAGACATTTAAAATTTACTCTTAGCAATTTTGAAATAAACCCTTGCATTGTACACATTAGGCGAGATCCCACCCCATGCCCTCCCTCCCCTCTCCCCCTCCTTGCTAGACTATATTGGTGTTTTATCAATTGTATGAGTGTGTGAGTGTTTACATATTGGTTTCATAATAGTATTGAGCGCATTGGATACTTTTTTGTCCCATTCTTGACATATTTTACTAAGAAGAATGTGTAAAGGAACCAATAAAGAAAGGAAACTATAGACCAATATCATTGATGGAGTTGGGAATGGGAATATTTAGATGGGAAGGGAGGACTCTCTGGAGAGGGAAACAGATTGTGCAGAGAGGCGGCAGGGGAACTAGAGAGGCGAGTGCATGGGACAGGCAAGCATGTGGCTTGGTTAGAGCTAATGAGCCACACTGAGAGGTGGGGCCCACATGTCCCTGTGAAGGCTAAGCTGTCACCTGGGTTGCAGTGGGGACAACAGGTGAGAGGGCAAAGCCACAGTAACACTCTCTCACAAACTCAGGCTGTGAAAGGTGTAGAGTTGGCACACAGGTGATGGTGGAATATCTGATTTTTAGAATTGGAAAGGGCCCGTATGATAATCTAGTCTGTGCTCTCAATTTACGCATTGAAAGAAATCCCAATTCTAAATGATTGGACGGATATGTATAAGGCAATAAATTTTCATGGCTTTGTGATATTGAGAATAAGTGGAGGACAAAGGTTTCTTGTTAAAGAGGCCACAGCATTGGAAGTCCCTGCTTCCCAAGCCTTCGAGAGGCAAAGTTGTAGAAAACATTCTAAGGCCAAGGCTGCATCTGTAGAAAGTCCTGGGTAGTTTCTTATCCCAGGGGAAGATTGGGTAAGTAAACTTGCAACTCAGTGGTAAATAAACAGTGAAGGCTACTCCATCAACGTTGTTACAGCATCTCAAAAAGCTGGCCATCTAATTTCATCTTCAGTGCTGGCTTTGACTGAAAGGTAGTGGCTGCTGGGGGGCTATTTTAGATCACTCAGGATCAGCAAGAAAAGCACAATGATGGACTAAGCATGTCTGCCACCTGTGGGAAATGATTACAGCAGCATGCGCCGTGTTGAACCCTCTTGTCTACTGCCTCTACCTCCAGATGGACTGCCTGGACAGGCAGCTGGCCCTCTGTATCCATGGGTTCTGTGTCCATGGATTCAACCAACCAACAAATCAAAGCAATGGGAAAAAATTTCATGTGCTCTGAACACACACAGACTTTTCCACTTTGTCGTTATTCCATAAACAATACAATATAATAATTATGTATATAACTTTTACATTGTATTAGGTGGTATAAATAATCCACAGATGATTTAAAGTATATGGGAGGATGTGTGGGGGTTATATGCAAATACTATGCCATTTTATATCATAGACTTGGGCATCTGTGGATTTTGGTATCCATGGGGATTCCTGGAACCAATCCCCCTGTGGATACCAGGGATGACTGTACTGGTGGGAAGCAAGGTTAAAAGAAAAATTTCTCAAGACCTGCTGTTTGGGTACTAAAAATGACCTACTTTCTGGAAGTTTCTTTTACCTGAAAGGTGAGCTGGGCAAGGTAAGTCAGCTTATCACACTCAAAGAGCCCACGGGTGGTGTACTGGTACACAGAGAAGGTAATGCTGTCCAGGAGATTGGCCACCCGCTCCTTGACGCTGTCCCCAGGAGCTGCCCTTTCCACAGCCTTCTGGAAGACGATACCAAATGCCTGGGGACAGAAGGTAGGATGCTGGTAATTCACACAGCTCTCTTTGTGTGTATACTAGTGGTCTTACCTATGAAGAATATTATAATTTTCCAGCCCATAGAAAATTTTCCCCAGCATACCCTGCCAAGAAGGGACAATGGTCACAAGGAAACATGCCACACAAATTAGCTCTTTTCTTAGTTTGCTCATATGAATTACTTCTTTGCTATGGGGCACATGGAGATGAGCCTATAGCTTTGATGAGTGAAACATAAATGTCCAGCAGCTAAAATAATTCCAATAAGTTTTTGTTGAATAGAAGGTAGATGTGGCCAACAATAACCAGCTACGATCAATGATGCGATCCAAATGATTATAAAATTCTTGGTGGTTAAAAACAATGTTTGGTACAACTTTGCTGTCTAAAACTGACCCTGGCATGTGATAGGTACTGAAAAATTTTTTTTTTTTTTACAGAAACTAAAGTTTTATTTTCTGTGAATCTTATTTCTATCTTGTGAGCCTGTGGAAGAACAGCTTAAGATTGTGAGAGGATTTTAGGTGTGTTGCGAAAAGTTTAAAGATTAGTAATTAAATTATTTTTGAAAGAAGTTCAAAGCATAGTAAATATGTTCTTTTTTTAACTCTTTTTTCATCAACATAATTTAAGTGTGCTGCTAAAGTTTAACTGCAGGTTCAAGAATGCCATGAGATAAAAAAAGTTGAAGAACATGGCTCAGGACCAAGCGTCTCAAACTCAGTATCTTCACAGCTGGAGGTGGAAGATCACCAAGGGAGGGGGGGGGGCCTGTGGCAACACTGAGGGCACTTATATGCATTTAGGAAGCAGCATCCCTTAGCTCCAGTGAATTTGTGCTGTGTGGGATGTAAGTTTACGGCTGCCAATCTTCCAAACTTCCATGAGACGCCAGAAATCAGGGTTTGTGTGACTTCTTCTCTTTCTTTTTAAAGGTTTTAAATTAAAGTATTTGACAAGCCCTCTGAGGTTAACAGGCCTCAGGCCTCTGGTTGGAGGCCAGTACTCTGCTCCACATGCTCTGGGTTCTGAGGCTTCCCTTTCTAATTTCCTTGAGAGTATTATTTCCCCCAGCCATAATGCACACGACACAGGAAGTCAGGCCTTCTGTCAGTCTGCAGGAGACGCCAGGGAGGGATCTCCTTGGCACCCTGTAAGTGTGTCCCAGTAACACTTGCCCAGGCTTTGTCTGAGTCTTGAAGAAAAGCTACTTTGCCATCACTTAAGTTTCATCTTAACCATGTTACAAGCTTCCAAGTTCTTTCAGAACCTGGCTTGGAAAGAGTTTTTGTTTGTATAAAAGCAAATATACACATTTTAATATATTCCTGCTCAAAACACCCTTGAAAACTGGGGTGTGTGGCTCTTGTCACATTGGCCTATGTGAGGTTTCTATATTCTGAGAATGCCTCTCCTTTCTCTCTCAGGAATGGGAACTGGACCCAACTGCAGACAAAAGGCGATACTGTGAACATGCCAGTGGCTTGTTTTTCTCCAATCACAGCGTTTTGGCATTTTGGAAACCCTTACTTCAGCTCCTTATCATTAACCAGTTAAATCTGCTTTCAATAATCAAGCTGGTCAAAGAATAATTGTCCTTGGAGATTCTTAATTGCAGTAAGATATACTTCCCCACTTTTTAAATTGAGCTTCAGAGCTTCCTGTATCAGGCCACTGTTGCTGACAAAATAATTTACCACATGTTATTGAACACACATTTTCACAGGCTTCTTTTCATTTATTATTTTCAGAATCATGCAGTGGGTTTCTCATAGGTACCTCATGTCAATTTCAACTACTCTTGGAACTGGGGAGGTGATCCTGTAGCTATTAGGCTTTTCATACTGTTTAAAATATTTCATAATTCTCTTGTAGATCGCCTTGACCTTAATATAAAGCTTTCTTTTTAAAAACATAGAATATTATAAACACAGTTCATCCAATCTGCAGAGACTCTGCGTTAAGGGAAGGATTGGGAAACTGAAATGCCACGTCCAGTTGAACGAGCCCCAGGAACCAGAGGTGCTCTGATTTCTCATCTGCTCGCCACCATTCCTGCATCTGGGCCTCCCCGTGGTGGAAAACACTTCACAGAACCAAAGTGTGTGCGCCCTCCCTCTCTCTCCCTCTCTGTGTTCTCTTTGCTGGGTGAAACAAAAGAAGCTGTGCAGAAAGTCTTTGCCATCTCTTAATGGCTTTTCAACTGTGGTCTTTTGATGAATGTCCAAGGGGAGAAAGATGTACTTTTAGAGATGCTCTTAAGATTTATAAGACTTTATTTTTTCACGGGTAAGCTGAGTTTAGTCAACACTGACAATTTGTTTGTAGGTTTGGTTTGGAGAATATTTTAACAACCCTAAAGAAGGAGTTTGGAAGATATTAAGGTAATAAGAGAAGTAATTTAAACTTGGTTTGTTGTTATTGTCTACTTTGGCTTTTAATCAACAGAAATGACAGGCCCATTTCATTGTCTCTATCACACTTTAAGTTCCTTGGAGACAAGGGCCATTTCTTGCATTTCTTTGCTATTCCCTTCCATACCTTCTTTCAGCACATCGTACATGCTCACTGAATGAAAGAGGCTGAGACCTGCTGTCGTAGCCCCTTCTGTTCCAGCCAAAATTACCAATCAGTCACGTAAGGCTCAATTAAAGAGACGAGGACAACAGGAAAGGGCTAAAGGTGCCATAGCTGCTCTCCTGGCTTTGATCTTACAGATCTGTCACAGCTAATGAAGCTGGTGGATAAGCTCTCATGGGGAGCTGCCCCGGCAGCATTACACTGCTTCGTTATGATGATGTGAACACTGCAGGTGTGAGTCACCTTGAGGGAAAACTGGTACATTGGGTGGATCTTGCTGAGGTCATTCATGATGAAGTAGAGCAGAGAGGCTCGGGCAGCTGCCGGCCGGTAGTGCTCTCGGGCCTCATTGATTTTCACTTCGGTCACCTTGGCCTCCTGCACCTGTTGGGAGAATAAATAAATAGCCTCCTGTTCAAACCAACCAAGGCTCTCTGAGAGTCAGCGTGGCCTCTTTGCCTGAGCAGACACATGTCTGCACATGAGGGGGAGTGAACTGGGATGGGGTAGTTAGTGGGCAGAGGGCAGAAAGGCTCCCGGGACATTCCTAAGGAGAGCTCCAGGGAGAAAGGAGGTGTGAACGTCTAGGCCTTCACAAGGGTGAGAGTGTCAGTTCTTCCAGCTGGGGAGTGTGGGCCATGCACATCTCCAGCCTCTGTCTCTAATGCAAAAGATGTCAGGGAAAAGCAAAAAGTATGTATGACTTGAAAAGGAGCTAGAATGCCAAGCAGAGGAAATTCAGAGAAAGAAGAATAAAATAATTCTTTTTTTCTTAATCTTTATGAAATGGTTACTGATAAAATTCACAAAGAAGGTCTCTTTCAGTGGAATACTCTATTTTTAGAAAACTTCTTATCACAAGTAAAGACCTGAGCATCGGGAGAGAGATTTCAGTTAACACCTGCCACTAAATACAAACCTCTATCTGCTCTGCCCTTATGCTCCAAAATAGAATGAAAATACCGATAGTTTGTGGGAAAACAAAGAAAAAGGCAATCATTCCATACCGATTCCTACTGGAGATGTTCTCATAATAAACAATTATCAATACAAACTATAGGAGGAAGCACTACCAATAGACTTTTTCCAAAAAAAGTCACAAAAGACCAAAACAACAACAGAATTAGCATCTCAAGAACCAAAGATAATTGAACAACCTAAAACTTACCACTTACGTGTGCTTAAGAGCAGTAGATACAAAAGAATGCGTACAACCAGGACACTGTAGAAAAGAACAGGTACATTTGAGAAAGAATTAATTAAAACTTCTAAAAATAAGAATACAGTTATTTAAATGAAAATGAAAAAGAGTACAGGTTAAGTAAGAGACTACTCTTGAAAAGAGAGTTATCAAACTAGAAAAGAGATCTGAGGAAATTGTTACAAAAGCAGCTCAAAAAAACAAAGACAGAAAATATACAAAATAAGTTATGAGATTTGGAGGATAGAATGAGGCTTAAAGCACATCCAACAGAAATGAGCAGAGAATAGAGAGAGACAATATTTGAAGCTCTAATAGTTCAGAATTTTCCTAGCTGGGCATTGTGGTGGGTGTCTATAGTCCCAGCTACTGGGGAGGTTGAGGTTGCTGTGAGCTATGATGCTATGGTACTCTACTCAGGGTGACAAAGGGTGACTATCTCAAAAAAAAAAGAAAAAGGAATTTTTCAGAGGTAATGAAAAGTCCAGAGCTCTTACTTTGAAGAAGCTTATCACTCTTAAATACAATAAATAAAAAATAAATACTAAGTAGCAAAATTTTAGAATATCAAAGATGAAAATAAAATGCTAAAGGCAACTGGAAAAACGAAAGAAGTATCTATAAAGGAATAGCAGTTAGACCAAAAGCAGATTCTTAATAGCAAAAATGCTGTAAGATATTTTATAAAACTAAAGGAGAGGAAATGATCATAGTAAAAATACTCTGAAGTTCTCAAGACTGTTTGAGAGGCCTAGATATATTGCTTAACTTTAGAGTTTGTTTTTTATATATAGATATATACACCTTTCTCTGTTTCTCCATATAAATATACACACACACACACACAAACACTCATATATAAAATGAAATAAAGTTTTCATATATAAATAAAACATTAATAAATAATAATAAAAGTGTGAATCTCTTTAAAATCAACAAAACATAAAAGAAGGGGGATAAAGGAAAATTAAGAAAAATCAATAAAGGAGAAAAAAAGGAAAAGCCTGTTTAATAGAAAACACATTAAGATAGTGGGAAAAAAACTCAACTGTATCAAAGTATAAATTGGTTACATTCCAGCTGCTAAAAGACAAAGATTCTCAGAAGGGGGTGGAGCTGAACAAAACTCACATAATTGCCCAGCTGGTATTATGATAAGTTCATAGTCTTCAACCTCATCTGAGTCTTTAATGCTGTTCATTAATCTCCAAGACTCTAGTCAACTTTTATTCCGCTTTCCCATAAGAACTGTGGTAAATCTTCACCCCCTCCCCCAGCTCTCTGTCTCACCACGATTCCCTCACTCTCTGCAGATGCATTTGACCCATGTGTTCACAGATTTTATTACAGAGACCATTGGGAAGGATTTACCTTAATTTATGCTTCTCCCTCCATTCCATTCACTATCTCTTCTACCCTAGTTGCGCACAAAGACCATTTCTGTTTCTCCCCCATTCCTTATCACATTGGGAAATGACTATCTTTCTTTCTTTTTTTTTTTTTTTTATTGTTGGGGATTCATTGAGGGTACAATAAGCCAGTTACACTGATTGCATTTGTTAGGTAAAGTCCCTCTTGCAATCATGTCTTGCCCCCATAAAGTGTGACACACACCAAGGCCCCACCCCCTCCCTCCATCCCTCTTTCTGCTTCCCCCCCATAACCTTAATTGTCATTAATTGTCCTCATATCAAAATTGAGTACATAGGATTCATGCTTCTCCATTCTTGTGATGCTTTACTGGAAATGACTACCTTTCTAAAGATAAGGTCATCTGTCACCTGAATTATAGTTCCCTAACTTTGCCAGGTCCTCCTCTGTATTGACCGTTCACGCTTATTCCAGCAAATTCAAATCCTCTCCTCAACCGCCTTTTCCCCTTTTTCTTTACAATCTATGCATCTTCCCGTCCCCAGATAGGACCTTAGTATGCTCAGGTCTCTCCCATCTCAGGGGAAATGCCTCCAGAGGCCCCACATCCTCCTTAAAGTCCAATTCTTTCTCTCTACCATTTCTTTCAATAGTTTTGCTTCTTTGAAGAGTTGTCTGTATTCATTTTCTGTTTCTCAGCTCTCATTCTAATGCAGTCCGCCTTCTCTTCTCTTACTTCACTGAAACCATTCTTTTCAAATCATTAATAACTCCTTTTTGCAAAATTCAATAGACACATCTCAACCATATATTACTTGAGTTCTTGGTGGCATTCAGCACCACTGACAACCCTTCCTATTGAAATGCTTTCTTTTGTGATACTTTATTTTCCTGACCTTCCTCTCATTTCTACCCCATTCCATGCTGAATGTTTTTGTTCTTCTCTTAACACGTGTGAGGGGTGCTCAGAGCTCTGCTCTCAGTCTCACCATTGTACACACCCATCCTAGGTGGCTTCATCCACTTCCAAGTGTTCGACTGTCAACTGCTTGGTGATGACACTATTGTTGGCCAAGACCATATAACCAAAAACCTACAGGACATTTCCAACTGAATGGCTCAAAGGCATTCCAAACTTGACATACCACAAACTAAAACCATCATTTTTTCTTGCCCCCAAACCGACTTTTGCTCACCTTCTTTCAGGGATTGGCACCAGTATCTACCCAGATTTTTAATCCAGGAACCCAAGACTCTTCCTTTTTTTTTTTTTTGTTGAGACAGAGTCTCATTACGTTGCCCTCCATAGAGTGTCGTGGCATCACAGCTCACAGCAACCTTAAACTCTTGGGCTCAAGTGATTCTCTTGCCTCAGCCTCCCAAGTAGCTGGGACTACAGGCACCCGCCACAATGCTTGGCTATTTTTTGTTGTTGTTGTTGTTGTTGCAGTTGTCATTATTGTTTGGCAGGCCTGGGCTGGATTCGAACCTGCCTGCCTCCGTGTATGTGGCTGGCGCCCTACCCACTGAGCTACGGTTGCTGAGCCCCAAGACTTCTCCTTGACCACTCCTTTATCCAAAATGCAATCATATCGAATCAAGAAGCAAGTTCTTCAGTTCCACTTCCTTAATCGCTCTCCAATTTGGCCACTCTTTTCTGTCACCACTGCCACCACCGTAATTCAGGATGCCCTCACCTCTAATTTGAATTCATGCATCTCCTGTTATTTTCTCCAACTCCTGAATTACCCATCTCTCCTACAGACTGTAGCGAGAACGATCTTTCTAAAGCAGAGATCTTGCTATGTTACTGTTCTGTTTAAAAGGAAAACAAAACCCCCAAACTCTTAAATGATCTGGAGAAAGCCCAGTCCTCTCAGCAGGGTTCACAGTGGAAACTGAAGCTGTCTTTCATGGCTCATCTCCAGGGACCACTTCCAGTCCCCACCCCTCTCTAGTTCCAGTTACTCTCTGGGGAAGCGTCCCCCTCCTTCTCGTCCAGCGTGGAGTGGGGTGAGTGCACGTCTTGTGCTCACGGCTCCCCGTGTGTCAGCCACCTCAGCCCTCATCACTGTTGTGTAACTGCCTATTTACTCATTTTTGTCCTGGAGAGGGCCCGGTCTGGGAACACTGGGATTGCGGCAAGTTCCTTGTTGTATCTCCAACTCTCATCATAGACCTTGGGATATAGCAGCCTCCAAGTAAGTATTCATGGGTTGAATGAGTGAGAAAGAGAAAGAAGACCCGAAGAAAGGGAACAATAAAAAGAAAAAAAAAGCTCCGTCCATCCTGTGGCACACAGAGGTACTCCGTAAGAGTTCACCGACTTTAAAGAAAAGTATAAAGAAAGAACGGATGAGGCAGGGACACAAGATTAGTGAGGGTGAGCCCAACCTCTGACCTGCTCCCTCCGGGTGAGTTGGGTCTATTCCCCTGTGTTCCAGGCCAGTGGAACTTCTGCCATAATCCCTTTACATATTCTCACACCCCCATCTAGAGACTTGGAAGCCGGAGACAGCTGGCGGCAAAACCTGGTGGTCGCTCAACAGCTGTTGAGCCAATGCTAGTCTGGACCTTCATCTCTCCAGTCCCCCCAACCCCCCACATTCCACCAGAGTTGTCTGTTAACCCAGAGCGGGTATGCCCTGGCTTATCTGCTTTGTCCATCGTTACTTTTTACTTTCCTATCTGGTCCTGACCCGCAACAAAGTCTTTCATACTTAGAGAAATCCTAGAAATCTAATAGCAATCAGCATATTCCCTCATAGGTACATTGCTCCAGGACACTGTTAGAGACATGCTCCATTCTGTCCAGGACCAGCATCTCAGCTTTCTTCTGTTCTATGAGCAGGGATAGGGTGCAGAGGCCCTGTGTACGTCTGGCAGTCTCTGGGAAAGAGCAAGGACTTGGGTCCCTTCCCCAGCAAATCAAGTCTTCCAGGCCCCCAGAAGAGAGAATAAAAGCCTTCCAGATATTGTGAACTAAAGGAAGAAAGCTACACACAGCAGCCTAATTGTTTCCCAGGATGATACGGTTTTTGAGAGCTGAGTTTCCCAGGAAGTCATTGAAGTGTTCTCATTAAAGTCAGACTTGTGATATTTTTGCAGTCCAGTGGGTTTTCTCAGGATGTAATCATGCCCAAACCAGTCAACCTTCACAGCAACATGATTCTTTAGCTTCAGGGCAGTTCCACAAACTATCTATCTGAGGCCTCGAGTTTGAGCGACCATTCCCTGCACAGAACACCGGGCTCTGTGCAAACCTAAGTGCTCATCAAATGTCTGTGCTACTGGGATGTCAAAAAAGTATTTTCCAAAAGGTGGAAACTCTATAATATGGGAGGCAGTCATTTCAGGAATCCTGCCTCAGTGGGCTTTCTAGAAGAAACTTGCTAAAATAGAGAAGCTATCTGTTATTCTAACTTTTTTCTAAAAGTCAGACTCAGGGACAAAGAGGAGAGAGCCTGGCAGGGGCCCCCCAGCCTCGGTTGCATTCCTGCACCGGTCAGTCGGGACAGTCTTGCCTTTTTCTCGATTTCCGCAGCGGTCTGCTTGGTGACCTCTAGGTTCTCCACCAAGGCTGGTTCTCCCAGGAAGTTCCCTGATGCTGAGGAGAGGCGAGAAAGCAGGTTGTCTTCCAATGTCTTTAGGGTGATTTTGAATCCATTCTGCTGTTTCGTGAGCTCAGACTGAAAATATCAAGCAAGAGGGAGTCAGGAGTAGATCCCCCCAGCACCCAACTCTGGGGATAGGTCTGAATAAATGAGGGTTTATGGGGCCAGAATCTCTTCCCTTGGTGACAGTAAACTGGAGGCAGAATGGCAGAGATCAGGAGACCAGAAGCAGAAGACAAGTGAATGAGTCGAACCCCCACCACACTGTGTGACAGGCACGTGACCTTGGGCCAAGTTAAAACCTCTTTCCACTTTCAGCACCTCCGTGGGGATAATCCCAGTGCCCACTCTGAGGACGTTTGTGTAGTGCTTAACACAGTGCTGACACAGGCAGCATTCACTGGCTTAGTTTTCTGGAGGGTCCTCTCTATTGCCACTTTACTGTCCTCTCCAGTAAATGAGTTGTTTCTTAAAACCCCCCAAATCAACAGAAACTGCTTAGACCAGATCGTTGTAGGACTGGGTGCTAGCATCCCAGAAGACTCCACCCCATCTTCCCTCTATGAAGGTTTTTCCCACACCCTAAGGGGTTGGATATTTTGTGCTTTTATTTTGGGGTGTAGGGAGTTAACTTCAAGCCTCTGTGGTCTTTCTGCCCTGACACTGCCTTTGATCTGTGGAAAAAACAACCTTCCTTGTTAAAAGCTCTGGTTGCGACCTCCTTGGCCTGTCTTTCTTCTGTGTTTTAAAAACAAGTATCTCCATCCTGCCTTAAGACTAGGATTTACTGTTCTCTCTGCTGTGAATTCTCCGTGCTCAGAGGTTTTAAAATTATTTAGGAATTAGCTCAGGTGCCCCGAGTCCTCACAGAGTCTTTTTCTCACCACCACAGTTTAAATCAGACCTCTAGCTTTCAGGTAGCACCCGGTTTTACTTTCTCGAAAGTTCTTATCACTACCTGAATGACATATTTATTGGTTTACATTCTTATTTCCATGTTCTTCCACTGGACTGTAAGCTCCACGAGGACAGGGATGTGTTTTTCCTTGTTCACTGTTCCACACCTGCAATGTGGTGCTCACAGGTATCTGTTCAATTTGAGAGGGACTGCAGGGGGACTCTCCCAGCGAGCCCACCCTGAACTCAGTTTCACACACATGGGAATTCTGAGCTCATACGTTTAAAGAGAGGACAAAAAGCACGCTATCTGCTACGGGCAGAATTGTGTTCTCTTGGAATCCATATATTGAATTTCTAACTCCCTGTTGGAACTGTATTGGAAATAGGGCCTCTAAGGAGATTAAGGTTAAAGGAGGTGATAAGGGTGGAGCCCTTGCCCGATGGGATCAATACCCTCCCAAGAGGAATCCAAGAGCCTTCTCCAGGCTCACAGAGGTCATGTGAAGACACAGTGAGAAGGTGGCTGCCTGCAAGCCAGGAAGACAGGCCTCAGCAGGCCTATCCTGCTGGCAGCCTGTTCTCAGGCTCCAGCCTCTGGAACTGTGAGAAGTACGTGTCTATTGTTTAAGCCACTCACTTGGTCTACGGTATTGTTTTATGGCAGCCTGAGCTGACTAAGACATGGCCCCAAAATTGTTGAAGCTATTTCTGCTGTCCATGCAGAATTTTATTCCACTGGGTTCTGGACCCAGGCATGTACACATGCGTGGTCAGAGGCCCTCACATTCATAGCCCCGTGCCAGGCCCTGCCCTTGGCCACATAGTGTCCATTCTCCTGGCTGCCTTTTGCTCTGTTCTTCCACTGGCCCTGTCCTTCTTTTCCCAGTGTGGTGTTCCTAGGTGGCTAGATGGGGCTGGTGGGTCCTGTAGTACCATCTGCTCTGCCCCAGAAAAAAAAAGCCCCTCCCCCCAGGGGTTCTGCAGCAACTGAGCACCTTCCTCCTCCCGTCCTCAGTGGACACCCCGCATACCTTCAACTGCTCCAGGTCTGGCCTCTCCATGCTGACCACGGCAGCCAGCAGCTGGTCCTCCAGACCATCCCTGGTCACAGTGAAGTTGATCAGAGTGGCCTGAGCCTGCAGCTCCGGCTGGTAGTGAGGATTGGCCAGCTTGGTGTGAAGGATGAGCCGGAACTTGGGATTGTACTCATACTCTTTGTCTCCGATTTTAATGAATCTGGAACATAAAAGCTCACCTGAAGCAGAGTGCCTTCCTGCAAGATTTACTCAGGTCAGGAAGGAACAGAACTCTAGATTTGTTTTCTTGTTTTTTTTTTTTTTCAAGATCATAACAGTGTTACCATATTCCGATAGATTCCTCCTCAGGACCCCTAGCATGAGGCCCAGGATCCTTTTTTGTTTTAATGTGGGAACTAGTGTGGAGGGGACTGGACTTTCTCCCATAGCCACCGTGGTTGATTTTTGCACCGTGCAACCGTGGGGAGAGCTGTCCCCATTGTGCAGAGTAGACTAGCACACTGTGAAAATTTCCAGCAGATGGCAGCCAAGTGTTTGGAGGAAGGAGACACTTCTAGTTTGCACAAAGGTGCTCTAAAGGCCAGCACTGAGGCTTACTTGTTCTGATGGCTGAATTTCTATTGGGAGAAAATGATTAAACAAGTAAATGAGCACAACTGAAGGACATCCAAGGGCAATTTACGGCCTGGGCAGCCGGTGAGGTCCTGTGTCAAGCAGCCCTCGGTGATAATCATCGCTCCCTACCATGTGGCCCATTGTCCTTCCCTCCGCCCTCCTCTCTCCACACCACCATCCCTTCCTGCCATCCGCTTACTAAGCCCTGCCCACGCACCAGCACGCACGGCAGCAGAGGCTCATCAAATTGACCAGCAGCCGAGTTCCTGGAATCAGACATCTGGCCCCAATCAAATGCTCATGCTGGAAAGTCCATCGGCCTTTTGACCAACTTTCCTTCTTAAGTTCCTCCAAATTGTTCACTGTGGCCACTTAAGAGGAAGTCAAGGAGGACACTGACTAATGGAGGCAAACTTATTCCAGGAAACTTTCTCTGGGAGATAAGGGCTGCTAAATAGCCTCTGCCAGAAGAAAGAAAGGCTGGCGTGCTGCAGGGAGCCCCCTGCCATGAGCAGAGGAGCGGAGATTCTGGAAAGAGCGGACCTCTCCACAGGGCCATGACCCAGCTCCCCACACAGGGTCAGCAACACCACCGGTCCTACCGTCCTTTTTTAATGACTTCTCTCCCCAGCAGGGGCCCCAGGATGGGATCAATGGACTCTTCCAGGTTTTCAATCAGCACTGTATGTCCGGCTTCCAGGGCGTGCTCGATGGTTTGAAGGTAGCTGTGGAAGCAAGTCTGGGTCAGGCTGTCTGAGCCTGTGGCAAGGTGTGGAATCAGAGGCAATTTAACAAGACAACTGTGGCCTCTGAGGCACGGTGGGAAATGTGGAGGCTACTTGGAATGTCTTCAGTGGCCACATTTTTTTTTCTATTTAAAGTGATAGTTATGTGATTGCCTACATTTTTTTTAATAGGGAGAAATTATAAAATTCAAAAGGAACATGAAAACAAACCATAATCCCTCCACTTTCCCTTAACATTTTGATGGTAATTGTGTGCGTTTGGATGGATTGTATTTTCAAGCTTAGTTTTCATATATATTGGATTCTCGTGGCACCTTGTATGTAAAAGGTAAATCTTTCCCTATTTCATGAAATATTCTTCCATACTATTTTTGAGTATTAGAACACATTGACACATCTTAGTTTATCAATCAGTCAACAAAAAGCTGAGTTACTTTTAACTTTTCAATGTTATGTAGCGTTTAATCATCATGCAAATAGGCCAATTTTCCCTAAGTTTTTTTATAAATTTGATGGAATGTGATATAATTCACACACAAAATAAAAATAAACCTTTACTGAACTTGACCAAAGGCCTTAAAGTTAACCAAAAAGAATATAATTAGGATGGTAAAGGGAAAAAATGATAATGAGGAAGAGGAGAGGCTCATATCATCTAATACAAATATTTTGTGTAACTTCAATTGTACAGGCGTGTAGAAAGAAGTCTTTTATCTGCATTTATTCATTTATTTTTGTCGTAAGGACACTTATCAGGAGCTCTCTCTCCTCTTTTTGAAATTTTAAGTGCACAATACTGCATTGTTAGCAATAGGCACTGTGTTGTATAGCAGCTATCTACAACTTATTATAGAAAGAAGTCTTAAAAAACTTCATATACCTGGCAGCACCTGTGGCTCAGTGAGTAGGGCGCTGACCCCATATACCCAGGATTGCTGGTTCAAACCCGGCCCCAGCCAAACTGCAATAAAAAATAGCTGGGCGTTGTGGTGGGCGCCTGTAGTCCCAGCTACTCGGGAGGCTGAGGCAAGAGAATCGCCTAAGCCCAGGAGTTGGAGGTTGCTGTGAGCTGTGATGCTACAGCACTCTACCGAGAGTGACAAAGTGAGACTCTGTCTCTAAAAAAAAAAAAAAAAAAAGACTTCGTATACCAAAACGTTAGCAGTGATCTTGAATGATGAATTATAGGAGTTTTTATTTCATTTTTAACTCTTCCTTCCCTCTTCTTTATAATGATGATACATTACTTTTGTAATGTGAAGTACTACAATAAATGTTACTAAATATGGAACTAAATAATTAAAGGCTGGTACAGTATTAGATAAACAGAAAAGAATAAAACACCTATTTAGTAAAATAATTTAATATGTAGCAAAGTGGCATCTCTAATTAATCAAGAAAAAGATGAAAAATTCAATAGATGATACTGGAAGAGTAGCTAACCATTTGGAAAATTAGTCTGTTCCTCACATAGTAGCTTCAAATATATTTAAGTTGATTGGATTTCAGTGTAAAAAGAAAACCTGTAAAAATCTAAAAAATGTAGGTTAACATTTAAATAATTCCTGGAGGAAAAAGACTTCTCTAGGCATTATCTAGAGATGAAATGAGTGACAATTCAGATCAAATAACAGCTAAAGTAAAATGAACTTCAGCATGTCAAACCCCACAAATAAAATTAAAAGGCAGATGAGACACTTGAACACTCATTTTCATGCAAATGGTGAAAGAAGATGATGCATATTATATATGATACGGTATTTGTATTCAAGTAACATAAAAAACCGAGAAAACTACCTAACAGAAAATTAGTCGATAGACACGAACAGGGAATTAACTGAATGGATATTTGTCTAAGGTCTGTGATGTGTCAGGGAGCATTTTAGATACAAGGGATATAGCAGTGAGCAAAAAGACACACACTTCTATCTAAAATACGTTTGTTAGTAAATCATAGAGGAATACTTTGGTCAAGGTTTGGGGAGAAGGCCAGGGTCTGATCACTCTGGAATGAAGATGAAGATAAAAATATTAATACATCATGTTGTGACTGAGCCTTCATTCCTCAACACAATTCACTCTGTAAGAAGGATCTGTTTTAGTATTCAGTATTTTCTCTGACTAACTATTATGTTTAATATTACTTGTTTGATTTAAATAACACTGGGTGATCTGGACCTCCAGGCAAGAATGCTTAGGAGGTATGGCAGGAACAATAGACCTCGCTTCAGTGGTCCTGGGCTAGAGTGGATAAATCTCTAAGTCAGGATGGCCTGGGTTCTAAAATATTGCCTCTATTACTTTAAAAAAGGTATTAATGAATGTGTTTTTAATTGTGGTAAAATACATATAAAATTTACGGTCTTGACCATTTTTAAGTTGAGTGGGATTCATGTTGTTTTGCACCTATCATCAGCATACATGCTCAGAACTGTCCTTAAAAAACAGAAACTCTGTCCCCGATTAAACGCTAACTCCCTATTCCCCTCTCCTCCGCAGCCCCTGCCAGCTGCCATCCCACCGTCTGTCTATGAAGGTGACTATCCCAGGTACCTCAGGCGAGGGAAGCATACGGTACTTGTCTGCTTGTCACTGGCGGATTTCACTAAGCGTAGTATCTTTACCATCCATCCCTACCGTGGCAGGTCACAACTGTCTTCCTTTTAGGACTGAGCACTATTCCATTGTACGTGTGCACCACATTTTGTTGACTATTCATCTCTCCATGGCAGCTTTGGCTGCTTCCGCCTTTCGGCCATTGTGAGCAGTGCTGCTATGACCATGAGTGCAAACTTTCTATCACTTTTAAAATGGTATTTTCTTGGGGAACTTGCTTAACTTCTGCAAACCTCAGCTTCCTCAGATGTGAAATGACAACAATAACACTGACCTTATTGGCTGTGTGAACTAAGAAAAGCACGAGGCACAAGTCCCCTGACACCAAGCGTAACATATGTCTTCTTCCTGTTTTCCCCACGTCCGAATGGCACAGAATAAGAGTTGAACACCCAAACTATAAAGCTATGTTGTGAAGGGCTGGTGAAGCAATGGTCGAGAGATACTAAGGCCCAGGTTGGGGAGGCAGGGCGGTGTGCACAGCCACTCACCCTTTCTGACCTGTCTGGACCACCCGGAGGCCTGCACCGTATTTACTCCGGATCCATTTGGCACCTTGCAGCTGAGGGTCCACCATGAGCGGCCAGCGCTCGCAGTGGAGGAGGATAGTGGCGTTCTCCACGGACATGCGGTCAGCAGGGAGGCCCTGGTTCTGCCAGGCAGCCATGTCGGCATCATCCGTCAGCATCTGCAGGGGGTCCAGGGCTGGGGTGACCGGGATGGGAGCCTGGTGAAAAAGAAACACCACCCCTACTCAATGGAGGATGCTTTCTCAGCTGGGGTGCGGTGGGGAATATGCAGGATTTCACTCAGTGACATAACTTATTTAAAAGCAAGATCAACATCCCCTGAAGAGTGCTTTTCTAGCTGTGTGATTATTTCTGGGAGCAGGTTCTGTCAAAGCCCTGATGGTCTTTTTGCTCTTGACAGATGACTGACAGCAGAAATTCAGCCCCTGTGACCAACTCTTTGTTCTTTGGCACCTTCACCTGAATCAAGTTTCTACTAGATTGTTTGGTGTTTTAGTCTATAACCCACTCCTTGCCCAGCCCTGGTAATGGTGTTCCTTCTCTGCTACATTTCCGAGATCCTCCTGCCTGCTCCAGGAACCAGCAACAGGCCCCCTTTGCACCCGGAGGGTTTGCCCCCATCTGCACCAGTCTACACAAACTGCTCCCTCCTCATCTATTTCACCAGCTTGTGAAGAGCTGACAGGGCTTGCTTCCCTTTCCCTCTCCCTAAACCTCCCCTTCCCAGGGCTGCTTGCAGGGCCCCTCTCTGTAAAGCCAGGCCCGAGAACCCCCTCTGACTTGTCTCTGCCCTGCTGGGCAGAGCTTCCCTGCCAGCACTAGATCCTTCCTTTTCCTTTCTGATCACCTCTCTGCTCACTTAATTCTTTTACAAGCCATCTTTCTCATTGGTAACTCATTTTTTCCCCCCAAATTGAGGTGACATTCACATAACATACAATTAATCATTTTAAAGTGCACAATTCAGTGGCAATTAGTACCTTCACCATGTTGTGTGACCATCAGCTCTATCTAGTTGCCAAACATGTTCATTGCCCCACAAGGAAACTTTACACTCGTTAAACAGTCCACCCGCCCTTTTCACTCTACCTCCAGCTGCTGGAAACTACTAATATGTGCTCTACCTCTATGGATTTTCCTACTCTGGATATTTAATATAAGTGGAATCATACAATATGTGACCTTTTGTGTCTGGCTACTCCCACTTAGCATAATATTTTCGAATACCCTTTCAACCCCTTCATCTCTCTCCTCTCTGAGGTTTGTTTTGCCCAGGTCCCTCAAGAAAACATCTCCAAACCACCTCCTGTGCTTTTATTTGTATCTGCTCAGAGCACAAATGGCCAGGGCTAGAACATTAAGCCAACCTCCAAAGGGAAATCGGCCCCTGGGGGGTTCTTGTTCTGGAATCAGAAATGTGTTTAAATATAATTTTTCTCTCTGTAATCATACACATTCTATTTTATATGCTCAAGATCATCATGCTGAGACGAAGTCACAGGCTTTACCAGACTGCCAAAGAAGTTTGTGAACAAATGCGCTTAAGAAGCCCAAACATAGGCAGAAAAATCCTCACTCAGTCACCCCTGGGTTCTCTTCATCTTTGTTCACCAAGTTAATGATGGTTCTTTCAATGATCTCAATTCTCCACGAGTGTTTAAGATGAATACAACAGCAGCTTTATTTTTTGTTTATTTACTAGTACTGTTAATAATTTTTTTTTTTTTCAGTTTTGGCCAGGACCGGGTTTGAAACTGCCACCTCCAGTATATGGGGCCAGCACCCTACTCCTTTGAGCTACAGGCACCGCCCTACTGTTAACAGTTTTTTTTTTTTTTTTTTTTTTATTGTTGGGGATTCATTGAGGGTACAATAAATCAGTTACACTGATTGCAATTGTTAGGTAAAGTCCCTCTTGCAATCATGTCTTGCCCCCATAAAGTGTGACACACACTAAGGCCCCACCCTCCTCCCTCCATCCCTCTGTTAACAGTTTTTTAAATGACAGTTCAGCGAATCATCGGGTTAAGTAGGATTTTAGGAGCTGAGCCGGGACGACCACCATCACCATACAATGTTTTACATTCTAAGGAGACAAAAGGATTTTGGAATCCAGCCTTTACTTTATGTTGTGAAATTTTGGGGTGACTCGTACCGCAGCTAACTTTTTATCAACCAATTTCCTCAGTTGGACTGAGAATGCGGGAAGGTGTCCTGGCCTTGAATGTGTTTTGTACCTCCTGTATAGTGGAGCATCAGGTCCTGCTGAGTACGCAGAAGTATCTGATTATTGACTATGGGCGGTGCCAAAGGGATAGACTCTGATAGTAGGGTCCAGGTGTAACTATGAGTATCTTTAATCAGGAACTCTGATTAAAGTTATTAAGTTATTAAACCTCTCCCCACTTCATTATGCTTGGGGAGAGGTGCTGAGGGAGGAGTTGGGAGTAATATCCACTCAGTTATGGGGCAGGGACGAGCTGGCCCAGGTAAGAAGCAGGTGTGTAGGAGCTTAGGTGAGCAGACGGGCTGCTTCCACATGGCTAGCTGAGAGTCATGGGCACAAATTGTGCAGCATTGGGGCCTGGTGACAAGGTGCCAGGAAGAATCTGGGAAAGGAACTTCCTCTGACTTCTCCTACGAAGTCTGGCTGTGGGGCAGGGAGATCAGAGGGAAGTGCAGGGTTCTTTTGGTGTCTCCTCGGCTTCACAGCTTTGAGGAGAGAGGAGACAGCCTGCTGGGCTGAGGACCAGCGTCCACATGCATGGAGGGCCTCATTAAGACGCCAGATGCTGTGTTCGGGTGGCCGAAGGGAAGGTAGTACAGGGCAGAGAGGAAGGACGCGGTCTGCAGGGCTCATGCCTGCTGCCCAGGGTGTGGTGGGTGTGAATGAGCACGAGGCTGTTAGAAGATTCCAGTTAGTGTTATCACGTGATCTCAGTGCTGCCCACAGGCTGCTGAGATCAGGAGGAGGACAGGCCGTACGTACGTCCAGCTGGCTCAGGTAGGGTCTCCAGGTCCCGTCCATGAGGCTCTGTCGGTATTTCTTTGTAAAGAAGCCAAGGTAGGAAATGAAAGCCGATGTAAGTAAAATGTCTCCACAGAACGTCCTTTCCTGCTGTTGGAAGTTCTGCACAGCTTCTGCCCACCTCACATTTTCAGAAGCGAGTCCTCCAACCTACCATTTCAAAGGCCAGAGAAAAGAGGACTTTGTCACACTACAGGCTGCACAGCCATGGGCATAAAAGGCTTAGAACACCATTTATGTGGCCCCTGTGATCTCCCGGGAGCATTCCAGCAAATAAGTCCCCAACTCTGCCATGTGTCATGTGGGTTGTGAAAAGGTTTGCAACACAGGCTCTTGCTTTCTAGGTGTGGGGATGGATACCCCCCACCTCAAAGGGCTGCCAAGGGAGAGGACCAAAAGTGATCATGCATGGTAATCATTGAGCACCAGTTCTCTAGAGAATTAGGTACCTATTCCTTCTCCTAATTCTGGGGAAATGAGAGTAAATAAAATCAAGTCCACTGTGAATATCTGCCTGAAGAACCTCTGGCAGAGAAATAGACACGGAATTGAGACATGGAGTTTGGAAATACCGCAAAGACCCAGATGTGTACAAAGCACTGTGGACTACAGAGCACGTCCCATTTCCCTGGCCTACACTGGGATGGCATGACTCTCCCCAGGCACACTTATCCTGGGAGGAGAGCCATTCCTTCCATAGAGGGCTGTTAGGTGTACGGTGGAGCTTAGCATCTGTGTTAGCCCTTTTCCTTTATTCTGTCCTTGAATGATAGTATTGTAGAACATCAGAGCTGGGACAGACCCCAGGGATCTGCCAACCCAACCATTCCCAGGCCAGTTTGTAGATTACACAAAGACCAGGTATCTCGCCTGAACATCCTAACGCCTAGAGCAGAGGGACACACGACCTCCCAGGAGGACTGACTCAGAAAATTCTCCAGCTGGGCAGAGAAGGCTGTGGTCTGGAAACCAAGCAGGGTGCTGAGGGGAAGGCTGGCCAGCTAGGAGTCCTGAAGAACCTCTGCCATGCTGGCAGAGGTGCTGTCCCCAAACTGATGCTGATCATCTCTAGTCTATGCGGCAGCTGGTGTAGCAAATGCCTCCCAGACACCTGGGGCCTGGGCTCTCCCCACTGAAGCGCGGCTTTAGTTCAGGATGCGATGACTCATCGCTCTCCAGATTGAAAAGTCTGGCTTTGTCAGAAAAACAAACAGTGGCTGGAATAAATGTAAAAAGGTATTGATTGTACTTCCCTTCACTGGTGTAAAGACCCTAGATTAAAGAGCAATCACATCCAGTGGACTCTGCTTCACAGGATCTGGGCTGACACAGGTGATGAGAAATATAAGCCATGGAGAAGTGAAACAGGCCACTAATTCTTTGATGCTTCTGTCCTTAAGATTTGGTGTCTAAGCTCTCTTCCCTCGCATCTGTGAGTGCTTTGACGTACATGGCAGGAGTGACACTGTGCCATTTTCGGTCCCAGACCTTCAGAGATTGGGACTTGCCACCTCTTATCACTTGGAATGCCTGCTCTTGGAGCCTTGAGTCATTTTATATGTAAGACACTCAATTACCCAGCTGGAGAGATCGCCCCGAGCCTACATGGCAAGGGAGGGAAGCCCATCTGAGCCCTCTGTCCCGCTACCCCTGCCTAGGGGTCAGGCATATGAAGGAAGTCATCCTGGACCCCCTGACCCAGGCCAGCCACCAGCTGAATAACACTGCGTGGCCCCAGGCACCACCACACAGAGCAGAACTGACCAGCTGACCCCTGCCCAATTTCCTGACCCACAGACCTGTGAGATATAATGAAATGGGTGGGTATTGTGTTAAATCATGTAAGCTTTGGGTAATTTGTTATGTAGCAACAGTTATCCACAGCACAAGCAGCTGCTTCAGACCTTCAGACTGAAGATGTGTCTTCTCAGGAAGGCCAGAGCCTGTGTATGTGGGTGTATATCGGCACACGTGTGTGCATGTCTGCACACGTGTATGTTCAGAAATGCTCAGGGCCGACAAGTCCCATTCTTTTCTGCTTCTAGTTCAGTTCCTGATCTCTGTCACGCCTTTATCATCAAATGTTATGCAGATAGGAACTTCCCAGTTTGCCTGCAAAGTTCCAGCTTTGCCTTTTAAAGCTTCCTCTGGCCGACACCCATGCACACAAGTGTGGCGTTGTCTTGCACAGGCTGGCTGATAGATTTTGTGTTCCCTGCTACCCAGCCATCTCTTTGAGAAAGCTCCTTTGTCTGGATCAGGCATCCACACTTTTCTCAGGACTCGTTCCTGGATCCCGGTACATTTTAACATTTCCCCCCAGGTCACAGTGGTGCTGAGCTGAGCTCATCTATTCTGCACCTCTGTGGCACTTGACAAGCACGGCTTATCTAATTACAGCTGGGCTTGCAGGGGCTCAGGCTCACCAGGCGGTTGGCGAGGGAGATGATGCCCGCGGTGGCTTCCGCTTCTTGCTGACATTTGAGTTTATCTGCCGTTGCTCTCTCGAACTTGGCTGTGAGTTTTGCCAGGTTTTCATTAAGGTGCTATTTGGGAATGAACACAGGATTGTTAGTAATTTCACCCAAGTCACATCCAGAGCACCTGGGATGAGAGTTTTCACGGGGAGGTGATTTTGAAGGAAGTGCTGGGAGTGAGGGTGAGGGGCGTCCTAAGGGACTTGGGAAAAAAGCAGGACAGGGATGAAAGGAAAGAAGCCAAAGAGGGGATGATCTCAGGCAGCGTCCTAGGGTTCAACTCAATCCTGCAGGGAGAGTGAGGAGGCGAAGTTCAGAGATGTCGCAACCCAGGGTGGCAGAGCTGAGCTTCTGGGCTCCAACACCTCAGTCCCTGAGTTGTTAAAGACTGTGGGGTGTGATGGACGTGAAGGTGGGAGGGATGCATAGGTTTAGAATCTTCTTCTATTCTGGGAAAAGGGGTTCCAGCCACCTGACAAAATAGTACAGGGGATTGCTATTAGAAACAAAAACATATTGAAGTTTGGGGTTAACTCGGCAATGGTCATCAGCATCCCAGGTTGGGCCTGGGAGGACAGCTGACTGCACCTGCTGCAGCTGATCTGGGGCTGGGCTGTCTGCATCCCAAGTCTCTCCCTGGCACTAAGAGCCTGGAAGTATAAGATGAGGTTTATCGAACCTCATCTGCCCTCTTCCACTATCACAAAGTATAGGATCATTCTTTACAAAGACATAGTTTTAATTTTTTGCAACTCATTAAGAGCTTAGAATTGAAGAGCCTGAATTTTGCTGCCTTCAGAATACATGTTTGCATGTACAAAGATTTACAGACATACTATAGATTCCACCAAATATGGCTCATGTCTGTGCAATAACTGGCATTCAGGCTGCTTTGTGGGCCAGCACTAAGGCACAGGAGAAATCAATTTAGGGCCAGGTTCATATAGCCAAGTAGTTCTCAGAGCAGGCTGTGAGCCATTCAGTTAATGATGGCAGACTTTCCTGTGTCCGTTCACCTCTCATACTTCCCAAGACTTCTCTAAAGTGATATGAAGTAATTAAAAAAGTCATAAGCCTATAAAACCAAGCCAATTGGTGAGGGCCATGTGAAGGTGAAGGCGTCCAGCAGATTTATAGAGGATCGTACTGAAAGAGGAGCAGAGATTGGGGGAGCAGGGAAGGAAGAACCTATAACTCAGAGTTGGCCGCAGTTCATCAAAAGGGAGGCTGATTAGTTTGCAGAGCCCCTCATCAACTGGGACTCTGCAGACTAATAGTGAAAATACCAGGTGTGATTGAGAGGGAAGCTGAAAACAGACGGGTTGGTTGGAAGCCTGTTTTCCCTATCCCCATGTCTCCAACCTCCTGTCCAGTATGCAAAGCCACCAGACTATGTCACCAGACAAGAGAGGCAGCAGAGTGAACAGAGGCAGAGGGAAAGCACTGCATTCTGGCATTAAGGACGCACCCAGCATAACTCATCAGATCTCGAAGAAAAAGTCCCACTAAGCTCAGCACCCGTAGCACGGTGGTTATGGCACCAGCCACATACACTGAGGCTGGCAGGTTCAAACCCGGCCCAGGCCAGCTAAACAATGACAACGGCAACAAAAAAAACAGCCGGGTGTTGTGCCGGGTGACTGTAGTCCCAGCTACTTTGGAGGCTGAGGCAAGAGAGTCACTTAAGCCCAGGAGTTTGAGGCTGCTGTGAGCTGTCTCTCCAGACACTCTACAGAGGGCCACATAGTGAGACTCTGTCTCAAAAAAAAAGTCCCACTAGTCAACCAGCTCTGACCTTGCCTACAGAGATATAAATAGCTTTTGATGGCTACTTTTGCAAACACGAAAGGACAAGAAAACACTGAATGAAAGCCTAGATTAAGAGAAACAAGAAGAAAAAAAATGACTTGAGAAAAAGAGGTAATCTCCGTAATGACTAAAAACAGCAACAGTAACAACAAACTTACAACCCTTCACAGTTTCTCAGAAGATTCAAGATTATTTCTTCTATGAAACAAGAACAAGATGCTATCAAAAGGAAGAGAACAAAAAAGCTCTTGTGGAAATTACCATTATTATTAATGTAAAAATAATTAATTCAAGGGAAGGGTTAGAAGATGAAAGGCATAAGAAAACACACGGTGACAAAAAGATGTGTGGAAACAAAGGACCAATCTAGGGTGTCCAACGTTCAACCAACATGCATTTCAGAAAAGATTAAAAAGAAAACAGAGGGGATTTTACCAAAGAATATGCTGGTAATTTTCCAAAGCTGAAGAAATTAAGTTTTTACGTGTCAAACATAATGAATAGAAAAAGAATGACAGCCACGCACACTGATGTAAAGTTCCGGACGCCACAAATCAAGAAAAGGTTGGAATACTTCCAGAAAGGAGAGACAGTGTTACATATACGTAAGAATAGTACCTGGACTGTTCAAGAGACTCCTTAGCACACAAGAGCATAAAGCATTCTGCGTACGATGGGGAAATAAATTAGCAACTCAGAATTCAGTACTCAGCAAAATAGTTCAGTTTAAGAACAAAATAAAGACATTTCCAGACCGTGTCTGTTTAGAAAATTTACCTCCTACTTTACTTCTGAGAAAGTTATTTGAGAATGAGCCATAGTAAAATAAAAGAAGAAACTGAGGGAGAAGGCTTAGGTGGGGTTAGGAAGTCATTGAAAGTGACTCTAAGAACGGGGTGATGCTGCCACTCTGATTGCAGCTCTAAACCAGGGGCGAGGGAGAAAGATCAGGAGCAACCAAAAAAGGTCTTCATAAAATAACTGAATTGAATGGGGAGCTTAAAAATAATGGAGGCTATGCAAATCAACGGGGAGGGGGGAGAAAAGGTAGCAGCTCCTGGGGAAAAAAGTTGTACAACAAAAGGAATGTAATTATAGTGTACCATTATCTGATATAAACAATATGACATGTTCACGAACAGAAATGAAACTTAGTGATTTTTCAACTTTACGAAACAGTCTATGGACAGAGCATGGGACCCTTAATTCTGGTTATTGAAGAGAATATGGATTTTTCAGTCTTGGCAATTACAAAGCAAAAATATTGTAAGTGATGATGGCAGAAGTTGGGAGGTGGAAGGAAGCAGGAAGGGCTGAAGGCAAAGGTAAAAAATAGCTTCATCTTAAAAGCTGAGGGCTCCAATGTGATGGAACAGGAAATAAAGGTTATATCCACTAAAATTAGTTATCATAGCCATATTTAGAAGACATGGGGACAGACAACTCGTAGTCTCAGCCAGCTAGCAGGAAGTTCAACTGCCTCCTTAAGACACATCAAGAAATGGAAATACCAGCATAGCACATACACAGAAGTCAGAAAAGCAAATAAATAGAGAAAGGGAAGATAATAGTTGGATGAGTCTAGTGTTGAACAAAATAAAAGTTGGTGAAGATTATGATGAAATGCACAGCACGGTCTGCTTGAATTGGAAAGCTCCTTCTTAACTCCAGGGTCCATCAATTAATGTTAGGCAGGAGTCTTGTGGTTATTTTTAGACTGGCTGGAAATCAGATTTTTATATAAAGCTCCTGCTGTTTTAAATATTGGCAATTAATTAAATCATCTGCAAATAGTATCTGTGGGCCAAATAAAACACAGTTAAGTCTCTAGGTAGTAGGCTTCCGTGTGGCCACAACCATCAAATGAAATAGATACAAGAAATAAGAGGTTTGCTATTTCTCATTAGAAGTCTTTCTCTACCATGCGGTATTTTGCTCTGTGTGATTATATACTCAGTTAGAATGACTTATACTTCTTCTCATTACTATTATTTTTATAAATTGTACATTTATATATGTTCATTAGAGAACATAAGAAAATATAGATTATCAAATAAATAAACCCAAACATTCAAAATCCACCACCCCCAAGTAATTGCTACTGTTAACATTTTCATGTACTTCTACTCTAATTTAGCTAATTTCAGCAATTAAACTGAAATCATTTTGTAAAATCCGTTTTGAAATATGCTTTACCCTCTCCACTTTATGTATCTTGGAAATAAAATTCCTTACTTGAGATTGTCCTAAGATCCTAGAAGTAAGACTTGAGTGTGCGTGTATGTGTGTGTGAGAGAGAGACACTAAAGTGAGCTGTCAATGGCCTTAGCTGCTTATAGAGATGAATTTTCTTGCCCTGGGTGGGCTTCTGTGCTGGGGATGGCTATTAGTCCATCTCCTCTGATGTCAGTAGGGCGTGTCCATATTCTGGGGATGTTGACAGGCATTTGTATAAGCAAAAAACAGAGACAAGGCTGTTAAAAGCAAGAAAACATTTTTTAAAGAAAATATTTTGGCAGAAAAGAAGTGCCTTCCAAAGGTAGCCAAGTATTTTGAAGACATTCTTACTGCTTTCACAGGTTGAGTGGGCTCCTCATGTGAATGTTGGCTACTGAAAAGGTATAAACATTTTGAAAACATTTCCTTTGCACCAACTGTTCCTTTAGTTAAAATAACTTGAGTCAGGAAAACGCAGTTCTTCTTACACTTTTCTGGGAGAGCCCCAAGAAGAGGAAAATTGGCAGGGGGCGGGGAATCCTTTCTCCCCTCAAAAGCAAGAATGGTGATGCTGTGGTATTTTGGACTTGGTGCTAGTTGAAGGGGCCATTGTCATGGTGATTACCACCTGTTTGCAGTAAACTGGTCCTCCAGGAACATCTGGATTTATAAAGCAAGCATGCTGAGAGGAGATGAGTTGCTTTACCAAAGCATCTTTTTAAAATAGAGGTTGGTTGCAAAGAACCTTTTAGCCAGAGCCTTTTGCCCTGGATTTCAATCTAAGGATCAATAAACCCATACTGCATGAGGCCTGTCGGATGTCTATAATCCTACCTTTCACAGTTTGTAAAACCTGTGTATCATCACGATACATTGGCTTTAAGAATCTTACTTTCCTAGAATGCACATGTAGATTTTCAAGATCTGGAACTTCTTTTTTTTTTGGACTGAACCTGGTCACAGCAGTGACTGAGTCCACGCAGGGGGCCAGATGTGCCGGTGACAGACAGCACACACACTTGAAATGAGACAAGAGAGTAAAAGCAGAGCTAAATTATGCCCTGGTCCCTCTGTACACAGGTATTAGCCCGACAGTCTGTAACACTAATTACTACCTCTACCGCAGCAGAGATCTCTGTTATCTATATGCCCTTCCCATGGGATGTGCTGGGCCTGTGCAGTAACCTTGTAACTTCCCTCACCTTCTGTCGCTTTTGAGGCCAGGTAGCACCTTACGTACCAAGGGTGCGGGCCAACCTGACCTTCCCTTGCATCACAAGACTTTCACATCTGTCACGACTCTCACGTGCACCCAAGCCCTAAAAATGTATAAAAGGAAGAAAGCAAGAGGTTGAGTCGGTGGGCTCGGTTTTTAGGACACTAGTCCGCCGAGTCTCCCGGCTGGTGAATAAAGCCACTTCCTCTTCCAACTGGTGCCTGGAGTCTTCTGTCTGCATCTGTTTCCTGCTACAGAAGGGGGAAGGGGTGGCAGAGTAGATACAGTCAGGCTCAGAGAGGTGGTGGGGTTCTTGTTGCTCTCTGCAGCAGGGGCCATGCTCTGAGCTCCTGTTTTACATGCAGCTCATTTTTTAATCCTCACAATAGTCCCACCAAGCAGGCACTCTGATTGTGTCCATTCTACGTCAGCAAGCTGAGGTCTGGGCATTTTAAAGACCTTTCTAAATATTACAGCTTGGATTGGAACTGAAGTCTGTGGACTCATGGACTGATATTTAGCTGCTGTATTCGCCTCCATGATTACAATTTCTCTCTGTGCCCTCAGTAGTATCCATTTCACAGTTTTTGGCCTGGGCTGGGTTTGAACCCGCCACCTCCGGCATATGAGGCCAGCGCCCTACCCCTTTGAGGCATAGGAACCGCCCTAGTAGTATCCATTTTAATGGGAAAGGTGAAGTTTAAGGGTGTAAAAATAAGCAATTCAAAATCTGAAGGCCACTTGAGGTCACACCTGTAATCTTAGCACTCTGGTAGGCCGAGGCAGGTGGATTGCTTGAGCTCAGGAGTTTGAGACCAGCTGAGCAAGAGCGAGACCCAGAAAACATAAAATAGAAAGTAGAAAATAGAAGAACTAGCTGGGCATGGCGGTGCACATCTGTAGTCCCAGCTACTTGGGAGGCTGAGGCAAGAGGAACGCTTGAACTCAGGATTTTGACATTGCAGTGAGCTCCACTGATGCCTTGGCATTCTACCCAGGGTGACAGAGTGAGATGCTGTCTCAAAAAAAAAAAAAATCTGAGCTATTCAAATTTGAAAATATGGGACCTGAGTCATGTGACAGGAAGCTGTACCCTTTGTTTCTCTGATTAGAATAGCATTCTTCCTTACATACCTTCTTTTGCAAAATGTTGTGACAAAGGGCACCAGGGAAGACACATTTCCTCTTCACTGTTGATTGATCTTCATTATAGATTATTTCCTCCCTTATTTTTCTCACACACAGAAAAACTTCATGACTATCACATTATCTAAGATGGAATGTTAAATATACTCCTTTAAATTGGGAAGGAGATAGAAACAAGCTGTGTGGAAAAGAAAACTAATTACCCTTCGAAGCCAACAAGGCCTTTAGGTGTGCAATTAAGATGTTTGTTTGTAGGCACGGTTTGTTGGTGAGCCTTCCGCAGTCAAAGGGTTAAATTGTATAACTCATAAACCAGCCTTGTACAGAAAATGCTACGATCCTACTAAATTTCATTGTTTTCTGCCTTTGTAAGACCTTAACTTTTAACTCTGGAGCACTGATCCCATTTCTCTGGAGTCTGTGTTTCCTGGATAGCTTTTCTCAGCTTTTCACTTGAATAGACTCTTTAAAACTGGGTTCTGATCCTTTCAATTATTTTAGGTTGATATGGGAAATAGTTGTGATATCACCATTCCCATCCCTTAGTCCTGAGTGAAGCAGATACAATAATAACAGCCACCAGGGGTTTATAAAGGGTAATGACCCTCACAGCTTTTCATTTATAGGCAGGGGACCACCTCCTAAACCACAGTATGTAACTGGCTTTTAAAAGCTTCCATAAGACAATACAGATAGCATACAACTCGCCTACATGTCTACGCTGCTGAGAGAGGGACAGGCAGATAGCTGCTGAACTGATTGTGCAGTAGTTCAAAAGGTGAAGGAAAGCAGCTAAAACCTGCATTTCAAGGGGCAGGGGAACAATGTCAAAGTTTTAACCTTTTATTCTTTACTATCAAGTATGCAAAAATGTTGAATTCGTTTGTGGCTAATAAGACGACACTTAGGTCTTCGGATAATATTGTTCATCTGTTACACATCTCTGTCTGTTACCTTTTCCTCCCTCAGGGGTAAAAAAGGAAACCTTATACAACCAGAAGGTAAACCAACGGTCCGTTGGAACTGTCTTGTATCGCCTATATGGTGTTTGAGAAAGAAATGTCAAGAGTTGCCTCTATTAAAAAATGAGGAGATTTTGCATAAAAATTTGGTTTTTCCATTATGAACTAGAATAAAATCTTAAGGCTACTCCCCAGTGGCTGACAGACCTGACCCCCCTCTTGGCCAAGGGGATCCCCTAAAACTGAGTTGCTAGCCATGAGAAAGGAGATCAGACGTGCCTCATCATGCCCCCCTGCCTTCTTAGACATGTCCTCTGTGACTCATTAACAGGTCTAAGGCTGTGCAAGACACATCTGCAGGTCCTCAGTTAGACAACAAACCACTTGAGTCTGGGTGTGAGTCCTGTAGTTTGTCTGTGATAACCAGACCCTTATCTTAACTCAGCATTCCTTTTCACTGACTCCTGGTTCATTAGACAGAGCCTAACTCTTTCAGCCAATTGTAAGCTAAAGAATTTTTTTTTTGTAGAGACAGAGTCTCACTGTACCGCCCTCGGTAGAGTGCTGTGGCGTCACACGGCTCACAGCAACCTCCAACTCCTGGGCTTACGCGATTCTCTTGCCTCAGCTTCCCGAGTAGCTGGGACTACAGGCGCCCGCCACAACGCCCGGCTATTTTTTTGTTGCAGTTTGGCCGGAACCGGGTTTGAACCCGCCACCCTCGGCATATGGGGCTGGCGCCCTACTCACTGAGCCATAGGCGCCGCCTTAGCTAAAGAATTTTTTAAACCTACCTATAACTGGAGGTGCCCGTAGCTCAATGGGTAGGGCGCTGGCCACATTCACCAAGGCTGATGGGTTTGAACCCAGCCCGGGCCAGCTAAAATCAACAATGACAACTGCAACAACAACAACAACAACAACCACCACCTAGCCAGGCGTTGTGGCTGGTGCCTGTAGTCCCAGCTATTTGGGAGGCTGAGGCAAGAGAATCGTTTAAGCCCAAGAGTTTGAGGTTGCTATGAGCTGTGATGCCATGGCACTCTACCAAGGGCGACATAGTAAGACTCTGTCTCAAAAAACCTAGAAGTCCCTGCTTCGAGATGTTTCACCTTTTCAGGCCAAACCAATATATGTTTTCCACATATTGATTTATGGCTTTACCTATAGTTCCCATATTCCCTGAAATGTATAAAACCAAACTGTATAAAACCCAACCACATTAAGTCAACTTGTTCAAGACTCTTAGGCATGGCTTTAGGTCATGGTCCTCAAATTTGGCTCAGAATAATCCTCTTTAAATAATTTTACAGAGTACGGCTTCTTATCTGTTGACACTCACTTCTCTTTAACAACAGCATTAGGCGTTGAGTAATGTCTGGGGAGTGTTGTTTGTATGGAGCCTAGTTAGCAGGATGCTGGGGAGGGCTCTGGGTTTACTCACAGCGATCTTGGCTTTGATGACTGCCAGCTTCTCCTGGGCAGCTGTGAGGTCCAAGGTGGCTTTGCTCAGTGCTTGGCGCTTGGGTTCCACATCACAGAACACCTCGTAAAACCGCACAATGTTGATGACCCAAGAGCAGAGGCCAGCAGCCGCGTAGGACTTGCTGGCCACAAACTCCGGATTGAACTCTGGGTCTTGCAGATATGGCCTGATGGCTTTGAGGCAGTTCTCGTGGATGTTCTCTTTGTCGAAGTTGATTAGTGAGTCCAGGAAGCCATCCACTTTGGCCATGGTGACCTTGGCAGCCTTCCAGCTCCGGTCCCTGGGCACTTTGCCCCCAGGGGCCGTGAGTACCATCACCGCAGCACTGACATTGCTGACCGCCAGAGGCGGGGAACCAAAAGACTTGAGCTCAGTCAGGTTTGTCTGAGAAAAGAGAAGGAGGTCGTTAGGGGAAAATGAATGGGCTTTCTTTGTCCTCACCCACTAAGGGAGTTAGGGTGTGGAGTGATCAATCTCAAAGGGCTGCTTAAAAACCTGTAGCAGCCTTCTGAATTTTAAACATCATGACTCATCCATAGGAAACCAAAGCTTCTCCCCAGTGGCTTCAGATTTCCCTGAATGGTTAGCCAAGACTCAGCTCCATTCTTTCAGCACTTCAACTGACTCGAAGCCCATTAGAAACACACAATTATTTCACATTCAACTGAAAAATATAAGGATGCCAACATATTCTGAAATATGCAGCATGCCATGAATAAAAGATAAGGTTATTATAAATTAATTTCCATCTTGGATTGAAGAGAATAGCACTGTAATCCAACTCAATTTTTTTTCTTTAATTAAACTGCTTTGTTCCATGAGCTTGTTCTACCTACACTTGACTGTCCTGATAGCAAAGCAGCACATTCTGCCAAGAAATAATTCAGACAGAAAGTTAGGCACAGCCTGTGAGTCAGTCGCTCTGCCTGGTCTCGGCTTTGTCCTCTGCCCCAAGTTTCACTTGCTCCAGAAAGATATGGCTGACGAGTTGACACTAGCAAATCACATGAACATTCCAGACCTTGCCTCCTTTGTCTGTAAACTGGGGACAGAGGGACCCACTACTCTTTAAATGAAATTTCCTCATAAATGCATATGAAGTTGATTTTTAGTTTGCCATTCCATTTCATGAGATGCCTATGACCATGTGTAGAGAATCCTATAATTTTCTGTTGTTCAGTATTCATTTTGAATATAGGTTTAACTTTCTCATACCAGAAGCAGACCTCAGTTGCCATTGATAGTTCCCAGTTCTACCCCACGCCCAGGCTCAAGCTGATGGCCTGAGATGTTAACCCAGGTGCACCTCTCCCATCTGACAGCCTGGGCTCCTGCTTTCCCTTCACTTCCTTCTGAATCATTCAGGAATCTGGCCAAGGACTTAAAGTGACTGGCACTTTATTACCACATTCTAGTTGCCACAAGATTTCCTCTCCCTCTCTCTCCCTGTCCGATTCTTTATTCGTTTTTGTGCGTGACCTAGGGATGGAGGACTGTCCTCCTGACTCCTGGAGCCCTTCTTGTCCAGCATCTGTAAGTAATAATCTTTGAACTTGTTTCCTATTGTGGTAGCATACTGAATTTGCATCTTCCATTGGAAGAACCAGGGGATGCCCCAGACCTGGTTTTCCCTGGGATGCTGGGGAACACCCAAGGTTGGCCTTCCAGTGTCAGAGCGATGGTCAGGCAGGCATAAACTGGGAACATCTGCTGGTATCAGCAAGTTTCCCGTGTGAGGGACTCCTGGTCATGGTTCAAACAACTAGGCATTACGGTATCTGTGAAAGTATCTGGCAGAAGTGTCTGTGAAAGAAGCACTGGAAACACCCCTGGTCAGCTCCCCTCATTTCTAGTTGGTACAACGTGGTTGCTACCTGCTCTGGTCCTGGAACCCCTGATGTAGCTGTGGGCTCTGAAAATACTGTGAAACCCCTTGCTTTCAGGGCTGAGTTTGTAAGTGGGCAGAAATCTTGACTTCAAAGCATAGATCTTTGTGTCAAATTAATTTGAGGTGCTCTCAAGCCTGGAAATCCATAAACAAGGGGAATTATTTCTAGTCCTCAATGGAAGTATTGAGGAAGCTGCTCCGTTTTCTTTTGCAATGGTTTTCACATTTGGTCAAGACAAAGCTGTCAGGGCGGGAACCAAGGGCAGTGCAGGTTAGAGGGGACACCAGTGCACCTGTTGTCGGGGGCCCCTTAGAGGAGAGAGAGGGCAGGGTGGGAAAATACAAACAAATGGAAACACAGAATGCCACAATTGTAAAATAGCCTAAGTTCAGCAGTGTGCAGAGATGGAAATACCATTGCTAATGTTTCTGCGTACAGTAACGACTTCCAATCTTTTTCATGTATCTACAGATCAATCATGACTCTCTTGGTTGTTAGTTGACAGGAGACCTAGCTGAAGTACAGAGGGGGATTTTCTCACTCAGGTGTCTGGAAGGCTGGGCATGGAGCTGGCGTCTGCAGGGCTCTGTGGACTTGCTCTTGCTTTTGTGTCCTCCCGTACATGGGTTTCCTTCTTACACTCTGGTTTCTTCACGTTGGAAGGCACATGGTCTGCTGCTCGCCTCTGGGCCACCTTCTCCCTCCCTCACTGTGCTTTAGCCATGATTGCCACATCCTTTTGGCGTGTTGATTTGCCAAGCTCATTGCCAACTCAGGACACTGCCAGGAACACTTCCTCTTAAGCAATCTGCATAGCTAATACCTCTGCATCCATCAAGATCTCAATTCAAGTGTCCCCTGCCTTGAAAAAAAATCAACCCACCAATCTTCCCTTCTTAGTCATTACCATCTAGCACTGTGAGAACGTCCTTCAGAGAATTTGAAATGACTACTGCCCTTTCCTTTGTCACTTACTATGTCCTTCTTCTTCCTGAGAGCAGGGACCCCAATCTATCTGGTTAATCGTGGGAGCCCCAGTGCCTAGAAGAGAAACTGCTACATAGTAGGTAGCCCTCACTGGACGACTAAATGGAAAGACAAGGGACTTTTCTCTAACACAAGTCAAGATTTCAAAAGTCCTTGGAAATGATCTTGCTTGGTTCACGATGAATCCTCAAGCCATTTACCTTGGGGTGGGCAGATATGGTACTGTAGTACTAGCAGAAACACAAGCTAGAAGAAACATTTTTCAGAAGGCAGATGTTGTTTTGAGCGAGCCAACTTCAGGTTCTCTTGGCCCCATCCCACACTGCCTTAGGGCTACTGTTCTAGCTGTGGCCTTGGTTTTCGCTGCTCTTCTGCAAGTATCTATCTAATGAACCCTTTGTTCCCCAAGCTTTCCTCAAGCTTCTTCTCAGGAAGGCCTCTGCCTTTCACTTTCTTTAATACAGCAGCCTCCTCCTCTCCCACCCTACCTCCCCTACTCTGCACCATAGCATTTGTCACGTTCTACTACACTGTACTAATTGCTTTTTTATTATGCTTGTTTCCTCTTGTCCCTTACTTCTGCTAGATTATAAGCTTTATAGAGACAGTCTTTGTTCATAAATGTGTCACATGTCCCCAGAGCACTGCCTGGCACAAGAAGGGCAGTCATAAGTCTTCGCTGAGTGAATAAATGATAAACATGAGTGCAAAGTCATCACTGGACAAACATTTTTTAGCACGTGTCAGGCATTCATTTTGAGTGTTGGGGATGCGGCCGTGAACAAGAGAAGTAAAAGCCTTTTGCTCATTCACGTGGGGGAGACAGGCAATAAAAAAGGTAAATCTTTGGAATTTTGGATACTGGGAAAAAATATCCTACCAGTGTTGATGAGATAGAGAATTCTTGGGATGTGATGATGCCAGGTCAGCTAGTGAGGGAAGTCTCTGGGGAGGCCTCGCTGAGCAGCTGACACAGCAGGTGGGATCTGAGTGAGGAGAAAGAGCCCTGCTGGAGGCTGTTCCAGGCTGCTCAGTCCCTGGTCTGGAGGCCGGCGGCACCAACGAGCATGGCTGTGACTCATGGTGTAGAGCAATGGTCTCCAACCTTTTTGGCACTAGGGGCCAGTTTCATGGAAGACGTTTTTCCACAGACTGGGGTGGTGGGGAGGGATGGTTTTGAGATGATTTAAGAACATCAAATCTCCATCTCAGATCACCAGGCTTTAGATTCTCATAAGGAGTGAGCAACCTAAATTCCTCACATGTCAGTTTACAGTAGAGCTTGTGCTGGTAGGAGAATCTGACGTCACTACTGATGGGTCAGGACACGGAGCTGAGGCAGGGATGTGAGAGATGGGGAGCAGCTGTACATACAGATGAAGCTTCCACCACGAGCCTGCTGCTCACCTCCTGATGTGCAGACCAGTCCCTAACAGGCCACAGAATGGTACCAGTCCACAGTCCAGGGGGGGAAACCACAGGTATAGAGGACAGTCATGGGAGTGGTGGACACAAGAGCCCAGAGGTGGTCAGCTTCAGGGCAGACCACAAGGAGCTCCAGAGGGCATGGGAAAGGGTTTGAGTTTCATTCTAGTTTCAGTGGGAAGCCATGGAGAGTTTTGGGCAGGGAGTGGAGTGGTGTGGCTCATGCTCTGAGATATGCTTATTGCAGTGTGGACACTCTGTGTCAGGTCTGGGGTGGATTTGGAAAGAGAAGTTAGGGGTGCTGCTGTAGCTGTCTAGCCAGGGCTGAGGGTGGCCTAGTGAAGGGTTTTTGCAGTGCAGATGTTGAGGAGTGATTAGATGTGGGACATATTTCAGAGCTTGTGTAGGCAGAACTTATTGACAACTTTAAAAAGAGGTGTGAGAGAAAAGTTACCAATTATTCTTCTTGAATAGGATTTTTTAAAAGTCTGTATATGGACAAGCCATCATTTATCTAAACCTAAGTCACTTCCAAAAATTTACCTTATAGAGAATGCTTTGCTGATTCATCTACAGAAATCTTTGTGAAACTCCTAGATTAGTTTTTTAGGATAATCTTCCTAGAAGTAGATTTGCTAGGTCCAAGAGCAGAAACATTTTTCTTGTTCTTTGTACATAGGATCAGATTATTTCCCAGAAATTTCTACACCAATCATCAGTGTTTGAGAGAACCTATATATACTCCCATTCTTTTCCACATTGGTTAATATTTTAGTTTTTTCAATTTGATAGGTTGAAAATGGGATCATGACATTGCTTTAATTCACACATGTGCATATATTCACATATATGCATTTACTAGTGATGTTAAATATTTTTTTGTGTGTTTACAAGTGATTTGAATCTCTTGTTTTGTTCTGACCTTTCCCTCCTGGGCTATTTTGTCTTTTTCTTTTTGATCACTGTATTTGTTAGCTAGGGTGCCTGAGGCAAAAAGATGAGGAAAGCTAACTAAACAACTGCGGTAGAACCTCCATAGCTGACCGTCTCCCTACACTGACCACCTCCTTCAGTTGAACTACTTTTCATAGACTGGACATACATGTGTACATATCAGCACCCTAGGCCTAGTTCCTTAGGTTGACGACTTCCCTATGTTAACCAGTTTGTTACAGTCCCTCGGCAGGTCAACTTACAGGGGATCTACTGCATTTATAAAAGTGTAGATCGAAGAGACCTAAGAGATAGTGTGTTATCCTGGGGTAGTAATGTTGGATGGGCTCAGTCGGGTGGCTCCATTTTCACCCCTGGGTAGTCCTGGCCAGCAGAGCCCAGAGAAAGACAAAGCACTCTGGGGAAGGAATCCCACAGCTGACGACAGGCTGGAGCCAAGGAGTGACTACCTGGATCTTAGTCTCGCCCCCTACCCCCCTGTAACCTCCTAGTACACAGTGTGGTCCAAGGTCTGGGAAGCTATAGTGTGAAGGTGGCCCATTGACACAGTCCATGCAAATGAGTCTCTCAGGTTGTGGGGGGACCACAGAAAAGGGCCAAGTGTGGCAGGGCAGTGGGTGGTGGGAGAGGAACCAAGAGAAAAATTTTAGGACAGTTCAACAGAACTTTTTATAGCGAAAGGATACTTACTCTTTTTTCCTATCTGTTACACATTTCTTTTTTTATTTTTTGGTTGCAGTTTTTGGCCGAGGCTGGGTTTGAACCCAGCACCTCTGGCATATGGGGCCGGCACCCTACTCGTTGAGCCACAGGCGCCACACTACACATTTCTTTTTAAATTTTGTTTATGGTATTTTGTGATCTACAGAAATTTAAAGTTTTTATGTAGTTATACTTAGTAACCCTTTCCTAAATGATACTGTCTTTTGTTTCTATGCTTAGAAAGTCCTTTCACATACATAAAAATTGATCTGAAACCTTACGAAAAGTTTTCTAGCTCTTTTGCAGTTTCATTTCTTTCTTATTCTTGTTTTATAAGGTAATTCTGTTTTGTCCATTTATGAAAAGGGTACATACTTATTGCAGAATATTCAGCAAAGGTAAAGATAAAAATAAGAATGATAGGCTTGGCGCCTGTAGCTCAGCGGTTAGGGTGCCAGTCACATACACTGAGCTGGTGGGTTCAAATCCAGCCCAGGCTGCAAAACGACAACGATAACTACAACCAAAAAATAGCTGAGTGTCGTGGTAAGCACTTGGTAATCCCAGCTACTTGGGAGGCTGAGGCAAGAGAATGGCTTAAGCCCAAGAGTTTGAGATTGCTGTGAACTTGTGACGCCACGGCACTATACAAAGGGTGACATAGTGAGACTCTGTCTCAAAAAAAAAAAAAGAAAAGAAAAAAATAAGAATCATAATTTTACTACTCAGAGACAAAACATTATTTATGTCCTGATGTGTTTCACTCAGTAACTTTATTCTTTATTTTTTCCTATCACTTTTGAGTCTGTTATACATACATACATATGTACAAACATATATACACACATACATTTATCTGTGTGTTTGTATATGAATAAATATATGATCACAAAATGATATACATATATCGATATGTATAAATATGCATATATGTACAAACATATATATAGATCAATCGCTGTTTATGCTGTTTTTGAACCCACTTGTTCACTGAAAATACCTTACAACTTTCTCATGTCAATTGTTTTTGTAGAATATGATTTTGAATAAATAATGCAGTCTTCTCTCACGTAAATGTACATAATTTATTGAGCCAACTCCATATTGTTGAACATTTAAGTTATTGCATCTTTAGTAATTAAACGATATGAACTTTTAATGACACTAGAGGCAAATGTACCAAAAAATCAAATTGGAGTTGGACTTGTATTTAACTTACCAACAAATTGGAGGAATAGCGACATCCTTACAAGATTGAATCTTTCAGTATACAAAATTTGCATTTTTATATTTGTTTGTTCACATCTGTCTTTATATTCTTCAATAAGGAGGTGTAGTTTCTCCACAGTTTCACCAAATTTCTTTACACTTATTTGTGCCTATGTTTTGGTTGTGATTTTGAAAATATATTTTCTAACTGGCTGTTGTGGTGGATATTAGGAAAGCTATTGTACTTTGTAATTTATTTTGTTACTGGCCCAAATTTATTACATTTTTGTAAGATCTATAAATGACACATTTGCATGATATTCCACAATATTTATGTAATTAATTTTTTAAATTTATTATTGCATTGGCTAGGACTCTAGGACAATTTTTTTTTTTGTTTGTTTGTAGAGACAGAGTCTCACTTTCCCGCCCTCGGTAGAGTGCCATGATGTCACAGGACTCACAGCAACCTCCAGCTCTTAGGCTTTCGCGATTCTTCTGCCTCAGCCTCCCGAGTAGCGGGGACTACAGGTGCCCACCACAACGCCCGGCTATTTTTTGGTTGCAGTTCAGCCAGGGCCAGGTTTGAACCCGCCACCATTGGTATATGGGGCCAGCGCCCTACTCACTGAGCCACAGGCGCCACCGACAATTTAAATTATATAGTGAATCGGGTTGTCATTGTACTTTCTGTATTTCAATGGCAGAACCTCCACTGTCCCACCATTAGATGGGTTGTTTTACTCTCTGATTGTTAGCATCTGCTAGCAAAATTCTCAAATATTCCTTTATTCCTAGTTTACTAAGAGTTTTAGTAAAAATATGGATGTTGAATTGTGTAAACTATCATTCTGACATTTCTCAAGGTGGCTGTAGAGATTTTCTCCTTTGACATATGGTTGGATCTGGTGCATGTATGTAAATAGCCTCATATACTGACATATAATGGTATATATTACTGAATTAACTTTACCAGTTGGTAGCATGTTTTTGGTTTAATAAATGCTGGAGTCAATTACTAGTATTTTATAACGATGTCTTACATAACTACTTACAAGTTAGATTAATCTGAAGTTTTCTTTTCTTGTGCTATATCCATCACCTTTAATATTAAGCTTATCACATAATGAGGACCCTGAGAAATCTCACAGGAAGAAGTCTAAGTCCATTATCCTAGTGTTCCAAATATCATTTGATTATCAAGCCCCTTTTCCTGATACTTGTTAATATTAAGCTAAAAGACAAATGACAGACTAGGGGAGAAAACCTTACAACATATCTATCAGGGACTTAATAGCAAAAATATAAATTGTAAAGAATACATGGGAATCAATAAGAAGAAAACTGCCTTTCAAGAAAATGGGCAAAAAATCTGAACAAATAGCGGACAGAAGAATAAATCTAAATACTTGAAAAGACGCCCAGTCTCATTAAAATGAAACCATTTCAAATTAAAATAAAAGTGAGACATTTTTACCCATTCATTGAGAAAAATTCAAATGACTGGCAATATCTCAGGTTGGCAAGGATGTGGAAAGTGTAGTACTTGTAACTATAAGAACAGCCAATTTGGTTAGGAACTTGGCAGGCTCCATTAAAAAGGAGCATATTATTTGTAGAGTTTCCTGTCATTTCTGTAACAAATTACCACAAACTTGGTGACTCAAAGCAAGGTGGAATTACTTTCTTGCACTTTGAGAAGCCAGAAGTCCTAAAATCAGGGGCTGGCTGCTTCTGGAGGTGGAGACTCTGTCCCAGGCTTGTGTCGTGTCAGTACGTCCTCATCCCTGATTCCTGACCTCACATCATGTCCCCTCTTCTTCCTCTGCCTCTGTCATCACTTCTCCTTCCTCTTCTGACCCCCCGCCCCCAATCTGTGGACCCTTGTGTTTACGTGTAGGGCCTACCCCTCTCCCTCTCCCACAGTTTCTTTATCCAGCCATCCTTTCATGGACACTTAGGCTGTTCCATATTTTGACTCCTGTGAATGATTACAAGTGAGGCTGCAATAAACACGGGCATGCAGATGTGTCTACGAGGTGCTGATTTCATTTACTGTGAACATATACCCGGAAAAGGGATGGCTGGGTCACATGATACTTCTATTTTCAATGTTTTGAGGTGCCTCTGTACTATTTTCCATAATGGCTGTACCAACTTATATCCCCATCAAGAGTGCCTAAGGGACCCTGTTTCTCTTCACCCTCACCAACACTTACTATATACAGGAAGTTTGTTAAGAAAGTAGATTTAGCTGCTCTCACCACACACGTGTGTGTGCAAATATATTAATAGCTATGTGAGGTGCTGGATTATTAATCTGCTTGACTGTGGTAATTATTTCATATGCATGTATGTATCAAAACATGTTTTATATCTTAAACATATGCAATAAAAATGAGAGAAAGCAAGTTAGTAATATCCATTTGTATATGAGATATATTTTATATGTTCATTAATACAAATATAAGTGCATAGAAAAATTTCTGGAATAGATATGCCCCCAAACTGTTATAGGAGTTATTTTTTTAAATATGTTCATTATTTATTTTCATTTTTTATATTTTTGGCTCATCAAAATTATAAGATGTATTGATAAATCATCAATCAAAACCAGCAGGGGTCATAAAAGATGATTTGTTTGCACATAAGAAATAAATGACCCAATGGGGAAACTGAACATTCTAAAGATAACATTTAGACTCAGACTTTATGCACTTTCAATTAAAATGTACGTAGGCTTTGGGGGAGGACATATGTTTCAAAATAATTCCAAATATTATGATAAAATTTAAATGAACAAAAAAAAATCAAGAAAAATTTGAACAAGAAGAAGGAAAAGAGTCACGCCCTGTTTAGTATTAACATATATTACTGTATCTTGGTATAATAAATATACTCATGTAGTACAATAGAAGGCAGGTTAAGAGAGCAAATACGGAGGAAAAATAAACATGTATTTTGATAGGTCCTTAGTGATACTTTCTATCTGGAAACACATTTATTTTATTTTATTTTTTTTTTGTGTAGAGACAGAGTCTCACTTTATGGCCCTCGGTAGAGTGCCATGGCCTCACATGGCTCACAGCAACCTCCAACTCCTGGGCTTAAGCGATTCTCTTGCCTCAGCCTCCCGAGTAGCTGGGACTACAGGCGCCCGCCACAATGCCCGGCTATTTTTTGGTTGCAGTTTGGCTGGGGCTGGGTTTGAACCCGCCACCCTCGGTATATGGGGCCGGCGCCCTACCAACTGAGCCACAGGCGCCGCCCTGGAAACACATTTTTAAACTCAGAAAAAGTTTCTTGAATTACTTTGTTAATAATTTTTTTTTTTTTGGCTGGGGCTGGGTTTGAACCCACCATCTCCAGCATATGGGGCCGGCGCCCTACCCCTTTGAGCCATGGCGCCACCCACTTTGTTAATAATTTTATCTTCCCTACTTTTTTCCCCTACTGAGTCTGAAAGTCATTTTCCTCATTTATTACATCACCTGAATTTTTCATTTAACTTGCTTATATTTTCTCTTTTATTTACCTACTTAACCATTTTTTCCTGCTCTGCTATCTAGGCGATCAACTTCATTTGCCACACATTTTACTGGCTTTTATGTGTCTGCTATTATACATTTAGTTGTAAGAGTGACTATCTGATTTTTTCAGTACTCTTTTTTTTTTTTTGGATTAAAGTTCAATATACAAATATCCATTGTATACAAGTAACAATTAGAGAATTAAAGTTAGCATGACAACATAAAATATGAAATACATAGAAATAATTCTTCAGAAATATATAGTATTTCTACATGGAAAACTTTTAATTATTGAAAATATAAAAAGACATGTCTGTGTATATTGCAAAATTGTAAAGGAGTTATTTTGGGGGGAGAAAATTAGGGCTAGAGTGGAAAAGGAGGGTGGCTTTATACTGAACCTATATAATCTAAACTATTTGAATTATTTTAAACAATAAAAATGCTATTACTATTCATATAAGAAAAAATAGTTCAGTATAAAAATACATGTGGAATAAATAGAAAATTCCATGTAACTTTATGTGTGTGTGTTGAAATTGCAAGATAAACAATCCCTAACTTAAAGCAGTAAAAGTTATACTGGATTTATATTCAGTTCATCTATAAAAGCAAATGAAACAAACAAAAAAAAAACCAACCCTGACAAAATAGGGACTTACAATGTGCAGAGACTTAATACCAATCTCTGATTTATTGATATTCTTTATGTATTAACTAAGGATTTATTGTTAACTTTGAAAATAATGAGAAAACAGGGAAATGGTCTTTAAATAGCAGAGTTCTGGGAGTGCAGGAGGGTTTGAGGATGGGCCCGGAGTCCTTTAGCTCATGAAGCAATACTGGTCCTTACCACCTGTGTGCACTCTGGTCCATTCTAGCCCATCCAAAAAAGCTGAAACTCTGTTTGAGGCCCATTAATTGATTGCAGCCTGCAGAAACTCTGGTCTGCAGTCTACCTTCTCAGTGATGCCACATGCCTGTGGACAGCCCTGGTCACATTTACAGCCTCTCCTCCACATCACCTTCCGAGGCACCCACCGCTCAGATACGCCATACCTGTTCATGCACCCCTGTCTTTGTAAAGATCATTCCTTCCTGGGATGTCGTTTTCCATGGCCTTCTCATCTAGTATTTACCACATAGTACTTGCCTAATGGGCTTTCTCTTCCCTGTTTCCCACCTGGCCAGGGACTTAGCTGAACCTTCCTGAGTGCTCTTGAGCCAATGAAAATTTTAAGTGTTACTTCTGTTAATGTAATACTTGCATGTATTTTATAAACTTATGCAATAATAGAGCTATAAAGTCTGGAGCAAAACATATGCTCACTTCACCCCAACTCCAGCTCTCCAGAAGCCACCTATTACTTGTACAATTTCTTTCATCATTGCTTCTAGATTTCACTACTTATCAATAAAGAACATGCTTATGCTACTACTTTTTTCATTTTATCAAGTGTCTTTCTACTGCAGAGTATTAATATTTTATTTTTTTACTCACCTCCTTTCCCTCTCAATGGTCCCCATATTATGTTTATAGTAAATTTTTAGTTACATTAACATTCAGTATGTACATGATTGTGATTATACTGTTTGCCTTGAATTATATTTTATTTCTGGTATACCTTAATTTTCTCCCTGAAATTAATAGTTTTATTATTTTTTTCCTCATAAGGTGACTTTTGGGCAAACCCCTAAGATACGAAGAATAGAGAACCACAGTGGTCGCTGGGGAGTGAGCATTATTTGCAGAGGCAATTGCCTTCAAAGGTTCCGGAGTGGGACTGTGCTTGGGGTGTCTGGCACACAGCAAGAATCAGCATGAGCCTGGATTTAGAGAAGAGTGTTAGCTGGGCAGTAGAAGAGGAGGCCCAAGTAAGGGGATGTAGGCCATAATGACGTCTTTGGATCTTATTCTGAATGGGATGGGAGGATTCTTAATAGAGGGATGACATGGTCAGACTTCTGTTGTAACAAAGATTCTTCAGTCATCACTGGAGCAAGGGGAGGAGCAGACAGACCAACTGAGAGGATAGGCCAAGGAAGGGATGAGAGTGGCTTGGATCTGAGCCACAGTAGAAAGGACGTAAAGCATTGGAATTCTGGATACGTAGTATATTTTGAGTCATTTGCTATTACATTGGATGGGAGTGTTAATTCCTGTTTTCCCCTCTCCAGCTGATAGGGAAAACAAACCGGGGGACGAGAACTTCAGTGACTTCCACCAAGGTACACAGCTAGAGGAAAGCACCTATCATGTGGCCTGGCACATAGTAGGCACTCATTAAAAACAGGTGTTGCTTCCTTTGCGTCCATGCTATCTAGACTTCAAAGCCACTGCTATTGTCAGAATCCTATTCCCACCCTTCTTGAGTTACTTATCTGTGTGATTATTTCAGTCAATCAAATAGCCAATGAAAAAATTAACCAAAAGTATCCATGAGCGTTCACTTTGTTTCCAGTTTTGTGGAAACAGAAGTGACAACTGATTATAACAACATCAACAGCAACAACAAATATTTACTGAGTAGCTTTAATCCTTGTAACAATGAGATGGGGACTAAATTTACTATTACCTTCATTTTATAGATGAGGAAATGGAGGCTGAGAGATGATAAAATTATTCCCAGCGCCACACGGTTAGTAAATAGCACAGCCAGCATGTGGACTCGGGTCATCTTAGAAAATAGACAGCCAGTGTCAGAAAAGCTTATGAAAAACATTAGTCTTCTTGGCAAGAAATAATCAGTGAACAAGATGTGAGGGGTGTATAAATAAAATAGCTCCATATTTTGTGTGCTGGAAATCAAAAAAAGAGGAGATTGATCTGGAATCTAAGTTTGGTTTTGAAATATGAGTAGGACTTAGATGGAAACGAAAGAAGAGATGTGGATGATGAAGAGGGTGGGGACGGTCTGATCAAAGGCTTACAGGTTGACCTGAGCACGTTCTGAGGACCAGGGGGAGGCCTGCCCTGGCTGTATCAAAAGGTCCAGTCTCAGAGGTGGTGGCATATGTGGGCCATGAAATCTTGTGTTTTCTATGGAGGTAGAGACCCACGTTAGGGCTTTATTAACCCTGGACATCCTTACTTTCAGGGGTTCTCCCATCCCACATCATAAAAAAAATAATAAAACCCACTCACTTCTTGTATTAAATATAATTTTTATATAATCGTGAGTAACAGGATTTTACACTGTATCTACTTTAATCTCAGTTTTGCTGAGGTCCTAAGCCCATAACAGATGCCGCCCTCCAGAGTGTGAGCTGGGAGGTGACTATGTGGAACCAACGAAGGACGTTTTCAGAAGACTCTATTTTAGACTTCTAAACCCTTCACCCTCAGTGAGGGTATAAAAGAGTGAGGAAGTTGGAGATGCAGGGGGGACTTTCGGTGAGAATTGCTGGTGAGTTCCACCTGGACTGCCTTTAAGGGAGGAGATGGGGCAGCTCCTCAGCGGACCAGGGCCCACCTGCAAGGTCTTGCTCAAGCAGTTCATTTGTAGGGGTAAGGAAACTGCTAGACTCTCTGGAGGAAGAGGAGAAAGCAATCTGTAAGGGTCACATCCCTAATGACTGGTGGGTGTCTCCAAAAAACCTGCATTATCATCCCAATAGAAAAAAGGTCAGCTTTGGGTCCAACTCTGATGCCAACTCATAATGACATGACTCTGACTGTCCCTTCTTACCCTTCCGCCCGTGCCTCTTAGCCTCGCTACTCAGACAGGAAGGAGAAAAGAAAGAAGTAGCTAGCCACCTGCCCTCCCTCTCTTCCTCTCAAAGTAAATTTAAAGAGAAGCAAAATAAAATTTCCTCATGAATGCATTTCAAAATGTCACGCTTGTTATATACATGAGTCAAATTTAGTTGACATGCGTTATATTGTTGCCACGTCATTGAATAATTACTAACTTTGATTTTGTAGATTTCTAAAAAGATCTATTTTGGAGCCAACACCTTTATTTGAGCCTCATAGGTGCCTCTCACACATTTAAGATAAGGGCTTTGAACAGCTTGTGTGTCCTGCAGAGCCTAATGGTGCTGGCTCCCCCTAGCAGGAAGGTCTCTAAGATTGGATTTTGCAGATGTGAGTTCAAGTGCCAGCTCTCATGTCTAAGTCTGTGACCCAGGGCTAGCAAGTCCTCCTCACTGGGTCTTGGTTTCCTCACCTGTTATGTGAGGAGGTCAGAGCAGTTGCTGTCCCATGGTCTGTTCAGAGTCACATCTCTGGAATTTCATGGCAACTCAGGGAGCAGCACAGATAGTTTAAGTGTTTGCTCGCTTAACAAATAAACCAGTGACAACTGGGGCCCATCCTAACCCCACCCAACTTTGCCCTGGATCTCTAAAACAGCAGCGGACGGGCTATCCCTGGGTCTGCCTGTCCCCGGGGTGGGGACAGTCCTCCTACCTTGTTGAGGGTGTTGAGAGCGGCCTGCGCAGCTGTGAGTGCAGGCTCAGCCTTGGCCAGGTCCTCCTCACAGTCCTTCTGTTTCTGCGTCACCTCCAGCATGATGAGGGCCACCCTCTGCTCCTCCTCGTCGGCGAGGGCTTTCTCTTTGCTCACTTTGTCTGTTTCCACACCCACTACCTGAATCAGTTTGTCTGCGTCTTCATTCTTCTGCTTCAGCTCCACTTCCTGGGCAGCCAGTTTGGCCTTCAGGGCATCCACCTGGACCACAGAAGTGCGGGACTTACCAGGAGCAGAGACCAGAGAGACGGCAGGCATGGTCCCAAGGTCCAACTCGTGGAGCAGCGCAGGTGACAACTGACACAAAGGCATCAAAAATGTGCTTTCACATGGGACCAACCTCCCTGACCTGGGAAAGAAAAGCATCACTGGCACGCCCTCCTCTACACAGTGAACAGGCTGAAATATTCTAAAAAACACATGCCTTAGCTTTCTTAATGCCCGAATGACTGGGGCTGTTTCTCACTGTAGGGCTGATGCCCCTCATGACTGGTGGGTGTCTCCATAAAACCCGCATGATCAGGTTGGTGCCCATGTCTTCTTGTGCCTAACATAACTCTTTCTGTACAGCAGGCCTTTAATAAAGATTAGTCGTGTTTCATGAAAATTGGCCATCGTGGAGTGTGCCAGGGATTTAGCAAGATGCAAAAAAAGAGGTGGTTACTTTGCATCCTGAGACTGACTACACCAGTGGACCGTGGCCAGGGGACATATAAAACTAGAACTGTGGCTGGGCGCAGTGGCTCAACATGTAATCCTGGCACTCTGGGAGGCTGAGGTGGGTGGACTGCTGGAGCTCAGGTGTTGGAGACAAGCGGGAGTAAGAGCGAGACCCCGTCTCTACAAAAAATAAAAAAAACTAACCACATGTACTGGTGAGCACCTGTAGTCTCAGTTACTTGGCAGGCTGAGGCAAGAGGATTGCTCAAGTCCAAGAGTTTGAGGTTGCTGTGAGCTGTGATGACACCACAGCACTTTACCTGAAGGCAACAGAGTGCGACTGTCTCAAAACAAAAACAAAAACAAACAAACAAAAAACCCAAACCACAAACCCCCTTCAACAAAACCCCCTGTAGAACTGTGACCCACAACCTGTAGCAACCTTCCCAGGAAAGCAACCCATTATCTACAATAACCAGCCCAGGACGCTGGTCTGCTGCAAGTCAGACTCATGGGGAGTCTTAGTAACAACCTAGGAAGACAAACCACAACTCCCATAGCAATTGGCCCCAGATGAACAGGACGTGTTTAATAATGAACAACTTCCTAATTTTTCTTCCTTGCTTCCAACTTTAGACCAACCGTAGAAATCCAAACTTGCTCCTTTACCCAATCCCACGGGATGCCCCACTTAACGAGCGTTCCCAGTGCTCCCCTTAACCAATCCCATGGGATGCCCATCTTCTAGTGAGCCCACCCACCGCTCCCGCGGACACTGACAGCCTCCAGTCTGGGCTCACCTGGAGGCTCCCCCTTCTTCACTACAAAGCTTTCCCCGGTTTCTCCCTGCCTTTGAGTGTCTGCCAAACACCAGTGATGGCTTGAGTCCCTTTCTGTAGCAAGTTCTGAGTAAATAGTCCTTGATTGTTGTCATTTGGGTGTCTTCATTTATTGATGCAATTTTTACTAGAAATAGATGACCAGATTAAAAGGAACAGCAAAATCCCAACAGGCCAGAGTAGCTGAATTCCCCATCCAGCCTCTGAAGTCACATGTCGTCTACAAGCGAGAACCAAGTGATGGGAATACCAGCACCTGGGAAACAAGCTAGTATTGTCTCGTAAGCCAGAGAGAGAGGAATGATTTCTAAATATATTGCTATCAGCTGAGTATGGTGGTCTCAGACTGTGCTCTCTGGGTCATATCAAAAGCACCACCTAGGAACGGGTCAGCAATGCAGATTCCTAGCCCCCCTACAGATGTACTGATTTAGATTTTTTGGGGTGGGGCCCAGCAATCTGTGTTTGAGCTGAGATTCTGGTATGGGCTAGGTCTGAGAACCACAGGCCGGGTGTAATGGCCTTTTCAGATGCAAAGGGAAGACACAGAACTATTTATTTCTGGAAAGTAAAAAGGCCATTTGCATTTGCAATATGGCCCATAAACTTTACATTCCAGAATGACCTCTTGCCTCCCATTTTTCTGCAGTCTATTTCACGCAACAACCAAAGATTACTTCAGAGTCCCTGGAACAGGTCAACGCAGATTGAAATGCTTTATGATACGAAATGCACAAGGGGAAAATAAAACTGAGGCTTAGACGCTGCTGATAATTCCCTTTACAAGGCAGATCAAAAGAAAGGAAAAGGAAAGGGGCAAAAAGAGAATGCCCTTTAATTTTGTGTATTCACAGAAACTGGAGGCTTTGTGTTAACCTCAAATGAGGGCCTGTTCCCTAGAACTTGTCTTATATTCACATGTTGGAAGGTTAATCCGTTTCCATCTCCTGTTGTTCAGCTGCAGAGAGAGTTATTTCTACAAGGACAAAGATGCAATTGTAAATCAAAATGATTGAGCTGCATAATAACTCCAGTCAGCGAACACACCAGTAACTTTTTGTTCCTTTTTAAATCTTGAGAGATTTGAGAAAATCGAAGTGGTTTTTTTTTTTTTTTTTTTTAAATTTTTGGTTGTTTTTTTTGTTGATTGCAGATATGGCTTATGACCTCAGGCCCAAGGTAAATGACTTTAGCACTGTGAATGGGAGCTTTACAGCTCTTAAGCTGAGTGACATGGACTGACAGGAGGGTCCCACTAGTCGGAATTAGGCCATTCCCCACCAAGCTACACAGAAGGCATGACTCAAGTCCATTTTATAGTTCTTCTGAAATGGAATGGGAACTCGAAATAGGTTAGTCTAAACTTTCTCTTCTTTTTCTGTATTTAAAACATTTGAGCCACCTTTATATAGACACCTCCAAAGACAAGTGAGAAGGTTCAGAGAGAGAATGCCACAAACACAGACAACACCCCTTTTCTCTGCCCAGCTGGGCCTCCTGAATTGCCTCCATTCAGGGCAAGTGGCTAGTGCCAACTGAGTGGGCTGACAACACAGGAGTGGAAGCAGCCTGGAGCCCTGACCAGAAGCAAATGCCGAAATCATGATACTTATACAGTCCACAGAGTCAGGAACCTAAGACATTAGCCAGCCTTTTCTTTGTCAATTACCCAGCCCTGGGTATTCCTTCATTAGCAACACAAGTGGACTTAAAGCGCACGGGCCTGGAGACACCCCCTGTCTACTCTGTGTCCCTGTAGTGTAGCCCAACACTTTCTGATATAAATTTGGGCTTCGGGGAAGCTTTTCTGTTTGTTAGGTACAGAGGCTTTCTATCTATGTTTGTTATGTTTGCCTGCCTAAAACACACTGTTCACTCCGATTTCTAGCAACATGGTTTGTTTGAGTTTCCTTACAGTTTGGGTGGGGCTTGTTCCAGATGTTGTGTGGCTCTGGCTTGGCTGGTGAAAGAATCCAAGTCACAGAGATGGTTTAGCCATGACCACAGGTCAGCCGAGATGTACAGGAGACTGTGTATCTCGCTTCAGCTTTGTCCAAATTAAGCGCTGCCTCTGCCTTTCAGTTATAGGAACCAATTCATTTCCTTTTGTTTTGTTGTTTTACTTAAACCAAGTTCAGTTGGATTTTGGTCAGGTGCCATCAAGGGTCCTGACAACTATCTCATTTAATCTCAAGATTTTCCCTCTGTCTGGGTGGTGCCTGCAGCGCAGTGGGTTGGGTGCTGGCCACATACACTGAGGCTGTTGGGTTGGATCCCGGCCTGGGCCAGCTAAAACAACAATGACAAACTTAACAACAACAACAAAAATAGCCGGGTGTTGTGGCGGGCCCCTGTAGTCCCAGCTACTTGGGAGGCTGAGGCAAGAGAATCGCTTAAGCCCAGGAGTTTGAGGTTGCTGTGAGCTGTGATGCTACAGCACTCTACTGAGGGTGACATAGTGAGACTCTGTCTCAAAAAAAAAAAAAAAAAAAGATTTTCCCTCTCTCCTCTCTTGCCCTCCTCTCCCCTTCCCTTCTTTCTTTTTTGCTCTTTTTCTTCTTGTTAAATGAATTTGAGTCAGATTTTTTTTTTTTACTTGCAACCAAAAGAATCCTGACTTATACATCCTCAGAAATTATTAGGCTGTCAACTTTTGGTAAGTTTGACACTTGAGACAATTTGAAAACTTTAAGATAAACTTAATTGAAGAGTTTCCATATTAAGACTTGTGGGTTGAATCCTGTATGCAGGGGGTTGGCAATGGCCATTAGTCCACTGATGAATATTACTTTAATCCCACACCCACCTCTTCTTCAAGAACACACCTCAGTCAGACACAGAAGGAAGCAGGATAGTGAGGGACAAGTGACACCCAAGTCAGGGCTGGGGCCCCTGGTGGTGACAATAGAAAGGACACTCTCGTGTCTTCTGTGACAACTTCAGTGGATGCTGACATAAAGATAGATACTGCTGCCTAAACACCCAGTAGGACCAACCACCTGTCACCAGAGAGAGAACTGGAGGACCACACCAGGATGTCTCACCAGCTGCCTCCTACAATCTGCCACCACCCAGAGAGAAGAAGGCGGAAAAGACTCTTCAGAGTGAAACAGCCCTGAACTGACTGCCCTCCAAAGACTAAGTTTCTAACCTAAAGTGAGTAAGTCAAGCTGAAATGTAAGAGTCAGAGCTTTCTACCCTTAAACACATATGAGGGATCCAGAGCCAAGTTGAATTCAGTTACAGAAAAATAAAGTTATATTTCTGATTAGTTCTAAGCATGAAATTGTAAGTCTAAGGTTTATGAAGTTCATTATACAATTGTTAATGTTGTCATTATTACAATTATCATTATTGCTTCTAATACAAGTATTACTGCTAAATAAAGATGTGGTGTATCTGAGCCAGGGTTGTAAGATTCATTCAGCTATTCTACCAGATTATGTGCATTGGAAACTGTCATAATTAAGTAGTTACACTCCAGCACAATATAATTCATTTCCCTTACACCAATATTATGATGGTATATGTCAGTTTTTTTGTATCAAAGGAACAACGGCTGATGAGGAGTTTACACCAGAGTCAGGAGCCCAGATACTGTTTTTACTAGTAGAATCATCATTAAATGTCAACCAGTCTTATATTTATGGTGTAGACACCACGTGTACAGTATTGACATGACTCATTCTCCACTCCCACTCTGAGCTCATAGGTGATTTTAGAGCTCTTCACGTGTTTATTTATTTTTTTCTTTTTTTTGAGACAGAGTTGCAAACTGTCGCCCTGGGTAGAGTGCCGTAGTGTCACAGCTCACAGCACCTCAAAATCTTAGGCTCAAGTGATCCTCCTGCTTCAGCCTCCCAAGTAGCTGGGACTGTAGGCACCTGCCACCACACCAGTTAGTTTTTTTTTCTTTCTATTTTTAGTAGATATGGTGTTTTGCTCCTGCTCAGGCTGGTCTTGAACTCCTAAGCTCAAGCAATCCACCCACCTTAGCCTCCCAGTGTACTAGGATTATAGGCATGAGCCACGTGCCCAGACTTGAACTTGTTAATTTTGAAATGTAGGTGAGGGAGGGGAAGAGCTCAAGGTCACCAAGTAGTCTCTGGCCTTGGCAACTGGGGAAATGGAAGTGTCATTAATTGGAGAAAGAATACAGAAGGAGGGGATGGTTCTTGATGGTTTCAGATACTAAACCTGATGATGGGATGTGAAAGGATTGCTTCTCTACTAACTATATGCAGACAGTGCTGGATCCACCCAACGGTATAGCCTATAACTTCGTATTAAATAGCGATCACCTAAAATGGGACATAGACATTGTGCTTTCTACACTGTCTGCCAAAGATCCTGGATCTGACTCACACCTGTAATCCTAGTGCTCTGGGAGGCCAAGGAGGGTGAATTCCTTGACCTCAGGAGTTTGAGACAGCCTGAGCACAAGTGGGACCTCATCTCTACTAAAAAGGGAAAAATTAGCCTCGGTGGTGGGCATTTGTAGTCCCATTTACTTGGGAGGCTGAAGCAGGAGGATCCCTTGAGCCCAGGAGTTTGAGGTTGCTGTGAGCTATGAAGCCACTGCACTCTAGCCTGGGGAACAGACTGAGACTCTGCCTCAAAAAAAAAAAAAAAAAAAAAAAATTGGCCAGATGCAGTGTCTCACGCCTGTAATCCTAGCACTCTGGGAGGCAGAGGCAAGTGGATAGCTTGAGCTTATGAGTTTGATAACAGCCTGAGCAAAAGCAAGACTTTGTCTCTACTAAAAATAGAAAAACCGAGGCAAGAGGATCACTTGAGCCTGAGAGTTGGAGGTTGCTGTGAGCTATGATGCCATGGCACTCTACCCAGGGTGATGGCTTTAGACTCTGTCTCATTAAAAAAAAAAAAAAAAAAAAATCCCGGATCTGTGCTATAAAATAAAAATGTTTGAAACCCACTTACTGACTGAACAGACCCCCTTTTGGCCAAAAGGACCCCAGAAAAATGCCAAAAGTGTGTTTCTGTCCAAGATAGAAAGCAAGGTCAGACATGCCTCATTATCCCCTCCCTCTTGGAGTTTAGATACAACAATTGACCAATATTAATGTTAAGATAGCTATCATAAGGCTGACAAAACAGACTCTTTGTGACAAAGATACCAAATTATAAATGAGACCTAAGGCCATGGAAGACAAGGGTTAAATCACTCCTCACAGTCCATAACCTCAAGTTAAACAGATCTTTTTTTTTGCTGGCATGGAATCACATGACAGATGACTGGCTCCACTGTCTGAATTTCAGCATCCTCCTACTGACTCCAGATTTTTCAAGCATGCTTAAGTCTCTCAACCAATTGCCATTTAAAGAATCTCTAAATCCACCTATGACCTGTAAGCCTCCCACTTCAAGATATCCAACCTTTTTAGGCTGAACCACTGTATACCACAATCCACATACTGAATTATGTCTTTGCCTGTAACTCCTGCCTCCATGAAATGTATAAAACTGAACTCAAATCCAGCCACCTCAGGACCACTTACTTTGACTTGTTTTTCCCTGGGACATGGTCACTCATATTTTCTCAGAATAAACCTCTTTAAATTATCTTACAGAGTTTAATATACGCAGGTCCATAAACATTATTCACTGTATCAATAGAAGCAAAAACAAAGACCACATGATCCTCTCAATAGATGCAGAAAAAGCATTTGATAAAATCCAGCATCCTTTTCTAATTAGAACACTGAAGAGTATAGGCATAGGTGGCACATTTCTTAAACTGATCGAAGCTATCTATGACAAACCCACAGCCAATATTTTACTGAATGGAGTAAAACTGAAAGCTTTTCCACTTAGATCTAGAACCAGACAAGGTTGTCCTCTATTGCCACTTCTATTCAACATAGTGCTGGAAGTTCTAGCCAATACAATTAGGCAAGAGAAGGAAATTAAGGGAATCCAAATGGGAGCAGAGGAGGTCAAACTCTCCCTCTTTGCTGACAATATCATCTTATACTTAGAGAATCCCAAAGACTCAACCCCAAGATTCCTGAAAGTCATCAAAAAATACAGTAATGTCTCAGGATATAAAATCAACGTCCATGTACATGCCAATAACAGTCAAGATGAGAGGCTAATTAAGGACACAACTCCCTTTACCATAGCTTCAAAGAAAATGAAATACCAAGGAATATACCTAACAAAAGAGGTGAAGAACCTCTATAAAGAAATTATGAAACCCTAAGAAAGGAAATAGCAGAGGATATTAACAAATGGAAGAACATACCATGCTCATGTCTGGGAAGAATCAACATTGTTAAAATGTCTATACTTCCCAAAGCAATCTACAGATTCAATGACATCCCTATTAAAATACCAACAATGTACTTTTAAGACTTGGAAAAAATAATTCTTCATTTTGTATGGAACCAAAAAACCCTGTATAGCTAAGGCAATTCTTAGTAATTAAAACAAGGCTTGAGGAATTAGCCTACCAGACTTTAGGCTGTACTACAAAGCCATAGTGGTCAAAACACCATGGTACTGGCACAAAAATAGAGACATAGATATTTGGAATTGAATAGAAAACCAGGAAATGAAACTAACATCTTACAGCCACCTGATCTTGGATAAACCAAACAAGAACATACGCTGGGAGAAAGACTCCCTATTCAATAAATGGTGCTGAGAGAACTCGATATCCACATGTAAAAGACTGAAACTATACCCGCACCTTTTTCCACTCACAAAAATTGATTCTAGATGGATAAAAGACCTAAATTTAAGGCATGAAATGATAAAAATCCTCAAACGAAGCATAGGGAAAACACTGGACGATATCAGCCTGAGGAAAGACTTTATAAAGAAGACTGCCATGGCAATTGCAACAACAACAAAAATAAATAAATGGGACTTAAACTAAAAAGCTTCTGTACAGCTAAGGAGACAATAACCATAGCAAATAGACAACCTACACAATGGGAAAGGATATTTGCACATTTTGAATCAGATAAAAGCTTGATAACTAGGATCTATAGAGAACTCAAATTAATCCACATGAAAAAAGCCAACAATCCCATATATCAATGGGCACGAGAGATTAATAGAATTTTCTCTCAAGAAGACGGACGAATGGCTAGCAAACACATGAAAAAATGCTTATCATCCCTATTTATTAGAGAAATGCAAATCAAAACCACCCTGAGATACCATCTAACCCCAGTGAGAATTGCCCACATCACAAAATCTCAAAACTGCAGATGCTGGCATGGATGTGGAGAGAAGGGAACACTTTTACACTGCTGGTGGGACTGCAAACTAATACAACTTTTTTGGAAGAAGTATGGAGAAACCTCAAAGCACTCAAGCTAGACCTCCCATTTGATCCTGCAATCCCATTACTGGGCATCTACCCAGAAGGAAAACAATCCTTTTATCATAAGGACACTTGCACTAGACTGTTTATCGCAGCTCAATTTATAATTGTCAAAAGGTGGAAACAACCTAAATGTCCACCAATCCAGGAATGGATTAACAAGCTGTGGTATATGAATATCATGGAATACTATTCAGCCATGAAAAAAACATGGAGACTTTACATCCTTTGTATTAACCTGGATGGAAGTGGATGCTTTACTTTATTCTTAGTAAAGCATCACAAGAATGGAGAGGCATGAATCCTTTGTACTCAATTTTGATATAAGGACAATTAATGACCTAGTACAAGGTGGGGGGTGGGGGAAGGGGAGAGCAGAGAAAGAGAGAGAAGGAGGGAGGGGGGTGAGGGAAAGGAAGAGCAAAGAAAGGGAAGGAGGGAGGGGATGGGGATATCAGTGTGTGACACATCTTTTGGGGGCAAGACACAGTAATAAGAGGGACCTTACCTAACAGATGCAATCAGTGTAACCTGGTTTCTGGTACCCTCAATGAATCCCCAACAACTAAAAAAAAAAAAACTAAAAAAAAATTATCTTACAGAATCCTCCCCCCAATCTATTAACAGTACAAAATAGAACATAAGATTCTGCTCCATGAGAGGGTCAGCGTATCTTTGCTGTCTCCTACTCCCTGGCCTCCACCCTTTACACAGATGGGTCAGCAATTCCCAGAGGATGAGTGGGCAGGGGCAGAGCAGGGGCTGGTAGGGATGGAGAATGATGTGGGAGGAGGTGGTGGTGGTGAGGAGAGATAGGAAGAGGAAGAAGGAGGAGATGTTTTCAGACAGTCTGGTGGTACCATTGTATTCCATGCTGTTTTCTACATGTTCATAGGTTTAGAGAAACTGAAAGTGATCAGGAGAGAAGATGCTGCCTTTCCATGGCAAAGGCGCACCCCAGGTGAACCACCAGGACCTAGATGTGGAGCTGTGGCCCTTGCCCTGGACTGAAAACTGGAGCTCTAGGAGGGGGTTTTGGTCATCACACAAATGGAAAGACAGTCATGTCATAGGTAATTTGCATAAGCCATTTGTTGGCCAACATTGAGTTTGATCTGATCTCACCTTGCCTGAAGGTAATGACAGAAAACAAAAGGGTTCTCTAAAAGTACAGACCGGCACTCACTTTGGCAGCACACACACTAAAATTGGGATGATACAGAGAAGATCAGCCTGGCCCCTGTGTAAGGGCAACGTGCAGATTTGTGAAGCATTCCATGGTTTTTAAACTGCCTTTGTTTCTGAAAGATTTAAAATGAAAACTGATTTAGGTCCACTTCAATGTCTACCTGTAAGGAAGGAAGTTTTTTGTTTAACTTGTCTTTTTCTTTGTTGTTGTCCAAATAAAGATTTTCTTTTTGAATGTGTAGTTTGTGTTATTTCAGACAACTCAAATATCAAAAACAAAGATTCTTCCACTACATTAATTGCCTTTGTAATGAGAGGGTGTACTAGTACAAACTAATAAATAAATATATACTATATAAAAAGAGAGAAAAAAAAAGTACAGATCAAGGAAGGAAATAGCATTTAGAGAAAGATCCATGATGGGACCTAAGAACGAACAAGAAACAAATAAACAACAACAACAAAAAAAAAAATGCAGGAAACTGTCTGGCATTATCAGAATGGTTTTTATGTAATAATTGCAGAAAACTAGGCTGAAATAAAAAAGCAATAGATGCACGGGAAAAGGAAAAGGATAAGATGAGGAAGGGTTGTAAGGAAATTAAAAATGCAATAGCATAATTAAAGTCTTCATGGCAAGCCTATGGAATGGAGGCAATATTGCTCACTATTATATTAGCATTGGTGAGAACAAACTTGAAAAGCTTTCCTAGAATGTAGAGGGGAAATAAAGGGATGAAAGAAACACCTGAGACTATAACAGATCTGGGCTCAGAAACCTCATCCGACTAACTTACTGCTCCTAGAGGAGAGGCCAGGCAGATGAACAAAACCATATAATAGAAGGGAAATTTCCAGAGCGGATGAAACTATGGGTACAGATTGCAAAGGCTCCCTGCATCCCACCAAATGAACTAAAAGTCCTTTAGGTTTATTGTATCACTACATCAAGAAACTTAAATTGGGAAAAAGGGCAAGTGGAAAGGAGAAAGTTCAATAGAACAATTCCAAAGGCAGAACGATGAGCCGGTGAGAGGCTTGGATATTAATGGAACATTTGATGTCCAAGAATTAAGTGGATCACAATTTTAGTTCAATTGTGCAATTTCATAACATTTCACCACCTTTAGGAGAGGCCTGCCCTGCTGCTGGTAAACAGGGAACAGAAAGGGGCCACTGAGGGAGCAGCAATGCTTGACAGGCAGGGTCAGAGGGATGGCAGGTGCCAGAGTTGCCTCCCTTCTCAAGGGAAGATTAGCAGATGGGCTGAAATAAGCGTGTTTCATTCGAAAGGGTAAATGGAAAAATATAACAAGGGCGGGATGCCAAGAGCCTTCTTGCATGGCCAACTGCTTAGAACTACGTAAGAAAATGCATTAAACAAGACAGGATTTGTTGAAGAAGCGAGGATCCAATGGTACTTTGGCAGATAATACAGAAAGACAAAAGAAACACAAGAAAATTGGTGTAACACTGCAACCACTGTCCATTTCTCTCCATCATTCATTTATCTCAGTTTTGAAGATGGGAGGAAGAGAACTGGAGGGGACAGAGGAAAAGGAGACTGGCTAGATACCATGGCTCACGCCTGTAATCCCAGTACTTTGGGAGTTAAAGGTGAGAGGATTGCCTGCGGATTGCCTGAGGATTGCCTGGGGATTGCCTCAGGATTGCCTGAGGCAGGGTGTTGAGACCAGCCCAAGCAACATAGAAAGACCCCTGTGTCTACCAAAAAACAAGAGAAATTATCTGGGTGTGGTGGCATGCGCCCCCAGTCCTAGCTACTGAGGAAGCTGAAGCAGGAGGATGGCCTGAGCCCAGGAATTCAAGGCTAAAGTGAGTTATGGTGATGCCACTGCACTCTAGCCAGGAGGACAGAGTGAGACCTTATCTCTAAAAAAAGAGAAAGGAAGGAAGGAAGGGAGGGAGGGAGGGAAGGAGAGAGGGAGGAGGGTGAGAGAGAGAGAAATAAAAGAAAGAGAGAGAAAGGAAGAAAGGAAGGAAGGAAGGTTGGTTTTGAGATTTCCGTGCTTCAATTACAGAGGATGTCAGGATCTGTGAGAGGGAGTGGATCAGATCTGAGGCTGAGGATGTGCCCTTCCGCTAGGGAGCTCAGCCTGTAACTTTTGGCACTGTTTCTGATGACAGAGAGACAGACCCACTGCAGATCGTCACATCTTGTTTGTGGTCCCACTGGGGCCCGGTGGGCTCACCTGGGCCGAGGTGCTGTGCAGCTTCAGCAGCCCATTTTCCAGCCGCTGGGTCTTGGCTGTGAGCTCCTCTCTGTGCCTGCGCAGCAAGTTCTGGTAGAGTCTGATGAACTCCAGAAAGGACTTGGGTGTGGTATAGTTGTGACGCTGCTCATTGCTCAAGTAAGACCGGGATGTCTGGTTGACACTCGTGTGGACAAAGGCCATGAACTTGCTAATGGACTGCTTTACTGCAGGCTGAAATCAAAGGGCAGGAAGGAAAGACCTCATGGCTTCACAACGTGGAAAGTTGTGCTCCAGCAATTCTATGCAAGCTTGTGCTCTGACCCTGACCTGGACATGGAATTCCCTGTACCCTCCGGTGGGATGGGCCTTTAGGAGGACCTCCTTTCTCCCCTCACCTCGATGCCCTCTGTGTTCTGCAGGAAGCGGAGGCTGACGGACTCCAGTGCCTCTTGAGGCCACTCGTGGAACCAGTCGATGACCGTGCAGTTCACAATGGCTGGGAACTTCCTGCTGCGGACCCTCAGCTTATTTCCCACAGGGGAGAAACAGAGAGTCACCTGAGAAATCAGAAGGGTGGGGAGAGCCAAAAAATATCAGAGAAATACTCACAGAGAGGCAGACGTGACCTGAGGTTCTTTATCTCCCAGAAAATTGAAAAGTACATGCAAAGGATATAAACTCAGCAAACGCTAACCAGTCGCAGAGTGTTGGAACTGCAAAGTGACAGAGGGATGTCCCTGCCCATGAAGCAGGTGAGAGGGGCATTCTTACAACGGTGCTCAGGCTGGTAAGGGCACTACACACTCACAACCCACTCTCAAGACAATCGGTAAGGATAATTGTGTACAAAATATCAGTAGACGCTCCCGCAAACCTTCTCTGGTCCCCACCTACCCTGTCAGTAAATCTTCTTTACCTTCAGCTGCTGTTGGACTCGATTGATAAAGAACTTCCAGCAGTTCTCTCTGTTGTCAACCAGACCTTGGCTCTTGACTTCATTCCTCACATTGCTTATGATGCTTTCAACTTCATCATCAGAGTAGAGATCTGGGATCTCCCCTGGGGGGAAGAAGCACAGAGGGGCCAGTTTGGTATCTTGCTAAAGGATGCAATCAGACGTGGGAGGTTATCTTACCTGGGGACACAGGTCCTTTGGCTTTTATGTCATGTTCTGCCTCTCCTGCTAGGGAAACTGGATTGACACCACATCTGCTCCAAACCATGGCAGGAGACTGAGCATATTAATGAATGTCATAGGGTGCAGGCCACCCTCTTGTCTTGCAGTAGACAGGTGGCAGCCCAAGAACCTTCAATTGTCTTTTCTTCTTTTGCTTAAAACGTTTATGTACTAACTTTTTTTTTTTGCCTTTCTATAAATTGCACCCCTAAGAAGCTTACTATGTAGTAGGAAACATAAAGCAAATCTAAAATAGCTACAAGACTGAGAGTAAAAAATGGTCATAAGAAATAAATAGATTAAGTCCATACAAAGTACAACCTCTGTAAGTTGCCCACCCAAGGGACTGTAACAAACTGGTCAACATACAGGGGTGTCAATATAAGAAACTAGGCCTACTGTACTAATATGCACATGTGGTGCATGGCTAGTCCATCAAAGTTAGGTCAACTTAAGAAAGTGGTCAATGTAGGGAGGCGGTCAGCTATGTAGGTTCTATTACTTTTAAGATGAGTGAGCTATAATTCTTTATAAGAGAAAGGCAGTCGGCAAAGATGGCTTCATAGAATTTAAAATATGGTAAGTTAAATCAATGGTGAAAATATGAACTATTTGATATATGCTACTGTATTAGGAAGACTGGTATCTGAAAAAAATATGGTTGGATCCCTACTTTACACTGTACACTGGGTACATTCCAAATGGATCAATGATTTAACTGTGAAAAATAAACCAGAAAAATAATAGAAACAATGAAGGAAATATTCTTGTAACCTCTGAGTAGGGAAAGACTTTCTAACAGTAACTTCTTCAACCTTCTTTTCAAAGAAAAATAAGATCAATGCATAAAGATTGATTAATTTGACTGTATAAAAATTAAGAAAGGCCAGATGCAATGACTTATAGAATCTGTACTTTTTATTCATCATTGAGATCGAACATATAATTTTATGTTTTTACATCGTCTCCTTAATACAATGTTTCATCTAACTTTCATATTTTTGCCAACCTGGTATAAAATAATAATTAAGGAAAGTTTTCACATACATTTCTGTTATGTGTAAGGTTAAGTATCTGTTCATATATTTGCCAACCTGAGTTGTACCAAACCTACAAAGAAAATCTTGGACCAGCAGAAATTATTCCCTAACATTGAGAAGGAAGGAGTCCTTCCCAACTTGTTCTATGAAGCAAACATCACTTTGATACAAAAACCAGGAAAGGACACAACAAAAAAGAACCTGTAGACCAACATCTCCACTAAATAGACATGTAAAAATTCTCAGTGAAATCTTGGCAAACAGAATTCAGCTGCACATCAAAAAAATAATCCGCCATGACCAGGTAGACTTCATCCCTCACACACAAATGTATAAATGTAATTCACCACATGAATAGAAGTAAAAGAACAAAGACCATATGACCTTTCCAATAGATGCAGAAAATAAACATAGATGGGACATCAAAATGAGAATCCATAGACAACATCATACTGAATAGAGAAAAATTGAAAACATTCCCACTTAGCAAGGGAACCCAACAAGGATGCCCTCTATCACCACTACAGTTCAAACATAGTATTGGAAGTCCTAGCCAGAGCAATTAAACAAGAGAAGAATTATCAAGGGCATCCACATGGGGGATGAAGTGATCAAACTATTGCTCTTTGCTGACAGTGATACCTAGAAAACCTCAAAGACTCGACCAAGAGACTCCTGGAATTGACTAATAAATACAGCGGCATCTCAGGTTACAAAATCAATGTACCCAAATCAGTAGCTTTCATATATGCCAACAACAGTTAAGCTGAGAATCCAATCAAAGACACAGTACCCTTCACAGTAGTGACAAAGAAAACAAAATACTTCAGAATACAGTTAACAAAGGAGGTAAAAGATCTCTATTGGGAGAACTATGAAACCCTGAGAAAAGAAATAGCGGTGGATGCAAACAGATGGAAGAACATATCATGTTCATGGGTCAGCAGCATCAATATTGTTGATGTGGTAAAATGTCTATACTACCCCAAGTATAGATTCAACACAATTACCATTAAAATACCAATGTCATATGTTGCAGATCTGGAAAAAATACTTATATGCTTCATATGGAGCCAGAAAAGACCCTGAACAGCCAATGAAATCTTACTCTTTACTTGCAAAAGTTAATCCACGATGGATAACAGACTTAAACATAAGACACAAAACAATAATAATTCTAGAAGAAAACATTGGAAATACTCTTATAGGTATCAGCCTAGGTAAGGAATTTATGAAGAAACCCCCAAAGCAATTTAGCAACAACGAAAATAAATAAATGGGGCCTGATCAAGTTAAAAAGTTTCTGCGTAGCCAAGGACACCATCAACAAAGCAAACAGACAACCTACAGAATGGGAGAAGACATTCATACACCACTTATCTGATAACCAGAATCAAGCAAATCTACAAGAAGACATCAAACAGCCCCATTAAAAATTGGGCAGGTGACATGAACAGAAAATTTTCTAGGGAAGATAGATTAATGGCCAAGAAACACATGGAAAAAAATGCTCACCATTTCTAATTACCAGGGAAAGGCAAATCAAAACCACACTGACATATCGCCTTACCCCAGTGAAAATGGCTCACACCATAAAAGTTCCAAAGCAACAGATGCTGGTGTGGATGTGGAAAGAAAGAAACACTCAGTACTGTTGGTGGGAAAGCAAACAGTTCACTCTCTATAGAAAATAATATGTATGGAGATGCCTTTAAGAGCTTAAAGTAGACTTGCCATTTGATTCTGAAATCCCACTTCTATGTATTTACCCAAAGAGGAAAAGATGTTCTACAAAAAAAGATACATGGACTTGGATGTTTATGCCAGCACAATTCACAATCACAAAGCTGTGGAAACAATGTAAATGTCCATGAGTACATGAATGAATTAATAAAATGTGGCATATTTACACTAAAGAATACTATTCGGACATAAAAAGATGATGATTTAGTATCTTTTGTAATAACCTGGATGGAACTGGAGATCATATTCCTAAGTCAAGCATTGCAAGAATAGAAAAACAAACACTACATGTACTCCATAGCAAACTGGAACTGGTTGGCCAACACCATGTGCTCAGATGGAAGCAAAACTCAATGACATTCAAGTAGGTGGGAGGGGACGAAGGGGATGAGCAAATTCCCAACCAACCAACAGGTGCACGGCACAGCAAGCATTGTGTACTTTCTGGGTGAAGGACACTTTGATAGATTTGTCTTAAAATATACAAAAGCAAATTATGTAACTAAAATGTGTATACCCCCATAACAGTCTGAAATAAAAATTTCTTTAAAAAACTCCTAACTAAATATATAAAAAGCAATATACAATAAAGCATAAATCTTAACCTGGATAAACTCTATCTTTGAAATGCAAGGATAGTTAAACACTAGAAAAAAAAATCTATTGAAATAATTCACTACATTAATAGATTAAGGAAGTAAAACAGTATGAACATTAAAATGGATACATAAAGTTTCTAAAAACCGTTAATAAATTAGGAGTGAGATTTCTCTTAACCTGATAATAGATATCAGTCCCCAATCCAGAGCAAACATACCTGAAAGCAAAATACTAAAATATTACCTTTCAAATCAAGACTAAGACAAATAGGACTGCTATCATATTTTCTATTCAAACATGAACTTCATCATCTATGAGATCCCAAGCTAGGCAAAAAAGTTAAGAAAAAAATAAAATGTATGAGGATAGTTAAGGAAGTAATAAAAATATAATGGTTCCATGCAGAAAAATCAAAGAATATTCACATAAGCAATCAGAACTCACAAAAGCCTATAAGAACAAGCTTACTGCATATAAAAATCAATATTGAAAATTAAATTGCATCTCTGTACTCCAGCAAAAAAATGTTACTTTAAAAGTTATTATTTAGAATACCAGTGAAACTATATGGCACATAAGCAATAAATATGGAAAAGGATGTGTACAACCTTAATGTAGAAGCTGTAACATAGTAGCGAAGGGAACAAATGAAGCCCCAGATAAATGGAGAGAAATATTGCACTCATGGAGGGATGATGAAGTATCACCACTATCGCAAAGACGCAGTTCCAATAAAAAAATCAGATGAGTTTTTTTTTTTCCCAATCCTGACAAGCACTTTCTAAAATTTATATGAAAGGGCAAAGGGTAAAGAATAGTTTTTATTGAGGAAGGACCAGAAAGAGAAATCTGTCCTACCAGAAATCAAGTCTCCTCTTACAGCTGTGCTGGTTAAAACAATGCGAAACTGATAATGGGGTCAATTAATAAAACAAAGAATGTATCACCTGGAAATAGATCCAGATATAAATAGGAAATTGATGTTAAAAACAAGAAGGTAGATAAGAGATAGACTAATAAATAAGTAATGTTAAGATAATTTAATATTAATATATGAAATATAGTTGGTTACTATGCAAAAATAAGCTCCAGATGAAATAAGACGTAAATATAAAAAGCAAAACGGTAACAATTAAAAATATAAAATGCAGGCAATTATTTTTATGGCATTGGGACAGGATAAAATTTGTGAAACAGAGCACAAAAAGAAAAAAGCATAGAAAGACTTAACTCTTACAACTTTAAAACTAAATTGGCATGACAAAATTCAGATACAGACTTCAAAAAGATATTTGCAACCCTATACAATGAACAAAATATCCACATATCCAAAATATATGGAGAATGCTTACGAAGCCAAAAAGACAAAGAACTCAAGAGCCAAAGGTCAAACTTCATAAACAGGCAACTCGCAGAACAGACCCAGGTGTAGCTGACAAACACTTGAAACGATGCGCAAGGTCATCAGTAAAAAGGGGAAGGAAAATAATGAGATTTCATTTCATTCCCACTGGCAAAACTTAATGTCAGATAAACCAAGTGCTGGTGAGGCTAGGGGGCAATACAGGTATTCATGCACTATTGGCTAGAGACTAAACTTGTATAACTACTCTGGAGAGTAATCCGTCACTTAAAAGTTGAAATTCTCATGCCAGACAACCTCACGGTCTAGTCCTAGGCACCTGAAGCAAAGAAACTCATGCACGCGCACAATAAAAGTTTCTATTTTGTATCCTTTTTTGTAATCACATGGCTCTTTATTGCTTTTGTACTGTCCAGAACACAGTAGAACCCCAATAGTTAACCACCTTCCTATACTGACCACCTCCTTAAGTTGACCTAATTTTCATAGACCAGACATGCACCATACGTGCATGTCAGTGTATTCATTGCTTACAGTAAGACTCACATGGAGGGAAAGGAACAGGTTAAGGGAGCTTAGATTTTATTCTGCATCTAGTTGGGAACTAATAAAAAAATTATAGTTTAGATAGACTCTTTTGAAAGCAACAATGAGAATGGATTGTTCAGGGATAGCCTGGGAGGTAAGGAGATGTGTTATGAAGTGTCCATTTGTCAAAGGAAAAGATGACAAGATCAGTGGTGGTCAGGATAGAGATGAATGGATTAAAAATGGTTAAGGGGAAAATGGGTGGCAACTGATTATCTCTTTGATTTAGGTGGTAAGGCAGAGGTTAGCAATTCAAGGCACAAAGTCTTGAATATGCCAGGCATGGTGGCTCACACCTGTAATCCTAGCACTCTAGGAGGCTGAGGCAGGTGGATTGCTTGAGGTCAAGAGTTCTAGACCAGTCTGAGCAAGAGCGAGACCCCATCTCTAAAAATAGCGGCATTGTGGCAGATACCTGTAAGTCTCAGCTACTGGGGAGGCTGAGGCAAGAGGATTGCTTGAGCCATGAGTTTGAGGTTTCTGTGAGCTACGATGATGCCATAGCGCTCTACTCAGGGGGACAAAGTGAGACTTTGTTTCAAAAACAATAACTGCCTCTCCAAAAACCCACAAAGTCTTGAATAACTTGTATAGGGCTTTAGTACCAGAGGAAAGAAAACAGAAACAATTTAGTACCATAAGAAGAAAAGAAAAGGCTGATGACTCAAGCATCTCTTTGCATTATTCTTTGGAAATTTCTGTTTTGCAGCTGGAGAATCAAAAGGGTGTCATTTTAAAGTTTCACTGTTTGTGATTTGAGGATCCATTTGGTGAGCTGCTCCACTGAGTCCACAAAATATTTCCAAGAAGTTCAGGGCATGCTTGATGGCTGCCCCAAAGTTTGTGTTTTTTTTTCTTCCTTTTATAGAAATTGGACCAGCATTCATTCAGAGGACAATACAGATAGCTCACGGGAAGTCCAGTTCCAGTGCTCAGTGAAGGAGAGCAATTTAATGCCAAGTCTGTTATAGATATTTCCAGACTCTTCCTTCTCACATGATGTGTGTAGGACACTAATATGTTGACCCCGGACCCAACCCTAAAACTCATGGAACATGAGGTGACCTTTTCATGTTCTCTACAGTGAGAGAAGATTTGACTCAAATATAGAAAGGACAGTCTAGTGTTGGAGACAAAGAGGAATACAACCTTAGAAGAGAAGGGAACCCAAATAGTTATAAGCTGTTTCTCTAGACCTCATAGGGGTAATATGTAATTCATCTTTGAGCTCAATATTTAGTGACTGGAACATGTAGCTTAATAAATAATTATTGAATATATGAATGAATGGAAAGTGATCTAGCCTGGGTCAGGGAAAATAAATAGCAATTTTGGAATAAAGCAATATAAGCCTTTTGAAAAACAAAAAGCAAATCTTAAAGTAAGATTGCAAAGAAAAAAATAATGTACAAAATCTGTCATAAGCGAGAAAGAGACATCATACCTGGAGCTGACTAGATATTCTGTCAGGGAACCATAGTAAAATGGGCTTTCTGGAAGGCTATGAAGCTGGAGGAAGAGGTGCTATCCTGGAAAGCCAGGGTATAACTTGGAATTTTCCCTCTAAATTAGAATGGGGCTTTGCTGATGTTAAGTTTGGGTCAAGGACCAAGGCAGAACAGCTCTTGTAAGAATTCCTTGAGTACCTGGGTTTTATGGTCAGTGTACATTCTTCAGGATTTATTATAACAGGTCAGTAGGACATGACAGTTATGGAATCTGCATTCCATGCACTGTGTCACCAGTAGTCACGTGACCTACCTTAAAAACTGTGGAGGCCCAGGAAAGTGACTCAAAGAGATCCTTCATTTGCTCCTGTCCTGTGTGGCCACATTGTTTCTCATACAATTATGTATCTTTTGCTAATTAAGCCAGGACTTTATGTTAACATTTTTACATTGTGTATAAGATTTCTTCTTGTCAATCTGTAACTTACTTGGGATGTAACTGGCATAAAGATAGGTTCTAAAATGGTAGAGTTTGTGTCAGAAGTGGGATTCATGAGCCAAATTTCCACCATGGCTTGATTTTAGAGATGGTGTCAGAAAAACCAGTGGTCAGATGGTGCTCTAAAGAAGTGTGGGAAGAAACTGGATGGTCCACGGCATGAGATTGTTTGTTCTCTGAGGGAAATGTTTTTGGGAGAAAGTTGCATTGGTGGAATTCGCTCACCATATCTTTATATCTAGCCTAACAGGACCTGAAGGTAACTATAAAGGAAGAAGTTAAAGGAAAGGTAATCCTATTTATTGTTTCCTAGTCTTTACTATGTTACTGAAGGGTGAAAAAAATTGTATAACCCCACAAAATTGAAAAATTTGGGAAATAGGGAGGTTCTGAGGAATTGCAGAAGCCTTGAACAAACTAGTAGTCAGTTACTTTGCAGTCAGAAATTACTTACGTGGCAGGGAAAATTAGAACAAAGATAGGCTCTGATTTTCCCTGTTGAAGTGGTGAAGAAAGTAAGGGATGAGGATTAGATGAATAAAGTGTTATACAAACCTTGCTATTTTTTTTTTTTTTAATATAGAAGTATTTAAAGGAGCCATGAGCTTAAAACTCCATGACTTTGCAGCTGGTTGATTGCATTAAGTTTTCACTGGTAAGGATTCAGAAATTCATTTCTACTTGAGAAAATTTGTGTTCTATGTGAAAAATTAAAAATAATTGAGAAATTAAATTTCAATTGGTCAAAGTGTAACAACTTTTGTCTTAGACACCTGAGGTCACCTTGTTGGTTGTGAACCAACTGAAACACTTTGTGAGACAGGCAACGTGCCCAACACCTCTAAAACTATACATCTTTGGAAGTGCTGTTACACTCTCTTCAGTTGTTTTAAAAATTAGCCTTTAGGGAAGCGTCAGGATGAGGAGGGCAGTTGGATCCCTTTGTCATTACTTAGTCAAATAATAAAAAGTGAGGGAATGTTGTAAATAGAAGGTAGTGAGATGGTGAGTATTTTAGGAAAGGGAAAATTTGTTGTCTTGGAAGGGAAGAGTTGGTAGACAAACTCTTGGATATAAAGCTAACTTGGACAGGGCAGGCTGGGAAAGAAATGAGGGTGATGGGTCAATGTAATGTGAGGAGCCAGCACAGTAAGGGACACAGACCCTCAGGTGAAATAAGCTAAAGATTGTGCATGGTGCCTGCCAGGGCATGGCCTGGGCCACTGACTTCTCATGTAAGTGACAACAGGATGACATAGGGTACAGTGCCACAAAATGTGAAGCAGACGATGATTCTGAAGCAGCAAAATTCCTAGGGGCTGTCAGGAGCCTGAAATACACTACTTGTGACATGGGGTAGACAATGGAGAAAGGTACTTGGGATCACGGTCCTTGGACTTTATAAACTAGAGTATTTAATCAGAGCCAGGGAGTGGAGTGCGGAGACAGGGGCTCTTGAAATGCTAGAACTCAGGAGGCTGTAGCTTTGTTCAGGACCATCTGTGCACTGACTGTTTTTCTTAGCCCAGAAGAAAAGGTGTTTTTGTAGATGCTGCATTTAGTTTAAAACCGGCAAAGCATAGTCTACCTTTAATTGACATAAACACACACACATTTCTGTCAGTGCATAATTTATGCATTTTATTGTCTTCTTGGATATATATGTGTATATAATGTGTGTGTATTACATAAATTTGGGGGCAGATGGTTGCTGTAAGTCTTGAATTCCTAAATAAATTAGAACCATAAAATAGCAGATTGAGCTTTGCCCTGAAGTCCTATTTTGGACAGATAATGTCACAGGGCACCTGACAACCCTGTCAAGTTCTTTGAGGACCAAGGAAAACCTCATGGAGATATCTATCCCTTTGTTTCCATGAGGTTCTAAGGCATTAGCTTATTAAACTGGTAACTTAATCCCGCCCTGTTCCACGAGTCTGGTGTGCTCATGTTCTCCCTGGGTGCATCCTCCCGCCAACACCTGCCCTCCACAAAGTACCTACTACTATTGCACACAGTCAGTTGCCCTTTGTCTTGGATATGGAGGGGGAAACCCCTTCTTGCTGGGCTTAGCAGATCACCGGGCCTGAACCTGCTCTTCTTCCCATAGTCAGACCTTGTCCCACAAAGAGAGCCTAAGATACTGTCTGTTTTGTGATGAAAAGAGAATGAAAGATCCAGGAGGGCAGGCCCAGCATCAACCTTAGGAAGGGCTTCAGTGCAACATTTCTTTGCTGTGTCTGTCATATTCCTCATTTCTACCACTTAGCTCTTCTGATTTTAGACCAAGTCTCTACCTTTGAATGGCTCTGTTTCCAGAAGGAATTTATGAGAGATCCCACAATGAAAGGAGTCTCTTACCAGATGTCAAGAGATCGTTGATGAGCACAAGGAACCTCTCATCGGCCACTTGGGCGTCTGTCATGAGAAACACCATGCTGAGGTTCTTCACCCCAGCTTTCAGACACAGGCTGGCCAGGTCCACCTGTAGGAACAACCAATAGCAGAAATCACTGAGAAGAAGGCCTCCTTGAAAGAGATCCCCAAATCACTCTCAAGCAGTGAAACTACAGGAGAACCTCCATAGCTGACCATCTCCCTACAGCGACCACCTACCAAAGTTGACTTAATTTTCACAGGCTGGACATGCACCACATGTGTGTATCAGTACAGCAGGCCTAGGTCTGAATGTTGATGACCTCCATGTGTTGAACAGTTTGTCACAGTCCCTTGAGTGGTCACCTTACAGAGCTGGCTCTGAACACAGAGCTTCTACTGTGTTTTCTTATCTACTTCAACAGGTAATAAAGCAAAGTGACAATACAAGGCAGAGAGAAGCATTAGCCTTCACCGACAGGCAGGAACTACTCCTTGTCCCCGGGCCTCACTGCCAAGAGAGGTTCCTAACCACAGTGGTTCCTGCACTAGCTTCTGAAGTGCTTGCTTTGTGCAAAGGGGTTACAGGTGTCTAAAGGCCAGAGTGGTCTCCTCCTCATCTGTTTTGCCCACATCCTCTTATGAGTGAATGACCTGCTCCAGAGAACAGCAATTGCTCTTGGTATTGCCTGAAGAGATGAATGTATCTTATGCTAGCAGTGTCTTGTGTTTTCATGACTAGCTCCAGCAAAAGACTTTTGGTTAAAAATATATTAGGAAACACACACACACATAATCATAAGAAATCACATCCATTCAAAACTGCAGGTGGATGAAGTTTTGGGCTAGGATGCCAAGGCCTGAATCGATCCAGCTGGGTCAATGTTGGTTCTTTTGCTGTGTCACCCTTGCCAGACTCAGCCAGGTTGCTCTTCCTTCCTCAGCACCACTCAGAGCCATCCCCTGAGAGCATGATGCATTACTTTATCCTAGAGCTAGTGGTAAAGATTAGTGTCTTTAAGGGGGAGTAACTTGGACACTAATCTTCCTGTTAGATCAATGGCTCCCACCTTAAGCTTTTATAGAACAATCTAAGCCAGTGTCTTTCATTGTCATTGGAATCATCTGGAGGATGCTTTGAAAAATCTTGGTTCCCCAGACCATGCCCCAGACCAGGTAAATTAGAATATCTAGCGGGTAGAACATATGGTCACCATTATTCAGAGGTCCTCAGTGATTCTGGCATATGGCGAAGGTCAAGACCTTGGTCTCAGGTCACTCTGCACATGAATAATTTCTATCACACTATCTTGTCTTTTTTGGGAGTGCTAAAGAAAGACCCAGTGTGGGCTGGGTGCTGTGGCTCACACCTGTAATCCCAGCACTCTTGGAGGCTGAGGTGGGTGGATTGCCCCGAGCTAAGGAGTTTGAGACCAGCCTGAGCCACAGCAAGACCTTGTCTCTAAAAACAAACAAGCAAAAAAAAAAGCTGGGCATTGTGGCAGGTGCAGATACTTGGGAGGCGGGGGCAAGAGAATTGCTTAAGCCCAAGAGTTTGAGGTTGCTGTAAGCTGTGATGCCACGGAACTCTACTGAAGGCCACAAAGTGAGACTCCGTCTCAAAAAAAAAAAAAAAAAAGAGAGAGAGAGAAAGACCTAATGTGGCCTTGATGTATGACTTTAGATTCAGCTGGTCACAGAGAAGTGAAGCTGGGGTTTCAGAGCCATGGTGAGCATCTACCTCTCCCGCCAGGTCACAAGATTATGAGGGTAATCTGAGTACCTGCTGTATGAAACCAGGACATGTCATCAAAGGTCCAAGGGGCCAATGGTTATTGCCCATGTTTCTTAAAATATGAATTTCTTATGAAACTTGGGCAGACCTTTGGAATTCCGCCTGAGACTATTTGAGCTGCTGGCAAGCTGAGTGCTGAATTTGGTATAGATGTGCTTCTGATTTGGATGCGAGCTGAGCCCCCCAGAGGTGAAGGAGGGCAGCTGAGGTCTCACAAAGGCAGACCTTGGAAAGGCCACTGTTCTCAGGCTGAGTCTAACAAGGAAGGAGCCACTCTCGTTACAGTCCAGAATCTAAGCAGGAAATGGGCCGATTCGGAAGGGGAGTCTCTGGGTAGGGGAACCGGAGAGCTACCAAAGAGTGACAGGGAGCTGTGGGTGGTTGCAGGGAGGCTGAGGCCCCTCCCTACAGCCCCGCACCCTCCTCACCTTGAAGTCAGGGATCTGGTAGCCTTTGCGCAGTGTGATCTGGAAGACATCCATGGAGCTGATGAAAGCTGCAAGCCTTGTCAGGCTCTGCTTGCCGCTCCCACCGACACCGACCAGCAGAGCATTTCCTCGCGGGGACTCCAAGATGCGACTGATGTGGCAGCTACAGGGGAGGAAGCACAGGTATGCTTTTCTAATCAGACTGGCAGCAATGAGGGCATGTAGCGTGGTCCCAGGGGGAGCGGGAGCCTGCCCTGCAGGTGCACCACAGGCTGAGCTGTGGGAAACTTATTAGATTGCCCTCAGACTTGGCCTCACCTGCTTCTGATTTGGATCCTCACCTGCTTGCCCAAGTAGATGCAAGTCGTGGCTGCTTCGCCTCAAGCCACAGCTTCCCGTGACCCAGTGACAGTAGGGGAGGGCTCATGGCAGGCAGACAGCATTGGGGTGTGTGTGCGCGATGGTATTGGGGGGTGGTATTGGGATGCCCTCGCTCTTCTCCCTGGCCATGATTGGCATTCCCTACTTTTCAACTAAAGCATTCTTCTATATATGTAAGACCCCTTTATGTATGTTTTGAATTATCCTTCAACTTGGCAATTTTACCTTCTAGTTTCCTTCCCTTCCTTCCTTTTTTCCTTCCCTCTCTTCCTCCCTCCCTCCCTTCCTTCCTTTTTTTTGAGACCGAGTCTCATTTTGTCACTCTGGGTATAGTGTTGTAGCATCATAGCTCACAGAAACCTCAAACTCTTGGGCTCAAGGGATCTTCTTGCCTCAGCCTCCTGAGTAGCTGGGTTTTTTAGACATGAGGTCTCCCTCTTGCTTGGCTGGTCTCAAACTTCTGAGCTCAGGCAATCCACGTGCCTCAGCCTCCCAGAGTGCTAGGATTATAGGTATGAGCCACCACACCTGGTCTCTTCTAGTTTTGTTTAAGGTGTTTTAATGTAGAGAAATTTTTAGGACTTAAAATTTTATGTAATTAACTGCTAAATTTTATGTAGTTAAAATGTATTCACCTAAATATCCAGGAGTTATTTACTGACCTACATTTTTTTTTTGTTGACCCATGTTTAATTCTTTTATGATTTTACTTTTCACTTTAATTATTTAATTATGATACTTACACTCTGCCTGGTTCTGGGTACATTTACACGTCTATTGTTCTCTTCCTATTAAACCATCATCTCTAGATGTCTGAATAGGTCATATACTAATTTTGTTTTCTCTACAGTGCTAGGACATTGACGATATTCAATATGTTTCTGTCCATTTAAACAGAACAACGCATGCCTTTATGTTCTGCACCACATTTGGGGTGATGTACATGATCACTCCTTTGCCAGACACAAGAGATCTCCTGCTTTGTGTCGACCTTAGATGGTGCCTGACAGAAGGAAGAACTACGTCTCTAAGTTATCCAAGCCCTCGCTCCTGATTCAAAACAGGTGGACAGGAAGGAGTAATGGGGGAAAAGAGAGAGATGAACATGGAGGTGGAAGAGGAGGATTCCAGAGGCCCCTGAGCTCAGCTTAGCGTGGCAGGAGTTATACAATATCTAAATGGGAAATGCATCGTTAGTGATGAAGTTTCCAAAGAAGAATGGTTAAGTCTGCCACTGTCAGCATTAGACTCCAGCTGCGGCTTCATTAACAATCTGACGAGGGCAAAGGACTCTGCATTTAAATTACGAAATTTAAAAGGAAGATCAATATTCTAAAGGGCTCCTGGGCTAGAAAACCAAGGCTGTCTAAGTTAAGGCCATTACTGAATTTCTGGGAGAATAGAAACAAAAGCTGAAGATGGACCACTGCACAGCTGGAGGAAGCTAGTTTACTGAAGACCAAATAGACGTGCGCGCGCGCACACACACACACACACCACTAAAGGACTGGTGAGATACTTGGGACACAAAGGAAATACATCCAAAGTTTTTTGTTTTGTTAATGATTGGTAAGTGATTCTAAGAGAGTAAAAAAAAAGAGAGAGGGAATATATGTAGGAGTGAAAAAACAAAGAGACAAAGAAAAAGATGAAGATTGTGCCAAAAGTAGGGTAAAAGACGTAGTCTAAAGCATTAAGGAAAAATAGAACAAGAATCTACAGAAATGGTGAAGGAAGTCAGTAGAAAAGAAAAATTGTACTAAAAAAAAAGCAAGAAAGTGCAAAGAAAAAGACCCTGATATTTATTGACTGCTTATTAAGTGCGAAGGATAGCAACAAACTCAGGCATTTTTTTTTTCTTTTTTTAATTAGATCATAACTATGTACATTACTGCATTTATGGGGTACAATGTGCTGATTTTATATACTTATTATCCACATTTTCCTGATAAGAATATTTGCGCCTTTGGGAAGTTAAGTATCCTCTCAAAGCATCTCAGCCAATTTGTGGCAGAACCGTTTGAACCTGGGTCCAGTACACTGTGCTCCATGATTGGGTTTTGCAGCAAAGCAGAAGAAAAGGAGAGCAAAGCTGGGGAAAGGTGCAGGGAAACCAAACACAAGGAAACGGTAGAACTCAAGAAATGAGAGTAGACAGCCAGATGGAGTCAGATGAGCATATGCTTCATTGCACCACAAAAATAGACCTTCACCTTGGCCCCTTGGAGATGTGGTGGTTCCAGGGAAGGCAGGTACGTGCTCCTTCCTTCGCTTCCCTCTCCCACTCCCACCCTGGGTCTCAGAGGATGGGACCTTCCTGGGGTGAGTTTGAAACCCTCTGTGCTTGTGTGCAGCTGTGTGAAGCCGTGGAATCTTCCACGCTCTGAGCTTATCTGTGTGGCTCCCTGTCAGGTGCTCCTTTCTGACCTAAGGAGGAAACGCTTCTGCTCTGCCCGGCTGGCAAAGGCTGCAGAGAGGTCAGCAAGCCCCAGGAAGGAGAAGGGAGATGAGCACAAGGACAAAGTAATGGGAAGCTGATATCTGTAAACAAACGTACAGGAAATGGCACATCCAAATATACTTTATTCTCCAGAATTGGCCCTGTCTGGTCAGTTCATTTTTCCAGGTATTCTGCAACTGCTGAATGTGGAAAGTACCTTCAGACTCTGTTTATGAGGCTCAGGGGGAAAGCCAGTTTTCGTAGCCAGTCCTTATTTTTTCCTAAAAACTCTATGAGTCAGTTTGACACCTGTGTTGGAAATCACATTGACAGAATCACTTGCTACCTTCCCAGAATAAATTCACCCTTAAAGTGCAAAGACTTAACGTCAATTCCAAGACTATGACAAAGACGCCCGTAGCTCTTAAAGAGGAGGGAGAAGGCTGGAGCTTCTCCAGGTTAGTCAGTCAGTAGACTTTTTAATTCCTTATTTAATTCTCAGTGCTGAACCTGCTCTATCCACTGGGCATTGTCCTGGGTACTGGAGTTTCAGCAGTCAAGGCAATATGCTCAAGGAGCTTACAGCGGGTTAGGGGCCGATCAAAAGGCATTTCATGGTGTGGTGGTCTTGGGCACAGACGCTGGAGCCAGACCTGTGTGTATGTTTTGGCTTTCCTATTTGTGAGGTGTGTCACCTTAAGGAACTTCCCTCCTCTCCCTGGGCCTAAGTTTACTCATTTTGGACATAGGGATAATTATAGACCCCATCTTCTTCAAGGTTTCTGGGAAAACTAAACACACGGATAAATGCAAAGCATCATACAGCAGGCCCACAGTGAATCTATGTCAAGTGTAGTAGCTCTTATATGTCACATTAAAGCCACCCCATCTCAGGGAGGGCCTCCTGACCACCCTCCTCAAAACTGGGATCACCCCCAGCCCTCTGTACACCCTTCCCTCTCTGTTTTCCCTCTGCATTATTTATTTCTATAGGACACACTAGGAGGTTTTATAGGGTATCTTCCAGGTTCCAACGCTGTTCTAGATTTGGGGGACCAAAGAGAGAATAAAACGAAGATCTGTGTGCTCATACTAAGATTGTGTTGGGTGAATGGCTGTATGCAAACCAGTGGATGGGGCGGTCAGTTAATCGTGATGAAATTAAGTGGCACAATGTAGGGGAGGACCTAGCAGTGACAACTGACATTTTTGAGAGGCAGGGCTCAGGCAACTTTGCTCACTGCTGAGAAGTGGGCAGAGGAGGGGGCGAGAAGGACCTGCTGGGTGGATGCCAGAAGTGAGTCACAGAGTGAGTGAGAAGAGACAGAGAGCCCAGGCCCCAAGCCCCTGGGTGGATGACAGGGAGTAGTCGGAGGCCACCAAGGACAGCAGCAGAGGGAGAGGAAGAAGTGAACGTCAGAATTACTTGGGCTTCCAAAGAGCTGGGTTTGTGAAGGATGAGAGGAGGAAGGACTTAAGTGCAACCCTGTGGTGGCGCTGTGTGGTAGAGAAGATACTCCTGTCTGGGGCACAGAAGGCCTGGGCTATAGAGGCTGGGGAAGAAAAACCGCTTTCCTTAACTCAGGGGTCAGATTCCAGCGAGAATTCAGCAGTGAAGGGAAAGTTCAGAGAAGTTGCAGGCGAAGCAGATTTTGCTGCTGAAGACCGCGAGCACCATGGAGCAAGATGGAAGAATCCTGAAGGGCAGAGACAGGTGGGAAATGGACGCAACCCAGGGATGTGGGAGCAGTATCTGGGAGTACAAGTCTTCTGAGAGGCTTGATGGTGGCTCTCAGTGATCAGTAGACAGCAACAACACTCAAAAGGATATTGAATGTTTGAAAGTGTGCATTTGAACAAAAATCCTGCATCTCATTAAAAAAAAGAAATTGGTCCTTGGGTCAGTAGGCGCTATAGTGATGGGGGTGCCGAGCTGTCCTGGACCACAAATCTTCCCTGGTGACACTATGATCACACCTAGGGGTAGTCAGGAGTGAAGCCTGCCGGGTCTGCTCTCCCCTGCCCCTGCCCACTCGGTCCCGCCAGCTGCGCCCCCGTCAGCACTGTGCTGCCCCCTAGAGCCAGTGGCCGGAGCTGCAGCTGCTCTGCCGGCAGCCAATTGACTCTTTCTAAAAGAAGCAGGAACTGCCTTCCTGTCCTCCTGAAGGTGTCCTCAAATAGCCAAGTTAAACCCCTGTCATCAGGAAGAGGAAGCAACTGAGGAAAGGCAAGAAGAGAAGCACACTTACACATGGCGCATGGCGTCCTCAAAGAGAACCAAGTCCATCACCGTGTTGACTTCATTGTGGCTCTCCAAGGCCTCCACCAGCGTCTGGGTCAGATGCTCCCACGACTGCACCGGCATGTACTTGGGGTCACCAATGCCATTTGCAAAGTGGCAATACATGTTCAGGCTCCCAGTCTGCTGCACTGTCTCTTCCCCGTCCTGGTGATGAGACAGAGAAACACGGACCCTCCTTAATGACTCCCACGGCTGGCTCTGTCCAGATGGGAGACTCCTGCTCTTTCCCTCTGCACGCTCCTTAAAATGTAAGCATTGGTGGTGCTTCCAATAGCGTCTCCCTCTTGAAAAGCCCCTATAAAGCGGATGCTGAACATTCATTTACCAGCTGCATGAAGTCACAGATGACATTTGTTATTTCTTGTGAGCTGAGGCTCGGAGGGCAGGTGGGATGCGGCCTCCGCACAAGCACAAGTTGGCGTGCTTCTGTGGTCAGAAGAGTGATGGGACATGTGGAGGGCTTTTCCTGAGCAGGACTCTTTCACCAGGTTTAGATAAAGGGACCCATGGCCCAGTGGCCTCCCTTCCCCTATTCCAACAGGTCTAGGTCACCCTGTCAGAAAACATTCTTCCCTGTTTCCTGTGATTGTTGCAGGACTGGAGATTTAAAACCCATAGATTCTCACCAAAGATTATAGGGGAAGGAATTTTATTTTAGCCGGTTGGAGCCCCAGCAAATTTAAATCCAAAATGGCTGAGGTCCTAGCTCAGCTCTGTCCCTGTCCTTTTATTGGACTCACAAGTAGACAGACAAAGGAATTATCATATTTCCTCTCATTGGAGGTGTCAAATCATGCGCAGGGTTTACAGCAGCCGAAGCAATCATCAAGCATTAGGAAGCAGAAAGGACCTAGGAAGCTAAGGGCTGCGTTACCAGGGGGAGGACCTTGCAAGAGTGTCCTTGGGTTTCTCTGAGGAGTCCTTTTTTTTTTTTTAGATTTTAGTTCTTTGGCGTATCCTCCTTAATGACAATGCACACTATAGATTGTCAGCCCCAAATGCATAGGTTCAGTCCAGAGGTCTTGGTGTTTAAGGAATGTGCTACTAGCCATCCTCAGGTGACTGGTTTATTTATGGGAACACTGCAAATCTTAAATAATTTAGGGTAGAACCCTCTGTTTACAAAACTTTCGTAAGGATTTGTGTTCACAATGTGTCAAATTTCACCCACATGTTACCATGTTGCATAAATACCCAGTATAGCTCAATTAATTAAAAAGGCATGGAATCTAAGTCCCTTCACTACCAACGTGTCCTCAAAGTACTGAAGAGGCAACTAAGTTTTAAATTTCATGGTAGAGGAGACCAAAAGGAACTACTTACTGTCAAAACCCCAACACCTGAGACTTGAGGTGGGAGAAAGTTATCGAGGAGGATAGTCCAAGAAAGAATAGGTTTTCTGAGACACAAGTAGGAAGTTAAACCAGGACAAGCAGAAGTCCCCACCTGCCATTCTTTTCTCCTAAAGTTATGACTGGAATAGCTGCCCAGGGAAGAGGTATTTAGTACACAATTTACCAGCATCAACATTGCCCAGGGCACAAGTCAGTACAGGGTTAGCCTTGTAAGCCTGTGAGATAAAGATTCACCAAACCTCATGGAAGGAAAGGGAGGATATCAGTAATGTCTATAGGGAAACCAGGGGTGCTGCCTGGGTGCAAGAAGAAAGGACTGCAAAGAGTTAAATATCAAAAAGTGATTATATATATATATATATATATTTTTTTTTTTTTTTTTTTTTTTTTTGAGACAGAGTCTCACTTTGTTGCCCTTGGTCGAGTGCCAGTGGAGTCACAGCTCACAGCAACCGCAAACTCCCTGGCTTAAGTGATTCTCTCGCCTCAGCCTCCCAAGTAGCTGGGACTACAGGTGCCCACCACAGCACTCGGCTATTTTTTGGTTGTAGTTGTCATTGTTGTTTGGCAGGCCCAGGCTGGGTTCGAACCTGCCAGCTCTGGTGTATGTGGCTGGTGCCCTAGCCACTGAGCTACAGGCGCCGAGCCAAAAAGTGATTATATTTTAAAGGTGGTTTCAGGGCCATAGAAAACTCTTAAACTATTCTGTCTGTTCCAACATTTGGATAAGATATAAATGCAGTATAGGAGGGCTGTTCTTGATACTCTAGGAAAACTTATATGAGAAAGTAATATGGGGATGGATGCATTTACCCAGACAGAGAATGGGCTAACATCCAGGCAGTCTGTTCAGATGGAAGTCAATTGACACTAATGATCTAGCAGAGAAGGACCTGAAGTGCGGTTTTTGAAACTCCTGGTCTACAAAGACTCTTTGATGAACAAAACAAGAAGTCTCCAATTTTATGATCAGAGCTATGCCGTGCTGAAGGGAGAGAGAAAATCAAGACAGCAAATCAAAGATCCCTTAATAGTTACACTGAATCACACAAGGCCGTAAATCAGAGAACCATAAACTCTGAATGATGGCAACAGAATTGTATTTCTTCTTTGGTGGAAATTTGGCCATTTTTCTCTGCTATTAATACCAAGACTTGGTGCAGCCAAGGGTCCTTCAGGCTGGCATTTCAAATGTTGTTGGGGAAAAATGATGGCAGTGTTAATTATATCAGGGTTTATGATCGAAAGGCTGTGCCTTTACCATACAAACCCACGTGAGGACCTCTATTTCAAAGGCTGAGTGTTATTACTCTGAAGTGCTAGCTCAGACCAACTTCTGAAAATCAAAACTCATGGGCAGAGCCAACAGTGACTACATAAATTGGCTAATTCTACAATGCTCAGAGAAGGGAATCTAAGATGCGAAAGTTCCAAATATCAGGCTCCACAAAAATGATGAGAGAAGTGGAAGGATTTGGGATGTTTGGTGTAGCAAAAACCGGACTGAAACAGGTTACTTAAAAGGTGATCCAAACATTCCAAAGGCTGTCGCATAGGCTGGGATGGGCTGTAAACACTGCCAGAGTATTGGGACAACCTAGTGCACTTAAACGTGGGATTTGGTTATTTCTAAGTTTCAGAGAGGACAGACAAGCAGTATGTGTGGAAAAGATGGGGCTTCCGTTAATAGAAGACTCAGTGTTAGCTGTGGGATAATTATGACTGTAAGAAATCTCTGGCTGTGTTAATTTATCAGTGCCTTCCAGGGCATATTCAGTGGGCCATTCATTCCCTCTGAAATATTAACAGGTTTATGAAAGGGAAAGAATTTTAGAGTCTAATGCATTTGTGAAATGATATGTCAGTTAGGGTTATTCAAGATTTCAGGGCTTCAAAGTCCTAAATGAATTCCAAGAGAGTGATAGAATATGAAGCACTTTCTCAATTTATTTCCTCAGAGACACCTTCTTTCCAAGTATCCAACTGTTTATCAGACACATTTTGAGAAACACAGTAAGGAAAGAGGAATGATGATCTTGCTTTTCATCAGACCCTGGCTGGGTCGTTTGAAGAAGTTTCAGAGTTTCAAATCAGATTTCTGGTTTGAAACCAACCCATGTCAGAAATGGCTTAAAGGTTTGAGGTTATTTTCTGGCCCAGAAAAGGAAAAGAGAAGACTTGGGAATAATTAGACAAATGGTATTAAAAATATTTGAACGTTTGTCAGGTAGACTTAGCATTAGTGGACAGGGAAGTAACTTTTAAATCATTTCCAGTCTTTAAAATTATTCCAAATTTCAAAATTGCTCCAAATTTCCAGTCACTTAACAGTTCCAAAATAACCACGTTGGGAAAGATGAGATTTTACGTTCCCAGGGATGCTGGGACGTCATCTAGGAAATACAACTTAGGGACTCAGAATTATCTGGGAACTTGGGTCAGATGATATCAAATTAACTCTACGATTGATTTGTGTCTATTTTTATCCCAGCATTCTTTTCAAAACTTGGGAAAAATGATAGACCTTCTTTCCTTATCTATTCACTAATGTTTCTCCAGTAACAAGCTAGATTTTATCATTTGGACAATCATCTGAATAATTATCATTATTTTTTAAATGCAAAAAACCCCTAAACCTAGAGGGCAATACTCACATCAAAAATTTTCCTGAGTACTTCCATCTGGATTTTATCAAATAGCTCTAAGTCCTTTTCTTCTACCATCTTATCCCGATAAACTCGATTTGATTCATGCAGATAGAGTTTTACGAGGTCCTGTGTAGACTTCACACATTCCACTGATGAGAAGAGAATGCCCTTCAAAGAGAAAAGACAAAACATGTATGTATTAATAACAATTAGAAGTGCAACAGCTAGGAGAACTTCCTGCAGCGTGTTGTCCATCTGGGAGTTGGTCTCACTACAGAGTCCATCATTCTAGCTGAGGGAGTGCTTAGAAAGTTGAGAGGGAGCTTGTGGAGAGACACCTATTCGTTGGAGGCAGATGGGCCTGACCTCAAATACGGTCACAGCCACACAGCACTTGTGTGACTTTAGGCCAGGCGCATGTCATCTCTGAACCTCAGTCTGGTCACTTTTCAAACACGGATAACAAAAACGACTTTCTGAAGTTGTCTAAATAATTCAAGTTAACATGCCCATAAAACTAATACTGCTCATTTCCCATACTCAATACATTGAAATTATTCTTTTATGTTCTTCATAAAAAAAAAAAAAACAACTGCAATATGTGTGTAGCTATAACTTACTGAACCAATTGTGTGATAGGGAGTGAACTAGATTCTTTGCCAAAGATCATTTAATCCTCTCAGTGATCCTATGAAATCAATTTGGATGACTCCTCTTTGTATAATGTGGAGATTGGGATTCCAGAAAGATGGAAACCCTACCCAATATCACACAGGAAGTTGCCTTACTTCAGAACCACAGTGTTTTGAAGCCAAGTCTTCCTGACCTAGTGCTTGGCATTTTAACCTCTTTGTTTTGAATCACCACAACAAGGAGAACAGTGGCGTCTCTGCTCTATTTCAAACTCACAAGTGCCATTCTGAAAACTGATTCTGGTCTTTGTACAGTCAATACTATGACAAAAGGCTGAAATGGGCACAGCTAACCTCGGCAGCAAGGCATTTATTTACCTCTGGTGGTTCCCCCTTCCCGTCCACCCATATTTACCAATCATTTCAAATTTCTCTGTCCTCTCTCTCTGTCGCTATTAGCCAACATCCTGGGCCTTCTTTTCTACATAAAAAATGGAGCAGCCACAAGCAAGACAAGTCTTTATCCGTGTCTGTGCTTGCCCTGGAGGAACAGAGGTCATTTAAGGGTTCTTCACTCTTTACTGAGTGATGCACAGATTCATCAGCATGGCAGAAAGTCTGGTCACAATATAACTACAATCTTCTTCCTCTTGATTGCTCACCACGACCTCCCATAAAACCTGGATTCTAGTTTCACAAAATTCACATTATTTTCTGAAGCTGCACACTTACTGCACCTTCATGCCTTTTTTTTTTTTTGCAGTTTTTGGCCAGGGCTGGGTTTGAACCTGCCACCTCCGGCATATGGGGCCAGCGCCCTACTCCTTTGAGCCACAGGCACCGCCCGCCATCATGCCTTTTGCTTTGCTTGCTGTGCTCCTGGTTCAAGATCTAAGCCGATGGATCCCTCTTGTGGAAGTCTTCTAAGACAGCGCTCCTGTCCAGCAAGACCTTGGGTGGCCCTTCATATATAAATCTAGAAGAATTATTAGTTTCTAAATTTATTCTTATTATTTTCTTGTTACAAGTTTATTTCTCCTAGGTCCTGGCTAGTGTTTCAAAGGCAGGGGATTCTACAGACCTCATTTTGGTTGTGGTTTATTTTTATCGTTGTGTTACTTGTACCTTGTGAGTTATAAGAATTAGAGGCAGTTTCTCAATAGAAATAGAAATAACAGAAAATACTTTCAAAGTGCTGAAAGAAAATAGCTTCCAAGCTAGAATTCCAAACCACACCTCAAAATCCTTTAAAAATAAATATGCTTTTAGTCAAATAAAAACCGAGAGATACTTTTCTAGCATATATAAACTAAAGTAGATACTAAAAGAAGTTCTTCAGGCAGAAGGAAAATGATTCCACATAGGTGAAAGAACAGAAATGTAGCAGGAATAAAGTGAATCAAAAGGTGATATGTGGGTAAATCTAAGTAAATACTGACTTGCTAATACAAAAATATTAATGAATGTGGGTTTTCAATACACATAGAGTTAAAATAAATAATAGAGTGAAAGTCGAAGAGAGGCAAATTGTTCCAAGATCCTTGCATTTTTTGGCAATTAATATACGTACTAATTTATAAAAGATAAAATGATACCTTTAGTAACCAATACACGAATAGTAAAAAGATGTATAATATGTTAAGATAAAATAAAATAATAAAAACATATGGTGAGTCCACTGGAATATAAGAAGTCAGAAGGAAGAAAACAGAACAGGGAGGATATATTGAAAATAAATAAAATAAGCACATTTAATTCCAAATATATTATTATATAAAATAACATAAATGAATTAAACATTATAATTATATAAAATAATTGTCAGGCTGGATTGTTATGTTTCAACACATATCCATGATCAAAACCCTAAGTAAACAAAGAGAAAAACTTTCTTAACCAGGCAAAAAGCACCCACAAAAAATCCCTGTAGGAAGCATCTTATTTAATGACAAACTATTAAAAGCCTTTTCCTCTAAATTTAGGAATGTGACAAGAAGTCTGTCTGCAAAGGTTGTCATGAGTATTAAGTTTCAGCTTGTTTAGGTGACAAGGCAGGAGCTAAGGCTGGGTTGCTTTTGATAAAAGGTATTTCACCAACTCCTCTCCCTTCACTTCGGCCACTGATGAGCAGCATGAATTTGATTAAACCATTTCAACTCCTGATCAAATGCATATAGTAACAGCCCTGGCCCATAAAGTTGTAGTGAGAATTAAGACCAGTCCAGACGTGTTCTCCTGCTCGTTTGTGGGGGTCAAAGGCTCTGCCTTCAGGAGAAGCCTTACTGGTGCACAGTTCTTAGGCTTCTGAACCAGGGTTTAGTAGGTTTCTGCTCCTAACAACCAGGAGTCCTGGCTGGAGCTAGCTGGCCCTATATCTCAGGATCTAGATCAGTGATTTTTCAACCACAGCACACCCGTGTGCTGTGAGAGGATCTTAGATGCACCTCAAAAATTTTTAAAGATCATTAATTAAATTATTTTTGAAAGAAGTTCAAACCATAGTAAATATATTCTTTCTTTCAATTTTTTTTTCTATTTGTCACCTGTATTCTTTCTTTTATTAGATCATATGAAGGCTATAACCCAACTATAGCACAAGAATATGGGGAAAGGTCCAAGGGAGGGGAAGGGAGCGGGGGAGGTTAGGGTGGAGGGAGGTTAATGGGTGGGGCCACACCTACGGTGCATCTTAGAATGGGTACAGGCGAAACCTACTAAATGCAGAATACAAATGTCTAAATACAATAACTAAGAAAATGCCACGAAGGCTACGTTGAACAGTTTGATGAGAATATTTCAGATTGTATATGAAGCCAGCACATTGTACTCTTTTACTTTTTTTTCCTAGCAAAAGAATTTAAGTGTGCCGTGAAGTTTAACTATAGGTTCAAGTGTGCCATGAGATAAAAATAGTTGAAAAATACTGGCCTAGATATTTGCTGGTCTGAGGCTCCCCAGAGTCCATCTGCACAGGCAGTGCCCTGGGCAATTAATTCAAACTACACGTGCTCCACCTCAAAGGATCACTTCACTTTGACACCTCCTTATGGGTGTGGTTACTGCTTGGTGTAATAGGCATCCTTCTTTAAATGCTAATAACTCGTTGCTATCTTAGGGAGGGGTCTTTCTGAAAAGGGGCTTTTGTAGATTTTTGGAGGTTTGTAGGGTTTTAAAAAATTTTTCTTTCCTTCTTTTTTTTTTTTTCAATCTCCATAGAGACCATCAAAAATTGCTGATGTGGACTATATTACAGGTTGTAATAATGGAGTATTAGGAAAAATTTCCAATTAGCAATAATTGTGCCTTGGATAAACCTCATTAGCTACACTACTCCCACTGTGCACAGCTGGAGGTTGGTTTTTATTTTCTGGAGACAGAGTCTCACTTTGTTGCTAGGGCATCTGAGCATGAGGTCAGTTGCATGATCATAGCTCACAGCAACCTCCAACTCCTAGGCTCAAGTGATCCTTCTGCTTCAGCCTCCCGAGTAGCTGAGACTACAGGTGTGCACCACCATGTCTAGCTATTTTTCTTTTTTTAAAATTTTTTGTAGAGATGGGGTCTCCGTGTGTTTTTCAGGCTGGTCTTGAACTTCTGACCTCAAGCAATGCTCCGCTTTGGCTTCCCAAAATGTGAGGATTGTAACAGGTGTCAGCCACTATACTCTGCAGTCTCTGGAGGTTTTGACAGAGATGAGTCAAGTAATGTGCAGGGAGAGGCCATCACTGCTTCAATTAGCAGTTGGAAGGATCTGAAATGCCTTTGTCCTAGAAATGAACCTGAAATTTTTAGGACTGAGGTCATCCTGGGAACTGGCTTGTGGAGAGCATCTTAGGAATAGACAACATGACTTCTCAAGGAAACCTTGCAGGGTTTGAGTGACATCCTTTTGCATCTCAAGAACAGGTGTCCCTCCAAGGGATCCAAATGTGTTTTTTCTTTTCTTTCTTTTGGGCCGTTTTCCTTCCCAGGCATACTGGAATCATTATCTCCAGAATGCAGAACCTTCTTCAGCCCAAAGGAACCAACTCAGAAATGCATCCTGCTTATGGAAATGTAATTTTCAAATGAAACTGTATTTTGTCGAGGTCCTTACTCATGGAATCCACAGTGCTCTGTGATCGCACTGTGCCTTTGCTTTTGTTTAAAGTTTTGCATTAACTATTTATGCTGTTAAGCCTGGGAGCACCTGGATCATGACTAAATTTTCGTGGAGGGGGGTCTCAGAGCAGGTGAACTTACCTGGAAAATGTTGGCAAAATCTCTGAGGTTGAAAATGTAGTGGAATTTGATTGCTGTGGGTAGGAATGTGGTGGCGATTTTCTGGTGGAAGGCAAGGGCCAGGCTGATCAGTGAGGGGACGGATTTCTGCAGGGATGCTGGGAAGCTTCCAAGCTTCAGATGGTGGGTCAGGATGGTGCTGTAGATGGAGGACAGGGCGTCTGCCCCCGGGAAGGACAGCACAAACACGCTGAAGTGACGCTGTGTGGAAGACAGAGGTTGGGGGAGGCGTGAGATACACAACCTTCAGCACAGAGCAGATGGCACCTCTTCTGCATTTGGATAAAATAATTAAGAGACCTTGTATGGCCATCAGATCTACATTTTGGTCACATTTCTCATGCTACACTCTAATTTATGTTGAACCTAAAACAATATAGGGGCATAACAGACTTTGGACCTTTGACCAAAGAGGGGAACATGGGAGAGCAGGGAGAGCCAAGTCCAAATCCAAATTAGATACTAAGTGTCCATATGAACTTGGGAAGGTCATTTCATCTCTCTCAAGTTCCCTCATCTGATGAATGAGGGAATTGGTTCAGATGAACTCCACGACCTCTTCCACCTTGAACTCTGTGTCTAGGAGTTTCTATTTCTCCTAGAAATGCCACATTGGAATTCTATCTGATTTACCATTTTGAGGGGCTGTTGAGGGGAAAGGCCAATTATTACCCATAATCTGAGCCATCAGCCCTGGTAAGGTAGTATTTGGACCCAAGTACCCAGGTTCCTCCCATACCTGGAGCCGGGGGTTGATGGTGAAGCTGCCTGCCGTGGGGTTCATGCAGGAAACATATTGTACATTCACGATCTCCTTCAGAGACAGCTTGTTCCGATCATACCTGGAGCAGCCAGAAACTTTGAGTAAGAGGTGTGTGAGCGCTTTGTCAAGGTGAGGTAGGATGTGCCCTACTGGTAAGTGTTTCAGTAATAAGAAAAACCGTCTAGATCCACTGGTAGAGATTTAGAGGAGACGCGAGTCCAGGAAAATTTCCTCTCTATGGAAATAGCGCTGAAAGAAAGGACACAAGGACTGACTAAAAGGTAAGAGGAAAAATAAGGAGTGTGTGGCACCCTAGGAAGCAAAGGGAGCCAGTATTTCCAAAGTGAGAGGAGGGTCACCCACATCAGGGGCTGCAGAGAGAATATCAAAGTCAGTGGCCCCAAAGAGTCCCTTGGATTCTACAATAAAAATGCAGTTAGTAGGTTAGGAGGAATGAGGGGACTAGAAATCAAATCACAGTGGACTGGGGGCGGGGGAGGGTGAGTGGGAGATGCGGGACTGGGGACAGAGTGCAGAGGTTTAGTTCTCCAGGGGGAGTGCAACAGAAAAGGAAGTAGAAAATGATTTTTTAACCGAATAGAAGAAATTTAGACACATGTAAATGATAGGAAGGAGACAATGGAGATGGCTGGTGAAGTCAGGAGGAGAGAGTAGAATCAGGATGCTGGAGGACGCCTGAGGCTCAGGTGAGACGTGACAGGGCAGGGAAAGGGACACATGGGGCTGCAAGTAGGATGTGGAAGCGGTGACCAGAGACGCATCTGTGTGCTCTGACACAAAGTCAGCGGCGGAGGTGGGTGGGAAGTTTGAGGAGAGAGGAGATGGGATGGACAGACGTTTCTGAGAACGAACATGTGAGCAAGAGTTTCCAGGAGTTTCTACTTCCCAGTTAACGACTGTGATCATGACTCTAAAGCAAAACTAGTTAGCCTGACTTTTTTTTTGCTTGTGAATTTCTGACACCACCAGTATGAAGACTATGGGTGGCTGCGTGTTTCAGGTGTCCAATAAAGACGTCAGGAAGGAAAGGAACGCCAAGTTACCAAGATAACTATAATCCCTCTCCCTGAATTCTCTCTTTCCTCTTTTTCTCAGTGGCAGATTCAGGTGAGCCGATGTCCTGAATCAATGACTGACTGCTGTTTTTTTCATGACAAGTTCGGACCTTCTGTCATCACAAGCTATGCTGTTGCATGAGAGACTACCAGATGCTCTGAGTTGCCCCACCGAGACCCAGGCTGCGAAGGTGTGCAGAACCTGTGCACCCTATGTCGGTTACTTAGGTGCCGGTATTGAATCACCTCTCAGTGCTGTGGGACCATGGTGGGGCAGGGAGGAGAGTGGTTAATTCTGCTTTGGGGTCTTAGACAAGGCTTCTAGGGAAGGCAACTTTTGAGATAAGCTTTGAAGAAAAAAGTGGAATTTTTTCCTTAGATGAAAGCTCAATACTCACTGAGGATATTAATGCCCCTGTATAAAAGAGCTGCAGTCTCCAACCCTGGGGCCACAGACCTGTTCCAGTCCGTGGCCTGTGAGGAACCAGGCTGCACAGCAGGAGGCGAGCAGCGGGCAAAGGAATGAAGCTTCAGCTCTATGTACAGCTTCTCCCCATCACTCGCATCACCACCTGAGCTCCACCTCCTGTCAGATCAGCGGCAGGATCAGATTCTTACAGGAGCAGGAACCCTGCCGTAAACTGCACATGTGAGGAATCTAGGTTGCAAGCTCCTTATAAGAATCTAATGCCTGGTGATCCGAGGTGGAGCTGAGGTGTGATGCTAACTCCTGGACTGTGTAGTTGCAGGTGAGTTATATAAATGTATATTATACAATTATTTCATCATATATTATAATATAATAATAATAGAAATAAATTTACAATAAATTTAATGCACTTGCATCATATTGAAACCACCCCATCAAATCCCCTGCTCCATGGAATAATTGTCTTCCACGAAACTGATCCCTGGTGCCAGAAAGGTTGGGGACTGCTGTGAAAGACAGACTGCAGGAAACAGAGACCCACATGGTGGTGTGGGGCACCGTGGGGCTTCTTATCTGGCACCGGAGCTACGGTGGGTTTGTGGGTGCAGCAGGGCTTTGTCTCAGCCCAGGCCCCCCCGTCAGTGTCCTCACCAGTGGCCATAGTCCAGGTGCTGCCGGATGATGGTGTGTGGCTGCACCGTCCCATAGGCATCCACCTCAGGCATGTTCATGTCATCGATGAAATAGACGAGCTTCTTGTTACCTGGGGGGCCATAATTTCTGCCAGCCTTCTTTTCTAGAGGCTTCTCCAGAGAAGCTGAGGAGAGACCCAGTTAGTGAGGAAAAGAGGTTCGAACCTCACAGGCCAGTACGAGGCAGCACAGAGGACAAGCTGTGGTGCTACCTGGACACCGGTGTGCAAACAACAACAGCAGGGGCAGCAGCTGTTACTAGATTCAGGTTAGAGGGCCAGAAAGTGACAGTGAAATTACCAGGCAACAATGGGGACAGTACACCTTGGGCGCTGAAGCACTATATGGGCTGGGCTAGGTTTTTACAAACATTAACTATCTCACCTAATCCTTGATATTAGTACATGTGTGTTACCATCCCATTTTACAGATGAGGGAACTGAGGCTCAGAAGAACTGAGCAATTTCACTAAGGCAGGATGCAAAGCAGAGCAGTTAGCCCTCAAAGGCCGCACTCCTTCTGTTCTTCTGTGGTGCCAGCCTTCTTTGTTTATAGATGAGAATATGAAGAGTACCCTACCCCAGCTGGATCCCGAGTAGACCCGCCCTCTCCACCTAAGACAGCAAAGGCATCTAAAGGCGGTGATTCCTACCCCAGAGCTGGATTGAGGCCCCGTCTGCTCTGAGGGTATTCATGAGCAATCAATGGCTATTTGGCCAACAGTGTTCCAGTGAGTTCATCTTGTAAGGTTTTCTTTGACAGCGAGTTGACAAAACAGCTTCAGAGAATTTCCCTGATGCTTCCAATGTCATGAATGGCTCCCTCTCTTGCCTTGAGTTTTTCTGGCCCCCTACCTGGGCATCCATGCACCTTTCTGGGGACTCTCTTCTGGAATTGATTCTTCAATTTTCAAGCCGAAGGGAAGAAATCAAATAGCACCGTTCTCCAGCATGACAGGACTTGTTTAGAACAAACTTAAGTAAAAGAGTGGAGATAAATGTATTCCCCTCCCCCCATAAAGCCATAAAGCAATGAAATATTTATGGATTGCAAGAACCAACACTTACTATTACAGCTGGAAGCCCTAAGAACTACCTGATTTCTTCTCTTGAAAAACAAGTTTGTAAACAAGCAAAAGGTGTCAATAGACATGGGAAGGTGACAGATAGAAAGACAAGTTCCTTCAAGAAGCTTGAATATTCCAATTTTCTGGTTCTGAGTTAAATTAAGTGTTTCAAATATGAATTTAATTTAAATTTAATTAGCATTCAATTAACATACACTATCAACTAATTAATCACGCAACATCTTCTTCCCCTAAAGATATAATAACAACAGTATGTGAGATCTGTCAAAATGAAATATAATTAATGGGCTGCCAAGGACATGCTTTTGAGGATAGTCCTGCTAAAAGGAAATTCTCTCTCCTTGGGATGACTTGTTTCTCCTCCTCCAAAGGCCATGATAGTCAAATCATAATTCAACCCCTGGAATTAAGCAGACCCTGCAATTTGGGTTGATTAAGCTCTTTATGTTTTTAGAAGATTGCTGAGGAGAAAACCACGTCTGATAACAGGAAGCAGCCTTGGAGTACACTGGATTATGTCAAAGGGATGGTGAGTTCCCCAGAGAAGGAAAGGGCTTGCCAGGAATGACAGACACATTTTTGATCCCTCCTTGGCCAAGCTCGGCTGCATGTCACATCTAGGATGGGGTGATAGTGACATTTTCTGTTTCCAGGCAGAACTGGGGGAGAGGAAGTGGCTTGAATTCTGGGAAAAGTTTGATGTTGAAGACCTTGAATAAATGAGACTTGGGAAGAGAAGTGACCTTTCCATCATGTTTCTGAGCTTTGATTTGTCATCAACATGTCTAGAGACTCAAGTCTCTGCCAGGCCTGAGTTTATTTTACACTCGTATTGAATTTCTCCTTGAGACCTGGATGGAACAGCTGGGGGTTCAGGCACTGGAACCATGCCAGCCGCCCCCACTGTCATGTCATTCTCTGGGCACCATTTTATGGCCATTTTATACTTGAAGAGCAATTTAATTTTCAAAGTGGTTTCCCATTTGTCATCTCATTTGTACCTACTGCTGCCCTCCTGTCCATAGGCAGGTAACTACTCATCCTTCCCTGTGGTCTCCCCGCTTCCCCCCGGACTTCCTTCACTATATTCTCAAAGCTGCAGAGAGCGGCACTTGTATAAAGTGTAAATCAGATCATGCCAGTCCCGCTTTCAGCCCTCCAGTGGCATCCCCTAGCCCTGGGAGCAAAAGCCGTCAGTGACTTCTGCTAAACTTGCCTCTAGTCAGCTCTCCTCTGTCCTCTCTTCACCCTCTGTGTCTTGCTGCCCAGGACCTTCGCTTGGCTGTCTGCTGTGTCCGGCATCCTCGTCTTCCAAATGCCAGTGCAGTTTGCTCCCTCACTCCATCACTCTTTCATTTACTCAGATGCCATTTTTTTCTGAAAGGCTTCCCTGAGACACAATTTAAGATGCACCCCCACCCCCCATCCTCTGCTCTGCTCCATTTCTCTTCATAGCACTTATCACCACCTAATATTTTACATCTTTCACTTATGTATCTTGTTTATTACCCCACCCACCTCTCCACACTAAACGCTGAGAGGGCAGGGATTTTTTGTTTGTTTTCTTAATTGTCATAACCCCAAGAACCAGAACATTAGTCAGCACATAGTATGGTGCTCAAAAATAATCTATTAAATTAAGGAAGGAAGGAATGCATTTTATTATTAACCCCATGAGATAGGTAAACAAGTGTTTTTTTTTTTTGAGACACAGTCTCAAGCTGTTGCCATGGAGTCCTAGCTCATAGCACCCTCCAACCTTGGGCTCAAGCGATCCTTTTGCCTCAGTTTTTCTATTTTTAGTAGAGATGGTGGTCTCAGTTTTGCTCAGGCTGGTCTTGAACCTGTGAGCTCAAGCTATCTACCCACCTCAGCCACCCAGAGTGCTAGGACTACAGGCGTGAGCCATTGTGCCCAGCCAGGCAAACAGGTCTTATTATCCTTGTTTTGCAATTAAGGAGATAGAGACTAAGACAGGGGCAACACCTTGCTGGGATTGGAATCCAGGTCTTTGGATAGTAATTTCAGTGCTCTACCATCTCACCTGCTGAGAGTCCCTCACATCCCACCCCTGTCTAGGCTGTCTGAGACCATTCTAGTCCTAGTGATTCAGAACCTAAAGCAGTCCTTGTACGTTAGAGCTGCTCATTCATTTGTCCATGGGGTGTTACTCAGGAGCCGGCTCTGTAGTGAGCATGTGATGTGCTCTGTATCTTGACCTCTCACATAGCTCTGTCATATAGTATCATTACTGCTTAAAAATATTTTCACAGATGAAAACACTGAGGTTTAGAGAAACTAAGGGATTGTAACCAAGGTCATACAGCTACTAAGCGGCAAAGGGCATGATTTTAACCCAGGTCGGCCCAGCCATGGTGCCTCACATAATCACTACTGCAAACTTCTTCTTAAACATTATGATGACATGGTTTCTGCCCTTGAGAAAATCTCAGTTTAGTCAACTCATTGCCTGCACCATATTTTTGACAGAGCTCATTAATAATTAATCATGTCTTACTTTGCATGACATGATTTGTGTACCTGTTTGAGCTATTTTCCTTTCATATTATCTAATTTTCATGTGTTAAGAATCTTCAGTTATCTTGTAAGGGCTTTGCATTTATTCCTTAAAAAATAACATGCTTTGCATGATTATAAAAATAATACATATTCATTTTAGAAAGATCAAAAAGCATAGAAATTGATAATAATGAAGGTGAAAATTGCCCACAATTCTATCACCTAGCGGTAAGCACTACTTTCAATATTTTGGTATATTTTGTTCTAGTCTATTTGTGTTATTAGCCTTTTTCTGTACAAAATCAGAATTATAGTGAACATACTGCTTGTGTATTTTTTATTTAATATATTGTAACTTATTTATACAATATTATCCTCCTAAGATATTTTTTAAATGTTTCATAATTGGAATGTACCAAAACTTATGGAATAATTTCCCTACTGTCTGAAATACATGTTGTTTTCAATTTCATTATATTGTACTTTGAACCTTTCACAGTCTCAAGCAGAATGATGATAAATCTTTGATGATTCAACTTTGATTTGTGTCAACCCTTTTTTGGAAGACATGAAGTGGCAGAAAGCTGTCTGTCTGTAACAATGCAAGCACACATTCCTGTGAGGCTGGGCATTCGATTAGAACTGTTAAGGGCCAGTTCAACCTTAGGCTTTATAATAAACAGGTTACAGAGATTCATTTTACACAAAGTTCTGGACATCTGAGCTCTTATATAATTAGTATAATTAAGCACTCAAATATTTGTTGAGCTAATAACTCAAATCACAGTTGGCTGGTAAGAGAATTCAGGCTTGTAATCAGTGTGATCTTTGTCTCTCTCCGTTTACACTGAAATGAAAGCCCTGCGATGCCCGAACAAAGTCCTTTGCTCTTCTTCTAGTTTCTAAACTATCCTGTATTTGGGTCTCTGTGAATACTTTTATTTTAAGAAATTATATTTTCTCAAAGAATCAGAAGAGACCTAAAACAGGCCAATCAAAATAAAGGCTAAAAAGGGCTTGCCAATATAGAATAGGAAGAAATTTAACTGCATCAATAATCTGGGAGGACTGTACCCAAATGAAAATGTATCTCACATTTTTATGAACTGCTTGCTTGAAAGCTCAGAGCTAAATCTGTGTTTAATTATAAAAGGCATGGGATCCCGGATTACTGGTACAGATCCACCTTGTTTTTTTTGTGTGTATGCAGGCACTAAATTCTAGGAGTTGATATATCTTACAAAAGATATATCAGGCTACAAAATGGTCTGAGATTTTGCAGAAGATATAAAAATAACTTAAAATTATTTCCTATAGTAATCCTTAACAGAAACCAAGGGGAGCCATCAAATTATAGATCAGCGAAGTGGGTGAAGGCAATGCAGGTGGGTTTGTTGAGTTCAGAGAAGCATGTGAGATGGAGAACGGACACAAACCTCTGTCTCTCTCCCCCTGAGATGTCATTTTTTTTTTTTATGAGACAGAGTCTCACTATGTTGCCCTCGGTAGAGTGCTGTAGCATCACAGCTCACAGCAACCTCAAACTCTTAGGTTTAAGTGATTCTCTTGTTTTAGCCTCCCAAGTAGCTGGGACTACAGGCACCCACCACAACGCCCCCAGCTATTTTTTTGTTATTGCTGTCATTGTTGTTTTAGCAGGCCTTGGCTGGATTTGAACCCGCCAGCCCCGGTGCATGTGGCTGGCGCCCTAACCACTGAGCTACGGGTGCTGAGCCTGAGATGTCATTGCTGTTAACCTGTAGTTTGCACATGTGCTGGACCGTCGCCAACTGAAGGCTGAGATATTCAATGACTGATTGAATGGTGCATTATATTTACCCTCAAAGATAGCAAGTGAATGGAAGCAAAGTTGCCATTCTGTTATGGAAATTAAGATGTATAACTTAGCCTTATCAAAGTGGAATGCCATTGTAGCTTGATGAAATAAGGCGGTTTTACCATTAACTCATATGTGACTCTGAGGGAAATCCTTAACATCTCCAAGCTTCCCTTGATCATCTTGTAAAAAAAAAAAAAAAAAAAAAGAGGCTATCATCAGATCTGTGACAAACATTTCCTATCTCCTTCTCTTCAGTCACTTTTCAGCAGAAGTGGACACAGTGCTCAACAGTAAAACACACGCATAGGTCTATGCAGTTCCTGCAGAGCTATCATTTCCTGACATGGGCATGAACTCTCCATTTTATTTGGAATGCAGATGTGATGGCTGCAGCAGCAGTCATTCTACCACCTTGAGGGAGCAATGGCAAATATTTTAGCATGGACAGTGATGAGCCACTGATTCAACATTAGCAACTGCCTCTCTTTAGATTTCATGTTGTGTGGGGAAAAAAATTCTCTGTTTATTCCACTAGTGTCTGATTTTTTATTATTTACAGCCCAAAGTATTACTGAAATAGTGTCTCATAGGTTGGGCAAGATTGAATGGATTAAAGGGAAGAAAACCCTTAGGACTAGAGTTGACGCCTTGTAAACACTAAAGAAAGTATGTGCTATCTACATGTGGTGGGCTATGAGTGCTTGAAGTACAGTCCTCATGTGTATTTCAAGGAGTTCTGAACCTGTGTTTAGAAAAATACTCAATGGAGATTTCAGAAGTGTATGTAATTAATGAGAGGAGAGGTTCAGGTATTATCAACCAGCTGCCTCTTCTATAAAAGAACATCTGAGTTTGAGAAAAACGGGGTAACAGCATCAGTGAGTTGCAAAATGTCCCCCTGGAGGCCTTCAGGAATTGACCTGCTGGGTGGTGTTATTGCCTGTTTGAAAGCTGAAATATTTCTTCCAAAAACATTATTTTTGTTTCATCATAGTTTATGTTAAAATCTTTATTACGTGAAACAAGTTTGTGGGGTTTTTGGCATTTGTGACTTAGAAATTATTGCACAATATAGAATCTTAAATTTGAGAAGGATTTAGTTAATATTATTATAACATTGTGCATTTACCAAGCACTTATTGTACATTAGGAATCACTTTGAGTGTTTTACATTGTTGTATCTTGCTATTCAAGAATGAAAAGAATGAACTCTGATATGCTCTGCAATGCAGATAAATCTCAAAATCATGCTGAGTGAAAGAAGCTAGGCAAAAAAAGTGTGCGTTGTATGATTCCATTATATAAAATTCTAGCACATACAGACTAATCCATAGGGATAGAAAATAGATCTGTGGATGCCTGGAACAGGACAGGGAGGGAAGGGTGGGAAGGATTACAAAGGTACTTGAGGAAACTTTTGGAAGTGATGGAAACGTTCTTTATTTCAGTTTTTGATGGTTTCATGGGCATGAAATAGTTCCAATTTTACCAAAGTGTAAACCTTAAATATATGAAGTTCATTGCATGTTCATTATAACTAAATATATCTTTTTCTTAAAAAAAGAAAAAATGGGCAGTGCCTATAGCTCAAGGAGTAGGGTGCCGGCCCTATATACTGGAGGTGGCAGGTTTAAACCCGGCCCTGGCCAAAAACTGCAAAAAAAAGTGAAAAGAATTTATGCTATCTTTCAGTAAGTAAAGAGATAAATGAGTGGTGATTTATTCACATGATGGAATTCTATGCAGGAGAGAAAATGAATGAAAGACATTTGCATGTATTAAACAAGGATTAAAAAGTAAGTTGTCAGAAGGTATATAACATACAGCTAAAATTTACATACACGTAACACTATATATTTTATGGGTACGTAATGTGTACACTTGGAATAGGACATATGAACTTTAGTTCTCCAGTTAACAGGGGCAGGAAGGAGGAAGGGACAGAGACTGCGGTGTAAGCTGTGCTTACAGTGCTGAGACCCACAGCAAAAAGACAGCGCTGCGCCATCTGTTAAATCTGGGTAGTGGGGCATGGGCCTCTGTGATATTATTTTCTGTGCTTTTAGGCATGCTTAAAATACTTCATAGTTTTTTTTTGAAAGAAAGTTTAAGCAATTCCCTATTCCATTCTCAGCATCGAGCTCTCTTTGCCAGAACAACTGTTGTTCCCAGTTTCTTGTGTGTCCTTCTGGAGATATCCTAAGTATATACATAAAGTACAGGGGGGTGTGGGTGTGTTTGTGTGTGTATAATATATATTTCAGTCTTTATGTATTTAAAAAATCATGTAAGTGAGTGAATTTTTATGTATTTCTTTTAAGACAAGACCCGATTTGGAGCATTAAATACACTGCACTACATCTAGCTTTTTTTACTCAACAAAACTTTGGAAATAGTTCCAACTTGGCACAGAGAATTTCCTCATTCTTTCTAATGCTGCTTAGTACTCCATTGGCTACACAATTAGGCTGTTTCCTGTCTTTTGCTGTTACAGACACATTATAAAACCCTTTTGCACATCTGGCCTGGTAAGCCACCTGTCCTTCAACGCAGACTATGCCACACGAAGCCGCAAAGCAGTAATGTGTTAACGAAGGGGGCGCAACAGTTTGCCTCCTCGTTCAATGACAAGAGAGCAGCTGTCTTTTCAAGCATCTCCTTTATTTAGTATCTAGTTCCCTCTCCGAGCCCAGGCTTCTGGCTGGCACTCTTCTCATTGTTGGTAGCACCCTTTCTCCTGCCATCTTGTTGCTCTTAAAATAGTTTAAGCTAAGAAGTGAGATAATCAAGGTTCCCAGTAAGAGAGCACAGCACTTTTCAGAGTCTGGGGTCTGAGCTTTAACAGAGTGAACCTTTTTAAAAATTAATTAATTAACTAATTTTTTATTAAGTCATATATACATAGATCATGACTATATTTATACCTTTGTGGGATTCAATGTGTTAATTATTTGTACAAATCAGAGTGCTTACATCCTACTAATTAACATAGCTTTTACCTCATTTACTCAATCACAGCGTTAAGACATTTGTGTTCAATACTTGATAGATTTGACTCGTATCCTTGTAATATGCTCCATAGGTGTGGTCCCACCATTAACCCTCCCTCTATCAAACCACCCCCCTCCCTTCCCATCCTCCTCCCCTTCCCTCCTTCATCCTGGGCTATAGTTGTGATTCATCTCTCATATGACAGTGTGAGTGATTATAAATTGGTTTCACAGTAGTACTGAGTACGTTGGATATTTTTTTTCCATTCCTGAGATACTTTACTAATAAGAATATTTTCCAGCTCCATCTATGTAAACATAAAAGGGATAAAGTCTCCATCTTTTTTTTTAATGCTGCATAGTATTTCATGGTATACATATACCATAATTTATTAATCCATTTATGGGTCGATGGGCACTTGGGCTTCTTCCAAGACTTGGCAATTATGAATTGAGCTGCAATTAACAATCTGGTACAAATATCTTTGTTGCCAAGTGATTTTTGGTCTTTTGGATATACTCCTAGTAGAGGAATTGCAGGATCAAGTGGCAGGTCTACATTTAGATCCCTGAGTGTTCTCCAAACTTCTTTCCAAAAGGAACATATTAGCTTGCATTCCCACCAGCAGTGCAGAAGTGTTCCCTTTACTCCACATCCATGCCAACATCTGTAGTTTTGGGATTTTGTGAAGTGGGCTACTCTTACGGGAGTTAGATGTTATCTCAAAGTGGTTTTGCTTTGCATTTCTCTGATAATTAAACATTATGAGCATTTTTTCATGTGTCTGTAGACTGTGCACCTGTCTTCTTCAGAGAAGCTTCTGTTCATGTCTCTTGTCTACAATGAAATGGGATCATTTGTTCTTTTCTTATTAATAAGTTTGAGTTCTCTGCGGATTCTGGTTATTAGACCTTTGTTGGAAATATAACCTGCAAAAATCCTCTTCCATTCTGAAGGCTGTCTACTTGCTTTACTTACTTGGCAGTGTTCTTGGCAGTGCAGAAGCTTTTTAGTTTGATCAGATCCCAGTAATGTATTTTTGATGTTGCTTCAACTGCCTGGGGGAAGGTCCTCCTCTAAAGTATTCTCCGAGGCCAATTTTTTCAAGTGTTTCCCCTGCACTCTTTCCAAGAATTTTTTATAGTTTCATGTCTTATATTTAAGTCCTTTAACCAGTGAAAGTCAATTTTTGTTAGAGTAGAAAGATGTGAGTCCAGTTTCAGTCTTCTACAGGTTGTCAGCCAGTTCACCCAGCACCATTTGTTAAATAGGGAATCTTTCTCCCAATTTATATTTTTGATAGGCTTATCAAAGATCAAATGATGATAAGTGTCTGGGTTCATGTCTTGGTTTTCAATTCTGTTCCATACATCTACCTTTCTATTTTTGTGCCAGTACCATGCTGTTTTGATCCCTATAGATTTATAGTATAGTCAGAAATCTGGAAGCATGATACCTCCTGATTTGTTTTTATTTCTGAGTAATGTCTTGGCTATTCAAGTTTTTTTCTGTTTCCATATAAAACAAAGTACTCATTTTCCCAGATCTTTAAAGTATGACAGAAGTACTTTAATAGGGATTGCATTAAATCTGTAGATTGCTTTGGGAAGTACAGACATTTTAACAATGTTGATTCTTCCCAGCCATGAGCATGGTATATTTTTCCTTTTGTTAACATCTTCAGCTATTTCTTTTTTCAGAGTTTCATAGTTCTCTTTATAGAGATCTTTCATGTCCTTTGTTACATATACTCCCAGATATTTCATCTTCTTTGGCACTATTGTAAAGGGAATAGAGTCCTTGATTGTTTTTTCACCTTGACTATTGTTGATATATATAAAGGCTACAGATTTGTGAGTATTGATTTTGTATCCTGAGATGGTGCTGTATTCCTTGATCACTTCTAGGAGTTTTGTAGTTGAGTCCCTGGAGTTTTTCAGGTATACAATTATATCATCTGTGAAGAGTGATAGTTTGATCTCCTCTGATCCTATTTGGATACCCTTGATTGCCTTCTTATGCCCGATTGTGATGGCTAAGACTTCCATTATAATGTTAAAAAGCAGTGGTGACAACGGGCAACCTTGCCTGGTTCCTGTCCTAAGTGGAAATGATTTCAAATTTACTCCATTCAACACAATATTGGCTGTGGGTTCATTGTGGATGGCCTCTATCAGTTTAAAAAATATTCCTTCTATACTTATTTTTTAAAGCATTCTGATCAAGAAAGGATGATGGATATTATCAAAAGCTTTTTCTGCATCAATTGAGAGATTCATATGGTCTTTGTTTTTTGTTTATGTGATGTATTATATTTATAGATTTGCATATATTTAACCATCCTTGGGACCCTGGGATGAAACCCACGTGGTCATGATGTATAATTTGTTTGATGTGTTGCTGCATTCTGTTTGCTAGGATCTTATTGAATATTTTTGCATCAATATTCATTAGAGATATTGTTCTATAATTTTCTTTTATTGTTGTTTTTTTCCTGGTTTGGGGATCAGGGTGATATTTGCTTCATAGAATGTGTTGGGGAGTATTCCTTCTTTTCCTATATTTTGGAAAAGGTTAAGTAATATAGTTACTAGTTCCTCTTTAAAGGTGTGGTAGAATTCTGATGTGAAGCCACCTGGTCATGGGCTTTTCTTTTTGGGGAGATTTCTTATAATTGATGCTATTTCAGAACTTGATATAGGCTTGTTCAACATTTCCACTTCTTTCTGGCTAAGTCTAGGAAGGTCATGTGTTTCCAAGTATTAGTCTATTTCCTTCAGATTTTCATACTTCTGAGAATAGAGTTTTTTGAATTTCTGAGGAGTCTGTCATTATTTGGCCTTTATCATTTCTGATTGATGAAATTAGGATTTTACTGTTTTATTTCTGGTTAGGTTGGCCAAAGGTTTATCTATTTTATTGACCTTTCCAAAAAACCAACTTTTTGATTTATTGATCTGTTCTATAATCCTTATGTTTTTAATTTCATTTAATTCTGCTCTAATTTTAGTTATTTTTTTTTTCTTCTGCTGGGTTTGGGGTTGGAATGTTCTTCCTTTCCAGTTGCTTGAGATGAGCCATTAAGTTGTTGACTTCCTCTCTTTCCGTTCGTTTAAGGAAGGCTTGCAATGCTATAAATATCCCTCTTAGGACTGCCTTTGTGGTATCCCAGAGGTTTTGGTAATTCGTGTCTTCATTATCATTTTGTTCCAAAAATTTGGTTATTTCCTTCTTAATCTCATCTATGACCCAGCTATCATTCACCATGAGGTTATTTAGTTTCCATGATTTTGTATGAGGATGCAGATTCCTGTTGTTACTGAGTTCAACTTTTATTCTATGATGATATGAGAAAATACAAGAAATTATTTCTATTCTTTTAAATTTGCTGAGGTTAGACTTGTGACCTAAGATGTGATCAATTTTGGAGGATGTTCCATGGGCTGATGAGAAGAATGTGTATTCAATTTTGTTAGAATGAAATGTTCTGTAGATGTCTGTTAAATGCAATTGTTGAATGTTAAGTTTAAGTCTATGATTTCTTTGCTGAGTTTCTTATTGGAGAATCTATCCAACACTGCCAAAGGGGTGTTAAAATCTCTGACTATTGTGGAGCTGGAGGAAATCAATTTGCTCATGTCTGTTAGAGTCTCTCTTAAAAACTGAGGTGCATTCTAATTGGGCATATAAATGTTAATAATTGAAGGGCGGTGCCTGTGGCTCAAAGGAGTAGGGCGCAGCCCCATATGCAGGAGGTGGCGGGTTCAAACCCAGCCCTGGCCATAAACTGCAAAAAAAAAAAAAAAAAAAAATTAATAATTGAAATCTCATCAGGTTGAGTGTTGCTCTTAACAAATATGAAGTGATCATTCTTATCTTTCCTTACTTTTATTGGTTTAAAGCCTATTGTATCTGTGAATAAAATTGCAGCACCTGCTTTTTTCTGATTTCCATTTGCCTGAATTATAGATGACCATCCCTTCACCTTGAGTCCTTATTTATCTTTTAAGGTAAGATGAGATTCTTGTATTCAGCAGATATCTAGCATGAGTTTTTGTATCCAGTCAGCCATCTGTGCCTGTTTAGAGGACAATTTAAGCCATTCACATTAATTGAGAGTATTGATAAGCCTGGTAGTATTTTGGGTATCGAGTTTTTCAAAATTCAGTGGACATTTTTAATCCTTTTGCTACTGTGGAAGTTGGAGTTTGATCACAAATTTCTGAGTGAGTTTATTTTTATGGTAGTGGATTGTGCTGGTCATTATAGAAGATTGGTCTGAGAATATCCTGGAGAGCTGGTTTAGTTATGGCAACTTTCTTCAACATGTAAATGTCATTAAAGTGTTTAATTTCTCCATCATAAATGAAACTCAGTTTAGCTGGATACAGGATCCTGGGTTGAAAGTCATTTTGTTTTAGAAGGTTAAACATTGATGACCACCCTCTTCTAGCTTGAAAGATTTCAGCAAAGAGGTCTGCAGTCATTCTAATATTCTTCCCCTTATAGGTTATGGTTTTCTTACATCTGGCTGCTTGCAGAATTTTCTCCTTCACATTAACTTTGGCAAAGTTAATTATAATGTGTCTGGGAGATGTTTTATTTGGGTTGAGTCATGGTGGGGTTCTGAAACTGCTATCTGAATTTCAGAATATCTTGCCATGTTTGGGAAGTTCTCTTTCATTATCTCTTTGAGTAGAGCATCTGGGCCTTTTGAAGCAACCCCATTGCCTTCAGGAATTCCTATAAGGCGAATATTAGTTTTCTTCAAATTATGCCAGAGCTCTCTGAGAGAATGATCCATTTTTGCTCTCTACTTCTCTTCCTCTTGAAGTGTTTGGGAGCATTCAAAACCTTTGTTATCTTCAATGTCAGAGATCCTTTCTTCTGCCTGTTCTATTCTGTTACTGAGGAATTCTACTGTATTTTTCATCTTGAGGGCTGCAAATTCTTGCCTCAATGTATCAAAATCTTTGATTTTATCTTTCAATTCATTTAATTCTTGAGACAACTGTTGAATTACTCCTTGAAATTCTAATTCCGTCTTTACCTCCATTCTGTTGATCTTATTTGACATCCAAATTCTGAACTCAATTTCTGAAATCTCAGCCATTTGTTTATGAAGGGGATCATCTGCTGTGTCTCTTTTGTTATTTCTTGGGGAATTGATCTACTCTGATTATTCATGTTGCCAGAGTTTTTCTGCTGATTCCACCCCATGATTGTTTTTCACCGTTTGGCTAGATGGGCAGGTAAGGTGAAATTGTATTGGGGGCTCCTGTAATTGTGGTTAACCAGGCCTTTGCCAAGGATCTCGGACTGGTGACTGTAGCTTTTCCCCCTACAGCTTTGTAAAGGACCTGTACAGTCTGAGGCTCTGGGGATCTACTTGGTGTGGTGGGGGTTGTATTCAGCTGTTCTTTTCCTGATCCTAGTGGATCAGTGATTCTGGGTTGAAATCTCAGCTGAAATTTGCTTTCTTGGATTTGCAGCTTGCCTCAGCAGAGGTGACATGCAGTTATCACTCTTTTCTCTCAGCTCGGCTCCCAGTCTTCTGCATTGTTGGGTACCTTCTGGTCATAATCCTTCTCTCTGGATGGGAGCTTCTGTCGAAAGCTGGTGTCAGTTTGCCATCTTGCCCCTAGTAACTAACTTCATCAAAGCCTACATGCATGTCCTGATCTGTATTAAGATTCCTTAGTAGCTGAGTGGACCTTTTTTATATGTACTGGCTGCTCTGGGCTTCAGATGACCGCCCCCCCCTCCCCCCACAGTCCTTTGCTAGCTCTGGGTAGGGGAAGTTACAGAACAGCTGCTCTAAATGTAACAGAGGGGATGGCTTTGAGGTCTATATTATGGAAAAGCCAAGAGGGGGTGAACAAGAGATGAAAAGTGCTGGGTTTTAGTAAATGTCCAGCTTCAGTGAAAGCCTCTGTTCATCCTGGCTGCATTTGACAGCTTTTTGAGATTTTAAAAAATAATTCTCTATGTTTTAACAAAAGGGAAGGAGAAAGTCTAGAAGAACAACAGATCGGTTCAGTACAAGAAACTCATCTCTCCTTCCTTGGCAAGACATTTTTACCTTCTGTTAAAATTTGTTTTTACACTATAAAACCATTTTAAAAGAGTTCTAGAAAATTACTGCCCTAGAAAAATTGAATTATGCTAATGATAATAGTAAGAATTTTGAGTACTAATTGTAGTTTCCGAAGTATTTTCTTGCTCCAGAGGCAGAATAGCATAGAGCAGTGTTTTTCAACCTTTTTTTTTGTTTTTATCTCACAGCACACTTGAACCTATAGTTAAACTTCCGTGGCACACTTAAATTACATTGATCAAAAAAAAATTAAAAAAAGAATATACTTACTGTGCAATTTAATTAATGATCTTTAAAGATTTTCATGGTGCACCTAAGATCCTCTCCCAGCACACCTGCTGACATTCACTGGCCTAGTGGTTAAGAGCACAGGCTGTGCAGCCAGACTTTCTGGGTCAGACCCTGGCTCCACTGCCACTGTGTGGCTCAAGGTAGCTCATTTAACGTCTCTGCACCTTCCCTTGGTTTTCTCATATATAAAATGGAGGAAACAAACAAACTTATTTAGAGGGCTGTATAAGATTAAATACGTAAAAAAAAAAAAAAAAAAATATATATATATATATATATATATATATATATATATATATATATATATATATGTGTAGAGGCCTGAAATAAGGAATGACTGACATGCAAGTGGTGAGTGCTTAATCAATGTCAGCTATGATTATTTTAATCAGTGGTAGTAAGAACTGAGGTCAACGGACATAAGGGATAGTCTGAATACTTGTTGGACTGGCAAATAGGTGCAGATGTGTCTATCTTCCTGGAATAAGAAAGAGTAACCAGGAATCTACTCTGCAGACGACAAAGAGAGTTAAGATTTAAACCAGCCAGGCATGTGAAGTCTGCTCATCACCTTGGGCAACCACATCCTTTCCCCTGAGCCTCAGTTTCCCCATCTGTAAGATACTAGAGATGAATTAAATGCTCTCTAGAGAGGCCTCCAGAACCGACGTCTGCAAGTCCTTGCAAATCTCATGCTTACGCCTCTCTTTGTCATCCAGGTGCAGAGCTGCTGAGTTGAAATTGAAAGGCCAGGGAAGAACAGAGGGAGGTGGGTGGCAGCTGTGCTAATGAGCGCTGGAGAAGCAGGTGGAGGCACTCGGGGAAGGCGCGTGAGGGAGGTCCAGCCAGGCAAACACCCACAAGCAGAAGCTGCAGCTCCGAGCCTGGTGACAGGGCCACTCAGACCCTGGCCCCGCCCGCCCCAGGCGCCCTGGGCCCCTTACCCTGCAGCATCGCCGACGTGGTGTAGTAGTTGAACAGCACGTTTTTCACCAGGTATTGCTCCGGGTCGAGGCTGGCCAGCTTGGCTCTCACCAGCACAGACTTGCCAGTTCCTGCGGTGCCCACCAGCATGATGGGCCGCCGCCGCTGCAGCAGCCGCTCCAGGAAGTAGCACAGGCGGATGGTCTCGCCCGTGTGCACCAAACAGGCCTGGGGCGGGGACATGGCAGGGGTGCCGGTGGGGTCGCAGCTCCAGGGAGGAGCACCACACAACGTTCTGGAGGGTTTCTGAAGAGGGGGGCTCCCCACACCAGTGCAGTCAGGAGCATCTCCCCAATATCCACAGTAGGACCATCCTTCCAGCTCATTCTGGGCCCTGCACCTGGGCAGGGAGCCTCCCCCACTCTGCTCTCTTCCTCTGGTGCCCTGAATATCTTACAATCTCCTGCCCCCGCCAGCTCCTCCCCTCTGCCCTCAGGATACCAGTTGGATCTGGTGTGTAGGGGACCCTGTGGCTTCTTCCTACCTGTGCTTTCCTCTCAAAGGTGTGTAGCTGGGGATGACTAGTTCCTAGCAAGGCTGCATGCTCGGACATGGATACAGGGTTACTACTAAAGTCGCTGCTGCATGTCCTTGGCGGCTCAGCCACTCACCTGCAAGGGCATCTCAGGGTCAAACTCAAACTGGGGGATGAGCTTGGACCAAGGCTCCAACTTCTTGGTCTCTGGGTCTATGTAATAGTCAAAGACAGTGCCCTGGGAAGGAAACTTGACCGTCTTGAACTGGGTCAGCCACCATTTGCTGAACTCTGCCTTGTAGTCCACCAGCTGCCAAAACAAAGCAGGTCAGGGGTCAAGGTCCTCCAGAATACAACAAGGCCATGACCTCAGTCAGAGGGCAGAGCAGGAACATGAAGTGCTCCTGCCTCCACAGGCCTGCTGGGGGGGCCAGCTCTCCTGGCTGTGGGCAGCCGCAGCTCTGGGGCAGTATAGGCACCCTGGCTTTGCCACCTGGCTAAACCACCCGGGTATTGGCACATCTTATAACCACTTAAGAACAAAAAGGGAAGAAGGAGATGGGTGTGAGGAGAGTGGGAACCCATGGACATAGGACTGGCAGGCCAAGCATGGGCCAAAAATCTCCTGAAGAGACAGACCTGCCCCATCTTCCTAGACGCCTGGGGCTCTGAGTCATTCCCAGGATGGTGCCTGAGATAGTTGGAGTAAAATGGTGAGTGTTGACACCAAGAGGCACAGGGTGGTAGAGTGAGAAGGGCCTCATAAGGGGGATCAGGTATGCCACCACCAGGAAATCTCCTCTTTCTGTGCCTCAGTTTCCTCATCTTTAAAACAAAGGTGCTTGGAAGGAAGATTTCCAAGGTTCTTCTAAGTGCTAAAATTCTGAAATCTAGGAGCAGCAGGAAAGACAAAGCTATGCTGGTCTTTGTGATGAAGGAATAGTTAGAGATATATATTCTAAACGCAATCATATGAGATTGTGAGCCCTTTAAGGATAGGGCTAGGCACCTGCATACTCAGCCTGTCTTACTGTGTCCAAAACACACACACACACACACACACACAGAGGCGCGCGTGCACACGCACATCCCTATTGCTCTCAGGAACCTTCCGGAAGAGCAAACTCACCCTTTGAACACATAGAACTAAAAAAAATTCTAAAAATAAAAAAGGCCCAGATTGGGCATTTTAGGGAAATGTTCATGGAAGGTGGGACAGAGATGGAGTTCAAAGGCTAGAAAGATCACAGAGCTGGGAGCATGCAGCAGCCCTGAACTCCCAAAAGAGGGGGCTTCTCATTTTGCTGTCTTTTGTATAAGTAGGACTGAAATCTTTTGCTTTAAAATGAGAATGGAAATAAGCCTTAAGATAAGGACAGGTTTGTATTGCTGTTCTGTGATTTGAATTTAGCTCAAAGGGACATTGTAGTTTCACAATATTGTTCTTTCCAATCACAAGCCTCAGGGACCAGCGCCCCCCCACCACATCATTTTTAACTCATGGATTAAATTCTTGAAGATCTTTTACTTTCTATGAAAACAAGATATTAGGTTTCTATGGAAACTCCGAGATGAGGGCCACATCTAGAAAGAAGGCCATGTTGAACTTCCTTGCTATTCACCCTTTGTCCCACCTTTGAGGTATCTGGTCAATTTCTCAACCAAGCCATTGGCTGGGTGCTGCCAACATTGTCATGCCCCCCTGTAATCTAGCATTGGCCTCATTTTCCACTATACTTAGACACTGTAAAGACAGGTGACCTCTGATGGGCCAGTCCAACAGTCCTTTCATGACTCAATGCTATGAACAGGCATGTTCTGAAAAAAAATTTTTTTTTTTTTGAGACACAGTCTCACTATGTTGCCCTCGGTAGAGTGCTGTGGCGTCACAGCTCACAGTAACCTCAAACTCTTGGGCTTAAGTGATTCTCTTGCCTCAGCCTCCCTGCCAGGACCACAGGTGCCTGCCACAATGCCTGGTTATTTTTTTGTTGTTGTTGTAGTTGTCACTGTTGTTTTTTAGCAGGCCTGGGCCAGGTTCAAACCCACCAGCCCCAGTGTATGTGGCTGGTGCCCTAACCACTGAGTTATGGATGCCGAGCCAAGGCTCCTTCTGAACTTCGCATCTCCCTTTAGATTCTGATAGTTCCCTGTTCTTCCTCTCTTTTTTGACCTGGATGACACTAAGACGTTACTGTTATACTGTAGCAGAGTTGGGGACCCAATTTCACCACATTTGATCTTCACAATGCTTCAAATTATCCTGGGCTAGTTAAAGTAATCCCTATTTTATATATGAAAAGACAGAATTGGGAGTTGAACCCAGTTTTCAGTGATGCAACCTGGTGTTCTTTCTGCCTTGTGCTTCTGAGAAATCATTTTCTGTGAAGGCTGCAAAGTATTCAGCCAGGTCCATTTTTTTTTTTTGTTGTTGTTGTTTTAAGTCAGACCATCTATTCAGGCCTAGGCTCCATCTTGCACTTCTGTTTAGCTTTAATGACTGCTTTTTAAATGTAAGTACTGTTGGTGTTCCTGATGTGAATATTTTGGCCAAATTCCTACTTTCCAATTTACAGCACTATTCTTGGTGCTTGGCTTTAATGTAGGCTGTGCAGGGGTCTTCGGACGTCCCCTGCTGCTAAAAGCTTTCTCCCTTATCCTCGCCCCATAAGGCCAGCAAGCCGAGTGCTCCAGAGCCCAGGACACCTGGAGGGATGCTTTCTCCAGGGCTTTTAAAAAGAGTTGAGTTGATTTACATTTTTTTATACAGAAGTAGAAAAATTGACCAAGTATCTCCATCCTGAAACCCCACTGCCTGCTTGGCACCAGTGTGGGAGAGGAGCCCAGCAGTTGCTGTCTGACATTTCACCAGCGGAAAGGTCAGAGATTGCATTTGATAGAAGGCAATGACCTCTACGTTCGAGATCTCTGTGCGTTTCAGCCAGGTCTCATCCGTCCTTCTGAACTCTCTGCATCCTTGTCTCAAAGGAGAAATGTAAAGCTGTCAAAAGAGCAGTCTGCAGAGAGGCTCCCAGGACTGCATACCAGACGGCACAGGAGTCTCAGAGGTCAAACTGCAGGCCCAGCCTCCTCCTGCCCTTGCACAAGATTTCCCCATCTGCCCCCAGGGCATCTGGCTCTGGGGAAGGGGTGGAAAGGGCCATTTCCTCTGAGGCTGTGGGAGCCACTTTAAATTCTTTTTTTTTTAATTAAATCATAGCTGTGTACATTGATATGATCATGGGGCATCATACCCTAGCTTCATAGACTGTTTGACACATTTTCATCACAATGGTTAACATAGCCTTCCTGGTATTATCTCAGTTACTATGCCAAGACATTTACATTCCACATTTACCAATTTTCACATATACCCCTGTAAGATGCACCGCAGGTGTAATCCCACCAATCCCTCTCCCTCTACCCACCTGCCCTTTCCCCCTTCCCCCTATTCTTTGGTTGTAAATGGGTTATAGCTTTCATGCAAAAGCCCCAAATTAGTTTCATAGTAGGGCTGAATACATTGGGTACTTTTTCTTCCATTCTTGAGATACTTTGCTAAGAAGAATATGTTCCAGCTCCATCCATGTAAACATGAAAGAGGTAAAGTGTCCATCTTTCTTTAAGGCTGCATAATATTCCATGGTGTACATATACCACAATTTATTAATCCATTCGTGGATCGATGGGCACTTGGGCTTTTTCCATGACTTAGCAATTATGAATAGGGCTGCAATAAACATTCTGGTACGAATATCTTTGTTATGATGTGCTTTTTGGTCTTCTGGGTATGCCCAGTAGAGGGATTACAGGATTGAATGGCAGATATATTTTTAGATCTCTAAGTGTTCTTCGTATATCTTTCCAAAAGGAATGTATTAATTTGCATTCCCACCAGCAGTGCAGAAGTGTTCCCTTTTCTCCACATCCACGCCAACATCTCTGGTCTTGAGATTTTGTGATATAGGCTAGTCTCACTGGAGTTAGATGATATCTCAAAGTAGTTTTGATTTGCATTTCTCTGATGATTAAAGATGATGAGCATTTTTTCATATGTCTGAAGGCCGTGCGCCTGTCTTCTTTAGAGAAGTTTCTCTTCAAATCCCTTGCCTGGCCTGTGATGGGATCCCTTGTTTTTTTCTTGCTAATGCGTTTGAGTTCTCTGTGGATTCTGGTTATTAAACCTTTGTCAGAGACATAACCTGCAAATATCTTCTCCCATTCTGAGGGCTGTCTGCTTGCTTTACTTACTGTGTTCTTGGCTGTGCAGAAGCTTTTTAGTTTGATCAAGTCCCAGTAGTGTATTTTAGAAGCTGCTTCAATTGCCCGGGGGGTCCTCCTCATAAAATACTCACACAGACCCATTTCTTCAAGGGTTTTCCCTGCACTCTCCTCTAGTATTTTTATAGTTTCATGTCTTAAGTTTAAATCTTTAATCCAGTGAGAGTCTATCTTAGTTAATGGTGAAAGGTGTGGGTCCAATTTCAGTCTTCTGCAGGTTGCCAGCCAGTTCACCCAGCACCATTTGTTAAATAGGGAATCTTTTCCCCACTGAATGTTTTTAATTGGCTTGTCAAAGATCAAATAACGGTAAGTAGCTGGATTCATCTCTTGGTTCTCTATTCTGTTCCAGACATCTACTTCTCTGTTTTTGTGCCAATACCATGCTGTTTTGATCACTATCGATTTATAGTAAAGTCTGAGGTCTGGTAGCGTGATTTCTCCTGTTTTGTTTTTATTTCTGAGTAATGTCTTGGCTATTCGTGTTTTTTTCTGATTCCATATAAAATGAAGTATTGTTTTTTCAAGATCTTTAAAGTGTGACAGTGGAGCTTTAATAGGGATTGCGTTGAAATTATATATCGCTTTGGGTAGTATAGACATTTTAACAATGTTGATTCTTCCCAGCCATGAGCATGGTATGTTTTTCCATTTGTTAACATTTTCAGCTATTTCTTTTCTTAGAGTTTCGTAGTTCTCTTTATAGAGATCTTTCACGTCTTTTGTTAGGTAAATTCCCAGATATTTCATCTTCTTTGGCACTACTGTGAATGGGATAGAGTCCTTAACTGCTTTTTCAACTTGACTATTGTTGGTGTATATAAAGGCTACCGATTTATGAATGTTGATTTTGTAGCCTGAGACGCTCCTCTATTCCTTGATCACTTCTAGGAGTTTTGTAGTAGAGTCCCTAGTGTTTTGCAGATACACAATCATATCATCTGTGAAGAGCAAAAGTTTGATCTCTTCTGACCCTATATGGATACCCTTGATCACCTTTTCTTCCCTAATTGCGGTGGCTAAAACTTCCTTTACAATGTTAAAAAGCAATGGAGACAATGGGCAGCCTTGTCTGGTTCCTGATCTGAGTGGAAATGATTCCAATTTAACTCCATTCAATATGATATTGGCTGTGGGTTTGCTGTAGATGGACTCCATCAGTTTACGAAATGTCCCTTCTATACCAATTTTCTTAAGTGTTCTGATCATGAAGGGATGCTGGATATTATCAAAAGCTTTTTCTGCATCAATTGAGAGAATCATATGGTCTTTGTTTTTTAACTTGTTTATGTGCTGAATTACATTTATAGATTTACATATATTGAACCAGCCTTGAGACCCTGGGATAAAACCGACTTGGTCATGATGTATAATTTGTTTGATGTGTTGCTGGATTCTGTTTGTTAGGATCTTGTTGAATATTTTTGCATCTATATTCATTAGTGATACTGGTCTATAATTTTCTTTTCTTGTTGGTTCTTTTCCTGGTTTGGGGATCAGTGTGATGTTTGCTTCATGGAATGCGTTGGGTAGTCTTCCTTCTTTTTCTACCTTTTGGAACAGGTTGAGTAATATAGGTACTAATTCCTCTTTAAAGGTTTGGTAGAATTCTGATGTGAAACCATCTGGTCCTGGGCTTTTCTTTTTAGGGAGGTTTTGTATGGTTGATGCTATTTCCGAACTTGATATGGTCCTGTTCAGTATTTCCACTTGATTCTGGCTAAGACTTGGAAGGTGACGTGCTTCCAAGTATCGGTCAATTTCCTTCAGATTTTCATATATCTGAGAATAAAGTTTCTTGTAATATTCATTAAGGATTTTTTTGATTTCTGAGGAGTCTGTTGTTATTTTGTCTTTGTCGTTTCTGATTGATGAGATTAGAGATTTTACTCTTTTTTTCCTGATTAGGTTGGCCAGAGGTTATCTATTTTATTGACCTTTTCAAAAACCAGCTTTTTGATTTATTGATCTGTTGTATTATTCTTTTGTTTTCAATTTCATTTAATTCTGCTCTAATTTTGGTTATTTCTTTTCTTCTACTGGGTTTGGGGTTGGAATGTTCTTCCTTTTCCAGTTGCTTGAGATGTCCCATTAAGTTGTTAACTTCCTCTCTTTCCGTTCTCTTGAGGAAGGCTTGCAGTGCTATAAATTTCCCTCTTAGAACTGCCTTTGCAATATCCCAGAGGTTCTGATAGCTTGTGTCTTCATTGTCGTTTTGTTCCAAAAAATTGGCAATTTCTTTGTTAATCTCATCTCTGATCCAGCTATTATTCAGCATAAGGTTATTTAACTTCCATGTTTTTGTATGAGTATTCAGATTTCTGTTGTTACTCATCTCAAGTTTTATTCCATGGTGGTCTGAGAAGATGCAAGGAATAATTTCTATTACTTTAAATTTACTGAGGTTAGACTTGTGACCTAAGATGTGGTCGATTTTGGAGTAAGTTCCGTGGGCTAATGAGAAGTATGTGTACTCAGTTTTGTTGGGATGAAATGTTCTGTAGATGTCTGCTAAATCTAAACATTGGATGGTTAGGTTTAAATCTAAAATTTATTTGCTCAGCTTCTTGCTGGAGGATCTATCCAACACTGCCAAAGGAGTGTTGAAATTTCCAACTATTATGGAGTTGGTGGAAATCAAGTTGCTCATGTCAGTTAGAATTTTTCTCATAAATTGAGGTGCATTCTGGTTGGGTGCATAGATATTAATAATTAAAATCTCATCATATTATTACCCTTAACAAATATGAAGTGACTATTCTTGTCCTTCCTTACTTTTGTTGGTTTAAAGCCTATTGTGTCTGCAAATAAAATTGCAACACCTGCTTTTTACTGATTACCATTTGCCTGAAATATGGATGACCATCCTTTCACCCTGAGTCTGTATTTGTCTTTTAAGTTAAGATGTGACTCTTGTATGCAACAAATATCTGGCCTGAGTTTTTGTATCCAGTCAGCTAACCTATGCCTCTTTAGAGGACAGTTTAAGCTGTTCACATTAATGGAGAATATTGATAAGTCTGGTGGAATTTTGGGTATCGAGTTTTTCAAAGGTTCAGTGGACATTTTTAATCCTTTCGCCAGTGTGGAAGTTGGAGTTTGATCCAAAGTTTCTGAGTGCCTTTACTTTTGTGGTATAGGATTGGGTTGGTCATTGTGGAGGATAGGACTGAGAATATCCTGAAGAGCTGGTTTGGTTAGGGCAAATTTCTTCAACATATGAATGTCATTAAAGTATTTAATTTCTCCATCATAGATGAAACTCAGTTTAGCTGGATACAAGATCCTGGGTTGAAAGTTATTTTGCTTTAGGAGATTAAAAGTCGATGACCACCCTCTTCTGGCTTGAAAAGTTTCAGCAGAGAGATCAGCAGTTATTCTAATATTCTTCCCTTTGTATGTAATGGTTTTCTTTTGCCGGGCTGCTTTCAGAATCTTCTCCTTCATGTTAACTTTAGTGAAGCTAATTATGATATGCCTGGGGATGACTTATTGGGGTTGAATCGTGCTGGGGTTCTGAAGCTGCCTACTATCTGAATTTCAGAATCTCTAGGCATGTCTGGAAAATTTTCTTTCATAATTTCATGCAGAAGGGCCTCTGGGCCCTTCGAGGCCACTTCATCATTTTCAGAAATTCCAATTATTTGTATATTACTCTTCTTCGAATTATCCCAGAGCTCTCTGAGGGAATGATCCATTTTTGCTCTCCATTTCTCTTCCTCTTTGAGAGTTTGGGAGCGTTCAAAGGCTTTATCTTCAATGTCAGAAATCCTTTCTTCTGCTTGCTCCATTCTGTTGCTGAGGGATTCTACTGTATTTTTCATATCTTTGAGGGCTGTAAATTCTTGCTTTAGTGTGTCTAAGTATATGGTAGTTTTGTCTTCAAATTTGTTAAATTCTTGACACAACTTTTGAATTTCACCTTGAATTCTTAATTCCATTTTATTAATCTTGGCTGCAATCCAAATTCTGAATTCAATTTCTGACATCTCAGCCAGTTGTTTATGAATGGGCTCTTCAATTACATCTGCTGTATCTTTTCTTGGGGGGGGGTTGATCTATTCTGGTTATTCATGTTACCAGAGTTTTTCCACCGATTCCGCCCCATGGTTATTTTACTCCCTTTGATTTTTCCCCTGGGGCTTTATCCAGGTCCCGTACAGTGTTGTGGCTTGAGAAACTGGGACCCTGTCTTGTGTGGTGGGGCTAAGTGGTTCTGTCTTGTTTTCAGCTGGTTTCTGTTCGACCCTAGTGTAACATTTACTCTGGGTTGAAGTCTCAGCTGTGTGGAAAAACCAGCAATTAAGTCACTCCACCCGCCCATCTCTGGCACCAATTGGAAAAGGAAAACCAAATCTTCCTACAACCGCACACCCAGGGCACCGCCTGAAAAGTGCTCAGTCTATTGGTTCAGTTCAAAACGGTCCAAATCAATTGTCTCAATCGGCACCTGTCTTGGGTGGGAGAGTTCAAGAAGTCTCTGGGAACTGGATCACAGGAGTCTGGTGACTCCTCTGATATGGCTCACTCCAGTGCTGTGTGGAGTCAGGAGGAGCCACCTAGCAAATAGATCAGTCTGGGAAGGTCGATGTCTCCTTCCCCACTTTGCCTCTCCATCGGACTCAGTCACTGGTATCTCTGCAGATGGCTGACCTAGTTGCCTGTAGTGAACAGATACTCCAGGGGTTTGCACCTGCCTGAATCGCAAGGAAATTTGCCAGGCCTCTGCAGTCTGCCACTATCTAGCAGAAGGAGGTGAGGCCTTACATCCTTGGGTGCTTGATGCAGGTGGGGGGTGGGGGTGTTCACTCAGGCTTAGCCCCACCCCGATTGATGTTGCTAACAGAACAGAACAGACAACTTTGCGGGATTCTGTCTCTGTTTCTGCTAAAATTGTCTGTAGAAGACAGGCTGTTCTGAGTTCAAATGTCTTTGCTGCTGGAGGTTTGTGTCCGATTACCTCTCTGAGTCGGCCCTGCCCTGGAAGCTTCCCGGGTCTGTGAGCAGCGTCAGGCAAATCCTTTGCTCACTGGTGGCCTCCTCTGGTTGCCCAGGGAGACAGGGGGTGTGGCTTCAGAATATCCAGAAGTGAGATGTTTTGCTGTTAATAAAAAATGGCTGTTGATCCGCCTCCAGGAACTGCCACTCTGGTGTGGGCACCCAGCCGACCCTTTTCTCCTCGGTCTCACGCCCCAGAGTCAGCACTGACCAGCTGCAGTTTATGCCCTGTCCATACCCCTCGAGAGATCACCCACAAATCAGGACTCCTGGGTGCCAAGCCTCCAGGTCTGAGAGTGGGGGTGAAGGAGAGTGCTGAGGCCCAGAGCTGTAGGTATCGAGAACACAGAGTTCCACACAGTTTTATGCCTGGCCACACCACTGCCAGAAGACAACCGCAGCTCCAAGGTCTCAGGGAACCACTGGTCTGGAGCGGTTTCCTTCTAGCCGACCATCCTCTCCTTGCTTCCATGCCCCAGAGACAGTGCAGCTCAGGGACTGTCCACACCCCATGAGAAATCACCCAAGAATCCAGACTCCTGGGGGGCAGGCCCCAGACCCCCAAGTGAGAGTGGGGGGGAGTGCTGGGAGCTCAGCGCTGGAAACGGGGAAGCTACAGTTTCACTTAGTTTTACACCTGGCCATATTGTTGCCCAAGGAGGGCTGCTGCACTGCTCCACAGGGAAGTGCTGCCGAGGTGTGACTCCCTCTTAGCCGGTGCCCTCTCCTCACTTGCGTGCCTCAGAGTCAGCACTGACCAGTTGTAGCTCGGGCACTGTCCACTCCACTTGAGAAATCACCCAAGAATCCGAACTCCTGGGGGAAAGGCCTCCAGACCTCAGTGTGAGTGGGGGGGAGTGTTGGGAGTTCAGGGTTGCTGGCAAAGGATATTTAAAGTTTTATACAGTTTTATGCCTGGCAGGAGAATGCCATGGCACCCTAGTAGGGGAGGTAGGTCCAGTTTTTAGAAGGTCTCTCCTGTGGAGTGTAGTGGGAGGGCCTTTAATTTCTGCCCGTTTGTTTGTTTGGGGGGCTCTTGAGCCAGTCTCACGGGGGAGGGGGGACTCCCGTCCACTTGGTGATGGATTTTGTACCTTTTGTTTGCGTCCTTGTGGTCGCAGCTTGCCTCAGCGGTGTTGATGTGTGTTCTTCAACCTTCTCTCTTGGTGCAGCTCAAATCCACCAGGTTACTTACTAAATTTTTATCCCTTAACTCTCCTTCTCCACGGAAGCCTCTGTGGACAGCTGGCTTCAGTCCGCCATCTTGTCTCCCCTCCTTTAAATTCTGACCACCAGTGCACATATTAAGCAGTGATGGGAGGTAGGAAGGAGGCCACACCAAGGCCCGTGAAAACAGAAAAGAAATTAATGGCTAGTTCTTTATGTCCCAGCTCAATTGTGTTTTGGATTCCTAGAATGTGGCTTTGCCTTGGGAGGCTGAAAGCTTTTACTTTTCTTTGAAAGAGCCCAACAATCGACTCAGACCAGAATGAGTAAACTGTGACTCTCCGGCAGTTGCAGTTTGTTCTGATCCTCCTGTTACAGGAGAAGCACCAGGTTCCACCTGGAAAACTGAATATCGATGCTAGGAGAATATTAATAACAACACATGTGGGTTGTTCTCTGTGCCATGCATGTATCTGTGCTGACTAATTCATCCCAGAAACTGGCTGCCACCAGCTCCACCCTCTGCATGCGTGGAGAGAATATGATAGAGAGAGGGTAAGTTATTTGCCCATGGTCCCCCAGAAAATAGTGGCACAGTTATATTTCAAATCCTCAGTCTGTGTTCTTTTTTATCTTTACTTTGCTATTTTCAGTTTATTTTTATAAACCACCTTATTGTGGCATGATTGACATACAAAAAAGCTGCACATACTGAATGCATACAGCGTGATGTATTTGAAGGTCAGTATACGCCTGTGAAACCTTTACCGTAATCTATGCATGAGACCTATCACCTTCACAGTTCAAACCTATCATTGCCTTCTTATTTATCTGGCTGTTGTTGTTGTCTTAGTTTTTGTTTTGCGACGAGAACACCTAACGTAAGATCTCTCCCCTTTGCAAATTTCCTTAGAGAAGAAGGAAATCTTGCTATTTGCAACAACACGATGACAGGGGAGGACATTCTGTTCAGTGGAAGGATCCAGGCATAAGAGGACAGAGCCTGCACGACAGCACTTACATGATGAATCGAAAATAGTCAAATTCATAGAAGCAGGGAGAGGTGCCAGGCACAGAGGAGAGGGACTGAGAAGTATGGACCAAAGGGTACGGAGTTTTGGTTGTACAAGATGAGTAAGTCAAAGGTGAGTAGACCTCTCAGCAGAGCACCTGTTGTTACTAGAACTCTAATGTATGCTTAAAACTTTACTAACACAATCCATGTTCTTCACCTCCAGATAATATTGCCTGATGGCTAGAGTTGGTTGTAGGAGACTGGTTTACATAATACTGAGTGTGTTGTTTCTGGATAAAATGTCTTTTATTTAGAGGAAAATAAGTGAAGAAAAAGGCTGAGACTACAGGAAGGACGAGGGATAAGGTGCCAAGACATTTCAAGCCAACATCCCTCCCCACAGACAACATGAGGCTATAGCAACCAGCACCATGAGATAAACTTGGTTTAAACTTGGTTTCCTACTTGTAGCTGTCAATTAACCTTTGGTCCAACATTCTCTGAATGGTTCTGTGTTTGGGGGTATTGAAGAAACTATGGTTAACTGTGGCCTGGTATGTAGTGGTAAATGCTTGTTCTGGAAGGTTTTTAGAAGGCAAAGTGATGCCTTCTACTCCATCTCCTACAGCACAGCATCCTTCCACCTCTCTATAAAACATGCATCATCTGGCAAAGAAGTGTACACATACCAGCAGCTGTTCTACTGTTCAACTCTCCAAGAAATCAGAGACATGTATGCTCACTAACTCAAAAAGCCACAGCTCCCAACACACCATAACCCCATTCTGTCTCACTCCATGAGGCCCTTTGAGGGCGACTGATGTCTTTAGCAGAGTAATACATATTTAATTCTGACAGTTAGCTGGCCTGTCTTCTGAATCTTTTTGCTGGGGGATCCGTTTTCATTGCTGCAGATTTTGACATGGGTGTGGACCTCAGCACGTCTCCTTACCTGATCTTGGACCATTGCTCCACCAAAAGCCCAGATGGCAGCAAACACAAAATAAAGCTCGTAGGTTTCCTTGGGGCAGTCCACAGGGATGTCCTCCTCGGTCAGGAGACACTCCAGAAGGTGACACAGCATCTGTACCATGCTCTGCTCTGGGACTGGAATGATCTGCTTAAATCTGCGAAGAGGGAAGGGGGTGTGTTCTGAAACACCATGGGTGCCCCATGCTGGAGGTGGAGTCAGGCGGCTATGGAAGCCACTCAGTTTTTGGTGAAGTTTCTTGGGATTACAGATGACTAGGGTGCTAATTAAGCCTTTATTCCCATTAGGTAGTCTTGGGCTTGGGCTGTCCTGAGATGAAGATTCCTTTCCTCATCCCCTTTCCTCTGACACCCTCCCTCCACCCTCCCCTTCTTTTTCTATCAATGATCCCTTCACAGCCCTTGGGGGAATGTAGACAGCTTCAACAAAACCAGTAAATGCCTCGTTTTTCCCCCCTGAAATATCTTTTTAATTTTTTTGACAGATGAATGGGCAACAAACACATGGAAAAATGCTCACTGTCCCTAATCATCAGATAACTGCAAGTCAAAACCACTCTGAGATATCACCTAACCCCAGGGATAATGGCCCACATCACAAAGTCTCAAAGCTGCAGATGCTGGTGTGGATGTGGAGAGAAGGGAACACTTGTACACTGCTGGTAGGACTGCAAGCTAATATAGTGTCTATGAAAAGAAATATGGAGAATCCTTAAAGAGCTGAAAGTAGACCTTCTATTTGATCCTACAATCTCATTACTAGGTATGTACTCAGAAGAAAAATATCATTTTATCACAAGGACATTTGCACTAGAATACCTTACTTTTTCACTCCTTTCATAATTCCTTCAGTTGTCAAAAGGCACCTGAATTGGGTGCAATTCTGAGATATACCCTCTCACTCTATCACTTCAGAGAGTTTCCTCCATTTTAAACACACCAGAGTCTTATCTGGGGAATAGTAGAGTGGACCAGGAAGATGGTTATTTTATGCAATCATAGTTCAGTGAGCAGAGCTCCTCATCTGAAAACACACCTCCAGGACTGTGCCCTGGCCTGGCGTTTCTGCTGTTAGTTCTGGCTTTGGAGGTCTCAGCTGAAAGGCAGAGATCAAGACAGATATCAAGACACATCCTGGGCCCAACGGAACAGGAGTGTGCACGTCCACACACACACACAGACAGACAGACACACACCCCAGACGTGGAAACCCTAAGGAGACAGGAGTGTAGAGAGGTGCCTCTCTGGGCACTTTGTGCTCTAGTTGTCATGGCAAAGGAGGGGTGGGGCTTTCCTGGTAACCAGGTGTGGGCTGTGCACCTGAGGGGGTGTTCAAATGCTGGCTTAGGGGCTGCCTGGTGGGGTGAGGTAGACGGACAGGGCTCTTGAGGAGCAGCACATGATTGGTTAGTGAGAGGCAGGTACTTTCTTCAAGAAACAGCAGATAGGAGATCTCCAGTGACACAGGGGGTCCTAGGTGCTCTCAAAGCTCCCGCAGACCTGGAGTCAGTTTGTGAGATCAGCCACAGTCAGGGTAATGGAGCTGTACCAGTCGCAGTGAGGAAAGCCCTCTCCTGCCCCTTCCTCTCGTGTCCTTGTCCCCCTCCGACCCCGGGGAGCAGGCCACCGGCAGAGTAAGGAGAGAAGTAGAGATGCACCCCTTCCCCACTGCAGGCCTGAGCGGCCGGCTGAGGTAGAAGCTTCTGTGGCATGTGGAGTTTGCTTCTTCAAATTTTCACCAGATGGACATACACGAGTATATATGATTGTGTGACTAGAAGTGATCAGACCCCTTTTCATTACCAAAGAGAGACCAGAAGCATCACGGACATTGGCCTGGATTCCGTTCAGCCACATATAACAATTTTGAAGGAACAGCAGGAAACAAAATAAAGTGGCTTTAGCATCACCCCTATGGGGCCTGCTTATTCGACAAAAAAAAAATTAATATGTGTTGACATCAAACAGCTTTGCAGTAACAGGGCCACAGAAAGCTGGTGTTACGACACCATAAGTGTATACAACAGAAATAAGGCTTCGGAGTAAGAGCCTCTGTTGCTAACCGGCTGCAATGCCAGGGCAGCATCCATACCTCGACACCCTCCCCTGCCCTCTTAGGAGGATTCAAGAACAAAATGAAGTAACACTCAGCGCTGGCATCCATGAATGACAGCTATTATTATTTTATTTCCTTGATAACCATAGTGGTCAGAGCCTGGCAGGAGCATTGTCTCTGGACAGAGTCAATTCAGTCAGAATCAGCTCGGTGCCTGTAGCTCAGCGGCTAGGGCACCAGCTACATACACCGGAGCTGGAGTGTTCAAACCCAGCCTGGGCCTGCCAAACAACAATGACAACTACAACCAAAAAATAGCCGGGTGTTGTGGTGGGCACCTGTAGTCCCAGCTACTTGGGAGGCTGAGGCAAGAGAATGGCTTGAGCCCAAAAGTTTGAAGTTGCTGTGAGCTGTGATGCCATGGCACTCTACCAAGGGTTAGATAGCGAGACTCTGTCTCAAAAAAACAAAACAAATACAATTAGAATCTTCAGAGATTGCTGCAAAGGCCTGTGCACACCCTAGTACATACACACGCATACGCACACATACACATATGCGTGCACAAATACACCGGAATTTGGCATCTCTTGTTCTAAATGCCCAGAGTGAGAAACACATGGGACAAGTGTCTCAGGACAAAACAAAGCACAGGATAGACTATTTTCCTGAGACCCAACCCTTTCTTCCCTGGTTATTTTTATCTTTGCCACCCTTGCACATTTGTGTCACTGGCCACTCTTTCCCTCTGCCAGACCCCCTCAGCTACCAGGGCCACTTTATCTCGGTGTATTCCAAGACCACAGAGCTCATGAGCCGCTGGGGCAAAAAGCTCTTCACAGGCTTATGAAAATGTTGATGTTTGAAAAAATAATTATCAATCTTGAAATATAAAAACTATGAAATCAAAATTAATAAATGTTTCATTAAATATCTAAAATATACCACCAGGTCAACGATGTAACTGCAACTTGATTTTTAGTTACACAAAATTCACTTTTAATGTAGGTGGATTTTCTAGGGGTGGGCCATGAGGAGGAAGCGGGGCTGGGGCCCTCTTGCAACGTGCTCCTGGTGTCTGCAGTATGCTGTTCCCCTCGGGACTCTGCCATCTCCACAGCCATATCCTGTGCCTGACAGGTCAGCAGAAGAACAGCTAGGGACCAATGTGAGTGGTGGACTTTAATGTCTGGGATACATCACCCTGACTCTAACTGTGGAATCTTCCAGAGCTGTAAAGCTCTGAGTCACGCTGCCCTCACAGCACCAGCTCTGATGCCCATTCTTGGCTAAACTAGGGAGTGGGTGCCAGATTCGTGGAATGATGTAGCAAATGGTACAAAAAAGACAAAATCAGGCTGTGAGCATGGCAAGTCCTCCATGCCGACACATACGGTATTCTTGCATAATACATGTTCTCTGGGCTAAGAGTGATGAATCCCTTGTTTAAGTGATAGGTGGGCAGGGCTTGTTGCTTTTATTTTTACAAACCCATAAAACGAAAAGTGAACTCAGGGTCCAGCAAAGCAGGACTGGTCAAACAGTGCATTACACCTTAAACCCACTTTATCTAGGCCAAGGGTATCCAACCTGTGGCTATGGGCCTCATGCTGATTTTGTGAGGATGTCATTTTGCTTATCTGTGGTGTCAGCACAAAAAGTATGCACGGACCTTGTTTTGCTAATCAGCTTTTGTTAAGTCTCTGTGTATTTAATGTGTGGCCCAAGACAACTCTTCTTCCAATGTGGGGCAGAGAAAAAAATGTTGGATTCCTCTGCATTCTAGGCCACAAACACACAGCTGGGAATGGGGAGTGGTGTCGCCGACAAGTGTCACCTTCACCCTGGGTCTGTTGATGTGGCCTGTGGCTCATTCGCAGGAGGGCCAGAGACTCGTCCTGCATACCGAAGGATCCGGGTCTCACGATTGTTATCTGATTTTGCAGCAGACAGCCTCCTTCTGATACACCCGTAGGACTCACGAGAGGCACTTCGAAGCTTCCTCCTCTTTGCACACCTTGCTTCTTGCCTTGTCAGACAATAAGCTTCCCCTAGCCATCTCTATGTGTGTCCCCCTCTGCCATCTGCCATGCCTGGAAGGGGATGCTCTGGGAACATCTGACTTTGGGGACAGGACAGACCATCAGCAGGACAGCAGGTGTCAGCCAGTGAGCTCATGATTGCTGCTTTAACTTGCTGCCTTATTTCTTGGCCTACCTGGTTCTGAGTGTGTCTAAGCAGGTGGGAAGATACTTGTCAAACAGAATGGTCAGGTTGGCTTTCTCCATCTGCATTTCCCGCGTGTCAATCCAGCAGCTCACTGGTGGGTTCCATCCCAGGTCTGCTGGGTTGATGTACAGTATCCCTGTGGGCACCGAGAAGACTGTTCAGTGAATATTCCACACACGTGGGTATACTTGTCACCCCGGGGAGTTATCTTCTCTGTTTAGAAAATGTACAGAAGACTGGACTTAAAGAGAAATGAGTCTGCTACCGAGGAACAGCTCCAGTCGTCTGATAACAAATGAATGGAGGCAGGACCAAAGGACCCCAAGGCCATGTTTTGGCTCAGGAGGAGAAAAGGCTGGGACTGGTCACAGCACCTGACACGGAAGTATAGGATTGTGCAGTGGGGTGAATGGGGATCCTCCCAAAAGACACACCCCTGTCCTAACCCCTGGCCAAGGCAATCGTGCTTAGAAAAGGGGCCTTTGCAGGTAATTAGTTAAGGATCTTGGAGATGAGGTTATCCTAGATGATCTGGGTGGGACATTTACTAATTTCCTCTAAGAGACATAGGCAAGGAACACGCCTAGAAGTAAAGTCCATGTGAAGAGGGCAGAGACTGGAGTTATGGGGCTGCAAGCCAGGGAACAGGTATGCTGGAAGACGCTAGGAAGGATGCCAGGAAAGGCGCCAGCACTTTTGAAGGCAGCGTAGCTTTGCTTAATTTGATTTCCTATGTCTGACTTCTGGAATTGTGTGCAGAATAAAATTCTCTTGTTTTAAGAGCCACCAAGTTTGTGGTGATTTGTTACCTTTATAAGAACAGCCCTAGGAAACTGTTACAGAGTGGGAGAGACAAACCTCCAGGCCTGTGTTCACCTTAAAAGGGAATCTGATATTATTATAGATACTGAACAAGTTCATTGTTTAAATGACTTGTATTTGTTTTTATTATTTACCTAATTTTATTTTATTATTATTTAAAGAATAACAGCTTTTTTGAAGTATGATTGATCTATGAAAAAGTGCACATATTTAATGTATAGCATTTGATGAGTTTGGGCACACACATCTGTGGGTCATTACGAGAAAGTGTTGAGATACACATAAATCAAGAAATGTAAAATCCATGTGGAAGGAAACAATTGAAGCCCTCCCAGCAGCACCTATAAGCCGAGCAAGTTGACACATGTGTGGGCGAATCAGAAAGGATGCTGTCAGCTGTGTGTCTTGGTAGTGAAATAATGGACCATAATATATTCTGTCTCAAAACTTCCGCAGGGACCCAGAATTATACGCCTGTGAAACCATCACCACAATCAGAGTAATAAACATATCTGTCACCTCTAAGTTTTTTGTGTGTATGTGGGTTAAGAGCACTTAACGTGAACTCTATCCTCTTGACACAATTTTTTTTTTTTTGCAGTCTTTTGCCAGGGGTGGGTTTGAACCCGCCATCTCCAGCATATGGGCTGGTACTCTACTCCGCTGAGCCACAGGTGCCACGCCTCTTGACACATATTTTTAAGTATGGGCAGTTCCCGAGTCACAGACATCTGACTAGCACGTAATTTGCATTTATGAATGTCACCTATTACAGGTGATAGGTACTTGTTCCCACTTACATACAGATTCAGCTTAGGTGCAAACCTACAGAGTCCATCTTGCCTGTAACTCGGGGGCTGCCTGTACACAGTACGGTGCGTTAACTACAGGCACTGTGCCGCACAGCAGACCTCTAGAACTTATCATCCAGCATAAGCCAAACTTTGTGCCCATTCAACAGCAGGGCCCCCTCCTGTACTCAGGCCCTGGCAACGTCATTCTCCTCTCTGCTTCTTAAATTGGATTATTATGCCAAGCAAGCTCTTTTTATCCTCTAGTCTCTGCTAATCCATTTGGTTGGTGGAAGCAGAGAAAAACTTTAACGTATAAAGTTGCTATTTTGCACCAGGAGTTTTAGTAAGAACTGGTGACATTCAGTTGTCTCCACAGGGTATGGCTTTGAACAGGCCTAAAAGGAGCCTAATTGAGACACTTCTGTGCAGAGGACAGCTGTCCGGCTCAGGAGCTGTTTCCCTTCCTCTGACTACAGCACTTCTGAGTTAACAAAACCACCTGGCTGGGCCTTTACGTTGCTGGGCTGCCCTTGCAGATGTGGGTTAGGGCTGAGAACTAGGCCTGGGTTTTGGATGGTTGGGTTTCTGGCTCTGGCTCGGAGCTTCCCCCTGAGTCAGCAAAACCACGTGTAAATCTCAGAGGCACCTGTGTGAGCTGCCCGGCTCTTTGCTCGCTCTCTTGTTGGCCAGTACCTGCTCTGGAGACGGTTGCTGGAGTGGCCGTGCGCAGGTGGCTGATCTCAAAGAGGAGCCGCATGGTGGGGTTCAAAGGGATCCTCTCGTTGCTGGCCAGGGTCAGCACCTGGAAGCAGCAGGGAGGGGACCCACCAGGGAGGAGGGAGTTAGCGTGAGATCCCAGCTGGTGAGGACTCCTGTGATTATGGCTGGGTGGGATTATGGATGATTATTTTCTTCTTTGTGATGTCTTTTTTAAATTTTCTACAGTAAACCTCTCTCTCTTTTCTGGTATCTCCTACAACTCACCCGTGTGTGTGTGTGTGTGTGTGTGTGTGTGTGTGTGTGGTGTGCTGAATCAGGAAAAACATTATTTAAACAGTTTAAATTGATGCCGATGATCTGAATGAACTGCACCACAGGGAATAATGAAACTATTAGGAGAGTTAGGGTTTAATGTTACTACTGTTCCTTTTAAACTAGTCCATCTGGAAGAACACACTTTTATTCCCATGACTCTGTAAATGTTGAAGCTGTTTTAAAACTACTAATCTGGACGCACTTTCTGAACAAGTTTAGGGGCAGCCAATTTATTAGCATTGAGTTGGTTTCATTGTTTTCAAAAAAATAAAGTACACTCTCACTGGATAAATATTTGCCACCACAGAAGATGTTTAGCAGCAGATCTCTAGAAATTTCTTTATAAGGAACCTGACCTTCAGTTTCCTTATGTGTAACAAAGGAAAAGTAATAGGCCAAGCACTGCAGCTCATGCCTATAATTCTAGTACTCAGGTAGATTGCCTGAGCTCAGGAGTTCGAGATCGGCCTGAGCAAGAGTGAGATCTCTGTTACTAAAAAATAGCTGGACATATGGACCAGCTCCTCAGCAGGCTGAGGCAAGAGGATCACTTGAGCCCAAGAGTTTGAGGTTGCTGTGAGCTATGACGCCACAGCACTCTATCCAGGGTGACAAATGAGATTCTCTCTCAAAAAAAAAAAAAAGAAAAAAGGAACAGTAAAAATGATTTGGATAGATGATTTAAGATTCTTGTCAACTCTAATAATAAATGAATCTATGTGCAGAAGTTTCTGAAGGAAATTACAGCAATGCCAAAAAGTGGTAGGAGCCACGGTGGTGCCACGAAAGTGAGCAGAATTGCCTGTGGGAATGTGCTGTTCTGAGGCGTCTGGTAAAGACACCAGTGACAGCGCCTTACTCGGGACCAGCCCTTGTGGGGAATCTTGGTGTACAAATGTGGCATCGGGTAAAGACACCAGTGACAGCGCCTTACTTGGGGCCAACCTTTGTGGGGAATCTTGGTGTACAAATGTTGCTGCCACCCTGGTGAACTGGCTGCATCCACAGTGAGGCAGGGACCCTCCCCTGGGGTACCTTGTTATCATCCATGACAGTGTTCAGAGACTCAATCCACATGGGGTCGATGTCTCCATCCAGTAAGATCCACTTAGGCCCGTCATGGGTGATGTTGGCAAGCTCCCGCATGATGGAGGAGAACAGTCCTAAAAGCACCACCGACACCTTATTTTCCATTTTATTAATCATCATTCTCTTAACATAACTTTCCCCCATTAGCAATACGACTCAGGAAAAGGCATAGACAAGGCAGATCAGACCTGCTTTTGTATCTTGTTCTACCAAGAACTTTGATAGTGCTCAAGGTGTATTCTCTCCTCGCTCCATCTAACTTTCTGTAACATCGACAAGAGCAATGCCGGATGATAGTACTAATAGTAAGTAACGATCCATTGCATCCTTTCAGCAAGTGACTAAGACATGATGGAGTCAGGCAAAGTTTTTATCCTTTGTAATCGCAGCCCTGGCTTTGGGGGAAGGTTCAACGTGATTCTGATTATCAATTACATGAAATTTACATATTGATCTAAACCTTCCCAGTCAATAACATCACATCTTCATTTATTCAGGTATTGTTTTATATTAATTTTTTTTTTTTTTGCAGTTTCTGGCCTGGGCTGGGTTTGAACCCACCACTTCCGACATATGGGGCCGGCTCCCTACTCCTTTGAGCCACAGGCACCACCCCTTGTTTTATATAAATTTTATAAATTTTAAATCCATATTTCTTTGGGTAAATATATTCCTGAATATTTCATAGATTTTATTGCTACTGTGAATAAGATTTCCTGATGCTGTATTTCGATATTTATTTGGCTATTGCTAGTCTAGGGAAAAGTTACTAAATTTTGTGTATTTATTTTATATTCAGTTACTTTTAATATATTTTCTTACTAATTTTAGTGATTTTCTTCAACAAGGTCTCATGACTTTTCTAGGTATCAAGTTGCATAATGAGCAAAAAAATAATTACTTTCCTTTCCTCTAATTTATACCGTGTGTTCCATTTTGTTATGTTAGTACATTTTTTAGAACCACAATAAGCAATGAGGAATAATAATGTCGGTAATTGGCTGCCTTGAATTGTTCCTGATTTTAATGGAAACAGCTTTAGTGTACCATCATTCAGAACAATTTTGTTTTCATTTCAGCTTTAGGTACAAGAGTATGTATCATCATATGTTAGGGATTACCTTCTATTCCTATTTGACTTAGACATTTTCTATTAGGAATGGCTATTGAGTTTTAAGTATCTATTTATTGATCAAGTGATTTTTGCCCTTTGATTTGTCAATACTTTATGTTAATACTTTAAGAAATAATTGATCTATCGGAGGCGGAGCAAGATGGCAGCCGAGTAACAGCTTCCTTGCATCAGGGCACCGTGAGTCTGGGGAGATAGGACTCCAGGCATCTCTGGCTGGTGGGATCTGCCTATCATCACCCCTGAGAGGATACAGGGAGTCAGCGAGAGACTTCTGGACCCCAAGAGGAGGACTAAAACAGTGGAAAACCGGCAAGTGGTCGCGTGGGTTCAATCCGTCTAAACCCGCCCGCAACGGTAAGTTCAGTAGCAGTGAGACTGCAAACCAGAAAGGCCTTACCTGTGCACTGTTTTGGTGTCTTTGGACTTGGCACTCAGCTGAACTGCCTTGGGGAGAGCCTGAGCGGGAGTGCGGAGAAGTTTGGCCTTTGTCTAGGGCCCCAGTCTGAGCCGCTGAGCCAGACGGAGCTAATAGTTTGGCTCTGGGTCACAGGCAGACATTGTGAGCGATCTGCCCCGGCAAGCTCCGCCCTCAGGGTCGCAGAGCTAGAATTGGGTGGGAGCTGGTAACCCAGTGACCAAGTAGCCTAAGGGCGGGATCTGAGCCGCCTTGCAGCCCTAACCCTTGGGGGCAGAGGGAGACCAGTTTTGGCACACAGGGTAAGTGGATAGCCACTTCAGCAGTGATTCCAGTGACAAGCACTTCCCTGGGAAAGCTTCTGCTCAGCAAGTGAACAAGTTCAAAGTGCCTTTTAAGTGGGCTGAAGAGAGATTTAGGGTGTCTACCTGCTGGGGATTGAGAAACTAGCAGCCTCCAGTCGTATCAGAACTGTGATTAACATCTCATACCCCAGAAGACCACGTGTTGCCCAGACAATATTCAATAACATATACATACTGCTTTGTTTTTGGTTGTGGTTTTTTTTTTTTTTTTTGGTTTGGTTGTTTTTTTTTTTTTTTGTTTATTTTGATGTTGTTGATTGTTGTTTTGTTTTTTAAGTTCAACCTTTTTCATACAGATCCTTTTTCTTTCTCAATCTTTCTAGTTTAATTATAATTTCCCATTGCTGCCTATTTCAATAATTAGAACTTCATTTTTGTTAGTGTTTCTACTGCTATTATTTGGTTTTCCAGCCAATTTTATCCTGTAAAGTTTTCTGTTTGCTTGTTTTGGTTTGATTTATAGCATTTTTGTCTTTCCTATCTACTTGGTGGAGATGGGGTACTGGGTCTGATCAGGTTAGCAAAGAGCTGCTGACCTCAAGGGAACCACCCAACTGGGCACCCCCAGAAGGTGTGTTTTTTTTTTTTAAGGTTGTATCAAAGTACCTTACTGTACACCTATATTGCTCTGTCTCCGTCTCTCTGTGCCTCTCTTCTTTTTGTCAAAATTCCTTTTACCCACCCCCTCTCCTTTCTCTATTTTTCTTTTTTTTTATTATCACTCGGTCCTCCTTTCTTTCATCCCTTTTTTGCTCTTCAACCTTCTCACCCTTCTGGTGCTGTAACCCTTAGTCCACAGGCATGAGAACTTAAAGAGCAAGAGGAAGTGAAAGGAAAATTAGGGCATGGAAACAGATAAAAGAAATCACTCATGAGGAAGAATCAGCAGAAAACTCCAGGCAACATGAAGAACCAGTCCAGAACAACCCCGCCAAGGGACCATGAGGTAGCTACTACAGAGGATTCCACCTATACAGAAATGTTAGGAATGACAGAAAGGGAATTTAGAATACACATGTTGAAAACAATGAAAGAAATGATGGAAACAATGAAGGAAACTGCTAATAAAGTGGAAAATAACCAAAAGGAAATTCAAATCAAATAAGAGATGAACGATATGAGGAACATAAAAAGGATATAAAAGAGCTGAAGCAACTGAAACAGTCAATTAGGGAATTTAAAGATGCAATGGAAAGTATCAGCAACAGGTTAGACCATGCAGAAGAAAGAATTTCAGAGGTAGAAGACAAAGTTTTTGAGATAACTCAGATAGTAAAAGAGGCAGAAGAGAGAGAAAGCAGAACATTCACTGTCAGAATTATGGGACTTTATGAAGCGTTCCAACATATGAGTTATAGGAATTCCAGAAGGGAAAGAAGAATGCCCCAGAGGAATGGAAGCCATACTACAGAATATTATAAAAGAAAATTTCCCAAATATCACCAAAGATTCTGACACACTGCTTTCAGAGGGATATCGGACCCCAGGTCACCTCATCTCTAACTGAGCTTCTCCAAGACACATTGTGATGAACCTGTCCAAAGTCAAGACAAAAGAAAAGATTCTGCAAGCTGCCAGGAGTACGCGCCAGTTGACCTACAGGGGCAAATCCATCAGAGTGACCGCAGACTTCTCTAATGAAACTTTCCAAGCAAGAAGACAATGGTCATCTACCTTTAATCTACTTAAACAGAACAATTTCCAGCCCAGAATTCTGTACCCTGCTAAGCTAAGCTTCAAAATTGACAGAGAAATCAAATCATTTACGGATATACAAACATTGAGGAAATTCGCCACAACAAGACCAGCTCTACAGGAAATACTTCAACCTGTTCTGCACACTGACCACCACAATGGATCAGCAGCAAAGTAAGAACTCAGAAATTAAAGGACAGAACCTAACCTCCACACTGATGCAAAAGATAAAACTAAGCAATGGACTCTCACAAAATAAGATGAATAGAATACTACCACACTTATCAATTATCTCAATAAATGTTAATGGCTTGAATTCCCCACTGAAGAGACATAGATTGGTTGACTGGATTAAAAAACACAAGCCATCCACTTGCTGTCTGCAAGAAACACACCTAGCTTCAAAAGACAAATTAAAGCTCCGAGTCAAGGGTTGGAAGACAATTTTTCAGGCAAATGGAATTCAGAAGAAAAGAGGAGTTGCAATCTTATTTTCAGATACATGCAGATTTAAAGCAACTAAAGTCAAAAAAGACAAAGATGGTTACTTTATATTGGTCAAGGGAAAAATACAACAAGAAGACATTTCAATTCTAAATATTTATGCACCCAATTTAAATGCTCCCAGATTCTTGAAACAGACCTTACTCAGTCTGAGCAATATGATAACAGGGGACCTTAACACTCCTCTTACAGAGCTGGACAGATCCTCTAAACAGAAATTAAACAAGAATATAAGAGACTTAAATGAGACCCTACAACAACTGTGCTTGATAGACGCATATAGAACACTCCATCCCAAAGATAAAGAATATACATTCTTCTCATCACCCCATGGAACATTCACCAAAATTGATCATATCCTGGGACACAAAACAAATATCAACAGAATCAAAAGAATTGAAATTTTACCTTGTATCTTCTCAGACCATAAGGCACTAAAGGTGGAACTCAACTCTAAAAAAAATGCTCGACCCCACCCAAAGGCATGGAAATTAAACAATCTGTTGAATAACAGATGGGTGCAGGAAGAAATACAACAGGAAATCATTAACTTCCTTGAGCATAACAATAATGAAGACACAAGCTACCAAAACCTTTGGGATACTGCAAAAGCAGTTTTGAGAGGAAAATTCATCACTTTAGATGCCTACATTCGAAAAACAGAAAGAGAGCACATCAACAATCTCACAAGAGATCTTATGGAATTGGAAAAAGAAGAACAATCTAAGCCTAAACTCAGTAGAAGAAAAGAAATATCCAAAATCAAATCAGAGATCAATGAAATTGAAAACAAAAGAATCATTCAGAAAATTAATGAAACAAGGAGTTGGTTTTTTGAAAAAATAAATAAAATAGATAAACCATTGGCCAGACTAACGAGGAATAGACAAGTAAAATCTCTAGTAACCTCAATCAGAAATGATAAAGGGGAAATAACAACTGATCCCACAGAGATACAAGAGATCATCTCTGAATACTACCAGAAACTCTATGCCCTGAAATTTGACAATGTGAAAGAAATGGATCAATATTTGGAATCACACCCTCTCCCTAGACTCAGCCAGGAAGAAATAGAGCTCCTGAATAGACCAATTTCAAGCACTGAGATCAAAGAAACAATAAAAAATCTTCCAACCAAAAAATGCCCTGGTCCAGATGGCTTCACTCCAGAATTCTATCAAACCTTCAAGGAAGAGCTTATTCCTGTACTGCAGAAATTATTCCAAAAAATTGAGGAAGAAGGAATCTTCGCCAACACATTCTATGAAGCAAACATCACCCTGATACCAAAACCAGGAAAAGACCCAAACAAAAAGGAGAATTTCAGACCAATCTCACTCATGAATATAGATGCAAAAATTCTCAACAAAATCCTAGCCAATAGATTACAGCTTATCATCAAAAAAGTCATTCATCATGATCAAGTAGGCTTCATCCCAGGGATGCAAGGCTGGTTTAACGTACAGAAGTCTATAAATGTTATCCACCATATTAACAGAGGCAAAAATAAAGATCATATGATCCTCTCAATAGATGCAGAAAAAGCAATTGATAAAATCCAGCATCCTTTTCTAATTAGAACACTGAAGAGTATAGGCATAGGTGGCACATTTCTAAAACTGATTGAAGCTATCTATGACAAACCCACAGCCAATATTTTACTGAATGGAGTAAAACTGAAAGCTTTTCCTCTTAGAACTGGAACCAGACAAGGTTGTCCTCTGTCACCTTTACTATTCAACGTAGTACTGGAAGTTCTAGCCAATACAATTAGGCAAGACAAGGAAATAAAGGGAATCCGAATGGGAGCAGAGGAGGTCAAACTCTCCCTCTTTGCTGACAACATGATCTTATACTTAGAGAGCCCCAAGGACTTAACCACAAGACTCCTAGAAGTTATCAAAATATACAGTAATGTTTCAGGATATAAAATCAATGTCCACAAGTCAGTAGCCTTTGTGTACACCAATAACAGTCTAGATGAGATGCTAATTAAGGACACAACTCCCTTCACCATAGTTTCAAAGAAAATGAAATACCTAGGAATATACCTAATGAAGGAGGTGAAGGACCTCTATAAAGAAAACTATGAACTCCTCAGAAAGGAAATAGCAGAGGATATTAATAAATGGAAGAACATAGCATGCTCATGGATGGGAAGAATCAACATTGTTAAAATGTCTATACTTCCCAAAGCAATCTACCTATTCAATGCCATTCCTATCAAAATACCAACATCGTACTTTCAAGATTTGGAAAAAATGATTCTGCGTTTTGTATGGAACCGGAAAAAACCCCGTATAGCTAAGGCAATTCTCTGTAACAAAAATAAAGCTGGGGGCATCAGCATACCAGATTTTAGTCTGTACTACAAAGCCATAGTGGTCAAGACAGCATGGTACTGGCACAAAAACAGAGACATAGACACTTGGAATCGAATTGAAAACCAAGAAATGAAACTAACATTTTACAACCACCTGATCTTTGATAAACCAAACAAGAACATACCTTGGGGGAAAGACTCCCTGTTCAATAAATGGTGTTGGGAGAACTCGATGTCTACATGTAAAAGACTGAAACTGGACCCACACCTTTCCCCACTCACAAAAATTGATTCAAGATGGATAAAGGACTTAAATTTAAGGCATGAAACAATAAAAATCCTCCAAGAGGGCGGCGCCTGTGGCTCAGTTGGTAGGGCGCCGGCCCCATATGCCGAGGGTGACGGGTTCAAGCCCGGCCCCGGCCAAACTGCAACCAAAAAATAGCCGGGCGTTGTGGCGGGCGCCTGTAGTCCCAGCTACCTGGGAGGCTGAGGCAAGAGAATCGCTTAAGCCCAGGAGTTGGAGGTTGCTGTGAGCTGTGTGAGGCCACAGCACTCTACAGAGGGCCATAAAGTGAGACTCTGTCTCTACAAAAAAAAAAAAAAATCCTCCAAGAAAGCATAGGAAAAACACTGGAAGATATTGGCCTGGGGAAAGACTTCATGAAGAAGACTGCCATGGCAATTGCAACAACAACAAAAATAAACAAATGGGACTTCATTAAACTGAAAAGCTTCTGTACAGCTAAGGAGACAATAATCAAAGCAAAGAGACAACCTACACAATGGGAAAGGATATTTGCATATTTTCAATCAGACAAAAGCTTGATAACTAGGATCTATAGAGAACTCAAATTAATCCACATGAAAAAAACCAACAATCCCATATATCAATGGGCAAGAGACATGAATAGAACTTTCTCTAAAGACGACAGACGAATGGCTAACAAACACATGAAAAAATGTTCATCATCTCTATATATTAGAGAAATGCAAATCCAAACAACCCTGAGATATCATCTAACCCCAGTGAGAATGGCCCACATCACAAAATCTCAAAACTGCAGATTCTGGTGTGGATGTGGAGAGAAAGGAACACTTTTACACTGCTGGTGGGACTGCAAACTAGTACAACCTTTTTGGAAGGAAGTATGGAGAAACCTCAAAGCACTCAAGCTAGACCTCCCATTTGATCCTGCAATCCCATTACTGGGCATCTACCCAGAAGGAAAAAAATCCTTTTATCATAAGGACACTTGTACTAGACTGTTTATTGCAGCTCAATTTACAATTGCCAAAATGTGGAAACAGCCTAAATGCCCACCAACCCAATAATGGATTAACAAGCTGTGGTATATGTATACCATGGAATACTATTCAGCCATTAAAAAATATGGAGACTTTACATCCTTCGTAGTAACCTGGATGGAAGTGGAAGACATTATTCTTAGTAAAGCATCACAAGAATGGGGAAGCATGAATCCTATGTACTCAATTTTGATATGAGGACAATTAATGACAATTATGGTTATGGGAGGGAAACAGAAAGAGGGATGGAGGGAGGGGGGTGGGGCCTTGGTGTGTGTCACACTTTATGGGGGCAAGACATGATTGCAAGAGGGACTTTACCTAACAATTGCAATCAGTGTAACCTGGCTTATTGTACCCTCAATGAATCCCCAACAATAAAAAAAAAAAAAAAAAAAAGAAATAATTGATCTATCCTTACATTCCTGAAATGGCTTTTACTTGGTCAAAATATATTATTCTTTTGCGATAACTAAATATTTTATTTAGAATTTCTGCATCTATATTAATAAATAAAATTAGACTTCTGGGGTTCTGACATAGAAGTTGATATTAAGATTATTCCTTCCATAAAATGATTTGAGATCTATCTTTTTATGACTCTGAAATTATTTGGGTTTTTTTCTGCTACTATTTTGAAATTTTCCTTTTCATTAGTTTGCTCAAGTTTTCTACTTCTAATTGAGTAAATTTTGTTAATTTATATTTTGCTAGGGGTTCATCTATTTCTTTTATTAAATACTTTTTCAAATATGTATCATCTAATTAAATATTCTCTTCTAGTTTAATATTGTCTGCATCTACTGTTATACCTCCTTTTTAATTCCTAATCATACATATTTTTACTCTTTTTCCCCCTTTAATCATATTTGCAATGGATTTACTTTATTGGTCTTTACAAAGAACCAGTATTTATATTTATTTATATTTTCTGTAATTTTAAAATATTCCTCTGTCTAATTTCAGTTTTTACCTTTATTATTTTCCTTTTCCTCATTTTCTTCATGTTTAGTTTGAGTAATTTCTTAGTATGCATACTAACTTCCTGTATGCCCAGCCTACCCTTATAATAGAGCAAGTTCTAAGTTTTTCCTTATAGGTTTTAGATGGTCCAACAGGTTTTTGTTTTTGATGGTCCAACAGGTTTTTATTTTGCTCTTTTCATTACTCCATAAGGGAGTTGCAATTTAATTTCTTTTTGATGCAGAGGTTAAGAGAGCATTTCTTGACTTGCAAGTAGTTAAATTATTTTTGAAGATTTTCTAGTTATTTGTTTTTAATTCTATTGCATTATTACCAGAGAAATAATGTGACCTGTAAATTGATACATCTGAATTCATTATAGCTTCCTCTGTAGCCAATTGAATTTTTGGAAAATTTCCATGAATCAACCAAGAAAGGAATATTTTCTATTTATAGGATGTGAAGTTCTATAACTTTGTTTATATTGAGTATGATGATAAGTTGCCAATTTTTATATCTCTATATGTACTTATTTTTCTGTGTACTAGAACTACCCAATTTTGAAAAAAGATATATTAAAATAACTGACTTTTCAAGTTCTCTTAAATATTTTTAAAAGTCTATATTCCATTTACTTGGGACTTAACTTGTTCAATGAATACAGATTTATGGGTATTGCATTTCTTTTTCAACTTCCCCAGATTTAATGTACAAATTTAATCAAATCTTAATTAGAATTTCAAGTTTGAGATTATATTATTAAGCTTAAATTTAATATGAAAAAAGAAGTGCTTCAGACAAGTCAAGGAAATTATAAGAGATTATTGGAGAGGGACTTATCAGATATTAAACTATGTTATAAAATGATTATAATTGAATTCAAATGATATTAGTATAGGATTAAATGAAAAGGTAAGTGGAACAGAATAGAGGGACCAGGATCAGATCTCAATATACATATGCAATTTAATAAATGACAAGCTGGTGTTTAAATTCAGAGGGAAATGATGGTTTACTTAATAAATGGTGCTATTACAATCAATTATCCATCTGGAAGGAAATAAAGTTGATTTTCTACCCTACCTCGTACTAAGCCCCAACATAAATTCCAGATGGATAAAAAAATGTTGATGTAAAAAGAATCCTTATTGATCAAATTTATGATAAAATATCTGTAGCTGAAAGTTAGAAAAAGTCATAAACTAAATAGGAAACCCAGATGCTAGGAAGACAAAACAGACATAATTTCCATTTTAAAAAATTGAACAGCAAAATATGCCATGAAATGTCTATAGGCGAAGGACAGGGTGGGGGAACATTAGGAAAGGGTTAATATCTTTGGAATGTGGGCTCGGCACCCATAGCTCAGTGGCTGGGATACCAGCCATATACATCAGGGCTGGCGGGTTTGAACCCGGCCTGGGCCTGCTAAACAACAAGGACAACTACAGCAAAATATAGTTGGTTGTTGTGGCAGGCACCTGTAGTCCCAGTACTTGGGATGCTGAGGCAAGAGAACTGCTTAAACCCAAGAGTTTGAGGTTCCTGTGAGCTGTGACGCCATGGTACTCTACTGAGGGCGACATAGTGAGGCTCTGTCTCAAAAAAAAAAAAAAAAAAATAAGAAAAGAAAATATATATTGGCATGTGAAAAAAAACAAGGGGAAATACGATCACAAAAGGGCTTGTTATTACTGAGATCAATAAGAAGGAAAAGCTGCTAAACCTCACTAGTAGTCAGCAAAATAAATTAGAAACAGTGCTTGCTCAATCGCCTTATTCTAGGCTTCTGATCGAAGGTCCTAAATTAGGGCAATCCAGACAGTTTGACTGTGATGTACTCAGATGTTGAAATGTTGGGAGGGAGCTGAGATTGCTTCATTCCAGAAGCCGCACGTGTTTTAGAGAGAGGTCACTATCAGCTAGGAGGGTTTTCTCCATTTATTTTCTGCACTCTTCCAGTGACAGAGCGCCCTTAACAACACCCATCAATGATACTTAATTCTTTGAAGGTGAAACTAAGATCACACTGAGTGAACATGGTTTTAGGGTCCTCTGAGATGGTGTAGAAGTGGGTGTGTTTCTATTGAGTGTGTGTAAGTCTTCAGTGTCACCAGGGGCTTGTTGTGGGTCCAGGAGTTCTGTAGCACGTAGATTTCTGTGCTATGGCTACAGCACTACGCCTTTCAGTGCTGGGTGATGCTGATTGGGGAGAGCTGCTCTCTGTGGGTTACTAGATTGCACCACGTTTTTGGGAACAAGCCATGGGCTTCCCTCCCCAGCGAGCCAGGCAGTGTAGCACCTCTAATCCCTGCTTTATGCTGATGCCTGGCGTGCTCTAGCCTCCTTAAATGCACGCTATCCAAGGCAGCAGGAAGACATCTCTTACCATCCTTCCATTCTCGTGTGGCTGGATTAATGATGCCGAAGAGCTCGTCATTTGTAACAGCTTTGGGATTGAGGTCAGTCCAGACAGGGCGGTGTTTCATGATCTGATAGGTCTTGTGCAAGGACCTCAGTACCTGTGACTTGCCGGTGCCAGCGCCACCCACCACGAACACGGAATGTCTCACCGCCAGCAGCTCCTCCAGCTGGACCACCTGGGGAGACAGGAGATTCAGCCAGAGGGACCAGTCCGTCACTTACCTGCATCCCAACTACTGTCCTGTGAGTAAGGCTGGTGTCTGAAGTGAGACCTGAAGTCCACAGAGGATGTGATGGGGTCTGAGATGTGGGGGAAACAGGATCCATTTATTTGCTTATTCATCATTTGGTCACATACTTATTAGTCATCAAGTAAATAAGAGAGAGTGTACAAGGTGAGGGGGGTTCAGAGGGGACTCTCCTGCCCTCCATGGCCTGACAGTCTGGATGGGAAGGGAAGTCATCTTGACAGATCACTGTAACGTACGATGGGGAGTGCTGCAGCAGAGAGATTTGAAAAGAGCTGTGGAGGCAGAGGGAACAATCGATTCTGTGCAGGTAAAGGGAACATGGAAAGGCTTCACAGAGCAAGGAGCACTTGAACAGGGGTTCCACAGATGTGTAGGAGTTTTCCTAGAAGATGTGCAGGAGGAAAGAGACTTCAGGCAGAGGGTGACCGAGCATGACATGTTTGGCCAGATGGTTTGCTGAGTCAAGAAGCCCTGTGGGGACAAGGGTAACACTGAAGGTCTCATCACCTTGGTGAGACCTGCCTCCAGGCCCAGCTGTCCAGGCTGCTGTAGGAGTTGGCCTACTGAGGAACTCTGAGCAGCCACTGCCATCAATCACTTTGTCCCTTCAGTGGTTTCTCCATCACTTTGGCCTTGAACTCCGAAATCCTCAGACTGGCTTACAAAGCCCTTTGGGTGTCCGGCCCACCCCAGCCTCCAGTCTTATCTGTTATTCCTGAATATGCACATTCCAGCCAGACAACCACGGGGAGCCACTCAGGGGTGCTCGTTCCTGTGCTCCTGCACCTTCTGCTCAGAGGTTACCTTCCTCCTGCTTTCCACGGTTCAACCCCTGCTCACTTCCTGGGAATCTGCCAGCCTGGCGTAGGTGTCCCGACATGCAGCCCACCTCCTGGCATCCCACAATACCACAAAGGTTGTTTTTCTGTCTCCCTATTTGATTATTAGCTCCTCAAAAGCAGGTGGGGCTGGGATTCTTTTCTCTCTTCCTGCAGTGTCTGGCAGAGAACCTGCACATGCCCGGTGCTGAACAAGTATTTGTTGAGAACACGAAGGATGGCTGGAAGCATTAGATGGGCCTGGTCAGCAGAGGACTTGTGTACCAGCGTCAGATACATTTGAACTTTATTGTGGATCAGGTCTTTTCATCTTTTGCACTAATAAGATCCTTAGCAGAAGAAAACTGAAGTGAAAAAACAGTGTACCAAATGTAGACAGGGAGAACGGGAAGTTTCCCCCCACACGTTTCATTATTCTACATTTTTAAAAAAGTGATCAATAACAATGCCTATGTTTTTTTTAACATTTAAGGGATGCAGGAGTTAACAAGAATTCTAGAATTGTACAGCCAGGGAATTAGGAGGAGAATGATAGGGCCATGCTCTGCATGAAGGTAGCAGCTAATTTATCTTTTTTTTTTATCCATAGCATCTTTTCTTCTCTGTCCCAAGGCATTTGCTATTCCTATGATTCAGGGCCCCAAAGCACGCAGAGAGATTCTCCATCATGGCTCTTGTATTCTTTCTGCAGCGACTTAGTATAGGATCTTACCAGGAAGGAGAAAGGAAGAGAGGGTGGGGAAGAGCCTCCCATGAGGAGCTGTTTAAGCTCAGCTATGAATGGAAGAGAGCCATCCCTGTGAAGGCCTTTAGGGAAGGAAACAGTAAGTGCAAAGCCTAAAAGTCAAGCTCTTTAAAGAATGACCCTGATGCTCTAATAGGGATTGCATTAAATCTGTAGATTGCTTTGAGTAGTACGGACATTTGAACAATGTTGATTCTTCCCAGCCACGAGCATGGTATGTTTTTCCATTTGTTAACATCTTCAGCTATTTCTTTTCTCGGAGTTTCATTGTTCTTATTATAGAGATCTTTTACTTCCTTTGTTAGATAAATTCCCAGGTATTTCATCTTCTTTAACACTACCGTAAAAGGAATGGAGTCTTTGACTATATTTTCAGCTTCACTATTGTTGGCATATATAAAACCTACTGATTTGTAAGTATTGATTTTGTATCCTGAGACACTGCTGTATTCCTTGATCACTTCAAGAGTATCATTACTAGGTATCTACCCAGATGAACAAAAATCATTTTACAGTAAAGACATTTGCACCAGAATGTTTACTGCAGCTCAATTCACAATTGTCAAGTTGTGGAAGCAGCCTAAATGCCCATAAACCCATGAATGGATAAATAATTATGGTATATGTATACCATGGAGTACTATGCAGTCATAAAAAGAGGAAGACTTTATATCTTTTGTGTTTCCCTGGATGAAGCTGGAACATATTCTTCTTAGTAAAGTATCTCAAGAATGGGGAAAAAAAGCATCCAACATACTCAATACTATTATGAAACCATTATATAATTATTTACACATTCATACCAGTGATAAAACACAAATATAGTCCAAAAAGAGGGAGGGGAGAAGAGGGAGAGGGGAAGGGAGAGGGTGTATGGAGAGAGGGCATTTGGTGGAATCTCACCTAACGTGCACAATGCAAGGGTACATTTTAAAACAACTAAGAGCATATTATAAAAGTCTTACCACAAACATAAGTGAGTTGATGGCTATGTTAATTAGTTTGATTCAAGCATTCCATGTTGTGTATCAGATCATCACTTTGTATCCCATAAATGTATACAGTTATGATTTTATAAAAATTAAATTAAAAAAAGTCTAATGGTCAGCATCCCACTTGGAGGCTGAGAGAAGAGGAAAGAAATGGGAGTGTAACATAAGATGAAAGATGAAACAGAGGTGGTAGGCAGGGGCCAGAGATGCAGGAATTGATGATTGGAATTTCCTCTTGAGTAGAACAGGAAGCATTTGGAGGACTTCAAGGGTAAAATTGACCTGAGATCTTTGCATTATAAAGAGAAAGAAAGAAGGAGAAGAGGCGGGAGGGAAGGAGTCCAGGGAGGGGAGGAGGATGAGAACATTGTATTAAAAAGGAGAAAGAGGGGCGGTGCCTGTGGCTCAATGAAGTAGGGCGCCAGCCCCATATGCCGGAGGTGGCAGGTTCAAACCCAGCCCTGGCCAAAAACTATAAAAAGGAGAAAGAGAAAGAAGAAGAAGGTGCGTGGTGGAGGAGGAGAAGGTGGTGGCGCTGTGGCTCCTGAATGGAGACTGTATTAGATGCCTAGACTTTTGCTTGTTTCTTTGGTCGCATGAACAACTGCCTGAAGACAGCCACCATACCCTGAAATAGGAAGACCTAAAAGCTCTTTCTAGATCCATCATTTTTTTTTTTTATTCATTTCAACAGCTTTATTGAGATAGGATTCATGTGCCATAAAATCCACCCTTTTAAAGTATACAATTCAATGACTTTTTGCATATTCACAGAATTGCACAACCATTATTACTACCCAAGTTTACAACACTTTCATCATCACAGGAAACTCCAGCCCCATTCCTGTCCAGCCTGTGCAACGCTGATCTGCTACCTGCCTCTGCGGATTTATCTTCTCTGTACATTCATGGAAATAGAATCATACCATACGTGGTCTTCTGTGAGTGTTTTTTTTTTTGACTTCATATAATGTTTTCAAGGCTCAGCTGTCAGAGCTCATATCAGCACTTCATTCTGTTTCTCCCTCCAGCTTTCTTAATGTATAATTGACAAAGAAAAACTGTGTATATTTACAGTGTACAATGGGACGTTTGGATATATGTATGCATTGTTGAAATAATTAAATCAGAGTAACTAACATATTCATCGCCATGCATACTTATTGCTTTTTTTTGCGTGGTGAGAACATTTGCCAACTATTTTCTTAGGAATTTTCAATGATGCAATAAATCATTATTAATTAGAGTTACCAGGCTGCATGATGGATCTTCAGAACATGTTCATCTTGTCTTACAGCACCCTCATAGACATACCCACTGTGATGTTTGACCAAATATTGGGGCACCCTGTGATTCTATCAAATGTACACAAAAAATTAATCACCATAGTCCTCATTACTTAGAAGTTAAATAAAACACACAAGAACTCTCCAGCTTAGTCGAGCCCTACATTGAGTATGTTCATTCTTCTTGAGAGAATGAACTGAATGAACTTGGAGACCACTGATTTCCTGATCTAATTTGAATTGATTTCTTTCTAGGCCTCATAACAGCTGTTGCTCTAGAATTTCTTTTTTGATTTTTAATTTTCTGGAACCCCATGACATTTTTTTTTTAAATTTCAAATTAATACGAGGGTACAGATTTTTAGGTTACATTGTTCTCACTTCCAAGGTAAAGTTCAAGTTGTAGAAGAGCCCTTTACCCAGGGGGCGTGCTGAACAGCCTCACATGGTACACATTAGGTGAGATCCCACCAAATGCCCTCCCTCCTCCTGTCAGTTACCCTCCCCCCTTTCCCCTCCCCTCTTTCTCCTCTAGCCTCCTCACCAGACTATATTTGTGCCTTATCCTTCATATGAACATGCAATTGCTTATATATTGGGTTCATATTAGTATTGAGTACGTTGGACACTTTTTTCCCCATTCTTGAGATACTTTACTAAGAAGAATGTGTTTCTACTCCATCCAGGTAAACATAAAAGATGTAAATCTCCATCTTTGTTATTTCTGAATAGTATTCTATGGTATACATATACCACAATTTATTAATCCATTCATGGATTGATGGGTGTTTGGGTGGCTTCCACGATTTGGTGATTATGAATAGAGCTACAAAAAACATTCCAGCGCAAATGTCTTAGTGGTAATATGATTTTTGTTTTTCTGGGTAGATACCTAATAATGGGATTGTGGGATCAAATGGAAGGTCAACTTTTAGTTCTTTGAGAATCCTCCATACTTCTTTCCATAAAGATCGTATTAGTTTGCAATCATACCAGCAGTGTAGAGGTGTTCCCTTCTCTCCACATCCACGCCACCATCTGCAGTTTTGAGACTTTGTGATGTGGGCTAATCTTCCTGGAGTTAGGTGATACCATTCAAATTTTTCTCTTATATGTACTCAAGTAACTTATTCAAAAGGGTATAAAAAGTAAAATTTATGAATTTCTTTTTTTTTTTTTTTTTACTCCACTGTGTTATCCACGTTATTTTAATCTGTTAACTACAATCTTGGACAAGATGAGATGGTTTAACACTGGTGACCAGATAACATTTCATTTATTGCACATCAGTGTGAAAACATTAAAAAACACTTAGCTTTATTAATCAAAATTACCCATAGACTAATAAAGCATTTTAAAATTTGTGTGGTCCTCAATCATAAGTACCCAAAAAGCATTATTTTTTGTCCAAGATAGTGATCTTAGATTTATGCTTTATTTACTTTAAAGATTGATAAATACTGAGTGTACATTAATTTAAATATACATATAACCTTCCATATAGGATTTGTAGGGTTTCTCTCCTGTATGAATTCTTTGGTGTTGAATAAAGTGTGAACGATAGTTAAAGGCTCTGCCACATTCTTCACAATTGTATGGGTTCTCTCTATTTTTTCACTTTCCTCTCATATCTGTTAAGACACTTTTTTCCCATTATTTCAAATAAAATTCAAGATTTTCGTGTCCAGAATCACATCAAAAAATGGTCCAATATTTCTATTTTATTCTACTTTATTATTTTAACTGACCAGTTTTTTCTTTTTTCTTTTTTTTTTTTTTTTTGCAGTTTTTGGCTGGGGCTGTGTTTGAACCCACCACCTCCAGCATATGGGTCCAGCACCCTACTCCTTTGAGCCACAGGTGCCAACTGACGAGTTTTTAATGCTTAAGAAGCAAATGGTAAAATTATTTATTTTGAAAATTTCTTAAAATGTTAATACCAAAGAAAAATGCCCTGATAACATACTATATGTTTACATACATCATTGTTTTATAATTCAAAAACAAAAATTATCTTTCTTTAGAGTTTCATAAAGTATTTTACATTGGCCATCAAGCTTTCAGGGAGAAATGGAAAATCACAGTCACATAACATTGAATAGCCTCTCATAGATTTGATGCAGAAACAATAGATCACATATCACATAAACATTATGGCTGAAGGTATAGCATCAACAAATTTGAAATTTAAATTGCACCAATATTTGCTTTTAAAGAATTTCAAATACTATCAATATAAAGTACCCACATGGCAGAATTACTATCAATGTTCTTCATATTTTATAAAATACCATCAGATAAATTATCTAACTGCTTTGTCTTTACATTGTTCTCTACATTTCCACAAGAAATACTCTGGGTTACTGTAAAATCTGAAAGTGTATTGAGTTTTTACTTGTGTGAATTCTCTGACACACTGAGGCTTAAGTTTTGACTAAATAATTCTGCATATTTATTTCACTTGTAAATTTTCATTCTCTATAAACGCTCTGGTGATTTCTAAGTTGTATATTTGGGATAAAACCCTATACACATATATTACATTTATAGGGTTTCTGTAGTATAAATTGTCAGATACTGAGTAAGGCATTAATTATAGCAAAATATTTAGTCCCATTCCTCATATTTGTAGGGGTTCTCTCCATTATGAATCTTCTGATGTTGTCTAAGCCTTGAAGACTGGGTAAAGATATGCCCACTTTCTTCATATTTGTGTAAATTCTCTCATGTTGTCTAAGATTTGAAAAGTAAAGAAAGGCCTTACTACATTCTTTACATTTGTATGTGTTTCTATACAATATGAACTAACTGATGCTTTCTAAAGCTTGCTGTGCACATAAAAAGTTGGCCATATTATTTACATTTGTAGGGCTTCTTTTTATTATGTATTTTCTGATGTTGCCTAAGCTTTGAAGACTTGGGAAAGAATATGCCACATTCTTTACATTTGTATGGCTTCCCTCTAGTATGAATCGTCTCATGTGTTCTAAGATGTGCAAGTTGAGTAAAGGCTTTACCACACTTTTTACATTTGTAGGGTTTCTCTCCTGTATGAATTCTTTGATGTTGAATAAAGTGTGAACGATAGTTAAAGGCTTTGCTACATTCTTCACAATTGTACGGGTTCTCTCTATTATGAATTGTCTTATGTGTTCTAAAATGTGGAAGTTGAGTAAAGGCTTTACCACATTCTTTACATTTGTAGGGTTTCTCATCTGTATGAATTCTTTGATGTTGAATAAACTTTGAACGATAGATAAAGGCTTTGTCACATTGTTCACATTTGTAGGGTTTCTCTCCAGTATGAATTCTTTGATGTTGAATAAACATTGAATGATATTTAAAGGCTTTGCCACATTCTTCACATTTGTAGGGTATCTCTCCAGTATGAAGTATCTCATGTTGTCTAAGATGTGAAGACTGAGTAAAAGATATGTCACATTCCTTACATTTGTAGGGCTTCTCTCCAGTATGTATTAACTGATGTGTTCTAAGATGTGCAATCCGTGTAAAGGCTTTACCACATTCTTTACATTTGTAGGGTTTCTCTCCTGTATGAATTCTTTGATTTTGAATAAACCTGGAGTGATACTTAAGGCTTTGCCACATTCTTCACATTTGTAGGGTATCACTCCAGTATGAAGTATCTCATGTTGTCTAAGACTTGAAGACTGAGTAAAGAATTTGCCACATTCTTCACATTTATAGGGTTTCTCCCCAGTATGAATTCTCTCATGTTGTCTAAGATGTGCAATCTGACTAAAGGCTTTACCACATTCTTTACATTTATAGGGTTTCTTTCCACTATGAAGAACCTCATGTTGTCTAAGATGTGCAATCTGACTAAAGGCTTTACTACATTCTTTACATTTGTAGGGTTTCTCTCCAGTATGAATTCTTAGATGTTGAGTAAGGAGTGAACTAAGGTTAAAGACTTTGCCACATTCTTGACATTTGTAGACACTTTTTTTAGCACAGTTTATTTTGCATATTCTTAGATTGGATGACTGAGTGAAGACTTTCTCACATTTATTACGTCTGTATGATTTTTCTCCAGTATGAATCCCATCATTTTGACAATGATTCCCTGACAGGTAAAAAGCTTCAACCTGTTTATTACATTTGTAGGAAAACTCTTGAGTATGGATATCCTCATAACTAATAAGCTTTAAACATTGGTGAAAGACTTTCTCACATTTTTCACATTTGTCCTGGATCTCTGGATATTGAGCTTTCCGATATTTTCTAGAGCAAGAGATGGGGTTTACAAATTTTTCAGGTTTATTGCAGTCATAATTTCTCATATCAATATCAGTATCTTGGTAATTATTTAGGGTAAAGCTCTGGATAAAAACATCAAAGTTTTATTGAACATGTAATGTTTCTTCCAATTATTTATTTCCTGATATTGATTAAGCAGTGATAACTGGGTAAACTTTACCTTGCCATACTGATCACATTTGTACATTTTGGCATCTGATGATAGTATTTGTTGGTGGAAGGATAATAAAGTTTTAATGAAAGATTCATCAAATTGATTGCATTTAGAAATATCCTCTTCACTTTTAAGTTTCTGGTCTTCAGAAATATTTGACTGAACATGTAATCCAATCTCATATCCAAAGTCTTGTGTTTCTCTGAGGCTTTCGAAAGACTGGTTATTGCTTCCTTTACTATGTAGTGCTGTGAACTGTTTTGGTGTCTCTGGACTTGGCACTCAGTTGAACTGCCTTGGGGAGAGCCTGAGCAGGAATGTGGAGAACTTTGGCGGTTGTCTAGGGCCCCAGTCTGAGCCACTAAGCCAGACGGAGCTAATAGTGTTTGGCTGTGGGTCACAGGGAGCCATTGTCAAATTTATGAATTTCTTAAAGTACCACCTTGAATAATAATTGCATTGCATAGAATTCTGGTCCTGAAATCATTTTTCTTCCAGAACTTTGAAGGAATGGTTTCCTTGTCCTCTAGCATACAATGTTGCTGAGGAGAGATTCTGAGTTCATCCTGAATTTCATCCCTTTCTGGGCCACTTGTGCTACCTCCTCCCTCCATTGCTTAACTAGGAAACGTTTATTCTTTTCTCTTGATTCTTGACTTCTGAAATTCCACTGTGATGTATCATTGTATAAAACTATTTAAATTCAGTTATGTGCAGCCTTTTCAGTGTGCACACATGTCTTTCCAGCTCTACTGAGTTTGTTCTGTTCGCTTTCTAGAATTCTTACTGGTAACATGGTGGACAACCTAGATTCAACCTCTGTCATCTTGGCTCTCACGCCTTCTGTCTCTGCACCCATGTTCCTGTGCAGGTATTTTACACTACATATACATAGTACACATACACTGTACATAGTTTCATTCTAGGAGATGTCCTTGGCTTAATCTTCCAATTCTTTCTCTGAAATTTTAATGTGGTCAGTGATGAAATTTCACATTTCAAAGAGTTCTTTAAAATTCTCCAATAATTCTTTTTTTCACAATAGCATCTAATTCTTGTTTTATAGATATCTTATTTTCTCTTCAACGATGTTAATTAGAACTTTTAAAATCTTCTAGTTCTTGTTTTCAATGTGTCAGTTCTGGTGTGGGGTGTGAGTGTGTGTGGTTTTCTCCATTATCTGGTAAGCCCCAAGTTTAACAAAGGGCTGCTCCATATTTTCCAGGAGGCTGGGATGGGTGTTCTCCTCTGCTGGTCCTGTGGGTCTCTTTCAAGGGTAGGAGGATTGAGTGGAGGCCCTGTGGTCTGGTCAGATCAGGTCTCTGTCTTTGTCCTTTCATTTCAGGGTGAATGAGCAGGTAGCTGGCTATCAGACTGAGGGGCCCCCAAACAGAATGCAAGGGCTGTTAAATGGGGTACCAATACCCCCAGAGCAGGCCCATTTCCTCCCAAAGAGTTTAATAAATTTCCTTGAAGGCTTTTCTTTTTGGCCTCAGGTTGAATGCCTGGCTATATAAGTCCTCGCTGCATCACTTGGTGTTTGGGGGGACTGGGAGATACTAGGAGATACTAGGAGAATAGCAGGGGAACTATGTGGCAAAATTATAGGGGGAAGGGACTTAATGATGCCAGGTCTGGCTAACTTCCATTTTCTTTTTCGTTCCTGCCCTCATAACCACCATCTCCCAGCCCAGTGCTTTTCCAGGGCATGTTCTGGCCAGCAGCCTCTCTGCTCTGCTGATCTGTCAGCTCACTTTCACCCTCTTTCCATCTTTCCAGAAATTTATTGTCATATCCTCTTCCCAGTTTCCATTCCTCATGAGTTTATTACTTTTTCTTTTCTTTCTTTCTTTTTTTTTTTTTTTTTTTTTGGCAGCTTTTGGCCAGGGCTGGGTTTGAACCCACCACCTCTGGCATATGGGACCAGCGCCCTACTCCTTTGAGCCACAGGAGCTGCCCTATTCCTTTTTCTTTAAGAAATAAATTCAGGTGATCACTTCTAAGGGTGCCTAGGATGCCCCTGCACACTGGAGCATCACACAGCAGTTGATGAATTGTTGATGAATTGTTTTTCAGAAGTTTATGTGGAAAGTACAAATGAAAAGTAGGTAGAAACACTGGCTTTTAAGAGAGAGCATCTGTTTTATCAGAATAGCAGAGAGCAGTTATGGAAAGGGAATGGAGGGAAAAGAAGTAAATAGAATGTGGCCCAGCGGACAAGAAGCATAATGGAAAGAAAGAGTAGGCTTTTGAGTAGGGAGAAGACACAGGGGATGGAGGGTTGGATGGTCTCCTTAGACTCATGACTGTCCTGATTCTAAGATACCATCCTCAATGTGCAGCATCTTATGAACCTTGTCAGATTCGGCTCATATTTGGGGTGAGGGTAGCTCTTGGAATTAGACTCTTTAAGGTGAAAGTTCTCAGTCTGGCATCCAAGACCCCTGTTATCTACATCATGGTCCCCTGTTATCTTTCCTTAATTCCCCTCCCCTTGCCATGTGTCATAATATGCTTGCAGAATCTAGGGACTAGGACATGGAAATCTTTGGGAAACAGTGCATTATTTACCTACCACTCTTAAGATCTATTTCTTCAATTTGTAAGAAAGCGTGTCCCAGCCACTTTGAAATCATTATGGGCACAGGAAAAGTGCATATGAGCCAACATGGCAACATGGCTTCCACATTACACCAGGTCATCCCACTGTAACTGTGTAGGCAGCAGTGCACATGAGGGGAGCAGGGGCCACAGCGGGGCAGACTGTGTCTGTCTTCCTTTCGCCATCAGACTCATGAGCTCCCGGTGAGAGGGGCTCCTCCGCCTCACTCTTGTGTTTCCTACCGTGCATGCCACATGGTGGATCCCCATTAAAGAGCTGTTGAAATGAACTGAATTATTGCTAACTAGATTCATATTTGACCCTCTAAAGCAGCCCTTTGGATTAAGGATGAGGGACAAGCCATTGTCTAGAAAAGAACTTAAGAGATGGAGAAATCTTGTGGACAGAGGGACTTCATGTACCTTGAGCACAAAGTTCTCCTCAGGCTGGAGCTTCAACTCCACCACCGCCTTCCTCACCAGAGCTTCAAAGTTGAGGTCTCTCCTCTGGGGGACATCCAGGGCAGGAAAGAGGTCCCCAATCAGGCCCATGAACACGGGCATGTCATCAGTCACAATCTTGGGGACGTTGAAGTCTCGCAAGGAGCGCATTAGGACTTGGTCCTCAGGCCGGCCAGGGTCTCCTCGCTTCAGGGATCCTGCCACCACGAGCACGGACTTGATGGCCCGCAGGCCCCAGTCATAGTGATCCTGTGGGCAGGCAGCATGGATTAGGCCAAAGTGACTGGGCTGTGGATCACCGTGTGCTGGGGCTAGCATCTGCAAAGTTACAGGTGACATATAGGCTGCAGGTCACTCCTGAAGCCCAGGTAGAGACACGGGAAAGGATTCAAGACTCAGCAAGTCACAGTCACAGAATTCTAGTTCATGGCTTGATGTTAGTCTATCTCCAGCTGTGATGACAGTAAAACAGACACAGAACATACAGGAGTTGGGGGCAGGGAGATGAAACAGACCATTCTCAAATCTGTCTGACTATTCCTTGCACATTTCACAGGTGGAAGGGTCGTCAAGGAGGGAGTCATGTTAGTCTTAGATGCACTACTTTGCAGACTTTGAAACTCTATGAGTAGAGGGGTTTAACAAATAATAGTGCTGCTGCTGGTTACCAGCACTGCTGGGAGAGCCCATGGGAGAGTGGACCACGCTGCTGCCAGCAGGCTCCAGAGCAGCCTGGTGGGGACGGGAGGAGGAGTGTGCAGACCAGAGTGTGGAGTCTGAGTTCAGGCAGACCTAAGGTCAAGGCTCAGCTCTTTCACTACCTGGGTAGCACAGGGTTACTTAGTTATAGCTGTGATAAATGCTGCAAAGGAAAAAATCCAACATGCAGTGACGACAACACAGAGGCTGTGGATCAGACTCCCCTGGAGGAAGGGCATGAAAGGAGACCCATGGGAGCATAACTCAGGCAGACACAGATGAGAAAAGAGTGCAGTCAAAGCCAGCGGGAGCAGGATGCCCACAGGCTCGGGGGAGAAGACGGGCAGGTTCAAGGAACTCAAAGAACTGATGTAGAAGGAGCCCTGCATGGCAAGGAAAATGCTCTGAGCTGAAACTGTCCAGGTAGGCAGGAGGCAAGACAGTCTATATTCTTTAGCACAAGAGGATGAGGACACCCCTCTTTATCCCAAGAACAGCGAGGAACATTTTAAAATAATCAGGGGGAGGAACACATGTATAAGAGGGACTTTTCCTGACAAATGCAATTAGTATAATCTGGTTCTTTGTAACCTCAATGAGTCCCCAACAATAACAACAACAACAACAAAATAACAATAATCACTCTGGCTGATAGCTAAAGAATGAATTCAAGGATCTAGAATAGAGGTAGGAAAACTACTGGAAAGTCAGTGGTGATTGTTTAAGCAAGAGATTTGAGTGTTTGGAACTAAGGTGGCAGCAAGAATTATGTAAAGAAAATGGGGCTCATTGGAGAAATAGCCAGAGGGTAGAATCAACAACAGTTTGGTCATAATTATAGGGTGGAGGAAGGGGAAAGCATCAAGAAAAACTCTCGGGGTTCTAGAGTGAGCAATGAGTGGATGACGGCCCCGTGCTGACGCAGGGAAGGTGGCAGAAGTAAGCCTGCGTGAGAGCTGATGGAGGTCAGCTTTTGATGTGCTGAGCTGGAGGCATTTTTTAAGCACTCAGGGAGCTGTGGTATAGACTGTTAAATGTACAGGTTAAGCTCAAAAGAGAGGTTTGGGATAAAGCTGTCAAGGTGGGACTCATTGGCCTGGAAGTCAGTGTTGGAAAAGAACCTAGAGAGAGGACACAGTGAGAAAGGAAGTGTGAAGAAAATGGGACCTTCTCCATCTCAACAGACTCCCCAGGGCTGAGGGAACCCGTGTTGCAGCAGCAAAGGTGATCAAGACAAGATAACCCCATAGGGAAGGCAGAACTCACTGGGAACAGCCGAGGGAAGCTTGATCAGCTGTCCTTGACCCTGAGAAATTCTCTATCCATGGCACAGACCTTGCAGGTGTGTGGCAAAGCTCTGTTTCCCAGGAGGACCTGCCTTGGGCAGAAGCTATACTTAAGGCCAAGCCACAGTGGGAAGTGTGGGGTATTTAATATGAACCCTCTGGACAACCCCTCCCTATCTCAAGTCCCTTCAGGTGGAGACCATTCCATCCAGAAGCTTTCCTTGGGCACTGTAGTGTTTCTCATAGGACACTGCTAAATAATCTGTTAAAAAATGGAGTTCTATAGTTAAATAATTTTGAAAAATGCTGAGCCAGAAAATGAACATGAATCTTTACTGTAGAAATGCTCAGAGCTTTTAATATGTGTAGAGGCACAGCAGCTCTCTCTGACAGAGCTGCACTATATTTCCCTAGCACATTGGCCCCCAGAACCCTCCCAGACCCCTTACAGGAGCTGTTGCATGGTACTTGGGCATCCAGCCTCACTTGAGATCATACCTGCTTGGAGAGAAGCTCTTTGCACAACTGGTAAAGAGTGATGAACTTTCTGGCTAATACTCGGGCTTCAATGAATCCTTCTGCCACCAGCATGATTTCACAGATCAACTCAAAGTCTGGAACAACCATCGCACAAGGCCTGTGTACAGGAGACAGAGTCACTTTCCCAAGCACACAGACACTGGCTGTGATCGTATCTGGAGGCATTTGTGAGTGCAAAACTCCTGCAAGGATCTTAGCAATGATTTCATCTAAGACTTTCAATGTAGAGATGACTTAACTAAGGTGAAAGGAAGTGAAGTCTCTTGCTCAAGGTGATGGGTCATGTTAGCAGGTAGGGGCAGAGTTGGTGCTGCAACTCAAATCTTGCAACTCGAGTTGAGTGTGCCTTACACAAGGCGTGTATGAGGAAAGCAAGTTGTCTAGAGCAGATCAGGTGCTAAGATTGAGGAATTGAGTTTTCTCTAAGTACCTACAAAAAAACCCTATTCCTAAACTTAAAATATGTGTCTCCTCCAAACGTAGACACCCAGTGCTGTTCTGTTTATTTTCATACAAATGTAAATTTCTAATGCTGAGGTCTAAGGCAGGTACCTGTTAACCGCACCTTGACACAAAATGTCTTATATAAGAATGGGGGGGGGGGGCTCATAGAAGGATTTGTTGTGATTTTCACTCCCTCTGGCACTGAAAACATTTCATTTTTAAATTACTTATTTTTTATTAATTTATTAGGTAGGTAATAGAAGCCCAAGGTTATTACATTTCTTTAATTTCATTTTCCCTACACTGGTATAAAATTGTCAAAAACATTTTATTTGAGCAGACTTTTTTGTTAGAAATATTTTATATCGTATTAGAATTCAAAGAAGCAATCAAATACTTAAATCCTCAACATTGTTTTGTAAAGGCAACATAAGGTGAAATATATATTCATACAACAGCATCCCATGCAGTGTAAAAATAGAATGGTGTGGAAGGAAAACTATTTGATGACATGGGAAAACATTATTAACGAAAGGATATTAAACTACAGAGCGTCTGATATTAAGTTTGAAAAAACAAATGCTCTGTTGACACAGTATTGGAAGGAAAAAGAATGCCCAGTGGTTATACTCCGGTTATACTGGAGTGGCTCTGGGCTGAAACTCCAGTTGTGCCATTTACTAGTTGGGTGACTAGCTAAACCAAATAACTAGAGTTAGTGTACCTGGCAATTTGCTGAGTCCATCTGTTTTCTCACTGTACAATGGGGACATTACCAGCATCCACCCCACAGGAGCTTTAGGAGAATTAAATGTAAAAGTAGATGTTTGTATTTATTATTAAAAAATTTTTTTTCTGCCATAGTCTCTTCCTTGGATATGTGTACAGATGGTTATGAAGTGCATTGCTTATGTGTCCCCCAAATGCATATGTTGAAATCCTCATCTCTAAGGTGATAGTATTGAAGCAGGTCTTTGGGGAAGTGACTAGGTCCTAAGGACAGAGCCCTCATAAATGAGAATTGTGTCCTTATAAGAACTGTCCAGAGAGCTGGCCCTCACCAGAACCCAACCTTTCTGGCTACCTGATGCTGAACTTCTGGCCTCTGGAACTGTGAAAAATAAATGTCTGTTGTTTAGGCCACCCACCCAGTCCATGGTATTTTTGTAGGAGCAGCCCAAACAGGCAAAGACAGTTCTCATTAAATTCAGAAAGAAAAACAAGTAAGTAATAATTCCTGAGTTATAACCTACCTTCATTATCATTGATAATATAATGCATAACATAATTAATACTTTGCATAAACAATTAGCAAAGAATGCAGTACTGTGTGGCACCAGTTTAGACAGCTTGTTGACACTCCAACAGCTCTCGGTTACAACAGGGACCTGCCCGAAGGAGAAGATGCCCACACCACTTCCATGACACAGGAAATGGTCATGACTGGAGCAATGGCAAAGCATGAGACTACAGTACTTAGGGGCTGCCCCGTCACCTCCCAGACCTCTGAAAAATCCATGAAAGTGTTGACAACATCCCCAACAGAGAGCACCAAGTCTGTCCGCCCAAAAATGAGACGAACTTTGTCATAACTCCCTGTGATCCCCCTCTCTTAGGTTGCAAGTTCAGTAACCAGAAAATCAGAAGCCATGAGGCATCTTTCAGTTTTCTCTTTGTTGGGCCAACTTCTCTTTTCTGAAGAAGGGATGTAGCCTCTAGCTCCTGCTGGGAGATGTATTTGTGTTCTTTTTTTTTTTTTTTTTATCAAAATAAAGAAGATTTCAAAACATAACAATAGCCACCAACAGCTAGAGGGAAATAGAAGAGGTGCTCTCAAGCATTACTACTAGGAGTGTAATTTGCTACTACTCTTTTTAGAAGGCAATTTGGCAATGTGTATCAAAAGCCTTAAAAACGTTTCTACCCGTTAACACAGTAATTCCACTTCTGGGAAGCTAGCCAACAAAAATAATCACGCATACAGAAAAAAAAAAAAGGTTTATACACAAAGATGTACATTACAGCATTATGCAGAAATTTATTTTATGTGTTAGAAAGTCTTAATATTTAACCGCATGGGATTAGTTAATTACATCATGGACTATGTGCTTGATAGAAAAATATGCAGCTATGAAATGAGATTTATTAAGACTAATAGAAGAAAATATTTACAATAATGATTAGGATGACTATGAAACAAAAAACAAAGCAGTACAAACCAGAAATGTAGACTACAAAGGTAGATTACAAATGCCTACATTTAAAATACGCATATAAAGAACAGAGCACAATTAAGCAAAAAATAATTTCTTTTTTTCTTAAAGGCATTAAAAGTGGTTTTTAAGAACCGACGTTTCTACTAAATAATCCAATTTTTCTCTTACATAGATGTCATACATTGTCAGTGGAAAAATGAATGAAAGTTTATTTCTTTGGGTGTTTCTGCAGAGGGCAGAGCTGGGGCTCACCTGAAGAGAGCCTTGAGGTTCTCCGGCAGCTCCGTGCGGCCCACATAACCTGGGTTCATGGTGATGAAGATGCCGACAGAAGAATCTAGGCTAATCTCTTCTCCGAGGAAGTTGAACCGCTGCTTCTTATCTCTAATGGCATCCTGAATGCTTTTCACCTGGTGAACCAATTAGTGGATTGCATTTCAGTGGTGAGGTCAGTACTGAAACTGGGCACCCCGAGTCACACATGTCACAAACAATTGATCTGTGGCCCCTTTCACAGAAGGACAGGTGCAAAGATCACACTATGGAGCATTCACTGATGAGCTTGGATGAGAGTGTAAAAGACATCCGCTGCCCATGTCCCTATTATAACACTCCAGCTAAAAGCAAATACGTTTTTAACTCCCTCTGAACATGAGTTCTCTCTGTAGTAGTATTAGCTAAAGTGAACGTATGCCAGGCACCATTCTGAGCACTTTTCATGGACAAACTCATGTGAGCCTCACCATGATTCTTTGAGAGGGGCACTTTAACCTGGTCATCCCCATCTTTCTGTGATAAAAGTTAAGCATGGAGAGGCAGAGCAGTTTGCCAAAGCCACACTGCCACTAATTGTGGTGTCTGGATTTGAATCCAAGCAGAGGGATTTGGGAGCCTGTGCTCTTAGCCACTGCATGGTGGTGGGGACTCCTGGGATTGTTCTAAGGATTAAATAAAATAAAGTCTGAAAAGAACATAGAGTTTGGAAAACACTTAAAAATAGCAACCAACATGAAAATTGTTAATATGACCATCGTCACAATTGTGGTGCCTGTCTTGGTTTAACTCTTCATGGCTACACCTTTGGACAGATGACATTATGGATGAATTGAAATAGGCTGGGGCCAGATGCCAGGGGATATAGTGCTAACATTCTAAAGGATCTGGGCTTTTTCCTCCCCTCCCCTCTCCTCTCTTCTTCTTCTTTTTCTTCCTCTCTGCCTTCTTCCCCTCTCTCTCTTTCTCTCTCTCATCAAAGAGAGACACAGGTAGACTCTGTCATGCCTGTCTTTCCCTAGAGTGTTGTGGCATTACAGCTCACAGCAATATCAAACTCTTGGACTCAAGTGATCCTTTTGCCTTAGCCTAATGAGTAGCTGGGATTATAGGCACCCACCACAATGCCTGGATCATTTTTCTATTTTTAGTAGAATATTTTTAATATTTTTAATATTTAACTGCATGGGATTAGTTAATTACATCATGGACTATGTGCTTGATAGAAAAATATGCAGCTATGAAATGAGGTTTATTAAGACTATCTAATAGAAGAAAATATTTACAATAACGATTAGGATGACTATGAAACAAAAAACAAAGCAGTACAAACCACAAATGAATACAAAGGTAGATTACAAATGCCTACATTTAAAATATGCATATAAAGAACAGAGCACAATTAAGCAACAAATAATTTCTTTTTTTCTTAAAGGCATTAAAAGTGGTTTTTAAGAACCGACTTTTCTACTAAATATTCCAATTTTTCTCTTACACAGATGTCATACATTGTCAGGCTGGTTTTGAACTCCTGAGCTCAAGCAATCCACCTGCCTTGGCTTCCCAGAGTGCTGGGATTATAGGTATGAGCCATTGCACCTGGCCAGATTAGGCTTTTTCTTAATAAATAATATCTGGAGTCAGAGTTTGACGACTCACAGCTATGTTCCAGATCACTGTATGGCAGTGAGAGGAGAGGCAAACATGAAGTTCAAGCACTTATTTTTACACTTGGTGCTTTGAAAACACATGTGCTAAAATGATTCACAGTGGGGGGCCAGACAAAAGGGGCATGAACCCTCCAGCCTTGTACAGCCAGGCCCCAGAATGTCTCTGGGAGTTTGCAGGCTCTCAGAGTTCTCAGATGCTAAGTTTGAAAGTGGGGACCAGTGCAGGGTTTTGAATGAATCCAGCATGTCAGCCAAGTCCATGGTGCCTATACAGCCAAGGGTAGCCTAGCTCTGCGGAGATGGGGCTGCAGGGTTGTGTGTGTTTGTGAGATGGTGGGCACGATGGGGGAAGGAGCAGCTGAACCGTCCGCTGCGGCACGGCTGTCTCACAGTGCGTACAGTTTGCCAGGACGCATGACAGTTCTACAATCAGGATGCAGCTCCCTTTCCAAAGTGAAGTGCTAATGACTGAATTTGAGCTCACAGCAATTAGTTTGAAACTGAAACTTCTTTTCTATGTGCGGAATATCAATGCCATCCTGGCAGAAGCTGGCTTCAGCACCCGGGACGCTGGCCAAACACATGGAGCTCTGCTGGTTTGTGTGGGGCTCGCAGCCCAGCCCAGCCCTGCCTCTTGCTGCCTTCATAGCCTTCGTCACCCTGCAGGTTATATGGCTAGTGAAGGCCGCTTCCCTCCCTCATCTCTCTCATCCTCAGTCCTCCCAGCTATAAAATATACAGAGCACTGGCCTCGTTAGGGAGTGGGAGAGCAAGTGTAATTAGTGTATACAAGTTACCCTGTCACCTTTGGATAAAGACTAAGGCAGACGCCCGGGACCTTTTCTACTGTTCATTCTGACTCAGCATTCTCTCTCCCAACACCGAAGCCAGAAACCTCAGGCTCAGCAGGAATTTATAATGCACTTTCGGATTGGAGGCATCTGTGCTTTTGTGTAAAATTCTGTAGAGGGGCCCTTGAGGGAGAGTGTTGAACAGGCTTGAAGATGCAGCTAATGTTGCAGTGTCGGTGCTCACAGGAATTTGTTAGCCTGGCTGGTATAGGAGGGGACAATTTCCTCATTGCTTAGCAGCAACTGGGGTCCATGGAACAAACCATTGGAACCTACCAGTGACTGGGGCCTACGAGGCTTCAGTAAAGTCCAGACCCTGAAAAAGTCCAGAGGTCTTTTAGGGATGCCAGGAGGTGGGAGGGTAGGGAAGCGGGTGGATTGGGAAAGTCAGTGTTAAGTGCAAGTCCAGCCAGGTGCTGTACACATAGCCGGGCCAGATGGGCAGCTAAGGCTGCCAGGTCCACCTCACCCACTGGGGTCTATTTCTCCATTAAAGACTCATTGTCTTTAGAGGTTTTAAAGCTACTGGGAGTAACAAAAAAATAACTGACATTTTTGAGCGTTTGCTATGTACCAGGTTCTATTCTGAGTATTTTAAGTGAATTATTTCATTCAACACTTTTAACTGTTTAATTTGAAGGTTGGTCTTAAATCCACATTTTGCCCTTAAGGAAACTGAGGCAGAAGGCAGTCAAGAAACCAGCTATGTTTATGTAAGATGTTAGTGTTAGAGGAGGGCAAGGGAGGGAAATGTGGAAGGTCTATACTGTTATTATTTTTACTTTTTTTTTATAAATCTGAAATTGGTTCAGAATAAAACGTTAAAAGGAAAACCAAAAAAAAAGAAAAAAAGAAACTTGCCTGATACCCAACAGTTGGTCAGTGGGGCAACCCATGGTAACACCACACGCTTTCAGCTACTCCCCCCAACCCTGTGCCAGAAGTGACACTGTGCCAGCCGTACCCCAGGTTCTCATCAAATACAAAAATTTTCAGAGTAATCTGTCCTCCTCTGAAAATAATCATGCTTGTTATAATTTAGAGACATAGTTTCCACAAAATAAGAAAAAATGCTTTTGACACTCATTACAAAAAATTCCAAACAAATAAAAATGGAAAGCTATAGAGAAACCAGTGTTTTCAATTGGGGATGAGTCCTTCCCCCATCCCTCCAATGAGGAAAGTTTGTAGAACACAAACTCTACAGTCCTCAAAGATATTTTCCCTTATTTATCCAATGGCCATGCCTGGAGACATTCTTATTGTCACAACAAAGGGGGAGGTTGCTGCTGGCAGCTAGTGGGTAGAGGCCAGGGATGTTGCTCCGAGTCCTACAATGCGCAGGAGACATCTTCACGAGAAAGAATTATCAGTACTAAAGCATCAATTGATGGTTCATGAACCCTAGTTTAGACCAATTTTTCTAATGAGGACTCTGAGGCCAAGAAGATAGAAGTCACTGATCCACCATCCCACAGCCCGTGTCCCTGGGTCCAGATAAATTCCTATGCAAATTTTAATCCCACCTGAGATGGGATCAAATCAGAACTTTTTTTGGGGGTGGGGTCCAACAAGGTCTGTCCTAACAAGCCTTCCAGGTAGTTCTGATGCGTGCTCAAGTTTGAAAGTCACTGTAGTCCAGTCAGTTCTTAGATTTCGACTTATCCTTGCTTCTGCCTGGTAGCCCCATTTATAGCTGCACACCAGCCACCTCTCTCTGTCAAATGAGCCTGAGTTCTTCACTTCCTTCTGCTCCACTGGCCTGCAGAGGCCTTATCCCTGCAGAGCACTGGCCAGGACCGGCTGGGCTCAGTCTTAGGGACATAATGATGTGAACACAAACTCTACAGTCCTCAAATATATTTTCCCTTATTTATCAGTTCCTCTCTCAGCTCTGGGTCTCAAAGTTTGCTGAACATGTAGACCACATGAAAACTTTTTTTACCAATGCCCAGGTCCTAGCCCACACCAATGAAATCAACATGTTTTGGAGGTGGAGACAGTGCATTTCTATTTTTCAGAATTATCCTCGCCATTCTAACATGCAGCCAGGGCAGAGGTTACTGTGACGGACCAGCAGTTTCCGATTTCACCATGCCTGGGAATCTTATTAATCTGGAAATTTTGGTTCAGCAGAGCTGGGTGAGGCCTATGACCCTGCATTTCTGACAAGCTCGCAGGAATGCTGCCAGCCCTCAGTATGAGTAGCACTGGGGTGGATGACACCATTCAGGCAGGTACTCTCTGCTGTCCATTCTTGGGACACCTGATAGCCAATTAGTATTCTTGCCCTTGGACCTCCTTGCCCCATACTGATTTCACCACCCACAACTGCCTCTCAGCCAGATGGATTCTCTATCGTTTTCCAGTCTTTATGGCCCTTAAAATTTCACATCTGTAATGGAACTTATTTTTTGCCTGATAATTTAGCTAATTTGCATAGGTTTTACTTCTGCACATTGCAGACCAGCCCTGACTTCAAATTATTAACCCTGTTACCTGCACAAGCCTGCATGCCTGTCTCACCTTCAAGGCTTGATTCTCACTTGGGGATGATAATTTTCCCCTCATAGACTAGAAACTGTCCCTCCCTCAGGCTAGGGCCTTGAGTCTGATTCACTCAATGACATGTTAAGGTTGTGCTATTTCCGCACAGATGATACACTTTATCATCTAAGGAGGTCCTAGGCTAGCCCCGAGATCGTGGCTTCTTCTCCACACCCCTCTCTTTACCTTGACCCTTCTATTTCAGGGCAGTGCCCATTCTGTGTTCCCCTTTGGTCATTCTCTTTTTAAGCCTTCTCCCCAAATGCTGTGTGTTGTTAACACCCTGCTTGGCTCACTCCACGCTTCCGTCTGCAATAGCAGATTGACGTCTGCTGCCTTCAGAAACTGCAACCCATTTACCACTTTTTAAAATGTTTCTTATTTCTGAGCTTTTACATTAGACCTTACACTCCTCTGTAAAGGGTGTTACATGGGAAGTGCCCTTAGCTCTGAGACCAGCATGTGTTTGGTGCTGGGGGTACTTGAAGCCCTCCCACAGTGGGCTCCCAAGTCCTTGCTCAGGGATCTGCTCCTACTCACTTCCTGACAGCCCAGCCCACTGTTGGAGCTTGTGCCACAGGGAAGAGAAGGCCCAGGAGACATCCAGCCAGAGAGTGTGGAGCAGGACAGCGGGGGGAGGTACTGGGTGGTGGAATGTGTCTTGGTGGCTCATATCCTCAGGCCCAAATAACCCAAGGCTCAGACAGCTGATTCCAACAGTAATGGAAAGGTTTTGGAAAAAAGTAAGTAGTATATTGTACATTTTAAAAATAGCACAGTAATTCTCTTGGAATCGCCACACTGAGGTTTTCCCAAGTGGACTGTGCAGCTCTGCTTGGCCAGTCTGACAAAGACATGAGAATATCCAGTGGCCAAGACCAGAGCATGGCAGCATAATCGCTTTTTAGAAGTTACTGGAAGAGGAGCACAGACGGGCCAGGAGCAGGGAGGACGAGGGGGAGGGCGCCAGAGAAATGTCGGCAGCTGGTGTGGCTTCTGAACCAATATGCCAGCCTGGATTACTGTGTGAATAATTAAGTGCAATTTTCTCCTTGGATGGGTACGTGGTTTTAAATGTTACTAGCTCAGACTTTGCCCAGGCTGTTGTCAGATCACTTTCTTGAAAAATGTCTCCTATGGGTGGGTTCCTAGACTGGGATGTGACAGCATCAGGGAATTCCAGGTTGAACTTATTTCACTTAACTCCAGAAACAAAAGTGAACTGACTGATCTTAGAGGACCCATTACTGGCCTTGTGTTGGACAGTTTCCCAAAAAGGTATATTCAGTGCCTACCATGTAAGGGGTGCAATGATTTCTGGGCATGGCCACATTGGTTAGTACACTGTGGAGTCCGGCAAGATAGTTCGAGGCTGGTCCAGCTGAGATGAAGTAAAGGGCACAGAGAGGAACCAGTGTGGAACCAGTGTGTGGACCCTCCTTCCATCCCTGTGTGTACCACCCATCTGCTTCTCTTCAACCCATTTTTTGCAGTGGACAGATTATAATGACAGTAGTCATCCTCACCACCACAGCCACCACTACCACCATCACATCACCATCATCATGATTATTACCACCATATCACCACCAACACTATCTTCATCATCATCGTATCACCACCACTATTATCGCTGCTATCACTACCATCACTATCATCACCATCATCATCATTACCACCATATCACCACCAACACTATCATCATCATCCCATCACCACCACCATAATCATTACCACCTTTATCACTGCTATCCCTATCATCATTATCACCCTTACCACCACCATTATCACTGCTATCACTACCATCATTATCATCACCATCATCATCATTACCACCATATCTCACCACCAAAACTACCATCATCACATCACCACCATTATCACCATTATCACCATCATTATCACCATTACCACCATTATCATCACCATCACCACCACCACCATCATCACCACCACTATCATCATTACTACCATAGCACCACCAACACCACCATCATCATTACCATCACCATTATTACTATTACCATAATCATCCTCACAACCACCATCATCATCACCATCATCATTATCACTGCTATCACTACCATCATTATCATCATTATCAACATTACCAACCACCATTATCATTATCTTCACCACCACCATCATCACCCCCACCATCATCATCAACACCATCACATCACCACCAACAAAACCATCATAATCTCATCGCCACCACCACCACCACCACCATCATCATCATCATCACCTTATCATTGCTTTCACTACCATCAGTATCATCATTATCACCTTTACCAACTACCATTATCATCACCATCACCACCATCACCCCCACCACCATCATCATCACCTTCATTGTCATCTTTACCACCATATCACCACCAAAATTACCATCATCACCACCATCATCATCATCATTACCACCTTATCACCACCAACACTATCATCATCATCACATCACCATTACCAAGACCATCATCAACAACACCCCCACGAACACCATCATCACCATCATCATCACCATCACCTTTATCATAATCATTACTATCCTTGCCACTAACATCACCATTACCAATATCATTATACCATTTAGTAAATGCCTACTGTCTATAGTGCTTTGGTTTCAGTACTTTAGGCATATTAACTCATTTAGAAGTTACTACAGCTGCCTCAAGGAGGCATTATCATTTACTCCCTGTACAGATGTGGAACTTGAGATATGGACTTGCTGTAGGTCACCTAGCTAGTTAAGTGGCAGAGCCAGAATTAAACACTGGCAGTCTGATTTCAGAACCTACACACTTAACCCCTTTCCACCCCATTGTCTGGCTGACTCCACCATCCAAAACTTATTTTTAAAATCCCAACTACACCTGGAGAACAGTCACACAATCTCTGGGGCCCAAGATGGGCCCTTATCCAGCTGTCACTGTTCCCCACCTCATCTTCCTCTGGATCCTCGGGGGACCCACAATGAGACAGTTCTGTGGCGACCCCCCAGCCCTGAGCACCACACTGGGACACATGTATGTAGACTATTCATGACGAATGGACAGTCATGAAAACAGGCTCAGCAGTGCAGCTTGGCTGGTGAGAACAAGAAATGGCCTCCAAAGTCTGCGGCATGCAGTCAGAGGGGGTGTAGGAGGTAGACACACAGGTGAGTGGCAACTACAGAGGATGAAAGATGAGAGAATAAAGGATAGCCACTAAATATCTGCTGTGGAAGAGGTAAGGAGAAAAACTCCCAGGTACACAGTGTAATTATGAGTTAAAACAGAAGGAAAAAAAATCATTCCCACTGGCCACAGTGGTGAAAAGCCTTGACTTCTCTCCTGATTTTCAGGACCATTCCAGGCCTCGCATCCGTACTCTGAGAAAGATTTCTTTTAACTTCTCTTACTCTACAGCCCATACCCGAGAATGGATTAGCCCTCAAAGTTTAGACAGACCTTATAGGGTACCATTCCTAAAGGTTAAAGCAGCCAGAAAACATGCCTGATTTCTTATAAAAACCCTGTATGTTTAGTTTCTCTTCAAAATTTAAAAGATTTGGCAACATTGAGCTCACATCCTTGCAAGGCAGAGGTGTGCTGGTAAATGTTTAACAATAGGCTATCCCAGAAAACAAAGATGCCCCTGATTTGTAGAATTCATTAGTTTTCATGGTGGAAATAGCCCCACAATAGCTCATGTCAAGCCGCACCAATGTGCCACCACTGAGATGTGCAATTCACTTTTTTGAGCCAAGCTAGTCAAGAGTTTCGGTCTAAGAGAGTGTTTAGGCCAACCATATGTTTCTCCTTCCTCTGCTAACTCAGACTGAGTAGAACAAGCCCAAAGAAAGGGCAAACTGTATCTCACCACTAGGAACCAGAGAAGAACCTCCTCGCATTTTGGCAACTTTTGAGAGCTTCACTGAGGACTAGTTTGTAAAAGAGTCAGTGGGTGGGAGAGCCAACTGGCTGTTGTATGTGAAGGACTGGACAGATGACCACCCAGGAGGAGAAGTGAGTGAAGGGACCCCACAGAGACCCCACCTACCTGTGACTCCCAGGGCAGGTGGATATTAGGGAGGGCAGAGAAATAGCTGGTGAAGTGAGTCCCACCCTGTCCAGTACTGCCTGCAGCTCCAAATCCAGCCAATCCATGACAGGGATAGCAGACTGGACCAGAGGCGTGACCACATGTGGGAGCTATGTGGGTGAAGGCTGGGTCCTACCGGGGCAGACTAGCCAGCAGGAAGAGGATAGTGTCACCTCAGCCAGTTTTTCCCATCATGGATGACCTTCCTGAAGCTTCCCTCCACCCCTTTCTCCGTCAATCCCTGCATTCTTGCTGATGAAAAATGCAGGTCAAGCTCAATGTTTTCCTTATTTCTTTGTCTGGATCTGAAAGAATTACAGAGGCCTAAAGGGACCAAAGAGCCTCTCACAGCTACTCTTTTCTTTTTCTATACTGTACACATACTGCTTTGGAAATAAAAGCAAACAAGAGCAAAATTAAACCATTTTGATGGCACACACCAGGGGCACTGGGCACACTGCTGTCCCGAGCACCTTGCCACAGCTTCTGTAATTCCTGGTAGCATTCTGATTACTTTGTCCTGTTGAGCAAAGGGTGGAGGGCAGCTCTGAAACAAGCCACCCCAAGTGGGAAATGGGAGCACTTGGCTTACAGGGAAGGGAGCAGACACAGGTGCTGGCAAAGAATATGCTTCATCTTGGTGGAAGGGAGTCCAGGGGATTGGAGGCTTTGAAGCTCTGGTCAGGACCCTCATGAAAGACCCCTGACTTACCTTTAGCCTCCAGTCTTCCCACTGCTCAATCCTTAAAACCACTGCCACTACAGGGACACTCTCCCTCTCAGAAGTTCTCCCAGGTTCCCTGAGGAGGGAGTGTCTGTCTGTTAGGTTCAAACTTTCTTCTCTAGACTTATCTCCTCTTCTGGTGTTTTACCCACTAAACCCCAGACCTGCACCCGCATCTGCACCCTGACAGCCTGGGTAGGACCTGGTGCATACCCAACCTGGCCACTCTCTGGCAGTCTACCCTCAGACAAGTCACATTTCCTCTGTGTCATCAGCATCTCCATGTATGTAATGGGGATAACAGTGGTTTGTAGGGCCATTGTGAAGATGGAAGAGGTAATATATGAAAAGGGCCTGGTACAGAACAGACTTTTGACAAAGGTTTATTCCCTTTCCCCACCTGGCTCCTATTGCTCCCATTGTCTATGGGATCCATACCCTATTTCAAATCCTTTCCACCCTTTCCAGGACTGGCCTCAAGGTCATGTATTTGGAAATCTTGTCCTACTCTGTGAGTCGGAATTCAAGTCACTTCTAGAACATTCATCTCATATCTATCTTAAGAACTCAAGTTGTTTTTTCAAGTAGGTATCATATCCTATTCAGCTGGGAAACTTCATGCTAGTCTTTAGCATAGAGCTTACTATGTCCTGGGTATTTAATACATGCCTTCTGGATGACCTGAGAGGCAAGTCATCTGACCCCAAAAGATGACTTCATTCAACATCATTCACACTATACTCCTCACAGAATATATAATTGAGTGAATTGGGTGGAAAGAGATGGAGCAACTCAGCCAAAGACTCCAGCAGGAAGCAGGAGAGCTGAAATTTAAGCCCCGTGGATAGTCAAAGTGCATGACCTTTCCAAAGGTCTGGGCTGACCTCTTCCGCACCCCAGTGGAGCAGAGAAGACAGATATTCTTTATTCTCATTACACAGAGAAGTAAGCACAGTCTCTAGCCAGGAAATGGATCTACTTTGGTGGGTCCTTGCAGGACCACCCATATTGGCTGGATTTTAGAATGTGGAGGGAGAGGCATGAATGGCAAGGGGGAAAGGGAAGTGGTGGGGAAGAGAGGTTAAAAACAAGAGGACTCAGACATTCATGGTGCTCCGCACAAAGACCATGAGGCTCCCACCAGCTTCCAGCCCCTACCTGCACTGCCACCACTGACAAGACCTCCACCGAGATCCGATTGAACTCATCAAAGCAGCCCCAGGCTCCAGACTGAGCGAGGCCTTTGTAGATGTTGCCACAAGACTGCAACAGAAAGCACAAAGATTAAATCACCAACAGCACTGGGCTTATCGATACGTGTCCAAGTCATCTTCCATCTTTTCTATGGTAGGTATTTCCAGTTCCCTTCAGACCACTGGTAAGAAACTTATATTAAAATTTCAAGAACAATTAAATTTTTGATGGTTATGGGGTTCCAACAGAAGTCACAGGATCAAACAGAACCTTTTCAAGACACTTGGATGAAAATCCTTTTAATATGTCATCAGGGTTGCATTACTGTTGATTTTGTAGCTTTCAAAATCCCAGGAAATGAATAAAAGATGATGTTTCTTACACTATACAGACAAAAAGCCTTCCACTCAGCCTTTGGCATGGGATGTGCTGATGCAAAAGTTTATGTCTGTATCTTTAAATTCATTCCCAACCACCTGGTTTTCCCAGGGTGATGACGACTTAGAGATGGGGATAGGAGGTGATAACATCTATAGAAAATAAACTAGCAGCAGATCTTTTCAAATGAATGCAAGGAAATAATTTTGAAATGAAGAATTGATTTCTGTCCTAAAAATAAAAACCATTCTAGGCATTCAATGAGAGCTAGTAAACCACGGAGCAATGTAAAGGGATAGTTTACTGGGAGATGTTCTGAAGGTCATTGGCAAAAAGACATCATTAAAATGCTGGGGAAATGCAAATAATGGAAAAGTTCCACTCATTCATTCAGTGGCATTTTTTTGACTCTCAGCTCTGTGCATAGGTCACGTGCTAGACGCAGAGCTCAGTCTCTCTGAAAACTTCTACGTAGGTCGTGGAGATGAGGTATACAAATAAATCTGGAGAATTACTACGTGAGTCACACTTCCAAGAGATACTGTAGACCATAAATATTACGGAGTCCAGAGAGGAGTGGGTCACATGCTCCAGTGTGATCTGTTTTGCTAAAGAGGTGAATAGAAGATGGTAATAAAACAGCATTTTCCAAAGTTTATTTCATGGAACTCCAGCCCTGAGAGAAGCTCCTTGAGAAAAGGGCTTTGTGGACAAGCAACTTCGGTCAAAGTTTACATTCTTTAACCCATTTTGGCCAAGTTACAATATATATTAGCATTGTAAGGGCCCTGAGAAGAAGTTTCGAAATAAGAAATTAACTTAACTCTGCTATATGGATAGTTTTCCTTCCCCACCACCCCCGCCCCAGTTTAACCCCTGGTGTTCTCAGAATGGACTCTGGCAAATACTGATCATAAGAATATTTTCTTAAAGATGTGGGGTACTGGTACCCACAGAGCTTTATGATCCCAAACACACATGGGAATTAACGGCTGTACAGGATAGGAGTGTCTGTGTAGATAGATTAGGAGGGGAAAAGCCTTTCAAGGAGGAGAAAATATTATGGAAGAATGATGAGCAAAATAATGATGTGTCCAGAGAAAAATAAAGATTCCATTTTGATTGGAAAATTGAATTACTAAAGAAAATCCTGTTTATAAAAGCCTGAATCATTCTAAGGGATCTTTGGAGGTTTGGAGCAGAGAACGTGATTAAAGCCACATTTTTGGAGAATCAGTCTAACACCCACGTGGGCTAGACTGGATTTGGGGAAGACTTTAAAGAAGGCAGAAAAATATATCCAGCCTTTTACTAAGCTCCTGGAATGAGTGGATTTCTTCATTCGTTCAGCACATACTTGTTGGCCATGTACATGGCCCTCGGAGATGCATGAGCTTCCTGAGCTCCTCTGTCCCTCTCCTCCTGCCCTGTAAGGGGGGCTCAGGGCATGAAGTCAGATACTGTCTACAGACAGAGTTGCTCAAGGCTTTAAAGCTGACATTTTAATGAGTTCAGACTGTATTAAAATGCCACATGCTCTGCTTGGCATTAACCCCAAAGTTGAGACAGCCCTGGTCGGGTTTCATGTCCTCCAGTGTCTTTTACCTGCACACTCTTTACCTGGCTCTCTACCTCTTCTGGAGTATTCCAGGGCCTAGAGTTTGTGGAGAACACATTAGCACCCAGGATTATGTTATCTGGGTGCTAACTCTAGCTCTCTTAATTATTTCATGTGTCTTTTGTCCCTCAAAATAGACTGGATTATACCCTATCCATCTGTGTCTATTTATTTATTACCCATTTACCATTTATCTATAATCCACCTACCATCTATCATCTATTATCTATTTATTCATCTGACATCCCTCTAGCATCTATCTAGGTATCTCTTTATAGTCATATATTAATATTATCTATTTTTGGTACCATCCTATGATGCCATGGCAAATTAACTTGGTGGATGGAGTGTTTTATGATAAAAAATAACTCTGAACAGCTGGACAACAAAGGGGAAGGTCTGCAAAAAGCTTAGTGAGGTTATTCCGTTTCATGGGAAGGCTGGTGTCCGGGAAGGCATCACCTTCTGTCTGGTGCATTTCATCACGACTGAACTTACTGCTGTTGCTCTGATCTGTATCTGGCATGGACTTTACCACCAAAGCTTAGCTCACAGTTCAGGTGAACAAAGGATAGACCCCTCCTGTGCTCTTAGAGGAATTGTTGGTGTTTGGGTTCAGTGATTAGTTTTGAAATGATTGAGTAAAATGGTTTTAGTGACTTCTCACTATGGGGTCAGCTCATCTGTTCGCATTTGCTATGCTGGACATGACTTTGAAGAAACCTGGCCAGTTTTCTTCAATCAATACACTGCATCTACATCCAAATGAGTGTGGTTTTAGAATGTTCCTCTTGGGAGACTATACTTGTTTCAGCAATGCTGCCTTTGCTCAACTATACAAGAATCTAGAAACTTCAAGTAATCCTTAAGGCTTAGTTTATTTCTTAAAAAAAAAAAAATCTTTTCTTTTTTTTTTTTTTTTTGTAGAGACAGAGTCTCACTTTATGGCCCTCGGTAGAGTGCCGTGGCCTCACACAGCTCACAGCAACCTCCAACTCCTGGGCTTAAGCGATTCTCTTGCCTCAGCCTCCCGAGTAGCTGGGACTACAGGCGCCCGCCACAACGCCCAGCTATTTTTTGGTTGCAGTTCAGCCGGGGCCGGGTTTGAACCCACCACCCTCGGTATATGGGGCCGGCGCCTTACCGACTGAGCCACAGGCGCTGCCCTTTTTTTTTAAATTCCAACCTGACTTAAAGAGAAACATTGTTTTAATGCATGCATCGATAAATACAACCATGCTAAAATTTAGGGGATGAAGACCATGGGAAAGACAATCAGATTGGGTCTGGATCCTCATTTGTTTGCTTGATATGAGAAAATATGGTGCCATAGAATGCTGCAACCCTTTGTGCAGCAAAATTACATACTATAGGAAGTATTAAACTTTCAGAGGCCAAATCTCATTTAAAGAGTCCTATATGTGGTAACTGCAAATGTTATCTTGCAATTTCTAAAATTATTTCTACATTAAATTTGTTTTACCATAAAGACATGACTTATACATATATAAGTATATAATATATATTTAATGCTATTATTTTACTTTCCTCCACTCTAAATTTACTTACACATCATATTTTTAACAAAAGGGACTATAAGTCAGTTTACAAATGCATATAATACAACAAAATAAAAATGATGAGACAGTGAGGCAATCTGTCATTATATGGCTTTATAAAAGAATCTGTATCAGGTTCACTTGTAAGCACAATGTTCCTAGCTAAGAAATGACTTCATGGGTGTTTTGTTTCTCTAGTTTTTCTCTGTGACACAGAACCTGGAATATATTCTTTTTTAAATAACAATGAGAAGCTTCCATGACTTGGCAATTATGAATTGGGCTGCAATAAACATTCTTGTGCAAATGTCTTTGTTGTAAAGTGATTTTTGGTCATCTGGATATGTACCTAGTAGAGGAATTGCAGAATCAAATGGTAGGTCTACTTTTAGTTCCCAAGTATTCTCCAAACTTCTTTCCAGAAGGGACATATTAGTTTGCATTCCCACCAGGAATGCAGAAGTGTTCCATATATAATCACCCACACTTTCATACGAAAGATGAAACACAATTATAGCCCAGAAAGAAGAAGAGAAGAGGAGGGCGAGGGGAGGGGAGGAGGGTGGATGGGTGGTGGGAGGGTAATTGGTGGGACCTCACCTACTGTGAATATTGCAAGGGTATATGTCAAATATATTAATAGTTGAGTATAAATGTCTAAACACAACAATTAAATAAGTGAGGTGAATGCTATGTTAACCAGTTTGATGTAAACATTCCAAATTGTATATAAAATCAGCACATTGTACCCCATATGTGCATCAATGTACACAGTTATGATCTAATGATGAGCACCTGAATGAACCACATCACCTGCATACTCATCTTCTGTGGGCACCTCTTGTGTGAGAAGGGGCTGATCTAGTCTGTTTCCAGATCACACTTGCACTTGCAGAACACTGTGCTCTTGTAGACAATTTGGGGGATGTCCACGTGCACAGAAGAGCACAAATACGTTTGGCTTTTAGGTGACAACAATATCTTCACATTTGCTATTTACAAGGCTTTCTGTGCTTCTAGGTCCAAGAGATTCAATTGTTTTGTTTTACAGATGATGAAGAGAGACCCAGAAGGTGCAATGTGTCATCTGCGGTCATAGAACTCCTTAGGGGAATTGTGATCCATGGAGCTGTGCCCCCTTGTTGCATCAGAGATTTACAGGAAAGTCAATGAGCTCTAGGGATCAGAGGTCCTCATATCTAGCATGAAGGAGCACACGCAGACACCCCTCATCTGGGCTTTGAGACCTGGGGGAGCTGGTGGCCCGAATGAACTTTGCCCCTGGTTTGGGTAGTCACCCAGTTCTAGTTCCTCCCAAAGCTGAGTCAACCCGTACCTTGTAGTCCATCTGCTCTGAGCAGTTGAACACATAGACCATGACGCCCAGTGCCCGGCCCAGGTCCTTGGTGGTCTCGGTCTTGCCCGTGCCTGCAGGTCCTGCTGGAGCCCCACTCATGGTCAGGTGTAGAGACTGGGTGAGGGTGATGTAGCACCTGTTAAAACACAGGTGGGCACAGGTCATCCTCAGGGGCTGCTGGAGCGGGGAGTCAGGGCTGAGGTCCAAAGGCATGCAACGCCTGACACAACTGCTATAAAGGAACTCCCAGAGGCTGCCATATGTGTGTCCCGCAGGGCTGTGGGAAGGGCATTGTAGTGACTTAGGGGGCATTAGTGGCTCTTTGCTAGGCTCTCCTTAATTTTGCCCTGTTTACTTCTCTAGCTTCAGTCTCACTCTCCACTCCCCAAACCCTGGCCACGCAGAGCTGTGTCCACTTGCCACACACACCTGCACTTCTGCTTCCCTCCTCCTCCTTCCCTACCCAACCCCCAACACTTTAAGTCTTCCTGGATGATGACTCTCATCAATCTTTGCCTGGCTAGTGGTCACTAACCCTCAGCTTTGGCATTGGACATTGCTCCACCCACAAGTGTTCCCGGGTCCCTGAGCCCTGTGGCGAGTGAGTAGATGCTCTTGCAGCTGAGCTCTTTCTCCACTTTAACTTCCCATGGTGCCTAACACATCTATAAATGTCTGTGCAAAGTGCATGAAGGCATGGCTGTGCTTTAGTCATTGTTTTGTCTTAAGAACTTAACACAGCTCTAGGCACACATACTCCCTCAGCAGCTATTTACAAAACACACGAATGAACCTGCAAATGAATGGATCACTCAATCAGTCTAGTCACTCCTCCCATTACTATTTCTACTGATGACAATAAAATAAACTCAGTTTTAAGCATATTTATTTCTGGTACTTTGAAAAAAAGAACTTGTATTTCCATTTAGTATTGGTTCAAGATGTTCTTTTGGATAATAAGCACATAAAAAGATACTCGGGATCATTGGTCATTTGAGAAATGTAAATTAAATCCACCCTGAGATATAACTACACACCCCCTAGAACAGCTACAATAAAAAAGACAGACAGTAACAAGTGCTGGTGAGGATGTGGAGAGACTGGAGACCTCAAACACGGCTGGTGGGACTGCCAAATGATATAGTTACTTTGGAAGACAGGGTGGGAGTTTTTTTCAAAGTAAAGTATGTGATGTGATTCTGCAATTCCCCTCTTTGGAATTTGCCCAAGATAAACAGGAACATATGTTTACATAAAGACTTGTGCATAGCACAGTATTCACCTGCTCATAGGTCATGTTCATAGCAGCAATATTCATAACAGCAAAGAATGAGAAACAAGGTGATATCCATCAACAATGAGCAGGCAGACAAAATGCGGTCTGTGTGTACAATGGAACACTCTTCAGCAGTGTAAAGGAATGAAATACTAAGTGTACTGCAAAACGGATGCATCTTAACAACTTTATGCTAAGTGAAAGAAGCTGGATACAGAAGATGTATCATTGCATTTATATGAAATGTCCAGAAAAGATAAATAAACACATCTGGCATATCAGTAACTGGGCTTTGGGATAGGAGCAGGAATTTCCTGCAAATAGAGCAAAGGAGAATATTCTAATACTGAATTACTGTGAGAGTTGTACACCTCTGTATTCACTAAAAATCACTGAATTGTACACTCAATACAGGTGAACTCTAAGGCATGTAAACTATACTTCAGTATCACAATAAAGCTGTTAAATTGTCATTGGTCTAACTTTTTAATATCTAGAAAATCAATATGTAGACTCTTGACACATAGTCTGCAGGTCTCAGGGGGCTTCCAAAATTAATTCTGAATCTGATGTCTTGAGATGACCAGGTACTCAGAGTTAATTCCTTTTGTGCCAGAGGGGGACTGGGTTTCTACTGACTTCACTATGTCTAGAATCAAAATGATTTTGGAAAGACTTGAAGTAAGGTCCTTTCTCTTCCCTTTAATTAAATGCAAAATTCTCTTATCTATTTCAGCCTTTCAAAGTAAAACCCAAGAAGGCAGCATCCCCAGGAAGAGAGGACAGGTGTGTGGAGTTATTACTCCATCTCCAGCTTGCCTGTGTAAAGGGAGAGGTTGACTCAGGTGATCCCGGGAACCTGGCTGCCTGTAACCCCCATGCCTGCTGCGCACAGCTGCATCACTTTCCCTACTGACTTTAGAATGTTGATATTCAGATGGGCCATGAGGCAAAGTGAGATGAATCAGAGTTAAGGTGTTAAGTTGGGTCTCCTCTCATCCTTCTTGGCCACTGTTACCATTTGGTGACACTCCCTTTCTCCCCCAGATGTTCATAGCTACATCCTCACCAAGTCCTATGTGCAGCCTTAACTGCACCTGCCACTCAAGGCTGAGTTTCTGGCTCCGATTGGTCCCATGCCTTGTTCCTCTGCCAGCCTCAGGCTTCCTCTAGAACTGTTGAGGCATTGTTGTAGCCCTGTGTCTCCCAGGAGGAAACATAGCCACCTGAAGCAGCAGTTTTAACCTCCAGACAACTCACTTCGCCACCTTTCCTCCCACCCCCCTTCTGTTCCATGGCTGTTCCTTCTGCCTGCCAAAGGGTGATCCACTAGGCTGTTCTCTCTGGAGCTGCAGGACTCTCAAGGAATGTGGAATCTAGAAGTGCAAGGTCTTACAAAAATAGAATTCTCACAGAAAAACTCAAGAATTCCTTGAAAGACATCCTTGGAACTGGGGTGTCATTCTACTTTGGAACACTCTATTGAGCTTCCGATAATTGCCAGAAGGCACTTGTGTGTGTGTGTGTGTGAGGGGGGGAATGTAAAAATATTATTATTTTGGAATAATGAAACTTGAAAGCTGGAAAGGATTTCCAAAATCAACTCACCTGATCTCCCTGTTTACAGACGGGTAGACTGAGGTTCAGAGAATGGAAGTAGGCTGTCTAATGAGTTCTAGTAACTAAGGCAGGGCCAGTAGAATATTAGCTCAGTACTCAAGAAAAAACACACATAAAGAACAGAGTAGTAGGAGGCGGAGCAAGATGCAGCCTAGTAACAGCTTCCTTGCATCTGGGCACCTTGAGTCTGGGGAGATAGGACTCCAGGCATCTCTGGCTGGTGGGATCTGCCTATCATCACCCCTGAGAGGATACAGGGAGTCAGCGAGAGACTTCTGGACCCCAAGAGGAGGACTAAAACAGTGGAAAACCGGCAAGTAGTTGCGTGTGTTCAATCCGTCTAAACCCGCCAGCAACTGTAAGTTCAGTAGCAGCGAGACTGCAAACCAGAAAGGCCTGACTTGTGAACTGTTTTGGGGTCTTTGGACTTGGCACTCAGCTGAACTGCCTTGGGGAGAGCCTGAGCGGGAGTGTGGAGAACTTTGGCCTTTGTCTAGGGCCCCAGTCTGAACCGCTGAGCCAGACGGAGCTAATAGTGTTTGGCTCTGGGTCACAGGCAGACATTGTGAGCGATCTGCCCCGGAAAGCTCCGCCCTCAGGGTTGCAGAGCTGGAATTGGGTGGGAGCTGGTAACCCAGCGAACAAGTAGCCTAAGGGCGGGGTCTGAGCCACCTTGCAGCCCTAACCCTCGGGGGCAGAGGGAGACCAGTTTTGACACACAGGGTAAGTGGATAGCCACTTCAGCAGTGACTCCAGCGACAAGCACTTCCCTGAGAAAGCTTCTGCTCAGTAAGTGAACAAGCTCAAAGTGCCTTTTAAGTGGGCTGAAGAGAGATTTAGGGTGTCTACCTGCTGGGGTTTGAGAAACTAGCAGCCTCCAGTCGTATCAGAACTGTGATTAACATCTCGTACCCCAGAAGACCACGTGTTGCCCAGACAATATTCAATAACATATACATACTGCTTTGTTTTTGGTTGTGTTCTTTTTTTTTTTTTTTTTTTGGTTTGGTTGTTTTATTTGTTTATTTTGTTGTTGTTCATTGTTGTTTTGTTTTTTAATTTCAACCTTTTCCATACAGATCCTTTTTCTTTCTCAATTTTTCTAGTTTAATTATAATTTCCCATTGCTGCCTATTTCAATAATTAGAACTTCATTTTTGTTAGTGTTTCTACTGCTATTATTTGGTTTTTCCAGCCAATTTTATCCCGTAAAGTTTTCTGTTTGCTTGTTTTGGTTTGATTTATAGCATTTTTGTCTTTCCTCTCTACTTGGTGCAGGTGGGGTACTGGGTCTGATCAGGTTAGCAAAGAGCTGCTGACCTCAAGGGAACCACACAAATGGGCACCCCCAGAAGGTGGTTTTTTTTTTAAGGTTGTATCAAAGTACCCTACTGTACACCTATATTGCTCTGTCTCCCTCTTTCTGTGCCTCTATTCTTTTTGTCAATATTCCTTTTACCCACCCCCTCTCCTTTCTCTATTTTTCTTTTTTTTTTCTTATCACTTGGCCCTCCTTTCTTTCATCCCTTTTTTGCTCTTAAACCTTCTCACCCTTCTGGTCCTGTAACGCTTAGTCCACAGGCACGAGAACTTAAAGAGCAAGAGGAAGAGAAAGAAAAATTAGGGCAAGGAAACAGATAAAAGAAATCACCCATGAGGAAGAATCAGCAGAAAACTCCAGGCAACATGAAGAACCAGTCCAGAACAACCCCGCCAAGGGACCATGAGGTAGCTACTGCAGAGGATTCCACCTATACAGAAATGTTAGGAATGACAGAAAGGGAATTTAGAATACACATGTTGAAAACAATGAAAGAAATGATGGAAACAATGAAGGAAACTGCTAATAAAGTGGAAAATAACCAAAAGGAAATCCAAAAACAGAATCAAATCAGAGATGAACGATATGAAGAATATAAAAAGGATATAGCAGAGCTGAAGGAAATGAAACAGTCAATCAGGGAACTTAAAGATGCAATGGAAAGTATCAGCAACAGGTTAGACCATGCAGAAGAAAGAATTTCAGAGGTAGAAGACAAAGTTTTTGAGATAACTCAGATAGTAAAAGAGGCAGAAAAGAAGAGAGAGAAAGCAGAACATTCACTGTCAGAATTATGGGACTTTATGAAGCGTTCCAACATACGAGTTATAGGAATTCCAGAAGGGGAAGAAGAATGCCCCAGAGGAATGGAAGCCATACTAGAGAATATTATAAAAGAAAATTTCCCAAATATCACCAAAGATTCTGACACACTGCTTTCAGAGGGCTATCGGACCCCAGGTCGCCTCAACTCTAACTGAGCTTCTCCAAGACACATTGTGATGAACCTGTCCAAAGTCAAGACAAAAGAAAAGATTCTGCAAGCTGCCAGGAGTAAGTGCCAGTTGACCTACAGGGGCAAATCGATCAGATTGACCGCAGACTTCTCTAATGAAACTTTCCAAGCAAGAAGACAATGGTCATCTACCTTTAATCTACTTAAACAGAACGATTTCCAGCCCAGAATTCTGTACCCTGCTAAGCTAAGCTTCAAAATTGACAGACAAATCAAATCATTTACGCATATACAAACATTGAGGAAATTCGCCCCAACAAGACCAGCTCTATAGGAAATACTTCAACCTGTTCTGCACACTGACCACCACAATGGATCAGCAGCAAAGTAAGAACTCAGAAATTAAAGGACAGAACCAAACCTCCACGCTGATGCAAAAGATAAAACTAAGCAATGGACTCTCACCAAATAAGACGAATAGAATACTACCACACTTAGCAATTATCTCAATAAATGTTAATGGCTTGAATTCCCCACCGAAGAGACATAGATTGGTTGACTGGATTAAAAAACACAAGCCATCCATTTGCTGTCTGCAAGAAACACACCTGGCTTCAAAAGACAAGTTAAAGCTCCGAGTCAAGGGTTGGAAGACAATTTTTCAGGCAAATGGAATTCAGAAGAAAAGAGGAGTTGCAATCTTATTTTCAGATACATGTGGATTTAAAGCAACTAAAGTAAAAAAAGACAAAGATGGTCACTTTATATTGGTCAAGGGAAAAATACAACAAGAAGACATTTCAATTCTAAATATCTATGCACCCAATTTAAATGCTCCCAGATTCTTGAAACAGACCTTACTCAGTGTGAGCAATATGATATCTGATAATACCATAATAACAGGGGACCTTAACACTCCTCTTACAGAGCTGGACAGATCCTCTAAACAGAAATTAAACAAGGATATAAGAGACTTAAATGAGACCCTAGAACAACTGTGCTTGATAGACGCATATAGAACACTCCATCCCAAAGATAAAGAATATACATTCTTCTCATCACCCCATGGAACATTCTCCAAAATTGATCATATCCTGGGACACAAAACAAATATGAACAGAATCAAAAGAATTGAAATTTTACCTTGTATGTTCTCAGACCATAAGGCACTAAAGGTGGAACTCAACTCTAACAAAAATGCTCGACCCCACCCAAAGGCATGGAAACTAAACAATCTTCTGTTGAATAACAGATGGGTGAAGGAAGAAATACAACAGGAAATCATTAACTTCCTTGAGCATAACAACAATGAAGACACAAGCTACCAAAACCTTTGGGATACTGCAAAAGCAGTTTTGAGAGGAAAATTCATCGCTTTAGATGCCTACATTCGAAAAACAGAAAGAGAGCGCATCAACAATCTCACAAGAGATCTTATGGAATTGGAAAAAGAAGAACAATCTAAGCCTAAACTCAGTAGAAGAAAAGAAATATCCAAAATCAAATCAGAGATCAATGAAATTGAAAACAAAAGAATCATTCAGAAAATTAATGAAACAAGGAGTTGGTTTTTTGAAAAAATAAATAAAATAGATAAACCATTGGCCAGACTAACGAGGAATAGACAAGTAAAATCTCTAGTAACCTCAATCAGAAATGATAAAGGGGAAATAACAACTGATCCCACAGAGATACAAGAGATCATCTCTGAATACTACCAGAAACTCTATGCCCAGAAATTTGACAATGTGAAAGAAACAGATAAATATTTGCAATCACACCCTCTCCCTAGACTCAGCCAGGAAGAAATAGACCTCCTGAGCAGACCAATTTCAAGCACTGTGATCAAAGAAACAATAAAAAATCTTCCAACCCCAAAATGCCCTGGTCCAGATGGCTTCACTCCAGAATTCTATCAAACCTTCAAAGAAGAGCTTATTCCTGTACTGCAGAAATTATTCCAAAAAATTGAGGAAGAAGGAATCTTCCCCAACACATTCTATGAAGCAAACATCACCCTGGTACCAAAACCAGGAAAAGACCCAAACAAAAAGGAGAATTTCAGACCAATCTCACTCATGAACATAGACGCAAAAATTCTCAACAAAATCCTAGCCAATAGATTACAGCTTATCATCAAAAAAGTCATTCATCATGATCAAGTAGGCTTCATCCCAGGGATGCAAGGCTGGTTTAACATAGGCAAGTCTATAAACGTTATCCACCATATTAACAGAGGCAAAAATAAAGATCACATGATCCTCTCAATAGATGCAGAAAAAGCATTTGATAAAATCCAGCATCCTTTTCTAATTAGAACACTGAAGAGTATAGGCATAGGTGGCACATTTCTAAAACTGATTGAAGCTATCTATGACAAACCCACAGCCAATATTTTACTGAATGGAGTAAAACTGAAAGCTTTTCCTCTTAGAACTGGAACCAGACAAGGTTGTCCTCTGTCACCTTTACTATTCGACGTAGTGCTGGAAGTTCTAGCCAATACAATTAGGCAAGACAAGGAAATAAAGGGAATCCAAATGGGAGCAGAGGAGGTCAAACTCTCCCTCTTTGCTGACGACATGATCTTATACTTAGAGAACCCGAAAGACTCAACCACAAGACTCCTAGAAGTCATCAAAAAATACAGTAATGTTTCAGGATATGAAATCAATGTCCACAAGTCAGTAGCCTTTGTGTACACCAATAACAGTCAAGATGAGAAGCTAATTAAGGACACAACTCCCTTCACCATAGTCTCAAAGAAAATGAAATACCTAGGAATATACCTAACGAAGGAGGTGAAGGACCTCTATAAAGAAAACTATGAAATCCTCAGAAAGGAAATAGCAGAGGATATTAACAAATGGAAGAACATACCATGCTCATGGATGGGAAGAATCAACATTGTTAAAATGTCTATACTTCCCAAAGCAATCTACCTATTCAATGCCATTCCTATCAAAATACCAACATCGTACTTTCAAGATTTGGAAAAAATGATTCTGCATTTTGTATGGAACTGGAAAAAACTCCGTAGAGCTAAGGCAGTTCTCTGTAACAAAAATAAAGCTGGGGGCATCAGCATACCAGATTTTAGTCTGTACTACAAAGCCATAGTGGTCAAGACAGCATGGTACTGGCACAAAAACAGAGACATAGACACTTGGAATCGAATTGAAAACCAAGAAATGAAACTAACATTTTACAACCACCTGATCTTTGATAAACCAACCAAGAACATACCTTGGGGGAAAGACTCCCTATTCAATAAATGGTGTTGGGAGAACTGGATGTCTACATGTAAAAGACTGAAACTGGACCCACACCTTTCCCCACTCACAAAAATTGATTCAAGATGGATAAAGGACTTAAATTTAAGGCATGAAACAATAAAAATCCTCCAAGAAAGCATAGGAAAAACACTGGAAGATATTGGCCTGGGGAAAGACTTCATGAAGAAGACTGCCACGGCAATTGCAACAACAACAAAAATAAACAAATGGGACTTCATTAAACTGAAAAGCTTCTGTACAGCTAAGGAGACAATAACCAAAGCAAAGAGACAATCTACACAATGGGAAAGGATATTTGCATATTTTCAATCAGACAAAAGCTTGATAACTAGGATCTATAGAGAACTCAAATTAATCCACATGAAAAAAGCCAACAATCCCTTATATCAATGGGCAAGAGACATGAATAGAACTTTCTCTAAAGACGACAGACGAATGGCTAACAAACACATGAAAAAATGTTCATCATCTCTATATATTAGAGAAATGCAAATCAAAACAACCCTGAGATATCATCTAACCCCAGTGAGAATGGCCCACATCACAATATCTCAAAACTGCAGATGCTGGCGTGGATGTGGAGAGATGGGAACACTTTTACACTGCTGGTGGGACTGCAAACTAGTACAACCTTTTTGGAAGGAAGTATGGAGAAACCTCAAAGCACTCAAGCTAGACTTCCCATTTGATCCTGCAATCCCATTACTGGGCATCTACCCAGAAGGAAAGAAATCCTTTTATCATAAGGACACTTGTACTAGACTGTTTATTGCAGCTCAATTTACAATCGCCAAAATGTGGAAACAGCCTAAATGCCCACCAACCCAGGAATGGATTAACAAGCTGTTGTATATGTATACCAGGGAATACTATTCAGCCATTAAAAAAAATGGAGACTTTACATCCTTTGTATTAACCTGGATGGACGTGGAAGACATTATTCTTAGTAAAGCATCACAAGAATGGAGAAGCATGAATCCTATGTACTCAATTTTGATATGAGGACAATTAATGACAATTATGGTTATGGGGGGGGAAACAGAAAGAGGGAAGGAGGGAGGAGGGTGGGGACTTGGTGTGTGTCACACTTTATGGGGGCAAGACATGATTGCAAGAGGGACTTTCCCTAACAATTGCAATCAGAATAACCTGGCTTATTGTACCCTGAATGAATCCCCAACAATAAAAAAAAAAAAAAAAAAATTTAGAAGCTGAAGAACAGAGTAGTATTTCCCTTTGCCACGGGAGAGGTTGCCAGGATGCTTGGGCTACTGAGCGTACCCTAGTCTTTCCGGATATGTTCCTGCTCTATGGTCTTGCTAGAATACTTGTCTCTTTAAATACCCTAGCCAGGTCCTTCCATCTGCTCCTACTTGCTAGTGTGGGCCAGTAGATGATGCTGTGACAGTTTACAGCCACCACTCTGGACAAATGAGTTCAGACCTTGCCTCCACTATGAGGTGTTTGTGGGACTCAGCCAAGTTATTGAAATTTCTTTATGCCTTAAAAGAAAAATGTTTCATGGAGATCTATCACATCATATTTTCTTTGTTCAAAAGAATTTACACAATTTTGCTGCTGCAAAAACAATAGCAATTGTGAAAGTGGCGAGGAATCCTTTGAGAAGCGATCTGAGTAACCGGTGAACCCTGACATGAACAAGGGTCGGTTTAATTTGATTCCAGTGGGAACACAGAGCCTTTCATGTTGGAAGAGACCTCAAACAGGAGGCAGTTTGACTCTGTAGCCATACCCGGCTCTCCCCCTTTAAATCCTTCACGTATGATCATGTAGCCTTTTCTTCCAGCAACGCACAGTTTCCTATTCAAGAAGGTGGTCCCTTCCACAGTGTACTGGTTCTTACTGTTTGAAAGGCCTTCCTAACCCTGAGCTAAAATTAGCCTTGTTTTATTTGGGCAAATGACTTTAATCTGGGGGATTTTGTTCTTATTCTTGCCATCAAGATCTTATAAGGACAGAGTGAGACAATTTGAAAGTGCCTTGGAAAGTAGAAAGTCGATCCACTTTCAACGTATTATTTTTGAGGTAATAAAAATATGAAATCTAGCTTTTCTTTGACAGTTATTCAACTGGCAGATAAAGAAAATGTCAAAGATGCTGTATCTTGATTTTAGCTATGAATAGCCTGTGGCTATCACAGAGAAGTGGCCTGGATAATCTTAGAGTTGGTGAAATCACAGTTGGTTTGTATTAATTTTCTATTGCTGTATAACAAATTACTGCACACTTAGTGGTTGGAAATAACACCCATTTAATAACTCACAGCTATGTAGGCCAGAAGTCATGGTGGGTTCTCTGTTTGGGGTCTCACGAGGCTAAAATCAAAGTTCACCAGCTGGGTTAGACTTTCATCTGGAGACTCTGGGGAAGAATCTGCTTTCAGGTTGACTCAGGTTCTTGGAAGAATGTGAATTCTGAGGTCCCCTGTTAGCCACTGTTGGCCAGGGGATCTCTCAGCCCCCAAAGGCCATTCTGCTTCCTCGAACATGCCCTCCACTACCTTCAAAATCAGCCATATCACGCCAGATTCTTCTCATGCTTCAAATCTCCCTGGCTTCCCCTTCTGCCCTCAGCTGGGAGATAGCTCTGCTTTGAAAAGCTCATATGATCCCATATATCCACCTGAATAATTTCCCTTTTGTCCTATAACAAAACACAGCCCAGGGAATAATTTCATCATAGTCACAGTTTTTACCCACATTCAAAGTGGGAGGGGATTACACAGGAGTGAGAGTCATGGTGGGGGTGGGGGTCACTTACAGACTTCTGCCCACCACACAGTTCAGTGACCATAACCAAGAAGTGAAGATGGCCGTGACAATGCCGAACTTCAATGGCATGCCCAGGACTCAGATTAACTTGAATTAAGTAGTAATTGGTTAATAGAAGATTGACTAAAATTCTAAATAACGTTAATTATTAAAAATGATGAGATGACTTGGTAGAATCAAATTTAAGAGAAACAACTGATCTTGAAATGAGCAGGGACTTTCTGAGAATAAAGGTAATAAGAGAATACCCGAGAGAAAAGCAGGCGATGACAGTAATGAATAATTCACAGCAATAGAGGAACCCGGAGCCAATAAACACATAAAAATGCTCAACTGGTGAGTAATTAAGGAACCCAAATCCAGATGAGATGCAATTTTGACTGATAAAAAATGGTAATGCTGAATGCTGGTCAGAGTGTTGTGTGATGAACACTGCTAGTGAGGGGAGGAACAACTTTTTTTTCAAGAACATTTCAAAGTATATTTCCTCTAATTATTCTGCTTCTTGGAATCTACCCTAAGGAAATAAAAAGACACTTGGTCAAAATGAACATGTGAGTTTATACAGCTTAATTTTTAAAAGTAATAAAGCTTAGATATAATCTAAATACCAGTAATGTGGTTATGTTACATGAATTATGGGATATTTGTAATTCAACTATGAAAGTGTGTTAGGATAATATTTAGAGACTACTTCTGTCAGTTTGCATGTTTAAAAAAACAAAACCAGTAGAGAACAGACACAATATAATGTTAGATAAAATCAGCCGTCTACGACATTTTATGCACAGCATCGTGATCTCAATTTTACTTTTCAAAATCTGCGTGCAGAAGGAAACAGACTAAATCTTAACAATGGCCATCTCTGGGTGACTCTTATTTTCTTTTTTACAGATGACTAAGTTTTTCAGATGTTCTTCACTAAAAAATGATAGAAAAGCTTCAGAAGAAAGTTGTATGACATTTGCTATTTGTGTTCTTGTCCAGCAAATCACCTTCAAAGACGCCTGCATCAATTCTATCTCACCCACTTGTGGGAATTCTTGAGAAATTAAGGGGCACGCAGAGTTGATAAGCGGTTGATTAAGACAGTGCTTAACGGAGTGCTGGGCAGAAAGGGGTGTCTGCATGTGAGGGAAAGAGAAGGGGAGGGGAGGAAAGCAGGGATCATCTAAAGGGCAAGAAACAACTTATGAGAATTGCCTTTGTTCAGCCTGAAAAAGCATTTCTATTTAGTGTTGGGCCCAAGTCCTGTGACAGAGCTGAACCATCGCACCTGCTTATATATTCAAGTCCCATCTAGGCAGTGGGAAATTCCAGAGAAATAAGCATAATCGGCCAGATGTACTGTAATACAGGTGTGCTTTTAATGAATGTGCAAAGGTTGTATGGATCAATTGCCCATTTGATTACTTCTTCTGGCAGGGGAGAATTAAATGTACTTAGGCTACATACCAGTAAAGGCTGAATGGTTTTTAAAATGTGATTTTCTGTGTGGAGGACAATTTTTTTTTTTCTGAGCAAAACATTTCTTGAGATAATAATGGAAGTCAATAAGAAAATGGAATTTGCCAAGTAATATTCAACTACATCCGACTTGGTCAGAAAAGCATCTAATGTGCAAACAAGGTTAAGGTCTACATAGTATTCACCATTATTTGCAGCAAATCTTCCTTTCAAGTTCTTATTTGCATCATTTCACAGAAGAGGCGATAAATCCTTATTTTAAAAATAATTCATTGTCAAAACTTTACCCTTTTCCTCTATAGGGCATTCAACATTCATGGACTCAAGAACTCTAAATCTAAAAGAGGTAATTATCTTCCAAAACTCCCAGGTAAGTGCTAAGTCCCAGGGTAAAGAAAAGTCTTGTACTTTTTATCAAGCAGAATGGCAATGTCTGATATGTCAGTGGAAAGAAAGGAAATATTCTGAATGGCCTAGGGAAGCTAGGCACATAGCTAGAGGCTCAGAAATCATTTCACTGCATTCACTCAAGGACTATTTCTTGAATGCCAATTATGTGCCGGACACGGTTCTAAATCCTGGGAGTAGAGAGCAAATGAAAGTCAATGTTATCATGGAATATATAGTCTAGAGTGGGAGGCAGATATTAATCACATTGTTCAAATAATGGCTCCCTTATTCTGTTCCAAGTGGTACAAAATTCCAAACTATTGGCTCATATTCCAAGGCAGACAGAAAAACTCAATGCAGAACGGAATACTCGACCAGATTTCCCCCGTGCTAATGATGGTAGTCTTTTTGAGAATCTTTGTAAGGATGGACACTTGACATGGTCCACTCCAAATGAAAAGGTGAGGAAATCTTTCCTTTAACCAACACAGGACAAACTCCTCCAACTAATGGGGCCCAAGTAAAGCCCTTAAAACTCCAAACTCCCCAGAGTTGCTGGCATCTTTATCAGCCCAGTTGCAAAGAGAGCCAAATCTCCCCCAAACAGGTGTTATTTGCATTTGTCTTAAGCTGAGGCAGGGAGGTGGTGGGTTTCCATCTAAGCGCAAAAGACAGAGCAGCATCTCCTTCCTCTTTGGAGCCAAGATGCAGACAGATTCCAGCATAGATCCTTCCCCTAAGTCAACTCCCCCTTCCTGATTCTGTCTATGCTGATGATCTAAGCCTTTGACTTTCAAACATCATTCATTCATTCAACAAACGCTAATTCAACATCTACCAGGTGCTGGTGACATAGCAGCAAATAAGACAGACAAAGGTTTCTGACTGCAGGGAGCTTATACTCCAAAGGGGAACACAGACAACAGGCAAGTGACCAAGGTCATTTCAGAATGGGGGAGGTGTTGGGAAGAAGAAAAACTGGAGAGCTTTCAGGGTTACCGTGTGTGTGTGTGTGGGGGGGGTGTTGGTGGGGACAGGATGCCTTTATAGAAAGAGAGGTCAGGAAAGACCTCATGGAACAGAGGATAGGAAGGTACCAGTAGAGAAGGCAGAAGGAACAAAAAGTGTGAAGGCTACATAAAGACATGAGCTTCAAGTGATCAAGGAACAGAAAGGAGGCTGTGCAAGTGAAAGTTAGGGACTGAGGCATAAGAGAAGGTGACTGGAATGATCAGGTCCTATGAGAAGTTCAGATTTTAGTGTAAGCTTAGCAGGAGCTCCTGGGGACAATGATGTGACTTCTCCAGGGCCCTCCTACGAGAGAGAGAGAGAGAAAGAGAGAGAGAGAGAGAGAGAGAGAGAGAGAGAGATATCTGAGAGTATAAGGGGAGCAATAGGACTCTGGTGGAAGAACTTTTCAGAATGGGCAGAAAAATATGTTCAAGAAATGGAAAACATGAGGGGAGAGGAACCATCTTGGCCATGATGTTGGGATTTCCAAGTACTCGGGACTTTCTACATCATACTCTTTCCATAAGCACAGTGATTGCCATTGAACCAATTTGTAAATATTTAGCAGATATTTGGAAATACATCTGAGGCTTTGATTAAAATATAGGCAACATCACTGAAAATATGCACAGAGAAAATTAAGTAAAAGATGGCACAGATTCTATCTGGCTATTTTAACCTTCACAATTTATGACAATCTCTTCATTACCTGCAAGTCATTTCTTTCAGGGAGCCAGTCATTCAGATATACAACTCTTTCAGGAGAAGAGGAGATTGAGGAGTCAATGGAATTATAAAGAAAGGGCAAGAACTCTTAGCAGAATTTACAGAAATCTCAGCAGAATTAAAATATCATTTCTTACTCACATGGACCATGACCTACTTTCCCTGCCCTTTCCCTCCATTGCCTGTGTTCTGCCACAAGATAAATCTCCATAATGTACAGATTTCATCATTTTTAATAGTTTATCACTACTTGTGGATAAAGAATATATTTCTCAGACTGTAGTCTGACTGCTTTATGGCTGGCTACCTCCTCCAAAGGCAAGAGTCTACACTCTCTCTTCCAGAAACATATCGTCAGTTTCCCCATTTGCATGACTTTGTTCATAATATACCATTTTCCAGGAATGTTTATGTGTAGTTCTTTAACTTTTGGGAATCTGAGGTCATTTTAACAATTAATGAATGCTATATATCCTCTTAATGAGAAAAGCAACATGTGAACAGTTTTCTTTATGATTTTATGGATAGCAGGATGACAATCTTACAGCCTACTGAAATCCTATTGGAATCCAATACACCCTTCAAGGTCCAGGCCAGATACCATCTCTTCTCTGAAGCTTGTCCAGTTTTCTTTGTCCCACTGTGAGCAGGACCCTCTGTGCTAAGAGGGCTTACTGCTGACTTACTTGCTAGGGAATTTGCAGCATATGGCTTTGAACTTTATTTTATCCTATGACCTTGTGCTTTTTCCCCTTGTGCTGTTTAATTTTTCATCTACGTATTTCTCATTTTGCTCACTGGAAGTGGAGTTCAAGGGCAAGAAACTTTTTAGTCATCTTAATATTCTCAGTGACCAGTTCAGTGTCTGGTGTGAATTCATTCATGTGTGAATTCCTATGAATGACAGGGAATATGTCTCCCTGAAAAATTTGTAAGCATCTTAACGGTTGGGACTACTTTGCCTGTATCTTTGTATTCTCAGAATAAGAGGTACTGAATAAAGGTGCCAGGTGATTGGTCAATTGATTGATAAGAAAATAATAGGGAACAATACTGAGCACATATTATCTCCTTAAATCTTTATAAGCATTACCCTATTTTATCTTTATAGAAATCATCATTTCACAGATGGGGAAACCAAAAATTAGGTCAGTTTTTTTCATGGTCAAACAGCTGGTATGTACTAGAGCTGGTGTTAGGTGTGTGTGGCTGCCAAGTATTTCCTCAAAAAGTCATAACTCATCGATTTTCTCTCTGGGTTTTTTTCCAAAGAAAGGCTCTGCCCTAAATCCTTTTGGTTTCTTTATAAATCTGCTGGTTGAGTCAAGTCCTTCCCTTGCAGCTCTGTAAATAAATAGCAAGTGACAGTGACCTTGACTTTGGATAGCCACTGGGTGGCCTGAACAGCAGTAGGGCTGTCAATAGCTGACACCTGCGCTCACCTGTCAGTCAAAGGTGTGATCACCAGGCGAGGTGTATTTCCCAGGTACTCATAAGAATATAGAAACTGGGCATCACAGATGTTGGCAAAGCAGTGCTTGACCTCGTCGTCCCAACGATGGCGCAGCTGGGATAGCCAAAGGAAAGCCTGGGCATTTTCCACCTAAAAAGAGGGTGGCAGAGAAGGCGGGTGAATCATATGTTTAACAGCTATCATTAGGTGGGCTCTTGCCCACAGGTTGCACGGGAGTCTGGGTGACCTGGGCATTCTCTGCTGCAAGAGAGAACAGTATGCTGTGACCTTGACAGCATAGAAAGCACAGGCTCTCTGATTATGCCATTTTGGTGAGTTTTTAAAAGGTAGGAGCAGTCATCATGATCCTCCCTGTTGCAGGGAAGACTCGGAGGCCCTTACATTTTTGGCCATATGTAAGCTACTCCTGTGGTGTAGCTGTACACAAAGAGGAACCCCCCTGGTGTGTGGGACCCACCTTCTGAGTAATCATCTTGGCCACCACATCCCGGGCATGCACATCAATGGTGCATATGGTCATGATCTTCTGCCGGTCCCCCTTGGAGAGCTGGCCAATCAACATAGTGATGAGGGTTTTGAGCTGGGCCACTTGCTTCTTGTAATAGTCCTTCAAGGCATTCTCGTAGCCTTCCTCCAGCCTGGCAAACGCAATGCCCACTTCTGTCGTCCACCAGATCTGAGTGCAGGTCAGGGCCACCTGTGGCACCAAGAGTCATTTAGTAAAGCTGTTACCATGCCTGCTTCCAACCAGCCTGCTCATCATACAGTAAGGGCTCAGAATGTAATTGTGTGGATAACTTAAGCCCCTTCTCTCCCTTTGCCACCAGCATGGACTAAGGGAACCATATGCTTATCCTTTGAGATGCAGAGTAGTTATAACATAAGTGGGAAAAATACTTTCTGCTCTAGACAAATGTAGCATTTGGTTGAGAACAACCAAAGACTGATTCTGGTCAATGTCAGTGGCTTCTGGAAATTGCAACACTAATGATGAAGTCTTACTTTGCACAGGCAGCATCTTTTCCCCATATTTGGGAAGATAACAATATATTGACCGAGATTCTCCATGACATCCAGTCTTTGCTTTGTTCTTCTGGAAACCCTGGTGGTCCCACATTCTCATTTATCAAGCCCCTGCTGTTCTGTGGCATGCATTTACTTGTCCACAACATTTTTGATACATTTTCCTCCCAAACCTATAACCCCTAATGCCTCTGTTTCAAGGCCAAAGTGAATGACACCAAAATTCCATGTGGTCAGTATGATTTGTGTTTTTTAGGGATTAAAAGTAAATAAATGGAAAAATCAATTTAAATACATTTTCCGGGGGAACTTTATATGCAATATAAATTATTTTGATTTTGATTTGAGCCCTTCACCACAGGCTCTAGTGAAGAATTTATAAACATATCTGTAATATCATTCAGTTTAGGAGACACTTCTACAGATGATACCTATTGTTAAAGCAGGAAGCAATTCTTTTCCTTGTCTTGAAATTCTGATATGGTAAATAAGGAATTCTGATGAAAATTATTTCATTTGTGAAATAGAGAATCTCATTGCAGTAAATAGTACCACCCCTTAGTTTATCCATTTTTACCTTTGAGTTTATATCCTATTAGATTTTGTTAGAGAAGTTCCTCTTGCAATGGTGGCCTTATTTGGATGGCTGGATGGAATACAACAACTCTATCATCAATAAACACCTCTTCTTGGTGGTGCTGACTCCCTTTTCTTTCCAAATCCCTCCCTGCTATCCACATTCACTTCCTCCCTTTTTCTCACTTCTCAACTCCTTGAAATGTGGCCTCTTCCCTATCACCGTTCCTGCTGACCCCATGCAGACATCTGGGACTCGAGCCCCTCCTTAGGGTGGCACACACAGCAGGTCTGGGGTTCAGCAGCATCTGAAGGCTAAGGGATAGAGCCTGGGTGGATGTGGCCTAGGGTTCCACCAGGAGGATACCTGAGCTGGGTAGTCAAAGAGCCACTGCTCCCTCAGCTTTTCTTCATAGGCAGCTACGCCTTCAGTCATCTCATGCCTCACAGTGGCCCTCATATGAGCGAGAACGTGGTTCAGCCATGTTTCCACCTGGAAAAGCAAAACTGGGTTAGATATTGGCACCTGAGAAGCTAAGATTAATGCAGTGGAGTCGCTGCATGGTAGACAATACCACATGGCTACCAGAGGCATTGTAGACACTTTGTGCAATGCAGGGTGGTGGTGAGTGACACAGGTGCAATTAACCACAGGCTGACATACCCACCTGGTGCACACAGGGCAGGGGATGTGGATTATCCCCCCAGCAGTGTGAATCTGTCCTGAGCTAAGAGTGAATGAGTCAGAAGATTCTCATGACCTTGCCCACATTGAGAATGGAGATGTAAGCCAGTATTGAATTTCCCAATTTAATGCTTTCTGAGACTGCAAAAAGAACACATTCTGAATTAACCCTCAGGTCCGCCTTCATAATATGACTGCGAACTTCTGATTATTTTCTGGTACTGGAAGTACTTCCCAAGATACATGTGGGTAAAGGTGGAATCCTATAAAAGATCTTTTTCTTCAGGTGTTACTCTCTACCAGATCAGAATCCTCAAGGTTGGTGCCTTGCTGGATCATTTAGGATAATGAGCCAGGAAGGGCTTATACTTTAGTGGCGGTGCTGAAGGACAGGAAGAAGGTTTAGGGAGAACACAGTCCTGTGCATCCTGTCTCTTGAATTGGACATGGCTATCTGGAGGTAGCAGCCCCCGGGGCAGTAGCTGGTTCTCTAGGGGAAAGGGCTGTGAGAGGAAGTGACTCTGAGGTGTGTTTGTGTAGAGAGGGGACAGCTCAGCAGAGTGATTGATTTCGAAGGACATTTTCTCCAGGGGAAGGTGTCGGGGCTCCAGATGCCTCTGTGGGGTGCTCCAGGGGCTGCCATGTTAATGTCCCCTGGTGCCACTATTCATTTTAAAATCCTTTTCTCATTGTAGTTGTTTATGGGCATTTTATTCCTCTCTGCACAAGTCTTTGGCTATGAAAAGATATGAATGTTGACAGGTGTCCTTCCCAGGGAGAGGAAAGCAGGGCACCAGAGCCTGCTCCAGCGTCAGTTCAAGTTAAGGGAAGCTGAGACTATCCCAGGGAAGGGGTAGCAGCTCTGGACCAAGGCCAGGAAAGCCCTCTTAAAAGGTGATGCTGATCACATTGAGTGCAAGCGCTTGAGGGAGGCGAAAGGAGGGGAAATGTCACCTGCCCACTGCAGTCACAGGGCTTGCTGTAGGCCACGTACTCCCCTTCTTTGCTGTACATGCCGAGACTCATCTTTGTTGGCTTCTCCTCAGCATCCAGCTGGAATTTCATCTTGGCCATGTTGTCAAAGAGTTTGGAAAGATGACGTTGCACCTGTGAAGGGAAACCGCACCAAAGGACTGGAGAACACATCCAAGAAGTTGCTTATTAGAATTGTTCAGGGACCTACTAAGTAAAAACCAGTGTGAAAGGCAGGGTGGCAGATGCCAAGCATTTAGAGGGAAGTTTGTGGAAAACACAATGGCGATGTGAGGATAGGAATGAACTGACTCACACAGAAGTGGCCACAGCAATATCATATGTAACCAGTGAGAGTCAGACAGTAGTGACAAACTAGCTAAGCCATGGTGGTTTGACTAGTTTCTGCGTGGTTTTGCTATAAAGAGGACCAGATTGGAGAAAAACATGGAGGTTACATTATAAAACTCCTTCTGAAGAAAACATGACCCTGGGTCAGAAGACAGGCAAAGGACAGTCTGACAGAAAAATGCTAACGCACCCAAATTTTGAGGGTCAACAGTGGTGGAAATGGTGCCCTGTAGAATAAATCATCCCTTATTAGAAACTTTTTAGTACAGTAAACACCAGGTGGGTTCAGAGCAAGGGCATGTCCATATCAGGCAGAAGCCCTGGCAGCACTGATATGCTCCTGTTCAGGTGGCACCAGGAGGGAAACTAGACAGAGCCATACTATGATCCTGAGGAGAAGAAATGGCAGAATGAAAACAAAAAACAAAAAACAAAAAACAACAAAAACCAATATATAGGAAGCTGTTCTCTGGTAGAAGTTTTTGACTAAATGCAAAGAACCCTTAGGCTGCAGGTGCCCTGAGTTATAGTGCTAAATTTAGAACATCTAGCTTGGGATGAGAGGAAAAATAATCTAAGAACATTTAGGGAGACTATGAGGGAATTTAAGGAGACACCACCCACACTGGCTTGGGACAAATAGCTTGATAGTATGGACACTTCTTTATCCAAGAACAAATAGCAAATTAAAAAAAAAAAAAACCAATACAGAAACTATTAAGTTTCTGAAACTTAAAAGAAAGAGAAAACAGTAATCCACATGAAAAAAGCCAACAATCCCATATATCAATGGGCAAGAGACATGAATAGAACCTTCTCTAAAGATGACAGACGAATGGCTAACAAACACATGAAAAAAATGTTCATCATCTCTTTATATTAGAGAAATGCAAATCAAAACAACCCTGAGATATCATCTAACCCCAGTGAGAACGGCCCACATCACAAAATCTCAAAACTGCAGATGCTGGCGTGGATGTGGAGAGAAGGGAACACTTTTACACTGCTGGTGGGACTGCAAACTAGTACAACCTTTCTGGAAGGAAGTATGGAGAAACCTCAAAGCACTCAAGCTAGACCTCCCATTTGATCCTGCAATCCCATTACTGGGCATCTACCCAGAAGGAAAAAAATCCTTTTATCATAAGGACACTTGTACTAGACTGTTTATTGCAGCTCAATTTACAATCGCCGAAATGTGGAAACAGCCTAAATGCCCACCAATCCAGGAATGGATTAACAAGCTGTGGTATATGTATACCATGGAATACTATTCAGCTATTAAAAAAAATGGAGACTTTACATCCTTCGTATTAACCTGGATGGAAGTGGAAGACATTATTCTTAGTAAAGCATCACAAAAATGGAGAAGCATGAATCCTATGTACTCAATTTTGATATGAGGACAATTAATGACAATTAAGGTTATGGGGGGGAGGAAAAGCAGAAAGAGGGACAGAGGGAGGGGGGTTGGGCCTTGGTGTGTGTCACACTTCATGGGGGCAAGACATGATTGCAAGAGGGACTTTACCTAACAATTGCAATCAGTGTAACCTGGCTTATTGTACCCTCAATGAATCCCCAACAATAAAAAAAAAAAAAAAAAAAAGAAAATGTGAATTCAGAAAGATTAGCAGAAGAGAAGAAAGAAAAGAAGGTGGTTTAAAAAAAAAAGAAAACAGGACTCAAGAGATAGAATAAGAGTATAAGAATCTAAGAGTATGAGAATAAGAATATATGTTTTTAAAAGCTTTAATGGGGAAACAAACAATTTTGAAAAGCATTGCCTTGTTTTATTTTCAATTAACTGAAAAAAACACGAACTCTACAAAATACAAGGTGAAAGATGAGTTGGCAGAAGTAGAGAAATAAAGTAAGGAAACTAATAGTGGCACAGTACATTTGTAACAGCATTAGCAAAACTAAAGGGCTAAGCTGACACACAAAAAGTTAAATATTGAGAAACTATTTAAAAAAAGCTGAGGAAGAGGACTCAGAGATAAAAATATGATTAAAGAGAAGGCAATGTATGTACAAAGCACAAAGAAAATGGAACTTTAGTTTATATTAATATGATGGCCTGAGGGACAAAAAAGTCTAGATAAATGGAATAGAAATATTATTTACAAAAATACTTGAAGAAAAATTTTTCTTCAAAGCTAATAAAAGCTCAGATTTTTGGATAGGAAAAATCCTCATCATGTGTCAGGGACATATTAACAAAGGAAAGCAATTATCTAAACATATACACATTTAAAATTTTTATTTTAATTCTTGATCTCTTTGGGGATCCAGATAGAAAGAAATTGGGCTATCTAGAAAGATGTTACTACTCTATAACAGCAAACAACAGAACAATGTCCATAAAGATTGAAGGGAAATTGTTGTGACACAGGAATTCTAAACCTAACCACTCAGTCACTCACATGTGAAATGACAGAGAGTCACAGATCTAGAAAGAATTAGGAATTATTCTCCCATGCTTCATCAGTTAGGGTGTGTGTGTTGCATGAAGACTACTCAAACCAAATGAGAAATACATCAAAGTAAATATTTAAAAATGAGTACATGATCTGACCTTGTCTATAGATAAGATTAATGAAATTATAGTTGCAAAATAGAATTCTAATGCAATAAATATTTCAACCTCACCATGCCTGGTCTACTGTGGAAACATTTCAATCTATGGAAAATAAATATAGCTGTATGTATTAGGGATAATCTTTCTTTACTACTTGCTTCTTGTCAACAAATGAAAAACGTAATTTCTTTTCCTTTTTTTTTTTTTTGTAAGGTAAGCATGAAACAAGGTTTATTGAGAAGAGGAAGAAAGGTTTACAGAATAAGAAAGCTTACAATGAAGGACGCATTCATCATAGACAGCAAATGGGCCTCCAGTACCAGGGCAAATAGGCAAAGGCCCCAAAACATAATTTCAATAAATTAGAAAGGGCATGCCAAAGACAGAAACTTCATGCACAGGTACCATCTTTTGTCTCTACTGGAGAAGCCCTCATCTATTGCTGGTGGGGATGCCAAAGGACACACACGCTGTGGAGAGAAACTTGGCAATCCTCAACAAGACTGTATGCATTTACCCTTTGAGTCAGCAATCTCATTTCTAGAAGTTAACCTGGAAGATAGACCTCCAACAGTATGAAGTCCCATGTTACTCAATGCCACGTTATTTGTAATGTTATTTGTAATTGTAAAATATTATAAATAACCTGTGGCCAAACTATCTATGGTATATGAATCCATAAGGAATGATGGAAATATAAGAAAAAATGAAGGAGGTATTTTTGAATTGATATAGAATGATTTCCAGGGTCTATAAGTTTTGTGAGTTTACATCAAAGTGTAAACAAGTATATATACAGCACACTACCTTGTGTGTAGAAAGAAGAGGAAAGAAAATGTACATGCACAAGTGTGAATGTGTATCTGCTTATTTTTTGCAAAGATAGACATAGGACAGATAATCCAGATAATAATGAAGTTGCTTCCCTAACAGGGGCTACAGCAGAAGTAGCAATGACATGGGAGGAAGAGGGGAAGGAGCAACACCTTCAGAGTACACATATCTTTTTGCATAGTTTGACTTTTGGAATTGTAGCAGTATTACACATATTCAAAAGAATCAAATCAACAAGGGTGGAAAGAACCTAACACTGAAAGAAGAGAAGTAAACAAACCCAACTCTACTTCCAATGAATAACAAAATCACCTGGAGGTAGGAAAAAATTCATCTAAGCATTCTGAGGCTCAGACTCCATGGTTCTCATAGTGTGGTCTCCAGACCAGCACTTACAAAATCGTTGGAAATGCAAATTCTCCAGCCCTCCCAGACCTACTGAATCAGAATCTTCAGGAGTGGGATCTAGGAATTTGTACTTTAATAAACCTTCCAGGTGATTCTGATATACTCTCAAAATTGAGCACCCATGTCTATAACTCCAAATACCAGTAGTGCTTCAGTCAGTTACTTTAATTCTCAAAAAACCTTGTTACACAGTAGGCTTCTCTCCTGTTTTTTTTAATGATGAGGAAAGTTTATTGTAGAGCAGTGATATGCCAAAGACCATTACAGCTAATATGTGCCTAGCACCAGAGACCAGAACCCCCAATTTTGGACTTCTCATATTTGTTTTTCCTACTAAACCACCTTGATATCCAGTTAATATAACCTCCAATCTAACCACCTATGGAAATTTTAGCTATCACTTTTGACCACAATTTACCAGATCGTTCTTCAAAACCAGATCAAAGGCATTCTCACTCAAGGCTTTACCCACAGCTCTCTTCCCCCAAACCCCCCAGTCATCCTCAGAACTTCTCCTGCTCTATGTCAGGGGGTAGCCTCTGCTGGGCCAGAGGGGCCCCTGAGCAGCAGTAATGGTGGGAATGAATGCTGAGGTGAGCCATGATACTGCGGGGATACAGGTCTGCCAGACTGAGGAGGTGTAAAGCAGGGCCTGAGACTCCCTCCTTCTGCGACCACCCCTAGCTCACCTGTTGTGGAGCTGTGCCATTGGAAAGGATGTCCAGCAAGTCTGAAGAGGAGAGAAAGTAGAACCGAGGGAAGGCAAGCCTCTTGGTATCGAGGTACTCTGCCAGGGCCTTCTCACACAGGCACAATCTGAGGGCACAGAGCACAGAATTTCCTAATTAAGAACCATAGGTACACATGTATCACCTAAATGCAAATACAGTAGAGCCTCTATAAGTTGACCACGCGAGGGACTGTAACAAACTGGTCAACATACAGAGATGTTCAACATAAGGAACTTCCACTGAGTATACATAGTACGCATCCAATCTATGAAAAGTAGGTGGTTAGTGGAGGGAGGTGGTCAATTATGGAGGTTCTATGGTATATGGCCTATATGAGATATATACAGAAATCAGCACATGAAACACATACTACTCGTGGTACCCACACACAGACCCAACGAGGACATGCACAGGTGTCCACATTCACTCATTCAGGCATTAAATACAAGAAAGGTCTCTGGGGTAGAAGCAGGGACAGGAAATACAAGCTGCTCATCACCTGCTTTGAATGTCCTCCAGTTTTTCATAAAGACCTGATTTGTTGGTGGCTTCCAGTACATTTGGAGTATTCTGAGCATCATATGCTAGCTCTTTAAAGTTAACGTCAATGCCTTTAAACCTTTCCGAATCCTAAAATAAAAATGTGCAGAAAAATTAATGACTATTGTCCTCAGTTCCTAGCAGCTCCCCTCACGTGGCCAGTCAGAAGCAGAAACCTGTTCCTGGGTTGTCCAACGCAGATTAGACTCAAGAATGAAAAGCCTTTAGCTTGAAATGGCAGCTCCCAAAAGTTTTTGTCTTAAAGCCACTTACATTTTTAAAAGTTATCAAGAGTCCAATGAGCTTTCATTCATATAGGTAACATCAATCTATCAATATTTTTTTGTATCAGAGACTAAAAGGTATTTTTTGAATTTTAAAGAATGTTTGTTAATTCATTTAAAGATGAACAATAACAAGACTATTGTGCTAGCATAAATAACATGTCTTTATTGAAAGTAATTATATTTTCCAAAAACAAAAATAACAGATGAAAAAGTAGCATCATTTCACTTTCTTTTCCTTCAAGCCTCTTTAATACAGTGATTTTCAACTGGTGTGCCATCACACACTGGCATGTTATCAGAAGATTTTGGGTGTGCCACAAAAATTTTTAGATATCATTAATTAAATTATTCTCAAAAATTAAGCATATTCTTATTTTTACTTTTTTTTTTTATCAACATAACTTAAGTGTGCCATGGAAGTTACACTATAAGGTCAAGCCATGAAATAAAAAAGATTGAAAAACACTGATTTAATGTTGATGTAAGAGAACACAGTAGTGTTCTCATATCTACTTCTAGATCCAATTTATTATGGTATCACATGCTCCGTAGAGGTCCTGTTGCCTCTGGAGAACCTCACCGTATGCTCATGGAAGGATGAGACCAGGAAAATAGGCAAATAACATATTGGTATGACTATTTAGGTAGCTCTGATTTTGAGGACCCCCTGAAAAGGTCTCATGGACCAGCCCCTTCCCACCCTGACATACCATATGTGATTCTTAAGTCAAGCAGATAGTGGATACAATGTTCTTTCTGAGCCCATGCAAAAGTTTATATGTTTTCCCTCAGCAAATATACTACTGTGATGCCAAAATTAATTAGATGCCATCATTTCCTCCAAGCACATACACCCTCACACTGTCATTGAAATGGTAGGCTAATGTATGCAAAGAGCTTTAGCTCAGCACCTGGCGCCTGGTAAGAGTGTGCTATATTATTATTACATGACACCAATAATCACAGTGCTATGTGTGCTTTATGCTCCGTGTTAACGAATGCTCTGAAGTAGATACTAGTATTAGTTCCAGTTTGCACTTGAGGAAAACAAGGCACATTCACAAATGAAGAAACATGGCTGAGGTCACACAGCTCTCAATGAGGACTCAGGCTCAGCCTTGCCGCCCGTCCCTTGTGATCCCAGGAAGACTGAAAAACAAGAGGGCTGGATAAAGGAATTTATGATTCCCCAATGACATGTTTTGGTTCAATTAAAAACAAAAGAGTACCAAGGTTAGAGAAGTATTGGATTTCCAATACTTTTAGCGTACATGTTCAACTAAAACAGGCTGCATAGAAAAAGGTAATTACACTAAGAGTAATTATGTAAAAATATGCATATATATGAACACACATCAGAAAAAGTTAATGAATGAAAACAGTTACTAGTTAGGATGTAAGATTATGACTGATTTTATTGTGTTTTGAGATTGTTTCTTCCATATTGTTAATGCAAAGAAAATAGAGGCATTTACATATTTTGTATGCACACCTGTGGCACACTTTAGAAGTTCATGCTACTTATTCTTTGATGTTTCTTATAAAAAATTCTCAAGCGTCTCTTTCACAATATCTACAAAAGTCTCCACCTAGGTCCCTGCCCCTTCAGAGTAAACCGGATCTTCTTCAATCACTGGCGTTTATTATAAATAAAAAGTTGACTTAATTACAACCACTATGACAGAATTGTTTCCTGTTGCTTTTCATTGCAAATATACAACCTTTAATCTACATTATTATTCTTACAATGCTATTGTGGGATTAGCTGGAAAACTATGTTTTGGTGGAATATGCTTTAATTTCTAAATGAGGCCTCAGCAACACATGACATTTTGGACTCAAACTAATTTATAGAAGAAAGTCTGGAAATTCTTTTTCTTTTTTGTAAATGAATTAAAGTCCACTGAGAGAGGGGTAAGTTTCTGGCACATTAATTAGGATGAATTCAAAGGGATGCTCAAATGCAGGGAAGATAATGAGAACACATATTTTAGAGAAAGCATTGTTTGGTATTTAGCTGACAACTGGTATTCAGGGCACTGACCCAGGCCAGAGGCTTACAGAGTGGCTTGCTCTTGAGAGAACTTGAATTTGCCTGGAGCAAGGCACTTCCAGCGGATACTACATTTTTATGATCCAGGGAGCAACACAGGAGGAGCTCAGTGGAAACCACATTGGCTGATATTTTTTGTGTGGCTAATATTTTCTCATGCACATTTTCTTTTCTAAAAATGAAGGTTTTCGCACATGTAAGGACAAGCTGATGGGTGCGTATTTCAGCTCCTCTCTTGCTCTGCCTGGCTTTTGAGGGCAGATAGGTTCAACATTTGTGGGAGGTGCCCTTAAGGAAAGCCAAAGAAGGAAGGCAGGAAAGGACAGAATTCAGACAATGAGGGACCTGGGTGATGTTGCCTTGACCTGGGCCAAAGAATACACAGAGCAGGTTTTCCTGAGCAGGTACCTGGGGGAGCTGAGCCCGAATATCTTCAGATCCAATGAATATGCTCTCCAGGTGTGTCCATGTGCGCTGCACCTCAAACCAGATGGCGATAACAGCGTCAGCGGTGGACAGCTTTTTCTGCCAGACTGACACTTCCTCCAGGAAGAAGGCAACGTGCTTAGACATCATCAGGTTCTGAAGTTGAACCTGATTCTCCTCCAGAACTTCTATGAGGTCCTCGTCAGAGCGCAGCAGGGGAATGCTGGTCCGTGGGTGAGGCTCATACTGGAATTCCATGCCAGCCCAGGTGGCCTGCAGCTCCTGTAAGGTTTTCTCCATGCCCAGCTCTTTCACAGCTTTGTCCACAATGCCCCGGACCTCGTCCTCAAAGCGGTGCAGCTGGAGCTGCAGGAGGCGAGTCAGGGTGGTGTCCTCGTCCATGGTGAAGTTCACACCCGTGGCCTGCATCAGCTGCCCCCAGTGCCGCTCCCGGATGGCTGGATTCTGCAGCTCGGCGACAGCCCTCAGGGAGATGAGGGTGTCACGCACAGTGCTTTCCAGGCCTACGAATGCATCCCAGGCCATGACCTCCTTGTCCAGGCTCCGGATGTGCCGGGCAAACTGCTTGCACTCTAACTCCATGGCTTCCACATTGATGTCCTTCCATGCAGTGGCCTCCCAGGCATGGATGCTGGAGGTCACCATTCCAATGGTGTCCCAGAGCTCCTTCAGCTGACAGACCTCCTTCCTGCACTGCCTCAGCTGCTTGTAGTCAGGAACATTGACTTCAAATAAGCAAGCGGACTCAGAAATGGAGGCCATGGTGGATTCCATCTGCTGGATCTCAAGGTGCCTGGCATCCAGCATTTGATGAGGGTCGATGCTATCAAACCTGAAAAACAAGAGTTCCTTTCGTAAGTACAGCGAGCAGGGGCACATCTAGAGCTACAAAGGTTTCACCAGCTGGAATCTTTAAAGGCCTAGTATTCCAGGAAAGAGCAGTAGTTTGTAATGAAGCTGTTAACCCTGGGAAGAAAAGACACTCAGGATAGGTTGGGGTGCAGCAGGCACCGAGGAAGGGCAGTTCAAGAGGATCGCTGTGCTTGCATCTTCCCCATCCAGGTGTGCAGCGGGACACCCCTTCTCTAAGCCCCCTTTAGACTCTGCCCTTTCTTTAGTGGTTGGCTTCTGGAAGACCACTGCACACAAAGGGGCATTGTTATTTTACAGCAGAAGCTCAAAGCCAAAGCCCCTGCCAGGGAACCAGTGGCAAGCTGGCTTCCTGTGGCAGAGCCAGCCTCAGAGAAGTTCACCCTTCACTCTCTCTAGCTTTGCTCCCTCTGAGGCAGTGGCCTTCAGCTTTGGCTGCAAATTAGGGTTTTCTAAAAGCTTTGACAAATCCCCAAGCCCAGACTGCTTTCCAGATCAATTAAATCGTAATCACTGGGGATGAGACATGGGTAAACTCCCCACGTGATTCCCACGTGCCGGGAGGCATCCGTGTCCATGGCAACACTCACATCAGTGTTGCATCAGATTCAGGCAACAGTGCTCCATGTCCCAGAACTGCTGTGGCCCTGCAGGTTGGGTGCAAGGCCCACACCAGGGCCTGGAACAGCCAAAGTACTATTTCTCACGGTGCACCTCAGGTCTGCATCCTCACCCTGGTGAGTCCTTCCTCCACCTTGGCCACTGAGCTCCCACCTCTGCTAACACCCACCCGTCTCTGGACTGCCCCCTCCTGCACCCCAAGGCAGCCTCTGGCTCTGCACTTGACTCCTCCAAGCCCTGTGGTTCAGCTCACGCTCCCTCAATCCTCTTCTCTCCAGGGCTGTGGCACACATGCGTGTGGAGACTGCACCGGGGCCATGTAGTGTTGACAGGCGGTATGCTGCCACCCCTCAAGGCATGCGATCCAGGCAAAGATGTGGCTTGAAAATATTCATCCTACATAACAGGGGAACCTGCGTGGTCAGATGGCATCGGTTCTGTCATGCGCACCTGTAACCCTAGTGTTCACGGAGACTCTTGTTACCCTCTTAGTCCACTGGATCCCCTACCATCCCTGAGCTCAGGTTTTCTTGTCTGTATGCTTGGAAGGCTAGATATTGGGGATGCCATGGCTACAGGACAATAGTATGTTCTTCTCAAATCACATCAGGGCACCACAGGGCTCCTCTTCAAGGGGAGATTGAGAGGAAATGAACAACTGGAGAATTGGCCGATTCCTCCTAGCTAGTGTGTGCGTGTGTGTGTGTGTGTGTGTGTATACTTCTATCTGTATGCGCACATGCGTGTGCACGTCAGCCAGAGGGGTATGGAAGGGAGGGAAAAAGAAAGAAAATGACACACAAATTCCTTTTCTTGAACTGCACCATCTCTCCATTGACTTGAGAAGTATTTGACTTGACAGATGGAAAGTTGTCCTAATTAAAAGCATTTACCTGAGCTGCTTACTACTTACGCCTAATTACCATGCAACACAATAACAGTTATGCATACCATTACATTAGCGTCAGATTATCTTTGATGCTCGTTATGTTTGATTCCCACTTGTTCCATCTCCATCATGTTTGGCTCAGGTGCTGTGCTTGGAGACTTACATCTTAGGGGAATAAGACTGAATATCACTTGCATGCCTCTCCTGCTCTTCTCATTCCTGGGTATTTCAGAACAGGACACGAGACAGGAGTTCTCAGACTTGAAGAGGGCCCTCTGTCTACATAGGCAGGGAGCTCTCTGCCCTTCAAGCAGCTGTGGGAAAGGGACTGAGAGGAAGGAAATGGAATGGGCTCACGGCAAGTGCACACACATGCAGTTCTCCAGCTGCTTTTACCTCTGCGTCATTTTGTGTCTTGGTATGTGCTATTTCCTCTGTCCAGAGTACCCTTGCTTTCCACTCCTCTCTTACCCCCAAATGGGTCTTAATCATCAGAATTGTGATCTAGAGGGGTGTGAACCACCCAGTGGAAGTTCAAGGGGATACTCAGTGTACATTTCTGGAATTGTCCCGGGGTCTCTAAGTTCTTGAGGTCAGGAAAGGTGTGTCACCTTGAAATCCTAGCACTTACATCACTTTTTGTTAACTCCACCATTGAGACCACAATTTCATCTACTCTGTAAATGCTTAAATCACACGAAGGAGTTGGATTAACTGGAAGAAATGGCATGTCTTAGGATATGGATACATCCCTGGGAAGGTGAATGACTGATGCTTCTCTTCTTTCCAGCCATTGAAGAGACAAGAGGCACCGTGCAGGCAGAATGAAGTCCTTCTTTCCTCATGTCTGCTGCATTGGGCTATGTGGAAAGCCTTCTTTCCTCCAGCTGTCACATAGGACAGCACCCAGTAGGTGGGTGTCTTTGAGAAGGCTCTCCCAGACATTCATAGAATCTAATGGTCTCCATTGAGCTGGAGCTCACATGGATAGATTGTTTTGGTTAAGCAACCCCTGGATTGCCTCGGTCTCCATGTGAGTAGGAAGGTCGTATAACATGGCACCATCTCTGAAGGTGAAAGGGATGTTGCTGAAGGTCAGGAAGACCAAATCACAAAACTTGGCCACAGTGTGGAGGTTTCCCTTCATACAAGGGAAAGAATTAGTCACCAATTTTAAGAGTTGCATGAAGTCCTTGAATCTGAGTATGATGATTTAGCCAGTTCCTGTGACGTGTGAGAGCTCAGCTAGAAATATGCTGAAGATAGCTTAGAGTTAAGAACTAAAGGAGGAAGGAAAATTTGACTTGGACATGAAGAAAAACCAGCAAGGGCCTAATGAGAGGCTCATTTTCTTTTGTCTCTGCAAAGACAAGAACATTAGAAGCTAAGTTTAACCCATATAATCCAACCAGAAACAGAAGTTTCCATCCACAGAGAAATACACAAAGGTCTGTAATTTATAAAATCATAAATTGATCTAAAAATGGAAGAAGCCAGAATAAAGCTCATTTGCCACATATAGTACCTAAAAATTTTAAACTTTCCTGCAAACCACCCTAAGAAGCAAAACAAAACACATGAGTTGACGCCCAGTAAGACTCCCTTTAGCAATAAATCCACAGTTCTGTTAGATTCCTGAAGTTTTTTTTGACAAGAAGAGAAATACATCAAAATTGCAGTAACGTTTGTTTTCCCACATGGCTGTGAGCAGTTCTTTTCAAAGCGTTCTCTTCCAAAGATTCATCTGCATGTCAAATTAACACATGTGAATTTGGAAAACCCAGCTAATGGTAACAATATCTTCACAGCCAGCAGATACAAATGCTGAGAAAGAAAAATGAACCCGGCTATCAAATAAAAATAAAATTTAAAAAATCCCTCCCAGCTGACCTATCTACACACCATCTTACTCTGGGAGATACCAGATTTCTAACGGGAACACAGCAGCACACCATGCAGTTTCCCTTTCCAGCAGTCTCAGAAGTCTCCTTTGAAGGATATTTCTTTTTTTTTTTTTCTTTATTGTTGGGGATTCATTGAGGGTTACAATAAGCCAGGTTACACTGATTGCAATTGTTAGGTAAAGTCCCTCTTGCAATCATGTCTTGCCCCCATGAAGTGTGACACACACCAAGGCCCAACCCCCCTCCCTCCCTCCCTCTTTCTGCATCCCCCCCCATAACCTTAATTGTCATTAATTGTCCTCATATCAAAATTGAGTACATAGGAGTCAAGCTTCTCCATTCTTGTGATGCTTTACTAAGAATAATGTCTTCCACTTCCATCCAGGTTAATACGAAGGATGTAAAGTCTCCATTTTTTTTAATAGCTGAATAGTATTCCATGGTATACATATACCACAGCTTGTTAATCCATTCCTGGGTTGGTGGGCATTTAGGCTGTTCCCACATTTCAGGGATTGTAAATTGAGCTGCAATAAACAGTCTAGTACAAGTGTCCTTATGATAAAAGGATTTTTTTCCTTCTGGGTAGATGCCCAGTAATGGGATTGCAGGATCAAAGAGGGAGGCCTAGCTTGAGTGCTTTGAGGTTTCTCCATACTTCCTTCCAGAAAGGTTGTACTAGTTTGCAGTCCCACCAGCAGTGTAAAAGTGTTCCCATCTCTCCACATCCACGCCAGCATCTGCAGTTTTGAGATTTTGAGATGTGGGCCATTCTCACTGGGGTTAGATGATATCTCAGGGTTGTTTTGATTTGCATTTCTCTAATATATAGAGATGATGAACATTTTTTCATGTGTTTGTTAGTCATTCGTCTGTCATCTTTAGAGAAGGTTCTATTCATGTCTCTTGCCCATTGATATATGGGATTGTTGGCTTTTTTCATGTGGATTAATTTGAGTTCTCTATAGATCCTAGTTATCAAGCTTTTGTCTGATTCAAAATATGCAAATATCCTTTCCCATTGTGTAGGTTGTCTCTTTGCTTTGGTTATTGTCTCCTTAGCTGTACAGAAGCTTTTCAGTTTAATGAAGTCCCATTTGTTTATTTTTGTTGTTGCAATTGCCATGGCAGTCTTCTTCATGAAGTCTTTCCCCAGGCCAATTATATTCCAGTGTTTTTCCTATGCTTTCTTGGAGGATTTTTATTGTTTCATGCCTTAAATTTAAGTCCTTTATCCATCTTGAATCAATTTTTGTGAGTGGGGAAAGGTGTGGGTCCAGTTTCAGTCTTTTACATGTAGACATCCAGTTCTCCCAACACCATTTATTGAATAGGGAGTCTTTCCCCCAAGGTATGTTCTTCTCTGGTTTATCGAAGATTAGGTGGTTGTAAGATGTTAGTTTCATTTCTTGGTTTTCAATTCGATTCCAAGTATCTATGTCTCTGTTTTTGTGCCAGTACCATGCTGCCTTGACCATTATGGCTTTGTAGTACAGACTAAAATCTGGTATGCTGATGCCCCCAGCTTTATTTTTATTACTAAGAACTGCCTTAGCTATATGGTTTTTTTTATGGTTCCATACAAAACACAGAATCGTTTTTTCCAAATCTTGAAAGTACGATGTTGTATTTTGATAGGAATGGCATTGAATAGGTAGATTGCTTTGGGAAGTATAGACATTTTAACAATGTTGATTCTTCCCATCCATGAGCATGGTATGTTCTTCCATTTGTTAATATCCTCTGCTATTTCCTTTCTGAGGATTTCATAGTTTTCTTTATAGAGGTCCTTCACCTCCTTCATTAGGTATATTCCTAGGTATTTCATTTTCTTTGAAACTATGGTGAAGGGAGTTGTGTCCTTAATTAGCTTCTCATCTTGACTGTTATTGGTGTATAATAACAGGCTACTGACTTGTGGACATTGATTTTATATCCTGAAACATTACTGTATTTTTTGATGACTTCTAGGAGTCTTGTGGTTGAGTCTTTGGGGTTCTCTAAGTATAAGATCATGTCGTCAGCAAAGAGGGAGAGTTTGACCTCCTCTGCTCCCATTTGGATTCCCTTTATTTCTTTGTCTTGCCTAATTGTATTGGCTAGAACTTCCAGCACTATGTTGAATAGTAAAGCTGACAGAGGACAACCTTGTCTGGTTCCAGTTCTAAGAGGAAAAGCTTTCAGTTTTACTGCATTCAGTAAAATATTGGCTGTGGGTTTGTCATAGATAGCTTCAATCAGTTTTAGAAATGTGCCACCTCTGCCTATATTCTTCAGTGTTCTAATTAGAAAAGGATGCTGGATTTTATCAAATGCTTTTTCTGCATCTATTGAGAGGATCATGTGATCTTTAGTTTTGCCTCTATTAATATGGTGGATAACGTTTATGGACTTGAGTATGTTAAACCAGCCTTGCATCCCTGGGATGAAGCCTACTTGATCATGATGAATGACTTTTTTGATGATAAGCTGTAATCTATTGGCTAGGATTTTGTTGAGAATTTTTGCATCTATATTCATGAGTGAGATTGGTCTGAAATTCTCCTTTTTGTTTGGGTCTTTTCCTGGTTTTGGTATCAGGGTGATGTTTGCTTCATAGAATGTGTTGGGGAAGATTCCTTCTTCCTCAATTTTTTGGAATAATTTCTGCAGTACAGGAATAAGCTCTTCCTTGAAGGTTTGATAGAATTCTGGAGTGAAGCCATCTGGACCAGGGCATTTTTTGGTTGGAAGATTTTTTATTGTTTCTTTGATCTCAGTGCTTGAAATTGGTCTGTTCAGGAGCTCTATTTCTTCCTGGCTGAGTCTAGGGAGAGGGTGTGATTCCAAATATTTATCCATTTCCTTCACATTGTCAAATTTCTGGGCATAGAGTTTCTGGTAGTATTCAGAGATGATCTCTTGTATCTCTGTGGGATCAGTTGTTCTTTCCCCTTTATCATTTCTGATTGAGGTTACTACAGATTTTACTTTTCTATTCCTCGTTAGTCTGGCCAATGGTTTATCTATTTTATTTATTTTTTTAAAAAAACAACTGCTTGTTTCATTAATTTTCTGAATGATTCTTTTGTTTTCAATTTCATTGATCTCTTATTTGATTTTGGATATTTCTTTTCTTCTACTGTGTTTACTCTTAGATTGTTCTTCTTTTTCCAATTCCATAAGATCTCTTATGAGATTGTTGATGTGCTCTCTTTCTGTTTTTCGAATGTAGGCATCTAAAGCGATGAATTTTCCTCTCAAAACTGCTTTTGCAGTATCCCAAAGGTTTTGGTAGCTTGTGTCTTCGTTGTTGTTATGCTCAAGGAAGTTAATGATTTCCTGTTTTATTTCTTCCTGCACCCATCTGTTATTCAACAGAAGATTGTTTAATTTCCATGCCTTTGGGTGGGGTAGAGCATTTTTGTTAGAGTTGAGTTCCACCTTTAGTGCCTTATGGTCTGAGAAGATACAAGGTAAAATTTGAATTCTTTTGATTCTGTTGATATTTGTTTTGTGTCCCAGGATATGATCAATTTTGGAGAATGTTCCATGGGGTGATGAGAAGAATGTATATTCTTTATCTTTGGGATGGAGTGTTCTATATGCGTCTATGAAGCACAGTTGTTCTAGGGTCTCATTTAAATCTCTTACATCTTTGTTTAATTTCTGTTTAGAGGATCTGTCCAGCTCTGTAAGAGGAGTGTTAAAGTCCCCTGTTATGATGGTATTATCAGATATCATATTACTCAGACTGAATTGAAACGTCTTCTTGTTGTATTTTTCCCTTGACCAATATGAAGTGACCATCTTTGTCTTTTTTGACTTTAGTTGCTTTAAATCCACATGTATCTGAAAATAAGATTGCAACTCCTCTTTTCTTCTGAGTTCCATTTGCCTGAAAAATTGTCTTCCAACCCTTGACTCAGAGCATAATTTGTCTTTTGAAGCCAGGTGTGTTTCTTGCAGACAGCAATTGGATGGCTTGTGTTTTTTAATCCAGTCAACCAATCTATGTCTCTTCAGTGGGGAATTCAAGCCATTAACATTTATTGAGATAATTGATAAGTGTGGTAGTATTCTATTCATCTTATTTTGTGAGAGTCCATTGCTTAGTTTTATCTTTTGCATCAGTGTGGAGGTTAGGTTCTGTCCTTTAATTTCTGAGTTCTTACTTTGCTGCTAATCCATTGTGATGGTCAGTGTGTAGAACAGGTTGAAGTATTTCCTGTAGAGCTGGTCTTGTTGTGGCGAATTTCCTCAATGTTTGTATATCCGTAAATGATTTGATTTGTCTGTCAATTTTGAAGCTTAGCTTAGCAGGGTACAGAATTCTGGGCTGGAAATTGTTCTGTTTAAGTAGATTAAAGGTAGATGACCATTGTCTTCTTGCTTGGAAAGTTTCATTAGAGAAGTCTGCTGTCACTCTGATGGATTTGCCCCTGTAGGTCAACTGGCGCTTACTCCTGGCAGCTTGCAGAATCTTTTCTTTTGTCTTGACTTTGGACAGGTTCATCACAATGTGTCTTGGAGAAGTTCGGTTAGAGTTGAGGTGACCTGGGGTCCAATATCCCTCTGAAAGCAGTGTGTCAGAATCTTTGGTGATATTTGGGAAATTTTCTTTTATAATATTCTCTAGTATGGCTTCCATTCCTCTGGGGCATTCTTCTTCCCCTTCTGGGATTCCTATAACTTGTATGTTGGAACGCTTCATAAAGTCACATAATTCTGACAGTGAACTTTCTGCTTTCTCTCTCTTCCTTTCTGCCTCTTTTACTATCTGAGTTATCTCAAGAACTTTGTCTTCTACCTCTGAAATTCTTTCTTCTGCATGGTCTAACCTGTTGCTGATACTTTCCATTGCATCTTTAAGTTCCCTAATTGACTGTTTCAGTTCCTTTAGCTCTGCTATATCCTTTTTATATTCTTCATATCATTCATCTCTTATTTGATTCTGTTTCTGGATTTCCTTTTGGTTATTTCCCACTTTATTAGCAGTTTCCTTCATTGTTTCCATCATTTCTTTCATTGTTTTCAACATGTGTATTCTAAATTCCCTTTCTGTCATTCCTGACATTTCTTTATCGGTGGAATCCTCTGCAGTAGCTACCTCATGGTCCCTTGGCGGGGTTGTTCTGGACTGGTTCTTCATGTTGCCTGGAGTTTTCTGCTGATTCTTCCTCATGAGTGATTTCTTTTATCTGTTTCCATGCCCTAATTTTCCTTTCACTTCCTCTTGCTCTTTAAGTTCTCGTGCCTGTGGACTAAGGGTTCGATGAGTTCTTTTGGTACAGGACCAGAAGGGTGAGAAGGTTGAAGAGCAAGAGAGGGATGAAAGAAAGGAGGACCGAATGAAATGAAAAAAGAAATAGAGAAAGGAGAGGGGGTGGGTAAAAGGAATATTGACAAAAAGAAGAGAGGCACATAAAGAGGGAGACAGAGCAATATGGTGTATAGTAGGGTACTTTGACACAACCTTAAAAAAACCCCACCTTCTGGGGGTTCCCATTTGGGTGGTTCCCTGGAGGTCAGCAGCTCTTTGCTAACCTGATCAGACCCAGTACCCCACCTCCACCAAGTAGAGAGGAAAGACAAAAATGCTATAAATCAAACCAAAACAAGCAAACAGAAAACTTTATGGGATAAAATTCGGTGAAAAACCAAATAATAGTGGTAGAAACACTAGCAAAAATGAAGTTCTAGTTATTGAAAAAGGCAGCAATGGGAAATTATAATTAAACTAGAAAAATTGAGAAAGAAAAAGGATCTGTATGGAAAAGGTTGAAATTAAAAAACAAAACAACATCAACAACATCAAAATAAAAAAGCAATGAAACCAAAAAAGAAAAAAATAAAACACAACCAAAAACAAAGCAGTATGTATATGTTGTTGAATATTGTCTGGGCAACACGTGGTCTTCTGGGGTATGAGATGTTAATCACAGTTCTGATATGACTGGAGGCTGCTGATTTCTGAAACTCCAGCAGGTAGACACCCTAAATCTCTCTTCAGCCCACTTAAAAGGCACTTTGAACTTGTAAACTTGCTGAGCAGAAGCTTTCCCAGGAAAGTGCTTGTCGCTGGAATCACTGCTTAAGTGGTTATCCACTTACCCAGTGTGCATAAACGGTCTCACTCTGCCCCTGAGGGTTAGGGCTGCAAGGCAGCTCAGACCCCACCCTTAGGCTACTCGGCTCCTGGGTTACCAGCTCCCACCTGATTCTAGCTCTGCGACCCTGAGGGCGGAGCTTGCTGGGGCAGATCGCTCACAATGGCTCCCTGTGACCCACAGCCAAACACTATTAGCTCCGTGTGGCTCAGTGGCTCAGACTGGGGCCCTAGACAATGGCCAAAGTTCTCCGCACTCCTGCTCAAGCTCTCCCCAAGGCAGTTCAACTTAGTGCCAAGTCCAAAGACACCAAAACATTTTACAGGTAAGGCCTTTCCGGTTTGCAGTCTCTCTGCTACTGAACTTACAGTTGTGGGTGCGTTTAGACCGATTGAACACATGCGACCACTTGCCATTTTTCCACTGTTTTAGTCCTCCTTTTGGGGTCCAGAAGTCTCTCACTGACTCCCTGTATCCTCTCAGGGGTGATGATAGGCAGATCCCACGAGCCAGAGATGTCTGGAGTCCTATCTCCCCAGACTCACAGTGCCCAGATGCAAGGAAGCTGTAACTCCTCTTAAAAGGACTTTGTGTGTCTTTGAAGGATATTTCTGCAGACATCTTTGAATTTTTGTTTTTGGAAATTTTTTTAAAGAGACTATTAATGTCATTATTTTCATGGACTTTGGTGTGGTTACCATTAAGTACTATCATCTTCTTGGAGAACCTCTCTCCCTTGCCAACCTTGGCTGTGTGCGGCTGGTGTTCAAAAATTTCAATTTCAAAAATTCAATTGCATACCCAATTGGAAAGTCAAAGGAATAATAAACCTCAGACTTTGAAAGAATAGTCCCTGAAGGAGTTCCACAAATGTTTCAAGCAACAAATAATGCTTTGGAACCAGAGCTTGGCTCCTGAGGCTATGGTCCTACAGGGACATGGACCCATTTGGAGTCTCAAGCTCTGGCATGACTGCTTAAAAGGAAAGCAGTTACTTCCCTTTAGGGTAACTGTTTTTGACCTTAGATGCATAGTAGAACCCCCGGGAAGCTTTACAATCTACTGACATACAAGTCTCACCCTCAAAGGGTCTAATTTAGTTAGTCTGCATGACAATGAGGACCGCAGGGGTTTATAAGTTCCCTGGGTGATTCTGATGTGTAGCCAAAATGGTGGCACACCATTTCAGAGTCAGAGATGGTATATATTTATGTCTTATTTCTAGTTAATATGCCTGTCCTTCCCGGCCTCTTCACGTACTCATCTTGTTCTCTCTAGCCCAAAGTATAATGCTTAGAAGATGGCTGATGCTTAAGGAATGTTTGATGAGTGAGTGATAAAAATATGTATGTCAGGTTAGGAGAGCAAGCATCCTAGTTAGCCTAGAATAGACACTTTCAATTCCAAAACCAGAACAGTCTGGGCGAACCAGGATTATTTGTCACTGCAGTGCCAGCATGAGGCTAATCAATTTCAAAATTATCTCCTTAATCCCAACCACAACCCTATGTGGTGGGTACTATTATTACCTGTGTCATACAGATGAGAAACCTGAACCTCCAAGGTGTTACGTAACCTGCTGGAGCATGGGCAGGAAGTCACAGACCTGAAATAAGTCCCCAGGCAGCCTGCATGTAGGATCCACATACCTGGTTATTGTGTGATATTTTCTTCCAATAAAGTCGTGTATTTTTTGGGGGGTGGGGTGGGGTGGTTTTTTGCTTTAATATTTCTGTAGGGAAATAGGCTTTAAAAATGAAAAGATTTCTCAGTTCTTACATAGGCATTTTCCAGTTTCAGGGTTTCCAAGTCTATCTACCTAAAACTATAGAGACCCAGAAAGGAACTCAGCCCAGGAAAACAGAAAAGAAATCACAGGTCTGGAGTGGGGGTGGGGGTTGCCCAATTTGACTGCCACATCAGCAGACCTGGGGCCATTCAGAGCCAGTGTCCTCCTGGTGGGAGCTTGATACTGACGGGTGGGCCAGAAGCAGACCCCTGGCAGACTTCTCCACGGCAGGCAGAAACTTCTGAGAAAGGAACCCAAAGGTGCGTGCAAAGGGGCACATGTGAATGGTGTTTTCTGGCTTAAAGTTGCTTTGTTACAAAAACAAGCATGAGGATGTCTGAACGTTATCAGGCAGAGAGAAATCCCCCTGAAGTAAACCCTCACCTAACTCCTTCCTTGAGGCTACTCAAATGCCTTCCAAAATTATTTTAAAATTTTATCAGCTGCTTTAAAAAAGCCAGAAGGTATATGTAAGAATTTAGAATGCCAAAGGCTTAGTGTAATCCTAGTCATTTTATCACATACAATCCCTCTGTAAACTTGTAGACACAAGAGACGCCTAGACTTTTTAATGGCAAAGTGTTTCCACAATCTTCTGTGATGTCATTCAGGCCACTCTAGGACTTCACCACGTTAGCACCCTGTACCAAAGAGCTTCAATGGGAGGGGCGATTGTTAACTCGTTTTGGGCTGCTGGAAGAATACACCAGTCCATGGCAAAATCACCCATGACACAAAGGGTCGCAATGTTTGCGTGAAGCAGCACTGGCCAGGCTGGTTCCCTACCTGAAGGGGGCTTCTTTGCAGAACCGCTCCCGGAATTGCTGCTGTTGAGCGTTGAAGGCCGAGCACCTCTGGCGGAGGAGGGTCACTTCATTTGCCTGCAGTGGGGCCACGTGTTGCTTCACAGTCACGGCCATCTTTTTGATGTTGTTCCATTTCTCAGGAAGCTCCTGCAAAAGACATCTTGATGTGGTCAAGGTGCCCCTGCCTTTAACACAGTCTTATGCTACAAGGTGGCACTAAGGTGGTGGTGTCACCTGCCCGCTCCCTACAACCTGCCCTCTACCCACTCTTTCCTGCCTCAGGCCTCAGTTCCAGTTTCCACCCCCACTGATGGCAGATGCGGCACGAGCAGTCTCGCCCTCTCCCTCTACCCCTCTAACTCCTCTAACTCCAGGACAACTCAGAACGCTAAAGGTGCAGTAAAATCCTGGCACGTTCACCACATCCAATCCCTTTGTAAACTCAGAGACACAAGAAGTTTCTAGAGCTTTCGTTTAAAGGGGAGATGTTTCTACAATGTTCAGTTTCTGCTGTTTCCTCTATTTCTATAGTGACTTTGCTGCATCTTTCAGAGGTGTTACTTTCCTTTATGCCCCATGTTTCTTCTTATACCATCTTAACATCTGTCAAATCTGGCTTTTCTTCTCTGAATCAGAAAATTGGCTCATCTGTAATTCTGGGGAAAACAATTCTTCACCCGTATTTATTTTCTCATTTATCGCCAGCATTACATGCTCCCATTTTTACCGAGCTTCCAGAATGTGCTAGGCATTCCACGTGCAGTCCTCTTTTCTGTTTGCTGCACCCCTTCCCATCCCATTCTGAGCTCCTAAAACGTTTTCCCTATTTCTTTCTTAAGGAATAGACAAGCGCACTGACCTCCAGCTGCTTGAACACTGTTTCCGGCAGTTCCTGTTCATAGGTCTTCAGCAACTCAATAGTTTGCTTTAAGGGTTCAAACATCTCATCAGTGCTGCTCTGACGTTCCTTAACTGCCATGAGGTGTCCCATCATCTCAACCAATCCCTGGAAATCTCCTTTTTTGACTTTCTTGAGCAAGCCGCTCTCACTGTTTTTTATAAACCCTTCCAGGTCGGCCAAGCTAATGAACAGAATGGGAACAGAGGGGTCATTCTCCTCCCACTCCTCAGAAGGGATATTTATTCATTTTCCCCACGATAATAGCCATTATTGTGGAAAGAACTCATAAGAAATATTTATTTCCCTACAATAATAATCATTATTGTGGAAGCACTCTGCACTAACTAGGCCCTGATGTTAAGGATGTCGTCTTTGCCGGACACGGTGGCTCACATCTGTAATCCCAGCACTTGGGAGGCTGAGGCAGGTGGATTGCCTGAGCTCAGGAGTTCAAGACAGGCCTGAGCAAGAGTGAGACCCCAGCTCTCAAAATTAGCTGGGCACTGTGGCTGGTGCTTGTAATCCCAGCTACTTGGGAGGTTGAGGTAAGAGGATTGCTTGAACCCTAGAATTTGAGGTTGCTGTGAGCTAAGACACCATGGCACTCTACCAAAGGTGACCAAGTGAGACTCTGTCTCAAAAAAAAAAAAAGAATGCCGTCTTTCTGCACAAGCATCATGGTTATGAAAGGCAAAGACTAAGCTCTGTCTGGTACAGAGGTGGCATCTAAAAGTAACCTGTAATCCTGGGTGGGGGCTGGACCAGAAAGAGAACAGTAGTGGGAAAACTGGTGATATTTGGATGAGGTGTGTAGTTACAAGTTCTCCATTGACATTAACTTCTGAGCTTTGATAGTTGTGCTATGGCTATATAAGATGCCACCACTGGGGAAAGCTGGGTGAAGGGTTAAAAGGAACAAACTGTTTGTGCTGTTTTTGCAGCATTTTCTGTTAAGTCTGAAATTATTTCAAAGTGAAAGTTAAAACAGAAAACAAAAATTTAAAAAAGTTAAAAAGATGCTATGCCCTGTAAAGTCAGATACATTTAAATTTGATTTTGTGCACTTATTAGGTATGTGTCCATGGGCCAATCTTTTAACATTTCTGAGCCTCAGTTTCCTCACCTATAAGACGGAAAATGTTATTTCTGCTTCACTGTTTTTGGGAAAGTTACATGAGCTTCATTCTTTTATTCAACACATTTTCAGGGGCATCTTATGAGCCCTACCATGCTTCCGGGTTCTGAGGCTAGAATGACAAGATAAGCCAAGACTCTGCCCTGGGGAAGCTTATATGATAGTGGAAAAAATAAACAGAAGACAAGTCAATGAAATGAATGATATAGTTTCACGTAGTAATGAGGGCTAACAAAAAACTGAATCAGGACACGGGATTAGAGACTCTAGGATTGCTTTCAATGGTGGGGTCACCTTTCTGTGAAGGTGATAGTGAGCAGAAAAGTAGTGACAGGAGAAGAGGCACAAAGGCACCAGGGTGGGATAAAGTTTGGTTTGTGCGAGGAAGAGGGAAAAATTAGAAGGGGAAGGAAGAAACATGTTGGGAGAAGAGGCTGGAGGACAAGCAAGGGGCCAGAGAGAGTAGGGCCTCATTGGCCATTGTGAGAAGTCCAGATTTCATTCTAAGAGTGAGATTTTGAGTAACAGAACACACAATCAGACTTAGATTGTCAAAAAGCTCTGGGGCTGGAGGTGGTGGTGCCAGTGATGGTGGCACCGGTGGTGGGGAGACCATAGGAATGCAAGTGAGGAAGGCAATTAAGGACTATTATCTGTGGTCCACGTGGCAGAGATGGTGGCTTTGACTTGAGTGGTGGACATGATGAGTGGTCAGAGTCAAGGCCATTTTGCAGGTTGAGATGAAGAACCCATTGATGAACTGGGTGAGAAGTGTGAAGAAATGAGTGAAATCATTAGTGACTCCTGGTGAGAGGGTGAGTGGTGATGTTATTTAAAAGAGGTTATTTATTTATTTTGTAGGGAAAGGAAGACTCGGTCTTAAACAGTTTAGGTTTGTGATGCCTCCCAGACAGTAGACACCTAAGGGATTTATCTGTGAGGCAGCTGAATCTCAGCCGAGAGTTCCTGAGAGATGGGACTTAAATGACAAATTTGGTAGTTAGAAGCACACAGTTATAAGAAACTCTAGGATGGAGGTCTTTGGGATTCTAGAATTTTTGATGGCTAGAAGAGGAGATGAATCCATCTAAAGAAATCAAGAAGGCATCGCCAGTGAGATAGAAGGAAAACAAGAAAAATGAAGAATCCTGAAAGGCACAAGACAAAACCCTTTGGGAAGAGGGGAAGATTTTAGCTTTGCTCAACACTGCTGAGAGGAAAAAGTAAAATGGAGACCGATAACTACCACAGGATTCGACTATATGAAAATCACTGCCAAGTCTGACGAGAACCGTCTCTGTGGGGTGGTAGAGTAAAAGGCCGCATGGAAAGAAAGAGAATGGTGGACTTCTGTTTATAGAATGGTGGACTATTTATAGCTCTATGGTTTACATGGTAATATGAATAACCCATTTGATAAAACAACTGAAATACTTAAGAAAATATTTCAAAATTATTTAAAAATACATCACCGAAGTGGCATGAAATTAAGAAATCTCTGGAGGCTGAAAACGTAGTGAAAGCAAGAACCCCAGGAGGCAAGTTGGTTTCCACATCATAGTTTCTACTGAACCTTGGAGACTCCCAGCTTCTATTTTGTTTTATGGGATGTAAAGGATGTGTTGCTTAACTCCGGGAACCACACAAAGTGAGGAGGCTGCGCCTGGAACTGGGACCATAAAAGTAAGCAAAAATAAACATGCAGCGCAGAAAGGGACAGCCTGATAACTGGGCTGACTTGACCTTGGTGGATCTGTGTAAAGTCCAAGTGGTCCATGGTTGGTAGAATCCATAGAAGACTGGCAGAAATAAACACAAACCCTTTCCCTAGTGGGAATCCTATTAGAATCCAGTCCTCAAGGACGCCCCATGGGTAAAATTCTAAGGAATATGATTTTATGATTTAAAAAATTCACACATACACCAGAAAAAAGTCACCCTCAGTGGCAGTCAGCAGAAATGGTGAAACAAAACCTGGAAAGATTTCAGATAATGAAATTCATACACATAATACAAAAATTGCAATCCTTAATACGTTCAAAAGATAAGAGTTCTTGCTTAGTGCCTGACTCCAGTGTTTCTGTCCCATATAGCAGTAGAAAGTGGCTTCTGGGCAGTTTCTTGGACATCACTTCAAGACAAAGAAAAACAGCTTCTTCCTTTGAAGCATGATGTGTCAGTTTATGTAGAAAAGTGAATTTAAGGACTCAGCCTCTGCAGGCCTAGATCAGTTCTCACAGTCTCAGTAGATCACTCTCCCTTTTCACAACTCAGCTTGCTCTTTACGTATAAACACAGCATTGTCTTAGAGAAGTGAGAATGGAATTTCTAGAGGTTCTCCAAACATGCTCAAAATTTGGGATAGCGTATAAACCTCTGTTCTGAATCATGGATTCAGAGAAATAACAAAATTTATTGGTATGGGTAACATGAGAATTACATCCTGTGATGGCATTACTTTGTGAAGAGAAGCACAGGGAAAACTTCTAAGAGGCATTCTAGCAACACGAAATTTATCATACTGTGCTATGTTAACAGGAAATTCCAGGAGAAAGGAGCTAATAATTTTCTGTAGGCTTTTATGTCACCTTTAACACATGACACGAAGAAACAAACCATTTTTAAGTTGACACATCAGAAGTCTGTCTTTGAGATCATCCTCTAATACACGTTAATGTATTCTGAAACTTGAAAAAGGGCTTGGAATTTGAGAAAAAGCAAGAGAGTATAAAAACAAGGAAGCAGAATTGTAACACAACCAAGTAGAAGATCTAAAAATAGAAAATATAATTAAAACTTAAATTTCAATTGAGTTTATTAAACTGGAGGTTTAAGACAAAGCCGAAAGAGAATTAAACTGCTGTATGGTGAACGTGGAGAAGTTATCTAAACAGCAGTGCAGAAAAACAAAGAAAAATGAAAACTATGCAAGTTACTAAAAGACATACGAGATAGTAAAAGATCTTGCATAAATGTAATACACGTATAAGCTCCAGAAGGAGAAAATAGTAAGAATAGGCAAAAAGTAACACTTGAGGCATGTCTGGCTGAGAATTTTCTTGAACTGCTGAAAGACACTTAAATGTAAGATCATGAAAGCCTGAGAAATCCCAGGCAGAGTGGATATAAAAAACCCTCACCTCAATACTTCAATATAAAACCGAAAATTACCAAAAGGAAAAGAAAAACCTCAAAATTAGTTTCAAAGCAAAGACAGAGTTCCATAATCAGAAGAAACTAGAACATCCATACTGGTATCTGAGTACTCAGCAGCAAAGATGGGCGGGAGCCAGCACACAGCAGAATAAGGTTTTCAGTCACCGAAGAGCATTTATGTTACTCTAGAATTCTCTCTTCTATAAAGCGGTTTTTTTCAAGAATAGGGCAAACTAAATAAAAGGAATCAATGAGGGAGTTCCATCAATAGACCCTTACTAAGGGAACTTCTGATGGCTATACCTCAGTAGCAGATCTGTACTATAGAAAGAAACTGGTAAATATGTTAGTAAATCTACATGAAACTTTGGATGTATAAATATTAAAAATAAGGTATAATTTGGGAGGAGCTTTAAATAAATAATAGAAAACCATCTAAATTATTAGGAATGATAGAATATAATTTGATGAATGAGCAATGAGATTGAAATAGTCTTCAGTCTTTGTGTTGGTTGTGACGAGAGTAAAAATACTGATACATTTATTCATTTTAAGGATGCTTATTAAAACAGGAATGATAACCATTACAGCAGTAGAACTACTAGCACAACATTCGAGCTAGCAGAGGGAAAAATTGGAATGGAAAGGGAAAAATGAAAGAAAACAGGAAAAAAAATTCCACCTAAAAGTAGGCAAGAAAAGAGGAAAAAGACAAAGAATAACAAGTGCAAAGTAAAAAAAATGGTAGGATTTCAATTAAAAAATAGCATAACAAGAATGGAAAAGCAAGTATCCAATGTAGTCAATGCTAATATAAAACCAGCTATCAAACCAATACACACCTACATAAGAGAAAAAGTCAACTCAATTCAAGCTGGGGGGAAGGGAAGGGGGGTCAGTGTGTTCCTCTCTAATAGGCACTATGTAAGGGTACATGGCACACCTCTTGGGTGTGGGACGCAACTACCACAGACTTCACCTAACAAATGCAAACACTGTAACTCAATCGTTTGTACCCTCACATTAATCTGAAATTTAAAAATTATATCATTAAAAAACCCCAAATAAATATAGCACAATAAATGTTAATGAATAAAACCATCCAGTTAAAAGATATATATATATATTTATTTATTTATTTTATTTATTTTTTTTTGAGACAGAGCCTCAAGCTGTCACCCTGGGTAGAGTTCTGTGGCATCACAGCTCACAGCAACCTCCAACTCCTGGGCTCAAGCGATTCTCCTGCCTCCGCCTCCCAAGTAGCTGGGACTACGGCTCCCGCCACAATGCCCGGCTATTTTTTTGGTTGCTGCTGTCATTGTTGTTTGGCGGGCCCAGGCTGGATTCGAACCCGCCAGCTCAAGTACATGTGGCTGGCGCCTTAGCTGCTTGAGCCACAGGTGCCGAGCCAAAGGATATATATTGTTAAAGTGGATTAGACAGTTCAGACCTATGCTGATTATAGAAATGTCTCCTAGTGTAAGGGCACAGAAATGCTGAAAGCCAAAAGATAAAAAGATACACAGTGGGCAAATATCACACAAAGAAAAATTGGTTTGGTTATATTAACATAAGATAAAAGAGATTTTCCTTAGGAGAAACATAGTGAGTGACAAAGATCTTTAATGTCTGGATGAGAGGTTCAAAAGTCAAACTCTGTATGCCCATGTAACATATCTTAAAATATATGAAACAAAAATTGACAGAATTACAAGGAGAAATTGATAATACACTATCAAAGGGGAAGATTTTTAACACTGTTATCTCAATAATTGACAAATTAAGCAGATTAAAAAAAAAGGCAGTGAAGGATTCTCTGTACTTCCCCACAGGTTGTATTAGTTTGCAACATGCCCACAGGAAAGAAAAAATATAAGTATATTCTTGGAAGGGAGAGGGGAGACGAGCGGGGAGGAGGGAGGGAGAGTGGCGGGATCTCACCTAAAGTGCACAATATCAGTACGTTCAGTGGGCCCCTTGGGTGAAGGGCTCAACTACAAATTGAACTTTACCTTAGCATTGAAAACAATGTAACCTAAACCTTTGCACTCTCATATTAATCTTAAATTTAAAAAAGGAAAAAAAAAGGCGATGAAGATACAGTAGATTTGAACAGAATGAACAAGCTTGTTAAAATGGGCATGCACAGAACATTATATCTAGTAGTTAAAGGATGCATATGCTTTCCAAATGTGTCCAGCATATTTATAAAAACTGACTATACATAGTGAATAAAACAAACTTTAACGAATGTCTGACGCTTGTTATTAATATATCACATTCTCTGGCGATACTGCAATTGAACTGAAAATTAATAGTGGAAATATAACTAGAAAAACCTCATGTTTGTGAATTTTTAAAAATCTAAACACATTAAAGTAGATATTAAAAATAGAACTAAATTGAAACAAAAATATAATATACTGAAACTTGTGAGAAGGCGGCAAAATTATATATAGAAGGGGATTTATAACTTTAAATGTTAGCAAAGACAGAAGATTTAAATTTAAGAAGCAAAGTGTCTATCTTAAGTTATACAAAGAATGGAAAAACAAAACAGAAGGAAGTAGTAAAAGGAAATAATAAGCTTAACAATTCATTGAAACAAAAATCATACTATCATACAAAAGACCAATGAATTTTTAAGATAGTTTTTTTGTCTGAAAAAAATAATCAAGAGAGGAAGCCAGAAACCACTAATAAAAATGAATAAAAACGAAAGTCACAACTGTAGCCTTTGCAGAGATTAAACAGGGAGGGACTATTATAAATCTTATGACAATAATTTGAAGATTTACTTAAGATGGATACATTCTTATAAAATGTGATTTACTAATAAAAATGACATTAATGAATAAAAAACTTTAATATCCCTATAACCATTAAAGAAATTACAGGTTTAAAATCTTCTTGCAAAAAAAATCCCAAGCCCAGATGGCTTAATAGGAGATATTAAATCAAACTTTCAAGGATAGAGAATTTCCATATTACACCAGCTCTTCCAGAGAACAAACAAGGATTACTTTTTGTGGTATGAAGCTAGCAAAATAATAAAACCAAAATCAGATACAGGCAGTATAAAAAAGGAGAACTGAAGGCCAATCTCACATAGGTGCAGCAATGTTAAAAAAAATTGGGAACAAAACCAATCAGGAGATACACTGGCAAAGATAATATTTTGTGTTGGGTATCTCAGTAACAAAAGTTTGGGTTAATAATTAGAAACCAAATAAGACATTTACCACTTTGACACTTTGAGGAAAAAAACCTGAATTATCTGAAAAAGCACTTGATAGAAAATTTGTGCTAAATACGCCTAACATGTTAGAAATAGAAGAGCATTTTTAAAATAAGGTGAAGAGAATTCACAAAACCATACAGCAAATATTACACTTAGCAGCGAAACATTGAAAACACACCTTTAAGATCAGAGACCAGACAAGGATGTCTGTTATCACAACTTTTATTCAACGTTCTATTGGAAGTCCTAGTCCGTGTGGTAAAATAAGAAATAGAGACAAAATGCGTAAAGACTGAGAAGGAAGAAATAGAATTACCATAAATCTGCAGATGATAACTATGTACATAACAAACCCCAAAGAGTATTCAGATGAATTACAAGAATGAATAAATTAATTTAGCAGAACGTCCCGATACAAAATCAATATACAAAAGTCAATTCCATTTCCTCAGAAAATCTGATTTTAAAATATCATTCAGGGCGGCGCCTTTGGCTCAGTGAGTAGGGCGCCGGCCCCATATGCCGAGGGTGGCGAGTTCAAACCCAGCCCCGGCCAAACTGCAACAGAAAAATAGCCGGGCGTTGTGGTGGGCGCCTGTAGTCCCAGCTGCTTGGGAGGCTGAGGCAAGAGAATCGCGGAAGCCCAAGAGTTAAGAGGTTGCTGTGAGCCATGTGACGCCACGGCACTCTACCCGAGGGCGGTACAGTGAGACTCTGTCTCTACAAAAAAATAAATAAATAAAATAAAATATCATTCATACTATGAACCAAAAAATAAAATGCTGAGGAATAAATTTTAACAAAGACAGGTAAATTATTTTAAAGGCAACCATTACGAAATTGCACTGACACACACTAAAAAGGATATAAATAAATGAAGAAAGCACATGTTCTTTGACTGGAATCCTCAATACTGTAAAGATGACAGTTGCACGAAAATTGACAGTCACTGCAAGTATAATCAAAATCTCAACAGACCTTTCCTTCTGCAAACTGATGATTAAAATTCATATAAAATAGTAAGGGCCAAGCATTGCCAAGACATTTCTGACAAAAATGAACCAGGTGGAGACTTGCCCTGTTAGATAAAAAAGGATTTATGACAAAGCTATACTAATAAGGACTTATTCATGTCCATGCAGTGATAGACAAGGGACTACTTAATGTAAAAGATAAAATTTTAGAACTTTTAGGGGAGAATATAGGAGAGTATCATTAGGCTCTCAGGACAAAAGAGAAAGGATCTATTTAACGAGATAAAAGAAGAGCAATTCAAGGGAAAAGTTGGACACATTTGCCTACATTGAAATTAAGACCTGCTCATCCAAGTACATCGTAAATGGTATGGAAAGACAGGCACAAAATAGTAGACTATGTTTGTAAGTATATACAATAACAAAAGATGAGATATAGAATATTTAAGTAACTCCTAAATATCAGAAAGGAAAAAATAAAGTCCAATGGAAAAATGGGCAACAGACATGAATAGGCACAAAACAGGAAACATATTACCCCACAAAACATAAAAGATGAGCCACTTCATTCATACTCAGAATAAAGCAAAATATGTACCACAGTGAGATACCACCACTCCCACTACAGAAGCCAGGATTAAACAGGTATTAAGGAGGTTGGGCCACAGGCATTTTCACACATGACAGCCTCTATCTGGGACAGGGTTTGGCATTATATATGCACTCTTTACTCAGCAATTCTGCTTTTGGGCATATACCCTAAAGTAGTATTTTTCAACCTTTCTTTTTCTTTTTAATCTCATGGCACTCTTGAACCTAAAGTTAAATTTCTGTCGCACACTTAAATTACATTGATAAAAAAAAGAGTAAAAAAAATGAATATGCTCACTAAGCTTTGAACGTCTTTCAAAAGTAATTTAATTAATGTTCCTTAAAATTTTTCTGGCACCTCTGAGATCCTCTCACGGCGCACCAGTGTGCCACGGAGATAATCATGGAGCTAAGGGAATGTTTGCCCGAGTACTCCACAATACACGTGAGAGTGCTCCTAGTAACCCTATCAATATCAACGAGGAAGCAACTCAAATGCTCGCCAACCATAAAATGGACAGAAAGTTGTGATATATTCTTCTAATGGAACACTGTATAGCAGTGAAAATGAACTGCCACATTTTCAACATGAATAAATCTCAAACATAATGCTGAGTAAAAGAAGTAAGACACAGAAAAATATATAGTATACAATAGTTTCATTTTTATAAAGTTTTTAAAATATAGTGGTAGGATCTAAAATAACAAATAAATAAAAATTCCAAATTAAATTACTTGGTAATAAAAGTTATTTTTAGAAAGTTTTTTCTTTCTTTCTTTTTTTTTTATTAAATCATAGCGGTGTACATTGATATAATCATGGTTTAGAAAGTTTTAATGCAAAGTTACATATACGTTTATGTGTGTATATACATATTTACATGCATGTATGTTCTGTTTTTTTGCTAAATAATGCAAATGTAAGTATTTTTAAATTTTTTTCTCCAAATTATATGTATGTTATATTTTACAATATAACTTTTTGTGAAGAGTGAATGGGGGGGTAAAGAAGCAAAGAAATCAAATGAAGAAAACTTTTGGGGAAATTTTGCTATAAAGAGTACGCACAAAAATCGTATTGTAGCTGGAAGGCCATTGTGGGACCATGTTCACTTCTCTTTTTTAACATGGCAGATATGACAATATGCTCACTTGCTGCTAAGAAATTATAAGGGAAAATTGAAAATGTTGAACATAGGGAATACTTATGGAGGGAAGTCCTACGGTGAGAGGAATGACGTTGGATTTACGGAAGCAGGGACCCCTGATCCACTGCCACAGCCGAGGTAGCTGAATGCACGGTTTCACATGCAGGTGGGTTGAGCTGTTGGTGAAGCAGTGAATTTGTTCTTTCATGACTCCTCCTGATTTCCCGTGAAATGAGAAGCAGTGTCGTATGGGAGGAGAGGATATTTGAAACTTTAGGAGAGAGGAAACTGGAGACTGGGAGAGCTGGGACATGTTTGGGAAAATGTGGAGGGACTGCTTGAATTTTACCTTCATAAATTTAATGTAGAATTGGTCAGAAGAATGGTTTGATTTTTGCTTCATCAAAGATGAAGGGCTCAGGTACAGGTGTGGATCACTGGGTTTGTAAACAGGGTCAGGGTTCTACAAGGGGGAAATAGGAGGGAAGCCGGATCAAGGATGACACACACACAGAGAGAAAGGAGTCTGTGGCTGGAAATCCTGACGGATCTGAAGAATTCTGTGTGGCATTGTTGCCAGTGAGGTGGAAAGGTACCAGGTGGGAGTCAGAGAACAGCAGGCTTCCGCCTGAGCTTTTGAGGGCAGAGTGATCACCTCCGCATCTTTCCCTCGGTCCAGCAAGAACACAGCATAGAAACAGGCAGCAGAGAAATAGCAGAGGGAAAGGGCATTGGGGCGAGGAGGTCAACAAAATAAAAGGCAGGTGCAGTGGAAATTCTCTGTGGCTGCTGCATCATGGAGGGTGACTCTCAGCAGAAAGGTGGGAGGGGAAGACTGTGATCCAGACAATGAGACCCACAACGAGGAAGAATGACTTTGGGTTTGGCAAGTGACTTGGGTAAGAACTGCTGGTACTTGTGGGCACATCGGAGGAGCTGGCGATTTTGAAGGTGGAGGATGGTGAAATGAGATGCACAAAGCATTGAGAAGTACACCTTGCACACCCCCAGGCCTGGGGTTAAGATGAGGAAAATCAGCCTCCAGGTGGGAGGGCTGAGGGAAGCAGTGTCCTTACAGGGAATTTCAGTTAGAGCAGAAAGGTGAGAAGATGAGAGAAGACAAAGGGGCAGTGGGCATTTGCTGCTGAAAGCCACTGAGCCTCAGTGCAAGGGCCCAGAGGGGCTGAGCCGGATTCGGGCAGTGAAATGAGTGGGGATGAGTTTATACAGCAAAGGGGGCTGGACTTCCAGCAGTGACTGGAGTGTGTACGCACAAGGCCAGGTAGGGCTCATCCTGACCCACAAAGGGAAGGTGCATACCTCCTCCTTACACCCACAGAGTAGACACTCAGTAATAAATGGTTTTCTTTTTTCTTATTGTTTCTATTTTATCTAATCCTTGAACACACAATGAAACATTTCCCTACAGTGTTTATGGAACCACCAACCATTAAAGCTGGAAGTCACCTTAGACAGTCAGTCTTCTCTCAGAGCTAAGGAAATAGGGGTTCAAAGATGTGGACTAGGGGCTCTTAACCTCTCTACCACTACCATATATTCATCCTGGTAAACTGGTGAGATCTTCTGAAACCTGGCCCTGTACCCTGTGGATGTCCATGGCGGCTGCGGTCAGCCATATAGGGTTCACACCCTGTGTTGACCACTTGTTTTTGATCACAAAACAAAGGAGTTTGCCCCTTGCAAACTCCCACAGAGAGCAGAGGCTGGTCTGTGAGCACATCTTTCATCTGCAAACGGACCAGTTCAGAGTCCCCCTGCCTCCTCTGTGGGGCACTCATGTCCCTATCCCTCTGCTCTAATCATCCCAGGAGTGTACAAACAGTTTTAGATTCTGCTGAAATTATCCAGACTCTCCATCCTAAATGTCCCTTCCCGCAAACCCACAGTAAGGCCTGCATTTCCTCTCCACATCCCTGCCCTGATGGGCCCTGGTGCACCCCGTGTGGCCCTGTGTGGTATGGCATGCCCCTTCTCTTGGGACCTGCAACAATCTCATCTTTTCGATGGCAGTCATCTCCAGATTTATGGCCTTGCCACACCCAAATAATAACAAAACCTACATTTTAAAACGCATCACCATGTCCTCCGACTTAGCAACCGAGGGGGACCCCAGAGGAGCTGTCCCTCTAACAGCACTCCATTCTGGGGTACCTGTTAACAGCCTACCTCCCACCAGCATTTTCTCTTCTTGCCTCTGGCAAAGCTTTTTCTGAGCAAAAGCTTTCACGCATATGGAAAATTGGCTGGACACGCTGGAAGCCTTATTTAAAACATCACCATAATGCGTTCCTGGAGTTTTCTAGAGTAGGCAAATACTGCCCTGGCAATGACTCTGGGAGTTTATTTGTAGATAGAGAAAATCCTCCATTCTGCCATTTCCGCTTTCTGTACGTGGCTGCAGGTTAGAGTGAGGCAGCTGCGACGTGAGAGAGACTATGGCTAAGGTGAAGTGAGCAGGAAACGGTTGATCAACTGGATTATTCATTCAGAGGATGAAGCTCTGGGTGGGAGAGCCTAGTGCCAGCCTGGGGAGCACCTAGGTTCATGGTGGGACTGACAGAATTTTAGATCTGACCTGTTGTTGGCTAGAATGGCACAGACCAGCTCTCAAGAGTATGGGTTTGAGTGACTTCTACATCGTCCAGCTGGATAATCTGAGATGAGGAGTAAGGGGTAGAATCAAATCTAAAAAGCCCATTCAACCCGCTCTGCTTCCCAGGCTTAAAGAGCCTGCACAGTCGGAGCTGGGAGGAGGCTGGGCCTGCTGTGACTGTTGCTAACATTGTTTACTGCTCACTGGGTCTCTGCCACAGCTGGGCACCAAATGGAAGTAAGACAAAGAAGCCTTATCTAGTGAACAGAGAAAAGGGCAGGACTTAAGTTATCATGGTGTTCAAAAACCCAGAACTCCAATGAGCAGTTTTCATTTTTAATTTAACCAACATACCTCGGGGGGAAGTAGGAAGAAGATTAAAAGCAGGGTCCGCCTAGCAGCTTAGGGGGCTGGAAGAAAGTGATTACCGGCGATTACCTGTTAGCCACGTGGTCCCCGAGATGCTGCTTGAAGGTGAGACTCCACCTCTTAATTGTATTCAGCAGAGACACCTTGAAGGGTCGAATGTCAATTTTCATCCAGCCATCCAACACCCTGACCGGCTCCAGCCTGCTCACCTCTTCATAGAGCTGTTCATAGGAGTCGATTTGCGCTTTGAAGTGCGCGAGCAGTGGAGGGCTCTCCGGGATGCCGTCGTCTGCGAGGGCCTCCATCTCCTCGGGGGTGAGGACGTGCCTATACACCAGAAACTGACCCAGAGCCTCGGCGCGGTCCTCCAGGTACAGGTAGGCGTACTGGCTGAAGGAGTCCCGATAGGCACAGCCGAGGGCCATCACGCCCCGCACCCGCTGCAGGAGCTCGCCCCGCATGCTCGCCAGGTCGGCCATGGCCTCCAGGTCCTCCTGCGAGAGGGACAGCAGCAGGCAGGTTACTCCTGGGCCAGCGCTTGGCCGGGAGCTCTGGGCTCGGCTGGGAGGGCCCGGGGTCTCGGACCCAGTACCTGATAGAGAGGAGAGCCGTTTTGTGGGGAAAGCCGGGGCACCAGAGATGAGATCCCAAAAATGCTAGTTACGAGACCCTCGACGATGTCGTAGAAGCCCCCTTTCACGCCGGAGTCCAGCGACGGATGGAAAACTAATTCTGGGATGGCGAGGCACAGTTGTGCTTCAAATATTGGGCTGAGTCCTGCCTTACACTCTAAAAAAAAAAGAGAAATACGCAAAACTAGAATTAATGAAATGGGCAAAGTAGGGTGTCGTTCCAAAGGCACACGTGCCATCGCTCTCCTTTGGAGAAGCTGTTACAGTGTAGGAAAATGGAAATGTAAAATTTGCTAACACTCCAGAAAAGGGGAGGGTGATGGTCCTGCAGCATTTCTCAACAGGAAAACCATGGGCGTTTTGCAGAGGCCCATTCTTGTGCAGAGCTCTCCTGGGTACCACAGGACATTTACTCTTGTCCTCCCTAAGCACATGCTAGTAACTGATCTACTCAAGCTGGTTCCCTTTCACATTCTCAAATGCCTCCTGAGGGGTGACACTGGCCAGGGTTGAGAACAGGTTGAGTTTTCAGAGCCCACTTTTGGGAAGCAGCTGATTTCTTCCTAGGCACAAACCACACAGTTCCAACGGGGCGGTTGGAAAAGAGAAATTACAATCCTACCCATTTTGCTCCTTAAAAACCAACATATTTTAATTGTGTAGTCTCATAGTGATCAAAATTTAAAAAACAAATAACAAATTCCTGATTACTTGCTAGACCAACTTGCCTTGTGAAATTTAAATCAAAATATAGCATGGAGCAAGATGCTCTAAGTATACACTTAAACTTTTATTATAACCACTTATTTTCATAGATCTTTCTGGCTATAGAAATATTTAGAAGCCTAGCATGAGCTGGGTAGCATAGGTGAAGTGGAGGCTTCTCACTGAAATCTACTGTCCTCTTATTCCCTAGAAACAGAATTATGCCTGGGCGTGTGATTGAATTCCTTGCCCTACTTACAGTTAGGTCGGTGGTGTACGTGATTTCCTCCTCAGGGGGTGTGGGAAGATGTGATGCCACCCTCGTGACAGCAGGGCAGCCTTCTCTGTGCTCTCTCTTCCCTTACGCAGATCAGAGCCCAGGTGTGGCAGTGAGCCAGGTCAGCCACAGAAATGGACAGGACAGGGCCCTCCAGAGAGGTGGGGCCATGGCATGGAAGGAACTTGCCCACCAAACTGGAACATTCACCTTGGACTTTTACATGGGGGGGTAGCCCTCCTTGTCCTTTAGGCCCCATGACTGATGGAATGTTTGTTACCACAGCTTAGCCATTCAGCCTAACTAAAATACGTCATGATCCTCAAAGGCATGTGAGACTAGGGCTTTATCTTCAACAATGGAGGGATGACAAGTTTGCAGCATTGGATGCAGGAGGGTCCTATCAAAAGCACATTTGACTGAAGGGAATACAAATTTCCCAGTAGCACAGCAATTGTACTGCTATTATAAAACAGTTCTATAAAAACACCTAAATTATGTTTTACGTAGGTACTCATGATATATTCTCTATTACCATATATATTATATGTTTATAAACTAATAGACAAAGTTGAATATAATTTATAGAATTTAAAAACTTTAGAGAATGTTTTGACTATATGAGACTTTTACCATGTTGACACGTGACCTAATCCAGTATCTTTCAACCTTTTTTTTTTTTATTAAATCATAGCTGTGTACATTGATATGATCATGGGGCATCATTCACTAGCTTTACAGACTGTTTACCAAGTTTCACATATACCCTTGTAAGATGCACTGCTGGTGTAATCCCACCAATCCCCTTCCCTGTACCCACCTCCCCCTCCCTCCCCTCCCTTTCCCCCTTCCCCCTATTCTTAGGTTGTAACTGGGTTACAGCTTTCATGTGCAAACCCTAAATTAGTTTCATAGTAGGGCTGAGTACATTGGGTACTGTTTCTTCCATTCTTGAGATACTTTACTAAGAAGAATATGTTCCAGCTCCATCCATGTAAACATGAAAGAGGTAAAGTCTCCATCTTTCTTTAAGGCTGCATAATATTCCATGGTGTACCTGTACCACAATTTATTAATCCATTCATGGATCGATGGGCACTTGGGCTTCTTCCGTGACTTAGCAATTATGAATTGAGCTGCAATAAACATTCTGGTACAAATATCTTTGTTATGATGTGCTTTTTGGTCTTCTGGGTATGCCCAGTAGAGGGATTACAGGATTGAATGGCAGATCTATTTTTAGATCTCTAAGTGTTCTCCATATCTCTTTCCAAAAGGAATGTATTAATTTGCATTCCCACCAGCAGTGCAAAAGTGTTCCCTTTTCTCCACATCCGCACCAACATCTCTGGTCTTGGGATTTTGTGATATAGGCTAGTCTCACTGGAGTTAGATGGTATCTCAAAGTAGTTTTGATTTGCATTTCTCTGATGATTAAAGATGATGAGCATTTTTTCATATGTCTGAAGGGCGCATGCCTGTCTTCTTCAGAGAAGTTTCTCTTCAAATCCCTTGCCCAGCCTGCGATGGGATCCCTTGTTCTATTCTTGCTAATGCGTTTGAGTTCTCTGTGGATTCTGGTTATTAAACCTTTGTAGACATAACCTGCAAATATCTTCTCCCATTCTGAGGGCTGTTTGCTTGCTTTACTTACAGTGTTCTTAGCTGTGCAGAAGCTTTTTAGTTTGATCAAGTCCCAGTAGTGTATTTTTGAAGCTGCTTCAATTGCCCTGGGGGTCCTCCTCATAAAATACTCGCCCATCCCGATTTCTTCAAGGGTTTTCCCTGCACTCTCCTCTAGTATTTTTATACTTTCATGTCTTAAGTTTAAATCTTTGATCCAGTGAGAGTCTATCTTAGTTAATGGTGAAAGGTGTGGGTCCACTTTCAGTCTTCCACAGGTTGCCAGCCAGTTCACCCAGCACCATTTGTTAAATAGGGAATATTTTCCCCATTGAATGTTTTTAATTGGCTTGTCAAAGATTAAATAACGGTAAGTAGCTGGATTCATCTCTTGGTTCTCTATTCTGTTCCAGATATCTACTTCTCTGTTTTTGTGCCAAGACCATGCTGTTTTGATCACTATTGATTTGTACTATAGTCTGAGGTCTGGTAGCATAATTCCTCCTGCTTTGTTTTTATTTCTGAATAATGTCTTGGCTATTCGAGGTTTTTTCTGATTCCATATAAAATGAAGTATTGTTTTTTCAAGATCTTTAAAGTATGACAGTGGAGCTTTAATAGGGATTGCATTGAAATTATATATTGCTTTGGGTAGTATAGACATTTTAACAATATTGATTCTTCCCAGCCATGAGCATGGTATGTTTTTCCATTTGTTAATATTTTCAGCTATTTCTTTTCTTAGAGTTTCATAGTTCTCTTTATATAGATCTTTCACGTCCTTTGTTAGATAAATTCCCAAATATTTCATCGTCTTTGGCACTACTGTGAATGGGATAGAGTCCTTAACTGTTTTTTCAACTTGACTGTTGTTGGTATACATAAAGGCTACCGATTTATGAAGGTTGATTTTGTAACCTGAGATGCTGCTGTATTCCTTGATCACTTCTAAAAGTATTGTAGTAGAGTCCCTAGTGTTTTCCAGATATACTATCATATCATCTGTGAAGAGTGAAAGTTTGATCTCTTCTGACACTATATGGATACTCTTGATCGCCTTTTCTTCCCTAATTGCAGTGGCTAAAACTTCCATTACAATGTTAAAAAGCAATGGAGACAATGAGCAGCCTTGTCTGGTTCCTGATCTGAGTGGAAATGATTCCAATTTAACTCCATTCAATATGATATTGGCTGTGGGTTTGCTGTAGATGGCCTCTATCAGTTTAAGAAATGTCCCTTCTATACCGATTTTCTTTTTTCTTTTTTTGTAGAGATGGAGTCTCACTGTACCGTCCTCGGTAGAGTGCCGTGGAGTCACACGGCTCACAGCAACCTCTAACTCTTGGGCTTACGCGATTCTCTTGCCTCAGCCTCCTGAGCAGCTGGGACTACAGGCGCCCGCCACAATGCCCGGCTATTTTTATGTTGCAGTTTGGCTGGGGCTGGGCTTGAACCCGCCACCCTCGGCATATGGGGCTGGCGCCCTATTCACTGAGCCACAGGCGCCGCCCTATACCGATTTTCTTAAGTGTTCTAATCATGAAGGGATACTGGATATTATCAAAAGCTTTTTCTGCATCGATTGAGAGAATCATATGGTCTTTGTTTTTTAATTTGTTTATGTGCTGGATTACATTTATAGATTTACATATATTGAACCAGCCTTGAGATCCTGGGATAAAACCGACTTGGTCATGATGTATAATTTGTTTGATGTGTTGCTGGATTCCGTTTGTTAGGATCTTGTTGAATATTTTTGCATCTATATTCATTAGTGATATCGGTCTATAATTTTCTTTTCTTGTTGGGTCTTTTCCTGGTTTGGGGATCAGGGTGATGTTTGCTTCATAGAACGTGTTGGGTAGTCTTCCTTCTTCCTTCTACCTTTTGGAACAGGTTGAGTAATATAGGTTCTAATTCCTCTTTAAAGGTTTGGTAGAATTCAGACGTGAAACCATCTGGTCCCGGGCTTTTCCTTTTAGGGAGGTTTTGTATGGTTGATGCTATTTCTGAACTTGATATGGGCCTGTTCAAAATTTCCACTTGATTCTGGCTAAGTCTTGGAAGGTGACGTGCTTCCAAGTATTGGTCAATTTCCTTCAGATTTTCATATTTCTGAGAATAAAGTTTCTTGTAATATTCATTAAGGATTTTTTTGATTTCTGAGGAGTCTGTTGTTATTTCATCTTTGTCGATTCTGATTGATGAGATTAGAGATTTTACTCTTTTTTTCCTGATTAGGTTGGCCAAAGGTTTATCTATTTTATTGACCTTTTCGAAAAAACAGCTTTTTGATTTATTGATCTGTTGTATTATTCTTTTGTTTTCTATTTCATTTAATTCTGCTCTAATTTTGGTTATTTCTTTTCTTCTACTGGGTTTGGGGTTGGAATGTTCTTCCTTTTCCAGTTGCTTGAGATGTCCCATTAAGTTGTTAACTTCCTCTCTTTCCGTTCTCTTGAGGAAGGCTTGCAGTGCTATAAATTTCCCTCTTAGAACTGCCTTTGCGGTGTCTCAGAGGTTCTGATAGTTCGTGTCTTCATTGTTGTTTTGTTCCAAAAAATTGGCGATTTCTTTCTTAATTTCAATTCTGACCCAGCTATCATTTAACATAAGGTTATTTAACTTCCATGTTTTTGTATGAGTGTGCAGATTCCTGTTGTTACTCAGCTCAAGTTTTATTCCATGGTGGTCCAAGAAGATGCATGGAATAATTTCTATTCCTTTAAATTTACTGAGGTTAGACTTGTGACCTAAGATGTGATCGATTTTGAAGTAAGTTCCATGGGCTGATGAGAAGTATGTGTATTCAGTTTTGTTGGGATGAAATGTTCTGTAGATGTCTGCTAAATCCAAATGTTGGATAGTTAGGTTTAAATCTAAAATTTCTTTGCTCAGCTTCTTATTGGAGGATAGATCCAACACTGCCAAAGGAGTGTTGAAATGTCCAATTATTATGGAGCTGGAGGAAATCAAGTTGCTCATGTCTGTTAGAGTTTCTCTTATAAATTCAGGTGCATTCTGGTTGGGTGCATAGATTTTAATAATTGAGATCTCATCATATTGAGTATTACCCTTAACAAATATGAAGTGACTATTCTTGTCCTTCCTTACTTTTGTTAGTTTAAGGCCTATTGTATCTGCAAATAAAATTGCAACACCTGCTTTTTTCTGATTACCATTTGCCTGAAATATGGACGACCATCCTTTCACCCTGAGTCGGTATTTGTCTTTTAAGTTAAGATGTGACTCTTGTATGCAACCAATATCTGGCCTGAGTTTTTGTATCCAATCAGCTAACCTATGCCTCTTTAGAGGACAGTTTAAGCCATTCACATTAATGGAGAATATTGATAAGCCTGGTGAAGTTTTGGGTATCGAGTTTTTCAAAAGTCCAGTGGGCATTTTTAATCCTTTCGCCAGTGTGGAATTTGGAGTTTGATCCGAAGTTTCTGAGTGAGTTGACTTTTGTGGTATAGGATTGGGTTGGTCATTATGGAGGAAAGGTCTGAGAATATCCTGAAGAGCTGGTTTTGTTATGGCAAATTTCTTCAACATATGAATGTCATTAAAGTATTTAATTTCTCCATCAGAAATGAAACTCAGTTTAGCTGGATACAAGATCCTGGGTTGAAAGTTATTTTGCTTTAGGAGATTAAAAGTCGGTGACCACCCTCTTCTGGCTTGAAAAGTTTCAGCAGAGAGATCTGCAGTCATTCTAGTATTCTTCCCTTTGAAGGTAATGGTTTTCTTTCTCCTGGCAGCTTTGAGGATTTTCTCCTTCATATTAACTTTAGGGAAGTTAATTATAATATGCCTGGGGGATGTCTTATTGGGGTTGAGTCATGCTGGGGTTCTCAAGCTGTCCGCTATCTGAATTTCAGAATCTCTAGGCATGTCTGGAAAATTCTCTTTCATAATTTCATGCAGAAGGGCCTCTGTGCCCAGCGAGGCCACTTCATCTGTTTCTGGAACCCCTATGATTCGGATATTCGCCTTCTTCGAATTATCCCAGAGCTCTTGGAGAGAATGATCTGTTTTTGCTCTCCATTTCTCTTCCTCTTTGAGAGTTTGGGAGCATTCAAAGGCTTTATCTTCGATGTCAGAAATCCTTTCTTCTGCTTGCTCCATTCTGTTGCTGAGGGATTCTACTGTATTTTTCATATGTTTGAGGGCTGAAAATTCTTGCTTCAGCATGTCTAAGTCTTTGGTGGTTTTGTCTTTAAATTTATTAAATTCTTGAGACAACTTTTGAATTTCTCCTCGAATTCCTAATTCCACTTTGTTAATCTTGTCTGCCATCCAAATTCTGAATTCGATTGCTGACATCTCAGCCAGTTGTTTATGAATGGGATCTTCAATTGCATCTGCCATATCTTTCCTTGGGGAGGTTGATCTATTCTGGTTATTCATGTTACCAGAGTTTTCCCACTGATTCCACCCCATGGTTGTTTTACTCCCTCTGATTTTTTCCCCTGGGGCTTTGTTGAGGGCCTGTACAGTGTTGTGGCCTGAGAAACTGGGGCCCTGTCTGGTGTGGTGGGGCTAAGTGGTTCTGTCTTGTTTTCAGCTGGTTTCTGTTCCACCCTAGTGAAACAGATACTTTGGATTGAAGTCTCAGCTGTGGAGAAATATCAGCAATTAAGTCACCCCCCCCCCACCGGCAAACAATTGGAAAAGTAAAACCAAACCTTCCTACCACCGTGCACCCAGGGCACCACCTGATTTGTCCTCAGGCAATTGGTTCAGTTCAAAAAGGTCCAAATCAATTGTTTCAGTCTGCACCTGTCTCAGGTGAGAGAGTCTAAGAGGTCTCTGGGAACTGGATCACAGGGGTCTGGTGACTACTCTGGTGTGGCTTGCTCCAGTGCTGCGTGGAGTCAGGAGAAGCCATCCAGCCAATAAATCAGTCTGGGAAGGTTGCTGCCTCCTTCCCCACCTTGCACCACTTCACATCCAGTCACTGATAGCCCTGCAGTTGGCTGACCCAGTTGCCTGTAGTGAATCGGTACTCCAGGAGTTTGTACCTGCCTGAATCACAGGGAAGTCTGCCAGGCTGCTGCGCTCTGCCTCTCTCCAGCAGGAGGTGAGGCCTGACAACCTTGGGCGCTTGATGAAGGTTGAGGGGTTTTCACTCAGGTCCGTTTCGCCCCTGATTAATGTTACTGACAGAACAGAACAGAACAACTCTGCGGTTCCCCTGCAGAAGAGAAGCTGAATTGAGCTCCAAATCAGCTTGTCTTTGCTCTTGTATTGTCTATAGGCTGACGATCCCCTGAGGGCCAGTGTATCTTAGGTTTAGTAAAGCGGACCTCTGGGTCAGCCCCACCCTCGGAGTTTCCCTGGTTTGCAAGTTGGAGTTGCCTCAGGCAAACTCAGAGTCTCTGGTTGCCCAGGGAGACAGGGGGTGTGGCTTCAGAATATTCGGTAGTGAGCCGTATTGCTAGCAAAAGAGGGCTGCTGCTTTATGGCTCGGGCAACGGCTGCTCCGGTGTAGCTCCCCTCTGGCCAACTGTCCTCTCTCCGCTCCCGTACCTGAGAGTCTGCACCGACAGGCTGCAGCCCAGCACTGTCTACACCCCTCGAACAATCGCCCAAGGGTCTGGACCCCTGGGGGACAGGCCTCCAGACCTTGGAGCGACAGCAGAGGAGAGTGCGGGGAGCGCTGGGAGCCTGGGGTTGCGGGCAGAGAACACACAGAGCTTTACACAGTTTTATGCCTGACCGTATTGTCACCAAAAGATGGCTGTCGCACTGTGCCTCAGGGAACTGCCACTCCGATGTAGTCCCCTCTCCGCTGACCGACCAGGACTGGCCTCCAGACCCCAGTGTGAGCGAAGGGGAGCGCTGGGAGCTCAGAATTCCAGGTAGAGACTATATACAGTTTATACAGTTTTATGCCTGGCAGGAGGACGCCGTGGCACCCTAGTAGGGGAGGTAGGTCCAGTTTTTAGGGGGTCTCTCCCGTGGAATGTAGTGGGAGGACCTTTGAACTCTGACCGGTTGTTTGTGGGGCACTCTGAGCCGTTCTCATGGGGGAGGGGACTCCCGTCCACTTGGTGATGGATTTTGTACCTTTTGTTTGTATCCTTGTGGTCGCAGCTCACCTCAGCGGGGTTGACGTGCATTCTACAACCTTCTCTCTTAGTGCAGCTCAAATCCACCAGGTTACTTGCTGAATTTTTGTCCTTTAACTCTCCTTCTGGACGGGAGCCTCTGTGGAGAGCTGGCTTCAGTCAGCCATCTTGTCTCCTCCCCCTCAACCTTTTTTTATCTCATGGCACACTTGACCCTACAGTTAAACTTTGACAGCACACATAAATTATGTTGATCAAAAAAAAAAAGAGCAAAAAAAAATATATATATACACTTACTGTGCTTTGAACTTCTTTAGAAAATAATTTAATTAATGATCTTTTAAAAACTTTTTTTATATTTTATTCTTTTATTTCAGGTTAATGTGCGGGTACGAACAAGTAGGTTACAATGTTTGCATTTGTTAGGTAGCATCCCTCTTATAGTTGTGTCCCACACTCAAGAGGTGTGCCATAAAAAAATATGGAATGCTTCAAGAATTTGCATGTCATCCTTGGGGACATCCTGGGGACATGCTAATCTTCTCTATATTGTTCCAATTTTAGTATATGTGCTGCCAGAGTGAGCACTTAATTAATGATCTTTCATGGCACACCGATGATCTTCTCATAGCACACCGGTTGAAAATCACTGCCCTAATCCCAATATTGGACATAACACCAGCATAACTATCATTCAAGGCAGACTGTTGTGGTTCCACAGTCTTGGTGCAAGTAAATCATTTTAGCAGGTAAGAGGAGGAAGAACTTTCCCCTATGGACTGGGTAGCATTTAACCATGGAGACAGTTTGGGTTAAAGAGAGGACATGAAGGCCAAGCCAAGCACAGGAATGGTATAGGCCTGACCAAACACAAGGAGGCAAAAATGGCAAGACTGGACCAGGGAAGAAAAAGCCATCCAATGGGACTACTGCAAGGGGGCCCCATAATTTTCTTCTTTAGTGACCCTCTTCAGCCTCCTTCACTTATGCTTAGATAACCCATGCCTTTCAAATTTTGTCTATAGTGCTCAGCCCAGGTAACTGCTAAGTCCAGCTCCTGCCCACTCAAAGGAGAATTTGAAGGGCCTCTATGTTATGAAAAAGATGTGTTCCTCAGCCCTTCCATTGGCATAGAGGTAGTCCTAGAGAAAGACGACCATCTCTTTTCTCCACTCCCTTGTCCTCACTCTGTCCTTCCCAGAAGAAGACACATGACATCAGACATCAGACAGCCTAGATCAGGACATCCATACAGCCACTGGTCAAGGGTGGAGTTACTATATTTCAGCGCCGTCTTTCATGCATGGCCTGCACCCAAGGATAGCTGAAGTGTCTTCCTAGACTGCCTAGGGAGAGATAAGTGATGAGACCCCTTGAACTTCCAGTGTCAGAGAGGGTTTGGCCAGTTCACTAAGGTGAACACTAGCTGTGCTGGTCTCTGGAAGCCAGTTCTCCAGTCTAAGTGCCTGTTTTCCATGCCTCACTGGCTATGTGTCCCAGGCTCTAGAGGATGACCTCCCATCTTGCTACTATGCCAAATCCCCTGAGTCCTGCTGCCAGTTTCTTTGATTTGGAGCACCTCCGTATCCTGCATGCAAAGACCATGCCTCACACCTCAGCCACTCCACCTATCCAGGCCACAGGGCTGCCCATTTGAGCTACACTCAGCTGGACCTCTCTGTATTCTCAACCTAGCTGTCTGCCTGTGACCTCTTTCTATGGGCTGGACATCTGGACACTTGGCTTTGTTCTATTTATTTTTAACTCTGCATTTGATTTCTACCCTTGAGTTGGAGTTGACATCTTAAACTCTCATCTCACTTTTATCCTACGGCTTTAAAATCGTCACCTCTGCCTTTCCACTGTGACTAATCCTTCCATAGTAATCACGCTAAGCAACTCAGAATCTGCCAGAATGTGAACGTTTCATTTGACTTTTTATCCTGAATGCTTCTGCCCTTTGCATCTCACCACTTACCAACCGAGGTTAGATCTCACTGTATCCTTGACACTGTGCACCTTGCCCCTATTTATCCACCACAAATTCTAAGCCCTTAACTTTTTTAACAGCTTGAAAGAATGCCATTATGTTCTTAACATTCCTTTTCCTTCTGAAAGTTACCTACTTCCCTGCGTCTTGTCTGATTCTTTTTCACACGGAAAAACTTCTGTTTGTTCCCTTTAACCAGGCTGCCATAACCTCTCTGTGTTGTCCAAAGGCTGCAGAGATAAAGCCCATGAGGCTTGAAGGTGCAGAATGCCCCTCTCCCATTGCCACGCATGAGTCAGTGTGTGAAGCTGCCTGCCTTCATTACTAACAGTGCTTGCTGTGGCTCCAGCTTCCCCTCCTCTTTGCTGAAGCTGGACTCAGATCAAATTTGCTTTTATGCTTTCACTTTTGCTATGTGTTTCACTCTCTTAGAGCCTGGTTTATCACCTGAGTTTTTAAAGAGTTAGAAATTTTTTTCTCTTTGAACAAGTTAGAAGCTGAACACCTTTGCTATTTTACTGTATCATTCACAAATAGTCCACCACGTTTTGGGAGAAGTCACAGAGCACTCAATTGCACTTTAGTTGAATTCAGTAAATGCTGTTACTGTTATATTTCCAATAAACCCCACATCCATGAGCCAGAAAGTACCAGTGTTCTCCAGGAGGTACTTGAGGGAGAACTCGATAGCAAGAAAGAATCCATCCAGCAACATGTCATCAATATACTCAATGTAAGTCTTCCATGTGTCGGATGTTGGGTCTGCTGAAAATAGACCCAGATTTTCCTACAAAAGAAAGAAGAAAGCATATAAACTCCATCTAATACATGAAAGAACTAGTAAAATCATCAGTAGGAAGAAAAACAACAGGTGGAGAAAAAAGCCTTCTTGTAAAGAATTTGCTATTACATATATGTGTATTGGATCCATTCTGAGTATAGTCATTGATTGAAAGGAATGCAGAGCTGGACCATGTGCCAGCTATAAGGTGCCACCCTATCCCCAAGGAAGGAGGATGGGGTCATGACCCCCCCTTCTCGGAGGAATACTGGTTGGTACAATGCATGTGCTTCATAAATGCTGACTTACGTAGTGCAGAGGAGGCTGCATCAGAGCAGAGGTTAGATTAAGCAGAAGGAGGAATGCTGATGGTGGAGGTCATTATGACTCAAGGCTTATACAAAAATTGAGGTCCAGGCCAGGCAGGCACAGTGGCTCATGCCTATAATCCCAGCAATTCAAGAGGATGAAGTAGGAGGATCACTTGAGCCTAGGAGTTGGAGACCAACCTGAGAAATACAGTAAGACCCTATCTCTACAAAAAATAAAAATTAGCTGGTGGGCACTTATAGGTCCAGCTACTTGGGAGGCTGAGACAGGAGGATCACTTGAACCCAGAAGCTTGATTTTGCTGTGAGCTATGATGACACGACTGCACTCTATCCTGGGTGACAGAGCGAGACACTGTCTCAGAAAAAAAAAAAAAAAATTAAAGAAAGAGGTGAAAAGAAACAAAGCATTTCCTGGATAATTCTTAGAAATGAGCTAGAGTGTTTTGGGGGTTGGCATGTAATATTAACTAAAAGATTATGGGTATATGTTTTCTAAATCACTATGCTGAGTGATTTGGAAAACATGTAAACAAATGCCTTTCTCGCTCTTTCTCAGATCTCTATCTCTGTCTCTGTCTCTATCTCGCTTTCTTCTTCTCTTTCACATAAGACAGTTCCTGACCCGTGGAGCCCAAGCAGCACCATGGTACCATGGTAACAAGGTTTGGACTTGAAAGAGAAAAAGACTTATATGCTTAGCAATGACAGACATTACATCTACTCTTCATCATTTTCATTATTAAGATTTTTTTACAGACACTTTCCAATTACTTGATATCTCCAGAGAAAGCAGTAACTAACTTGCAGAAGTAACTTTTCTAGCTAGTACCCTTTTAGGAAGTACTGCCATTTTATAAATCCCCCTGGATTTAAACAATCTTATGATCTTGCTTTTAAGTGACACACCTCTAAATTTCAAGATATAGTCCCTACACTTTTCCTTCCTAAGTGAATTGAAGATGTTCTTAATGACTTAAAAATCCATTATTATGCAAATCGTAACACAGCGACAATATAGAGCTGCTCTCAGATGTTATTAACACGTGTATGCCTTTTTGCTTCTATATTTACAACTTTTAATTTTTATGATTGTTGTGCATAATTGTCTTATCTCCTCCCTGTTGTCAAGCTATCACCTTTCCTTACTATCTCGAATCTTCTGCTGTCTAAGGAAGAAATGTACTGGAATTTTCTGTGAAATAAGAAAAAAATAGTTCAGATTTCTTATCCCAATGAAGCAGAAGAATGAGACTATGCTTGCTATTCAGCTTGCTAATGAGACTATGCAAGCAACTATAGAACTGGACATGGCACAAGAAATAATTATTTGGGACAACTCCATAACAGACAGTACAGGGATGTGATCTTTGAGATAAGGGTACTTAAGAGGAACTTCATAACTACTGGTTTTCTACCCAAAGGTAATTTCCAAACCATGCCACAGGATAGTGGAGCTCAGTTACAGCATCCTACTTGATGGGAAGAGACAACAGAATTTGGAGTTTGGGGCTGCTGAGATGGCTGGGTCCTCTCGAGTCTTTGAGTATTAAGCTATGTATGTTTAGGTCAAGGATCTATAACATCTGACAGAATAGTTATAGGATCTCTAAGGTAGGAAATTATGGAAATTATGTAGGTCATATAGTGCTGGAAGATGTTAAAGTTCTACCAGAAATAATGAAAAGTCCTTTCAGATAACCCAGGGATTCAGTTGAGACCCCAGAAATGCCATGTTTTAGGATAGAGCTGCTCAATTTTAAAGTAAGTTCTCTTTAGATCGTCACTAAAAAAAAAAAAAGCTTGAAAGTGAGTTTCAACAAAATCAATGTGATCCATGAGGAAGTTAACTTCTTGCCAAACAAAAAATCAAACTCTTTAAAGGAAATAATATCCTTATTTTCAAGTGGCATCCAACATGTCTAGAATACAATAAAAAATTACTAGATATACAAAGAAGCAGAAAACGTAACATTTAATCAGAAGAAGTAATAGTCACTAAGAACAGACTCAGAAAAGAATCTGGGTGAGTCCCTGATTTCAAAGCTGTTATACCAACCCCAGAGTGCTAACTCATTAGATTTATTTTATGTCAAAGAAAAATAAACTTCTAGCACACTTTAAAAAAAGGCGAGTAATAGAGAGAAAAAAGACTAAGAAATAACACAGACATTGAAAGACAAAGATGTATTAGCAGACAAATACATCATAATTTGACAAACACTGCACAATTTTGGTGAAAAACAGACTCAAGAACTGTAAACACTCCAAGCGGGAGGAATAAATGAAAACCCACTTAAGTACATTATCAACAAATTGAAAAAATATCAGTGGTTAACAAAATTCTATTACATGTAAAAGCAACCCAAGAGAAACAGTGCATAAATATAGAGGAACAAAGATATAAATTATAAGAAACTTTGAATAGTAGAAGATAAGGAAATAACTTATGAAAGAAAAACTAAACTACACAGAATTGTATATCTAATAAAACTCTCCTTCAAAAAGAAAGGTGAAATGAGCACATTTTCAGATGAGCAAAAACAGAAAGAATGTGTCATCAGCAGACCTGATGAACTTTAAGAAATACTAAAGAAATTTCTTCAGCCTGAAGATGTATGACCACAGATAGTAACTTATTATCAACAGAAGGTAATAACAACAAGCCTAAAAATGGTGAGTACTTGGTTAAATGTAAAACTATAAATATTTTTTGTAAAATTGTAAAGAAAAAATACCATACTGTGGGGCTATATATATATATACCTATATCACACAACAATAGTAAAAAGATGAAGTGAGAGGTTGAATTAAAATATACTGTTGCAAGGTTTCTATATTTTATGGGAAAACTGAGTAGATTGTGATAAATTCGAGATGCATACTGAAACCTAGAACAACCACTAGAAATTATAATGCAACAAGGCAAAGCTGAAATGTAAATTGATAAATTAAAATAGAATACTAGAAATGTGCAATTAATCAACAGGACAGTGAGAGTGGAAGAACAGAGGAACACAAAAATAAATGCAGCAAACAAAAAACAAATAGCAAAATGGAAGCGCTGAATCCAATTGTACTAACACTCACATTAAATGTAAATCGGATAACCATTCCACTTAATAGACAGAATTGCTAGACTTTAACCTGTAGTTTACTGTAAGATAACTGTAAAGAGAAGAAATGTAAAGTGTAAAATGGTGAGGAAAGATACATAATATAAAAAGTAGGAAAAATGAATCAGGAAGGAAAGACTCTACTATTGTCAGAACAAGTAGACTGTAAGACAAGGCAGTGTTACTAGAAATAAAAAGGGAATTCATAATGATGAAATGGTCATTTCATCAGGAAGCTATAATAATCATAAATTTATTTGTACCTATTAACAGAACTTCAAGCATGTGATAAAAAATCTGAAAGATCTAAAGGATTAAATGGACAAATCCAAATCCAATTACAGGTATGGAGAGTTTAACACTCTACCTTTTTTTACTTGGTAGAATGAATAGACAGAAAAGTCAGAAAGCATACAAGATCATAACAATACTATCAGCTGCTTTGAATGAATTTGTATTTATAGAACTCTACAACCAACAACAGAAGAATTAACATTACTGTCTAGTGCCCAAGTAATGTTCAATAAGATAGACAATATTTTGGGTCATAGAACAAGCCTCACTGAATTCCAAAAGGTTGACATCATACAGAGTATCTCCTGTGACCACAATAGAATTAAATAAGGTATCCATTTTGTTAAGCTATCTAGAGAAGTTTGAAGTATATGGAAATTAAACAACAACACACTTCTAAATGACCATTGTGCCAACACACTTCTAAAGGCATAAAAATAAGAGAAAACATTTAAAACTGAATGAAAATAAAAATGAGATTGATCAAATTTGAGGAATGATAGTAAAGCACTGCTTAAGAGAAACTAGTATTATCAAATACCTGTATTAGAAAGAAAGGCTTAAAATCAATACCATAAGTTTTTACCCTAAGAGGCAAAAAAAAAAAAAAAAAAAAAAAAGAATAGATAAGAAATTATCCACAAAACAACTTGCATGAAATAACAACAAAAACCCAGAAATTAATAAACTAGACAGCTAATGAATAGACAATATCAGGAAAGTCAAAATTGTGTTATTTGGAAAGATTAATAAAACTGGGAAAAACCAAAAACCCTAGCAAACTGATGAATAAAAAAAGAAAATTACAAATTACCAATATTAAAAATGAAAAAGGATGGATCACTATAGATCCTATAGACATAATAATAATAAGAAAAATTATGAATAATACTTTGCCTATAATTTTGATAACATAGACAAAATGAAAATATTTGTTGAGAAAAACTTGCAAAAACTGATAAAGGTGATACATGAAAATCTAAATAATCTTTTATCACCAAAAAATCATTATCCAACACTTTTCCATAAAGAAAACTCCATGTCCAGAAGTATACCCTGGTAAATTCTAGCAAACATATATGGTGGCAATAAGACCAGCCTTCTACAAACTTTTTCAGGAAATAGAAGAGGAAATACCTCCCAACTCATTTTTAAAAGCTGACATAACCTCAACACCAAAATCAGACAAGGACATCAAAAGAAGAGATCAATATCATTCATAAACACATGTATAAAAATCTTTTAAGAATTAGCAAGTCGAATTCTGTAATATATAAAAAGATTAATGCAACATGATGAAGTGGGTTTAATCCAGAAATTAAAAATTAGTTTTAACACTTAAAAGATCAATATGACCACTAACAGAATAAAGGAGTAAAATGAGATTAGCACTTCAGGAAATGCAGAGAAATCATATGATAAAATTCAATATTTTATTGCTATAAAATATTTTGGCCAACTAGTAATAGAGGGGACTTCTGGAGTCTGATAAATAATACCCATAAAAACCCTATAGCTGATATTATACTCAGTGGTGAATTACTTAGTGTCTCTACAGATGATTGGAGATGAGGTAAGCATGTCCACTCACACCACTTCAACCTTGTACTGGAGGGCCTAGCCAGAGCAATAAGGTAAGAAAAAGAAATAAAAGACATAAAGACTGGAAATAAAGACGTAAAATTGTCTCTATTTAGAAATGACTTGATTATTTACATAGATAATTATAAGAAATCTATAAAACTACTACATCTAATAAATTTAGAAAGGTCACAGAATATAATATCAATATGCAAAAATCTATACTTTTGTACACTGAGAGCAATTAGAAAATAAATGTAATGAATTCAATTTATGGTATTACTCCAAAATGTAAAACGTTTAGCAATATATTTTATGGAAAACGTGTAAGGCTTCTACACAAAAATTATAAAGCACTTCAGAGAAAAATAACTAAGTGAAGAGATATGCCATGCTCATGGATTGCTATATTCATTGTCATTAAGATCTTTACTCTTCTCCAAATTAATCTACAGATTTAATGCAATCCCAATCCAAATTACACCTACCATTTTTTCCTAGAAATTGGCAAGTTGAATCTAAAATTCATGTGGCTATGTAAAGAGCTTAGAATAGCCAAAATGATCTTAAAAAGAGAATCTGAGTCACATGACTTACAGTACCTAATTTCAAGATGTATTAATAATTGATTCTTTTATGATCAATAATCCAGAAAAGTGCTATTGATATTTTATACTGTATGTATTTTATATTGGTATCTTATACAGTTAATTGATTTTCAACAAAGGTGCCAAAAAATTTCAATAAGGGAAATTATTTAAAAAAAGTGGGATAGGAGAAGTTGGAGGTTAATATGGAAATCATTGAACTCAGCTCATATATCACCTCATAAACAAAAATTACTTCAAGACAAATTGTAGTCCCAAAAATAAAAGCTAAAACTAGAAAGCTTATACATATTGAAAATATAGAAGAATTCTTTGCAAACTTGGGTAAGTAGTTTCCTTAGAGCAAACTCAAAATCACTACCCAGAAGAGGACAAATGGTAAATCACACTGCAGCAAAATTCTATTTCTCATCAAAATACCCTATTGGGAAGATAGCCACAGATTTGGAGAAAATGTTCAGTGTACACATATATGGCAAAAGATGTGCATCCAGAAGCCATAAAAGACTTCTAAAACTTAGAAACAACTCAACTTAAAATGAGCAAAAGTTAAGTATTTAAGTTTAAAGCCATTTTTGGTTATTTCCTGGATTCCTCCAAACAACTAAAACATAATATGTAGTTTTTTTCCAGGTCGCTATGCTTGTCTCACTGACTAGGCAATTTAATTCTTTAAATTTTCTCTCGTTCTGACTTTCAAGAACAAAGATTTGAGCCCTTGTTGGCACACGGATAGACAGATACATAAAAAGGTAAGTAGATACAAATACATGTAAACCTAATTGTCGTAGTTTTTAAATGTCCAAAATCTTAAGTAGTTTCTTGTTTTTGCCTGAGGTTTTCTTCCTCTTCAAAACATGCCTCTTACATTTTCTTGGCATTCAGTATAGGGCCTTAGACACTTTTAAAAACACAGCTCATGGGTGGTTGGATGGATGGGTTGATGGATGGATGGATGGTTAGATAAAAAAAAGACAGATAAAAAATGGATGTCCATGGTCTACACTAGCTGCTGAATTACACAGAATATGGGGCCAGGAGCATTTAAAAATACATCTACTTGAGGGACTTTATCTCTGAAAGCCAAAAATGTGGTCAGCATTTTCACTGCACATCAAACAACAGACACTCTACAGATAACAACTGTGATTCATTTCTGACTTCTCACAGGAGTCAACCTGTCAGAAACTGCCGTACGGCTGCTTCACTAGAGTTTCAGCTGGTGGCTGTTCATAACCCTTGTCCACCATTCACAAGGAAGCTTTAGCTTTGATCAAGTCACCTGAAGAAGCCCTGACCACAGTGAAGGGAGAAGCTTACTGCCCAGGAGTGTGGCACTCTTCATTGTTCTTTCTCATCAAATGCAGCTGGGGGTTGCGTGGTAACCTTCCATCTCTCCAGGCTCTACGGGGCTAGGTTACAAGGATGATGCTGAGGCCCCCACTAGGTTGTGCGTGCAAGCTGGGCATGGAGGTGGTCAGTGCAGTGGGTAGTATAGGATTTTGCCTTTGGCCTCTCCTATCCCTGTGGGGTTAGGTGTGACACCTAAATCACACGATAATTAAGCAGTGTCACTGTTAAGATAGTATTAATTTTCACACGTTGGTGCTAGAACGTGACTCTTCACTCTCCCTATCTAGTAGCATTATCCTGTACTATCAGTACAAACTTCTATCCTTGACTACAGAAGACACAACATCTGTTGATTGTTCTAACTTCCAAATCACTCTTTGCACCCAAACACACTTAATGCTTTGCCTCTGTGAGTCTGAGAACTTGGTTATTACCTGGACAAGGGCATGAATCTTAAGGCCAGATTCTTTGATGAGATGGTAATATTTTTCCATTCTGTCATGCTGATCATCCAGGGAAAGAAGGCACTCCTTTTTTCCATCCTTTCTCTTAAATATTGGAGCCACCCATGTCTTCATGATGTTCTGAATCTCTTCCACATTCTCCTTAGCCTTCTGAATTCTTCGTTCAAGATCATGAATACTACTGGTGATTTGAAGAACATAATCCCAAATGCCTGCTCCCCACCGAAAGAAATATAATTACTTGAAATAGCCTGGCATAGTGCAAGGGCTAGTTGCTATGAAAGATAAGGATCTAATTCATACAGCTTTTATAAGACATTTCTGCACAGTTTCAGAACATTTTCCTCTCTAATTATATTAAAATGCTGACCTTTACTCTGATTCTGAGTATGAAGGAAACAAGGGTTTATGTTTATGTGCCAAGCACACAAAAGTTGGTACATTTAAGAAATATAGTTAAAAAAAAAGAAAAGAAATATAATTTTACATCTAGATACCAATAAAACTTAATGACTTTATTTGGTCTAATTCATTTTTTAGCATTTCACTGTATTAAATGTTGAAAATGTCATTCCTTCTTGCATATAAAATAAAGTTCTAACTTGTTTAATATGGGGTTCCGAGACTTTCATGAGTTGACTGGGACCTTCTTTTCAAACTTTAACTGTTGTGAGGACCCCAATTCAAATTAATTTTCTCCCTTGTGATTAATCATGCTGTATTTTTAACTGAACGATAGCCAGTATTGTAGGTTGAACATGCGTCTGTACATGGTTCACCACTAATGGTGAACTTTCTAAGCAGAGATGCCATTTCCCAGACACTCCACTTCTCATATTTTCCCTACAATCCTGCATGTTTTGATCAATCAATGAAAATGTATTGAATTGAATGGAGAGACAGTAGAAAAATAAGTACATAGTTCCCTCCTTTAAGATGTTGACAATCTAGTTTTGAAAATTAAATAACTATGATAATATAGTAAGAGCTCTAATTCATGCAGTGCCCATATATGGTGGAGACTGTGGGAGCTCAGATGCAACTTCGAGCCACCTGTGCGAAGTTTCCTAAATCTACCATCTACCAATCACACCCAGAGAGAAGGAGGAAGAGAAATGCCAACCCTCCTTACCTTCTCTGCTTGGACATATGTCAAATGAAAGGATAGATCTATGTTTTAAAACCCAAATCAGATTACCAGTTCTTTTAACTTCATTAAATCTTTACATCCTAACATTTTTTCTGATTCCAGGTATGCCCTGTTACCTTCTGTTTTCCAGTTCAGAGTCTCCTCCGCCTCTTTCAGGTGGAGATCAATATTCTGCAACTCTTCTTCTACTAATGGAAATTCCACTTCTAGCAGAGTTTTCATAACTTTGTTGTACCAATTCACCGTCAGCTCCAGATTAGCCGCAAGCTGCCGGTAGATTTCCCTGGAGGAGAACACGGCTGCTGCTGTCTCTGGGACATGCTTCACTGCGCTGGGTACCAGATAGCTCATTTCTTTCAGCACCGAAACCAGCTGGAGGAAAGAAGCAACAAGGCAGCTGTAGTTGAGGATGGAGAGTCAGCTGCTGCGCTGTGCAAGCATTCTAAAATCCCAGAAGGCCCAAACTTCTCCTTCTAACTTCTCTTTCTACCAGTTCCTTAAGTTGAGTCTCAGAGAAAGAAAATTGAGTATTAGGCGGAAGGAAGAGGTTTCCCAGATCTGTACATCACAAACCAAGGGCAAGGAAAGAAAAACCTGGGAAAGGAGGCTTCAGAGACAGCAGGCAGGGCTCTGCCTTCTGTACCTTGGGGCATGTGGCTGCTGGAACACAGGCTCACACTGAGCTGACCAAACCAGGTTCCCTTGAGGTGGGGGAGTTTCAGAAGAGGATCATCTGGCCTGGGCCACCCACGTCCATGAGGAACTTCATGTTCAGACTTCTGGTACTCTCTCCAAATGAGACCACCCACATGACAGGAGGAGAGGAGATGCCCATGGTCAGCCTTTAATTGTCCTATACAATCATTTGGAATATCTCACGATTTCTATGCCCTTTGCTGTAATTTCTTCATGTCTTAACATGCATGTATTATTACCAGAAGGTCAGGAATGAAAGTCATCCAGGCCTTTCTGATCTTCTGTGGGGCCCCAAGTTTAGAGGCAGCTGAAGATGTGGGAAGCCAAGCAGAGGCCACTGGTGGGGTTTCTAGGCTCCTTCTCCCTCATCCTTTCTTATTTAGTTATCTTTATGAACCTATGAGGGCTTATATGGATAGGCATAGGTGACAAGACAGATGCAAAGTCATAAGTTCCCCATCTAATGACACCTGGCCCCCCAGCTCTCTTTCCAGTGGCTCTGGGCCAGTTCTTTGTTGCTGCTGAAGGACTCAGAGTTAAGACAAATGCTAATCATTTGGTGCGGAAATGGACTTAGTATCCTAGTTTACTTTGAAAGAAGCTCAAGATGGTTATTAAGATTTTAACTGTTAAAAAAAAAAAAAAAGAAGGCTTAAAAGACCAAAAACACAAAAATTCTAATGGAAAACTTAGGAAAAACACTTCTGGACTTTGGTGTAGGCAAAGAAATTATGACTACGATCCCCAAAGAAAATACAACAAAACCAAAAATTAATCAATGGGACTTAAGTAAACCAAAAAGCTTCTGCACAGCAAAATAAGAGTAAAATGAAAACCTGCAGAATGGGAGGGAAGGTATTCTGAGACTATACATCTGACAGAGAAATAATATCTGGAATCTACAAGGAACTGAAACAAATCTGTGAGAAAAAAAAGATATACGGATGGCCAACAAACATGAAAAAAATGCTCAACATCACTAATTATCATGGAAATGCAAATTATAACCACAGTAAGATAACACCTTATCAGTGTCAGAACAGTCATTATTAAAAAGTCAAAACTCAATAGCTGTTAGCGCAGATGCAGTGGAAAGGGAACACTGATACACTGTAGGTGGAAATGCAAATTAGTGCATTAGTACAGGCTCTGTGAAACAGTGTGGAGAATCCTCAGTATGGAGAGTCCTCAAAGAACTAAAAGTAGACTCCACATTGGACCCAGAGATCCTGCTACTGCATATCTACCCAAAGGAAAGGAAACAATTTTATCAAAAAGAACTCATACACTCATATGTTTATCATAGCACAATTCACAGTTGCAAAGATATGGAGTCTACCCAAGTGCCCATGAATTCATGAGTGGATGAGGAAAATGTGGGGTGTATGTGTGTATATATATGTATATATATTACATGTGTATATATATACACACACACCATGGAGTCCTATGGAAAATGTGGGGTGTATGTGTGTGTATATATATGTATATATATTACATGTGTGTATATATACACACACATACCTATGGAGTGTGTGTCCTATGGAAAATGTGGGGTGTATGTGTGTATATATGTGTGTGTATATATATGTATATATATTACATGTGTATATATATACACACACACCATGGAGTCCTATGGGTAATGTGGGGTGTATGTGTGTATATATGGAGTACTACCCAGCCCTAAATAAAGGAATGAAATGATGTCTTTGGCAGCAACTTGAAAGTGAACTATCTCAGGAGTGGAAAAATAAACACCACATGTACTTACTTGGAAGTGGGAGACAAACAACGGGTGTACAAGTCACACAGAGTGGGCTGATGGACTTTGGACTCTCAGAATGGGGGAGCATGAGAGGGGAGTGAGAGAGAAGAATTTACCCATCAGCTAAAATGTAAATACTATTTGGATATGTACATGAAAAGCCTTAGCTTTACCACTATTCAATCCATCCGTGTAACAAAAAACTATCTGTACCTCCTAAAACTATTGAAATAATAAAGAAATAAAACAAACTAATGAATTAGTTAAATATTTTGGGCTTTTGATGTGATAATGGAGGTAGAGAAGGCCATTCCAAGCCTAAAACATCAAAATAAGACAAAAATGTTTTGTGCCTAAAATATTACACACATAATAACACAGTCAACTTAAACTGGAAATAAATTATATTCAAAGCCAATTTCTTAATATCTGACAAATATTTTCTGAATATTCTAACGAATTCAAGGGAAGGAGGGTATTTCTGCTAGAAAATGGACAAAGGACCCAAACAAGCAATACATAGAAGCAGCAGTGTAAGCAACCAGCGAATTTTAAACATTATAAAATTCAACTTTACGCGTAATCTAATTGATGCAAATTAAAAAAAATTGAGGTATAATGCCTTTAGTTTTACAGGTTAGAAACTATTTGAAGAAATGAGTAATGTCTTATTGGCAAGAAAATGAGTCAGTTCATCTTTCTAAGGAACAAGTTGGTAATATACATGACAAGTTTCAAAATGTGAACATGCTTTAGCCCAGAAATTCCACTTCTAGGCACCGTCTCAAAGAAATAATTGAGAATGAAAGCAGTGGCAACAAAAATGTTTATTGTAGCACTATTTATACCGCATCTTACTCAATCTAAGATGTCGTAATTCTAAGATTCACTATTATTTTGTGTTTAGCTAAAGAAGAAAAAAATGTGGTATATTAAGCTGTAAACACACGCCAACTTCAGAGACAAAAATATGTAGGAAAAGAACACCCCAGTGTGTCCTAGAATCAATGAAATACAGACCGATGAAACTGTAAATTAATTTAAAGGCCTAATAATAGGGCATTTAAAGTAATTTACATGAATTAAAAAATGAACCCATATAATTATTATCCTGTCCCCAGGGGTGGCATATCTCTACTCATGTCCCTCCAGACTGATAAGTCTGTTACTATTCATTCCTCATAGTTCTAGTGGTGGCCACACTGCTTGAAGTCATATGTCAAGGGGTGACCATGACTCTTTGTTGACTTGTTATGCTGGTAACTGTCCCCACTTCAACTCACATTGGGTTTAGGTATTTATCCTCTCTCAGTTTCTTTTCTCTCTCCTTTCCCTTATATCATCTACAAAACAACTATAAAGTACCTATTATGTGCTAAACATAGGAGGAGATAGAGTCCTTATCCTGTAAGGATACAGAGCTGGTCCACCTTCAATACTGGACCAAGCATGGCCTTATACCAAGGACTTATTACTATATTATGATACGTAGACCATGGCCCAGTTGATAATCCAGACATGCATCTCTTTAGAAACTTAATATTCCACATTGTTCACAGCAAATGCTGATAACACTGGGTCGTGGAGTCAAGTGAGTTCAACAACAGACTCATGTCTTGCCACGGTGAAGGAATAATTCTTCTAACTTCCTCTGTTCACTTAGATTCCAGGGGGAAAGAACTGATGTTCTACTCAAACTGCAATTTTCTCAAAAGACATGAATGTGCCCTTGGTTTTCAGTTGTGTCTACAGTGTATTCCTGGAGAACATGCACCAAGGTAGAAGGCAGTGACTACTTCTAGTTCAGTGTGGCCAATACTTTCGGCTCTCATTTTCTCCAGAATTAAGCTTTCCTTGGCTGTACTCTATGCTGGTCCTCTGCCCTTCTGACCATTGAAAGCAAAGTTTCTCAGTTTGAGCCCTTTTGACATTTTTGGACAAGCACCTGTTGCAGGGCGCTGTCCTATGCATTGGAGGAGGTTAAGCAGCATCCCTGATATCCACCATCGACATGCCTTGGGCACCCCTCCTAGTTTGACAAACAAGAGTGTTTCCGGGGCCAGGGGTGAAATACAATGTACTCAATGCTAATATGAAACCAATATATAAACAACTACCTGCTCACATGAGTAATAAAACTCAAATATAGTCTAGCAAGGGAGAGAAGAGAGAAAGAGGGGAAGGTGATTGGCGGGGTCTCACCTAATGGCCACCATGTGAGGGTATTTGGCACAGGCCCCTGGGTGAAGGGCTCAACTACAGCTTGACCTTTACCTTAGCCTTGAAAATGACGTAACCTGAAAATTTGTACCCTCACGTTAATTTGAAATAAAAATTACAATAAAATAAATTGCCACCACTTGGTAACAATTAAAAAAAAATGTAAACATGGACAGAAGACACTACACCCCAGGATTCTCCCCCCAAAAGGAATTCGGGGTGCTAATACTTTGGAGCAGCTTTTTTTTTAATTTTTTTTTGTAGAGACAGAGTCTCACTGTACCACCCTCGGTAGAGTGCCGTGGCCTCACACAGCTCACAGCAACCTCCAACTCTTGGGCTTAAGCGATTCTCTTGCCTCAGCCTCCCGAGTAGCTGGGACTACAGGCACCTGCCACAACGCCCGGCTATTTTTTGGTTGCAGTTTGGCCGGGGCCGGGTTTGAACCTGCCACCCTCGGCATATGGGGCCGGCGCCCTACCGACTGAGCCACAGGCACCGCCTTTGGAACAGCTTTTGAATATTCTTGTAGAAAATCTCTTTACCTTTAAATTCAGCAGAGTTAAAATAAACTCTTCAGGAAGCCAAAAAGGAGTGCCTGCCATCCAACTGACCTGGGGGTTAAAGTTGACAGTGATCTGTCTCGTCTCTGGGTCACGTTTCAGCAGTGGTTGGGAAAGATTGTACTGCGACTTCTCGGATACCGTCTGACACCAGTTTTCGTAGAGTCTTGTCTCATATCTGCAAGGGTCAGAGACAATAGCCACCTCATAGCCTGCTCCCACTTCATGTCATGATCTATAACATGAACGGAAGAAGCTGCTGGTCATTGACCTGACCAGCTGGGGAAGCTCTGGCACATAATCACTAATTTCTAAAGGTGGCCTGGCTTAAATCAGAGACAGGCAGGAAGGGAAACTCCTCATGGGGTCTTTAGGGGGGATCCATGGGGGGATAAGGGAAGTTATGATTAGTCTCTGTAGATGTTGGAAGAAATGATCTTCATGCAGCTTGTGGACACTCTTTGTTCAGTCATTACACATTGACTGAGCACCTACCATATGTTGGGCTTGGGGTTAAAAAGATAAATACATATCTCACGGGAGAGATAGCTGCTGGGGGCGAATCTCAGACAAGCAGATAGTCATGACACAATGCAGCAATTGCAATCTTAAAGAAATGTGCAGGGCACATGTAACAGTAGAGGTGGAGGGTGGAAGGTGACGAGAATGGCAGGGGAGTGTCCCAGGGGAGGTGATGGAGTGTTGCTGGGTGGAATCTCAGAGGGTGAGCACAGGGCGGTTGGTGAAGGAGGAGATAACATCCCTGGCAGAAGCATGGGCAAGGCAAAGTGTGGAAGTGAGAACCAGGATGATGGCGTGCTGTGGGCAAGGACCAGAGATAGTGTCTGCAGCTGCAGTAGTGACAGCAAGGGCCACCTCAGGGACAGCTTTCTGTGTCACATGAGGAGATGATAGGGACCTCAGAAAGGTCTCTCAGCTGGTGGGGGGTGTGCTTGCATTACTGGACCGGGAGCAGTGTGTTAGGAAGCTGCTGCCGAGGTTCCAGGCTCTTGAAAAGATGCTGGTGGTGGAAACGATGACAGGGAGTGGAGGGACTTAAAGCTATTTGGGAGGTAAAAGGGCTGGAATGTGGGGTGCACCTGGCAAGTGGAGGTGCTGCCCACCGATGTGTCCAAAGCAACGCTAAGCTTCCTCACAAGCATGATCACAAAATTCACTATCCTCCTCACCTGAATCATGAGAGGGAGCAGATGGCAGAGGGAGGAGGCAAGACCACAGCTGTTTCTAGACCTTGTGCTCCTGAAAGACTTAGCTTTGAAACAAGAGCAGCTATAAGCTCATATAACATTTCATTCTTATGATTTCTTCATAAAAGGATACGGGAAGTAGTTTTAAAACTTATTTTCTCTTTGTGCAGCGTGTGAACTGTTGTTTTCTGCTTAGGGAACACCTGCTGCTGTGATTTCCCATGACTCCGATGCTGGGGTGCCATGCGTAGCATCGCACTTCTAGCTCATGCAAAATCACATGAGAAAAGGATTTGTTTCTAGGATAGACTGCATTCCCTGGGACCTCGTGTGAGCAATCCAGAAGTACCGTACTCACAAATACCATAGTCACAACATGAAACACAGAGGGACATTTCAGAGCCACTGAGGAAGCTGCAGACTCAGAACCGCAGAAGGCGCTGTGGAGGCAAGGCGATTTGCAGAACAATCCCAGAAGCTGCTTACTTTTCCAGCAGTAGGAGCATGTCTTCATATTGTTGTATCATTCGCTTTCCTTCAGCAGATTCCATGCAACTGTCCGCACAACAGAAAAGAATGGCACAGAATTAGAAGGAACCGAAATAATTATCTGAGGAACAAACTGCAACCTATAAAAAAGAGAGTAAGTAGCTTCTTGGGCTGGCTTCTTAGTGCTCTCAGAGCCAGCGTTCTTGTTCCTGAACATCCTCCTCTGGCCACTAGAGGTCACCTGCACTTCCTAAAAATGCAGGGAGCCCCACAGGTAACCTTTCCACAGCTCTCCCAACCCCGTCACCTAGCCACGCCGGTCATGCACAAGGTAAATGAAGTATTTTGAAAATATGCATCAAAGGGAAATTTAAATATTAGAGAAAAGTTATAGATGCTATAGTTTTCTGTATTTAATTAAGAAAAAACCATACGTTTACGTGTAGCCGTGTGCTACATAACATTTCAACCAATGGACCATGTATATGATGGTGGTCTCATAATATTACAGTGAAGCTGTAAAACTTCTTTCACCTAATGATGTCATTGCTTTCATAACATCCTTACAGTCGCCTCCAGTATTCAGCACAGTGACATGCTGTACAGGTGTGTGGCCTAGGAGCAATGGGTGCACCACGTAGCCTGGGTGTGCAGTTGACTACATGGTCTGGGTTGGTTAAGTGCATGTGTGAAGTTCACACAGTGAAACTGCCTTCAGTGTGTTACTCAGAGCACATCCATGTCTTAAGAGATGCACGACTGTAGAGAACATCATATGCATGTGTGTACGTGTATACACATATACATATATGGATATAAGCATGTGGATGCACACGCACATATATAAAGGTATTTCCCATTCTCTGAAACGCATCCAAGGTTTGTGATCAGAAACACCTCCACGCCTCCACTCCTTGACACATTTATATGAGAATCCCTCCCACCTCTCTCCCCCCATGTGAGCACACTAAGCATACGTACATGCACACAAACGTGTGCTCAGACACATGCAAGGCTTCCTTAGCAGGGCTGAGGACACAGGCAGCAGAGCTGGGCCGAGGTGCTAGCGCTGCTCCTGCAGCTGCTTCCCCTTCTTGTGACTCTCCCTGCAGCGCCAAATCAAAGTCTAGCTCCGGGAAAACAGGTAAAGTGTCTTTAATTTTCAGAAAGCCTCACACCGTCTGTGTAGAGGTCTTTTTGTTTGTCCTGCTAGCAAAATGAGGCAGCTTATTGCAAAGATTCTTTGAAATCCATCTGCTCTTTAAACCAACACAGGCTTTCTCCAGAGATCCCTGAAGCTTTCCACCTAAGCCCTCACGCCTGTGGAGAAAGCACTGGATTTGCCGGCATTTTTTTTTCCCCAGTCGCTTAGCTTAGTTCCCTTTTGTGGTGAATGAGAAAGAGTCTGCCAGGCAGAAGGACATGGAAAGTGTTTCAGACTGAGTGGGCACTCTCTCCTCACAAGCCCACCCCCTCCCCAGATCTCAGGATCTGGATAAGAATGGGGTCGGAGCAGGCTGCTCACATGGGGTGTCACCCCGTGGGTTTAAGAAGTCACAGTAATAAGTGTGGTGACACTTGTTGTAGCTTCCATTTCTCTTCATGGTGAGGAATGGAAAAGATTTTTAGTGACCAATAAATACATATTATAGAGTGCAAAACAGACTTGAATTCATTTTTAAAACAAATGAGAACTTTCATAGGGATTGTAGAGGTTGCTGTAGTGTGCCATTCAGACCCTCTCTTGGTATCAATGACATGTACCAAGACCTGACCCCCACCACATATGGACGCCCTCAGCCTCAGCCAAACAGAGCCACCTTGCCTGAAGCCACGTCCCTTCCCAGGAAAGCCCACCCTCGTCCCACTAGCTGACATGGGGGTATCTGACAGTGGGGCAGCTCTGCAGTGCCGGAGCTCCTGGAGAATGGGTGAGGGCCTTCATTGAAACTACCAGCAGCTCGACTTCTCCCTCTGCCCAATCTCCATCCCCTCTCTCTCGTGGGGGCCCTTCCTGAGAGCATCTCTATAAATTCCTGCCCTCCCCTCAGTTTGCTTCCTACTGCAGCTGTGTTCCCAGAAGCTGTCCTGATTCCCTGCCCCCTTCCATTCACCTATCTCCTTCTTTCTGCCTTAGGGGGCAGGATTGAGGTGCATGAGGGCTTGGCTCTGCTTATAGCCAAAATTCCCATGGCTGGGGTCCCCTGGAACAACTCTGGGTGCTGGGGCCCCCAAAGACCCAGACGTCTTCCAGTTCTTTCCTTGGCTGTGTCTAGTACCGTAGACAAGGCACCTTGCTTCTCTCTGCCTAGCTGCTTCATCTACAAAATAAAGCGCTTGCCCAGACCAGAGCAGATGCTGCAAGTGGATCGCTCACCAGGCAGACCTGACTCACATGCAGGCTTTGTTACATATGTGCAGAGTTTGAGAAAAAAACAGAATCCTTGATCATTTTAAAGTTGGATACAAACTTTAAAATCCAGGTTCCAGCTTCTCTCCAACAGTCAGGAGATTGCAAAGGTTGTGTCGGCTTTTCTGCTTGGCCACTCTGGAGTGGTGGGTGAGGACGCAGCTCCATGCAGAGAGCAGCCTCACGCCCTTCCTGTATGCAGCATTGAGAACAGCTCTTCTCAGGCGCTCTTAGCTGAGACTCCTCTGTCTGGCCTGGCTTTTGGACTCAGCCATGAAGCAAGCCAGTAGCTCCCAACCCCAGTCACCTTCAGAACCACAGCGGGAGCTTGCTGAAGAAGCGGATTCCCAGCTCAGCCCAGATTCAGATTCAGCAGGTGACAGTGAGGCCCCAGAGCCTGTGTATCTAACAGGGCATCACCCAAGTGCCCCGGGTGGTCTAGTAAGCCGGGTCCTGGGGCTGCACTTGGGGAACACTGGGCCACATTACTTTCCAGCGGTCTCAGCAGCAGAGAGATAGCATGTCGGGGGCACAGTGTGAAGAAACCCCAGAGCTCAACATCCCTGACACATTTGCCTCCAGAAACGAGTCCCAGGGAGCTACAGGAGTCAGCCTGTGTCGTGTCAGTCCCCACTGCACACTGAGGGGTCTGCTCAGCTGCCCCGGCGGGCCTGGGATGCTTGGCTGATAGGTGTCTGGTTTCTTGCTGGGAATGAAGATGATTTTCATGCCTTAGGTGAGTGACCTATTTCTACAACACTCAGGATCCAGAGCAGGAACAGCAGCCTGGAACAGACCTGCCTTTTAGGGGTGAGATACTCACGGATGCAAGATGCGTCTGAAGTGGCCGAAGGGACCCTGGATGCGTTGCCTCAGCTCCTGCGCCCAGCGGAGGCCCCCAGCCACAGCCGGCATGTTCTTGTGCACGGGGGAAAACCCTGGGGACAGGGCACAGTCAGACTGAAGGAAGGCCAGACTCCCAGCCCTCCCCACCCCGTGAATGCCCCCACCAGCTTCTCCACTTCTGTCTCGTTTGCTTCCAGACTAAAGTCTCCCCCAGCTCACGTGCTCCCGGGAGGTACTGTGAAAGGGGAAAGAGGACGCAGATAGTGGCAGAGGACCTGGCCCTTTCCCTATTTTTTAAAAGCTTTCAAGATGATTCTGAGAATCAGTTAGAATTGAGAAACACTGCCCAATACAGACAACTTAATCTCTCTGGGCCTCAGTTTTGTTTTCTATAAATTGGCAATAATACCTTTCCTGTTTATTTAACTTCCAGGGTTTTTGTGATAATTCATTGAGACTATGAATGGGACTGGGATGTGGATTACGGTGCACTTGGTTGGCATGAGTGCAGCCTAAGTATTCTTTACTTAAGCACATACATCAGGTTAGTTAGCCGATAATTAATTGTCAAGATTTAACAAATGTGAGACTTTATGTTTTAAAAAATCTCAGTTGGCCAGGCATGGTAGCTCATGTCTATAATCCCAGCACTCTGGGAGGATGAGGCAGGTGAATTGCTTGAGCTCAGGAGTTCAAGACCAGTCTGGGCAAGAGTGACACCCCGTCTCTAATAAAAAAAGAAAAACTAGCTAGGCGAGGTGGTGGTTTCCTGTAGTCCCAGCTACTTGAGAGAGGGAGGCAAGAGGATCGCCTGAGCCCAAGAGTTTAAGATTGCTGTGAGCCACAGAACTCTGCCCAGGGCGACAGGGTGAGATTTTGTCTCAAAAAATAAAAATAAAGTAAATAAATCTCAATTTTTAGCTTCTCTGGAAAAATTAGATGACTGGCAACAATCAGCTGGAATTTCTCCCTGGCAACTGGAGCTCAAGAATGGCCACCTCCTTTTTTCCATCATGGAAAAAAACTTGGCCATTCCCAGGTGTCACATGCTCAGGCCAGGGCCATCATTTTCATTTTCTGCTTGTCTTCTGTGATAGGCACGATTCTAAGATGACCACCAAGGACCCTCACCCATGCATAATTTCCTCCCCTTTAATGTGGGTGGGAATGGTGGACAGGATGAGATTTCACTCCTGTGGTCATGGAGAGGGTGCTGGGTGGGCCTGACCTAATTAGCTGAGTCCTTTAAAAGCAGAATATCTTCTCTGGCTGGCAGAAGAAGAGGGAGTCAGAGACTGAAAGCATGACAGGCTCTAATGAGCTGTTGCTTGTTTGAAGGTGGAGATGGCAGCATGGCAAGGAATGGAGGTGGCCGCTAGTTGCTGGCTATGGCCTTGGCTGACAGCCATAGGAAATGGACACCTCACTCCTGCAATCACAGAGAACCATATTCTACCAACAGGAAGAAGCTTTGCCTCAGAACTTCCGGATGCAAAGTCAGCCTGACCAACACTTTGATTTTAGCCTTGGGATACTCTGAGTAAAGAACCAATGCACCATGCCAGACTTAGGATCTACAGAACTGTCAACTAAAAGATGGGTGTCGTTGTAAGGTACTAAGGCTATGGTCATTTGTTACAAGGCAAAAGAAAACCAATTCAGCCTCTGAAGGCATTTAAATTTTTCAAACACTTTATTTGTTTGTAAGAAGTAATAAAGATGGAGTTTGAGCACAGTGGCTCACACCTATCCTTACAGCCCTTTGGTGGGCTGAGGTAAGAGTATCCCTTGATGCCGGTAGTTCAAGACCAGTGTGGGAAACATCTCTACAAAAAAAAAAAAAAAGTTAGCTGGGCATGGTGGTGCACAACTGTAGTCCCAGCTAGGTGGGAGTATTGCTTGAGCCCAGGTGTTCAATGTTGTTGTGAGCTATTATTGTACCCCTGGGTGTCAGAATGAGACTCCTGTCTCAAATTAAAAAAAAGGAAAAGAAAACAGGGAAAAACAGGTCATGAGGATGATCCTGCATAAAGCTGATCTGATGACAGATCTTCTGGGAATGACTTCCTATGTGTTGGCAATTCCTAATGACCTTAGCAGGAAACTTATTTATAAGCATAGTGGTCCTGCGACTCAGTTACTTAAAAACATTTAATAATCTCTCATTGCCTGAGTAACGAAGTCCAAATTCCTTAACATGGCCTCAGAGCACTCCACAAATTGAACTCCATGGTTGACTTGAGGCCCCTCAGCATACTTTGTCTGACTGCAGGCCGTGCCAGCCAGCCCATCATCTCCACATCCTCTTGTGCCTTTGCCTTGGAAGCCTTCGCCTCCCTTCCTTTACTATTAATCTCCATCTTTCAGGGATCAGATCAAGACCACCTTCTTCAGAAATGCAGGCTCAAATCTCCTAGCCACATGTATCTTGTTTTATTCCCTTTCCTTGCAACTCAAATCTGGCCCTACTCACATTCCATGAATAAACACCTTTTCGGATTAATTATTTTATTCTTTACCTTGACCTTCACTGTATAGAGTACCCACAAGCATGCCTTGTATACAGGAAGGACTCAAAGAAATGTTTGTAAAACTCAAATGAACTTGTGTTTTGATGTTCAAATAAATAAGTCAGGGCATCTAAGCACTGTAATAAAAGTGGAGACATTACCCCTCACATTGTGCTGCCTTTGGCTGTCTCCTGCTGGCTCCTTCCAGCAGAAGCATGGTTGCCATGGCATTGGAAGGGAAAAGGAACTTCCCACAAACACGTGGAAATTGACTATGGGATTGAGGTGTGTTGAAGATTAGTCAGGATGGCAACCATGATCAAGGGTCAACTCATATATTATGCCAAGGTCTCAACTGACCACAGGTGGTCAAGACTGCACTTTTCTAGGTCAGGTTGCCAATCTCAGCTCCAGATACAGGGAAATCTACAGTTCAGTGAACTGGCTCCACGATCACCCAAGATAGTCTGGAATTTTAAGCAAGAAGGTTGTGCTTGCTATTCTTGGAGAATGTCATAGATCCATAAACGGACATTTAACAAATACAGGATGGATAGTTGCTGCCTCCCAGTAACATAACTTCCGCATCACAACTCCCAGTAACATAACTTCTGCATCACAATTCCCTGAAACAAGCCTACCGAGTTCTGCCTCCTCCTGCACATGCTGACTGTAGATCATCCTCACCACATCCAGGTCTTTGTTGAACATTTGGAGGAGGGCCAGGTACTTATCAGCTACATCCCTGGCAACCAGTGGTCTTTCGAGGAGGTTTCCCGCTATGTCCAGCAGCTGTAGAGCGGGCAGAGATAAGAGAGAAAAAGGTCATAGATTAAATCTTTCTATGGTTACATAAATCCTATTTTCTGGTTTTTACTTTATATGCCAGCCAATGTAAAAGAAGTGGACTGGACTGGTAATGATGAATATGTGGATACTCGTTGTTTTTGCCCACTCCTGTCTGCTGGTTTACCCACACTGCTCTCTTTCATTGCAAAAATCTGGACAAAGAATAAAACACAGAGAAAACTAAGATGAGCTCCATAGTAAAGACCTAAAATCGAAGGAAGGTGATGGTGGAAAAGAAAAAGAAGAAGCTAAATGTGTTGGGTGTTGGGGAGACCGAGGACTTAAATTTGAGAGGCAGAGTAAGAAAAGCATTTCTGAGAGCAGCTGGCCGAAGAATGGCAGTGGTGCTGAAGGCACTCTGAAGATGTTCCCTTATGTGTTAAAATTGCTCAGCACCCTGGGTGCTGTTTCCTGGGGCAACAGAATTGAGATGTGAAATGCTTTTAATTACTTTTTGGTTCCTGAATGGTGTTCCTTTGATTGTGATGGTGCCCTGAGACTAGTTCATATAGGACTCTAGTCACATCTAGAATACACCAATATACTGCATCTAAACCTGCCTTCCATTATAACTTCTATTCTACACCCTGTGCTTCAGGTCAGGGCTTGACAAAGTACAGCAGTGGACATCCAGACTTGGCCAAACCTGTCCCATGGCTTTAGTTCACAGTTTTTACATTAAAAAAAAAAGAGAGAGTTTAAAAAAAGTAAAGAACAATATGTGCTGGAGAACATATGTGTCCATGGTCTAAAATATTTATTATCTGGTCCTTTGAACAAAAGTTTGCCAACCCTGGCTTTGAGTCAATGAGTTCAAGAGACATGATATAAAATGGTACCCACCTATGCAATAACTGGAAGCTGAGTGGACCCCATTTAACTAAGACCTCCTGCTCTTTCTCCTTCCACCTCATTTCACATTGGGCCATTTTGCTTCACTGCCTTTCTTTTTTTTTTTTTTATTGTTGGGGATTCATTGAGGGTATAATAAGCCAGGTTACACTGATTGCAATTGTTAGGTAAAGTCCCTCTTGCAATCATGTCTTGCCCCCATAAAGTGTGACATACACCAAGGCCCCACCCCCCTCCCTCCGTCCCTCTTTCTGCTTCACCCCACCATAACCTTAATTGTCATTAATTGTCCTCATATCAAAATTGAGTACATAGGATTCATGCTTCTCCATTCTTGTGATGCTTTACTAAGAATAATGTCTTCCACTTCCATCCAGGTTAATACGAAGGATGTAAAGTCTCCATTTTTTTAAATGGCTGAATAGTATTCCATGGTATACATATACCACAGCTTGTTAATCCATTCCTGGGTTGGTGGGCATTTAGGCTGTTTCCACATTTTGGCGATTGTAAATTGAGCTGCAATAAACAGTCTAGTACAAGTGTCCTTATGATAAAAGGATTTTTTCCTTCTGGGTAGATGCCCAGTAATGGGATTGCAGGATCCAATGGGAGGTCTAGCTTGAGTGCTTTGAGGTTTCTCCATACTTCCTTCCAGAAAGGTTGTACTAGTTTGCAGTCCCACCAGCAGTGTAAAAGTGTTCCCTTCTCTCCACATCCATGCCAGCATCTGCAGTTTTGAGATTTTGTGATGAGGGCCAGTCTCACTGGGGTTAGATGATATCTCAGGGTTGTTTTGATTTGCATCTCTAATATATAGAGATGATGAACATTTTTTCATGTGTTTGTTAGCCATTCGTCTCTCGTCTTTAGAGAAAGTTCTATTCATGTCTCTTGCCCATTGATATATGGGATTGTTGGCTTTTTTCATGTGGATTAATTTGAGTTCTCTATAGATCCTAGTTATCAAGCTTTTGTCTGATTCAAAATATGCAAATATCCTTTCCCATTGTTTAGGTTGTCTCTTTGCTTTGGTTATTGTCTCCTTAGCTTACAGAAGCTTTTCAGTTTAATGAAGTCCCATTTGTTTATTTTTGTTGTTGTTGCAATTGCCATGGCAGTCTTCTTCATGAAGTCTTTCCCTAGGCCAATATCTTCCAGTGTTTTTCCTATGCTTTCTTGGAGGATTTTTATTGTTTCATGCCTTAAATTTAAGTCCTTTATCCATCTTGAATCAATTTCTGTGAGTGGGGAAAGGTGTGGGTCCAGTTTCAGTCTTTTACATGTAGACATCCAGTTCTCCCAACACCATTTATTGAACAGGGAGTCTTTCCCCCAAGGTATGTTGTTGTTTGGTTTATTGAAGATTAGGTGGTTGTAAGATGTTAGTTTCATTTCTTGGTTTTCAATTCGATTCCAAGTGTCTATGTCTCTGTTTTTGTGCCAGTACCATGCTGTCTTGACCACTATGGCTTTATAGTACAGACTAAAATCTGGTATGCTGATGCCCCCAGCTTTATTTTTGTTACAGAGAACTGCCTTAGCTATACGGGGTTTTTTCCAGTTCCATACAAAACGCAGAATCATTTTTTCCAAATCTTGAAAGTACGATGTTGGTATTTTGATAGGAATGGCATTGAATAGGTAGATTGCTTTGGGAAGTATAGACATTTTAACAATGTTGATTCTGCCCATCCATGAGCATGGTATGTTCTTCCATTTGTTAATATCCTCTGCTATTTCCTTTCTGAGGAGTTCATAGTTTTCTTTATAGAGGTCCTTCACCTCCTTCCTTAGGTATATTCCTAGGTATTTCATTTTCTTTGAAACTATAGTGAAGGGAGTTGTGTCCTTAATTAGCTTCTCATCTTGACTGTTATTGGTGTACACAAAGGCTACTGACTTGTGGACATTGATTTTATATCCTGAAACATTACTGTATTTTTTGATGACTTCTAGGAGTCTTGTGGTTGAGTCTTTGGGGTTCTCTAAGTATAAGATCATGTCGTCAGCAAAGAGGGAGAGTTTGACCTCCTCTGCTCCCATTTGGATTCCCTTTATTTCCTTGTCTTGCCTAATTGTATTGGCTAGAACTTCCAGCACTATGTTGAATAGTAAAGGTGACAGAGGACAACCTCGTCTGGTTCCAGTTCTAAGAGGAAAAGCTTTCAGTTTTACTCCATTCAGTAAAATATTGGCTGTGGGTTTGTCATAGATAGCTTCAATCAGTTTTAGAAATGTGCCACCTATGCCTATACTCTTCAGTGTTCTAATTAGAAAAGGATGCTGGATTTTATCAAGTGCTTTTTCTGCATCTATTGAGAGGATCATGTGATCTTTATTTTTGCCTCTGTTAATATGGTGGATAACGTTTATGGACTTGCGTATGTTAAACCAGCCTTGCATCCCTGGGATGAAGCCTACTTGATCATGATGAATGACTGTTTTGATGATAAGCTGTAATCTATTGGCTAGGATTTTGTTGAGAATTTTTGCATCTATATTCATGAGTGAGATTGGTCTGAAATTCTCCTTTTTGTTTGGGTCTTTTCCTGGTTTTGGTATCAGGGTGATTTTGCTTCATAGAAGGTGTTGGGGGAAGATTTCTTCTTTCTCAATTTTTTGAAATAATTTCTGCAGTACAGGAATAAGCTCTTCCTTGAAGGTTTGATAGAATTCTGGAGTGAAGCCATCTGGACCAGGGCATTTTTTGGTTGGAAGATTTTTTATTGTTTCTTTGATCTCAGTGCTTGAAATTGGTCTGTTCAGGAGCTCTATTTCTTCCTGGCTGAGTCTAGGGAGAGGGTGTGATTCCAAATATTTGTCCATTTCCTTCACATTGTCAAATTTCTGGGCATAGAGTTTCTGGTAGTATTCAGAGATGATCTCTTGTATCTCCGTGGGATCAGTTGTTATTTCCCCTTTATCATTTCTGATTGAGGTTACTAGAGATTTTATTTTTCTATTCCTCGTTAGTCTGGCCAATGGTTTATCTATTTTATTTATTTTTTCAAAAAACCAACTTCTTGTTTCATTAATTTTCTAAATGATTCTTTTGTTTTCAATTTCATTGATCTCTGATTTGATTTTGGAGATTTCTTTTCTTCTACTGAGTTTAGGCTTAGATTGTTCTTCTTTTTCCAATTCCATAAGATCTCTTGTGAGATTGTTGATGCGCTCTCTTTCTGTTTTTCGAATGTAGGCATCTAAAGCGATGAATTTTCCTCTCAAAACTGCTTTTGCAGTATCCCAAAGGTTTTGGTAGCTTGTGTCTTTATTGTTGTTATGCTCAAGGAAGTTAATGATTTCCTGTTTTATTTCTTCCTGCACCCATCTGTTATTCAACAGAAGATTGTTTAATTTCCATGCCTTTGGGTGGGGTAGAGCATTTTTGTTAGAGTTGAGTTCCACCTTTAGTGCCTTATGGTCTGAGAAGATACAAGGTAAAATTTGAATTCTTTTTATTTTGTTGATATTTGTTTTGTGTCCCAGGATATGATCAATTTTGGAGAATGTTCCATGGGGTGATGAGAAGAATGTATATTCTTTATCTTTGGGATGGAGTGTTCTATATGCGTCTATCAAGCACAGTTGTTCTAGGGTCTCATTTAAATCTCTTACATCTTTGTTTAATTTCTGTTTAGAGGATCTGTCCAGCTCTGTAAGAGGAGTGTTAAAGTCCCATATTGTTATGGTATTATCAGATATAATATTGCTCAGACTGAATAAGGTCTGTTTCAAGAATCTGGGAGCATTTACATTGGGTGCATAAATATTTAGAATTGAAACGTCTTCTTGTTGTATTTTTCCTTTGACCAATATAAAGTGACCATCTTTGTCTTTTTTGACTTTAGTTGCTTTAAATCCACATGTATCTGAAAATAAGATTGCAACTCCTTTTTTCTTCTGAGTTCCATTTGCCTGAAAAATTGTCTTCCAACCCTTGACTCAGAGTTTTAATTTGTCTTTTGAAGCCAGGTGTGTTTCTTGCAGACAGCAAATGGATGGCTTGTGTTTTTTAATCCAGTCAGCCAATCTATGTCTCTTCAGTGGGGAATTCAAGCCATTAACATTTATTGAGATAATTGATAAGTGTGGTAGTATTCTATTCGTCTTATTTGGTGAGAGTCCATTGCTTAGTTTTATCTTTTGCATCAGTGTGGAGGTTAGGTTCTGTCCTTTAATTTCTGAATTCTTACTTTGCTGCTGATCCATTGTGGTGGTCAGTGTGCAGAACAGGTTGAAGTATTTCCTGTAGAGCTGGTCTTGTTGTGGCGAATTTCCTCAATGTTTGTATATGCGTAAATGATTTGATTTCTCCGTCAATATTTAAGCTTAGCTGAGCAGTGTACAGAATTCTGGGCTGGAAATTGTTCTGTTTAAGTAGATTAAAGGTAGATGACCATTGTCTTCTTGCTTGGAAAGTTTCATTAGAGAAGTCTGTGGTCACTCTGATGGATTTGCCCCTGTAGGTCAACTGGTGCTTACTCCTGGCAGCTTGCAGAATCTTTTCTTTTGTCTTGACTTTGGACAGGTTCATCACAATGTGTCTTGGAGAAGCTCGGTTAGAGTTGAGGTGACCTGGGGTCCGATAGCCCTCTGAAAGCAGTGTGTCAGAATCTTTGGTGATATTTGGGAAATTTTCTTTTATAACATTCTCTAGTATGGCTTCCATTCCTCTGGGGCATTCTTCTTTGCCTTCTGGGATTTCTATAACTCGTATGTTGGAACGCTTCATAAAGTCCCATAATTCTGACAGTGAATGTTCTGCTTTCTCTCTCTTCTTTTCTGCCTCTTTTACTGTCTGAGTTATCTCAAGAACTTTGTCTTCTACCTCTGAAATTCTTTCTTCTGCATGGTCTAACCTGTTGCTGATACTTTCCATTGCATCTTTAAGTTCCCTAATTGACTGTTTTCAGTTCCTTCAGCTCTGTTATATCCTTTTTATATTCTTCATGTTGTTCATCTCTTATTTGATTCTGTTTCTGGATTTCCTTTTGGTTATTTTCCACTTTATTAGCAGTTTCCTTCATTGTTTCCATCATTTCTTTCATTGTTTTCAACATGTGTATTCTAAATTCCCTTTCTGTCATTCCTAACATTTCTTTATAGATGGAATCATCTGCAGTAGCTACCTCATGGTCCCTTGGCGGGGTTGTTCTGGACTGGTTCTTTATGTTACCTGGAGTTTTCTGCTGATTCTTCCTCGTGAGTGATTTCTTTTATCTGTTTCCTTGCCCTAATTTTCCTTTCACTGCCTCTTGCTCTTTAAGTTCTTGTGCCTGTGGAAGTTGTGGGTGGGTTTAGACGGATTGAACACACATGACCACTTGCCGTTTTTTCACTGTTTTTGTCCTCCTCTTGGGGTCCAGAAGTCTCTCGCTGACTCCCTGTATCCTCACAGGGGTGATGATAGGCAGATCCCACCAGCCAGAGATGCCTGGAGTCCTATCTCCCCAGACTGACGGTGCCCAGATGCAAGGAAGCTGTTACTTGGCCGCCATCTTGCTCTGCCTACCTTCACTGTCTTTCAAAGCCTGAAAAGAGTGCAAGCTCCAGGAGCTGGTGGCATGGACTCAATCCTAGAGGGAAGTCTGAGGTCTTCAGGGCATGTCATGGGGGACTGTCCAGCATAGAGAAGCCCCACGTATAGGGCCTGGGTCAGATGTTTTCCTGGACTGACAGTTTGACTAGGCTTTAACAACTCCAGAGCATTCCCAAGATTCTAAACATGCTAAGGACCTTCCATTGAAGGCTCTAGAACTTCCCTTGTTCCCACAAAATGATCGTCCAGCTCTCTGGAGAAGAAAGTAGTTGAATGGAGGCTGTGGAGCAGGTCTCCACCTCCTGCTGGGAAGGTGGACACCAACATGTACACCAACAGACCAGTGTGACCCATATATACCCTGTCTGCTCATGTCTGAGGGGGACAATATTACAGCAGCAACAGAGGATCTGGAGTCAGGTAATCTCTCTGGCTCCTACTTCTCAACCTGAAACAGAAATTCTTTGCCTGAACATATCCATTGGAGATTTTGCTTTGACTGAAAGAGGAAGGAAGGGCTTTGGTTTCTTGTTGGCGAGTTGACCAAAAAGAGAGAAACACAGCTGGAAGAGGAGATTGGGTGGTTGTGGTTTTCCTACCAGTTCTCATAGGCTAGATTGGAAGCCCTGCTGAGAAGAGGAATCACAGTCAGTATGTAAAGAACCTGATTTTATGAGCGCCTGTTGAGACTCTGGGAATGAACAGTGCTATTTCAGGGACCAGACACAAAGTTGGCAAATGTCTCTCTACTTCTGTTTGAAACCCTACTCCACCATCACATTTCAAGAATTGGAATTTTTTGGAACCTAGAGGCATATTTCTTTGGCACAAACACAAACATTTTCATGTCAGAAATGGAAGGATAGGACTCTTTAAAGCACCTTTTTGGGCAGATGAAATTTCCAAGGTAGGCTGTAGACAGGTAGTAGAGACAATGATTTCAAAGACAGAGCTGCTTGAGAACACAGGTGAGGTTTCCCTTGAAGATTCCTTGAAATCCCTGGTGCTGAGGGATTTATCAGACAGGTAAGGCTCAGCTTCCTCAATGCATGAATGGAGCTCCAGGTTCACCCAGGTTGTCTGGGTACTGTGGGCACATGATAACCTCCACCCAAGTTATCTGGGTCATAAGTGTCTCAATTAGCCATGACAATTAATGGCATATAAGGTCTTTATGTAGACATATTATAAGCCCTTTCCTTAGAATTCAAATGACTAGAGAGAGAAATCCCAAAAGTATTCCTATGTGAGTTATGCAACAGCATGTATTTATTAAAGATAACATACACTCCATATATATTCCATGGTCACTAATGAAGCCAGGTATATCAGGGTTACCCAGCATTCTAGAATCGTATAGATATACCCATCCAGAGGCAGACAATTGTCCTACCAGTCACAGAGGCTATGTTTGGACATTTTTAGTGACTGGAAACTTAACTTTCTGTCTACGAAGTCCATTTTGTGTTAAACAGCTTTGACAGAAATGTTTTTCCTCTATTGAACCAAAATTTACTTTCTTGTAACTTCCACCAGTCGGTCTGGTTGTAATTGTTAAGGCTTTACAGAATGAGCCTCTTCATTGCTTCTGGAAGACCTGGTCTTCACAACTCTGCCTTCTCAGCCGTGCAGCCATTTATCTCCTCATCATCTTAAGTGTTCCCCTCCACACTCTTTCTACCACCTGATCTGGGCAGGACAGGGTAAGAGTGCTGGTCTTCCTATCCTAGATACTGATGCCTGAAACTTTTCATCCCTTACCTTGTAGGTTGAATCAACCTCACAGCAGTGGTTAACTAGACATGGTACTGTAGAACTGTGGTTTCAGGATGGTAACTGCAGTAGACTTTTTCTTTTTTTGAGACAGAGTCTCACTCAGCTGCCCTGGGGTTGAGTGCCATGGCATCATAGGTCACAGCAACCTCAAAAACTCTTGGGCTCAAGCAATCCTCTTGCCTCAGACTCCTGAATAGCTGAGACTACAGGCACCCACCATAATGCCCACCAATTTTTTTTTTTTTTTAAAGACTGCATCTTGCTCTTGCTCAGGCTGGTCTTGAACTCCTGAGCTCAGGCAATCTATCAGCCTTGGCTTCTCAGAGTGTTAGAGTTACAGGTATGAGCCACGGCACCCAGCCAACTTTCTCAGATTTAATAGTGACCCTACTGATAAAGCTGTAGCATCTAAGGGGAGTATTACAGAGGAAACTCCTTTTTAATAGTGTTTTTATGTCATGTTTCCCAGGAAGTATACATAATGTGCCTGAGAATCCCAATTCTTCCTTGCCCTAGGACAGTCCTATCCCTCTCTACCAGGTTAATGATAATAACTAATATTTTCAGGAACAACACAGTGGGATGGTTTCCCTATAGTCCTCTGGTGAAGTTTGGGGGAGTATTCAGGACAGGGCTGGTTCCTACTCCACTTGGACCAACCTTAAAGGCATGCTCCAAACCAGGTGTATCATCAAAAGCTTGGATAAAGACCGTTCCTAGTCTTCGGTCAAGATCTTCCACTCTCTGGTTAAATTCAAAGATGTCATTTTCAAAGACCTGAGGAGACACCATGTGTACATATATGAAAAACAAGACTTTCTGAAAGACAGTCCAACAATTCTCTTCACTGCTAATGCTCGTACTTCAATTGGTTATACCAAGAATTTATTCTAATTTTCTAAAATTCACCATGGTCATTCACAATGTCATTTTTAACCCACATGGAAAGTTACCCTATTACTGCAGCATTTTTACCTAGGGGGTCTGGGAAAAATGAGGAAGTAAATAAAATGTAAGGTAGGTGTCCCTTCAGCCCCTTCCATGTCCCTTTCTTCCCCTTCCTGAACCCCCTTTTTCTCTCACTCACAACATCAACTCATAGTATCCCCCAAACCATCTTAGTAGCAGCAGACCCAGCAATGGGGCTAAAATCCTGTTTTTTTCAGTGTTACTGAATTAATATAGCCATTAGCAGGAATGTGAGCTAATTAAACTGATACAAACTATTTCTTCTAAATACACTTTAATTGGTTAAGACAGAACCAGCCATTGTTTCTAAGGTTGCCAAATTTAGCAGATACAAATACAAGACATCCAGTGAAAGTTGAATTTCAGATAAACAAACTATTTATGTCCAAACTATTGTAGTTTATTTGGCAACCCAAAGTGTATTTCCCTTCTTAGAAGGTAGTAATTTTCAGAGAAACTTTGTTAATGCAAATCTCTGCTTTGCAAAATTATTCATTATTGCTTTACAATATTAATGCATATCAAAAAAAACAAAGAAAAGTAGGAAAACAGAATATAGTTTTACTGTCCAAATCCAGTCACATTGAAATTGTAGGATATTTCTCTGTAGTTTTTCCCCTGTGCATAGAATTTTGTTCTGTTTTGCTTTATTATATGATAGCAAACACATTGTATAGAGCAGCGGTCTCCAACCTTTTGATGGAAGACAATTTTTTCACAGATAGGGGGATGGTTTTGTGACAATTCAAGTGCATTACATCTACCTCAGATACAACCTAGATCCCTCGAATGCACAATTCACAGTAGGGTTCAAACTCCTACAAGAATCTGATGCTGCCAGTTATCTGACAGGAGGTGGAGGTCAGGTGGTGATGTGAGTGATGGGAAGTGCTTGCAAATACAGAGGAAGCTTCACTGGCCTGCTGCCCACCTCCTAACAGGCCACACCTTGCTATCCTACGAGTCCATGGCCCAGGTGCATAGCTTGCTTTACAGCTCTGCAGCCCACTTTCCCCCTGCTTTTGACTAGATCTGTCCAACGAAGGTCTCCTTGACTTTAGCTATGTCTGAAGTTGCTCAGAGTAGACTCCTGCCTGATTTCTCTCTTCTTGACCCTTGCACACTCTTTTTTTTTTTTTTTTTGCAATTTTTGGCCGGGGGCAGGCTTGAACCTGCCACCTCTGGTATATGAGGCTGGCACCCTACTCCTCGAGCCATGGGTGCCACCCGACCCTTGCACACTCTTAAAGTTCCTTCTTCAATAACTCTGACAGTCCCTCCTCAGGGAATTTCCCTTCATGTCTCCATACTGGCTCTTTTTCCTTTCTTCATCCTAAGTACTCTGTTGGTGTTCTGATCAGAAAAACCGGGCTGTGATTTTGCCTCCTCCTCTGTCCCCAAGCTGCTAATAAAATCCTGTGCAGGTGTGCTTGGCTTTCATGCACCCGTCTCTGCTGGAAGCTTACAGCTTTATTTCCTTCCAGTTTTTACAAAGGTATAATTGACAAAAAAAAAAAAAAACTGAAATATATATTCAGGAGGTAAAACTTGACATTTTATTAATAAAATATGCATCCATTGATATAATTACATTGACTATAATGAAGCTCAGTAACATAACCATCGCCACACATAGTTAGCCATGAGGTGAGAGCACTTAGGATCTGCTCTCTTAGCAAATTTCAATTATACAATATGGTACACACAACTGAAAACTTTGTCCCCTTTCCCTAACACCCCCATTGCCTGCTTCCCCCAGCCCCTGGCAGCCACCATTGTACTCTGTTTCTGTGAGTTTGACTATCTCAGATGCTGTGTGTAAGTGAATCATGCACCTTTTGTTTTCCTGGGTCTGCCTTATTTCACTTAGCTAAAAACTTTTGAAGCCACTGGGTGGCCCAGCCCGCACTGTCATCTTAAACCACTTCAGCATCTTTGAAACCCTGGGTGTCACTGAAACCTGGGATGTCATTAGTCCAGAACAGTTAGCAGCTGGAAAAGGCCCTCCCTCCCTGATCTTGCTCCTGACACAAAGAATAATTAGAAACTTTCTCCTGACATAAGGAATAATAGTAATTTTCTTCACACAAAGGATAATTAATAAAACCACTAGGACCACAAAGCCAAAGAAAATGCACAGGAAAAATGCAATGAATCACCTAACCCTCCAGGCAAGAGGTATCTGAGAAAAAGACAAAGCTTGCATTTTGGCCCTTCCAAGCCCTACCTTGCTTTGGAGGTCCAGGCAGTCGTAGGAAGACTCTGAGAAAACCCTGTACATCTCTAGAAATTCCTCATACATTTTCTGGACCTGCTGACTGAGGGAATTCCCTCTGATGCCACTAAACTCCAGCTTTTCCAGTTTGTGGAAATCCAAGGCTGTCTTCAGAAGATCCTATGGGAACAAATCATAAGAGAGTTAAAATAATGATAATAATAATAATACTAATAACAATAGTGGATGGGAGAAGCTGGAAACCATATGGGGGTGGTAGTTGCTTAGGAAAATGTGCAGCCTGATTAGTTTTGTAACCTTATTATTAATTTGGATTGGTAAAAATAACTTAGTTAAACCTGGTAACAAAGCAAAGGGAAAAGTACAGACAAATAAAATTCACACAGACCAAAAGAACTAAGTAAAGAAGTGAAACGTATGCTTCAGCCTCTCTGTCATTGTGATCTTTGATAAATAATAAAATATGATCTCAACAAAACTATTTACATGATTCGTGGTGGCTTTACCACTGATGTTTACCACAAAATGGCCGGTTTCAAACAGACTGTGTTATCTGTTCTAGAAGGTGAGCTATCTTGGGGGATTGTTGACAAGAAAGCAGATCCTGCAAATAGTCCCCAGGACAAGCCGAGGGCATTACCAGCCTTCCCAGCAACTTCTGCCGAGGAGAGGGGCAGAATCTCCTGGACAGCACCTTGCCAGGCCCACACTGGGTGCCTGCCCCCCACCCGCCTCTGTGCTTCTGCTGCCAGCTGGATGGCAGTGGGCAGTGTAGTAAACCAGGTCTGTGTTGGTTTCTTCATCTGTCACAGGACAGTATTAACACCCCATGGTGCAGTGGTAAGAGCTAGGTAAGCTAACTCAGGCCTAGGATTGAGGCCAGTGCCCAGCGCAAGGTAAACACGCAGCACAGTGTGTTCCTGACATGTGGCTGGGTGGCAGTGTTTCAGCTGTGCTCAGGATTAAGTGACAGCTGGACAACACAACCCACCAGCCTTGAGCAGGGGCCCCTCTGGAGGTCAAGGGAGCTGCTTTACCTCTGATAAGCCGCAGCCTCCTGAGCACAGCCCATGGGACAGATTGAGTTATCCCTCCCGAGTACCTGCCCCAAATCCCAGAACCTGCAAACCAAGACGTGCTGCCAGGCACGGCGTCCAGTCTCTGTACACGCCCCTGGGACAGGAAACTGTGAGGTAAAGGTTACCTTTGTGTCATTCTGGCAAACATCTGGTGGGAAGGGGCGCTTGACCCTGCAGGTTTGAAGGAAGTGCACTGTGACACGATGCCGTAAAACCCGGAGAGCCCTGTGCTGGCCTGACCAGCATCTGTTGCTGGGACGCCAATCCCGCAGCAGTGACAGGAGCACAGGTGAGTGTGGAGGAGGGTGCCTGTGTGGCCTCAGACAGCTGTCTGACATCCCTTTTTTGCTCAGCAGTGTTCAGGTGTGGCCGGCAGTGAGCAGGTAAAGTGCAGAGGAGACGAGGGGGGGACGGACACCCAACCAGAGAGGGGTGCTTGCCATCCGTGGTGGGAAACTGGGCAATCCTTATTTAAAGTTATGTCCAATTTTATATACTGGGAAGAAGATGGAAATGAATTTTATTGAAATGAAAGTGACTTCAATAGTAATTCAAATTTCTCATAAGATGCTTAGTTGGAATTGGTTTTACAGGGGAGACAGACTTGGGCTGTGAAATGTTGCCTGGGTACTCATTCTTCATAATTCCATGGATGTCAATTTTGATTTTTAGGAAATACTAGCTAACTGTTTGAAGAGACAGATGCATTATGATATGTTTGATTGCATCAGAAAACTGAATGATAATTCTGTTACACTATTTTATTTCTCAAGAATACTTGAAGCATGGTCTTGGGGGCTCACTGGGAGAAGTTTCATCTCCAATCTATCCTAGGTATCACAGAAACATTTATTTAGCTGATCTATCTTTGGAAAGTCTGCTCACTGAAAACGATGAATATTTACATCATTTTGTCTTGTATGGTAGGCAGTATAGTTTTGGGGGGAGCTCAATTCAAGGTCCTAGGTCTTTCTTCACCCTTCTATCAAAAGAACTCACCTACCCAACTGTCTCTCTCTCTCTATTCAGTACAGTGGCATAATCATAACTCACAACAGTCTCAAACTCCTGGCTTTAAGTGATCCTCCTGCCTCAGCCTCCAAGTAGCTAGACCTCCCGGTACACACCACCATGCTTCGCTAAATAGTGTATATTTTTTTCAGAAAAGAGGGTCTTGCTCTGTTGCCCAGGCTGGTCTTGAACTTCTGGCCTCAGGGATCTTCCTACCTCAGCTTCCCAAAGTGCTGGGGATACAGGCACAAGCCACTGCACCTGACCTCCCCTGACTCTCTGTCTTCTCCCTTTGCTTTAGCTTTCTTCAGAGCACTTCCCATATGCCAGCTTTATACTATATTATTTGGCGTTCTATCACATTCTTTGCTTATTTTCTCCCCAGCAGGTTGAAAATGCCCCAAGGTATCCTGGTATTTCCAGTGCCTGGGAGGGTCCCTGACAGAGAACAAACATTTGTGAAATGAAGGGTTATATGCTCTTTGTTCTTTGACTCAGCTATAACATGCCCAGAAGAAGGTCTCTAGAGGGCCTTCTCTAGCGATGAGGTCCTAGGACTGATGACCTCTGACATGCGGTTGGTGAAAATCAGAAAAGAGAAAAGAATTACAAAGCAAGGCATTTCAGAGTTTAAAAGATCTTCATCAAGTGCAAGGTGGAACTTTCCATGGGATGAAGTCAAATAAGTGGACAGGACAGAGACGTAAATTTGGCCTCACCATGTAGGTTGAACTTATGGAACTGCTGATAGGTGATCATTTTGACCTAAAAAAAGTGGCAATTTCCTGCCGTTCACTTAATAAAACAGGACCATCTGATGGTTAGACATGTGCAGGCATGGAACGGGCTGTGAAAGAGGAAAGAAGCAGCTGTCTCTGGATGGGTTTTAATATAAGTCGGATGTCAGAGGCATTGCCTGAACGATTTCTAAAGCAGGTGGGAAATTGCCTCACAATGTAGACACACATTCATTGTATCGACCATGGCTGTGCCTTCGATTCTTAAATTATTTAAATGTATGCCCTTTTCATTATTTAAAAGTCCCCACAAAATAGATGAAAGGAAATGTAAGCCAGTAAGAGGTTTAAATGATATTTTTAAAATATGTACTTTTATTCATCATTGTGGTAAACACATGAAATTCATTATACAAGCTGAAAAGATCAACTTCAGGGAGAAGAAATTACAACATTGGGGAAAGAGCCTGGGACCTGGGGCCAAAAATATCTGAGTTTGCACAAACCTGGTTCTGCCGTTTGCTAGCTATGTGGCTTAAAGCAAGTCATCTTCGTTTTCTAAGCCTTACTTTCCTAACCTGCAGATGGGGACAATGACGTTCAACTTGCCACGGGGTTACGGTGTCACATGGCAAGTGCCTTTGTAGGACTTCAGTAAATGGCAGTCACTCTAATTAATTATGATCACCTGATGTCATTAGATCAGGTTGATGGGTGTTAGAGGCACAATGGCTTGGAAGGGGACATTTGGGTGCTCCTCTGAAGATAGATATTACAAACAGCACTGGGGGCCCAGGCAGTTTTCCGCATGGATGGGGTCCTATTCTTATGAAAAACCGTGCAAAATTTAATGGTGGTGGCAGGTGTGGGGTTGAGGGGTCCTGTCTGTGCTCTGGCTCCTGAGATGAAGAATCAAAATCAGGGGTAATGGCAAGACCCATTCTCCGGTGAGCAGTCACGCTGCCCCTCTTAAAAGAAATGTCTTCGGAATTCATTAAGAGAGAGCACAAAGCAGACATTCACAGATGAAAATCTCAAAAGGTCATTTGGAAAAAAATCTGTTTTCTTTACCTTCCTACCACCACGGACCTGATGCAGCTATTAGTCTCCTTCGTGACCACATGTTCAAGCCGGGCTAAAAGGGAAGCCGCCTAATTAGGCTGGGAATGAAAGGAGGCTGCCTGAGTGTCTGGAGCCAGCAGAAAGAGCAAAAGGAACTCAGTGTGGATTAGGTCAGCTTATTACCCATCTACCTGCTAATCACGCCGCATAAAGCCCCAGCAGGAAATCATTTTGTCTCCAGGTGAATCTCCAGCAATTTTTTAATGAAAGTAGTGAGGGTTCTCTCCAAGGTGCTCAACTGCATTGTTTGGAGGGAGGAGGCTGCAGGCAGAAAGGCAAACAGGGGACCTGCAGAATCTATGATATGATGGCACAAAAATGAACTCGTGTGTGCGTGTGTGTGCGTGTGCGTGCATGTGTGTGCGTGTGCATGCGTGTGTGTGCGTGCGTGTGCATGCGCGTGTGTGCGTGTGCATGTGCGTGCGTGCATGTGTGTGTGCGTGAGTGTGCGTGTGCATGTGCGTGTGTGCGTGCTTGCGTGTGTGTGTGCGCGCGCGCGCACGCAGGGGAGCACTGGGACAATGAGCAGGAAGGCAGGAGGACAGAAAAAAATCAAGAGGTGACCAAATGGCTCTTTTCTCTTCAATTTTTAAGGATTTGCTCAAATGACAAAGATTTTTATATACTTTTGGGATTTCCTTCGTAAGTCATAAGATCAAATAAGGCCTTTTCATGGACCAGGACTTATAACTTTACCCCAACGATTTATTTAGATAAAAAGTCCTAGAAATCATGTTGTAAAAAATAGAGTGCACAAGGGTGGAATAATCGTGTGTAAGGTTGGAATAAAAACAGGAAACCATTTTGGGCTCCTCCAAATCGGATGGAGGGAGGAAAGTAGAGGGAAGGAAGGGAGAGAAGGATGGAAGGAGGAAGGAGGCAAGGAGGGGAATAGACCTTTACAACTCCCTGGAAGATCGCAGAGTTTGGTGAAATGACAATACTTGAAACGATATTTCCCTGGGTGTGAATGTCAGCTAAGCCTCTGCCAGCTGTGGTGTGATGACGATGGAAAAGTTAATTTATGTGCCAGAGTTAAGTGTGCTCAGATGTTAAACTAAGGGTATTGATACATAGCTCTTAAGATGACTGCAGGGACACGGGGCAGGAGCCTCTGGCCTGAGATGGGTCCTTGAAATATGCTCGTCTTTTTGTTTTTTGTTTCTCTTCTTTTCCCTCTACAAGGTTAGATCTCTAAGAGACAAGCTGTACCCAGTTGTGATGATGACAAGGAGGAGGAAGGTGGCAACTTGAGAACTTGATTATTTCTCATACTGCTGTGAACTGCTCAGCAACAGACTCCTCCTTGCCAGTCGCCTGCCCATGACTTAGCAGGCACCCACAAGGGAGGAGTGGGTCTGCACAACAAAGGTCTCTGGTTTGATGTAAGTATTTCAAATTGTATATAAAACCAGCACATTGTACCCCGTAAGTGCATTAATGTACACAGCTCTGATTTAATAATAATAAAAAAAAGTCTCTGGTGCAAAGGAGCAAAAGAGAAACACCCATCAGAAGAATAAAATCTGGGAGAATTGTGGAGATTAAGAACCAGCCTTTCACGCTCTGACCCCTGAAGTGAGCGTGCAGAGTGCTAAATGTAATTGGTGTCATTTCATTAATTTGGGTTCATGTATTTATTAATTGCAGCTACTACCACCATCTCAGGAGCCATAGATTGTATTAGAACAAAGGATGAATAAGGTTAAGTTCATGTTAATGCTTGCTGGAGGAAAGCAGATTAATCCCATTTCAAACAGGCATCGATCACAGAGATACACAGAATGTTAAGTAAAGGGCCACGTGAAATATGCTAGAGAACAATCTGTGACCCATGTCCCACTGCACGGGGCTGAGAAGGGGGTGGACAGAGAGGAGGAAGACTGCAAGGGCAGGGAGCATGCTCTGTGCAAATGTTTGGGAGGTGGAAAATAAAAGGGCAGAAAAATGGAAGGGAGGGAGCAAGGGGACAGGCAGGAGAAAAATCATCAAAATTCAGAGCAGATCAAGAAGTAATGGAAGCTACAAAGAGAGAGAGAGAGAGAGAGAGAGAGATAGGAAAAAAGAGGAGGGACGACAGTGGGAAGAGGAGGAAGAATTTGGGAAAGGGAAGGACCTGGGTGTGCACGGGAGGAAAAAAGCAAACCAGAGCAAAGGACAGAACACTTAGGAAGGGAAGAAGCAGAAAGCCAAGCAGCCTGGTGACATTCTAGTCAGCCTCTAATTGAACGGGGCAACTGCTTTCTATGCATCTGTGCCCTTGATTCAGAAAGGAGCAGGTGGCCTTGGAGAGGACTTATGGTGAGCCTCCAGGGAGGCTGCGGCCATCACTGCTTATATTGACGGGATATAACCAGCGGGTTAGGTGCCTTGATGCCAGAATAGCTGTCTATATGCAAAGTCCCATCATTAGCAAGTGTGCACGGGCCTGAGGACCCCGCCCACGCAGCCATGCTCTACTGCTGTTCCCAGGGCTGAGTGCCTGCAAACTGGGCCGCTGCAAAGCAGAGATGGCAATTCCTTCCCTGTGCTCAGCCCAGGTCAGGGACAGCTTGGAGCCAGAGGGTTCCTCGCCTCCGGCTAAACAAAACAGCAGAGAAAATGATGCTGGAGGAACTCAGAGGAAGAAAGAGTGCAGGGGGATGGGATGGAGAGCCAATGCATCAAGAGCTATGGTGGAAACAGCTGAGGGAGAGGGAGGCAGTTGGGATACAGAAGGATAGTGAGTCAATCATTTACACTCTCCGTGATTTCAGTGAAAGATTTAAGGGGTGACTTTCATAAGATCCAGCTTCTGGCTTTCTCTCTCATACATTGTTTCTGTCTTTGTTTACTTCTTCATCTCTTTACACTGCCCCACCCCCTGGCAAATTCCTTCTTCAGTTTCAAACCTGATTTCCTCTTTGGCTCCCCACTTTTTGTCAAAGTCCTGCTGGGATAGGGATCCCTGTTTTGTGCACCCAAGAGTATGACAATTTTGCTTTTACTTTGGCATTCAGTTTGCCTCGCTAAGTTTCTCGAGTCTGTGTCTGCCCCACCATCTCTTCCATCAGTCTGTCTGCCTTTCCCTAGGTCACCACCACAGAGCTATACATTACTTACAGGCAAAGCCATATCTCAGTCATCTTTGAAGCTCAGCATCTTGCTCAGTGCATGGCTCATGGCTCATGATTAATACTTTCTGAACTGAAAAGAACAGATTTATATTCTCTCTTTCTTGTCATCCCACAGTTTGTTCTATTTGTCCCAACATGTCTCTCTTCACTCCAAATGTCCACCAGTAAGAGGTGGGAATATGATTCTCATTCTTCCTCTAACCCCTTGGTGCTCATCCTAGATTGAACTTGGCTCTGAATTTCTCAAATCATTTTGAAAGTATGCATTTCATTATATTATGCCCATTACCCTCTTCTCAAAGTTCAATCAGCAAATGCGTAGCTGTAAAATGTTAAAAGACCTGTTAACCATGTTAAATTCTGAGGATTGCAAAGATCAAAAGAGAGAGCCTTGTGTCTTCTTGCCCTAGTACTTAAACCAAAATTCACATTAATTTTTAAATAGTTATGGGAAAGACATAATGCTGAGCAAAAGTCATGTTTCTTATGCACAGGGCCTCGTTAGTTTTGGAGTTTGGGGAGCCACTTTAGGGACTGGGGAGTGAGGCAGCCATCCTTGCAGGAATAGCCAGCCACACCCAGATTGGCCCACTTTCATTTTGCAGGACTTTCCAGCCATGGTTATGTGAAAGAAAGTTTGAAATTTATGGGCAATTTGCAAACCAACTGAATGAGTTGACTGATTCCTTGGGCCTTCTTTCTTTCTTTCTTTCTTTTTTTTTTTTTTGTAGAGACGGAGTTTCACTTCATTGCCCTCGGTAGAGTGCCGTGGCGTCACACAGCTCACAGCAACCTCCAACTCCTGGGCTTAGGCGATTCTCCTGGCTTGGGCCTTCTTTCTAAATGGGCCCACAATCAGAATTTCCTAAATTTCTCCTGGAACTTTCATTACATGACATTCAATCCAAATGACAACCAATTACCGAGCCCTTATTATGGGTCATTCCAACTGATGGAGGGTAGGCTGTTCATTTTCCTATGGCACTTTTGGGAACCCTGATTGCTAACTGCTGCATGGGGCTGGGTCCTGGAGAAGATACGCACACTCACCCCGACCACATCCAGCCGTCCCAGGAAGCCATCCAGTCGCACAAAGACCAGAGAAGACTGGAAATCCCACTCCTTGACCTCCTGGTTCTCTTTGAGGTAAGTGTGGAGATTCTCCCTTCTGTCCTGAAATGCCAGCTTGAAGAAGCCCAAGGTGTCCAAGACCACTTGCAGTTTTTTCTGACTTTCTTCCACCTCACTTCGCAGGAGGTTCTCTGGGCTCAGATAACTAGTGGCCTGTTATGGAAATGCAAACAGATTAGTGTCACTAAGCCTGGTGGCAGGTGCGGGGTTATCCCAAAACTTCCTAACACCAACCCTGAATTGAATTCTTGCGTAAGTTAATATTTTTTCACAAGCATAATATAGGAAAGATCTGACTCCCCCTCAGTTACACAGGTAGACCGGGACCAGGGTTCAACCCAAATAGTCTTTGGGACTCAGGAATGGGTAAGTGCCCAGTCAGAGACAAGGAGACACATTCAGATTTCTGTTGGCCCAGGGCCGAAGCAGGCGTTTTTTTCCCCCAGGCGTTGTTTTGTGACTTATTGGCTTTGTGTCATAAAATAATTTGAGTGCAAGAAATCTATGGGCCATAATTATTTTCCTGCTTCCAAGAGACTTAAGCCTGGAAAGCTGGGAAGTTGGAGCTGTAGAATAGCTCCCTTCACCACCTCAGAGAGAGGCAGAGATAACTGAGTTCTTGGGCTCTGGGGACATTGTCCAAGGCCATACTGCAAATCAGGTCTGAGGCCAGTCTTACCTTGGACTTTAAAGGCACGTGAGCCAAAATGTTTTCTGTTGTTCATTCTACTTTTGGTTGGGTTTTCTTACACTTTGAATCAAAAGAATTCTGGCTGAAAAACATGGAGTGATGGAAAAGTGCTGGCCAATAGTGAAGAAAAACCTGAGCTTGAGTGCTGGTTTGGGTCCTTGGATGAGTCAGTGAACCTCCCTGAAACTTTGAGTAATCTTTAAATAATACCCATATGTAATAAGACCTTCCTGCCCATCTCTCTGGGCTTATCTGATGATTGACTGAGAGCATGAATCCAATGGCACGGCAGCCTGTAATGTGCCCCATAGATATTAGTTATTATTAGTTACTATTTAAGCCTGTTCATTGTTTTCTCAGGATCATGGTTCGTTAGAGGCAAAAGAAGCCCATTTGGGGGGGAAGATCACTCAGACTTCCTTAAGGCCTCTAGTTTCATTTGCATGTTCTTGTCTCACAATCTCCCAGCAACCCCAGAAGGGACAGGTCCTCTTCTTTTCACCTCTGCACAGAGAAGAGTGAGACCCAGAAGAGGTAACGGACTTGTTCTGGCTCCCACCGCTAACAAGTGGGGAAGCCACGGTTTGGTTCAGGATCCCCTGACTTCGGGGTTGCAACCCCAAAGGCTAGGCTTTGCAGTCCCTCTGAACACATCACTAAGGAGGCTGAAATTTACCACCCCTGCTCTGTGCCCCATCCTCAGTCTCGGGCAGAAGGGAGAAGAGGACTGGGCCTCCCAGTTGCTCTAGGATTACTGAAAATGTCTTTGTGAATTATTGGCTTGTGAGAGTAAAAGACTATAATTTAATTGTAAGGACTCTTTGGATCATAATTATTTCCCTGCCTGGGAAAAAATGCACACTTGATTTCCATGACTTGGTATCAAACAGCCCCCAAGGAGAAGTTGCTGGGAATCCGGGGTGGCCCACCTGCTGGATGAGAAGGTTGCAGATCTCCTGGAGCAGCACAGTAAGCCTCCCTGGGGATTGGTAGAACTTGCATGTGGCCCAGATCAGACAGATCACATGAAGCAGAGGCCGCAGCCAGGGCTTCACCTCCGGAAAGTCTGCATTCTCCAGGGCTTCCAGGTGGCTGTGGAGTGGCATCAGGTGCACGTGGATGTCCTGTGCCTCTGCTAGAGCTGGAAGGAGCTGGAGATGGTCACCAATCCCTGCTTGAGGCCCCTACCCACCTGCTGGAGCCCTAGTCCCTGGGAAGTGAAAGATCTGCAAAGCAATGATGTGATCTCTTCCTAGACTGAGGAGGCAGAGAGAAACTTTCTATCTCTGGAAATCTGAAGATGGCTGAACAACTTGGGTAATGGTCTGAGGAGTTCTTTCTTACAATGTTCCTCTGTCAGGACTTCTTCCTGGCCCTCCCAGCCCCAGTCTAGGGCTTGGTGTGCGGTAGAAACACCACTCAGTAAATATTTTCTAATTACTTTGCTGCTAATATTGCTGAGATAATGCAAAATAGACAACAGAAGATAAGTTTTGGAATCAGAAAGACCTTCCTTGAAATGTTGGCCCAGACATGTAGCAGTTGTATGACCTTGGGCATGTTAAACCTCACTGAGCCTCAAAATAGGTAGAACTCATGTGAAGAGTCCTCATGAAGGCTGAGGGTAGGGTAGCACAAATGAAACATTCCTACACAGCTAGCACAGTGCTTGGATCAGAGGCAGTGTTAGATAAATGGTTATGACTCTGACAAGTATTCACTAAAGATTCCTCACTGAGCTCTTGCATGGAAGAAGTCACAGATCACAGAGAAAAGAGCACAGGCTGGTTATGACAAGATTCTGCTAATTTTCAAGGGCAGGAAGATCTCCTACCATCTTTTTTGAATGCAGCCAAAGAAAGGTAGGGACCTTTAACCAGTCATCTTGTGGTAACGAGGAGGGGAAAGTAGGAAACCCAGCAGCACTGGATACTAACATCAGCCAATGCCCGCCCAACAAACTGAACCGAATGACCAAGGCTGGTTCTTTCCTGGGCAGATAATCAGGTAGTGCACGGGTTATAGTTTGTGGATGAGGCTCTGCTTTCATCCTGAAGAAAACTTCCTGGGGGGAAAATGGGTGTTCAAAGGCTGGATGTGGTATCTCACTCCTATAATTCTAGCACTCTGGGAGGTGGGAGGAACTCTTGAGCTCAGAAGTTCAAGACCAGCTTGAGCAAGAGCAAGACCCCATCTCTACTAAAACTAGAAAAAAATTAGTCAGACATTGTGGAGGGTGCCTGTAGTCCCAAGTACTCAGGAGGCTGAGGCAGGAGGATTGCTTGAGCCCAGGGGTTGAGGTTGCTGTGAGCTAGGCTGATGCCATGGCACTGTAGTCTAGGCAAAAGAGTGACAGTCTGTCTCAAAAAAAAAAAAAAAACCCCACAAAAACAAACAAACAAAAACCCTTAAAATCTACACTACATAGCAAACAGTTTCAATATGCCAGGAATTGTTTTGCTCATTAGACATTTACCACCTCAGAAAGCAAGCCCTGTGATGTGGCTTCAGTGCTCCCACTTTCTAAATGAAGAAATTAAAACCTAAATAACTTGCTTAGGTCCATTCCCTGAACCGGCTGAACAAAAGGTAGATGACCCCAAGTTCACTGTAACGGACACCTGGCTTGCAGGTTATGAGGCTCAGCCTACAAATTTGTAGGATATGGATGTTTGTGGGTTAGATCCCAAGTGAGACTGTGGGAAGCAGAATGTGCATCGAATTTTTGGAAGTCAAATGTCACAGTAAATTGATTAGAGCTGTGATTCTTAAGTGGAGGTGCTGATGGGGAGTGTAAGAACCTTGATGTTGGGGTGAGAGACTCCGGAATCCCACAGCATCCTGACAAGCACATGCTCCAGCTTTCTTATGTTGTGTGATGGAAAAGAGGCTGAGACCACCATGGAAGGGAATTTTCTATTTAAAGATACTTGGGTTTTGAAGCCTTTAAAAAAAAGCAAAAAACAAAATTTTTAATCATAAAAATAAGCACTGCCTTGATGTTTTAAACCATAATAAATGAGAAAACAAGGTTTTCAGTTCAGTTCAGGGTACAGTAGTCTTGGCTGACAAGGTGAATGAGGAAAAAGAGATGAACAGAGCTGGGTTCGCATCTTTTTTAAAAATGTAAACAGCCAGTTGCATGGTGCTGTCCAATGGATTGCTGGTAAATCTTGAACAACAGACTCTTTGGGGACAAATGCCTTTCTTTGTAGCATTGGCCAAATTCTGTGGTGTAAATATTCCCAATATTCCCACTATGTTCAGTTTTAAGCTACCAGTTTGACTACCTTGAGAATCGCCTGGGAGGTTGGAGATGGGAAGATTAAAAAGAAAGGCAAGAGCCACCGCCACGGCCACCTAGCACTAGTTGGCTTCAGCACATCACTGGCCTTTCACCTCTTGCTCACACAGAGCCATGCACCCTCGATTGGTGCTGTGGTTGGAATGTGTCCCCTCCAAAGCTCAGGTGCTGCAACTTAATGCATGCAATACTATTAGGAGGTGGGGCCTTTAAGAGACGAGTGATTAGAGGGATCGGGGGGAATAGGCCTTTATCAAAGAGGGTTCACACAGAGTTCAGCTAACTTGGGAGGACGCAGAAACGAGGCTGTTTCTTTGATTTTGGATTCCCAGCTTCTAGAAGAGTGAGAAATAAAATAAGTTTCTCTTCTTTGTAAATTATCCAGTTTGGGGTATTCTGTTATAGAAGTTCAAATGGACTGGGACGCTGGGCACTCAGGTGGTAATGCGCCAACTCAGCCTCTCCGATTAGTCTGTGTTCCCCTTGTTCTTCTCCCCAAGGGGACTGCTGCTGCCAGTTTTCCGGGGTTGTTTATTGCCCAATTAATTCCACTTTGCACAATCCTCTTCCCACGTCTTTACCCCCATCCTTTTAACCTCCTTGCCCACTAGCTCAGATACATTTCTATCCGTCTTTTCTCTCCAGGCCATCAGTGAACAAATGAACTACCCTGATCACAACTGATGGGGATAATGCACAGGGTGTATCTATTTAGGATAAGGAAAGCCGGGTGCTCCGAAATTCAATTAGAAATAAGAAAATCAGCTGTCAGCTTCGAAGATCCTGCCAAATTTTCTGACCAAGTCTCCGCCTGAGACTTCTAATCAAGTTTTCTTTTCTTCCATCATTGGAATTAATTTTCATATTTAAAAAATTTCTATTTTTAAGGTAGTGTTTATCTGCTGGTATTATAATGGTGTTTTTTTTCTTTTTTCGTTTGTTTGTTTTCTTATTTCATTAACAGCATATACTCTCCTGCAGAGAACTTTTAGAAGCTGGTCTGGGGAAATGAATCTTTTATAGCTATTAATCCACGTGAATTATTTTAGTTTATTAATCTGTTAACGTGAAAAATGTAGTTGGGGCAGTAAATAACTAGCTCATACTTTTACTACGTTTTATTTCAGAGCCACAGATTTCCGGCGATTTCGTCCTCCTTCCCACACCATGTGTGTATGATCTGTGGGGCCATATGCTTACTTAATATTTTCTTCTCAATTGCCTCTTACTTTAACCTAACTAAATGACATAAAGTGAAAAATGTAAATCATTACCAGAAATGGAAAACTGCTATCACTTGCCAAAAACAGGGTTATTCATCCTTTAACACTTTAAAAAAATACCTGTCTATATTTCTCATACTCATTTCTAACACCCACAAGGGTGCCCACACCCCTTTTGGGGACATCTGTCCATTTGAATTGAAATGTAAATTGGGAATGACAGTCCTTTCCTCTGGGACACAGAATCTCTCTACAAAGCAGTAAACTCGGGCCTCAAGAGACATCTTGTTCCAAAACAGCTTTATGTGCTGGCAGAGCAGCCTCTGTGATGAGATTTTAGGGCCCAGAAGAACCTCAAAGACTAACAACTTATGCCAGTTCATAAGTTTCATAGGTTTCAGTTCATAGCTCACATAAGTTCATAAGTTTCAGTTTCATAGTCACAGCAGAAACACCAGCCCTGGAACTTTTATTCCCTTAAGCTAAGTGACTTGCAAACACTTTGTGGTGAGGAGCAGAAGGTGGATGAGGAATCAGCTGTGGGCTCTGGACACAAAAGCCAATCCCCTAACGCAGCAAATACACTGGGATCAGTTTTATATTGTGGACTCACCTGGAAGATTGTATTTGAAGAAAGAGTTCTGGGAGAGGAAAAATGTTTGAAAATCACTGCTTAGATTAAGCTAAACCATGTGAACTTGAAAATACCTTCAAAACACATTTTGCCATACAGAGCTGAAGAGCAAGGAGGAGGTCTGATAGGAAAAAAGGTGACGGAACAAGTGCTCCAGTGACGGGAGAGGGAGCTCTGACAAAATGTACCTACTTCTAATCACAGGCTTTGCTGGCTTTGCAATTCTGATAAGAGCTGATCTTGTCTGATGCTCAGATGGCCAGGAAATTGCAGTCCCCACTGTTCTGACAGTGGGAACAGAAAAAGCAGACTAGAACTCGGAACGGAATAGAGATTTCTCAAGAAGCCAAGGGTGCAGAGACCTGAATTCCAGAGGTGAGAGATAACGACATCCATTTGTGCAGTGCGGCTCTGTCAGGAAAGGTCTACCAGCCTGTAGGACCCAAAATAGAAGGGGAAGTGTGGGCAGCCTAACTACGGTGCACGTGTGGTCTCAGAGAGTCAGGTGAACTTGCCCAAGGTCACACAGCAGTGGGGCTGCAGGGCACAGCTCTGCTTAGCTGTTCTCCTGCTTCTACATCTGGCATTCTTGCTACCATGTTATACTGTGTCAGGCTGGAAGGTTGGAAGGACTTAAAGCTGTAGAAATCAGACAGAGAGGTGAATGCGTCACTGAATGAGAAATTTGAGTCAAGTGTATTTGTGAAGTTACTTGTTGGTCCTCACCTTCTTCAACATTTCTGAACATGGCTTTGAAAGCTGGGAAGTAGCTGCTCTGAAGCTTGTCCAGCAGTCCAGCCATGCCCTTCGCTTTTATCATTCTTAGTTGATCATAAATGGATTCCAGATCGTCGGCCCTGCAGCAGTGCAGAGAAGGGCGAGTCCAGGTGAACATTAGGAGATGCCGGTCACACGGTGCTGACCTACCCAGAAAGGAGCCCTACCCCAGGGTATTCCACAGAGGCTGTGCTGCAGTCCCAAGAACCAGGACATGTGTTCCCAAATCAGCCAGGGCAAAAGCCTGAGTCTGGAACAGAGGTACAAAGGGGCAGCTCTAGTAAACACTGCTGTGACCATCTGGTAGCTCAAGAGCTTGACAGCTGGAGGTCATTAGCTCTTGCAGTCAGGTTGGGGCAGGATGAGGGAGGTGCTGTCAGAGCAAGATGCTAAGAGAAGGGCCCCACAGGTTAGCGAATGGTCAGAAACCAGGCGAGAGGACAGGGCGCCTCGGCACAGTGGGAGCTCTGTGGGCATGCCTGGTCCTCGGACGTGGGTGCTCCTCACTTAAAGTGGACACGGATCTCTGCCTCCAACATCTGTCTGTTTCCTTTTGAATAAAGGATTTATCAGCCTCGTGATAAACAGCAGCAAAAAGTGGGGAGGAAGAAGGGAAGAAGCAGGAGCAGGAACAATGATGAGGCCTTTCTGCACGAACAGCACATGATGGACTTTCCAGCCCTGCTGACGATGACCTGGGGCCTAAGACAGGTCAGTCCACAGCCAACTTCTAGAAACCCCTTCCTTTCTTCAGATGCTGTTGTGTACCTGGCCCCGACTGACCAAGGAGAGGGGAGTAGTAAATTAGAGGATGAATGCTTTTAAAAGTTGGTTAATTTTACACGTAGTTAAAAGAGCCTTTGAAGAACTTTCAGAAGATGTACTGCTGGTAGCCCAAGAAAGGATAGATGACTTGACTATTGAATCTTGCGGAAAGTGTGCGTCTCCCAGGCCATTGAAAAGCTGCCCTGATCCAATGTCAATGAGCTGTCATCTACCCTTGGGATGGTGAGAAATACCTGGAGGGAAGAACCTTACTCAATGATCGGTTCCCTCAGGCCACCAGCTCTAGCTTCATCCTAGCACATCTTCTCCCCAGGGGCTGAGCACCTGCTTCCCTGCCTACCTGCTCTTCCAGAAATTCAGCTCCGCCTTAGGGGTGGGATTCTCTCCCTGCAAGAGTAGCTGGGAAGACTCTCTCTTCAACACCGTCTGGACTTGGTGGCTCCATTTGACCACTGCAGACTCAATGGCATAGATGGCTGACTTATCTATGGACTCCAAGCTGCGAAAGATAAAGAGAATTGCCTGGAACCCGTGGAAATAACTCAGCCCTGGGGGCCCTTCCAAACAGAATTTAAATCTTTTACAAATATCCGAGCAATTCCATCTAGTCCAAGTATTCTTAAAGTTTTTTTGAATAACAGACTTTATTGAATAGTCAATGAAATGTACAGATTCTCTCTCTAGAAAAGAAAAGTGCTTATGGGTGTATACATACATTATTATTCATACAGACTCAAGGGTTCACCAATATTCTGTAGACTAGTTTAAGAATTTGAATGCCAGTAAGTTGTCCTGTCAATACAGGAATGCCTTGGACAGAAAACTTTGGGCAACTGCAACTACTCAACCATTGCCTGCATGCTACCAGTGGCAGCAAGCTCCCTAATCAACACAGCAGACATTCAGCAGTACGTTGGCTTTCCCAAGGAAAAAGTTTGTTTCTGTACTGAACCACTCCTATCTCCCTGCAATTTCCTCACTTTTTTTTTTTTTTTGAGACAGAGTCTTACTATGTGACCCTTGGCAGAGTGCTGTGGCATCATAGCTCACAGCAACCTCAAACTCCTGGGCTTAAGCGATTCTCTTGCCTCAGCCTCACAAGTAGCTGAGACTACAGGCACCTGCCATAATGCCCAGCTATTTTTTTGGTTGCACTTGTCACTGTTGTTTAGCAGGCCCGGGCTGGCTTGAACCCGCCAGCTTTGGTGTATGTGGCTGGCGCCCTTACTCACTGAGCTACAGATGCTGAGCCGATTTCCTCACTTTTTGTCTTAGTTGTGATCACTGCAGCAAGAGGAAATGAAATAAGTTGTTTCTTCTTTCACTGGCCAAACAAGCAGCCATTTGACTGTCATCATTGTGATTTCACTTTTCCAGAGAAGAATGGAATTCCCAAACTTCCCCTCTCCCATACACCTTCAAAAAAACCACAGATTCAGTGGCTCATGCCTGTTATCCCAGCACTCTGGGAGGCCAAGGGAGAAGGGATTGCTTGAGCTTAGGAGTTTAAGACCAGCCTGAGCAAGAGCGAGATCACATCTCTGCTAAAAATAGACAAACTAGCTGGGCACTGTAGTAAGCATGTGTAGTCCCAGCTACTTGGGAGGCTGAGACAGGAGGATCACTTAAGCCTAAGAGTTTGAGGTTGCTATGAGCTATGATAGCACCATGGCACTCTACCCAGGGTGACAAAGTGATACTCCATCACAAATAAACAAACCACCTCCCCAAAACCAATAGCTATATTTGGAAAGGATTAAATATATTTTAAAAATTGGCTATTTTTTCCACAAAGTCTTACCTGAAAATTGCACTTGTCAAAAACCAAGAACACAGGAAAAAGGGCGTACATGTCATTCACATTTTCATGCCACCTTTCCCTAATTTAATTAAATTTGTATTTGCTGACAAATGATATGGCACAAGCAATTTTGGAAGATATTAAAGGGAGAAGGTGCCTCCCACTCGCAAATGATCCAGCCTTTTGGGAAATTATCAAATTTGAACAAAGAGAAACAAACTCAGCAACAATTATATACACACACTGAATATTATCATGTGAAAATATGAAGGGACTGAAAAAAATATAGTAGTTTGAGTTTATTTATTTTGAATGTTGGATATTTCCATTAAACTGAAATAAGTTTTCCAGTTAACTGGGAAATTACTTCAAATGATATATGTAGCAAATTACTTCCAAAAGAAAAATCTCATCACATAGCACATCATCGTTGCCTGCTTCACTCATTTCTTGGATCAACTCAGAGATCCTGAATCCACAGCCGTGGTGGTCCCGCCTGGGGAAACTCCTGACGGGGTGGCAGCCATAAGGATATAGAAATGCTGGATGACATACCACACAATATAGTATTTACTTACATAGCCTGGCTTGAAAGAAAAAGAAAAAAATAAAATAAACTCAAATTCCCAAGGGATAGAAATCAAGACATCTCAAACCCAGAATAGTAAGTGGGAGATGATAATGGATATAATTTCTAAAAGAGTAGGAGGCTGGGGTTTTGATGCCCACTTGGAGAAAGAAGGCATGGACCCAAGGCCGCAACAAAGCCAGATTTGTTTCTATTTGGAAAAGAAAAAAGAATAATCCCCAGGACACGAAAAAAAAAAGGTCTTCACCTGCTTGGGGGTGGGGGTAGGGCGGCTGGATTGTCAGGGTGAGTTCTGTGACTCACATGTCCTGAGAAAATGCCAGGAAGAGGCAGGGCTTCCTCCCGGATGGGAGCTGGGGCTCTGCCAATGATGAGGCACTATCCTGATAAGCAAAATCCAGCACGGTCCCTCTCAGCCCAGCACAACTGGGAATGGGAAAAAGGCCATGCTGCTGTAATCCTTGAAAGACTCCAGGCAGAGGAATCGATCTGACGGAAGTAATCAGTGCGATGAAAATTCAGTCTATGATGTTGAGAAATAGACCAGATAATGGTCTTGTGTGCAGGATGAGGAGATGTCAGACTCAGAGTCAGGAGCAGAGAAATCAGGAGGAAAACATTTTGCTAAACCAGTACGTACCCACCGTGGAGGCCCATATGGTGAGGCTGGTGGTACTTACATCATCTTACTTTTAGAATCCACAAACTCCATTGTTTCTGAGCCTGCTGGAAGAGGCAGCAAAGTTTTCCCCTTCACTTGCTCAAGGATAACCAGGAGGTCACACTGGAGGCTGTGGGCATGCCACCCAACATCCTGACACACCATGTGGGGCCAGTCCAGATGATTCTTCTCATTGGTCAGCACAGGTATAACAACCTGAAACAGAGGTGCACATGGGAGAAACTGAGGCATTCCAATTCCGCAGGCTTAAAGGAAGACTTTTCCAGAAAAGGTTGGTAAAGCTATGTACAACCTTTTGCAGGTCACAGCACAGTAAGGCCTGGTAGCAAGGCCCAGCATTATGTGCTGCCTTGATAGCAGGGAAAATCAGGAAGCCCTCAAAAAAGCTACCTATGAGTTTCCCTCTTCACTGTGCCCCTGTGGCTAAGGTCCCTTGCCTAGAGTGCCACAGTGCTCCTTGCCTAGAGCAGTGTTTTCCAACCATTTTTTTTTTTTAATCTCACTGCACACGTGAACCTATAGTTCAACTTCCATGGCACACTTAAATTATGTTGATCCAAAGAAAAAACAGAGAAAAAAAGAATATACTTATGCTTTGAATTTCTTTAGGGAATAATTGCCGCACCCCCGGCATCAAGCCGTGGCGGGATGGCTCTGTCCGCGTTGTAAAAACTGTGGTAAGGCGGTGGGTGCTCCTCGGAGCGTTGCCCCCAGTCCCCCTGGTTTGCGACAGCAGCGCATAAGTTGCCTAGCATGCCTTTTAGTGAACGTAGGAAGTCATGAGGTGCGGCATAAAGGCCTGAGTAACCTTTACCCTGAAACCTGTTTGAAACTTGTTTGTTGAGTTGAATGGTTAATTGTTGCTTGAATGTCCTCAGAAACTAAGAATAAACATAATGACTTACTAATCCATGACTTCATCTATACAATGGAGACTAAATGTCTCCAAGGGAACACGTTCCCACCATAAAGGTCAGTTAATTGAAACAATGTATCAAGAGAATGCAGGGATGATAAGTTAAGATGTTCCTACCAGATACCCGCTCCCTCCGGTCTCTTATCTCTACCTTATGTCCCTTTGAAACTGTTTCTTTGAAATAAGTTTTCTATGAAATTACTTTCTCTATAATTTTGTCACTATACACTTAAAACATATACATAATTCACTATCAATTCACTAACAACATAAAAATCATAATCAAATATAAAAATATAAAAATACAAAATGTGAACAAAGCAGTTTTACAAAGAAAGAAGGTTTAAACATAGATAAAGAGAAGTAAAAGAGTAACTGCTGATAAGCAGCAGTCCTTTGTTCCCCCTTACGGGCAGAAACATTGTCTAAGAAAAGACAGTTGACTACTCCCATCTACAAAACTCGATAAGAACTTTGTAAGCATCAGCAAGTCATAAAAATATCTTTTGTAGTTTGTAAGACATTGTCAAAAATGTATAAATACCATGCCTAAAAATCAGTAAAGCACAACTGCTTTCTTCATCATCCTTGGTGTGTAGCAGTTTGTCATTTTCCTGCGTCGCCCTTTCAATCAACCTGAGCCGTTCTTGCCCTAAAAGCCCTCGGACTGAGACTCATTCGACTGGCGGTCCGCGGCAGCTGGCGCCTCGAACAGGGACCTGAAGGACAGGTGATCTTTCTTTTTCTTTCTTTCCTCTCTTTTTCAGATTGAAGGCGACTCTCACCAGGGAGCTGCAGTCCCGCCGGTAAAGGCTGACCGGTTAAGTGTGAGTAATCCGCAGGACAACATGGGGCATACATTGGGTAAGGAAGAACACATGCTCAGTGTCATGATACAGCGTTTATTAGAAAAAAATGGTTTTCATGTGTCTCTCAAACGGTTGGAGGAGCTTATACATTTCATAAAGTTGGTAAGTCCTTGGTTTCTGGAGGAAGGTTCTCTCTCTCTCTCCGATTGGAAGAGAGTGGGACGCGAGATGCGGAAATACATGCAAGAACATGGGGAGAAGGTCTTGCCCCCTCAGGCTTTTCCTTTATGGTTACAAGTTAGAGAACTTTTGGCTGACAATACCTTTTTAGAAGCATTTATAAGAGAAACTGACTCGGAGGCTGGTGATCCTGAAACTAAGGTGGCACCTATTTGTGATGAGGTTCCCCCCGAGGTTCTTAAAGATCCTGAACCGGTACCAAACACTGAGAGCGTTGTCCCCTCAGCTCCAACGCTCAAAGACATTTTACCGCCACTCCCACCGGTTGATAATTCCTCAGACAGTGATGAGTGGGATGTGATCGATGAACTTACTAAATCAGATGAGAGGGACGGAATGAATGATTCTATTCACCCCCGCCGAGCTTATCCGGCAGTTCGCGTCCCAAAGGTCGCATCTAAGACATCCTCACGAGCCCCGCTTCCCCGTGTGCCTCCTTGTCTCCCTCCACCGCCCGCGGGGTTTCAGGCGGCGGTGCGAGAAGCCCGTCAGCAGGGAGATTTTACATTTGCTTTCCCGGTGCGCTTTCCCACTGAGGAAAGGGCACCACCCACCTGGGAACCTCTGTCGTTAAAGACGCTTAAAGAACTGCAACAGGCTGTCCGTACATCGGGAGCTTCTGCACCTTATACTTTACAAATTGTGGAATCAATTAGCAGTCAATGGCTTACCCCGTATGATTGGCAACAAACGGCCAAAGCCACGCTTTCCCCAGGTGATTATATCTTATGGAGAACAGAATATGAAGATAGATGTAGAGAAAGTATTAATCAGCATGTGGGAAGAAAAGCACAGCCCACACTATCCATGCTTCTAGGAACAGAAGAATTTGCCTCTTTTGAAAATCAAATTAAACTACCCCGACAAATTTTGGAAATAGTCAGCCATAACGCAGTCTCCGCTTGGCGAAAAATACCTCCTCCGGGAACCAAGGGCACAACTTTAGCAGGCATAAAACAGGATATGGAAGAATCCTATCCTGCCTTTATTTCTCGCCTGGAAGAAGCTATTAATAGAATGCTTCCACCATCAGAGGGAACAGAATTATTACTCAAGCAATTGGCTTGGGAAAATGCAAATACGCTGTGTCAGGACTTAATACGTCCACTCAGGAAAACAGGTACTTTACAAGATTATATTAAAGCATGCATGGATGCCTCACCAGCAATTGTCCAGGGAATGGCGTTTGCTGCAGCTATGCGGGGTCAAAAATTTAGTTCATATGTCAAAGGTGCTTTTGATAGAGACCCCAGTAATACATGTTTTGGGTGTAACCCCCCACATGATTTACCCACTTGTTATAATTGTGGGAAGCCAGGTCATATACAGAAGGATTGTAAGAAATCCACCGGTGCTAATAATAATAATAGTAAGTCCCGTGGACTACCCCCGGGACCATGCCCTCGTTGTAAGAAGGGCAGGCACTGGAGAAATGAATGTAAATCTAAATTTCATAAGGATGGAACCCCCTTGTCAGACAAGGGTGCTAACTTTATTGATACCAATCAGACAAAAAACTAGATAAGGGGCGTTCTCCCAGCCCCGACTCCAAGGGAGAGACTCCTGCCTCTACCGCAGTACGGCCTAAGTTAGAACCCACATCTACTATTAATTGTATACCACCTGAATGGACAATTCATGATCTCCCACGTGGGACTCCTGGCAGCGCAGGCTTAGACCTTGCCAGTTCTAAAGATGTAATCATATCCAAACATGATGGTGTTGTATTAGTTCCCACAGGAATAAAAGGAAAGTTATTACCAGGTACTGTTGGTGTTATATTGGGACGAAGTTCCAATTACACCAAACATTTTGAAGTTGTTCCAGGAGTAATCGATTCTGATACTGAAAATACAATTAAAGTCATGGTAAAGTCTTTAGTAGAAACTACACAAATTCATAAGGGACAAAGAATTGCTCAGTTATTGTTGTTGCCATATATACCGCTCCCCACCTGGCACTTACATGATGCCAGGGGAGAGGGTCAATTTGGATTTACTGATCAGGATTGTGTGGCTCTTATACATGATTTATATGATAGACCAATGTTAAAAATGAAAATAGAAGGCAGGCCCATTAAGGGCCTGATGGACACAGGCGCTGATGTAACCTGCATTGCTGCCTCCGACTGGCCGAGATCCTGGCCGGTTCATCGAACTGGGTCTTCTTTAGTTGGTCTCGGTTTTGTTTCTGGTGTCATGCGTAGTACATCTCATTTGTTATGTGAATATAAGGACAAGAAAATTTACTTTCAACCTTATGTACTACCCTCTCTACCCTATACTTTATGGGGACGAGATCTTTTACATGTTCTAGACATGAAACTAGTTACAGGTGATCAACTCAATGATCAGTGTTTTTCATAGGGGCCACTGCAGAAAACTATGCCTGTAAAATAAAATGGTTAACAGATGTTCCTGTGTGGGTTAGTCAGTGGCCCCTAACAACAGAAAAGTTACAGGCATTACAAATTTTAGTACAAGAGCAATTAGATAAGGGTCATTTAGAGGAATCCACTAGCCCGTGGAACACTCCTGTGTTTGTCATTAAGAAAAAATCTGGCAAATGGAGACTTTTACAAGATTTAAGAGCAGTAAATACCATTATGGAAGACATGGGCTCCCTTCAACCTGGGCTGCCGTCTCCTGTAGCAGTACCAGAACAATGGTCACTTATAATTATAGATCTGCAAGACTGCTTTTTTACTATTAATTTACATCCTGAGGACTGTCCTCGTTTTGCTTTCAGTGTTCCTTCTTTAAACTTACAGGAACCATTTAGAAGATATCAATGGAAAACTTTGCCACAGGGCATGAAAAACAGCCCTACCTTATGTCAAAAATTTGTGGCAGCTGCATTGGCAGCACTGAGAAAACAATTCCCTAGCGCCTACATAATTCATTATATGGATGATATCTTACTAGCTCATCCTGAGCTGCCACAAGTACAGCTAATGCTAGAAAAGGCTATAGAACAATTAACTAAATTTGGCTTAGTCATTGCCCCAGAAAAAATTCAAAGAGATAAACCATTAAGTTATCTGGGACAATGGATTCACTCTGACTATATTGCACCTCAAAAGGTGCAAATAAGGAGAGATAAATTACAAACTCTTAATGATTATCAAAAATTACTGGGAGAAATAAATTGGATTCGACCTTTTCTGAAGATTACTACGGGAACCCTTAGTCCTTTGTTTACTATCTTACAGGGAGACTCTAATCCCCGTTCCCCTAGACATTTAACTCCAGAAGCCTTGCAGGCTTTACAAGTTGTTGAACAGGCTTTAACTCAAGCTAGGGTTAAACAAATTAATTATCAAAACCCATGGTCTTTACTCATCTTTTCTACTGAGTATACTCCTACAGCTTGCCTATGGCAAGAAGGTATTTTAGAATGGCTTCACTTACCACATGTTCAGGCAAAAATTGTTGCTGACTACCCTTACCTGGTATCTTTATTAATTGATAAGGGAAGAAAAAGATCACGTGAATTATTTGGTAAAGATCCTCATGTAATTGTAACTGCTTATAATAAGACTCAAGTAGAACAATTATTTCAAAATAATGATGATTGGGTATTGGCCTTACAAGGCTATGCAGGTCAAATTTTATACCATTATCCTAAACATCCTTTAATTGAATTTACAAAGACAGTTTCACTTATATTTCCTCTTATGTGTTCCAAACAGCCTTTGTCTGACGCAATGACTTTATTCACAGATGGTTCCTCCACAGGACGGGCTGTAGTTTTTAGTCCAGGTCTGTCTCCTCTTATTAAGGAGGTTACACAAGCCTCCGCCCAACAAACAGAATTATGGGCTCTAATCTCGGCCTTTAATAATTTCAAACAAAGGTTTAACTTGTACACAGATTCAAAATATATTGCTTCTCTTTTTCCAGCTCTTGAAACTGCTCTTTTAACAGGAACCTCAACTATTCTACCTCTATTAAAGAAATTACAAATCTTAATTCAGCAAAGAAATAATCAATTTTATATTGGTCACATAAGAGGACATACTAATTTACCTGGCCCTTTGACCCAAGGAAATGCCACTGCAGATTTGTTAACACGTACTATAGTGGCATCAGTGACTGAAGCTGAAGAAAGCCACGCCTTACATCACCAAAATGCTAACGCATTAAGAAAAATGTTTCAAATTACTAGAGAACAGGCAAGACAAATAGTCTTAAAGTGTAAATCCTGTCCTATTACCCATCATCCTTTAAAATTTGGTGTTAACCCTCGGGGCTTACGCCCCAATGTGTTATGGCAAATGGATGTAACACATGTGTCTAGTTTTGGAAAATTACAATATGTACATGTTACTGTTGATACCTTTTCTCATTATATATGTGCCTCTGCACGATCTGGAGAGGCTTACAAAGATGTTGTACAGCACCTATTTTACTGCTTTCAGCAGCTAGGTGTTCCTCATCAATTAAAGACAGACAATGCTCCAGCTTATACCTCTCGAGCATTTGAACAATTTTGTATACAGTGGAAAATTTCTCATTCTACGGGGATCCCGTATAATCCTCAGGGTCAAGCGATTGTTGAAAAAACTAATCAAATATTAAAATTACAAATTGAACGCCTACAAAAGGCTCACAAGTATTTCTCTCCTCATCATATTTTAACTCATGCTTTATTCGTTTTAAATCATCTCAATGTAAACTCTAACAATTTAACTCCTGCTCTTTCTCATTGGCAGCCGCAATCGGCTGCCACCCTTCCTAAAGTTCTTTGGAAAGATTTATTGTCGGGCCAGTGGAAAGGCCCTGATGTATTGTTAACCTCCGGACGAGGCTATGCTTGCATATTTCCACAGGATGCCGACTCTCCCGTCTGGATTCCAGACCGGCTCATCAAACCGGCTCCTCCGGAGACCCCGGCGCAGAAGACAACGCCTGCGGCGGATGAAGATCCTATCTGCACAGATGAAGACGACTGTGAAAGTTTCACCGAGACCCTCCAAGACCACGTGGACACAGATCCGTGCCCTGGTGAAACAAGCTAAACAACTTCTCATATCTCAAGGAAACCCTCTAACTCCTACAATGTACTTTCTTGCGTTTCTATCACTAATCTCTACTCCTAAGGTAGAAACTGCAGCTTATTGGTCTTATGTGCCTAATCCTCCTCTGCTACACCCTGTGGGCTGGCTAGATCCAGACCCCATAAAAATTCTTTCTAATGATTCTATCCGCTTAGGAGGTTTAACTGACTCAGAATCCAGACATCATGCTGCGGCTTTGATTAATTTCACTGGCAAAGCCGACTCCTTGCCTATTTGCTTTACTTTAAGAGGCAACACACCTCCTTTTTGTTTACCTACAAGTTACAGAGTCTTTTTATCTGATGCTCCTGATCCCCATGATGCCAATAGACGTTATATGTGGGAATATGAGATACAAACTATTGGAAGTCCTAATTATAATGAAACTTGCTTAGCTGTTAACCAGTTACCTCTCCCTAATTGTAAACAAAAATATAGAGATAAAAATCAATTCTGGGAATCCTCTTTAACAAAAACTCCTACTTGGCTTTCTTGCGGATTCCCAGACGCTGCTAACAAACATTCTCCCATTAATTCTAATACAATTATTTGGGACTATTCTCCTACCTCCTGCTATGATCATAACGTATATTTATCTAATCAATTAGATAAATTTCATAAATATCAATGGTCTGGTACCCCTCAGCCAGTACGAAGATGGTTCACACCTGGTTTAGTTGAGCCCATATGGGTGGCTCAACATAATAATAAAACTCAAATACACTATGATTTATTTAGACTTGTTGCTGCATCCAACTTAATTTTAGAGAAGAAACCTAATATGCCAAAACCTAATCCAATATCTATAAGAACTTGTGTTGGATATCCATATGCTCTACTTTTAGCTCCAAATAAGTATCTAACTATCACTCAATCTAAGAATTCTTATCATATTTCTTGTACTGCTTGTAAAGTTACAAATTGTCTTACTTCTACTGACTTGTTTAATGAACGTTTATTTAATTCTGTTTTAATTGTTAAAAGACCCTCTTATGTATTACTGCCTGTTGATTTACAAAATGACCCTTGGTATGATAATTCTGCTTTACAAGTTCTACATACTGTTAATCAGTTAATCCGCCCTAAAAGGTTCGTGGCTGCTTTAATTCTTGGTATTTTAGCTTTAATTTCTATAGTTACAACTTTTGCTGTAGCCACCACTGCTTTAGTTCAAGAAGTTCACACAGCTCACTTTGTGAATTCTCTCAGCAGCAACATCACTTTAGCTTTAATGACTCAAGCCAGTATAGATAATAAACTTGAAGCAAAACTCAACATCCTAGAAGAAGTAGTTTTAGCCTTAGGACAAGATATCAAGTTTATACAACATAAACTTCAAACCAGATGTCATTCTGCCTTTCCTGCTATTTGTGTCACTCCTTTACCTTATAATATGTCCACTTCCTGGGACAAAACTAAAGCTCATCTACAGGGTGTCTGGAAGGACAATGATATTACACATGATTTACATACTCTCCAAAAGGATATCACTGCCATCAGTGAAGCTCATTTACCTAGCACTTCTCTTGATTCACTGGCTCAATCCCTCTCTGACAATCTTAAATCTTTAAATCCTGTGTCTTGGATTCAGTACATTGTGTTTATTGTCATTATTGGTTGCCTGATATTCTTTGTTGTTTTACTGTTACCCTGTCTCCTTCGTTGTGTCTTTTCCTCCTTAAAGGCTGTTCGCCAAGACCTCTTTGAACTACGTTTCATTAACAAAAAAGGGGGAAATGCCGCACCCCCGGCATCAAGCCGTGGCGGGATGGCTCTGTCCGCGTTGTAAAAACTGTGGTAAGGCGGTGGGTGCTCCTCGGAGCGTTGCCCCCAGTCCCCCTGGTTTGCGACAGCAGCGCATAAGTTGCCTAGCATGCCTTTTAGTGAACGTAGGAAGTCATGAGGTGCGGCATAAAGGCCTGAGTAACCTTTACCCTGAAACCTGTTTGAAACTTGTTTGTTGAGTTGAATGGTTAATTGTTGCTTGAATGTCCTCAGAAACTAAGAATAAACATAATGACTTACTAATCCATGACTTCATCTATACAATGGAGACTAAATGTCTCCAAGGGAACACGTTCCCACCATAAAGGTCAGTTAATTGAAACAATGTATCAAGAGAATGCAGGGATGATAAGTTAAGATGTTCCTACCAGATACCCGCTCCCTCCGGTCTCTTATCTCTACCTTATGTCCCTTTGAAACTGTTTCTTTGAAATAAGTTTTCTATGAAATTACTTTCTCTATAATTTTGTCACTATACACTTAAAACATATACATAATTCACTATCAATTCACTAACAACATAAAAATCATAATCAAATATAAAAATATAAAAATACAAAATGTGAACAAAGCAGTTTTACAAAGAAAGAAGGTTTAAACATAGATAAAGAGAAGTAAAAGAGTAACTGCTGATAAGCAGCAGTCCTTTGTTCCCCCTTACGGGCAGAAACATTGTCTAAGAAAAGACAGTTGACTACTCCCATCTACAAAACTCGATAAGAACTTTGTAAGCATCAGCAAGTCATAAAAATATCTTTTGTAGTTTGTAAGACATTGTCAAAAATGTATAAATACCATGCCTAAAAATCAGTAAAGCACAACTGCTTTCTTCATCATCCTTGGTGTGTAGCAGTTTGTCATTTTCCTGCGTCGCCCTTTCAATCAACCTGAGCCGTTCTTGCCCTAAAAGCCCTCGGACTGAGACTCATTCGACTGGCGGTCCGCGGCAAATAATTTAATTAGTGATCTTTAAAAATTTCCACAGCACACCGAAGATCTTTTCATGGCACACCAGTATACTGCGGCACAGCGGTTGAAAACCACTTGTCTTGAGGACCAGTTGCCATTCCTGCTTATCCGTGAGCAGCAGGCTTCTGTCCTCTGCTAGATTGTGGAATTATCCACACAAGCCATCACATCTTCCATAGGAACCAGAGCCACCACTCCTTCTCGATAGTACAAAGTGCACCTCCCACAGCCCCTGGGTGTTCACTCTCTTCCCACACGCACCCCTCCCCTCCCGTGTGGCCTTGCATGGCACAGTGTCTTCCTCCTGCGGGCTGAGAATATATGTGACAAATAAACTGCTATCAGCGTCATCTGTCCTGTGCTGGGTGTTCTGTGGTCAGTGACCCCATTACCCTAGGGCAAGATCCCTCCCTCCTGAATAGAAAGCGAACGAAACAAAGGCCACAGGACAAATGCAGTGCGGATGACCTGATCTCTCTACAGGTGGTGTGAGGGGGGACCTTAAACAATCAAGCAAAGTTGGGGATCTTGCATCCATCTTTAAGGGAGAACATCAGCTGATTTTGGCATCCATCCCCAAATCCAGAGGTGGCCGTGGAACCCAACCTGAGCCAATGAGAGTCAGACCAAAGTCTCTTATTTGAATTTTTTGAGGAAAAGACTCCTGTTTTATACTAGTCTGGACCTTTTAGTGCTCATTCTGTTATCACACAGAGCGTTAGAATAAGGTAAATATGGGGAAGACAGTGTTCATAGATGGAGAGAGGCCAAATCTTGGTGACTTTTTTATGAGTTACTAAGTCAAGCTTCTCTTGAACTCTCTGCACTAGTTTAAATTGAGTTTCTACTACTGGCAACATAAGAAGTTGTCAAGACAGCTCACTAGGAATCTTTCCATCTAAAAGTTTCACAATTAAAGGGAAAGGAATGCCAGAAATACAGATGATAAGCTGTTTTAGTGAGGAAGCTACCTAGTAAGCAATGAAAAGGAAATATGGATTGCTACCATTGGTCTGTACATGACCAATAAGTCCTAGTGACTGTGAAATAGAATACCCGGACCCAGCTTGTTAAATTCTAGAAGGTGGTCCTTGCCTGGTTTGTCTGGAGACAGTCGCTGAGCTGAGAACTTACAATGACAGGTGAACAGAGAGCTCATCAAAGAAGAAAATGTCACAAATTAAGTCATGTCACATTCATGTTACGAAGGGACTCTTTGGACCCAGGGCAGAGTGACTAATAGACAAAGAGGATAAACTGGAATTTTCTTAGGATTTCAAAGGCATGGATTCTCTTATTTGATCTTTATATACCCACAGTCCTCCCTAGGGTCTGGGATATAGGAAGCGTTCAGAGGTTTCTAGAATAACTAAATGTGTACTGTCTGAAGAAAATGTGATATGTAGGTTTGGGATAGATTTTTGAGGGCTTTGAGTGATAGAAAAATAATGAATGTGAACTCCATGAAGAGAAAAGCTAGGCATTCATGGATTTGATGAATATTTATGGAGCATCTACTATGTTCTAGTACTGTTGCCAATGCTTGGAGAATACATCAGTGAACAAAATCAACAAAAAATCCTGACCTTTTGAAGTTGATATTCCAGGAAGGGGGTGGGGGGGGAAACAGTTAATAAACAGTAAGTTCTGTGGATAAAAATAAAGCATGTGACAGGATCAAGAGTGTGGGGTAGAGGGGTTGCCACAGCCAATGTTTGGGTTGGTACAGGTCTCACTGAGAAGATGACATTTAAACAAAGACTGGGGAGGGCATGGGGAGAGCTCTGTGGATCCTTGGGGGAAATATATGGCAGGTAGAAGGAATAGCTTTTGCAAAGGCCCTGAGGTGGGAGCATGTGTGGTGTGATGGAGGAGTGGGCTGAAGGCCAGTGACACTGGAACAGTGTGAACAAGAAGGGTAGGGGTGGCTGAAGGAGGTCACCTCAAAGGCAGCCTTGCCTTGTAGGGTTTTTATTTTTACTCTCGGAGAAAAGGATATCATGGCGAGCTTTTGAGCAAAGGAATGATATGGTCTGACATCCCTTTGAGTAGGATCATTCCAGGTGCTGCGATGAGAATAGAGTTGAAGGGACAAAGCAGAAAAAGAGATCAGTGAACCAGCCAGTCCTTCCATACAGAAGGTAGTGGAGTGGCACAGGGGCTAGTGAAGGTGGTAAGAAATGGTCTGATTCTATGTAAATGTTGAAGATACAGCCAACGTGATGTCTTAATAAACTGGCTTTGAAGTTGGGAGAGAAAAGGAGGGGTCAGGATGACTCCAAGATTTGGGGAAGAATGGAGCTTCCATTAACTAATGTGAAAAAGAATAAGGTTGAAGTTAGTTCTTGAGGGAAGACCCAGAGCTTGTTTCTGGAAATGTTAAAATTTTCTATACCTGTTGAACTTCGATATGGAGGCATGGATTAGGTAATTAGATATGCTCGTTGAGAGTTCAGAGAAGGAAAGTTTGGGAATAACAAATTTGAGAGGTGTCAAATACAGACAGTTTATAAAAATTTTGAAATTCAGTGAGAGTTCTCCAAAGGATGGGTATATGCCCAAGAATTGAGTCCTAGGTCCCTCCAATGTTAAAAAGTTAGGTAGAAGGGAGGAAGAAGAGAGGAGGAGTTGGAGGGAGGGGGGTTGGTACCCTCTCACCTAGCGGGCACAGTGCAGGGGTACACGGCACACCTCCTGGGTGAAGGGCTCAACTACAACTTGGACTTTACCTAAAAAATGCAAATGATGTAACCTAATCATTTGTACCCTTATATTCCTCTGAAATTTTAAAAAATGTACTTAATTTTTATGTAGGGAAAATGAAACTATTGGGGTGTTACAAAAAAGGAGTTGGGAAGAAGAGAAGGCACCCTCAGTGGAAACCAAGGAAGAAGAGCGATGGTGATGGGAAACGAGGACACTGGCACCCCGGATACCAAATGTGGAAAGTGCTCTCCCAGGAGAGGATGATCACGAGCTGTGACAAATACAGCTCACGGGCCAAGTAGGAGGAGGGCTGACTGAGACCCATTCAATTCAGAGACCACTGGAAATATCTGCAAGTTCTTTCATTCCTCTCCTGCGAAGTGTGGGAATAAAAGCCCGATGGGTATGAGATACACCAGGAAAAGAATGGACACGGCAAGAAGAGACATAGTCCAGCAGTTTCGCTGTAAAGGGAATCACAGAAAGGGAGTGACAGCTGGCGGGGGAAATGAGGATTCTATTTGATGGGAATTATCTAGTAGATGGGGGAGAAAAATAAGAACGGAGGAGTGAAGAGGAAGTGACTAGCATGACCTCCTCAAGAACAGGTGGGATTCAGAGAACCAGATGCATTTTTCATCTTTGGATTGGCTTGGCATCGGGCAACAGCACAGACAGTCCCCTTATAACAATGGAAGTGGTGGCAGAGAATATGAGCACAGCCATCTGCAGGCAAGGTAGACAGAAGTATTTGTGGAAAGTTTATTCTATCGTTTCTGATTTCTTTTTTTTGAAGCCAAGAAGACAGAGCTTCTCAGAGTGAGGTTGAGGAAGGTTTTGGACATTTGAGGAAAGAAAAAAGAAGCTACAAAAGTGATCTGAAAGAGGAAGAAAATGGTAGGGATAGAGAACAGGGTATCTACTGGAAAACATAAAACGCCTATTAGAGGTGCAAGGTTCTGAATTTAGAGTGCAGCCAGTTGGTTTCTCCCTAGCCCTGTGCAGCGTCATGGGTGTAGGTATGGAGTCTGCAGAGAGCTGGCTTTCACCAGGGTTGGGTTTTGACAGAGGAGGGTGACATGCAGTGCGGAGGAGACCAGTGAGTGAGGAGCTGATGCAAAGGAATGATGGTAAGGAGGGAGCAGGGCCCTCAAACTGGGGAGGGGAAGATGACGGGCATGGGCCAGGACAGAGGGAAAGCAGCAGGGTCAAGGGACTGTTGCAGTCAGGCTGTGAGAGGCAGAGAGCTGGAGAGACGGGAGGAGTGGTGCGCTGTCTGGAAATGGCCACAGCACGGGTGTTTACTGCAGGGAGGACAAGATCTCTGGAGGAGCAAGGTGAAGGGCGGCCAGAAGCTAAGCTATGGGAAGGATCATTCATATGTCTCTGGAAATAACTATGTGTTAGAGCAGGAGTAATGTTGGGGAGTGTTACAGTGAGCTGGGAGCCAAAATCAGGCAGAAAGGAGGACAGTGCCATCGGCACAGGATGCAGCAAGGAGAGGGGTGACGTCATCTGACAACAGGATATTCAGACTGGAAGATTTTCCACACAAATCTAAAAGGAGCAAGGCAGACACCTGTCCCACCTCCGGGCTCACAGCGGAGGGCTGAGGGGGAAATGCAGCTGGGTCTTCTGGAAAGGCCAAGGTGACAGGATGGATCAGACCAGTGAGGACGATTTTTAAATGGGATGGGGTATGGGTCTAACTGTCATCCTTTATGGAGCACGGACAATGTGACACTCTGTTCCAGGTGTTCTAATAGATTAGGTCTAAATTCCACAACTGTGCGTGACACTTTGGACGTGACCCCGTTAGTTCACTTGCTCATATCACGCTGCTGAAATGGATAGAACCAGGATTTGAAGCTAGGTCTGCGAGACTCCAAATCCTGATGCTTATTCTCCAAAACAAAACAGAACACAAACCTTAAATCTAGTTCCAGGTTTCAGAACTAGAAAAAATAAGCTGGCAGCAGTAAATGGAGTGGTTGGAGAAAGCAGGCAGGAAACGGGGATGTGTTACTAAATTCTGCTAATTCTTCCTTTGAAATGTTTCTTAGTTGCATTTTTTTACCTTGTACTAGTGTAATGGGACAAAAATAAAGTTCAAACTATAGCATTCTCTCCTCGTCACTACTCCCCCCTCGTGGGCTCCCCCCACACAAGGCAGGAAGACATCTCTTAGCGGTGTGTGTGTGGGGGGTCCTTTTGGCTTTAGTGATGCTGCTTGGGGAGGTGGCAGGTAAAGGGGCACAGGCAGTCAGAGGCTAAGCAGATTACAAGGTACTCAGGGAGGGGTTGGGAGGCAGGGAGGTCAGGAGGCAAGGAGGGGGCTTAACAGATGGGAGGTGAGCAAGGAAGTGACGCTGCACCAGCTTCAGCGTGTGAAACCCAGGTAGGTGGGAGAAGAGAAGGTTTAATAGACGAGGCTACTGTTACAGGCTTTGAGAAATGCAAGGAAAGGACTGGAGGTATTTTTACAATTATTTTATTCAGATTTTGAAATAGTACATTTACATGGTGCAAAATTTTAAAAGTACAAAAGTGTTTACAGTGGAAAGTAAGCATTTTACCTGGTGTTGGACCTCCCTCACTCTGTTTCCCTCACTTGTGGATTAATTACTCTGGGAAAGAATGTTCTCCCTCCCCCCTTCTCTCCATCCCTCCTCTCTTATTCCCTCCTTTCTCTTATTAACAGAAATACAGTAGTAGTGTGCTAGACATGTATTCACACATTCTGCACCTCTTTATAATATTATCTTAAATTGAAGCCTTACTCTCAATAGCCAAGAGATGGAGGCACCGTAAATGCCTGAATGATGAATAGATTTAAAAATTGGATATATACATATAATAGAAAATTGTTCCGCTTTACAAAAAGAAGGAAATCCTGTCATATGTAAGAATATGGATAAATCTGAGGACATTATATTAAGTGACAAAAGCCAGCCACAGAGGGATACATGCTGTGTGATTCTACTTACATGAAGAGTCGAATTCATAGGAATAGAAAGTAGGATGGTGTTTGCCAGGGGCTGGGGATGGGGGCATATGGCTTGTTGGGTGCAGGTGTCCTCAAACTGCGGCCCACGGGCCACATGAGGTAGTGTGATTGTTTTTGTTCCCGTTTTGTTTTTTTTACTTCAAAATAAGATATGTGCAGTGTGCATAGGAATTTGTTCATAGTTTTTTTTTTTTTAATTATAGTCCGGCCCTCCAACGGTCTGAGGGACAGTGAATTGGCCCCCTGTTTAAAAAGTTTGAGGACACCTGGTGTAGTGTTTGAGCTTTGCTGGATGGGGGAGTTCTGAGAACCAGTTGCACAACATTGTGTATGTGGTTGACAATATTGTACTATACACTGGGAACCTGGTGGGTGGGTGAATTTTATGTTATGAATATGTGGATTTTTTATTTTGCCATGATGAAAAAAGTGACCCTTAAGGCCATGATTTTCAACCAGTGTGCTATGATAGGATCTCAGGTGTGCCTCGGAAACTTTTAAAGATCATTAATTAAATTATTTTTGAGAGAAGTTCAAAGCATAGTAAGTATATCCTTTTTTTAACTCTATTTTTTTGATCAACATAGTTTAAGTGTGCTTTGGAAGTTTAACTATAGGTTCAAGTGTGGCATGAGATAAAAAAAAGGTTGAAAAACACTCTCCTAGGGAGAACTCCCTATCAATCACTCTTTTACATGGCTGCATAGAATTTCACTGTATATATGAAGCATAATTTATTCACTTTGTCCTCTATCGATGAACACTGTCTCCAATCTCTTTTAATGCACCAAAGAAAATGCTTGACATTTGAGAATTTGAATTATTTTAAAATTATTTTAGCTCTCTGGCTGATTCCTTAGCCATGACACATCTCTGAGATGACCTAACTGTCCCTCTTTGTGGTAGGTTGTGTTCTATTTCTGAACTTTTGTTCAATCTGTTCTCCATACCTTGAAAGTCACCTTGTCTACTTACCCTAATCTTCTCATTTTAGTCAGTTTGACACTTATGGCTAAGCATGCTTCTCAGACTAGAGGCACACCACTTTCTTCTGAATCCAAGGGTACTTACAGAATTTGATCCAAGCTTCTGCAGGAATGGTGTTCAGAAGATGCACCAGAATGCAAGGACATTCTGGTGGTTAAAATATTGAAATACTTCCACATCTATTGAGAGACGTCGCTTCCCTGGGCCCTCCATGAATTCTTCTATCCAGCCAGCCCCTTCCTAGATTCTCCCCTCCCCACAACCTCCTTATAAAGCACCATAGGGCTAAACACCTGACAGAACGTGTTGTAGGGAGCCTTCTGGTACTGGGGCCAACTTTTAGGTAAGCTCTAACCCAATCAGGTCATACTTTGAATATACGATTTATTACATATGTTTTGTCTCCATGACGTAAGCTTTAGGTGGATGGGAACTCGTCTTTTATCTTTGGTATTCCCATAGCACCTATGCCAGGAAACATCATATGGCTGGTACTCTGTACACATTTATTTCAAAACCTGCAGGATACCGAGCATCAAACCTCCAGAAGCACACATGCCTGGCCGCGAGGGAAGTTTACTCTTACTCCAGAAAGGTCTAAGTGGCCAAAGAATCTATCCTGAGCAACCCCCCGAGAACCCTTCACTCTGGAGGCTTTTGCTATGGTGCCGCCAAAGCACTCCATAACCCAAGTGTCCATCTTCCTCCCTGAGCTCCTGACAGACTCCTCCTAATGCCTGTTGGGCATTTTCAGATGGAGGCCCCACTTCTTATGTTGACACAGAGCTGACCCTTGGTAAATGGCTATGTGATGAATGAATGAGATGAAAATCAAAACCAAACCACCTGCCCCCCCTTTAGCGCCTCTCCAGAAGTGAGCAGTTTATAGTCATTCACCTCCTTGCACCACCAGTGATCCACTACAAATGCCCTCTTCGTTCACTCCTGTCTTCCTTAGTCCTTCCCAATTTACAGGAGGGATATTGACTTGAATTTACAGGAGGGATACAGGCATTCTTTAGACTACAGCCTCCACCTGGACTGACCCAAGTCTTAGTCCCTTCCCATTCCCACTCTGGCCTGGCCTCCATCCAGAGTTTCCCCAGTACCCCTCTTTTAACTAACTCATCTAACTCATGCCTTAGTTGTCTTCTCTTGGTTTTAGTTTTCATCCAGCTCCTCCCTCTCCCCATCCCAAATTCTTCCTGGCTCCCAGAACTGGGCTCCTGGTCTGCACTCTGGCTACAGCTCCGCCCTTCTGGCTATGGCTCCGCCCCTCGAACCGCCCTTGCATTTTAGCCCCGCCCCTCCGGCACAGCTCCGCCCCTTACGGCTCCTCTTCCCCTCCCCAACCCCAGTTTCCCCAGCGCGGCGCCCACCAACCCACCCTCACCTCGGAGAACAGCGCGGCTAGGTGCTCCAGTGGCGCTGCGGGCAGGTCCCCGCAGAGCACTGCGCCGCGAAGGGTGTTGGGCTCCGGAGGGTCGAGCCTGGTGCGCAGGAAGAAAAGTCCCTTAGCAAATGCTGAACCCACATCCGGGCCCGCGTCCAGCCCGGGTCGCAGGATCAGGCCCCCAGGCCCGGGCCGCACCACCAGCAGCGGCTGCGGCCCCTCTGCTGCTTCGCGGCCCACGAAGGCCTGGAACAGCTGCTCCGCTTCGGCGGTCCCCGCGCAGCGCTCCCAGGCGCCCGCAGCTGGCCGCAGACTCTGGGCTACGCAGGCCCCCAAGAGTCGCAGTCGCGGGTCGGCTCCGGATTCCTCCTCAGAGTTCTCTGTAGCGAGCGGGGCCTCCTTAACGCTCGGCATCGCTAGCCGCCTCTGGCTGCATCGGTTTCCCTAGCGACGGGACGCGGCCCGTACTGCCTCCTCTGCTCCCCTCGGATTGGGTTCAGGACTCTTTGCCCCGCCTCCTCCAAGCAAATAAGGTAGGAGGGGAAACGGGAAGGGGCGGGGTCGCGTCGTCGTTGCTAGGAAACCGCTGAGGCGTCTACTTAGTTGTGTGGTCTGGTGGATTGGAAGTGCTCAGGAGTGACCTTTGAGAGAGATGGTTTATTATCAATGGGGTGCGTGCCTATAGATGCTTTTAAGAACCCTTTTAGCCAAGGTCAGATTTAATTCTCTGGAGGTCTTCAGACACTGAAAATAGTACAGTGCTCTCACCTCTGTGCTAAATGTGCATTTCAAGCTTAAACACATGCCAAATCATAAAACAGATGTAAACAGATGAGTTTTTAAAACGTCTTTTCCGGGCGGCGCCTGTGGCTCAAGGAGTAGGGCGCGGGTCCCATATGCCAGAGGTGGCGGGTTCAAACCTAGCCCTGGCCAAAAACCACACACACACACACACACACACACACACACAAAATAAATAAATAAAATGTCTTTTCTATAAGGACAAGCACTTTAGGAAACTCCTGGCCAAAAGAACTTTCTGTGATGATGGAAATGTTCTGTATCTGTCCTAACCGCATGTGAGATATAAGTGTGCTGGAGTCACTCAGGAAATGAATTTTTAATTAATTTTGATTTAAAATGAAACAGTCACGTGTGTCTAGTAGTAACCATATTTGACAGCTGAGCTTCCAAATTTTAATCTAAATAAAAAAAATATGTTTCTTCAGTGCCTTGCTTTGCCTGAGTCTTAGGCGTGTACTTAATTAGCCAAAGGGGTAGCAAACTTTGATCTCCCTTTGATTTCCTTGGGTATGGCCCCTAATGAGTTCTTGTTAACTATAGCTAAGCATTTGTAAATACACAGGATGCTCAGAACCTCTGTATCCTGCCCTATATCTGGATCTTGACTTCAAAACAGGATAATATGAAGTGCCTTGCCTGACCTTAGAAACTAGCATTTGTCACCTGCTGAGTCCTTCTCCATGATCAGGGTAAATAGCTTGGCCCTTTGTGTGGATGTAAGGTGAAAATGCATTGGTACCAAGGAAATGGACAGCTCAGGCAGCATGAGGTTTGCAGGTATGAAATGAGCTCCCCTCTCCCCCACCACCTTGATTTTAGTTGCTTCCCAGGGACTGCAGGATTTCTGTGTAAAAAGAATGTTTATGATGGGCTTCAAAGGAGTATTAACAGGATAAGCACTTATCAAAAGCTGCTTGGCTAATAAGAGCCCCTCAGGAAAACACCAGTGGTTGGCAGGTAGAATGATTGATTTCATAATACCTGGGGCACAGGAGTTGCCGTCATGAAAAACATTGACATTAGAAATGAATCTTTATGCAGGTAAAGAGTGTTTTGTCATTGCTGGATTAAACAGTAAGCTGACCAATGAGTAAAGGGACAAGTAGGGCATGAAAATGAATTTTGGGATGAATTTGGTTATTGACATTTCACGAAAAAAGCATCAAGGAAACAGAAATGTCAGGGGCTTCTTACACATACCAGAGTTTTGTATAATTTTTTTCTTTTGTTTTATTTGCACAGAGGAGTGTGTCATTATTGTTTTAATGCTTAGGGCCTTCAAGTGTGTCAACTCTGCTCATGTTTTATATACATAGTGAATTCAGGACCATTAACTTCCAGTAAAGCTTTCAAATAAAATTTCTGCACCCACACCGTGGTGGCCTCCTTTGACTGTCATTCCTTTTGTCCTCTTGCCCCAACATGCATAAAAATAGCAACAAAGAGTGTGTGAAAATGACTTGACAATGTCTGTCTGAGGCTGAAGTCTTCTGAGCAATGGCAGTCCAGCTTTTGTTTTACCTTTCCTTCAACAAGACACCTTATCTCTATTTTAGAAGGTTATTGGGGAGGGTTATTTGTACGGAACCTATTAAAAACAATCGACATTTTCTTTATATTATGTAATTATTATGAGAAAAATATAACATTTATCTTTTACTGTGTAACAAATTACCCCCAAATTTAGCAGCTTAAAATAGCAATAAGCATTTATTATCTCACACAGTTTATGGTGGGTCAGGAATTTAGGAGCAGCTTTGCTGGGTGGTTATGGCTAGGGTCTCTCATGATGTCTTCTGGAGCTACCTCATCTGAAGCCTTGACTTCCAAGATGGCTCACTCACATGGTCAGTGTGTCAGTGCTGGCTGCTGGCAGGGGATTACGTTTCTCAGCATGTGGAGTTCTCCACCGGGGGCTTGAGGGGAGTGTCTTTATAACACTGTGGCTGGCTTCCCTAGAGCAAGTGATCTAAGAAAGAGCTAGACAGAAGCCACAATGTCTCTTATGACCCAGCCTTGGAAGTCATACATCATCATTTCTGCAATAATCCTATTACACAAAAGTACATCTACCCTATTCAGTGTAGGGGGCAACCATAAGGACATTCACCAGGGAACAAGAATCATCGCATGCATCCTGGCAATTGGCCACTACAAGAGCTTATTAAGGAAAATACTGACTTTGCATATGATGTTCAGGTAAAATAATTTCCATTTTTTAAATTGGAAGATTTTTTTTGCTTAAATTGGATATGCATAATTTCTCTTCAAGATTATCAGTCATAATCTCTTTAAATTCTGGATATTCACCCGTGACATAAAAAAAAAAAATTGTTCCCCCAAGCAAGTGATACACAATATGAAATCTTTTACAATCATTCAAAAATTAGCAGTTGACATTACAATTACAGAATCTAACAGCTCTTACTTTTCATTTTTGACAAATGTTATGTGGATTTCTTGCAACGCTAATTATGGATATTGAATCTAAACCAACCTGTCCATATAAAATATTTCAAAATAATATGAAGTTCTAATTCAAAGAATGTTAATGCATTATTAGAATCACCTTTCTGCAGCCATCTTGGATGCTACTAAATGAGAACATCAGTCACCAAGGGGGAGATTTATTGAATATGGGAATAGACCGGAGAATTAGGCTACCTATGCCTCCATCCAGGAGCCATGAATAGGAATGTTAATTGCTGCATTGTTGGTAATAGCAAAATAATGCGAAGCAAACCAGGTTCCTATCCATAGTAGAATGGATAAATAGATTTGTATTATAAAGTAGTCACAGAATAAAGCAGTGAAAATGAACAGACACATGCCCATGTGAGTGAGCCACCATGGAAGTCCAGCCTTCCCCCGAGATGATGCAGCCCTGTAGAATATCTTGCCTACGATATCACGAGAGATCCTGGGCCATAACTACCCAGCAAAACTTCTCCTAAATTCCTGACCCACCATAAACTGTCTGGGAGATGTGTGAGCCATGTGCATTAACATGGATGTATCTTAAAATCGTAATATGAATAAAAAAAGCAAGTTGCAGAAGAATGCACTATGCAATATTTATTAGAAGCTTTAAACCAAGTGAAGCAAATGGTATTTTGTAAGAAGAATACACATATGTAATAATCTAAAGAAAAGTAAGTTTATGATTAATACAAAATTCAGATTTTGATCACTTCTCAGGGGACCAAAGAGGCTTGGGATGGATGAGGCAAACATGGGGACCTTTTTCATTCCTGGCAATGTTTTATTTCTTAACCTTGCTACAGGTTTTCATTTTTCTGAAACTGCACATACATCATATACTTTTTGTGTATCTGTAATATACCTCACAATAAAAAAGTGAAAATAAATGTGCTACTTCAGATACTCTCAATGTTTTTAGAAATTCATTCCAGTTACTAAGAATAAATATTATATTATGCATATGAACGCATTCACATAAAATGACACATCACATATCTTAAAATCAAATTGTATAATCTAATTTTCATATCTGACAGGTGCTGTCAGCCTTTGTCTTAATTCCTGGCTCTGTTAAACCCAGTTGATTTCTCATTCACTGTGTGCAAACATTCTGTTCTCTTGCCTTCAGGACAAGTATTCTCTTAGTTTATCTCCCTAGTCTGTGGCCATTTCTTCGAAAACTTTCTCTTTGCTTTTCAACATTGCTGTTGTTAGGCATCTACCCCAGATCTCCTGAGCTTCTCACTCTAAAATCTCTCTTTGAATTTACTGACTGAGGCAGTGATTCTTCCTTATATGCTAATCGCTCCCAAATCCTTACCTCGAGACCAGAACTGGGCAGGTATTATATTTTAGGGTAACATCCGTTTCCCCTTCATGCTTCTATAGAAGTAGCTCCATTGCATTCGGGAACTTAATATTGGAGAGAGGTCTGAAATCAGCTTGATTTTTATTTTTTTGTAGGTAACATGTCGAAACTACCTGTATAGTTAAAGGACTATTTTTTTTCTCTCTTTAGTTTTTATGATTAAAAAAAAAAAAAGTTTTAGGATAGAACTAAAGTCTCATTAATTGATCTTTGCCTGAAATTGTAAGAGCCCATTTAGTTTCCATAGTTAAGTGTTTCTTTATAGCAAGAAAGATTGTTCTGTGGAATTGTGGATTATTACTTCTTTTCCTTTTATTTATTAATTTTTTTCAGACAGAGGCTCACTTTGTCATCCTCAGTAGAGTGCTGTGGCGTCACAGCTCACAGCAATCTCCAACTCCTGGGATCACATTACTCTCTTGCCTCAGCCTCCTAAGTAGCTGAGACTACAGGTGCCCACCCACAATTCCCGGCTATTGTTTTTAGAGACAGAGTCTCGTTCTTGCTCAGGCTGGTCTCAAACCTGTGAGCTCAGGCAATCCACCAGCCTCACTCTCCCAGAGTGCTAGGATTACAGGCGTGAGCCACTGTGCCTGGCCTATTACTTATTTGCATTTTCTCTTTGGAATTTCTGGTGATGAAAACTGATACAGCACACTAACAATTACAAGCATGGGATACATTTTGAGACACTAGTTGAGGTTTTCCATTCCTATGTGTTTTAATATTGTCCCGTGGCTCTCCATTTAGAGAATTATGGACATTTATGCCACCAAGGAGCGTGGATGGGTACAGTCCATTGATTCCGAATAGTTTTTAAACACATAGCAGAAGCAGTAGTTGCAAAAGCCATGCTGTTTTGTCTTATAATAGCCAAGCATTTATATGAAGAAAAGGTTTATATTGTATTGCATGTTTGTTTTCATTCTAAGAGCTTGTCTTTGAACACAACAGGACACAGACTGGAAGACTGAGAGGTTAGCCCGTATCTGCTAGCCCACAGATGGGTAAGAATGCATAGCCTTATGATAATCAGATTTCCTTGCAGAGAAGAAATAAGGATTCTTTCTAGGATGGAGAGGGAGGCTGGGAAAGAAAAACACTGAGGACATTTTGGATGTGGCTTCAGAATTCTTGACCCTTTCAGGAGGTTTGGGGAAGGGGATGAGGTGGAGGCTACTGCAGAAATGCTTGTGGGTCTGGGAGAAGAGGACGCTTGATCTGTGCTTCCTGGGGGAGTCATAGGAAACTGCAAGGAGGAGAAGCCTTCATCCAGCCTGGCCCTTGATGTTAGGGTAGCACTCCCTAGCATCGCTCAGGGACAGGAAGTGACAGTTTCTGAATATCTTTGTGGTATGGTTAGGAGGAGGGCAACTGAAACATATCCAGGGCGAGCTTGGTTAAGCTGAGAAGAACACAGGATGGGAGCTGTATTACCTCAAGGCCTTCCAGGGTTATAGTTATAAGGACTACACAGATGGTCATATCTCAGCAAGGACAAAGGACATATATAGACCAACTGTCCCTCTCCTGAAGGCAAGAAGGTATATAAGCCCTCCAGTAACTTACAACCCCCCCCCCCCAGAGGACAGAGTAAAAGGAAAGAATCTTGAATAAAGTATAGACATCAGAAGTGATTGAATTACCTTGAATTGGCAAGACCGTGTTTTTCACTGCTCAGTGGCTAGAAAGGCGGATCAGTCTGGGTTTGGCCAGAGCCACTCCAAGTATTATGGAAATAAGGGTTTAATATAGAAATTAATTAGAGCTTACATTACTATGTCAAGAGCTGGGAAGTGAAGGTCAGTAAGGCGGTGGCTGAGTGGCAGCTTGCACTGGAATTGTCTGAGTCCAGGAGAAACAGCAGCACATGTCAGACCACAAAGCATGTGCCCCTCAATCTGCCAGAACCACAGAGGGTGGGGGTTCTTGGAGGCCATCTGTGAAGGCCCAAGCCTGGCCACCATGTTCTGCAGGATAAAGTGTCAGACACGACACAGGATGTCCCTTAACTTTGAATTTCAGGTAAATGCCAAATATATTTTTAGTATAAGTATGTCCTAAATATTGCACATAAAAATGCATGGCGAAATAGGGCATCCTTATACAAAATAAGGAGATCAAGATGCCATCAGGTTCAGCTTCTGAGGCCTTTCTGAGGCAGGTGCTGCCTTCTCCCTATATCCCCACGTGGTCTCTCCTATGTATCTCTCTATGTAAGATTTCTTCTTCTTATAAGGAAATACTGGTCAGATTGGATTAGGACCCACCCAAAGACCTCGTTTTAACTCACTTACCTCCTTAAAAGTCCTGTCTTCATAATATAGTTACATTTTGAGGTACTGAGGGTTAAGACTTCAATGTTTGGATTTTGTAAGGACCCAGCTCATCCCTTAAGACATGTCATCACAAAGCATCTTCAGTTTAGATACAGGACAATAACATATTGTAGAAATAAAGACCACCCAAATGAAACAAGCAAAGATTATTTATTCAAAGCTTGCTCTAGCCTGGGAGTCAGCCACTTGGTACAGCTTCAAAAGCAAGCAGAGAGGTGCAAAAGATTTATTGCAGAAGAAAAGGAAGGTGTCAGGTTTGTCCTGATTGGAGGTTCTTGGCTGGGGAAGTTAAAGGGAGCTCAGCTGAAGCAGGAGGTCCCATGTAATTAGTGAGGGGAGCTTGTTTGACTTTCTCCCTTGGTCTTAAGTTGGAAGGAACAACAGTTAAAGAAGCAGGCAATAGTTATTCAATTCCTTGCCATTTGGGGTCTGTTAATACAGGGGTTATTGTTGACTTCCTATGCTGGATACTGAAGACTGTAAGTCTGAGTTCTACTTTTGGTATGGTTTGGCTATTGTTCATTTTGCCATTCAATTTCTTAATGCACAACTCTTTTCTTTTTAATCTGAGTTTTGTGACCATAGAAGATGTGCCTTCACATTATATTATTATCAGTTTCCTTCTACTTTATACTTCCCAGAGTTCAAACTACGTTCTGTCCCATTATTTTATAGGAGTATTTCTGACTGTAGAAAGATGATGGGGAAGGAGAATGTGGGGTGAGGATAAGCTAGAGTAAAGAAGGGGTAAAATATTATTTTGGCTCATTCACACAGCACCCATGACGAACATTGAGGTCAGCAAAACTCCAGCCCTAAGTCAGATTTGACTCCCAACCACATGTATTACTGCAAATATAGTTTTATTGGAACCTATTTGGGTGGACCATTCATTTATGGCTTTTTGTCACACAAAAAGTACAGAGTTAAAGAGTTGTAACTATACAAAGAATATACAAAGATTATATATATATATAGTTGTAACTATACAAAGAATATATGACCCAAAAAACATTTATCATTTGACTCTTTACAGAAAAAGTTTGTCAACATCCTAGTTCAGATGAGCAACTACCAAATCTCTTGGCTGGGAAGACTCAAGATGGGAAAAGCATTAAGTAGCCTGAGGTCCATTAAATAAGAATCAGAATGTATTTTGCTATAAAACGACAAATCCATACATTCTCCTTCTAGAAATTATTCATCACTTTTTGGTTAGGGAATTACTTCTACCTTCTGGAAGTAATTCTGCCCCATCCCCAATCCAGGCACTTCTGTGGGGTTCAGTCCCCAACTCTACAAAGTTGAAATATGTGACTTGGCCTAAGCCAAGGTCATTCTATCCCCTGGTTACAGTCATCAGTGTGGTGATGGGCACATGACCCTGTCAGGACAGGAGAGTCAGATCTACACTTTGGTTTGAGTATTGGGGTAAATGAGGACTTTGAATTTTTGTTGGACTTGAACCTGGGAGGATGTAGGGCAGAGCTAATGTGTCCACGTTGGCTCCATGAAGGGAGGTACCATCTGAAAACAGAGCCAAGACAATGGAAGGAAAGCCAAGAGACAGAAAAGAGAAAGTAGTTCTCAATGACCTTGCTCTAGATTCAGCCTACACACCAGACTTCTCCTTCACACAAGCCAAGACATTTCCTTCTCAGCAAGCCAGTGTGAGATATTTCTGTGCCTCTTAAGCAAGAGTCACAACTGAAGTAGGTGGCAAGTAAAGAAAAAGGTTCTTCAAGAAAGAAGAGAGGCCAGGTGTGGTGGTGACTCATGCCTGTAATCATAGCACTTGGCAAGGCCATGGTGGGAGGACCACTTGAGCTCAGGAGTTCCAGATGAGCCTAAGCAAGAGTGAGACCCTGTCTCTACTAAAAATAGAAAAATTAGTGGTGCCTGGCGGTGTGTGACTGTATGTAGTCATAGCTACTGAGGAGGCTGCAAAAAGAGGATTGCTTGAGCCCAGGAATTTGAAGTTGCTAAGAGCTAGGCTGAAGCCATGGTACTCTAGCCATGGTGACACAGCAAGACTGTCTCAAAAAGGAAAGGAAGGCAGGAAGGCAGGGAGGGAGGGAGGATTAAGAGAGAGAGAAAGAGAGACAGAGAGAGAGAAAGGAGATGTCTATTGGTAGGAGAGTAAAGAGGCCATCAAGGAGATATGAAGGGTATATTTCCTGAAACGATTTCTGCAGGAGATTTTAAGGGCTAACCTTCGATCTTTGCTTAACACTTAACAACTCCAGATCACAGACTTAGCTCTTGGTTTTCACCCTGATTTTGAATTACAGCAGTAAACCAGAAATTAACATGGGCGGATTTCCTTATGTTTATTCACCATTCAATGTTTAATTCCCAGAAGGATGAAAGAAATACTTACTTAATTAAATGTGCTAAACAATAACAACCCTCACTTTCTTTTCACGTGTACTTGTCTTGCAGAAATATGCTAGGAAGAGTTGATGAAGCTATTTTTAAAAATGAATTTCACGCACCACTTAATTGTAATAATCTGTAGAGTGTAACTGTACATTTTCCACCGCAGGATGCAGGTGGGCAGAACAAGGAACACGGCGGAAAACACACCTTCCTGGTTCTTTCTTTTTTGCGGTTTTGGGAATTCTTGGGGTTTAGTGTGAGTTTTAGTTCTTAAATGTGGTCTCCCTTTATTTTGGAGGAAATTACACATTGTAGAGGCCAAGGGAGTCAACTCTTCCGGTGGAACTGCGATTATACATTTGTGAAATGTATATTCATTCGTGAACGCATGAGCGAATAAATTAACATGTGCCGTACCAAACACCTGAAAAATCATGTCACTTCTAAACCAGCTAGGTGGATGTGTGGACCAAAATACTACCTGGACATAATGGACTATAGTTCCCTGAAAGCTTTGACAGGAGCAGAGCGGAATTCACCTTGGGTGTGCAGTTGGTTCTCAACTGCAGCTACACGCTAAGATCTGGGGATATTTTAAAAGTGCCAACAGGCCAGGCTCCATCCCAGAGCAAATGGAGCAGTATGTAGGGATAGGACGGGAGCCTCAGTATGCATGAGAAGACCTCCAGGGCATTCTAGTGTGTTGCCAGGGACACAGCTCCTGGTGTACAGGAGAGCCCCTCCTCCTATAGGACCAGACTAGTGGGACAGCTGACTCTTTCCTCCTCTTAGTTCTACCACTATGTCTCTGTTTCTCTCTCTCTCTCTGACTTGATGGATCTTCATCTGTTTTCTGCCTCTACCTCTCTCTCTGCCTTTGTTCCTTCAGACATTCATTCTTACATGAGTCTCAGGAGGCAACGGAGACCCTGAGAAAAGACTAAGCCACTACTCTTTCACGTTCCTTTATGGTCCCTTGGGTATAGAGGCTGTGAATTAAGTGATATGACTCATCACAGCTCTTGAGTGGAAGCTGATCCCAGCCCTAAATAGCCCTGGGGGAGGATATTTTTGTTTGTTTGTTTATTTATTTATTTTTTTGCTTAAGGGCTAGGCCAGTGGTTCTTGAAGTGTGGTCCTAGGCAGGCAACATCAGCAGTACCTGGAAACTTGCCAGAAATGCAAATTCTTCCTTCCCAATGGAAACTCTGGAAATGAGTCTCAGCAAATGTGGTTTATTTATTTATTAAATTATAGCTGTGTACATTAATGCATTTATGGGGTACAATGTGCTGGTTTTATATACAATTTGAAATACATCAAACTGGTTAACATAGCCTTCACTGCGCTTTCTTAATTATTGTGTTAAGACATTAATATTCTACACTTAGTAGATTTGACATGTACCCTTGCAAAATGTGTTTTTATTTTTTTATTTGTTTTTATTTATTTATTCATTTTATTTTTATTTTTTGGAGACAGAGCCTCACACTGTTGCCTTGGGTTGAGTGCCCTGGTGTCATAGCTTACAGCAACCTCAAGCACCTAGGCTCAAGCAACCCTTTCACCTCAGCCTCCCAAGTAGCTAGGACTAGACATGCTGGCCACCACAGCCAGCTTTTTTCTCTTTTTAGTAAAGACAGGCTCTCTTTTTGCTCAGGCTGGTCGCAAACTCCTGAGCTCAGGTGATCCAGTCCCATTGCCCTCTGAGAGTGTTAGGATTACATGTGTGAACCACTGCACCAGACCCAGCAAATGTGATTATAGAAGTCTTCTAGATAATTTTATTTATTTATTTATTTATTTTTATTTTTATTTATTTTTTTATTAAATTATAGCTGTGTACACCAATATGATCATGAGGCACCATACACTTGGTTCATAGACCATTTGACACATTTTCATCACATTAGTTGACATAGCCCTCCTGGCATTTTCTTAGTTACTTTGCTAAGACATTTACATTCCACATTTACCAAGCCTCACATATACCCTTGTAAGATGCACCACAGGTATGATCCTTTCAATCCCCCTCCCTCTACCCCCCTCCCTCCCTACCTTTTCCCCTTTCCCCCTATTCTTAGGTTGTAACTGGGTTATAGCTTACATGTGAAGGTCCTAAATTAGTTTCATAGTAGGGCTGACTACATTGGATACTTTTTCTTCCATTCTCGAGACACTTTACTGAGAAGAATATGTTCCAGCTCCATCCATGTAAACATGAAAGAGGTAAAGTCTCCATCTTTCTTCAAGGCTGCATAGTATTCCATGGTGTACATATATCACAATTTATTAATCCATTCATGGATCGATGGGCACTTGGGTTTTTTCCATGACTTAGCAATTATGAATAGGGTTACAATAAACATTCTGGTACAAATATCTTTGTTATGATGTGATTTTTGGTCTTCTGGGTATATGCCAAGCAGAGGAATTACAGGATTGAATGGCAGATCTATTTTTAGATCTCTAAGTGTTCTCCATATATCTTTCCAAAAGGAGTGTATTAATTTGCATTCCCACCAGCAGTGCAAAAGTGTTCCCTTTTCTCCACATCCACGCCAACATCTCTGGTCTTGAGATTTTGTGATATAGGCTAGTCTCACTGGAGTTAGATGATATCTCAAAGTAGTTTTGATTTGCATTTCTCTGATGATTAAAGATGATGAGCATTTTTTCATATGTCTGAAGGCCGCGTGCCTGTCTTCTTCAGAGAAGTTTCTTTTTGAGTCTCTTGCCCAGCCTGCGATGGTATCCCTTGTTTTTTTCTTGCTAATGCATTTGAGTTCTCTGTGGATTCTGGTTATTAAACCTTTGTCGGTAAATGTCTTAGCAAAGTAACCAGCAAATATCTTCTCCCAATCTGTGGGCTGTTTGCTTGCTTTACTTACTGTGTTCTTGGCTGTGCAGAAGCTTTTTAGTTGGATAAAGTCCCAATAGTGTATTTTTGAAGCTGTTTCAATTGACCGGGGGGGGCCTTCTCATAAAAAACTCGCCCAACCCAATTACTTCAAGAGTTTTCCCCGCACTCTCTTCTAGTATTTTTATAGTTTCATGTCTTAAGTTTAAATTTTTAATCCAGTAAGAGTCTATCTTGGTTAATGGTGAAAGGTGTGGGTCCACTTTCAGTCTTCTACAGGTTGCCAGCCAGTTCACCCAGCACCATTTGTTAAATAGGGAATCTTTCCCCCACTGAATGTTTTTAATTGGCTTGTCAAAGATCAAATAACGGTAAGTAGGTGGATTCATCTCTTGGTTCTCTATTCTGTTCCGGACATCTACTTCTCTGTTTTTGTGCCAAGACCATGCTGTTTTGATCACTATCGATTTGTAGTATAGTCTGAAGTCTGGTAGCATAATTACTCCTGCTTTGTTTTTATTTTTGAGTAATGTCTTGGCTATTTGAGGTTTTTTCTGATTCCATATAAAACGAAGTATTGTTTTTTCAAGATCTTTAAAGTATGACAGTGGAACTTTAATAGGGATTGCGTTGAAGTTATATATTGCTTTGGGTAGTATGGACATTTTAACAATGTTGATTCTTCCCAGCCATGAGCATGGTATGTTTTTCCATTTATTAACTTTCTCAGCTATCTCTTTTCTTAGAGTTTCATAGTTCTCTTTATATAGATCTTTCACGTCCTTTGTTAGATAAATTCCCAAATATTTCATCTTCTTTGGCATTACTGTGAATGGGATAGAGTCCTTAATTGTTTTTTCAGCTTGACTATTGTCGGTATATATAAAGGCTACCGATTTATGAATGTTGATTTTGTAACCTGAGACGTTGCTGTATTCCTTGATCACATCTAAGAGTTTTGTAGTAGAGTCCCTAGTGTTTTCCAGATATACAATCATATCATCTGCGAAGAGCGAAAGTTTGATCTCTTCTGACCCTATGTGGATACCCTTGATCGCCTTTTCTTCCCTAATTGCAGTGGCTAAAACTTCCCTTACAATGTTAAAAAGCAATGGAGACAATGGGCAGCCTTGTCTGGTTCCTGATCTGAGTGGAAATGATTCCAATTTAACTCCATTCAATATGATATTGGCTGTCGATTTGCTGTAGATGGCCTCTAGTTTACGAAATGTCCCTTCTATACCAATTTTCTTAAGTGTTCTGATCATGAAGGGATGTTGGATGTTATCAAAAGCTTTTTCTGCATAGATTGAGAGAATCATATGGTCTTTGTTTTTTAATTTGTTTATGTGCTGGATTACATTTATAGATTTACGTATATTGAACCAGCCTTGAGACCCTGGGATAAAGCCAACTTGATCATGATGTATAATTTGTTTGATGTGTTGCTGGATTCTGTTTGTTAGGATCTTGTTGAATATTTTTGCATCTATATTCATTAGTGATACTGGTCTATAATTTTCTTTTCTTGTTGGTTCTTTTCCTGGTTTGGGGATCAGTGTGATGTTTGCTTCATAGAATGTGTTGGGGAGTCTTCCTACTTTTCCTACCTTTTTGAACAGGTTGAGTAATATAGGTACTAATTCCTTTTTAAAGGTTTGGTAGAATTCTGACATGAAACCATCTGGTCCCGGGCTTTTCTTTTTGGGGAGGTTTTGTATGGTTGATGTTATTTCCGAACTTGATATGGGCCTGTTCAACATTTCCACTTGATTCTGGTTAAGTCTTGGAATGTGATGAGCTTCCAAGTATCGGTCCATTTCCTTCAGATTTTCATATTTCTGAGAATAAAGTTTCTTGTAATATTCATTAAGGATTTTTTTGGATTTCTGAGGAGTCTGTTGTTATTTCATCTTTGTCATTTCCGATTGATGAGATTAGAGATTTTACTCTTTTTTTTCCTGATTAGGTTGGCCAACGGTGTATCTATTTTGTTGACCTTTTCAAAAAACCAGCTTTTTGATTTATTGATCTGTTGTATTATTCTTTTGTTTTCAATTTCATTTAATTCTGCTCTTGGTTATTTCTTTTCTTCTACTGGGTTTGGGGTTGGAGTGTTCTTCCTTTTCCAGTTGCTTGAGATGTACCATTAAGTTGCTAACTTCCTCTCTTTCCATTTTCCTGAGGAAGGCTTGCAGTGCTATAAATTTCCCTCTTAGAACTGCCTTTGCGGTGTCCCAGAGGTTCTGATACCTTGTGTCTTCATGGTCGTTTTTTTCCAAAAATTTGGCAATTTCCTTCTTGATCTCATCTCTGATCCAGCTATCATTCAGCATGAGGTTATTTAACTTCCTTGTTTTTGTATGAGTATGCAGATTCCTGTTGTTACTCAGCTCAAGTTGTAGTCCATGATGGTCCGAGAAGATGCATGGAATAACTTCTATTCCTTTAAATTTACTGAAGTTAGACTTGTGACTTAAGATGTGATCGATTTTGGAGTAAGTTCCGTGGGCTGATAAGAAGTATGTGTATTCAGTTTTGTTAGGATGAAATGTTCTGTAGATGTCTGCTAAATCTAAATGCTGGATGGTTAGATTTAAATCTAAAATTTCTTTACTCAGCTTTTTGTTGGAGGATCGATCCGTCTCTGCCAAAGGAGTGTTAAAATCTCCGACTATTATGGAGCTGGAGGAAATCAAGTTGCTCATGTCTGTTAGAGTTTCTCTTCTAAATTGAGGTGCATTCTGGTTGGGTGCATAGATATTAATAATTGAAATCTCATCATATTGAGATTTAAGGAAATTTGTTATTTCCTTAACAAATATGAAGTGACCATTCTTGTCCTTCCTTACTTTTGTTGGTTTAAAGCCTATTGTGTCTGCAAATAAAATTGCAACACCTGCTTTTTTCTAGTTACCATTTGCCTGGAATATGGATGACCATCCTTTCACCCTGAGTCTGTGTTTGTCTTTTAAGTTAAGATGTGACTCTTGTAAGCAACAGATATCTGGTCTGAGTTTTTGTATCCAGTCAGCTAACCTATGTCTCTTTAGAGGACAGTTTAAGCCATTCACATTAATGGAGACTATTGATAAGTTTGGTGAAATTTTGGGTATTGAGTTTTTCAAAAGTCCAGTGGACATTTTTAATCTTTTTGCTATTGTGGAAGGTGGAGTTTGATCAGAAGTTTCGGAGTGAGTTTACGTTTGTAGTAGAGGATTGGGTTGGTCATTATGGAGGATAGGTCTGAGAATATCCTGAAGAGCTGGTTTGGTTGTGGCAAATTTCTTCAACATATGAATGTCGTTAAAGTATTTAATTTCTCCATCATAGATGAAACTCAGTTTAGCCTGGTACAAGATCCGGGGTTGAAAGTTATTTTGCTTTAGGAGATTAAAAGTTGATGACCACCCTCTTCTGGCTTGAAAAGTTTTAGCAGAGAGATCTGCAGTCATTCTAATGTTCTTACCTTTCTAGGTAATGGCTTTCTTTCACCTGATAACCGTGAGAATTTTCTCCTTCATGTTAACTTTAGTGAAGCTAATTATGATATGTCTGGGGGATGACTTATTGGGGTTGAATCGTGCTGGAGTTCTGAAACTGTCTGCTATCTGAATTTCAGATCTCTAGGCATGTCTGGAAAATTCTCTTTCATAATTTTATGCAGAAGGGCCTCTGTGCCCATCGATACCACTTCATCATTTTCCAGAACTCCTATTATTCGTATATTAGCCTTCTTCAAATTATCCCAGAGCTCTCTAAGAGAATGATCCATTTTTGCTCTCCATTTCTCTTCCTCTTTGAGAGTTTGGGAGCGTTAAAGGCTTTATCTTCAATGTCAGAAATCCTTTCTTCTGCTTGGTCCATTCTGTTGCTGAGGGATTCTACTGTATTTTTCATATCTTTGAGGGCTGTAAATTCTTGCTTCAGTGTGTCTAAGTCTTTGGTGGTTTTGTCTTTAAATTCGTTAAATTCTTGAGACAACTTTTGAATTTCTCCTCGTATTCCTAATTCCATTTTATCAATCTTATCTGTAATCCAAATTCTGAATTCTATTTCTGACGTGTCTGTCAGTTATTTATTAATGGGATCTTCAATTACATCTGCCATATCTTTCCTTGGGGGGGTTGATCTATTCTGGTTATTCATGTTACCAGAGTTTTTCCACTGATTCCATCCCATGGTTATTTTACTCCCTTTGATTTTTCGCCTGGGGTTTTGTTAAGGGCCTGTTCAGTGTTGTGGCCTGAGAGACTGGAGCCCTGTCTGGTGTGGTGGGGCTAAGTGGTTCTGACTTGTTTAGAGCTGGCTTCTGTTTGACCCCAGTGAAGCACTTGCTCTAGGTTGAAGTCTCAGTTCTCTGAGTTGGCCCTGCCCTGGAAGTTTCCCGGGTCTGTGAGTCACCTCAGGCAAATCCTATACTCAGGGGTGGCCTCCTCTGGTTGCCCAGGGAGGCAGGGGGTGTGGCTTCAGCCACCTCAGGGAACTGCCGCTCTGATGTGTGTCTACCCCAGCCTCACTCCTGCGTCCCAGAATCAGGACCGACCAGCCGCAGTTCGGGCACTGTCCACGCCCCGACAAATCCCCGAAGAATCTGGACTCCCAGGGGACAGGCCTCCAGATCCCAGAGTGAGGGTGGGGTGTTGTGCCGGGAGCCCAGAGCTGCCGGCAGTGAGCACACTCAGTTCCTCCCAATCTTTAGCTCCGCTGCACCGCCACAGCCCAAGCCACCAGGTTTCAGAGTGAGGTTGGGGTGGGGGGAGCGGTGGGAGCCCAGGACTGCTGGCAGTGAACACACTCAGTTCCACTTAGTTCCTTGCCTGGCTGCACGGCAGGCACTCAGGTCTCCAGATCACAGAGTGAGGGCTGGGGGAGTGCTGAGAGCCCAGAGCCGCCGGGAGTCCCGAGCCCCAGGCAGCCCAGAGCCACTGGCAGCGAGCACACTCAGTTCCTCCCAGTCTCTCAACGGGCTGCACTGCCGCAGCTCAAGCCTTCAGGCTTCAGAGTGAGGGCAGGATGGGGGGAGCGGTGGAAGCCCAGGGCCGCTGACAGTGAACACACTCAGTTCCACTTAGTTCCTTGCTCAGCCACACAGCAGGTGCTCAGGGCTCCAGATCACAGAGTGAGGGCGGGGGGAGTGCCAGGAGCCCAGAGCCGCCGGGAGTCCAGAGCCGCCGGGAGTCCAGAGCTGCTTGGAGCCCAGAGCCTTTGGCAGCGAGCACACTCAGCTCCTCCCAGTCTCTTGCCCAGCCGCACCGCCGCAGCTCAAGCCTTCAGCCTTCAGAATGAGGGCCGGGTTGGGGGAATGGCTGGAGCCCAGAGCCGCCAGCCGCGAACATACTCAGTTCCACCCAGTTCCTTCCGTGGCCACACGGCAGGCGCTCAGGTCTCCAGACCACAGAGCGAGGGCGGGGGGAGTGCTGGGAGCCCAGAGTTGCCGGGAGCGAGGTCACACAGTTCCACTCAGTTTTATGCCTGGTTGTATTGTTGCCCAAGGAGGGTTGTATTGTTGCTCAGGGAAGCACCACCCTGGTGAGGGTCGCCCTCCGCTGACTGTCCTCACCTGTCTCCCGTGCCCCAGAATTAGCACTGACCAGCTGCAGCTCGGGGACTGTCCTCTCCCTTCTAGAAGTCACCCAAGAATCCGAGCTCCTGGGGGACAGGCTTTCAGACCTCAGAGAGAGTGGAGGGAAGTTCTGGGAGCTCAGAGTTGCCGGCAAAGGATATTTACAGTTTTATACAGTTTTATGCCTGGCAGGAGAACGCCTAGGCATCCTAGTAAGGGAGGTAGGTCCAGATTTTAGTAGGTCTCTCCTGTGAAGTGTAGTGGGAGGGCCTTTGATTTCTGCCTGTTTGTTTCAACTGTTTGTTTGTGGGGCTCTTAAGCCAATGAGATGGGGGGGGGGGCTCCTGTCTGCTTGGTGGTGGGTTTTGTACCTTTTATTTGCGTCCTTGTGGTCGCAGCTCTCCTCAGCAGGGTTGATGTGCGTTCTTCAACTTTCTGGCTTGGTGCTGCTCGAATCCATCAGGTTACTTGCTAAATTTTCATCCCTTAACTCTCCTTCAGGATGGGAGCCTCTGTGGAAAGCTGGCTTCAGTCCACCATCTTGTCTCTGCCCCTCTTCTAAATAATTATGAGGCATGCTAAAGTTTCAGAAGGAGGCTCTGTGGGAGAAATGCTCCCTGGCTTACTCTTCACAGGGCTCTACCTTGGATGAAAGATGTCCTCCAAACCTCTGAACTCACAGTAGGCTTGGGACCTATATTTGTCCAAGAAAATAATGCTATCTACTGAAAGAACAACCTTAAGTCTTAGTGACTTGTGTGGAAATAAATAAAGAATGCCCAAATGAGAAACAGAGACTGTTAGCTTGTTGTAACAAAGAGTCAGCTACCGTTGTGTTTGGCAGAGACACAAAGGCAGGTGGGGGCAGGGGGAGATTTACATTGGAAAAATAGGGGAATGCTTCAGTCCTGTAAGATATTGCCGCCTAGTTGGAGATGTGACCGAATCTTTGAAAAGCCACTTCACTGTTCTATGAATCAGCAAATGGGTCCTCACCAAACGCTAAATCTATAGGTGCCTCAATCTTGGACCTCCCATCCTCCAGAACTGTGAACAATAAATTATTGCTGTTTATGATATAACTCAGGCTAATGTCGCAGGCCTGCGAGTCAGGAAGCCTCTAGTGCAGTGGTTCTCAACCTTCCTAATGTCTCCTAATGCTGTGACCCTTTAATGTAATTCCTCATATTATGGTGACCCCCAACCACAAAATTATTTTCATTGCTATTCATAACTGTAATTTTGCTACTGCTATGAATTATAATGTAAATATCCGATATGCAGGATGTATTTTCGTTGTTACAAAGGGGTCGCGACCCACAGGTTGAGAACCACTGCTCTAGGGTAAGTCCTAGGGTATAAAAGCTTGAAAATCAGGAGACTGGTGTCCAAAGGCAGGAGGAAGAAGACTTGTATCCAAGTTCAAGAAGAGAAAGTGAATTTTCCCTTCTTCCACCTTTTTGTTCTATTTGGGCCCTCAATATTGTCGGGGGTGCCCACCTACCTTGGGGAGGGCACATCTTCTTTCTCACTTTCCCCATTAAAATGCTAATCTCTTCCCCAGAAACATCCTTGCAAATACACCTGGAAATAACGTTTTACCAGCCTTCTGGGCATCCCTTTACCCAGTCGAAATGACATAGAAAAGTCACCATCACATCGATGGGAGGAGCAGGACTGCAGCTACCCATGTGCTCCTCACCGTATGTTCTCGAACGGCTCCACTGTGTGGCAGAGAAGGCCCAGTCTTTGGGGAGCAGAGGTCCAGGTCAACAAAGCAATCATCCCCGTGTCATCTATGTTGTTTGACTGAAAGCTGCTGGCGGGCACCCCCGAACACTTTCTTTCTTGATCAGGCATTGTGGATAGACATTAGATAATTCCAGATCATGACTGTGATTTCTAGGGCCCCCAGTGGGAGGCGTTGGTCAATGAAAAGATAAATGAGAAACAGAGACATTTACTAGATGGGGAATAAAATTCCTTCTTGACCTGAGGTGGAGAGAAACCAAATGAAAATATCACAAAGTCAGAGGTCTAAGAAAATAATGCTAAATAGTGTGACTAAAATCATTGAACAGGGAAGACCAAGGGTATCTTAGAGAAGATGATGATACCAGAAGAACTAAACAGAAAAAGAAAGACGCCTCTCTCAGACACCTTCCTCCAGAGAAAATCTGACTCTAGAAAACCAAAGAAAGTGTCACTTTAACACCTGTAGAGAGGAAGCGTGATGAGCAATTTTGTTTGTCAATTTGACTGGGCCATGAGGTACCCAGATATCCAGTTAAACACTGTGTGTGTGAATGAGGATATTTCTGGAAGAGGTCAGCCTTCAGATGGACAGACTTCATTATGTAAAGCAGATGGTCCTCCCCAGGGTGAGCGGACAGCATCTAATCCACGGAGGGCCTGGACGGAACACAAAGGAGGAGAAAGGTTGATTAACTCTGACTGGCCATTTGAGCTGCGACATCAATGTTCTGCCCATAGCACTCCAGGCGTTCAGGCCTTCAGACCCAGCCTGAAGCCTGCCCCATGGCTTTGCAGTGCTCAGGCCTTCCAACAGCACCTTCTGCTTCCCCAGGGCTTCCACTCTCAGAGGGCAGATCCCAGGACTCCTGTTTCTCTGGAGCACCCTGGCTAATACAGGAAGGTGCAGGACCAAGGGGAATTCTGCCTCTTCCCCGCCCCTCCACCTCCTGGAATGACAATGCAAGCAGTGGTAAGAATCCATAGAGGTTTAAGAAGGAAGCACGGTAACATCCGAAGAGGAAATGGCAGGCAACGTGCTCTGAGAGGACACGCCTGACAGGTGGATGGGGTCACCTGGCTGGGGAAAGGTTGACAGCCGGTGGGACATACCAAGGGCAGTGCTGGGTTGTGTGGGTGGAGAGGGCAGGCAGGGCTCAGATTTCCCCTGGATGGAATTATCCAACTCAGGGAAGTAGGTAGGATCTTTGGGTGTTGTTGGACAATCTGCAGACAACTCTTAAAACAATATTTGGAGTATTTTGCAGTAAAATAAGTAGAAAATATAAGATTACTTCCATGCCCGGTATTTTGAAAAATGAGCAGACATATCATTTCTATAGTTTCTGTACAGACATAATTTATTGAGTGCATACTATATGCTTGGTATGGTTCTCAGCACTATTAAAACTACTTCACCTTCACCTGACCTTATACTACGTAAGAGGGGTATCGTTAGTGTCCCCAGTTCACAGAAGAAGAAAGGCCCAGAGTTTGAGTTAGTACCTGGTACAATTCGGCTGGCGAGTGATGCTGTAGGCAGGCTGATTCCCAAGTCTGCATTTTTAAACACATAACAACAATAATGTCTGCATTTGGGAAAATGTGGGCGTAAAGAAGATTCCTCACCTCACCTAGGCAGGATGCATAGGCCTCAGGAAGAGGTTTCTACTTTGCACTGTGACATAATAAGTACAGAATACGCCTAAGAAAGCCTGGGATAGGGGGTTGGAATCATGGGAGATGAGAAGTCCAGTATGATGAATCGGAATCGCAGATGTGGCTGGAGCGAGTGAGTGCCTGTAAGATGCATGGGAATTCTTGCTCCTACGCTATGTACAATGTGCATAGAGGAATTGGAAGGCAAATGTATTTTTAACAGCTTAATTTAGGTATAATTAATATACAACAAACTGCTTATGTTTAAAATATACAATTCAATAGATTTTGACATGTTCATACACACACAAAACTATCAACACAGTCAAGGTGGTAAACATATTCATCACACCAGTGTTTCCTTGTGTTAACCTCTCACTTTTTCCTCTCCCCACTTCCCACCTCTGGAAACACTGATCTGTTTCCTTTCTCTCTAGATTGTTCACATTTTGTATGATTTTGTGAATATGGGATCATGCAATACGGGCTGACTACTGGCTTCTTTCAGTTATCAAAATTGTTCTGAGGTTTGTCCATGCTGTTGCATGTAAGGAAAGTCTGTTTCCGTTCCTGCTGAATGGTATGCCACTGCAGGGACTGGCCACATCTTCCTTTCATTCATTCTTCTGTTGATGAACATTGGTGCTTCCTGCTCTTGGCTATTAAAAGTTTTGGTATGAACACATGCTTTCATTTCTCCTTGGTAAATACTAAGGAATAAAACGGTTGGCTCAGATGGTAGATGCATGTTTAACTTAACAACAAAAAAAAAAAAAAAAAAGAAAAGAAAAAAAAGAAAGAAAGAAAGCCTTGCCAAGCCATGTTCCAAAGTGATTGCACCATTTTGCGTCCCAGCCAACGATGAATGAGAGTTCCAATTCCTCCACGCATTCCTCAATGCTTGGTATTGCTGGTCTTGTCCATGTTAGTCAGTTTAATAGTGTTGATGGTATCTAGCCTGCTGGTAATTGGCATTTTCTGAACAACTGAATGAGGATGAGCATATTTTCACATTCTTATTTGACATCCTCATATCTTCTTTTGTGAAGTATCTATTCACACATTCTGCCTCTTTTTTTTCAGAGCTCCTTGATTTATTATTTACTTTTGAGAATTGTCTACATATCCTGGATACAAATCCTCTATCAGATATGTGATTTGCAAGTATTTTTCTCCCAGCCTGTAGCTTGCCTTTTCATTTTGCAAACCTTTTAGGCAAAGCTGGGCAATCCCAGGGGTCACCTGTTTGCAGGATTCACTGTTCTTTGTTGCCTGATATCCAGTTTATTCAAGGTTATTGTTTTATATATGCAGAGCATGCTGACAACATGTATACACATTTTAAGAAAGGAAACAAAACTATTAAAATTGTAATACTCAACATATACCTATAACAAAAGATAGTACAAGTTATGTTGAACATCTCCTGTAATTGCAGGAGTCAAATGTGACTTGAGTATTACAATTTTAATACAGTTTTTTCCTTTCTTAAAATGTGTATACATTTTCTGGTATCCTCTGTGTATGTGTGTATACACACACACACACACATACATGTATAATGTTTGGTGGCTTCAGGTGGGAGGTTACATCCTGTCCCAGTTAATCTATCTTGGATGGAAATGGAAGTCTCTGAAGTTTTAAATCTATGAGGGAGTCTCTAGAAAGATCTGAGGTATAGCAGCTGCCAGTGTCCAAGTTTTGTAGGAATACAGGATTGTTTAGAATGTTCACTCTTTGGGACAAGAGAAATAGTTATACAGTTAACCCCCACTCCTCCTGGACGCAACCATTATATGGGAAATAAATCACAACCTCTTCTAATATTTACTGAGCTTACGCTGTTATAAGTTCTTCCTGATTTTAACCTTAACAAGCCCTATAACTGAGTACATATGTAATCCCCATTTTACAGATGAGTTAACTGAAGCATGAAGGTTTCAATACAAGGGCTCTAGAGAGTAAGTGGACTGACTCTAGAGCTGAAGCCCTTGCCACCGTCCTATGCAACCTCTTTTCCTTTATGGGGGGATTCCTCCCGTGAATTATATGCGCATGAGTGATAGATAACACAGATAACCTGCACGGGTTGCTCAGCAGCCTGGAAAATATGAAATCGGGAAGATGTTGTCTTTTTCAGTGGGATCAAGAAGACCATTGTGTGATACCTCATGGGTGTCAGATTTGTACATTTCAAATCGGAGGCCCTAGTTTATTGGGGTGAGATTGTTTCCTGGTGCAAATTGTACAGCCCTATCTGGTGAGTTTATCTGAAGTTGGAGCTGAGTTTATTTTCTGTGGAGAAAAGGAAGAGAGTGATGAGTGGCCTGGAGGCAAAGCTAATTTTCTGTGTCTTAGATGAACCTGTTTCACCAGATTCTGAGAGTGAAGTCAAAGATACAGTCACAGTGGTCTGAGGGGTGAGTTGCTGTCTCTATTGGTCCCCCAGGGTTAGTGGGGATCTGCAAGGCTGGGAAGGCAGCCCAGGAAAGTGTTGGCAGAACTGTGGGACTTCTCTCTAGACTTCACTGGTTTCCCAACAAAAGCACAGCAGGATCAGAGAACTGATCATGGGGTCAACTTGAAGGCACAGTTAACAGGAAAACAGGGGAATGTCAGGCCTCCAAGGGAGAGGACTCACAGCTCCCCTCTCCACCTCCCCTCCCTTCTGTCTCCCTTTTATGCCCCATCTAAGGTCAGCAGGAGAGCCTCGGATGTGAATTGGCCAAATTCCAGGACACAATCCCAGTCCCAGCAGGTTGGAACTTTCAGAGATTAAACTTTGAGCAAACCACCGTCCCTTCAGGCATCCAGAAAAGAAGAATGGGTAGAGATGGCTCCCAGGGGGGAGAGGGGCCACCCAGCTCCGCTTCATCCTTCTGTCCGCACTGCATTGTCCCTTCATTTCTCCACCCCCACCGCAGCAAACCAGTGCACACCCTTGCCGGCCCCTCTTCCTTTGAGATGTTTCTTCCCCACAGTCAGCATAAGCTGACGTTATACCTTGAAACGGAGTTGCCCAGGTCTGCGAAGGCCTGGATGCTCTAATTAAGCCAACTGTGTCGGGACTAAAGAAAAGTCTCTGTGTCTTTTTTATTCCTCCCCCAACTCTTAACCAATGGAGCCTTCCATGAGTTTCAGCTACATTCACTAAAACCCCACATGGCCCTGGGCAATCATAAACGCCTCTTTACTTTGTTCTCTTCTGGTGACATATATTTTCCTCTAAAGATTTTGCCCTTAGAGGTGGCAGTTTGAGGGAGAGATTTAGATGTTTGGGATTGGGTATTTCATCCTCCTCTTTCTGCTGTCTGTGTTGACAAGATTTCAATTTACTGCTACAATGACTTTTTTTCTTGGTGACACAGCTTCCCAAGGGGTCTCAGAGCTACACAATGAAAACAAAGACTGGTCCAGCTCAGAATCTTTGCGAGCTTTACTGGTTGGTGAGAAAGGCTTCACTGAAGTAAGTGGGAAGTCTCAAGGCCGGCTAAGGGAAGGGAGCTTTGTCAGATGTTCATGCAATTTGTGCTCATTTATTATACAGTGACCTCCCTCTCATAGCCTCTTTTTTTTTAGAGACAGAGTGTCACTATGTCACCCTTGGTAGACTGCCATGGCATCATAGCTCACAGCAACCTCAAACTCTTGGGTTTAAGCGATTCTCTTGCCTCAGCCTTCCACGTAGCTGGGACGACAGGCACCTGCCACAATGCCTGGCTATTTTTTTTTTTGTTGTTGTTGTAGTTGTCATTGTTGTTTAGCAGGCCCAGGCCGGGCTTGAACCTGGCTGGCACCCTACTCACTGAGCTATGGGCGCTGAGCCAGCCAACTCTTTTTACTATAAAGATCTGTATCCCCTGACCTACCAGAAAGCAGGCTTATGTTCACACTTTTCAATATCCAAGGGAGATGTTTCTATCCAAGAGTTCTTGTACATATTCTTGTGGATCCTCAAAATGCCTCGGACATTCTCCCCAGGTCAAAGTATTACTCATTTATTGGTGCTAGAACTCCTTTTCAGAATGATGGGTGTCGTGTATAATACTCGGTATCCGCAGTTCCTATTGAGACAGGAAAGTAATGAATCCTAATACTGACTATTTGATTTGGGTGTCAAGTATTTTTAGCTGACCAGCCTAACTGTGGCTCACAGAGGTATTGTGTTTATCTAGAACTCATTGGCCCAGAGACTTTTCCTTTCACATGCATTAACTGACATCATTTAAAACTCAGTGTCTTTTATCCCTTAAAAATATTAAATATAGGCCTTTCGGGGCTGGCATGTCCATGCTGAGAATCACAGTTCTCTTTACTTGGGATTTAGTCTCCAATTCAACATAGTACTCACCACCTCCTAATAGATCTAACAAATATAATATTAGGCTATGATTAAAGATAGCCTAGAAATTATGTCTTTTTAAAGGCAGTAGTAAGTGGCTTATAAGGGATCCAGTTCAGAGTGACGGGGACCCAGCAGACTAGAGAGGGCACCCTCTATGTAAGGGGCACAGCCGACTCACCCAGCCCACCCAGCCCCTTTTGCAGTTCCTGATTCACCAATTCCCAAGTCACAAATAAAACTACTGCACGAAAAAGGAAGAGAGTATCAGAGAGGGATAAAAGCACTGTCCTGGAAAACAAAGAAATGGGGGCAAGGTCAGAGCAGGGGGGTGGCAGAGTGTGGATGAGTCTGCCTCCCCCAAGTCAGCCTTTATGTGAGCACACGACTCCTTCATGGGGGAAGCTGTGCCATAGAGTGGCCAAAACATTTGCTGCTCCTTTTTCAGGAATGTGTGCTATCCTTACTCAAACTGAGTCCTCCAGCCCCGCTTCTTTGAAAAATTGAAAGAATAAATGTCATTTTTTTCCATTAAAAAAGTAATACAAGGCCATTATAGAAAACTGAGCATTGCCTAAAAATAAAAGAAAATTTTAAAATCCCCTAGAATCACCATTAGTGATTCTATCAATAATTCTATCAATAACTTCTTTTCCAGTCATTTTGTTACCAGCACCAGCACACGTGTGTATACAGACACACACACACACACACACACACACACACAGACAGAGGTTCCATGACGAATGATGGGGCTATATCCTGATAAACCGATTGTAAGTTGAGAGCATGATGTGTTGAAAATACATTTAATACACCTGACCTGCCAAACACCAGAGCTTAGCCTAACCTTTAAACATGCTCCGAATACTTACACAGTCTACAGTTGGGCAAAATTTCCATCGCAAAGTCCATTTTGTATTAAAGTGTTGACTCTGTCATGTAATTTATTGAATACAGTACACCATGGGTACAGTATCAGTTGTTTACCCTCTCCATGCGGCTGGTGGGTGCTGGTCGGAATCATGACAGAGTATTGCACTTGCATATGGCTGGCCTGGGAAAGATTAAAATGCGCAATTCAAAGTGCAGTTTCTACTAAATGCACATTGCCTCTGCACCATCATAAACTTGAAAAATTGTAAGTTGGCCATCGTAAGTTATGGACTATTGGCATGTATACATTTATATATGAAATACTGTGTATGGATTTATAAGTAGTGGCCCTAAAATTTGTAGGATTATATATATTGATTATTTTTTGAACATAGGACTAGTATATGCTCATTGTAGGAAATTAGAAATTATAGAAAACATAAAGAAATATGAAGAAATCACTATAAATCAGATGGACTTTGATAATCTAAGAGATAACCTAATTCACTTGTTGATAGATTTACTTACTCTTTTATCTACACATTTTACACACACACATGCACTCCAGATTTTTAATCATAATGTACACCAGAATAATGACAATCTCAGATGAAAGATAAATGGAATGGGGAAGTCCTCTGACAAATCCAATCTACTGTTAAGTAGTTAATTAGTCTATGTTTTTTAAAAAAACAATGATTCAAATCATTCAGTGTGACCACCCCCCCCACCAAGGTGATTTATCTCTCTCTCTCTTTTTTTTTTTTTTTAATTTCAGGTTATTGTGAGGGTACAAACCACTAGGTTACACTGTTTGCATTCGTTAGGTGGAGTCTCTTGTATCCCACACCCAGGAGGTGTGCCACGTACCCCTCCACTGTGCCCATTAAGTGGGAGCACACCAGTCCTCCTCCTTCTTCCTCCCTACCGCCTCCCCACAACTTGAATTGAGTTTTTCTCTTATATGGGTATGTATTAGATCATGTATTGGCTTCATATTAGTATTGAGTACATTGGATACTTGCTTTTCCATTCTTGTGATATTTTACTAAGGAGAATGTGTTCCAACTCTATCCAGGTTAATACAAAAGATGTAAAGTTTCTAACTTTTTTATGGTTGAATAGTATTCCATGGTGTACATACACCACAGTTTGTTAATTCGTTCCTGAGATGGTGGGCATTTAGGTTGTTTCCACACCTTGATGTTTAGAAATTGAGCTGCAATAAACAGTTTAGTGCAAATGTCCTTATGATAAAAAAAATTAAAAAAAAAATTTTTTTTCTTCTGGGTAGATGCCTAGTAATGGGATTGTGGGATCAACTGGGAGGTCTAAATTGAGTTTTTTGAGGATTCTCCATACTTCCTTCCAAAAAGATTGCTTTAGTTTGCAATCCTACCAACAGCATTAAAGTGTTCCCTTCTCTCCACATCCATACCAGCATCTGCAAATTTGAGACTTTGTGGTATGGGCCATCTTCACTGGGGTTAGGTGACATCTCAGGGTGGTTTTGATTTGCATTTCTCTGATGACTAGTGATGATGAAAATGTTTTCGTATGTTTGTTGACCGTTCATCTGTCTTCCTCAGAGAAGGTTCTGTTCATGTCTCTGGCCCAGTGATAGACAGGATTGATTGCTCTTTTTTTGTTGATTAATTTGAGTTTTCTGTAGATTCTAGTTACCAACCCTGTGTCAGATTTATAACATGCAAATATCTTTTCCCATTCTGAAAGTTGTCTGTTTGCTTCTTTGGTTGTTGTGTCCCTAGTTGTGCAGAAGCTTTCCAGTTTAATTGTCATTTGTTTATTTTTGTTTTGTGGCGATTTCCACTGAAGTCTTCATAAAATCTTTCCCCAGGCTGATATCTTCAAGTGTTTTTCCCATACTTTCTTCGAGGATTTTTGTTTTTTCTTAGGTTTAAATCTTTTATCCATCTTGAGTCAATTTTTGTAAGTGGTGAAAGGTAAGTCCAGGTTCAGCCTTTTATATGTGGTTATCTAGTTCTCCCGGCACCATTTTCTTTCCCCCAGGTATGATTTTTAAATAACCAGAAAATGACACAGCATCTTTGGATGACCTCTGTTGTCGTTCTCAGCAGCTTTGATTGGCTGCGACTCTAGAATGAGGTCACCACATCCCTCACTGGTCTCCCTGTCTTCAACAGATTTCACTAAATCCACGCCATGCAGGAGAGTTCCTGTGACCCTCTGGAGTGTAACCTTGATCTTGTCCCCATGTGCCCCATGGTCCCTCCATGGCTCCTTCTTGTCCTTAGGATGAGGCTAAGCTCCTTAGCAATGTGATGTACTGTAGTTCTATCATCATAAGAGAGGGTATGAGGAGTCAATGATTTACTGCTTGCAAAGTGCTTTGGCACAGTGCCCAGTAAGCACTGGATGGATGTTGGCCACCATGATGGCTATCTCCACCACCTGCATTCTTTCCCCGTGTTGTGTAGGACAAGGCTGTGGGTAGCCCCAGATTTGTATCATTACAGCCCAGTCCCTGAGAAGGAAGACATTTTCTTTTTTTAAGCTTCAGTTTGGAAATTAAAGGAAAGGACTAAAGGACTACAGGAATACAGTTGGTCTGGTCTGAGCCATGTGCCTGCACTGGTGGTTGGGGTAGAGTTGGACTCTGTTATCAAGAGGAGTGGGGCATACAGGGCAGTGGCCAGGATGACGCAGGGTAAAGAGCGGGAGGTCCAGGCATCAACTGTTCCCCTCCCCAGGCTATCTTGTTCTCTCCTATAGATTATGTGCTCCTGATTTGTAAAAGCCTTGTCTTCTCTTCTTGGACTCTATGAAGGATGTCAAACAGTTTCTCATTTTTACAATTTTACGCTCCCAGTTCCTGTCTTTAGCATAATGTTCCCATTTCCTTAATCTGGAGTATATGGGGGTATATTGCCTAGGTCCCATGCTTGGTGTGTTTGTTTACATAACAGTTATGCCAAGCAGGTAAACCTAGTGTGTCATCAGCAAACAACTTTATTCCTCCCTCCTAGCCTCTATTTTTCAGGTTATTCTTAGAAAATAAGAAGTCATTCGGTAACTTCAGAGCTTAGTAATTAATAGTCCCAGTTAATTGTAGTATTAACAATGTCCATATGACTATAAAACAGCCCCAAGCTCAGTCTGACTTTGGAGAAAAGGACTTCTTCTCTATTTCCTCCGATGGGGCTTCTCCCCATCCTCCAGCATTCACCAGGCTGCCTGCAGGGGCTGTGAAAGGCGTGATGGGCAGCAGAGTAACCCCAGAAGCCGACATGGGAATCAGACTTTCCTCTACTAAGCCAGACACAAAGAACTTTGCAAAAGCATAAAACAATTCTACTCATTTCACTCATTTGTATTTTTGGAAAATGTAGTTATTTCTTATATTGTGTACTGTTTATGTTAACACATCATGCATGTATTGTTGTTAGTGTAAAATTAATTAATAGTTAAATTTTGAATTTTTGCCATGTTTGTTTCAAATATAATAATACATGTAGAGGTGTCCCAAAGAAACTAAAGCTCTTTGGGGTCTTAGATCATTTTTAAAAGTGTAAAGAGGCCCTGAGATAAAAAGATTTGAGAAGTGCCCTTGAAAGACTCTGGATCTTGAATGTGCATGCACCAGCTTTAAACTTCATGGCTGTAACTCCATGAGTAGTTGGATGTCTATTTGTAAGGGCAGCCCCCTTACAGTGTGAGCTCTGAGATCCCCAATCTTTGGAGACATCTTTTAGCTGAAGTGTTTGTCGTTTTAGGAGCTGGGGGCCTGGGAATGAGTGAGGGGCCTTCTAACTGTGTGGTCCTGTCCTGCTGTTATCTCTATGGCACCATCACTGCCGTGTGTTGGCATGGTACATTTATCAGGAGTTTACCTCCCAAAGTTTACCTCCAGGAAGCTGGGCAGCAGTCCATTCTATCCTTGAGGGTCTGCAGTCTATCTGGAGGATTCTGTTGTCTGTGCCCTGATCCCCCTGCCCCGCCAGTCCACCCCATAGTGGCTGATTAGAATTGGGAGCTCTCAGAGAGGTGTACATCCTACTGTTTCCCTCTTCTCTGATGCTCCCTCAGTTTCTTCCCCCAATGCATGTCTTGTATAACAAGACGAGTTTCTCCCTCACAAGCTACAAGCTGTCTGCTCACTCTGTGGCTTACTGCAAAAACTCAAGCTTTCTAAGCTTGGCTCATTGGTACTCAAAGGTCAGCTTTCAACGTCAAAGAAAATACTTTCTCTTTCTACTATATTGCTCTTGGAATTGCATGGCAATTTTTTTTTTACTACAGGCTTGAAAAAAAGTTCTTTTGAAAGTCAAAGTTGAAGGTCTTTTTCCTCTGATCTCTGTCTACCTTTTCCTTAAGTGCTAAGTATAGCAAGGGTTACCATTATTTGGAGTGGTGGGGAAAGGAGTAGGGAAAAAGGGAAGAGGGGAGAAAGACTTAAAATTGTTGATTGAGAATATCTTTATGTGAGTTTGCAGAACTGGCTGTTTGCATGTCATGTCTGCTGTCTCTCTGGAGTCCTGAGGTCAGAGCAGAAGAGCGGGGGATCCGTTTGTGGGATACTCACTCAGGGGTGTCCTTGTAGAGAGGCTGCTCAGGGTGTGTGCTCTCCTCACTCTTCATTTTCTGAAAACTGTTTACAGCGCCAGGGGTGGACGATTGTCACCATTGTATAGCATGTGATCCAAGTTCACCTGACCACAGCTATGGGAACAGGGATAGACACACTTGACCCAAAATATAGCAGGTGTTTTCCAAAGATGGTCATGGCAGTAACTTCCATCAACATGCTTTTCTGACAATGTAAACTTGCTACATTTCCTTCCAACAACAGAGTTGGTGTTGTCCCCCAGAACCCACCCCCTTGAACCTGGGCAGAGCGTCATGATGTTCTACACAGAGAGAGCAACACCATGTGACGTCCGAAACTGTGAACTGTGAGGTGAGGTAGTTGTTTTTGGCTTTCTTTCTCGATATCTCCCCCCTGCTTGCTCCGTGTCTTTCTCTCTCTGGACATTTGCTCTTAGAAACCCAGCTGCTGTGGTATGAGGAAGCTCAGGGCACATGGGGAGGACACACGTAGCCTCCCAGATGACAGCTCTGTTAAGGTTCCAAGTCACAATAGTATTGACAACTAGACGTGACCCCAACTCAGCTACTGTCTGATCACATCTACACAGGGGACCCTGGGTGAGAACTGTGACTGAGGCAAGAATTGCTGTTTTATGCTGTTATGTTTGGGACATTTTGTTATGCACCAATGGATAACTGATCTGCAAAGTGAGTTATCGTAGAGACTTCTGGTTTTTCTCCCAGTAACTTTGGAATTGAGGGATAGAGAGATTATGTCAAAGTTTCACAGACTTCATTGATGAAAGTGTCATTTGAGCCCAATTTGAACGTCTATAAAAGGAACCACACACAAGAGAAATGGAGATTTGCAGAGAGCAGGAAATGGGAGTGAATGAGATTGAGAAAGAAGAGAGAGAATTGTCAGGCCTCTGGCTGACTTTCTATTTCTTAGTATGCGTGAGGCCGGGTTGTATGTCAGGTCTTGTATCCTGTGAGATGCTTTTATTCCCCATCATAATAATAAAAAATCATAATTGTGAGGCCTGGTGATGCTTTCAGGCCTTATGTCCTATGAGATGCTTTTATATCCCACAATAATGATAATAATAATGAAGAATAATTGTATTTTATTTTCCACTTCAACTAATCTGAGTTTTTGTTTCTTGCAATCAAATGGCTCCTGAATAAGACATCCACTATCCAATTTGAAATAGAAATTAGAAATGGACGCACCACTGGCTTCATATACAATAAGTCAGCTGCAAAGAGATTCTCTGGCTTTCTGAAAGGAGAACACTTTGACGGTTTTACAGTGGTGATAGAGAAGGGGGTCTTTTGTCTTTGTAAACTCCCACTTTCCATCTCTCAACACTACATGGTGATCACAGTGGTCCTTGGTTCTGCTTATGGGATCTTTCCTGTTACCCACCTTCCTGGGATGTGGTGGAATCACACCCCCCAGCTCCTTGTGTTGGGGTGGGGGTATGTAGCCAGATGCAAACAAGATGTGAGTCACAGTGATATGTGCCCCTCTGGGCTACCGTTTCATTACCTTGCCAGACTCTCTGGAGTTCCCTTTGCTCTCCGTGATGTTGCTGAGAGCAGCTGCTCCACCTGTTCCTGGGCTCTTGAGAAAGAATGAGTAAGTGCAACCAAAGTCCCAGCTGATCCACCACAGACTGGGAATAATAAACAATCCTTTGCCATTTTAAGGAGATTTGGGACTTGTTTATCAATCCAGCCTCTCCTGCCTGATTCAGTGACTCACCTCAAATGCAGCCAAGAATGTTGGGATCCCCAGGGAAAGCCTCTGGGCAGCTCTTTCTCCTTGTCTCACAATGGCTGCCCTCTAGTCTTCCCGAGAAGTTCTGGTCTCCTGTGACACCTGGGGGAACAGGTCTTGTCCCTGTTGTCCCTATTGTCCTCTCTCTTCAGGTTTTGACACACTCAAGTTTGTGGGATCTTTAAAGATTCCCATTCAGCCTTGTGATGCTGTCCAGTCGCCATATCGTCTCTCTTCTGTCTAAACTTTGCTGTAGTTTATACACACCACCTCAGCTGTCTCTTCATTTCCTAAGCACATAATTTCTGTTGTCATTTCTGTTCTAATCCTTTCACTGAAGCTGCTTGCCCAAAGTCATTGGGCTCATAGACCAAGGCCACTCTGATCCCCAGAATTCAAATTCTATACTCATTACAGGGTTGTAAAATTTCAAAACTAAAAAAAAAATGGCATAATGATGTGCTTATCAAATTTTATTGTACAGAGAGTCACCTAAGGATCTTGTTAGAATCTAAATTCTAGGGTCCTACCCCCAGACATCTTGATTCAGAAAGTCTCAGGTGTACACTGGGAGTCTGCATTGCAATGAGCTCCCAGGGGGCACTGATGTTGGTGCTCTGCGGACCACAGTTTGAGTAGCACTGGGCTAGATGTCGGTTTCTAGTTTTCTCTAAATCTAAAATGAAGACCAACACATGAGCCGACATTCCTCATGTAGCAGAGGTCTTCTCTGTGATTGCCATGATGGGCCAGCAGTAATGGCTCTTAGAAATGATTCAAGAATCATTAAGGTACACACAGCTGGGAATGAGGACAGGTCTCAACATATTGCACTTGCCACACGTCCAACTTGCACTTGAGGTTGTGATTGAGGTTCGAGGCAAAAAAAAGAAAAATTCTCCTCTTTGTGGAAAAGGTCTGGTGCTGAAACAGACATTTGAGCTCTATTTCTAAGGGCAAAGCACAGTAAAATAATGAACTGTTGAGAACTTTCTATGAAAATGTATTACTTTGGATTTCTCTGACAGTCAAGTTGTTGATTTGGGGAAGTCACGAAAGAGTTAAAGTGGAACAGATGAGACAGTTTTTGAGGACCTGTTCTTCCTGTTTAGTATTTTTGCTTTCTCTATAGACCCCTTGTTGACACAAAGGTAGGAATGCTGGCCACTGGGAAAATGTTATCTCATGAGTGGTGGCTCCAGCCCAGGGTTTTGTCCATCCCGCACCCACTCTACCCTTCTGCTGCAATCCATGCTGGCTAAGCTAACCACTGACCTGCAGTCTTGGCCAAGTCACAGAAAACAGATGCTAAAGAAGCTGAGAGACATGTCAGAGGTTGCCTGCATGTGAACCATTCATTTTGTTTTAAATGAGACAACAGAAATTTGAAGAGGACACATTTATTCTTCCAGATCGTACAGCAAAAAGCTGACAGAGCCAGTATGAGGAACAAGGTCTCCTGACTCCCAGCTCAGTGCTCTTCACCTGCATCCTGTTCTCATGGGATGGGGAGGACCAAGGAAGGCAGCAGGATGGGTACTCACAGGCTCTTTCAGCTACCTAGAAGCCTAGATACAATTTGAGTATTGCGTTGTAATAATTAAATGGTAAAATACCAGACATGATATTTTGAGTCTTGAGTCTTATCTAGTTCCCCATTGGTTACAGGTAAGAAAACCAAACCCCAGAGATGACATTGAGCAAAACATCCATGATATAAAAGTGACTTTAATATACACACCCATGAAATAAAAGTTACCAGAATAAGATGAGAAAACCAGGGGTCAGAGATGACATTGGTCCTCTTACTGTTCTAGCACCGTCAAGGCATTCCTTTTCTTAGCTCTGCTCCCAAACCCTTTCTGATTTTTCCAGTCCTGAAATTTTAAGCCCAAACAGTGAATGTCCTCGGTCTTCTTAGACCCTTAAAGGAAACTCTTTCTCGCTCTGCCCTGGAGGGCTGGGGCTTCATTCTCGTGTTTAACCAGAGATGACAAAGGAGAAAATTAGTGTCTCAAGTGACACTGCCAGGGAAAAGTCACTTCCAGCATGAATTTTCTTTGTTCTCAGCTTATAAGTAATGACATATTAAAGCCTCATTTATTCAGATTTCACCAATTTGGAATTAGTGACCATTGTGACAGGATTTATAATAAAGTTTACTTTTGAGAATCAAACAAAAATTTGAACAAATTGTCAGAGTTGAGGATATTTAAAGGGGGATATTTAGCCTATTTAAGAAAAATATTTTAGAAGCACCATTTAAAACATGTTCAGAACTCTCTGACCCATATGTCTTGACCTTTTTAATTACATATTATTATTACTTATTCAATAAAAAAGTTTCCTGAGAGTTCCATTAAGGAACAGGTGTTAGCCTAATTTAGCTATGTATACAGAGTGGCCACTAAGTTTGTGTGCAATGTAAAATAGTCAACTATCTTAAATTGCATGTGCATAATTGCATATATATATGCATTATAATTAAATGACACTTCTTTAAAAAAATTCTCCATTCATAACTTTTTCTTTAAGTTTCTTTCCATTAATGGATAAAGATTAAGGAAGCTTTCCAATACTTGTTATATGCACATATGTGTGTGTATACTAGCTATGAATCATCATGACTTTAGAGACTTTATAACTCAGAAATAATTACACTACAGCAGTGATTGCTGTAATGAGTAAGTACTTTTTAGGGTACGTGTGGTTATGTGTTATAATGCACAGGAATAGTAAACAGGCTTGTAGCTCTGTCCTAAGTAATGAATGCCATTGTCAAAATAGAATAAAGGAATTTTTGTATATAAGCCCATTTCATTCAATAAGAAGGGTTTTATTTACAAGGGAGGTGGAGAGTCGGTAACCTGTGGAGTCCAGAAACCATGCTGACACTGGGTATCTAGCCATCTGTCCTGTTTGGCAATACTTTGTTAGCTAAACCTGAGCCCACTGGTATCTAGGCTCTGGTGAAAATTGAGAAGCACAGCACAACAGACAACTTTAGCAGCAAAAGGGAATGTCTGTCAAAGACAATAATATTTAAAACCTGTCCAGATAAAGAGGATCTTGAGCAAAACTCCAAATCTAAATCAATTTTCATGGTGTACCTTAGTTCTCTGGATTAAAAACCTGGATATTTGACTACCTATACTCTCTAGTCACCCATGTAACTACAAGAACTAATTCCAAAATCAAACTAAGACCTAATGTCCAAGAATAATAAATAGTGCTGGAGGAGCCGAGTATGGAAACAAAACCAGAGCTTCCATTTCTGCTTTGAATTGGTATACCTTGTCCAACGGCACTTATTCCAGGTTCTCCTTTCTACATTTCTTTTGTACTCCATTTTAAAAAGCATTCTCGTAGTTTCATTTATACATCATAAAATTCACCCATTGTTAAGTATACTCTTTGGTGAGTTGTAAATTTATTGAGTTGTGTAGAGCCATCACCACAATCTAGTTCTAAAGCATTCTCAATTTCCCTTGCTCCTATTTGCAATGAATCTTGGATTCCACCCCCAAGTCCAAAGATTATATACATTCTTACTATTAATTACCTTTGTTTTTGACTATCTGTGAAAGTAAGCACATGGCTACTCAAAAGAAACACAGGTTTTGTTGAAACAGCTTTATTTTTTAATCCATAAATATCTGTTACTGACAAAAGTGGAAAAATCCTGAAGACTAAATCTTACTAAGGTGATATCCGTTTACAGTACATATAGAATGTGCTTTGACAGGTAAGTAGAATGATGAGATTTGTACAGAGAAGTAGTTGCTAGAGCACTGCTCATCACGAAGCTTACATGAGTCATGAAGAAACTTTGCAAAGGTACAGATAGAAAGGTAACTTTTTTTTTCATCGGTACTACCATATAATAAACATGGGATTGATAAATTGGGCTAACGCATAAAAATGTTCATTAATCCCCCCTTAGGAAATCGTGTCCCCAAACTAAAAATATTATAGTAAGAATTGCTTTTTATTAGAGAATTTTAAGAATTCTTTACTACAAAATGTCTAGTTGAGTTATAGAACTAGAGGGATATTTGCCACTATGAAGCCAATGACTGAGTCCTCCCATGGAATGGTGTTGGGGGGTCACGTGGGGAGGGCAGCAGAGTTGAGCAAGGTCTTCCCCTCCCTCAGGAGGGAGGGCACAAAAGAAACACATGGTCACGGTGTCATTTCTCTGACTGATGGAAGGTTAATATGTTTGCTGATTTACAAGGTGGGTTTGATGATACGGACTTGGACTTTCCATTCCTGCTTCGCAAGCCTTCATGGGGAGGACGGGAGTGTCATGAGGAGAGGCCAGAGAGGTACTCAGATGGGACGAGTCCCCACTTCCTAGCAGCCTTCGTGATGATGCCACGCGCTCCTCCTCCAGTTGGAAGGGGGCCTCAGTGTCCGGCTGTGGTCTTTGAGATGCACTTGCATACCAGCGTGGGATATAATGATATCTGTCACCACGCAGAGCCCGCACCAAGCATGCTCCTCTGAGAGCGTTTCCCAGCCGCCCTCATGTGCAGACCTCAAGCCCAAGCCTTTCTCCTCCAGTCAGTCTCCTCTCTGAAACTGGGACCGTCTCCCTCCAGCTATATAAGGACCGTATCCAAAATAGAAACTCCAAACTCAGAATTCCCCAGCCACCTGGGATGGTCTAGGTGTGTCTCTACGAGAGCACTTCCATGACACACAGATGGCAACCTGTTGAATGGCTGGTAGCCTTCAGGTTCAAGAGCATCTCAGGTGGCCAAGCCCATTGGGCCCACCCAGGCTCCAGTGAGGAGTCTGTGGGCTCTCTGGGGGCATCTGAGGACATTGCCACCTGGGGCAGCATGTGGGATATGTGTGGTTCAGCGGAGGTGGGGAGGGACGTGAGGAAGGGAGCAGGTAGGCGGGAATGAAAGCCCTAACATGTAAAAGCTGGATGAAACTTCAGAGCCCGTTTTGTCAAAGCCCCTCTTTTTATAGATGGGGAAACTGAGGCACTGAGCAGGGAACATGACTGGCCCTTGGGCACACAAAATGATGGAGACGAAGCCAGGGCTGGAAGCTGTATCTCCACAGCCTCAGCCCTGTGCTTTTTAATTTTTCTTTTCTCCTCAAGTATGCTGCCTTCCAAAATCAAATACAGAGCCCAGGAAGACATTTCTTTCTTTCATACTGAATCTTCCATTAAAATGCTGTATTTATAAAAAATAACATTTGAACCCTGAAAAATACTTCATTAAAACACAATGCTCTTTCTCGAAAATACCCCAGAGCAAAGCTGCTCAGATTTGGAGAGGATGACAGGAATGTATGAGGGAGGTGACATGTCAGCTCTCCTAGGAGCAGGCGCTTTCTTAGGGTCCGAGTGATTGGCAGCCCTTTCATATTACCTTGGGACAATGGAATCTGAGGGTAGAGGCCTGTGGCAGACAAGGTATCTCTGAAGAGAATGGATTGAGTTGGGTATAAGCGATGTTGGTGTGGATATTCCTCCATGCTTGGAGACTGGTGAGGCCCTCAAAGCTTTTTGGGACACAGTGGGGTCGGAGACACACACAGCATGAAAGGGACAGGCAAGGGAGTTGGGAGCAGTAGCCAGCAGCCCCCACGGATGTGAGTCTTTGGCCAGAGTAGGTGCCTCTGGGCTAACAGCAGGCTGGGTCAGGAACTGCAGGGAACCAAAGCTGACCGCAGGAGGCTGCGACATCTTTGACCCTCCCAAAGATCCGAGGGGAAAGCCCTTGGCTCTAGGCTCTAGGGTATCATTTCACAGGGCCAGGAGGTGAAGGGTAGACCGATGAGGCAAACAGAAGACCTGAAGAATGTCTGATCCTTCCTTTGTTTTAGAGAGCTCCGATTTTTTAGAAGGAGAGCCTAAGGCAGGACCAGGGATGGAGAAAAGCAGATGGAGGAAGAGGGGGATGCGAGGAAGGAGAGCATGGACTGGCGTGGAAGGCTGAGGTGAGGGCAGTTGTGGGGAGTGACAGTGGGAAGAGAGGGGGAGCATGTGAGTTCGGTGGGGGTCGGAACATTCTGAGGGGCACACCCATGGCACAAGACACTAAGACACTCCCCAACTTGGGGGATCCCTCAGGCCAGATGCTCGGTTAGGTTAAGGGACTCTAGGCAAAGCCTTTTTGACCCATGAATGCACAGAGCCAGGGGCCTAACTGAAGGAAGCAGGGCAGGAAAGAAGGAGGAGCACTGGGTGTCACAGCAGCTCTGCCGCCCCTGGAGGCCAAGGGCAGCAGCAGTAACTCTCAGGGCAGGGGGAGACGCTGCACAGACATTGCGATGGAGACTGCACAAAAGAACAACATGAGCAGGGCGAGGTCTCGGGCCCCAGGCCTCCCTCAGTAGGAGGGGAGCTTTTATTGTAGGGGAAGGTGGCCCTTCTCTGTGTACTACAGGCCACCAGCCTGGTGGGGCTGGAAGCCCCAGCATCTGGGTTCCAGCCCCAGAATGCTCTTTTATCTGCGACGTGAACTTGCCTGGTGATGTGGCTTTGCTTGTTCTGTAAAGATGTATGGGATACCTCTGTGTCCCAGGGATGACATTGTTTTCTGGATTTGGAAAAATGGGGGACTGAATCGGAGAAGGTCTGTCTCTTTTTTTAATACCCTCCCTACTTCTCTCCTCTCCTCTCTCCTTCCCTCCATTTTTCTCTTCCATACCCAAGGGTGCGGTGGAAGAAATCCTTCAAAAGAAGCGTTCAGCAGAATTTTCCTATCTGACTGACATCAGAGGCTTAAAACCAGACAGTGCCAAGGATGGGATGAGAAATGTTTTGGAATCAACCTATCAAACAACCCCTGAGACAGACAGACACCTTGTCACAGTCAACCCGGGAGGGCCCTGGGGAAAAGCATTGCCCTGAGGGCTGGAGAACATGGAAGCAGGGCGGTGGGATCAGCACTCTGGTCTGGTGTGCAGACACCTGGGAGGGGCATTCTCACCCACTCTGGTCCGCTGCCCTCTCTACCAGTGAACTGCCTTTAAAGGGACAACCAAGAATTAGAGGATGCAAGGGTGCTGGGCTTAGGGGCCCAGTGGGGAGACACCTGTCTTGTTTCTGGGAGTGATCAACTGCTCTGCTTAAGACTAATTTCCTCCTTTCTGGCTGGCTTATCCTCACCTTCCGGAACAAACTCTCCTAAACCCATGGGGACCAGCCCTTTAGGAGGTTTATGTGTCTGTGGAGAGGAGGGTGGAGTCATCCCTTTCTCAGGGCAGCTCACTAGGACCCAGGGACACCACCCAGTGGGGAGGCTGAAGGCTGCTCTCACCCCCAGGTTCTATACCGTGGTTTCCTGTTCACCTTGACTGGGGGGCAAAACTAGGGAAAAGGAGAAGCAGACAAGTGCTTTTGGAAGCCTTGACATCAGTAAGAGGAAATAGTCCAGATTTCTCTGTGGTTCGTGCACTTGGTTAGATTAGGAATTCCCAGGGCTGACACTGAGGAGTTCTCTCCGTCCATCCCGCACCTGTCTTTTTAAAGGGCCACACATGCAGAACTGAAGGAATGTCAAATCCCAGTAAGGGCATCGTTGTTGGAGTGTGACTAGTGACAGCCATATTTTTAGTGTCGTGCCTTCACCCAACAGTCTGGAGCTGATTCCCTAGCCCCAGCCCCAGGGAGGTGTCCTGGCCCTGAGAATGGGGAGCCTCTTCTCTCCCTCCCCACAGGCCCCAGTCCTGGGGGAGCAGAAGCTGCTTAGTTCACTGCCAGCGCCCCAGGTGGCCATCACACTGAACCCACAAGTCAAGGCCAAGGCAGAGAAGGGCTGAGGTGGGCTGAGAGTGGCGGCCTCTCCACAGAGCCCAGAGCCTGGGTCTGCCTGACTTCCTGTACCCCCTGCAGGAAGGGATTGAGGTGGTGGGAATTTGCTTGGGTAGCCCCCAGGCTGCAGCCTATAGAACTGTTATTTGCTTTTGCTAATAGGTCTATGTCCCTTTGATCCAGAGGAGGCACCGGTTTGAGGAAGGAGTGGCCAGGAGGGAAAGGTAGCATTGCAGGGAGATGGGAGGCAGGATGGGGGTCAGGTGGAGAGAGTGAGCTCTGAACAGGGCAGCTGGGCAGGGGGCAGGACGACCACCTTGGGTCTTCCTTGTTCAGGGGCTGAGCAGCTGCTGTCTAGAAGCCTCTGCCTCTGTCCTGCCTGGGGTGCACAGCCGGGGACAGCCAGGGCCCTGAGACCCCGGGCATCACAGTGGCCCTCTCCACTCCGGCTGTCCTGCCACCATGGTGCCTCCCAGGAGCACAGCAGAGGTGGAGAAGGCAGGCCTGAGTGGCAGTCAGATTGAGAGGCCTGGGGATCGGGGTGTGGAGATAATTAGGCAGCTGGGGAGAGCACCCCCAAAGTCCCTGCTTCCCATTGCTCCTCCCCTCTGGGAAGGCTACAGCCAAAGCCCCACAGAACTCAGGGCAAAACACCCAGGGCCAGCAAGAAGCAGAGCCCCCCACCCATTCCACCCCTCACCTGCAAAGAAGAGGGCAACAATGGGGAGACAGCTGAAGGGACGGGCCCCACCCTGTCCGAGGCAGAGGGGAGAACTCAGGGACAGGGAGGGGCAAAGGAAGGGCCACTTGGTGGGGACCAGAGGGTCCCAGCAGGCAAGAAAAGGGTCATTATTGTGCTTATGGACACAGCAGCTCCCTGGCTCTGAGAGAGCGAGCAGGCAGTTTTTAGGCACTAGAAGTTTTCTGTGATGCGGTTCTAGGTAAATGAATGAGACCAAGTAGCCTATTGGGTCAGCCCGCTGACTGCTCCTGCCGGCCAATGCAAACCCAGGCAGCTTCGGACCAGGCTCAGGCGAGGCTCTCTTGGCTGACAGAACTGCCACTGAGTCCCCAGGAAGGGGCCAGGGGATGTGGGGCTGGAAGGGAGTTGGTGAAGGTGGCGGGGGTGAGAGTGGGGCGAGTCCCCTTCTCCCTCCGCGTTGACTCTTCCGGGGAGAGAACAAATCACGCTAGATCCCAGGTCTGCGTGTGTTGGACGAGGCCATCGGGGCTGTGTCCCGGGGTATGGCTTTCTGGACAAAGGTGGCGCACCCCCACCTCCTACAGAGGGATGTGGGGAAGGAGAACTGCAAGGCTAGAAGCTTCGCCCTGGCCCTGCCCTGCCCCGCCCCGGCCCGCAGCCCGGCCCTGCCCGCCGGTCACACTGTCACTTCGGTCTTGCTGGCCGTGTAGCAGGTGTGGTGGCCTGGGATGTAGTGCAGCTGCTCCACCGTGTTGTGTCTGCGGGAGGCGAAGGCGTGGCGCTTGGCCGCCGTCTGGCTCTGGCCCAGGGTGGCGTAGGAGTTATTGGAGGCACTGGGATGGGAGTGCATCTTGGTCATGCGGTAGCGGTCCAGCACGGGTGTGGACACAAAGACGTCCGTGTGCGAGATGGCCCTGGACAGCGCCTGCTCGGGAAAGGCCGTCCGCTCCGGAGACAGCAGCGGGTCCTGCGAGTGCAGGCGCTCGGTGGAGAGCAGCCGCTCATCAGACAGGATGGGGTCGTAGGGCAAGCCGAACTCATCGGGCAGGCCCCGCCGCGGGGACAGGACTCTGTCCTGGGACATGGCCCGGATGGGCCGGCGGGGTCGTTCCCGTGGCAAGGGCTTTTGTTGTGACATCTGGATGACGTTGAGGGGGAGGGTGCCGCGGGCGGCCAGGTCCGGCAGGTGCCGCCGCCTCATGTAATACTCGTCAGCCTCCTTGTCAGCTGCCGGGGGAGACACAGAGGGAAAAGGCAAGTGGGGTGACGCTGAAGCCAGGATCCAGGGAGAACCCTGCTCCTCTCCTGCTCCACCACAGACCTGTGAAGCTCCCGGGATAACACAGTCAAACCCCTTTAGTTATGGATTAGGACATGGAGGCTCAGGCAGGGGAAGGCGGTGCTGCTTTCCTCCTCCTGTGCCAACCAATCCCTGGGGGCTGGTTAAATGCAGATTCTGATTTAATGGATCCAGGGTGGGCCCAAGTGTTTGTATCTCTAACAAGCTGACAGGTGATGTTCATGTACCCAGTCCATAGACCGCCCAGAGTAGGGAGAGGTTATGGGCACCCTGGAATTCCCCTGGAGAGTTCCTGGCAGAGTTGATGGCAAGTACAGCTCCATGAAACCCATGGCCCTGAAACAGAACGGCTCCCTGTCTGGCTAAAGCAGACATATAGCAGCCTCCCAACAGAGTCCAGAGCCTCTCCCTGCAAAAGACGGGTCACATCTGCCAGCTGCCTTCTGGAATAAAGGAAGATACTCCAACTAGGAGGCGCTTGCGAAAATGCTTAGCTGGTAATTTAGGAACAGAGTAACACCTTCCACCCGGTAACAGACATGCACAGGAAACCAGTACACAGGCACCCAGCCCCCCACACACTCCGCCCATACGACGAGCAGGCTGGAGCAATCTTATATGTGTACCTCACTCAGAGGCCCCACCCTCCACTCCATCCAGTAAGCCTCCCAGGTTCACACTGCCTTCTGCACCCTTGAACTTAGCCTGACTTGCATGTTATACACAAAGCTACATTTCAGGAAGGAGGCCTCCTACAGATGGCCTTCTAGAGCTCTGCAAAGTGTGGGATTGCTGTCTGCTCCTCAGGGGACCAGAGGGGTCCCTGAGCTGCATTCCCTCACCTCAGGGCATCCATCACGTTCCTCAGTTCAGAGCTCCTCACCTCCAGCCACAGAGACTCAACATTCCACCATGAAGGTGGCTGATGTAGACTTGGGCTCAACTTTGGTCAGGGTTACCCTGTAGTTTCAAGCAAATGGTCAGCCCTGGGACTTCAATAGCCGTTGGGTGGTCATCAAAAGAGACTCAGAGGAAAATGGGGGAAAGAAGGTCCAACGGTCAGAAAGAGAGGAAAGAAGGACTATCCCTCATTTATGTTCTTGAAATTTGAGTGTCCTAAACCCATCAATTCCCAGAACCAACCCAGACTCAAATGGCAGAACTGGGATCACTGGATAGAATGGACCGGGTTGATGAAATGGTGTGTGTGTATGGGACGGGGAAAGTCTCAGGCCCTCATGACAGTGTTGACCCAGTTAGAGAGGGAGCTGGATTATGGATCTCTGCAGGGGAGGTCTCAGAGAAAGCTCTGGCCTCAGTTCTAAGATAGGATATAGAGCAAGGACGGTCCATGTTTTGAAGAAGGCAGGTGGGGCATGGAGCTGAAGGAAAGCTTCTTCTGCAGTTGAAGTGGTGCATGAGTTGAAATGCTGTCTCACAGGGGAAGGAGGATCTGGGGATTCTATGGCCTCTGACAATGTGAAGAGGGGACTCATGCCATAAAGAACAAAAGCAAGGGGCTTGTCTGTTCCTTTATTCTACCCTATGGTCCTTTCTTCTTGGAATTCCACACTTGACCCCTTGAGTATGGAGCAAGAAGATAAGACACAGGAGGCTGTGCTGGAGGCCCCAGAGACAGATCCCAAACTCCCGGGGGAAATCTCGCTTACTTAGCCTTTTCAGAGAGGAGTACTTGCTGGGGTTGGTCTTCACTGCAGACTCGTAGGATGGGGGCAGGTGGGCCAAGTTCTGGAAAGAGCGGGAGAAGGAGAGATCATAGGGCTCGGTGGCTGATGTCAGGATGTTGTTCATCCGTGGCTTCTCTGCAAGAAAAGGGAGGAGTGTGTTCTGTTAGTGAGGACCACAGCTGAGGCAGGCACCGGGGAAGGGTCCGGCTTCCACCCCTTTGCTTTCTGCTGCATCCCCAACTACATCCTCCATCCTCCTTCCTGGCCCCCTATGCTGGGACGTAGCAGGTGCTGTTGACTCAGTTTCCCCCATGCTCAGGTGCTCCTTAGCCACCACTGGCCACCATGACAGTTGATACGGTTTGGATGTGTGGCCCTCCATATCTCACGCTGAAATCTGATGCCCGGTGTTGAATGTGGGGCCAGGTGGGTGGTGTTTGGGTCACGACCATGGGTGCCTTAGGAATGCCTTGGTGCCTCCCCGAGACAATGAGTAGGTTTTTGCTTTATGAGTTCATGTGAGAACTGGTTGTGCCTGACACCTCTTCCCTCTTTTGACCCTTTTCTCGCCCTGTGTCTTACCTGCTCCCCTTTTACCTTCTGCTATTTGGACACTCCCTGAAGCCCTCATCAGAAGCAGATGCTGGCACCCCCCTACTTCTGCAATCTGCAGAACCACAGCCAAATAAACCACTTTTCTTGCTAAGTTGCCTAGCCTCAGTTATCTTCTTTATAGCAGCCCCAAACAGACCAATATGACAGTTTACCCATCTGTGAATGGGCGATGTGATTCTGAGTCTAAGGAGAGGGTTCTTCCTCCTGGTGCAATGCTAGGTTGTCTGGTGCAAACAGGAGCCTGCTGGACTCAGGGGCATCATCAATTCATCTCCCATGTCACAGTGCTGTCCTTTTCCCAGTACCGTCAGGAAAACCGAGCTGTCAACTCAGGCTTAGAAAACTCTGAGTTGGAGGAGATGGGGTGACTTATGCTGTCTAGGTGCCCATACAAGAACCAGGTCTAGGGCCCAGCTCCACCGAGAATCCAACCAATGCTTTGTCCAGATGTCATCATTCTACACCACCTGACAAGCTGCTATGAGCAACACGACCATTTTATTGCTCTTTAATTCCTTTCTCCAAAGCTCCCCCCACCCCCAGCTGCTAAGTTGCTGGAGGAAAGGATGTGGGCAAAAACGCACGGCACATCATTCCTTCCTCCTGCTTCCTCTGAGATGGGGCCTTGGATGCCAGAATCTGAAGAGGAAGAACAGAGTGTTGTTCCCTGCCAGAGCTTGGGAAAGGAAAGGAAAAGAAAGAGATGTGGAAGGAAAGATGAGGGGGAAACAAAGGGAATGACTGGTGGTGGGCTGAGCTGGCTCAGGGGCCAGACCAGGAGGCAGGCATGAGAGCAAGTGTAAGGCAGGTGGGGGTGGCAGTGAGGACCTGGGGACAGAAGGACCGGAACAGCCACAGTGCGGGTCCATAGGTGGTTGCTGGGGAGACGGTGTACCATTCCTAGAATCAGGTACCTGGGAGGCTGTAGCCTGGCGGCATCATCCTTCCCTCCTCTTTGGTCTGGGAAGCCTCACGGCCAAAGAAGTTCTGAGGAGGGGCAGGCTCTGACCTTGGGCAAATGTGTGGGAGGACTGTGGCCCCTCACACCTCTCAGCAAAGAGTGCTAATTCCGTGGACCTTGGAACACAGTGAAGATGTCCCAGGTCTCATCCAAGGGCAGCCCGATGTGCAGGGAACTCCTGGCTTCTTTGTCCCCTCCTGCCTGCCTTGTCACCCCAACACTGGGGACCGAGCCAGGGGCACCTAGCCAATGTGTTAGTGCTCATGCCAGTTCAGTACATATGTGAGGGGGTGGGGGACTCTCTACATCCCCAAGAGATCAGAACATGCTGTACAAGGAGCCTCCTTGGACGCCCCATGGCTCAGGACAAACGCCAGGAAGTGGAGTGGGCAGGAACCTGGGCATGCTACTCCCAGAGCGGGTACTGGCCACTCTGCCCTTAGTGCTGTTTCTCCTCTCTGGCCATGCTGGAGAAGAAAGAGCTTCCCTCTGCCTGTTGGCATCATGTACCCTCCGAGGGCATCGCTCAGCTCACCCACTTCCAAATGCAGTATTTCTGGGCACTGCTGCTCCACCACTGTGCTCCAAAGCATGCCATGGAGCCAGGGCCCGCCCTTCCTCGCCTTCTGCCTCCGTTGTGATAGCCCCTGCAGGCTCTCCCGCCTTGGGAATGCCTCCTTCCTCTCCCTCTATCAAGGTCTCCCTTCAGGCAAGTCTTTTTACTGCGACAATGTCGTATCTTGATATCTTTTCTTTGAGTTTGTATCACTCTTCTGGTCAGTTTCCCCAACTTTAGTATCTAACTGATCTCAAATAATTTGACTTGGGTGGGGCTTCTGGATTTCCAGATACTGTAGTCTCCTTGACAGCAGAGCCTTGATTTCCAGTTTTTCTGATTCCTTCATAATGCCTGGCCCAAGGATCCAATGCATGCTCCTTGGAGATGAGACACGGGCCCCCTCCTCCCTCAAGAGTCACTCTACCAGCTGCTGGGATAAGTCTAACGCCCAAGAAGGGAAGGCAGAGACCACTCTGCTCCCACTGCTCTGGGAGATGCCCATCGGCAGGGGCTGGGTCTCCTTCACTCTCAGCTCCTTGCATCAGTCAGAAGGAGAAGGAGGGAAGAACGGTTCCTCCCTTTGTATTCGGGAGTCTGCGCCTGTGTTGGCTCCTTATGGGGAAAATCAGCTCAGTTGTTCTCTGAGAATGTCTTGAACAAGTGGGAGCTCTCTGCACTTGCCTTTTCTGGCTCCTCTTCCTGAGGCTGCAGCTTGCTCCCCAAGGGCATCCCCCAGGCTCCCTGCCTCCTCCTGCCGTCCGCTCCCCTCTCTCAGTGCTCCCGCACAGACTGTCCCCGCTCTGGGGGCTTCTGTGACGGCCTCCGAAGCTCAGCTTGCATCTTCAGTTCTACCCACCCTCCAGACTTCATTTTTACATTCCAAACTGCCTGTCAAATCATTTTTCTTGCACATCCTATGGTCATATCAAACTCCAGGTGTCCAGATCCAAACTCACCATCCCCTGTTACACCCTGGCCATTTTCCTGATTCCTTGGATTGTGTTAATAACCCTCCCCCTGTTCTTCCAATCAATCTCATAATTGGCTCTCATCAGCCATATTCAGTGAGTAATGAAGCTTTCCCAATTCTTTCTTCAAAACGTTTCATATCTCAACCCTCCTTCTGTTCCCACTGTCAACATCACCACTAGTAGCAGCCTCTTTTAACTGATCATTCCAATTTCTCCTCGTTCTAATTTTTCTTAGACCCCACAACCTGACACATCTGATTAGACTGTTGCTTTCATCACATTTCTACCAGGAACATAGCACATCAAAATATTCCACTGTCTTCTTCCTAATTATAATATTCCGCCAGTTCAGTGCTGAGGCACAGCGTAATCTGACACGGCGGTGGTAGGTCTTCCTACCAGGTGGGCTGTAGAATTTATCTTTGTTTTGAGTTTTCTTCTCTCTGAAACTTTAATGGTGTTTTCACTTTTTTCAGAGCAAAAAGACAAAACTGACTGATAGTTCACCATTTGCATGGCTGTCTTTCTTATGTTCCATTGAGTTGAAGCCGGTACCCAAAGTAGTTTTTCTTGTTACGCTGTGATGTGGCGGAAGGACATTATAACCTCAGAGGGAAACATGGTTTTGTAACCCTTTGGCACTAGGCCAACACTCCTCTGCTTGACAACTTTCAGCCTCATCCCCTGGCACAAGGCTCAGGCCCCAGTGACTTTTGAAGTGTTATGAGATCTTAATTTGTTTGGAGAGGATTGACAGAGTTTAACCAAATCTCCTGTCCTTTGTAAATGATCCACAAGTAGCTTTGGCAAAGCAGAGCGTGACGCTCCTTGTTGTGGACTTCCGGAATTTATGACTGCAAAAAGAAATGTAGATTGTAAGTAGAAATGGGTCAAGACGTGGTCTAGCTCCTTTCCTTTCATGGCAGAAGATCACTCTGATACCAGAGACAGAAACATACCAAGGGGAAATACCTAAATGTGGGAGAGAAGCCTTCTAGCCCTGGCTAGGGGTGGGGGAGATGGCTCCTGACACCTCCTGGCTTCAGTGCGTCAGTGGTCATGGGACTGATGCCCTCGGCATATAGAGTGGCACCACTTGGAATGGGGCTGGCACGCACACCGCTCGCAAACATCTCCTACCACGTGGAGGGATCTGGCGAGCACTGCTGAAAATCAGATGGTTAGACTGATGATCACCTGAAAATCGTAGAGAAGAAATCATAGAAAATTTTAAAGCAGAGTTCAGGCATTTCACTGTCTCTCCACCATCAACAGACAGACGTTTCGCTTTACCTCTCATGTGCTTCTCTGATATAAAAGAAGCACTTCTAAGAAAACGCAGAGGTCACTGTATTAGGCTTAAGGAAACGGCCTCTGCTGTTTCTGTCTCTCTGCTTCCGGCACCAGGGCTTCCTCTGTCACCATGGTGACACAGCCACATCCCTGATCTGCCTGGTCAGCCATTAGAGGCTTTGCTGGGGTTGGGGTGAGGGAGGAGGGAAGGGTGGAGACAAGTGTGCATACCTGAGGGCAAGAATGGGGCAGGGAAAGTAGATTCTTTTCAGGGGTAGTGGTGAGGTATTAGGGTGTGGTTAACCAGAAAAAAGATATCCCAACTTGGGTGCTGATAATTTATGGGGCTTTGATTTGTCCCCTGGGTCCACTGCCTGAGATCAGGAGTCCTGGATTCTAGGCTCTACCCTACCTTTAAATGACACAGCCTAATAGTTCAAAAGCATTTCCTTTATTAATAATAATGCAAAAGCCCACTTAGGTTGAACAACCCACAAAATTAACATAGTCACAGTTGCCAAAGCCAAGCGTTCAAGACATTGCAAGGGCTCCTGAAACTGTTTGAATGAAGATTTGGCTGACTACTCCAGTGCAGTCCAGTATTGCACGATTGCTTCAACTCAACCCTGCGTTCTTGGTTTTCATGGATGCATTCATCTGAGTTCGACTAAAGCGAAGGGAAGAGGAAAAGCATGAGGTCTTCATTTTAGTTTACCTAGACCATGGATTACAGCTCTCTCCCCTTGCAGGGCTGGGATATCTGTGTCTGTTTCCTTATATCTTGTTGCTGAAACCATCTCTACTACCTTTGGCATTATAGCTACTCTCTAGCTACTCATTCCTTACTTAGTTCCTTCACTCTATCCCGTTTCCCCTCCTGTTCTCTAAACACCAGGGCTCCATAAGGCTCCATAAGGCAAGTGTGTTTGTGAAGATTTCAACTCTACTCTTCCTACACCCTCTCATCCAAATAAACAGTTCACAAATATATATCTCTAACTTGAGGTCCATCTGATCTGTAGGGTTAGATTTTAAATTTCTTATGGACATTCCCTTGCTATTCTTGCCCTTAGGCCATTAAGTACCAAAGCGAGCTTGTCATTTTATTCTCCAGTGTTCAGGCTTCTGTCCTTGGTGCTAATAATGTTCAATGAACTTAGGATGTGAAACTTCAGTCATCTTCACCATTTCCCGCCTGCCATCTTCCACATCCAGTGAATCCCAAAGTCCTCTTCCTACAGCCATTTCTGAATCTTAGGCCCACAATGTTTCTTTCTGTGACAATTTTGTTTTAGCTTTCGTGTCTGGCCAATTCCAAGACAAATCATTCTGGGTCCTACCCAGGGGTGGGGAACCTATAGCCTCAAGGCCATATATGGCCCTCCAGATCCCCGAGTGCAGTCCCTGGACCAACTCCAAACTTCACAGAACAAATCCCTTTATTAAAAGAATTTGTTCTATAGAGTTTGGATTCAATCAAAATGCCACACTCAAGGATCCACAAGGCCACATGTAGGTCCCCACCTCAAACTATTTGCAAAGATTAAATTAATTCTACACCAGACCTGAATTTATGCAAGAAGAGAAGCCCAGAAAGGGATCTAAAGGACAGATTGTTTTTTTCTTCTTGTCCTCTAGAGGCAAGGAGAAAACCAATTTCATTTTTTTTATTTGGTTGGTTTGTTGGTTTTTAAGCAATATGGCAGCATGTCAGAGACTAACACAAGAAAAAGAAGAAACTTAGGTTGAATGGTGAAGGGTGAATGGCAATTAGTGAGAAACAATTCTAGTTTTCTATCTCAGAGTCTAGGTGTCATCATAAAGGGTTATGAAGAATTCAGATTTCCTTATAATTGCTGGTAACCAATTATGCTTCATGCTCTGTGCCAAACACCTTCATATGCATTTTTTAAAAAATGAATTCTCACAATGATTTTGATTTAGATGGAAACTGGAATGAATATATATTATTGCCTTACCATTTTCCAGACACAATACATGCATAAAACGCTTTAAATACCTTCATTGAAATCTTTATTGTAATTTTTTTTTTTTTTTACAGATGAGGACACAAAGAGAATAAATGTCTTGAATTTGTAAGGGAAATGCTTTTCCTTTTGTTTAATCTCACTTAAAATGTTTCATCAACATTTGATTTTTTCCTACCTTGTAATTAAGGAGAAAATTTTAAAATTAGATACAAAGATGAAAATTAAAACTTCTCTACAATAGCCACTGTGACATCTTGTTGTCTTTCCTTTTTTATTCCCTTATCCCCATAAATGACTGTGTGTTCTTACATACACCCACCCCAAACATATGCATTTAATGCAGCTGTGAATGATCTTGCGTGTCATTTTGCATACAGGTTGCAGTTCTTACGCTGGGTTAAATCATGTTGATTTGATACTCACACTTGTGCAAATGACAATTGTATGAGACTATTATTTGGTTGGTTTGTTGGTTTTTAATCCCTGCAGCATTTTGATAGTAGCAAAAACAAGGAAACCACCTAAATGCACACACATACAAATGATATCTAGTTTCCCCGTATGTAAGCATACTGCACACACTAATCATTTTCTATACTTAATGAACACCTTATATCAAATCTATTTTCACATTTTAAAATATTTTTGAAGCATTTTGTATGGTTTCACATAATCTTTCTACAGAATATTCTACATGTCTATATATCGATAAGCCTAACATACTTAAGCATGTTTAAGCACACCCCTGTTTTTCTGTATTTAGATTGTTTAAAGGTTTAAAAATGTCACATCAAACAATCTTGAACACAAATCTTTGGCCCTGACTCATCTCCTTAGACTAATCTCTGAAAACACCATTTCTAGGTCAACACACTGTCTAGCAATGTAACAAAGTAAATTGATAGAGTTCCTCATATGGAAGCATTCCTTTCCTTCCTAGAAAATACTTTGATTCTTGTGTCTCATTATTTCATTACAACACTGGATTCTATTTGCTTATCTTTTATATATATCCGTGAAGATAATGTGGGTGTTTTTGTGCTAACACTCAAGATTTTATAACAAGATTATGATTTTATAAAGCTAACCAAATAACTTTCCATCTTTTGGTATGCCTTGAACCTATTAACATAGTATATGACACATCTTTTTTTTTTTTTAATTTTGAAGGAATGCAGCAACAAAAATGTGTGGTGTCTTTTGGGGGGGGTTCTTCTATTAGCACAGTGTTAGAGGCTTGGCTTGTGTTACTCCTTTGGCTGCACAACTTCAGGAGGTCGATATTGTTATTGTCAATTTAGACATAAGGAAAATGAGGTTCGAAGAGGTTGAGTATTTTGCCAAATGTTACATAGCTAGTCCACACCCTTAACCATTTCGTATACTTCCTTCTCTTACTTGGTAACACAATCTTTGTGTATTAAACTCTATCATTCTAATTCAGTTCGCAATTTCTATTTTTCTTTGAAAAACATCCCCTGGATATTTTAAACTTTATTAGCTTAAAACCATAACACCCCTCACGAAATCTCTGTGTATGAAGCCATATCACTTTTTTTGTTCTTAATTTCCTGTGTCAATGTTTTCTGGATTAGCAATTTATTCATGTTATTAATTCTCTTTCTAAGAACTACCTCTCACACATATCAATTCTGTTATTTCTTTTATCTTCAAATCATTATTTTATGCTTTTTAATGTGTTAATTCCTGCCTCCTAATTTTCTTTGGTTGGATTAGTTATTGTTTTCTAATTTCTTGGCTTGAATCTTTAGTGCATTTATTTTCATGCTTTTCAGTTAATAATATAAGGTCTTTGGCTATGAATATATCTCTGGCACTGTGCCATGAGCATCAGCACACAGAGTTCTTACTGTCCTTATGTCCTAAATGATCTGTAATTGCAGCCTTGATTTCCTGTTTGACCCAACAGTTATTTAGTAGAATGTTGTTAAATATCAAAGTGTTTGGGTTTGTTGGTTTGAACTTTTGCTATTAATTTTCTGTTTTATTGTACTGTGGTCAGAGCACAGAGCCTATCCAAGTACTGCTTTTGGGAACTTACTGAGATTTTCTTTGGGGCTAATATACAATCCATTTTTGTAAATATTTTATGAGTACTTAGCAAAAAGGTATGCTTTATTTTTGCAGAGTACAAAATTGATGTATATCTTTTAAATCAGATGCATGAAATCCATTATTCAGTTCCTATATGTCTTAATTCGTTCTTTGCCTACTTAATCTGTCAAAGACCGAGGGATGTGTGTTAAGGTCTTCCACTATTCTCATGTTCCTGCAATTTTCTCTTTGTATTTGCAACAGTAATGGTTTTATGTATTTCACAGCTACATTATTCAGCACAAAAAGCTCATGATGGTTGTGTATTCTATGTAGATTATACTGTTTATATCGACATTGACACGAAATAACCCTTTCTGTCTTATTTAACACCTTTTTTGCCTTTAAGTTTGCTTGATCTGATGGTTATATTCCCTTCTCAGCCTCCATTTTTGTTCACGTTTGCCTGATAAACTTGGTATGTTTTATGCTTCTCTCTTGACGAAATAGAGAGAGAAAGTGTGCGTATTTAATCTACGTTATGTGCTCTGGGACTTCCTGGATTGTCCAATGAGCTACAAGTGATTCCTCTTGCTCACGAAGGGTCTTGTCTCCTATTGGAGAATCTTTTCCTCCCTACTCTGGTTGTGCACTCTGACCTTGGCCCCTTCCAGGCAGCGCAAACTCCAGGCGTTACGGCTGGCTTGATTAGAGCCAATTAGAGTTTCTACTACAGAAATTAGGGATTATTATAGGAGGGAGATTTGGTTTCTCTGTACGGCTAGAACTAGGAAACATAAATCAGGTAGCTGTGGGCTGTCTTGTGGGCTTAGTGACTGCCGCACGTTGTATTTCCCCACAGTGGCCATAGTTACAGCTCTAGTCTCCCATGCTCTCCCTGAATATTGCCATCCCCCATTAGTTAGAGTGTATTTCCCTGCTCCTTGAGACTGGAGGGCCTTCCTGTCTGTCTTGGTGAATAGAATGAAGCAGAAGTAGTGTCATCTGAGGCCAGGTTGCAAAAGGTGATATGCCTTTCACCTGGCCCTCTCTCTTCTGGCTCACTCAGCAAGACCTCAGATGACTCTGGCCCATAGCCTTCCAGCTGCCCTTTGTGAAAACTAGTGGGGAAAAAGGTGAATTACTCCCCTCAAACTTTCCCCAAATTGCACATGTATAAATGAAATAAATTTTGTCTTTATTGTACCATTTTTTAAAGTTAAAATTTTTATTATGTGGATTCATATGCAATTATAATAGATACTATATAAAGATTCTTTTTGTACTCTTTACCCAATTTCCACAGTGGTAACATTTTGCAAAACTATAGTACTGTATGAAAATCAGAATGGTAACACTGTCGTCAAGGTACAGAACACTTCCATCACCATATGGATTCTCCCTGTTGCTTTTTTTATGGCTGCACCCACTTCCTTCCTGCACTCACTCCCTCCTTAACCCATAACAACCATTAAATGTTTCATCTTTTCTATGCTTGCCATTTCACAAATGTTATATGAATGGAATCATACAGTATGTGAACTGTGGGACTGGATTTTCTTTTACTAAGCATAATCCTCTGGACATTCACTCTGGCTGTTGCATGCATTAATAGTTCATTCTTTTTTATTGCTGAGTAGTAAATATTCCATGGTATGGATGTATCACAGTTTGTTTAACCATCTACCTGTTGAAGGACATATGAGTTATTTTAATTTCTGGAATATTATGAATAGATAGGCTGTAAACATGTAAACATGCCTGTGAAGGTTTTTGCATTAATATACATCTTCATACATGAATATCTGTCTGAATACCATTCTAGGTATTCATACTGGTTTTAAAACTGGATTGTATGGTAGATGCATGTTTAATTTTTAGAAATCTGTGGAACTGGGTGGCGCCTGTGGCTCAGTGAGTGGGGCACTGACCCCATATACTGAGGGTGGTGAGTTCGAACCCGGCCCCGGCCAAAACTGCAACAAAAAATAGTTGGGCATTGTGGTGGGCGCCTGTGATCCCAGGTACTCAGGAGGCCGAGGCAAAAGAATCTGCTAAGCCCAAGAGCTGGAGGTTGCTGTGAGCTGTGATGCCACAGACCTTTACTGAGGGCAACAAAGTGAGATTTTTGTCTCAAAAACAAAACAAAACAAAAAACCCCAAAAACTCTGTGGAACTGTTTTCCAGAGTGACTGTGCCACTTTATATTTCCACTAGAAATGAATGAGTAATATAGTTTCTTTACAATCATCCTTGCCAGCATTTGGTGTTATTACTATTTTTTATTTTAGCCATTTGCGTCCATGCTAGATGTGTAGTGATATCTAATTGTGGCTTTAACAGGCATTTCCCTAACAGCTAATGATGCTGAATGTGTTTTCATGTACTTATTTTTCATCTGCTTTTCTTCTTTAGTGAAATGTCTTTTCATTACTTGTGTCCATTTTAAAATCAGAATGCATTTTTTTTGTGCTGTTTGGAGAGTTATTTTTCTATCTTAGATAGTAGTTCGTTGTTGAATGGTAGGCAAATATTTTCTTCCACTCTGTAGCCTGTCTTGTTATTCTTTTAATACGGTCTTTTGTGAGCAAATATTATAATGTTAAGTAAAGGGATAGCGGGACATATATCAAATCCAGAGGAAGAAATGAAAAATGCCAGAAATGATAAATACGATAAGATACGATAGATAAGAATTTATCTATTTTCTTATTTTATATATTGTGCTTCTGATGTCAAGTTTAAGAATTATCTTCCTGGCTCTGGGTGCCATAGAATTTCTCCTGTTTTTTTTTTTTTTTTTTTCCCTTAAATTTCATAGTCTTATATTTTATCTTTGAATACATTATGTATTTTGAGGTTTTTTTTTTTATATATAAGGTAGGAAAATTAGGTTGAGGTTCTTTTTTTTTTCCTTATGCATATACAATTGCTCCAGGATCCTTTCTTGAAAAGAATCTGTTTCTTCCATAAAACTGCTTTTGCACCTTTGTCAAAAAATCAGCTGGACATATTTGCATGGGTCTATTTCTGGGTTTTCTATATGGTTTCATTTCCATACCTCCCTCCCACCCCCACCAATATCACACAGTTTGGGTTACTGTGGCTGTATGATATTATTTGAATTGAGTAGACTGATCCCTCCCACTGTATTTTTCTTTTAGCTATTCTTCTTCCTTTGCCTTTTCATATAAATTTGAGAAGAATGTTATCTGTAGGTACAAAAACATCTTGCAGGGATGTAATAGGAATTTCATTAAATCTTTATATAATTTGGGGGAGAAATGATACCTCTATGCTGTGTGGTCTCCCAGTCCATAGGTGTAATATGTTTGTGTACTTACATTGTTCCATTTTAGTTCCTTTGACATTTATATTATATTTGAAATTTTATTTTTTCGGTGGTTCTTCTAGGGATTACAATATATAACTTATCTGATCATAATCTTCAGAATTAATTTACTTCTCATAGAATATAGAAACTTTGCTCTGATATTGCTTCAATGAATCCTCCTCCTGTCATATATATATAAAACATCTTTGTGTGTGTGTGTATGTATATGTATGAGGGTTGACAGTTAAGTTCATGAACGCATCCTAGAAAAAGTGCTACATACCTCATTGCTGAATATCATCACAGTCACCTTCAAAGTACTCCCCTTGATCGTCTGGTGACCGTAGTGATATTCAGCAATGGGATATATAGCACATTTTCTAGGATGAGTTCATGAACTTCATTGTCCAATCTCAATGCATGTGTGTATGTATACAGATAGCATATTCAAAAGTATAGTATGAATTTTATTGCTTTTTTATTTTCATGTCTTTTTAAAAAATTGGAAGAAGGCATAAGAAAAAAATTTTTATAGATTATATTAATCACGTATTTATGTTTCTGGCATTTTTCATGTTTTCCTCTGGATTTGAGATATGTCATTCTATCCATTTACTTTGAGCTTGTGAAATTTCCTTACTATTTCTTGTAAGTCATATCTGAGTGCAAAGAATTTTCTCAGTTCTTCAAGAGTGTCTTTACAATGTTAACTTTCATTTTTAAAGGTTAACATTGCTAGATATATCATTCTTGGTCAGTAGTTTTTCTTTTTATCTTTCAGTGCCGTGAATAGGTCTTCCCAACTAACTCTGACTGCCATTGTTTAGGGTGAGAGGTCAGCTGTTAATCATAGCACTGCTCCTCTACATGTGATGAGAAGGCAATACTCCAAATCCAGGGAGTCCCTCTTGACCACAGTAGCACAGTTGCCAGAACTCACAGCCTGCCCTGCGTTAGTAGAATCTCTTGCTGACCAATCTGGGAGAGGATGAAGCAGCTCTAGGAAAGAATGTCTAGGGTTCAGAAACCATCACTCTTCATACCCTAAGCCCACCAGTTCAGTTTTTCAAGCATAAATACTTCTTAGATTGTTGCATACCTTTGACCAATTTCTAAAACACTGTAATGGCTGCTTTTATAAATTTTTTCCAGTATCATATTTGCTTTATGGGAAGAGAATTTGCCAACTTTCTCACTGGGCCATGGCCAGCTTCACTTAGGTTCTTGGGATAACCTCCCCAATCCCTCTCTAGCTCCCTAATATCCTGAAAACCTCAGTGCTCAGCCAAAGAGATGTTGGGAGGAGGTGGGGAATAAGGGGGCTCTCTGGCTGGGTTGCTAGTCCCTGAGTAGCTTAAAGGTGTTTTAAAATCTTTTGATATCAGTAAAATTCCAAATACATTTTAGGATGAACATTTTGTATCCAGGGAGAATGAGATCTGTGTCCAGATTTCAGACTCATTTACACATTTTAATAGTTAGAATATTGACTAGGAAGGATCATTTGATTTTGAAGACACCTACTAGGAAGTTGTAATAGGCTCAAAAGTTATTTTTCCCTGTGATAATGGGAATTATTTGTATTCCTAACTGACACATTTTCAGGAAAAAAAATTTCACATAAGAATTTTTTTAGGCCTTACCCTAAATGAAAGTTCAATGGCTCCCTCTACCTCTTCCAGGTATGGGCCAACAATGATTTTATGTGAAGACTACCTTGTAGTCACATCAAAGAAGGCACTGATGGGAACCTCCAGGGCGGAATTCCCCAGATTGGCTCAAAGGAGACCTGTGGGTTCGGAGTGCCTCCAGGACCATTGTTTAAGGCACGGTGTCTAGGGAATGGAGTGTCAGCACTGTCTTCCAACCCCTGCTTCACTCAGAGCAGCTTGGTTTCCATCTGTCTTCTGAACCGGGCTTCCACCTAAGATTTCATTTGAAGAAACAGTTGTGCCGGCAATAAGTTTAAAATCTACTGATCAAATTCAGCTACTGAATTTTATAGGTAAGAAAAGGGATCCAGAGAAGTGAAGTTAACTTGTCTAAGATCAGAGGCTGGTGGCAGAGGTAGGACTGTGTCTTATGTCTCATTTCCTAGGGTTGTATTTTTTTTTCATTATGCATCATTTTCTGAAAGCCTGCATACTATTTAGAGTCTCTTTTGGGCTCCTCAGGGGATATTCCAAGAAGCTGTGTTCTGAAGGCCCTGTGCAGTGTCAGTGCTTGTCAGTGTTTATTGGGTTCCACGAAACACTTTTTCTGAACTCTGAGAATGGGAGTGGTTCTAGTCAAGTAAGCTTTGGATTCTGCATACTATATACTTCCTCTTGGATATAGACCATGAATGTTTTAGGCTCTGAAAAGCCCAGTCATAAAAGTAATCCATTTTATTAGTTATTTGACCATGGGGTATTTTTTTTTGCCAGTGCAATCAGAGTAAAGACAGGAGACATTCATATTCATTTGGGTTTTTTGGGGGAGACTTTAACAAATGGACTAAATTCAAGGGTGTGAGAAGGATGTGAAGTGAACCCATAAGAGAGGGTGCAGTGCCCTGGGACTAATAGAAGTGGGGTGCTTTATCCAAACTGGATGTGACTGGTGAAGAAAAGGAGTGGTTTCTGGAACCCAAGGGGAGGGGTAGCTCTCATTTTTGGTTGAGCGACACAGTAAGACCCCTGTTCAGGAAAGCAGCCTAAGGATTAAGGGTCCCAACTTTAATCTCCTCCCTCCCTCTCCTCTCTTTCAGGGGCTCCCCATTTATCACCATTTGTCAGACCCAACCAACAGCCTTGGAATGATGCTGGCCAACAGAGCAAACCATGAAGGTCAGTGTCTGGGAGCATCCAGCGCAGTGGAGACTTGATGTGAAGGATCAGATGGAAATGCCCAGCTTGGCTTTATTAACCCACTCTGACCAATGCTGCTTGTATACTCCAGGGAAGTCCTATGGGGGTTGGGGCAGATGGTGTTCCAGATAGTGGATGGTGATATGGGGTGTGTGGGAAGATGGATGCTGATGTAGAAGACAGAAAAGCAGAACTCATGATGTACTAAGAATAAGGCTAACAATTTTTTGATTTTGCCCAGGGCCCCTCTCTGCATGGATGTGTACATGGTCTATTATATTTGGCATCCTATCTCTCTCTTATCAGCTGACCACATCTCCACTCCCTCAACTACCAGTCTCCCCCTCCTTCCCACTCAGTGAGTCCTGTGTCTTGGCACAGTGCCCAGTCAGGGATATCCTCCTTCCTGATGGATTGAGCTAGATAACATAACAATTAATTAGTGGTCAGGACTCATTAATCAATATGCTGACAAGACCACAAAGTGACAAAACAATCTGTGTCTGAGCTTCAAAGCTGTTTGAAGGAAGCAGAGAAGCAAGGTGGGGTCCCTCTGCCCACTGAGAGCACATGGACCACCAGCGGTGGTGAGCTGATCTCTTCAAACCAGAGCTTCCCTCCTCACCCATGGGGCTGACGGCGAGTCTCCTTTCCACTGGGGCCAATTTTAATTGCTAAGGCAAGTGGCCAGTTTTCTCTGTGGAACAGACAAATTATGTGCATATATGCACTTATATATAGTTATGCATTCATATGTTTGTATATGTGTGTGTTTGGAGCAGGTGACAGAGAAGAAAGGTGATTTGGTGTTGAGTATTTGTCACGATAATTCAGAAAAAGATGCAGCAAAAGCAATTTCTGTTTAGTGAGTCCAAGGAAAGCTGGGGGTACAAATAATGCCCAAATTCAGAAACAACAACTGGATCTATGGGATCCTGAGAGAACAAAGCAGAGATGTGATTTGTATCTTGGTGACAGACCCTCAAGTTTGGGGCCCAAGCACCATACTCAAAATTGCTATGAGATCTTTGGCATTTCCTCTGTGCCTCCAGTCTCTGCCCCTTTGGGTCCATCATGCACATCCCTGCTGGGTTTGTCTTTCTCAGCTGCTAATGTCATCCTGGCCTTGAGCCTAAAGTTATTACGACCAACTACCAATAAGCTGAAATTTAGATGCCTAAGGCCAAAGAGTTTTAAACTCTAGTGTACTTAAGAATTATGTGAGAAACTCATTAAAAAGATTCTTGGCCCTTCTCCCACCCCATGAATAATGATTTGGGAGATGTGAGACAGGCCCCAGAAATAAGCATTTTAAAAAGCTCTGTCAGTGATTCTTCTACAGGAAACTAGCCCACACTTTGAACAATGCTGCATTTTCTTTTTTTCTTTCTTTTTTTTTTTTTTTTTGCAGTTTTTGGCCATGGCTGGGTTTGAACCCACCACCTCCAGCATATGGGACCAGCGCCCTACTCCCTTGAGCCACAGGTGCCGCCCTGGGACTGCATTTTCAAAACTTCCCACCATCCAGGCCCATTCATCTCCCCCAACACACTAGACACTCACAGGGAGCAGTTTCCTTCTGCTCTTGCCAGCACCCTCACCACCTCTGTGTTTGCCTCTGGAACAGCTTCCCACCTGGATTGTTTCTCTCTTTTTTCTCACTTTGCCCAACGTGCTAATCCTTGACGATAAAACCCCAGTTTGTTTCATCTCCATGAAGCCATGTTCAGGTCCCCCAATGCACAATGATGTTCCTGGCTCTTCTGATAACTAGAGAATTTATTACCACTGCCATTCATTTTTGGTGCTTAATCATGTATCATTTCGGTTTATTACTTCTCTGTCTCATATGTTCATTCTTTCAAAGGTGATTGAGTTCTTCTGCATGTGAGGCTCCTCTCCCCAACTATTCATGCACTGAATAATTCTGGAGGTTGAGATCAATTACAATGCTTGTGTGTTCGTTCACCTTAGCACAATACTCCCCAGGCTCCTTAGAGTTATTTGTACAGCTTCTTTGAATGATGAATGAAAGGGTAAATCAAAATGAGCAAGAGGCCACAGTGATGATACTCCATTGCTCATCCTGCTTTTCCTCTTCTTGCTCTCTGCCTTCTTTCTAAGGCACAAAGTGGAAGACATTCTGGGCCTGCAGCTGGACTTGTGGGTTATAAAATTGTATATGTATCTGAGTGAGTGTGTGTGAGAGAAGGCATCCTTTCTTTACCACATCAAATCCAACTCACACTTGGCACTTACTTCATGATGATTATCTGTCATTCTAATTCATTACAGCATAACCCATTTGATCTTGGTGGCATGCAAAAAGTCAAGAGGTAGGCTTGTGAGTCTTGGTGTCAGAAGTGTGATCCCTCCCAGTATGACAGGTTGGCTGCCAATGACATTGTGAGGTCATCCATTCCTATGCTTTTGTCCACTTCCTCTGCTTCTCTATTTCTCAATCTTGTCCTTTTACCCAAGAAGCTCTGACCCAGGGACCCATTGGAGTTGGGCAGTGAGTGCTGTTTGTCCCGAGAGCCCCACCTTTAAGGGCCCAGCTTTGTGTGCATTCCTCCCCGGTGGGTCTGCTATGATTACCCACTTCTGGCAAAGATTTTCATTTTCAATTCTGCCTGAAAAAAAAGTAGCATCACATGGGTTGTCATGCCCACACAGGAAAACACTGTGTCTTCTGCCAGATTCCCTTAAAAAGATAAACTTTAGGTCTCCTTGGGAGAGCTGCCTGCCACCTGCTGTGATCCACTTCTGCAGGACTGCCTGGGCTCATCTGAGATTGGTGACACCCGGGGCTGTGTTTGTTCTGCTTGCTGTTATTGTAATCACTACAAAAGGAGCATTTACCATCCCCTACTCAGCTCTAGGGGACTAATCCTCTTGCAGGCAATAAAAAGACTCAAGACTGGGGCAAATCCTGAGAGCTGTTTGAATGATAATCATGTAAGGACAACCTTGGAATGCCCTGGAAAGACCAAGGAGTTGGAGCAGGTATGAACAGATGGGTGATGAAGTGGACCTGAGAAAGGGTGGGCTGGACATGGCCTCCGATTTGTGCCAAGCCAACCCTTCAGGTGGACACTCTGGGAGGACATTTAAGGCCTGTAATATTACCTCAGAAATGGTATTGTTGTGATATTCTTTTACAAATTCCAGACTCTTTTCACCCCAACCTATAAGCTCCCCAGCTCTGATCTAGGCACCCAACACTTTGACTGGGTGACACAGAGTGGCCCAAAAATCACAAAATGTGATTCAAGTTGAAATAACTGCAACAAAAGGATGGTTGATGTTTTGAGGATGTACAATCTTTGGGACAGTCCAAAATATCCCAAATCCAAAGTAGAACACCACATGACCTGCATCTACCCAGGCATACTGTGAGCGTCACTGACACACTGGCATATTTCCCTTTAAGAAGTGAAATTTTCTGTGATCTAGGCCTGTGCTTACTCTTCACGTTTGTACCTCACATGAAAATATCCACTGGAGGAAATTCTGCCTCCTGACTCAAGAAATCATACCCATTATTGTTCTAGTAAAAATGGAATTTCACCATGTTTGGACAAAGATTACATAACACACACACACATGCACATTTTTCCCCATCAGCTATCATTTGTTGTGTCAGACATTGGATGAATTAATTTAATTTATAAATATCATGTCATTGAACCTCCCAACAATCCTGTAAGGATATCACATTTTATAGATGACATCAAATTACCCATAAAGGAAACACGGAAAATAAGTAACTGAATCTGGATTCAAATTCCCACCTAAACCTCTAAACATAGTACTGTTGACTATTAGCTACATTCTAATGCTATTTTGCTAGAATGTTCAAATACAGACTCCTTTTTTGAGCTAGTTTGGGTTTCACTGGGGATCTAGATTTTCAAACTGATAATACTTGAAGAAAATCTGATACTTGAAGAAAATCTCATGCCATTTATAATGTACTGTACCCGTTCTTATCCTCATCCCAACCCCTCTATAGTGTCTCTCTGACTTAGCCCAGAGCAGTGGAGCTATCCTTTGTCCTTGCATGTTTACTGTCCTGTGACAGTAGTCTTGTGGTGTCTTGTGGCAGCCCTTCTGTCCCTTGACTTAAGTCCATCCTTCTACTGGTGCATACAGCCTGGCAGAACCCCTAGCACTGCCAGCAAAAGGTGATTAGACATACAAAACCAGGAGTTGGCAATGGGTGTTCCTCCCAGGCCGTAGGTCCTGGCCATGTGGAGCCCCATGAACGTGCTGGGGGTCTTCTGCTCTCTTTCACCTGCTTTCCTACCCAATGTCCCAGCACACACCCCTTTCTGGTCTTTCCACCGAGTTCCTTCTATATGCTGTCATCACATTCCTGCGTTGTTTCTTTCTCCCTGGAATGTCTCTTCCCCCATTGCCACTTGCTCAATTTTTATCCTTTTGGGCCCTCTAAATCACCCCCTCTTCCCTGCAGCCTTCTCCCTTCCCTCCCGCTGCAGATACTTTCTTCTTGTCCCCTGGGATTTGCAGTTTCCTGGAGGTGCTCACCATTTTCTAAACTGTGCTATAATTATTAATACATATGCACCTCTTCATCTCTTCTAACACACTGAGTTTGCTGATGATGGCAGGTGATAAAGAATTCATCATTCTGTTTCCCAAGGGTTCTAACATTATACTTTCTTGCAATAAAAATCTGGCCAGTGAATAAACTAGACTATAATGTGGGCACCTGGAAGCTGTGACACAATCCAGCTTGCATATAGTGGGTGTCCAATAATTTTTTTTTTTTTTTGCAGTTTTTGGCCAGGGCTGGGTTTGAACCTGCCACCTCTGGCATATGGGGCCAGCGCCCTATTCCTTTGAGCCACAGGCACCGCCCAATATTTTTTAAACAACAGAATAAATATTTATATATGTAATTGCAGTGGGCACATGAAATATTTTGAAGATTTTGGTAGAGTAAGAATAACTAGGGGCATGCTTCAGAAGGAAAGTAAACCTTGAATGAGGATGAAAAGGAGACTTGATTTTGGACAAGAGGGAAGAGAGGTCAGAGGAGGGGACTTCTTTCCTCGAAAGGAAGGACAAGAACAAAGAATGACAGTGGGGATGGGCCTTGAGGAGCAGGAGGCTGGGATGAGTACTGGGGAAGGTAGAAATATAGGTGGACAGTGTGACATTAGATTATGGCAGCTTTTAATGGAGAATTGAAGACACTCACTTTATCTGGAAAGGTGGCTGGTGCCACAGCAAAGGCATTGCTTGCTAAGGGTTAGTCAATGGACAGCACTAGAATGAAGACAGGAGCTCTGTGCTGCAGAAATGCAAGTAGCAGGCGACTGGGGCTGAATTCACTGTGAAGTTCCTTCCAAGACTGAGGTCTCTATAGTTGATGGTCTGCGTGGTAAGGGATAAAGGACCAGGTAGAAGACATGAAGAGGGCTGATAATAAACACCTGATTGTATTTCTTCCTTGGGGGACTCATTCCCACTGGTTGTTGGATGCAGCATTTGTGTCAGGCAGTTGGATGGGCTTCGTGGTTAGAGCTCCCCAGTAAAGACAAGCACAGCCCAGAGTGGCTTTCCACACTCATGCTGTTTCTCAGATCCCAGAGGAGTTCTCTGGTGGAGGCTTTCAGTGAGAGGTGGGGAGAAGGAAGTGAGGAGAGAGTCCGTGTCCTGTTCTCACCTCTTCCAGAAATATGCCTGCACCTGTATCAGCACACCCATTTCCTGGGAACCATATGTCTAGAGGAGAGGGATGTGGGGTTCCTTTTAAGAATACTCATGGGACACCCTGTGATCACACTGTGCTGAGAGGGGGTATATGTGTGACGGAGAAGCCTGTAGGGGCTAAAATAAAATGGGGGACAAAAGCTCTGATAGACTGCTGACAGGCACAGATCCCTGGCCTGGCTTTGGGAGGCCTCGGGCCTTAGCTTTGCATGCAATTCCAAGGCTGTGGCAAAATGCCCACCTGTAGCTAACCTGGTCTGAGAATTGTGTACACTTAACCTGAAGTACTTACTGGAGGGGAGGACATGACAGCATAAGAAAATGTCCCAAAAAATGAATTTGGGGGAAATTTGCACACGTGCCTGTGCACACACATATGTTTGCACATACAAAGAACATACTTTGATTTCTCTCCTTTTGATTAGACACTCTGGGAGAGGCAAGGAGGTACAAGAAAGACTGAGCTATGTTCCCTGGGCACCAGGCATGGTGGCCTTGGAGCTCACAAATGCCCTTTCTCCTAGCCACTGGGAGGCCGGCACTGCTCCATCAGACACACAGCCTGTAAGTCTGGGATGGGGAAATGGAACCTCTACCTGTAGGGAAGATTCTATTCTTATTTCCTCCCTAACTCTGTACCACTTATAACCCAGTTCAAGTCCACCAGCGGGCACTGGCCACGTTACTGGCACTCCATTCTTTTCTTTTCTGTCTGCTCTATCAAATGTCCTCTTCTACACTCTTATCTTTTATCATCTGACTTCTTAATTTTTTCTTACTTCCCCTAATTTCTCATATTATCTCTGCTTGGATGTCATCGGGCATTGTTCTTGGTACAAATTTCATTTTTACTTGAAAATAATACTTGTGTTATATATATTTATTTAGTACAAAGTGATGCTTTCATATATGTGTACACTGTGGAATGATTAAATCAAGCTAATCACCCTATTTATCACCTCATTTAAAATCTAATCTTTAAGCAATTTTGAAACATACAATGAATTATTACTAGTGATAGGGACCATTCTGTGCAATAGATCACTGAAGTTTATCCTTCTTATCTAAGCCATTGTGCTTAAATTTGTTCATGGTCTCTCTCTTTACCCTTCCCCCCTTTCTAAAATAAAAAATAAACTTCTACTTTTATATCAAAAAAAAAAAGTGCACAAAGCCCCTGATTTATGTTATAATATAAAGGACAACAAGCTTCAGGGGCTATCTAGGATACATTATTATTTGTATATATTTATTTAACCTTCATAGCAACTCTAAGAGGTAAAAACTAGCATTAGCCCCATTTTATAGTTGAAGACACTGAGGCACAGAGTGGTAACTTGCCCGGGTCACACGGCTGTGGATAATGGCACAGACAGACCAGCCCTAGAGCTACCATCTTAACCCTCTCTAACCACGTCTGAGTTGTTATTTGTACCAAGACTGCACAGCTGACCTTGTCATGGACAAACTCTACTCAAACCAGTTGTGAAGAAAACTTAAAGATTTTATTGGTGCTCTGGCAATCCTGTCCATATGACTGTTGCAGTAATATAACAAACATCAGCTGACATTGGCAATGGGGAAGACAGAACAATGAACAAGGTCACCATTTGCTGTGCAATTGCATCGCGAAGGAAGTAGCTTGTTAGGTGGAAAAACATCTAACGTTGTAGAGTTCCGCTTCCCCACTCTGAAACACATCCCAGCGTTGTTTGTGAAAAATCCCCACACTGCTTCTTCTTTCTCTCCTGAGCATGGAAAGCTTTCCACAAAGAAGAACATCTTAAATAAATGACTAACCTTGACAAGAGACATGCCAGTGATGCTGCTAGAACTTTATAAGGTGGTGTTCTGAGACATGCCTTCCACCGTGATAAGGCAGCATCGCACTTCCGTGCTCATTTGTTGGGCTTCTGGGAACAGAGAGTCTCTCTGTCTCTTCTTTGAAAACACCTCCAGTTGTTGCTGGTTTTAATGTTTAAAAACTCTATAATTAATTGATGGAATTGTTGAAAACTAGAAAATAAAACTAAACAACAAAATGATGTATATGTATTTTTTTTTCAACAAACGTAAAAAGAGATAAGGCTGAATAAACTATTTGGGGATTTTTTTCCAATAACAAAATACTATGAGTATTTTTCCAAGTCTAAAATGTGCACTTTTATCATGACTGTCAATGGCAGCCTGACATTCAGCTACATAGTCGCATCATAATCTTTGTAGTGTTTTTTTTTTTTTTTTAAACCAATCCCTGTTGTTAGATACTTAGGTTGTTTTCCATTTCAATGGGGTTATAAACAGGGCTTTATACCTCTTTACAGGCAGACCTTTGGGTATGTCCTCACACCAGGGTCCCTAGGGAAAATTTCTAGAATCAGAGTTTCTAGGGCAGAGGAAATATAATTTTAAAAGTGTCAGAAAAGCCATGCTGAATGATAATTCTTCCAATTCAACTTCCCCTCATCCTGAGTAAAACAAGTGTTTTTTTTTTTTTGTGGGGGGGGAAGGGTGGTCTTTACCAGCTTGAAAGGTATGCGTGAGTATCTAATTTCTTTTGTATTTCATTGATTACTAGTGAGGTTAATCATTTTTTCACTTCCCTGGTGATTGATAGGGGAAATATGTTTGTGTTTGAATATCTGTTGAATATGCTTGACAGTTTCTTTGGTCTATTTCCTTCCCATTGGGGTAATTATCTTTTTTTCATCTTTAAAAAAATAATTTAAAGAGTTCTCTATGTAAAGGATGTAGATTTCCCATCTGTTTACACATCACGTTTTCCCTAATTTTAAAATAATTTATTTTATCACTTAATTTTGCTTTTTGACTCACAAATCTGTAACATCCAGATGTAGTCAACTTTATCAGGACTTCACTCTCTGTTTAGTCTCTTTGGTAATTTGTGGATTTCACAATGTAGTTTTCCAGCATCAATTCAGAGTCTACTGTATAGATATGATCAAAGATATTATTTCCTTCCCAAACAGAGAGCTAATTGTTTTATACTTTTATGGTTTTACTTTTGGCATTTTAATTTCTAACATAGATGAAATTTATTTTGTTATATGTCATGAGATAAGAATTTATTATAATACAGTGACATGTGTGTATTGATTCTTATGTAGACTTTCCTCATTTTCATCTAAATTCAGCTTAATCCTATACCAAATCATTAGCATTGAGGAAGACGCATAGTTTGGCAGTTAAATGCCCAGGCTGTTTACATTATAGGTAGTAAGGGAGGGTTGCCCAGTGAGAGGTCTCTAGAGTGAACTGTCTCTGAACTAATGCCCAGGAACTATTGAGTAATTTTGAGATTATTTTAACAAGTAAAGGAGCAACCAGGGGAAATACAGATTTTGGTGGGGAGCCTACCTCATAAAATAAGCAGCAAATAACTATGAAAGAAGAAGAATCAAGCCAGATTTGGTGATGTCTGTCTCAGGTAGGCTGCTGCCATCATGGTCTGCTGTGCAAAAGCTTATTCTGGGAACTTGGACACCAGCTGAGGTGGTTCTGGATGCCTGTGCTGCTGTCCCCTAAGTCTTCTGCAGTGTGCATATGAATACAAGCCAGTTCTTTATTATTAAGGGAATACGAATACTTACTTCCACCCAGTGTCTGTGTCTCAATGCTTTCTCCGTGGACCGTAACTCATTACACACTTAATCCCATGCTGCCCTGTTGTATCTTTTTTTGGTACCACTCTCACACTGTTTTAATCATTACAATTTTATATTGCCTTTAAGTATCTAAATATTTAGCAGTGTAACTGTCCATTACGTGTGTGTGCATTTACATATTAGCACCATGCATTTATTCTCCCAGAGGTACTTTAATATTAATTTTGTCAAATGAACATATTTGGATTTTTATTTGGAATTAACATTTGTTCATGAATTTGGGGATAGGGTTAATTAAAAATTTCCCATTCAGGGACATGGTATTAATTCCCCATGTATTTAAGTCCTTTATCATGCACCTTAGTAAATATTGGTTGTCTTCTTTATGTTGTTGCTTATCATATTTAATAAGAAAATTTATTTTTAATTAGTTCATATTTTTTCTTGTTACAATTGATAAAAGTGCCTAGTTTGGTAAATACTCACAAGTAGCCAAAAACAACTGAGAAAGGTCATAAATTACAAAAAAAAAAAAAACCCCAGAACATCCAAAGTTAGAAGTGACTCTCTGAGACATTATAGTATTTCAAGTTTACTGTAAAGTTCTTTGTTCTAAAAAAAACCCCAACAACTAATGAATTAACAAACACATAATTACAAATAAGCCTCTGGAAAAAGGCTGCTTTGTAGATTTAACAACTGGATCAGATAAGGTGGTCTGATTCAGGGTTTTGAGGAGATCTGGAGTGAGCTAGACACAAATTAGGGACTACGTAGCAAAAATAATAACTTTGGATCTTTAGAAGGTGACCTATATTAGGGCTTAACAAACATTTTTTGTAAGAGGCCAGAGAATAAATAATTTTGGTTTTGCAGACCATGCGGTCTTGATCACAGCCACTCAATTCTACCATTCCAACGTCATGAACAATAAATAAATGAGTGAAGTGCAACTGTGTTCCAATAAAACTTTATTTACAAAAATAGGCAGCAGACCAGATTTGGCCCAGGACCAGAGAGCAAAACCTGGATCTACGTTATTCTTTCTGGCAGTAACTAACCAGAAAGACTGGGTTTCTCATCAGCTTATTCCTAATTTAATAATCTAATAAAATAAAAAATACTAAAAATATTAACTCAGTATAAAAAGGATGATTATCCTTCTCATTCCTATATGGGTGCAAAGGCATGTGGTTTAAGTCACCCAAAAGTAGGCCTACATTTGTAAGCAATATAACAAAATTCCAACTGATTTACCCAGAGATTTTTTACCAACTCTTATAGTAATATTTAAATGGAATTTCTATATTTCTACCAAATTAACAATTTAACTCTTAACTGATTCCTGTCCATGAGCCAAAGATCAAGGAACTCTCATTATTTATACCTTAAGTATTATTTTATTTAATGGGTGGCCCTACAGGACAAGAAGACATATTCCAGAGGTCTGGAATATCCACCATTCTTCATATGAATGGTGGAGAACATTCAACTGGGGAACACTAAACCTGTGGTCTATGAAGCCAGGAGCTTCCTTATTGTTTGGGCAAAATGTCCAGGGAAGGAATAAGTCTGTCATTTATAGGTGGTAAAGAGTTGCCCTTTTGGAAGGTGGGATTGACTTTCTGCTTGGTAATCAGGTAGGTAGGATCTCACGTGGAGTGCTTATTAAGGTCAAGAAGCTACCAAAATACCCTGAGTTGATCATTTTACATTATGTTCATGTATCAAATTATCACATGTACCCCATAAATATGTACAAATATCAGGTATTAATTAAAAAAAAATTTTAAAAAAGAGGTTAATGCAGAGTAGAACCACCATATAGAGTGGTCAAACAATCAGGGCAGTCACTTAAATGTAGGGAGATGGATTGTAGCTCTGGTATCACTTGGTGTCGGAATGTGGCTGAATGTTTTCTCCAAATTTGCAGGCTAAAATAATTTGTCCCTACTACATAAAGTACAGGTGTGGTGCTCTAGTGCCACCTGTCCACATTCAGAGCAGCTAGGAAATGGTGGTGTCTGTGTGGATGGTCTGGGCACGTCTTTGACTCGGGTCTGGTGTCAAATTAGGCAAGAAATTTAGTCAACTTAGTTTCAGCAAGTAGATATGAGTTGCTTTCAGACTCATTGTCAATCATACAGCGGAGTATTTGTCCTGCCCCGCTGTACAATCTCCAGCTCCCTGCCATGCAGTATTTTTCAACAGTTTGGTTGAAAGAAAGAACATCCAGTGAGAACTGTAGGAAGGGAATAGGCCATCTTGACATCTGAAAACATATTTGGGCCAAGCTGTATCAGCAGAGAGCACAGGGTTCCCATGACAGGGTCCCCTGCCACCATTACTGACATTCACTTTGGAGTAAGACCCTCAGTCTATCGAAGGTGATTGTGTAAAACATCTCTATAATCTAGTCACTTAGGATAATGTTGTTCTTACAACACCATATTGTCTCCAGGAGGACGACTGGGGAGAGCCTCATCTTTATAGCAATAGGAGTGTAACTCCTACAACTGGCTTGTTTTCTTCTTAGAAGCATTATACATTATGCAACAGAGAGATTCCATTTCTCTAGCTGGCTATGGTCATGGCCAGATGTCATGAGTGAGTAGGTGACTGGACCATAGAGTTCAGCTTGCTACTGTCTCCTCCACCTGTGTTTCACCTACTCCACCTTTCAAATCCTTTTGTGCCTTGGTAAGGCTCCTTTAATTCCTTTCTGAAACAAGATGAAAGATATCTGAGCAACAAAGATCGAACTTAAAATAGTAGCAAAAAAACCCTGCTGGTCTTCCATTTGTTAGACCCTCCCATCCTCCTAGGGTTTTGGAATGCGTAGGAGTTACTTTCCAAAAACAATGGAGCAAGACTCATCTCTAACCACGTTTCGTTAAAATGGAGATCATTTTATTTATTTATTTTTGTGTTTCAGATGATAGAAGTAATCACTATCACACAATGTTCAGAAATTGTATAGAAAAATAAATAAGTATAAAATAAAATATAATGAAAACCATCTAATCAGCCTTTTATCCAGAGAAGTATCTTATTTTTTAAAGCACATTACTCATTGTTATTTACATTCTTATTCTACCTCCTCTGGGACACTTTATTTCATCATTCTGGACCGTATTAATCTACAGAAGGAAAAGAAATCAACTTGTTTTTGTAGAATACCTATTTTCTGCCCTGCTTTCCCACAAGTTGTTATCTTGTGATTTTCAGTGTTACCATCTTATAACTGAAGATTTGGGTCCAATCCCTTTCTCTGTAGTTTTGGGACTCTGTTACCAGGTATATAATTCAAATTGAAAGGTATGCATATTAGATTCAAAGAGGTCAAGATTGTAGCTCTTTACTCCCTAGTAAAGAGTTATATGGAAGGTCAAGAGGATTGACATAAATACATTTTAAGTAAATATCAAAGCATAGCACACACACGTGCACACAGCACTGGGCTATCCTAATTAGTCAGAATCAGCCTGACTCTCAGGCGGCCACATTCCCCTGACAGCCCAGCTACACCTGACTTCACACCCCAGCTTTGTTGCGAAGGTGCGTTTCTCCTCTCAGGCATATCTATCTCCCTGGCTCACGCGAGAGACATCTGCCTCCTTCTGCAGTGATATTTCAGCGTTTTATTCAGCCACACTTTGCGGTGTTTTGTCAGATTCCCTTTGCAGACTCTCATCCTCCCTCAGAAAACGGGAGGGATCAATTGCTAGCAATGAAAACACTGAAGCCATAGCAGCAGATCCGGTCAGAGCCAACAGGAGGGTTCTGGGCTTTTTATTTCTTTGGAGAAGAAGATCTAATGTCTTTGCTTAGTCCCGGAACGGAACGTGTCCAGACACACGGCCTTTGCTTGTTAGCCCACAGGCTTAGTTGGTGGTTTCTAGAAAACTAACCATTGGAAATTTTTTTTTTTTTTTTTTTTTTAGAGGCTTGGAGAGTGCTGAGCACCAAGATGAAAAGAGTGTAAACACTTGCTAAGAAACTGGGCATACATATTGGTTAAAAAAAAATGTTTTTAAAATTCTGCCCAGTCCATTGTAAGAGTTGCTTGGGAGACATTGCTCCAGAGACAGTGATTCTGGAGGCATGTCTGAAACCCTGGTCTCAAGGCATGTCTAGAAAGTCCAGAAGGCAGAGAAACTCCTGGAAGCCTACATGTAAAGTATTATTGCATTGAAGCCGGTATTTTAAAAAAATCTCTGTTGAAAGTACTTCATTGGAAGGAGGAAGGTAAACACCAATAACATGAAATCTACCTTCTACTAATAAGACTGGTCTGGACTATGAGTTGGTGTTTTGTTTTTTTTTAAACTCATACTGCAAGAACCATATATATATATATATCTGAGTAGGGTCCCCCTTCGCTCCTTCTGTCCCTTCAAAGACTTCAAAGAGAGAAAAATAAGCGGGAGAGGAGAGCTCACGTCCAGCCAGTTTCTTCACCACCAATATTCAAAAGGTGGCCAGTGCAAGAAAGTGTCTCTCAACTTCTGTAACCAGCTGGTCTAAGATGAGATGCAAGTGTTTCTGAAGTCAGGCTGATCTGAAGCCTCAATTCCTAAGAGGATTTTGACTACGTCAGAATAAAGACAATCTGATAATAATAGGGATTTGTGGAAAAGATACCAAATAAATGCTAATTTTATAAAAATCTAGATTTAAGCACAAAATATATTTTTCATTATTAGCCTCAAACATTTGCTTTAAAGAAACCTGTAATCTACTGGTTAACATTTATTTGAGGTCAGTTGTCTTAATAAGGAATTAAATTTTTATCAGTAAATAAAAATGGGATGGGGGAGAGAAATTCAGGATTGTAAATTTCTGAAACTCGACTGGGGAAGTCTGTCTTAATCTGAACCTAAGCTTTAAATACAAGGGGTCATGTCCCATGATGACAATGTACCCCAATCTGTCAAAGAAAGTATTCATATTGAGTGCACATTGTTTCGGCTGAAAACTGTCTGAGGGTTTCTAGAGATATAGTGGTGAACGAAAGACACAGCTCCTTGTACTCCTGGAGTTCAGAATTTATTGAAAGATATAGGAAATTATACCTTAAACACGGAGAATTGCTCATGGTGATAAAGGGTAGGAAGATGACAGTTAGACGTTAGGAACAGATAGAAAATAGAAAGTAGTGCCTATTTAGTTAGTGTAATCAAGGAAGGTTTCTCTGAGGACGTGACATGTATGCAGAGATCTGGAGGATGAGAGGAGACCGGCCATGCAATCAGACATGGGGGGAGGGAAGGAAGAGAAGAAGATGTGTGTGTGTGCATGCGTGCAGTGTACATGCAAAGGCCCAGAAACAGGAAAGAGCTAAGTTGAGTGTAACCACAGCTGCAACATGGATATAACCACTGTGGCTGGACCTTGTAGGGGCCAAGGAGCATAGAGGCTTGAGAGACAATCAAAGATAATGACTTATTCAGCAGCCCGAACCAGGGAGGAGGCTGTAGTAACAGTGTGGCTGAGCAAAGATGGTGACTTGACTAAAGAGGTGGTGCTTGTGTGGAAAGTGGACATAGTCAAGAAATATTTCAAGGTCATACTGTCAGGATTTGCTGATGCATTATAGACGGGGAATGAGGAAACGTGAGAAACTGGGGATATTAGATTTGAACGAGTAACATCTTTGGTGAGATGGGGAAGGAGGCTGGGTGCAGAGTTTAGCAGCGAGGTGTAAAGCCAAGACTTCCATTTTGGACACGTTACGCGTGAGATGCCCGTGGAACACCTCTCTGGTGACGTCAGGGATGCAGGGGAGTTCACGAGCGTGGAGGTCTGAGAAAAAAAATAATCAAGGACAAAGGTAATAATTTTGAGAGTCATCAATGTGAAGATTGAGATTATAATTTAAACCATGAGGCTAGATAAGGAACAGACAGGGAGGAGAGAAGGCTGAGCAGAGACTGCAGAGCCTCGTCAACCTGAGAGCTAAACTGTGGGCCAGGGAAAGAGAGAAGGGCAGTTAGGGGTTAAAAACAAGAGAGCACGATGTCATGGAAACCAGAGAGCTCCACACACTTCAGAGAGGTAAGTGAGGGAACAAGAGAGGGTGTTTACTGGATTTGTAAACGTGCGTGTCAAGGTGACCTTGGCTGGAGCAGGTTTAGAGGAATGGGGGAAACCTAACCCAGACTGGCTGTGGGCTCAGGAGCAGATGGGGGCTGGTGGTGGTGGTTTATAGCTGTTATTATTTTATTTTTAATTGCTCTAAAATACACATAACATAAAGTTTAACGTCTTAACCACTTCGAACATACAGGTAAGTGGCATTATGTACATTCCAATGGTTGTGCTACCATCACCACCGCCCATCTCCAGGATTTTCATCTTCCCCAACTGAAGCTCTGTACCTGATAAACAACTGCCCATTCTTCCCTCCTCACCACAGCTCCTGGTGACCTCTGGTCTACTTTCTCTCTCTCTGAATTTGCTTATTCTGGATCCATGATAGAAATTGGGTCATACAGTATTTGTCCTTCTGTGACTGGCTTCTTTCACTCAGCATAGTGTGCTCATGATTCATCCATGTCGGACCACGGGTCAGAATGTCCGTCTTTTTAAAATATGAATAATATCCCTTTGTATGGACGGAGCACATTTTGTTTACCCATCTGTCTGTCGACAGACACTTGGGTTGCTTCCACCCATAGCCCCTTTGAATAGAGTTTGTATAGTTGAGGGAGAAGGTTTAGCTTTTGTTTTTGCTGTTGTTCCCCAAGCTGAGAGGAGCTGCTAGACATGTTGGTTGCTGTTGGCCATGATTCTGTGGTGTCAAGAGACACAGGCCGAGCTGAGGGAGGAGCAACTGAAAGAAGGAGAAGGGGTCAAGGTCTCCCGTAACCCATGGAGAAGTGGGACTTGGGCCGGGAGACACACTTCCTTTGTGGGAGAGAAGTGAGGTGGGCACCAGAGGCAGGTGCGTCAGTGGCTTTGCCAGTGGGTGGACGAGGGACTTTCCTTAAATGGCTTCTACTTTTTCCACGAAGCATGAGACCCGCTCATCAGCTGGAAGTTGAAAGGAGAAGGGAGGGTAGGAGGTTTAAAAGAGAGAGAAGATATGAAATAATCCTCTTAAGGGATTGTTTCCCAGCCTTGGCTGCACACTAGAATCTCTGGAATGCAGAATTTCCAAGCTATTCTTGTAGCTTACCTGCAGCATTTTGCTTGTGAATTAACTAGTCCTGGGTGGCTCCTGGGCATCTAGAGTTTTAAAACCTTCCTAGGTGATTCTAATATGCCATGGGTTGAGAATGACTGTCTTAAGAGAGGAAAAGCACGCATGTTTGAAAAAAATAATAGGATTTCTGGAAGTATCAAACTTCAATTTGAGATTTGTAATCATACTTTTCAAGTGAAATGATGCAGATCACAGAGTGTGTACATGTGGGTGTGCACGTGAGTACACACACGTGTGTGTGTGTGTGTGTGTGTCCTGGTCCAACAAGCTAAAGTCCAGCAAATCTCTGTCACCAGGCTTTTTCTTTTAAAACATTCATTTCTATTTCTCATTAATAACAGTAACAGCTAATGTCACTGTGTACCCAGTGATGGTTCTAAGTGTCTTCCCTATTAATTCCTTCAGTCTTAACTATAGCCAACATGTCCATTTGACAAAGAAGAAAATAAGCCACAAAAATAAAATCAGGCAGCTGCCAACACTCCAGACAGTTGGTATACTTCAGCAGTGGGACCTGGTGCCAGGAAATTCAGACCAATGCTCTGGGTTACGACACCACACCACCTCTGTGTGCAGGGTGTAAAATATGTACCTCCAGCCCTGCCCTTCCTAAGACACAAAACAGAACTAACTTAAATGTGTTCTTCACAGGGTTGGAAGAAATACTTTGACAACCCCTCTGACAAGAAGAGCCTACAGGGTCCACGTGAGTGGCCACTGATGGAGGGCAGGCCCAGTTAATGCAGAGGGCAAGTGGGTAAGCCAGGAGCTGGGCAGGGAAAACAAGCAGAGCTGAAGTTTCCTATGGGATGGACACAAGGGCTACAGAGGGCAGCAGGGAGCGGTTACCAGTGAGGGGAACTTGGGCAAAGAAATGTCTGAGGAGGACCCTGAGCCCCCCTGCATCTTCTCCATGGACTCATCTGCCCACTACTAATGTTATTGGTGTTAGTGGACTATGGTTGGGGGGAGGGGGTGACCATGGCCAGGATGCAGGGGTGGGAGGCAGACTGAAGAGAGGGCAGCTGAGCTCGGTTACGTCACTGGGGTACAGCCTGCACTGGGACAGCCTCCCGGATACTTATACCATAATCATCTACGTGCTCATTAAGCTCAAAATTACCTCTCTAATCCCCTAAATCAGTTTCTCTTTCTGACTTCCAGACCGCTACTAATGGTACCAGGATTCCCAGTCTCAAAAACTTGAAGTTCTCAGCATGATCCTTGTGCACCATTCCTGTACCAGAAGCTGTTGAATTTGAGTTGACCTGGGCTGTAGTAAGTGGTGGGATACGAGGATTTTTTATCCATATGTCTGAAGGTTTGAAATAAGTATCAGACCAAGACTCTTTTTAGTCCTTTGCTGAGAATAGCCCATGTGTAAACTATTTACCTATCTAGGAAGGTACCTGCAATCACCATACTAACGAATTTAGCAATATTTGGTTGCAGCAGCCTTCTACCAGTTCTTTTGAGCTGCTTTTCAAACATTCAAGAATTTCGTGAGTTCATTGTTAAACCATAGGTAGTTTGAAATCCACCGTGGTGGGAATATTTACACCATGGAGATCAGCAAACGCTACGAATGAGGGTCCCTGACCTGAGTTTCCCCCCTCCCTCAGCCTGACTACCAGCACATCACTGATTTAGCGCTTTTTTGGAATAAGGTGCTATTATGTTCATTTAGAATCTAATCTTTATTCTGTCCCCGTGAATGAGCTCCCCAAGGCTGAGGGAAGTTCGGTGTGCTGTCAGGGGTCCCTGGGCTGATGAGCGGCAGAGCTAGAATTGGAATCTACTCTTTTCACCTGAAGGGCTGAAGACTGTAGAATCAGACTCTGAGGTATTATTACAAGGAGTTGTTTTGGCATCTGCCGCCAACGCTTAGGCAGGGTGGATACTTCCCGAGCTTTCTGTCAGGGATCCTTACAGTAGATACAGATAGAGGTTTCCCTTTGGAGGCAATGCAGTGATTGAGGACACACTCTGGGGTTCAGCTTATAAAAAGATTCCTAATTATCAGCATGCACCCTGGAGGGAGTGATGGAGATTTATGAGCATTTTGAAGCTAATGACTGGGATGATGTCATAACATTTTAAAATCTGCCACCAATCTGTATTTGGAGAGAATCCCTGGCACTCCACTGAGCTCTCTCGGTTGGAATTTTGTTTTGGATGAAGGAGAGAAAGTGAGAGGAAGGAAGGAAGGGAGGAAGAGAGGAAAGGAGGAAGGGAGGAAGGGAGGGATGGAGGAAGGGAGGGAGGCCTAAAGATTAAACAGAGAGCTCTGGACAAAAGAAGTTTCAAAGTGCATAAACGGAGCCTAAGCCTCTGCATGGTGAGGAATTTGAAGCAAAACCATCTTCCTTGCTTTTCGTGAGCTCCTTGCTCAGGGAGATGTAGGAGGTGCTGCTGGTACCCTGCCCAGGGCCACCTTGTTGAACTGCACATCTACCTCTCAGGTCTGGGGAAGATTTCCTGGGTCAGAGCCTCAGCTGCCTTACCAGGGAAGTGCTGGGGGGAGGAAGGCAGCCGTATGGGGGCACAAGTGGTGCCTCCAGGTCTGCTCCACACTCTGGTGCCCTTTGTGCTCCAGGGCTGTCTGTGGGGTCACGCGGGAGCTGGTCACCAGCTGAGACTGCACCTTGCTTGGCTGTCTTCCCAGACACATCCTTTATACTCTACTCCCCATCTCCTAGGAGAACTCCCTCAATCACACACTTGCCCGGGTGCCCCATCTCAGGCTTGGCTTCTGAGAAACCTGACTGAAGATAGGAAGCTCTTCTCTCTGCAAATCCAAGAAATAAACAGAGCCTTAGGGGTTATTTGGAGCACCTTTAAGGAGTCTCTGGTAATGTCACTTTCCTTCCCCATGACGCATCCCTAGAAGGATTGTGGAAAATTCTAGCACCTCCTGGAGACACCTCATGTTCCCCATTGTGGTCTCTAAAGGAGGTCCCAGGGCTCCAAGTGTTCCCTTTGCTGTTCCCCGACCCCGGGTGAGACCGCCCTTCCCGGCCTCCACCCCCTCAGAAGCACAGTTAGAGATAAGAAGGTGGGAGCCTGCTGTTCATTTGGGGAGTGGCTTCTGGAATTGAGGCGAGGGAGGAAAGCAAGGAGCTGAGGCCACTGCTGTACAACAGGCCAGGTGCTATGTGCAGGGATGTCCTGAGAAATCAACAGGTGCCTCCTGGCTTTGTCCCCCTGAGGGGGTCCTGGGGCGCTCCTGTGTTAAGCTACCCGGGGTGTGTGGGCTCCCTCCCCTTTCTGACCTTCTGCTACGTGGGGTCTTGCCCTTGAGTACAAAGCACAAAGGGGATTGTCTGAGAGGGGATGCCACCCGCAGGGGCACATCCAAGGTCACATAGAGCTGTCCACTGTGGCTGAGGCTGAACGCACGACAGATGTGATGCCAGGCATCAGAGGAGTACCTCCTCGTCATTTCAGAGGCGCTAAAAGGCAATTTCACAAAGGAGGATAGGATGGGAACTAGTCTGGTTTCCCTGAGAAAACATTCAGACCAATGTCTTCACACTTGATCTCAGGCACCACCAGAGGCCCAAGTCTTATGCATCATAACACCTGAAACATGGGATGTTCTCAGTGGATGTGCACTGAACACAGGGGTAGACAAAACAAAACAAAACATGAAACTTTAAATCAGGACGGGAGGCCCGAGTCAAACCACCTTTGGAAGATACAAGGATGAGGGGAGAGTCAGGCTCACGGTGACTCTGCCTAGAGCGGTGATCAGAGCTAGGGGGAGGCAAGGCTGTCCACAAGGAGGCGAGGGTGCCGACAGCCTCAAAGCACAGAACCAAAAACTGGCCATGCCCATCCAGGCCCTCTCTAAATGAGAAGGGAGGAGATAAGTGTATCAAGAGGTCAGAGTGTGCCCCTGGCAAAGTGCCAAACTATCATCTGCTCCCCTTGCTCTGCTCTCGCCATTCTGGAGCTGCCCTTTAAGATGCTGGGCCGCTTGGGCAGCTCGCCCGAGAGATACACTGCACTGCAGAGTCCAGCAGCTGTATGCTTTGCCCAGCAGATATATTTCTCATCCCAAATAGATACATTGGCTTTCTGGTTTATAAACTCAGGTCTCCTGTGAGTTTAGTCACTGTGAGTCAGCCCGTTCAGGGGCGGCTCTGGGGCTACTTCAAGACTGAGTTTTGTGGGGCTTGGGGGCCTGGTGGATGGAGCGAGTCCTCTGATATAGATTCCACAGCTAGCTGGCAGCCTTGTAGGGACCTCTCCTTCAAATGTCTTGGCTTATTTTGTGAAAAGGCAGGAGAAGAATGGGCCAGGCGGAATCAATAGTGAGTTCTGAGCCTATCATCTCCTGGAGGGTAGGGAAGGATTTATGGAAGTCAGGTCCCAGGATCTGTTGCCTAGAAATGTGGTATAGGTTGAAAACAGAGAGATCTAGGAAGGAATTGCTATTTAAAACTTAGGTCTTTCTACATTAACAGGGAATTTGTAAAAGAAATAGTAGAAGAAAGCTTGGTGCTTAGTAGGACATGAATAAATACGTGTTGAACAAATGAAATATCCAACCCCAGTGATCAAAGAAATGATTATTTAAACAAGGGCATGCCATTTCCTCCTCCCAGACTGAAAAAAATTTTTTTTAAAAAAGTGCATTGTAAATAAAGAAAATAGCACATCTTTCCTGGGAAGGGAAAAGGAAATAAGTACTTACGCAATTACTACAACATTTGGAAATAAATTCAGTAATACGCACCAAAACCCTTAAAAATATCTAGACCCTTTCTCTCAGCCATTTCATTCATAGAAATGGATCCTAGGAAATAATTGAGCAAGTTTATTGCAAAACTGTTGAAAATAGCAAAAAAATGGAAAAAACCTCAGTGCTTAACCATAGCAGATTAGTTGAATAAAATATACAACTCCAAGCAATGGGATACCACTCAGCCTTTGCAACTTATAATGGTAATTAACAAATTTATGCATGTTAGGCAAAAAAAGCAAGTTGGAAACAGTATATTAGAATGTGATTCTCTCCTTCAATTATATTATTTGTATGTGACTAATCTAGAAAGCTATATAATAAATGGTTATCTTTGAGTGGTGGCATTATTGGCATTTTTAAATTTTTTTGTTAGCTAAATCATATTTTTAATTTGTCTAAAATCTACTTATATTGATGTAATAATAAAAAGTTACTTATAATTAAAAATTCAAGTGACTTAAATTTGGTTAATATAAAAAATTCAACTTGAAAAGGATTTCAAAAAAAAAAGTGAAGACTTGTTTTGATGTTAGGAGTACAGACATATAGTTACAAAGGTTTACACGTAAGGTTGACAAAGAACAGGACGCACTGTAGGAAGTGGAAGTCTGAGCTGTTTCTAGGTGTAGGATTTGAGCTGAAGTGTCCTATGCTGGTCGCTAAAGCAAAAAAAGAACCACAGGGGGTGAGGTTGTTTTCATTTGCCCGAAAGAGAAGGCAGACAGGGTCAGCTCCCAGGGGCCACCCTCCTCCAAGCATGAAGATAAGACAGGATGCATTATGTATTAAGGCGGTAAATAACAGTTATTCTTCTTCCTATAGGTAATCACCTCATTCAAGGAGGTGATTTTTTGAATAGAACTTTCTTTAAAAATAAAGGTATAATATTAACTTGTACTTAGGAATCACTGAGTGTTCACACTGTGAGGGAGGGATCTTGGAAATCAAACTCATGTACCAATGAAGAAACTCAAGGTCAGAGTGGTGAAGTATAATAATTTGCTCAGTGAGCTGGAGAAGTGGGACTAGAATCTGAGTCCCTTGATCCTGACCCAATGCCCTTTGTATAACACTCCTCTAGTCCCCATCCTCCCTGCCTCTGCCCTGTCTGCACACCCAGGGCCAGACAGGGCTGTTCGCCACCAAATGTTAGCTGTGTCTGACTGTGTCTGGCCCACCCTCCAGACGGCTGTCTCCTTTAGTGCAGGAACCTCATTTATCTCCTGCACCAACTGCATAGCGCTTTGCACACAGAAGGCACGTGGAGCGGGTTTATTGATTTGCGGTCAATGAGGAGATTATGCAGAAGATGAAAGTGTTAACGATAATTTGGCTTTTTTATAACCTAATTTCATATAGCTTTGAAATTTTAGGTAACATTAAGAGTCGGTCATACCAAGCACAACTGTACTTAGGGAACATTTATCGGCCTTTCCCAAGGCCAGGCACACGTCTAAGCCTTGCTCCTGTGTCATCTCATTTCATAGTCACACCCCTGTTAGATGGGTGCTCTTGCCAGCTCCATTTAACAGACGAGAGGGTGGAGGCACAGTGCAGAAAAGTAGCATGTCTGAGGTGACACACCTAGAAGCTGGCAGAACTGGGGCATGGCCCCCAGGCAGTCTGTTTTAAGGCTCAGATCCGTAGCTAAAAACCATACCAACTCTCGCAATGACAAGAACAGTAATGCCCACCACTTAGTGAGACACGTTTACAGCGCAGGCATCGAGTCCTCTAGTTAATTCTGACATACTACTTCTTAGACAGTACCGTCTGCTTTTGATCCAGAGACCGATGTTGTATACCCCAATCCAAGACAGTTGGTTAAGTGCAGACACTTGGATTGAAATCTACGTCTTGTGAATGTCCATGCTATTTCTACCATGTCATAAATAGGAAAAAGGCCACCACTGTAGGGTACATTCTGAACCTTTGCACAGCCATCAGGCAGAACAACGGTTTTACTCACCTTTCAAACAGACCCCAGGATTTGTAGTGTAAAGCACCACTTCCCACTCCCGGGGTTTGGGAAAGACTGGGGGACAACCTCATCTGTTGGCAAAATCCTCTGGGTGGGTTTTTCTGCTTTTTGCAACTATGGAAATCCTTGTCCAAACCAGGAAGGCCTTCAAAGGATGCAAGGATAGAGGCTAAGGCTCTTCCTACTCCTCCTGGAACTCGCTGCCCACCCAGGCCCTCAATTTAGCTTATAGACAGGTGAGGGTGTGGTGGCTCCCTGATGTCCTCATGGGGGACGTGGCACTCCATGGGAACACAGACCCTTTGGAGGGATTAGGTGTCAGGGAAGGCTCCCTGGAGAGAGCAGTAGCAAGAAAGAGTCAGAGGAGTGAGCTCTGGGAAGTGGGGCGGTGCATGATGCGGCTGAGGGACGGGAGTCCTCAGGCTGGGGCCACCATGAAGAAGAAAAAATGCCACATCGCTGGTGTCCCAGGAGGGGCCGGCTCTGTGCAAAGCTTCCCGCAGGCAAGTGTGCACTCCTCTCCTCAGTTTCCCCGCCCAAGCCTTTGGCTTCTCACATGTTTCCATTCTCTCCTCTCCTACCCCCACCTCAAGTCTTCCACTTCCTTCAAGGGCCCCTGCTTCCAGAACTTCTCCTCCCCAAGGTGTACGTGACCAATAAGACCACGAATGTCCCTCTAAACGGGGCAAGGTGCCTGGGGCACTGGAGGCCCACAGAATGCCAAGAGGCCAAGCATGTCTCCCCCAGGGTGGGACATCACTACCAGTCCCTCCGTGTCCTCTGAGGAGGGTCCAGCCTTATGTTTCTTGCCGTTACAGATGTTAATTCATTGGCTCTGATCTCTCTTAGAGGCAGCTCAGATGATCTGAATTTAGGGAGGGAGTTTCAGAAAGGACCCCAAGGGTCCAGGGGGCAAGGCCGCAGCTGCCAAAAGACATCTGTGTGTCCAGTCAACAGCTCCGACAGTTGGTGGAAAGTTCATCCTGATCACACCACTGAGAAGGGAGGGACCTCGAACTTCCCCTCCTGCTCTCCGGGGCTCGGTTTGCTTCTGCTCATGGCTGTGCTGGGCCTCAAGGGAAATAATGGAGGCTGCCAGGGCTTGGTAGACGGTGAAGCCCTGTGTGGGTGTGAAGGGCCTTGCGTGATGCTGTCACTGACTACACACATGTGCTTTCCAACTGAATTCCCTCAGAATGTGTTCCTTCACCCCAAGACTGCCAAAGGGGGCTTGGGGCTATAGTCTGAGGAGGGGGTTCTCCTGGCAGTGGCTGAGCCCAGGGTCTGCCTGAAGCACTGGCCTGAGAATGAACAGGGCCTCCCAATAGCCGTTTCTACTGGGTTATCAGGAACACTCAGTTGGTGTCATCATGGAGTCAGGATTCCCCCCTGCTGCTGTTCTTTGGAGAGTCCATCTGTGCTTTGCACAGCCAGGCCTTCCTGGGAGGGTTTCAGGATGCCGTTATCCCTCTCAGGTATAACATCTGTCACACACGGTTTCTTCTCAGGAGGGCATCTCTGACCCCCTATCCCAAGGGTGTGCCATGTCACTCTTTGGTATCCCACTGCTCTGTGGCCCTTATCACAACTTGCATTTATCTTCATGTGCTTGAGCCCCCTGACTCCTCTGATTCCCCTAACCGCCACCCTCACTCCTGGAGATACCTTCCTGGACAGAGGGATAGTGTTTGTCTTATATTACTCATATCCCTAGTATCCTAACAGAGTGCCCGACGCAGAGAGGCAACTTCATACAGATTCGCTGAATAAAATGGGAGCCCCAAGAGTGCCCAGTCAAGAAGGGAGGCCGAGTGGGATCTGGATGCTGTGTCTGCCGTCTTGAGAGTGGACACCATCTGAGGACACCACCTATGGAGCAAAGACAGGAGCAGTGGAGGGGGATGTACGGAAGCCCGTCGGTGCTGGGTCAGCCACAGGTGGACCTGGGGACTTGGCCGCATGCCCCTGGGCCTTCAGGGCTAAGTCTCACTCTTTCTTAAAGTGTAGAGAAAATGAGCCCCAGAGAGCTTCAGACACTTGGCTGCAGCCGCGGCAGTGGTTTGAATGTTTCCCCCTCCAAAATTCAGGTATTTTCAAGGTGATAGTATTAAGAGGTACAGCCTTTAGGAGGTGACCAGGCCATGAGGTGAACAGGATGAGGTGCCCTTAAGAGCGGCTTGGAGGAGGGAATTTGCCCCTGTTCTGCTTCTGCCCCCACCATGTGAGGCTGCAGCCCTTACGGGACAGCAGAGGCTGGTGCCTTGATCGTGGACTTCCAGTATTGACAACTGTGAGAAATACATTTTTGCTCTTTATAGATTCCCCAGACTGTGGTATTCTGTTATAGAAGCTGCACAGATGCAGCAAGCCACCCAGCGAGTATGTTTCAGAGCAAGAGTTAGACCTAGCCCAGACTTTTCTCACTGCACCTTGCTGCCTCCAAAGGCTGAAGTAGAGAGAACAAAGCAGCGGTAGAAGCAGGTGAGGGAAGGTCCCTGGCTGATCCACAGGCAGTTGCTGGAATGGTAGAAACAGGAAAATGGCTGGTGGTGAGCGTTGGTGGTGGCTTGGTGGCTCATTCCCTTTGCCCTCATGTCCCTTTGGTGTGGGAGGGGACCAGGGACCACGTGTCTCAAGTTTGCAAGCGCAGACTAGCTGGGATTAGATACACAAGGGAGGAGGCCATTGTGAGACTGGAGGGAGTGCTGAAGATCAGAAATGAAGGAATCTCATCGTGTTAAAGGACAGATGTGTGCATAGTGAGTGGTAAGAGACCTCCTACAAGACTGTCTTGCTGAAGTCAGGGGCGTTGGGGAGGGCAGGCTCTTTTGCATGCTCTTGTCTGCAGCAAATGCTCTTCTCAAGTAATAAGGCTGGAGGGGTGGGTAGGCCTCTTCTGGACCGTGGGAGTGTGTGTGTCAGCTCTCAGAGATCCGAGGATACAGGGAAGGGAAGGCCACACTTGTTAAAGGCAAGTGGGAAAGTAAGAGAATGGGTTACTTTCTCCAGCAGGCAGGATACTTAAGACATCTCTTCATGGAAGAGGCAGTGTGGACCAAAGATATGCTTAGATGGTTAACGAAGGCTAGGGAGAGACGCCTGGGGGCTGCGTGGAGAAGGGAGGGCAGGGACAGTAGGGACTTCAGGGATGTCACGGATGGCAGGGAGGGCAGATACTGAAGGAATGGAAGAGATGGCAGGGATGACAAGGATGGCAGAGAGGCAGGGACAGCAGAGATGGCAGGGGACTGCTCCTTTTCGGTCATCACCTGACCAGGAAGCCTGAGCTGGACGTAGGTGGCAACTCGATGTGCTACTTGTGAGAAAAAGATAGACATTCTGTCCTCCAGCATGCCTGCCAATTTGCCTTTCTTCAACAATAAGAATAGAAAAAGCTATTAATTGAGCAATTTATACGACAGGGCACTTTATATACATGGTTTATCAACTCATTATGAGATGCTGGTGGTATTGGTATAACTGTCTTCCTCATTTCACAGATTGGGAAACTGAGGCTAGGAGAGGCCAACGCAATTCACTGAAGGTGCATAGTGGCAGGTTGGAGGAACCCCCACTCTAAACCTTACACCCCATGGCCTCGACATGCCAAGGCCCGAGGGTTACTTCTTCACTGCTGGGCAGCCTTGGCTGAGTCTTGACTGTGGTTCTGGTCTCTCTCCTTATACCTATCCTGAGTGGGCATGGGGTCCTCTCCAATCAACTTCCATGCCTTTGCAGACTCGGAATGGGGTGGTGGCACTGTCTCAGTGCTGAACTGTGTGTTGGAAAACTTAAGGTGTAAACAGGCAGTCTAAGGAAATGTCTGATTCTAAGCTCATTTACAAAAAGCTCACAGGTGTTCCCAGTGCCCCAATTTGTGTGACATGGAGTCACTGTTTTTTCAGCGACTAGTGCAGAAGTCGACTTGTGTGGCTAGTGCAGAAGCTCCCAGATTAATGTTTCACCCCCACTTAGTGGTCCTGTGCAGTGGCTCAGTGAGTAGGGCGCCGGCCCCATATACCGAGGGTGGCAGGTTCAAACCCAGCCCCGGCCAAACTGCAACAAAAAAATAGCCGGGCACTGTGGCGGGTGCCTGTAGTCCCAGCTACTTGGGAGGCTGAGGCAGGAGAATCGCCTAAGCCCAGGAGTTGGAGGTTGCTGTGAGCTGTGTGACGCCACGGCATGCTACCGAGGGCAATAAAGTGAAACTCTGTCTCTATTAAAAAAAAAAAAAAGAAAGTGATCCCGGGGACCAGGTGAGCGCGGCTGACAGCATCATAGCAGCGTGGGTCAATACATGGCTCAACTCCATGGACTTCAGTCCTCTCTGGGTTCTCATATGATTGATGGTAACTGATGGGTTTTGAGGGATTAAGGAAAAAAGGGTGATGTTTCTATTCTCCAAAGGAGAAAAAAGACCATGATCAAAAGATCTGTCCAACACTAAACTACTTGTGTGTAGAGCTCAGCATCTCTCAATGAGAATTAAAGACTCTTTCTTACTATCCTATGTCATCTTTCCAAAGTGGTATCAGACAGCAATCAGGGAAGGGAAAGAAATAGGGAGAAAAGTGAAGAAAGAAAGAGAGAGAGAGAGAGAGAGAGGCAAAGGAAGAGGAGAGGTGGGGAGGGCAGGAGTACAGGATGAGAGGTGTAGACATGTTAGGTGTGGGTGAGGGAACAGGGCTCTGACTGCCTCCTTAGGCACCACCTAGGGAAAGCGTTCTCACCAGCTCCATGAATGTCAACATCTCACTCGAGAATATGCTTTGTTCCCTATCTCTTACTTCAATTAAAATCTAGCATAGGCGTGATCAATTGTTATATCTTAACTACTGATTAAGAATCAAATGTCTTCCAAGTTCCCCCATCCCCAAGCCCCATGAAGCAGTGGAGAGAACCACCAATCATCCTGAGTCCCTCTTCAATTCAGCCTCTTCCAGGAAGCTTTCCTACACCATCGTACCTGGAGTAAAATCTCTCCACCCCCACGTTCCTTACCCTTAGATTGGATCGTCTGGTGACACCACTGTGTGCCTCTGCCTTCCTTCTCCATTCAAGTTTGCATCTCCTCTGGACGGCAGAGTCTTTACCCTATTGCTTGTGGGTCTCTAGCCTCCCACAGCACGAGCACATTGGTTCACAAAATGTACTCAATATTGTTTGAATGAATAGAATTTTTTAGTTGAAAATAATTTCAGGAAGTATCTAGGACTTGATTTTGTAAAAGTGACAAGGCCATAATAGAATCAGCTGCTCAGTCTAACCCATGGTCCAGTCTTTGTTCATCACATGCCATTCCCACCTACTCCAAGGCGCTCAGAAGCCCTGTAAGCTTGGGAGTCGCTGACCTGGGTCTTTATGAAAAAGGCCAGTCCCCAGGGCAGTGTTACCAAGTGTATTCTAATGGCCAGACCATGGAGACTTGGAGTAGGCTGGCTCTTAGGAGAGAGCTGAGAGGAAGTCTGGTGTGCCCACAGTAAGGCAGGACTCTGCAGTCCATGGAGCTGCATCCACCCCATGTCCACCTCTGCAAGGTCAGAGTTCCATTTCTAGAACCTGTCCATGAACCCAAGAACATCCAAGAAGGATTCTCCTGGCCTTAACTGCTCCACATAACTAGTATGTGAGCCCAGAATACTGGGAGATCCTACTTCCTATGTACAGAAGAAATAAAAACCGTAAAATCTTTCTGGAAGAGAAAAGAGATGGGTTCAGATGCCTGGACTTTCTGAACATGCTAGAACTTTTCTCCTAACAACATAAAAAGACAGTATCTGGTTTTGGCCAGATATTTCAAGCCTCTGAATAATGAGGCTTTTTTTTTTTGTAGAGACAGAGTCTCACTTTATGGCCCTCGGTAGAGTGCCATGGCATCACACAGCTCACAGCAACCTCCAACTCCTGGGCTGAAGCGATTCTCTTGCCTCAGCCTCCCGAGTAGCTGGGACTACAGGCACCCGCCACAACGCCCGGCCATTTTTTTTTTTTTTTTGGTTGCAGTTTGGCCGGGGCCGGGTTTGAACCCACCTCCCTCGGTATATGGGGCCGGCGCCTTACCGACTGAGCCACAGGTGCCACCATAATGAGGCTTTTCTAAAACATTCTGGTATCAGAGAAGTAGGAGATTTGGAAGACCAGTCTCAGGAATCCCAGATGGGCACTGGCCAGGGAGGTCAAGGGCAGCCCCACGCTAGTTACACACACATTAACTGAACATTGCCTCACATACAAAGCCTCTTGCATCCCTTGGGACACAGGGGCTGTGTTTAAGCCTTCTATGTGGCTCTGTTGGCCCCTGGTAAGTGCCACTGGTATTTCACATGTGGGAACCTGCAGTTCCTTTTCAACCCTGGTACCTCCAAGTCCTTAGAATTTGCCTCCTTCCCATGAGAAATGTGAGGCAGTGTGTGGGTCGCCTCCTCCTCCCATCAGTGTAGCAGGCTCCAGTCGCAGCAGCCCTGCTGACTTCTACCCTGATGCAGAAGCCAGAAAGTCCCCTGATTAAGCTGTAGCGTGAGTTTCCTTTCCCTCTTGCACACACCACTCCTTTCCTACCTGGACTGATTCATGTGATTTAAGAGACAGTTTTCTTCTCCAAACCTTCAAATCTCTGGCTTAGGCCAGGAATGAAAAATGGGACCACGTCAAAACCTTGAAATAAGTCCTTCCTAAATGGTTTAGTTCCCCGGGCTTCTATGGTCAGGGCAGAGGCCGCAGGTGAGAAGAACGGTCCACCTCTTTCCCATGAGGACAGAGCATTTCTCAAGGTGAAATTTTGTAGAGTGGCTTAAAAATTTTACTAAGAACTGGAGGCCATGGAACTGCCACTGATATCTAGAAACTCAATTTTCAAATAGCTGCTTCATTTCCGCTCTGCACCCTGGTGTTTTATGTAGAACACTCTGGATTGCAATGATCCACCGTAATGTCTGTGGAGTCAGCTCTTCCTCCTGATATATGAGCACATTGTTACATGCCTAACTTTCGCTGAGGGCCAAAGGACTCACAGACTCTCCTAAGGGCATTGAGAAATTATTTTATCCAACCCAATGCCTTTCGGTAATAGCTCATGCATCCATCCCAGATAAGTGAGCATCTCCCTTAGGTTTAAAAATCGCCAGAAGGCATTATATTCTTTTAGTTCTGCTTTTATTGCATCTGTACAAGGTTAAATACACAGAGACAGACATCAGAAGGCTGCAGAGAGCATGCACATTAACATACTTGTACATAGAAAAGGAGTACAGAGACACTGACAGAATACAGAGACACGGACAGCATAGACAACAGGCGTGCCTGCTGCATGGGTGCACAGCCCTGCAGGAGACAGGTACATGCCGGCTGCATGGGTGCACAGCCCTGCAGGAGACAGGTGCAGAGAGCAAAGTTGACAGACAGCCATTTGTGTTAACATTCAACAACAACACCATACATAGCCTTATTACATCTCCAAGGGGTTCTAGGTTGAGGGAACATCAAAGGGATTTTCAGAATCTTCTCTAAGGACAGGCTATAGGATAGGCAAAAAGTCAGTAGCGACGGCAAAGGTAATGAGAGGAGCCGGGCACGGGAGCTCCCTGGGTGGCCAGGGTGGGAGGATTGTTTGAGCTCAGGAGTTTGAGACCAGCCTGAGCAAGACAGAGACCCCGTCTCTACTAAAATTAGAATAATCAGCTGGTGCTGTGGTGGGTGCCTGTAATCCCAGCTACTTGGGAAGCTGTGGACAGGAAGATCACTTGAGCCCAGGAGTTTGAGGTTGCTGTGAGCTATGATGATGCCACGGCACTCTACCCAGGGTGACAGAGTGAGACTGTCTTGAGGGCTAAAAAGGAGGGGGGATAATGAGGAGAGAAAAAGCAACTTTTAGACTGAGAAGTGGGAGCTATAGGTGGGAATCAGTATGGACAATGGGGCCTGTTTTCAAAAACCCCTGTGATGGCAAGAAGATCGGAGGACATTGGGCGGCTGGGCTGGGCTCTATCCAGACCCTTGGCCTTGCCCCACCTCCACTCTCCAGTCACTCTGGGAAAATTCAGGCATTGGAATTGATCAAAAGGGAGCCTGTTTTTGCTTTTCTTAAGTTATATTTGGTGGTTAAGTTCCCAGAACCAGATGATAGGCAGAGGATGTCACCCCTGTGTGGTGACCGGCCATAAAGCCTCCGTGCTGTCAGCCTTGAGTTCGAGCCCTGGCTCTGCCATCAGCTAGTGGAGTACCTCGGGCAAGTCACTTAACCTCTCCAGGCCTCAGTTTCTTCATCTGTAATATGAGGGCTAGATGACCTCTGACCTCTAGAACCCTTCCAGCTCTTACAGAGGGAAATTCAGGTGGGTTTTTTATAGCACCTTTTTCTGAAGGAGAAATAAAACAAAAAAGAAATGGTTGATCGAAGGTCATCCATCTTCCCAGGCACCCCTCTACCCACATCCTACAGTCAACCCTAAATCGCAGGGCCTGTAATCCAGCAATGAGACACTTTGGGAACTGAGTCTGTGCCCAGACCCACGGAGAAAGGCTGCCTCCTGTTCAGATCAGGGGGACCTTCCAGGGATTGGGAGTAAACGGGTATATACGAAGGCAAACAGGGGGTGCGTTTAGTATTAGCCTTACATGACTTTATACGGCAGAGTGGTTGGAATGAGTTTCTTCTGGGTATGTGTTCCAAATCTTCAGCCTCATTTGTCCCCGAGGCCCAAGTAGGGGGACTTTAAGAAACCATAGCGGAAAAAGAAAAAAAAACAAGTGGTTTGATATTAAGAAATTTTCCACTTCCCAGCAAAGCATTGGCCAGAGGACACAGTAATTCCTACATTATTATCTCTGTCCTTCCCACCCTGATCTCTCCTTTTCTACCACTAGGAGAGGGGCTCTACGGCTCCTTCTTCCACACAGGGTGTGCAGGAGGAGCCTCTTTTCTCTGGGTCTCTCTGGGTGGCAGCAGTCTCTCTCTCTCTGCTCAGAAACACCGTTTTGTGACCATCTGAATTCTGTTTGCTCCTTGACTTTCTCCTCTCTGGCCACCAGCATCCATGGAGTTCACTGCCAGCATGGCAGCCTCCCATTCCTAGAGATGGGGTTGAATGACACACTGGTCTTCTCTTCCACTCAAAACAACAAATCCTCATTAATTTTTGAAGTTGGTTTTGAGCCCTTTAATTGTCTTTGCCATCTTGAAAATAGCATCTGTTAGCTTGGCTCTGTGGAAGCACTTTGGTCTATATGCTTTTAAAAATCTGTTGGAAGCAATAGAGATTAGTTATTAAGTACCTAGTCTCTGAAGTCAGAGACTTGAGTCCACTTACAAGCTGTGTGCTCACTGTAAGTTGCTTAGTTTCGCTGTGCTTCGGTTTCATCTGTGCAATGGGATTAATGTGAGAACTACAACACACGCTTGTGAACACGGGACGAGGGCCTGCACGCATAGTGCTTTCCACAATGCTTGGCACATTGTATACCTTAAAAAATAGCAACTCTTTTCTTCCTTAGCTCCCAGTTTCTTTGTAGACCCAAGTCTAACCTGTAGTCCAGCTATATACAATAGAACTTTATGGGACAATGAACATTCCAACACAACTGTCACTAGCCAGCCACATGTAGCTACGGACTACTTAAAATGTGGCTGGCGCAAGTCAAAAAAATGATTTGTTAATTTAATTTCATTTAAATTAATTTCAATTTAAATAGCTACTAGTTCCTAGTGGCTATCACATTGATTGCTGCAGACTGCTTTCTCAACGGATGTATCTTTGCTGTGCATGAGGGTGGGGCTGGCCTTTCCAACAATCCAGGGAAAATATGGCTTAAAATGTAGCCTGGACTGAGGGTCCTCACTTGGCAGGCCAGTTCACTTCTGTTCCTCAGTTTCCTCAGCTACAAAATTGGGAAGTTGACCAAAATTGCAAGAGCCCTTCCATCCAGGGCTGCTGTGTATGGGCTGCTGGCTGTGCACAACTCTGCTGCAGGAGGGTGGGTCCAGCCACAGAGATGCAAGAGCCGGGCAGCCTCCTGGTGTTGCTTTCCATTCTACACATTCTGGGGCTTGACAAGGCTTCTTTTCCAATCTTCCTTTTCTGATACCTCTTGTAAGTCAGAAGGGCTTCCAGGTGGGCTTGCCATCTGTGAGCAGGATGGCAAAGGACTCATTGCCAATAAGGTATGGACCAATCTGCCCAACTGTTTCCCTTGGTCTCAGGCTCCACAGGCTGATGTTTGAAGACATTACTTAATAGGGACTAATGTAAGGCATTGTTTACTATTAAAGTGCTGAACGAGCCTTAGTAGCCATTCACTCCTTAGCATAAATTAGCCTTGGTAGCCATTCACTCCTTAGCATAAATTAGCCTCTTCTAGAACACTAACTATTTGAGAATTGTTCTTCTAAGGCAGAGAGATATTTGGAGTCTGTCACTGCCTGGAGAAGGGAGACCTAGGTAGGATGTGTTGGGAGAGTGAAGCAGAGGTTTGTGCTTGTGTGTTTATGGGGTTACATGCAAGTGTACTTCAGAAGGGATCAAAGGTCTCGAGAGAGGGACCATGGAGCTCCATAGCCCACTCCCTAGGTGGCCCCATTCTGCCCAGTGCTATTCATGCACGAGGAGGGATGGAGCTATTCTGGGACAGCAGTACTATCCTCTCAGTGCCTGGCCCTGCCTCTCCCAATTTGGTGATGCAATAAAGTCTAGCTCTATAAATTTCCTGCTCCAGAGTGGCCCTGGGGATTGCATCCTCACCCTCTTCTTTTCAGAAGAGAAGCTTCAGCAGGATGGGAGTTAATTATGAAAGCTAGTCTATAATGCAGCCACTGAGGGGTGCCGGCCAGCTGTTCCTGCCCAACCCCTGGAGGCTCACAGGACAGCAGGAGAGTGTGACTGCAGTTTCCACCCCGTCCCCCTTCCTGTTAGTAATAATAATGATGACAATGAAGCAGCAGTAACATTTACTGAGTGAGGACTCTATGCCAGCCCCTGTGCTAAGCACTTTATATATATCAACTCACTAAACTGCAGATCCTTTATAAATGTAGGGATTCAAGCTGCGAGGGAGAAGGTGGCTCCTACAAGGTCACATATCGTATTGTGTGGAAGTTCAACACAGGTCTGTCTGGCTCCACAGTCCAAGCCCTCCAATCTCCTCCCCTCTTCTCTTCCCTTAACTTGCTTCTTTTTATAATTATTATTATTTTATTGATATACAACTTTTGCACACATTTGGGGAGTACATGAATTTTGATGCATTTTTATAAAGTGTAACAATTGAACCAGGGCAATGGGACATCCATCCCCCCATTCACCCCTTCTTTAAGTCGGGAGCATTCAGATTCCTCTTGTCTGCGATACAGAGGTATGCAAGTCACTGTTAACCACAGTCGCCCTACGGTACTATGAACACTAGAACACCTGATCTTATTCCTTCTATTTAACTCTTTTACATCCCTTCTGTCTTGAAAGACATTCTTAGAAGACAAACTCAAGCACTGCCCCCAGGGGGACAGACACTCACACCAATGATTCTAATTAGTTGTGAGCCGGGAGGGAACGTGGTGTGTCTAGGGTGTTTGAGGAGGGAGGGAAAGGAAGCCCTAGCTCAGAGGTCACATCTCTAGGGAAGGTGGAGGATGCATCACCAGGGAATGCTCTGGAATTCTCCTGAACCTGAGCCTTCACTCTGGTAAGTGACACACTTCCTTGTCATGTCTCACCCCAGGTGGATTCAATTTGGATAGAAGGAAAATAAGAAAAGCAGGTGCCACAGGTTTCTAGGCAAAAGCTAGTCAGGATTCCTCCACTTCAAACCCACTCCCTTCTTCTCTGCCTTCCACAAGTCCTGTTAAGCACTTACTGGGAGTGGGGGATGGAGATATAAAGAAATAAGATCCAATACTTGTTCCCGAGGTCTCACCCTCTAAGCTGGGAGCAGGTATGGACTAGAATCTGTAATTCCAGTCAGCAAGAGACAAGCTTTAGCAGCACTCAACTGGAGTGCTCTGTGGGCCCAGGGAGGAGCAGGGGTCTGAGCCAGTCCTGAGGGATAGATGTGGAAAGAGGCAAGAGGGGAGGAAAGCCTGTGAGGCAGCAGGAAACAGACATGGAGATGGCTTGTGGAAGGGCCTTACCCGGGGCCACAAGTTTCATGGGCTGGAGAGCCCAGGGCCGTGGGAAATAAGACTGGTGACAACTTGCGGCCAGCTTTTGGGGTAAAGGGAAGGATTTTGGACGAAGTATGACTGGTCCCTGAAGTGGTATTTCCCTGATGCCTTGACAACTCTTGTTGCTGTATTCAAGGCCACTAGTCCAAAGTGAGTTGGGAAGTCTTTCTCAGGCTCAGCATGGTCCCCGCCCCCTTGGCTAATGAACCTTCACCACAGCCATCATCTCTTGCTTGGATGATGGTGGTAGCCTATTCAGTGGTCATCCTGTTTCCATCCAGCTCTTTCCACAGCCCCCTTTTCTCCTCACAGCAGCCAGAACGACTGCTTTAATCCATGGAGCAGATCACTTCCCTCACCTCCTCCAGAACTGATGAAAATCAAGCCACCTGGAAGGACAGTGGAGACGCAAGACTTGCTAGAAGCAATCTTAGAACACAGGACAGGCTGGTCTTCCACGACCGGACATTCCTTCCCCCACCCAGATGCCCTTCTCTTCTCTCCCTGGGTGAAGTTCCCTATCAGAGCTGATTCTTAAGGGAAAATCTAAAGAAGACCTGGCCAAGGACAGGAGCCGGTCCTGTTTGTGGCTCAGAGTCCAGAGTTACAGGAAGTGGCAAGCATCAGTATTTCTTTAACCTTCATTATTTAAAAGTTAGAAAATTATATAGGAAATCTGAATTTCTGGCATCCCTTGAAAAACGAGAAAATAAAGTCACCTGGTATCTGCATTCCCACAAGTAAGTGTGAAGATGGAAGCTCGGTGGTTGGCCAGATCCTTTACCTGGGGGCTGTGTCTTCCAGTCTGCCACAGTCCCCACCTCTCTCAGTTTCCACCTATCTCACTTTGTACCCCTCTGTGCCTACCTCCTATAGGCATCTGGGTGTGTAACCTCTGTGCATGGGCAATGTCTAAAATCTCTTTTAGCCCATCTTTTTATTTTTGCCCTACAGTGAATCTAAACCAAGATGGCAACTCTCATAGACTTTGCTTTGAAGTCTCACCTGTGGTGGGCTAAAGGGTGTTAAAGAAGTTTCAGGAAACAAAGGACTGATTACAGCAAACCAGTGGTAACAGAATAGACACCCTTGGAACACCCAGTGGGTTCCCAGGAGAAGACACCTGGAGAATCTCGGGTGCGGTTGTAGGTAGGCTGTGGGCACCAGGATGGCAGATGCTGGATTGTTTTTGGTGCATAGTAGGCCAGCAAGAAATAGCTGCATATTGAAATAATGGATGGATGGACAGGTGGGTGGGTGGGTGAGGGCATGGGCCAGACAAGAAAGAGGTGTTTTAGGAGAGGTCTGTTTGGGAATTCTCTAGACCAGTGGTCTCAACCTGTGGGTCGTGACCCACAAGAATTGTATTAAAGGGCCATGGCATTCAGAAGTTGAGAACCACTGCTATAGATGCTGACAGCCTTAATCACTGACACTTCCTTCCCTCTACTTCTAACTGTGTGATTTACAAGTCTGGACTGCAGCCAAAACAGCACAACTGCTACACATTCCATAGATCAATCAACCCCCTGATGGTCTGAAAGTAAGGGATGGAGAGAACCAGAGCCCAAAGCATCTGAGTCAACATGCCCACTTAGTTCTCAGAGAGATGGTGCGGTAGCTGGCCTGTGACAGGAACAGCAGGGAGATGCCCAGCGTCCTTGCAGTCTGGTGTCTTCCTGTTACACGCCCAGGCCATGGTGTGCATCGGGGATGGACAGATAGATAGCTTCCCTAAGAGGGGCCCCGAGAGAAGAGTGTGGACACAGGGCTCCTCTCTTTCCACAGAACAGTGCCAGCCGGCCCGGAAAGGAGCCAGAGGAGGAGGGTTGGTGTGCTCAGAGCACACCTGGGCCAGCTGTGACCCTCTGCGGGACCTTTTGCCCTTTTCTCTCCTTGTACCCACCCTTCTCTGGAAACTTTTCACAGTCCCCAGTTCTCTTGGCTGCTGTGGAAGTAATTTTTAATCTGACCCCTGTGTTGAAGAACACAGCCCAGAATGCAGCTCATTCTATGAACTCCAAGAAAGGAGAGAAAAGACAGAGAAGTGGCAGGTGGGGAAGGCAGTTTGCCCAAAGTCACACAGTTCCTAAGTGGTGGAGCCTGGGTCTCCCTGACTCTAAGGCTGCTGCTGTCTGATTCATACATGGCAAAGAGTTGATAGTGGGCAAGGTGCTTTCACCCCGAGGCTTGAGTTTTGCTCTGAGAAGTCTACTGGAGGCAAGGTGACTAACTTAATCCATCTGGTTCAGGCCTCTCCTTGTTTTCACCCTGAAAGGCCCATGCCCAGGGAACACCACGTGACTAGGCACACATGGAATGGTTTGTCACCCCTGCCAGAAGTGAGATTGTCCTCAGGCCCTTTATTCTCAGTTTGGCTATCCAGTGATGATGCTCTGAGCATGTTAGTGGCTGGCTGCTGACACCAGGCATTTTGATTTAATTGGTTGAGGAGGACCAGTTCAGCCTGGGAACTGAGAGTTTTAAAAGCTTCCCAGGTGATGGGACAGCCAAGAAAAACACTAGTCTCACTGGAGGGACAAGCCTGACACTGTTGCCAGGCTAACCCAACACTGGGGAAGCTCTGTCCACATCCCTCCAGTGATTGCCTATTTCCTACCAAAGTAAGTAGAAACTCCTCGGCCTGGCATGCAAAAGCTTCCGCCCAGGGCTCCCACCCAATCTTCAAGCCCCATCTTTCCCCAGTAGTCTTATGCTTCCACTCTATTCCAGATAAACCACCCATCATTTTAGGCATTTATCCCTGGAAATACTTATGCAAGAGGCATAAATGGAGAGATTCTGTTTTCCGTCCCTTTCTGGTGCTCCCCGGAAGTTCTGTGGGTGTGCAGAGGTATGTGAAGGAGAGGGTCTCTGTTAGGTAGGATCATGTCACATTTGTGACACCAAGCTGGGAAGGAAGCAGTAATCCAAGAAACAGAGATAGGGAATGGGACAACCTCACTGTGAGAGGTTTGGGCAGCAAGCCACATGGGGAAGGGGTCTGGACAAGGGGCACCAAATCAGTAGGCAAGGTAGCAACTCAGTGGGGGGGGAAGCAGCTTGGCCAGTGTGGACCTGGCTCCAGGGATTCCAGTGAAGGAGGGGGAGGGCGGCAGGGATGAGGGGCTGTGAGGGAGGCTGCAGTGGAGAGAACAGCCCTGGGCTCCTGACTGGGATAAATCCTTCAGCCCTGTTCAGCATATGGACTCTGAGAGTGCAGAAAGAGACAGGACCCCAGCTGAGCCACAGTCTCAAATAGCAATGTGAATAAGGCCTGCCTTATGCTCATATGGCCAGACTTAATTGGTATTTCTCCTAATTATCAGATAGAATCACCACCTCGCCAGTGAAATAATTTTTGACTCAAATGAGAAATGAGCACAAAAAAGAACAAGTTAAAATATATATATATATATATGGGAGAACAGAATTCAGTAAAGGATTTGTTTTAAGATGACTTTTTTTGTGTGTGTTTATGTATATAATGAAACATTTCCTTTTCCATTCTATCCACCTGACAGCAGTCAAAAGACCAGAGCCTCTGTGTGGGCCGCTGCCGTCTCTCTCAGGTTGGGGGAGAAGCCCCAGGCTCTGAGGTTAGTGACACTGGGAATCCCCAACTCTAAAATGGCTTTCTCTTTGATGTTTTGTACATGAGATCACTTGGGTCTGGCAACCCTGCTGATGGGTCCCGTCCAAAGGAGAAGAAACACGGGAGTTTGGAAGGTGGAAAGTGGGAGTGTGTGTGTACACACACGCGTGTGGAGCAGCACATGAACACTGTCCCAGGAAAGTGGACCTAGGAGTTGCTTTGTTTCCTTCCAGGACTCAGATTGGTTGACTAGCTAAGCAGCCACTGTCATCAGAAGATGGTCCTGCTATACAGATGAGGGAGGTCCACCAGACTCACAATGGTCAGTAGCCAAAGCTCCTGGAACATTTTTTCCATCCATGGAGAAGTTAAATTCATGTTAGTATTGGGGGGATCAGGGAATGATAGATGGACAGACCTCCCAGTTCCTTTCCTTCTGATGCTGGGATTCTGTGGTTGAGCTTGGGATGACAGAGACTGTGTGTGTGTGGAGGGAGGAGTTAGAGGGCAGGGGAGGCCCGTGAGGAAAGGGTACTATGTGAAATGGTAAAGCAAGGGGAGAGAGGAAGCACAAGGGGGCTCGGGCACCCCAGGACTGCCTGTACACAAAGAGAGCCTACAGTGGGATCCGATTCAGAAGGGGGAGTATGCAGGGCGTGGGGTTTCCGGGAGGGTGAAGGTGCAGGGACACTGATGCTGGATGCACACCGCAGTGTCCCAAGAGGGGAGAGGTAGAGAGAAGACAGTGCTTAGTCCCCTCCCCAGGCGCCATGCACCTGTGCTGCGCATGTCAGTGCATTCACTCCCTACGATATCCTCATGTCCTTCTAACTTTATGGCTGATCAAATTAATAAAATTAGGGGACTCAGAGGAGTTGACTGATTTTCTCACAGTTAATACCCACTGCTAGTAAAACCAGAACCATCTTCTGCTGAATCACCAGGGCTTGGGTAGCCTGCTTGTCAACGCAATCATGGTTTTAATGAATCAGTGTTACGGTCCCTTCCACTGAAGGCTGTAACTGTTGGTGCAAATGAACCTCAACTGAACAGTCAGAGCCTGACCTCAACTTCTGGGACCTCTGAAAACCTCACAGTCCTCACTCTTCTATGATGGGGCCTTCTTGGAAAACTCCATGAAAAGCATGAAGATCCAGTCAGGAGACTCTGATCACGATCACTTTTGAAACCATGAACAGTTTCCCTCTAAGTCAGCGGTTCTCAACCTGTGAGTCGTTACCCCTTTGGGGGTTTCCTGCATAGTAGATATTTACATTATGATTCATAACAGTAGCAAAATTACAGTTATGAAGTAGCAACGAAAATAATTTTATGGTTGGGGGTCACCACAACATACGGAACTGTATTAAAGGGTCACGGCATTAGGAAGGTTGAGAACCACTGCTCTAAGTGCACAAAAGTGGATACTAACTTTCAAGTTGGTATTTGAGTCCCTGCACAGGGGATCTCCCCGCCCCTTCCCATCATTCCTCCATACTCCCCAGTCCAAAAAAAAAAAAGTAAAGAAAGGAAAAAAGAAAACAACTTCTGGGCAATTTTCCTTGTAGCTCCAGCCACTCAAAATTCATTCCTCACCAGATCCAACTCCTGGCAAAATCCACACTGAAGGCCTTGATGTCCACAAAAGCTTTCTTGGCCCATTCTGCTAACAGTAGGCCTGTCACTCTCCCCATGTCTCTCAGCAAATTACAGAGCTGGGCCCCTAGTCTGGACCTCTGCTAGACAATCTTGATGCTGGGAGACTAGCATCCCTCACCAGCCATGGACGCCCAGCTGAAGGCACTCCCAAGAAGCCCAGGCTATTGGACAATCTCCCTTCCACCTTCTGTGGTCAGAGAGGCTGGTGTCAGGCATGAGACTTGAATTTGCATCCTAGAACTGCACTTGCCCAACTTGTCCTGGGCGGCCCAGACAAGGTTTCCTGCACTTGACAAAGCTACTGGACAGATGGAACCTTTCTCTTCACCGAGCCATCCTTTGGATGGGTGAAGTTCCCAAACTTGAAGTTCTCTTAGGGAGGTATGCTTCCTTCTGGGCTTCTCATCCCCACATGGATTCACCAACAAATGCCCCCACACTCAGGTGCAACCTGAAGGAAACGGGGCAGAACACGTCGCCGGAGGCCTCGGGCACGAGTGTGACCACCAGCAGCTGAGAGCCACGCTGCCCTCCCTCCTGCCTGTAGCAAATCCAGATCCAGCGTCACCACCGGCTGAACCTCTCCAGAGTGTCGTAGCGCATGTGGGCTCGGAGACCGCTGGAGCGGAGTGTGAATAATGGCAACTGCTTCTGACTTAATTAGACTCACATTAAAATCGCACTCCCTGAAGCTTGCAGAGGCGGCAGGGAGGCCTCCCTGCTCGGTGACCTGGGATGCCCTTCTCACTCCTCTCAAACCCAAACACCTCCTCTGTCATGGGCAGGCAGAATTCCGTCCCCTTCCCTTGTTTCTGTGAGCCCCGTTGCTGAGCCCTCATTCCTTCATCCCTCCTCCTCCCTGGAGGAGCGTCTGCTCTGGGACCCTGTGCTGCTCCCCATCTGGTCACTCACCGCTCTCCTCCTCTCCCCTCAGCCTGTTCTGTGCTGAGTTCCACACCTTCTCTCAGCTCAGTGCTGTGAGCACATCTGAGCCTTGGCATCCTCAGGTCATGTGAATGTCTCGAAAGGACAGCAGGCAGGGGTGTCCCAGGCCTGTGTATTTCTAACCCCCCCCCAACAAATAGGAAATCATGATAATAGCTCTTTAGTCTGTGGCTAAGGACAGGAAAATGAAAAGCTGCTAGGAGCTATGGATGAAAGTTCTTATCCTTTGGATACTACTGAGGCCTGGGCCCTCCTGACGTGTGGGGCTGGGTAGATGTTTGTGGGGTGCATGTTTGCTGAGGGCAGGAGCACTGTTCTGTGCCCTGTGGGATATTGAGCAGTGTCCCTGCCTTGTACCTACTATACACGCCAGTAAACCAGCATCCTTCCCGAAGTTGAGCTCCTTAAAAATGTCTTCAGACCTTGCCAAATGTCCACTGGGGGCCAAAATTGTCCCTGGTTCTGAACCACTGTGTGAGTTTAGCTTCTCATTTAGGCATCTGTGTGTTTTAAATAGGAACACATCGGCCTCAGTCTTTGTGTCCAGAATCTGCCACTTCCCAGGACCCTCCCTTAGGTTATCCTGCGGCTCGGCATTCTCAGCTGGCTGCTCCATTTCACAAGAGGGGCCTCACATTAATCCTCGTGGAGCATTAAACATGAGGGACAAATGAAACCCAGACTATAAAGCAACATATAATATCACGCAAAATATTATTTAAGCACTATTACAGGTTATTAGATGCAAGTGACGCTAGCTGGAGGCTCCAGGGAGAGTTAATACCAAGTGATGATGGATAAAGACATGCCAGAAACTCAGTCGATTAGACTGGGAGATCTGTGCAAACGTTGAAAGCGAGGAAGGGATTCAGAGGTCAGGATGGGAGGACAGTGACACGAAAGCACAAGAGGAAGATTTCCAGAAAAACCCTGAGAGATACTATGGCTAAGAATCTGATTGTTGGTCTTGGGGGAAGTCTTCCTAAACAGAGGGAATGACAGGAGGAGTTAGAGACAGGTTCCACGGTCCAGGGGTGGACTGAAGTCAAGGGAAGACCAGAAAGATTATGGAGACATCTCAGCCAGCCCAGGAGAGAGAATATCTGGACCAGAAGGACCCAAATAAGGAATTGACACTGCCCGAATCAGGAAAAGGAGAGATGGGCTGTCAAGGGAGAGCCAGGCACATCTGGTTTTTGCTTGCTAGCATCTCCCATCTGATCTTCTGGGAACAGTACCCTGGTGTTTCTTTGGGGAAAACCATTCATTTCTCACTCTCGTTCCACATGGCATCAGGGGTGGACAGGGGTATCACATCCTCCAGTGACAGATTCAGGGATAAGCACATAATTCAAGTGAGGTCTTCAGAGGCAATAAGCATTAGCCCTGGGGTGTCTGCTAAAATTACTGGAAGGGATACTCATTTTTTCTGCTGAGGTTGCTGACCTAGAAGTATGTATAGGAGCCTTAGAAGGGAGCCAAAGCAGAACAAAGCAAGAGAAGAGAGGGACAGAGACAGATTAGTGATAACATCATCTGTACACCTGGACCCAGCCATGCCTGAAGCCCTGTATTCCTGGCTCACTCGGCCACAGTAAGATGAAGCCATAAATTCTAATTAAAAAAATTTCTTTTGCTTAGTCCAGCTTGTATTAGTTTTCTGAAGTTGAAAGAGTCCTCAGTAATGTACGGAGGCAGCATGATAAAGTGGCAAGGACTTGGGGATTTGAATCCCGACTGTGGGTAGCCTGTCTCACCTCTCTGAGCTTTAGCTTTTACTCATCTGACTCTTAACACACAAAGTTGGCTTACCCCTGATCTACAGGTACATTGAACAACATGGTGCTGAAGGAACCTTTGTATGAATAAATGTGATGATTCTGGTCACTCTTACTGATAATCCCTCCCTGCAAACCGTGAGCACCAAGACGTCCTCGGGGCCAGTTACGGGACCCTGTTCAGCTGCTCTGTGTGGCTTCTCATTAGTTATCTATTTGCCCAGATAGCTGAGGGCTCACAAGCCTTGCCCTGGGCAAAACTGCAAAGTTAGGGAACTTTTTCTCCATTGGGAACATAACTTTCTTCTGGTATTACAATGCTCCAGATCCCTCATCTCAATCTCCACCCCACCTTGCCACCACAAAAACTAATTTGATAATATCTGACTTTTGCCCGTTAGTCTGAAGGAGATTTCAGTGAGTCTTTGCCTTTCAAAGTAACTTCTGCAAATGTTTGGTTGGGCTCCTAATAATCGTCACTGAGAGACTCTTTATGGCTTTCAGCGAGTCTGGCCTGAAGGTGAGTTGTCATCAATGATTTGTCATCAAGAAAGGTCACATCCCTAAACTAGACTTCAGGTTCTCAGAAGCTCATTTCATTCCAAACTGGAACTTAAAAAGAGACTGGCAGACCATAAAGGATGTTTACAAAAGGGTCCTGGCATTAGCAAGCTGAATTGAAACGTTTCCAGTCTTCGAAAGAGTCAGGGACATTAGTACACTCTGGCTGAGGCTAATCCTATTATTTGGAACTCCATCAGCATGTTTCCCCTGGCTTGAGCCTGATCTCATGGGTGGATTACTGTAGGGGGCTGCTTTTCATTCCTGCTGTCTATGCTTTAATCATATTTCCTGGGTATGTGGCAGGATTAGGACAGGACTACAGCTGGCCCCGTCCATTCTCCTCACCCTCCTCCCAACCAAATCCCACAACACTCCTAGGAAACTGTTTGTGGCTAATCATGTAAGGCAGTAAGAAATTTTATTTTGCAAATAGTAGGGGGAAAAAATGAATAGAAAACTACTTTGCTCACTAACTTTCAGGCTTTAGTTGCTAATGTGGGTATCACATCCTCTGGACGCCAGATAGAGGAACAGAAAATCTTGCAACACCCATGGTTCTTATTCAGTCTCTGGCACCAACAGATGCTATGGTCGTCGGTGTTACCTGACAGTGGACATGGTGATGGTGCACCTGTGCTTGGCATACCCGTAACAGCACATGGACAGACTACTTGTGTTTCCTCTAGACCAGAGGTCAGCAAACTTTTACTGTAAAGGGCCAGAGAGTCAGTATTCTAGGCTGAGTAGGCTGTGTGGGTTCTCTGTCACAACTATTTAACTTCCTCATTTTGGCTCAAAGGCAGCCACAGATGCAATGTAAATAAATGGCATGTTTGTTTCCAACAAAATGTAATTTATAAATCAGATGTCACCGGATGTGGCCCACAGGCCTGGCTGGCTGACTCCTGTGCTGGACCCCAACTGTGCCGAGTGACTTGGTTTACTAGTGTAAACTTAGTGATGGCAGTCTGCTTATTTCTTCAGCATACCTTTTGCAGTGGGTGTTGGGGAGCTATCCCTAGGGTGGTCTGAGAATAGCTGGTGATGACAAGAGACTAGATGAGATGGCCCCTAGACATTTCTCCTTGTGCCTCGATGCTAGGGTTCAGGGTGGCAAAATAATGGAAAGCTCTCACTCAATCTGTCTGTTTGTGGTCTCACCTTGGGGGGTCTCCGCCGGTGGGGAAGGGTCCTTAAGGATAACAAGCACAGATCCCACCCAAGGTTAGAGTCTCTGATAATCCATCTTATCATTTCTGCTGGTCGTGCCATTTTGCATCGCATATTTATTTGTTCGACCCCTTGTTCTTCTCTTTAACAGTACTTTGCATGCTTGCAGTGGAGGTGTTTCATAATTATTTGCTGACTATGCCAAGTAGGCACCACTCCTTGTGCTGGGCATGGTGGCTCAGAGCAAAGAGACCCAGTCCCTGGCCACAGCGGAGTCAAGAGAAAGAAAACTAAACAATTACAGGACAACGTTAGGTGTGTTGATAGCAGTAAGCAAATAGTGTGGAATGACGAGGAGGTTCGAGCTCTACGGCCAGCTGGGGAAGGGGAGACTCCGAGGCCCCAAGTCTTTCTGGGATGGAATTCCAGAGTATGGAGTGTCTCCTGGAAGACATCACTCACCTCTTAGCAGTCCCTTGAGCACAACTGAGGGCTGTTCACCTGCACAGAATCACAGTGAGCTGCGGCAGAGGCCTCCAAAGCACATTTGTAGAAATGAAGAGCGGCCCATTCAAGGAAAAAAAACTCCCCCTATTTGCTTCTTACAGCAGTTTTTGTTTATCTCATTATCTCCCAACCTGAAGAACAGGACCATCTGGCATGCGGGCATGTTAACAAGATCATAAATTAGGAGGAGAAATGAAGCCAGATTTCCATAATGGTCGCAAGACAGAAATCAACAGCGCGGGGATGGAATTTGCTTGGAAGGTGGGGTGGGAGGGAAATGGAGCAAAATGAAAATGCCTCAGCACATCCAGCCTGAATGAAAAACACAAATCCAGAATCATTTAGAAGGAGTGTGTTTTCTTTTTTTTTTTTAAAGTGCTGGCAAAGCATCCCTCCTGCCTGTCTTTCTCCACCTTCTCTCCCTCCTTCTGTCTTCTGGGTCTTCCCCCTAAGAACAGGGCCCACATGAACCCCCTCGTTCTCCTGGGTCATTATTGTAATAATCACGTAAAAACTCATTTCACAGAAGGAGGCTCTCCCAATGCACAAGACTGCCTACTTGGATCATAGCTCCAGGCCAATGTTTAGCAACTGCTCCAGAGAGTTGATAGAGGTTTCTAGTATTTCCTTTAACCCGTGGATATGGCGAGGACAGAAACTGGGTAACTGTGGTGACAAGGCCCTACCCACCAGTCTCCTGGAGGCCAGTGTCCCCAGGACCTATGCACAACCCCCACCCCCATAAAACCGAGTTTGATTTCTTGGCAGTCAGAACCACCCCTGTTCCCCAGAGTGTATCTCATCCCGGTCTGTGGTGGCTCTGGCCTCTTCTTTCCTTCTCCATGGCATCTCTCCATTCTGCCTTCACCTGCTTGTGAATGCCAGCCTCCTTCTCTCTCCCAATAATAAAAGTACTATATTGATTTTAAAAATGAGGGTGGTGGAGATAACTTTGTTCCATTAATTGCACTTATAGAAGGACCTTAGGGAAAAGGGCCTGTCCCTTTTAAAGACTGGGGGCATATTTGATAGAGTGAACTTGAAGAAACCAAATGCATGCCAATTTTAAGCTATCTGATGGGCTGAGATCGGGAAGGTAAAATAGCAAACTCTTTTCAATTGGAAAAGTACCCTTATGGAGCCACTTTGGTGTTCTTACATAGCATGAGCCTCCAGTATTGCCTGCAAATGTATCTCTCTGCTCAGATTCTTTTCAGGGGCCAATTCACAGACACATTTTTCAGTTTCTCTTGTGATTGTTCACCTATTCAGGATATTCAACTTTTTAAAAAGTTGATGTTGATAATGTACAGTTTTGATGGTTTCCTAGAAAATTGCTCTTTTTTTGGTGGATATGAAGAAAACCTATTTTCTATGTCTGTGGGTTCTTAGCCTATTTTGGTCCAATTTTATGTATTCAGATCTTTCTCTCCAGTTCTTCCTCCTTAATGTAGATACAGACTTTATGTATTTTATTTGTAGTTTAAGCCACAATTCTTGAATCAACTAATTAATTATGCTTTCATTTTATTAATTTCTGCTTTTATCTTTGTTAACAATGCCCTCCTAATACTTCAGTATTTATTTAATTGTGCCCTCCTACATTCCGAGATAAACGGGTAATTCATTCGTTTTTATTCACTTTTATTCTTTTGGTTTATGATGTTTTCCTTACAGCCTAATATATGGTCAAATTTTCTAACTATCCCATGGTCACTAGAACTTTTTTTTTTTACATCTTTGTAGGTTATTGATGTATATTTTTAATTGTTAAGTAGTCACATAATGACAATTTGTTCTTTGAATTGTGGATTGTTCAAGAAGTGTTCCCTTTTTACTTTTTTATGTTTGTTAGATTTTTCAATTCCAGCTCTTTTTGCCTTAAGGTAATTTTGATGTGACATTACGCGTATGAAGAAATAAATCTGTTGTATGTTCATTATGGACTATAAACTTCATTAATAGAAACATGACTGTATCAGTTAAGTCTGTGGTCCCAACCCCTGGTCTATGGACTGGTACCAGACCATAACTGGTTAGAAACTGTGCGGCATAGAAGGAGGTAGGTGGGTGGGGAGTAAGCGAGCGAAGCTTCATCTTTATTTACAGCCGCTCCCTATCAGCTCTGCCTTTGGTCAGATTCCCCACCCCATTCCCGGTCCATGGAAAAACTGTCTTTCATGAAACTAGTTCCTGGTGCCAAAAAGGTTGAGGATGGCTGCGTTAAGTGACTTGTCCCTTGGATTATCCACAGCCCCTGCTTTCTTTTCATTGGTTTCACCTTGTATTTTGTTGTTGTTGTTTGGCTCTTCACTTTTATGTTCTTATTATATTGCAGATGCATTTCTCGTAAATAACATAAAGCTAAACTTTATTTTTTTAAATCATTATGAAATTCTGTATTTTAACATAGGAATTAAACCCACTTATGTTTGTCTCATACCTGAATTTTTGTACTCATGACTATGATTATTGTTACTATTAATTGGTCTTTTTTTTCATTTTATGTTTTCTTGCTATTTGTTACTTTATTTCATATCATTAGTTTTCTTTTTAATTTCCTTGCTTATTTTTTATTTTTATTTGCTTTTTTGTTGTTGTTATTGTTGAGACAGAGTCTCACCCTATGCCCTGAGCAGAGTGCAATGGCATCATAGCTCTCTGCAAGCTCAGACTCGGGCTGTGAGCATCCTGCTGCCTCAGCCTCCGGGAGCTGCTGGGATTGCAGGAGTTCGCTGGAGTGCCCAGCTGGGGCACTTTCCATTTTTCTAGGAGTCAGGGTCTCACTCTCACTCACGCAAGTCATGAACTCCTGAGCTCAAGAAATTCTCCCTCTTCAGCCTCCCACAGTGCTGGGATTACAGGCATGAGCCGCCATGCCCAGCACATAGGACCATGTTCCATTGGTTTGGTTTGTTTTTTCCTCTATAGTGTTACATTTGACTCTCCAAGTAGTTACTTTTGATTTTATAGATATGGTCAATCCTATCTACTTTTTGTGATTATTAAAGTCATTAGTGAATCACAACTAATGACTTATATACATATAGGAGAAAATGTTAGTGCAAATTTCCATCTTCTCCCCTGCTCTCCTTGATTTACCTATATACTAATCAAATTTTTGGCCTTGTCCAATATTTATGAATTCTAATCGTCTTTACATTGCTTACCTTGTGCTTTTAATTTTGCTTCCATGAATCATGGTATTTGCAATGCATCTTGTAATTGCACTGACAATAATTATTGAGACCTGTGGTTTGAGTAGTTTCCACATTCACCCCCGGTGTCAGTCTTCTCCTGTGGGCTCCTTGACTCACTGTGTGATTGTCAGATAAACATCTTAGCATATATCTTATTTTTCAGCAAAAAAGCCACAGAATATATTTTTGGAATTTTTATATATCTTAGAAAGTCTCTGTTTTGCTTTGAAAAGTAAATGACGCCTTGGTTGGCAGGTGTGTTCTTGGATCAAACCTTCCCCTCCACTGTGCAGGTGGCATCTTCTGGAATTTACATAACCTTACCTTATGGAAAACCTGGCAAATCTAACTCGAGTTCCTTTGTAGATAGCTTTTTTTCCTGTTTTTAATTTCTTGCCTGGACATTTTATCCTTGAAATTAAAAAATCATCAATATTTGTCTATGACTCTGTATGTTTGTTACTTTTAATTAATTGTGCTTGGGGAGCCCATTCTACCAACCATCTTTTCTTTCTTTTTTTTTTTACATTAAGAATGCTCTAATTCAAACCCCCCTTTCTTATATATCCTTGTGTTTACTCTCTGAACATTACACTTCAAGATCTTTTCTCTGGCCACTTCCATCTCTTGGTCCTTTTGGATCAGCATCCGGAGAGCATCTGCAGCTGCCCTTCACATCCCTGTTGACATTTTTAGTGGCATGTGTCTTACTCCTTGTCATTTCTTTTTTGTGTGTGTGTGTGTGTGATTTTTGGCCGGGGCTGGGTGTGAACCCGCCACCTCCGGCATATGGGACCCGCGCTCTACTCCTTGAGCCACAGGCGCCGCCCTTGTCATTTCTAATAGCATTATCCACTCCCTTTCATTCTTTCTTTAATCTATCATTCCCTTAAAAACGTCTTTAGTTCGCCATCTTATCACTTCACATTTCATCTCCTATTTTAAGTATATGGCATTTTCAATTTCAATTAAAATAAATGCCATCTAATATTTACATGCTATTAAATATTTTAAAAATCATTTTTACTCCAATTCTTAAATGTTTCTTTTGTCTTTTTATATGCTACCTATTTTTAATATACTTCACCTTCCCCAACTGCTTTGTTTTTAAATAAGAGTACAGCTACCTCAACCTGAAGCCTAGTACTGTTGGAGTATCCTTGGGGACCATCTCTTTTCTGAACATCCCCCACTCAGATCCAAAGTTGATGGAAGTTACACACAACTACCTTAGTGATTGCAGAGCCCTAAGAGCATGTGGGACAGTTCCAACATGGGACCATCATCACTGTATTATTTCTTTCAAGGCCAAGGCTTTTTCTATCTTTTTCTGTGGGAAACAATGCGGGAGACTCTAGTCCCTTCTTGGAACCTACTTGATACAGTGAGGGGAAAATGCTTCCATGAGGCCAGTGCTCCACAGAGTCAGGGGAGAACCTGATGGGGAAGGCAGTCTGATGATTCAGGAGTAAACCTACTCGTGTCTTGCTTCTTTTGGCAGCTGTCTGGTGCAGAGGCATGTTACCTGGCTAACTTCTACTCATTCTTCAGATATCCATTTAACTTATTAATTCACTCATTCATTCAACAAATCTTAGTTTATTGGTTCATTCAACAAATATTTGAAAATATATGCCAAGTTTTCCAAATTAGTGTCAGACACCAAACCACAGATGTAGGAATCTCGGAGAACACCAGTCAAGGTAGATACAAAACAGAATCACACACAGTACCTAGTCACATCATTTATAAACCACAGAAAGTTAAAGGTAAAGAAAAAATCCTGAACGATGCCAGGGTAGATGGGCAGATCCTTACCTATTGGGAAACAAAGATAAGAATTATATCAGACTTTTCTTTAGACACCATAGGATCAAGAAGAGGGTAGAGGTGGCGCCTGTGGCTCAAAGGGGTAAGGCGCCGGCCCCATATGCCGGAGGTGGGGGCTTCAAACCCAGCCCTGGCCAAAAACTGCAAATAAATAAATAAATAATTAAAAATAAAAAATATGAGAAAAAAAAAGAAGAGGGTAGAGTAAAATATTTAAGGTATCGAGAGAATAAAACTGCCAAGCTAAAAATCTTGTACCCTATAAAATTATCCTTAAAAAACAAGGATAATTTCCTTATTTTTAAAGGATAATTTTAGAAAAGAGAAATAAAGAAAAGAATAAATAAATTTTGGAAAAGAAGAAATAAAGACTTTGTCAGAAAAACAAAAATCAAGGGAATTGTTGCCAGTACAACACTTGCCTTGTAAGAAATGTTAAAAGAAGTTCTTTAATGGGTGGCACCTTTAGCTCAAGCGGCTAAGGTGCCAGCCACATACACCAGAACTGGCAGGTTTGAATCCAGTCTGGGCCTGCCAAACAATGACAACTACAGCCAAAAAATAGCTGGGCATTGTGGCAGGCACCTGCAGTCCCAGCTATTTGGGAGGCTAAGGCAAGAGAATCACTTAAGCCCAGGAGTTGGAGGTTGCTGTGAGCTGTGATGCCACAGCACTCTACCCATAATGATAGGTTGAGGCTCTGTCTCAAAAAAAAAAAAAAAGTTCTTTAGAGAGGAGGAAAACGTTATATCAGAATATATATCAGATACTCAGATCTACATAAAGAAAGGAAGCAGACTGATGAAAGATAGGTGAAGATAAAATAAGAACTTTTATTTCTTATTCTTACTTCATCTAACTGATAAGATTTTTTTCAAAATAATACAATGTGTTCAATTACATATGCATATATATAGTGTGTATATATATATTATGTGTATATATATGCTTATGTATATTTATATGTAAGTAATATGAGTGATAACAGTATTGCAAAGGATGAGAGGCAGGAATTAGTAGTATTTTATTATTATAAGGTATTCATACTACTTGCAAAGTAGTGTAACAGTGCTTATTTAAAAGTGGACTTGGACTACTTATATGTTGCAAACTCTATGGCAACTACTAGAAGAAGTTTAAAACAGACATGCTAAGAAAGTAGAGAAAATGGAATCATACAAAATCTCCAATTAAAAACATGCAAGGCAGAAAAGGGGTAGAAGATAAAAACAGGAACAAAGAATGAGGTCAACACATACAAAAGAGTAACAAATATTGTAGATATCAATACAACTATATCAATAATGGTTTAAATTAACCACTTAAAAGGCAGAGATAGAGTGACCTAAAAATAAGATACAGCTACACATATACACCCTGTACATATATGTAGTCTACAAGAAACTCATGTTTATTATAAAGACACATATGGATAAAAATGCCATGTTAATACTAATCAAAAGAACTTGAGAGTAGCAATATTAATTTCAGACAGAATAGACTTCAAAGCAAGGAGATTTATCAGAAATAGAGAAGGGCATCACATAAAAACCAAGGGGTCAAGTATCAAAGAAGACACAGCACTTCTTAATGTGTATGTGCCTAACAACAAGAGACCAAACTCCGTGAGGCAAAACCCAACAGAAATGTAGGGAGAAATAGATAAATCCACTACTACAGTTGGAGACTTTAACTCATTTTATCAGATGTGGACAGATCCAACAGCAGAAAATCAGTAATGAGATAGTTGAACTCAACAACTACATCAATTATGTGTGTGTAATTGACATGTATAGGCTATTTCATCAATAACAACAGAATACATATTTTTCTCAAGTTCACACAGAAGATTCACCAAGATAGATAGATTACATTCTGGGCCACAGAACACACTTTAATACATTTACAACTATAGGAATATGTGTATTTTCAGACCATAATGGAAGTGAACTCAAAATCTATAATGGAAAATGCCAGGAAAATCCCAAAATACATGGATGGTAAACAATACATTTCTAGGTAAACATAGGTCAAATAAATTTCAAATGAATTTTTAAAAAATATTTTGAACCAAATGGAAATGAAAATAAAACTTATCAAAATGTGTGTAATGCAGCAAAAGCAATGATTTGAGGGAAATTTATAGCTTGGAATGCATATATTAGAAAAGAAGAAAGATTTAAAATGAATAATCTAAGTTTCTGCTGTAGGAGACTAGGAAAAAAGTAAAGTACATTAAATCTAAAGTGCAAAAAAGAAAAGAAATACTAAAAATTGGAGAAGAAATCATTAAAATTGAAAATGAATCAATAGAAAAAATAAAATAAACCAAAAGCTTATTCTTCAAAAAGACTCATAAAGTGAATTAACAAAGTGGACCTGTAGTGATGTCCACTATAGGTCCACTTTATTGGAGAAAATCAAGTAAAACTCAAACCATGTTCTTCAAAAAGATTAATAAAGTGGATTACCTCTAGCCAGATTAACTAAAAAAAAAAAGAAGAAAGAAAAAGAGAGAGCGAGGGCAAAAATTACTATGATCAGAAATGAAAGCTGAGACATCACCACAAGTCTCACGGACTTTGAAAGAATATAGTGTTATACACAACTCTTTGCTTACATATTTGATAATTTAGATCGAATGAACCAATTCCTTAAAAGATACATCTGCTAAAACTCACGTTGAGAATAAATGGACAATATGAATAGGCTAATATCTATTGAGGAAATTGAATTGATAATTAACAACTTTCCATAGCAGAAATTTCCCCAAGCCAGGACTACTTATAAATACAGCAATTTTCTATAATCTCTTTCAGAGAATAAAAGTATAAGAAATACTTCCTAACTTATTCTGTGAAGCCTGTATTACCCTCATGCTCTAAAACCCTTAAACCAAAGACATTACAAGAAAACTATAGACCAATATCTCTCATGAAGATAGATGCAAAAATCCTCAACAAAATGTTAGGAAATCAAATCTAATAATGTATAAAATGAATTACCATGACCAAGTGGAATTTATTCCAGATGTAAGTGGCTGGTTCAACATTCGAAACTCAATTAATGTAACCAATAACATCAACAGGCTAAAAAAGAAAAATAACACAGTCATATCAATAGATAAGCCAAAAAGCATTTAAGAAAACCCAATATCCATTCATGATAAAAACTCTCAGTAAACCAGGAACAGAAGGAACTTACTTAACTCAATAAAGAGAATTTCAAAAACCTACAGCTAACATTGTACTTAACAGTAAAAAATCAAAACCTTCCCAGTAATATCAGGAACAAGGCAAGCACATCCCCTCTCATCACTCCTTTTCAATATCATGCTGAAAATACAGTTAATGCCACATAACAAGAAAAGGATATAGGAAGTATACCAATTGGGAACGAAGAAATAAAACTGTCTTTGTCTACATGGAAAATATGAATGAACTGACAAAAAAACTCCTGGAAATGATAAGAATTATAACAAAGCAACAAGATACAAGGTTAATATGCAAAAGTAATTACTTTCCTAAATGCTAGTAATAAACAAGTGAAACTTGGAGTTAAAAACATGAAATACTTACATATAAATCTAACAAAACACGTGTAAGATTTATATGAACAAAACTACAAAACTCTTATAAAAAGAAATCAAAACACTAAATAAATGGAGAAATATACCAGCCCATGGATAGGAAAACTCAATATTGTCAAAATATCAGTTATTCCAAACTCAATCTATAGATTCAATGCAACCCCAACCAAAATCCTGCCAAGTTCTTTCACAGATATAGTGGATACAGACAAACTGATTCTAAAGCTTTTGCTTTTTGAGAAGCAAAAACCTTGAATATCCAACACAATATTGTAGTAAAACAAAGTTGGAAGACTGACACCAACCCAACTTCAAGACTTATATAAAGCTGCAATAATCAAGACAGTGTGGTATAAGAAAATAATAGACAAATAATTAAATTGAATGGAATAGAGATCCCAAAAATATACCTACATAAATATAGTTAGTTGATCTTTGACAAAGTTGCAAGGGAAATACAAAGATAGTCTTTTCAACAAATAGTGCTGGAACAACTAGACATCCACATACAAAAAAAACCAAAATGAGTTTAGATACAGACCTTACACTCCTTACAAAAACCAATTCAAAATGAATTCATAGTCCTATATGTAAAATTCTAGAAGATAGCATGGGAGAAAACCTAAATTACCTAGATGGGTAAGGTGATGAATGTTTTTATGCCACACCAAATCGTGATCCATAAAATAATTGATAAGCCAGAGTTCATTAAAATTAAAAATGGAGCTTTATGAAAGATGATTTTTAAGAGAATGAGAAGACAAGACACAAATTAGGAGAAATATGTACAAAAGATACGTCTGAGAAAGAACTGTTAACCAAAATACACAAAGAACTCTTAAAACTCAACAAGAAGAAAAAAACCCTGCTTGTGTAAAAAACATAAGCCAAAGACCTTAACAGACGCCTAACCTAAAAAAATATATGGATGGCCAGTAAGCATATAAAAAGATGCTCTACATCTTACATCATCAGAGAAATGCAAATTAAGGCAACAATAAAATACCAGTATACATCTCACGGAATGGCCAAAATTTGGAAGATTGACAACGTCAAATGCTGGAAAACACGGGAAGCAGCAGGAAGTCTTGTTTGTTGCCGGTGGGAATGTACCATGGTACCTCCACTTTGGAGGACAATGTGGTGTTTTCTTATAGAACTAAACATACTTTTAGCATATGGTCTGACAATGGCCTCAGTGGAATTTCCCCAGAGGAGTTAAAAACTTATGTCCACACACACACAATGTTTATTGAAGCATTATTCATAATTGCCAAAACTTGGAAGCAACCAAGAAATCCTTTAATGGGTGAATGAATAAACTGTGGTTCATCCAGACAACAGAATATTATTCAGTGCTAAGAAGAAATGAGCACTTAAACCATGAAAAGACATGGTGGAAACTTAAATGCATATTATCAAGTGAAAGGAGCCCATTTCGAAAGGCTGTATACAGTATGATTCCAACTATATGACATTCTGGAAGAGAAAAAACTATGGAGATGCTAAAAATTACCAGTTGGCAGGAGATGGAGAAATACATGCTATGTTGAATATATACGAACATTGAAAATACTCTGATACACATCATTATGCATTTGTGCAGACTCATAGGGTACAGACACCAAGAGTGAACTTTAATGTAGACTATGGACTCTGTGTAATAGTGATGCATTAATGTAGGTACGTTAATTGTAACAGTGTACCGCTCTGGTGTGGGATATTGGTAATGAAGGAGGCTATGCATGTGTGGGAATAAGGAGTATATGGGAAATTCTGCACCTAAAACTGTTCTAATTTTTTAAAAAAGTATATACGCTGAGGGTTGCAGGTTCAAGCCCAGCCCCAGCCAAACTGCAACAAAAAAATAGCCGGGCGTTGTGGCGGGCGCCTGTAGTCCCAGTTGCTCGGGAGGCTGAGGCAAGAGAATCGCGTAAGCCCAAGAGTTAGAGGTTGCTGTGAGCTGTGTGTCGCCACGGCACTCTACCCGAGGGCGGTACAGTGAGACTCTGTCTCTACAAAAAAAAAAAAAAAAAAAGTATATACGAGGCACGGTGCACTCCCTTTTTCATTCCAGTGGTTTGAACAGACCCAAAAGCCCCAATCCAGAGACACCAAGCCATACATTGATTACAGAGTGTGGTGGACCCTATGGAAGACGTGCTAAGGGTCAATCTCAATTTCTTTAGATTGAGAGGTTGCAAAAGCTTCCCCTGAGCAGATGACATTTGAGTGGAAACATGAGAGGTGAGCGAGAACTGAGCGCATCGGAGAAGAGAAAGGACACCAGCATGTTGGTGCAAAGAGAGGGTGTGGGTGCCTCCTGCCAGCTCTCCAAGCCCACTCTCACCATCTCTACCCTGAGCACTGGTGTCCAGCAAAGCTCAGTCAATATGTGGCCCCAGCAGCAGACTGGACCAAGACCCAACAGGGAATCAGTTGGAGTTATGTACTCCTCCAGCCCCTGCCCACCGGCGTCCCTCCGTGTGTGGCCTTGCTCTGCCTTCTCTGGGTTCTGGGACCTGTCCCTCCCTTCCCTCTTTAGGTCTAGGGGTTGTGACAACTTCCTACCACTGCCAGCCCCCAGGAACAGCATTAACCCTTGCTAGTTCCTCTAACTCATGTTCACCCTTTCCTCAAGTACTATCACCTCCTGCCAGGACAGAGTGCTATGAGATGACGCTGCACACCGGTCACAGCTCAATGAAGTGACTACTTTTGGCCCCCCACTCCCCACAACCTTCAGATGCTCAGTTACGACTTCAGCGCTTACTGAATTGAATTACTTTCTCCTTCCCATCCACCTTGTTATCCATCTTAACTATGTCTCACCTGGGGTGGCAGAGCCTGGGGAGGGGATGCCAACTCATCTGGAGGGCTGGAGCCTGGCTACAGTAAGGAGTGCGTGCCATCATCCTTGTGGGTGAGAGCTGAAACTGGGGTTTGGGGTGACATTGGTGTCACCTTGAAGAGTATGTTCTTCCTAAGGGAAAGAAGGCTAAAGAGCACAAGCAGTTCTCTGTGGGTGTCCAGGGGACTGACATCTGTAAGGAACTCTCCCCTGGAATGCCCTGACCTCCTCCTTGCTGTGTGCGTAACCACTCATTGAAACTGAGGGGACTCAGAGGAGAATCCAGCAGAGGTGCCCTGACTTGGCCCAGCTGTGTGAACAGAGCTGAGGGCAGAGGGACTTTGCTCCGAGTCAGAGCCTTGATGATCCCAGAATGAGTGAGTCTGCTCAGCTCTCCTCAGGACCACGGGCTGGGTGAAATTTATTGTCACAGTGCTGGAGGCTGGGAGTCTGAGACCGAGGTGCCACCAGGACTAGTTTCTGGTGAGGTCCCTCTCCTCAGGTTGCAGATGGCACCTTTTACTGCGTCCTCACATGGTCTTTCTTCTGTGTGTGCAGAGAGAGAGAGTGAGAAAGAGAAAGTGAGCTCTGGCTTCTCTCCATCCTCTAATATGGACAATAGTTCTATAGGATGAGGGTCCCGCCTTGGTGACCTCATTAACCATTATTATCTCTATAAAGGCCTTATTTTCTTAATATAGTCATGTCAGGGCCAACATATGAATTTGGAGGGGGCACGATTCAGTCCATCACAGTCAGGAAATTCAGAGGTGGAAGGTCCACCACTGAGGCCAGGCAGGAGACCAGAGAGAGTAGAAAACTGCTTCCATGTGAGGGGTTTCAGTCTAGGGCTATAGGGCTAGGGCTCTGCCAGCCAGTGTGGTGAGCAGGAAGGGAAAGGAACGACCAGTGCTTGACAGAGGATTGGAGATGGCGATGATTCTGAAGATGCCTCCTGGGAGGCCAAGTAGAACAAGCGAACCTTGTCCAAAAATTAGCAGGAAACCCTCAAGTCCTAATGGTCTTCTCTGTATTAATTGCTGATGGTAACAAATCACCCCAGACTCGGCGGCTTAAAACAACATAAATGTATGAGGTCTGACAATTAAGTTTGCGAACTCATACTAGAAAAAAAAGTGCTACGTATCTCGTTGTTGAATATCACGAGGTCACCCTGACGGTGCTCCCCGTGGGAAGCTCTGCACCAACCCCAATGCCTAATCCACCCTACAAAGCAGTCGTGGAACTCTTTTCCTGGAATGGCCATCAGGGCTGTTGTTATATTACCCTTGATGACTTGAACCTCTTCAAAATGTCTTCTTTTCAGTATTTCCTTTATCTCTGAGTAAAGGAAAATGTCACTGGGGGCCAGATGAGGTGAGCAGGTAGATGTTCCAATACGGTTATTTGTTTTTTTTTTTTGTTTTTTTTTTATTGTTGGGGATTCATTGAGGGTACAATAAGCCAGTCACACTGATTGCAATTGTCAGGCAAAGTCCCTCTTGCAATCATGTCTTGGTTATTTGTTTACAGGCTAACACCTCCCTCACAAGGTGCTGCGTGAGCTGGTGCATTGTGAGGATGCAAGAGCCCTGAGTTGTTGGCCAGGTTTTCAGTTAAGATTTTCCTGTTTCTCTATCAATGTTCACTTGGTCTGCTATGTTTCTCCCAGACAGCCAACAATTTTGATGCAATTCCAGGAATTTTTGCAACATTTTAGTCAGTTCTGCATGTTCCTGGCTGTCCTGACCTCTCTTCATCAGTAACACTTTTTCTCCCTTCAGGAAAACTTTTAATCCATTTGTACACTGCTGGTTTCTTCATGGCATTATCCCCATAAACTTGGGCTAACCTGTCCCTGATTGCACTTCCACTCTTGCCAAGCTTAATAAAAAATTTAACGTCCATCACTTGCTCTAACTCAAGCTCTGACGTTCTCTCGACAGCACATGAAAACATGCAAACAATAATGAATGTCACTCAGCAAGACACGGCCACACGTCAACACAAGCTACAACTGTGAGACCCTGATGTACCAAGGTTATGAAACCCTACCAAGCTGCTTGAACAGTGCTGCCCAAGTAAGCACCTGGTGGCAAGTTCATGCACTTAACTGTTAGACCTCGGATTGTTACTTTATAGTTCTGGAGGTCAGAAGTCTGAAATGGATCTCATCATTTAAGTGAAATCACAGTGTCCCCAGGGCTGTGTTCCTGGGCTGGAGCCCCCAGCAAGAATCCATCCCTTTTCCCTGCCGGCTGTCTGTGCTCCTGGCTCTTGGCTGCTTCCTCCCTCTTCAAAGCCAGCAGCACGGCATCTTCCAGTTTCTCTTTGATTCAGACCTTCAATGCTCCTTAGTTTAAAGACCCTTTTGATTATGTGGTGTCTGCCTAGATAATCCAGGGTCATCTTCCAACCTTATGTCCCTTTTGCCACATAAGGCAGCATGTTCACAAGTTCTGAGGACTGGGACATGGACACCCTCAGGGGTGTTATTTTGCCTGCTGCCAGAGGCGACTCATTCTGTGTGTGCCAGATGCTGTTTTTTTGTCCTTGGAATGACATTGGGGCCTAAAGGACCATCTGTAGAGGAAATGATGGAAGCTGTAGCATCCAGGATCCTCCAGATCAGGATGGAGCTGCCCCTTCTCCTTTTAAAAGAAACACTGGGCTTTGAACTTTTCCCTGCAGCCTCTGTGCTGACACATTCAGACACTGTCTTGTGATTCCTCCAGGAACAAGCCTGGTGTACCAGGGCTCACCTTCTCCTACATGAAAACCAGCCTCCAGCCCTCCTGAGTCCTCACTGCACTAACACGATCAGGCACTTTCTCACAAGCCCTGACAAGCAGGCTGCACCCTGAAGGAGGCCCCTAGTGGATCCTGTCCCTACTTATCTACAAAATCTGGGCCTGTCTGTGCACAACCCAGAGTGGACAGAAGCTATAGCTGTACCCTAACTTAAGGACAGGAGAACGAATCTATAGACCCCACGTGGGCAGTGTTGCAGGAAAGCAAGGAACATGGAAGACAGAATGGTTTTCAAGAATAAATCTGGCCTGGTGCTGGTGGGGGGACAGGAAAGGGCAGTGAGTAGGCAATGAATGGAAACAGACTGAGGAGCAGGGAGCAGAGGGAAATGAAATGAATAAACTCTTCTTCTCCCTGAAGTTGTTGGATTAGGAAAATTAAAAATATAAATTAAATAATGCATCTGCTCTCTGAGGTCCCTTCCAGCTTTGAAATGTTTATGCTTTCATATGCTTTGGAGGGAAAGAATAAACCAACCCCTAATATCAAGGAGATTTTGAAAGCTTTAAAGGTTTTAGAAGCTGTATGTAACAAGAGCAAGGATGTTTGCTGGACACACTGGTGGGCCTACAGGGAAAAGTGAGCACTCGGTTCACCATCATATGCTCATCCAAGTGCAAGTCCTGCTCCAAGCCCTTCCATAGGATCTGGTCCTCTTCACTGAGCTTTTGGAACAGGGATATTGTTTTCCTCTTACATCGAGAGCTACAAAAAGAAGCCCTTTAGTTCTTTATGGATTCTCACTCCCCAAAGACGGGAGAACCAATTAAAAGGCAGTGAAAGGCTCTCTCATTGGAGCCCTGATGAGGGCTGGTCCTGCTGCAGGCTGGTGGCTCTCAAGTTACATCGTATTTGGATATCACAGCCAGGCAGAAGGATCCCTCTCTCATACATTCTTCAAGTTTTCCTCTTTTGTGCAGGTACGAAGTCATCCTGGCAGGCCTTTTTGCCATCTGAGAATAACAGGAGAGACTGAGAAGAATATGACATACACTGTGTCATACTGACATTGTAGGGCCATTGTCATTCTATGGTCAAGGTAATAGGTGGTCTTTAGGTTGGTGTGGTAGCTCATGCCTATAATCCTAGTGCTTTGGAAGGTCAAGGCTCAGGATTTTGAGATTAGCCTGAGCAAGAGCGAGACCCCCATCTCTACTAAAAATAGAAAAACTAGCCAGGTATTGTACAGGTACCTGTAGTCCCAGCTTCTTGGGAGGCTGAGGCAGGAGGATCACTTGAGCCCAAGATTTGGAGGTTGCTGTGAGCCATGATGCTCTGCATTCTATTAAGGGCAACAAAGTGAGACTGTCTCAAAAAAAAAAAAAAAAAGAGGGAGAGAGAGATGATCTTTACAATCTGTTCATCAAGGGCAGTAGCGTTGGTCTACCCACTAAGTTAAACATGAACTAGCTCCTACGTGGGGAGCCCTGTGGGGAGCCTGTTCATTATGAGAGCCCTGTGGCCAAGAGCAGTGCCTGGACATAGCAGATGCCCATTAAATACTCGTACCATTGAGTGAATGGATGAATGAATGCTTAGGAGAGAAATCCTTGAACCAACAGCAAGTAACTGTGGACAGTTTATAAATGAATGCATCTTGATAACATTCCCTATAAGGTCATTGACAGGAGTGGGAGGGACACATCCCATGTTAAAGAAGAATCTATAATCTCACAGTTTCTAGTGTTTCCTCTTAGCAGCTGAGAGGGAAGACCTAGGGCTTGGGCCCTTGGGTTACCAGGCATTTGGTGATATTTGGGGCATGAAAGTAGTAGTCCTAGATGGGAGAGGTGAGCCTGGGGAGAGAGTGACCCAAATCTGCATAAAAGAGCTTTAAGTAAGCAGAGAGGAGGAGCTTCAAGCCAAGTTGGAGGAGGCAGCTTCTGAAGACAACAGGGCTTGGGGAGAAGTCCCCAGGGGAGGCAATGACCGATGCTTTTCTAGAATCAATGTTGTCTGACATTATTTAGAAATTGTTTCCTGCTTTCTGCTTTAATAGAACAAAAGCCCAAATTTTCAGAAACAAATATGTGCTTATAAAATCTTATGTAGGTGGATCTGTGGAGCATGGGTGGTGTCTGGGGTCTAAAGAAGGAGGACATCTGACCAGCATCAAAGACTGACACGGGACAGTCACATGGAGACATCAACTGCAGGGTGACTCGAGGATGCAGTGGGCAGGCTGAAGAACGGCCCCCAAGGATGACCTGGGAGCATGGGAACATGTTACCTTACATGGCAAAAGGGACTTTGCAGATTAAGTTAAGGATCGTGAGAGGTGGAGATGATCTTGGGCCCCGTGGGCAGCTGCTGTAATCACAGGGCTCTGGTGAGAGGGAAGCAGTAAGATCCAAGTCAGAGAAGATGTGATCACAGCAGAAGTGGAGGTTGGGACAACATGCCCGTGAGCCAATGAATGCCAGCAGCCTCCAGAAATTGGAAAAGAGCAGGAAATTGATCCTCCCCCAGAGCCTCCAATAAGAACACAGCCCCAGTGACACCTTGATTTCAGGCTGAATGGATTTAAGGCCCAGTCTCAGCAGGCGCTCTGCTAGGGGTTGTGTGCTGACAAGTTCAGACCCTGAGCCCTAATCCTGGTCCTGCCTGTGCCCCGTGTGAGCAAAGGCTATTGCAGTACACTCTTGGCCTCAAAGGGCCACTTCCTGCAACTACGGCCCTTTCCCCAGGATTATGTCCTAGAGAATCTTCTTTGGCTTGAGTTTTTAAACACTGGGTTTGGGATGCCAGTGGAGGAAATGTCTCTGCTGTTAGTTGGAAGTGACAAAGTCAATGAGCTCTCTACTTGCAAAGGGTATTTCATCGGGAGCTGGGGAGGAAGGGCATGGCAAGGTGGCCCAGTGCAGAGCTCAGCCTCAGAGCAGCGCCAACCCTGCTGCTGCTCCACAAAGCACAGGACTTGGACAAAGAAGGGGGAGAACTCTGTTTCTTGGGGTGGCTGGGCAGTGGGGACTGAAAGAGGAGAAGGCGGGTGGGAGTAGATGGCAAGGGAGAAACCAGGTAGAGAAGCGTATGGATGTGCATGCGGCCCAACTCCACCATTCTAGAGAAGCTGTTTGGTCTCCAGGTTGCAGGCAGCTGGGACATTCTGCAAGGGAAGCTGAGGAAATAGCCTTCCAGGTCTAAGTATCTTGTTTCTGAGTTCCCTCCCATATGTCAACCTCCTGGCTCTACCAAATGCCCTTTGCTGCCCTGTCCCCACACCTGTATCAGTGCCCCCAGACTGGTGGCTGAGCAGACACGGTGGTTGTTTCACGAAACCTTCCCAGTCACATCTCTACACAGTGCAGAAAGCCCATCAACTAGGTACTGATTTGGGAAAACCAGAAAAATTAACAGCAGAGCCATAAGTTATGCTCTTAACTTTGTGCAGTGTTTCAAAATATATATTAAGAGCTTAATTATGTGCAGGGTATCGTTGATGGTAAAAAATGCTTTATGTGGCCTGGTTCCCATCCTCCGGGACTCGATAATCTAATATAGGACATAAAGCATATATATGCAAACAGTAGCAACGCACGGCTGAATACAAGAGGCAGAATGAATATTAAAATAATTTAAAAGAGACACAATTGTTATAGCCAAGGCTTCCCGGAGTGGTGGCCTTTGTATAATAGCAAGTTCCAAATGCCTTGTGGGATGCAGTCGGCTGGAGATGGGAACACAGGAACAGAGAGAGCACAGGTGTGGGGTGAGGGGTGGGAAAGGGCACGGTATGTTGGGAAGCCAGGGAGTGGATCCTTTGGGATGTGAAGCTGGGACAGTCAGTCGAGGTCAAGTGGTCACAGACTTTGAGCTGCTGGTCTGAGAAACTTACTCTTTTGGTAAGTCACGGAGAGCAAACACAGAAGTGTAATTAAGGTGGCAGTTTCTGAGCAGCAGGAAGCTGATGCTTATAAAAGGAGATTTCTTTTGGCTTGGTTATTTTCCTTGCCCGGGAACACAATGGGACCTCCCTTCACTATGGGGCTTGGAGCTTTCTGGGCTCCCTTGTACAGGAAGAATGACGCGTTCATTTTGGGAAAGTGAGTGTGACACAGAGAGGGCCCTGCATGGCCAATTTCACCCCGTGCCACACTTTCCCCAAGGCAGCACACTCTTCCAAGTCTGATGGGAAGCAGAGCCTTGATGTAGTGTGGGTATGTGTCCCCTCCACATCTCCTGCTGAAGTCCATTCCCTGTGTAGGGGTGTGGTCTGGGAGAGGCTCCCTCATGGACGGCTTAGTGCCCTCGGAGACAGTAACAAGTAAGCTCTCCCTCTACTGCTCTATTAGCTGTTTAGAGACGTGCAGCAGCTTCCCCTCTCCCTCTTGCCCCTTCTCTTGCCATGCAACATGCCTGCTCCCCCTTCACCTTCTGCCATGATTGGGAGCTCCCAGAAGCAGATGATGCTGGCACCATATTTCTTGTATAGGCTGCAGAACTATGAGTCAAATGAACCTCTTTTCTTTATAAATTACCCAGCCTCAGATATTCCTTTATAGAAATGGAAATGGACCAAGATGAGCCTCCTGCCTCCATTCCCCAAAACCTATATGAAAAACATGTTCTCCCATTGGGTGGTTGGGGTTTAAGCCCAAGTGGGCAGGAAGAGTGAGCCAATTTTTTTTTGGCTGGGGCTGGGTTTGAACTCACCACCACCAGCATATGGGGGCTAGCGCCCTAGCCCTTTGAGCCACAGGTGCCACCCAAGAGTGAGCCAATTTTATGATGTTAACAATTATAGTCAATCCAAAAAGGAGGTGAAAACATCTATCGATTACATAGCGTATGGTGTATTATAAATGTAGGCAAAATCTTCTGCACAATCTAAAATTCAACACCCCCCGTTTCAAACTTGGAATTTAAGATTTTTCACATCACCTTAAACTTGGAGGATACATAAGGATTACAACCTAAATGTCCATCAGTAGGGGACTGGCTAAACATAAGTGATGGCACATTTTATACCATAGCCGTTTCTAACAAGAACACAATAGCTCTGAATGAGCTGACCTGGAACATTCTTGGTGATGTGTCGCCAAGTAAACAAGCTCCAGTCCAGTAGGGATAGCATGAGCTCGCTTTTATAGAGAAAGTGCACATGTGTAGGCAGACATATAGACAAAGCACAGCAAAACGCTGGAAAAGGTTCTGTTAAAAGTGTTTCAGTGACAGAGTGAGATTAGAGAAGTGGTTGTAATTTCCACTTTTTTCTTTAATCATTGTAAGTGGTGAGAGTTGAGGCAACCTTTTTATGTTTTCTTTTTGTTCTTCAGTATTTTCTAAAAAAAAATAATAAATAAAAACCTTTTAAAAGATTCATAAAGAGTTTTCCCTATTTAAAGGAGTGGTGAATCATTTAGTAAAGTGAAGAATAATAACAGCTATTATTTGTTGAGAGCTTGCTGTATGTTAAACCTGTGTCAAGAGCTTTACGAACATCCTCTTGTTGATCCAACTCCCTTTTGAAGTAGGTACCATTATTATCTCCACTTGGATGAGGAAGCAAGCCCACAGAGGTTAAAGAACTTGAGGAAGATTCCAAGTTTCCATTTGCAATCCAGAGGCCTCAGAGGCTTCTCTTGGCAGGTAAACAGTTCCTGACAATCCCTTGAAAATGTAAATAATTCTGCCTTCTAGATCCAGGTGTTTGATAAAGCCGATTTGAAAAACATGGGTCAAGGATGCTGTGATTCATGTTGACAATCAGCTTCATAAGGACAGAATCTGAATTTGTGCTGATCTTAGCTCTTTGGCCTACCTTGGTGGATAACACGTTGATTATTTAGAAAAGGAACTTCTTTGTTTAAAAAAAAAAAAAAAAAAAAACCTCTAAATACTCTCTCGCTGATCTTTCGCCAAAAGCTAAAATCTTGGTTGGATGAATTATAATGAGATTTTACACGTTGGAAAAGTGAACTCAAGTAGGGTAAATAACCTGAAGTCAAAGGCCTATTAATACTTCCTCCCTCCTTCCTTTCCGTCCATCCACCCATCCATCCAGCCAGCCAGCCATTTCCCTTCCCTTCCCTTCCCTTCCCTTCCCTTCCCTTCCCTTCCCTTCCCTTCCCTTCCCTTACTTTCCCTTCCCTTCCATTCTTCTTCGACAGGGCCTCTTTCTCTCACCCAGGCTACAGAGAAGCAGTGTCATCATAGCTCACAGCAATCTCATACTTCTGGGCTCACGGCTCGAGTGATTCTCCTGCCTCAGCCTCCCCAGTAGGCATAGGCCACGGTGCCCAGCTAATCTTTTTAGTAGAGACAGGGTCTCACTATCAGGCTGGTTTCAAACTCCTGACCTCAAGCAGTCCTCCCAAAGTGCTGGGATTATGGGTGTGAGTCGCTCTATCTTTCTATTCATCTTTCCATCTATTCACCAATTTAGGGACACAATTGCGTGCTCACAAAGGAACTTGTTAGGAGCTATGAGGAATACTAAATGTCAGACATTTCTTGAGGAATTGACAGATGAACACTCTGTCATTGAGATGAAGTTCCTGGGCTGGATCCATTGACAAATCACTGTTTTGAAGAGGGGGCAGCCAATGCCCATCCCATTCCCTGGGAGCACTGAACCAGGAACCTCTGAGATGTGGGTCTGAAATGTACAGTGAGTCAACAACACTTGTACCTGGCTGGGATGTGGATTACGCTTGGGAAGCCTATGCCACGGAGAGAGCATCTCAGAAGGGGGGCAACATCTGCTTCTGGCTTTATTTGGGAGAGATCCAGACTTTAATAAGGCTCAGAAGAAGCTTGCTTTATTCAGCTGAGAGGCTGCCATCTCCCAGTCATGGTGTGACTGTGCTTCTCTGGGACACCTAAGCAAAGAGGACTGGTGGTGAGGGGCAATGGCTGAGAGGCTTTCTCCAATAAAGTCTCGATCCTCAACAACCAGTCCCACAGGCCTGTACCTGAAGGTCAAGTTGGAAGAACAAGAGTATAGCTGGTGGTTTGAGAAGGGGTCCCATCTCTTGCTTTGTCTGCCCTGGGAAGCTGTGGCATCCTGGGACATAGGTGCTATTTCAAGCTTTGTCAATCTCTAGTAAAGGGCAACTGTGACAATAAGGAAAAAAGTACAGAGTGTGGCATCAAAGGTCTGAGTTCAAACCCTGCTCCCAGCACTGACTGACCTCATCATCATAGATAGGTAAGCAACTTAACCTCTCTAAGCCTCTGCTTTCCCATGTGCAAAGTGGAGAGTCGGGGGATCTAGTGATAAAATCATGGGGCAGCACCTGGATGGGGGCTGTGTTTTATGGTGGACTTGTTTTTCTTGCTGTTGAGTGAGGCTTTCTCCCAGCCCACCATCTGTTCCTCCTAGCCTCGAAATTACAGGACATGCCCCAATTCAAAAGACAGGCACATTAGAGAATTCTTCATGCCCCTAGAAGGCATATCCTTCCTGGATGAATTTTTACATGCTTTTCTCAGATCCTGGGCTCAGACCTCTTCTTCTAGAGCAGAAGCTATCAAGCAGAAGCAATGTTATCCTTAGGGCACATTTGCAGTGTCTGGAGACATTCATGGTTATCCTCACAGGGGGAGATGATGCTACTGGTCATAGTGGGTGGGGTCCACAAATGCCACTAGCCATCCTACAATGCCCAGCTTAGCCCCCACAGCAAAGAACTGTAACCCCCAAAATGTGAATAGTTGAGAAACTTGACTCTTGAGTCAAGATAGAGAACACTTCTAGTATTTTTATAGTTTCATGTCTTAAGTTTAAATCTTTAATCCAGTGAGAGTCTATCTTAGTTAATGGTGAAAGGTATGGGTCCAGTTTCAGTCTTCTACAGGTCACCAGCCAGTTCACCCAGCACCATTTGTTACATAGGGAATCTTTTCCCCACTGAATGTTTTTAATTGGCTTGATAAAGATCAAATAATAATAAGTAGCTGGGTTCATTTCTTGGTTCCCTATTCTGTTCCATACATCTACCTCTCTGTTTTTGTGCCAGTACCATGCTGTTCTGATCACTATCAACTTATAGTATAGTCTGAGGTCTGGTAGTGTGATTCCTCCTCTTTGGTTTTATTTCTGAGTAATGTCTTGGCTATTTGAGGTTTTTTCTGATTCCATATAAAACAATTATTATTTTTTTGAGATCATTAAAGTATGACAATGGAGCTTTAATAGGGATTGCATTAAAATTGTATATTGCTTTTGGTAGTATGGACATTTTGACAATGTTGATTCTTCCCAGCCATGAGCATGGTATGTTTTTCTATTTGTTCACATCTTCAGCTATTTATTTTCTTAGAGTTTCATAGTTCTCTTTATAGAGATCATTCACATCATTTGTCAGGCAAACTCCCAAATATTTCATCTTCTTTGGCACTACTGTGAATGGAATAGAATCAGGGAAAACTCTTGAAGAAATTGGCCTGGGTGAATATTTTCTGAGGAGAACCCCCCAGGCAATTGAAGCAGCATCAAAAATACACTACTAAGTCCTGGTCAAACTAAAAAGCTTCTGCACAGCCAAGAACACAGTAAGTAAAGCAAGCAGACAGCCCTCAGAATGGGAGAAGATATTTGCAGGCTATGTCTCTAACAAAGGTTTAATAACCAGAATCTACAGAGAACTCAAACACATGTGCAAGAAAAGAAGAAGTGATCCCATTGCAGGCTGGACAAGGGACTTGAAGAGAAAATTCTCTGAAGAACACAGGTGCACGGCCTAAAGACATATGAAAAAATGCTCATCATCCTTAATCATCAGAGAAATGCAAATCAAAACTACTGTGATATCATCCCACTCCAGTAAGATTAGCCCACATTACAAAATCCCAAAACCAGAAACGTTGGTGTGGATGTGGAAAAAAGGGAACACTTCTACATTGCTGGTGGGAATGCAAACTAATATGATTCTTTTGGAAATATATTTGGAGAATATATAGAGATCTAAAAATAGACCTGCCATTTGATCCTATAATTCCTCTACTAGGTATATATCCAGAAGACCAAAAATCATATTATAACAAAGATATTTGTACCAGAATGTTTATTGCAGCCCAATTCATAATTGCTAAGTCAGGAAAGAAGCCCGAGTGCCCATTAACCCACAAATGAGTTGATAAATTGTGGTATATGTATACCATGGACTATTATGCAGCCTTAAAGAAAGATGGAGACTTTACCTCTTTCATGTTTACATGGATGGAGCTGGAATATATTCTTCTTAGCAAAGTATCTCAAGAATGGAAGAAAAAAGTATCCAATGTACTCAGCCCTACTGTGAAACTAATTTATAGCTTTCATATGAAAGCCATAAGCCAATTATAGCACAAGAATATGGGGAAAAGAGCAAGGGAGGGGAGGGGAGAGGATGGGTGGAGGGAGGTAATTGGTGGGATTACATCTATGATGCATCTTAGAAGGGTACAGGTGAAACTTACTAAATGCAGAATATAAATGTCTGAACACAATAACTAAGAAAATGCCATGAAGGCTGTGTTAACCAGTTCGATGAAAATATTTCAAATTGTATATAAAACTAGCACATTGTACTCCATGATTGCATTAATGTATACAGCTATGATTTAATTAAAAAAAAGAAAAAAAATTGAGAACACTTGATGCCCAGGTAGCTAAAATGCAACATATGAAAGCCAAACCAAGTGCAGATGTTGGCAGATGTTGGCAGCACCCCTTCTGAGACATGGGTGGGGGGAAAGCATTACCGATGATGATGATGATGATGATGATGATGATGATAATGATGACAGTAAAATGGCTATTTACTGCCAAGCTTGTTCCTTCCCCAATCTTCTAAATCTCGGAAATGGCATCTGCAACCAACCAGTGTCCAAAGCCATAAGCCTGGAAGTCAGCCTTGATTTCTCACTCCCCTCCTCCAAGATCCTACTCTGAGATCTGAAAGAGCAGGGTCCAGTCCTCTAGGTGGGTAGCACATCTGGCCTTCCAGAGTATACTGAACCTGCTGCTGCCCAAGGCACAGCTCCATCTCTCCCAACTATACCATTGCAACAGCCTCCTGATGGGTTGTTCTGTTCTCCTTGCCTCCCTGAAACTCAGTCTCCATGGAGCTGCCAAATTGATCTTTTAAAAACATTAATTTAATCACGTTAAGCCCTTGCTTCAAACCCTCCCGCTGCCCTTGGAATAAAATCCAAATTCCCTAATGTTCCTCAGAGTTCAGTTCCTAGAAAAAGTCGTGTTCATCCCTCCGTGGGGCTTTTGTGCTCTGTGCTCCAACTGTGCAGAGAGCTCTCTCTGCACCTCATTGCTCTCCACCTTATTGTTCTCCTATTTGGAGAGGTCAGGCCTGCACGCACCAAGGGGAGGGAGATGGCGATCTGCAAGGGGAGAGGAAGCCGGCCTGTGACAAAGCAGAGGGAGCTGTCTGCACCTCATTGCTCTCCATCTTATTGTTCTCCTCCACCCATCCACATCTGTTCCTGTCACTGCGAACACGTGATGTATCTAGGAAACTCATTATTTTGTTTACTTACTGTCTATCTCCCTCTGTTCAATGAAGGCAGTGGCCTGTGTTTCCTGGGCTCATCCTGGCTTCCCCAGGACCAAGCACAATGCTTAGCTCTAGCAGGTGTTCTACAAGTGTTCCTCAAACCAGCGAGCTTGCTCAGAAAATTGCCTGGGATGCTCTGTAGTTGACAAAACACTGTCAGCCTTGTTTATTATCTCAGGAAGGAAGGTAGGAAGGAAAGGAGAAAGAGGGAGAGAGGAAGAAAGGATGGGAGGGAAGGAGGGAGGGAGGGAAGGGAAGGGAAGGAAAAGCTGTCCTCGAGGGCTGCCTAACCATCCATGGCAGTGGTAGTGGTGGCCGCAGAGTGGAGGCAGGTGATAACTACACTGCATCCTGGGCTCAGTGTGGGGGAGGTTCAGCCACTGCTTGGTCCATTCTCGGTGGCTACACACATGTGGTAGACAGCCAGGGTAACAGGATCTGTGGGTTTTGAACACAGACAAGCCTCTATGCCCACCTTGCTCACTGGTGGCATCCTTCTGCTACGTACATCCTACCTGGCTAAACCTGTCAGTCTCCCGGGCACACTTTACAGATCACAGAGTCACACTGATTTTGCCCTCCCTGGAAAAGAGGGAGAGAAGGCAGAGGTGAGCTTTGATCTCTGCTATCTGTCACTTTTCCCTACTTCAACTTGCTTTTATCTCATTCTTACCCAACTGATCCTTTTCTGTCCCCCTTGGTATAGCTCTGGGTCATAGTTTTAGAATCTCTCCAAGGTTCACAAATATCCTGTTGTCCAATAATACCAATACAATGTAAACTGTGCCTATATTAGCACCTGAATATATGTTTTACATTTTCTGTGTTCTTGATGCTCTGGCATCTGGGGTCTTGAGAGAGCAAATGGTCTTCCCAGGGTTAACTAATTCCTGTAGGTCAGAACGACATCCCAGGGAGCATGTGCCAGTCCAGAGCACACGCACCCCAGCCCACTCTGTTTGGCTATCACACTTGGGACTGTTATCTACCTGCCTTAATAACTCCTGGGCCAGAGACCAGACAACCAGCGGCAGTCCCTATGCCTGGAGCCTGCTGAAATTATCAAGCCCACCCTGAACTTGTTTACATGTCTTGTCTTGACTGTGTAGGCCTCAGTAAAGGCTCTTGTCCGAGTCTCCCTCCTCCCTCTGCCTCCTGGCCTTCCCTGTGCTTCCCCGTGTGGCCCTGGCTGCTGCACCCCCTCATTTCTAGGGATCTGAAAGTATAAAAACCTCTTCCAGCATGACAGTCATTTCCATGTCTGCGCGTCTTACCAAACCTGATTAAAACAAATCCCAGGTACGTTTTAAAACAAGAGTGCTTGCTTTTTGCGTCAGGGGATGATTTTTGTATTTATTATAAATATTTTTATTTTTCCCACTCAATTATTTTTAATGAATTCAACATACTCTCTTTGTATATATTAGTAATTCCTGATGAAGACAGAAACCATTAGATAATCATCCATGAATTAATCAACAAAACTCTATGCCTCTATGCTTAAAAAAAATATCCCAGCTCTATGTTGCAAGCCTGCTTGTTGTCCCAGTCCCAATCTGTTAATAGTAGCATTCTGCTAGTTGAGTTAAGCTGATTAAGAGACATTCAGGAACTCGTGGGCCAGGCCCTGGGGTCAGTGGCAGGATATGGCTTTGCTTTGTCAAAGACTCAGTGTCTGAGGGTCACTGTGGCCCCACCTTCCCACACAATCCTGGGTGGATTACCCAGGAGTTCTGGACACACTCAGAGGGAAAAGTATAAAAGCTCATCCCTCTCTCTCTTTTTCAACTTCCACATACAAAAACTGGTTGGGATTCCACTGTAGACTCAAGTCTATCACTTTTACAAGGCTGCTTCACGGAGACCCTCCCAGTGCCCAGCTGAGTAGGCTGCTAGGCGGTGGGAAAGTTCTTCCTTGCTCTGTCTGGACAGAATCCCTCGCGTGGAGGTTCATGCCCTTCTCTTCCTGTCCCGGTCTCATTGAGCCGGGCACAGCTATTCCTCTTGTAGAAAATTTCCACAGACATGCACTTTCTTATTTGTTCTCCTTCACAATAAATCAAACAGATGGCTTCGTCCTTTCCACACAGGTCCTATTCTCTGGCCTTTAATCATATTTGTTGCTTAATGCTGGCAGCCATTTGTCTGAGACCTCTGCGGCCAAGGCTGTGGACGGATGGTCCCTCTTGTGTTCATCAGGGTCTGGGGTTTGATGAGCAATTGCTTCTATCAGTGGGCTGGATATTAAACAGCTGGGGCCCTCTGCAGCCACTTCAGGGACTTGCCCAGAAGACAAGGAAGCAATTTCCCAGACAAGAAGCAATTGCTTTAAAGATGCCATCCGGTTCCCAGGGTATGTTCTGTAGCTGAACACGGCACAGTGAGGGAGGGAAGGAGCCTTTATATAAAAGCTCTCCACTCTTCCCACTTCTTCCCACTTACATCACCAGCTTGCACAAGTGGGGGCTGTGCAGTGGGCTAAGGAGTGTGGACCTTAACAGAACCTCTTTCTCTCACCTGCAGATATCGGACCACACATAAATGCTAACGCTCCAGCTGAATCTAGGCGGAAGGAGGCCTTTATTCTTTCATTCATCAAACACTCACTGGGCATCAACCACGCATCAGTCACTGAACCGCACGCAGTGGCAACTGTATAGATAAGGGCCATTCCCTGCACACCTGTCCCCATGGAGGTCATGGGCGAGCAGGCCATCACATGTGAAGAACTTATTATCCAGGCAGATGATGAGAAATGTTCTAACAGGGGTGCATTATTAATATTTAGGAGGCAGTCCAGAGGAATACAAGATTAATTCAGTGTAGGAGGGCAGGGAAAAGCTTCACGGAAGGATGAAATATTTGAAATTAGTCTTGTATTCATAATGTCTTTTATACCAGGACTTCTTTAATTCTCACAAATATCCAATAACAGGGACATAGCTGCCTTAGGCCCGTTTCTCAAGTAGGGGCTCAGAGAGGTGGAGTGCCCCTCTGGAGGCCGCACAGAGGGCGGGGGGCAGATCCACATGGAGTCTGTCAAAAAGAGGAGCAGTGTTGGCCATGCGGCTTCCCTCAGGAGTACAGGGCCAGGAACAGGCACCGCCCCTGGGGCTGGCTCTCTGAGCAGACACCCGGTCAGTGAAAGGATACAGAGGCACAGAGGTGGTTCTGTGCACCGAAGGAGGGGGCTGGTCCCTCCTGAGAGTTCACACAGGCCCTCGTCCTGGCCGTTGCATCCATTCTCCATTCTCCATTCTCCTCTGGGAGAGCAGATCCTTTCGGCCACTCTGCCTCATCCATCTTCGTTAGCACATGGTCTGCTGTGCTATGCAAGGCCGCGGAAGGCGCTGCTCCTGCCTCAGTGTCGGTTTCTAGACTGCTCGGAGCTCACTCCCTGTGTCATTTAGCTTTGACAAACCCGGAGGAGGGGAGAGTGCAGGACAGGGGCATAGGAGGAATACTACCACCAGAGCCCACCGACAAGCTCTGCAAAGGGGAGGGCTGCCTTTCGCCACTGCATCCAGGTGACAGTGTCCAGATGAGAAAACGGAAGCCTGAGAAGGTCACCGTGTTACCCAGGAGGTACTAGCTGGTTTGACTGAAGCAAGATAAGGCTTTATGAAGTATTTATGACAATCCTGAACACGTGGTAAGTACTCAATGAGGGCAAGTTAATTTTGTTGAGTTTTATGGAAGGCATCCCATCTCTCTTTGTGGCCATGTACAGTTCATGGGAAGCTTCTGTTCTGAAATGGAAGTCTAAAGCCGTGTCATAACTGTCATCTGCACGGGCAGGAGTGTCATTCAGCAAAGGCTTGTTGGGAAGATGGAGGATTGATGGGCTGGAATCAAAAGCCAAGGAGAGTGCAGGGGAGAGAGATGAGTGGCAGGGACAGAGCTGGAGGGCCATGGAGAGGATTCCACTTGAAGCCAGCCCAGGGAGAGAAGGCTACATTCATGAGAAAGACTGCACACAGGTAGGGGAGAAGACAGGGCCCTTTGGAGCTTTTTTGGTATCATATTTAGTGGATCACCATGAATATTCAATTAAGCAAGATTTGCAGATAGGCCCTTAAGGGAGCTGGAATTGACAAGGAGGATTGACTTCTTTTAAGAATCTCCCAGTATCAAGGGAGCACATGCCACACCACAGAACTGGGTGGGATTGTAGGTGGAGACAAAGAGTTAAAACCTGGAAGCTTCCAGTTAGTTAAAGACCTGGAAGACAAGTGGGTGAGTAACAGCCTGAGGGCCCTGCTAGGAAGCCGTGAGACGCCTCCCCCATCTGAGCAGCCAGACCACACTATGGAACTGTGGGTCTTATAAATTATTTCCATTTGTGTGCAACTCTCTACAGTCTCGGGGGAGTTTTCCCTGCTTGGCAGGTTCTTAGAAAAATCACAGAAATATAGAATGTTCAAGACAATCACCAACTCTGCAGCTCTTCCCCATGTGTGGAGGGGGGTCATGCAGCCCTGGTGGGGGCCGAGGGCTCAGGCCCCCTCCAGCCTCCAACTCCAAAGCCTCAAGTTCATTCCCTTTTGCTTTGCTTACTAGCTTCCGAAAATAATTTCATTGGTGGATATGACTCTGCAGCTAGAAAATAAGATGTGTAAAAAACAACTGTTTTGCCCAAACCCGTCATTTTACAGATGTGAATACCATGAGCTGAAGCAGGGGAAAGCCCTGTCAGAGTCAGTGTTAGAATCTGGTCCAGAACTCGGCTGTGTTCACTCCCAAAGTCCAGTTTGTGCTTACTTCTGTCTGTGAAGCAGACTGTTCATGGAACCAGGCCACTTCCAGAGCAACTGATATCTTTGGGTGAATTAGGAAAAGGGGGACTCCACTGTAATACCCCCAACCCCACAGTGGAGTGAACAAATGGCTTCCTGTGCCAGGCCCTTGGTGCAGAGCACAGCCTGGATGGCCCTATGTGGTGCACTTAGTGGTGGATCTTGCACTGCTGGCGTTCCCTCTCCCTCTCTCCAGGCTTCTATCTCCCACTCATTCACTTTTTGAAAATGTACATTTAGTAAATGCCTCCTGAATGCATAGTGATACCTTCCCAGCTCATCCTGCAAAGAATATCACTGGAAAGCTAAACCGACAGTTTTTAAGTTTACAAAGGGCTTTCCTGACTGTGACAATTTCAAATTTCTAGGATAACAGCAAGAGGCTGGATGAGGTGGCGAGTGAGGGTGAAGGGGCTTTAAGACAATCCAGACCATTATTTACAGCAGGACCTTTGTAAGTTGACCGTCCAAGGGAGTAACAAGCTGGTCAACACACAGAGGTCAACATAAGGAACGAGGCCCGCTATGGTGCATGGCCAGACTATGAAAATCGGGTCAACTGAAGGAGGTGGTCAACATAAGCAGGTGGTCAGCTATGGAGGTTCTTCTGTATTTGCAACTTTACTGTTAGACCTCAATTCTTCACGTTCCCAAGAGGAAAACGAACTTTTTAAAATAACTACATGATTTGGAGATCATCCTAAAATGACATTTACTGCTTTGAGTGCAAAGAGACTCCTAAGAACTTTTGGATGACTAGGAGGGTTTGTAAACGGTGCACCTATAGCGAACCCAAGCAGCACCCAGTGTGGTGCCCTGCCATGAGGATGCATACTTGTGAAATGGAATGTGAATCCCTTCCTATGGTGACTGTGCAGCTAGGGAGGCCAGGGAAAGAGAGCCCTCCCTTGTGGGGTGAGAACTTTTACTCCAGGGCTCTAACAAGCGCACATTTTGCAGGGTTTGTGCTGTGCCTCCCTGAGTGATGCCATTTTGGTGCAATGCTTACACTTGTGCGTACACTTCCATCTGTATAGACTCAGTAAATATTTGTCAAAGGGATGAAGAGCTTTGTTTTCCCAAAAAGGCTGAAACTCCTCTCTTGCAAATTTGCTTCCATCATTACATTTTAGGCTCACATTTACATCATGTTTACCGTGTGGCTGGCATTGTTGTAGGTGTTTTACATATATTGACTCATTCAATCTTAACCCTTCAAGGTAGGTACAGATACCCTATATAAAGTTTCTACACACTCCCTCTCCTTGTTTTTAGTGACAGTAGTATAGGCTGTCATTCTTGTGATTATTCATTGATTCATTGAATATTTTGAAACACACCTACCGTGTGTCAGGAACTGTCCCAGGAAGTAGTGACAGCTCTCTGCTCTAAAAGAGCTCCCATTTTAGTTGGAAGGAAATAGGTAACAAATGAATGAACAGGGGCCTAGGAAAATAATCTATTTGGATAAACGTCACGATGGAGATGAAGGCCCTTTGAGAAGGTGGCATTTAGACTAGCCTGTGAAGGAGCTGCATGCCTCCAGCCCAGAGAAGAGATTTAGCAGAGGGGGCAGGGTGGTCACAGGCCCTGAGGTCTGGGAAAGCGAGGCTGGTTGACCACAGCAGAAATGGTCCATCAAGGAGGGGGAGACAAGTGCCAGACTGCCCAGCACCATGTCGGCCAAGTGCAATGGGGCGTGGGTACAGGCTTACTTAAAGAAGGAAGTTATCCAATTAGATTAACATCTACCAAGGATCACTTTAGCTGCTCCGTGGAGAACCGGCTGTGGAGAGAGGGCACGTGGCTGCTAGAGGTGAGTAGGTGGCCCAGGCAAGAGAGAACGGTGACTCACTTCAAGGTGGTGGCAGTGAAGACAGAGGGGGAGGGATGGTTGAAAGCTATAGTCTGGAGGCAGGAGCATAAAGATGTGCAGATGGCCAGAGTGTGGGGGGTTAGGAAGAGAGAGTGATAAAGAATGATTCAAGGTTTTGCCTTTAAACACTGAACAGATGCCAGTCATTCTGGAGAACAGTTTGGCTTACTGGTCTATAGACACCAATATAAATGAATGATTTCACTTATAACACTCAACATAAACATACCGTAAGGCCCACTCCTAGGGATTCACCCAGGGGAAATGAAAATTTATGTCCAAACAAAACCCTAAATGTCCTTTTGCGGGTAAATCAATGCACACATCATACTACATCCTAACTCTTAATCCCTGGCAACCACCAATCTGTTCTCTGTCCCTGTAGTCTGACCTTTTCCAGAATGTCATATTAATGGAATCATAAGTATGCAACCTTTTGAGATTGGCTTCTTTTACTCTGCATAATACCTCGGAGACTCACCCATGCTATTCTATGCTTCAATGGTCGATTTCTTTTTATTGTTGAGTAATTTTCCAGCAACAGTCCTACCGAAAGCCAATTTTAATGTATGTAAATTTTAAAATATTTTTAAATAGAAAAGGGGAAAACAGCAAAGGGCAGAGATGAAAAGAATGCAGTGGGTGGTTTTACTATTTTCTGAGGTGAGGAAGACACAAATTGATAAAATGGGGAGGTAAAGAAACTGTATGTAAATTCCATTAATTCTGGGTCAGTCGGGTTGAATTATGCTGAATGGTGGGTTTGGGTGGGCAGTAAGCAAGCACTGTCCCTGAGGGTCTGGGCAAGGGACTCGGGCAGGGAGAGGGATGGGAAACCCTGGAGTCCAGGTCCCCTGAAGCTCCTGCTGCCTGGATCTCAGGCTTTCTTGCTCTTCGTGTCTGCTCTGTGACCAGCACTGTCCTTGAAGTAGCCTGTAGAAATGACCTTTTAGCACCCACAGATGATCTCTGTTGTCTCTTGTGGGACCCTCACCTGTTTGGAGACAGACTTGCTTTCAGTATCTCTCAGCCTTTTCCAAAACCATGAGCATTGACAGGTAAGGGGTTTCAAAAGGGGAGGGGAGGGGAGGCTGGGAGGAGATGCTGCTGATACCTGTGATCTGGTCCTGAGGAAAGCACAGGGGCCTTTACAAAGACGCAGATTCAGGTTGAGGACAAGGAGGAGAGGAGGAGAAGAAGGAAAAGAGAAGGAGAGACAAGATGAGGAGGAAGATGAGGAGAGCAGATGTGTTTAAACTGCAGTTTTCCAGCCAGACTCTCAGGCCTGTCTGGCCTCCCTAACTGAAAACTAGAGCTACAAGAAAGACTTCAGGAAGAAACTCCACCTACTCCCCATTTTCATGATGGGAAAAGCATGTATTTATTTACGGATTGTGTATTTAGAAAACAAAATGCAGTTAAGGAGGATACTAAATTGTGAACAGCCTTTTCCTTTAGTTGTTATCATCATGAGTGATTTTCAGGAAAAAAATTTAAAAAACCTAGAGTAAAAGGTAAATTACTGAGGGCTCTAGACATGAATTCCACCTAGAACCAGGGACAGCAACAGTCACAGAACCATCAGGTAGCTTTTGTCACTGCTCTGACTTTCCCCTGCAGCACAGAGCCTCACGTTCCCCCTTGACTATTCTATAATTCATGGGAAAATATGATCTCCACATGAGATTATAGAAATAGTCTTCTATAAGCTCGATGAGATGAGGTATCCCCACTAAACTCTGAGTTATAATAGTTGCTCAATCAATATTTGAGGTATAAATAGGAAAAACAGTGTGACTAACTCAGCACTGCCCAACAGAAATATTAAATAAATGCAAGCCACATATAGAATTTTAAGTTTTCTTTTTAATTAAAATAAAAGGCCAAATTATATTTAGTAATACATATTACTTAATCCCATACATATTAAATATTAAGATTTTAAACCTGTAATAAACACAAAAATAATTACTGGAATATTTTTCATTCTTTTGCTAAGTCTTTAAAATCCAGTGTGCATTTTATGCTTATAACACAAGTCAGTTTGGAGCAGCCACCTTTCAAGTGCTCCAAAGCCACATGTGACGAGTGGCTTCATTACTGGGCCAGTCTAGCCTAAGGCTGGCCAGGAAGTTGTTTCTCCATATTCCCTGAATTCCCGAAAAGGGACCAGAGAAACAGCTGATCCTTGGAGGGTTCTGGGAAACGTCATCAAGCTGTGAGATTCACTGACAGACTCTCAGGTCCTGGAGCAGAGATCTGATTTGCCAATGGGATTTTGCTCCCATCTGTGTCTGTGGCAAAAAGGTGTTGAGCCACTGAGTCACCCTGTTCCTTTGATCTCGTCATGAGGGAGCTGGCCTTGAGCCACCAGCTGGACTCTACATACAAGCCACATGGCCAACAAAAGAAAGAACAGGACTGGGCTTACATGCATGGTGCTGTCAAGGTAGAGGATAAATCCTTCCTTAGAATACCAGGAACACAACTACGAGAATGCAGGTGTGGGGATATATACGTGTGTGTCCCACAAAGAAACAGCATGGGCAGATGATAAGTGCTGTGCACTGATAAGCTCAGAAGTGCTCTTCTTGCCAGGGGACCTGAATTATTAGTTTCCTCTCTTGCAAACTGGCCATGCCTGGTTCTGCTGGGGAGCCTCTGACCACCACTGGAAGTGGAGTTTGTTCTCCACGTGAATATCTCCTGCCCAGAGACACACATCTCTGCTCCCCGCTGCCAACGTTAGGCAGTGAAATGGTGGGTGGGCAGGACCTTGATGGTAAGTCATAAACTTTTAGAGCTAAAGGTCCCTCTATCCAGGCCAGCCTGCAATTTCTTCCACAGTCGTGTCACTGATGGCTGCTTTTCCTAAAGCTTGAACACCTGTGGAGTCAGAGAGCCCAGGGCTGGCAGCTCAGATGGTCTGAAGAGTCTTTCTATATTGTGCCTGGTTCTGCCTCTGTGTAATTTCTACCCACTGGACCTGGGTGAACACAGAGCATGACCTCTCTGGGATGTGGGAAACATGCACTTGTGTCCATGCTGCAACCCCAAAGCCCCTCTGCACCCAGAGACGGCCTGCCCAACTGCCCTCCCTCCCCCGCCCTATCACCCCTTGTTACACTGCCCTGTTTGATTTGTTCATGTCACCTCGCACATGTCACCTCTTACATTTAACATGATTGTGGTTACTTAATCACATGGCTATTTCACATCACCCCCAACTAAATGTGACCACCCTTGAAGGTATCCACGAAACATATAAATAGGTCTGACATAGTAGATGCTACATTCTTATCTATAATCTCTCCTTGGGAGAATAAAAAGAATGAGAACCAAAAAAAAATGTTGGTGAAATTTTAAGATAGTAGTTTGTGTACAGTAGGGGGAAAACAGACATAATTTTGAAGGGGGCAGAGGATAAGTGGGAAAGACGGGACTAAGAGTTGTGGGTAAAACTGTGTGTCTGAGATGCCTGGAGGAGCAGGAAGGGGGCTTCTGGCACCTTGACTGGGAGGGCTCGTTTCCTTCTAGCCTGGCTTCTCCTGGATCTAGCAATAAGCCCTCTTCTCTCTTGTCATACTGTTGGATCTGGTCAGAGATAATCTTGCCAAATCTGTTTTTTTTTTTTAATTTTTTGTTTTCCCATTAGTTCTGTTCTTCCTTGCTCCTTATCAGCAAATGAATCAATCATGTTTTCAACATAAGATGTTGAATGCCCACGCTAACCCTGGACCCAGTGCTCAAGCGGAAAGGGCCATGGTCTGCCAGGAAGAAAGTCATTGTGCACTGCAATAGGCTTCTAGGACAAATAAACAACTGTTCTTTCTTAAAACGCCTCCTTCCTCGCTACGGGTTCCATGATTCCAGGTTCTTGTCCTATTTTCTTGGCTTACTCTTTGTATGAATTGAATTCTGCCCCCAAAAGACATGCTGAAGGCCAGACTTTTCTAAATAAGGTCCAGGATGTGACCTTGCTCAGAAATAAGGCTGCTGAAGATGTAATTACTGAAGACAAGGTCACAATGGAGTAGGATGGGCCCTTAATCCAATACAATTAGTGCCCTTATAAGAAGAGAACCATAGGGGAGATATACCACACAAAGATGGAGACACGGACTGGAGGGAAGTGGTTACAAACCAACATAGAACAAGGATAACCCATAATCCCAGAGGCTAAGAGAATGGCTTGAAAGAGTTTCTCCCTTGGAAGCCTCAGAAGGAGCCACATCTGGAGACTTCTAGCCTCAAATACTGGGAGGAAATAATTTTTATTGTTTTAAGCCACCCCATTTGCTGTGCTCTATTACAGTAGCCTTAGCAAACTGTGACCCCCTTTCTTTCTTTGCTTGGTTATTTTCTCTTCTTCTTTCCATTTCCTGCCTTTAGTCATCTGCGATTTCCCCACTCCCTCCTTTCACAAGGTCCACCATTTCTGCAGTTCTCTCTTGCCTCTCCAGCTCTTCCAAGCCTCAATTTCTACTCCTAATGTTTGCCCCGACTTCCTGCCTATCTTCAACCTCAGTGCTCAGTGGACCTTTCAGACTCAACTTGCATCGTACAAAAAGTCTTCTCTGCTCAGCCCAACTCCATTTCCCTTTCTATGTTTTACTCCCTAAGCATAACTTTTATATTTTTAGTTCACACTTGGCACTTACTCATCTGTTTGTATATTCCTCACTTTTACATCCTTAATTTAGGACAGCCCAACTCAGATGTCCCCCAAAGCAATAATCCCATAAGACACAAAAAATAGACCTGCGATTTTCATGAGAGGCGTGCCATGAGAGTATCTTAAGTGTGCTGTGAAAATTTTTAAACGTCATTAATTAAATTATTTTTGAAAAAAGTCCAAAGCACAGTAAGTATATTCTTTTTTTTTTTTTTTACTACTTTTTTTACTACTTTTTTACTACAATATAATTTAAGTGTGCCATGGAAATTTAGCTATAGGTTGAAGTGTGCTGTGAGGAAAAAAAAAGATTGAAAATCACTGAAATGAACACTCAAGACACAGAATTTAAAAATGTCATAAGAAAGCTAAAGGCACAATTTATATAAACCTCTGTGAAGGCATATGCACCCTGGTGCATGTGGTTTGGGAACCTTTCTTTCCTATCTTTTAAATAAAATAATTAAGCCTACCTCAAAGAGCACTTGTGCAAAGTAAGTAAAATAACACAGGCAGAGTTGCCAGGGCATAGGAGGAACATTGTGAATGTTACATGTCCTCTCTGCACCCCATGTTTCACTTCTACTGCCAGGGAGATTATAACCAGGCAGTTATTAGACAAGGTGGACAATTGTATGCAATTTAAAATAGTTTAGCACAGCAAATTGCACACAAAGTTTATGTCCACCCTTTGCTCAGCACCCGTAGCACAGTGGTTAGGGCACCGGCCACATACACTGAGGCTGGCCGATTCAAACCCAGCCTGGTCCAGCTAAACAACAATGATAACTGCAACGAAAACTAGCCGGGCGCTGTCGCGGGCACCTGTGGTCCCAGCTACCTGGGAGGCTGAGGCAAGAGAATCGCTTAAGCCCAGGAGTTTGAAGTTGTTGTGAGCTGTGATGCCACGGCACTGTACTGAGGGCAACATAGTGAGACTCTGTCTTAAAAAAAAAAAATGGTTTATGGGACCCCTGTATTTCCACTGTGTGCCCTAACACACCAATTCCCGAGTGAATCATAACAGATGCTCTTTAGAGAGCCCAAAGAGTCATTACAAAGTCCAAAGCTCGGTTAGTGGCGAGGAACTCCCCAGTGGAGCTGCCCATGCCTGCTGCCCCTCGGGCCTTGCCCACTGCTGTTTGCAGGTTTGATAAGCCTTCTACTGGCTTATAAGTTCTTCATCTTGTAAAATGCCCCCATACACACTTACGGGGGTATTTCCTCCAGGAGTCTGGTCTGCCAGTCACCAAACACTTGGGTTTAGGATAGAAGGAACTAGAAAAAAAAAATCCTTGAAGAGATGATGCCAAAGCTTATGATGAGACTTTAATGAGGCTTCTCTCTGATAAATCCAGAATAAAGAACAGTCGGAATCTGCCAAACCAGCAAGGGTATCATCTATGGAGAAATATGAAACGCCTGCCTCCTCTCCGAAAAGGTTTAGCTGGCGGGGGGAGAAAAACAATAAAACCAAACCTGCGGAGGCTGAAGTGAGGTGAGCTGTTAATGAATCTGGTATTAAAAGATTTGTGTTAACTAAAGGAAGGTGGCTCCATTCCCAGGTTTGATTCAGCCAGTTCCGGGAAGCCGCAGGGGGTCTTCTCTGAGGTCAGCAGCAGTTAAACTAAAATATTCAACTGCTCATTATTCCCACAGATTACACCCTGTTCCCCAGAGTATTTTGGGAACTAGAGAATAGCCTCACATTGGGAAAATTAATCCAGCCCTAAATTTTTGAGGATATCGTCCTTAATTCAGAGAGAATCTACCTCCTTCAATTTCCTTCTTACCGTTCCTCCTCAGAAACCCGTGAGTACTATGGGTTACTCTGGGTCTGAATGTCATCCCAACACCATTTCCTGTGCTCAGATGTGTGTTATTTGTTTAACAGGTCCGTAGTTTTACTTGTATTTGCAGAGAGCTCCTTAGTATCCAGGCAAAAGCAATGGCTCTCTGCTTCCTTGGGAGGAAACACGATGCCACCCAACAGAAGACAGGTGCAAAAGGGACTTTGAGAGTCTAGGGAGTCCATCCGCCTGTCACCTAAGCCCATAAACAGAAAAGCAGATGAGAGATTAATAATTTCACTTTTATTTACAGAAAAGTCAGCAATTCCAGAGAGCAGTGAGGATTATCTCCTCAAAGAATTGCTCTGCCCTCCTGTTTCCCTTTGTTACTTTTATACTCTCACAGTAAAAGTATTAGTTATGTTATTTATCATGATAGTATATATTAAACCAGATTGCCCCCCCCATATGTTGCAAGGTTACAATACATCTCTCTACCTTAAAAGAGTGATATCTTCAAAGCATTTCTACTCTAGATTAAATTTGTAGTTAATTACTACTTAGCTGACTGCACAAAATGATCTGCGTTTTTGTCTAGTTCCATGGTCCCTGGGAGTTTCCAGTTTCTTAACTTCATCTATGACAGAAGGTTTTGGAAATGGAAAAACAATTCCAGATGTTGGCACCTGGGCTCATCTGGCCCTGCCAGGGCCTGCCCACCAGTGCCCTGCACCTAATGGTTATTTAGGACAATAGCCGCCATCAGTATGAGCAAGACCACAGCATGAAGATTTTTAGCTAGGAAAAAGTTGAGGAATGAGACTACTTCTTTATTGGGGTGGTCATAATGAAAAAAAGAGAAGATTCCACAAGCCATGACTTTCTGTCTTTCTCTGTTATTCCTGTTTTCAGACAAGGAAACTGTGGCAGCTCAAAAGTTAAGTGACTCGTGCACGATCACAAAGGCAAACACAAGATGGAAACATTTCCTAGATCAGGAGGCTGGTCAGAGACATCCAGACAGAAAAAAAGACCAACGACTGACCTGTTTCCTAGGCTGGACACAGAAAGAAACCATGTCTACTCCCACACCTCTGCCTACAGGCGGATTTCATCTTTCCCTGTCGGCACCAATTTATTTTCACTCTGTATTTGTCTAAGCGTGTTTTGCTGACAGCTGCCCTTCTGGAGAGCAGGTTTGGGGAATTGGATTAGGAATGTTATATTCTAAAGGTCAATGCCACAGTAATTAACACAAACACGCTTGAACAGGGGATCCGGGGGCAGCAAAGACACAGAGTTTCTCTGTCACTATAGTTCCTAAGGCACTGAGTCTTTGTCTTTGGACAAAATGTACACAAAATGTACGCATTTTGATCACATGTAGATTCACATGATGGCCACCAAAGTCAGAAGATGAAGAGTTCCACCCAAGTACATTGCCTTGACTTCCTCCCGCTGCTCGCAACATCCTCACCCACTCCCCCTTCCTTAGCTTGAACAACTCCTGAACCTCATTTAAGACATGACCAACATACCATTTCCCTTAGAAACGTATGGTCCCATCTTTTGGCCACGGGTGGAGGCCTTCCTCTGGGCCCCCAGGGCTTCCAGCGTTCACCCACAAAGCCCTCCTTGTCTGCCGTTGTGAGCCCCTCCTCCAGGCTGTGAGTTTCTTGAGATCAACAACAGGGTCTCTTGAATTCTGCATCACTAATACTTCGCATACATGATAGGAGATCAATCATTGTTTGTTGATGTGATTGAATTCTATAAAGAATAATTGTCCCATGGCCCAGGGCAAAATCATACAGAAGAAAAGCTATTATATAATTAAGATTTAATACACTTGACTAAAATCAGTTTACTTGAATTGCTAAAACACATTAATATTTAATTAATCTGACTTATTGTGCATGGATATATGCATGAGCGTGCAGGGATAGTTTACATGTAATTGCACCTGTTCTTTCAGGAGTATTAAGCACTCTGCTGCAATGGACTGAGCATTTGTGTCCCATCCCAAATTCATGTTGAAATGCTAACCCCCAAGGGGATGGTGCTAGGAGGTGAAACCTCTGGGGGTTATTAGGTCATGAGGGTGGAGCCCCGATGAATGGATCAGAGCCCTTACGAAAGGGACCCCAGACAGCTCTCTTGCTTCTTTCTGCCACTCAGGGATACAGAAGTCAGAAATCTAGGACCTGGAAGAAGAGGGTCCTCCCCAGGACCCAATCATGTTGGTTCTGTGACCTCAGAACTATAAGAAATATTTTCACGTTGTTCAGTGGCACTTTGTTACTGCAGACCAAATGGGCAAAGACTATATGCAGATCCCCTTCTACATATTTCCACTGAGTTTAGCTTTAGTGTCACATCCAACTTCATCAAAGGCTATTTGGCAGTGCCTGTGGCTCAGTGAGTAGGGCGCCGGCCCCATATGCCTAGGGTGGCGGGTTCAAACCCAGCCCCGGCCAAACTGCAACAAAAAAATAGCCGGGTGTTGTGGCGGGCACCTGCAGTCCCAGCTGCTCAGGAGGCTGAGGCAAGAGAACCCAATAGTTAGAGGTTACTGTGAGCCGTGTGATGCCACGGCACTCTACCCGAGGGCGGTACAGTGAGACTCTGTCTCTATAAAAAAAAAAAATCATATGTATTAAAACACCTGCATTGTCTATAAAACAGTTACTACTTTCTATGTGACTTATCTACATTATACAAAGTTATTTTAGAATCTGATACTGAGATAAATCATAGTTCTCCCCCATGGAACTCATAAATTTCAATCTTTCTGATAACCAGATAGAAACAATTGATCATCTTTTCCTTTTTGCCATGGTTACCTGGAAGCTCAGAGTTCCATCTGAATCTCGTTTACAGATTTTCAAACATTCTGTTAGCTGCATTCTGATTTCCTGGCATCTCTTGGGAGAATTAAAAAAAAAATAGTTAAGTAAATCAATCTCACTTCCTTCTTTCCTTGGGGTTAGCCATGTGGAGTTGTCTTTTTGAGAAGCAGCTCCATCCAGATCTATGCCTGCAGCTAGAAGCTTCTCCGTGGATGAATTTTGATTTGAAGTTCAAATTTTTATTGTTTGTATTTTTGTATTGTTTTTGTCAGAGCATCTGAATTCACCTAGCCCATCCTTTCTGACCAGTGAGTAACCTACAGTGTCTCTGCTCTGAGGACCTTGGTGTTATTGAGGGTTCCTGCAGAATTCCTCAAAGGGAAATTCACTTGGTTGTGTAATCTGGATGAATATTCCTTATGGCTGTTTTAATGAAGTCTGACAAAAGTGAAACAGACAAAAACTTAAACAAAAAATTTTCTTGATTTTTTTTTTTTTGGGCAGTTTTTGGCTGGGGCTGGGTTTGAACCCACCACCTCCGGCATATGGGGCTGGGCCCTACTCCTTTGAGCCACAGGTGCCACCCTGTCCTTTCTTGATCTTAATATTTCTATTTCTTTCTTTTTTATTTCTCTCACTGTATTTTATACCTGTCATTTATGGTAAGATGTCTCGAATCCTTTACAGAAAGAAAAGTTATCTCTATATCTGGCTCCAATTGGAGACTTTGGAGAGAACTTTTGTTTTGGGCCTACTGGGCCTAAAGTGCAGTGGCATCATCATAGCTCATAACAACCTCAAACTCCTGGACTCAAGCAATCTTTCTGCCTCAGCCTCCTGAGTAGCTAGGACTATGAGCAAACACCACCAAGCCCAGGTCCTGGCTAATTTTTTATTTTTCTGTAGAGATGGCTTCTTGCTCTTACTCAGGCTGGTCTTAAACTCCTGACCTAAATCTATCTTCCTGCCCTGGCCTCCCAAAATGCTAAGATTACAAGCATGGGCCACCATGCCCCCCCCCCCCCCGACAGTGTATTTGTATACCTTTTTCCCATCAGTATTTATCCTGTAATATTTATTTAGCCTTAAACTATGTACTGGGACTGCTAAGCATTAGGAGTATCAGATAGAAATATGATGGTACTACTTCTATTACTATTTTTATTATTCCTAGTACTGTTTTTTTTATATTTTATTGCTTGGGATCATTAAGGGTTCAAAGAATTAGGTTACACTGATTGCATTTTTTAGGTAAAGTCCCTCTTATAATTATGTCCCACCCCCAAGAGGTGTGCCTTACACTGTGACACCCCCATCCCTTTCCCTCCTCCCCTTCCCTGATTCCTCATTCCCCTACCCCCTTGTATTAGCTCATCTACTGCCTTCATATTAGAATTGAGTACATTGGATTCTTGCTTCTGCACTCTTGTGATGCTTTACTAAGAAGAATATGTTCCACCTCCATCCAGGTTAATACAAAAGATGTAAAGTTTCTATCCTTTTTAATGGCTGAATAGTATTCCATGGTATACACATAGCACAGTTTGTTAATCCATTCCTGGGTTGGTGGGCATTTAGGCTGTCTCCACATTTTGGCGATTATAAATTGAACTGTGATTAATAGTCTAGTGCAAATGTCTCTATGATATAAGGATTTTTTTTTCTTCTGGGTAGATGTGCTGTAATGGGATTACAGGATCAAATGGGAGTTCTAATTTGAGTTCTTTGAGGGTTCTCCATACTTCCTTCCGATATTCTTAGCACTATTACTACTGCTACTACCACACTGCCTCCTCCTAATAGTTACTATAAGCAAACACCCACTGGGTGGGTGCTCTGAGAGCCAGAACTTATGTGGTGACTTGCCCCTTTCTATTCTCACCACTGTAGCACCTCTGAGCTAGGTGCTCTTATTATGCCTATTTTTCAGATGAAGAAACTGAAGCACAAAGCATGTATATACCTTGCCTGTGTCTACACCTCTATCGATCCCCATCATCTGACCCTGCAGAACTTTCCTGATCTTCCCCTCCCCCTGCTCACTTTGATAGGCGAGGTGAATATAACTTCCTGCTCTTTGTTCTCAGAAGCATTTTCTCTTATTACTGTTTCTACTACAGCAGACATCATAGTATATTAGAATTATATTTTTCAGATGGCTGAGAATTCCCCCTAGACTCTGAGCTCCTTGAAGACAGTGATGTTTTTCATCATCCTCGTATTCCATGGGCCTGCCCTTGGGAAAGGCTAACATGCAAACTTCTAGCCCTGTGCTTTATGCCAGGATGTGCAGCCTTTGTCTGAGGGCTCAGGCATCTGTAAGAGAAAAGAAACTCTGCAAATCTCAAAGGTGTCCTTCAAGACTCCTGAAGACGAGCCTTCTCAGGCCAGGTCAAGCATGTGCGTCAGAATAAATACCCAAGACAGCCAGGGAAAGACAGAGGGAATGTCAGAGCTCAGCACAGTCATGGGCCCTTCAACCTAGACACAACTTTTATCTAGTTGCTTGGCTTTTTCGTTTTCTGCCAAGAATTCTGAGGATAGCTAGGATTCAGCCCTACTTCATTCCCCTTTGCTGGAGCTTCTGTGCAGAAGTGAGGTGAGACATGCTTACTCTGGGCGCCCAAGACCAGTTCAACCCAGCATGTGCCCATCTGCGTGCCAAGGGCCCTCAGCTGCATGGCCTCCGGGCCACCTGCCACAGTCCCCATAGGTAGGAAGAGCTTTGTCTATAGGAGGAGCCTGTCCAATATTAGCATAGATTACAGTAGCGAATGGTACTGAGTCTTCACTGTGAGCTAGTCACTGAGTCAAATACAGTGGAACCTCTGTAAGTTGACCACCCAAGGAACCGCAGTAGACTGGTCAACATACAGGATTGGTCAACACAAGGAGCTAGGCCTACTGTACTGACGCATATCTGGGGTGCATGTCTGGTTTGTGAAAATTAGGTCAACTTAACAAGGTGGTCCACTATGAGGTTCTATTCTATTTCATATGCATTACTTTATTTAATCCTCAAAACAGTCCTCTGAAGGCAGTACCATTATTAACTTCATTATCAAGTGGGGAAACCAAGGCTCAGAGAGGCTAAATACCCTGTCCAAGGTCACACAGCTTGAGGAGGACAAGCTGGGATTGGAACCGAGACCTGCTCTTTAGCACAGTGTTTTCTCTGCTCATTTCTCAGAAGTAGGGCTCTGATGGAGGGACAGGAAGATCAGGTTGGTTTTTCAGAGGAAATGAGGGATGAGTGAAGGAGGAAAAGGCCAGAAACTTGGGAGGCTTTACTGGTGGCTGTGGGAAAGGGATCCTCAAACTTTGGATACCCCTTAGCATAAGTGCACTCATTTAGAGATACTAGGCCAAGAATTGAGCCAAAGGTTGAACCGCAAAACAATGGCCAAGCCAGAAATCCAGAGGTGGAACCGCAGAGCAATGATTCATGCCCCACATCTCTGGTATACTACAGGACAATTACTCCTGAATGTTGTGGAGGGTGAACTTTGCACCTGGGCTAATAGCCCCACTGCAGGAGGTAGTCCCTTCCATGGCTACCTCCAACCGACTGTCTTACTATATCAATAAGCTTGATAAAGACACCTGAAACCAGGAGGTGGCTGTGCTGACTTTGGTTCAGACCCCAATTTGTTGAGCTGGCCTCCTCTCCTTTTCACAAACTACCACCCCATTTCTATCCCATGCCCGAGAGTAGGCATATTCAAATGAAACAGGTGAGTTGCTCTTGGCAGCCCAGTGTTCACTTACCGATGATGTGACCTTGAGCCTAAGCCCCCATTTCTTTAGCTATTAAATGGGGATAAAAATGCGAAAATGTAATATTATTTCAAATGTGAAATGCAAAATGGTGGTGAGCAACCAGAAGCATGGTACCAGGCCTTTGAGGGTGATTGTGGTGATGTAGAGGGCTCTATACACACGGAAAGAGGATGGTAGAAAAAGGAGGGTTACACAAAAGGGGAGGCAATGCTACGTTTCCTGCTTCTTATCAGGCTCTGTCTATGGTCTCCCTCTATGGACTTGCCCTGGGCATTGTACTAGTTAGGAAAAAAGGCCTCCAGCACTCTCTCATTTTGTAAAGGTGAGATGTCTGTGGGACTGCTCACAGCTCCCCTAAGGTTCCCTTGAAAGTTTCTAATAAGAGGCTTCCCACTGTCCAGTCAATGTTCCCCATCACAGCATCAGCCACACAGCTATGACCCCATACAAACAAAGTTAGTGCAGAAAAATGGAAGGATGCTCGATAAACATCAATTTCACTTGGATGAAAATGTCTCATGCTGTAGGACTCATGTTGGGTCTGAATACATTTTGAGCTTAAATCTCAAATCTCTGACTGTCCTTTCTACCCTACTCCCTATTTACCACTGAGAACATTTTGAAGTCCTCAGTAGAACTGTAAAATGGAGTGTAATTTTAGTCTTTCTTTTCCTAATTACAGATGCTCAAACCAGAAGTGACTCTTAAAACGTTTACTGTCATCTCTCAGGGGATTCTCAGAAAGCTTCACCTGCTCCACCTGAAGACAGCTCAGACGGTTTCACATCTTGCTTCTGCTAAAGGATCCAGGGATGGTCATGTTCCTGATGGCTCTAGATGGGTCAGTGTTTTCAGAACTCTCTGTCTGCAAAATGAAAACACCCTCATTTTTCTATTCTTGGAGTCTCCTCTTTTCAAACCTTCCCCATTGGGGTAGTTTGCAATTGGGTCTTTTTCTGCCTGCTGAATTTGTTTATCCTACATTGGCAACTTCAGAGAAGACAGCCTTTGGGACACCCCAGTCAGTGTTTTTATCCTGGTTTTTGGAAAGCTGAGGAGCTAGCTGGAGAGGGCCTGAAATGGGCTAGAAGTTGGACTTTGGAGGGAGAAAGCTTATTGGTCTAAAGAGGCTGGAGCTCTGTGGGAAGGTGGCAGTGAAGGACTCAGCTTCTTTTTCTTCTTCCTTCCTTCCTCTCTCCTCTCACTTCCCACTGTTGAACTCTCTTCTTCACCACATCTTTCCCTCTCTTCTGTAGATAAGCTGTTTATCGTGGCCCCAGGCTACCTTTACCCCAATTCTATACCCAATATAGATGAGCAAGCAAATGGAGGCTTAGAGAAACAATGGCTTTTCCAAGCCCACAGAGAGGAGAGAGAATGGGATTCTCTGTTTGGACTTTAGTAGGCTGTGGCTAAACATTACTCTATCACTTACCTCTCCGCAGCTCAGACCCAGCAGGGTGCAGGGAGGAACAAGGTGAAGGGTAAAAGTCAGACTGGTATGTTCTCTCCTTACAAATGAAGTTTTCCTCTATCTTTCTGCCACATCCCCTTTACTTTCTAAGAAACCCACAGAGCTCACTGGATGGCTTTAGTTTGTTGGCTAGAGTTGAGTGCAACGTACAAAGTAGTAACTGCTTGCTTCTGGTTCTCACCAGCCTTCGATGTCTGCACCTCCTTCCCTTTCTCTACAGCCCTCAGAGGAGAGGAAATACTTGTAGGGCAGGCTCTCTGTCTTTGTCTTCTTTCCTGGGGACCTGGTATGGTGCTCAGTACTAAGCAGGTTTTAGAAAAGTATGGAATGAATGAATGAATGGACTTCCCATGTCAGCATACAGGCGACCGTCAGGCTGCCTCCTGCTACACCTTATCTGGGTGTCTTTCATTTTCTTCCACCAAAGTGCAATGAGGGGCCATCCCCCTAGTATGTTACAACCACATTAGAGGGTAAATCTCCTCTCTTCTCAGCAAAAGAACAGAAAGATTGAAGGAAAGCTGTCATCAAGAGCATAAAACTCTCTGCCCCCAAAGCACTAAAGCAAAAGAGAGATGGAAGGAGACACAATTCTGTTGCGATGTTTTCAGGAACTGACATGTGATTACTCACAAGAAAAGGAAGATGAGGGTGAAAGGAGAAACTAATGTTTCTTAAGTGCTCCTAAGTGCAGGGTAATTTTGTACCTGCTTTATTTATGTGATGGCCCCATCTTATAGATCAGTTGGACTTAGTTCCTTAACTTGAGTGATGGTGTCACTTGCTTAAGGTCACACCATTAGTAAGGTTTAATTTGGATCTGTGAGACCCCAGTCTATCCAATTTTTCTTTTTTTCCAGAAGTCTAAGAATCCAGTAGTTTCTGAAGTTTCCACTCAAGAAGTATGCGGCTCTCCACTGCTAAATGTTAGGACTTTCCAAGGTTTCTCTGGCAAGAAGAGACTGGCCAGCAGCATCATGCCTTCTACCTGCGGGGCATGGCTCAGGGGACAGCTGCTCAGAATGCTAGCTACCGTGGCAATAGCCCTACACCTGAGATACACGTTGTTCTTCTAGAGTTCTGCCGTGGATGCCTGATGATCCAGCTAGACCCCTCAGATCCCCGGCCACTCTATCCCCTCCTCTTTTGGGTTCGTGCTTTTGCCTCTAGTGGACATATGTGCCCCTCTTCTTTGAAGGATTTTCTGGGGTACAGAAAACTGGAAATGATTGGACATTTATGACCTCCAGGAAGGCCCCTAGCCAATGACTGCGAGGTTCAGAGGTATGAAAGCCCAGCCCCCAGGTCAGCACAACACTGAGGATCAATCAGCATTCCAGAGCCCCCCTGAGATTGGCCTGAATTTGCCTATTTACAGTCATTCTCCTTCCCAACCCTTCCTCCTTACCGTCCTCCCCCCATGCTCTCACCAATCTCCCCTGAGACTCACGTAAATCAAGTGTACGTGAGTCCTCATCTCTGGGGAACCCAACCTTTCCATAACATCTGCTCCTCATTTATGACGCAGTTCCCCAAAGGTGAGTCATACTCTTGCTCATTGTTTTAATGTGATTAATTTACAGTGTCTTTAAAATAGAGTGAGTTTGCTATACACCCATTACTGTTGTGGACTGAGTTATGTCCCCTCAAAATTCATGTGTTGAAGCTCTAACTTCCAATGTAATTATAGTAGAACCTCTGTAAGTTGCTACCCAAGGGACTGTAACAAACTGGTCAACACACTGAGGTGGTCAACATAAGGAACTAGGCCTACATTACTGATATGGACGTGGGGAGCATGTCTGGTCCATGAAGATTAAGTCGACTTAAAAAAGTGGTTGATGTAGGGAGATGGTCAACTATAAAGTTTCTACCTTATATCTAGAGATAGGAGCTTTGAAATTAAGTTAAATGAGGGTATTAGGGTAGGGAAGTCTGATGGGACTTTAAAGACACCAGAGAGCACGATCTGAATGCACAGAAGACAGGCCAGGTGAGCACACAGCAAGAAGGCACCGTGTGTATAGGCCATCTTGATTTTGAATACTCAGCATCTAGAACTAGATTTCCATTGTTTAAGCCACCCAGTCTATGCTATTTTGTCATGGCAGCCCTAACAAATTAATGCAGTCTTTAAACATAATGTTTGGATAATGGTGAAGATGAAAACATAGATAAAACAGTTTGGTTGGTGAAAATAATGCTCTAGTCAAAACAAGAGTAACAAGTCACTGAATAATTAATGAAATAATAATAATTAAGTAAAATCCATGTACCAACCCCCTGCCCTGTACCAAGTAGATATAGGAACGGATAATACACAGCACTGGCTCTCGGGAAGCAGAGCAGTATGAGAGAATCTGGTAGAACCTGCCAAGATTCAAAACACCACTATGATGAGTGACATGGCCAGACTCATCACTATGTCCAACTTTATCACCACCTTCATCAGCAGCAATAAATAGTAGCTGCAGCCCCAATTGCAAGGAGCTACCTGCAATTCCCAGGTGAATTTCCCCAGGTGTATGTAGCCTGCACTGGTTGGTCTTCAAACTAAACCCACCAGTGCACCTGCTTACAATGACCTGTTATGTGTAGGGACATACACACGGGTTTAGGAAATGAGAAAGAAAAACACATGACATCAAAAAAACATGTAGGCACATAGAGTGGGATGTGTCTGGGGAGCTTTGCTTTGAGGCCCTGGAGAAGTGACCAATTGTCTTGCTGCTTATTTGGAGAATCTTTCCAGCTGGCTGCTAAAGGGCCCCATGTACTGTTCCATCCCTGCATGCCAAGAGTGCTCATGGAATACAAAACTAGTGTATCATCAACTTCAGCCTAAAATGAAAAGCAAATGAAATGTGTTACTGCAAAAGTTTAAGGAGGGCCGAGATGATGTTGGCCATGATAGCAGGCACTGATGATATCCCACGTCTGATTTCAGGCACGTTTAAAAGGGATAGTTTTCTGCTAGGGTAGATTCATGTTAACCTGTGACCCACTTTGAGAATGCATTGTGTCTCTTTCCCCTTAATGCCTTAGAGCCACCTCCAAACTCCTGGGAGTCCTCATTATTCACCCAAAGGCAGTGTGGAAGTGTGGGGAGCAAATGGTCCTGGGGCAATCCTTGGCCAAGGAAGAAGTTACCTTCAAGCAGACAATTCCATGAACTTTCTAGATGTCACAGATTAATCAAGCACCTGTTGTTTAAAGCAATGACCTTGACAGTGGAACCTTCTGTTCTCTCTCTTCCCTGCATCTTCCTGTCCCTCCAATAAAGGTACCACTGAATTAAAGATGCTATTTTATAACTCCATTAGGTTCTTCAAAAGTGGGCGGCACCTGCGGCTCAAGGAGTAGGGCGCCAGCCCCATATACCAGAGGTGGTGGGTTCAAACCTGACCCCGGCCAAAAACTGCAAAAAAAAAAAAAAGGCTCAAGGTTCTTCAAAAGTCTAAAACAGAATCCTCTATTAAAACAACTAAGCAAAAAAGAAGTTACTAATCAGTAACATTAGCACTGGGATACATTTACACATCTATGCATTCAACAGTTCTCTCATGTCTACTACAACAAGCCCAAAAGATACAGTGAAGTTCATGATGAATGGAGTTCTTGACCTCATAGGGCTTATTGTCTAGAAGGAAAAAAACAGACATTACACAAGTAGTCAAATAGACTCATGTAAGTACAACCAAGAAGAAAGAGATTCTATGAAAGGGAATACTAGGCACCTGATGAAGAATAGGGTTATAGTAGAACCAGAAATCCAAAAATAATTGCCAGCTAACATTTGCAAGAGAATGACATAATTGTGCAGCTTATAAAAACCTACATGGATATCTGACAGGTAGGACAATTCAGTGTCTGGTATGAGTCATCTTGGACTGTTCTAACATAGTACCATAGACTTGGTGGTTTAAACAATGGGAATTTATTTTCTCACAGTTCTGAAGTGTGTAAGACCAAGGTGCTGGCAACATAGGTTTCATTCTGAGGCCTCTTCTTTTAGCTTGTTTAAGGTCACTATTTTATTGTGTGCCCACATGACCTTTTTGTATGTGTATGTGTTTGTATGTGTATGGGGAAAGAACAAGGGGGAGAGACACTTGCAGGTGTCTCTTTTTATTAGGACACTAATCCCATTATTAGGGCCCCACCCTCATGACCTCATCTAACCCCAATTATCTGCCAAAAGCCCCATCTCCAAATACTATCACTTTGGGGTAATCAAAAAATGGACTTCAACAAATGAATTTTGGAGGAACACATTCAGTCCATAATAGTGTCTCTTTTAACATCTTTAATTGTTTTTCAACCTTTAAAAATCTGTGAAATATGCTAAGATAAGAAGATATAGAAATGTGGTAATAAGTTTTTCTTTCCCTCTCTACAGTCTTAGATATTTCTTTGCATTTCAGGTTAAAATACCATTTAAATATAAGAGATAACAGGGACTAGAACAACAGATTAGAATAGAGAAAATTTAAAACACAGGGGAAAATGGTACTAGGTACCAATTAAATAATACATAAGATTCACAAGTTTTACTTATGTGTCTTTCACACATAGAGACAAACTCTGGATGTGACATGAAGGACACTTAAGGAACTGAAGGTGAATTAGTCTAACTAATTAATTCCACCTCTTGTTTCATGCCCAGAAATGTGCAATCCTGATAAACCTGTAAAAGGAAATGGTTTCAGGCAAGGTCAGATGGTTGGCGTTCAGATCAAGGGCAGCTTGCATTGATATTAGACACCACTACAAACATGACAAAAATACAGACTTGTGAGAAAGCCAGGGAGAAATAATATTTGGTCTGCGATAGGTCTGGATTCAGGTGATTGGACAAAAGAATCTCAAACTAAGGAACGTCTTGTGATACAGAAAAACAGCTCTGGGTGTACCGAGAGTGAGTTGCACTAATTTTGAGCTTTCACAACCATTTTTCCCTTTGGGCAATTACCTCTTTCTTCTCCCTTTGGTGTCGTCTTGTTTGGGATGCAAATCCCCAAGTAAGGTCCCTAAGATGCTCTCCTGAGGCTTTGCAACTAGGAAGGAGCGTGCAAATGTGGGCACAAGAATGTTTGAAGGTCACTGAACCCATGGGGGTCTCTCTTACAGGAGTGTCCAGGGTCCTCAATGTTTTCTAAGGCAGGACTTTATTTTTATTTTTTGAAGATTTTCTGCATATTATCTTTTTTTATATCTATAAAAGCTTTAGTGAGATCCAATTCACATGCCATATAATTCACCCATTTGAAGTATACAAATTCAATGATTTTTAGTATATTCATGGAGTTTGTGCAACTGTTACCACATCAATTTTAGAACATTTTCATCACTCGACAAAGAAACTCTGCACCCTTCAGCAGTCACTCCCCATTTCCTCTGCTCTCCCGCCCCAGGCAACCATTAATCTACTTTCTGTTTCTATAGATTTGCCCATTGTAGACATTTCATATGAATGGAATAATACAATATGTGTTTTTTTATAACTGGCTTCTTTCACTTTGCATAATGCGTTCACACTTTGTCCCTGCTGCAGCAGGTGTCAGCACTTCATTCTTTTTATGGCCAGATGACATTCTATTGTACGAACACAGTACATTTTATTTATCCATTCAGATGTACATATTTGAGTTGTTTCTCCCTTTGCTTTTATGAGTTACCCAGTGTCCTCCCAATAAATCCCTTTTCTGCTTAAGTTAGGCAGGGTCAGTTTTTATTGCTGAAAGCAAAATGACAGTAACAGATCAAATTTTCTCTATAACTGCCCATATATAATATATATTTTAGAGGCAGGGGTGCCAGGGTTCAGCCCTGGGCCTCATTCAACTTTAGCCTTTCTTTATAGGACTTGCAGTGGTGAAGGCTGAGCTTAAAAACCAGGGTGGCAAATCAGAAATTATGGATAACTAAACGTTTTGAATGTCTATTCAACTGTCCCTTCTCGCTAACTCTGAAGGGCCCACCCTGCCCAGCGTTTGTTCCAAGAGCAAGGCCAGAAGCAGAACTCACTCTATGCATACGTGTGAAGTCACAGAAATCCATTTATATTTCTCATTCTTTTTGATTCTTCTCAACAAACCATTCCTCCCCCATCACCTCAAGGCTTTTATTCTCTCTCTCTGATCTTTGAACTTCTGTTCTCATGGATGCATCTAATATTTGTTGCATAGATCTTTAGTGTGAGTTTGAATCTTTTTATTCCTTCCTACCAGAAAATTGGCTTTTAGGATGCTAGTGTACCTGAAAGGCCCTGCATTGGTGTAAAGGCAGGATTTTTTATTATTATTATTATTATTTGGCCTCACTTTGGTGCATCTGTAAAATGAGGTCGGTTTGCAGCCACAACAAACTTCCATTTCATCCCGCAGTCCTGCCATTGGGCATCTACTCAGAAGAGAAAAATTCATTTTATCATAAGGTCATTTGAACTAGATTGTCTATTATAGCTGAGTTTATAATTGCCAAGATGTGGAAACAACCTAAATGCCTATCCACTCAGGAAGAGAGTAACAAGCCATGGCATGTGTATACCATGGAATACTATTCAGCCTTAAAAAAAGATGAACACCTTACATCTTTTGTATTAACTTGGATGGAGTTGAAACCTTCTCAGTAAAGCATCACAAGAATGGACATGCAAGTATCCAATGTACTTAATACTAATATGAAGTCAACAGACTAATACCTGCCCACATAAAAGAGGAACTCAATTCAATTCAAGATGGGGGGAGGAGGAAAAAGGGGGATGATGGGCGAGGGGCAGGGATTGGTGTGCTCCCACCTAATGAGCAGTATATGGGGGTATATGGCATACCTCCTGGGGGTGGGACATGGCTACAACTGGGACTGTACCTAAAAATGCAAACATTGTAACCTAATTCTTTGTACCCTCAAATTAAACTGAAATTTAAAAAGAGCGAAGATAGTAAAGATGTTTGAGCTGGTCTTACTATGTCTGCAAAGTGGAGTGTTGGTAGGTCAATGACACTTCAATTTTGTTTAGCAAAAGAAGTCCTTCAAATACTATGATGGGTGGGACCCCCAAACACAGGTGAAACTGAGGAAGAGCTGTATTCATTTTTTCAACCTGGAATACCTAAGTCTACCATGAACGGCACCCCGTTCCCTGAACAGGTCTGTGGAGTGAACAACTGAGTTTCAAGGAGACCTGCTGTCACAAGCAAGAACAGATGGCTCTTGGGTAAGATCAACGCCTACTCCAGGGTTTTCTGAAAGAAGGGTAAAAATTCACATGGTGGCAGTTTTTTAGAAGGAATGAATCTGTAAAAAAATCCTGGGCTTGAGAACAAAGAAGCAAAATTAGGAGCTGGAGGTGTCCATAATATCACTTTCTCCAGAAGGGTGTTTTTTTTCCTCGGACCCTGGGAACGGCTAGATTTAGCATGCAGTTGAAAATGTTACATCTTTTACTCAGTTGGTACAACCGGATCTTCAAGCAAAGTCCGATGCAGCCACCAAACCCTGCGTGGCAGTGGGTGTAGATGAGAGGAGCAGGGCTAGGTAGGGGGCTTGTCCTGCCCCATGCCCGTCCTCTGCCATTGCCCATGTGGAGGGCATAGCTGTTTACCAAGGGCACAGTGTCATCAGGGGGTCCCAGTGAGCAGAAGTGAGAGAGTAGACGTTCTCAGTGGCACGGGGCGTGGAGTAGAAGGTGGCGGGTGGACAACTCAGGCAGAACAAGAACAGCAAATCCCATCTTCCCAACAGAGGAAGGTCTGGGAAGCAATGCTGGGTGACGTCATCAAGCATGCTTCAGCTCCTCCCCAACCTGTCCCAAACCTTGCCCCCTCCATGCCTGCGTGAACCAGTCCCCGCCCGACGCCGGGAGACTAACATAGCAAATGCCCATTCCAGCGACAAGCCTGCCCAGTGGCGGGCTGCTCCGCCAGAGGTTGCTGCTCCTGGGAAGCCTTTTTCAAAAGCCTCGTGCTGTGCTGCATGTGTCAGAACAGGCTTAACACTTCTCCTGCTCCGTGCTGTGCCAAAGCAAGAAGCATTCAGCATGAATAAGGCAATGGCCTTCACACCCTACCTCTGAGTAATGCCGTCAGTCCCTCTGGTTCTTATTCTGCCCAGTTGCATCCAGAAATAGAAGGGCTGCCAGCATGCAGACACCATGGAGCCCAGGTCAGCTGAGGTGAAGGTGAGCCCTCGGGCTGCGGTGAGACAGATACAGCACTCCTCTCCAGGCGGCCTCACATCCCCTTGGCCCCCACTGCTCCATCTTTTCTTCAGTGGTTCATCAGTCAGCACAGGTTGGATTATGCTGGAGTAACAAACAGTCCCCAGCCCCCAAATCTGAACAATGCCAAATAACAAAAGCTTGTTTTTTATTCACACTACACATTTCCATTATGGGTCAGTGGAAGGTGTGATGAGAGGCTCTGCTCATCATAGGCATTCAGGGACTCTCAAATTTGGCAAGGACCTCTGAAGGGTTTGGGGATAACACGTGTGGGCCTGGAGGGATGATTCCTCACTTCTCCTCATGAAGCATAGGCCACAGCTAGTCTTGTGACCTCTTCCAATCACAGGAAGGCCAGAGAGTGCACTACAAACCCAGAGCACAGGAAATATGCAACAAATGGCCCTAATAACTAAGGCAAATGGAAAGAATGTGGTTTAAGGGTCAGGAAAACCTAAGCTGCAGTCTGAACTCCGCCCTTCCTGGCTGTGTGACATTTAGCAAATTATGTGTTTGTGATCCTCAGTTACCTCATCTGAAAAGTGTGGAAATAATACCTTCTAGAGTCATTTACTAGTGTTCAGCACATAAAATAGGGCATTTGGTTAGGTACAAATTACAGGTGGCTTACACCTCTAATCCCAGTGCGTTGGGAGGTTGAGTGGGGAGTATTGCATAAGTCTAGGAGTTCAAGACCAGCCTGAGCAACATAGGGAGGCCCCATTTCTATAAAAAAAAATTTTAAACATTAGGTGGGTGTGGTGGTGCATGTGTATTGTCCCAGCTAATTAAGAGGCTGAGGCAGGAGAATGACTTGAGCCCAGGACTTTGAAGGTACAGTGAGCTGTGATGGCATCACTCGTACTCCACACTGGGAGACAGACAGAAATCCTCTCTCTCAAAAAATAAAATAAGAAAATAGGGCATTAACAGACCATATTTCCCTTCCTTCCTGTTTCTATTCAAATATTTGTTTGCAGATAACTACCTCTATGGGCTGATATAATAATCACTTTGAACCTGAAGGCTAAATGAAGATAACAAGTAAAGCTTATTGTTTTTTTTTTTTCCAACTCCTATGAGGACTATTTGCATTTTGATGAGTAAAGTTCAGTTGGGCATATACACTTTGAATACTGTGGATAAAGCCCTCTGGAGTAGCTTGTGTGATTCCATATTAACACCCCTGTGGAATGCCCTCCTCTTGAAGGTCAGCTGAACCTCGTGACTTACAAAAGGAGTGCTGTGTCACTTCTAAGATTAGGCCACAAAAGACCATGTATCCTCCTCCCTGTCCCTCTGTCTTGGCCACTCTGATGATGGACACAGCTTCCATGTTGGAAAGGCCCACATGGCAAGGAACTGAGAGTGACATCTAGACAACAACCAGTGAGGAGCAGAGAGTCTCAGTCCAACAGCCCACAGGGAACTGTCTCCTGCCAGCAAACACTGAGTGAACTCGGAAGTGGATCCTTGCCCAGATGAGTTTCCAAATGACTGCAGCCCCAGCCACCGTGGTGATTGCAGCCTTGTAGGAAACCCTGAGCTGAAGGCACAAAGCTAATCTGCACCCGGATTCCTGACTCACAGATAATATATGTGTTCTTTTAAGCTACCAAGTGTTGGGGTAATTTGTCATGTGGCACTAGCTAACTAATACAAACACAAACAACATGCCCAGCACTCTGCGTGGTAGAAGCCAAGGAAGGGTAGACCCTATCCCTTACTTAAAAAGACAACTTTTGTTCCATCACCCTCTCCCCATAATGAGCCTCCCTCCTTTCAGCAAGGACAGCACTTGTATTAAATTCAGTGTGGCCACACTCACAGTAGACTGTTTAGAACACACACCTGCCTCCCTTGGCCTCACATTTCCTCATGTTTGATTAACTCTATCTTAGTTGTTTTTAAAGACTGTGCACGTCCACATTTCCCACCTTTATTCACGTTCTTTGACCAGAGACAGTTTGGTGCGGTGGTTATCATCACAGATTCCAGAGTCAAATTTGGTCCCACTGCTCAGGGAAAGTTATCCTACCTCTCTGTGCTTCAGTTTTCTTGTGTGCTAATGGGGGATGGAATAGCATGTGAGGTTGTGAGAGAGTAAAATATGCATAGCCTTGTGTGAAGTGTGTAGCTTGGCAGCTGGGGAATGGGTAAGGGCTTAATAGATGTTAGATCTTGTCAACCTCAGACTTCTTCCCCAACTTGTAGGTAGAGTGTATGTGTGGTGAGCATCTATTTTCTCTCAGTGTTATTCTAGTCTCAGCAGTGGCATTCAGTCTTAACAGACTAGGGACAGTCAGGGCCAGGAAGGGGCATAATCAGCTCAACTTTATTAATGTGTGGCTCCATGCCTCCACCCAAGAACAGGGTGCCATGAATCCATGCCAGGATGGCTCACATGCAGGTTTGATTTGTCTCCATTTATATGGTGGACGACTTCGGTTTTCTGTCCTGTCTCCCTCCCATGGGACCTTATGGGGCTCACCAATGTGGGAGGGAAGTCTCTCAGCACAATGATTCACATAGGTTATGTCACAAACAAAACCAAAGAGAGGCAAGTTTGGTTATTTTTGGATATTTTTGAGTTAATTGATTAATTACTTAATTTGTTATTTAACTTGGCAATGTTTCAGCCTTCACAGGACTTGCCAGTGAAGCACTGAGGGGTGTCAGTGTAACAGGTTGAGATGGGACCTGGCAGAATGAAGGATAAGCTGGTGGGCAGAGGAGTAGAAAAAGGAAGAGGCAAGAATGTGAGAGAGGGGATTTCTTTGGGGTATCTTGACAGAAAGTCAGCTGGAAAGGAACTTTAGAAAACTTTTGCATCATCATTTTCAGGGCTTTGGAATACATTCCTAAGTTGCAAATATTATACCAGGTTGTGTACAGTAATGTTTTCGAACTCCTTTATGGATTGATACAGGGTGGCAAAGTGATTTTCATTGTTGTCACTTTCTGGACAGAAGAGGTGTTGAAAAGAAAAACAGAGGTGAGAAAATTAGGGGGGAAGATTTGGAATATCTAGGCCAACAGACAGAAGGATAGAGAAGGGCTTCCCCTACTCCTCTGTATTTTATCGTCCCAGAATTATTTAACTCTATGGGAATCACATCCAACAAATATTTACTACTCACCTATTATGAAAACATCCCCATTTTTACTTTAAGCTGATTAAGACTTCTTTATTAAGATTTTATGAAGTTTCCAGTTTCAAAAATAAACACAGAGGGTGTCCCCAAAAATGTATACACATTTTAAGAAAGGAATGAACTATTAAAACTGTTATACTCAAGCCATGTTTGACTTCTGCGATTACAAGAGGTGCTCAAATGTGACTTGTTTCATCTTTTGTTATCAACATATATTGAATATTACAATTTTAATAATTTTTTATTTTTTAAAAATATGTATACTTTTTTGGGGGTACTCTCTCTATTTTTTTCTTGCAATGCTGTGAAGATAAACCATTTTCCAGAATCTAGTGTTCTATTTCTAAGAGAGGTGCTCTGGGCTAAGTTGTTCCTTGCCGTACACAGCACCATTTTCTGTAGGCGTGTACTGTGCCTGTCATCTCCTTGGTAAGACCTTATGTTCTACCTTCCACAAATCTATGTTAACTCCCTATTAAATCACTTAATTTTCATTATTAAGATTGGGGAACAAGTCATGGCCTATCTGTTCCATGATTATTGTCTGTTATTCTAATTAGAACTGCATTTGATTGATTCCAAAAACTATACATCTCGAGCTTACTGAGCTTTGTCTTGTTGGTAGATGCTAGAATTAAGGCTAGTAAACATTTATCTCTGCATGGCCCTATTTTTCGTTCAGAATTACTCCACACTTTTTAACATTTCTCTCTCCCCTTCTGTCATTCCCTATAAAAAGCAACTAAAATCCTTAGGCTCTTGGAAAGTCACTCCTGCATTTTTGTTTGTGTGGTGTACATTTGTTTTTACCATCCAGTATCCATTCATCCTCTTTCTGGGAACCACATCCTAGTTTCTCCCTGGGAAATGATGCCCTCCTCAACTCTTATCCTATGTGGCTGAAGTGAAGTTGTGCCCGTTCCATAGTAGAAGGATGTTCAAAGTTCACATTCATCAGTGCACAGCCCTCCCGTGTCTGCCAGGAGCATGGTTCAGTGTTGGGCACAGGACTCTCATCAAAGCTGATGAGACACAGTGAGAGGTGCACTGATCTGCAGGGAAAAAGATTTTGCTTTTCTTGCAGTACAGACAACCTAAAGGATGTTAAGGTTGGAACTGCCATCACCATCTGGCCACAACCACCATCTGGCTTATCACATGGGATGGCTAAGAAGAGAGCCAATGTTAACTGAAGACACAGTAGAAAAAAAAAAAACAACAACCTGGGGCTCATGATAGTATTTTTGAGTTCCAAAATCTAGTTATTCTTGAAACTGGACCTAGCCTTGAGATTTTCATCTTATGTAAACTGATTATCTTTCACTTTAATTGAGCCAATTTGTGCGGAATTCCCCATTTGAAGCCAAAGGAATTCTCACTGATACATGAGTGGAAAAGGCATTTTTTAATGCCTGAAAATGGGGCCATTTGAAAAATCAAAGGGAAAGGAACAAAAGAATGCTAGAAATGGAAAGTATCTTGTAGAATAACTAGTTCCAACCTGACAGCTCATCAGACAAGGAAACTAAGGGAGGGGGAGGGGATTTCCCTGCGTGTGTTCACACAGTTGCTAATGGAAGGGGTGGGAACATGACCTAGATTGGACATCTAGTTCTCTTTGTCATTTCATCCCAGTGGGACAGGAATGGATCTCATTTCCTACAAGGGTGTCCTTTCTGGTTTGTTACCAACCATCCTCAATAGCTCACCAGGCGACTTTCCACCCCTTTCTTTTCTCTCTCTATCCTTTCCTTTCTTCTCTTTCCTTTTCACAGAACTTTATTTCTTTAAACATTTTTATTTTGGAACATTTCGAACAGAAAGAAGAGAAGTAAAATCACAGACACAGGTACCTCCATATCTAGATTCACAAATGTTAATACTTTGCCACTTTCCTGAGATCTCTCTTGTATTAAAAAAAAAGATAAGACGTTGTAGGTATAACTAAAGACCAACTGCCTTTCCCATCCTTTTTACTTCCCTTCTCTCCTATCCAGCAGTAAATGCTCTCTTAATTGTAGTTGTAATTTTCTTAATAGTGCTTTTTGCCTGAAATACACAAACAGGAGACATTTTGGTGTTGGGCTTTATAATTTTTTGTCAGTAGTATTGTATATCCTCTGTTGCAGCTTGCTTTTCTCACTCGGTATTATGTTTTGAGGTTTATTATGTTGGTAGAGGTAGATTTCTTAGTCTTTATTTTTGTAAAAATGCATTTATTTGTCCTATCCCCTGAATGATAGTTTAGCTGGGTATAAACACTGAGGATAATGGTGATTTGGCGTTATCCAGCATCATTTGGCACTATCACGTATGTTATGTTGAGAAGTCAGCTTCCAGTATAATTTTTTTTTTTTTTTGGTAAGGAGCTTCTCATTAATTTCTATTTGCTTTAAGGCATTACTTATGATTTGGGGTTTTGATTATTTCGTATCCTTGTGGGTCATTCATCAACATTAAAAATACTTTACAATTATCTATTCAAATACTGTTTCTCCCATATTCTATGTTCTTTCATTCTAGAACTCCTATTTAGATAAATGTGGCATCTCTACATTTTAAACTTTTTAATCTTTCTTTTATATTTTCTTGCTATTTTGTTTCTAATTTCCTCAAATTTATTTTCTAACCTGCTAATTCTCTCTTTTAGAGTGTTTAATTCATTATTTAATCTGTTTGTTGGGGTTTTAACTTTGTGGCACTTTTCCCATATCTAGACGTTGTATTTGATTATTTTCCTAAGTCGCCTATCCTTTGTTCATGGGATCTTACTTTTTTTATTAATAGCTTGAATTGTTTTATTTGAATTTTAAATAATTTTAAATGCTTTTTATATATGTATATTTTTTATTATTTGAGATTCTTCTTTTCAAGTTCTAAAAGTCTAATTATTATGTAGTTTGTGCAGCCATATGGTGAAGTGATCTTTTGTGGGATGTTTTTTTCCTTCAGAAATTCTATGGCTTGACTTTCTAGTGTATTTTCTGCTTTGGTTTCTACCAAGCACCCTAGGAATATCACTGTCAGGGAATCAATTTTTATGATATATTTTATGATATAGCTACACCTTGATAGTTTCCTGTCAGTATAAAATAAGACTTTAAACCTGTAAGAAATGCAGTCCTGGCTTTGATTTCTCAGAAAAAAAAATTTATTCCCCAAATAGATACAGGCAGTGAGAGGTAGAGAGAACTTACTTGTCACTGCCATGTGCTGATGGGTTGCAGCCCTTTGAAGGTTTGATCGTACACTTCTCATTTTTCGGAGGCCCAACTTTGTAAGTTATTGGCACCAAAAGCCACTCCTTTTATAACTTACAAAACATGCTAATATTTACTGATCTGGATTTTTTGATTCCCTCTTTTATTCTGGAATCTGGGAATTTCTCTTTCTTAAATGCACTCCGGCTGTGCATTTTAATATATTTATATTCTACCTGACAATTTTTTGGTGTTCATAATGAAAGGATTTGGGGGTGATCTTGCTGTATATAACCAAGTTTCCACTTCTTGCCGGAAGTCCTTGGCCACATTTTTCTGCTGATGATGCTGATGAGTCTCCATGATGACCTCTGGGCCCTAAGGTGCATGTATTCTTGTAGGTACAGAGGGGTGTTTCACTCTTGGCTGAGCTCTGTGCCCCCCTTTCTGGTGTTCCCCTGGGTTAGCTGGCTGGGTTCTCTGTAGCAGCTGCTCTGGGTCCCTTGCATTACCCCCAGGCATGATCCTGTGACTCCCGGTGCACCCCTCTTGCCTCTCATCTCTGTTACTACCAAGGCATGGGACCTGTGGGGCTTTCTCGACACATGCAATTCTTTTCTCAGCCTGGCCAGGCTGCAGGTGGAGAGCCAGGCAGTGCCAGTGGCTTGCTTCCAACACAGACAGCCTGAGTGCTGTGGCTTGTGTCACAGATGCTGCCTTGCTATCCTGGGATATGAATTCCCAGGTGGCTACTGAAGAGAGCAAGAGGAGGAGGGAAATCCAGAAGTGAAAGAGAGTTGATGTCACAGGGGATAACTTTCACAAGAGCCTGCAAAAAAATTCTTCTTCCTTCTTCCCCTAAGACGGACTACTCAAACATGCAGCGGTTTCAGCTGGTGTCTTTGAGGATGTCCTGAGAGACTGAGTAAGCCACTCTGTTTGTTATAAAGCTGTGATATGGCCCCTGAAATGTGCTCTCCTGCCGTCCAGACTCACTCCTATTCTTCCCGTACTCTGGCTCCCTTGAAGTTGTACATAATACCCTGCAGCAGACTAATACCTAAGAATTCACCCCAAGCTCCATTTTCTAAGGGACTCAGGCTAGAATTTTGTCTTTCTGAAAACTATAATTCCTCACTTTGTTTCTAATCAGGCAACAATTAGGGGAAGATGAAAGCCTCTGTGAGGAGAAGGTACCTCCCTGCCTTCCACTGTTTTTTATAGGGATATCAGCCTTGAACATATGCTCACAGCTTCCAAGCTTCGATCCCACAACCATATTGTATCCTGGTGCTGAATGCAGGCAAAATGGAACTGGCTTGCAGCACATGACCTCGGCGGTACTGAAGGGAGTCACCTTCTAGACTCACGTTATGAGCTGTGAGTCCTTGAACTGCCCAGTGCTTTCTTTGGTTTACATAATAAAGAAAAAGTGGACAATGTTGGGGTCCAAGAAATCCCCCTGGTGCTCTTATTTTCTCTTTCTTTTCATTGAACAAATTATCTTTCTCAGCCATGCCTCTGCTGAATCTGCAGGATACTACTGATAGTCATCTTCATCTTAAGTTTAAGGCTCTCTAAAATTTCATTGTGAAAACAGTTTTCTCAACACAGTGTTTTATCACCAAGAAAATGTGACATGGAAATATTTAATCATAAAATCTCAGGAGTATGAGAGATAGAGGAACCCCATCCTAGTGGGGGAGAGATTCAGTATTCATTACAAGGCTGAATACATTGAAAAGAGGGCACATGAAGTGATGAAAACTCTAAAAGTGTGGGGAAAAGGAAGAAATGAGATTTAGACCAACCGGTCACAATCGGTGGTCCATGGATAGGTCGTTTAGCCAATGTGGTCCTGAAATGGACCTCTGAATACCCTTCCTAAGCAAGGAGACTTGACAGGTAGGAGACAGAATCTTGCCTCCTACTATGGAAAAGGAAGAGGGTCAGCAATTCCTTCTTTTATCATCCTGGTAACCAGAGTGCAGGCAGGTAATCTCATCTTAGCCGATTCACTGGTCCCACTCAGGATTTGGAATCTAGAGCCAGTGGTGCTTTACTGCAAGTGGCCATTTGGAATTCATGAAGGTGGTGGCAATGGGGCCAGCTGTTAGAATAGCCATGACCATCTGCACCTGTAGTGGCATGTCACAGCTGCAGCTCTAGCCCCTTTCTTCCCATGGATTCCTGGATAGTTTCTAAGCCTGGTTCTTCAGCCTTACTGTGGAGTCTGGGAACTCAGTGATACCACTGCAGTAAGCTCCCTTGCTGCTTATTTTAACAGATTTAGTTTCTCTTGCTTGGAACCAAACACTGTACTAGTGGAAAGTCTAAAATTTCTCCTGTGTTCATAAAATCCCCAAAACTGCCATGTGATTCTCTGGATTCTGCAGAACACTTTTACATGTATGGTTTTATTTCATCCTCTAAATAACCACGTGGGGAATAAATGAAGATTGCTGGGGATTGGTGGTTTGCTTAGTGTTATAGCAGGGGCAGGGCTTATGTCTGGGTAAAATCCTTGTACTTTTACTATGTCACCACTGGAACCAGGCTCAGTTCAGATGAGCTCATGAAATGAAAGTGCCTTCTAGTGTGAAGAGCACTGCATGATCGTTACTGCTATTTCAGCTCATTTAGGGAGAAGGTAGCGGAAATGGAACCTGAAAGTAGATCTCGCTGGTTCTGGTCCAGTATCGCTGCCATTTTCCTATATCCTCTCTCTTCACAGGAAGGCTTCTGTCTAATTAAATTTATAGGTTACTTTTTTTTTTTTTCTCTGAGACAGAGTTTCACATTGTCACCCTCGGTAGAGTGCTATGGCGTCACAGCTCACAGCAGCCTCATACTCTTAGGCTCCAGTGATTCTCTTGCCTCGGCCTCCCAAGTAGCTGGCACTACAGGAGCCCACCACAATGCCCAGCTATTTTTAGAGGGAAAAGGTCTCATTCTGGCTCTGGCTGGTCTTGAGCCTGTGAGCTCAGGCAATCTACCTGCCTCAGGCTCCCAGTGTTCTGGGATTACAGGGATGAGACACTGAGCCTGGCCTGAGGGTTACTTATTTTTAAAAGGTGGTTTTGCATAGGAATAAGACAATTCTTGGCTGTGTTTAAGGAATTCAAGAAATCTCTGCATGCTTTTTTTTTTTTTTTGCAATTTTTGGCGGGGGCCGGGTTTGAACCCACCACCTCTGGAACATGGGGCCCATGCCCTACTCCTTTGAGCCACGGACACCACCCTCTGCATGGTGTTTTTAAGATCCACACAGAAACCTATCCACCCACAGGCTGTTCACTCCATGTCATCTGATTTAACAGAGATTTAGCCATACCTCTTAAATTAGTCTATAAAAACACTGGACAACCTGTTCTGATTATCCCAACACCCCCCAGAGTGCCCTAATAGTATTCCATTCTCAGAGCCTATCTCTCTCTGCCTTTTCTTCTTTTTAAGCCCTGTGACTTAATCACTTCCCTTGACATTGCTGGCAGCCTTTTATCTGCTGTAGAGAGAAAGAAAGCCAGGTAAGCACAGTGATGAAGAGACAGGTAACACCCCAATTAGTAGGAACTGCTGAGCAAATGGAAACAGAATAGAAATGAAATGATCTCCACTGACCATACAAGACGCAAGTCACTGAGAGGGGAAGAGCACATCCCCTGTAAATCCAAGAAGGCGAGGGCAGCAGGGGGCAGATGGGTGGCAGGAGGAGACAGAAAGGGGATTTCTTCCCCATCAGCCTTTTCAATAAGAAAGATGACAGTTTCAACTGGGGACGTGCTTATGCCAATGTGGGGAAGTTAGGAATGGGGCAACAATGATCGCAACAACAAACGTATTTAGACGGCATTTGACAGTTTGCAAAGTGAAATAAGCAGAGTGGTTACTTCTTCCCTATCATATCCAAAGAAACAGACTCTAAGGTGTTTAGAGATTTGTCAGGTATCACATAGTCATTAAGTGATGGGGCCAGGAATCATATCGAGTGTTGTTACAGGAGATGGGGGATGAAAAAAGCCACCAAAAAAAAATAATAATAATAATAATAAATAAATAAAATAAAAATAAGGAGGGAAGATTGAGAAGGCAACTGGGAGCAAATACAATAGAGAAATCTCTCATGACAACAAAATAGACCTAAAAAGAATGATAGCGGTAAAATATCCACCATGATAAAATGTCTTTCCCTGTGTGGAGCTAAAGAATCCCAGCCAAGTAGAGGGAGTATAAATGATGTGCCATCGTTACTTGGACACCAAGATACTCACAGAGTTTTAAAAAATTCTCATCATGATGATTTAAAAAACAAAATAAAAAATACAGACCATAAAGAACCATGACTGACTTCTCACATTTTTTTTTTTTTGTTTGTTTGTTTTTGGTGATACTTTTGACATATCCTGTCCTGTTTGCACTGTTTGGAAGGCATTTGTTGGTGGTTTGTTGTAAGGTTTCAGGGTCAGGGAGAGACACATGTGTGCTGTATTCTACAGGCAGCCCTGCTCAGAAGATACATCAGTGTGTGTTTCCTATTTCTCCTTGTCATCTTGCCTTAAAGCCGACGGTGTACCTTGAGTATTTTTCCTTGTTACCTTTCTCTTAAAATGGACCGAGCATATTGCTAAATCTCTTCCCTGTAACAATGGGGCTGCATTTATTCAGTTGGAAATACACATCCAGACTTCTGATCTGTCAATCACTTTGTATCACAAAGGCTGAGACTCTAGCTCAAAAACAATTCCAGCTCCATCCCTGCTATGACACAAATGACAGCAGGGCCTTTGCTTAAAGGGTGATGATCTAAAGCAGCCTTCTTGGTTTTGTATGTGATACAGCAGAGTGTGTTTACAGAAAAAGGAGGAAAATAGAGAATCTTTCCTTACCTATTCATCTTAGCTAAATCCTACCTAGCTCAATTTAAATTCTTTTGATTCTTTTTATTTTTCCTATAATAACTAGAGTTTGGGAGTCAGATAGTTTTAGATTCAAATCATGGCACTTTCGCTTTACTAACTACAGAGAATGCCAAAAAAAAAAAAATGCATACACTTTTTCTTTTTAGAGACAAAGTCCCATTTTATCCCCCTAGGCAGAGTGCTGTAACGTCACAGCTCACAGCAACCTCAGCTCTTGGGCTTAGGTAATTCTCTTGCCTTAGCCTCTTGAGTAGCTGAGACTACAGGTGCCCACCATAATGCCTGGTTATTTTTTGGTTGCAGTTGTTTAGCTATTGTTTAGCAGTCCCAGGCCGGGTTCGAACCTGCCATCCTTGGTGGATGTGGCTGGTGTTGTAATGACTGTGCTACGGGTGCCAAGTCAATGTTTAAACTTTTTGTTTTTTATTTTTATTTATTTTTTAGAGACAGAGTCTCACTCTGTCACCCTTGGTAGAGTGTTGTGGCATCACAGCTCACAGCAACTCCAACTCCTGGGCTTAGGTGATTGTCTTGGCTCAGCCTTCCAAGTAGCTGGGACTACAGGCACCTGCCACAATGCCCAGCTATTTTTTTGTTGCAGTTTGACTGGGGCTGGGTTTGAACCTGCCACCCTCGGTATATGGGGCTGGTGCCCTACTCACTGAGCCACAGGCACCACCCTGCATACACATTTTTAAGAGATATTATCTATGTATTACATTTTGAAGTTGACCTGAAGGTACTGTTAGTGGTCAAGTGTACCCAGACATGCTATGCATATCCTTTTTACCTGCAATTTATGCACTTCTTGGAGAATGATTGATTTTACTTGCAAAAAGATCACTTTAAATGTATATACATTTTTTTTGGCATCCCAGTATATAAACTTATCTTTGGAATGCAGTCTTCGTATCTGTAAAGTGAGGACACAAAAACTTACTTTAAATGGCTGTGAAAGGATTAAGTCAGACATAAAAAGGACTCATACAAGGTAATCACTCCAAAGATGTTAGTTTTCTCACCTAAATGATGACTTCCTTGAATTTGGCACCAGAAATCTAAAATAATATTCAAGTGAGGATATGTTGTAGTTTTGGACATAATAGCTATAGATAATATAATAAATGTTCTTTGATGTTTAAAAGCCAACATATATATTATGTTTTCATTTATTTTTAGCTAAATAAATATAGGAAGTCCTAAATCTTTAAAATCCAAGTAATTTTCATCCAAAATGGAAATTACTTTTAGAAGAATGAGAAGAAACTATTAAAAATGCATAAAACATTGTTACATTCATAAGTGGATTTAGAAATTGAGACAGATCTACTAACTTTTATGAATTCTGACCAAAAACAAGAGATCGGATTGACTAGCAATCAAATAGTTTGGTATTTTTCTTCATTAAATAGGTATGGCCAATAATGAAATGGTCTGCTGTCTCCAAGAGCCACAGTGTAGATTACGGAGTACAAAAGACTCTGATAAGTCTTGCCGTGAACAAACAATTTAAATCTCAACAAATCCTACATTTTACCATTTATTTGACAATGGGACCCTTTTTGTTCATGGGGCATCTAGGAACAGTAGAAAGGGCTGAATGCTAGGTCTTCACTTCTCAAATTCATATGTTGAAGCCCATATGCCCAGTGTCATGAGATTGGGGGAGGCATAGAGTTCTCACAAACGGGATTAGTGCTCTGATAAGAAGAAATGTGAAGAAGATAATCTCTCTCTCTCCCTCCTCCCCGATGTGAGGATATGAGATTCTGAAGGCCATCTACAAACCAGGAGGCAGGCCCTTAACGATACTTGGTTTGCCAGCCCCTTCTCTTGGACTTTCCAGCTTCCATAGCTGTGATAAATAAATTTTTGGACATTTAAGCCATCCAGTCCATGGTATTTTGTTATGGCAGCTCAAATTTACAAAGACAAACATAACAGTAATCTTCGAGGGAACACACTTTGAGAAATACGAATCTCTTGGGTCATACCAACATCCTATAGGATACAAAAACCCAACCATAGGCAAGAATAGAAGAACCCACAACAAACCCCAGACCCGTAAATGTAGCTTAATACACATAAAATGACATAGTTAATGAAGAACTTCATTAACTAAAGATCTTGTTTACGCCTTTTAAAATTATCGATAATCATCCATCTTAAGTAATACATTCCACTTCATTAAACAGCACCACTGTCATCAGAGCCTGTGAGTCACTGCAGATCCCTCTGAGTTTTGATTGTTTTGGCTCTTACACAGGGACACAAGCCCAGTCCGTCAAGGCTGTCAGCTGATACTTGCAAAGCATACAGTTGTTTTTAGGTTTATTCATAATTACTTTTGCACCACAGATTATAAATAAACAGAATGTAGCACGTTCTAATAGTCAGGGGCTGGGGCTTGAAACCAGAGAGAGGTAAATCTGGATCTTGTAAATCAACCGAACATATCTAACCTGTCTGTGCCTCAGTTTCATCATATGTAAAATGGGGATATTTCCTCCTTCCTAAAGTTGTTTGAGGATTAAATGGAATCATATAGAAATAATGCTCAGCACACTACCAGACACATAAGCGCTTCCTAAAGGTTCACTGTTCTTATATGAACTTCAGATCATGAGACTATTCGTTATATTTTTTCTTTGTGAATTGTAACCTTCTTTATCCTCAGAATATGTATAGTCACTGAAATGCCAATGTAGCCAGTGAATTTCTGCACCCAGACTGATATTTACCTACGTGCCATTTAAAAATCATTTGGCTTTCAAGTAAAAATCCTAAGGGAGAGTTATTATATGAGGGTTTTTGAAGGTCTCCTTTCATACCTAATCGTAGAACGTGTTTCCGAGGTGAGCTACAGAAACTACAGGAAAGCAGGCGGCCAGTCTGTTCTCACAGGTACTCAGGAAGGGTTTTCCATGACTGACATTTCCATGGCAGTTTCTGCCTCATTTAGAGGCTCCTGTAATGACTCAGTGGAAGCACAGTTCTGTTTTGGGGGCTACCAGGGTCAGAATGAATGATCCCCAGGGATATGCCTTAGTGGGGAAGCAGCGCTGAGGGTTCTGACAGTTGAATAGGGATATGGGTCTGAGAACTTTCTTGGCAAAGTCCAGAAAGAGGGCTCCGTCTCATGGCAGATACTGCAACGTGGCACATCCCAATGCTACTTCCCTGCACCTTTTGCCTGGGTCTGTCTGTATTTTAGGTTCTGGTAAAGCTTATAGGAAAAAAGCAGCATGAACAAGAGGAAGGGGAGAGGAGCGGGACAGGGAGGAGGATGACAGAAAACAAGAGGAGGAAAAGGACGAAGGGGGAAAAGAAAGGACGGGAGGAAGGAAGAGAAGGAAAAGGCAAGGCCCCACTTGTCTGTTTTCAGTTTTGGCTCAGGAGTCCCTGATAGGCACATGACCTCCATTCTCTCAGCCCCCCAGGTGGCCCCCATTCTCCAAGTGCCCCCATGTGCACAAAATCCTTGCACCCTGACCGTGCTGCACCTCTCACCGGGAGAGGGTCTGTTTATCCATCTCTTGAAGCTGAACTGATCTTGTGACTTTCTCTGGACAATATAAAGAAGCAAAATGATGTTGTACCACTTCTGAGGCTGGGATTCGAGAGGCCTAGCATGCCTGGCCCTCACCCGGAAAGGCTGCCAGACCGATGGGCAGAACAAGCCCTGTGAGCCTGCAGGGCTATGGGAGACACAGGTGCCCCCCACACAGGGGCAGAGCCCCCCCCCACCGACCTAACCAAACTGCCTCCATGTGTAGATGTTGGCTGGGTAAATCGTGGTGGTTGCACGCCCCAGTTGTGGCGTACCTTGTTGAGCAGCAGTAGAGAAATGATACAGAGACAGAAGAAGGTGTCTAGGGGTGCTGCACTCTCCCGCCTTGAAGGATGTTACAGCTGGAGTTTCCCAGCCACCATACGACTCCCAGGGAAAGCACAGACGCCCCTTTGTGAGGAGAATAGACACCTGTTAGTTCACCCCAGGTGCTCTGTTACTTGCAGCTTAACACAGCTCCCATGGAGACCAGATGTCACTGAAAGTCTGGCTGGAGTTAGGGCTATCCGTGAGGACAGGGATAAAAGGGCACACTGGGAGGTGATAGTGGGTTGGGGCTTGTAGAATCCAAGTTCGTTTGTTCATTCATTCATTCATTCTGCTAGTCATTACTGAGCACCAGTGTGCAGACTGTGAGAAGAGGGGAGTCACACCAAGTCCTGCCCTCCCCCAGGAACAACTTCATGACATCTGTGAGAGGATTACCCTGCGGGCCCTTCTCTGATGTCAGAAAGTGACTTCTGCGTAAGCCATAACCTGCCTACTCACTGCGCTCACTCACGGCCCCGGTCCTACTTTCTAACGCCTCCCAGACTGCTGCTTTGAAGTCTGCCCAGGAGGGAAGGGGTGACGGCAATGCCCCAGCTGGGGGTGCTGGGGACGGTGGCACCTACAGAACACACAGCTACAAAGCGAGTTCATAGAAGTCTAAATGTTCTTCGAAATCCTGCTTTTTCTTAAGAATTCAAACACATAGGACAGAGTAAACAACATCTTGGTTATTTCTTACCAAGGAATAAATTTAGTCCTTGAGGGACATATGCCACATGTATTTTGTGGCTTCCAAACCTCTGCTTCCCAGGAAATGAGACTGTCCCATTCTCCACGATCATTATGGTTATTTGTTGCTTTTTAACTCCTACAATATGCCAACCACGGTTAGGCATTGCACCCTCATAGGCCATATCATTTTCACGACGGCCTTAGGTGGTATTATTTTCTCCATATTAAAGATGAAAAAAATTAAAGTTCAGAGATTTAAAATGATTTTTTCCCCAGGCCTCCAAGACAGTAAAGTGGAAATGATATTTAAACCCCGTTCTCAAGATCTTCAAAGCTCATCTTTTATACTATAACTTTCCCTTAATAAGTAACAGCCTCACATTTTCAGAGACAACCTTTTTTCTTATCTTCTCCAAATATCCTTGGGGGAAAAGGAAACTAAAAGAAAATTACATTCTGTTTTCAAAAAGGAATCATAAATTGATAGGAATTCCTTAATTAGAGAAAATAGAAGGAAGAGACAGAGGTATTTTTTGTTTTGTTTTGTTTTCCCCGAAGTTAGTCTATCTCAGAAAGCTTGGAGACCATTGGAACACACCTACTATGTACTAGAATCCTGGATGCATGTGTGTGGTAAATAAAACTCCGGGTACCTTTAAGGAAATCTTAATAACCTGGCAAAGTCAAAGGGGCAAGGTGAGGAAACAGGTGTTGTTCCCTAAGATGGAGACCTTCTCCAGGCCAGGTATGGTGAGGTCATGAGATCATCAGTGACACAGAGTGATTTTTGAGAAACAATATGAGGAGTGTCAGAGCCAATCCAAGAAATGTCTAAAATACACGAAAAGCGGAAAGTTAGAGTCAGGAAGGGGAGAGCATAGAAGAGACTAAGTGGGTTGAATTCCAAATTCAGTCCCTGTTTCACAGTTTCCATCTACACCAAGAAATATGTTTAACCAGTGGTTTTTGCATTTTGCTCGTGCACCAGAGCCACCTGGATACGTGTTAAAACACAGATGGTGGGGGCCTTACCCCTAAATTTTGTGATTCAATAGGTGAAGGGGTGGTGTCTGAAAAATTTGCATTTCTAGTCTGTTCACAGGTGACACCAATGGGGCAGGTCTAGGGGCCTCACTTCCACAATCCCTAACTCCTAAACCATTCTTGGAGCCAGCCAAGCTGGAAGTGGGAATACATAGGGCATCTTGAACCTAAGGACTATGCTGGGCAAACTGGCTAGCACGCACTGGGCAATGTTTCCACACTGCCAGACAGCTATGTTTTTGGAGGGCAGCTTATTGGTGTGACCGACATACAGAACAAGGGCAAAGGGAAGAAGTCGCACGTCAGGCTTTACCCTAACCCTAACCAGACCTGAATTCAAATATTAGCTCTGCAGTTTGATAGCTGTGCAAATACGGGGTAAGGCACTTGACCTCTTCAAGTTTCCTTTTGCTTATCTGCACCCAGGAGATCACAGTAGCTAACTTATAGAATTTTAAAGAAAACTACAGAGGACATAGGTGGCACAAATTAGATGCTAAGAACGGATATTGTTTCAGCCACCTGGGAAAATTCATCCACCTTGCCCTGAGAGTTGTTGATTGGGTGAGGTCAGAGCCAATCTGAGTTACCCTCTGCAGGCTCAGGGAGAGCAATGTACAAACCAGGGGTGGTCATTAGGCTTCTGGAAAAATGTGAGGTGTCTGGCCTTCAACTCACAACTTGGGTAACTGCCAAAGGACGGGATGGAAAGACCTAAAACACAAGGAATTCTGTAAGTCTTACGACCTTTCACCACTTTTCTTCCAGCTCCATATAGACTCTTCATCTCAGTGCCCCTGGACTCTCAGGGACACACACATCAGAACAATATGCTAGGTCATACCAACAGCCCATCTAGGGAAACTCTGATGGTGGTACCCAATCCAGGTAGGTGACAGCTATGCAATTCCGATCCTCTGTGACTGGATTGGGATGATAACCTAAGAATGATATTGACATTATCTAACATAAACAACACTGGACAATCTCTCCAGGAAGCTGGGTCTGTGCATCCTTCTGAGTTTGATGACCTTCTATTTTATGCTTGCTTTTGCATGTTGAATCCATGCTCAATTATTATCTTTTTGTAAAAGAGGGTAATTATAACTAGTATTCTCTATAGAACAACACTAGAAAAGCAAGTTAGTTACCGTCTGACCTAGTTAGGTATGTAACTTTTAAAATATGTACTGGCTTCTTCAGAAAGAAAAGCTGAAGTTATTTTTGACACTGCAGTTATAATGACACAAGGATACATGGGTCTAATGAGTAATTTTGTCCAATTAATTATTTCAGAGAGGATAAATTTTTATGCCTGCAAAAAATCATTCCAGATTTTTTTCATGTTTTGATCTTTGTAACTAATTTTAAAGATCACACTGGGCCGGTTCCATTTGCTCCGTGAGTTTCACAATGGTCCCAGTCAAAAGCAATAACATTCGAATTCAACCAAAGCTCCAGGCTTTATAGCCTCTCCGTGCGTCCTGTCACCCTGGGTGATTAAAGTCATTTGGTTGAATTAGCTTTCAGAATTTTCTCTGTTTTAATATCATCACTTCAATAAGGCAGCTGTGAGCAAGAGGGACAGCTGAGCTCTTTAAGTAAGAAACACCTGAATTCGTCATTGGCTTCCAACCACATCCCACATGCCTGCATCAATGTGCAAAAGATGGTTTGTATACTCTGGAGGTATTTTTCTGGAGTTGGTAATGAAGGGATGGCTTCAATTTCCCAGCAGTTTAAGTCTGGTTCCTTACGATGTGGCTGATGTTTCATGCCGGGCACAGAACTCCATTTCTAGGTAACATCAGTTCAGATCACCCTTAAGGACAACACATTTAAGTAGTGTATTCCTTGCATATCCACTTGAGTGAGGTCATATAGTAAGAAGTATGTTTTGATTGAATATCTTAATTCTTCATGACAGTTCTCAAACTTTAGCATGTACTAGGATTACCTGGGGGGTATATTCCAAGGCATATAGCTGAACCCCAGAGTTTCTGATTCAGTAAGTCTGGGGTAGAGTCCAATAATTTGCATTTTCAATGAATTTCCAGCTAATGTTAATGCCACTGATATGGGGGCCACACTTTTGAGAGTCACTGCTTTAGAGTGCTGACACTACTTCTTACTTTTTTAAATTAAGTTCTAATGGTTTCCCATGTGCGATAAGGAGAAGTGAGAATATAGAAACTATCGAGAAGTCTTTACCTTGCTAATTATTTTTTTCCCAAAGAAATGTGCTGTAATAAACTCTTTAAAAACACAAGCTGTCCGCTTCTCTCTCTGGCCTCATAGATGGGAAGAAGCAGTGTGTCTACCAGGCCCAGACGTATCAGATCATATCTGTTTGTAGATGTCAGGGAGACCACCTCTTAGAAGAAATAGCCTTGCAAAAATATTGATTCCAACTTTTGGTTTTTCGAACATGAGGTAACTGATGAAGGTGAAAACTTCAGTGCTGAGGACAGATTGATTTCACAGCTAGGTCCTCCAGTGCGAGTCACGGAGCCCCTGTAATTTTCTTCATGAAGCAAAGCTATTGGACCCCACTCCAGAGACCACGGGAGGAGGCGCTGGGTTCCTGGTAGAGTGGGCAAAGGGCCATTAAGTAATGACAAAGAGTGGTGTCATTGACAGGAATCTTTCAGACTCAAACCCATCAACCAAACTCCTTATTCCAACACCCTAACCTTTTCCCCCAACGCAAATAAGACTCTAGGAAAACAATAGCATTGTTCTTATTTGGAATAATTTTGTTGCTTTTATAATTTATCCATTGAAAGTCCCTGAATCTAGATTTCCCGAGACATGGGAATGTCTGTGTGTGCACATATAAGAAAGAAAAAAAAACAAAAAAACAAAAACTGGATAAACCCAAACTTTGAGGACTGCTACGCTAAGAAGATGGATGGTCCATTCTGCTTCCAGGGGTCAAGCTAGCTCTGTTATTTATGGACTATGGGAATATCAGCATCGTCTGATGGAGGAACTAGATTAATGTTGTATCTTAATCCACTCTCTCGGATAGCAGTGGGGTGAGGTGAAGAACGCAGACCTGGAGCTCCTATTTCACCTGTTCCCAATAAAGACTCTACCACTTACCAATTGTATAGTCTCTGCCAAGTTACCTAACCTCTCTGTGTCTTAGTTTTCTCACCTATAAAATTCGAATGCTCGTAGCACTTATCTCATAGAGCTGTTATATTGAGTTAATATATGTAAAGTGCTTAGAAGAGTGCCTGGCATGTAGAAAATGCTATCCACGTGCGAGCTGTTATTATTTATGTCTAAATACTGTGCCATCCTTCTCCTTTTGTTCTATTTAAATTCCTCATGCTAATGCTATTTAGATTGGCTAGTGTCCAGAATTTAGACTTCTGCCATAATTATCTACATATGGCAGCGGGATCGTTCCAGAACCACCCTAATGACTTTGATTAGAACCAATCACCTGGGCCTATTTACACAGCAGCGTGATTGGCAGGGTTTTGGAAGGCCTGGATATTCCAATTATACTCTCGTCTGGTATGGACTGGTTTGAGCAAATACGCCAGTCAGAATCATGCTAAAACAGATCAGTTTCTGTACATTTTATACAAATGAACAAAGGAATCAGGGGGGAAAAAGGTAGAAAGAGAAGAGGAACCATTGATTCGTTCAATAAAATGTTGTATGAGTTGCTGTTCTCTCCTGAGCACTGTGTTCAGAATGAAGCATTGTGGTGTAGGTGGAGAGGTGGGCAAACACTCCCACCCTTAAGAAGCTCACCATCTAGTGGGGAAAACAGATTAGGAAATCAATGACTACTGCACGATGCACTGAGTAGACATTCCCACGGAGCACAGAGGAATTGCTTAGAATCGCGGTATCTCTCTTAGCTTGGAAAGATGGTGCCCAAAGGCCAGAAAAAAAGAGCTGCTGGACGTGGAGCCAGCCAGGAAGGCAAGGTGGGTAAGGGCATTCTGGGTGAGACCTCGCCTGGTGCCAAAGCTCACCCGTAACAGGATGCTGAAGAAGGCGCACAAAGTAGGGAAGCCGGGAATTAAATCCTTAGCATTCTTAAGGGAGAAGCAGGGAGCATAAAATGACAGAAGTGGAGGACGGAGAGGTTGCGTGAGGGAGAGGTTCATCTCATGCACGTGGCGCGTCTGTGTCCCACTGCGCATGTGTAAATGTACCATGCAGTTTGCTCCAGGAGAGGGAGAAAAGCCGAGAAGCCATTAACCAACAATTGAGAATTAATTTTCTGTGCAAAGGGAATAGATGGAGTATACAGACTGTGCCCATATTGCTACTGGCTGTCTATAGAAAGGGATATGTTTCAGTGAACTCTTCCATGATGATGATATGTATTGTCTAGCAGTCTGGGAAAGCACAGGCAGTGCCCAGCTGCCTGGAAAATAGATTTTGGAGAGTAGGTAGCAGGCCTGGGGATAGGCTGGAAGCTGAGCGGCTGAATCACTGACTCTGGTGGGAAACAGCCTCCAGACCAGTGGTTCTCACGCGGGGCTGCCTAATACCAGGGTCTGGGAAGCTTTAGAAATTATTGATGTCTAGGTCCCTGCATCAGAAACTATGATTTAGTTAGCTGGGGGTGCAGCCTGGACTAAGGGATTTTTGAAAGCTCTCTAGAAGATTCTAACATACAGCGGGGATCGAGAACTGTATCGCCACACCTTAGCTACCTCAAGTTTGCTCCTACATCAGCAGCAGCTCCAGGAGCTTGTTAGAAATGCCACACATCTCCGGTCCCAGGTGGGCCTCTGGATTCAGAATCTCCATGTCAACAACCTCCCCAGGTGATTCAAATGCATGTGGCAGTTTGAGAAGCCCTGACCACAGCTGCGTGTCAGAGTCACCATGGAAGCTTATACTATATGAAAGTTACAGATTCTTCTGTGGATTATGACTCAGGAAGTCTTAGATGGGGCCTTCCATTCACCTTTTAAAAAAAAAGTTTAGTGAGTCTAATATGTAATTGGCATTAGAAAACATCTCCAGATAAAGTTGGACAGAGTGCCTACAATGAAGAGATTGTGGTAAGACTTTTCTTATGCAGCAAGTGGGCTAGGGGAGGCGGAAGGTCCCCTAGTTACATACAGGGAGCCCAAAACTGAGAAAGGGGGATATTTATACAACCCGGACTGGAGGGCTGCACAGTTCCTTATAGTAGCAGAGGGAACAGATGTATGTAGTGAATAAGCCCAAAGGTCAGGTCATTTTTGCTGTAAAATGACTCATCACTTCACCGAAATTCTCCAAAAAGGACAGTCAAGGGGCAAAGTATTTTAATCTCCTTGGATTCGTCTGTGTGTGTGGGGGGGGGGGGCATGCGCAAGTATCGTGTAATATGGCATTATTCCATACGCTTGGACAGCCTTTACTTTTTTGTTAGGTAAGCATTTTCACTCTGTCACCTAGGTAGGCTATAGTGCAGTGGCATTATCATAGCTCACGGCAGCCTTGAACTCCTGGACTGAAGTGATCCTCCTATCTCAGCCCCTGAAGTGCTAGGACTATAGGTGTGGGCCATGGTGCCCAGCCCCTTCCATTCCTATAAGAAAGTCTCACCAGTTTGGGAGTCCCTAGAACTCATGCCTCACATTAACCTCCTCCACCACTTGGCCCACAGTCTGTGATTAGTAGAGGGTTCCAGGCCCCATAAACAATAAGAAGGCAAAGGAGAGTGGCCAGCCAAACATAAAGAATAGCCACATGAGTCCGCCATAGGCAACAGGCATTTTCTTTCCGTTTTCTTTCTTGGGGGAACCATGGTGCCAGGGAACACCAAGGCCAGAAGCTGCCGGGATGCACACCCCCTCCAATGGACGAGGACTCGGGTTCCAGGGGTCAATGCCATTCCCAAACTGGTCAATGCCCAGTTTGATTGCAGGGTGAAGACACTTTCTCAGAGCCTAGCATGGAGTGGAGGGCATAGAATGAATGAATCGATAAATAAAAATATTTTACTTCTCTTGCAATTTACTCTTCATTCAAAAGAGCAAAGATAGGAGTATCAGCATCCCCTGCCTCAGGGGTCTGGCTTGGATCTCTCCAAAAGCCACTTGATATTTTTGTTTTCTTTTAGCCAAGACCTATTGCATTGGCTGAATTACACAATTTCCTACCTGGCCCTCACATGCTGGGAGTAGGAAAGCAGGTTTTGATTGTGTCATGTGCCTGAGGTGTGGCCTCAGGCCCTGGAACGTCCCCAGCCCTCCACACCTGGGGGCTTCCCAGCTGGTGTGCTCCTGAGTGGCCCCAAGGGACCTGCCTGGGCCTGCTCCACAGGAGGCCTCTGAGGATGCCACTGAGCCTGCCCTTCTCTCTGCCTCCAACTCCTGAGGGAGGGAGAGATTGAGCGCATATTTAGAAAATGTGTTCATTGTTGCTTTAAAAAAATCTCCTCTGTAATTAGGTACCACAGGGGTAGTCAACAACGAAAAGCTACAACCAGTGCTGTCAAGTTCCACAAAACAAAAGAGAAACCAATTAGTTGAAATGAGAAAGAAGAGGCTGGCTGAACCTCTGCACCTGTCTTAGCTGCGCCACGCCTATCCCTGCCCAGACTCAGGCCTTGACTATCAGGGAAGCCCCTGCAGCCCGAGTGCTCCCACAGCCCGTATTGGTGTCGGGTGCTGAGTCTTTGACCTCTCTCCCAAGAATCTACCTCTTCAATACCAGGGCCAGCAATTTTATTGTGCCTCCCCAGTAAAGCTTCCAGAATGGTCTCCTAAACCTGACAGCTGTAAAATGCAAGACAGTTCAGTAGACAATCAGATTTCCAGCACTGTCTGCAGTGTGGTGGCTGCTGGGTATCAGCACCAGGAGATGAAAGGTATAAAGTCCTGCTAAGCCTTGTTCCCTGATGGCTCCTAAACTTCCTCCTACCAAATCCCAATCTTGGGAACAATTACTCCCTAACAAACTGAATAATTATAGTGATATACATTCACTGGAGAGGGTTTAACTAAAGTGAGTGTGAAGTTAAAAGTAGGGTGCTTTATGAAGCCTTAGAGATGGCTCTCATTGCATTAGCATAACCACCACCAGTGTGGTCTTTCGGGGGCTCTTATTTTCTGGAGCCACACTGAGATAATTTTCTTTCCACCTGTCTTCTCTATGAGGGAGGTACTTCAGGGTACCAAGGTCAATAGATAGGAGGCTATAACATGACCATTCCAGAATATTTCGGGAAGAACAATTACCAGCTCTCCAGCTGTTTGTCTGACCTTGGCCCAAAGGATGAACCTGCACCCTCTGGCATCTTGTGGTCAACACCACTGCTCATTCCTTGCACAGCAGCCTCACAGTTGCAACCTGCAGCTTCTACCCACAAGTGATATATCCCATAGAATCACTAATTGATCTGGCTCTCCTTCCATCCCAGTACACAGAATATGTTTTCTTGCTTTCCTGAAATTTGACAGGTCTCTGTGGCTTGCTTTGGCCAATGACATGAATGTAAGTCACATGAATCACACCAAAGTGGAAACCTTTAAAAGCTATTTTCTATGTGTCCTATCTCCTGCCACATGAGCTGAGGTCAGTATTTTAATTGGATAAGGGGCTGGAATAAAGAACCTAAGGGAGTATTTGCTCGCAAAGGCTGCTAGGCTCAGAAAACCTCTCACTAAGCAAAGGAAAGAGTTGTTCTGGGAACTACTTTTTAAGAACTCTATATGTTTACCAGCATATGGAATTGATTGGAATAAGGGAAACCTCACATTTTAACAGGTTGAACTGACAAAGTAACAGAAAACCTGACACTCTTCAGGACTTTAAACAATCCCTTGAGACTGCCTATGGGAAGCTGGTGGGCTGAGAAAGCCATGCAGTCCTGGAGGAGGGCATATCCCCCACACTCATTTCTTTTTTTATTGTTATTATTAAATCATAGCTGTGTACATTAATGCAATCGTGGGGTACAATGTGCTGGTTTGATATACAATTTGAAATATTTTCATCTAACTGGTTAACATAGCCTTCATGGTATTTTCTTAGTTATTGTTAAGACATTTTTATTCTACTCTTAGTAAATTTCACATGTACCCTTGTAAGATGCACCATAGGTGTGGTCCCACCAATTACCCTCCCTCCACACATCCTCCCCCCTACCCCCTCCCTATCCCTTTTCCCCATATTCTTGGGTCATATGAAAGCTATAACCCCACTCTCATTTCAAACATGGCCAGGGAAGGTAATGGGAAATGAGGAAGCTCCCAGAGGGTTAAGCCAGGAGCCACTGAAAACAATGGAAGAGGAAGCCCCACCAGACAGCACAAGTCCAGCCTACTCTAGGAACGTCCCGCAAACCAGATTATGAACCCCACAATGTCTGCTCAAAGAGATTTCAAGATTGCTAAGGACCAGTGCCTACTTGACCAGTGCCAAGATTGCTAAGGACCAGTGCCTCCCCTTCCTTCCATTTATGAATGGGAGTGTTTGCTGTGATTTCCTTGCCCCATTCTACCACAATGGTTATGTGTGGAGGAATGCATGCTTTTTTTAGTTTATAGGTTTATAGTTTACAGACATGTAGAAGGATGAAGAACAGCTCCCTCTCTCCACATAGACTTGATATAGAGACTAGTGTATATAACTCAGAGGGTCTAGATAAGGGGTGTCCAACCCTTATTATTTAAATCTCTGCTGCACATTGGGAAAATAAGAGTTTTCTTGCCCCAAACTAAACACACAAATACTAAGTAAACCTGATTAGCCAAAAAAAAAAAAAAAAAAACAAACCTGCATATTTTTAATGATTGCTGACATCACAGATAAGCAAAAACAAGTCCTCATAAAATTGGCAAAGGCCTGCAGGCCAGACAGCTCTGTATCCTAAGCTTTATGCCATGACATTCAGGAATTTGGGGATGTCTCCCTTGGAGAAAGTATATTCTGCATACAGAAAAGAAGGTGAACTGAATGTCTGATTCCCAAGTTGTGGTAAATATTACTAGGGTTCACTGTTACTTTAGCCACTGACGCGTGAGCGGGTATGGTGTGTCACTTTAGGGGGAAACATTCAAGAGCCGTGTCCATCTCTCTTTTTCCTCTATTGGGTCAACAAGGAGATTGTTCCAGAGCAGCTACAGGATGATGAAACCTTTGTTAGTCTAAATTTCTGAGGCTCCTGGAGGACACTGGTTGTAAAGGATTGTCTAAAACTGTTGCGACATTTGTATGAGCAAACAAACATAAAGCTTTGTTGACAACCAGGCAACACAATTTTTTATTGCTGTCATCCCAGAATTACCCTACTATTTTGGTGACTATAGAATCCATTACATAGAATTGGGTCTAAGATGGTTTAGTCTGAATTCTTCCCTGAAAGTTCCAAAAGTTCCTTATGAAGTTAGAATTAAATATTTAAGTGCTTGGGACAAGGCCAAGTGCCAGTGTATAGAAAGTATTAGGTATAGAGATCCCCAGGTAGGCCCTGGTCTCTTTGCTCCATGTAATTTCCATAAATTAGGTTTAGTCAAACAGCTAACAAGCCTACTAGAAACACGTGACATTCATGCACAAGTCATTAAACAACATTATAAGAAAACAACTAGTTTAAAGACTGGTTAACCACAGATAACAACGGTTCCAGGACTTAGGTTTGGGGAAAACTCTTAAGGGAGGAAAGTGCATGGAAAAAAGCACAACTTGGAAGACATCCAGAAAGTAGAAGGAAGATTTAAACCAAACAAGTCAGGCTTCATGGATGCAGGAAAAAAATTGTGCATTCAGTGAAAGTTTATGTATACCAGGCAGGCTACCCAGACAAGGAGAAGGGCAGTCAGAATGACTGGGAAACAGTGGGAGTGGGAACCACCACAGGATTTTGAGCAGCAGCACAATTTGCTAGAGGTGGTATTGAAGCAAGATTAATCTGGCAATGAACGAAAGAAGGGGCTGAGCAGAGAGCATGGAGGTGTGGATTCCAGCTAGACAGCTATTCAATTAAAATGGAAATGTGTTGTGGAAGTTTGGATTGGGGGAATGGACAGATGTAAAAGAGCCAAAGGGTGTGCTGAAAGGCTATCCACAGAACAAGGACCAGGAGTGAGGAGTAGGTAGCAAAAGAATCCAGCAAAATTTATGTCCATGCTTCTCACTTGGGCAACTACAGAAAAATGCCTTCAATGAATTTTCATCAAAAAAAAAGAAGCTGGTTTTGGAAGGGAGATGCAGGTTCACCTTGGGAGTTTGAGGGATGGCAGAAAATGCAAGTAGGTCTCTCCCTCTTCCACTCCTGAGGCCACTTCTCTGCCACAAGATTTTATTAGCAGAGTTCAGCAAAAAGGTCAGGGATGAGAGAGATGAACAAAAGTCATGTAGGTAAGGATGCTCTCTAAGAAAATGTTTTAAGAGAGTTTAATACAGAGCTTGGGAAGTGAGCGTACACGGGGACTGATGGGAGGAAACTTTACACAGAAAAGGAGATAAAGAAAACACAGTCAAAAAAGAAACTATAATCAAACATCACGAGAAATGACTTTCAAGTAAGTGGGAAGAACAAAGTATCACATCTGGAGGAACAAAAAAAAATAATAAAGAGAATGAAGACTAAGAAAAAGTCCTCAGAGATTTAATTTTTTATCAGAGACTTTTGACGGTAGAGTTTAATTTACCTAATTCTTTGCCTGAAGAGTTGCAATATCTTCTGCTAAAATGTCTCGCTTTCTGCCTGGTCCAGCCTTTTTACAAGTTGTTCTGATGGCTGTCCTCCTGCATCTGCCACTATGGAAAAACGGGGAGCAGGGTGATCATAGAACTTCACATTTGTTAGTGACATGGTGTTGAATCCTACATCCAGTGAGGGGGAATAAGCACTGGTTATGGTTTTCCATGTAGGAAGTAATACCTGGTTACACCTAAGACCAGGCACTGCGGCTGACCTAGGAAGAATTCGTGCACACTCCTAATTTCATCACATTCCATTCCCCCACTCCCTCTTTCTGATGTATAATACAACCAAAACATTATAATCGGACAGCCCTGGCCTTAATTACCTCTGTTATTTTGAGCTCTTTGTTCACCATAATCAGAAAACAGAAAATTCCCACATTTTACTTTTAATAATAAAAAAAGGTATGTGTGTGTGTGGGGGTGGGGTGGGGGTGGGGGAACGACAAATCCCAAAAAGTTACCTTTCCACTCCAGCTACAAGTTAGTATGAACAGAACAGTCTGGAAAAGCAAACGGACAAACAAAAAAATCCATGTGGAAGAGAGAAGAGAGAAAATCAAATCGTAGCAGGCCTTATGATTTGAAACTACTACTGGAATGAATAAGTCCACCCTAAGTGTGAAAACACTGGACAAAATCCTGGTAGATGAGAGTTCTGACTATATGCAATACACAGTAACAGTCTGCTGGATGAGAAGGAAAGAAAATGCCAGAGAGAAAACATTTTGGAGAATAGTAAAGGGGAAAAGCAGCCCAGGGGAGAGGAGAAGTGGAATCCTGTAAGGTAAAAGAGAACTAAAAAGTCATAGGACACATAAATACTTCACCATCATCATCACCATCATATCCATTAATGAGACTGTACTTAGCAAAGGAACATTAAACACTGCTGTCATTTTAAAAAAGGGATAAAAGAAATATGAATAAACATATACAAATCTACTATTAAAATATAAAATGAAAATCCAGACACATCTACTGATTACAATTTTCTCCCAATCCTATGCAAATACAACCATGAAGCAGGAGAAAACCTAACACAATAATCTGAAAGAAAGTAAATAGCCTTAAGGGCACATTTATAGTTATTAAACACACATGTACACACACACCTTGAAACAGAAATTCAAAAATTAAAAACAAATGGAGGAAAAAGGAGACAAAGATCTAAAGAGAATTCACTGAACTCTGGAAGCAATAGGAAAGAAAAAGACAAAATGAAAATGCCTAAGAGGACTCCAGTCTCCCTCAGGTCTGACACTAACGTGCATATGAAAAGGGTCCAACAGGTACCTGGAAAATGTGCTCAGACTCATCAACTCTGATGTCCTAGTAAAACTAACAGACTTCGAAGATAAAGAAAAATTATCAAGGCTTTTTAAACAGCAAGATCAGAAGAATTAAATTGTCATCACACTTCTCAAGAAAAAAAAGAAAAAAGCCCATACAAAGCAAGGCAACAATGGTACAGCATTTTTTAAAAAACTCAGAGAAAGAATGGGCAAACCTAGAATTTTATAACTGGAAAGACTTGTCTTCAAGTGTCAAGCCAATAAAACAAGTTTCAATATACAAAAACTTAGGGAGTGATGCATCCTGAGTCCTTCTGGAGCAATTTACTGGAAGATGAATTTCATACGACCAAGAGATGACTGGACGAACTTCAGAGGAAAAATAAAGGAGGTGAACAGACACACCCAGAGGAACAGACGCAGAAAAAGATACATATCTCGAAGATAAAATATGAGTAGGTCAGTTAGGAGACAACGTACAGATACTAGATGTGACAAAGTAGAAAGAATGCAACTAAAAAGTGGGAGAAAGGAAAAGAGAAAAGGAGAAAGGATAAAAAAACAGTAGAATAATCATATTGATTGTTATATAGGCAGAAGGTGTAAGTTAAGGAATATCAATAAAAACTGATAAACCAGATAAAAAGGTTAAATATAAACACTTAGAAATAAGTGGTATTTAAAAAGTAACTACCAGAAAAAAACTATTAAAATCTATCGAAATACCAAAAAATTTAAAACTATATAGCAAGATATACACATCCTGTAAGAAAAAGTTATTAATAAACAACCTCCAAAAGCACTAGGCGCCCAAGATTTCACAGAAGAATTATCCAACCTTCAAAGACCAGGTAGTCTCAATGTACACTTGGCTCCCAAGTGTGGAAAATGACTGAAAATTCCTAATTCTTCAAATAAAGCAAGTATAACATTGATACTAAACATGAGAAAGATAGTATAAGAAAAAAAAAAACTATAGACCAATATGATTCATGAATATTGATACAAAAATGCTAAGTAAAATATTAGCAAATAGTATCTAATACCATATTAAGAAAATAATAAAACATGACCAAGTGGGATTTATTCTAGGAATGCAAGATTAGGTTAATATAAGGAAAAACATTAATATTATAACTCTGTTAATAGATCTAAGGGAAAAATCATATGATTATCTTTTTGGATGATCTAAGGGAAAAATCATATGATTATCTTTTTGGATGCTAAAAAAAGCTTTTGACAAAATTCAATACCTATTCCCAATTTAAAAAATGCAAGAAAATGGAATTGAGGGATATTGTCTCAACATGAATTAATCTAAATCAATTTCTATCTATGCATATGAAAAGGGTCTACGTGTACCCATCATCTCTGTCTGTCTATCTACATTGGTCCTAAAGACAGTATCTTTTTTTTGTTTTTTGAGACAGAGCCTCAAGTTGTCACCCTGGGTAGAGTGCTGTGGTGTCACAGCTCACAGCAACCTTCAACTCCTGGGCTCAAGTGATTCTCCTGCCTCCACTTCCCAAGTAGCTGGGACTACAGGTTCCTGCCACAATGCCCGGCTATTTTTTTGGTTGCAGCCATCATTTTTTTTTTTTTTATTAAATCATAGCTGTGTATATTAATACGATCATGGGGCACCATACACTGCTTTTATAGACCGTTTGACACATTTTCATCACATGAAGGCAAATATAGCCTTCCTGGCATTTTTCTTAGTTATTGTGTTAAGACATTTATATTCTACATTTACTAAGTTTCACATGTACCTTTGTAAGATGCACCGCAGGTGTAATCCCACCAATCCCCCTCCCTCTGCCCATCCTCCCCCCCCTACTCTCCCTTTCCCCCTTCCCCCTATTCTTAGGTTATAACTGGGTTATAGCTTTCATGTGAAAGCCATAAATTAGTTTCATAGTAGGGCTGAGTACATTGGATACTTTTTCTTCCATTCTTGAGATACTTTACTAAGAATATGTTCTGGCAGTGCCCATAGCTCAGTTGGTAGGGTGATGGCCACATGCACCTAGGGTGGCGGGTTCAAACCTGGCCTGGGCCTGCTAAGCAACAATGACAGCTGCAACCAAAAAATAGCCAGGCATTGCGGCGGGTGCCTGTAGTCCCAGCTACTAGGGAGGCTGAGGCAGGAGAATCACTTAAGCCCAGGAGTTTGAGGTTGCTCTGAGCTGTGATGCCACTGCACTCTACTGAGGGCAACAGCTTGAGAGTCTGTCTCAAAAAAAAGAAGAAGAATATGTTCCAGCTCCATCCATTAAACATGAAAGAGGTAAAGTCTCCATCTTTCTTTAAGGCTGCATAATATTCCATGGTGTACATATACCACAATTTATTAATCCATTCGTGGATCGATGGGCACTGGGGCTTTTTCCATGACTTAGCAATTATGAATTGGGCTGCAATAAACATTCTGGTACAAATATCTTTGTTATGATGTGATTTTTGGTCTTCGGGGTATATGCCTAATAGAGGAATTATAGGATTGAATGGCAGATCTATTTTTAGATGTCTAAGTGTTCTCCAAACATCTTTCCAAAAGGAATGTATTAATTTGCATTCCACCAGCAGTGTAGAAGTGTGCCCTTTTCTCCACATCCACGCCAACATCTCTGGTCTTGGGATTTTGTGATATGGGCTAATCTTACTGGAGTTAGATGATATCTCAAAGTAGTTTTGATTTGCATTTCTCTAATGATTAAAGATGATGAGCATTTTTATATATGTCTGTAGGCCGTGAGCCTGTCTTCTTCAGAGAAGTTTCTCTTCAAGTCCCTTGCCCAGCCTGCGATGGGATCACTTGTTCTTCTCTTGCTTATACATTTGAGTTCTCTGTGGATTCTGGTTATTAAACCTTTGTCGGAGACATAACCTGCAAATATCTTTTCCCATTCTGAGGGCTGTTTGCTTGCTTTACTTACTGTGCTCTTGGCTGTGCAGAAGCTTTTTAGTTTGATCAGGTCCCAGTAGTGTATTTTTGAAGCTGCTTCAATTGCCTGGGGGGGTCCTCCTCATAAAATACTCACCCAGACCGATTTCTTCAAGGGTTTTCCCTGCGCAGCTGTCATTGTTGTTTGGCGGGCCCAGGCTGGATTCGAACCCGCCAGCTCAGGTGTATGTGACTGGTGCCTTAGCCGCTTGAGCCACAGCGCTGAGCCCTAAAGACAGTATCTTAATGGGAATGCTCTTTACCTCCACTACTATTCAATGTTATACAAGTGGTATTCAGCTAATGCAATCAGACAAGACAAATCAATTAGAAACATAAATGTAAAGAAGTAAAATTTGCCTCTATTTACATGTGATATGACCGTGTAGTTAAAATGTCAATGATAAAAATAACTCAAACAATAAAAGAAATCATGAAGGCAGTAGAAAATAAAATTAACACCCCAAAATGAAGAACCTTTACATACTTAAGGATAAACAGAAGGCATAATGGTACAAAAAACCCATTTACAAATAACAATAGCAGTGATCCACTACTTAGAAATAAACCTAACAATATGTGAACCTGAATCAAGAAAAACATTCTCCTTCTTACATTACTGGTGCATTTGAATAAAAGCTGTAGATTAGGCACTAGTAATGTATCAACGTTATTTTTTCCCCAATTTTGATAATCGTATTGTAGCTATATATAACAGAAATATCCTACAGTTTAAGAAATATACGCTTTAATATTTAGGTAAAGGACCATCCCATTCGCAACTTCCTATCAAATATTTCAGAAAAATAATTATAAATAAATAAATATATATGTGTTTGGAAAAATGCATATTCAATGTATATGTTTATATATGCATGTTTATATGTGTATATACACATATAGAGAGAGTGCCAAAAAATGTATACAAATTTTAAGAAAGGGAAAAACTATATTAAAATTGTAACACTCAATATATACCGATAACAAAAGATGAATACAAGTCATGTTGAGCACCTCTTGTAATTGCAGAAGTCAAATGTGAATATCACAAATTTAATGCAGTTTCTTTTCCTTTCTTAAAACGTGTGTGTGTGTGTAGAGAGAGAGGCAAAGGGAGGGAGAATGGTAGAGGAAATGTAATAAAAGGTTACAATTTGGAAAATTTGAAAGATATATAGGTATCATTTACCCTATTTTTCTAACTTTTATAAAGGTCCAAAATTGTTTGTAAATTAAAACATTTAAAATATGTAAAAAAAAACAGTAAAAGAAAGTATAATAGGATGAACTATTACACAGCTATTGGGTGGGGTTGGGGTGGGGATTGAGCTGGAGCTGTATGTGCTGATAGCAAATAATCTCCAAGCAATATTAAATTTTAAAAAACAACACGCAAAACTTTGTGTTCAAAAATGCATATGACTGGAGTTGTAAAGGAAACAGAGAGGACTCAAATAAAAAGGTATCAATTCTCCCAGAGGTAGAAGTGGATGGAGACACCTCTGAAGATGATGACAGGACACTCTGGAACCTACCTGTGCTACCCCTGCTCTCATGTTTCAGCACAGGTATAAAAGTCCTGGAACATTAAGAACGGAAGGCACTTTGCAGAAAATTTACAGTTAGGAAGAAAGTACAGACTCTGAGAGATGAAACAATTTTTCTCAGGCCACATTCACCTTCAATGAGTTTTTGGGTCCCTGGACTCCAAATTTAGAGTTGTTTCAATCTTCCATCCATCCATCCATCCATCCATCTGCTCATTCATTCATAAATATCCACTGAGAATCAACTACATGCCAGAAACAATGCTAGCCACAGGGAATACAGCGATGACCATCCCCAGATATGTTCCCTGCTCACATAGTTAGCGACAAAGATATTACAGAAGACATCATATAAGTTCAAAATATTTTGAAGAGTATGGTAAAAGAAATATTAAATATGAACACAGAATGGAAGATCTGATTTCCATTTGAGGGCCAAGGAAGACTTACTTGAGAAAGGAAAATTCAAGTAGAGATGTCAACAAGACTATACTGGTCCAATAAGGACCAAAGGAGAACAACATTCCAGATGGAAAGAACCGCCTGTGTAAAGGCCCTGCCTGAGGAGGGAAAAACACAAAGGAAGCCAGTATTGGCTGGAGAGCAGCATGCACAGGGAGTAAGCAGTTCTGTGAGAGGCTCGAATGGTACACAGGGGCTATACAGTGCAGGGCCTCCTCTGCCTCGTTTTCTTTGCCCTTGAGTCACATCCCAAGAAATGGAAGGAAGGAGGGAGTGTGCACATTGCCATTTCGGAGTGTAGAAGGCAGTATTTTTATGATGAGTAAGTACTGTTCCAAAGGGATAGGGTTAATGTTTAAGATTCTGGCTCCAAAAGCGAGCTTTTAAGGTTTTATAAAATGGCTTATCACAATAGATCTGAGCTTTTGGTTAGGGAAGGTAAATCAGAATAAGTCGGGCTAATCAGGTTAGAATGAGTTAGATTGTTCTGAATGAGTTAGATTGTTCTGGCTGTTCACTAGAGGACAGGGCAACAAGGGTGCTCCACATAGGAGGCCTTTGCAAGTCACCTGGATGGGAAGTGAGGGAGGCAGAGACTGCAATGCTGGCTAGGAAGGGAGCAGTGTGTGACTTTGAGAGCACGGAATGGCATGGTAATGGAATTGGGTGTGGGCGTTTCAGGAGACAAAGGTGTCAAGGAGTGTGTGCAGGGTACAGGCTTCTGCCTGAGTGACTGAGTGGCTGGTGGCCAGTTACCAAGGTGGGGAACCCTGTGGAGACTGCAGATTGCGGGACAAGGGCCAGTGCACTATGTGCTGACTGCAGTCATACACAACCATCTACCTTGATAAGTACAGTGATACCTTCCTAAGGGAGGTCTTCTGAACCCTAGAAATGTTTCCTTCTAAAGACAAGGCGAAGATGGTAGAATTCAGGCAGAACAATCAGCTAAGGGGTAAACACTCAAGAGTGAGAGGCCTCTCCGGAACTCCTCAACTCACATTAAAAAAAGTCTGCTTATTCTATGCACTTGATGCATTGGCACCACCACCCCTGCTTGAGGCTGCCAAAGGCTCTGCCTCCTCCAGCTACTGCCATGTGGGGCCTTCTCTGTAGATTCTAGCTGGAAGTTCCCTCTCCTCATTGCCCAGCTGCCCACATTCTTGCCGCCCCCTTCTTTTCTCACTTGGATGCCGTCTCTGCACAAGCATAACCTTCTTTCTAATCTGCCACACTCCACTGTGGTACCTCAAGCCATTTTGCACTGCTAGAACAGAATCCCTGAGGCTGGTAATTTATAAAGAAAAGTGGCTGAGCATGGTGGCTCACACCTGTAATCCTAGCATCTGGGAGGCCGAGGTGAGTGGATTGCTTGAGCTCAGGAGTTTGAGACCAGCTTGAGCAAGAGCGAGACACCTGTCTCTACTAAAAAGGAAAAACTATTTTGTGGTGCACACCTTTAGCCCCAGCTACTTGGGAAGCTGAGGCAAGAGGATTGCTTAAGCCCAAGAGTTTGAGGTTGCTGTAAGCTAGTATGGAGACTCTGTCTCAAAAAAACCCAGTTGTTTGTTTTGCTCATGATTCTGGTGGAAGGAAAGTCCATGGGGTAGCTGCATCTGGTGAGGGCTTCCTCCTGCAGGGATGTGCAGGGACAGTGACAGAGGAAGCAGACAGCATCTGGGAAGCTGAGCTGGCTTTTATAATAAGCCACTCTCAGATGAGAAGTCTAGTGCTGTGAGAGCAGGAACTCAAGCCCACAAAGGGCACTGGTCTACTCACGAGGGACTCTCCCCCTATCCATCCTAACTCTTCCCACTAGGACACACCTCCCAACACTGCCACATTGGGAGACAAATTTCAACATGAGTTTTGGTGAGGATGAAACACCTCCAAACTATAGCAGCTGGTGTCTGTGCCATGGCCCTATCCACTGTAGTGTATGGAGTCAGGGTACAGGGATCTGCTTTCAATTGCATTTAGTAAAACCCATGAAACCATCACGCTCTCCCATCAGGGCAAAAGCCAGTTGGGAACAACTCCCTGGGAAGCGGATGAAGAGAATGAGAATCTGACGTCAGTCCTACTCAAGCAGTGGGTACTGTATAAGCTCTGGCCCCTCTGAACCCAAACCACACATCCATGATTTGCTTGTGGAAGGGGCTTCGGGTATGAACCATGAACAATCTACTGTTGACCTTGGACCCTGCTCTAGCACTGTGCTCATGTCAGGCGCATCTTCTCACCAGTACCTTGGAGTGTGAGCAGAATAGGCCACGCTGAGAACCCGTGGGGTGTGTTCACACTCAAAATTCTCCTCTGAGACAGTTTATCCTGACACTATCCTAGAATATCAGACAAGAAAGAGCCTTATCGATCCCCAAAGCTCTCATTGTCAGGAAAAATCCAAGGCCCGACATCATGAAGCTATCCACAACTAGGGCTCTGGTTGTCTCCAAGGAGCACTGAACCCAGGAGCCCACCCAGCTCCTCTCACCTCTGCCATCAGCCACATGGCGGTTTGTGCATCTGAGCACACTCACAGCAGGGAAAAGATCAGCCAGGGGTGTTGAACATCATTTACATGTCCATCTCTGTGCATGGAGCAGGCCACACACAGAGGCCTGTTTTTGTGTGCTTGTTTTACTCCTTAGTTTTGTTATTAAAGGCAGAAGAGCAGAAATGGAAAGAAGGGTATGGGCAGTGATAATTAATTAGAATTTTTAACTCAGCCCATATTTCGTGTCTGGGAGGATTCAGGATGCTGCCTCCAACCTTCCTTTCTAGCTCCATTCCCTGCCACCCCCTACAGGTGACTTGATGGCCCCATCGCTTTCCAGCTACTGCCCTGTGAGTCCCATAGACCCACCACTTCTCTGACACCTGCTGATAGCTGTCCTGGGCTCCCTCCCCAGGACAGGGGTCTACATGCCCATCCCTTTGTTCAGGAAGATCCCCCTTCTTGAAATGCCTGCCCTGCCCCACTCTCAACTTGCCACGTTCTTCTTGCCCCACATTCAAAACCATCTCAGCCTGTTTTCCAAAGGAGGTCATTTAGAGCCCCTCCATTCAGAGGCAATATTTTCCACCTTTATCCGCCTGCACTATTCTCAGGGTCTGTTTGAAGGCACTTCCCAACTCCTTGAGAGGAATTACACTGCCTGGCTTCTCAGAGGCATACACCATCTTACTCATCTTTGCTCAAACGATGTTTGAGTTTCACCTAAATGGGTGACTGTACATAGCTCTGTTCCCACTTTTTGGTTCCCCCTGTAGAGCAGGTCACTGGAGTCTTCAGCAGTCCTAATAAGTCTCTCGGCAGCACCCTTCAGAGCTAAGCATTCCTCTTCCAATTATCTTCCTCTTCAGCTATAGGACAAGCCAGCTTCCAACCGCAGGGTGTGGAATGAGACTTCATGGCAAACGTGTCTCAGAAGTGGAAGCAATCTTAAAGACCATTGACTGAGCACGTCAAATTAAAAAAAAAATTGTATCTGTGATTCTCAGATTTTAATGTGTATATGAATTACCTGAGAATCCTGTTAAAATCCTGATTTGGAGTAAGTTTCGGGTAGGGCCTGAGAGTCTGCATTTCAAACTAGCTGCTTGGTGATGCCCTAATGTCACCCGTTGGGAGGTTGGGGTTCTACATCACTTTTCAGTTTGAACATTGCATGTGAGTGCTTAGGGCTCTAATGCATGCATTTCTCCTGCAACCTCCACAATGGCCTGGAGAGGTAGGTGGTGCCATTAACTTACTTTATAGATGACTGTCATGGAGGTCAAGGTCACACATCCAGCCAGGGATACATGTCTGACTCCACTGACTCTCTTCATCAGTTTTCTCCTTCCACAACCATCTACTGAGGGAAGTTTACATCGCTATTTAGGGAGGAGTGAGACTGAGGCTACGACTCCAGGCAGGAGGGGCTGGGATGTCTTTATTCTGTCTTGTTAATGATCTGCATAAAAGCAGAGTCACAGAATAACATAGTTATGTCCCAGACAGTGATTCCCTGAGACAACCAGTCTTCAGCTCTAGTCTGAGCCACCAGGAAATCCTGGCAACTGTTGATTGTGAGGCTGTCTTCTCCTGGCACAGGAGCTGTCCTCACCACCTTCCTGGGACTCGATGCAGGCCCATAGCTTAGCCGTCAGGGTCTGGGAGACTCCTGGCCAGGATCAGAAAAGAATGAGGGAAGTCGGTGCCAAGGGCTGGCTCCTGGGAAGGGGAGGTTTCCAACATGGATCCCAGTTGGTGCCAAGACCAGTGCCAGAAAAAGGGAGTGCACTGGTCAGGAATTGGCTCCTGGGGCCAACTTGAGCCAAAGGTCAAGGCAAGAGAAACCTCACATCTGGCACCACCAAGGGATTAGAAAACACGAGAGCAGCAGACCAGAGCAGTTGGACCTCTGGCCAGGCGACCGACCTCTGGGAAAATAGAATTGATCCTCTCTCTTCCCTCTTCCAAAGAAAATTTAAAGAAAGCACTGTTCACTAATTATCAGGGAAATGCAAATTATAACCACAATGAGACCGCCTTACATTCTTACCACCTATTAGAATGTCTTTTATTAAAACGTCCAAAAATAATAGATGCTGGCATGGGCGCGGAGAGAAAGGAACGCTTATACACTGTTGGTGGGACTGCAAATTAGTACCTCTGTAGAAAACAGTATGGACATTCCTCAAAGAACTAAAAGTAGACCCACCATTCGACCCAGCAATCACTCTACAGGGTATCGACTCAAAGGAAAAGAAGTCATTTTATCAAAAAGACACCTGCACTCAAATGTTTATTGCAGCATAATTCACAATTATAAAGATGCAGACTCAAGCCAAGGGTCCATCCGTTCACGAGTGAATTAACAAAATGTGGTATATGTATACCATGGAGTACTACTCAGCCAAAGAAATGATGAATTAAGGCCTTTTGCAGCAATTTGGATGGAACCGAAGACCATTATCCTAATGAAGTATCTCATCAATGGGAAAACAACCACCATATGTATTCACTATTAAACTGGAACTAGCCAGTGAGGGAAGGAAAACTCAGTGGAAATCATGATGGGGGGAAGGGGAGGAGGAGAGGGGCAGCGACCCACCTAATGGACACAATGAACACTACCTGGGTGATGGGCATGTTTACAGCCCTCACTCAAGCATTACCACAGTGGTTCATATAATCAACAACACTACATCTCTGTAATATTTTGAAATTAACAAGAAATGAGAGAAGCAGAAAAACGAGAAATACCAAATACTAAAATAATAATAATAAAATAAGGAAAGCACTGAGATTCAGGAGGCAGCATACTTCCTGTGAACCTCCCCTCCTACCCCACAGAAAAAGAGTCAGGTTGGAGAAGCAGAGGGGAGGAGTATTCATGACCCTACAAGCCTCCAAAGTCTTCCTTCTTTGCTGTCCTGCTGGAGATCTAGAACCCAGGGTGCTCCCCCTTTGAGGGGAGCATACATGTGCCCTATAGGCAAGAGCTAAGACTTTCAGAGGACAGTGGCCTTGCTGTGCACCTGACATTCCTCCTCTGTCCTGTGCCATCTCTCCTCTCCTTACACCAGCCCAGCAGACTGCTTGGCCTTGACCTAAGTGGGCCAGGGAGCATAACCACAAACAAGCATCGAATAGGGACACAGGTGGTCTAGGACTCTGCCTGTGAATGGGCAACTTTCTCTGTGACATCATTTGCCACAGTGAGTTGGGTGACAGCTTAGATGCCACATGAAGACACCTACCCATGTGCTGTTTCACCCCAAGCACTCTCAGGAGGAGGAGAGCCAAAGTGTGTGGACTGGCTTCCTCACTGCCAAGCCATTTTCCTCTACTAGGTCTCCCGACAATGAGCAGGCTGGTGTCACCTTGGAGGTGGACTGTGTGGGTGGCTTGGGCAGTGGCCCAGGACACTGAGCTCCTTAGATCAACCTGCATGGTTCAATTACTGCTGAAAGCAATCCAGGTGGGGACAGAGTCCTGGGCTGGATGGGGGAAAGTTGCAGCAGCCTTTCAGCTTTCCGGAGGGTCCTTGAGTATTCTTGTTAACTGGACCTACATGGAAAAGGGAGGGATGGGAAAAGGAATAGTTGCCTTCAAGAAACTCTAACAGTCTTACACTGGGTTTTGTTTTGGCGTTTTAAAATTTTGTTTGAACAGCAGTCATGTCGAGACATGGATTCAGTGGGTAAGGGTGGAATTCACCATTCATGCAGACCCATTCTTGCTCCTGCTGCAGTAAGTTTTCACCAGTCACTGGGTGAAGTTAGCCCAGTTCTAACGAAACATTGGCAGGACCTCACCTAGGGTGCACAATGTGAGGGTGTTCAGCGCACCCCCTGGGTGAAGGGCTCAACTATAACGTGAACTGTACCTTAGAGTTGAAAACAGTATAAGCTAAACATTTGTACTTTCATGTTAATTTGAAATTAAAAAAAAATTGAACTCAAAAAAAAAAACTGAACTCATAGAAATAGAGTTTAGAAAGATAGTTATCAGGGACTGAGGCTCAGAAGAAGAATAAGGAGATGTTGGTTGAAGGGTACAAAGTTTCAGTTAGAAGGACTGAGCTTTAGTGAGCCACTGCACAAAATGATGACTATAGTTAATAAACACAATATTCTGCATATTCATAATTGCTATAAATAGATTTTAAATGATCTCAACACAAAAAGGATAACTATGTGAGGTGTCTGATATGATAGTTAGCTTGATTTAATCATTCCACAATGTAAACATATATCAAAACATCAAATTGTACTCCATAAATATATACAATTATTATTTACCAATTAAAAATAAAAACATTTAAAAAAGAAATGTGAATCACACTGAGGCATCACGCTCTCCTAAGGGTAAGACTTCATGGACAGGGTGTGTGTTTTGGCCAGAGGGATGAGAGTTGTCATTGAATGAATCTGAGCAACCCCAGCCAATGTCAGGCTCTCAGTGTATAGCCGTTAGTCAGGAGTGATCAGGCTTGGGGTAAATGGGGGCTTGTCCCACATGCGCAGATTGGAATGACTAAGAGATGGATGGTGCCCTCAGCCCCAAACCTGGATGATGCCCCGCTCTGCTCCCCATCCTCCCGCCCACCCCTCACTACGCGGTGGAGAAGTACAGGAAAGCAGCTCCCCCAGTAGGCACTGGCTACAGGGAGGCCATTCTCAGGCAAACCTGCACTTCCAGGCTCCCTGTTGCCATGGAGACCAGATGCCTTCTGAGCACTGGGCTTTATCTGGAGTCCAGGCTTTGAACACCTTGGAACAGCCAAACCCACTCACTCCCCTGGATGGCCAGACTATGAAAATATCTGACCAGATTCCTTTAGTCCAACACCTCAGACATCTCCCTTCTGCAATCCACTGAGGGTCTGAGGGCTCTTGCCCAAACCCTGGTGTGGGGGTGGCAGCCTGCCATTCCATGGGGGCCTATGCATACATACCCAACCTTTCTTTCAAAATCTTGTACCAGACAAATAGGCTCTTGGGAGAGGTGAGGACAGCCCCTGGGGGTGCAGGAGGATCAGCCCAGCAGTGGGGCTGTGAGAAGAGATGTGGAAAGACCTCAGAGGGCCCGGCCCCAGGGGGAGGGGAGTGTGGGGTGGGATGTCCATGGTCCATGAGGAGTGAGGAGTGCAGTGAAGCTAAAGGAAGTCCCTCACCTCAGCTTCGATCAGCCTCTCTGTTTGCTGCAGCTTCCTCCTCACACAGCCTCAGAAATCTTGTGCTGTTACCCCCACCCACCCCGTAGTCTACGCCTCCTACCTTGGCTCCCTCTTGCTCTGCCTTCTTCCTCTTCTCTGAATGTCCATTCAGACCCTCCCTGCCTGCCAACTGCATGCTTCTGTAAGTTATGAATGAAGCCAGGCCTGGATTTGCTCCCTGCTCAGAGGGTCAGAGATACAAGCAAGTGTTATCAGCCCAGCCTCTAGGATTCCTCCTCCTCCAGTCTGAGGGTTTGTGCTGCTGGGGCTGGGGGAATCTCTGCAGCTCCCCTTGTGGCTGACCTAAACTGGCACCAGGATGGTCATGTTTCCAGATCGGATCTTATTACCTGCACACGGAGGCCCTGGCTGAGCAGCAGGACTAGCCAGCCCAAGTGCCAGCCTAAGTCCCAGAAGCTTTACTGGGACAGAAGGAGGGATCCATTCCAGATCTTTCTGCCAGGTCTGGAAAGGTGCCCTCAGCTTCTTGCACTCTGGCCTAGTCTCCATCTCCCAGGTGACCTTGGAGCAGTCCCAACACCTTGCAGGGCTGTGCAGGTGCCAGCTCCAGGCAGCAGCACCCTTCTGCTGCTGCTCTGGACTCTGCAGGTTATTGTGAAAGATGCCTTGATGCTAGAAAGGCAGGGCATTCTCCTACACCCTCACTAGGGTGATCACCTATCTCCATTTGCCTGAGATGGAGGGATTTCCTAGGACCCAGGACTTTTGATGCAAAAACTGGGACAAACCCAGGCAAATGAGGATAGTAAGTCACTCTTGTCCTCACACACAGCTAATGATCTTGCTTGTCACCTCATGCAGCAGCGATCGCACATGCCCAACTGCCTGCACCTGCAGTCACCCCACCTACCTGACACCTGTGCTCTGGCAAGCCTCTCTCCCAGCCAAGACCAGCCCCGCTCTCCACTTGCTGGGCAGTAGATTCAATCTGCTCTCACTCACCAAGGATGTCGCTTCTGAAATACTTACTCCCCTCCCCCATGTATTCAATTTTCTCTTCTTTACTGGACTGTTCTTATCAGTGTACGGACTGTGATTTCCCCATCTTCAAAATCAAAACAAAACAGAAATCCCCTTTTTATACCATACTCCCTTCCAGTTAACTCTACGTATTCGCTACAGTCCTTCACATTAAAACTCTCAAAGAGTTGTCTATGCCTGTAATCGTCATTCCTCTTCTCCTATTGTCTTATTTTAAAATCTTTTATTATTTTTTATCATGGAGCATTTCTGACAGACACCAACAGAGGGGATGACAGAATGCACCCTTGTCTGCCTGCCACACTGTGTCCCCAGGTTGTGTGTGAACACATCCCAGATGTCATCCATCTTCTTTTGCAGTCATTGGGCAGATGTGTCCCCTCACTACTCCCAAACTGCTCTTTCCAAGCTCACCAATAACCTCCAAGGTACCAGGTCACACTCGGTGGCCACTTCTCAAGCTTCATCTCACTGGTCTTCATAGCTTGTAACAGTTGATTGCTCTCTCCCTTGGAAACATTTGTTTTTGTTTTTGTTTTTTTTCCACTTGATTTCCAAGACACCACCCCACCCTGGTTTTCCTTCTGCTTGGCAGCCTCTACCAGTCCCCTCCCTGTCTCCAGACCTCTCCTTGTGGGGGTGCTCAGTGGCCCATTCTTGGGCTTCTGCTCACGTGGGGAGCTCTTCTTACTGTCTGGCTAATGTCATCCCAGCTTCATGGCCATCTGCATGCTGGGACCTCCCAAGCTTATATCTCTGGCCAAGAACTTTCCCTTGAACTCAGCGTTTCCACATGGATGATTAACCAGCATCTGGAACTTCACAGGAAGCCAGACTGAATACATGCACACCCCCGATCTCTGCCTCAACCTGTTCTTCCCACACACTTCCGCCTTCCTAATATCTCAGCCCCTCCCCCACAAAGTTCTTTTCCATCTGCAAGCAGAAGACAAATCCTTAAATGCCTCACAAGGCCCTATGAGGCCGAGTCCCAGCCCCTGTCTGACCTCACCTCCAGCTGCTCCTGCACCAGCTCCCTCTGCTCTGGCCGCTCTGCTGTTGGCCACATAAGCTCCTCTGAGGCCTGCTAGATGCTCTTAAAATCTGCAGCTCTGCTTGCCTGCCTCATTTTGCAGCATAGCTCATAACTTCATCAGACTTACTTTATCGACTTACTTCTTTATTTATAATACGCATTTCTATCTTCTGTCACCGGTGCATCAGTTGGTCTGCTATATCCTCAGTGCCTAGAAGAGTGTCTGGTTTATAGCTGGTGCTCAGTAAATGTGATCTAATGAAGGACTGAATGAACAAGTGGGCAACAGAGTCTGCCTCTACAGTGTAAGAGCCCTCTGCAAGGGGGCAATCCTTGTGTAGCTCCTCCCTTCTGCCAAAGGCTTCAGGGGTCTCTCTCCCTCTCTCTCTCTCACACACACACCCTCGATCTGGTCCCCGGCATGACAGAAGGACCTGGTGAGTGGTGAGAGTACCCCAGGAGGTGCAGGCTGTAATTGGCATGACCCCTCCATGGCACTATCACAGCACTTTTGCTCTGCAGCGCAGTGGTACATCTGCTGCTGCCATCACCACTGGAAGGACTCCTCACCCAGCTCCGGTGTGGCCAGGGAAGCCCTGCTGGGGTCACTGGAATTGACAATGCTGAAATGTGGCAGCTGTCGGAAAGAATCCTCTGGCCTTCTCAACCAGACTCAAAAGCAAAAACAAAAAAACAACCAGCCTGAGTCTTTAACCAGACTGCCTAAGCAGACTAGGGTTTCTATAGGTGTGTTCCTGTTAGACAGACTCTGAAAATACACCTGAGGGGACTGGTCTTGCTTTCTGAATAGTCCCTCCTAGGCTGGCATTAGTGCTCTAACTTCTGACTCGTCTTTTTTTGTGACTTCCTGTCTTGCAGAAGGTGTGTCTCTGATAAGAAGAGTCATCTTCTGCCTGGTTTCTACCGCATCCAGCTCCCATGGCCCCACGACCCATCATGAAACTCCACCGTACAGGGCCAGATGAACAGGAGCAGGAGTCTCAGAATTGGTCTGAGATTCACAAAGAAACAGGGCTGACTGATGGTGACTTGGGCAAGTTACTCAGCCCACTCTGGGTTTCAAGTTTTTTGCCTGTAAAATGGCGACAAGAGCTCTCCCATGGGTTGCTGTGAAGGTTAAAACAAGGCAGTGTGTGTGAAGACGTGGTGCATAGTGAATGCTCAGCAAACGGAAGCCTGTGTCCTTGGGTTTGCATCGTGGTGGCCCGCGTGGCCTCTGTGGCTTCCTTGTGGTCTCACCAGGTGGGGGCCTGGGTAACCTCTAATTAACAAAGACTTCAGGGGAGCTGGGTCTAAGCTCTGGGTCCCTCAGATCTCTCAATGATGAACAAACAGGAGAGGTCAGAGGGAGGACTCAGAGCTAGGAGGACACACAGCATTACGTCCTCACAAGAGAGGACTGCAAGAGGAAAAGAATCACAAGGTAAGCAAAGAGTGCGCTGTTCAGTTAGGAAGTCCTGAAAAGGGATGTCGGAACTAATTCTGCCGCCCCTGGACCCTAAAGCAGCGCTGAGCGACCCAGGGGGCTGTCCAGCTACTGTGGGACCTCCCTTCCTTCAGAGCAAATTAAGCTGAGCCCCGAGTGGCACTTATGGGGGGACCACAGAGGCCTCTAATGCAGGGCTCTTCTCCATTCCATTGTGGGTGTCTAATTCTCTTCCCTTTCTCTATCCTTTGCTTCAACTCCACTTACTTTCTGATCTCTCTTCCTTCATTCCTTTCTGTACCTTCTTCTTACCGTGTTTGTAACCCTTCTGGGGATACCTGGCCATAGCATGGGCCTGCTATGACTCTGAGCACTCAACAGGTAGCTAACACCTGCTTTACAAGGTGATGCCACTGCCTGAATAATACACTCACTGAGTTTAACTTGTATTTCTAATCAGACTCTGATTATCCTTGAGCCAGGCATTGGTGGTCCCTGTTCTAAACAGTGCTGGGAGTCTCTTTTGGAAGCTTGGATGACATCAGTCTTGTTAGCCATTTTTATAGGCGCCAGGGGCATTGCAGAGATAGAAGCATGCTCCAGCATTGGGGGTGGGGGGAACTCCTGTGACTTCAGGGGGCTGAGGGCAAGGATGCATGTGGATCTCTCTGCTCTGTAACAAGAACTACAGATGCAGGAATAATTAAGTACTCTCAGATGAGGCCTCAGATAAGGAGATATTCTCTTGTTAGTGGGATTTAGAAGGTGAGGCAGCAGAAGAAAAAGGATTCTGACTGGGAGGGGGGGGTCCTATCTTCCAAAGCCCTCTGCTCTTACCTCTCTCCTGTTGGGAGACCCCATATTTTAGCCTAGGTGGTCCCACGGTTGTTGGCCAACACCTCCCTTCACAACTGCTCCCATCACTTTAGGCACCAGAACTAGTTCCAACACCTCTTCTCAGGACTTTCTCACTGAATGGCGCTCTCTCCCCTTTCCTCACACTTCTCGCTTCTCCTCTTACTGCCCTTTCTCCTAAGGACCTAGTGCTACATGTCTTGTCTTCCCTGCTCTGATTTCTGCCTCTGACTTCCTGCTCGTTCATCACTTAGCCAAGCCCTTCTCCAGAGATCTGAGCTGTCTAGGAAGCTCAAGCATTCCTGGTATTAGAAGGGATCTCTAGCACCCCCTACCCTCAAACCAAGTACTCGTACTTTCAGAACTTTAGTCATTATGGAAATAGGAAGATACCCATGAGGTATATTCCTGGAAAGAGGAGGTGGTGGAGGCCTGGGCTAGGAGGGGTGAAGAATCTGGTACAGACGGTGGATGGGAAGGACAGGCAGTGCATGCACAGAGGAGGGTGACGCCACCGAGCAGGTTAGGATGGCAGGATAAGAGGTACCAGATGCAGCCGCCCCCACGGCGTGAGCAGGGCAGGAGCCCTGGATGCGCAGCCAGCACTGCTCCTCTATCCTGCTACACTCATGCTGGCCACCTTGCTATCTCTTGACATAACAAGGAAGCGCCCACCTTAGGCCTTCCTATTGCTTCTTCCCAGGAAGCACTTCTATGCTTAATTACCATCTCATTGGAGAGGACTTCCCAGGCCAGAGCAGGTTCCTGCCACCGCACTCCCTGCCCCGTGACCTGCTTTAATTTTTGTGTCCTTGCACTTATTGTCAAGAATTTATTTTGTCTGCTTTCCCCAGTGGAATGTAAGGACAGGTTCTATTTTTTTACTTCTGAATATTGCTTGTTCATATAGCAGGCCTCATTAAGTATTTGTTGAAGGAATGCAGGAACCCAAAGCTACGATATTATATATGTATAAATATTATTAAAATATATATAGAGAGAGTTCTCTTGGCTGAAGTGTCTGGTGTTTCAGACTGGACCACCTACAAGGGGTAGGTACAAAGGTGGGAAACCACAGCAGTGGAGAAACCTTGGTAAGACTCACCATGTTCTGCTGGAAAAACTTGCATTTCTATCTCAGCTCCATTGGAGGTTGGTGTGTGGTAGGAGGTCTCCCAAATCGGCCCACAGTGTTTCCCAGGTTCTGGTATTCATACCCCTGTGTAGTTCCCTCTCCCGTCTAAAAGAGAACTGATTTGCGTCATCTGTAAGACTTTGCGAAAATGATGGCATGTAACCAACAGGCTTGGTCTTAAAAGACACTGTGGCTTCTGTCTCTCCCTTTCATGGATCACCAAGCACCATACAGTGAAGACTCTCTGGCACCCATGGAGAGAAGGTCACGTGGAGAGATCAACACCCAGCACTGTTTGAGTGAACCATCTTGGAAGCAGACCTCCAGCCCCAGTCCAGCCTTCAGATGACGCAGCCTGCCTAACATTGTGAGTGCAACCCTGAGTCCAAAGCACCCAAATTCCCACCCAACCCATAGAAACTATGTGAGATAACAAATGTTTATTATTGCTTTAAAATGCTACTTTTTAGAGTAATTTGTTTCACAAGGATAGGTAATTATCACAAAGTGGATGATTACCAGAGGACCAGCAATCCCAAGTTTGAGTTGATACAAGTATGACCAGGATTGTCTCTTTCAGCAGTTATCTGTTCAGCCCATTTCCCCATTTGGAGCCTGCTGGTCCCAAGTTGATTCTGCAACTCTTAGTAGCCACAAATGCCACCTGTATCCTCAATAAACTTTATTTAGACACAAACAGACACAACATAAAATACATACACAGATACAGATATTTTGTTTTCTCTATAGGATGAACAAACATCACACAGGGAATTTAAAAATTAGGTGCATGGAACGTAAAAAAATATTGCGAAGTTCCTTGTTTACTCACACTTGAAACAGACACATATCTCAGAGGAAGAAAGGGATACGCTTCCCTACAACAGAATTCACATGTGGTCTATAACAGCACTCAAGTGTTAGGAAGGTAATCAGAGGAGTTAGAGATCCAGTTACTCTTGACGTGACAGAATGCTCACAACACTAGTAGGACTCTGTTGAAGCAAAAGACAGAATCGAGGAGGAGTTCACAGCCCCTGCACAGATGCTCTGCAAGCTGTCAGCTAGGTCATAAAGCAGCTCAGCAGAAACACTAGGTTAGTTTCATCTTGTGGCTTGAAGGTCTGCATAACCTCTACCTTTGTGTCCACGTCATGGCATGTTTACAGAGATACACTTAGGATGCTGAAACTTCCCACATGCATGCTGGCTTAGAAACCCACAGTACAGAACATTGACATCAGTTTATAAAGTGTGGCTTTCAAAAATAAAAGGACTAAGAGCCAAGAGGCGAGCAAACACTTTGAAAAGGCTGCCACATCCATTGGCAGTGTTTCCTGCCACGCTGCCTGTGGTTCCCTCCCACAGGGGGCCACCGGCATCTGTGTCCTGCTTCCTGCCATGGCTGCAGCGGAACGGATGTCTCTTGGAAGTCTAATGCCCTCTAAAGTCACACCTGTGACCTCCTGGGCATGCCTGTCAGAAGCCACGCATGTTACCAGGATAAGCGGCCACGGAACCACCCCACTCATTCCTGTCCCGGACCAGCCTCTGGCCTCCACACCATCTTCACACGTCAGATCGGGGTTCCCTAGGCAACCTCTGTATTTTAGTAAAAAATGGTTTCCACTGTACCCTTCGTGTGTCCTCTTCCTAATGTGACAAATCCAGATGAGATGAAGTTATGGAGATCTGGTCCTCCACTTCGGTAAGCATCCTTCCCATAATGCCCTGCAAGAAGATGGGGCAGAATTACCCGGCACGTCCACAACACCAACACAGAAGGGGAAAGTGGCTCCGTCCCACCGTCAGCGGGGGCGTGCTCGCGTCAAACCGGCAGCTGAGTTGAAAGGTAGGATGAGTCAAGAGTATCTATGTACATACATATTATATGAGTTATATGTAAAATTTCATATTAACACATGTAATATATAATAACATATAATACAACATATATGTACATATATATCACATATTGTATATGCAATATATATTACTGAAAATATTTATATATATGCATATGCGTATATATATAATTACACAACACAGAATAAAGTCTCGGCAATGTTACGTTCAAAGCAGAAGAGGGCAAAGGAGGCCCGGGGCTTGATTTTGGCATTTCTGACCGAGCGCAGGGTATCCAGAACATGAGTCTATTTGTCCTCCCATCCTCTTCTTTGTCTCACCATCCTTCTTTCTCTTTTTTGCTTTCTGTATGTTTTTGCTTCCCAAAGCATACAGAAATGGGCTCAAGAGAGACTTCTCTCTGCACATACATGTTTAGGAATCCTACCACAAACTGAGGGACTACAGCCTGTGACCCTGCATACGTCCAACCTGAGCTGAGGCTGACAAAGAGAACGGTGGTTATAAAATGTTGGGAAAACACGCTTTTCCCTTCTTAACTTTCTGCGGTAAGAAGAGCTGATCCTCAGAGCGAGGGCCGGTTAGGACTGTGGGTAGAAATTCAAAGTAAATGCTCCACTTTTGACATTCAAAACAGGATTTCACAGTTCACTTGAAATACTGGCATTGTCAAGAAAGAAAGGCCTCCCTAAATCCTAAATGCTATCCTGATGTATGTACAATTGAAAATGGAGAAAAGCCGGGGTTTTCATGTTGCCACAAGAACATATTAAAAATCGTACTCATAACTACTATAATGTGTGGAACTACTTAAGATGCAATGTGAAGTTAAAAGATGGATGGGAAATGGTATATTAAATAGGGTCACAGTGCTGCAAAAATGCAAACCAGTGCATACAAAAAAAGGACGGAAAGAAAGCACCCTGAGATTTTGACAAGTGCCCTTTGGACAGTGGGACGTGAGTGTAATTTCTTCTCTCTTTTCAACTTTTCTAGACCTCCCAACTTCTTTTTTTCTATACAATTATGTAATATGTTTAATATAAACAAAGGAAATAAATGAAAAAAATGATAAATATAAACATAACCCAAATCACTTTTGTTCTTAGCACAGCACCCTCTGGGTCAGTAGATCCCAGCCCTGGCTGCATTCTGGAATCATCTAGGTACTTTTAAAAATACACACACATGCTGGGTACAGTGGCTCACGTGTGGAGTCCCAGCTACTCAGGAAAGTGAGGCAGGAGAATCACTTGCCCCTAGGAGTCGGAGGTTACTGTTGAGCTATGACGACACCATTGCACTCCAGCCCAAGTGACAGAGTGAGACCATGTCTCTCAAAAAAAAAAAAAAAAATACAGACCTTCTCCTACCTCCAGACACACTCCAGAGATTCTGACTCAGTGGGACAGGGTTCAGACGTAGGCAGGGATATTTTAAAAGAGCTCTCAGGTGATTCTAACGTGCCCTGTGCCCTACTCTAAGTGGAGAAACAACCGAAGTTTGGTTGACTCAGATAGGTCCCATGAGCACCTCTCCGGTGCCCGGCCCCACCCACTGTTTATGTTCGAAGGCCCAGGCTCTTACCCTGGACAGCAGAGCCCAGCCCTAGGCTCATCCTTGTTATTCATCCCAGTTCTCAAAACTGAGCCTGCATCAGAATTACCAGAAGAGCTTCAAACAGACTACCGGGCCCTGTTCCCAGAATTGCTGATGCGGTAGATCTGGGATAGGGCTCAAGAGTTTGCTTTTCTATCAAGTCCCCTGATGATGCTGCTGGTCAAGGGACCACACTCCGAGAAATGTGAGGATTTTTGTCACTCCCCTCAAACGCCCCCCACCCCGCCCCCCAGAATTAATTTCCTCATTCCTTAGAGCACAGAGCTTTCCAAAAGGAATATGCTTGCTGTAAAATACTGTGGTCCCAACCCATCATTTAGGAGAATATAATTACTAGAGTTAAACCAAGAGCCTTCTGCCCCTATCTCAGGCAACATCACAATTCTTTTTTTGCAGTTTTTGGCCAGGGCTGGGTTTGAACCTGCCACCTCTGGCATATGGGGCTGGTGCCCTACTCCTTTAAGCCACAGGTGCCGCCTGACGTCACAATTCTTAAAACTGAACTCTTTAGAACCTACAGAAATACATCCTCACTGTGGGGGGAGGGGATGGTCAGGGGGTGTGCAAAAGTTTGTGCCACCAGCTCCAGGAAAAGCAGAGATCCTGTCACCCTCTCCCCACCCTGCTCCAACTGCTAATAAAGAAGTAAGAAAAACAGGACCTGGCTAAGCACGGTAGCTTATTCTTGTAGTCCCAGAGGCCAAGGCAGGTGGATCGCTTGAGCTCAGAAATTAAGAGATCAGCTTGAGCAAAAGTGAGACACTGTCTCTACTGAAAATAGAAAAAAACTAGCTGGGCACTGTGGAGGGGCCTATAGTACCAGCTACTTGGGAGGCTGAAGCAAGAGGATCACTTGAGTCTGAGAGTTTGAGGTTGCTGTGAGCCATGATGCTACGGCACTCTGCCCAGGGCAACAGAGTGAGACTCCATCTCAAAAAGAAAAAAAAAAAAAGGAAGAAAAGGACTAATTCAGAACCCTCGTAAATGTGGACCTTATTAATTCAGGACTTGTGGGTACATCCTGAAGAATTTGGACTGGTTTATTTTTGTGTTCCTTATAAATAACATTTTTGATAAATAAATCAATACCGAGAAAGACAGAACATAAAACAGAGCCTGTGCTGCTTACAAATCATTGTCATCTGTCAACTAAAATCAGGGCCCTCAGGTCTGAGTCTTGCTCTAGCACTTGGGCATGATTTTTGTTTGAAAGGAGCTGAAGTTTTCAGATCATCTACTATGAGCCAGGCAGAGAGATTGAGCCTCTGCAAATATGCCTTTTTTTTTCTTTTCACATAATAAAAGCTAACATTACATAGCATTTTGCAGTTTACAGAAATCTTTCACATAGACTATTTAGTTAAAAGTACAATCAATACTGTGTGGTTATGTTGATTATTGTTACTATCCACCCATTTTATTGATAGAAAAACTGAACCCAGGAGGCTAAAGGTGACAGACGACCCATTTGGCACTGGCATTCGAGGCTTCTGACTCCAAATTCCATGTTCATTCTAATGTGCACACCTGGCTTCACTTACTCCTCATGAGAACCCTGTGAAAAACAGTGATTGTCCCAAGGTCATGCAGCTAGTCCATGGAACATCTTGAATTCTAACCAGGTCTAGCTGTCTTCAAAGTACATGGTCTTTCTACAACTCTTGCCTGAGCCACCTCGCCTCTGTGGCCTGAATGGGTGCAGCTGTGACTGTTCCCTGGGACTATAGGCAGGACACAGTGGAAACATCATGACTGGAGAGTTCCACTTGGTCATACCCAAGTTCAAAGAAGTTGAAGCTTATAAGTACCAGGATTTTGAGTGAGGGAAAAAGAAAAGAGGCTAAGATGTACTGAGGCAGAACCAAGAGGTTTCTTTGGTCACATCAGTTTGGGAAATTAAATGAAAAGCTACACACACACACACACACACACAAGTGTGAGGATTCTCAGAGGGAGAAAGCACTGAACTCTCTACAGAGCCTTTTTATGCTTTTGAAAGGCATCTCTTGGGATGCTTTGGGGAAAGCTTCCTGTGAGGTCAAGGTGGGAGAAGGGCAGTGACAGTCTCTGCTTTTGTCTGAGCTATGATTCTCAAACGTGAGCGTGCACCAGACTCTTCTGGATGGTACATGGATTCCTGAGTTAGTGGGTCAGAGGTGAGGCCTGAACATTTCCATGTCTAACAAATTCCTAGGTGATGTTCTTGGGTCTACAACAACACTTCATGAACCACTGTTGTTTGGACTAGTAATAGGTCAGTCGTCAGCTGAACCTAGGGCAAGGTTTAGAATGATCTACATGCTCTGCATCCTCCTGAGTTTGTCACAAACAAAGTCAGCCTGAGGGAAGAAGAGCTGGCAAAAGCGGAGCTCCATTCAGGTAGATGGAGAGAGGGGAGTCAGCAGAGACTCACAGAGAGTCTGGGGGTTGATAATGTGAATGATAGGAATGACATCACAGAATTCATTAGTTGTAACACAAAGAACCACCTCCTTTCTGTCCTGCAGCAACTACTCTGAGACTCTGTCCAGCAGCTTACTATCAGGGCAGGAGGGCAAACTTTGGCCAAACTGCAATTCCAGAGAAACAACCCTATACTCAGCAAGAGCTCTGTGAAGCTCCTGATCCTGTGAGCACGCCCACATCACAGGACAAACACACAGGAACTCAGGGGCTTTGGAGCACGCCTGCCCCCTTCACCTCCACCACCGACAACCCTCTTGAAAGCAACAAAGATTTAGCTCCATCTCAGTCACTGCCCTGGCTGCCTTGACCTCCTGCCAGAATTCTATGCCCTCCCCACATCTCAGTAGAAACCAGGAGTCACAGGGACAGTGTTGAGGGACAACTGTCCCCAGACAGGAGGCAGATTAAAGCTACAGAGAGGCCAGAGGCTGGCTCCCTGAGTGGGTGATGCTGCTGGCTCTGATAAGGAACAGGCCAAAGGGGATGTCTCTTTCTGAAAGAGATTTGCTGCAAGAAATGGGAGGAGCACATGAGATCATATCTGAATGGGGATCTCTGTAAGACTAAGGAATTTTGCATCTGTTAAATCTGATGGACAGCCATGGAAGGACAACAAATAGATTGGGTCAGTTCGCCTGGGGTTGCAGAGCTGACGACAGAATGGACGCAAAAGGAAATCAGGAGAGTCCAGTCCAGTGAGAGAAATGCATTAGGTGCCTAGCAGGGAAGGACAGAGATAAAAACTGTGGCAGAAAAGACAAGACAGAGAGGGAAACCCAAGGAGTCACATGTATTCAGAATAAGAGACAGAAGGGGTAATTCGGAAACAATAATTGAAAGTCAAAATTCCTTTTTTCTTGAGTAGATGGAAGATGTCAGTGTTTAAATTAAAAGAAGTAATCAAGGGGCAGGTTACGTATTAGAAAGGACCAACATTCAGATATACTCTGGTAAAACGCCATTTAAAAGAAAAAAAAAACAAAGGAGAAACTCAAGCCAACTGCATAAAAACATGAAACCTATAAAAAAAAATGAAGCTTTTAAAATACTTTGAGATCGGGGTGGCGCCTGTGGCTCAAGGAGGCGGGAGGTGGCGGGAGGTGGTGGGTTCAAACCTAGCCTTGCCAAAAAAAAAAAAAAAATACTTTGAGATCTTCTTTTCTGTAAAGGTGAGACAGTATACTCATTGAGAGACATTCTGCCTGGGACCCAACTGACAAGATTCAGCCTCTATGTCCTCAAACGCAAAACAGAAACAATAGTGTTACCCATTTCATAGGGCTGTTGAGATGACTAAATGAATTAATATATACATATAATTTATATTACATAGCATTTGGAACAGTATTACTAGTATTATTTGTTTGCTAACATTTTTGATTAGAGATACTTTGATTCTATTCTTCTACCTCAAAATTCATTGAAAATAATGAAAAGAAGGGAGGACAGAAAAACTTTTTCAGAAAAAAAGGCCAGGCTTTTTTACTAAATAGGATGGGGAAAATATATGTACATACATGCACACACGTGTGCAAATATACACAAAAACGCATACCCAGAAATCAATTTAAGTGAGAGTAAGCACCTAAATATTAAAAAAAAAAAAAACACCTTTAACATTATTAGAAAAGAATAAGGGAAAATATGTTAGTGACCTTAGAAGAGGAAAAAAAAATTATTTATTTATTTACTTTTGAGACACAGTCTCACCCTGGGTAGAGTGCCATGGCGTCATAGCTCACAGCAACCTCAAACTCCTAGGCTGACGTGATCCTCTTGCTCCAGCCTCCTGAGTAGCTGGGACTACCGGAGCCCACCACAATGCTCAGATCAGCTAATTTTTCTATTTTTGGTAGAGACCAGATCTCAATCTTGCTCAAGCTGGTCTGGAACTCCTGAGCTCAAGTAATCCACCCACCTTAATCTCCCAGAGTGCTAGGATTACAGGTGTGAGCCACTGTGCCCAGCCAGGAAAGCATTTTTAAACAAGACTCAAAAGTCATAAACTAGAGAAGAAAATATTGAAAAATTGTAAACTGTGATCCATCAAAAGCCATTATGAAACCTCAAGTAAAAGGCTCGAAAATATACTTACACGAATTTCTCCAAAGCCTAAATAACTTCAAATTAATAAGAAAGAAAAAAAAGGCAAAAGAAATGAATAGGCAACTCACGGAAGAGAAAACTCAAAGGGCAAGCACATATATGGCAGTGTTCAATCTCACAAGTAATAAGGAAAATTCAAATTAAAACCATAATGAGATATCATTTCACACCCAATAGACTAGCAAAAATTAAAATGCCTGAGACTACCAGCATAAATAAGCTGAAATAAGAACTCATGTAAACTTCTAGTGGGTGTATAAATCAATACAACTGCCCTGAAAAGAACTTTGGCAACGGCTGATAAGTTTGAACCGGCCTTTGTACCTTCTAGGTACATACCCTAGATACATCCCCAGACATGCACACAGGCAGAAATGCACCAGATTGTCCATATGCAACACTGTTCATGACAGAAACAAACTGGAGGGAAAAATCTATATTCCAACCAAGAGAAAAGTCATAGAGAGTGGTGTACTCAAACAATGTAATCCCACACCACAGTGCAAGTCAAATGGAATGAAACGAATCTGAGTTGTAAATATCAATATAGATAATTCTCTGTTGTAAGTCTCTGAGAAAACAGGATGGCATTGTCGGAGAGAGTTTTAAAATATGCAACATAACACTTCATATTGTTTAAGGAGATGGGCGCAGTATTCCATACATAGGTGAAATTCAGTGAAATGATAGAGATTTTAATATAACAGAAATTCTGTAGGCTAGGAGGGAAATGTAATTGAGAAAAGGCGTAAAAGGTACTTCTGTCTTCCATTTACTATGCTGGGAACTGGAGACATGCTTGACTATTAAACAATTCTTTATTTCATTTTGTTTATAAGATACGTCAGTGACTTTCAGTGGTGTGCCGTGAGAGGATCTTAGGTGTGCTGCGAAATTTTTTGAAGATCATTAATTAAATTATTTTCTAAAGAAGTTCAAACCATACTAAGTATATTCTTTTTTTTTTTTTTACTCTTTTTTGTTTGTTTTTGATGAATGTAATTCAAGAGTGCAGTGGAAGTTTAACTATAGGTTCAAGTGTGCCTCAAGATTAGAAAGGTTGGAAAACCCTGTGAGATAGCCAGATATAGAAAGATGATGAGCAGACAGATTAATAGACTGATGGGGGTGGGGAGGTTAGTAACTGTTACTTAAAGATTGTATCATTGCCCAATTATCCTTCAAGAATAAAGGCAACAAAATCTCCAGTTTTAAGAATCCACGAGTCCCCACTGAGGAGCAAAAAATACCCCCCAAACAAAACAAAACAAACAAACAAAAAAAAAAACCACCTGCTAGGGAAATCTGTGAAGCAAGAAGTAAAACTATTGACTTTCTAACCATAAATATATTTTTGGTAATCTTCAAGCACTACACAAATCCAAAAACTCATTAAGAAAAGATTGGCAAATCAGATTACATATTTTTTTTAACATTTAATGCATTATTAACAAAAATAAAGTTAAATGATGCTGGAGCTGCCCTAGAAAATCTAGTGTGCAAACAGGGCAAGAAAATACACTGTGGTCATGAAACAAAGCCAAAAGCACCTTCAGGCATGGCAGAGCCACCCCCCACCTTCAGAGCCTGCTTGCAATGTACAACATGCCCTCAGAATAGGCACAGAGCTGACAAGCTGGGAGGGAGTCTGCATGGTGCTCAGACCCTGCTATGCGACCACATACACTGCTGATCTTCCTCTGGGGGGAAATATACCACATACCAAAAATATAACACATACTAAACTCCAGGGACATATCCTCAATACATGGAATAAAGGGCTTTCTCCTTTGTTTACAAAAAGCTCAGAAAAGATATACCTGCAAAAACAAATGAACAAAAAACTCTTAAAAAGAAAAATCCCACAAATAATAGGAATAGGTAGTTCCCTTCCCACCAAAAAAAGAAAAAAAAATTTAAAATCTGGTTATGTGCGGTGGCTCACGCCTGTAACCCTAACACTCTGGGTGGGTAAAGACGGGTGGATTACTTGAGCTCAGGAGTTCCAGACCAGCCTGAATAAGGGAAAGATCCCATTTCTACTATCATAGAAAGGCTAGCCAGTGCAGGATTGGCTGCAAGTAGTCTGCCAATGAAGGTCATACTAAGGAAATTGAAGTCCATCCATACAACAAAACACTATGGAGCTGTTATAAAGAATGACACACAGCTACATGTGCTGACATGGGAAGATGTCAAAAACACAGAAAGTTTAGAAAACAAGAAGCGGGTCATCTAGCAATGCTTCAGCATGATCCCTTTTTCAATAAATAACAATAAAAAGAATACACACGAAGAGAATATTAATAGTCTTCCAGGTAGGATGGTCTATACAAACATTTTTTTTCTGGAAATAATCATGAAAATAAATTATTAAAATTTTCCTTTGAGGCCAGGCATGGGGGCTCACACCTATAATCTTAGCACTCTGGGAGGCTGGGACAGGTGGATTGCCCTGAGCTCAGGAGTTCGAGACCAGCCTGAGCAAGAGTAAGATCCTGTCTCTAAAAACAGCCAGGCGTTGCAGCGGGCCCCTGTCGTCCCAGCTACAGGGGAGGCTGAGGCAAGAGAATATCTTGAGCCCAAGAGTTTGAGGTTGCTGTGAGCCATGACTCAATGGCACTCAACCAAGGGCCACAAAGTGAGACTCTGTCTCAAAAAAAAAAAAAAATAATAATCATAATCATAAAAATAAAAAACAACAAAAAAACCCACTTTACTTTGGTTTCCTTTGGGGAAAGGGGCTAGAGTGAAAAGTGGGAGATGTTTACCTTTGATTTTCTTTACTACTTGAATTGTCTAAACATGTATGTGTGCTATTTTTATCTTTGTAATATTTACAATGTATCTGGAATTTTGAATTGGGGATGGGGGCCATGTTTTCTGTTTTTTCCTTTGTACTTTTTAATATTTTATATGAAAAAAAAATCCTAATAAACCTCCTTTTGTAAAAAGAAGTACGAGGGCCAGGGAATAAGAGGGTCCACTTTTCCTTGTGTAAATGGCAAGGCATTTATCAAAGGTAGATGCTAATACCTAACTTCACAGGAGAACCATGGGGATTAGCCAGATCCTGTGTACAAAGCGTTTCCTGTAATTCTCTGCACCAACAAAGCCTCAATAAATGGGAGCTGCTCTTCACATTAGGACCATGCAGGGAACTCCCCTGGGTCCCCTTATTCTGCACTTGCCCTAAGCTGACCTTGGGCTAGAAAGAGGCAAGAGCAGAGGGACCTGGAGAGAGCAGGGCTTTGCTATATGGCCTGAGGGCTCTTTCCCCTGGGAAGCCCCAGGGCTTCCTCCAGCTCCCAGGGACCTACAGTGCTGACTCTACACTTTGGATGGGGATGGGAGCCAGGAGATTTCTGTTCCTCTGTGCAGCCACTCTCTTTTGGGTGAATAAGGCAGCTTCTGAGCCCATTCTTCCAAGAAAACTGGCACAGTCCGGGTATAACTGCAGGTTACACTGACCAGGACTATTAGCTAGTTTAAAAATCTCTCAAGAGCAGCTCCTAGCACTGTGTTACTTTATGTGATAATGCTACTGCTTGCTCACACAAGCCCGTGCAGACTGTCTGCTCCACAGTCTGTGAAGTTAGTAGAGCTGTTGGCAAATAATCTGCGTGAGTCTGAATAACTCCCCTCTGGTGTCTTTCCTCTACCTATGCTGTACCAGGGGAGACGAGGGGCTTGCTGACAAGTGCACAGCCCACCTGGGGAAGGCCAGTTGTCCACAGCTGTGAGGGCTCAGGATAAAGCATCTCAGCTCGCCAGAACCACTGGGTGACCACCTGGCTCAACAGTCTCATAGGACAAAGGAAGAACTGTAAACTCAAAGGATGTGAGTAGAGGCATTCTCAAGGTCACAAGGGAAATAGATTTAGAAACAGAAGCCCAGACTCTTGACTTCCAAGGTGGTACTTTTCCTCCTACATCTTCCCTAGGAAAGCAAGAGATCTTGCCATGTACAGACGAGTGAGGAAAACAGGTGCAGGGTAGGGGCAAAGAATCTCAAATCCAGCTTGATGACCGACCATCCAATGACTGGGGGGATCCTCCCTTAAGTAGTTCTTAAGTAAACCCGTTTCAATACAAATGAATATCCCCTAAATCACTGTTTTGTTAGTTTGGATTTTTTTTTTTTTTAATGGTACTTTGTATTTGAAACCAAAACAAATGAACAAACAAACAAACAAAAAATGAATGTTCCACCAACTCTCCAGCTCCAGTCCTGGCCAAGGGCAAAGTTGGCGGGGGTGGGGGGGATGTCAAGGACAAACTCAAGCCCAGGGCAATCTCATCCACTGCAACTGGGGAGCTCCACTGTGATTTCCATGTATCAAAGGCTTTGGGGTTAGATTTTTTTTCTTAAAGAAACCATTTCACAGTTTAAAAATAAAAGTTTGAAAACCACACCTCTCGTGTACTTATCAAAAGGATGATTGGTTGGAGGTGGTGATGGTATTAATCTTCAGATTAATCCTCCTACCCCATGCCATGGAGATAAAATCAGAGAATGCTGCAACTGAAGGAGTGCCTTGGTCACCTTTTCTAGCCTTCATATTTTCTGGGGAGGAAAGTGGGGCTGGGGAGGAGGAAGACACAACAGTCCAAGGTCACAGGGATAAACAGTATCTCTGACTTCACACACCAGAGCTGTTCTTAATACCTGCAGCCCACAGCCTGCTCTGCACTGGACGAAGCAAGGCAGAGGCTAATTTTTATTTCCAGGGACCCCAGTGCGCCGCTTACTGTCTCCTCAGATACGCTGGCTGCAATCCCCTTGGAAAGATGCCCAGTGTTTAACCAAATTCCTGTCTCTGACTACAATGAGCACTTCAGAGTGGTTTCATTGTCCTGAAGAAGACCCAGGTAGAGGAGGCAAAGGACCCGGGCACTCTCCATAGAGAGAGAGGACACTTCCTCAGGAGAACACACGTTACACCCCACAGCTCTACTAAGAAATAATGGAATGGGTCAGGCGCCTCCTGTTGCCACCTGCAGCTGTGTGGTGTGTCAGCCTGGGGGGCCATCGAGCCCTGCCTTCCTCTGTTTCTCCATCTCTTGCACATTCTGCAGAAACACCGAGCTCCCAGGGAGTGCATCCAAATTAGTGAAGTTTAACTAAATGACCCTGAGAAATTGCCACCACCTTATGTAATTTTGTCATGTGCCTTTGGACTGAGACATTGGTGATGAATGCCTTTTATTATCTAGAGAAAAATGTTCGAAGAAAATATTGACATTATCTTTATTTTGCAGTTGAGGAAAGTCTGGGAGAAGTTAAATAAATACACAAAGTCACAGAGTGACTCAACTGGGATTTAGGACAGTCTCTAAGTCCCCCGTCTCTCTGTACTAAAGTTTCTTTCCATTCTGCCTTACTTCCAGGAAAGCTAGAAGGTGCCAAATGACCCCAGACCTACCTCAGTAACACACAGAGGATGAGAGCACAGGCTTCCAATAGATCAGTCTGGTTCCGGCACCAACTAGATGGCTCTGGACACACCATTCATGCCTTCTAGGCCTCAGTTATCCTCATCTGCAAAATGGGAACGATGCCTGCCTCATAAGGATGTGATGAAGATTAAACTAAATGCAATAATGTGTACAAAGCACAGAGCACCTTACATTTATTCAATAAATATTTACTGCTACTACCATTATTATTACTACTACTATCATAGGAGCAAATCTCCTCAAGGATACTGAATACTTCAAAATAATCCAGAAAAAAAAAAAAAAAAAAGGAAGGGGTCTTTATGTTCAAAATTATTCAAACCTCCAGGAAGCGCTCTCATCTAGCCCTATTTCTGTAAGAGTGCCAAGGCCGACACTGGTAATGTCACTGTCTCTTAGTTCAGGGCTCTCATTTGCCCCAATTATCATAGGTGTGACTTGGAAAAGACAGACCCCGCCCCCACCAATCTGGAGGGGATCTGCAGGAGCAGACACTCAAACCCAGCTCATCTCGTGTCCAGAAGGAAACACCCCATTCCACACCTGCCTGCACTTGCTTCTCCGTGATTCTGTGACCCCCACTTTACCCCTAAAATGCTGAGACATTCCATGTTTGTGTGGGTTGGACCATGTCTTTGGCTCTGGGAATAGAATTTTGCTTAGGGGTACCCAGAGTCTTGCACTGTGTTGTCCACAGGTAGCTACTTATGTAGGGTGTCTGGGGGTATTTTGTCATCTATTCCTTCTGATTCTTCAGAAAAGAGGGACACAGGAAAGACCTGGGGTTAGATTAATGAAGCCTGGAGGGGGTGACAGAGCTACAAGCTCTCTAGCGGCTGGGAGCTTCTTATTGGCTGTGCAATCTGGGACAAATTACCTAACCTCCCAGCTCACTCATAGAGAAAATGGTAGAACCATCTCATCGGGTGAGTGAAAGGATTCAATGAATAAACACACAGAAAGGTTTTAGAACAGTACCTGGATTACGTGAAGCTCTGCCTGTTTCAGTATCACTGGGACCACCACGTGTCACTTAGAATTAAGGACCACAGGTACCCAAGGGCCCTTCAACCCTTTGGGAATTCTGCTCTCCTTCACTGTAACGTTGGCTCTTCCAGTGCCCACGCGTCTTTTGTTGTTTCTCCTGGTTCCTGTTCCTTGTGCCTGTCAGCTGATGACCTTGCCTCATGAGAAATGGGGGCAGCAACAAAGGAACTCTCTCTTGCATGGAGAATTTACATTCGTCCTATTTCTGTGTCCTTTTCTATTAAAGTGAGCAAAACGTCCTTGTTCCTGCCTTAGCCTACCTACACCCTTTTATCTTCTCAGGGACTTAGCTCCTAAAATGCCCCCTCTCCTCTTTTATCATCTATTTCTCTCCCTCAAGGGGCTGGTTCATTCTTCAATTTCTCCAGACTCTCACCACTTTAAATGCAACACCCCCCCCTTCACCCTGTGCCCCCACCCTGGCCATGGCCTCATTTCTCCACTGTCTTTTACAGTGAAATTTATCAAAAGTGTCACTGGTGGTAACTTTCTTCCCTTCACAGTTTGTTCTCACTTCTTTTCTGTCTGCTATCTCTTCTGTTACTCTTGTCAACACCATATGCTTTAAGGTCTGCCCCAATGAAGTCTAACCTCATCTTTCACCAGATGTATCTGCAAAAGTCCTGCTTCCAAATGAGGTCTCATTTATAGAGATGGGGCTCAGGACTTCACTATATAGTATCCTTTAGGGGAGGGTAGGAGGGTGCACAATTTAACCTAACAATGGTAAAAAAAAAAAAAATTATTTCTTCAACCCTGCAAACTCTCCTTGACTCTTCTCTTGACCTCATCCTCCCTATCACCTCCAAGGCTGTCAGGATGACCTGTAGGCTTCATCTCGCATCTGTTCACTCTTCTTCATCTTTTCTGCCACTGCCTAGTCTGACCACATCCTTTGTCTGACCTGCCTTCCATGTCTTACCATTTTGATGTCTTCTCTGTGTAACATGCATAAAAGTAATTTCCTAATTTTCCTAACAAAAATGACATCTGATCATGCTTAAAAATCTTCCAAGGATTACCCTCAAAACACAAATGTACAATATTCTACAAGATGTGGCCTCATCAGCTTCCCTCCCTCATACTCCCTCGTACTCTTGTGCCCTGGGCTCGCTATAGCCACCATGAATTCTTTCTGTGCTACAAAGGTGCCCAGCTCATGTCTGTCCGATAATCTTTGCACTTGTAGTTCCATCTTCCTGGAACCCTCAGATCTTTGCAAGCCCAGATCCTTCCTGATCTTTTAGGTTTTATTGTGATTGTTACCTCTTGAGTGAGACCTTCTCTAATCACCCCATCTACTATTGTCAGTTCCCTTACGTTTTCTATCACATCTTTGTATTTTCATCACAGACCTGTTTATTGTTAGGCAAAACTATCTTGTTCACCAATTTGGTTATTATTTATTGTCTATCTTCCCCCTTTTACCCTAGAATTTATGATCTACAAAAGGGGGGCCCAGTACCCAAAACAGTGCTGAGCACACAGGCTGTACCCATTGATAGATGTCAATGAGTTGAATTAATTTCTTCTCTCATATTCTTAAATCTCTGCAAACTTCCTAAGAGATCTTTACTCCATTAAAACACACATATTTTTTGATAACTGCAACTAGCAATGCCCTTCAATGTAGGACAACCTTAACAGAGTAAGGAAATAGCCTTATCTGAATTATATTAACTATAGTAATAATAACAGTAACAGCAGCTGTAATACATACTATTTAATACTAAGTGTATTTGCTATGTCCTCTGTCTTGTAATCACTCTCTCATTTAATGTTCTTAAAACTTCTTGAGGTAGACAAGAATATCCTTTATAGGTGAAGAAACTGAGCCTCAGAGGGCTTAGATTCCATGTTCCTAGTCACATCCCTTATTAACAGAAGACTTGGGGATCATACACAAGGTTTTTTATGGTTTTTAAAAAAATCCATGCTTTTAACCACCTGAAAAGTACTACACACCCACCAGAATGGCAAAGTTAAAAAGCCTGACAACAACCAATGGTGGTGAGGATGTGAAGCATCTGGACTCACACACTGCTGTTGTGCTGGGAGAATGGGGACCGGAGACCCCATTCTTGGCAAAGGAAAGCACCCCCAGAAAAAGAGGAAAACTTAAAAAGTAAGCTGAGTGAGTCAGAACAAAGAAATGTCAGCGAGTTTACATTTAAGCTAGCCATTGCTAGCAAGCTTCCTGCCTTTTCTGAAATTCTAGCCTGTTGGGGATACAGCTTACAAACACCCTGCTGCGTCTGTGAGAAGTCTGAGGAGAGTAATGGCCATAGAAGAGATATGACAAGTCCTAGAAAAGATACATCTTCTAGAGCATTTCCTGCCCATTAAACAGGCAAAGAAGACACCCATCGTGGAGATTTGCATTTGTTTGGGGCAGAGACCAAGGGAGTAGCTCAAGCTCTGAGATATAGGCAGAAGAGCTTGCATCCCTTATAGCAGAGGAAAATTCTCTGTGGGGGTGTTGGGAGGAAAATGCCTCCCTCCCACGGATCTCTCAGAGGAGATTAAGGCAGGTGGCATTTTACTCCACAGAGAACTAGTGGAGCTTAATGCCTCCCTAGAAATCTGTGTGTGTGACCTTAAGCAGGAGGCTCTCCCAATACAAGGCTCAGATTTCAGATTACTGAAGGTCACCCTTAAGGTTAATAATAATAACAATAGAAGCTGATATGATCAACCCTAGAAACTGCTGATGTCTTTGTTCCCTCCCTCATCTTACCCTCTGGGCAAATAGACTTCAATAAAATCAGAGTGGAGCAAACACTCTGGGCCATTGCCAGAATCCCACAATGGGCAATGGATCCCTGAGCTCCCACTTTTAATCCTACTCTATGTCTCTTGTCTTTCTTTACCATCGCTCCTAACTTTATGTTTCCTCAGCTGATCGCCACCAGTTTCCACAGGTCTCAGTGGACACTGCTCTTAGGGTGGGACCCCGACAGGCAGGGAATGTAAAAGGATAAGACACTTTGAAAAGCTGGCTGGTACTTTGTACTGAAGATAAAATATTCCTGCTCTACGTTCCATCAGTTCCATAACCAGGAGAAAAAAATCTATAACCAGGTATGTGCAAGAATGTTTACTGCAGGCTTATTTAAAATAGATAATATGTGGAGAGAAGGGAACACTTTCACACTGTTGGTGGGACTGAAAACTAACACAGCCTCTTTGGAAAGAAGTCTGGAGAATCCTCAAAGAACCGAAAAAGACCTCCCACTTGACCCTGTAATCCCCATACTGGGCATCTACCCAGAAGAAAAAAAAAATCATTTTATCATAAGGACATTTGCACCAGATTATTTATCACAGCTCAATTTACAATTGCCAAAATATGAAAGCAACCTAAATGCCCATCAACCCAGGAATGGATTAATAATCAGTGGTACATGTACTCTGTGGAATACTATTTAGCCCTAAAAATATGGAGACTTTACATCTTTTACATTGACCTAGATGGAGTTGAAACACATTCTTCTTAGTAAAGTATCACAGGAATGGAAAAGCAAGCATCCAATGTATTCAATACTAAGACAAAGCCAGTTGACGTATTAACACACACCCACACAAGAGAAAAATTCAATTCAATTCAAGATGGGGAAGGGGGAAGGAGGGAGGAGAGAGGAGGAGAGAGGGGAATCAGTGTGTTCCCACTTAATGGGCACAATGTGGGGGTACATGGCACACCTCCCGGGGGTGGGACACAACTACAACTGGGACTCCATCTAACAAATGCAAACATTGTAACCTAATTCTTTGTATCTCACATTGACCCGAAACAAAACAAAAATTAGATAATAATGGAGATTACCAGAATGTCTGTGAAATGGTGATTGAATAAATATACTGTGGCTTATATACAAAATAAAATACGACATAAAGTGTGAACTACAGGCAGATGTAACAAAACGGATGACTCTCACGAATGCTGTATTAGGTGCAAAGTCAGACCGTAAGACAGTGCCTGCCCAATACGTACCGCCTAGTTTCATTTACATGAAGATCAAGATCAAGTTTTTGTGAAAGAGTCCCATTAAGAAAAAATCCTCCAAACCAGACCAAGCTATTTGATGACAGAAGTAAAGTAGTAATTATGTCTGGGGGTTAAAGTTAGACTAGGAATGAACACAAAGAAACCTTCTCAGGAAATGGAAACTTTCTACCTATTTTTCCCAGGTGCTGGATAAGTGGGATAGATGGGTGGACAGACAGGCAGAAAAAAGTCATTAAGTTACATACTGAAGATTAGGGCACTTTCTATATTTTAATATTTATGTTCTAGCTCAAATTTTAAAAGTCCTTGCTTGTAATCTATGTGTTAAACTCTCATTTTTACCCCAATCATAACAACAGGAAGGCAACTATTAGTGTTCTAGTCCCTTAAATGTCCATATTTAATTAGTTTATAATCCACAGACCATCAGAAGAACAAGGGAACTAGAGGCCACCAAACTTTACCTCCTTGTTATAAAAATGAGGAAATAAATCTAGAAAAAGAAAGTGAGTTGTAAAATGCACAGAGTTTATAAGGGGCATGGCTCGTCTAACAAACTCTAGTTCCTACCTCCAACTCTAGTTAATGTTCTTTTTTATATACAGCATGGCTCAGAAAGATAGTCTTTGTAAGCAAGATATTCTTCTGCAGACAAGCCTCTTTGCAGAGATTTAGAACGTGACTCTGGGAGAGATGATCCCATGATAATGAACAACCCAGAGTTCTTCTTTTGGGGTGGAAAAAATGAATGCACCCTGGAGCTGGCCAGGAAGGAAAGGAGAAGGGATTCCCTGTGAAGAATGGAGCAGAGGCATTAGTTCTGCCTCTAATAAAGCTGTACTATCCGAGCCTGTTCACAGGGTGAGAAATGAGGGAAAGAGACTCCAGGAGAAAGGGGACTGTACATGCCAGGAAGCAGACGGTGTTCATCTCAGCGGCTGGCCTGAAGACATTTACTCCACTAATAAACTTAGTGCAACCGTTGACAAGGAGTTTAAGACTCAGAACTCCTTCTAACACAGCAATTCAAGTAAAAAGAATTGTTTTCACTGAGAAGTAAAGTCAGGCTAAATCCAGAAGACGTGATAAATCTCTAGGGGTAGGAGACCTCTGCTCCCAAGGGCGGGCAAATATTAATAAAACAGTAACCACTTTGGATGTAGCACTTGGCAATATGCTTTATATAAAAATCTCATTTAACTGAACATCTGAAGCAACAACACATGAGATGTATTAGTTGCCCCTAGATGACAAATAAGAAAGATAAAATCTTCCTCATTTTAGATGATTCGTCCACAACCACACAGCTCGTAATGTAGGTAGCTAAGGGTTTGAGGAAAAAGTAGTTGTACTCCAAAGCCTGTGGTCTTTCAGCAGGATCAGTTGGTGCTGGAAATAAAGATGTATTATACGATAAGGAATTAGTGAAAGCATCCGAGAGCAGGTCAACAGAGGTCACATCCAAACAACTGGGCTCAGGAACATGAACATGGGCAGAAGGTCAGTGGTGAGAAGCAGAAAAAGTAGTGTGTTCAACCAGCACCCCCCAAGGTGATCATGGCTTGTAGTCTGCTTCACACAAAACAATCAGGGAAAAAAGGTCCCCTGAACTCTGACAGCTACAAAGTGCTCCCATCTCTGAGTGCCCACAGCAGTTACTGGGTGCTTTATAGCATTGACAGAATCCTTCCTCCATTGTTCCTATGGTGGGTGCATTCAAGACTATTCACTGCACAGCAAGGACCAAGTCTGACCATTACTGCTGTCCTGCAGTAAGCACAGTGCCTGGCACCTGGGAGTGGGAGCTCATTGTTTGTTGAATTACGTAACACACACCCGTGTCCACATTCTAATCATTTGAAGTTCTTGGAACTTTCATGTTTTATCTACATATACAGAAGTGCAAGCCCCCATCAGCTGAGTAAGGAAGCCACCAAAAATTGCTTTTGCCTCCTAGAAGATGCTCCCTCCAAGTTATCCATGTTAATTGCCTCAATTTTTAAACTCCCTTGGAGTTAAAAGTCCATGGACACAGATTAGACACAATGTTCATTCACTCAGTAAAGTGGTGGGTGAGGTTAATTTTGTATATCCTTTGTTTAGGGACAAAGTGGGTCCAAGTTTCTAGGTTTTATGAGACCCTAAAAACTCTCTAAATTAAATTCAATTCAATCTGTTTTTATGTCAAAATAAGTGGATGCCGAGCCCAGTGGCTCATACCTAAAATGCTAGAACTTTGCGAGGTGGGAGAACTTCTTGAGTGCAGGAGTTTAGGAACAGCCTGAGCAAGAGTATCTACCAAAAATAGAAAAAATAGCTGTGTGTAGTGGTGTACGCTTGTAGGAGGCTGAGGCAGAAGGATGGTTGAGCCAGAGAGTTTGAGGTTGCAGTGAACTATGACGATGTCATAGGATTCTAGCCCAGGTGACAGAGCAAGACCCTGTGTCAAAAAGAAAGAGAGAGAAGGAAGGAAGGAAAGAAGGAAAGAAAGGAAAGAAAGAAAGAAAGAGGATAGTGCACACATTAGAAAACGTAAATTCTCAATATACTGATTTATCTATCATCGGTTTTAAAATAATTCTAATGACAACAACGTGTACGTGAACTAAGAAAACAGAAAAGTTGAATCAAAAGTCTATCTGGAAAAAAGCTAATGTAAGGAAGAAACAAAACACTCTGGAAAAAAAAAAGCTGTAATAACGGAGAATTTATGCCAGATATTATGTACTATAAGGCTGTAATAATTACAGGGTGGTGCCAGCATAAGAACAGATCTAACAAAATGGAAACCCAGGAAAAATGAAGGCATATATGATAAAGATGGCCTCTAATCAGAGGAGAAAGAAAGACGTAGGATGGTATTGGTGGTCTGTTTGAGAAAGCCAACTGTGACCTCTACGTTTTCTTTTAATATAGACATACAGGGCTCTTGCCAAGCCCAGAGGCCCTTTTGGAAGCTTCCCTCTAATTTCCGGGTAAAAGCATAGGACTGGAAATTCTGGGGTATCCGCTTTTGGTGTCACCTGACACTCTCCCATTTCCTGGTGAGGGCTGACTGGACCAAAAACAAACAGCAGACACAAAGTAATATGAGCCATGAACTGTGTTGAGCACAGTTCTCAAGATTATAGACTGAGAGTTTGAAATACTCTAGCCAGAGAATTTGCACATATACAGTCATAAAGAATTAGAGCTGGAGGCCCTATTGAGACATCTCGGAGTTATACGGAACTCAGTTCTGTGAACTCCTAGACCTCGTACAAGCCGAAAATCCTGCTCCAGAGAGAGCACAGGTGGTGTGGAGAGGTCACAGGAGACAGTCTCTGTCTGAGGGTTTCCCCGGTCCCAGGAGGCCCAGATGACATGTATCATCAGATAAGCTTCCCGTTATTTGAGGTATTGTAAGTGGGTTTGCATTTGTTGCAAACAAACATATTCTGAGTGCAATATACATCATTTGTCAAAACTTGTTCTAGTTATAGCCTAGCATTTAATATTCAAATAGAGATGATAAAGAAGAAAATTTTTAAAAATATTTTTTCTAATCCTGGATGAGCAAAAAATGCCTATACATAAACATGAAGGAGGAAGCAACAACAACAAAAAAGACCAAATAGATCAGATTTTCTTTAAAAAATTTTTATACATTTGTATGTCAAAAATCACCACGAATGCACATGTACCTTCATAGCAGCATTATTCATAACTGCCAACAGGTGGAAGCAACCTCAGTGTCCATCGATAAACAAAACAGGATTTGTACATACAGTGGAGTATTATGCTTCTTTGAAGAGGAAGGACATTTCTGGCACATGCTACAACACAGATGAACCTTGAGAACATTATGCTAAGTGGAGAAAAGCCAGACATAAAAGACGAGTAGGGTGTGATTCCACTTTTATGAGGTACCTAGAGAAGTCAAATTCATAGACACAAAAAGTGAAACGGTGGTTACCATGGGCTGTGGTGACAGGGAGAGAAGGGGTGTGGTTATTTTTTAATGCATACTGAGTATCAGTTTTGCAAGACGAGTTAAGTTCTGGAGATGGTCTGCACGACAACGTGAATATCCTTAACACTGCGGAGCTGTACACTCCAAATGGTGAGGGTGGTCAATTCTGTGTTATGTATATTTTACGACAACTAAAAAGAACAGTCAAAATTTTTAGCACGTATTCTAAAGGGCTCTCACAAATATGAAGAAATGGACTTCCTGAGTGGGAGAAACGGGCCACGGACAAGCAGGCAGTTAAGAAAAGATCCACAGTGAGACGGCATCTCTGTAGGACAACATGGTGAGATATAACGAGAGTCTTGAAACATGCACACCCTTTGACTTAATAATTCCACTTGTAGCAATCGATCTGAGGGAAATAATTATAGACATCGCGGAGATTTATGTGCAATGATCATCATCACAGTATTAATTATAATAGTGTAGAACCAGAATCAAGCTAAATGTGATCAACAGAGGAACGGCTGAATAAATTACGTTACCTCCAAAGGGTGGATGCCAGGCAGTCATTCCATGCTGTCTTTTGAAGAATATTTCAATGCCATGAGAAATTCTCACGAAATAACATTGTCTGTAATTATGATGTAATATGATCTCACACACACACAGACACACACACACACACACACGGATAGGGTTGGGGGAGGGGAACACGTCCGCTGCCTTCAATGGTGAGCGCTGGGATGGAATATGAGTAATTTTTATACTCTTCTGTGTTTCCTAAATTTTCTTTAATGGGCAAGTATTCTGTTTATAATTAGAAAGATTCTACATAAGAAACAGATGTACTTTGATGGGAGGAGGTTACTAAAAACTTGAGCAACAAAAAGTCCTAATTCAAGGAAAGCGGGGTGGGGGAAGAGGCATGGGGCACAATCTCCGCTCACTACCACAAGCGTGAGAATCTGTGCAGCCCGCCTGCTACCTGACATCCATGCTTCCCAGAAGACAACGGAGAGATGAGGAGGGATGGGGGAATGCCCTGCCCCGGCTGAGAACTCTCCACCCCTGACCTCCCATGCTGCCATGCAGGTCCTCACCTTGCATTTAGAGGAAAGGAAAAGTATTGACATCAGACCCCAACTCACCCATCAGGGACTTTGCTGTACAACTGATGGGGATACCGCAGGGCCCTGGTTATGGTTATGGAAGGCTGGGGTGCCGCACCCCTCAATGAACAGGAGAGACGCTGCGCTGTGGGCAGCTCACGGGGGTAGTCCTCCACCCAGAAGCAGCACCAGAGCCGGCAGAGGCCAGGCAGATGGACACAGACCCCCAGCTGTCAGCCCAGGGGATGAGGCCTCCCAGTTCTCTAGCTCATTTAGGAGAAATCAGCTATTAACACCATCAGCTCCTCGGGTGTGAACTTTAAATAAGACATTCCTGCTGAAGTGGGTAGAGGCAGCTACACTGCTTTGCCTGGGAGGAGAATAATTACGTAGGATGTTTGCATCTGCTATAAATGGCAGCTCTGGGAACTGGCTCCCTGCAAGTGAAACAGACCGATGCTGGGGAGATCCAGAGGGGACCAGCTGAGGACAGCTGCCTTCATGCAGTGAGGGAGCCCGGCTGTGGGCAGCCTGCACGCTGCTTCTGAATCACGCTGTGTGGATTGTCTGGACCAGCGCTGGAGTCCCTACACACCCCAACAGATGGTGGAATTTGCATTGACTGGGAAGATAGGGAATTGTCAATAGTCGGCTCATGGAGCCAGACCTGCAGTGCGAGCCACATTTGCTGGTAATGTCTCTGTACAGAAACTTCTCTACCTAAAACAAACTTTGCACCAGTGCATCTCACACTTTAATGTACACACAGATCATCTGTGAATCCTAGTAAGATGCAGACTTGGATTGTCTGCTCTGCCTATAACCAACCGATGCTGTTAGGCATCTGGGAACTAGCCACCATGGGCTCCTTGGTGCGGTGGTATATCTCCTGCAGGTGCTTTTTGTGGTTAAGAACAAATGCCAAGCACTTGTGATGGGAATGAAAGGATATATAATGATTATTCTCTATTCGCCCACTCCTGTCCCGGCCTCTAGGATCTCAGAACCCAAACCAACTATAGCTCCTGGAGTAACTTTGCAGCCAGGTTCCCACTGAGTTCTGGCAGTGGGAGGCAACCATAGGTGACCGGAAGGTGGGAGAACAGCAAGATCAGTGTGTTCCGTCTTTATTTCATTTACCTTTTGGCAATTGTAATATCTCTCAAGGGCTCTAACTCTAACTGGGCTCTGGTAACACTATAGGTTACCCTTTTGTTAGGACTGGGGATGGGAACCACCTCGCTAGCCTTGAGGAGCCGTGAAATTCCTCATTTGTTCCCATCAGCTCTTAAACCAGCTAAATTGGATTTTTTTTTTTTTTGAGTCAGAACCTAATTCTGTAATGATTCTTCTAAACCAGTGGTTCTCAACCTTCCTAAATGCCATGATCCTTTAATACAGTTCCCGTGGGTCACGACCCACAGGTTGAGAACCACTGTTCTAGACAAAGAAAAAAAGTCGAAGTGGTAAAACAATGGAGAAGTATACAAACGTTAGCAGAAGGATTCTTGTGGAGGCAACCCACGAAGCCAGAGGCGACAGCTGTGCTTGCACAGTCCAGTGGTGGCCGTCAGCGAGATGGGGAGGAGGGAGCCATGGAAGAGAAAAGCAATTTTTGGGTACGTGGCTGGAATAGATGCCCATTCTCTTAGCATTCACTCAGGTGCCTGTTAGGACTTCAGTAAAGAATTGTAAGGCTAAGCAAGGTGAAAGTTTTGGTATGAAGCTCCATCCCCAACCCCAGATAGCTGTGTAGGTTCACATGAGAATGGCTTAGGAAGTCCACCATGTTCAATGCTGAATAAAAGGGTCAATTTTAAAATAAAGATAGTGCAAAAAGAAGCATATACCTGCTCTTACATACTTGAAGGACTTCAGTTTGGTGGGAAGACTTCTCAGAATAACAAGCTTCAGTCCTCAGTAACTTCTGGGCTGAGAGCAGGTCAACCAGCAGATACCCCTTCGGCCCTGCCCTCCTGGTTTAAGAAATAGCTCTTTGGCCCCTCTGGGGCAGTTTTAGTAAAGGGTTTAGCTCAAATATGTTAATAGTAAAGTGACACCTCCAGTACTTATTTGCACTTAATGAGAGAATGCCATGCTTAAGAATCCCATTTTTAGGGGTGGGAATAAAGGTACACACACACACACACACACACACACACACACACACACACACACACACACACACACATATATTTTTTTTTCCCCATTTGGCTCCAAACCACAATATTACTTGGCTTTCAGATAACACAAGCTGCTAGGACATTCAAAGAAAGTTCCATGATTAAACATAACATCTGAAAACTCAATGGCTGAGAAGAAAGAGAGCCTTTGGTCACATTTCATTTTAAAATGGCTATCTGTTTCCGGAGGGAAGGAACAAATGAGGAAATCACTGGGTGAGTGTAGGGGATGGGGAGGCACGTGACCAGTCAGAGACAAGGCCCAGACCATCTGGTCCCATTAGCTGCTGCACCCTCTGAACTACACCCAGTGGACAGAGTCACAGCTGCCTTGGCTGATGTGCGAGCTCTTTTCCCGGCCTCTCGGATCTCGAGATGCCCAAGGCTTTCTGGGTGACCTCAGAGGCGTTGACAGTGAGGTCTCATTAATTTCCTCCCATCTGCTCTATGTCCCTCCAGCTGAGAATGTGAAGAACGGGACATGAGGTGAGGGTCCCTGCGTAGCGGACAGCCTTGTTGATACAAGGAGAGGCCCTGGTAACCTCTCCAGCCGCCCAGCCTCCATCCTGTGTGGTGGGAGGGTGCATAGAATGGAGGAAAGGCAGGCAGTGTTAAAACTGAGCTACTGGGAGTGTACTCCTTGGAATAGTAGCAAAGGGTGTTATCTGGGGGCCCGATGGAAATGCAGAGTCTCAGGCCCTCCTGGACTTACCAAATCAGAATAAATGTTTGGACAAGGTCCCCAGGCAATTGCTATACACATTAATATTCAACAAATAGTAGTGCAAAGCCGTGGTTATATACTGGAGGTGATTTTGTCCCTATAGAGGACATTTGTCAATATCTGTAGACAGTTTTGGTTGTCACAACCTAGGGGGGGTGGGAGGCAGAGGTCATAGATGCTGATAAACATCTGACAACCAGCAAGAACAAAGCCCCATGTCCAAAGAAAGATTAAGCCAGTCTAAAATGTCCCTATGGTTGGGATTGAGAAACCCCTGGGGCCAGAGGTCCCAGGAAAGGAAGGTCCTTAGGAAAGGAAGAATATACTGAGATCTGTTCCCTTTCCATGTCCTCCTCACAGTTCATTTGAAATTATTATTTAAACATGGATTTATACAACATGCCCAAGACAACTCCATAAACAGATGTCTTCTTCCAGCGTTTAGTCCCAGAAGGCAAGAATGATGTTTTCCATTTCACGGCGACACTCAATGACGAACAGATAAATTATCTTTCCCATTCCTCAAAACCTCCCTGTTTTCTTCTGGCATTTATCGAGATGCCTTCTTCGTACACCCATGACAGAGGGAGGTCCCTGCGGCTGTGGGCAGACCTGTCACCCGGGCTTTCCTGGGCTCCATTCATTCATCACCCCAACCCAGGCACAGGTGCTGAGGGCCCTTTTTTAGGGTCAGCTTATAAAAGAACCAAACCAGGATCCTCATCAGATACCTAATCAGTCATCTTGTCTTGTTGATTCTTCCATGTATTTTTGTCCCCCTCTTCCCTAAGTCCGCTGTCAATCATCTTTCATTGGACCATTAAATATTCTGCTTAATAGTTTCCTGCATTTGGTCTTACTCTTCTCCTTATGCAATCACTGTAGAGCAACCAGAGCAATTTTTCCAGCATATAAATCTGGTCATGTCACTCTCTTTATGAAAATGTTTTCCTAGTTTACCACTGACCAAAAGCTGAATTCCAAACTGCTTACCATTACACAAAAATGCATTTATCTCCTATTGTGCCTATCCAAGTATCAAATCATAGTCTCTGAAAGTGATTCTCTTGGGTCACTCTGTGTATTAGTGGTACAAGCTCTTCCTTATTCCCTGGATACTCAGTCATCAGAGTGCCTATCCAGTAAAATTCTACCACTCTTCAAGTTTCAACTCAAGCATTACCTCCCCTGTGCTGCCTACCCGGATCTTTCCAATAAATACGATTCTGCTGCTTCTATCGCTTTGTGATGGTGTCTTCATTATAGCAGTGACCACATTTCTTCACAATTGTTGTCTTTGCACATTTCTATTTCTGTTGGACTCTGAGAGCCATGAGAACAAGAACCGTGTTAACCCTTCTTTTTTTCTAATTTTAAATTTAATTTTTTTTTTTTTTTGAGACAGAGTTTCGCTATGTCACCCTCGGTAGAGTGCTGTGGTATCACAGCTCACAGCAACCTCAAACTCCTGGGCTTAAGTGAATCTCCTGCCTCAGCCTCCCGAGCTGCTGGGACCACAGGCGCCTGTCATAACACCCAGCTATTTTTTGGTTGTAGTTGTCATTGTTGTTCAGCAGGCCCGGGCTGGATTTGAACCCACCAGCTCCAGTGTATGTGGTTGGCGCCCTAGCTGCTGAGCTACAGGCATCGAGCCTAATTTTAATTTTTTTATTTCAAATTAATATGAGGGTACAAATGTTTAGGTGACATTGTTTTCATTTCTAAGGTAAAGTTCAAGTTGTAGTTGAGCCCTTCTCCCGGGGGCGTGCTGAACACCCTCACATTGTGCACACCAGGTGAGATTCTACCATTACCCTCTCTCCTTCACCCTCCTCCTTTCCTTCTCTCTCCTCCCCCTTGCTAGACTGTATTTGTGTTTTATCATTCATGTGGGCATATAATTGTTTATATGTTGGTTTCATATTAGTATTGAGTACATTGAACATTTTTTTTTTTTTCATTCTTGAGATACTAAGTAGAATGTGTTTCAACTCCATCCAGGTAAACATAAAAGATGTAAAGTCTCCGTTCTTTCTCATGGCTGAGTAGTACTTCATGGTATACATGTACATTGTTAATCCACTCATGGGTTGATGGGCATTTGGGTCGCTTCCATGACTTGGCAATTGTGAACTGAGCTGCAGTATACATTCTGGTGCAAATGTCTTTGTGGTAAAATGATTTTTGTCCTTCTGGGTAGATACTTAGTAATGGGATTGCAGGATCAAATACAAGGTAGACTTTTAATTCTTTGAGGATGCTCCATATTCTTTCCATAGAGGCTGTCTTAGTTTGCAATCCCACCAGCAGTGCAGAAGTGTTCCCTTCTCTCCACATTCAAACTAGCATCTTCAAATCTCCATCTGCTGTCTTAATACATATTTGTAGCCTAAAGGATACTTGTTGAATGAAGAAAGCATGTGAAGAAAATGCAAATGAAAAAAGAAGAACAAAGAGATGTGTTCTTTAGTTACAGAAGAAAGCCAAACCGAGAACTTTAAACTGTAAGGAATCCACAAAGACCCACAGGTTTTGGAACCTGGAATGCTGGTGCTATTGGAGGTGAACAGGGAGAAGAAAGCAGATAAATTAGAAAGAGACATAGGTTTAAGGTGAAAGATAATTTTCAGTTTTGGGTGGGATATTTGTATAGGATATTCATGGGGACTTTGAAAATGTAGGGACAAGGTAGACACACAGAATCAGAGCGCTAAAGGTGGATCTGAGAGTGTTCTACCCAGAGGTGAAAGAGTGAGCAGTAAGAACAGAATATATTAATGGGGGACAGGAGACAAAAAGAGCAAGTAAATGTTAAAGAACCTTTGTGGAATATGTAATTTTAGATAGTGAGGAAAAAGAAGTAATCCAAGAAGGAGAGAGAGCCACTGGGACGGCAGGACTGAGATGAAGGGAAGTCTAAGGAGGGAAAAACTCAACAAGCTGATGGTGATCAAAAGCTTCAAAGTCAAGGGTGGCGCCTGTGGCTCAAAGGAGTAGGGCGCCATGGCAGGTTCAAACCCAGCCCCGGCCAAAAACTGCAAAAAAAAAAAAAGCTTCAAATATAAAAGAACAAGCAGATTAGGGGCTAAAGAAAAATCCTTGAGTTTGGTAATTAGATGGTTACTGGCACTCAGAAGCTGGATTATTTCAGAAGCAGAAAGGTTGTATTAGTGACTTGAACAAGGCTACAGGATGGGAAAAGAAGGGGTGTGAACCTTTACGCTTTGAGCTTTTATCAGTGGAGAGGTCTTGATGCTGAGAACACCCATAGGGAGGCTGCTGGATGCGGGATTCTGAAGTTGGGGAGAGCAGAGCACTGATGTCCCAGAGGTGAGAGCAAAAGAAAAGCTGTCTGCCTGGGCAGTGGGCTCAGAATTCAGGGTGGGCTGGGCTGAGGCAGGTCACAGCAGCTTTCTCTGTCACAAACAGTGGCTTGTGTGTGTGCTCTTTCTAAAGAAAAATTATAATTCTGATCATTTCCACTCTCCCAATGAGTACCAATTATTTCTGGGAAAAACAAATTCCATATACTATCCTTCCCTTTTTCCATAAGCATTGGCCTGTGGACAAGTGGATGGTTCTGACTCACTTCATCTACCCTGCTCTGCTCACGGCTTTCCAGCTCTGATCACGTTCTACCCTCACTTTTGTCTTTGCCAAGCTGAAGGGCAATCACCCCAAGATTCTGTTTCCATACAGTAGTCCCCAACTTCCATTTCACCAGTTAACTTCCATGTTCCCTAAGGATTTATACCACTTCCCTCTTGACGTGGGTTAACTGGAACCAGCAGCCAGTGGATAATAGTTACAAAAAAAAGGAAGGCATTGCCATCCACGGATTTCAGCCAGCTATCAATCACCACTGGAGAGGAAAGAAAGTGCCAAAAGGAACATTTAGCTGGACATGCAGAGGATGCTTCCACACTCTTCTTTTGGTCCCTCTGGGTCTTGCAATTCTACATCAATATCTATGACTAGGAGGCCCGGTGCCGGGATCTTTAACCCATGCAGTATCTTCCTCATCTGCTCATATTGACCCTCAATACGCTTCATTTTTGCCTGTTTCAAATCTATTGATTTGAGACTTTTAACCTGCATAATCACTCTTTTTTATTTTTTTATCCTTATGTCCTTCCTTCCTTCCCATTGGTTATCAGACGTAGCCGATAGTGCAGGCTGACAGGCAGAATACCGCAGACATTTGCAAAGCACTGGAGCTTTGTAAACAAAGTGGTTGCCTTTAGCACTAAGAGGCACATCCCCATGGACTGCTCAGCTGCAGGACTCACAGCCCAGGAGGCGCAGTCTACTGGCATTTATAGTTTCTTTCCAAAGTGTTGACCCATAAAATCCATACCAGAAATAACTCCATTGTTACTATGTAGGAAGGTGACAGAAGCCCTACTCAAAGGACTTCTGCAAACCAATCACAGAAAATAATGTCAAATAATCCTAGGCTACTGCAGTTACTCCCAAACCAACTCTGAAATCAGAATCTGAGAGCAGTGTTAACCTGAAAGGCCATCGGCCTGAGTCACAAGCTGATAAATCACTTCTTTCTGACGCAGCGTGAAAACCACACTGTGAACTAAATAAAACCCAGTGAGTGAGCAGGTCAGGCCCCGCCTGCTCTGATGAGAATCGTAATGGCAAGAGATGATGGGGTAAGTTTATGGGGTGGTACCACTGGCCAGCTAAGGTTACACACTCCTTTTTTAGGCATAAATATTATAAATGCATCTAGCTGTAGTGTGTTTCCCCAGTGGCATAAAGCAAACCAAAAAAAGCCCAGGCCTAATGTAGCCTTTGGCTTGTCTTGTACCCTGGCACTTGCCTTACAAATTCCCCAAGCCCCTGGGAGCTGCCGCCATGGTCTCCCCCACCAGAGGAAACAGCTAGAGGAGTAGGAGGAGCAGAGGGCGGCCAAGTTTCTGTATTTCAGTTCTGATATTTGTTTCTATGTTTGTTCAACTCTACTCATCAGTGTGAAGAATAAATTCCTCACAGGATAATTATGTGGTTTGGAAATGAGCAATTTTGATACAAACATGAAACATATATTCTGTTTTACTACTTAGGATCTTGAGTGTTGAAATGTACAGATTGGGTAGACTGTTAAAGATAGGTCCAAAAGGAACTTGTTTCTTTAAAAGGAAAAGAAAGGCAAATAAAGGGGAAAAAGTAAAGGAGGAAGGAATGGAGGGAGGGAAGAAGGGAGGGAGGGAGAAAAAAAGAAAGAAGGAAAGAAGGAGGAAAGAAAAGAAAAGAAAAAAGAAACAAAATGAAAAGAAAAAAGTTTGATCAGACGTTGCTGAATACCAACAAAATGAAAGGAATAAAACTTAACTCATGGCTGGTTCTGCATCTGCTGGCAGCTTCAAATCCAGACCGGGCCTGCCAAACAACAATGACAACTACAACCAAAAAATAGCCAGGTGTTGTGGTGGGCACCTGCAGTCTTAGCTATTTGGGAGGGTGAAGCAAGAGAATTGCTTAAGTCCAAGAGTTTGAGGTTGCTGTGAGCTGTGACACCACGGGACTCTACCGAGGGCAACACAATGAGACTGTCTCAAAAAAAAAAAACAACTTAACTCACCAAGTCAGCCCAAGAAGAGGCCCTTGGGATCATAGAATATTGTAAAGGAAGTTATATGGTGATATAGTTATTTAATTAAATCATTGTATTGAATAAGTATTCAATTATTTTAAATAGGGGGATGACCAGTATCATTAACCAATCAAGAATTTGTTAAGAAGATCTTCGAGGCATGTTGTAATAGGAGGCAAAAAATCATGTATAGCTGGAGTAGTCATGACCTGTGTGTGCACAGCTGTTGCTCCGTTCTTGAGAATCATTTATGTTCTTAAGAAGATAAAACACACCCATCCTTGCTTAAATAAACAAATAACTTAAAAGTTCTTTTTTGGACCCATAAATAGAACAAAGCTAAGCTTCTGCCTCGCTTCTGACCCGAGCTTCACAAATTTCAAAACAACGGGGCCCAATTAAATGCAGTCTCACCATATGCGCTCTCCACCTGTGGGGAAGGAGGGGCTGCTGGATTCGGCGAGGACACATCTCTGATGGTTATTATGCTGTATTATGCTTTACAGAGCCACTATATTCTGAAAACAAAATAGAATTTTGCATCTTTTTATAGATCACCAATTAGCTCTTCCAGTCTGAAAAAATATCCTGTTAACTCTCAGAATGTAGCTCTCTGTTTTGGTTTTCTGTGACTCCAATGATCTTTCTTTCTAGGGTAAGTCAGTTTACAAAGGAGGAGCGGAGTCGGTGAGGAGGGCCATGTCCGTGAGCACAGGCCACAGCCAGTGCTGAGCACCCTCCGTGGTCACCTTATGGGGCTGAACACAGTGCTCCCTCTCTAACAACCACTTTCACATTCACCTGTAGGTTCCCATCTCTTATGTGCCTGCCCTGTGTTTCATCATCCTGCCACTGAAACCTCCTGTTTTCTCCTTCAACATCAGATTTGTTTGAAATGCACCTTGCAGTGGACTTTCTGTCTGATCTCCAGCAAGCTACTTAACATTTCTGAGCCACTGTTTCCTCATCTATGAGACAAAAATAATAAAATCTAGCTCATAAAGTTACTTCATGTGTATTACTGTATTAATCCTCATAATACGTATAGTCTAGTTTCTGAGCATGTTAGGTTCTCTGGTATAACCAAAAATGTTCTCTCTAAAGTCACAAAATGACTCATTGCATTCTAATCTGAAGGACCGTTCTTAGCCACTTACCCTTTTCCATTGTTTCACATTGTTGACCACCCTGGCCTTCCTCTATTCCTCTGGCTCTTCTCTTACTTTTCTGATGGCGCCTGTTTATTATGTGAAATATTTCCTTTTCCTTTCCTCTTGCCAATATAGATATCCCTCAAAGTTCAGCCCTCTGCTGGTATCTTACACTTTTTCCCTCAAAAGATGACACCCAATCTCTAGTTCTAGCCCCAATCTCTATCCTCAGTTAAGTTTCCACCATTCAACCTTCCCTGTGAACATATGTGCACAAAGGATGTATCATCCATACCATCTCACACTCAGCATGATCACAAACATAAACTTTGTAGCTATAGAATGATTTAAGTCATAGATTTAATTCTAAAAACATGTGATATAGTGGCCTGTAAGCATCATTCAAATGAAAGCTGCTATAGTCTCAAAGAACAACTCATTACGTCAAATGATATATATCACATAAGTTTTCATGAGAATATCATCAGTATATTAACTGTACCATGAGTATGTTACTGAGTAAGAAATGAGACATATAACATCATTAGTATTTGAGTATACTGATAATTGAATCTCAAATGAAATTTCTACTCATTATATCAAATGAAACTCCTTGGGGGATAACAACCATAACAACAAAAGACAAACATAGAATGATTTATTTTTAGGGGAAAATTATTTTCAATATCCTCCAACTATCTCCAAAAATACTGATTTACTGGTTTATCTCAGATGATTTCCTCTCAGGAAAGACTGACAGATTTGCTCTACTAGTTTATAATTTAGAATTCCCTATAACATAATCAAATTTTCAAAGTAAAACTAAATCTTCAGATAATTATCCAGCTTTGAAATCTCCAAGAGGTCACACAAAATGGTTGTTTAGATAGAAAAAAAAAAATTCAAAGAAGCAAAACTGTTTTATTACTTATGAATATAGATGCAAAAAATCCTTAGCAAAATATATCGAATCAAATCCAGTAACATATAAAAAAGACTATGCGGCATGACCAAGTGAGATTTATCCCAGGAATTCAAGGTTAGTTTAACATCTGAAAATCTGAAGTTTTGTCTTCTGGGGGATCCATATGATCATCTCCATAGATATAGAGAAAGCATTTGAAAAAAATCCAACATGCTTTTATGATTAAAAAGAAAAATAAATTCCACAAACTAGAAATAGAAAGGGACATCCTCACCTTATAAACAGCATCTATGAAAAATCCAAAGCTAGCAGTACATTTAATGATGAAAGACTGAATGTTTCCCTAGTAGGATGAGACACAAGACAACTACGTACACTCACAACTTCTATTAAAATGAAAGTTCTAGCCATGATAAAGAAGAAAAAGAAACAAAAGACAACCAGCCTAGAAAGGAAGAAATAAAACTATCTCTATTCACAGAGAACATAATCTTGTATGTAGGAAATCCTGAGGAATCTGAAGAGAACCTATTGAAACTAATACATGATTTTAGCAAAGTCCAAAGTAAAAGATCAACACACAAAAAAATCAATATACTAGCAATGAATAATTTGAAAATGACATTAAGAAATCAATTATATATAATAGCACCAACGTTAATAAAAATCAATAAATATTTTGGAATAAATTTAACAAAAAAGTGCAAGATTATACCCTGAAAGCTATAACCATGAAAAAAGTTAAAGAAGATGCAAATAAATGGAAAGACATCCCATATTCATGGATTAAAAGACAATAATGGTAAAGAGAGCACATCTTCCAAGTTTATTTGCCACTTCAATAAAATCCCTGTCCATACATCAGTTTTTTTTAAAGAAATTGACAAGTTTATTCTTTGAACTACATAAAAAAATGCAAAGAATCTAAAATAATCAACACAATCTCAAATAAATAAAACAGAATTGTGGGACTCATAGTGCATGTTTTTGAAACTTACTAAAGCACTAAAGTAATTAAGAATGTGGTACTGGTACAAAGACAGACCTAAAAATGAAACTACCATATGGTCCAGCTATCCCAACATTGAGGAAAGTAAATGAGTATGTCAAAGAGATATCTGCCCTTCTATATTTACTGCAGCACGACCCACAGTAGCCAAAAAATAAACCGGGGTATCCAAGAATAGATTAACAGATAAACAAAATGAGGTGTATACACACAATGGATTACTACTCAGCCATAAAAAAGAATAAAATCCTATCTTTCATGACAACATGGATAAACCTGGAAGACATTATGTTAAGTGAAATAAATCTGGCATAGAAAGATAAATACCTTATGTTCTCGCACACATGGAGGAGATAAACAAGTTGATCTTATAGAAGTAGAGAGTAAAATAGTGGCTCCTGAGAGGCTGGAAAGGGTAGGAGATAGGGAGGGGTAAGGAGAGATTGGTTGGTTAAAGGATGTAAAATTATAAGGAGGAATTGCTTTAGTGGGAGGAATGTTTTAGTGTTTTACACCTCTGTAGACTGACTATAGTTATAAATAACTTACTAAATACTGTCAAATAGCTAGAAGACAGTCAGGGTTCTGCCTGTCCCCAACACAAGGAAGTGGTAAATATTTGAGGTGATAAATATGTTAATTACCCTCATTTGTCCTTATATACATGTATCAAAATATAACTCTGTACCCCCGTAAATATGTACAATTATGTGTCAATTAAAAATTTAAAGGAGATATCCTTGCAAATCAATGGAACAGAAAAAAGAGTCCAGAAATAAACATTACATTCATGGTCAATTGATTTTTGACAGTAAGAGACAAAACAGTCCTCACCAGTGGTGCTGCTACAACTGGATATCCACATGCAAAAGAATGAAGTCGGATCATAAATCAGCATAGAAATACTGAAACCATAAAACTCTTTGAATAAAATATAGGGATAAACATTAATGAGCTTCGATCAGGAAAAGGCTTCTTAGATACAACACCAAAAGCACAAGTGATAAAAGAACAAATAAACAATTATGTTACTTTGAGAACGTTTGTGGTTCAAAGGGTACCTTCAGAAAAGTCAAAAGATAACTCAAGAATGGGAGAAGAAATTTGCCAGTTCTGTATCTGATAAGGGACTTGTATCCAGATTAATAAAAACTCTTTCAACTCAAAAATAAAATGATAACCCAATTAAAAACCAAAGAATTTAAATAGATGTCTCTCCAAAAGGATACACAAATGTCCCGTAAGCCCAGAATGAGAGTCTTAATATCATTAACCATTAGAGAAATGCAAGTCAAGCCCCACAGTGAGATGCCACTTCACACCCACCAGGATGACCATAATCAAAAAGATGATAATGAGCATTGGTGAGGATGTAAATAAATTAGAATCCTTGCTCATGAGTCCTGATGCAATCACTTTGGACAGCAATCTAGCTGTTCCCAAAAATGCCGAATGTGGAAGTGCCATATGAACCAGAAATTTCACTCCTAGTTATAAACACAAGAGAATTCAAGACACATCTCCATACAAAAATGTGTACATGAATGCTCACAGAGGCATTATTCACAATAGCCCAAAAATAAAAGTAACCCAAATGTCCACCAACTGATGGATGAACACATGTGGTGAATCTGTACAACGGGCCTTGAAAACCCTGTGCTAAGTGAAGGAAGCCAGGCACAAAAGAGCACATATTTCACAAATCCCTTCATATGAAATGTCCAGAATCTACTAATATGAAACTTCCAGAACAGACAAAACTATAGACAGAAATCGATTTAATGGCAGCCTTGGGCTGGGAAGAAAGAGGTGGGGGTTGAGGGAAGAAATGGGGAATGGCTGCCCATGGACTGGAGTCTTTTTGGAGGGGTGAAGATGTTCTATTATTAAGTGTGGCAGCTGTTGCACAACTCTGTGAATATACTAAAAAGGACTGCAATATACACTTCAAATGGGTGACCAATGAGATATATGTAAACTATGCCTCCGTAAAGCTGTTTTTAAAAAAAATGTTGGATACCCTATCTGACTGTCACAATTCTGCAATCAAATCTGGCATCCACTGCAAAATGGATGTAGTGAAGACTGATGTTATTGATGTTACAAGGAGTTAATAGTGGGGCTTGGAACTCTCTTTGGGGGGATAATGGATAGGGCTGTCAGCATCCTCCCTTCTTCATAGGAGGCTCACGATCGCCAATGACACACAGGGAAAGGTGCTGCTATTTTAACCAAACTCATGCCAGAAACCCCTCTCAGAACTCTTTACTACCCCAGGCTGAGGCATAGAACTTAGCCCAGTGGTTTCCACCTGTGGCATCCAAACTACATCAGCATCAGTACCACCTGGAAACTTGTTAGAAATGCAAATTCTCAGGCCCACCAAGACCTAAGGAATTAGAAGCTCTGGGAAAGGTCTCAAAAATAACATGTGTCAACATACCCTCCAAGGGATTCTGATGTAAGTTCAAGTTTGACAACCACTGATTTAGCCTAAAACCTAAGGGGCCTTGGGCCAAACCCAAGTCTTAAGATCTCACAATCACCCGGCCACCCCGCTGGTATGGAAAGGCAAATAAAATGAAAGAACGTTTTCTTTAATGCATGAGTATATCGATCACCTTTTATGCTTCATCTCACATTCTCTTGCCCTTCATTGTTGCTTTGGCCATCACTATAGCAGTCAGCACATAAATGTATCAGGAGAGGGCTCACCTCGGCTGCACCTGCTATCTCTTGCTTTCCACCCTGGGGCTTTTTGCTGTGCTGTGGAGCCTGCTCCCTCATTCTATCAACGCATGCAAATCTGAAGTGGGGGGATTAAACAACCTCTGAGCAAAGGGGTATGTGACCCAGGGGATCAACACTCAGGCAATTGTAGGGTCCCAGCAGGGTTGAGTTCCTGTCCCCCACAGTTGTAACCAGCTCAGTAAGCCTGGGATTGGCTTTCTCCCTTTCTTTGTATGCTTCCTCAAACCCGGGCTCCTGAGGGTCAGATCCCCAAATAAACTATTCTACACAAACTCTTGTTTCAGGCTCTGCTGCCTGGGAGGACTGAAGGTAAGTCACCCATCCCTGTGAACATGAGCTAAGAAATGTCCCGGGACTGGACCAATCACATCAGTTTCCCTCCTCTCAGAGAAGATTGAGGAAGTGAGCTGGGACACTTACCCTGGGTCGAAAAGAGAAGCCAACAGCTCCTCGGTCCCTCTTTCTGATGCCTATCTTAGGGTGATCCATGATTTTCAGTTACTATCCTGCATAAATTATTAATCTGTGTCAGAGTTAAAAACACAAACAAGAACCTGGGGAAGAACTGGAGTGAGTCGGATTCCAGCTCTGCGTCTTGGGGCTCTTTGTCCCTGTGTGCTCACCTCCGCCCACAGAGTAGTTCCACCCTACCACTCTGTACAATGACAGGCCCGGGCAAAAAGCCTGGAGGTTTCCCCCGGCCCACACAGTCCCTGATTCTGTGTCCAGAGAGACGTGGGTGCCACTCACACACCTTGATAAAACCCACAGGAAGTGGGGAAGGGTATTCTTAGAATCCACATCAGACTGGAACCTTCTCTGCTCCCAAGCCAGACAAGGAGAACATGCTATCAGCGGCCTGCCTCTGTATTATTTATGGCCATCAACGCCCATCCCTGCCCAGAAACTCCCTTGTAGAAGTATTTATACAGTGAATATATCTCATCCTTTGAGAAAACAAACAAACAAACAAACAAAAACAATGAGATTCCTTTCAGAGCACAGCTCTGTGGGGTCTTCTACCCCAGGAGGGGGAAGGAGGTAGTTGTTTCCTTTGGGGCAACCCCATAACTGTAGCCACTACTAGAAAGGTGGTGATTGCTCTGCTGATGGAAAAGAGAGGTTTGAAAAATCATCAGTGCCCTTGCAAACATCTTTACCCTTTCTCTTTATCCCTTTAGCATAACAGGCCTTTTTTTCCCTCTGTGAGGACGGGTCATGAAGACCCTTCCCGGGGCCTGGCTCCACCGTCCCAGCCTGGGCTCAGCTTGGCCACAGCACGGATGGCTGGCCATCTCCTCCCTCCTCTCCCCTGGGGTTATCTGCCTCTTCATGATGGATGGCTCCTCCTCCCTGCTCACAGATTGCCCCTCCCAGGAGATTTTGGCTCTGGGGTGATTTAATATGTATGTGGCTTTAGGCTGCAGCTCCAATTAGACACCTCTGCCTCTCCCGGCCCCGTGGTGGCTGCAGGACCTCTGGGGGCTTTGGGATCTGCAAGGAAAGGAAAGTTGGAGTGCCCACCCCATCCCCACAACCCACCACACTTCAGTGGCGATATTGGAGGGAGGCGCTGTGGAAGGGAGAGGCATTCAAAACGCCGAGTGAAAATTCAGCCAGGGGCCTGGGTAGACTGGAGACAATGTTGGAAAAAATCCATGTTGGAAAAATACCATGTATAATGAATCAATAGCTAAACACACAGTCTTCCTCATGGTAATCTGTTATGAATGAGGTCACCGAGCGGAGTCTATGGGCCTTGGTGCTGAGATCACAGCACTGGGGAGAAAATGAGCTTGACATCAGCAGGAGTGGGGCCGGCAGGTTAACGCTGCCACTTTTCCTTGGGCAGGTCATTGAGCTCTTAGGGAACTCTCTGTTCTGACATGTTCCGCAGTTAAGTGCAGTGCTGTCATCCTCATCATCACCTGTGTTGCTGCTGTGGCACTGACACTGTGAGTGCTGGGACTCTGGCACCCCACAAGATGCCCTCAACCCTGCTGCCCACATCTGCGAGGGGTGCATCTCATCCCTGAGATTCTGCTGACAGGAGGGGGTGGGGATGGGTGCTGACACTCGCTAGGGAGCCCCACGAGAGACCAGCTTCTGCGTAGCTGAATGCCGCCTCTGGACCTGCAGCTGATCAGCAGTGATCCCCTGACTCCAGCCTGAATAGCTTTTCCCTTTCTAGACCCAATCTGTGCCCTTCTTTGTGTTCCTCTGTTGTCCCTCTGGGGACTGGTTGGGGCATGTGGCCAGTAGGTCTCTCCTTCCACAGGTCACCACACAGTGTCTACTCTTCTAGTTCAGAGCCCCAAGAAACTGTGACATCAGCCTTGTTAGGTGACCTTCCAGGAAAGGGAGTGTCATCTCTTTAGAATGGTGGTCATATTGGAGACTCTGAGCTGTGGACACAGCTGGGTCCTTCCTGGCTAGACCGTCTGCAGAGATGATCTCCAGGTATCCTTCTGCCCCTGCCCCTGAATGCACATACAGCTACTCCATCAAGAGATGAAGTCTGTTTTCTCTCCCCTTGAATCCAGGTAACTTGCATGGGTCCCAGAATTAAGGAGAGGCAATGCTGTGCCGAGTCTGGGGTTACGCATTCACTGGCCTGGGAGCTTCGGCTTTAACCCTCTTGGAACACTTAGGGAGCTCAGCCTGGACGACTACATGATGAGAGAAGCTGGCCTGCCAGGGCTTAGAGGAGCCCAGCGCACAGCTGCCTCACCAGCCGAATGCAAACACAGGACTAAGTTCAGGAGAGACTAGCAGGAGAATCCGGCCAACTCTCAGCATTGCAAGAAATAATAAAGTGCTGATGTTTTAATTCACTGAGCTTTGGGATAGCCTGTTATGCAGTGATTAGATAATACACGTCTCAAATCCTCCAGACAGCACCATGCCCAATCCGCTGGTGGTCAAGCTTCCATCATCACACACGTGTGAGCACTGAGCATCCCTGTGCTCTCCACTTTCAAATGGTAGAAGGAACAATTTACCAGAAGGCAAAGTGTAGGAAACCAGTTTCAGTACTTAATTAGCTGGACAAAACTACAATAGTTTTAGCTTTTAACAAGTTATTCTTTCATTTCTCTGCTGGTTCATGGAGGGGCCTCCTTTATCCTTTAGGATCAGTTTTTTTGTTGTTGTTGTTTTTTGTTTGTTTTTGAGAAAATGTCTCTCTCTGTTGCCCCAGGCTAGAGTGCCATGGCATCAGCCTAGCTGATAGCAACCTCAAACTCCTGGGTTCAAGCCATCCTCTTGCCACAGCCTCCTGAAGAGCTGGGACTACAGGTGCCCATCACCATTTCTGGTTAATTTTTCTAATTTTAGTGGAGACAGGGTCTCACCTTTGCTCATGCTGGTCTCCAACTTCTGAGCTCAAGAGATCCTTCTGCCTCGGCCTCTCAGAGTGCTAGGATTGCAAGCGTGAGTCACCACACCCAGCCTCGGGATCAACTCTTGAATGTCCCAGACTTTTCCAGCAAGTCCTTACCTCACTTCTATTTGAGCTCCTATTCAAGACTCTTTCTCTAATTTCTTGATCTTCACAAACCTTTGAGCATGTGTCCCGGGGTCCACATCCTCAGATCAGAGCAGCTCCTTCTCTATGGCTGCCAAATACCAACAGGGAAATTCTCCCCTGGGCTCAGATTTCTCTGAGCTCTTTCGAGTTCACTTCAATTCCACACGAACCCTTAATTCCTGTAGTCACACTTCTGTGCAAGATGGGAAAGAAGAAGGAAGGAAAAGGGCTGATGCACTAGTCCTTCCAGATGCACAAAAGAGTCAGCTTTTATATGCTACTTTAAGTGTGAGCCCCATGTTCCTAGATCACATTGTTTAAACAGCGAGGGTGCTGCTCATTTCCAGTTCCAAACTTTTTTTTTATTATTCTACCCACAAATGAAATGGGCTTCTTGTAGAAAAATTACAAATAACAGACCAAAAAAAAAAGGGTGGTGGTGATGGTGAATCATATAATTCTACTACTTTGAAATAACCACGATAAATAGTTATAGATTATTTCCGATCTTTCCACTCGTTTAAATAATTATAGCGAAAACAATTTGATCGCGGTGTGCATACTAATTTTTAATTTATTTATTTCACTTAGCATAGTATGAATAGAGCTTCATGTCAACAAATACCCACTGACAATATCGTATTTAATGGATTGGGGCAATTTTGTACTGTATGAAGGTAGTGCACACATTAGGTTTTTTTATTTGTTTGTTTTGGGTTTTTTGTTTTTTTTTTCGCTTTTCAGGGAATTTCCTGTTGTTGGGCATGTAGATCACTTCTGGTTCTGGTCTTCCAGAATTTTAAACAACACTGTAGGTAAATAGCAATGGATGCTTGTACATAAGTGCATCATTTAACTCATCTGAAAACCCCCTATTGTACATTTAGGTTATTCCCAGCTTTTCAACAATTTAAGCAACATGACATCTTTTTTCATGTATCTTTGCTGTATCAGCAGTGATTTGTGAGGAAGTAAGCTTAACATAATCTTCTGAAATTCATGGTCACTTTGAACCACAAATCACATCATGGCCTTTTGTTAAAAGTCTTCAGGTATTAAGGGGATTTGCTGAGCAAGATGTGACTCTAGGAGACAAATTCAGGTTGTTTTTCCACTAGTAGTTAACCCCTGGTCCCACCACTATGGGGATACAGGCTCAAACTATTATGTCAGCAGGCAGAGGGGGGGAAGTAGTGGTCCCAACACCCTCAAAGCAGGTGGATGCCAAGCTCCCACCTTGTCAGTGTGCAGCCATGAACATTACATTGCCGTGTGCTTCACCCACTGCTGAAGACCTCTCCCAAGTTGATGCTGAAGCTAGGAGATTCTCCCTCAACAATGTATCTTTCTATATTGTCTTTCCTACATCTTGGTGCCAGGTCTCAATCACTTCTTGGCCCATTGTGATGGTTCCCAATTAATGTCTGTGCCCTTCATCGCTTTTCTTCCAAGACTTCCTAAAGCTCAGCATTTGCTCCCCTCTGCTCAATCAACATTCATGATAATAAGTAAAGGCACTTTCTGAGAGAGGTGCTATGAAATGTATGAATGAAAAAATAATTATCTAACCAAGAATTATCATGTGTTGCATGGTTTTCCAGGTGCTCAGGAAACAAAGACAAAGCATTTATGGTCCCTTATCCTCCAGAAACTGGGGTTTGAAAAGGCAGACAGGCAAACAAGCATTTAGAGGGCAATGTGATATAGACTCTACTCCATCCCAGGTATGAACGCTGAGAAGGTTTCCAGTTGTGCCTTAATGTGCCTGGCCAAGTAAGGCCATCCCAGGGCAGGTAACCCATGAGCTGATTCTCAAAGGAAAAGGACAAGTCTGTCGGAAGGGCAAAGAGAGTCCCTGTCCTTGCCTTTTGTGCCGAGATGGAGAAGTCCCATTTTCCAAGAAGAACTCTGTCTCTTTGTAGACAAGGCTGATGCATCCCTCAGGCCCCCGACCTCAGCACAGCTGTAATGGGCAGTTCACATCAACTACGTCAGGGATCTCCGCTTCACTGTCTCACGGTTCTGCCCAACCTCCTGCAGGTGTAAGCCAGATGTGCACAGCCACTAATGTACCAGGATGACAGGAGCAGGTGGCCAAATGGCCAGCGTTCAATGGACAAGCCTGAGGTACATGTAACACAGTGCCCCGTGGGGTGAACCCCAGTTCCCTGAGTGACAACCACTCACCCCCGCTTCTCATCACTGGCTTTTCCTTTCAGCCCCTGGATCAGATAAACTACCTGCAGCCATGTTCTTGCCTCAGACCCTGCCTTTGGGAAAAACCTCAACAAAGAAACATTGCCTACTGTCTGCAATTATGGAGTCCTGAGGAAGATCTGAGGCTCAATCTTAGCTCGAAAGAGCCATAGGGGAAAGAGAAAAATGAGTCCAGTCAGGATCTAAGTCCAGCTCATCCTTGCCTGACTCCACACTGCTCTTGTCTCACCTCACAGGCTCCAAACTTCCTTGAACTTGAGGAATCCTAGTGTGTTCTCACCACCTCTGTGCTGCCTGCCCTGGGGGGAGTTTTCAGACACTGGAGCAGCTCCCACACGGGTCTGCTTAATGACTTTCTGGAAGAAATCAGAGGTGACACAGGCACTCTAGAGTATCACAATGTGCCGGCTCTGAATCCCTGTGCCCTGGGCGACTGGAGAAGGACAGGACAGATGGCAACTGTCAGGCCTTTAATTGCACGATGCTCCTCAGAGATGGTGAGGGAAAGTCTGTGCTTGTGGCTCGATTTCTGTCCAGTCACAGGCACTGTGGCTTCTCCCCACCACCCCCTCCTAATAGGTCTTCACAAACCCCAGCAGTGTGACACTGAGAAGATTCCACGTGAGGTCACAGTGAGTGTGGACAGCCGAGGGTGGCAGGGGAGGAGCTGCAGAACCAGGTGCCCCAAGAGCCCCAAATAGCAGTCTTTAGAGAGGGGTCTGCCGCAGGCCCCCTTGGTGTCATAAGTGCCTGAATCTCAGCATGCTCACCCTCACCTCTCTCTCTGCCCCCAATGGCTTTACCAACTTCCCCCTCAAGCTCCTAGCACTCCTCCCCTCCCTCACATTCACAGTCAGGTAATTTAGGCAAAAGTGTGTCTGTAAGAATGAGAGCCACAATATAAAAATACTATGGATTTAGCTAACATTTCACAGCACTGTACTGTTTTATGAGATGCCATCTGCATATCTCATCTGAAAGTCCGAGAGTGCCATGTAGTAGACGCCATTTTACAAATGAGAAAAATGAAACTCAGAAAGGTTCCATGATGTACCCAAGGTCACTCAGCCAATGAGTGTTGGCGGCAGAGAAGGAACCGAAGTCCGGCTCCCCCTTTCGAACACGAGCTCAGATAATCAAGTTCATGAACTCATCCTAGAAAAAGTGCTACATACCTGGTTGCTGAATATCACTACAGTCACCTTCCAAGTACTCCCCTTCAAAGCCGTCTGATGACTGCAGTGATATTCACCAATGAAGTAGGCAGCACTTTTGCTAGGACAAGTTTGTGAACTTAATTGTCTGACCTCTTGTGTTCCTTGGAACCCCAGGTACCTTGCAATGTGTAGGGAAGACTTTATTTTCCTTAGGAGGGAAATTTGTTGAGATCCTAGGTCTCTGCCACAAGAACCCTTCCCACGGAGCTGGATTGGAGGGCAAAGGGAAGAATTCTGTGAATTCTGGGCCACTGTAGTCCTATGCCTCTCGTCCAGCCTTCAGAAGCTCTGGGCCCTGAGATTGCCTATGGTGCCATGCCTCCCCCACTCTGGGTGTCCTCATGCGCAAGCACAGAGAAGGAGCATTTTAATTTACTCAATCACTCAGTATCTGTCAGTGACCTGACATGGCTGGCACTTTGCCAGGCTCTGGACTGGAACCTGAGGGAGCAGTCAGCAGGGAGACTCGCAACAGAGGAGAAGCCTTCTAGTATAGAGATCTGGGCAGAGCTCTGGGAGCCCAGAACAAGGGCCAACCAACCCCCAAAGTCATGGGTGGGTCAGTCCTTGCAACAGAGTAGAAGCTCCAGATTTCTACAGTTACAAAACCATATTGTTTCTGAGTAGCAGAAGGTATGTCCTTCCATGCATTTTAAGTACCACCTGTCAATGCCCATGGAATATTTCCTTTTAAATTTTTTATTTTTAATTATCATGGGTACATAATAGTTGTACATATTTATCAGGTGCATGTGATGTTTTGATAGCAGGCCTACAATATGTAATAATAGAATCAGGGAAATAGGGGTATCCATCACCTTGGGCAGTCATCATTTCTTTGTGTTAGGAATGTTCCAGTTCCACTCTTTCAGTTATTTTAAAGTATACCCTAACTTGTTGACTATAGTTACTTTGTTGTGCCTGAATCTTTACCTTGAAGTGCACCTGTTAACACCCACTGAATGTCTGCAGACCCTCCAGCCAGCCATCCCAAGGCCAGTCCTCCATCAGCACCAGCTCAGAGCACCTGGGGCTGAAATGATGCTTTCTGATCCGAGAGCTGGGATCCCAGGGGGGCATCCTAGCATTCCCGCAGCAGGTGACGGCGGCACCATGCAGCTGCTGTCTCTCTCCCCCAGATGGCATCCAAGACCTCAGAGGGAGCCAGTCATGGCCAGGACTCCAGCTTGGCTTCAGCATCAAACCTCCAACTACATTCACATACGATTGCTTTCCTGGAGGCAGAGCCAGACAAGCTGTATCCCAGCCACCAGTATCTTGTTGGGGCCCCTGCTCCCCACATGCCCAAGTTCAGGGGTGTCTGATGCAGACAATGTCTTTCAGGTTCTGGGGGCTGATTCTCAATTACTCCCAGCGAGCTGCTTTTACTTAGAACATGTCAACCAATGCTCCAACTCTCCAGACACCAACTGGGTACTTACCAATTCAGTTCAGTTCTGATTCTGAATATCATGCAGGGCTGGGGAACCTATGGCCTTCTAATTTCAAGACTGTTCTTTTTAAGCATCAAAGAAGGCAAGAAAAGTTTCATCTTTCTCCACTGCACCCCTTTTATTAAAAGTATTTATTCTGTAAAGTTTGGATTCTGTCAAAAGGCTGCATTTAAGGACCTAGAAGGTCGCAGGGGGCCTTATAGCTGTGGGTTCCCCAGCCCAGTGGGGGCAAACCTCAGACCTCACAGGCCTCACAAGACCACCCCTCATAAGACTCCAGCTGCAAGCCTCAGGCCTCCTGCACATCAGACCAACTGCCTATAAATCCAGGATTCCCATGACCCCCTCTTCATCCACAACAATTTTCTAGAATACCTTGCATAACTCAGGGTCACACCTGACTGAACGGTTACCTGTTTATTATAAAGGACACAGCTCAGGAACAGCCAGATCGAGAGATGTATAGGGCAGAGTGTGGGTGTAGTACCACCAGCACCTCCACATTTTCTCAACCCAGAAGCTCTCTGGACTTCACAGCTGAGGGTTTTTACAGAGTGTTGTCACACAGGCATGATTAATTATCAGCTCAATCTTAGCCCCTGTTCTGACCTTGTAGGCTGGAGGGTGGGGCTGAAAGTTTCAGGCCTCTAATCAAGGTTTGGTCTTTTTGGTGACCAGCTCCCATCCTAACATAATCTCTGGGTCCCCTAAGAAGAGCCTCCTTAGGGTAAAGAATGTCTCTATCACCCAAGAAATTCCAAGGAATTTAGGAGCACTGTACCAGAGGCCAAGACCAAATACGCATTTCTTATTTTGCCACACTCCACCCTTCCAACCCTTTGGTTATCACAGGCTCCCTGTCCTCGTGGACCAGAACGACCCACTTATTCTGCCACCCGAAACATCACAGAGTGGGGTGTCAGGGTTCTGTGTAATGCAGGCCTAGCTAGCCCAAGACCTCAAGCCACACCAGGAGGGAGCCTTTGTTGTGTTCTCACCGCACTGATGCATACATGAGCTGGCCCACCAGCAGCTGCTGTGCCCTGCGGGCCCCTACCGGACCAAAGACCCCTGGATCACCATCCTGGACTGCTCTGGGCACTGCAGTGGTGACTGGGCTTCCACTGCCAGTGGAGAAAAGATGACAAAACCAAACACTCCTGCAAGCTCACAGACAGGTGTTGCACAGGCTCCCAGTGTGCAATACCAGGTAACAGTCAGCTGGAGGTCAAAACCCTCCAGCAATTCATTCATGACTTTTCTAAAGCAGGGAGAGTGAATTAACAACTGGTCTGATAACATACAGGCGTCACCAAGCCCTGCTTGGGTATAAGGCATCTGTTTCAGCTTAAAGCCCTCCAAGCCTGCAGGAGGTGGCTCCCAGCTGAATTTCCATGGATGCCTGTCTGTACAAAAAGAAACAAAAAGCAAACCTGAGTTGGTAAAAAGCAGACAGGCTTGAGGCTCTCTCCAAAATGAATATGGCCCATATCCACTCACATTATGGGAGGCAGAGACACCAGAGGTGTGTTTGTTTTGCAATTGACAAAGAACAAAGGAGCCTTTTCAAAAGTTTCGTGAGTCCAAGGATTTGAGCCAAGCTCTGATTACGGTGCATGTTTATTCTTAAGTTTCCAGATAAAGAATTCAGCTAAGGATGGACAAAAAATAAGTTGTCTCCAGTCTGTGGAACCCAGAGTGGCAGAGAGCTGGTGTAAAACCAGAAAAAGCCCACAGATGACTCACCCAGTTGGGGGAAGGTAAATACGTTATTGTCACCCCATTTTTTTCAACCCAGGCGCTTCCGTCTCTTTGTGCTAGTGAAATGGGTAACGTTTTAATTAGAATGCTCACTTGTCTTCACTTTTCAAGAGAGATGGGGGAAGGACTGCCGTGTTTGGATAATTGAATCCATAACTCCTGTGGTTGTGAGTGTGGACAACTCATCACAGAGTGTGTGCGTTTTAGAGAGAGGGGGTGTGGGAAGGCTGAGGGGGAGGGAAGGAGGGAGGCAGAGTAAGATGGATGAGCAGGGAAGGATAAAGAGAGAAGAGGAAGTGGCTGGGCCCAGCCTGGCAGAGCGCAGGGCTGGCAATGAAAGAGCCCAAGGAGCAGCCCTGAAGGCTTGTGTTTGTGCAGAGCTGGGAGGGCCAGAGGAGGGTGTGAGTGTATGAGAAACAGCTGGGTAGACAGGAAGATGGGGACCAGGAAGCGAGCAAAGGGTTGTGCGTGTGATCGTGTGCACATGTGTCTGGCAGAGACTGAACCGTGTGTGCATGAGCTGTGTAACAGAGGAGGAGAAAGGCAGAAAGAAGAGAAACAAGGAAAACTCGTAGGTGAGGGAGGAAGCAAGGGGGTTTGTGGAATGTAAGGGTGAGTGGGTGCAATCCACGTAGCAGGGCCAGCACACGCCATCTCTTATTGTACCCTCAATGTATCCCCAACAATAAAAAAAAAATAAAAGCAATACATTGTCATTAAAAGTAGGAATAGACGAAAAGTGAAGGAGGGCAGAAATCACCCAAGGACTTGCCTCTCCAAAACAAAAGCAGCTGCCTGTGCATTTTTTCCCCCTCTAAATGTAGTTGTAAATCCTAACTAATTGGACCTCTGAATTCAGTGGCGAAAATTTACCTGAGATAACTCACATTAAGCAGTTAGCAGAGGTCCCGACTGAGAATAAACAAGCAGGAAGCACCGCGGTTGATTTTTGATGTCTCTTTTGGTCTGTAATTTTCTGAGCAAGAAGCTTTTCCAGAGGAATATCTTATGCTCAATTACCGAGTCAACCCAATAAGGAAGGGCGATAATGAGTTTTGAAATCTGTCCCTTTTAAGCTTCCTCTCAACACCACTGGGACAGGAAAGCCCACGCCTCTGCATCTCCCTGGAGTGGCTCCTGCAGCCTCCGGCCTCCAGAGAGTTACTGTGCAGACACTTCTCAACTCTGCAAGGGGGAATTGTGCTCACACCTCAAGGAATGCCAGGCAGTCCTCAGAAGCAAAACATCCACTCACAAGCCCAACTACGGTTAACTTCGTTTGGCTCAAACCTCAAACCTGCTATGCTCCAACATTGTACATATCTAAGAATGATTTCACTTTGTCTCCACACATGCGATGCTCTGTCTGGGCATGAAGTTCACAGGCACTTGGAATAGTTAAGTGCCGTCCTTGATACTAAGAGGAGGACCAAAGCCAACCCACATTTTATTATTTTTGATGTATAATAATTTTTAGATTATCTTAAACAATTGGATGAGTACTGAGTTTTTTCTTTGTTCTTAAAAGCTGGTTATCTGGCAGGATGCCTTGGGCGTGGCTGTTTTCACTTTTGTTTTTGCCTATAATGAACACCCTTACCTTTTAGCCTGGACCCTAGGGAAGCTCAGGGGAGGTGATTCATTTCTATCTCCAAGTGTAACATCTCACAAACCATTGTGGATTTTCTTTAGGAATAGCTCTAATTTTAACTTTTTATCTTTCTCTTTCCCTTTCCCCCCCGTATCACCTCTCACTCTCTCGATTCCTATCTTTATCTCTATTTCTAGCATTACCCTCAGAAGTTTTGGAGAAATTCTCAGTTCACCATCCTCATTACTGACCAGGCTTTGCTTGGTGTCACTTCGACCCTTTTCCTGCCCTGCCATCACCTGGCACAGAAGGAAAGCATGTGAGCTTTCTGTCTGCCCCCCAGTCCCCTGAGTGGTGACCACATGACTGTGGTCTGGCCCATCCAAGCACCCTATCCTCCTAAAACTGGTTTAGATACAGGCTAACCCAAGACAGGTCAACGAGAATCCTAGAACATTCGCTGAAAATATAAGGAAAGTGTTCACTTTCTTGTGTAATATTAAGCTGTACGAATGAGACAAAATGGGAGTTTCTGGGGGCCATATTCCCCTCCATGGCAATAGCTCACCTAAGAATGACGTAAAATAAAGGCAAACAGAGAGATTAATGGGGAGGAGGTGGGGGAGAAAGAGAAATAAAGGGGAGAGAGGGAGAAAGAGAGTAGAGATATCACTCCAGCCCCTTGCTCCAATTATGCCTGCACACATAATGCTCAAGGGGCCAAGACATTCTTCCTTCACTTCTATTTTAAGTGGAGTTTCTCTGCTCTACAAGAACCCAAACCAAGATATTTGCATCCACCAGACCTCAATGGGATTTTCTCCTCTCCCCACTGACTTGCAGATTTCCATCTTAATCAACATTATAAGAAAAGTTGTAATACCCTGCACATTTATTCCCAAGGTTCTTCCTAACTCTACCCTTACCTAAAACTCTTTATCTGTGTGGTGATTACATCTGCCAAGATACACTGTCATCTCTTTGTCCCCCTCCCCACCCCTGCTTTCTACTTTCTGGAGTTTGCAGGGAAGAATCAAAGAAGGGATGGGCTAAAATGTAACCTTTGGAGAAAAGAAGGATGCCCAGTCTATTTGGTAGCTGTGGATTCTCAATGGACAGCCACAGCAATAACAGTGAATGGCATCCTTACATACTATGAACCCCACAAATTTCACTCTGATTTAAAAATTTTAATGCAGTCACATCAGTAACAGAGTCAGTGAAAATCTCACCAAGAATCTGATGGAGATGAACCCCCAGTGGCCGCACCATGGGCTGCTGGCTGGGCAGACAGCGTGACAGAGGGCAGCCCCGTCATTCTTCCTTTATTTCCTCTTTGAATACAGTTGATTACGATCTTAACACCCGTGCTATCTGTAATAACTTAGAGGCTAAGATGAGTCAGTGTGTCTGAGTTATGTCCTAAATACTCACTGAGCATACTGTTTTCATTTATCATTATTATCATTGTTATTGCTATTGTTATTAGCAGCAGAAGCACAATGGAGCTACAGGGCCTTTCCATTCTCTGTGCGTCCCGTGGCCTGAAGGCAACCCCAGTTCATTCAGCTCCGCACTAAAACTCTCACCTCTGGGGGTGACGCCATCTGAGGGGCACCCCTCTCCCTACTCTCCCCATCTCCTTCCCCTGCTTCGTGAGCTCCTTCTCGCCATACTTTTCACTGTCTGACATACTACACGTTTATTTTTTAATCTGTGCATCATCATCTGATTCTCCCCTCTAGAATACAAGCTCCACCAGAGAAAGACTGTTTGATTACTTGTAATTTTTCGTTGAAATATTGGTTAAATGACTTTTTTCAGCTATTTCATACTTAACACACAGGCACACAATTCACTGAGTGTTTACCAAGTCCTGTCCATGCCCTTTACATGTATTCACTCACTCCACTCTCGAGAAAACCCTGGAAAGTGAGCATCATTCCCATTGCCATTTGCAGATGGAGACATCAAGGTAAGAGAAGGATAATTAAGTTGCCTACACTTAGGCAACTAGTAAATATCAAAACTGGGCTTTGAGCCCTCCCAAGTCTAGCTCCAGAGCTGTACTCCTGGCCACAGCCATACACGCAAAGTTATGGGAAAGTTCTGTTTCTGTGATAGCATTATGTGATAACAGAACAGAAAGTTCTGTTATCATCCTTGTTTGCCAGTGGTGGGACCAAAGCCCATGGACGTGAGGGCAGAGAACCAGCACTCGTGTGTCTGAAGGCCAGGACCTAATTTTCTCCCCAATATGCCGTGTTCCTGTATAGTTCATGTTGTTCTCTTGACATAGTTTTTATTATATTCACTTCACAGATGAAGAAACTGAATCTTAGAAGGATTAAAAGACCAGGCCAAGGATTTGTAGGTAGTAATTGACAAAGGAATAAGCTCTAAGTCTCACCAACAAAAGGGAATAAATTTTTCATTCTTCAAAAAAATGTTTTAAAATTTATTGAAATTGTGTGCATGTGTGTATGTGTTTGTGTGTGTGAAAAACTTCTAGAGTAAGTCTGAATGGGACCACTTCAAGTTTTAATTGCCTTTTGTCATGAGTTTATACCATTTCCCTTCAGTGTTAGCAGATTTATATTGGGTTTTCCACTGCCATGATTGACAAAGCTTCTCCCCAATAAAACAGAGCTACTGCTCTCTTTTTTTCTTAAAAGGCCTCTCTATGCTAGAGCACTAGGGGATAATTTGGTTCCACCCTCTCCTTTCTCTGATGGGAAAACTGGTCCTCAAGGAAGTGAGATAACTTGCTCAAGGTCACTCCGCTCATGAACATCACAGACATGAATACAGAAAGCCCACGGTGGAAATTTCTCCAAATCACATTAACTCAGAATACAGTCAGACTGTTTCAGATTAATGTGTGTGCTCATGGCACACAACCTAGAAATAATCCCTTTATCCTGGATGAATGTGAAAGTGACACAGCAGCTACTGTGGGTTCTGTCCCCGCATGCTGGGTTTCAAACACCTGGTTTGTAGACTCAACTGTCCCCAGGACCATTTATTAGGATATGAGCCCTTGCCCCATGGTTCCCTCCTTCTCTGCAGGAGCGTTCTAACCCTTGGGCCCCTCTTGTTCCCACCCAGAGGATTAAAATGCTACAGAGTTCAAGGGCAAGAACACAGTTGGGCACTGGAAGTGTCCTTCATCCTATCCAGCATGCCATTTCAGAATCTCACTGTCTTAGACTGTTTCCCTGAAGTCCTACCTTGCTGAGGAGTAGTAAGATTATCTAGGGACTACCTGCTCTCATTCTGGCATGCTGAGAGGGGAAAAAGTGTGGCCCAGGGGAAAAAGGCCTGTATCCTAAGCATGAAGCATTCAATGAACTCAAGGGTGGCTCAGCCTACATCTCTAAGGCTGAAGGACTTCACACAGAGGTTTGGATCCAAGGACTTCTCCTTCAGCTCCATGTACATTTGCTCAAATGTCCTCTGAGCACATCTCCCTCTGGAGCCAATTAACAGCAACAGACAGATGGTCTAGGATTTGGAAGGTTGAGGCACCAGCCAAATACAGTGCCATGTCATTATGAACGGTTGAGTAAATAAGCTTGGCCGTGGCCTTGAGACTGCTCTGTTGGGGATCAACTGCCGGACTCACTGATGTTGGTTTCCCCTTCTCACTGATGTCATTTATGCTTAGGAGTTTAGAAGCTTAAATAGTGGAGCACATGCGGATGCATATACACTCGGGATTCTGAAAGCCCTGGGAGGGGCAGTGAACAGGAGAGTGGAGAAGGCAGCTGACCTGAGCTGCCTTCCCTGTCCCTGTCCTGTGTCTCCATATTTGGGGACCTCACTACTGCTTTGGGGCAGGGTCATCCAATTACTAGATCAACAGGTCTTTCTGGGGTGAGTGGGGGCATCTTAGTTGCCAGCCCCCTGTTGTTTTCTGGCATTGTTAAGTAGATATCATATATAATCACAGGGTTCTAAAGCAAGAAAGACTCTTAGAGAGCATCTAACTTCATTGTCTCTCAGAAAGTTAGGCCCAGAGAGGAAGTAATTTCTCCCAGTTTAGCGACCCAAATCAATGTCTCTTGACATCAAGCCTGCCTTTTTTTTTTCCGCATGGCACACTTTCCTACAATTATTTTGCTTCTCTAGACTACAAAACATAAAAGTAGATGGAGAAGATTTATTGCCATTTCACTTACTAATTCTGTCTTCTTCTTCTTCTTCCTTTTTTTTTTTTTTTTTTTTTTTTAAGACAAATGCCTCTTTCTTCTTATTGTGTAGGATAAGCTTCCTGCAACAAGAATGGGCTTGATTCCATTTGGTGTTGTAAAGCTCATTTCCACCTAGAGATTGTCAGTGCCCCGGAATTAGGGGCTGGAATTCCAGATGGAGCTGGACAAGGAGATGGCCATTTCTGGGTCACCCAGCTGCCCAATGCCCTCGGGTAGCCGCAGCAGTGGGGAGGGTAACCTAGTTTGCTTAGGAAATATTGCAGATGTCCCAGTTTATCTGATGCAGTCCTAGAAAAGTACTGGCACTGTCCTGTTTCTACAGCTCGTGTAGTTCAACCTGCCAAGGCCCTGCTGCCCTGTCAGGCTGATGAACTGAAATGGGGGGCAGGCTCCTTGCCCTGCATTATTTTGGCCTGCCTCCAGGCGCCCTCAAGTTCCTTATTTCCATTTGGGGTGACCCTCACTAGGGTCAAGGGTGTCCTGACATGTCAGGGTTGTCATGTGAGGATGATGGTACATTTCTCAGAACTATTCTCAGGGACATTTGATCCTTCTTGGGTAAGGAACTGGAATTAGGAGGTAGGCTGGTTGGGTGGCTTGGCTGTAGAGAGCAAGAATGGCAAAAGGAAGACTTGGGGCAGAACAAGCAAAGTGGGGAGAGCACTGGGGCCCAGGTAGGCCGGTGACTGGAGACCCTGCTTGGGCCAGGCTACTAATTAGTCATGTCACTTTGCATAACTTCTGTCACCTCTCTGGATTCCTCATTTGTGAACTAAGAAGACACCAACCCTGTAAGGGGGTAACGTGGGCTAATAGAGACTTCAAAGCAAACCTGGAAGCTGTATCCTCACATCTCCAGAAAATAGTCCCAGGTTCTCCAGCTTGGACTCTGAAGGGCTTGCAGAGAAACACCAGTGGGGCCTCAGGAGTCGGGGAGGAGAAGGAGGCTTATGGCTGGCATGGCCTCCGCTCCCCACTCCCCTCCTCACCATCCCAGGGCTTCTGCTCATGGAGAAGCGAGACACTGAGACACATTTCCTGTAAGCTCAACCAGGTCAGGGGCTCTGTCTGTTTTTACTCACTGAGTGTCCCCTGTGCCTGGGACGGACCACAACGCTCTGGAGGTGCTCAGGAATTACTCACTGGATGAATGGATAAATGTGATATTCTTCTTTCTCTTTTTATGCCAAAGACAGCTCACAGATAATTTCCCTCCTAAGTGTTATGTTACGGGGGAAGGGGTGTCAGAGACAGGAAAAGGATTGGAAAGGCTTCCCTTATCTACGGGCATCAGATTCGGCAGGCAGTCTGACACACTTGCATGAATCTCAGATAAGATGAAAACCCGGCACAAAAGCTGAGAAGAGGTACAGATGGGTGGGAACGATTCCCAAGAGATTTGGGGACAGAAACGTAGACGTGTGGGTCTTCTGTCATTTCCATGAACAGGTGTGCACACACACCCTGTGCAAGTGCTAAGGGCTCCCTCAATTGTCTGACTTGGAACAGGCCTCCCTCTCGATTTGACATGTTGGGATTGGGGGTCCATATTTCAGGCTGCAGTAAAAAACAATAAATAAAAAATAGGTGCATTGTATGGTATGCAATATCAATAAAGGTATTTTAAAAAGGAAATGAAGCCCAGGTAAAGTGGAAAGTGTGGATTAGGGGACTCAATCAACACTGGTGCACCTGGAGCATAAGAAAAGGAAAGGATCAGAATCCACAAAAAAGGAATAATTGCCAGTGCTGAAGCCTTGACTGGGAGAACAAAGCTTACAGGTTCAAGTCCCAGCTTGGCCACCAAGCGTTACACATCACTGTGTGTTGTTATGAGCCCCACGGCCTTGAGCGACCTTTTCTTGCTGTCTCAGGTTCCTCATTAGTAACATAAAGGTAGACGGATGGAATGAGAGCCAGATCTCTATTAGCCTTTGGTTTGGCAATTATTTTAAGACAAGCTAATGAAGTTTAGATAAAATTAGAAAGGTGTACATTTTAAAGAACTCACCCTATTCTCAGTGACAGATTAAGGAACAGAATGAAATTCCGAGTTCCTTTTGTGAACTTTCTTGATGAAGGCCTTGTGAACATTTAGTCCTGTGGGCATAGAGTGGGGAAGACTGGTTAACCTGACCCAAAAATATTTTTTTCAAGAACGATAATGTCAGTGAATCACTCCTCTCTTCTTCTAGCCTCTTTCTACCTTATTTTCTCAAATTTTCAAACTTCTGAGAAGCCCCCAAATCTAAAAAAAAACAAAGTTATTTTCCCAAAGAAGCATTCTACTTCTACATGCCTCTCCCCGTCCAGTTTATCTTTTAAAGAATGTATGTAAATCCACCTATTTTTTTTTTTTTTTTTTTGCAGTTTTTGGCCGGGGCTGGGTATGAACCCACCACCTCTGATATGGGGCTGGCACCCTACTCCTTTGAACCACAGGCACTGCCCAAATCCATCTATTTTTTTTTCAGAAGCCTGAAAACCTTAGGTAAGATACTTGGTAAATATATCCAAATAGAAGCCTGTATTTTACATTTGTATCAATTCATTGACATACAAGAATTGCCCCGCATGAATAAAATACACCAGGCCAATATTCCAAAGGAAGGAATGACTTATTGCAAATTAATTAATAAAGTCAGATTTTCAATTCTAATATATCTAAGAAGGAATTGTGTGCCTGTATCTTGAGTCCTGAAGATGTCCTATGCATGACTGTACCCTGTTTGCAGCCTTCCTGAAAATCTGAAACTGTTCTAAATTAAGTTGACTTAAAGAGAAAGATAATAACAACTCAAAGATAATAAAGATATAGATAAAACTTAAAACTTAAAGCCAAAGAGGCATTTCAGATAAGTACAACTAGAACCACTCTGTAATAAATGGTGGGGAAATTCCTTTCTACCAAATAGTATAAATAGTGCCAAGGAGAGAAATTTGGACTTCTAGGTAGGAAAAACAAGTCCTGGAAATGGCAACTATGTAGATAGAATTCTCAATTGAATGAAGACAAAGTAAAACAACATAAAGTGGGCTTAGAATATATGTAAGACCAAAGTCTGTGTCGTCAATAGACACAGGATAGAAGGGATATAAATGGCATAATACTGCCATAAAGGCCGTAGACTGCACATGAAGGGCATAATATTAATTCATGGTTATGTATAATCCCTACAGCAACCACAAAAAGAGTTCTTTAAAGTGGTATATCCAAAGAGCCTGTAGAAAAAAAAAAATGGAATCCAAGCAAAGAACAAAACAACAACAGCAACAGCAACAGCAAAAACTTAAATTAGCTTAGGTGGTGGGAAGGCAAGCTAATATGACCTTTTTGGAAAGAAGTTTGGAGAACACTAAGGAACTAAAAGTAGACCTACTGTTTCATCCTGCAATTCCTCTACTAGGTATATACCCAGGTGATCAAAAATTATTTTACAACAAAGACATTTGCAGCAGAAGGTTTATTTCAACCCAATTCATAATTGCCAAGACATGGGAATAGGCCAAGTGCCATTAACCCATGAATGGATTAACGAATTGTGGTATATGTACACCATGGAATACTGTGCAGCCATAAAAAAAGATGGAGACTTCACATCTTTTATGTTTACCTGGATGGAGCTGGAACATATTCTTCTTAGTAAAGCATCTCAAGAATGGAAAAAAAAAAGTATCCAATGTACTCTTTACTACTATGAAATCAATATATTATCACCTACACATTCATATGAATGGTAAAACATAACTATAGTCCAGACAGTAGAAGGGAAGAAGAGAGAGAGGGGAGGCGAGGGGGGAAGGAGGAGGGGGTAGGGAGGAGGGTATTTGGGGAGACCTCACCTAATGTTCATGATGCAATGGTACATTTGAAAACTATTAAGAAAAGAGTATAATTGTGATGGATGTGTTACTTAATTCACATTGTATATCAAATCAGTACACTGAACCCCATAAATGCATCAATGTACACGGTTATGACTTAATAAAAAAGGGGGAAAAAAACTTAAACTAGCCTAAAAAGGGACAAAAATCAAAGGGGCCAGATAGAAAACAAATAACAAGATAGTATATTTAAACTCACTTATATAAATATTTATATTAAATATACATTGAGTAAACACTACAATTAAAAGACAGGGATTGTTAGACTAGCTACAAAAACAAGACCTATTTACATGCTTTTTGTAATGGATGCTTTTTAAAGATAGTCATCACCAGACTGCAAATTAAAGGATGCAAAAAATCTACCATGCAAAATCTCAAAGCTCTAACCAATATAATTGGTTACCAATCCATATTTCAATAGTTAGAGTGTGAACTATTCACTTTGCTAGCCTCCCTTGAAATTAGGTGGGGCCATATTTTCTATTTCTGGGATACAATTTCCTGGGATTGCATTAGCCTCCCTGATAAAAAGGAGATATATGTGTATATAAATAAAATCAGCCTTTATCTCCATTGTCCCTACCTTGAAATGTAAATGTGATCCATGGCACCACAGTAGACCCTGTGGGACTGGAGGAGGAAGACAAAGAAAGTGAAAGCGAAGTTGGCTAGCCTGCCATTGAACTGCTTGATAAATACTCCATGCCTTTTATTTTGTGAGAAAACTAGATCTTGATCTGCTTATGCAATATTAGGTTGGTATTTTTTCTTTTCCTTTAAAAAAAATTCAAACTGGGCAGCGCCTATGGCTCAGTTGGTAAGGCGCCGGCACCATATCCCGAGGGTGGCGGGTTCAAACCCGGCCCCGGCCAAACTGCAACCAAAAAATAGCTGGGCGTTGTGGCGGGCGCCTGTAGTCCCAGCTACTCGGGAGGCTGAGGCAGGAGAATCGCTTAAGCCCAGGAGTAGGAGGTTGCTGTGAGCTGTGTGAGGCCACCGCACTCTACCGAGGGCCATAAAGTGAGACTCTGTCTCTACAAAAAAAAAAAAAAAAAATTCAAACTGATACAGTTTAATATAGACATGAAATAGTTTTCTTGAATCTGCATCTATATGTGATCAGGCTGATATCACACTTCTCACCCTGCATGACTCTCAGATGATACATTTTCACAAAACGTTGCTCCTCTAGAGAAGGAGGTACCTCACACTCACACAGGAATTCTCTGCCTCCTGAAAGGCACTATTGGTCACACAGCTCAGTAGGATGGAGAGCTCACGAGGGAGCACTTCTTCACAGGTGCCCCTTCCTCACCTTGGTTTGGCTTCTGTGGCTGCCGCCTCCATTTCTTCTCTCTGTCTGACACCCCCCATGCCCTCACATGTGAACACTGGGGAATTCAGACCTGTGACTTCTCAATTTCTCTGGAACAGCTTATTTGCCCCTTAATTGTTAAACACCAAGGATGTCTACAATGAACCCTGAAGAGTCAACATAAAACTAATATTTAGAATGGTTTTCTCCACTACATCCAGATAAATAATTGAAAATATTTATTTAAGAAATAGAAGACTTCTGTTTAAGTTTTACATTAATGCTCTCATTCCCTGAATGTCAGTCATGTATTAAAAATGAAGTGAGTGTTTACTATATTCCAGAACACTAGGGACACAAAGAGAGAAAGAAACACTTATTTTCCTTTACAAGTATCTTGATTTTCCCAAATTCTAGTTTTCTCCATAGGCAATCTGTTACCATAATTGCCTTTACACTGCAGTAGTGTAAACTATTTACATGGACTTCCCACCTTATTTGACTGATCTGATAAGGGAAAGAACAGAAACATACTCTTATTCCTGTTTCTGATGATTATGATGATTACGAAGGTAACACAATCTCAGTCAGCTGGCCACTTGCATGAATGGAAGGCTACATTTTAAATAACATTTATATTCTCAAACACAGAGAATGGACTAGAATAATCATAATGCTGTTGTATCATCGTTTCCCTTCAGTTTGTGAAAGTGGGTAAGTCAAAAGCTATTTATTTTGATAGAACATTAATTTTAAAAGTAAGAAGGCAATCCGTAACTTTCAACTCTCCAAAGCAAATGGAAGAGTGAAAAAGAAGTATGAGACTGGACCAACCAGATAACTCCTAGAGACAGAGTGAACTCAAGAAACAGAGAGCAATTTTGAAATAAGCAAAATCAGTTCCCTCAGAGACATCTGGAAGAATATTTTTACCCACACAAAACACAAGAAAATACTCTCATTAAAAAGAAAGTTCTTCAAAAATGAAACGGTAAAAGGCAAGGGGCATGGTGGCTCACACCTGTAATCCCAGCACTTGGGAGGCTGAGGCAAGCAGATTGCTTGAGCTCAGGAGTTTGAGAGACACCCCGTCTCTAAAAATAGTTGGGTGTTGTGGTGGGCGCCTGTAGTCCCAGCTACTTGGGAGGCTGTGGCAGGAGGATCACTTGAGCCCAAGAGTTTGAGGTTTTATGATGCCACAGCACTCTATCCAGAGTGACAGAGTGAGACTCTGTCTCAAAAAAACAAACCAATAAAAAACAAGAAAAACAAAACCTAGTGAGGAACTAAATACCAGAATAGAAAGAACTGAAGCACAAATTATACAATTCTTGGTAAATGTGTAACAGACTAAAATCACAAGAGAGAAGTTAAAAGCCATTGCAGGTAGTTTGAGCAAATTCTCATATCCAGCAAACAAAAGTTCCAGGAGCAGAGAAAGAAAAGGATGGAATAAAAAATAATAAAATATTTAGGTAATAAAAACACTGATATTCTTCACACATGCATTCAAGCATTTCATAGATATTTACTGAGGGTCTCTTCTCTGCAAAGCATGATGGCAGCCAGTCTATGTACAATGGGGAACAAACACAGACACCACCCCTGCCCCCCTGGAGCTTACTAGGTAATAGGAAAAACAGATACTATATCAAAACACACAAAATGCACAATTATATTTCTGACAACAGCTATGAGGAAGAAGCAAATGGTGTTACAACAGTGGAAGCCATGGGGTGCCCAGGCAACATGTCCAGGAAGTTACGATTAGGCACGTGTTTAGAGGACCAAGCAGGGTATGGTGGGATGAACAGCACTTTAACAAGACAGAACAAAAAGGCCCTGTGACTTGTGTGTCAGGAAATTAAATAAAGAGGGCCAGTGTGGTTAGAGTTCAAACAAAAAGGGGAGAAATGTGAATCCCCAGTAGAAAAATCAAATATTTCCAGTTCCCAAAAAGCAAAAGTAAAGTTATTTTGAAGAGAGAGATCAACATTATACTTCTCACCTACAAAACAAGGTACTAGAAGAAAAAGGAACAATGACTTCAAAGTGTTCAAATTCGAATAATTTGAAACTAATTTTACTGTGTTGAGGAAATAATGTTCTATTTTTTAGTGATAGAATAGCATTGTGTTTATGTTCCCCCCCCCCAAAAAAAAGTCTTTATCTTTCTTTCAGAAATGCTTTTAAGAATATTTACTGTTTATGGACAAAACTATATGATGTCTGGGATCTGCTTCAGTATAATCCAATGTAGACAGAGGTTTGAGGTAAAAGGAATGGAGGGTGGTTTGGATAAATCAAGAGTGGCTGAAGGATCAGTACAAAGGGTTCCTTGTACCATTCTTTATATTTGTATATAACTAAAATTTTAGTGAAAAAGTTAAAAAAATAGAATTAAAATAATTAAATCTGGAACACTAAAATAAAAACATTTTTCAAAAATATAAACACTCCAAGAATATTTTAAAAGAAGAGACTGTACTAAAACAAAACCAAAAATAAAAACAAAATAATAAAGGCAGGGCGAGAGGGAAAGAAGGAAGGGAGAGAGAAAGAGGGAGGGAGGATACAGTCAAAGAAACCAGTTAAAACAAAGGAAAATCTAAATAATTATTTATACTGTGATTGTGAAATGCAATTTAATTATGTTTTCCAAGGTTCCTAATTAGTAAAAGCAACAAAATACATACGTGTGTCTACATATGCATGTATATATATGCTCTTTAAACAAAATGACAGAAAAAGGAAGAAAATAAAGGACTAAACAAAGAGAAACTATATACTTATTATATAAGATTTAAAAAACTAGGTAATAGATCATACAAAGCATTAAAAAGGATAAAAAGAAATCATACAGTTTGGTTAAAACTATAAACCCAAGTAATAGCAAGCATAATTTTTTTTTAATAAAAATAAAATACAATAGAGAAATATTTAAAGCAAAATTCAAAGATAAAGAAGAGTTTGACAGAACCACAATTAATGGTGAAAGGCATAACTAATTCACTAGGATTTTTAAAATATGAAATGGAAAAATACATGGGTTATAAAAGTCATGTCCAACAACACTTACAAGTATGGACAGATAGCCGAATAAAAATAAAATACATTTTTTTGACATCTATAAAGTATTGAGAAAAATTAGTCACTAAACCACAAAGAAAATCTCAATAGGGGGTGGAGACAGGATGGCTGACTGAAGCCAGCTTTCCACAGAGGCTCCCATCAGAAGGAGAGTTAAAGGACAGAAATTTAGCAAGTAACCGGGTAGATTTGAGCTGCACCAAGAAAGAAGGTTGAAGAACGCATATCAACCCCGCTGAGGCGAGCAGCGACCCCAAGGGTACAAACAAAAGGTACAAAATCCATCACCAAGCAGACAGGAGTCCCCTCCCCCATGACAATGGCTCAGAATGCCCCACAAACAAACGAGCAGAGTTCAAAGGTCCTCCCACTACACTCCACGGGAGAGACCCTCTAAAAACTGGACCTACCTCCCCTACTAGGGTGCCACGGCATTCTCCCGCCAGGCATAAAACTGTATAAAACCGTATATATTATCTACCTGCAACTCTGAGCTCCCAGCACTCCACTCCACTCTCACTCTGAGGTCGGGAGGCCTGTCCCCCAGGAGTCCAGATCCTTGGGTGATTTCTCGAGGGGTGCAGACAGTGCCTAAGCTGCAGCTGGTCAGTGCTGACTCTGGGGCCTGGGAGTGAGGAGAGGATGGTTGGCTGAGAGGGAACCACACCGGAGCAGCAGTGCCCTGAGGCGCAGAGCAGCAGCCGTCTTTTAGCAACAATAGGGCTCACTCCCAGATATTCCGAAGCCACACCCCCTGGCTCCCTGGGCAACCAGAGGAGGCTGGGCATCTTCTCAGGTGGCAACCACCATGGAACAGATCTGGGACAAAAACTCAGGTCCCATGAGTAAGGGTTTGCCCCAGGCAGTACTGGCCTGGGTGGAGCGTGGGGACTAGAAAACTCACGTGCAGAGCCACGAAATTCCCAGGGCAGGGCTCACCCAGAGGACTGCTTTACAGAGCCTAAGACTCACCCAGCCCTCAGGGATAGTCAGCCTATAGACAAAGGAAGGCAGGAGGCTAGAACTGACAGCTAACCGAATACAAACCTGCAGGAGCAAAGACAGGGCCTGATGCACAGGCTCTGGGAACTCAAAATAGCTTCTCTTCTGCAGGGGAATTTATCAGGGACAAAAACAAATTCCCGCAAAGTTGTTCTGTTCTGTTCTATCAGTAACATCAATCAGGGGTGGGGCTGGAACTGAGTGAACACCCCCCAGCCTCCATCAAGTGCCTGAGGTTGTCATGCCTCACCTCTCCCTGCTGGATGGAGGCAGAGAGCAGTGGCCTGGTTGAGCTGATACAGATTTCCTTGTGATTCAGGCAGGTGCAACCTCCTGGAGTATCTGTTCACTACAGGCAACTGGGTCACAGCCCTGCAGGGCTATCAGTGACTAGGTGTGACAGAGGTACAAGGTGGGGAAGGATGCATAAACCTTCCCAGACTAATCTATTTGTTGGGTGTCTGCTCCTGACTTCAATGAGCACCGGAGCAAGTCATATTTGAGTTGTCAGCAGATACCTGTGATCCAGTTGCCAGAGGTCTTTTAAACTCTCCCACCTGAGACAGGTGCTGACTGAGACAATTGATTTGGAAATATTGAACTAAGCCAATAGCCCGAGGACTAACCAAGTGGTGCCCTGGCTGTGTCGTTGTAGGAAGATTTGATTTTCCTTTTCCAATTGTTGCCTGTGGGGGATGGACTGACGTAATTGCTGGAAATTCTCCACATCTGAGACTTCAACCCAGAGTAACTGTTTCACTAGGGTCGGACAGAGACCAGCTGAGACAGAACCACTTAGCCCCACCACACCAAGCAGGTCTCCAGTTTCTCAGGCTGTAGCACTGCACGGGTCCTCAACAAAGCTCCAGGAGAAAAGTCAAACTGTGTAAAATAATCATGGGGCAGAATCAGCGGAAAAATTCTGGTAACATGAATAACCAGAATAGATAAACCACCCCAAGGAAAGATATGGCAGATGTAACTGAAGATCCCATTCATAAACAGCTGGCCGAGATGTGAGAAATCGAATTCAGAATTTGGATTGCAAACAAGATTAATAGAATGAAGGAAAATTTGGAATTAGAAATTCTAGCAGCAATTCAAAAGTAGAAATTAGAAATTCGAAGAGAAATGTAAAAGTAGTCTCAAGAATTTAACGAATTTAAAGACAAAACCACCAAAGATTTTGACCCATTGAAGCAAGAATTTGCAGCCCTCAAAGATCTGAAAAATACACTAGAATCCCTAGGTAACAGAGTGGACCAAGCAGAAGAAAAGATTTCTGACATTGAAGAGAAAGCCTTTGAATGCACACAAACTCTCAAAGAGGAAGAGAAATGGAGAGCAAAAATGGATCATTCTCTCAGAGAGTTCTGGGATAATTCGAAGAAGGCTAACATCTGCCTCAATGGAATCCCTGAAAGTGATGAAGTGGCCTCACTAGGCACAGAGGCCCTTCTCCATGAAACTATGAAAGGGAATTTTCCAGACAGGCCTAGAGATTCTGAAATTCAGATAGCGGACAGTTTCAGAACCCCAGCATGACTCAACCCCAATAAGACATCCCCCAGGCATATCATAATTAACTTCACTAAAGCTAATATGAAGGAGAAAATTCTGAAAGCAGCCAGACATAAGAAATCCATTACCTACAAAGGGAAGACTATTAGAATGACTGCAGATATCTCTACTGAAACTTTTCAAGCCAGAAGAGGGTGGTCATTGACTTTTAATATTCTAAAGCAAAATAACTTTCAACCCGGATCCTATATCCAGCTAAACTGAGTTTGATTTATGATGGAGAAATTAAATACTTTAATGACATTCATATGTTGAAGAAATGTGCCATAACCAAACCAGCTCTTCAGGATATTCTCAGACCTATCCTCCATAATGACCAGTGCAATCCTCTACCACAAAAGTAAACTCATTCAGATACTTTTGATCAAACTCCAACTTCCACAGTGGCGAAAGGATTAAAAATGTCCACTGGACTTTCAAAAAACTCAATACCCCAAATTTTACCAGCCATATCAATATTCTCCATTAATGTGAATGGCTTAAACTGTCCTCTAAAGAGGCACAGGTTAGCTGACTGGACACAAATACTCAGGCCAGATATTTGCTACATACAAGAGTCACATCTTACCTTAAAAGACAAATATAGACTCAGGGTAAAAGGATGGTCATCCATATTTCAGGCAAATGACAATCAGAAAAAAACAGGTGTTGCAATTCTATTTTCAGATACAGTAGGCTTTAAACCAACTAAAGTATGGAAGGATAAGAATGGTCACTTCATATTTGTTAAGGGTAATACCCAATATGATGAGATTTCAATTATTAATATCTATGCACCCAATCAGAATGCACCTCAATTTATAAGAGAAACTCTAGCAGACATGAGCAACTTGATTTCCTCCAGCTTCATAAAAGTTGGAGATTTCAACACTCCTTTCACAGTGTTGGATAGATCCTGCAATAAGAAGCTGAGCAAAGAAATTTTAGATTTAAGCCTAACCATCCAACATTTGGATTTAGCAGACATCTACAGAACATTTCATCCCAACAAAACTGAATACACATACTTCTCATCAGCCCATGAAACTTACTCCAAAATCGATCACATCTTAGGTCACAAGTCTAACCTCAATAAATTTAAAGGAATAGAAATTATTCCTTGCATCTTCTCAGACCACCATGGAATAAAAGTTGAGTTCAGTAACAACAGGAATCTGCATACTCATACAAAAATGTGAAAGCCAAATAACCTTACGCTGAATGATACCTGGGTCAGAGATGAGATTAAGAAGGAAATTGCCAAATTTTTGGAACAAAACGACAATGAAGACACGAATTATCAGAACCTCTGGGATACCACAAAGGCAGTACTAAGAGGGAAATTTATAGCACTGAAAGCCTTCCTCAAGAGAACGGAAAGAGAGGAAGTTAACAACTTAATTGGACATCTCAAGCAACTGGAAAAGGAAGAACATTCCAAACCCAAAACCAGTAGAAGAAAAGAAATAACCAAAATTAAAGCAGAATTAAATGAAATTAAAAACAAAAGAATTATATAACAGATCAATAAATCAAAAAGTTAGTTTTTAGAAAAGGTCAAAAAAATAGATAAACATTTGTCTAACCAAACCAGGAAAAAAAGAGTAAAATCTCTAATCTCATCAATCACAAATGACAACGACAAAATAACAACAGACTCCTCAGAAATTCAAAAAATCCTTAATGAATATTACAAGAAACTTTATTCTCAGAAATATGAAAATCTGAAGGAAATTGACCAATACTTGGAAGCACATCACCTTCCAAGACTTAGCCAGAATCAAGTGGAAATGTTGAACAGGCCCATATCCAAGTTCTGAAATAGCATCAACCATACAAAACCTCCCTAAAAAGAAAAGCCTGGGACCAGTTGGCTTCACGTCAGAATTCTACCAAACCTTTAAAGAGGAATTAGTACCTATATTACTCAACCTGTTCCAAAATGTAGAAAAAGAAGGAAGACTACCCAACACATTCTATGAAGCAAACATCACCCTGATCCCCAAACCAGGAAAAGACCCAACAAGAAAAGAAAATTATAGACCAATATCACTAATGAATATAGATGAAAAAAATGCAACAAGATCATAACAAACAGAATCCAGCAACACATCAAACAAATTATACATCATGACCAAGTCGGTTTTATCCCAGGGTCTCAAGGCTGGTTCAATATACATAAATCTATAAGTATAATTCAGCACATAAACAAATTAAAAAACAAAGACCATATGATTCTCTCAATTGATGCAGAAAAAGCTTTTGATAATATACAACATCCCTTCATGATCAGAACACTTAAGAAAATTGGTATAGAAGGGACATTTCTTAAACCGATAGAGGCCATCTACAGCAAACCCACAGCCAATATTGTATTGAATGGAGTTAAATTGAAATCATTTCCACTCAGATCAGGAACAGACAAGGCTGCCCATTGTCTCTACTGCTCTTTAACATTGTAATGGAAGTTTTAACCATCGCAATTAGGGAAGAAAAGGCAATCAAGGGTATCCATATAGGGTCAGAAGAGATCAAACTTTTGCTCTTCACAGATGATATGATTGTATATCTAGAAAACACCAGGGATTCTACTACAAATCTCTTAGAAGTAATCAAGGAATACAGCAGCATCTCAGGTTACAAAATCAACATTCATAAATTGGTAGCCTTTTTATATGCCAACAATAGTCAAGCTGAAAAAACAGTTAAGGACTCTATTCCATTCACAGTAGTGCCAAAGAAGATGAAATATTTGGGAGTTTATCTAACAAAGGATGTGAAAGATCTCTATAAAGAGAACTATGAAACTCTAAGAAAAGAAATAGCTGAAAATGTTAACAAATGGAAAAACATACCATGCTCATGGCTGGGAAGAATCAACATTGTTAAAATGTCCATAATACCCAAAGCAATATACAATTTTAATGCGATCCCTATTAAAGCTCCACTGTCATACTTTAAACATCTTGAAAAAATAATACTTCATTTTATATGGAATCAGAAAAAAACTCAAATAGCCAAGACATTTCTCAGAAATAAAAACAAAGCAGGAGGAATCACGCTACCAGACCTCAGACTATACTATAAATCAATAGTAATCAAAACAGCATGGTACTGGCCCCAAAACAGAGAAGTAGATGTCTGGAACAGAATAGAGAACCAAGAGATGAATCCAGCTACTTACCATTATTTGATCTTTGACAAGCCAATTAAATCAGTGGGGAAAAGATTCCCTATTTAACAAATGGTTCTGGGTGAACTGGCTGGCAACCTGTAGAAGACTGAAACTTGGCCCACACCTTTCACTGTTAACTAAATTAGACTCACTGGATTAAAGATTTAAACTTAAGACATGAAACTATAAAAATACTAGAAGAGAGTGCAGGAAAAACCCTTGAAGAAATCCGTCTGGGCGAGTATTTTATGAGGAGGACCCCCCAGGCAACTGAAGCAGCTTCAAAAATACACTACTGGGATGTGATCAAACTAAAAAGCTTCTGCACAGCCAAGAACACAGTAAGTAAAGCAAGCAAACAGCTCTCAGAATGGGAGAAGATATTTGCAGGTTATGTTTCCAACAAAGGTTTAATAACCAGAATTCACAGAGAACTCAAACGTATAAGCAAGAAAAGAACAAGTATCCCATCGCAGGCTGGGCAAGGGACTTGAAGAGAAACTTCTCTGAAGAAGACAGGTGCACAGTCTACAGACACATGAAAAAATGTTCATCATGTTTAATCATCAGAGAAACGCAAATCAAAACTGCTTTGAGATATCATCTAACTCCACTAAAATTAGCCCATATCACAAAATCCCAAGACCAGAGATGTTGGTGTGGATGTCAAGAAAAGAGAACACTTCTACAATGCTGGTGGGAATGCAAATTAATACATTCCTTTTGGAAAGATGTTTGGAGAACACTTAGAGATCTAAAAATAGATCTGCCATTCAATCCCATAATTCCTCTATTAGGCATATACCCAGAAGAGCAAAAATCACATTATAACAAAGATATTTGTACCAGAATGTTTATTGCAGCCCAATTCATAATTGCTAAGTTATGGAAAAAGCCCCAGTGCCCATCGATCCACGAATGGATTAATAAATTGTGGTATATGTACACCATGGAATATTATGCAGCCTTAAAGAAAGATGAAGACTTTACCTCTTTCATGTCTACATGGATGGAGCTGGAACATATTCTTCTTAGTAAAGTATCTCAAGAATGGAAGAAAAAGTATCCAATGTACTCAGCCCTACTATGAAACTAATTTATGGCTTTCACATGAAAGCTATAACCCAGTTATAACCTAAGAATAGGGGGAAGGAGGAAAGGGAGGACAGGGAGGTGGGAGGTGGGCAGAGGGAGGGGGATTGGTGGGATTACACCTGCGGTGCATCTGACAAGGGTATATGTGAAATTTAGTAAATGTAGAATGTAAATGTCTTAACACAATAACTACGAAAATGCCAGGAAGGCTATGTTAACCAGTGGGATGAAAATGTGTGAAACAGTGTATAAGACCAGTGTATGGTGGCCATGATCGCATTAATATACACAGCTATGATTTAATAAAAATAAAAAATAAATAAATAAAAAGAAAATCTTAATAAACATCTCAAAATCAAAATCGTAAAAGGAGCTCATTATTATATCAAAATTATATATTAATAAGTGTGTAATGGCCAAAGTAAAAACTATTTTAGCAACTAGTATATTATTAATATTAAATAATAAAATATTGGTAGCTAATATTTATTTAATAACTATTTTTAAATGTAAACATAAAAACACTTCTAAATAATTTTTGTGTAAAAAAAAAGAAATTCAACCTGAAATTACTACACATAATTTATAAAACAATAAAACAAAACTCTGTCACACTTCAAAATCTAGGAGGTGAAGCCAAAGTCTTATTTACAGGAAAAATTATAACCTTAAATATATTTGTAAGAAAAAAGAATGAACAGAACTAAATAAACTTAAATAAAAGATGAGGATGGAATTCATACAAATGCAAGGAGAAATTACTTGAACACAACAAAACAGACCTGATTATCAAACTCAAAACTTGTTTGTTGGAAACCTCAATAAACAAAATGTTAGAAAATTTGAGCAACTGTGAAAACAATTTTTAAAAGCATTATGTTCCATTTTTACCAGTAAGTTTGAAAAATTATATAAAGTAGAACAAAGTAGATCAGAATATAATAAAAATAAAGATGTCATAATAGCAGAAGATAAACAAATACCCAACCAACTACTATCCTCAATATTCACCATGCTCCAATCGTTTTATGACTAAGCTTGATCAAACCTTTAAAAAATATTTAATTTCTTTGTTACTTAAACCCCTTTCAGAGCATAAAAGAAAAACCGTTCAGTAGTTCTTTGAGTCCAAATGATAAATGTCTTATATTAAATATAAGAGAAGTATCAGAGCTTTGTTATTTGTTTTTTTCATACGGAGACTAAATAAAGATGTCGGAGCAAAAAAACCTTCTAAACCAATGTCATTTATGAATTTTGATACAAAAAAAAAGCTAAATAAAATGTTAGCAAACTAACGGTCCGTGTGATAATACAATAAAACATCAAGGCCCAGGTGAATTTATTCAAGAAATACAGGGAAAGTTTAACAGTGAAAAATCAAAATATGTTACATAACTCATGACATTATAAAAATAAAAATCATATGATCATCACCCTAAGTGCAGAAAAGACATTTTTTAAAAAATTCATTTTTAAAACTGTAATTTTTAGTAACTTAAAAGTCATTTTTGTAGTAAAATCATTTTTTAGTAACATGAAAAGGTTAACTTAATGATGAATCCCAAAAGACATTTCTATAAAGAGAGACTTTACCACTATAATTATGTATGTTTTTCGAAAGAGGTAACAAAGAATAAAATAAAAAAGTAAGAGAAATAAACATTGAAGTATAATAAGTATAAATGTCATTATTTGTAGATGTTATGATAGTTTACTTAAAACATCCAAGGCAATCAATTGAACCACTGTCTGAACTAATAAGACAATTCAATGAAGTTATCAGATAGAAGGAAAGCACACCAAAATCAATAGTTTTCCTACAAACTGGCAAAATCCAATGAAAAATAATTCCATTTATTGAATAAGAAAAGGGATAAAATGCCTTGTAATAAGCACAAAAAAAGTATCAGAACTCTACAGTAAAAAAATAAAAAACTATGAAAACTTTTGCCAAAAGGATAAAAGAAGGAAGGTCTGAATAACTGAAAAAATACCCTATTGTATTGGAAAATTCAGGACATTTAAAATGTCATTTTGCCTCAAATTCAGCTACCCTATTCTACCCTACCCTTTTAAATCTCACGGAGTTTCTTTTTCAAGATGGAGCTTGAACAAGGTGATTCTAGAAGTCATATAGAAAAGTGGCTGCACAAGAACAAGTGGTATTTTTTTTTTTTTTTGTAGAGACAGAGTCTCACTTTATTGCCCTTGGTAGAGTGCTGTGCCATCACAGCTCACAGCAACCTCCAGCTCCTGGGCTTAGGCGATTCTCTGGCCTAAGCCTCCCCAGTAGCTGGAACCACATGTGCCCGCCACAACGCCCGGCTATTTTTTGTTGCAGTTTGGCCGGGGCGGGTTTGAACCCACCACCCTCGGTATACGGCAGGGGTCCTCAAACTTTTTAAACAGGGGGCAAGTTCACTGTCCCTCAGACCGTTGGAAGTCCAGACTATAGTTCAAAAAAAAAAAAATAACTATGAACAAATTCCTATGCACATTGCACATATCTTATTTTGAATTAAAAAAAAAAGGGGGGGAACAAATACAATATTTAAAATAAAGAACAACTAAAGTTAAATCAACAAACTTACCAGTATTTCAATGGGAACTATGGGCCTGCTTTTGGCTAATGAGATGGTCAATGTCTGGTTCCATATTTGTCACTGCTAGTCGTAACAAGTGATGCAAGTGTGCATCAGTTAGTCCCCAGACTGAGAGGAGGAGTCGAGAGACAGAGAGGAGGGAGTCGCAGAGTGCCACACCTTCCACACATGCGCACTGTAGCAGGACAGGCAGCGGTGGCCGCATCAATGTCCTCGGTGGGCTGCACGTGGCCCGTGGGCTGTAGTTTGAGGACCCCTGGTATATGGGGTCGGCACCCTACTCACTGAGCCACAGGTTGTAAAAGAATCTGACGAGAGGAGATTTGCACTTCCTGATATCAAAATATACTACAGAGCTCTCATTAAAAAAAAATAAAAATAAACAGCAGGGAATGATGTAACACAGTGAACGTATATATAAAAGTTAGTTTCCTATGTTACATATAGATGAGAGTAATTTCCAGATTGATTTTATAGAGAACTCAAATTAATCAACAAAAAAAGAGCAAACAATCCCATTTATCATTGGGCAAGAGACATAAACAGAATTTTCTCCAGCAAAGGCAGACAAATGGCCAACACATTTAAAAATGCTCATCATCCCTGATCATCAGAGAAATGCAAATCAAAACCACCCTGAGTGGGACCACACCTATGGAGCATAGTGCAAGGGTACATGTGAAATCTACTAAGTATAGAATATAAATGTCTTAACACAATAATTAAGTAAATGAAGTGAAACGCTATTTAACTAATTTGATCCAAGCATTCCAAATTGTATATAAAATCAGCACATTGTACCCCATAAATGCATTAATTATACACGATCTACATGTATATGACTTAATAATAATAATAATAATAATAATAAACACCCTGAGAGATCACGTAACCCCAGTGAGAATGGCCCACATCACAAAATCCCAAAGCTGCAGGTGCTGTCATGATGTGGAGAGAGAACAACACTTCTGCATTGTTCGTGGGACTGTGAACTAGTACAGCCTCTTTGTTTGTCTGTTTGTTTTATTTTGCATAATTTATTTTTATTTATTTACATTTATTTTTTATTAAACCATAGCAGTATACATTAATGCGTTTATGGGGTACAATGTGCTGATTTTATATACAATTTGGAATGCTTACATCAAACTGGTTAACATAGCCTTCCCCTCACTTACTTAATTATTGTGTTAAGATATTTATATTCTACACTTAATAGATTTGACAAGTACCCTTGCAAAATGCACCATAGAAGAAGTATGGAGAATCCTCAAAGAGCTAAAAGTAGACTTTCCATTTGGTACCATAATCCCATTACTAGGTCTCTACCTAGAAGAAAAAAAAATCTTTCTACCACATGGACGTTTGCACTAGCATGTTTGTCACAGCTCAATTCACAATTGCCAAGATGTGGAATCAACCCAAATGCCCATCAACCCATGAATGCATTAATAAATTGCAGTATATGTATGCCATGGAATACTATACAACCATAAAAAGATGGAGACGTTACATCTTTTGTACTAACCTAGATAGAGCTGAAGAACATTCTCCTTAGTAAAGCATCATAAGAATGCAAAAGCAAGTAATCAATGTACTCAATACTAATATGAAGCCAGTAGATGAACAACTATTTGCCCACCCAAAAGAAAAACACAATTAAGTTCAAGTGGGGGGGAATGGGAAGGAGGGTGGGGAAAGAGGGAGGAGGGTTGGTATGCTCTTACCTAATGGCCATAAAATAGGGTATATGGCCCACCTCCTGGGTGAATTACTCAACTACAACTTGGACTTTACCTAACAAATGCAAATAATGTAACCTAATTGTTTATACCCTCATATTAATGTTTTTTTTAATTTTAAGGTTTTTTTCCCTAATCTAAATACTGAAAGAACAAATATGAAAGCCCATTTTATAAATCTGCAAAGCTCTCATTAAGAGGAAAGTTCTTCCTACTATGACAAAGAAATACAGCAACAATATAGGAAAAGATGAAGAAATCTAATTTCATGAAAATTTAAAACTGTGATACTCTGAATCATGAACTAGGTTATAATCAAATGCAAAAGTGTTTGCAACATATATAGTAACCAAAATATATCTATTTTCTAAAATATAGCTAAAAACCAGTAAGGGAAAATCTGTACAGTCTGCCATTTTGGTCCAGGGCCATCAGAGCATAAAGTTCATTCTGAATGACACCCCCTGGAGATGTGCCCCGGGGTGAGTATAACATACAGCCTCTTCACAGCTGCAAGATCCCTCTCTTACCTTTTATAATCTATTCTATGCATGGCTGTATAAAAGCTGTTTTATTTTTAACAGCATTACATCAGTTCTCTACCTGAAACACTGAAGCAGTCGACTATCCAATCCTGGTCCTTCTCTTTCCACTTTGTCTTACTCACCTCTCCTTTGTCATCAGCAGGCTCTGCACTTGCTGGTCTCCTCAAATCTCTCTGTGCTATTTGGAAATCTTAACACCACCACCTAAACCCCCCAGACCTCAGCTCATACCTGTCTGCCTGGCTGGCTCTTTCATATCCTTTAGGCCCCTGTATAAAAGCCACCTCCACAGAGAGGCCTTCTCTAAATATAACAGTTGAAAAAGATGCTCCTTTCATTTTCAGGTTTAGCCTCTATGTTGCTACTTTCATAGTTTGTTTCCAACTTGCAATAATTTTGCCTGATTACTTGTTTCAGTGATCTTGTTCCCTAGACTTTACCTTTACCAAGGCAGAGAAAAGGATCCGTCTCGTTCACTTTTGTAATACGTAGCAAATAGAAGAAACTCAATTAAACTATTGTTGAACAGGAAAAAAAGGTGGAGAAGGAGCAAATTACATAAATAAGTTATTTGTAGAAAAAATACAAATGACACTAAACACATGAAAAGAAAGGAAAACTAAATAACAATAAAATATAATTTTTTAATCTCTCAGATTGAAAAACATTGAACAATTCTTAATATCCAGGGGTTATTAAAGTTATAGGGAGACGGGCACTACCACACATTGCTTATGTACATATTAAACCAATAATTGTGGAGGCAATTCAGCTTTTTGGAGCAGTGTGCTAGAATCAGTTTGAATTGATTTGCACCAGCACACAAGAATCTGTCGTTAGATGTTTAGAAGTTTTTCGAGAGCAATTGTTAGCTTGAAATCACCGTGACAGCCATATTTACACCATGGAAATTGGCAGAAGGTATAAATCAAATGGTTGTTTTTATTTGTGTATGAGACAGAGAATTTATAAGCACATCAATATCTAAGAAAAGAAAAATTGAGCATAGTTTTGATCTAGTGTTCTGTCCAAGTTATTGTTATACAAGTGCGCAAGGAAAATATACATTTAAAAAGACAATCTAGATACCTAGGTGTTCATTAGCAGGAAAATTATTTAATAAATATATTCTGTATTATAAAATATGCATTAAAAATTTTAATTTAAAAAGAATGAGATAGAACTATTGGTACTGCTATAGCTTACTGTTGAATAAATGAAAAAACTGGAGACTACCTATGATATCACCTCATTTTAATAAGACTGTTCATGTTGTTTCATATGTGTTTGGACAAAGTCCATCAGGGTACATGCCAACTTGCTGAAGGTAGTTAACCCCAAGGACTGATAAAGGAGTGAAAAAGAAGGTGATAAGTGAGTGTTTGCTTTTTAATTTACCCACTTATAAATGTGCAGCTTCCCAAACAACTGCAGATATTGTTTTCAGAAAAATATATCCTTAAATAACTTTTGGATTAAAGTTGTAATCAAATTATAGTTAAAGACTAATTAAAAAATTATGACAATGAAAAGAATACATATATACAATGTGGCAAAAGCTGAATAGGAAGAAAATTCACAGCTTTATGCAATTTCATCATTAAGTAAGAATCATGATAATAAATCAACTGAACTCTCAATTCAGTATATACGGTAATAATGCTCAGCTAAATCAAAGAAAAAGGATTAATGGACAAAAGCAGCAATTAATGAATTTAGAAAACATTGAAAAGTATACGTAGTAACTTCTAAACCTGTATCCGTGGAAAAAAATCATCCAGACCATGTAACTTCAGGCACATTTCATCTACAAAAGAAAAAGTATCTATTTATCCATCCATCTCTATCTATGAGAAAGAAGATACAGCTAACACTGTAAAGATTAAAATTTATCAGCATAGTGATATACGTGAAAATGCCACTAAGTAAGTGTGCTATTTTTAAAGGATAATTTTAAAAAAGAAAAAAAACTTAAATAACCTACAGATTATGAGAGAATTTTCCAAATTTGTCCAAAAAGAACAGAAAGGAATTTCAAGGAATGCCTTATACTCATGCTGTTTAAGTGATCCTCAAAATAGAAGAAAAAACGTAAGTATCCCAATTCGCTGGACCGATATTATATCACAACATTTTACAAAGCTTCTTCCTAGGATAGCCACAACTCCAGGACCTGATACCACATGCTATCAGGCAAACCTCACATGCATAAATACAAAAGTTCCAAGCAAATACTTATTAGCTTCCTGTCCGCATGGCAGCCAGAGGTGATATTTTCCTCTCCCTTGCTCCTGACCTTCCAAGAGCTTCCTATCTTGCTTAGAATAAAGCCCGGAGCTTTCCTCCAGCCCACAAGGTTCTTCATGATGGGCTCCAGCAAGCTCATTTCTTCCCTCTCTCGGTGCTCCTTCTAGCCCAGCCGGTGGGAGGACTCTGAGATGTCCCTCAGAGAGGAACCCACGCGAGGGCTCCACACTGCCTGCCTTTGCTGTTTCCGACCACACTACTTGAGTAGGATTTTGATCCTCCTAACCCTTCACACCTGCGTGATTGTTCTTCCTACAGTTTGGCATCACGTGAAGTTATAGGCGGCTCTCTGTTATCCGCAGGTTGTACATCTCCCTGAGCTGACAGCGTTATCACATGTGCAGACTTCATTTTGCTCACTCTTGTAGCCTCAACCCTAAAACACTGTGTAATTCCCTGAAGTTTTACTAGAAATTTGAATATTGGTTTACCACATCAAATCAAGGCAAACTTCATGTGGGCACAGACTTGCTGCAAACGGCAAGTGTGATGGAGACTGCTCACTGTCCCTCCTAACCCATTCTCTCTGTCTGCTATGGTAGAATTACAGCCTGACGTATGATGTCAAGTGCGACCACCTGTCTATGATCGCACCTAAGGAAGGTGAGTAAGTACTGGGATCCTCTTCTGGGCTAAAGACTGAAAGATAATGGACTTACCGATGCTGGAGCCCAGCTTTGGCCAGGCAGAGGAGGACAAGGCCTCAATATGCCTGAGAAAATGAACAAATAAATCTCTTTTCCTGACACTTGTATTTCAGTTTTGGAAATGAGGAAAGAAAATCCAAAACCAAGGTAAACCACAGCAATCTCTGCATAGGAAGAAACTCTAAAGGAACTGTTTCTCAAGGGAATTAAAGAAGTCATCACACAAAGCCAGCACAGAGCAATTGCTTGCATAGAGAACATCTATATACTTGATTTAATAAAGAGCTAAAGGTATTGACAAACTACTCTGTAAATTATTGATGATGCCTTTAAAGTGTGGCTACTGAACAGAATTCAGTTATCACTCACAAGAGAGAATCTCACATCAAAAGTTCAAACATCAAGGCATGGAAAGTGAGAGCCAAAAGAAGAAGGGGAAAAAAAAAAGAGGGAAAGCAGGCAGATACTTGCCTCCCAAAGAAGAAACAGCCACTGATACATTGGATCTCCCACCCAATAAATATAGAGTTAGCCAGAGAAACAGTCAAATTAATCGACCAAGGTTATTACAGAAGCCAAATTGCAATTAGACTGAACTAGCATCTGATTCTCCCTAAAGGATAAAGGCCAGTTTGGTGTAATCTCTTCCATTAAACACTTGCTTCCAGACTGTCTATCCAAGCAGATGATTCAAACTCCACCAGCAATGGCCAGTCTTTGGAAGTTTAGTATCAGATGAAAGTATGAAACTTACATCCTCGCTCCTGTGTTGAACTCACTAGTCACTGTGCCTTATAGTCCTACTATGAAAGGTCGCATGTTTCCCCTTTACACAACAAAGCATTTTCTTTATAGCTGTTGCCTGCAACGCTGCCACCAGGCGTGGAGAGATTCCCCTATGGATACTTACCAGACAGAACTGAGTATCGGCTGCAGCCTGAGCCCTGGGCAAAGATCAGCTGTGAGATCACAGTTTCTTTATTAAAGAACAAATCATGCTGGACTTGATTGCTTTTTGGATCAGCTTGTGAAATGAGGGGGCTTAGTGAACACAACTGAGCGCAGTATCTGGGGTGTTTAGTGAGTAATTTAATGAAGCACTCTGGAAATTAAACTGAGAAATCTGAGATATTTGCCCTTAGGTGGGGGGGAAGAAAGCGCCCATGGTCCCCTTACATGCAGAAAGGAGAAAACTGCGCTCCCGCCATTTGCAGGAAAAGTCAATTTGCTGCTTTCCTCTGTGCATATGTGGTTGAGAGGATGGGCTGTACACGTAGCAGACATCTGTGTGTTTAGGGAGCTGGGGTTATATACATTTCTTAGCTATACCTCTTCCACCTTGGCATCCCCGAACAGGCAGCGTGAAAAAGCCAAAATACTGGGTGAAATTCAGGGCAGGTAGCTCCTCCCTCTGGACTGTAGTTCTCCCATATATAAACTCAGAGGTTGGACTAGGATTTTGATTTTAACCCCACCTTTCTGTGATAAACCTTTAGTGACCTGGACAGCTCACTCCCTGACACCCAATGCCTTACACCAGCTACGGCTCAGACACCAAACTCCACTATTATTACTTGCAGTCACAGGAAGAAACTGCCCCTTCTCCAAGGAACTCCTTTCATTGGCTAACATTTTCTAGTTATTTTTCACCTTAAACATTCTCATCTATAAGATGACAAGTTGAACTGGCACTTCTGAGGGTCCTCTAAACCTGTCTAAGTAATAATTTTGGTTATTCAATATCCCCATACTCATATTTCTTGATGGCATGTGCCACCAAGTGAAGTTATGCTATGAGTTAGAATATTTGTTTACTTCTTTAAGTCTAGGTAAATGTCATAAGCGCACAGGCTTGATGTAAGTAACATCTATGGTGCAGCCTGCTCCCCAACTACTCTAATCCATTCTCTCCATCTCCCATTTCCCAGCCTCCCTTGCTGTCAGGAATGATCACATGTCTCTGATCTCACATAGGGAGGTTAAATAAGATTACCATGAGCCACTTCTGAGCTGGAGCCTGAAAAATGATGAACCTGCCTCTTCCCTCTTATTCCGTCTTCCTGTAAGCTTCAGAACTGATGCTGCAACCCAGGCTTGGCCTCACAAGTGAGGATGGTGACTTACTGAAGGCAGAGAAACAATATGGAAGGAACCTGGACCTCCAAATTATCATAGGCAGCAGAACTCCTTGCTTCCTTGAACCTTAGGTGTGAGAGTGACAGTTACCTCCTTGGAGCCACTTGCATCTTGTGATCCTTGATTAGAACAGCTTAGACTCTAACTGGTACAGAAGGCAGAGTATTAAGTATATAGCACTGCCTTAAAGTCTATTTTGCAAACAGATATAGAAGGAATAATATTTTCCAGTGGGGGGGGGGTACAGGGTTGAAAATACCATCTGCTTCCATACCCTGTACATCAGAAGACAGATTATTCTCTTTAAAATCTTCTTTCAAAGGTCTGCTAAGATTTCTCAGTTAAACCAAAGCATCCATCCTTCAGCACAAATCAACTTAAGGATGTTGCCTTCCCCTCCCTCATGGGTCTGGATGGCTTTAGGACAGCTGCCACTCAAATGAAAGAGAGAGGTGTAGGTCCAAAGAAACAGAAGATAAAGTAGACCTCAGAACTACCTCTAGGAAAGCACTCTGGGTGTGGTCACTGGAACACAGAACTGACAGGACATGCGTATACAAGAATGTCAGGGGAATTTATTGCCAAAGGAAGACTGGACCAGGTCTGAAAAAGTGTGTGACTGTTGGCACTTAAAACAACCCAGTCATCATCACGTTCAAGAAGGAAACAAGCGGCGAAGTTCTCAGCCTCCCAGAGGGCGTGTCCACCACACCTGCTCAGGTGCAGTTAGTCACAGGGCACAACCAGGAGGAGCCAGGGCTGCATTCAGCAGCCAGAGTACGATGACTATGGACAAAGCAGTTCCTCCCAGAGAGCAGAACCAAGGTCTCAGCTGGAAACCTCCTCTGTGCTCCAGCAACAGGTCTTCCCAAGCACCCAGCAGGGCCCCATCGCAGCTGCCATCCTGAACACCTCAGCCTGGCTTTGGCTCTTCTGTGCCCATGGTCAGGGCTCTCCAGCATAAGTTGAAATTTTGTTTCCATTAGCTTTGCTCCTCCTCTTCCTGTGTATTGCTTACTGACCTTGGAAATTTATTTAAATTCATAAAATCTTAGTACTTTTTCCTGTTGACTGTGACTACAACTAAGTTAATAGGGTTGCACAGAGATCCACGGAATAGCTCATTTTACTGAATGCTGGTGGGGCACTAAGTGCTTTAAATGCTTGCTCATTCGATCCAAACAATATGTGCCTAACGAGGTTGATCTTAAGAGCCCTACGTTTCATATGAGGAAACCGAGGCACAATGTTCCATTAGTAGCCGGAGGATGCACCAGCAGCGAGGTTTTGCTTCACTGCGTGGGCAGATGTGTTGTATGAGGAAGGGCTTCAAAAGCCCCAACAGCACAGGCCAAGGTGACATCTAGACCTCCACCTGTGGAAGCCCTCAGAATGATGTAAAATCCAAACAACTGGGCTGTCCATGGAAACAAACGGTGTGAAGAGCTGTCATAGCAGCTGCCCCTGATACCCTGCAGCCTCCTTTGCAGCTCAGCAGGGAGAGGACTCTTACTGGAGGTCAAGGGCTATGACCCCACGTGGCCTCACCCCCAGGGCAGGCTCAGCAAATCCCAGGGCTGAGTTCCCCTGCTCTTGGGCTGAAGTGCCCCTGGAAGGTTCCCAGAGTTAATTTAGGCTCTCCTCTCCTACACATCTCACTGACACTCTTTCCTGGGCATCACCGCAGGTGTGCAGCCCTAAGAGGTGCTGTTCCCGCCTCCAGGCACCCTCTGCTATTCCAGCGCCTCCCCCACCGGTATGTCATACTCCCCTCCTGAATCAGCTTGAAGCACCTCCTGCCTGCCAGCACCCATGTGCCCTTGGCTTCTCTCTGCTGACTTCCCCCAGAGCATCCTCGTAATGAGTCTTCCTGGGCCTCATTCATCCCATCTCCTGGAAATCCCAGTGGGGGTGGCTCACACTGGGGTTGGCGGCCTTTCTTTTGACTACAAGTGTTAACTCTACATGAGGAAAAAGTAGGTCTGGACCCCAGGATAGGAGATGGTGCTGTGTGACCATCCTTTTTCTGCTCAGCAGGCTCCCATCTTCTCTTTTCCACCACGCTATGCTGTGCCCACAACCTCCCCAGAGTCTTTGCCCAGCCCCAGTCCTGACCCCTCCCGGGATGCCCTGGCTGGGACAAGACAAAGGGGCCTCCCGCCCCTCTGGCCTTTGTTAGCCCATCAGGGCATCATCGCTCTCCAAAAAGGCTGCAGAACACCCAGAGTGTCCTCAGGAGAATCCTATTCTGGAGGGGGCCTCTGATGCTAGCTAGCCTCGGTCTCCATTCTCCTGTCCAGACATAGAGAGGACTCAGCCATGTCGCATCTGGGCATTTCCATGGAGTGGCCCAGGCACACCTGCCTCTCCCTGCAGCTGCTGCCAGCACACTGGAAACACAGCCTGCCCTCGGCTTCCTATGTCCACCCCACTCCCTAGGAAACATGCCTGGAGGGGACAGATCAGCTTGTCCTGGTCCCACTTGTACCCCCAAGTCTCACTCAAGGCCCCAGCTTAGCACTCACACACTCTGCTGAGGATGTGTCCCCACAACCCACTTTGATGCCACCCTTCCGTGTTTTGGGTATTGAGGGGTCAATTGGGGGCATGAGAGCACCAGACCCACCTCCAGCCTTGCTCTCCATGGGCTGCAGACAACGCCCCCCAGGATCAGCTCAGGTGCCCTTTCCCTGGGTGGGTCCCCCGAAGAGGGGGTTCTCTGTTGACCTTGTGGTGGGGTAAGATGAGATCCCACTCAAATACACACAATCGCACACACAACCATACAACTGTGCATGAAGTCACACACTCACAGTCAGACAGACACATAAGCATGCAATCACATCCATTCTTACATGCAGCCTCACAAGCACACACACAACTGCACTCAGAATCTTACACACAGCCATACTTGCAGCCACAAGCTGGTCCGTGCACTGTCACCGAGCACAAGGTGAGTGACAGCACCGTAATCGGACGGGGGAGTCGGCACACTCCTTAGTCAGGTGGTTTCCTCTCCCAGGAGGCCCCATCCCCATAAACATGCTACAACATCAGCTTCAACTAAACTCCAGCAGAAAGTTCATTTGATTGAGAAACCTCTAATTTCAAACGCCTCCCTCCACCCTACCTGGATTACTCTCTGCGTCCTCCACCACCCTCATGCCGTTTCCATGGCAACCTCCAGCACAGCTGCTGCTCAGAGCTGTGGCCCTCTGGACTGCTTCCTTGGCCCCACGTGTAACACCTGAATCATGAACCATCTTCTCACTAGGACCTGAGCATGACTGTGAATGTTGGAAGCAAGAAAGGGTGTGGACGGTTCCAGATGTTCCAGAGGCCACCAAAGCCCTCAGGCCATTTCCTTAACATCTGCTTCTCTCCATTTCTCTCTTGCCTTTCAAAAGCGCAGGCCTGGCAAGGAAACACATGCCTGTTTCAGGAACTTTCATGCTCAGAAGCAGATGTGTAGGTGACCGTGTGGAAAAGTGGGCTGAGGAAAGATCTGTATATCCTGGGGCTCAGGCACCTGGTAATTCTCTGCCACCTCCTGGCTGCTGGACATTTGGCAGATTCCTCATCTGTAAAATAAGAACTTGATACTTTGGATTTTCCAACCACTTTAACATTCTGCCATCTATTTCCTTCTCTACAGCTTCTTATGTTTTGCTGTCAGGAAACTGAGCTTGACAAAAGTGTGAATTCTTTCGCAAAAACTCCAGCCGCAGGCCTAAAATTAAACTCTAGGCCCCTAAAGCCAAAATCACACAAAGGCCGAAGACCCTCTCGAGCTCACAGCTTCCGCTTAGGGGAACCCTCTCCTTGAAGGCGCTGGCACCTGCATCCCCATCCTTTCCACCTGCATGACGTTGGCTTGTGGGTGCAGCACAAGGACACATCTGGATTGCAGGCACCTTCCTGGGAAATTCAGCCATTGTGGGAAATTTTCAGGAAGCTGCCTTTGGTGGGAGGAGGCAAGAAGAACAGTAATGAGGTCGACAGAAGGAGAAAGGGTTATTTGTGCACCCTGTGGCCAGCGAGTGAAAAGCCTTCACCATGGATCTCTGGCCAGCACCTCCGCAAAGGCGTGAATTAAAGAAGATACTGACCCAAAGGGCTGCGATCATTTGGACTAGCTCACTAGGCCCTGGCAAAGCCTTGGGGCCTCCCAAAGAAGTGGAAAATCAGAAAGACGAATAAAGGTCAATGTCCCATCCCCTGTTTCAGTGGGAGTTTTACCCACCTGGGGAATGTGATGCCCTGTGGGATGTGTGGTTCACAGTCCGGAGGTTGCCCTGAACCCAGAGGATAAACATTTCAGCTTCTACTTGAGGGTCAATGCTCCCCATTGTAGCACCCAACACTATAATGCAGGCTGTGGGGATGGAGAACCCCTGATGAGGGTTCTGGGTACAGCACAGAGTGTGGGGGGCTCCCAGGAAGAGAAGCCAGCATCCCAGTTGGGGTCTGACACCCAGAAATGGGAAGGCCCAAGGTGAAGCTGAGGATGGGACTCCAGGTGGCTCTGATGGGGACTTCCTTTGGCTGCAGGCCTTACAAAAATCCTTTGAAAGTGTTTCCCTTGACTGGCACTGAAGGCTGTTTATTTTCTCTTCTGGATGAACATGTGACTTTCTCTTCCATACAGGGCTCAACAATTACAGCGTGTTCTTGAAGACCGGCAAGATGGTGCAGGAGGCAGGCTGCGCCCCGTACATGCTACACCTCCCTTCCCTCCCAGCCAAACTCTGAAATTATCAACTAGCACTTCAGAGAGAGCTGTGATTCCTGGCCAGTATGCCAGGGAATCCGAATAAGAAGCCTGCTTTTCCAGTAATAATCTCTTGTTAAGAACTAATGCTTGGACCCCAGGCACTGAATTATTTTTTTTTAAGTCCTAAACTGGCAAAATGGGAATTCTGTCCCAAGAAGGGCACACAGGCTTGCTGCAATGCACACTCTAAAAGGTCACTGGGACCACAGGAGTCTTGGATGTCACACTCAGGCAGGAACTTAGAGGGCAAAGCTAAAATGGCCCACAGACATGGTTGTATATGACAATCAGGACCAGTTGACGGAGTTTCTTGGAAAACAGTTTTGAGAAAGATTCTGAAGACACATTTGGATTCTGGCAACAAGAGGGCTGTAGTCCACCGCAGGGCTCCATGAGCAGGAGAAGGGGAGGGGTGGCTTGCATGCCTCGTGTCTGCCCCTCCCTAGTCAGCACAGCATGGCGGGCGTCCAGGGCCCAGGTCTGCGCTGGCCCGGAGCTCGTGCCCCAGGCAGGTGTGGTAGATACAATAATGCTCCGCAAATATATCAATATCCTAATTCCTAAACCTATGAATGTGTTTAGCTTTTCATGGAAAAAAGGAATTTTGCAGATGGCATCAAGTAAGCATCTTGCGAGGGAGATCACCCTGAAGTGTGTGGGTCATCATGGCGACCTTGTAAGTGGAGGCAGAGGGGTCAGAGTCAGAGGCAGAAGATGAAGGTGTGTTGGAAACAGGGCCCGGAGCAAAGCCCTGTCAAGATAGAGGAAGGGGCCGCAGCCAGGGAGCACCTCCTGCTAGAAAAGGCAAGGAAATGGGTTCTCCGTGAGAGCCTCCGGAAGGGACCAGCCCTGCCTAGATCATGACTTCACTCCAGTGAAACTTATTTTGGACTTCTGGACTCCGGAACTGTGAGAGAATAAATTTGTGTTGTTTTAATCACAGGGACTCAATTTGCGTTGTGTGCGCCTGTAGAAATTTGTTACAGCAGTAAACAGAAAATGAAGGCAGCTCATTGGTTATTCTCTGAGTGTCTCAGTTACCTCATTGGAAAAAAAATATGGGAATAATAATATCTACCTCAGATGGAGCTTTCAGGACAATTAAATGTACTATAATACATGTAAATCACTTAGAATACCATCTGGCACCCAGTAATTCTCAATAAATATTAGCTATAATCATTCTGATCCAAGTGCTTTATTTTATAGGGGAGAACATAAAAGTCTAGACAGGGAATATAATGTACTGGAGGTCACAATGACACAGGGAGGAAACGTGGTCAAGCCTAATATGTTAATCCTGCAGAGAAGCTCTCTTGTTTATGAAAGGGACATGGGAGCCACAGAAGATTCAAGTGTTTTAGGTGAGGGAGGAAAGGAGAGCCAGAACTGAAGCATATTCAGCTGCTCAATGTGTTATTCTACAGATCTGTAGAAAGTCCACCTCCAGTGTCAACCCACCCTCAGAGAGCCCTCACCCTTGAGTAGGTGAAGAAGCCGGGCTCCTTCCCACCATTCCAGCAATAAGCTCTGTCTCCTTGAATGAGCAGCTGACAGGGAACTTGGCATATGGTTCATCCACCAGGAGCCATTTGTTAGTGTTCTAAGTTCTCACTATACCTTCCACCAGCAGTCCTCTCTCAGACCCCCTATCATGGGTTTTATATTACCAGAATCTATACCACTTTCAGAATCATGATTTCAAACACCCCACTGCACCACTGCCCAGCAAGTTCACTACCACCTTCCCGACGCTGCCTCTTTTGCTCCAGCATTACCCCTTCTTCTCAGCACCTCTTGTCCGCTGGCTCAGCCTGGATTCCATAATCTCCTGGGTGTGTGAAATAGTCTCCAGCCTCCAGCTGTCTTTCCCTTTGGGACGCCCACCTGAAGTACCGTAATCTATCACCTCCCTGCACCTATATTGCCACTGAACTTTCCCAGGGACAACGGCGCAGTGGAGCTGAAACTCATAATCATGAATCTCCACTGGGCACTCCATCTGGTCATACAGCACCTATTAGTGTACTTTTCTCTCTTGGAGTGGACAGTCCACACTGGTTCCAGGCTAGAGGCGGTAGGCATACCAGCTAGGATTAAGCCTCTTAAATTCAAGTTCAGCTGTGCCACTCACCAACTGTGGAGTCTTAACCAAGGAACTAAAGCTCTCTGGACTTCAGCTTTCTCATCTTTTCTTCAAAGTCTACATAAATAAATTAATAGATGTGGGGGAAGCACCTGCGGCTCAGTGAGTAGGGCGCCAGCCCCATATACCAAAGGTGGTGGGTTCGAATCTGACCCCAGCCAAACTGCAACAAAAAAATAGCCAGGGGTTGTGGCAGGCACCTGTAGTCCCAGCTACTCGGGAGGCTGAGGCAAAAGAATCGCCTAAGCCCAAGAGCTGGAGGTTACTGTGAGCTGTGATGCCATGGCACTCTACCAAGGGAGACAAAGTGAGACTCTGTCTCTAAAATAAATAAATAAATAAAAATAAATTAATAGATGTAAAGATTTTAGAGCAGAAATTGGCATAGAGTTAGCATTCCACAGATACAAGCAATTGTTATTATTTTCAAAACTCTTTGCGTTCCATCCTTCCTCTGATGGTTGTGACTCTGGTTCACCAAGGGAAGAATGACACAGGAGCCACTCCCCACAAAATCTGAGGTTTTGCTTTCCACAGTTTTCAGTTACCCACAGTCCAAACATATTATTAATAAATACAAATTTCCAGAAATAAAAAATTCGTAAGTTTCACCTCTAGCTGCACACCTGTTCTGAGTAGCATGATGAAACCTCCTCTCCGCCCAAGTTGTGAATCTTTCCCTTGTTCAGCCTCTCCACACTGTCTTGCTACACACCCATTCCTCACTCAGCTGTCTGTTATCAGATCAACTATCCTTCTACCACAGTGCCCGGATTCAAATCACCCTCATTTTGCTTAATAATGTCCTGATAGTGCAAAAACTGTGATGTTGGCAATGTGGATATGTGGGGAGCTTCCCTTAAGCAAAAAGATAAAAGTTCTCAAACTAATAAGGAAAGAAAAGGAAAGAGGCTGAAGTTGCTAAAATCTACAAAAAGAGTGAATCTTCTATCCATGAAATTATGAAGAAGCGAAAATAAATGCCTGTATAGTATATATAGGGTTTGGTACCATCCTTGATTTTGGGCACCCATTGGGGGTCTTGCAACACAGGCCCTGTGGGTAAAGGACAACTACTGTGTTTGAATTTCTTAGTTTCATCTGACGTCAACAGTAGAAAAATACAGCTATAAACAAAATATATTGTCCCATTTGGGAATGAACTTGGAGAGACTGAGAGTGAGCTTCTGTTTAATAAATTGGCAAAAAGGAGCAGCCTTTCACATGCAGCAAGTGACCTCCTGTGGCCCCTGTCTCCTGGCCTCTATACCTCCTCCCTTCTCCCTGCCCCTCACGGGGCTAAAGGCCTGGAGCAGACAGGACACAACCCTCACACTGCTCAGAGCCTTAGCAACATGCCTAGAGACACTGTTTTAAATTCAAATCAAAAGCAAGGATGAAGTGAGAGTCAGCTTGGCACTAGGCTATATAAACGTAGGGCAGACTGCAGACTGTACTGTACCAGGCCTTTGGGGAACTCTCAACGCAGGGCAGAGGCTGTCGAGCTGGCTTCCCACTGAAGTCATATCAACAACACTAATAATAACAAGGACAATTCATGCCAACCGCCTAGCCTATGCCAGGACTTGTATTCATTTCACAAGTGTGACCTCATTGAATCCTCCAGAAAACATCTAACAGATAAGTGTCCTCAACCCTGTGGCACCAGAGACCTTGTGGAGTATAGATGTAGGGGGTCCCCAAAGGCCAAACAGCCGGTGAGCGACAAAGCCTGGCCAGCGTCGCCATTAAGCTCCAGGTCACTGTACAACATTGTGCCACCTCCTCCTCTTTGGTCCAGGTCTGAGTCTAAGTGCTAAAGACCGAACAAGAAAAGTGTGACAGAACTTCTACCAAATTTCCTAGGGAAATACTGGATCACTATGATTTTCCTCCCCAAACCTGTTCTCCCATTCTTTCCTATCTCGGTGAAGGGCACCACCAAAACTTCCCCAACACGTGGGACCCTTTGGCAGGTCCTTACGCTCAAATGCATCCTGAATGCCCGAGCTAAGACACCACCACTTTCGTCTGACCTGCTACAAAAAGCTCCTTGTTTCCAAATTGTTTGCCCCCTTTAGAAATGCATTCTCCACAGAGGAACTGGAGAAGCCTTTAAAAAAGATCAATCTGATCATGCCTCCTGATTAAAACCCTCCAATGACTTCTCACTACATTAGGAATTAAATCACAGCCAAGCTTATAAATGCCTCCCAAACTCTGCAAGTCCATCTTCTCTTCTCTCTTCTCCTGCATCCTGACACCAGTCTCTGGTTTCTCCAACGTGGAATTTTCTTCCTCACCATCCCCTCTGTTACTATCTTACTCATATCTCAAAGTAAACATTACCTGGTAACAGAGGCTGCTTCAGGATAAATTGTGCCCTGCCCCAAAATTCATGTGTTGCAGTCCTAACCCTCCGGCACCTCAGAATGGGACTGTATTTTGAGATAAGGTCTTTACATAGGTAATTAAGTGGAAATGAGGTTTTTGGGTAGGGGGGAAACTGGGGAGAAGTTAGTTAAAGGTTACAAAATTTCAACTGGATAGGAGACATTCAAGGGCTCTGCCAATGACATGGTGACTATAGTTAGTAACAGTGCATTGAATTCTTGAACACTGCTAAGAGAGTAGATTTTAAATGTTTTCACTACAAAAAAAAGATAATTCTGTAGGGTAATGTTTATGATGATTAGCTTGATTTAGCCATTCCACAATGTACGCATATTTTAAAACACCATGCTGTTGTACATCATAAACATAGACTTTTTATTTGTCAGTTAAAATAAATACAGCGGGTGCCAAAAAATGTGTACACATTTTAAGAAAAAAAAGAAAAAACTATATTAAATTGGTACTACTCAAATCACATTTGACTTCTGCAGTTACAAGAGGTGTTCAACATGATTCGCAACTTTTGGTAAGATGTCACCAGTATATACTGAATACCCAGCACGGGTTTTTCCTCGCTTAAAATGTGTACACATTTTTTGCGCACCATCTGTATTTTTTAAATGAGGTATTTAGAGCGGGCCTAATCCAATCTAACTGATGTCTTTACACAGAGAGATGAGGACGCAGACATCCTCACACGCAGAGAGTAGCCAGGTAAGGGCACTGCACAGGTGGCCATCAGGAGAGGCCTCAAGAGAACCTCGGTCTCACACTTCATCCTCCTGTGCGGAAACAAACTGCCATTGTTTAAGCCGCCCAGTCTAGGGTACGCTGTTAGGGCGACCCAAGCAAACTACAAACCCCAAGTCACAAACACCCGACTTACATACAACTAGGACTTAGGAACGGAAGCTACTGCGGTAAGTCCCTGAGTTACAAGCATCTGAAGAATGTACAGCTCTCACTTATGAATGGAGGCTATTACACGTAGCAGGTAAACAGACCTCTCCCAACTTACATACAAATCCAACTCATGAACAAACCTACAGAACCTATCTCATCCATAACCCGGGGACTGCCTGGACTGCAGAGAACTCCCCTGGGAAAGACGCAACTTTCTAGCACCCGCTCTGCCGTGGTTGTGTGTGTGTGAGGCAGCATCTGAGTCTCTCCTTGTTTGTTTATTCATTACCCGCCCCTCCTGCTGGAAGTCTACCTCGGGAGAGCAGGGATCTGCTCGGGGCTCCGTCTCATCCCTGACGACAGTACAGGCCCTGTAGACGCTCCTTCCCAAACACCCCCCGGATGAAGGAAAGAGTGACTGCACAGCGCAGTCTATTCTCAACAGGATCAAGGAAGAAGAGGAAAGGAGGACGAAAGGGCAGCAGCCGCAGAATAAAAACAAGCTGGACATCGTCCAAACCTCTGGAGAATAGAGGAGGCAACAATAGGAAAAGAACCGAAGGGAAACAGTAACGAAGGATTTTTTTTTTTTAATGGGAAGCAAACAAACAAACAAAAAAAGAAATGAAAAAATATAAAGGAACCAAGTGCAACGGTTATTAAGTAAATATGCATTGGCTTAACACCTCACTGGCCTCTCACATGGGGACACAAAACAAAATCTCTCTGTAAGCTGTGTAAAAGATGTCTCCCCAAAATATAATTATGTGAAAAGATTAATTACAAGGAAGGAACAAAGATAGATGAGAAAAATGCAAACAAGCAAAACGTCAGGGCTGGCAGTATTAATGTCACAGAGCAGGGAATTCAAGGCAGAGAGCATCAGAGGTCACCGTCTCTCCCACAGCAGATGTCTCTCACATTCCCGCATCAAAAAAAAAAAAAAAGAAAAGATGTTTCTAAAACATCATAAATACAGGTTAACCTATGCAAAATTGCCAATATCTAATGGTTTTGACCCATGAGGCCAGCAATTGCTTATGTGTATAATACAGGAAAAAATAAAATGTAATCACAGTAGAAAAAATTAACACATCTCTGCAACTTTAATAAAGGGGATAAAGATAAATATCTCTAGAAAAAATGTGATTAACTCCCTTTATCAAAATCATTACTATACTCATCATAATTAATAACTTATACATATTTATTGTAGTCTTTTAAATGCCTATATAATAGTTTATTTTTTTATCATATCATAAGCCATAAGTACACACATAAAAAAGCTGAAAATTCCCCAAACTATAGGTCACATACTCTACCCAATATGCAATGAAATTAGACAGGAATAACAAAATACGAACAAACAATAAAGGCAAACCAATTGAAATTTAAGAAACAAAGTCTTTACTGAGTAATCCTTGGGTAATTATATCTATCCTTAGAGAAGAACTTAAGGCTTCAAGTCCTCTTATATTTAAAGGGAAATAATAAAAATAAAGTAATTAGGAATCCAACTCTAACTTGTGCACTAACTGGTTCTGTGAAACAACTAATTAAATCTTTGGCAACTCCAGCCAGAAGCGAGAGAGCGTACAAATACTTAGTGATACAAAAGAAAAAAGGTATATAATCTTTGATCCAGAAGAGCTATTTTTAAATAATAAGAGGCGGTTTGCAGCTGTTTGCCAATAAACTCCACAGAATCAGAATAGCTTTCTCTGAAAGTATAAAATGCTAAATTAATTCAAGAATGAAAAGAATGCCTGAAAGTTACAAATAATTACAGAATAAATTAAAAATAGTTTATATATATTTATTCATATGTATATTTGTATTTTAAAGATTTTTGCCCAGGGCAGTTTCACAAGTGAGTTCAGTCAAAATTACCCTAAACAGAACAAATTGGGGGGAGGGTGGTAAGGGAGAGAGAAAATGGGAAAAAGACAAAAAAATTTATAATTCACTTTCCAAAGCTAGTATAAACCTTAACCAACATGCCTCTGAAAAAATAATGGTAGAAGACAGTTGAACTCATGAAAATAGATGCATACTCTAAATAAAATACTAGACAATTGAACCTAGCATTATTTCATAGAGATAGTAAGCTTTTGACAAAATTGGCTTTATATCCCAAGAGTGAAGAATGTATCAATGCTAATATTTCATTATAATAACAGGTCAGAGAAAAGCATAAGGAAATATTTAATAGTTTCTGCTCCAAGAACGGCCACAGATAAAAATCGACATGAATTCTAAATTTAAAAATAAACTTTAATGAAAAGAAATTAAAATATACCTCCTTATTATAAGAAAAATATAACCAAAAAATCTGATGGTTTGAAAGACTCCGTGTTTAACGTTTTATGATATTTGTTTCTTAGTTAAGATCAATTAAACACCAACAGTCACATCAAGCAAAAAAAAAGACCATGAACAGAGCCATTTCCGCCCACGCTAGAAGCAAAACATTGATGCCAACTATCCTCACCCTCAGGTAGCCGTACTTTGTAGGGTCAGCCAGCGCAATCCAACAAGAAAAAGAAATAGACGATTACTTAAAAGATAGAAGATTACTTAAAAGAAAAAGACAAAATCATCATTATTATCAAGTGATAAGAATATAGATCTAGAAAACCCAAGAAAATCAACGGAAGAAAACACTGAAACCAATAAGAATTTTCAGTAAAGTTGACAATGGCAGAATTCCTGCACCTCCCCCCCCCCCAAAAAAAAAAATTAATCAGCAATCACTACTTGGTAGAGGAAAGAAAAAAAGAGAAGAAAATAATGATCTTAGTCATAATTATGGAAAGCTATATATAAAATACCTAGTGGTTTTCAAAAAGTGAGAGAAACCCACATAAATCAAACATAATACATTCACCAAAGGACATGCGGTTGTCCCAGAACAGGAATTCTTGGTATTATAATACAAACTAAAAATAACCTATCATATAAAAACACAGTCAAAAATAAAAACTAAGTCTATTGCATTTTTATTTTGACAAAATATGTCTGAAGTTTATACAGAAGAATAAAGGTAATAATTAGACATTCTCCTGCACTGCTCATGAATTGCATAAACGTGTATAACCGATGTGAAAAGAAACGTGACATTTTAGATTAAAAGTCTTCTAAAATGTACACAGCCTTTGACTCAGCAATTTATCCTAAATTGCTATAATTAGACAGGTATGCAAAAAAAATTTTTTTTAAGTTATTTACTGCAGTATTGTTTCTAACAGTGAAAGAAAAAAGTCATCTCTCCAACGGCCAACAGCAGGTACCCACAGGATAAATTGCACTGCAGCCCAATGGAAAGTTCCTATGCAGCAAGAGAAGGAGATTTTGCAACTGGCTGGGTATTTTGGTGAGGTTAAGAAAATACTAATAATTTCCTCAAACGAGATAATGGTATTGTGAATGTGGATTGTTTTTTAAAGAGTCCTTTTCTTCCAGAACCTCCACCTTAAATAGTTGCAGGTGAAATGATGTAATATCTACTTCAAAATAGTTCAATTACTTCAAAATAACTGGGTACCAGTGATGTGTGTATGATTGAGGATCACAGCAGGGCTACAGACGAACAGGACTGGCTCGAATCTGACAACTTTTAGTGCTGCGGGATGGTGCCTGAGAATTCATTATACATACTATTATATCTATTTTTATGTACAAAGTGTGACAAGTTCTCCAATTCATCCTAGAACAAGTGCTACCTACCTCACTGCTAAATATCACTACAGTCACCTTTAAGGCATTTCCCTTGAAGAAGCTACGCACCGAAGCCAGTGTCTAGTCCAACCTTCAAAGCAATTTTGGAACTCTTTCTCTGAAATGACAATCAGGGCTGGGGAGGTATGAAGATCTGATAATGAAGTTCACAAACTTGCTACCACGCCCTTACATTGGCAGCACTATACAAAGAACTTGGTAAGCTCCCCTCTCCCCCCACCGCCCCCGCAGTTTTGGGCCAGGGCTGGGTTTGAACCCACCACCTCCAGCATATGGGGCTGGCGCCCTACTCCTTTGAGCCGCAGGCGCTGCCCTGAACTTGGTAAGCTTTCATAACCTGTATGGCAGCGTCCCACGGCTGCGTTCACGTCGACATGTGGTGGCGTCTCGCTGAGTGGCATTCGTTGTTGTGTGTTTTGTGCACTGTACAATGACAGCTCTGATGGTCATTTCCAGAAGAAACATTCCAAAGTTGCTTTGAAGGGTGGGCTAAGCACTGTGTCAGCGCACAGCTTTCTAAGAGGAGTACTTCAAAGGTGGCCATAGTGATACCCAGCAATGAGGTATGTAGCACTTTTCTTAGGATAGTTCATAAACTTAATTGTCAGACCTCATATGTTTGGAATTTTCCATAGCAAAAAAAAAAAGCTATTAATAATAATGATCTACATGTGTATTTATTAGTATGTAAAGATATTTATGATACCATATATTATTAAGTGAAAAGAGCAAATTTTGAAATACTGTGTAAAATAGAATCCTGTTCTTTTTTTTTAGAGACAGAGTCTTACTTTGTCACCCTGGGTAGGGTGCCGTGGCATCACAGCTCACAGCAACCTCCAGCTCTTGGGCTTAGGCAATTCTCTTGCCTCAGCCTTCCAAGTAGCTGGGACTAAAGGTGCCCGCCACAACACCCAGCTATTTTTTGTTGCAGTTTAGCCAGGGACAGGTTCAAACACGCCACCCTCAGTATATGGGGCCAGCAGCCTACTCACTGACCCACAGGTGCCACCCATGGAGTCTTATTTTAAAAATTTAGATAGATAGTAGAACTTCTGTAAGTAAACCACCCATTGGACTATAACGAACTGTCAATATACGGAGGTGGTCAACATAAGGAACTAGGCCTGCTGATGCATACATGTGGTAAATGCCTGGTCTATGAAAATTAGGTCAACCTGGGCGGCGCCTGTGGCTCAAGGAGTAGGGCGCAGGTCCCATATGCCGGAGGTGGCAGGTTCAAACCTAGCCCTGGCCAAAAAAACCACACAAAAAAAAAAAAAGAAAATTAGGTCAACCTAAGGAGGTGGTCAGCTATGGCGGTTCTATCCAAATAAAGACCAAAATATTACCCAGCCGTTTTGTGTTAAGACCATGGGTCAACTGTTTTTTTCTTTTTAATTTTTCTTTTATTTTCTACTTTATTGAGATAATTTGTATACAGTAAGCCATATTTATTTAAAAAGAATAATCTTATGAGTTTTGGTAAATATATAGAACTATGAAAATAACATCATCATTAAGACATGGAGCATTTTCATCAGCCTAAATTTTCTTGTGCCCTTTTTAGTCTGTTTCTCCTTCTTTTTAAATTTTTGAGAGATGGGGTCCCACTATCTTCGCCAAGCCAAATCACAGGTACAATCATAGCACACTATAGCCTGGAACTCACAGCTTCAATCAATTCTCCCACCTCAGCCTCCCAAGCAACTGTGACTACAGGCACACACCACCGCATAGAGCTATTTTTCTTCTTTTATTCATTGCATTGTCATGTTTTTCTAAATTAAAAGTGTTTTACTTGAGTAATAAAAATTATTAAATTCTTAAAAAGTGGCAAGAAGATTTAATAGGAACCATACCCAGCAAGAAAATAGAACAGTCTCGTCCGCTAGTCAGGAGCTTCTTTCCAGACACCAATAAACTTAAACGAAAATATTCCTATCGGGCATTCAGAACATTATCTTCCTGTTTCATTATTCTGATAACAACACTACAATTCTTTCTCTGGAATCCTGCTTCCAAGATAGTGTTCTGCCTCTGAGACGTTTCCAAATCATGTCATTTAAAGAAGTAAACAAATTTTGAGATTCTGGACAAAATACCTTGGGGTCCTATGGGATCTGAGTAGATATTTCACCTAACAAAAGAGCTTCCCCCTGTACGGGGATCTAGGTCTTTTGGAGGGAAAATGAAGTCAGTCCTGAGTCCCATAGGAGCAAATCTTTGTCTGATGGCCCAGCAACATTTCTCCCCAGTGACAGATACGATTTGCCTTGGACGCTTTTCAACCACTTTCTTTTTCGTGTGTGTGTGTGTGTGTGGTTTTTGGCCAGGCCTGGGTTTGAACCCACCACCTCCGGCATATGGGACTGGTGCCTTACTCCTTGAGCCACAGGCGCCACCCTCAACCACTTTCAAATACATAACTTTGGTCAAGGGCAGAATGACTGTGAGTGCAACCTAGAGGTACAAGCCAAAAGCTACAGGGGAGAAAAGAGGGAATAATGTTGATGTGAATGAAGGGAGATGAAGCACAGAGAGCTTCCCAGAGGAAGCAGCTTTTCAGCTAAGCTTAGGGAACGACAAGGCTTCCACAGGTGATCAAACGGGGAAGGAGACGCCCAGCACAGAGAAGCGAAAGCAAAGGCACTGAACTGTGTAAACCTGTGCCTGAATCTTCAGAAGAGAAGGCCAGGTGCACAGACACGCCCTCGTCCTTGATAAAGTCTCATCTGCGGCGAGGGAGGGCCATGGACAGAAGGTGGGGCAGGCCAAGCCACACTAGTTCCTGCTCAGGCTCATGAATGCACCTGTTACTTGGCTTGGGGCCTCACCTCCACCTACGTATGACACGTGCACAAACAGCTGCGGCCGCCAGCACCACCCTCCCTCTCATTCAACCAGTGTCACTGCAGCCACCAGCTTCTATAAAGTACCAAAGAGCCACTTCCCAGCTATGCTAATCTGTGTCTTGACCACAGGCTGCAAAGCCCAGCAGAGGAAAGGGAGGTAGATTCCCATCCAGGCCTTTCTAAAAGTAAGCTTTCATTAGATGTACATTGTATCAAACAGGAACTAATTCCCCACAAAAGGGCCCCTGAGCTGTCAGTCCCATGCATTTCCTAAAAGGCCTCAAGGTCACTGTTTCAAAGTAACACATGATTCCCCTTCTCTCCTTTTTAAGACACAAGCTTCCCCAGCTGCAAGGGACCATTTGTTCCTCCTGAGAAATTAAGGAGTTCTGGGATGTGTCCCCCAGGGCGGTAATTGTGACAAGTTAAAAGGAAGAAAGAAAACAGCAGCAATTCTCACAAAAATCATGCAACACCTCCAAGTCTCGGGATGAGGAATCTGTGCCCGTCTGTCTGACACACCAAATGGGATGTGCAAACCTGATCCCCGCACAAACTTCGAACCACAGGATTGAAGTTCCTCGGATCAGACTGGAACAAGCCCTCACTGCCGAGGCTCATCTGAGAAGACTTACTTTTTTTTTTGAGAAGACTTACTTTTAAGGAACCTGTGTGCACATGAGCCCGTGGGCTGATTAAACCTGAGACTCAGTGAATATTTTCAGTGATTTTCTCCTTGTTGATATCATATCAGAAAATGCTGCATGTTTGAGCAAAGTGGCACCATAGTCAGCGTCCTGAGCTGAGTAGCAGGCAGCTGGGAAGGGCTCTGTTGAAGACCCAGAAAATTACGTTGTCCTGGGGTACACTCTCCTCAGGCTACATCAGCTGCAGTTACAAGAAGTACAGATGAGCCCCCATAGATGACCACCTCTCTACAAGGACCACCCCCTTAAGCTGACTTAATTTTCATAGAGCAGACATGCCCCACATGTACAGGTCAGTACCATAGGCCTAGTTCCTTACACTGACCACCTCAGTGTGCTGACCAGTTTGGTACAGTCCCTTGGGTGGCCAGCTTACAGAGGCTCTACTGTATTACAGAGTGGGGAGAGGGATGGAGCCCTGGATGAGGAGGACCTGGGTTGAATACATCTCTAGAATTCTGTGGTCTCAGTCTCCTGCCTTGAAGGAGGGAGGAGATAATAGCTGTGTCTCATGACTGCTGTCAAGTCGAAATGGAATCAAATATAAATCAAATATAAATTCCTATAGAAATAAAATATGGCACTGATGGAGTCATTGAAAAGTAGAATGAACTCCAAGGGACATCCAGATTCTTTTATTATAGAGAACTTTGTTCGAGCCAGCACATAACCAGAAGCAACTCCTCCAGGAGTAAGGCCAATTTGAACCCATAAGGAGAGAAAAGAAAACACACCAAAAGACGGGGTGGATACTGTGAGTTACCTGCCTGTTAGTCAATTTGTCCCACTCCTTCCTTGCTAACACAGTTCACATTATTTAGAGCAGGAATATGTCCAGCTACATAAAGTTCAGTGGCACTGCCTTTCTCCCATTCCTGTTGCCTGGAATGTAGTTAAAAAGCCTGGAGCTAGGGCAGCTATTTTGTAGTTATGAGGTAACAAGCATAAGGGTAGAAGGCAACCCTCTAAGGACAGTGCAGGGGAAGACAGGAGAAGTCTAGTTACTAAAGGCATTGCTGAATGGCTGCATCAACTCCAGAAATGGCCTTCCTTTGGACTTATGACTAGGTGAGAAAATCAACCTGTATTTGTGTAAGCCACAATTGGTGGGTTTCCAATGATTTGAAGTTGAACATAACCCCAAATGATATAAATCACTCCCCCCACTATTTCCAGGTAAGGAGGCCATGGGTGGAGCCCATGTGTGTGTTGTGCGCATAAGTCCATGTGCACGTTGGCTTTGAGGTGGAAATACGGGAGTCAGTTTTCTAATGAAACTTTTTCTGTAAGATGCAAGAATTTATGAGTAAAAAAAAGCTTAGAACAAAAATGGTCCTGAGTAACAAACATTTAGCTTCTAGTGGCTAAAGTTCAAAGCTCCAGCTAAAGAACTCTATAGATTATTTACCATGCACCGCCTTAATATCAAAATGAAAGAGACAAGTTCCCCCACAACACAGAACAAAATTGGGATTTCCTAATTAGCCACCAAAGTTTGGTGTTATTAAATCCAAACGACACCTTACTTTCACTGCATGTCACTTCACTATTCCAACAGTACAAGTGTGTGGCATCCATAATATCACACAGCATCTATGTATTCAGAAAATACTTACGAGTATGCAAAGCATGGTACTAGGGTTATATGCTTTGCGCAGTATTTGGAGACCCCATTTTAATGTGACTCGCTTATTTTCCTGAATTCAGATTTAAAAGAACAGAAAAATAGTATGTGCGTGCATTTATTCAGCATAGGGCTTTAGACCTGCTTGATTTTAATTCTGTGCTATGATAGAGGCAGGATGGAGATGTAGAAAGAAAATCAGACCTTGAATCAGAAGAATCAAAAGTTCAAGTCTTGATTTCAAAACCTAGTTACTGTGTTAGTGGTAGACAAATGACTTAAACCTTCTGAATCTCTGTACAGAATCCCCTATTAAATGGGAATAATTACTTCTTCCTCAATAGGTTGATATGATTAACTGAAACACATGCATAATAAATACATCCGAGGTCCGACAATGAAGTTTATGAACTCCTCTTAGAAAAAATGCTGCACGCCTCACAGTGAGTATCACTGTGGTCACCCTTGAAGTTACTCCCCATGGCCACCTGGTGACCTTAATGATACTCAGCAATGCAGTATGTAGCACTTTATCTAGGATGAGCTAGTGAATTTGTCAGACCTAGTATAGACTTGCTTTCATAGAGTGCTGTATAAATACAATATTGTCGAAAAGGGAAGTAAGTAACAATTATTAATTATGGGGGACACTTGAAAGAGTTCAACCCTGATAGGTAGAAGATTATGTCTTCACTTATCAAATGAAAAAGTTGAAGATTCAGTTGGGACAACAGCCAGGTCTTATGCTCCCAAGTTCAATGACCATTGCACTCTGCTAGGTCAATGAAACTGTCCTGGGGAAAACTATATACAAACAGCTAGACTGTTTTTCAGTGTAAACCTATTTTTAGCTCTTTGTTCTTATACATCTGACTGCATAATGTGGCTCGGGGAATATCAGAGTGAATGCCACAGCCTAAAGCCCGGTTTTCAGGCTGGGATCTGAGCAAGGCCGTACATCCTCTCACCTGCCACCTGGCAGGTGCCCTTCTGGGCTGGGGGTGGGAGATGCCTATTCTCCTCTCTCTCTGGGTTACAATTGTGAATACACAATGTTGCTAGCAAATAAAAGAGAGTATGTCTAGTTCAAATCCTTTGCCCTCTTGCCCCGTTCTCACCTTCTCGGAAGAAATAACTTCCAATCTTGTTCAATCAGCTGCAGAACTCTATTCTGATGTTCAAGATCTCAGTAATGGGTGAACAAGAAGATTATAAAAAGCAAGAGTATCAGTTGATTTAAACAGTGAAGAGAGGTGATGCCTGCAGAGGCACTTGAGCTGAATTTGGAGAAGTTTCATGAGAAAAGAGAGTTTGGAGAAGCAGGTTCTGTGGCTACCAACGATGAGGAAAGATTCTTTGAAAAATATTTTCTGTGTACCACAAATGTATATCAATTCCTTAGATTTTTCTTCCAAGAAAAAATCTGAATTCCTTTATAAATATAAAAAATATGTATACATATATTTGAGCATTTGACTGTTATTTCTTCCAGTGTAACATCATGTCAAGACAGCTGGCTGAAGGTGCTCTGGCTTTGGGTCAGTTACATTTTGAGGATGTTCTGGGATCAGTGATATTTGCATGTGCTTTTTAGTTGTGCTTGGTTGTTTCAAACAGAAACATAAACTGAATAGCCTTATATTTACTTTTAAAATTGAACTTGTAGTTTAAAATCTTCCTATAAAAAAATAAATAAAAACTCCAGGCTTCGATGGCTTCACTGGTAAATTCTGCAAAAGTGCTTCCACAAAATTGAAGAAGAGGGAACATTTTTCAACAGATTTTATGACTGTTTTTTACTCTAATATCAAACCAAATCAAAATGACAAGAAAATAGAACTACAGACCAGCATACTTTATGAACACAGAAACAAAAAGTTCTTAACAAAAATGTTAACATATTGAAACTAATAATATAAAAAAAGATAAAAAATATTATGACCAAGTAGGATTTATCCTAGAAATGCAAGGTTAACATAACATTTGAAAACCAATCAATGTAATTTGCTATGTTAACAGTCTAAAAGAAAAAATTAGATTATCTTAATAGATATAGAAAAAGCATTTGACCCAATCCAGCATCCCCAATTCCTCATAAAAGCTCTCCACAAACTAGCAATAAACGGGAACTTGAGTCTCAACTTGATAAACGGCATCTCCTAAAAACACAGCGCTAACAACACAACATAAAAAACTGACTGCTTTCCCCCTGGAACTAGGAAGAAGTTTTTCACCACTTGGATTCACTATTACACAGAAGGTCCTAGCCGGCACAATAAGGCAAGAAAAAGAAATAAAAGGCATCCATATCAGAAAGGAAGAAGTAAAACTGGTTTATTTGCAGATGAAATAATAGTCCAGAAAATTTCAGAATCTGTGGAAAGCTAATAAACTAATAAGAGGAATTTGCAAGTCTGCGGATACCAAGCTAGTGTAAAAAAATCTTTTAATACACTAGCAACAAACAATTGGAAATGAAATGGCCAGGTCTTAGAAGATGAGTATGAATGTGAATATAAATACCATTATCATTGTGGTGCCCCTTCCGATATCCCCTTTGAACAAATCCTGACATTTCAAGGCCTTCATGTTCTGTTTCTGACCCTCTTCTCTTACTTGCTCTCCCACTCTCCCCCGTGAGCGTGCTGCTTGCAGTTTAAAACCACTTTGAGATACGACCTAACTCCAATAAGTTTAGCACATATTACAAAATCCCAAAACTGCAGATGTTGGCAGTTGTGGATGTGGAAAGTAAGGAACTCTTCTACACTGCTGGTGGAACTGCAAACTAATAGTCTTTTTGGAAAGAAGTATGGAGAATTCTCAAGGAACTAAAAGTTGACCTACCATTTGATCCTGCAATTCCATTATTAGGTATCTACCCAGATGAACAAAAATCATTTTACAACAAAGACATTTGCATCAGAATGGTTATTGCAGCCTAATTCACAATAGCCAAGTCATGGAAGCAGCCTAAATTCCCATAAATAGATAAACAAATTGTGGTATTTGTATATAATGGAATACTATGCAGCTGTAAAAAAATAGACTTTACATCTTTTATGTTTACTTGTATGGATCTGGAACATATTCTTCTTAGTAAAGTATCTCAAGAATGGAAAAAAAAAAGTATCCAATGTACTCAATATTATTATGAAACCATTATACACACACTTACACATTCATACAAATAATAAAATACAAAGATAGTCCAGAAAAAAAGAGGGGAGTGGAAAGGGAGGGGAGGAGAGAGAGGAGGGCCAGCGGAGGGAGGGTATTTGGTGAGATCTCACCTAATGTACACAGTGGATAAGTACATTTCAAAACAACTAAGAATGTATTATAAATGTCATACCATAAAAATAAGTGAGGTGATAGTTACATTAATTAGTTTGATTTAAGCATTCCACATTATATATCAAATCATCACATTGTACCCCATAAATGTATATAGTTATGATTTAATAAAAATTAAATAAAAAAAGGTAAAGGAAAAAAATAGCAAAAAAAGAAATAAAAATAAAATAATAAAAGGGTGAGTCTGTTGCCTAAACTATCAGGCTTGATGTTTCTACCTTATGGAATTCACCCTATTCTCATCTTGGCCAATCCTTCTCCAGCTTTCTAACCAGTCAAGTCTTAACTGCCCTTCAAGGTCACAGTCAATACCCAACACTTCTTAGGCTGCCTCCTTGTACATTCCAGCCTCTGACACCGTGCCTGGGATGAAGCAGGCACTCAACAAAGCCTAGGAGAATGAATGAACTTTCAGCTTGCTCCTACATATCTGGCACCTCCTCCTGGTACCCTTCAATTCATATTGTATTGCAGCCTCTCGCTCTCCACAAACACCTAAGCACAGCACCATATTCCTAAAGATAATAAATGAATACCATGACTGTCATCTTGTGAACATTTTTGTACTGCTATGCTACTTAACTCTTTATGTATATACATCTTATTTACTCAGACGGTAAATTCTCCTAGGGCAGTTAATCCCACCATCTATTCTGTTCATTTACATTTTCAGCAAGGCCTAGAATAGAGTGGACACTCAAGAAATATGATTGTTGAATGACAGATTAATGAATCTCAAACTGCCTGAAGTAAATTTCAATCATAGCCGTCATATATCCTAGAATTAGTTTTCCAAAAAATAAAAAAAAAAAAACGCCTGCAAGGTGCTTAAGCAAACTTTTATGTGGCAATGACATAAACAGAAATGCCGCAAAGCTTGTTGATGAAGTGGCTTCTATTTAAGAAGGTTTATACAGGAAAACATCTTGCTCCTTCTTAGGAAACAATAGGCCCAGAACACCCAAGCAGCCCTCTGACTCATCTGACTCACTCGAGCCCACAGAACTGAGGTTGCTGGCCAGACTCTGCTAAACCTTCGTCACTCTCAAAGTCCCCATGAGCTTCTTGTATATGAAAATCTAAGGAACCAGGTGTTTACCCAGAGCAGCCCTGAGAGCATGAGCCTACTAATGAAAGCTGAAAATACAGGTCACTGCTGTGGCCTTGTCTCTCCCCCCCACCCTCCGTTTCTCTCTCTGTCCTTTGCTGTTCTTGGTTACAGTGACCTTATGGCTGTGAACAAAAAATAATAAAGGTGTTGGAGACATTGCCTGACCAGGAGTATTAGGGGAGCTTGTCTTACAAGCTCTTGTAACCACTGCAGCCACAACCACACAAACTGACCTTGAACAAGCCTAACAGCCTCTCTCTAAGCTTTGCTTATAGGTGACTTTGCAGGATTCCCATCCTCTAACAGCCTCTTAGGACGTGGGCCCATGTGGACAAAAGGGAACTATAGAGTTCTATAGAGGCATTAGCCTCAGATGACTCAGATCCCTGCAAAGCCCTGATCGAACTCCATGATGATAATACCGAGGGCCACCAATTACTGCACATAAGCCATGTGCCTGGATCCTGTTGCTGTTTTGTGTCAATTGTCCACTATCTCCACTGGGATGCAACAAGTTGATAACTGATATTCTCACACAGAGAAAAGCAAGCAGAGGCCCAGGAAGGTCAAGCAATGTCTTCGCTCAAGGTTACGGGACTCCCCCACCTTATCCACTATAACAGTGCTTCTGTGGTCACCCTGGAGCTGAAATTGTGGCCCCATGAAGCTCCACAGCCCCCAGACTCTCACCCAGGATCTTTGCAAAAGACTGTGGGGAATGTACTTGTAGCTCTGCTACAGGGGTCCCCAAACTCATCACTCGGAAGGACTGTACAGCAAGTATGAGAAGACCTGGCTGTTTTAGTTTTAGCTTCCTTCCACAGAAAACATTTCTCTGTCACAAGGAAGCCCTGACACGTCACTCTCATCGTCACTCTCAAATGGCCCGAAACTGTGCCCCAGTGTCCCCGGCTGCAAGCCTTTGGCTGGTGGTGCCTTCTGCCTCCCTCGGCCACCCAGCTCCACCTTCCTGCCCTGCCTGTCCCCCTCACAGGCCCTATTTCCTTTAATCTAATTCTTACGGGTAAAGAAATGCCACATTTATTAAAGTGCAGGCTTATCTATTTCATCACAGATCTAAGCTGCGGTGATAAATCCCTAAGCTAAACACACACAAAGGGAAAGACGAAGGCTGAATACAGATCAGAGCAAAGAAGCGAGGCAGGAATGAATGCGAGCCTTTGCCCAGAAGCTGGCGGGCTGCCCACACACTGCGGGGTCTTGATCCAGGAGTCCCTGCCTCCGTGCAGGGGGAGGTGGACGGGGCTGAGGCAACATCCATATTGACATGCTTTCTAGATAATCTGGCAAAACGTCCCCACACATTCTATTTAGTAACAACTGGCTTTGTTGCACCTTGCAAAACTTCTGAATAGTCTAAATTTGTTGCCTTCTCTTCATTCAGCACCCGTGGGCTAGGATTCAAGGCACAGGGCAGTCCTGGCAGTAAAGGGGCAGAGACCAAAGATGAAGGAGACACAGCCTGTTTTCAAGGAGCTTGGCTGGGGACACGCAGGGAGAGACCTCCACAGAGTCTCCCCAAATGTGCTGACTTTGCTATTGGGGTGACATTCGATACCTTCCATATCAGAATCAAAAGTAGGGTAAAACACACCTTTAGAGCTTTCACACACTTCTCCAGGAGTCCCCCAAGCACCTCCCCATCACAGTCCAATTAGGGACAGAACCACTCATGTCCACAGTGTGAAACACAGACGGCAGCCCCAGCAGTTCATTTCACCTGATGGCTTTTCATACCAATGGTTTCTGGTAGAAGGATTACACAGTCCCCTTCTGGTCCACGCTGTGACACGGATTGCTAATTGTCCCTCATGAGGCATTCTTCTCTAATCAAAGAATTCTCATATTTTAACTGGCCACTTGACTCCCTAAAATAAAAACTACATAGGCTAATACAATGTTGTGGGGAGTGGTATGGCAACTTTAAGCAAGTGTCCTTGGAGAAATGAGTATGATCTGTTTGGTCATTTCTTCCTCTTGATGCCTAGAATGCACACCTGGAATGCAAACATGATGGCATGAGCTCATGCAGCCATCTTGGGCCATGACATAGAGGCCACATGCAGAGGAAGCTAGAGAAACCAGAGAGAAGGAGCCTGGGTCCTTCACACTGGAGAGAGCCACAGCATTCCTGGATTTCTTTTACAGAAGAGACAGAAGAGCAACTATTATTTTAGGTATTCAGTCATTTGCAAGTATACATAATCATAATTGCCACGTCCTGCCTAATATATTAATGAAGAGCATTCATTCTCTTACTTATTTATACAAGAAACAGTTATGGAATGCCTATCAAGTGCCAAGATCTGTGCAAAATGCTCTGAGCACTATAAATGATACAGTGAATAAACAGACATGCCTTTGTCCTTAAGGCTCTTGTATTCCAATGTGTCATTATTGATCTGTGGAGTTCTGGTGAGAAATACCCGTGGCTATATTCACATCTAGATCCCTGGAAAAAGAAAAATCTGTGTATTTACATGTGGAGAGGTGAGAGAGAGAGAGACAGAGACAGAGACCAGATCCTTTGGCTCCCCTCGTAATGGCTCTGGTAACATCTACTGGAGAGCAGGACACTCCCAGCTCAGCTCATCTGCCAACCCTCAGACCTTTCCTAATTTGTTTTTGGATAAGACTTCTCAGTTATTCATTCCAAGTCCTTGTACTGACCTGGCCATTCTCGTCACCATTTGCCCTGGGCCAAATCCTTGCAATCATCCGTGACTTCCATCTTCCCCTCACACTCCCCATACAACCTACCAGCAAATGCTGTCATATATACTTTCAAATAAATCCTGAAATTTTTAGCATATGTAAGTGTTAGAACAATGAAAAAATTCATAAAACTGGTGATAACTATATCAGGGTTATGTCAGAGAACAGCCTTGAATGGGGAAAATACTTGCTGAAGTAGTTTTGGGTAGTCATGATATCTGCAACTTATTCTCCTATGGTTGAGTGATGATGATGACAATGATGATAACATTGATGGTAGTGATGATGGCAATGAGGGTGATGATGAGGATGGTAATGGTGGTGGTGATGCTGATGATGGTGATGCTGTTGCTGCTGCTGAGGGTAATGAGAGGGATGAGTATGAGGATAATGATAGTAATGATGGTGAGGACAATAATGGTGATGATGATGATGCCAATGATGGTGACCATGGTGATGATGATGGTGGTGGTGATGTTGATGGTGATGATGGAGATGATGATGGAGATGATGGAAATGATGGTGACCATGATGATGGAGATGATGGTGACCATGGTGATGATGATGATGGTGACCGTGGTGATGATGGTGATGGTGACCATGGTGATGATGGAGATGATGGTGACCATGGTGATGATGATGATGGTGATGATGGAAATAATGGTGACCGTGGTGATGATATGGTGGTGATGGTGATGATGATGGTGATGCCGATGATGAAGATGATGTTGACCATGATGATGATGACAATGGTGGTAGTGATGATGATGGTGATGATGATGATGATATGGTGATGAGGAGGAGGAAGAGGAGGAATGGAGAAAGAAGAAGAGAAAGAGAGGCAAATATGGTAGAAGGTTAACAACTGGTAAGGGTATATAAGTGTTCATTGCATCATTCTTGCAAATTTCCCACTGGCTTGAAATTGTTCAAAATATGAAGGAAGTCTTTCTCATTCACTTATCACTAACATCCCAGGCCAAGCCTCCATCTCCCTCCCATCACTCACAGGAGAAACAACACCTTCCATCTCCCCCTCTATGTCCTCTCCTCTTTCCCGTTATACTGCCAGGGTCCATTTTCAAGATGGAAACTGGAGTGATTATTTAAAAACACATGTCATATTGTATCAGTCCTCTGCTGTAAACCCTACAACAGCTCCCATTACACTCAGAATGCAATCCAAACCCTAGTGTGGCCATAAGACCCCACCTCTCTGACTTTCATCCACTATCACGTTTCTGCCCCAGATCTCTGCTCTGGTCACTCTAGTCTCTTGTTCCCCAAATACACCAGACATAATCTCACCTCCTCCCTGAAAATTTCTTCTCTAGACAGTCACACTTGGCTTGGTCATTTGGGTCTCTGCCTCAGAATCCCTTCCTCAGTCAGCCTCCTTCCATAACTTTCTACGTTCTTTTCCTGCTATATTTCTCTTCAAAGCCCTTACCACTGCCTGATTTTAGGTCTATGTCTATGGGTTTATTTCCTTTTTCCTCTAGCTGAATGTCAACACAATATGACCAGAGACAGTTTTGTTCACTGCATCATCAGTGAAAAAAATCACCTGAATAAATGAAGGGATCAGTGTATCGTGAGTCCCACCCTGACTTCCTCCTTTCCTAGCTCTGAAGGTGCAGCTAATGGGCTGTTGCCCTTGCATCTCCTCTTCTATGAGCCTTTTACCTTAGGTAGCCTCTCAAAAGCTTCCTCTCCAAGACCCCTTGGAGGATCCAACCTTAGCCCATTCCCATGTCATTAGCCCAGCAGAGCCATATATGGAGGAGTACTCACCCCTTCCCATCCTCAGGGTCTCCACAGTAGGAGCTCTCACCCCTTCCCACCCCCAGGGTTACAATCCATATGTTTAATTAAAAAAAAAATATATTCCCCCTGCTCAGAGCAGCCTTCTCCACTAGTACACAGAGTTCCAGTTCCTTCCTGGCCTTTGTCCCAAATCTTTAATCACTGCCCCCTGTTTACAGAAGAGCCACAACCTACCTTTCCAAAGGAATTGATCACTGTGCCCTTTCAAAAACCTCTAGTCCCTTAAGCATCCAGCAGGCTCTTATGGACACCTTCACTCTGCTCCTTGCCCATGAATTCCTGCCTTCCCTTCACATATGCTCTGATGCCCAACATAACCACAGCAACCTCTCTCTGAACATTCTGAGATGGTGACCTATAATTTTGATGGGGCATCTGCATGTCAAATTATCTTCTTGTATTATCACATCTTTCTGCTCTTGGACTTAAGCTCCTGAAGCCATAACTACGTCTTACCCATCTTCTAGCTTCTCTAGAGCCTAAGGAAGTGTTTGGCACATAGTGAAAGCCTCACATATAGTTATGGATGGACAAATGTCGCCTCCTCCTCCACTTTTGGTTCTCAAATATCCTTTAAGCTGTAGGCAATGGACAAGTCCCCTGGAAAAAAGACTTCTAAAGGCCCCTGGACAGCGGCTGGGATCCCCCTTCCCTGCGAGCTCCGCTGCTCCACAGCCTGACGACTGACGCATGCGGCCACCTTCTGCTGTGTCCTGCACTGTGAGCTTGCCCTGCCCAGCACCCTCCTGCTCTCATCACTACACCACGCTCTGTTGGTTTCTCGGTTTTGCCAACTCACGGAGGTAATTGCAAATTCTAACCCTGTCCTCAGTGCTTTGGCTTTCCCTCTCACCCGCACCTCGTTTTGGGAACAGCCAGAATGTGTTCTAAATCCTCCCGCTCCCCGGGCGTGGTGGTGAGTAATTAGTGGGCCAGCTCAGTCACTCTTTCTCCCCAGGCCATATGGTAAGAACAGGCTATGTCTGCCCCCTCTGAAGGAAGGGCAGAGACTGGTCCTCTCTGGCCATGCTGGCCAAGCCAGTACAGCAACCAGGCAGGTCCAGGCCTGGCAGTTGGGGAGGGCGGGGAAGAAGGGGTTGGGCACAGCCAGCCCAGCAACAGAAAGGGGGGCTCTTTTGGCTTCTGAAGACTCTGCTTCTGGGCACACCTGTTCTTAAGGCAACCTTCTGCTATGAGAAACCACTTGCATCCCAGGATTGGAACACAGGGTCCTAGGACTCTCTGAATGGCATGACATTATTTAGTGAGAATTAACGCTTACCCGCAGGACAAGTCTGGCACTGAGAATAGAGCAGTGTTTGGCCATGTGGTTTGCTTGGGCTCTGACCCTGGGGTCACAGAATCCCATGAGAAGTGCAGCTAGTGAGAGAGTGAATTCCAGATCAGGCTGCCTAAAGCAGACCTCCACACTGTCACCAACCAGCCATGTATCTAAGGATGGGCTGCCCTGTCACTTCCTGCCACTGTGACCTCCCATCTACTGGGATGGTGATAGTGCTCACAGGAGGGTATCATAAGGAATGCTCCTGCACATCCAGCCCTCAACAAGAGTCAGCCACTGTTCCTACTATAACCTAAGAAAAATAGAACCTTAGAAGTTGCTTTCAGCTTCCCTCTCAAGCTGAAAATGCTGAAGTAGTGTCCAACCCTGTTTAAAATCCTCATGGAGTGAGCAGCTCACTGCACAGCCAGGTGATCTGTCGTGGAGCTGAGGGGCTCACATTATAAGAACACCTGCCCTTATGTTGAGCAAGGAGTGGCCTCCTGCAGTGTCCTCCCTGAAGCCCAGTCTGTGTATCTGGAAAAGCAGGAACAAGTACAGACCCAGAGCCTCAGGGCAGGCTTCTCAGAAGTGGACGGGAGCCCTGTCTGTACCACTGCTTAGTCTGACTTCAGGGCTTGGGCACCGGGGTCAGTCTGCCTGTGTTCAGAGTGCAGGCTGGCCAGCTCCCTCCTGGCTATGTGACCACTGGACCTCAGTTTCATCATCTATACAGTGGGCATGATAATAGTGGCTGCCTCATAGGGCTGTTACAGGATTTAAATATCAATCCATGGAAAGTATTTTTAAAAGTATCGTCAGTTGTTAATATTTCTTAAAGGATGGGATTCTCTAGCTTCCCAGGATCCTTGTCACCCTCCTGGCAGGGAAGGAGCATAGGTGTCCACACCAGGACATGGTGCCTCAGGGCACCATGGGAAAAGTAGGCACATCACCCTCCCCAGATCTGGATGCAGGTTCTTTCAATGCCGTCTAATGATGCAGCCGTTTCCAGAGCTACCCACCTGCCCTACCCTCATGACTTCCTCGCATGGCCTGCTATACCCCCTGCAGGACTTATTTGGCCTTCTGACCCAAATATGGGATTTTTATTATGCTATTTGCTTTGTGAATATTTACCTGACAGCTCAAGTGTGCCAGGCTGTGAACCAGGCACCCTTGAGGTGTGAGCAGGGCTGACTCTGGATGTGCCTTCCAAAAACAGACAACCCAAAGGTGAGGACTAACACAGTCCTCACAACAGCACATGTGGGAGATGTTATCATCCCTGTGAAAACCACGGGGATGAAGCAGGGAGAGTTAAGTGAAGTGGGTAAGACTTCAGGACTAGTTAAGGCAGGGATGGGTCTGAACCACGGCCAACTCTCTGGATCAGCCCACTCCACAGCCTCCCTTGTAGTGACATGGAGATCAGGTGCCATCTAAGCAAAGAGGAGAGATGCCCCAGGTCTGGAATCAGGAGTGGAAGGCACTGGGGCTGTGGGAAGGAGGATGCCCAGCAGGGAAGTGAAGGCAGCAGGCTAAGAAGCTGGTAGGAGGAGAGGATGATGGGGGTGGGTGGGAGGAGAAGGTAATGGAGGTGGGTGGGAGGAAAGGATGATGGAGGTGGGTGAGAGGACAGGGGATGGGGACGGGTGGGAGGAGAGGGTGATGGAGAGGAGTGGGAGGATAAGATGATGGGGACGTGTGGGAGGACGTGCTGATAGATAAGCAGTCGGTGAGATCAGCTGTCAAGGAGAGATGGGAGGAAAGTATGAAACAAAGGGTAGGTTTGTCCTTGGAGGTGACAGGAGGGGTTCTGAGCACACCACCAATGCTGGAGGAACAAAGCTAGCAGAGCAGGGTGTGGGAGGGAAGGGTAGACGTCATGGGGATGCCGTCTCTGTGTATCAACAGTGAACAGAATCCAAAGATGGGCCTTGGGCAGCAGAGGGGCCTGGTTCATGAGACGGTAGGGCGTCTGCACCCTCCAAGACACTTTGGATCCTGGGTTTGCCATCATCCTGGGGGTACTGGCCATTCCCCCTAGTGATGTGCCATATCGTCACCCAAGTGATAGGAAAAAAGGACTCAGAAGAACTGAGGCACAGGCATACCCTGGAGACCCTGAGCCTGCTGTGCCATGGTTCAGCCATCAACCTGCATCCGTCCCAGTTCAACCAGCTGCAGAGTGAGGAGTGAGCAGCCACAGCAGGTCCAGGGGCTCAGGAAGGGAAGAGGGAGATGGTTCTAACACTGACTGAGCACCTCCTGGACATCTTCTGTGTCACTTCCACTTGGGAGGAAATGTCACATGGAAGGTGGCTGTGGCTTTCAGAAAGAGGTTAAGAGCAGGAGTTGGCAACCCAGAGCCCACAGGCCAAACCCTGCCCCCTGCCTGTTACCACAGATTACATTTTATGGAAACACGGCCACATCCACTCACTCACCTGAGGCTGCTTTTGTGCTCCAGGTGCAGAACAAGGTAGTGTCACAGAGACCTTATAGCCTGCATAGCCTCTAACATTTATTGTCCAGCCCTTTGCAGAAAAAGTTTGCCAACCCCTGTTTAAGGGTCCAGGCTGGACAAACGTCCAGGCTGATCAAGCCAAGGTGAGATTTGGACTTTGGTTTGTCTGATTCTGAAGCCTCCAGACTATTACCTGCACCCCCTGCCCTTTATAGGAGAGAGTCTTCCTGCAGAAGTGGCAGTCAGAAGTCCTCTAGTTACCCACCTTGCAATTAGAAAGTGGACTAAATGATTGCTCTGCTTCCCCTAGCACACCTGTTTCTGCTACAGACAAGCAGAAAAGTAGAAATCAGATCACCACACTTAAATAAAATCCACGCTTCTCATTGTGACCCCCAAGATCTTGCCTGATGGGCAGGTGTCTACCCCTCTGTTTTCATCACATAGCACTGGCTCCTTCCTTCACCACACAACTGTGACGGTTTTCTGTTCCTTCAGCACACTGGGTGTGTTTCCGCCTCAGGGCCTTTGCACTTGCCATTCCATTTCCCTCCTCCCTTCAGTCAGCTCAAATACCTCCTAGTAGGAACAAACTATCAAAGGCAGCACCTCCTCCCCCTCCCCCAACGAGCTTTTCTAACATATCACCTGCCTGATGAGATCCTGTGCATTCATCTCTCTCTGAAGTTATTTACTTATTTACTTTCTGTCTCCTCGCATACCTGGTAAGCTCCAAGGCAGAAGAAGCTTTGTTATGTTCACAGCTGAAACTTGAACTCAGTATCGCTTAATGAACACCTCTAAATCAATACCTTTAAAGCAGCACTGTCTAACGTGATATAATGTGCATGACAGATGTAAGCCACGTATGTATGTTTACATTTCTTTAGCAGTCACATTAAAAATAAAAAGAAGTACAATTCATTTTATAACTGGTGCTCAACATAATTATGGGGAATGACACAATGGACAGGGTAGACTTAAGATATTATTTGCTCGGGATTCTGCTCTGATAGCTTTGCATTCACCTACGCACCTAGATAGCACCTGTCTGCCTCAATTTTCTTGTAGACCACATACAGGCCAGGCAGACTAATTTCACCATCCCTTACGAGGCTATTATCTCAGCCTCCTCTAGAAAAAAAACCTCAGCCTCCTCTAGTTCTGTCTCCTTGGGGATGGTTGAAAAAAGTCCATTTCCTATGAGAGTCTAAGGTCAACCAGCACTTTGCCAGAGCTCAGCAGCATGGCCCAGTTTCTGGCTTCACGGGTAGCACTGAAACCATCTCCAGAAGTGGGGACTTTCTCCTGGGTTGCCGGGGCCTCCAAAGCCCTGATTCTTTCTTGGCAGGGTAAACACAGTGGGAAGGGTGCCCTGGGTTACATCCTCTATAAGCCCAGCCACAGAAGTGAAGCACCCAGCTTCTGGCTACAGCTGGCCACAGAGTTTTGGGTCATCCCCAGACAAAAGAAGGGCCACAGGGCTTGGTGAGAAGCCTGGGCTCTGGAAACCAGGGCCTCCCAGCTCAGACAGCTGCCCAGACACCAGCCGACTGGGCTGTTCAAGTGACTGATTCTGTGTTTACTTTGAAGAGAGGGCAACCAGACGGGTATGCAGCATGGGCGGGAGCTCTTCACCTCACAGCTATGTGGCTCCTCACACCCATCCCCGTAATGACTGGTCACCCTTCATTCATTCCCTGGACAGTTATTGAGAAATAAGATCTTCTGGCAACATTCTTGGTTCTGGGACATGACAATGTTAGGAGATAAAAGCCTTGCCTACATGCAGCTCACATTCTGATCAGGCAGAGACAATAAACAAATGAGCCAACAGACATATGATGTTAAATGATGTAAGTGCTCGGAAGAAAAGAGAGCAGGTGACAGGGACAGATGATGGTAGGAAAGCCCTCTCTGAAATAATCCCACTTGAGCATTAAATGTCACAGTGTGAATATCTGGTGCTAGAAAATTTGCGGCCGCAAGAATAGAGAAGGGAAAATACCTCAAGGCAAGAATACAAGCCAAGCGAGGAGGGCCAGTAAAGACCAGGGTGCCTGAGCCCACTGAGGGAAGCAGAGAGTTGCAGGAGCCAGGTCAGGGACCTGGGGGAGGGCATGGGGCCGGGTCACGCAGGGCTGTGGCAAAGCGCTCCTCTGTCACCTGTGCAGCTTTCATTCATGGTCTCCACGGAGCTTAAGGAGTCATGGCCCTCAGTTCCTGTAGTCTGCCGTTAAAGAGTGTGGCTTTGACAACCGGCAGGATGACGGATTGCTCATTTATACAACTCACAGTGGTGTGGAGATGGGGAATGAATATTTATCGCCTCCAGCTGATGTCACTCACTCTTGATGATATGAAGTTAGACATCAAAAATGCTAGAACCCCGACACATAATCTCATGGCTACTGCTAGGGATAGGTACCCCACAACAGACTCTTTAGGCGTGGGGGAGGCCTGGAAAATATGCTAGGTCTCCCCTCCTTCCTGTGCATGAAGACCAAGCCCACAGGATGCTGAGGTGGGGGGCTGGAGGGCAGACCTGCAACCCGAGGTGGTACATCTCCTGATGGTTCCTTTAGTCCCCCAAACAGTTCTGATACTTCCACTCACATCTGCTTATGCCTAGATGTCTCCATTCATAGCTGCATACTGATATGCCCTCTCTCAGATGAGCCTGAGTCATGCAATACCTCCAGCCCCACCTGCCACAGAGGGGACATCATATCACTGCAACCTCTAATCTCAGGCCAACCCTTCTCAATCTCGTGAGTCTTGATGTCAACCCACACTGGAAGGGATGTCCAACTTTTCAGTTCCTCTGTGCCACATTGAAGAGTTGTTATTGGGCCACATGTTAAATAGGCAAGCACTAACGAAAGCTGACGAGCAAATAAAAAAGGTTCATGCATAATTTTTGTGACACACATCACCATAGTTAAGTAAAAAAGTCCTCACTTAATCCACATGCGGCCCTTGGCTGCAGGTTGGCCACCCCCTGCCAGTCTTCTAAGGATGTTTCCCTTATTTTCCCTTCACAGCCAGTTCTCAATGTTTTCTGGATATAAAAACTATGTGGGTCAACTTTTAGCTCCTTAAGAATTCTCCAAACGGGCGGCACCTGTGGCTCAGTAGGTAGCGTGCTGGCCCCATATACTGAGGGTGGCAGATTCGGACTGGCCAAACTGCAACAACAACAACAACAACAACAAAATAGCTGGGTGTTGTGACAGGCACCTGTAGTCCCAGCCACTTGGGATGCTGAGGCAAGAGAATTGCCTAAGCCCAGGAGTTGGAGGCTGCTGTGAGCTGCGACACCACGGCACTCTACCGAGGGTGACAAAGTAAGACTCTGTCTCTAAAAAAAAAAGAAGGAAGAAGAAAAAGAATTCTCCAAACTTCTTTCCAAAAAGGCCATATTAGTTTGCAATCCCACCAGCAATGTAGAAGTGTTCCCTTCTCTCCACATCCATGCCAACATCTGCAGTTTTGGGATTTTTGTGATGTGGGCTAATCTTACTGGAGTTAGGTGATATCTCAATGTGGTTTTGATTTGTATTTCTCTGATGATTAAAGATGTTGAACATTTTTTCAAGTGTTTGCTACCCATTCACCTGTCATCTTCGGAGAAGTTTCTGTTCAAGTCTTTTGCCCACAAGAAAATGGGGTTATTTGTTCTTTTTTTATTGATTGACTTGAGTTCTCTGTGGATTCTAGTTATCAGACCTTTGTCAGAAACATAACCTGAAAAAATCTTCTTCTGTTCTGAAGGCTGTCTGTTTGCTTTACTTATTGTGCTCTTACTACCGTTCAATCCTGCAATTCCTCTACTAGGTATCTACCCAGATGATCAAAAATAATTTTACAATAAAGACATTTGCTTCAGAATGTTCACTGAAGCCTAATTCATAACTGCCAAGTCATGGAAGCAACCCAAATGCCCATCAAACCATGAATGGATTAACAAATTGTGGTATATGTATGCCATGGAATACTATGCATCCTTTACCTGGATGGAACTGAAGCACATTCTTTTTAGTAAAGTATCTCAAGAATGGAAAAAAAGGATCCAATGTACTCAAGACTATTATGAAACAAATATATCATCACTTACACATCCATATGAATGATAAAACACAACTATAGTCCAGAAAGAAGGAGGAGAGAGGATGAGAGAGGGAAGGATGGTGAGACGATGGGAGGAGGGAGGGTATTTGGTGGGATCTCACTTATTGTGCATAATGCAATGGTACATTCCAAAACTATTGAGAGTATAAATGTCTTACTACAACAAATAAGTAAGTGAGATGATGGTTATGTTAATCAGTCTGATTTAAGCAATCCACACTGTATATCATATTGTACCCCATAATTGTACACAGTTATGATTTAATAAAAACAAGCAAACAAACAAAAAAGAACTATGTGGAGTTTTTGTTTGTTTGTTTTCCCAGGCCCTACTATAAGGCAATTAAAACAGAATCTGTGGGGTCAGGGCCAGGCATTAGTCCTTTCAGAATTCTCCATACAATTATCATGTGCAGCCAGGGTCTTCCTCAACTTTAATGTGTGTGAAATCTTCTAAAGGTCTTATTAAAATGCAGTTTCTGACTCAGCAGATCTAGGGAAGGGCCCATGACTCCCCTTGTCCAACAAGCTCCCCTGGGATGCTGTCCTGCTGACCCACAGACCACACTCAGAGCACCCAGGGTCTGGGGGCAGCCAGTTTTGACGGGTGGGGGTGGTGAAAGCAGATTTCACCAGTTTCCAGTCTCTGAACTAAGTGTCCATTTGGGGGCTCTCTTTAAGGGTGATTAATAATTAGCTCCCCCCCAAAAAAGACAAAGAGTTAGAAAGGTGCTTCCTGGAAGAGTTAGAGAGAGTAACAGGTGTTGGGGAGGCTGGGGATCAGGAAAGGTGAGCTTAGGAGCAGCCACATCTAAGAAATCCTGCTGGATCCATTCTCTACTGGACGTGAAGAGTAACCACATCTGTAAGTGCTCAGGCCACGGTACTTGTGGTATCCTTGTTTTTGTTATTGTTGCTGCAGGGCCCTAACTCCACTTCCTGCACCAAACAAGCATGTGCTTTCAATATCCAAAACCCTAACCAACCCCCTTGAAACACTTTCCTCCCCAGAAGATGTGCCTCCAGCCAGAGTCAAGCACGGAAAGGCCAGGCTCCAGGAACTCCACCCCAGACACAACCATGGGCCCTGCCAGGTCTGAAGACACCAATGCCTTGCCTTTGATTCACTCATTCATTTAATTCAAAACTCAAAAATACAAAGAAACTTGCCCCCAAGTCACATGCATGGTAAAGAACAAACCAAGGAGGAGGATATAGTTCAGAACCCATGCTTTCCCAAGGCTTCTCAAACTTTAATTGTGAATTGATTTCATTAAAATACAGGTTCCCATTCAGTGAGTGAGATAGAGCCCACGGCCTGCATCTCTGAGAAACTCTTGGGCTGGTATGGTGACTCACCCACGGCATTTCAAAGAGCAAAGCGACCCACACGTTCTGATTCCTCCTGGCATGTCTGGCTATCTTCCTTAATATCCACCTAACAACTCTTGCCACCACACTCCTAAAATTGGTGGTTTGTTGATTTGATGAGTGGCAAAATCACAGCAAACTTCTACTTTGAATGCTTACCCGAAGTCCTGTTTAAACTTCTGCTCCAATTGCAAAGGATATCAGCTATTTTGAAAAGCATTGTGTCCATTATAAGCTGCAGAAGTTGTGGCTTGTGCTGAAATTGCTTTTAAATTCAAGTGTCACAACTGAAAATGCTTTCTGAGGCCAAGAAACAATTCCCGTCTCTAAAAGTGAAATAGAGAGTTCCAATTTGAGAAAGACAGGGGGGTGGGGGGTGTCAGTGGATATTTCTTGAAACATAGAAGTGAATCATATAACTGTAAGCTTGCTTTCTTAGCTCACTAAAAGAAAGGATACATATAGAAACCAGAAGAAATGACAAATCTCCCTGCTCAGTGGAGGATGTTTAAATATCAGTCGCATACCAATGCCTTTTGGAGATACATCAACTCGTCTGCTGCCAATAAGGAAAGACTCCAGAGCTGCTGATCCCAGAGTGCTAATATACAAACATGGGTAAAGGTTCTAATAACAAAAGTCTTAAAGGATAAAACTGTAACTCTCTGCAGAAACAAATACGCAGCAACAAAACAAGGGCGGGACAGTCCCAGAGTCCCCACATTGGTTTGTGACTTTAAGAGTGAAGACTGTCTGCCTCATCAGTGGATTAAGTCTGGATTCAGTGGTTCGGAACTAGCTTTCTTGTGCATGAGACAGGGAAGACTCAAGCAGCGAGAGGGGAGGATAAACAACCAGAGGTGCTTTTGAGGCCAGAGTGACCTGAAATTCCAGAGTTGCAACAAGGCCCAGGAGGAGTCTGACTTCAAATGCTGAACCTCCAGAAAAAACAAAATTCCCTGTTCAGAACTGGTGATAAAACCAAAGTTGGACCAAAGACCAGTGAGAAGAAGAGTAGTTACAATGCTGGATTTATGCAATTCCCATAGCCCAGTAACTCTCAAACTTCACTCCACATTACAGTCACCTGGAAAGCTTTACACCCCTCACCTCATTCTCACATACAGTAAGGCCACACCCTCAGATAAAGTAAACTATAATCTCGGGGGTGGGGCCCGGACATCCTTAATTTTTAAAACTCCCCAGGTGATTCCAGCCAAGTTTGAAAACTACTGACCTAGGCTTTCAGATCATTTCACTCATAAAATGAAGGACTCCTTCTGCACTAGTGATTCTTGACCCTGGAAGCATATTAGAATCACCTTGGGGAGCTTATTAAAAATATTAATGGGATGCAGGCAACAATCTCTAAACATGCTTGTTAATCTGTGGGACCCAGACATCAGCATTTTTAAGAGCTTCCCAGGTGATTCTGAAGTGCAGTCAGGTAGATGATCATTGGTCCAGATGTTTTTTGCCAAGATTCCTTTTACTGTTTAAGAACCTATGGTGTCAAAGCTGAAAATGTATCTTAGACTTTTTGCAAAGGTGGAGCCTTCATCTTTACCCTTAAATTAGGAATTTGGAGGAGTATATGAATCCCCTTAAATCCTATACAAACTATCAGATGCATATGTATTTTACATGTATATATATGTATATTTTCAGGAGAGAATGCCCTCAGCTTTTAATGGGTTCTCAAAAGGAGTATGACTGCTATCATAAAAGCAAATATGTGATTTCTGCCTTAATAAATTTAAGACAATTAAAGAATGCATGTAAAACAAATTTGATCTCAGCAATATCTCTGCTATAGTTTTGGATGTGAAGCATGCCTACTGCCCCCTAGAGGTTGTATAACTGTATTACAGGTTTAGTTCATATTATATAGCCTATCCTCCAAAAGATTGCAATGTCATAGTTGTGAAGATTTCAGACCCAAGCATCAAAGCAGAATCTGTTTCTGGGGCTGGGATCAGCTGGACTATCTGGCATTGCTCACAGTGAGATATGCTTTCCCAAGCTGTACTTGTGAGGAGATTGTCTACTCAGGTATTTTGGATTTGTGTCTTCAAGTAGGGTTTCTAGTCCTAACTGCTGTTAACTATTTTTCCTGGTTTTCTCTCTTACTATGTGATCTTGGGAAACCTGTTTAACTTTTCTATTCTTCATATAAAATGGGGATAATATAAGCACTTCTGAGATTGCTATGAAGAATAAATAAGAAAATATATGTAAAATGCGCAGCATTGACTCTTGGCAAGGAGCAAGATTCCAATAAATATTTAGGTTATATTACTGTTATTGCTGATGGTTTTATTATTATTAACACCTCAGTGACCTTGTTCAAGTTACTAAATTTCCTCCAGCTTCATTTATTGATCTGTAAGACAAGGAAAACAAGCCCTGCTGTTTTTTTCATAGTGTTACAGTGATGATCAAGTGAAAAAGTAAGAAGGCACATCATTACAACATGGCAACTCATTGTACATCCAGGGAATCCACAGAGCACAGGAAAGGGTCAGCCGAAAACAGAAACATAATTCCCACTCTCAGGAAGTACTTTTTGAGATTTCAATAATTAAGCAGGTTCTACCTGTGGATACAGTAATTTCTTATCACATATCTAGCATCCTAGGCAGTGTAAACTTTCCCACCACATGAGAGAATGGATGACCATACCCCACCAGGCGGCTGTAAGCTACCTTTCAGGTAAGAGAATTAAATCACAGATGCCCCCAACTGTCATCCCTGGTCTAGCCCAGACACTCACTGGTAGCAGTCTTTCCTGTTCCACACTCTCCCCAGGGATACAGTCCCCAAACTCTTCCACAAGCTTGCCTGTCCATGACGGAGTCCCTCAGTGTACCACGTGTGGTCCACCACCTGCAGCACTCAGCAGAAACATCTCGCCAGCCTCAGAAAAGGTTTAAGACACTCAGCTCTCACTTACCTGGAGTCTGCTTGGCTGTACGCACAGGGGTGTAGTGGTTTTTGGAGGACGATCTGACTGGCGTGTTCTCTTTGGGAGAGGTATCGATAGCCGAGATAGTTTCTCTTTCACAGTGTGCTATGGGGATGGGTCCCTGTTGTCTTAAGATGTCAGCCAGAGCCCTAAACAAGGAGGAGATCACACAGTGAGATTTACTGAGCAGGTATGCATGACCGCAAAGGGAGCTGGCTTACTTTCACAGCCCCTTTGATTCAGGGACATGCGGGTGGAGACACAGTGTTCAGTTCTCAATAGTCACAGCTTCATCTGGGGCTGTTCTCAGTGGGGACGCAGGGCAGAGGTCGCCATGCCTGGGGAGACAGACACTAAAAGGCTGTGACTATAGTTACTTTCTGTAATTCATTTCACATCAGTGAACTCTGAGCCCTTTCAAAATCCTGGCTCCCCAAACGCCCACCTGTGCCAGGCAGATATCTATAGCAGCTGGCCATTGGAATGTCATTCCAGTGACGAGCTGACACAGTTGGCCTCAAATTCAGCAGCAGGTTATGAATATCAGAGGGCCACCTCCCCATCCAAAATCACACACCACGTAGCATGCCCTGGATACTGGAGATCCAAATAAGAACAACACACAGTTCCTGCCATCAGGGGAAAGTGTGATTTAACTGCAAAGAGAGGACATACAGAAAGAAAGAGAAATATCAGAACACAAGGATACTGTGGACACTGAAGGCAACCGAGTTCAGTGGAGGAAGAAGTTACAAACTCAAGGAGGAAAGAAAGCAGACAGGCAGAGACTGTGCCATAGTTGGAGAGACCCAACCCCCTGCCAGATGTCCCCCAACTCAGAGAAAGCAGCTTTAATTTGCACATCACTGAGTTTCAACAACCAAACATGCATGTGGTGAGGACTCAGCACGCATCAGTCACTGCAGAGACAGAGAGGACCCAATTCCTGCCATCTAGGGGTTCATAGTTTAGGGGGAATCACTCCCCCAACTGGTTTCAAACAGGAACCCCTCTGTGGGTGTGACGTGAGAAACACGGGCAATGGGAAACGAAACTTGTAGATACCCTCTGTGGAGGCACAGATGAGTGTGGACAAGTCACAGAAACCTGGACGTTGTCATAGTAGAGAGCCAGGTCCCCAGTGCTCAGTGCACCCCTACTTTGCAGGAGCAACTCTTCCAACTCCCAGGGATATCACTGAGGAGAGAGGCCACGCCCACCTCATCCTAAAGCTTCCTTTGCACCAGAAGTCCAGCTGTGAGACTTTGCTCCCTTGGAAATGACAACCACGGCAGTTTAAAAACACGTCTGAGAATGAATTATTTCTTTCCATTACGCCACCTCTGACATGCTGAACCTTCCTGGGAAAAGAACACCAAGCTGGCAATCTTATCATTTACTGGCATTTATATAGCAATTTCAGATTTTCCAAGTGCTTTCCCTTCACTGCCTTTCTTTTCTCTCAGCCTGTAAAGGAAGGAGCAGCCACTTGCCACCACCCCTTCACGTCCACAGAGCACACAGTCAGAGAGAATACAGAAATGCACAGGCTTGGTAAAGGAAATCCAGCAGCCCTGGAGGCCAGGTCCTGAGACCTGACATTCAGGGCCTGGGAGTAAGAAAAAGTTGCTGCCTATATAGTCAAGAGATTTGAGTTTCAATCCCAGCTCTTCCACTGTTTAGTCAGGGACATTTGGGGAAAAAACCACTAACGTGGAAATGTAATCTTTTTCACCATTAGCAAAACAAAGGGTTTTAAACTAACAGGACACTGGAGATCACATTTAATGCTAAAAGTTGATAATTTTATTATCAAAAAAAAAGTGTATTTTTTTTGATGAAGCATCCAGGAAAGTTACCTGAACTGCTTCACTTGTGATCATCAGAGACACTTTTCTACCATCTTTCTGTGATAAGAAAACAGTGAGTTAGGGCGGCGCCTGTAGCTCAGTCGGTAAGGCACCGGCCCCATATACCGAGGGTGGTGGGTTCAAACCCGGCCCCGGCCGAACTGCAACCAAAAAATAGCCAGGTGTTGTGGTGGGTGCCTGTAGTCCCGGCTTCTCGGGAGGCTGAGGCAAGAGAATCGCTTAAGCCCAGGAGTTGGAGGTTGCTGTGAGCTGTGTGAGGCCATGGCACTCTACTGAGGGCCATAAAGTGAGACTCTGTCTCTACAAAAAAAAAAAAACAAAAAAACAGTGAGTTATAAGTTATAAATGCATATATCTATATTCAATTGATTTTCGACAAGGGTGTCATGATCGTTCAGTGGAGAAAGAACAGTTTCTTCAACAAATGGTCCTCGGACAACTGGATACCCACATATAAGAGAAAGTTGGATCCTTACCTCACACCATACAAAAGATTAAGTCAAAATGAATAGATAACCAAACATTAGACCTAAAACTATTAACTCTTAGAAGAAAATATAGGAGTTAATCTTTGATTATCTCTCATATTTCACAGTGGAGTAAATCTTTGTGACCTCAGGTTTGACAATGATTTCTTTTTTTGGTGGAGGACACAGAATCTCATTCTGACACCCTTGATAGAGTGCTGTGGCATCATAGCTCACAGCAACCTCAAACTCCTGGGCTCGAGTGATCCTCTTGTCTCAGCTTCACATGTAACTGGGACTGTAGGTGCCCACCACCATGCCCAGCTAGTTTTTCTATTTTTTTTTATTAGAGACAGAGGCTCACTCTTGGTCAGGCTGCTCTCAAACTCCTGAGCTCAAGCAATCCACCTGCTTTGACTTCCCAGAGTGCTGGGATTACAGGCGTGAACCACTGTTCCCAGCCTTGACAATGGTTTCTAAGATATGATACTGAGAGCACACCAAAAACAACAACAAAAATAGATAAATTAAAAATGTTTGTGCATCAGGGAACACCATCAAGAAAATTAAAGATTACCTAGGGAACAGCACAAAGTATTGCAACATCTATATCTGATAAGAGACTTGTATCCAGACATATAAAGAAATCTTATAATTCAACACTAAAGATGACAAAACAAATAACTCAGTTTTAAAATAGGCCAGGGGGTTAAATAGGCACTTCTCCAAAGGTACATGAAAAGTAGTTGAGCACCAGGAGGCATTAGGAAAAGGCGAACCAAAATCACACGGAGATACCCCTCTATGCACACTAGGGCAGCGCCAACCAAAAAGCCACACAATAGCAAGTGTCAGCAAGTATGGAGAGCATTGGGAGCCTTTGTACAACTGCTTGGGAACATAAAATGTTCATAATACAGCCCCTCTGATAAACAGCTTAGCAGTGCCTCAAAATGTCAAACACAGAGTTAATATATAACCCAACACACTTCTACTCCTAGATGATCCCAAGAGAAATCAAAGCATATATCTATTTCCTATTTCATGCATTCACTAATAAAAGACATACTGATACGTGCTACGACATGGATGAACCTCGAAAATATCCTGCTGAGTGAAAGAAACTAGACCCCAAAGACATTTATATTACATAAAATGCCCAGTTAGGCAGACGGGAGGGGTAGGTGGGGGGAATGATTGCTAATGGATACAGGCTTCTTTGGGGGAGGATGAAAATGTTCAAAACTTAGCTATCAATAATAGTTGCACAGCTCTGTGAATACACGTAAATCACTGAATTATACAGTTTAAAATTAAAATACAAATTTTGTGGCAGGTAAATTACATTTCAATAAAGGTATCACCAAAAAAAAAAAAAACCTATCTGTTTTCTATTATTTTTCTTTCTTTGTTTTGCCTCCCAAGTTCTTATAAAGACTCTTACTTCTCTGGTGCCACAAAAGGAAATGGAGTCACGGAGTCAAATCCAGTGCCTTTGGTAGGCAAGACTAAATCTACATTGGTGGTTCTCAACTAGAGTGACTCTGTCCCCCTAGAGCACAGGTGGTAATGTCCAAAGACAATTTTGGTTGTCACAGCTGAGGAGGGAGGTGCTACTGGCATCTAGCAGGTAGAGGCCTGGGGTGCTGCTCAATACCCTCTAACTCACAGAATAGTCCCCACAACAAAGAATTATAAAACTGAAAATGTCAACAGAGGCATAGCTGGGAAAGCCTGAGCTACGCCCACTCAGTACTCAAAGTGTTTAATCCTCAACGCAATCCAGTTCACAAACACATCCTGAGCACCGGGCTGGGTCTGGAGACACTGCAGTGTGTGTCCCAGAGGAGAGGGCTCATCTGCCTGGGTCATCACTGCATCCCTGTGTCTTGGCACATTACCCAGCCATTGCACAAACAGAAAAAGGGACGATAGCAATCCTTGTTCCAGCCTTGGAGGGCTTTCTGCCTAACAAACTTTTGTCCACCTGACTGTTTAAATGACAGTTCCAGAGTAGACTGGCTAAGGAAGATTCGGTAGAAACAATTTTTCAATCCGAGCTTCCCTGTCCCAGGCTGGGGAGATTCTCGGCACCCATCTCCCAAGAAGTCCTTGTGGGACAAGAGCACTGTCTGGGGCCCTGCTGGACAGACACTTTCCTGAAGTCTGTCGGGCTCAGGGCATCTCGAACATTCACAGTTCTGCCTTCCTGCTGCAGAATGGGTGTGACTGAGGGTTCCAGCAAGGCTATCTCCTTCTGTCTGCAGGTGATTAGAAGAAAGAAGAAAGGCTATACACCCTACAGTGCATCTTCTTCTGGGGGAGGGCTTCAAATGTCTGTGGGCTGGGCTGACCTGGGCAGTACAGCCAAGGGGGCAAAGATGATGAAGAAAGGTTTCTCAAGAAGAGCTGCCCCCTGGACTACCTGGGTGCAGGGGCCCCGCCACATGTAGTCCAAGGGTGGAGCATGGTGGCCAGGGGAATGGCCTTGGTCCCTCCCACCCCAACTGCTGAGCAGGCTCCACAACCCTCTGGCACCTAGGAAGGTGATAGCCCTCATCCTCAGACCCATGTGGCTCAGGCTCCAGCCCCTCTGCCAGCCCCTGCCGCTCTCCTCTGCTTGGTGACCGACCTCTTTGCTCCTGTTTCTCTCTCCATCTTCCATCCCCTTCTCTCCAGGGTGTGCAATAAATATTATTCTAATTCTGAAATGTGCGAGCTGGTCTCACCTAATTAATTTGGATACGCCAGAGGAAATGGGTTAAGGCCTGAGCTAATTTCTAACCGTAGGTAAGAAAATTGGTCACTGAGGAACAGTGAAGCGGATTTTGTAAAAGAGCGGACAGCAGCTTTCAGTGCCTGAGAATACAGCAGCAGGGACACACAGGTGGTGACAATCACAGGGAGAGGGAGAAAGGGAGAGGCCGGGGAACAAAGGTCAGAGAAAAAGGAAAGGAAAGAAACAGGTGGAGAGAGCAGGAGAGGACTCAGAGATGGAGAAAAACAGAGGGAAGGAGAGCGAGAGAGGGGTGGAAACTCCAAGCAGGAGCGAGCAGGAGAGGCTCAGATTGCAAAGGAGAGCCAGAGAGAGCCAGAGAAAGACAGGGACTGGGGACGAAAAGAGAGGGGAGGCAGACAGACAGACAGAAAGAAACAGTGCAAATCAGAAGACGAGAGACAGGGAGGGGGGTCGGAGAGAAATATTTGGACGGAAAGAGTCAGACAGACACACACATAGTCAAGGGTGTCCAAACAGAACAGACTTGCTGGCCAGGTGCCTGGGCAGGGTGGCAGCTGCCCCCCAACCCACTCAGGGGGCCGGGTCACCCTCCCAAGTCAACTACAGATGTGCCTGATTTAGCAACCTGAAGTGAAGAATCACCCTAACTGTCCTGCTCATTCCAACTCTCTCCCACCCCACCCCACCCGCCCCCGCAGGCCACCTTGGCTGCAAGTATCTGATATAACAAATAAAAGAATTCTTTTGCCTGAATTATCTGGGTTATTGCCTGGATTCGCTGCTCCTTCTGCGCGTGTATTCTTTGGCTTTCTCAGATATGCAGCGGGCAGGGAAAGCAAATTAATTGGGCAGCAAATCTGATCGGGGAAAACAGTCATTCTGATCATTCTGGCCCAGAAACTTTCGTTTTCTTCTGTGTTCAGTATTGTATATTAATCATCTAGGTAATGGAAATACTATCTTACATCTGGATAGCACTTAACTTCTAGATGCATTTACCTCCCTTGTCCTAGGCAATTCTCATCCTAAATGAACTTTGCAGCTATCATGACCACAGTTTTTAACAACGAACTGAGGTTCACACTAATTCAAGAATGTGATGGAACAGGAATTTAAATCCAGGCCTTCCTGACTTGCGCTTGGGCATTCTTCTGGTAACTGGGACTGCCTCTACATTCTACTTTCCTACAAATCGTCAGCTTTAATGAGTCCTCCTGGTCCCTCCAGCTGGGTCTGCTAATTTAGCACATGCCAGTTAATATTTGGGCATGGAGAAACAATTAGTAAATGAGTGATTCAGGTCAACGCCAATTGTTTATTTGCTTAAAACCTTGGTTAATGTTGCCAGTGGCTCCAAGGAAATGAAAGTGTGTTTGAATCTCCCTAAATTCTTAGTTTATCTCAGCATCTGTAGGAACCAAGTCTAATCAACATTTTGACATGCTGCCCCTCGCATCCAAGACATGAAATCTTTCTTAAAATGGCAAATGATTTCCTTTAATAATAAAAAAATAGACAAAACCTTGTTTATAATTTTGCTTAATAGCCTTGCCTGCTCAGGAATTTAAAAGCTATCATTTTTTGAGTAGTGATCATTGGGTGCCCAACGCTGAGTTAAATTCTTATATGCATTAGATCACATAATCCTGAGAATGACCTTATAGGATAGGTGCTATCATTAGCTCCATTTTACTGATGAGAAAACAAAGATTTTTAGGGGTTAGATATTTTACCCAAGGTCACATACCCATTAAATGGTCAAGTCAGATTTCAAACACAGGTAAGTTAAATTGGCTGACTATATACTATTATATTATCCATCCATCCAACACTTTATTCATTCCTCCTTCCCTCCACCCACCACTCCATCCCTCCATTCAACACTACGTTCATCCATCTCTTCAAACACTTCCCATCTAACATTTCATCCATCTATCTATCCAACATTCTATCCAACACTTTATCCATCCAACAGTATCCAATACTCCATCTATCCAACATTCCATCCATCCATCTCTCCCTCTACAAGATTGTAAAGAATGTTCAGTCTGTAGTGGAAAAATCTACCCAGACCAAAGAACTCAACTGTAGCCCAGCCGCTCAGTTCTACTCACCTTAGTGAGTCATTAACATCAACAGCTTGGGAGATTTTTTACACTATTTTTGCAGCCAACCTTTTTGTCAGATGAAATCCTGAATGGAACACCAGTAAACTTCACTAGACACCTGGTCTGCATGAGGCCAGTGAGGAGCTAGTGGCCTGTTCTACTAAGCTCTTCCCAGTAGTCTACTCAGTAATTTCCCCAGTGGTCCGGTGGGGACTACCAAATAGCCCCTGGACTTCACGGAGTTTCCAAATGTGAAAACAAATGTGGCAAAAGACCACCAAATAAAAACTCAGAATATTTTGTCCCAATCTTTACTCACTGAACAGATGGTAAAACATAGGCAACCTCAGGCCCCTTTGTTCGCCTGGCAAGTCTTCTTAATCTGAATTAACATCCCCTCCATGAGGACACTATGAGCACTTTTGCTCAATGAAGTGAAACAGACGAAAACTAGCCTCTGCCCCTGTCACATGCCTGGATTTCTGGGCTATATACATGTATATGCTGTGGAAAGCAGAAAATGAGGTATTATTTGATACATCATTCAGTGCCAAGATCAAAGCAGACTGGGTAGTTTAGAGCCATAATCATGCCCTTTCTCTTTTTGAGGGGAGTAGGAAGAAATTGATGCTGTTGGGTAGGTAGGACAAAAGGCCAAAAAGATGAACTATTTCCATGAAGAAGCAATTCTGGTTAATGTGCTTATTCCTAAGGACTAAAGAGAACGCTCTTGTTTTTGAAGAACTTTCTAAAAGCATTCTTGCCTAAACTAAGTAGGGTATCCTGAACATTATTATTATTATTATTTTATAATTATTATTTTTTTAAGAATTCAAGGTTCTTTGTGAGAGGGCCATGGCTCTAATTCTCAGTGCTTCTCTCAGAGAAAAACCTAAGTAAAATGTCAATAGTCCCTCATACAGTTGCAGGACAGACTACGGAATCTATTTCTGTTTTTGTTTTCTTTAGGTAAATCTCAAATATCTACTTCTTTTTTATTTCTCCCAAAAGTAGAGCATAGACATTTTTTTCCAGGTAAATAAAAGTCCTGGTTATTTGAGTCCCAGATAACTGAGCTTTCACTTACCATCAACACCCAAGGAAGGGCTGGTGTCCTCTTTTAACTTCATCTCACGCTTACCCACTGGACAGTTTGGGGTGCTTTTATCCTCTAAAATATGCACTCTGGACAACTGAAGTGAATATATTTTTAATAAACACAGACCAAGGAGAATGGCTTAATTTAATTCTCCCTATGCCCGGTTCTCTCATAGTCCACTTGAAAAACACAGCTGCTGGCTTTGTGTGTGCAGAAGACTGATCTCCTCATACAGAGACGCTCAGAATGGATGTGGAGATCTCATTTGTTGTGTTAACAATGTCTGTGCATCTGCACTGAGCTCTGCTGCAGGTCTGAGTTGTCCCCAGCACAACTGGAATTCATCATGGCCAATAAACATCACAGGACCCAGTGAGGGAGGGCACGGCTGGCTATCTTGTTTTTCAGGCAAGTAGGCTGAGTTGCTCCAACCCGGTGGGTGCCTGCATAGGGCCCATATCTGGTCAATAGATGACCAGACATAAACTAGGCTCCCCAGGGCCCCAATTCACTCCTAATTGTATCATTTTTAGATCCTCCATTCCCTACCTACATCGTGAATCATATGAAAACACCCTCTGGTCTGAGAAACTGGGTAGCATCGGTACCAAACTTGGACTTTTCAGAAAGTCCTGGGTGTGTCAACTGCAGCCACCATCTGAAACTGGGCAAACAAAAATGCTACCAAGATTTCTTAGCAAAGCTATTGGCCAACCACTGTCCCTGCAGACAAGGAACAAATGGGCTGCTGGTGTTGCTGTGGCTTTAGCTATGATCATCAGTGTCATTTTCTTTATTTTCTGTGGGCACAGACCTAATGTAGGAAGCACAGCCTAATGGCTACACACTGGGATTCTGGAGCCAGAGAGCCTAAGTTGGAATGCTGGACACTTAGCCCCTTAAGAAGGACCTTGGTGATCATCAGCTAGCTGCCTAAGAGTCCTATGTCTGTCTCTTCCCTGAAAAACTAAGGCCAAAGTAATAAGGCAAAAAATAATGTCTACCTCTTAGGGTTATTATTATGAAGACTAAATGATTTAATATTTGTCAAGTACTCAGAACAGAGCCCTCACCTAGTAAGCACTATATAAATATATGAATAATAAAGAAATGCGAATAGAACCTCCTGGTGTCTACACAGGTTTGGCCTAAAAGACTACAATGAAAGCAAAGGCAGAAGAGGGAAGCCTTGAAGGACCCAACCAATTATACCAAGTAGGCAAAACTCTTGGGGGGGGCATGTGAGCCACATGGCACAGCTGGAGCCATGGGTCATCCTAAAAGGGACACCCCCCACACATACATTTTCTATTTGGCCTAAGGACAGAAATCCGTATGGTCACACACCAGTTTCTGCTGACCTCTGAACTTGGACTCGGACAGCCAAGTGCAAAGAGAGTGTCTGTCTTTTTCCTTCAGGATGTCTCAGAGTGTGCATCCACTGCCCTGTAAAAAAGTGTTGTGATAAAGGCTAACTGAAAATAAAAAGGATTCATAGCATGAGCAAAACAAACCAGGATTATAATGAGGCATAGAAGAGATCAGACTAGCCGGGTTAACATTTTCTGTAAAGTACTCAGTGAATTTTTTCTTCTTTCTTTCTCCCTCCCCTTTTTTTTTCTTTTTTCTTTTCTTTCCTTCTTCCCTCCCTTATCCCTCTCTTCCCTCTACCCTTCTCTCTCTTTAAAATAATGAATAAACATTATTATGATTTCCTTATTCAAGTACCATCAAAAGGACGGGGTATGCAAAAAAGACCACCCCAAATCCTGTCAACTATAACTCACTCATTTGTTCTTTCAGTCAGTAATTCTGTCATATTTCTGAAGCACTGTGTACTACTTCTCTGAGCACTAGAATAGAGGTGTGAACAAAACAGCCAAACACTCCTGTCCCCCTAACACAGTGCTGCGGGTGACGGACCCTGCCACAAAGCAAAGCTGCTGACTGGAGCTGCAGATCAAAGAATTTCCCAGAAGAAATCTTCAGTTCTTGAAATTGTATTTGAATTACCGAAATCCACATGTTGCTCTTGTCAACTTCATTCAGAGTTTTACTATGGAATTATAATTGCATTTCCAGGTAGACAATCTCTGTATTAGCCTGAACACTTGCAACCATACCCCTTGAGGACAGGCTTATAAATAGGAATGTTTATTCAGGAGAAGGCAAAATTGAATGTGGGCCTTGACTGCCATCTTCAAGTAGATGTTCTGCTGTGTTGCAGGAGAAAAGACACATCCCCTCTGGGTTTCTCCAGTGAGTGGACCACAGGCCAAAGAAGCCAGTCCCCCTGAGAGTTGCATCCTAATGAAAAAATGATGACTGGCAGGTTCCCCTCTGGCGTAGGGGAACCTGCCTCCCTCAGTGTGTGGGCGGCCACTGGCTGTGCAGCACAGGAAAGAAGCTGGAGCACAGAAAGAGAGGCACCGAACTTCCTCACATATCGCTTTCCACCAAGAGATTCTATCAGTTGAAGATGCTAAAACAAGCATTCTCATGAGGCCATTTGCAGACAGCATTCTTTGGAGCGTGCAAGGAAGACACATTCCTCCCACCTTCTAGGGATGCTGCACCTGTTAACTATGGATGTAGGCTCCGCTGTCCTGAATGTTTCAGGTGTGCTGAAGACAAAATGATCCAGAAGAGAACACACCTCCACAGCGGCATTGCCCACATCCCACCGCCAGGGTAACAGATTGGCAAGTGGACCATGCTGAGGGATTCGCCCAAGTCATGGGGACAGAAAGTGACAGATACTGGAGCCATTCTACCTTCCAGCTCAGCTCCCAGGAAATGCTCTTAGGCAGGGAAAGATGGGTAACAACCTAAACATGAGAGAAACAGGGCTTTGCCTGATGTTCTTTGAGAGCCATGTAGGGAGATAGAGAGAGGGAGGACAAAGCCTTTTTTTAGGAGGGATGGTGTAGTGGCCAAGTACCTCCTGTCACATCCCACAGCGGGTGTGATGCTATCCCGTCGACCCAAAGAATGGCTCCTTAGTTTGCCAAGAGAGAACCACAAAGGTGGCCAAGGTGAAGCTCAAAGCCCTCTTATTGCCTCAAGAAGGGGCAGGTTGCCCAAAGTCTGCCTCCAGATCTCTGACTTGTCCTGCCCCCAAGGTCATCATGTAATTCTCAAAGCCCTGTGAGAAAGAGAGTTGTTGGGTTCTAAAAACTCAGGGAAATAGAAATAAGAAGAAGAGAGGAAATTAGCTGGAGCCCCCAGAGGAAATGTTAAAAGGGGATTTAAAGCAGCCACAATTCAGTAGAAATGTGGACAGGCTGATCCCAATCAACGAAACAGACTTGAAAATTCCAAAACACTTTTAAGGAAATGCATTTTTACGCTTCTGGGGCAATCAGAGGATGTCAAACCAGACTAAAAAAAATAAATTAAATAAATTTGATCTTTGAAGAGCTACGTTATCAAATAGATAAGAATGATTTGTAATTAGCATGCCAATTGTCTACTAAGAGCCTGCTTGAAAACAATCTGTGCTTCTCCATGGTCTGTGTGCCCTGCACAGTCCTTCCCTGTGTTGTTCAGGCTATTCATCTGTTCCTTGCAGCTTTTTATCAGACAGAGAAAAGAAAAACAACTTCGCCCGGGTCCAATCTGGATAAATTCTGAATTAGCAGCATCTGAATCGATGCAACTTAATGAAGTTCCAGCAAGACAAGTTCAAGGAGAAGGGAGCACAACTTGACATAAAGGAATAGGAATCAAAAGACAGATGGAGAAGAAGCTGCCACGGACAAAACAGCAAAAGTAACAAGGAAAAACATTTTAATGATGTGACTTAAAAGACACACACACAGAGAGGTGCTACAGATCCCTTCCTCAAAGCCCCGACATTTGTCTTCGCAAAGGCTCGAGGGTGGGTACGAAGCTGGCTGTTGATTATCTGAGCTAGAAAAGCATTGTTATTCCCCGTTGCATGTGTAGTCTTCCAAAGCCGATGGGTTTTCTTTTCCTGGGCAACTTCAGGAAGATTTCTTGAGAGAAGTTCCCAACTCAGAGAGGGCTAATTTCAAGTCTAACAGGGGGGCTGTTGGGTGGGCCGCATGCTCCGTCATCCCAGAGAGGCCCAAACTGAGGTCAGAATTCCCTGCTGATTGCACTGGAGCTGGATACAGGACCGCAGCTGAAAAACTCTAGCAGCATCCTTCTTGGGTGCTATGGGGTTTTGCCCCCAACCTGCCTGGCTCCTAGCAAAGATCAGTGTTCCCAGGGCTCAGAAAGGAGGGGGTAGATGGGCTCTGGAAGGGACTGTCAGATGTCACAGCCCCTTCCCCCATCCACACTTCCCAGGGTTCAAATCTCTTCCCACTGGAACAACAAAGACAAAGGAAGGAGAGACAAAGTGGGTGTTTGGGTGGAAAACATGCTTCCCAGAAGAGGACGTTTGGCTAGGGGAACAATGAATATGTCCAGAGGACAGAAGTCCTAAGTAATGAGACTTTAATGCCGAAGTTAATGGGAACAGTACACGAGACTAAATGCCAAAAGAGAAAGGAATAATGAGAGTGTTTGTGAAGTCTGCAGAAAGCAGCCACTCTCCTCCCAGACGTCAGGGAAGAGGGCCAAGGTCCTGGCCACCGAGAGGCTCGCTGGGCCTCCTGCTTCCATGGATCTCCAGAATAGTACAGTGGTTTTAGGCAAGAAGGATCCAAGGCTGCTCCTGCCCCTCTGACTATGAGCAGGCATGAGCCAGGAAGGGAAAAAGAAGATTGAAGACTGGGCGGCGCCTGTGGCTCAGTCGGTAAGGCGCTGGCCCCATATACCCAGGGTGGCGGGTTCAAACCCCGCCCCGGCTGAACTGCAACCAAAAAAAAAATAGCTGGGCGTTGTGGTGGGCGCCTGTAGTCCCAGCTACTCGGGAGGCTGAGGCAAGAGAATCGCTTAAGCCCAGGAGTTGGAGGTTGCTGTGAGCTGTGTGATGCCACGGCACTCTACCCGAGGGCCATAAAGTGAGACTCTGTCTCTTAAAAAAAAAAAAAAAAGAAGATTGAAGACTGTGCTCAGCAACTCTGGGTTCCTGGGGAAGCCGGTGAAGTGGTCTCCACATGCACCTCTGTCCGAGGTGAGTCTCCTACGCAGGAGCCCCTGGCCACGAGCTGCAGGCCAGGGAATGTGAGCCCGGCTGCCGTCCGCTGCTGCGGACTGGCTGCCCGAGAGGAAGGGTTCCTTCCTTTTCTATGTGCCCTTCAGGAAAGAGGACTTGAGAGCATAGGAAACAGAAAGGCACAGAGAACCAGGGAAATGAGGAAACCCAGCTAAGAGAATAGAAATGGAAAAGGAATAACATTGAAACAGGGAAGAAGTGAGTTGGCCAAAATTCTGTGTCTTGTAAACACAATGCTAGATGTTATAAACAGGGCAGGGTGGGGGAGTTCTGACAAATGAAGCTGTTTGTGAGCTGTACACCTCAGTAATAAAACTGGAAATAGCCCAACGTCCATCCTCTCTCCCAAATCACTTCTTTTCTCCAGCACCCCTTCCTCTAGCACCCCTTACTCCTCAGGAGGTAAGACTCATGAAGAATTGCCTAGGGCTTCTTTCAAAACTCTCAATTTTTTTTCTCAGTTAAAATCAAAATTTCTTTATATTGTTTATCCTTGTATTTCACTATCCTCAGCCAATATAATCCATTCTTGAGAGAAAGTCCTTCCAATAATCTGGGTACCTTCCTACCCTCACAAAATCTAAGTAGGGGCCATTGGTCTGGTCCCCAGTACCCTCCCTAATAGGTAGGTCATTTATCCTCCCAGTTTTTTCTGTGATAACCTGTCTCGGGGCATGGGCAGCCGGCTCTTTGCTTTCTTAAGTAATCTAAGTCTCACTGACCCCTTTCCATCTAGGAAAGTGAGAGCCAGCTGCCCTGCTGGACCTCAAAAAAGGATGAAGACCACCAATGTACGGGCTGTGTGACCCTGGGCAAGTTACTAAGCCTCTCTGAGTCAGTTTCCTCCTATATAAATTGTGCCCCTGTACTCAGAGCAGTGATGGAAGGTGGAAGACACTGCAGATAAAGTGCTGAGCAGGGAACTGGTACAGAGCAAGTGCTCAAGAACAGGGACTCTTAGGAGTGTCTCCCAACAATCCTCCCCACTTCGTTGAGTCTTCATCTAACAGAAACCCCAAGTCACCCCCTCCAGCTGTCTAAGATTGCATGAGTTGATGGGGTTGTGTATGTTCCAAGGACATAGAGCTCGCCCCTTCCTGACACTAGGGTAGAGTTGAAGTTGATGTCACAGGCTCACAGTGAAACTGACTCTTCCCAGAATGTCTAAGAGTGAGCTATAAAGATTCTGCCCCACCCCATACAGTGGGAGCAGTACAAGGGCCCAGCCTTTCTAACACCCCATAAGTCCTGATTGAAATGAAGGAAGGCCCACCACAGAAGCACAGCTTCCCCACCTGCAAAAGCTACGCCTTGTTACCTGCCCTTATACTCAGCTTGCCCCACCCTCACTCCATTTCAATCCCATCCACTGGATGCACATTTCATTCATTCATCAAGGAGGGGCAGTGATGTACTTTAGGAACCAGTAGGCACTGATCATTGGCAACCTCATCTGCTTGGGCTTGCAAATGTTTCTATTTCAGCTTTGGCTTTCCGGCCCAAGCAGTGACTCAATGTGAAGATAGGATTGTGGAAACAATCGCTCTGGGATAGAAAACAGGGACCTGGAGTGAACACCCTGGCTCTGACCCCATGCATTCCAAAGAAACTAGGTCCCTTTAACTTCAGTATCAAACTAGGAAGCTAAATTGAGCTGTCTCCTCTGTCATGCAGAAATGTGGGCCATGAGCTTTAGTCACACTTTCTGGACAGTCTTGTGAAATGTTTGCTGTCTATCCACTTCTCCTCCCCCTCCCCAACACCCTGGACACCTGTCCAACACATGGATATAATATGAAACTGATTTCTTCAGGCCAGTAATTATAGTTCAGTGTGAAAAGTGGCCCCTTCGAAGTGGTGACAGTGGATTGCTGGGCACTCCTGTGCAGGGCTGCCTTTCATAACTCTCTGAAACACCTCTTCTGGGCTCCTGCCTTCATAGACAGCTGACACGGCTCCTAGGAGCCCAGGCCTCATTACCAGAGGCCCTCTTGATTTCCAATCACTTATTTCATTCATCGGACCCAGCCCCACAACTTACCACTGCTTAAAATAATCAAATCTACCCCAGGAGGATAAAAATACACTATCATTTCAGAAACTCAAAATGACATTCCACTGGCTTTCAAAGTTCTTCTAGGAGAGGAACTGTGGACACACTTTCCAGAGAAGAATCAGCATGTGGCCCTCCAAGGTGACTGCTTGGAAGGACGACACATTAGGGTATGTATGCCCTGGTTCCTTCAAAGGAAGAAGAAGGCATATTCAGGCAAATCCTCCAAACTGCATGCCACAGAGGGCAATTTCACATAATGATTAAACCCAAATCTCTAGCTTCATTAGCTTGCAATATCTTGGCTCAGAGCTGAGAAGGGGCACAATTGGCACCAGTGAATGGGTTCCTGTGGCTTACAGAGCTATCTTACGTGCAGGGAGCCATCCTGGAAGATCACCTTGAAACCACACACACACACACACACACACACACACGCACGGCCACTGGGAGGCTGGAGTCCTCACTCATGCTCATCTGGTCAGCTCAGCATTTCTACCCATCCCTAGGAGAAGCAGAAGGCATTTCAGACACATTTTTAATTACAGATTTCTGCCTTCAATTTGTGCAGTGACTTTTTGCTCTGGTCTACAACCCTTTGGCTCATGTTGTATTTTCTTTTTTCAATGGTCTGCATTACTCAGATCTTATTAGGGGGTTATCCTTAGATCAGGTTATTGCCCTTTAGAAAGGAATATGGAGAATCTGCAAAAGAGCCAAGGAAGAACAACAGAAATCGTTTCAGTAGATGGAAACAGTGAACTAGGAGGAGCTAAAGAAATGTAGGAAAGGAAAAGATAAGGCTGTCACTCACATCTTCAAGGATCCGAAAGTTATTTGGCGATGACTAATAAGCGTGCATGGAGTAAAGCAGAACACCAAGGCCCTGGCTATTACTTTAAACTCACTCATCCATGAGCCAGGTGGGGGTCCTTGGCACTGTGATCTAAGCTGTCTGGATTTCAGTTGCTGCCTTATTAGAGGGTTAGAGTAAATTAATTGCCTGCAATGCTATGATTCTGTAATAAGTGATGAAATGATAGAATGTACTACTCTGACTTTTCAGAAGATTGTAGTTTTACTTCTAGAGTTAAAAAAATGAATAAAGAGCGTTAGCAATGTGTTCTCAATGGTTTTAGAATTAAGCTTGCTCAAGGCTCAAGGAAGGCTCAAGGTTAACAGGCTAAGACCCTCTGAGGGTTCACTGGTAAATCCTCTCACCAAGCCCTTTTCTCTACCTACAATATCTGCAAAGAAAGATGTGAGAGTGATGAGGTCATAAACATGACTCAGAAGAAAATAATGGATTGAAGTTTCCCAAGATAGAGAAAACATGGGGGAAATATCACAACAGAAGTTTTAAAAAAAAGAATTTAGTCTAGGTGGTCATATCAAAGCCTCCTCCCCACCCTTAATCTGAGATATCTTATATACCTCTAAGTCCCAACTAACATTTTTGTGGTTCTATAGAAAACATATTGTCAAATATGACCAAAAGTGTAAGACAAAATGTACTGAATTTACCATAATTTCAATAGTGTGCAATGCATGACTTTGAAGGAGGGAAAGGTAGCAGGGAAGAGGGAGGGTGGTGAGTGTTCCAGGGCGTGGTATAGATTCTTGCAGACTGTAGAAATCGAGCCAGAAAGTTAAGACCTAAATACAATCCCTACTGCCCTGGACAAATCAGGCAGCAGGACCAGAAGCATAAAGCTTCTTTTGCTGTATTTCCCTTTTATTCCAGATCCAGGGGCATGTCTGACTTGGGCTAGTGAATTAACCTGTTTCCATCAGCTCACTTCTTTAGCCGTCTTAACCACTGGTTCCTGCACAATTGATCGGAATCAGCTGTGTAATCAATCTGACCTCTCATTAAAATCAGTTGAAAACAATGAATTGGGCTTTTTTCTCTAGCTATGTCCTGGCAGCCTAGAACTGTGGGTAAACTCTGGGTATTTTAGCAAGTCAGAGTTTCCCAAAATGAATGAGCTCCGTGGCTCAGGTAGGGCTGTAGGAGGGGGCAAGGGGACAGACGTACAGCCCCTCTGAGCTTGGGGTAAGGTAGGAAAGGAACATGCAGACGTTGGTCAATGTGACCTAAGAGAATTGCCAAGTTCAAGGATTTTTGAAAAGTATTTGCATGGCTGCCCTGCTAAAAGCAAGAATGAACTCTTCTGGCCTCATGTGTCAAAGGGAGCATGTACTTTATAAGCTTCCATTTCATAGTTTGAAAACTATCTTGCCCAGAGAAGGTGAGCAGGGCTCATGTCTTAAGTGAAGGCCTGCTTGTTGTCTGGGAGAGTCAGGACAGGACAAAGCCTGTGGAACACGGAGGTCAGGTGGGCAATGCCATTTTGTGCTTTAGTGGGGCAACTTCTCACCTGACTGCTTTCCTGCCTTTGCCATCTTTGCTTCTTTCTGTCTTCCTGGCGTCCTTCCCCTAACCCCTCCTCCATCAGCCTTCTCAAATCCTTCCACGATTTCCCTGCCTTACATGCAATTGTTTTAACTCAAACAAAAAGGAAGACAGGCAAGGCTAAGACCTTCAGTCCAAGGCAAGATGCTTTTTGTTTCTTTCCTTCAAACCGCTACATCTGAAGTAAAAAAAAAAGCAAGCTGACTCTGCTGAGATCAATTCATTATAGTGAGCTCACAGTGCTTCAAAAAATGGAGTGTTTGGGTTGGTTTGACAATTCATCGCCCAGGAACCTCAGAAGAGAACTCACTAAATCAGCCAGCAAAGTGGCCCTGCTACTGCAGTTATGTGGCCTGGGGGAAAAAAAATAAAAAAAATATATATGTAACTACAGAGCACTTTGGGCTTGTAATTAATTTCTGGAGGGAGAAAAGGTGGAACAAAGTATTCCCTTGACCTCCTCTGGAAATATGCAAGAGAACCCAAAGATGAAGGACCCTTTGACAAGTGGAGGGGTCACTTCCGAGTACTTTTCCTTTTTTTTTTTTTTTGATGACATGTACTCAGGCTTTTCTTCCCCTGTGCATCCCCCCAACCCCACCCACCTGCCTTCATCCCTTCTGTCCCTGTGCAAGGCGGTGGGAGGATGCAGGGCAGCTCTGATTTTACCAACTGCACTGATAGCATTCTAATAGCTTCCTGACCCATCTGTTAATTAGCCATTTGAAAAAGCCACACAGTTCCTCCCTCAGAATGATTCTCATCTCCAAGACACTAATGAATCAACTCGGGGTGAGGAGGAAGGAACAGGTTTGGATGTGAGACAGCTAGCAGGGAACTGACTATGAGGAAGGAGCCGGCCTCCTAGGCCATTTCCTGAGCACAGCCCCTGCCCTTGGAGAACAGGAGCCCCTCACTGCACAAACAGCTCCGGGGAAACAGGGCAGAAAACCACGGGGGAAATATTAAAATTGGTGGGATGCCTGCAAATCAGTCAGAAAAGAAGAGGAAGGGAAGGTGGAGATCCTGGTGGAAAACGAGGTTCCAGTGGGGCAAGGGGGCACCGCTGTGCAGGGGCTGTCTAAATCCAGCACTGGGCTCTGCCTTGGATCCTCCAGGGGGTCCAGCTGGGAGGGAGGATAAAGGGAAGCCCCGCCCTGAGGAATGCGTGTGCACAGGCAGGCAGAGGCAGTCGGCCCATCCTTTCCTTTCACTCCTTCCTCCCCTCCTACAAAGATCCAATGAAGCCCTTCTCATTGAAACCCCCTCAGACTCAGCCCCTGCTTGCACAACTACCACCTACAGGGAGGATCACACACTAGAATAAGCTCTTTTTTTCCTTTTCAGAAAAGAAATGTCTCTGTACCACTATTTCAGGAATATGTCACTGAGCAACCATCCCACTTGCTCCCCTGACCTCTGAAAAATGAACATTCTTTCTTCTCCCCATTTTCCTAAGGGAAAACTCATGATTGAATGAATGTTTATCTTTTTCTATCACTTATTCCTTTTTCCTACCTAGATCTACTTTCCCAACAAGATAGTCTGCACAAAAATACTCAACAGAATGGCAAGCAGTGGCCTTGGGGGTGTGGGCAAAGCCAGAGGAGCGGTGGTCACACTCATACCCAGCAGTCTGAGAGTAATGTGCACACGCACCCTGACGTGCCTCAGAAGCAAGAGGTTGGGAGGGGACACTGTCCAGCCCGACTTACCCAGAACTGAAAACGAAGTTTTTCAGACCTGCCCAAGGTCACTCAGGGAGGGTCCTAGTTGGATCTCTCACGCTCTGTTCCCCTGCCACACCCTCCCTTCCCACCACAAATGCACATCAGACAGGCATTGTCCCCTACCCAGTGAGTACAGACATGATGGTTTCCAAAGCACTGATCAGGCAAGACTGCAGCTGCTGGAAGAGAGGCTGTGAACTGAATAAAATCAGGAGGTGAACTTGAGAGAGAAACATCCCGTATTTGCATAATGTTCTAAGGCCTGAAATTCATCTCGTGGTTAGGCTCCTTTCCCCGCCCCAGGGAGGAAATGCCCCAGTGGTGTCACTCTAGTTTGGTGTCGGTGTGGTGAGGAAGGGACAGTGACCTCTCCAGGGTCACATGCCAATGGCAGCATCCAAAGATGCCTGCTGCCAGCATCTGAGGACATCGTCCTCTCATCATCCCAGGCGATGACGAATAAACTTTGTATGAGGTGGCAGGGTAGCGGGCAGCTTTCTCTGAGTGCAGAGAACAACAGCTCAAGGAAGAGAGAAACTCCAAGAACTGTAGGCATCCAGCAGTAAGAGGCCATGGCAAGAAGGTCTGATGAGAAGCTGGGACCATAGAAGGGGAAGGACAAAAGCCTCCGAGTCTTGAAGCAGAGGTAGATGGGTAATAAGGACCAGCACTCTGCTTTAGGAAGTACCTGCTAATCCTATGACAATTCCTTCTCTGCTTTCTAAGCTGAGACAAGACAGAGAGTTCTTGGCCAGACAACATTCAAAGCAGAGAGTGGCCTCCCCTGTCCTCTGCACTTCAGAGCCAGGACTCTGGCTCATAGACTATTTCTCACAATCTCCCCATCAGTGCCTGGGGCCAGTCCGGGCACAACAGAGGATGCTGAGTAATAAACTACACTACCCCAGAGATGGCATGAGGGTGCAGAAGGGGGTGGTGGCCCTTTCGGGTGATGAGAGAGGTTTATAAATGGGTCTCCTTTTGGAATCACTCCAATTCCAGCACCAGAGTTTGAAGTACCCACACTTTGTGGATTTGACTCAATAAAACCTTCCAGGGAATACCATCTTTTCTCAACACCCACAGTATTAAGAGCAAACACACACACACACACACACACACACACACACGTCAGCTCTTTCAGCATGCCTAGAAATTTCTATCTGCCTTCCTCTCTCTTCAGCAAGGCAGGGGTGATTAACGTCCCCAGCAGTGAGGGAAGGAGGTTTTTGGTTCTAAGGCTAAGAAGCAGGATGCAGAGATAAGCTCAAGGTGGACAGGTCAGTGTAGAGCCTGATGGGCCCAGTCAAAGCAGTGATCTGCATTTCCTGGGGCAGGGTTTGTGCCCTGAAAGGCCCCTGTTGAACCTCATCCAGCCATTCATCCCCATGAAAGAACTGGAAGCAGAGCTAACCCTGGACGTGTCATTCCTAGAGTTCTCAGGAGAGGCTAGTCCCATTGTCCCCATGGCTTTGACTTCCTAAAGGGCTCATGGGCAGCCGGGCAGTGCAGTGAGCGGAACCATGAACTACCATGTTTTGAGCTCTGGGGTAAGTTTTGCTAGAAGGCAGCCCCTACTGCCTCCCCATGTGAGCCGTGAAAGATGCCCCCCAAGGCTGCACACAGGCAACAACTATTCACTTCCAGAGTTCTGCCTACAGGGTTTAAAAGAACAAGTCCTCCAGTTTCGACAGGAAAGACAAACATCCCACTCTCAGGATGCAGGGTAGAGACACCATCTGTGCTCGGTCAACATGGAATGGAGAAACCTTTATTCTTCCTTCCCGCAGAAGGCATCCTTTCCATGTCACTCCCCATCCCTAACGCTGGGGAACATCCCAGCTTGGCACTCTTTCCAGTAAGGTTCCAACATTGGTCAGTTTGCTCTATTGAAGCTAAAACTCTGATAGGACTCAAAAAACTAATTGCCATAAAAACCTACACCAAAACGCCCACGTGCCATGAAAACAGAACCCTGGATCCCAACCCAGGATCACCGAATTTGGTGAATTCTTACACTTGGAACTTCATGCTCTCGGCCAACTCTTACTTTGCCCTGTAAATTCCCCTCCCACCAAAGCATGCGTTCCCATTCCCAGTTCTGAGGAAATGAGGAAGAGAGTACAAGAAAGCTCTAATCTGTTGTATGATAAACAAGCCGAGGTGGAAGTGACTTGGGAGGGTGAAGAGGACAGGGCAGGCCTGGCGAGAGGGCGAGGCCCCGGGCTCGCTGGGCGGGCCGGGCAGCGGCGCTCACCTGTGGATGTTCATCTCCCGCGGAGGGCGATGGGCCTTGTCATAGGAGACCTTGGCGAAGACGCCGGCCACGATGACGAAGGCGATGACCCCGCAGGTGATGTAGACGGTGAAGTTGGTCCTGTCCTTCTCGGGGTCGTACTTGTTCTCAGGCCCCGGCGACACCACTTTGGTGCTGGGCGTCTGCACCCACACCGGGCTCTGGTAGTTGGTGCACTGGCGCTGGTCCAGCTTCTCGTGGCGCTTCTTGCAGCAGAAGCGGTAGTAGCAGGTGCCGCAGCAGTACAGGTAGCCGCTCTCGCTGTTGTTACACTCGAACTCCTTGTCGTACTGGCCGCTCACGTCGTAGTAGCCCCAGCACGTCTCATAGGTGACGGCCGCGCTGGCCGCCGCCGCCACCGCCGCCGCGGGCTGTCCCCGCCGGTTCCCCGCCTCGGGCGCCCGGGCAGTGCCGTTCAGCTCGCGGCCGCCACGGGCCAGGGCGCCCCCGGGCCGGCGGCCCCCGACGGCAGCGGCGCCGGCGCTGAGGGTCCGGTTGGCGGCGCGGCCGCGGGCTCCGTGGGCGCCGGGCAGCAGGTCCAGGGACTCCAGCGAGAGCAGCAGCAGCAGCAGGAGGCGCCGCAGCGCCATGACGGGGCCGGGCGAGAGGGCGCGAGGAAGCTTCCGCGGCAGGCCGCTCCCCCGGCCGGCCGGGCTCGGAGGACCCCCGCGCGGGCCGGGCTGGAAGCGCGGAGCGGTCAGCGGCGCCGGAGCGATGGCGCCATCGAGGCGCCGGCGGCGGCGCGCGGTGCGCACGGACCAGCCCGGTGCCGGCTGATCGGGCTCTCAGGCTGCGCGCCGGCTCCGCGCTCCCCTTGAGGGCTCGGCGCGCCTCCCGGGCAGCCCCATCCCCCGCCCGCGGCGGCGGCGGCCCCGCGCGCGACTCTGCTCAGGCAGCACCCGAAGCGCGGCTCCGGAGGGTGGCAGCGGCGTGGTCCCGTCCGGGCGGGTCCTGCGTGACAAGACAGGGAGCCGGTCACGGGGTGGGGCGACAGGCGCTCCAGGAGGCAAGAGAGGATCGGCGGGAGGGCCGGCAGGGAGGGAGCGCGCAGCCCTCGAGGACACCGCTCCGGGCCAGGAGGGACGCGGAGCCCACTCCCAAGACGGAGCCCGGCAGCCCTGAGCACCGGGAACCGAGGGCTCACGGGCCCGGCCCCCAGCGCGCTCCCGCCGCGGGCTGCCTCCCCGGGACAGAGCCAGCAGAGGCTGGGGTCCGGCGGCGGGCCGGGGCAGCGCGCGGCCACCGGACCTCACTCACTCACCATGCCGGGCTGCGACTGCAGAGGCGGCGGCGAGGCGGGAGCGCAGCGGCCGGAGCGAGCGAGCAGAGAGCCGCGGGCTCGCCGCCTGCACTAGTGCCGGAGCGTGTGCGAGAGGGAGCGAGGGAGACACACGCACTCACACACCCGCACACGCGGGAGCGCCGCGAGGGGAGGGGAGGGAGGACAGCCGCTCACTGCCGCCCACGTTTACACGCCTGGGCGCCCGGGGGGGAGTGGGGGGCGGGACTCCTTTTTTGGCACTCCAAGCGCCGCGTCACCAAAGCTCCAGACACCAGTTAATTAACACGGCGAAACAGGCGGGCGACGGGGGGCTTGGGGGGGGGTCAGTGGCAGGGTGGGGACGTCCTCCGGGGAGCCAGCCCGCGGCCGGGCCAGACCTCCTCTGCCAGGGCCCCCTGCAGTCCCCGCAGCGGGTCCCACTTTACCGGAGCCGGCGCCGCCAGACCGAGAGTTGGGGTTTCTGCAAGCCTCTGCCTCTCCCTAGTGGTGATGCTCGCAGCCAAAAGAAGAGGTCAAACCCATTGCTACAGGTTCCCAAACTGAGGCCTGGGGTCAAGTTGCATGCCTGAAGTTGTAGGGCAACTAGTGAGCTGAGCCTACACTCTCTTCCCCTTGGTCACGCCACACCCCACTCTGACCACGAAAGTGCAAAGGCAGAAGGCAGCCCCAGCGCTGCGGGGACTCCCGTTCCCTCTTTCCCAGACTTTTTTCAGAGCGTTGAGGCCGCATTAGGAAAGCTGTCTGAACCTCTAAGACTCGGCTTTATAACCCATTTTTATCCCTGGGCAAAAATCCCTATGCCGATGGAGGTGCAGAGAGAGGGCCATGCCTGTAGCTGTATTGCTGGGTCAGTGGAAAGGAGGTCTGAGTCTTTTAAAGCTATAAGGGCACCCTATGAAGAAGTCATCATCATCTTCCGGACCTGTTCCTTGGAGGAGGTGGGGGGTGGAGGGGGACCAAGAGCAAAAAGCAGTGGCCATGTACAAATTCTGCCTTCCTGCCCAGTGAGCTTCCCTTGTAGGCAGGGGAGGGGCTGTCAGAGTGAGGCCTGAAGCAGAGAACTTTCCCTGAGACTGTCTGTTTAGTCCCACTCATGTGTGACTCAAACCAGGGATCCCCTTCCTGGAAAGGCAGACTGCCTCTTCTGGAAAGGGTGGAATGAATAAATTGGGGTTGGAACCCAGATTCCAAGACACAGGGAGAACCTGACCCTACTGGGGGGCAAAAATTTCCCTGGCAACTCCTCCCTTGGGCTGTCTCTGGTTCCCTCCTCTTCCTCTGTACTCCCTCCCATTCCCTAAACTGCATCTCTGCTGCCACCCTCTCCTTACTGATTCTGTCTGCGGAACAGGCCAATAAATAAAACAGGCCCTTTGCTCAGGAAGGGAGACCGTGTAGAGCACTGGGAAAACAGGCAAACAAATGGTTTCCATAGAGCATGGATGCCCCTACCTGGATGGAGGTAGGTGCAGAAGGTTCTGAGAACAGAAGACAGGGCACCTGGCCTGGCTCTAGAAGGGAGAGGTAGGGGTTAAAGCAGATTTCGCAGTGAGGCAGAGGAGTAGAATCTTGAAGAACAATTAAGAGTTTATACAGCAAACCAGAGGGGAAAGATGAACCCAGCCAGAGAACATTCTTAGCAAAACCAGGAAGACAGGAAGTGGTGAGGATATGTGAGCAGGGAGAGGTTTAGCATAAACCCAGAGGGAGTCTTCCAAATAAGGCTGGCAGGAGGGCATTCTATCCTCCCTCCCCATCATCCCTCAGCCCTCAAAGAACTTGAATTTCTGCTGTAGTCAATGGGGAACTATTGGTGGGTTTTAATCAGTGGAAGATACTCTCAGGTTTACGTGTTTGCTGGATCTCTGAGCTAAATGGAGGAGAAAATACTGAATTGGCTGCAGGAAAAGCAGTTGGAAACTGTCCTGATAACCCAGGTTAAAAAAAAAATAATAATGGTGAAGGGATGGACTGGATTACTAGAAGTTGGTGGCCATAGTGGAGATAATCAAGGTCAAAAGAGCAAGTTCAGAGCAGAGTTAGCTGTAGTCATGGTGTAGTTCCTTTGAGAGAGTGTAGGGGAGCTGTCTAGCATGAGAATTGCAAGTTCCGGAGAGCTGATAAAATAGGCAAATGCATTTGGGAGTCCTAAGAACGTATTTGAAGACAAGAGCCCTGTATCCTTACCTTCATGCTGTGTACATGAGCTTTCACCTGTCCTTCATTATTCCGGAATTTGCTTTTCTGTATCTGGGAGCTCCTTAGACATGGGTAAAATATATATATACCCATATTCCTCCTCACATGGGACTCTAATAAGCTTTGGTACGTGGCACTGAATACGAGAAGATGATGTGGTTTCTCAGACTACCACCTCTCCCAAATGTGTCCTGAACCCCTGTGCCTATATGTGGTAGCATCAACAGACTCACAGCAAATGACAGTATCTTAGGGTTAGATAGATCTTAGCAGTTATTTATTCTATCCCTTGCTATAATACACTGCATTTCTTCATGACACTTGCAGGCCTCCCGGTTTTCCTTCTGTGCTAGACCACTTTTCTTGCCTACTAACCATCCACTTCTCCATTTTTTCCTTCTAGTTTCAATACGCAAATTGTTAATGGTATTGAAGTACACTTTCTTGATGGATTTGACTCAATAAAATGTACCAGAAGAGAATAATCTTTTCCAACACCTACAGCAGCTTCAGATAGCCCCAAGGTTCAAAAAAAAAAAAACCCAGTCCCTAGATCTAGAAAGTAAATCCCAGTCAGTCTGAGCCAACCATAACATTCCCATTCCCCTTGACTGTGACTGAATAAGAATGGACACATGGCCAGGAGCCATGGGTCACGCCTGTCATCCTGGCTACTTGGAGGAAAGGCTGAGGTGGAAGGATGACTGAAGCCCAGGAATTCAACATCAGCCTAGGCAGCATAGTGAGACTCTGCTGAAAAAAAAAGGAGAATGGTCATGTGATCTTCCAATTCTGGTGAGTACTCAGTGAGGGAAGTCTGTTCAGGGTCTAAGGAAATTTTCTTTGCTCTTAAAAATAGCAATAATTCCTCTTCTTTCTTAAGTGTTCTTTCTCTGGATGTTATGACCTCAGGGGAGGGGGCCTCCAGCTGTGAGTGGAAGTTGATATTCCATTGATAGTTATTAGCACTGCTCACCAAATATCTCTGCCTTCCAGGCGTGTAGTAGAATCACAATTTCTGGCCCACTTATGAGTGGCAGGAAAAGTGACTAGTATCAGTCAACAAGTTGTGAGCAGAAATGATGTGTGTTATTTCTGAACCAGAGCCTCTAATTGCTGCTGCAAACCAGTCTAGAGCTCTCATTTTCTTCTGGCATGGTGATCAACAATGTTCTATATGGAAGTGGCTTTGCCAGTGTTGCTACAGTGAGGAAGCCCTGATAGCTAGTAAAAACAGTGCCCTATTATGGACTTGCTGCATGAGTAAAAAATATAAGCTATTGCTTTTTAAAGCCACTGGAATTGCAGTCTGTTACTGCAGCATCTCCTGACGGATGCACCGAGGATAGCAGATGGAAAGATGGAAGGAATGTTACTGAGCCACTCATCAACCTATGATCAGGGCTCTTCCAAGTCTGGTCTTCCAGTAATGGGGGATAACTAAATTTCCTTCTATTGAACTCTGTATGAATCCAAACTTTTTCTTATATGTAACTGTTGAGTGACCAGAGATGTGAATGAACAGCAGCTTTGCAGTGGGTGTAAACTTGCTCCTGTAATTATTAAGTCAAGAAACAGACTACAAGGGATGGGATGGTGTGTAGCGAAATTCTTTATTCAGGGTTTTGATTTTACACCTTTCTAGTCACGTACATACTTAATTTATTATCTGTTAGTTTCACCATTACCTCATTTTACCTATCTGAAATTAACTTGAAAGGAAGTATCCTGTTACCATATCAACACAATCACTTTTGTAGTAAACATCTTCTTCTAGACACTGACTAATTTCTGGGCAGGTATCTAAATAAAGATCACAAAGAAGAAAGTAGCCACAGGGGAACAGAGTTAATGGAAGAGTATCTTCAAGCGTTCACTCAGTTTACTCAGTATGAAGCAACGACTGTGTTTTTCCTCAGGGCAGAGCACCTATAGACCTCTGACAATATGTCATTAACATACGTCAACCCTCTGGCCCGTATCTCTGAGGAAGGGTGGCATGCCCTTTGATCTCAGGCTTCACGGGGTACACAGCTTCAGAGAATGGGCTTGTGGAATTTTTAACTCCAGGCAAGCCAACTCTGTGTGTGTCCCAGGGGGCCCCAGGTCCCTTAAGCATCTGGAAAAAAAGCAAGCCATTTTAAACTCACACTGAGTTCACTTTGTGTGCTTGATGTAGGATATGTTTATTTCTAAATATTATCCTACAGTAACCAATGGCATCATCTCAATTCTGTCTTCAGTTTCTCTAGGGTTTCTACCTACCTGTGCAACTTCATACTGATCATATATACCACTTCCTTGGGACTCAGTTTTCTCCTTTATAAGTAGGGAAATGTAAGGAGGAGTAACGCTACGAAGTCCTTTCTACTGTCTCTTCCCACTATGAGTCTTTATTATGGCTCCCAAGCCTGAACTTGGCCTATGGTCTGGCATGATCTGGTCTAGTGCTAACCTTGGTCCAGTGCTCTCTGCCTGGAACTATTTCCCCTAAAAGTATGCAGAGTTCTTTCCACACTTCTCTAGATTTCTACTTAAGCATTACCAGGGAAAATATCACAGCCATCATACCACTGCCCAACATTTCTTCTTATCCCATCACATTCTACCTTTACCTCATTAAGATGCATTTTCCAATACAGTATTTGTTACTAACTGATACATATAGATTTAGGTATTTTTTAAAAAGATTCTATTGTCACCTTCCACCAGAAGGCCTGCTCTTGCTTGAACTTTGTTCTCTGTTGTGTTGAGTGCAGCACAGGGTAGGTGGGGTGGACCCGGGAGAACTCATCTCTAGCTTCCAGATCCTCTAGAGTCTGCCTCAGCTGCAGAAAAGTCACCACCCCTGGGAACACAGCCTTCTTTTCCCAGGGGGCCCACATGCAATGACTCTTCCCAAGTGTAGGGCATCGTGGCCTGGCCATTACAACCCAATACAAGAATACGGTGGGCAATATTTTCTGTAAAGTTCCACAGCTTCTTGAGGTCAAGGCTCTGTTGAACCTATATGGTACCTGCTCAGTCTGGCTTCCTGTCCCATTTCCACTGGTGCTGGTCCCTGAAACACAGTTTGATGCCAAGTTTTGTCTCAGCATCTGGCTCAAAAGATCTGGGCCTGCACCATAGGCATTCAGGAAATGTGTATTGAATGAATAAGTGAATGAAGGAATAAGTCTCTGAGCCCCAAATTCCTTCAGTGGCTTCTCTGTGAGTAACTATATAGCTTTTGCTTTATCACAGGTAGCGACAAGTTAGAAACCATCTCCTATGCCCACCAATTCCATTGTTAAATAGTTATAATAGTTAGGAAATTAGAGTACATTAGCTTTTGTGAACATTGCTGATAGGCAAATCCATTTAGTGGCTCATACTGAGCTTAGAGTCGACTAGAGTGTTTTCACATTAGGATGACTTTTTTCATTTATGTGAAATACTATATACATGTTTTAGCTTATTTTATGAATTTGAGCCCATTATTCCAGACTTTTAAGCATTTAGGAGTTTGTCATCCAATAAGCTATTTCTTTCAAGGTAGACATTTATTCCTTGCCTCCCAACATTTTTCCCCCTTTCTTCTAGCCACAGTCCCTGATTTTTATTCAGAGATTTGTCTTCCACCACTCTCATTCCAGGGGGTCTATATGAGATTTCTTATGACCCAGATTTAAGCCAAACAGCTCATCATAACTCCTTTGCCTGGAGATGCAGACGGAAGAAGTCAGTGGCAGAAACTCATCCAGTCAGATGCACCTAGGACTAGTGTGCACAGGACTAAGAAGGATGGACACTCTTTCCTCTTGGGGGAGGTAAGAATGTCACTGTGACAGCCCTCTTGGCTTATAAAGGCAGAGCCAGGGTTATTGGGATCCCCACAGGAAGCCCAAGAGAGCAGCCAACACTGGGCGCAGTGGCTCACACCTGTAATCCTAGCACTCTGGGAGGTCGAGGCAGGTGGATTGCTTAAGCTCACAAGTTGGAGACCAGCCTGAGCAGGAGAGAGACCCTATCTCTAAAAAATAGCTGGGTGCTGTGGCTGGTGTCAGTAGAACCAGCTACTTGGGAGGCTGAGGCAAGAGGATCACTTGAGTCCACAAGTTTGAGATTACTGTGAGCTCTGACACCATGGCCCTCTACAGGGGTTACAAAGTGAGAAAAGATGAAGAAGAAGAAATAAAAAAGAAGAAAGAAGAAAGCCAGTATGGTACTAGGTTGAGCCAAGAGAAGGAGAGGAGCAAAGTCTTGTGAGCACCAATGGATCCTTGAAACTGGCTTCATGTGAAATCTGCCTACACCTGTTCTTCTGCGTTACCTGAGCCAATATATCTGTACTTTAAATAAGCTTCTAGTCACTGGATTTCTATCTGCTACAAAAAGGGTCCTTACAGATACAGTCAACCTCACGGTTATTGGCATGACAAGTGTTTAAACTGGGGGAAGTGGTTTTGCCCATCCCTGAATGACCCTGCACATCCCTTGCTCTGGGGGTAGCAAATGATGGCTGCTCTATTGGTAGCATATGATGGCTAGGTGCTGGGGCAGGACCTGAAAGGAGCAGGACAGGGCAAGATGTGAGAGATATGACAAATGGCCATTCATAGCTAACGTCATTGAGGTGCCCCAAAACACAGGATTTAGGCTGAGGACTGGGAGAAATTATAAGTGAGTTCATTGTAGTGAGTTATAAGTTAGTCCATTGTTGGCATGAAACAATGTTGGCATAAAAACTCACCTCAGGATATGACAAAGCCTGGTGTTGAGTATTGTTCCAAAAGTAAAGACACAGGATCTGAAGAGCACCTCATTCCCTACCACAGTTTTGGAAACTACCATAAGCACAGTACCCTTTCTATTGGACAGAATTCTATAGACAGATAAGATTTGGCAATCCAGGTAATCATTAGTAGAACCAGCATAGTGCAATGGTTAAGCACAGGCAGCATACTCCATGTACACCAAGCATGGTCAGAGCAGATCCCTAGCTGTGGTAGTGTTATGGGATGTTGTCAGTATGATGATGGGGAGCTGAGATCTGGGATCTAGATAGCAAACTTAATCAAAATATTAGCCGGTAGAGTCATGACATGATGAGCAATATTAGGGGCCAGGAGCAATGCTAGTTCTTAATTCTATACTGCAGATTGAAGGTGGGGTAACCCAAGCCACTGCTAGGCTTTCTGTCTCAGGCAGATCCTGTAGATCAGCGGTTCTCAACATGTAAGTCGCAACCCCTTTGAACTGTATTAAAGGGTTGCAGGCTCAGGAAGCTTGAGAACCACTGCTGTAGATGGAGTCAGTTATAAGGCCTGGTAAAAACAGCTTTAAGAAAGGTAGAGGCACAGGCAACTTCAGGGGAACAAATAGCATGCTCATGATGGATGAATGATGGGTTCCTCCCAATAAATGCTGAAGTCTGTGTGTTTTCCCTATGAATCTAGGCTATCCTCATGACTTGCTTTGACTGATAGAGTATGGAAGAAGCAAGGCCATGTCAGCTCCAGGTGTGCCCTTTCGGAGGCCTGGTCATTCCTAAGGGGCTAGCCATCCTGTAAGAAGGTTGGGTCACCGGGAATACTGAATGATAAGAGGCCACATGGAAAGAGAGCCTAGGAGATGAGACACCATCTTGAGCATTATCTTCCCAACTAAGCTTTCAAGTGAAAGCAGCATGGGATTGGGCCCAAGTGAGCAAAAGAACCATTCAGCTGAGCCCCCAGCCAACCTACAGGATCATGAGAAGTGGCCACTGTTGTTTTAGGTGTTTTAAGCCACCAAATGGTATGCTGGTTTATTATAATACAGTAGATAACCAAAAACAAACAAACAAACAAACAAACTACATATCACAGTACAGAATCTACACACAAATGTACCATACTGTGTTAAGAGCAAATTCTTGCTGCAAAGATGTCTGGATGCTATTTTTGGTTAACTGCTGTATTAGCTTCCTAGGGACACCATAACGAAGTGTCACAAACCGGAAGCCTTAAACCACAGAGCTTATCACCTCACAGTTCTAGAAACTAAAAGCCCAAAAATCAAGGTGCTGGCCAGTTGGTTCCTTCTGAGGGCTGTGAGGGAAATTCTGTTCCAGGCCTCTTTGCTCAGCTTACAGAGGGCTGGCTTCGTGTTCACATGGCATTCTTCCTGTGCACACGTATACCTCCAAATCCCCTTTTTCTATAAGAATACAGTTATATTGGATTAGGTCCCACCTAATGATTTCATTTTAACTTGATTACCTCTGTAAATACACTATCTTTAAATAAAGTCATATTCTGGAGTTTTAAGGGTTAGAACTTCAATATACTAACTTAGGGGAGAGGGAGGAAGGGCACAATACAACTCTTAACACCCACTAAGTGGAGTGGAGTGATGTGATTTGTACAAAATATTATGTGAACTCATATGTTAATCAAGAAGAACAGAGGGGAGGTCATATGTGTCACTGTCTCTTACTGGAGAGATATTAGAGAATGCCAACTTAGGTCAACCTGGAAAATTATTATTCTTTTCCATGCCCTTGCCAAGATTTGATATGATTGCTCTAGTGAGCCAAGAAAAATTCCAAATAGGAAATACCGGAAAGGGAATGCCTTTCCCTGGCATTCCCCCACCTAGTGATGGATTTACAAGAAGTTTGCATCATACATAATTAGAACTCTGGACTTGTGGCATTTCAGAATTGGATGGGAACTCAAGAATACAAATCCTCTTCATTCTTTTTTTTTCTAAGCCCATATCTAGTCTGCCAAACTACATGTAAAGGCAAGAATGACCCCCAAATTGTCTTCATGACTAGCCTGGCCTAGGATTAATTTATCTTTCATTTACTTATTCATTCTTTATTGTTTATTCTGCCCATCAGTCATTCAATAAATATTTCACAAGTCCCCATATGTGCTAGTCATCGTGTGGACCCTGAAATACAAACATAAATAAATTATGCTTTCTCATCTGCAATTTGAAATCCTATTTAGGGCCTCATGGAACTACCTTCCCTCTATTATACACCAGAGATTGAGAAGAAAAAGTACCTCTTTGAGAAAACAACAGAAATTTTTTTGTCCTCCCTGCTGAATGTCCAGCAATTCCCCAGGATATGAATTCTTTCCATCAGGCCATGGACCACACTTCCCAGAAGATGCTCCTGCAGATTCAGACCAACCACCTCAGAAGACATTTTCAGAAACAGTTGAAGGGTTTAGTATGAGGACCACATGTTAACTCAATGTCTTAGCAGCTTTTTGAGAAATATCCCTTCTTAAGGGGCTATTTTCCTATTGTGAACATGTAGAACTATCAAATATGATTTTCTTCACATTTGATACAACATTACCAGCAATTATAATTGAATGTGTGTGCACTATTATACTCTTAACATCAGAATTTATAACCCTACTGGTTAGAATTGGTCTGGTTATCTATTGACTATTACAAGAATAATATGGGATTACAGCACCAAAAGCTTTGTGGAGTATTTTTATTCCCCTCCTAAAATATATAAAGCCAGTTCTGCATCCTCAAACATGTGTTGAATTACAAAGCAAATAATTTTAGTAATGCATTTCCTGGGTGTACTGAATCATTTTCAACTAACTGGACCTATGGAATGCAATTTCTCTACATAATATTGCAGTCATTACTTGTGACTAGAACAAAGAAGTTGCATACTATAACTTCCTCCTCCTGTGCCTATGGCAGACATCACTAATCAATTCTGGAAGCCTTTCCTGCCGAGACAAGTCATATCCTTAGAAAATTAAGCTTTAAACAATCAGCAGGCATTAACTATGATGGGAATTAGCACAAGGAATACATCTTATTTTCCTGACACCTCTGTGAGAGGTGACGGTCACAACAATTCAAACATAGTTCTATTACTTTATGTACACAGAGTTAGAATTCTGTTCCAGTTACGCAGCTTTATCGCCCCAAACTGAAACATTTATGAAACAAAAAGGAGTGATAGTGCAAGGGGCATCAACAACATTACTTATCCTATGCTTTTTACAGAAGGACATCACCAATTTACAGATAGCAGAAATGTACACTGGGGATAGTGCACACAATTTTCTTCCTGAGGAAAGTGACAATGAAGAGTGTGCCAAGTGAGTGCCAATGATAATCACCATGATGTCACCACTCCCAATTTTCATGCGCAGCTTCTGGGCATCACTATTACATTTTTGCTTTGGTTGGAATTTATTTAAATTTTATTCAAACCCACCATGAATTAACCTACAAAAATACATTTCCCTATAAAAATAGGAGGCCTGTTGTGAGTGCATTACACATAGATGTGATATTTTCTTGGCATGTGGTTTCTATCAACCAGGGTTCTATATCTGTACACACTGTTTTTCAGTAGATTATGCCTTGTGCATCTATTGTCATTCAGGTCACCTTGAATTCTGTTTCTGACTTTCATGAAGTTAAACACACCATAGACAGTGGTGTCTTCAGTAAAATGGTTACATGTGATACTTTTTTTAATGTGGCTTTTTGTGTATGTTCTTTAAGGGGAAAAAAAATTGAGTTGACTCATTGGATCTAACCCACTGATCTAATCCAATTGACTGGGCATAAATTGGTCATTAATACAGTGAAATGAATCAACAGCAATGCTTGATTCTGTGTCAGGTGGTAGACACTATCTAGATGGACCATCTGTTGGTTGAGTGCCAAGCTAAGGCTGAAGCACTGAAACAGACAAATACCGTCATTCAAATAGCTGAGGTGACTCAGCTGGAAAAGACCAGTTTTGTTACTGCTCACTGCCATTAAATTTCAAAGTTACTAATTTGATCCTGGAATTACTTCCATGGACAGATGTCCATGCTGACATCTAGTGCCTTGATCAAGCAATGAATAAACACGTCAGGCGACATAACCTGTTCTGAGGAAAGGCCTGGGAGAGGCAGGTGACAATTAAAGAAAGGGGTGTTGGTGTGAAGATGCTTGGCAAGGAAAGTTCAGGAGAACTTGAGAACTGTTTCTTGACCTTTGCCTAACGGTCTTTACACTCTGGTTCATTCCCCAGCCCCCTGACTCAACCCATCTCCTAGTAGTCTGATCTTGGGGAGAGGAGAGGAACTCCCTCCAAATACTCTAACAGGAAGAGCCATCTACTGGCAAGTGGGTACCAGGGACTGGAGGGAAAAGTTAAGGTGGTGTTAGTGTGACAGAGGCAGCTTCCAGGATTGCAAACAGTCACAGGTCAAAGAGAGAAACTGAGGCCAGGATAAGGTTGAGACTTACATCTTTGGACTTGCGCTTGAGCAATTCAGAATGGGCACAAACTCAGTGAACTCACCTGTAGAGAAGAAAAGTACAGGATTCCTCCTGGAGCCAATGTGTCAGGCCAGACAGGCTGCATGGGAGAAGGAGGTCAAGGCATGGCAATGAATTAAACCCACCAGACTGGAAGACCTCAAAGCAAAAAAGGGGATGATTCTGTGTCCACCCAGCAGTTGAGAATAAGGATGTTCACAAGAACAGACAGGAGAACAAGGCATTGTCACTGGGTCTAGTCACAGTGATAGATAAGAGACTCTAGCTAAGAAATGGCTTATGAGCTTTCAGCATGAGCTGGCATTTATTGGAAAGCATGAGTTCTCTAGGGCTCGTAGGTAGAAATAGCTGAAGCTGCAACTGCTATGTGTGACAGATCCCACCAGGCCAAATATGAGGACCGTCTGTGCCCCCTGGGCATCTGCTTCCTGTCTGGTTGCCCATGCTCCATTCCTTCACATTCTTTCCATCCCAAACCCCTCTTTGGGTTCTCCACTCACCCTGAACAGATTTAGTAAACATGTACAATATGCTAATTGCAAGGTGCCATGATTAAAATGTCTAATTGATTATTATTCGTATTCTCTTCACTATACACTTCCTCCCATTCTTTCAGCTTAGTATCTTCTCAATTTCTTATTAATCTACCTGTTCCCTATTTTTGCACCTATCTCCCCACGGTATTTTGTAAAGACATTTAATTTCAGGATATGCCATTCTCTCTGACTAATAATATATTCCAGGTGAAGAGAGAAAATTTGACAAAGAAACAAAGACATTTGGTCTTAATTCTCATTTTCTTAATGCTAAATATCCCATCTCAGAATTTCTTTATTCCTTGCTCTGTCACCTTTATAGAAATTACACAGTGGAGAATAGAGCTTCTTCACCTGGGGCTAATGACAAACCTGTTGACATTATGGGAGAAAGTTATGTGTGTGCATGTATGTGTGTGCGTGCACGCGCGCGTGTGTGTGTGTATGCTGTTTCGGGGAGACATATCAATCAAGTCATCAACCAAAAAAAAAAGTATAAACATTTGTACAGGATTAAAGCTTGAGAATCAAGTTCAGAAGATCTGAATTTCAGTCTCCAGGCTACATTTTATTAGGTTAGTGAATACACCTTGTCATCCTGGGGCTCAGCTTCCTTTGTTGTAAAATAGAGAAGGTAACACAAGCCCAAATGAGATCATGAAGGTTAAAGCATTTTAGAAACTCAAAAGTTAAATAAAATTGCTAGTTTTTTTTTAAATTTTGCCAAATCTCTCCATTACATAAAAAGAGAAGGGCTGGATCAAAAGTCAAAACAAACCACTTCTGGCAGCAGGGGATGGGCTGTTTTAGAAGCACACACAGTTCACATTCTTTATAACAGCGGTTCTCAACCTGTGGGTCGCGACCGCTTTGGGGTGGCCTAAATACATCCTGCATATAAGATATTTACATTACGATTCATAACGGTAGCAACATTATAGTTATGAAGTAGCAACAAAAATAATTTTATGGTTGGGGGTCACCACAACATGAGGAACTGTGTTAGAGGGTCACGGCATTAGAAGGTTGAGAACCACTGCTCTATAATATTAAAATCATATCAAATTCCTCATTAGTTTTGTGTGCAAATACAAGCCATCATGGAAGTTATCCAGTTTATTATCTCAATTATCTGGATATCTGGACAAATGCAATTATAAATTCTTGCTTTACTGTTTCTGTCTCCACACTATCTCTCTTTTGGTGCACAAACATTACCAAAGGTACAGCTGTCCTGCAGAGATCAACTGTGCTGAGAGGTTTCTGCAATCAGCTCGTGTGCCACTGACTTTGCTACCAGCTCCAGTGACAGCCAGGTCTAGGTAAAGGAAAGAAATGGACATTTTCCCTCCAATAAGAGATGAACTTCAACTTAAGTGGAGCCCTGGATGCTTTTGGAATCTAAGTCCAGTGTGATCCCAGCTAGCAAATTAAACAATGAGTCAGATCGAAAGAGGCCGAGTAGGAATCCAGAAGAACTAGGCCACACTTTATTACCAGGAGAGTAACACCTTTTAATTGGTTGACACAACAGATAAAGAAGTGGCAGCCTTTCTGGCTGGCTCCTGATTTGCTCACGCATAAAATGGGTTTGGGAAAACAAAATCATTTCCTCACTTAATTTAGAAGCTGTGGTTTTGATTAGAAAAGAAAGGGCCACACAGGAAAAAGTCAGAGATGAAATGAGAAACAGAAGGAAGCTTGCAAATAATAAGAACTAAATTTATTAGAAAGTCCCCTTAAAACTAGGATCAATAAATGAAAATAACTTTATGGATCCAACATTAAAAGGAAAACTTCAATCCTGTGCAATGTCAAGAAAAGAAAAGCCACATTTCATAGGATGCACATGGGAGGCATGGGTTTACAAAGAACATTTAATTTTGTATCAGACTAATGTCAACTTCATGGAGCCCTCCCCAAAGTGGCTTCTTCCTCTCCTTTTCCTCCCTCTTCCTCCCTCCCTCCTTCTCTTTCTCCTTTATTTTTTCTTTCAGCTTAGTCATCCGACTCTGTCAACAAGGCTAGAACAAATTAATTGGGTATCTGAAAATATTACTTTCACTTGTACAAGGAGACTACCTGAAATTATAGGCATTTATAACAGCCTTAAATTTTAGAAGTACAGCTGTGATCTTTACAGTTTGTTTACAATGTAGGCACGGCTGTGCAGGGGTTTGTGAAGCTCTGGGCTCCAGGAGGGCCACAGTCAGGGTTTACATTCCCATCTGGACCCGGTTTCGTATTGTAGTCGACCTTTATGGTGGTGAGCAACCATAGCAACACAGCTACTAACTCAAGCCCCTGCTTTATTCTGAGCTCCTTGATTTTCCCTACTGTCCTTTATCTGTTTGGGACCCCATCCAGGACACCTCATTACAGTTAGTCATCGTGTCTTCTGAGCCTCCTCTACGCTGTGGCAGGCTGACTTTCCTGGTTTTTAATGACCTTGAGAGATTGGAAGGAGTACTGGCAAGGTGTTTTGTAGAATGCCATTCAATTTGGGCTTGTATGATTCTTTTTCTCGTGGTTATAGGTTTTGCAGAGGGACTACTGAAGTGAAATGCCGTTCATATCGAGGTACATGCTCTGAACGTGATTTTACACATGACGATGTTAGCCTGGGTCCCTCCTAGCCAGGTAGTGTTTGTCAGGTTTCTTGATTATAAAGTGGTTTTCTCTTTTTTTCCCCTCTTCTTCATTCTGTCTGTACTCTTCAGAGCCCAGGCATCAGGAGTGGGGATGCGTGCACTCCCTGTAAGCAGGTAGAGCTGTGTAAGTTATTTGAATCCTTCTGTACAGGATATATGTTCTCCCCCCCCCCCACTTACCTATATATTTAACCATTTACCTGTACCAGTAAGGACTTTTGGTTGTTTATACTTCCAACTATAATTCAATACTACATTTTTTTTTTCTCAAATTGTTCCAGCTTTGTCCATTGGGAACTCCGTTACTTGGCTTGTGTGTCCATTTCACACATGCTATTGGAATTATTTTGTTGTTTAGATTTGTTTTTCAGCACTTCCTTCCCTTCTAGCATTATAAGACCTTCTAGATTCTTCTTGCATATTTGCTGCTCCAGCCCTGGACTCAGACATTTCTCCAAGGAGCCCTGATTTCTTTTTTTGGATAGAGTATGGTATTTCTTCTGTGTATTTTTTATAAAGTGTTTGTACCCCTTTCTTCCAATCTCTCCATTGCCACCCTAACCTTCAGAACCCAATTATATCCCCCTTGATTCTTTACTATTCTTTTTTAGTGCCTTCTGGGGGCAAGACATGATCGCAAGAGGGACTTTACCTAACAAATGCAATCAGTGTAACCTGGCTTATTGTACCCTCAATGAATCCCCAACAATAAAAATAAATAAATAAATAAATGGAAAAAAAATTGCCTCTAATTGAAGCTCTTCATCACCTTGAGAGGCCCTTCCTTAATACAGCCCACTTTTCTTTCATATTTCTTCCAAGGAACACCTTTTCCCCTTCCCTGGCACTTAACAGAGTATCAGCAGTAAGTTGAAAAGAAGGGAAACTAGAAGAAGTGAGCTCGAACTCTCTTACAGTATATTATTTTTAATTAATGCTGCTGCTATTTTCTCAATTTCCCAGCCAAATTAATGCCACAAGAATTGTGTTGGCATCTGCGACAGCAAATGGAAAGGAACAGCAGTTTAAAGGGAGGGGATAACTGCCCCCCACCCCTAGTCCGGGTACACTTTGGAGCAATTCATAATTCACACACACACAGATCGCGGAGGCGTGGCAAGTCTGTGATGAAAACTAACGTTCCGCCCAGGACTGGCAGCAATTCCTTGCCACTTGCCACCGTGCCTAGAGTCTTTGAAGATGATACTATTTCCTGATGAGTTCCCTTCAGTCACATGCAAAGCCTGGGGAGACCTGAGGTAAAGAAAAAAAAAACGAGCACAACTCCCGTTTCTAGAAAGGACAGACGTTCAAGGGCAAAGTCCACCCCCTCCTGTTTGTCCCCTCCTCATGCCCCCCTTTTGGTTATCATTCCTCTGCTCCCCCTATAAAGGTCAGATGGTTTCCTTTACTTTTGGCTCAATAAACAGTTTTGAGGGCCAAATACCTGCCAGTATCCATGGTTGACACTAGAGATACAAAGAGAGACAAGATGTGGCTTGCAGGCCAGTGCAGAGAGCATATCAAACCTCGATATTTGTAGTAAACAGATCAACATTCACCAGGTATGTTGTGAATGTGGATTTTGTGGCTTCTATCTATTTTTTAAGTATATCTTTTGTTTCTAGACAGGTGTACTTATTTATTGCTATCTTTTAATTCACTAGAATTATAAATGAAATTTTAAAAAAAAATTGAAACTTTATATATGAACCAAAGTCTACTTTGACAGGCACACTGCTTCCCCACCCTCCCCAAAACCATCTGTATCTCCTCCTTCCTGAATCCCGAGACAAGCACTGTTTTGAGGGGTTTTTTGGGGTCTATCTTCCCAGGTAAAAAGTATATGAAAAAGTAGATGCTCAATGCCAAGACTGTCAAATTCAAAACAATCCCACTGGCAGTCACTATCTGAGTTGCTCCCCTCTCCTTCCATTCTCTTTCCCCAGTCACTGAGCCCTGGTTGGTGACAAAATTCCAGGTAATGCTTGGAGTATGGATGAGCCAAGATGGGAGAGAGGCTGGGTCTGGGGAAGGCATGCATATGGCTTCCTCAGTTAATCCAGGCTAGACCAGGTCAGGGTTGCTGGCTCAGGGTAATGAGCCAGGAAGCAAAAATCACCAAGGTAATCAGGGAGGGGAGTGCAGAACTGGAAAAAGGGATCTAAAAGCTGGGGGGAAGACATGAACAAACAGGACCATGGTGATCAGGGCTAGATGGGACAGAGAAAGCAGGGCCAGGCAGGCAAAGCCAGAGGTCAGCAGCCCATGGTCACAGGCAAAAGACGGCGGTATTGTTCCCCAAGATCTAGTTTGCTTTGACTGAAACTTTCCTCCTTGGATGTGCTTTTGTACTTTTTATTAACCAAGATCAAGAAACACACATTGCCAGCAGCACAGAAGCCCCTCTTCATGGGTTTGAAATCATGTGAGGCTTTCCTTGGCAACCTTATTCGAGGCTTTCTGTCCTAGTCTGGAAGAGCCCCAAAGGCTCTGCAGGACGGCCGAGGGTGTGTGTGTGTGTGTGTTGGCAAGAGGGAGCTCTACTTTTCCGAGGGAATAGGGACACGATTTAAAAAAAAATTCATATACTTTGTTCTCTTGCTTTTATGTTCATGACCTTCTCCCTAATAGATGAGAGGCATTCGGCGTGAATCCACCTGGGGAGCAGAGGGGACTGATTTGGTAGGGAGGAAATGTGTAACGACCATTTTGAAAGGGCAGCAAAGAGAAAGCTTCTGACCTTCAAAATCAGTCGTGTGCTGTGTAAAGTCAACAGCATGGTGGGAAGCCAGGGATCGTCGAGGAAGGAGTGACGGTCTCAGTCGTCCGCCCTCCCCCACCCCCACCCTGCTCAACGTGGCCAGGGGTCGGCAAGCTCCGGGAGCTTTGAGTAAAGAAGGTCTGAGGAGATAAGAAAGAAGCAAAGAGGGTTTTTTTTGTTTTTTTTTTTGATGTTGGTGGTTGTGGGGTGGTAGATGGCAGAGAAAAAGGTGGAAACAGAAGAAAAGAAGAACTGGAAACTATTAGCCTTGAACCTTATTTCCCTTTCTGGGAGGCTGATAGGTGTCTCTCCAGCCACACACACACAATACACACACAGAGAAGATTCCAATCACACACACACGCACACAATTTAAGAAGGGAAAAGCCTGTATAAATTTGTAATACTCAAGTCACGTTTGACTTCTGTAGCTGCAAGAGGTGCTCAACCTGACTTTCATTGTTGGTATATACTGAGTATTACAATTTTAATGCAGTTTTTGCCTTTCTTAAAATGTGTATTCCTTTTTTGGCACAATCCATATACATATGCAATTATGACATACATGTTACATTGTAAGAACATGCAGCTCAAGGCATCCCTGCACAATTAGGAAGGGGAGGCCTTCGGTTGGGCCTGTGCAGGTTTGCCTGGCTCCTCTGTGCTGTCCTTGCACCCCTTGTTGGATGGAGACTACAGCAAGTGCCATGAGACCCACTGGGAGGAGGATGAGGTGAGCACACAGCAAAGGCTGAGAGCTGAACAGCTGGGACCAGGGGACAGACGGAAGATGTAGCAAAAACACAGCAGGGAGCATGGCACCAGCAAGAGGGTAGGGGAAGCCTGGCCAGCAGCGATGGACTCTGGATTCTGCTCCAGCCAAGAACAAAAAGACCACAGAGTTTCAGCCACAGGCATCAGCATCAAACACTAGTAGGACGTCTGGTTACAGGACCACACCTGCTATGCTCCAGGGGGTCACCTTTCCCACACCTGTGAGACAGCCTGAGGCTGAGCCCCCATTCCCCAATCTGGAAGGTTTTGTGAGCCCTCATCCACCAGGACACCTTTAGAGAGGGAAAAGGGGACAAGGGGACAAAGGGAGGGGTGCTGGAAAGACCAAGTGATGACCTCAAAGAGGCTATTAGAAGTCTAAAGAAAGTATGAATGGTCTGGACCACATTTCAATTTGCCTGGATGAAAATCTGACTCTGGCTCTCCCTCGGCTACCCCAAGGTAGCACAAGCATCCAGATAGAGTAGATCTAGGCAATAAAAACACTACATTTTCTCTGCAAAGCCTGAGTTGTAGTGTGGAAAGTTTTGTGATCTTACACACTGGCGCCAAGTATGTCTTATTTAGATCAAGAACACTCTGAGCCTGACATGGAAGGCTGTCTAGTTTCCTTGTAATGAACACAAGAGAAACAGAGAGAGAGAGAGAAGAAAAGATGGAGAAAGGAAGGAAAGGAGGCAGAAAAGCTGGGCAGGAGGGCAGGGGGAAGGGAATTCTGCTAGAGGGGAACTGACCCCCACGATTCAGGAGCTGCTGTCTGATTTGACCTCTGGTGGTCATGTACAGAGGGCAGCAGTTTGAAGGACCCACAATACACTGCCTCTGAGTTTGTTGTGACCATGTCCTCACATTCTGCAGGTGAGGTGTCTGGCCCAGAATAGTCAGCGTCATAGCAAGTAAGTGTAGGAGCGAGCTATGAGAACCGCCACCTCCGTCCTGGCCAGTGCAGGGCCCTCCAGCCCTGGGCATAGTGGTGTCTTCCAGCACTCTGAGCCAGAGAACAGAATATGGGCTCCCTGGGACAAGCAGCAGTGTCCCCAGGTGCTTGGTCTCTTCCCTTCTCCATACAAGGGAGAAGGGATGACCACTGCCGTTTAGTGTGGTTTTTGGGTCATATATCCTGTGGCCTTGTGGGATGCACTGGCCATCCCTCATTTCAGCCCTCCTGTCCCCTTGCTGGAATGAGGAGACATCTCTGGTTCTATTTCTGAGCGCCTCCTCCTCACACCTTCCCCAGGATACACACTGTGGGCAGCTCGTTTCATAGCCTGCTGCCCTGCAGAGGCCTTGTGTTCTGAGCAGCCCAGTGCTGTAAGACAGCTCTGCCAGCTGCAGGGCCCTCAAGTCTCCCCTTGGCTTTGCAGGGCCTGGAAGGAGAGAGCACTGTCATGCCTTTTAACGAGGCTCCCACAGAGCCACTTTTGATGATGGAGAGGAACAAGCCTCCAATGGCTCACTAGGGGAAGCTACTCCCTCCCAGCCTTCCTCCAGGATGTGCCAAGTAGGCAGGATGCTTCTGCCTAAGCTAACTTGATAATCACAGGCCATGACGCTCCAGGAGAACTCCACTCTGAGAAGCTGCCTCCTCCAGAGCCTTTCTAGATACCAGGCATGGAGAGCAAGGAACACCAAAGGCTCAGCTTCTTCCCAAGATGAGGACCATATCAGGCCAGTCTAGAAACAAAATGGGCACTCCTGGGCTCAGATTGCAGGCTCCAGCTTCTTCCGGAAAACAGCAGGCAGGCTTGGACACACCTCAGGCTGTGTGTGTGTGGGGGGTGTCTAGAAGGCATACATAGTCCCATATAATATTCTCTCTTACGTAAGGGCCTTCTTGCAGTATATAATCAAATGCCATTTAATCTTCATATTTCTGTAAGACCTATTGTCTCCACTAAAAATTATATATGTATAATTTGTGGATTCCAAAACTTGGTCCCTTTTGTTATCTATAGCTGCTGAAGCTGGCTAGGTCACCTAGCTGCCTTTAAAGTCCATGCTTGCCATATCATATCATAAATAACATCCATGAAAATTTTTGAGTGCCATAGAAAAGGAGGTTGAAAATAATGTATAAATACAGGAAAGAAAGATGCCATTGACCTGGGGAACTAGGGAATTCCCATGTTTTCTAAGAGGAAGGATAACCAGGAGGGTTATATTGTGTTATATTATACCACTCTACCTAATCGTACACCGAGAAATTCACTTACTCGGGGTTAGTAAAAGGGTCCTTGAATTAGAAGTCAAGGGATTTTAGTCTGAATTCTTTACTTTATTGAACAAATTACTTAACTTTCCAGGTGCAAGTGTCAGTTTCCTTAATCTGTAAAATGAGTAGAAAATTCTAGTCCTGGCATTCTCTGTTTCTAAAGCCACTTTTCCCAACAGAATATAAGCGCGTATGTTTCAACTGGCACACTTGAGTAGTATATATGTCACATTACCTGATTGTTTCTAAATTTAAAAATCTGATAAATGCAACCTTATAAAAGTTAACTTCTGCTTTGTGAAAGCCATTGTTAAGAGAATGAAATAAAAAGCAACAAATTGGAAGAAAATATTTCCAAACTATATGGATGACTGAGGACTGGTTATCTAGAATATATAAAGAGCACTCAAAACTCAACAGTTAAAAAGATTTTTTTCAATTAAAAAAAAATGGGCAAGAGACATGAACAAGCATTTCACTGAAGAGAATATAAAGAAGGCTAATAAGCACATGAAAAGCTATTCAATGCCATTAGCCATTGGAGAAATGCAAATTAAAACCAGAATGAGATATTGCTACACTCTGATCAGATGGCTAAAATGGAGAATGAAGACAGTGCCACATTCCAATGAGGCTGCAGAGACATGGGATTGCGGAGACGTTGTTACTGGAAACGGGAAATGGTGTAGCAACTGGAAAAATTTGGCAGTTTCTTATAAAAGTTAACATGCAGTTAACAGATGACTCAGCAATTGCACTCTTTAGTATTTATCACAGAGAAATGAGAACTTAGGTTCACACAAACACTTGTGCATGAATGTTCATGGCAACTTTACTCATAAAAACCCAAAATTTGGCACCTATAGTCCCTGCTACTTGGAAGGCTGAGGCAAGAGAATCACTTAAGCCTTAGAGTTTGAGGTTGCTGTGAGCTGTGACAATACAGCACTCTACCGAGAGTGACATAGTGAGACTCTGTCTCAAAAAAATAAAAAAATAAAAATCTTGAAAAAAATGGTTTTCAAGGATGGTGGTACATCCATATGATAAAATACTACTCAGCAATTAAAAGGAACAAACTATTGATATGCAAAAAGTTAGATGAATTTCAAAGGAATTATGCTGATTTAAAAAGGCAATCCCCCAAATTTACATGCTATTTTATTCCATTTATATAACAATCCTAACATAATGAAATTATAGAGATAAGAGGACAGATTAATGGTTGCCAGGGGCTCAGGACCGAGGTGAAGGTGGAAGGGATGCGGGTGTGAGTCAATGAGTGTAATATGAGATCCTTGTGGTGATGTGTGTCTTGACAGTGTTGGTGAAAGCACAAATCTATGCATGATAAAAATGCATGGGACCAAATGGACACACTCATACCCACAGTGAGCACCGGTGTAACTAGTGGAATCTGATTAAGATTGATTGTATCAATGTCAATGTTCTGCTTGTGATGTTACACTATAGTTTCAAAAGATACTACCATTGGGGGAAGTTGGGGGAAGAGTATATAGGATTTTACTGCCATAAAATATAACTTAAAACTCAAATTTCATAAAAGAAACTATTAATAAATTTTACTTGGTTAAAACAACATCAAGATCAGCCAGGGCAATACAAAAAGACTCTTGTCACTTAAAAAAACAAAATTTTTTTTTGAAAGTATCCAGACTATAAGTACAGACTTATAGTCCCAGCCACTGAGAAGGCCAGAATGAAACAATCCCTTGAGCCCAGAAAGTTGAGGCTGCAACTATGATTGACATGCTGCACTATAGCCTGGGTGACAGAGTGAGACCCTGTCTTTAAAAATAAATAAACAATCAATGTATACAGTTATGATTTAATAATAAAAAATAATATAATAAAATAAATAAATTAATTAATTAACAAATAACAAATAAAAATAAAAGGTCTGCATGGAGTGAATGTCCATTAAGCAAAATCAAAGGTAAATGACAATCTGAGAAAATATTTGTAATTCGAATACAGACCATGGACTAATTTTCCTAATATATTAATATAAATGGCTCCTATAATTCAATAAAAAAAGACCAACAACCTAGTAGGAAATGGAAAAAAGATGTGAATAAATGTTTCACAGGAAAAGATAAAATGTCTCTTAAATACCTCAGATTGTCATAAGAACCTCAATTATAATAACATAAATGAAAATTTACACTGTCATAACATTTTTTTTTTAGACATTTGACAAACAATGATTAAAAACTTTGCTAACGCCATGCTGGTGAAGGTGTGGGGAAAGGGGCATTCTCTTATACTCTCGGATGAAATGAAAAGGCCATAGCCTCAGTGGGAGGCAATTAGAAATCAGTCAAACTTGCACTCACTTTGACTCAGCAGTTCTACATCTGGGAATATATTCTACTTACAAAGATGTCCACACGCAAAATAATACATGGACAAGTTTATTTAAGGTAGCACTTGTTGGGACAGCAAAATAATGGACACAACCTACGTGCCCATCTGTTGGGGAGTAAAGATATAACAGTGCAGTCAGACAGTGGAATACTTTTAAGGCTTTGCAAAAGACAAATGTTTCCAAAAGGAAACACTTTGGGTGCTGATATGGAATCATCTCCATGACTAGGAAGTGAATAAAGCAAATTGAGAACAAGATATATGCTACCATTTCTACAACAATAGGAACGTGTATATCCTCTTCAATTTGTTTGTAAATGCTTAAAATATCACAGTAAGAATAGAGAAAAGATGAATAACATTGGTTTGCTCCTGAAGGAGGAAATTTGTTTTTTGCTTAAGGACAAGGGTGGCAGGGAGTCTTTTATTTTTCTACATACAGCATGCCATGACTTTGGGGTGTTAAACCATGCACATTAATTGTATATTCAAAAATAAATGACTTAAAATACTTTTTAAAGAAGAAAGGCACTAAAAAGTATCCTTTTCTAAATATAAATCATCTCTAGAATCTTCTGAGGCCCCTTGCTCTCCACATCCTGTTGGAGGCTTTCCAAAGTGGCTGGCACTGCAGGCATACCGTCTCCACAGGGACCAGAAGAATGTGAGCATCTGTGGACAGCAGGGCGTGGGGATGAGCTGCTGATGGGGGCAGCAGGGAGAGCTGCTTTGGAGAGAGTAGAAAGTTCTCTCCATGTAAAGCGAGGCAATTAGCACGCCTGGAGTCCAGCGACACCAGCTTCGCTCAGCAGACCTGTCCCCAGAACCATGTTGGCAAGGAAACTAAAGGGAGACGTTTAAAGGCCCCTGCTTTATTTGTTCCCCCTCCTGTTCTATTTACGATGTTGAAATCACCCCTCCCTGCCAATCTCATTAAGGATGTGAATGAGCCCCTCCTGTTAATTTCTCCTTTACCAGTGAATGGAGTGTCTAAATGACAGGGGGCAGCTTCACCAGTAGCACTTCTAAACATGCAGGGGTATTTTGTCCTTCCTGCAAGCCTAGCCACCCTCCTCCCCCAAGTGGTGGCTCTGCAGCTCCTCCGCGGATGGATGCAGGAGGCATCATAAGCCCAGAGGCAAACACCAGCCCAGGATGCAGGTCTTGACCATGACATCTGAATACAGATAACTGCATTGCTAGGTGAGCATAGGCAATGCCAAGCTGACAGCTCACTGCCGCATTCTCTAGCCATTCCACTCCTGCGTGTCTTCATTTTGTACCAGACTCCGCTACTTGCCCAGAAGTTTGTGACTAGTTACTCCTTTCAGAACTGTCTCTGCTAAGCCTATTATGTTTTCTCGCTCTGATCTGCAAGTGGAATTCCTAAGGATCAAAGGTCACTGCACTCACTTCTAATGTTTTTGGAAAAGCTAGCCAGGTAGGCTCCTCTCTGCGTCCCTCTCACATGGACAAACCTGCAATTCCATTTTACCACCCTGTTTTTTCTTAAAGTAGCTATGCAGTTAACTGTGGCAGAAATAGGAAGCCGCAATATTCACAGAAAATGTGATAACATCTGGCCCTAGAAGTCCAGGGGTTCATATCCCATCCAAGTGAATGTGTGCATGGACAAGAGGTTTAAATAACACATTTCATACCAGAGTTTCTGCTTATTTACCTAATATATTTGAAAATCACTCAATTTATTGCAAACTAAGATTTAGGAAGCTCAGTTTTCAGGTTGGCAAATTAGCATTTGTCTGCACATATTTCACTATTTTGCATAATTAATTCCTCCCCATAGTACGAGAGCATTTTCATCTTCAACAAAAACCAGTCTATTTTGCATTTGCTTCCTGTTAGCAGCATGTAAATGGTATTGATTCAGAAGATGCACATTCTTTTCGAAAGTATCTCCTGGAACATGACCGGGATTTTCATCCCAATCATTATCAGCTGTTTATTACCCTGCTTCCAAAATCTTATTCATAAAAGAAAATTAGAAAAGGAAAAGTTGAGTCATAGGAAACAAATACAGTGCTGATGAAATGGATTCTCCCCATTCAGATTAACTAAATGTATCAGCTAGTGTTGCAAAAAAAAAAAAAAAAAAAAAAAAAGAGAGAGAGAGAGAAGAAAGAAAGTAATTAAAACCGGATTTAACAATAGAAAAAAATATGTGAGTCATTTGCCTGAAAGAGAGCGACAGGTAGTTTTGCCTTTTGGTTTATCTTAATGAGTAGTTCTATATAATGTCACCAAAATATGAATGCCAAGGTACTTTTTTTTATTTTTTTGATCTCTCAACAATGTTTTCCTCAGTGTGGGCATTCCTCTTCATTCTAAAATGGATTCCAGTAGTTTCAAGGGCTACACACTTCTGGTAAGATAGAGACACCATCTTTGTTCTTAGCAAAATATCCTAAGTCTTACTCCAGTTAGAAATGCCCACCCACCAACCCAGGAATGGATTAACAAGCTCTGGTATGTGTATACCATGGAATACTATTCGGTGATTAAAACAGATGGAGACTTTACATCTTTTGTATTAACCTGGATGAAATTGGAACATGTTATTCTTAGCAAAGCATCACAAGAATGGAGAAGCAAGAATCCTATGCACTCAATTCTGATATGAGGATAATTAATGACCTAGTACAGAGTGGGAGGTGGGGGTGGGGGATAGGAAGAGCATAGAAAGGGAAGGGGAGTGAGGGGGTGACAGTGTATGGTACACCTTTTGGGGGCAGGACACAATTATAAGAGGGACTTTATCTAACAAATACAATCAATGCAACCTGGTTCTTTGTACCCTCAATGCATCCTCAACAATAACAACGATGACAAAAGATTGGTCAAGGTCATGTGCTTGACACTGAGCCAGTCACTATGGCCAGGCAGACCAAATGCACAAATGCTCCTGTGCTCTGTCTCTAGGACTGGGGTGGCAACACCCTCCCTGGAGCAGCTTGCGTCCCCTGCCAAGACGGGGAGCTGTATCTGTGGGATGGAGAGATGGACCAAGAAGCTACCAAAACTACTCACAACAGGCAAGGAAGGTGAATCTGAACTAAAGGAAAACTCGAATTATAGAAGACTTTCAACCTACATGTGGTTAAAAATATCCTATACTGCAGTTTTATTTCTTTCACATACATTCAGTAACTCAAATCAGACCAACAAAGTGCTGATAAGCACTCCCTTGAATGAGCAGTTATGATTGATTGGCAAGTAGCTTCTCAATTATATATGTACACACACTACTGATTTTTTCAAAGTAAGCATTTTAAAAGAGTTTGCTCTTTGAAGGCAGGCATATTCCACCGTTTTATAAGGTCGCTGGGGTAGACGTGGGAAATGCCTGACAGTGGAAGACTTGAGTGAGATAGGAAAGAGGTGCCATGCTTAAGGCCCTTTCTTCTTTCTTAGAAAATTGAGCAAAGCAAGGAGTGTGGAAGGCCTGGCTCAGATAAGCAAGGACAACAGGCCTGGATTCCCAGCAAAATAGAACCACTGTAAGTTGACCACCCACGGGACTGTACCAAAGGTGGTCAGCATAAGGAACTAGGCCTTCAGTACTGAGATATGTGGTGCATGTCCGGTCTATGAAAATTAGGTCGACTGAAGGAGGTGATCAACATAGGGAAGTGGCCAACTGTGAAGTTTCTACCATATTTGAGACTTTTTTAGGACACCATTTTTAGCAATGGAAACAAAATCTCGGGACATGCTATATGGTTCACATAGCAAATCTTTCCCTGACTAGAAAGAGCAAGAAAGAGATGATGCTTATCAGGAGTGACTGAGTCGCCTTGCTAGTGTAGAACTTGAATAACCACAATCACTGCCTGAGCAGAGATTCTCCCTACCCTGGCCTGAGGCAGACATAGCCAATCTATCAACTCACTTTTCTGCTAAACCTAGGATTGACTTCAAAATCTCTCTTGACAAAGTACTCTAAGGATCCACTACCAATTGATCAAGCTTGGAAATAGAGATAAAATCTTCTTGACAGGACACACGTTAGCCTGATCTTTGTCCATTTTCCTTTCCTGTGATGTTTCTTCTAAGGACATGATACATTTGGTGCCTCATTCATTCTCTAATCTGGACAAAGACTCTCCAATGAATTCTCGTCTTCCTGAAGTAATCCTGTGTCCTCTTGGCTCTCAGCTGCCCCCTCTGGCAGCATTTTCTCCCAAGATGACTTTGTTACCTGTGACTGTGGTGGTCTGATGATGTGCATTCCTTTCCATTCCAAAGACTACTGTTTGGGGCACGCTTGCCTATAATCTTTGTTATGGAAGATCTGTGTAATATCTCTCTTCATCTTAAATAAGTATACCCAGCGTTACAGGTTACATAATGTGTACTTCTTAGCATAAAGTCAGTGTTCCACCTGCATTAAAATTTACTGGGGTGGGTTGTTTATTTAAAATACTACTGTGGGGCCTTACTCTAAAGCCAATGAATAAGAATTTCTGATCTGATTTTTAGCCAGTTTTCAAAGTCATCCATAAACCCATTAAAGTATGAAAATAATTGCTACGGGAAACAGAGGTTTGGAGGAAAGTTGTGGTGAGCCTACCCACACAGTTTTTAATAATGGTATCTAACAAGTTTTTAATAATGATATCTCCTGAACTTGATTGATTTTTAGGTGAAGCTATGTCTGATCCTCCTTAAGCCTTTGCTGACTCATGTCTTGTGATCCTTCTTTTCTGAATGTCAGACCAGAATATAGCCAGATTAAGAAGCAGGGTAGTGGAGCATTTGCAGGGGACACTGGTCCAATAGGGCTATTAAAGCCTCACAAAAAATAAATCAAGGTGGAGACTATTGTATTTGCCAGAATGCTCTTAGGGAGAGACATGTGTGTGAGCTAGAAGGAATAATCTGATGGGTTGCTTGAAGGGCAGACATCCAAGAAACTTGTCCAAAAAACAGTAGCAACAGCAAGAAAAGCAACAATTGTGATGATAATAACAATAACAGTAGTAATCATGGCCCTCTGAGGGGATTGGATAGTAACCATAACATTTTGGTTTTGCTGTACGGAATGTTTGAGGCTCAGGCCAGAGCTGAGTGTTCGGGATGAGAGAATGGGATAGACCCCACACATGGGCCTTCTCTCACCCATTACCACCTGTATAACCAGTTGTGCTTATAAATAAATGAATCCACAAACACTCAGATTATATCGGCTGTACAAGGCAGTAACTTTTAACCTTCCCAGGAAACCTGGCCACTTCACTCTGGCCCAAATGAATTATCCAATTATTTTATTTTATATTTTCATTCTTGGGAATTTTTCTACTAGGACCCCCACCTCTTTCTCTCAAAAGGCAGCCCCATAGACTTTAGAGACCACACACAGGATTCACACATTAAAAATAGAAACAGAAGCCAATTAAGCCCCTAAGATCTCAAAATATGAGTTATTTGCATCTCTGAAGAAACTTCTGACAAGCATGACAAGCAAGCAAAGCTAATAAAAGTCTTCTTGCTTCACACAGAAAAGTCATCCCAGAACATTCTTTCTCTGTCTCCTCACCAGTGCCTTTGAACCCTAGCATTCAACTGAGAGTGAATACTTTCCTAATCTCTCTACTTTGAAAGATTTATCTCTTCTCCTCACCTATTCAAGCAAATGTTCAGTTAATATTCTGGTACGATCCTCTCTGTACCCAAAAGGCCTGCAATGGAAAATTCAAGATCTTCAAATTCACTGAAAGATTGAGGATTTGCTTCTACAAATTTCATGCTGATCATAAACAGCCTGTGTCATTTTGCCCCTCTCCAATGCTGTCCCTCATGTGAGATACAATGCCAGCCTTGGGCGATAATGGGAAACTTACAGTCTCCCTTGGAAATATTCATTTAAGTATATTTTTGCATGAATTTCTCCAAGATGATCATTTTTATGGAATATTAGCAGGTGGCACATTCTCCTTTTGCCTAAAACTGTCTAAAATACAAGGTGATTTCCCGGCCACAGTGTTCTATTAGGGGATTTAAGAGGGTTCTAGTTCAAGATGGCAGCCTGAGAATATGATGCTACTTTCATTTTCTCCTCTAAGCATATGTTGAACTCAGAAACACATAACAGAACAGGAGAAAGGAAACAGCCGAAATTAGCAACTCTCGAATTTGGAGGACTTTATGGAGGACACAGTATAGATTTTTATCTGATCAACAGAAAAAAGCAGAAGAAATGACAGCTCAAGGTACCAGAGTTGAGTGTCTGTCCTCTCAGAAGAGACCAGAGCTGATCCGAGTGGAAGTCCTCAAATGCAAGAATGGATGGAGAAGTTATCTTGAGGTGTTTATTGAAAAACTGCCTTCTAAAGACCATATTAGCGGGTCTTTGTCCCTTAAAGAGAGTTGCAAACGGCTACAACTTTTATCCTTAGGCTAAAGCTTGAGAACTACTTTCTAGAGTAAGTGGTTAATCTGAGGGCTGGGCACAGTGGCTCATGCCTGAAATCCTAGCACTCTGGGAGGCTGAGATGGGCAGATTGCTTAAGGTCAGGAGTTCAAGACCAACCTGAGCAAGAGAGAGACACTATCTCTAAAAACTAGCTGGGCATTGTGGTGGGTGCCTGTAGTCCCAGCTACTCAGGAGGCTGAGATAAGAGGATCGTTTGAACTCAGGAGTTTGAGGTTGCTGTGAGCTATGATTCCAAGGCACTCTACCCAGGGTGACAAAAGTGAGACTCTGTCTCAAAAAAAAAGGAAAAAAAAAAAGAAAGTGGTTGATATGTTGAGTGATAAATTATAACAAATCACTTGAAAATGGTTAGAAACAATGATTTATTGTCAACACTCACCTTTCTGTGAGTTGACTGGCTCAGCCTTTCTCTCTCTATCATGTAGATGCAGGTAGGTGAAGATGGGGTTGGTGGAGTCATCTGTAGGTTCTTCATCCACCTGCCTGGCGGCTGGGTACAAGTCATCCAAGTGGCTAGGATATCTGTGTCTGGCCAGGCACCCATCTCTTCATACAGCCTCTCTGTGTGGCTGCTTGGGCTTCCTCACAATATGGTGGTCACAGGGTGGTGGATTTTTGTTACATGCCGACTGACTTTCCCCTGAGCAAGTATTTGAAGACATAGGAAGTGAGTGCTGGCCCAGGCCCAGAAATGATAGCTTTACTTCTGCTGTATTTCAAAGTAGTTATAAAGCCTCCACAGAGTCAAGGAAAGGGGGCTCAGACATCATTTTTTTAATGGGAGAAGTTTAATGAAAGAGGTAAACAAATAATTTACATAGTCTTTATTCTACTCTTGTGGGGAGCTCACAGTGAGAGTTTTGAAGACTGCAAAAGAAACAGAACAAAGCTAAAAATGTGAAGAGCTGCACTCCAAGAGGGCTTTGTGCTGTCGATTAGGGGGTTCCATAGCCTGTTTTTTTGTTCTCAGACCCCAAGCATTACAAGGAAGTCCATTATGTTTGCTGATTATCAACTCATATTTGGTCTCTTGTAAAAGAGACAAACACAACTGCTGAGGCAAAGCACACCAATTATCTGTACATATCAAAGTAACTCTTCCTTAAAAAAGAAATGAAGAAGAGCATTCAAGAAACAGAAGGATCAGCATAAAAAATAAATAAATAAACCCAGAAAGGAATAAAAGAGAGAATCTTTAGGGAGAGATAAGAACCACACATAATTATTCTGATTTCTGCTTTCAGGCTTAAGAAGATGCTGTGACCACAAATTAAGAGCAGTCCCTTTTGAAAAAGTATCCATAAGAGAATAAGAAAGAATTATTACTTTGCAAATAAAGATTTCACTGCATAGACTGAATAATAAATTAGACAGAGAAGAAGATCAATTGGTTGATCTGGAAGATAAGGTCAAGAAAATCTCTCAGAACTTCAAGCAAAAAGACAAGTAGAATATAAATGAGAAAAATAGGGAGAGAGACACATGTAACAAATCTAGAAGGCCTAACAGCAATCGAATAGACCTTCTAGGAAAGAATAGAAGCAAACCAAGGTAAAAACTAATTATAGAAATTAAAAGTAAAATTCTTTGGGCTGATGCTAGATGTGACTCTTAAAATTGATCATCTAATGAGTAGAAAGGAAACGATGAATGAAAAAATTATCCACATATGGATACATTTTGCTGGAATTTCTGAATTTAAAGGATAAAGTAAATGTCTTTAAAGGTTCTGGAGAGAAAAAGGGTGGGTCACTTATAGGGAAAGACGGGCATACTGCTCGTCTTTCTGCTTCCACTTCTGCTCAGCAACAGTAGAGGATTAATAATATATTCAAATTTCCAAGGGGAAACTATTTTGAATTTAGAATTCTATACCTAGCTAAACTATCGATAAATGTGAGAACAACAACAAAATATATATATAATAATAATAATAAAATAAAATTTTCATGGAGAGACAAGGATCCTCTAAGTGTGTCACCTATATTTCTTATATATGAAGGGATTGTTTACCAAAGTCCTCACATTAAAGAGAAGAAAAACTACAGAAGGAAGGAAGGCCAGCATGAAACACACAGAATTGAAGAAATTGAATATAATTCAGAAATAGAGAAAGCAAGAAAGACATTAAAAGAGAATGTTTTGGGGTAGAGTGCCTTGTAAAGGCAAATTGTAAAGGAAAGAATAATGCCTGTGTTTGCCCAAACTTTTAAAGTTTACAACAATAAAAATGGAATTGAAGTGTGAGTGGCAGACTTCAGAAATACTGTATCTGTATCATGTATGAAAAAAGGAATGAATATTTTTAGCATATACAATGCTTTTATAAGACAGTATAAAAAATAGAAAAATGGGCAAATATTGTGAATGGGTTAAGTCACAAAGGAAAGAAAGAAGTGGGATGACATTCCCTGGATTTCCCATACAGCGGGATCTCCTGAGAAATTCAGTCTGGGTGGAAGGAGTCCATTCTGCAAGGCACAGGTGGGTATGCATATCAGGCACGCAGCTCTGCCTTTGCAAAAGAGGCCATAAGCCAGTGAAGGGGCTATGTGTGGAGGGCAGGGGGCATTTTTCAACAACTGTGACATATATGAAACTTTAGGAAAGGGAAAGTTAGACTACAGAGAATTTTTAGGAAGTCTGATTCTGCTCAGTGTGTGTGTGTGTCTAACAATCGTCATATTTATTCTCCACATCCTTGTGACATAATTATCATGATATCCTAAAATATAGTTTCTTTAGCAATCAGAGTTTAGGGAGTTCTAAATATTTATCAGCTTGGTTTTTGCCATTAGCACTTTCAACCATATTCCATTGAATCTTCCCATACCCTTAGCCACAACTTGGGCAAATTGCATAACTTCCTAGTTGCTTTTGGTTTAAAAACTCCAGTCTGGCTTAAGATTTTAATCAAATATCCTATTTAGAATTCTTTGTCTCCTCCATGCTCAGCTTTGGGACCTCACAGGGACACCAAGAAAGGGGCTTCCAGGATGGAAGGAAAGCCTGGCCTGTGGAATCAGGAAGTCTGGGGGGGTCAGTTCTCACCGTAAAAGGGGAAGAATGTGGGTATAAGGTAACCCAAATAACCAACAACCAGTGGAAGGAGAAGATAATCAATACCAATAGCAAAAGGCAATAACGCCTGGAGGCACAGAGAGGCCAATGAAAGAGTTGCAACCAAATTCAAACTAAGAGAAAGAGGGTATTTATACCTCCACCTGCTTTTGGGTTTCTGATTCTCTCACCTCTTCTTCATGAGAGGGACCCACTTCCAACTCTGTTTGGAAGTGCTCTGATCTTTCCCTTGGTCCTTAAATAGAATTTCTCTTTGTTATTCTGAAACTCACGCAGGTTACTTTTCCTCTCTATACATGCTGCCTGTGATGCTCCAGTTTTATTTTCGGTTTCCACCTTCTTTTGCTTTCGATTCTAGCCATGTCTCTGTGGAACTTTCTAGCTCAACCCAGTAATCGAACCAGGTCAACTGGGTTCGGGGAACTGGAACCCCAAACCCCCAAAGGAGGGGAGCCTACTTTTTCATTCATTCCTCTCTTGCAGTGTGGGATGGGGCCATGGCCTCATGTTGGATTCTCTTTTCACCATGTTTCTAGGCTTCATTCCTCTTTGAGGGCACAGAAGAAGGAGCAGGACATGGGAGATGAGCTTACCTAACCATGAGCTTTCCAAAGGATCCTATTCTTGTGGGGTCCATCTCATTCCAATTGCTTCTATTGGTCTCCAGAAATGCAGAGGAGCCTTTGGATACGTGCAAGGTTTTCCTAGGATAATGTGCAACTATATTGTAGCCCCTTTTATCTGTAGCATCCTTCTTGTCTTTCTCTGAACAAGCCAGGGCTCTGCATCCTTAACCCTGTTGCTGACAGTATCTCCTTGGGTACCTTGCTGAGCTCTGGGTGCATCCTTAGCTCTGGTTTACACTTCTAACTTAGATTACTGTGTGATGCTCTGGGGATGTCAAAGTTCCTCTTCTTGCTCTTGGAGGGCCTTGGGGACCCTGGGTGCAGCACCCTCTATTAGATGTTTCCCCCCGCACCTGCTGAGGGCTTCTCCTGCAAGTTTCCTGCCTTCAGAAATCTCCAGAGGAGGAGGTGTCTATCATATGCTCATACCATGTTCAAGAACATAGTCAGATCCTCTCAAGAAGCCCTGCATAGTGCCCTGACCTGAGAGCATCTCAGGATGGCTGGCAGGCTCTCAAGCATCCAGCCCCATGCCTGTCTCACCCTCTCCTAGGGACTTGATAGCTCACCTAGTGCTACTCTTGGAACCCTCTTTCCTGCCTCTCACTTGGGTTTTTTTATTTGTTTGTTTTGTGGGGCAGGGGAACAGGCTCCCTGCTCCGATGAGGAGAAGGGCTACTCCACAAACACTATATACTTCCCCCTCTGAGGATTTTCCTCACCCAACCCTCTCTGCTACAGGGCAGGCTAATGCCCTTGAGTAGAGCAGAGAACCTCACAGCTTGCATCTTTGCCTGACAAATATCCAAACCACAGGATTTAACTCAGCTGCCAGCATGTGCCCCACTAGCTGGTCCCACTTTGAAGCCACCTCCTGACTTTGCCTGGTGGGGTTGATGGGGGGGGGGGGTGCTGATAAGGCTGTCTGTGTAAGTTATTCTAACATCCACATCTGAAATGTTAGAACACATCCTTACTTAACTGTGGCCATTCACATATAAAAAATGGTTTCATTCAGTTTTTTTTTTTGCCTTTCTTTACATTTGAAAAGACAAGAGCATTAATTAACATATGACTTGATGTAAAAAACATAAATAGAAATCATAACAAAAGTCTAACCTTTAAAGAGTTCAAATTTAAAATCTCAGGGAAAGAAAGTGATTATTTTATTGATGTGGTTTCTCTACCAACTCTCAAAACCTGCAGGTGTTAAATTAGCTGCACAAGAATTTCTCTCTGCTTCCGAATCTTGCAGTAGAAACATGCTAATGAGAATTAGAGGAAATTAATGAGACAGGGTCTAGGAAGCCAGGAGAGAAGTTCAGCGCTGCTTCCTGTGTGGTAAATTTTCAGAAAAGCTGCTTTAATTTACCATGACCCAGGAGCTTACAAGGAAAAAAAAAAAGAAATTAAAAATAAATAATTTTAAAACTGCAGACCTATTAATACATCCTTAACCATTTCCTTTTCCTAACATTTTGTTAACAAGATAATATCAGTATCAAAGAAGCCATTGCAAAAAAAACCCCCAAAAAACAAAAACTGAGGAAAACAGTGAAGCACCCCATTCTTGTGTCCCCAAGACTGAGTAACAAAAAGTGAAATCGATGCTGATGGAGATACAATTATCATGGAAACTCTGACTTCAGCCTGAAAGATGAGTCTAACTGTAGGTCTTTAAAAAAAAAAAAAATTAACTAACATAGGTTTAGGGGGTCCACATGCAGATTTGTTACATGGATATATTGCATAGTGATGAAGTTTGGACTCTTCTGTGTAACCCTCACTCCATTAGTATATGTAGTGAGGCTGAGACAGGAAAATCAAGTGAGACAATGAGTTCAAGACCAGCCTGGGCAACACTGGGAGACTCTCTCTCTGCAAAAAATAATACTAGCCTAGGTGGCGCCTGTGGTTCAAGGAGTAGGGCGATAGCCCCATATAACAGAGGTGGAAGGTTCAAACCTGGCCCTGGCCAAAAACTGCAACAGCAACAAAAAATAATAATAATGCTAGCCCTTTAGCAAGCAAAAGGATCATAGTTTTTCTGGCTCAAATGTCTCATTCTACAGATAAAAAAACTGAAGCAGAGAGAGATTAAGATCATGCCAGGACAACTCCTAAGATTTGTTACAATGTTGGGACTTGAATTCATACAAGATGCCAAATCTGCTAAACCCCATTGACAGTGACACAGACGTTGACGAGGAGGTTAATGTCAACACTGCCCCTGGGTTTGAGGAATTCAGTGACTCAGAGGGCTGTGGTTGTGTTGAGGCTGACCTGCGCTCCAGCCCTCATGCCATTATTATGCTCGATTTGTTTCAATACGTGTTTATCGAAACACCCATCATGCTAGGCACTGTTACTGACCTCACAGGACCCATAGTTCAACGTGGGAGGCTATGACTAGTGTGCAAACCAATAAGTACTATCCAAGCCAATAACCGCTACGCTAAGCACTCTGGGAATACAGACAAGGGGCAGAGAGACACTTGGGAAAGAGCAGAGTGGCTAATTTTTATTTTTATATATTAATTTTTTTTAGGTGTCTTCATTTTTTTCCTCTTAAATTTTTTTTTATTAAATCATAACTGCCCTTAGAAGTAGGTGAAGGGGTACAGGTGACAACTAGAGTAAGGGCCTCCAAACTCTCTGAAGGAGCAGGCCTAGCTAAAACAATAATAGCCACTGTCCCCTTGTTTCTCTATAAATTGCTATGCTAGAGGGCACAGGTGGTAGCTGTAAAGATTTTTAAGTTTTATCCATAAATATCATCACCTATTTGGAGCCTAGGGGTAGTTTCCAGACATCTGCCAGGTCTTGCATTTTAGCAAAGTGATGACCCACCCAGACCTAGAAACTAACTCAGTTGGTCTTGGATGCCCGTCCCCCAACCCACGCCAAGGAACTGCTTTCCAGTAATTGACCCTCCCAGACAGCAGCCCACACCAAAGAACTGATGGTCCTGCCCCCGAACCAGACAATTAGTAGACCCTGACTGCCTGGCCTCTGTCCCCCCGTCACTCTGTCTTGGGTGGCAGATTTGAGAAGTCTCTCCCACCTCCCCACTTAGTGCTATGTGGAATAGACTACCTTTAACATGAATCCTGCTGTCTCTGGGCATGGGCTTCCTCTTGGGCAGTGGGCAGGTGAACCTGGCTAGGGGGCAACAAGATGAGGGCCTATTTAAACTGGCCTTAGAAGATAAGATGTTTATCAAGAAAACTATGGGAAGGGTGGCACCTGTGGCTCCAAGAGGTAGGGCACCGGCCCCATATGACGGAGGTGGCGGGTTCAAACCCAGCCCGGGCCAAAAACCGCAAAAAAAAAAAAAAACTATGGGAAGAGTGGGAAAGCACGAACCAAGCAAGGCTGCCAGTGGTGGGTGAGCCTAATTTACAGACAGGCTGGAAATACCAACTGCGTTTATACAACCTTCTGCACGTGGGCAAAGATGTTTTTCTTTCTCTTGCACCTGATGGAAAGACCATAGATTGTTTTTCTTTCTTTTTGTTTTGTTTTGTTTTGCTTCAGGTTAATTAAGAGTACAAAGAATTAGGTTATAATGTTTGAATTTGTTAGGTAAAGTCCCTGTTATAATTGTGTCCCACCCCCAACAGGTGTACCATGTACCGTAACATTATGCTCATTAGGTGGGAGCACATCCATCCCTCTCCCTTCTCCCCTGTCCCCGCTCCCTCATTCCCCCACCCCCCACCTTGAATTGATTTGAGTTTTCCTCTTATTTGGGCCTGTATTAGATCAGCTACTGGCTTCATATTAGAGTTGAGGATATTGGATTCTTGCTTCTCCATTCTTGTGATATTTTACTAAGAAGAATGTGTTCCAACTCCATCCAGATCAATACAAAAGATGTAAAGTCTTCATCTTTTTATGGCTGTATAGTATTCCATGGTATGCATGTACTACAGCTTGTTAATCCATTAAAAAACCCCATATAGCCAAGGCAATTCTTAGTTTGAAAACAAAGCCACGGGCATCACCCTATCAGACTTGAGTCTATATTACAAGTCCATAGAGATCAAATAGTATGGCATGGGCACAAAAATAGAAGATTGTTACAATGGGTGAAATTGGATCTGATTTCTGTTTTAGAAAACGATTCTGTTGACATTCACAGAGAATGGTGGGGAAAATAAAGAGTCAAAAGGCAGAGAGGTCAACACAACAGCAACTGAAATAATGTAAGAGAGAAATAAATGCCTGAGGAGAGCCAGGCTGGTGGAGACGAGAGGAGAGCCAGGTTAGGAGTGAGATTCCCCAGGGGGCATTGACAGGGCCTGTGCTGGCTGCATATGCCAGCTGAGTAGCTGTGGTGATTGGTCAGAAGCTTGCTGATGGAATGATCCTGATGATGCTGAAATCCACAGCAGCGAGTCCTCCCTTCTGCTCCAGGTTCCAGCAGGGAGCACGAGGCTGCTTCCTGAACATCAGACTTGTTTCTGCTTCTGTAACTATATCCATGCCCCATCATGATACGGTGGGTGCTCATCCTTCAGGTCCTGTGAATGGCTGAATTGTGTCTTCCCTTTGAAAAATATGTGGGAGTCCTAACCCCCTGCACCTTTGACTGTGACCTTATTTGGAGATAGAGTCTCTACAGAGGAAATCAAGTTAAAATTAGGTCATGGGAACAGACCCTGATCCTGTATAAAAAGGGAAGATTGGAAGAGAGACACCCATGCAGGGAGACCCACGTCTGAAGGCAAAGGCGGTGATCAGGGCAGTGCCGCCTCAAGCCGAAGAATGCCCACGATTGCTGGGGAACCCCAGAAACTGGCAGAGGGGCAGAGGGCACAGTCCCAGAAGGAACTGACCCTGTTAGCACTTTTTGTTTATTTTTGAGACACAGTCTCACTCTGTCACCTTGTGTAGAGTACTGTGGGGTCATAGCTCGTGGCAACCTCCAATTTGGGGGCTTAAGCGATTCTCTTGCCTCAGCCTTAGAAGTAGCTAGGACTACAGATGCCAGCCACAATGCCCAGTTAGTTTTTGTATTTTTAGTAGAGACAGGGTCTTGCTCTTGAACTACTGAACTCAGGCAATTCACCTGCCTCCATCTCCTGGAGTGCCAGGATTACAGGTGTGAACCCCATGCCTGGGAGACCCTGATGACATATTGATCTTGGATTTCTGAGCTCCAGAACTGTGGGAAAACACATTCCTGTTGTTTAAGCCAGCCTGTGCATGGCTCTTGTGACAGCAGCCCTCCAAAATGAGACAGGTTTTATTTCAAGTCCTTCCAGAGGCCTTCGCTGACCACACGGTGCAAAGCAGGGCCTCGGCGTCTCATGTCTTTAATCTCACCCTATGTTATCTCGCTGATGGATTTCCTTAGTTCTTTTGTCTGTGCCCCCCTCTCATATCCCGTGCATGTCTTGCCTTGCCGCACTTAGAATGGACACTCCAGGACCCTGGGAGATCTTTCCTGAATTGTACTCTCTCCCCAGATTTTAGAACCATCTGGCAAAAGTGAACAATAAGAGTATCTTTTAATAAATGGGTGAAGAAACAGTCAGTCTTGATATCAAGACTAACTCCAATGGCAGTTCCAACTCAAGTGACATCCTTTGTCCTATTGGCTGGGATTGAGCTTGGGAGGCTTACTGTCCTCTAGGGCAGAATCCTCTGGAGGCTCCTTCACTCAGCTGTCTGGGCCAGGATGACTTGAAGAATATACCCACCCACTAGAATACCTGGACAAGCCTCTTCACATGGCTCCATACAGCGTGGCAGCCTCTGCATAGCTGGCCTTCTGTGGGAGCTCAGGACTTCAAGTGAGAGAGTTCCAGAGAACAACTCTGAAACAACATTGTCTTTTATGGCTCAGCTTCAGAAGTCACATAATATGACTTCCACAACACTCTGTTGGTGGAAGTAGCCATTTACCTGTCCAGATTCAAGGGCACAGACCTGCTTCTTGATGGTGTGGTGGCAAGATCAAATTGCAGAAAAGGACCGAGGATGGGAGCTATTTTGCAGGAACTCTGTTTAGAAAGTAGAGTTGCCATAGGTTCTTATTCAACATCTGATTCTCAAGTCTCTCTTGAAAGATTCTGACTCAGGATCTCAGCCCAAGATTATGAAACTTTTTTTTTTTTTTTTTTTTTTTGCAGTTTTTGGCCAGGGCCAGGTTTGAACCCGCCACCTCCAGCATATGGGGCCAGTGCCCTACTCCTTTGAGCCACAGGCGCCTCCCCAAGTTTACGAAACCTTTTGGGGTCCTAGAAATACAAAATTTTATGTATTCATTTATTTATAAACAGAGTCTCAAGCTGTCACCCTGTGTAGCATGCCATGGCGTCACAGCTCACAGCAACCTCAAACTCTTGGGCAAAAGCAATTCTCTTGCCTCAGCCTCCCAAGTAGCTGGGACTACAGGTGCCCACCACAACACCCAGATATTTTTTTTGTTGTTGCAGTTGTCATTGTTGTTTTTTGTAGCTGGCCCAGGTTGGGTTCGAACCCTTCAGCCTCGGTGTATGTGGCCAGTGCCCTACACGCTGAGCTACGGGTGCCGCCCAAATACAACATTTTAATAAGTATTTCAGGTGTCTCTGATGCAGAGATGCACAACTCCACTGTCCTAGAACTCTGCTTGAGGTCATGTTTGATGTGTCCTGGCAGCTGCCATTCTGCAATTTAAATGCACAAGTCAGGTTGCTCCAGCCCTCACCCCAAGAGGGGAAAACATTCAGATACAATAAGCCCCAAGGTCAGGGCTCCTAAATGTATATATACAGGTAAGAAATGACTATATTGATATATACAATTTTAAAATAGTGTTCGAGAAATTTTACAGAATAAAAAAATCCTAGACCAAATTGTATGCTCTTATTAAGGCAACCAAGTCTTCACTTTCTGCCTGATGAAATTGCTAAGTCCCCTGGTTCTAAATTATGAATTTACTGTAAATCTCTTCCCAAAGTCATATTTTCTTGGGGTATACTTCTGCTATCTATAATCATCAAGTATGCTTTAAAAATTGCTGCAGTTGCCTTTTTTTTTTTTTTTTTTTTGAGAGCTAGCCATCCCATCTCTCATTTTAGCTTTTGGGATAACAGGTGTTTCTTGCTTATTTTTTTCTGATCTATAGCTACCCTCTTTCTTTCAGATAATGTCAAGACACCACAAACTGATACGATCTTATCCATTACAGTTACTAGGATTATCTTATTCTGAATTTGGGTTTTCTTTCAACATGTTTACAAAGCAATTCCAAATCACTCAAAGGCCTTTGTGAGAAATTACAATGGTGGTGATGCATAGACCCCTCTCTGCACCCAGAGCTCACTGGGACATCCTGGGATCCCCCCACACCAGCTCCCGAGACTCACAGCTCAGCGGTTTCCTTTTTTTCCCTTTGGCTCTCCAGAGTAAAGGTGCAAAAAAGGGCAGAGGCCATGAGCTCCTAAAGGAGGGGTCCTTCTGTGTTCCAGGGAGTGGAGCAGGGAGAGGGAGAGCATTCCCAAATCATCTGCAGGAGGTTGCCCTTTGTGAAGTTAATTAGGACTTCAGTTGTTTATGATAATGATGGTAATCATGACTACTTTAGAGATTACTTACAGCTCTGCAAGGAATACTTGCTGCAAATCTGTGTTGTTTCCCTGGTTATTGTTGCAGCCCTTCTCATCCTCCCTCCCCCCCTCATGACAAAGTCATGCCCACCTGCTATCCACCATCTCCTTCTCTTCTGCCGTTGCCCCCTCTTCCTCACTCTTCCTCATTTGTAATCATAGTCAGAGTCATAGGAAGTTAGAGCTAGAAGCCAACTCAGACCGCCTTGTCTAACCTGAACATCTCACACTTGTACAAACAGCACCCAGAGAGACGCACCAAGCTCTGGCCATGCGGTTGGCTTGTGAAAGATCCCAGACAAACACCCAGGGCTCCTGGGCCAGTCTGATGTTGTATTTGTTGCCTCAAACAGCTGCATTTTCTGTGTTTGTTTTTCTTTTTTTTTTCCTTTTCTCATTGCCTGCCTTCCTCCCTCCTCTTTCTGATTCCAGGAAAGATGAGTAAGGCTCCTGAGAGCTCCCCAGACAAGAAACATTGTTTGTGGTGTGAAGAGCTTGCACATGTTGAGAACTGTGGGCCAGAAACAGCCCTCTGTAGGCCCCGTGGACGTCCTGCCCAAACTTGTCCCAACAGGGACCCACGCCTCCCCTCCCCTCCAGCACAGAGCACTGGAGGGGTCACTCTGACTTGAAAAGTGAAAATTGGTTGTTTGATGGTGGCTCTCGCCAGGAGCCACTGAATCCCAACTCTCAGCTACTGACATTATTGCAAATAGCAACTTTGCTGCTGTAAATGAAGCTGCAAATGAATGCTGGTTTCCAGTGGAGCGCCTCCAACTGCGTGTGAATTGTTTGTAGGCACACACACTGCAGTGTTGGCCCTTTCCTAATCATTTATTTTTTTTGTCTTTGCATAGGTCACAGTTGGTGCTGAGGACCCTTGGGGAACTTACCCCTACTGACCAAAATCACAGAAATCCCAGCTTCTGCTGTTTTTCCTCTGTGTGGGGCATCTGCCAGGAGGATGGACTCCGAAAATGCTGGGGCTGCAAGGAACCCCAGGGATCACCTCTTGCCCTACTTCTTTATATCATAGATGATGAAACAGAGACCCAGAAAAATTAGAGTCCACCCTTAGTTAGTGGCAAAGCTAGGAAGCAGCCTAACTTAGGAAGCAAGGGGAAAGAAGGTGGGAAGGAGGAGGTGGTATTTGTTCAACTTCCTACCCTGTGCCAGGTTTAAAACTGGCAATCCCTTTTCATTTCCAGATGGGGGCTTTTGAAAGCAAGGGCCCTGAGGTGCCATATGGTTGAAGCGCTTGACCAATGACCCCTGGGGCCATGTGGAGGAGCCAGTGAGGAAGCGGCTCCAGCTGGATCTTCCCTCCACAGCCTGGTAAAATCTGGAAAGTGCACTCTAGGCTATCTGAAAACACTTAGAAATGGAAGGCGAAGGAAAACCTTCCCTCTATGTCTCAGGACCTTCACCACCCTCCCCATGCACAGCAACTACTGCTGTTGTTTTCCTCTGAATTATCCGACACAACCTGCTAAGGCCTGTTCCCTGAACACCTTGTGTAGAAGCGTGGACAGAGCTTCTGTGATCCTTTGCATCCGTGCTCGCTGTCTCAACAGTGCCATTCAACTCAGGCTCAGCATTATCCATGCCTACTTGTTTCTTCACCAGAAAGCTGTGTTGCTAAACAAGGTGAGAAATTTGCTTGGGTTTACCAAATAGAAAATGAGTCTGGAACCCTCTTTGTGGGCTGTGTCCCCTCCAGAGCCCTTTCCAAAGACATGAAAATTGTTACCGCAGCATCATTTTCACTTCTCCTCCACTTCTTTGGCAAATAAGATTCTCTGGTCATAAAAGCAGTCCTATTTTTTTTAGTCCTCTTGATTCTCAGTATTTATGGTTCGGTACCCATTTTGTTTATTCTAGTCATTATTACTCTCCAGCTTTATGTTAATCTTTCTCTACACGTGTCTCGAATGGTCTATTGGAACCAACTAGTGATGTTTGCTTGTGTGATTATAACTTCTATCATCCCCATCAAAATAGAAACTGGGAGGATGCCAAACTTTTTCATGTATACTCCAACCCTCCAAGACAATGTCTGTTGTATTATGGATGCTCAGTAAATATAGGAGGAAAGAATGAAATGGTGATTTTTTTTCAACCTGATAAAATGGGAAGACCAGAAAACTTTAAATTTTCCAACAGTTTTAGAATGATGAATGCAGTGTTTAGAACAAAGTGCTCTTATTTGGTTTAATTCCACACGCTTCCTCTTACAAAGCATATAGTGGGCATCGCGGTTTAGTGGCAGGAGCCCTGGGTGCCCTGTGATGAGCTGCTTTTCTGCTCAAGCCCTCAGTGTCCCCACTTATCAGTGAGGGGTGTTGGCGTTACTGAGTGCCTCATCCCCTTCTACTTGCATATTCTTTGATTTTTAAGAAAAACTGTAAGTCATACCAGATCAAAAGAATATCTGTATGATGTAACTTCCTCAGACATAAGCCTTTTGTTGCTATGTTATATTACTACATGAGGGTGAAATAGGAAGGACTTAGGGCCTCACTTATGTCTGGACTTCGTGTTGTTAAATGTGTTTCTTTAATCTTCATCCCTTGCCCTGGATGGAAGAAAACACCCCTTTCCCCATCATGTTCACCATACACGGTGGGTTCTGGTTTACTCATCTCCAAGATCCTCCAGGTTTTCCCAGGGAGCCCCCGTGGAGTCAGGAGTATTATAACTACCATACCCTTCTGACTCCCTTTCTCTGCCTCATTGGCATAGGCAGAGAAAGGCCTGAGTCAGTGAGAATGGGACTGGACAAAAGTTAGAACATTCCTTCTCTAGGTGTCTTCCAGGAAATGTGTGACCAATAAGATAACTCCATCAAAACATCCGTCTTCAACGAAGTCTGGAAGATCCTGCCTAACAAAGTCAGCCACTTGCTCAAAATTCAGAATCCACTCAGCTTATTTGAGTATTTGAGTGTTGACACAATAAACAAACCTGTTCAACTTTACTTGATACCATTTCCTAAGTATATTTGACCATGGAAGCTTTATTTCACCCTCATCGTTCTTATTCACAGATCACAAATGTTTTCCCTGTCACACATTTGTAGGAAACACTCAGATCCTGTAGGAGGGGAAATGGCCAATGCTAGCCCAGGGCAGACTTGCAAAGAAAATAAAGTACATGTGAAATGCACTCTGACTTTACTTTCCATGCTTCTTTTAGCTCCAAGGGCCCATATTGCTCTCTTTCAACATCAAACCTGTACATTCTGGTCCTCACTGGCTCATTTCATTGGAATGAGAGCTGGATTGGCAACTACTGATGGCAATTCATGCAGATAAATTAACATAAAGCTCTAAGTTAACATAATACCAAGCAAACAACGTAGATCTCAGCAAGGGATCGTGTCATCAGCCAGGTGAACGGAATACCACATCAAGGGAAATTTAAGTATCTATTTGTAAAAAATATATCTGAAAAAGAGAAAGGTAATATTAAGCTAAAGACAAATAAGAACTTATACCCGAAAATGATATGTTTTAGAATCAAGGATAAATTATTAGGAAATGATTTGACATTTTCAATAGAGATTTCTTAGTCTTTCTAGGCATAATAAAAATTATTCTTAAGGAAGGAATAGTAAATAGTGACGTGAAAAGACAATAGGGTAAGATGAAAAAGGAAATGGAAAAACATGGCAATGAAACTATGTCTTAACAGTAGCTGAAGAAAAAAACAACAATAGAACTGATCCCATAGGAAAAAAAAATCACATGAAGAGCAAATTGGAAAATATAGAGAAAAATGGGGGAAAAATACAATTAGAGAAACAATATATAGTGAGAATGGAAAATGATAATTATCATTCTTGAAGTAGAAAATAGAACAGTATAGCTAGAAGCAATAATCAATGACAGGTTAGAAGAAAATGTTCCTGAGACAGACTGTGCATACGTAGTGAAAGATTCAATGCACAGTAAAAATGTATACACCTTATTTTCAAAAACCTAGAAAAAATAATCAGTAGAAATAACAGCATATAGTCCTGCTTTTTAGATATAACTGCTGTTAACATTTTGGGGTATTGTTTTAGTCTTTTCTCTTTTCATATCTTATGTGGCTATGCTATATTACATAAAGGATTTTATTCTGCTTGAGCAATTAAAAAGGGATTGGTGTTTCTCAGGGACCAGTATGGTAGTGATGGTGGTATTAGTGTGGGAGGTGCTTGGAAGACAAGGGGCCTCAGAGCTGAGAATCTAAGTCATCTACCCTTCCTTTTCCTTCCAAAGATGAACTTTGAGGTTTGGGATTTTGTTTTAGAAAGTACTGATCCATAACCATTGCTCACTTCTGATTACAAAAGAAAAGAAAATCACAAAGTAATGGGTTCCTTGATCAGTGGTAGGATTGAGTTGTTTATAAGCAGTTGTTTGAAATGTCAGTATCCAGATAATATGTTTCCTTGGTTATCTTCAAGAAAAGCATTAATAACTCCATGCATGGAGTGGTTCAAAAAGCTACTTACTTACTTACGGTAGGAGGAAGGACAGAATGAACCCTAGACTCCTATCTTTTCTGTTAGCTTGTGTCTCCATGGTACCATTGGATCCACTTCCAGCCATTCAGTCCAGTGTTTTACCACTGCAATTAACATTCCTGTGTGTAAATAACAAGGCTGTAGGAAACCAAGGGAGAGGGAACTTAGGTACTAATGAACGTATCAATTACGATAATGATAACTTGGCTGTCATTCCAACCATTGATCTTTACATTACTCAGCTGTTAATTGCAAAGGAGAAGAAGGAAGGAAAAATTTCCTATAATCTCACCACCTATTTACTTACCATAAGTAAGCGTTCAGGTGTATGTCTTTGGAGGCTTTATGCTGTGCATACTTTATACTTTGATCATATATTTTGATCCTATGCCACAGTTTAAATTGTATATACTTATTGTTTAAAATTCCACCTATTTTTCTGATTTGAAAAGGAATAGATACTCATTACAGATGACAATTTTGAATAATATAAAAATCACCAAAAGAAAATTAAAAAACCATCCAAGTTCTCCTCACTCAGAAATAGTATTAAAAAATCTTTGTCTTTTCTGATTGTAACAGTTGTTGAGACATATAAGATTGAAAAAATACATGAAGTAGAAAGTGAAATCCCTCCCCCAAAATAAGGGTTTTCTGTATATTCTGTATCTTTATCCGGTATTTTTAAAGTGTAGGTATATATATGTGTGTGTGTTACTTATCTATTTTTATAAAATTGGATTACATATAGGCAGTATTCTCTTCCATCTTCTTGTTGCAGTCAACAAATTGGTATGTTAATACTATTATTTATTTTTTAAATTTCCAGTTGATTCATTTTTAGGCTTCTTTCTGTTTTTCTATTGCAAACAAACCTGCAAGCAATATCCTTTCACTTCTGTCTTTTCACACTTGCATACGTATCTCTGTAGAACCACAGGGGCAAAAGGTTTATCATTTTTAAATGTTGGTAATAAGTTTATTGCTTCTAAAGGAATAAACTACTCTCATTAAGAGTGTATGAAATTGCCTGTTTGCATTATTTGATACTTTCACTCTCTCTCTCTCTCTTTTTTTTTTTTTTTGAGACAGAGTCTCAAGCTGTCACCCTGGGTAGAGTGCCATGGCGTCACAGCTCACAGAAACCTGAAACTCTTGGGCTTAAGCAATTCTCTTGCCTCAGCTTTTCCAGTAGCTGGGACTATAGGCGCCCACCACAACATCCGGCTATTTTGTTGTTGTTGTTGTTGTTGTTGTTGTTGCAGTTGTCATTGTTGTTCAGCAGGCTGGGCCATGTTTGAACCACGAGCCTGGATATATGACTCTGGTGCCCTACCCACTGAGCTACGGGCACTGCCCTTCAGTCTCTTTATTGAGATTTAAAAATCTTCACTTGAACAAATTGCCCCATTCATTATTATACATCATGGTTATTCATAAAACGCTTTTTTCTTGACTTTTGTGATATCATTCTCTTCTAATTTTTTCTTTCATATTTGATCATTTTCTTTTGTATTACTTTATTGAGTTATAAATGATATACAAGTAACCACACATATTTGATGTAATATAAAAATCAATGAGTTTGGACACACACAAACACCCAATGATATTGTCATCACAATTGAAGAAAAAAAGATATTCATCACCTCCAAAAGTTTCCTTGTACCCGTTTGCTTTTGTTTGTGTATGTGTGGTAAAAACACTTAACATGAGATCTACCCTCTTACCAAATTTTTACCACATCAGCGGTAAAATACCATGACAATACCACATCATTAACCGTCGGCACTGTGTTGTACATCAGATCTCTAGAACTTACTCATTTTGCATAATTCTAACTTTATACACATTGAATACAAGTCTTCATTTCTCCCTCCTCCCATCTTCTGCAACCACCATTCTGTGTTCTGCTTCTATAAGTTTCCTATTTTATATGCTTCACATAAATGGAATCCTACCTTTGTCCTTGTGTAACTGGACATTTTACTTACTTAATGTCTTCTAGGTCCATCCATGTTGTCACAAAAAAGTAGGATTTTCTTTCTTTTTTTTTCAATAGTTTCTTTTCAGATTTTAGATATACAAGCTTTATATATATATTATTACATACAAAATTTTACGTAAGAGGAGTATATTTTATAAGTCTCCACTTCTATTTTCACAAGTTATTCTCAAAAATAGACTTCAGAGCAGTTTTAGGTAGACAGATGCAGAGATTTCCCATATACTCTGTTCTGCCATCATCACATCCCCCACCGGAGTAGTACATTTGTTACAATTGGTGAACCTACGTTGACGCTTTATTATCTTCTCAAGTCCATAGTTTACTTTAGGGTTAAGGCTGAATAATATTCAATTCTATGAATAGACTACATTTTCTTTATGTCTTCATCTGTCAATGGCCATTTGGGTTGTTTCCATATCTTGGCTATTGTGAATAATGTTGCAATGAACATGGGGTGTAGATATTGAATCTGAGTTGCAGAGTTCAATTTTGGGAGTAAATAGTCAGAGATTAGATTTTTGTTGTATCGAAAATCTAAAAACTAAAGAATCTATCTCTCTTTTATTTTTTGAAACAGGGCTCACTCTTTTACCCAAGCTAGAGTGCCAGGGCATCCTCATAGTTCACTTCAACCTCAACCTCCTGGGCTCAAAACTCCTGCCTCAGCCTCCCGATTAGCTGGGATACAGGCACGCGGCACCATGCCTGACTAATTTTTCTATTTTTTGGAGAGATGGGGGTCTCGCTCTTACTCAGGCTGGTCTTGAACTCCTGGCCTCAAGCAATCCTCCTGCCTTGGGCTCCCAGAGTGCTAGAGATTACGGGCATGAAACGCCTTGCCTGACCTTATTATTATTTTACGTTCATGTATTTTATAAGCAGGAAGTCCATGTATCTTTTATGTTTATTCCCATTTTCACTTATTCTGTAAATTACTTCTGATGCTATTTTCCCATTTTCTTTTCTATTATTTCTTTTTCACTTTTTATCTGCTTACAGGAGCATTTTATACATTATCAAGATCAACTTCAATGTAAGTTTTAAATAAACAAAAAATTTCCAATCAAGTTCTTTGACAATGATAATATCAGCAGATTGCTTTTCTGTACCATAAAACTGGGTATTTTTTATTCAACAGTTCTGGTGAGTGCACCACACATGTAAATAATTTAACAGCATCAGCTATCATTTTAAATGATGAACAAACTTGACAAGAATAGCAAGGTGGGCAAAATGGCATAAGAAAAAATATTTCCTGGAAAATGCATTTTTAAGAATGAATGTACTTTCCTGGAGACAGCTCTGCAGAGCCTAATTTTCCCCATGGCTACAAGATCCACCTGAATATAAATAAAAAATTAGATTCCCAATTTAGAAATCATACAAAGTAAGGAAGTTACTTTCAAGCTCTTTTTATATTGTAAGAAGATCAGTGATTGAAGAAGTGAAGGCCCCCACCCTGCCTGATCCCCAGTGTTGAAGCAAGAATGTGAGCTCAATTTTTTGTTAGGTGCAGATTTTGAGATTCTAATATACTGGGGGTGGGGTGGGGTGGGGTGGTGGTGGTGGTGGTGTTGTTTTTCTATTTATTTTCAAATGGACAAACTCAAAACTCACCCAGGACATCACACAAGTGGTCTGTTAAGATTGCTCCAAGTCTATGACAGCAGCCTGGAGGCACAGGAAACTTCCCTCCAATGCTGGCAACAGAGTTGACTGCCAAACTTGGAAGGCTACAAGTTTTTATCTCATATTTTGCCATCTCTATAGGCATTTCAGTGAAAGAGTTAGAGTCATCTGGGGCTGCTGCACAGAAGCCATTTAAAAAAACAAAAAGATCAAATCTCACACATCTGTCTGTGTGCAAACTTTTCATTATGATCTAATACACATTCATGAAAGCACACAAACAGAAATAAATTCATTTTCACAAACTGCACATAACCATTTAGCCAGCACTTGGCTCAAGCAAGAGAAAAATCACCTGTCCCCAGAAGTCTACCTTGTACTCCACTCTCCCAACTTCCAGCACCATAGGATAGTTTTGTTTGTTTTTGATCTTTATGAAAGTACAATTGCATATTATGTTTTCTTTTTTTCCCAACTATTTTCTCTACTTTGCTTTGTTTCTACATATTCTTTTTGATGGCCTGACTTGTTGCACTCAACCATAAGTTTGTGAGATCCATTTATACTGCTGAAGGTGGCTGTGAAGGTGGCTCATTCTCATTGCTTACAGTATTCCATTGTGTGAATGTACCATAATTTATTAATCTATTTTGCTATTGTTAGGCATTTTGTAAGTTTTCTTCCAATTATAAGCTGCTATGAGTAGTTTGCCAGTGCAAACATTCTACTCCATGGAATCACTGGGTCACAGGTTATGCACATACGCTCCTTTAATAGATAAAGCCAAGGAGTTTTCCAAAGTAATTGTATAATTTTACACACTCATCAGAGGGACTCCATGTCCTGGTTTGTTGTCTTTTTTGTGTTAGCAATTCTGGTGGGTATATGGTAATATCTCCTATCTCAGTGTGACTTCAGTTTGCATTTCCCTCATCATTAACACAATTGAGAAAGTGAAACTACTTTTCAACCATTGGAATCCTTTTCAGGAATTATCGGTTCAAATATTTTGCCCTAGTAGCCACGTTTTAGGTAGAAGTTTGTCTACATAGTTCTGTGCCTTTTACAAAGAGTTAGCATTGGTTTCCTGAACCCATCTCATAATTATCAGGCCTTATGGGAGGAGGTGGAGATGACCACTTTACAGATAAGGAAAGTGAAGAACAGCAAATGTGGGAGACTCCTCCAAGTATTTATTTCTATTGCAGGTATTTATTTCGGATAAGTGAACACGGGTCTTTATTTCCAGTAAGCGAACCCAGGTCTCTGGCCTCATTCAGTTGACTCTTTTATTTTGCCACATTGCTTGTCATGGTGACTATTATCACCAGCACCTAAGAGAACCTCAGAAGTCTGTGCTGGTTCCACACAATTTAATGATAAATAAAGCAGTTTGTGCCTCAAAGAAACCTTGCAAATACTATTAGTAAATGTTGACTACATTTATGATTTTAGCATGTGACAAAATGGGTACAGTACTTCATATACTAATTTGTCATACCTGGAAAGGTAGGAGATGGCTAAACACCAAAATATTGGGGCTGTACCTTCTCTGGCCCCACTGCTCAGATTCAAATTCCATCTACCTAGCAAAATAATACATAGTTTCGGGGTAGTTGCCTGAATGTTCTGTGATCTCTCTCTTTTTTTTTTCCTTTTGGTAAAATAGGTACAATTTTAGTTCTTAATTTGTAAGGTATCAAAATGATTCAATGAAGGAATACATGAAAATTCTCAATAAAATGTCTGGTATAAGGTAAACATTTATATGTCAGTAAATGTTAACTATAAAAATTTTATTATTATGATTTAGGCTTTACCAGCAAAGTGACTATGTATCCGGGATGAAATTTTTAGAATATTAGGATCAATCATTAATATTTCCCCTCTTTCTTTATCCTCTTCTTTCTACTATTTCTTCCCATCACTTCTACATTTCTTCCCTTCACATCAACTTTTCCCTCATTCTCTGATAGATTAGCGAGTAGACACATATTAAGAAGACATTCCTGGGGATGGGACAACCTTCCTTCCCTTTTCCAAAGCTGTTATTATCATTAGTCTGATGGAGATGATTTAAAGTGGTAAAGGGACAAGGTCTTGTAAAACTGAACCACCTTGTGAAAAAATTATAACTAATTTTGACTTCTCCCTGAAACTTTGGAGTACATTAGAAAACTTAGTTTGCTTCTGGTCCTTTTACTTTGGATTTATTTGGTTCTAAAAGTTTTTCTGCTTGAAAGTAACTATTAAATATAGTTGTGCAAGAGGTGAGAATATACTTCTCATTTTTTTTTTTTTTTGGCTATTCCCACCACCCTATCCTAATACTATTGTTTGCAGAAAGTTCCATAGCAGAAATTCTTCAGCACTCCATCTATACATTTAAATGTGTCCTAGCAACCAGCAGTTAGATTCCAGCCATATGCTTTTTTATTCAAGTGCATTACTAAGAGGGTGTGTGTTTTGCTGTTGTTATTCCAGCCCCTTCCCTTGCCATCTGCTGAAAGGATACCACCATCATAACTTACTGTCATGAAGATTTTACACCCTAATACCAGAAAAGATGAAGCATTTCTCAAAGAGTTTTTGCTGGCTTGGCAGGAAGACAGAAATTGCTTTTTATCAAAATGAAAAGGTATTCTTCATGGGTAACAGCAAAAGCAGCTTGAAGGACAGGAAGACACTTGTATCTCAGATGAGGTGTTCTCAGTATGGCAGGCAGAAAAGCGTGTTTTCCTTATGCTCCCGAGATCAACCACATCCATGAAGCCAGCTACTCTGGGTTTGCAGAACAGATAGAAGGTGTGGTAAGGATCTTGGGGCCGGTCTTTGTAGTCTGAGGATCTTGCCATCCTTGCCTGACAGTTCTCAAATCTACATTCTGAGCACTTGGAGATTTATTTTCCCTACACCACCAGAGAAACACGTCCGCTATATGTTTGTCTTCATTCTCTATCAGGGGAGAGAATTCTGGGGGTGGGAAATGGCTCACAAGGGAGGAACAAAAACTCATTTTCTGAACACCTACTGTATGCCAGATCAGGCACATCCTATAATTATTTCATTTAAAAATATTGTAACGGAAGGAGACAAGATGGCTCACTGAAGCCAGCATTCCACAGAGGCTCCCATTCAGTAGGAGAGTTAAAGGACAAAAATTCAGCAAGCAACCTAGTGGATTTGAGCTGCACTAAGAGAGAAGGTTGAAGAATGCATGTCAACCCCGCTGAGGCGAGTTGCAACCACAAGGATACAAAAAAAAGGTACAAAATCCATCACCAAGCGGACAGGAGACCCCTCCCCCATGAGAATGGCTCAGAGTGCCCCACAAACAACCAGATAGAGTTCAAAGGTCCTCCCACTACACTCCATGGGAGAGACCCTCTAAAAACTGGACCTACCCCCCCTACTAGGGTGCCACGGCGTCCTCCTGCCAGGCATAAAACTGTATAAACTGTATATAGTCTCTACCTGGAATTCTGAGCTCCCAGTGCTCCCCTTCACTCACACTAAGGTCTGGAGGCCAGTCCCAGTTGGCGGAGAGGGGACCGCACCGAAGTGGCAGTTCCCTGAGGCACAGTGCGACAGCCGTCTTTTGGTGACAATACGGCCAGGCATAAAACTGTGTAAAGCTGTGTGTGTTCTCTGCCTGCAACCCCAGGCTCCCAGGGCTCCCTGCACTCCCCTCTGCTCTTGCTCCAAGGTCTGGAGGCCTGTCCCCCAGGGGTCCAGACTCTTGGGCGATTGCTCGAGGGGTGTAGACAGTGCTGGGCTGCAACGGGTCGGTGCAGACTCTGGGGTATGGGAGCAGAGAGAGGATGGTTGGCTGGAAGGGAGCTACAGCGGAGCAGCGGTTCCCTGAGCCATAAAACAGCATCCCTCTTTTGCTAGCAATACGTCTCACTACCGAATATTCTGAAGCCACACCCCCTGTCTCCCTGGCAACCAGAGACTCTGAGTATAGGATTTGTCTGAGGCAACTCCAACTTGCAAACCGGGGAAACTCCCAGGGCGGGGCTGACTGAGAGGTCCGCTTTACTAAACCTAAGACGCACCTGGCCCTCAGGGGATCGTCAGCCTTTAGACAATACAGGAGCAAAGACAAGCCGATTTGGAACTCAAATCAGCTTCTCTTCTGCAGGGGAACCGCAGAGTTGTTCTGTTCTGTTCTGTCAGTAACATTAATCAGGGGCAAGACTGGACCTGAGTGAAAACCCCCCAACCTTCATCAAGCGCCTGAGGTTGTCAGGCCTCAACTCCTCCTGCTAGAGAGAGGCAGAGCGCAGTGGCCTGGCAGACTTTCTTGTGATTCAGGCAGGTGCAAACTCCTGGAGTACCGATTCACTACAGGCAACTGGGTCAGCCAACTGCAGGGCTATCAGTGACTGGGTGTGACAGCGGTGCAAGGTGGGGAAGGAGGCAGAAACCTTCTCAGACTAATCTATTGGCTGGGTGGCTCCTCCTGATTCCACGCAGCACTGGAGCAAGCCACACCAGAGTAGTCACCAGACACCTGTGATCCAGTTCTCAGAGACCTCATAAACTCTCTCACACAAGATGGGTGCAGACTGAGACAATTGATTTGGACTTTTTGAACGGAACCAATCGCCTGAGGACAAATCAGGTGGTGCACTGGGTGCACGGTGGTAGGAAGATTTGATTTTTCTTTTCCAACTGTTTGCCGGTGGGGGGTGGGGTGACATAATTGCTGATATTTCTCCACAACTGAGACTTCAATCCAGACTATCTGTTTCACTAGAGTGGAACAGACACCAGCTGAAAACAAGACAGAACCACTTAGCCCCACCACACCAGACAGAGCCCCAGTTTCTCAGGCCACAACACTGTACAGGCCCTTGACAAAGCCCCAGGGGAAAAAATCAAAGGGAGTAAAACAACCATGGGGCTGAATCAGCGGAAAAACTCTGGTAACATGAATAACCAGAATAGATCAACTCCCCCCCCGAAGAAAGATACGGCAGATGTAATTGAAGATCCTATTCATAAACAACTGACTGAGATGTCAGAAATCGAATTCAGAATTCGGATTGCAGACAAGATTAACAAAGTGGAATTAGGAATTCAAGGAGAAATTGAAAAGTTGCCTCAAGAATTTAATGAATTTAAAGACAAAAACATCAAAGACTTAGACACACTGAAGCAAAAATTTGTAGCCCTCAAAGATATGAAAAATACAGTAGAATCCCTCAGCAACACAATGGAGCAAGCAGAAGAAAGGATTTCTGACATTGAAGATAAAGCCTTTGAACGCTCTCAAACTCTCAAAGAGGAAGAGAAATGGAGAGCAAAAACAGATCATTCTCTCTGAGAGCTCTGGGATAATTCGAAGAAGGCAAATATCCGAATCACTGGAATTCCAGAAACAGATGAAGTGGCCTCACTGGGCACAGAGGCCCTTCTGCATGAAATTATGAAAGAAAAATTTCCAGACATGCCTAGAGATTCTGAAATTCAGATAGCGGACAGCTTCAGAACCCCAACACGACTCAACCCCAATAAGACATCCCCCAGGCATATCATAATTAACTTCACTAAAGTTAATATGAAGGAGAAAATCCTCAAAGCTGCCAGGAGAAAGAAAATGATTACCTTCAAAGGGAAGAATATTAGAATGACTGCAGATCTCTCTGCTGAAAATTTCAAGCCAGAGAGGGTGTTCACCGACTTTTAATCTCCTAAAGCTAAATAACTTTCAACCCCAGATCTTGTATCCAGCTAAACTGAGTTTCATTTATGATGGAGAAATTAAATACTTTAATGACATTCATATGTTGAAGAAATTTGCCATAACCAAACCAGCTCTTCAGGTTATTCTCAGACCTATCCTCCATAAAGACCAACCCAATCCTATACCACAAAAGTAAACTCACTCAGAAACTTTGGATCAAACTCCAATTTCCACACTGGTGAAAGGATTAAAAATGCCCACTGGACTTTTGAAAAACTCGATACCCAAAACTTCACCAGACTTATCAATGTTCTCCATTAATTTGAACGGCTTAAACAGTCCTCTAAAGAGACATAGGTTAGCTGACTGGATACAAAAACTCAGGCCAGATATTTGTTGCATACAAGAGTCACATCTTAACTTAAAAGACAAATACAGACTCAGGGTGAAAGGATGGTCATCCATATTGCAGGCAAATGGTAACCAGAAAAAAGCAGGTGTTGCAATTTTATTTGCAGATACAATAGGCTTTAAACCAACAAAACTAAAGAAAGACAAGAATGGTCACTTCATATTTGTTAAGGGTAACACTCAATATGATGAGATTTCAATTATTAATATCTATGCACCCAACCAGAATGCACCTCAATTTATAAGAGAAACTCTAACAGACATGAGCAACTTGATTTCCTCCAGCTCCATAATCATCAGAGATTTCAAGACTCCTTTGGCAGTGTTGGATCGATCCTCCAACAAGAAGCTGAGCAAAGAAATCTTAGATTTAAACCTAACCATCCAACATTTGGATTTAGCACATATCTACAGAAGATTTCATCCCAACAAAACTGAATACACATACTTCTCATCAGCCCATGGAACTTACTCCAAAATCAATCACATCTTAGGTCACAAGTCTAACCTTAGTAAATTTAAAGGAATAGAAATTATGCCATGCATCTTCTTGGACCACCATGGAATAAAACTTGAGCGGAGTAACAACAGGAATCTGCATACTCATACAAAAACATGGAAGTTAAATAACCTTATGCTGAATGATAGCTGGGTCAGAGATGAGATTAAGAAAGAAACCACCAATTTTTTGGAACAAAACAACAATGAAGACACGAACTATCAGAACCTCTGGGACACCGCAAAGGCAGTTCTAAGAGGGAAATTTATAGCACGGCAAGCCTTCCTCAAGAGAACGGAAAGAGAGGAAGTTAACAACTTAATGGGACATCTCAAGCAACTGGAAAAGGAAGAACAGTCCAACCCCAAACCCAGTAGAAGAAAAGAAATAACCAAAATTAGAGCAGAATTAAATGAAATTGAAAACAAAAGAATAATACAACAAATAATACAATAATACAAACAATAATACATCAAAAAGCTGGTTTTTCGAAAAGGTCAAAAAAATAGATAAACCTTTGGCCAACCTAATCAGGAAAAAAAAAGAATAAAATCTCTAATCTCATCAATCAGAAACAACAAAGATGAAATAACAACAGACTCCTCAGAAATCAAAAAAATCCTTAATGAATATTACAAGAAACTGTATTCTCAGAAATATGAAAATCTGACGGAAATTGACCGATACTTGGAATCACGTCACTTTCCAAGACTTAGCCAGAATCAAGTGGAAATGTTGAACAGGCCCATATCAAGTTCGGAAATAGCATCAAACCATACAAAACCTCCCTAAAAAGGAAAGCTCGGGACCAGAAGGTTTCACGTCTTAATACTACCAAACTTTTAAAGAGGAATTAGTACCTATATTACTCAACCTGTTCCAAAGGTAGAAAAAGAAGGAAGACTACCCAACACGTTCTATGAAGCAAACATCACCCTGATCCCCAAACCAGGAAAAGACTCAACAAGAAAAGAAAATTATAGACTGATACCACTAATGAATATAGATGCAAAAATATTCAACAAGATCCTAACAAACAGAATCCAGCAACACATCAAACAAATTATACATCATTGACCAAGTCAGTTTTATCCCAGGGTCTCAAGGCTGGTTCAATATACATAAATCTATAAATGTAATCCAGCACATAAACAAATTAAAAAACAAAGACCATGTGATTCTCTCAATCGATGCAGAAAAAGCTTTTGATAATATCCAGCATCCCTTCATGATCAGAACACTTAAGAAAATTGGTATAGAAGGGACATTTCTTAAACTGATAGAGACCATCTACAACAAACCCACAGCCACTATCATATTGAATGGAGTTAAATTGGAATCATTTCCACTCAGATCAGGAACCAGACAAGGCTGCCCATTGTCTCCATTGCTTTTTAACACTATAATGGAAGTTTTAGCCACCGCAATTAGGGAAGAAAAGGTGATCGAGGGTATCCATATAGGGTCAGAAGGGATCAAACTTTCGCTCTTCACAGATGATATGATAGTATATCTGGAAAACACTAGGGACTCTACTACAAAACTCTTAGAAATGATCAAGGAATACAGCAGTGTCTCAGGTTACAAAATCAACATTCATAATTTGGTAGCCTTTATATATACCAACAATAGTCAAGTTGAAAAAACAGTTAAGGACTCTATCCCATTCACAGTAGTGCCAAAGAAGATGATATATTTGGGAATTTATCTAACAAAGGACGTGAAAAATCTCTATAAAGAGAACTATGAAACTCTAAGAAAAGAAATAGCTGAAAATATTAACAAATGGAAAAACATACCATGCTCAGGGCTGGAAAGAACCAACATTGTTAAAATGTCCATACTACCCAAAGCAATCTATAATATATTATAGATTTACATATAATGCAATCCCTATTAAAGCTCCACTGTTATACTTTAAAGGTCTTGAAAAAACAATACTTCGTTTTATACAGAATCAGAAAAAACCTCAAATAGCCAAGACATTACTCAGAAATAGAAACAAAGCAGGAGGAATTATGCTACCAGACCTCAGACTATACTACAAATTGATAGTGATCAAAACAGCATGGTATTGGCACAAAAACAGAGAAGTAGATGTCTGGAACAGAATAGAGAACCAAGAGATGAATCCAACTACTTACCATTATTCAATCTTTGACAAGCCAATTAAAAACATTCAGTGGGGAAAAGATTCCCTATTTAACAAATGTTGCTAGGTGAACTGGCTGGCAACCTGTAGAAGACTGAAACTGGACCCACACCTTTTACCATTAACTAAGATAGACTCTCACTGGATCAAAGATTTAAACTTAAGACACGAAACTATAAAAATACTAGAGGAGAATGCAGGGAAAACCCTTGAAGAAATTGGGTTGGGTGAGTATTTTATGAGGAGGACCCCCCTGGGGCAATTGAAGCAGCTTCAAAAATATACTACTGGGACTTGATCAAACTAAAAAGTTTCTGCACAGCCATGAACACAGTACATAAAGCAAGCAAACAACCCTCAGAATGGGAGAAGATATTTGCAGGTTATGTCTCTGACAAAGGTTTAATAACCAGAATCCACAGAGAACTCAAACGCATTAGCAAGAATAGAACAAGAGGTCCCATCTCAGGCTGGGCAAGGGATTTGAAGAGAAACTTCTCTGAAGAAGACTGGTGCACGGCCTTCAGACATATGAAAAAATGCTCATCATCTTTAATCATCAGAGAAATGCAAATCAAAACTACTTTGAGATACCATCTAACTCCAGTGAGACTAGCCTATATCACAAAATCCCAAGACCAGAGATGTTGGCGCGGATGTGGAGAAAAGGGAACACTTTTGCACTGCTGGTGGGAATGCAAATTAATACATTCCTTTTGGAAAGAGATATGGAGAACACTTAGAGATCTAAAAATAGATCTGCCATTCAATCCTGTAATCCCTCTACTGGGCATATACCCAGAAGACCAAAAAGCACATCATAACAAAGATATTTGTACCAGAATGTTTATTGCAGCTCAATTCATAATTGCTAAGTCATGGAAGAAGCCCAAGTGCCCATCGATCCATGAATGGATTAATAAATTGTGGTACATGTACACCATGGAATATTACGCAGCCTTAAAGAAAGATGGAGACTTTACCTCTTTCATGTTTACATGGATGGAGCTGGAACATATTCTTCTTAGTAAAGTATCTCAAGAATGGAAGAAAAAGTACCCAATGTACTCAGACCTACTATGAAACTAATTTAGGGTTTGCACATGAAAGCTTTAACCCAGTTACAACCTAAGAATAGGGGGAAGGGGGAAAGGGAGGGGAGGGAGGAGGAAGGTGGGTAGAGGGAAGGGGATTGGTGGGATTACACCAGCGGTGCATCTTACAAGGGTATATGTGAAACTTGGTAAACGGTCTGTGAAGCTAGTGAATGATTTCCCATGATTATATCAATGTACACAGCTATGATCTAATAAAAAAAATATTGTAACAATTCTTTCAGAGGTATTATCATGTCCTCATAATAGAAGACAAAGAAATTCAGGGGAGTTAAATAAAAATCCCAAGGGTCATACTAGTAACAGAATCTGAAATGTGATTCCTCCCTAACCTATTACTTCAGATCCTTCCCATGACACCAAGAAAACTTGCTATGCCTTTCCTGACCTAGAGAGCCTACCAGTTTAAAATGTTATTGCTTGGATAAATAAATGTGGTATATCCATGCAATGGAATATTATTAACCCTTAAAAAGGAACTAAATTCTGACACACACACATACAAAAATTATAACTAATTTTTGCTCCAGAACTCCTAGCTAACTCACTGTGGGCTTTTTTTTTTTTTTTTTTTTGAGACAGAGTCTTATTTCATCTCCCTAGGTAGAGTGTCTTAGTCTCCTAATTCACAGCAACTTCAAACTATTGGGCTCAAGAGATCTTCTTGCCTCAGCCTCCCAAGTAGCTTGGACTATAGTCACACACTAAAATGTATGGCTAGTTTTTCTATTTTTAGTCGAGATGGGAGTCTCACTGTTGCTCAAGCTGGTCTCAAATTCCTGAGCTTAGGCAATCCACTGGCCTCAGCCTCCAAGAGTGCTGGGACTAGAGGTATGAGCCACTGCACCTGGCCTGTGTGGGCCCTTTTTAATGTGTCACAAACATTCTCAATTTCCACTTTTTTTTCAACAAAGGGATAACAGGTCCAACCTTAGAGCCTGCACACAAAGGCAAACCCATCATTGATATCTAATCACATCGTCCCATGACTGTGTAAGTATCTTCTTTTATATGTAATAACTGATTTTTATTCAAAGTAGTACACGATTCCTTTCTTTTTTAAGCCAAATATATGAACCAATTTAAGAAAAACATGAAACATTATCATAGTATGACCAAAATGATAGGAGTGTGAAAAACACTGCTTTCACCAAAAGAAGGGTGTCTTTACTGGTGACACATCAGCCCCCCTGCCTAACTCACTGAGAATTTCTTCCCCTGCAGAAGAAGTTTCATGCTTTATGAGAAATGAGAACTTAGGTTTAAGAATTAAATAGACTTGGTTTCAAATGGTTCTCCACGTGCTTGGTATTTAATCTTGAACAAATTATTAACCTCTCCAACTTCTATTTTATCATCAGCCAGTTAAGGATAATTCCTCCTCTCTGATTAAGTTAGATAATGCATGTAAAGCATGTGGTTTAATGTCTAACTCACAGCAGGTGTCAGTAAATGCAGTCATTTTGTTATAATACCATTCCATATGAGTGACTATCCTTTTTATTTTGAGAGTCTGCCTGCCAGAAGTACACATTCCTGTCTCTCCATGCCTCAATCTTAGGAGACAGTCTTCCATGAGGAGAGGCCTCTGATGAAAATCTGTGGCTGTGATGGGATGTACTTGTGTCTAATGAGAAGGAGAAATATTGGGAAGATTGTTATAGTCACAAATAGAAGCATTTCCCTCCAGCTAGGCAACTAGTCTTGGGTTACCCTTCATCTTCAGGGAGGGCTGTCAAAGCAGAAACAGAAAAGCCAAATATTTTACTTATGGATTATTAAAACCAGCATTCAGGATAGAAGATCAATATATTAGAAAGTATATGCAAAACACTTTTTACACTCCCAGACTAAATAAAGTTTCCATGGCTGGGTGAGTGACCAAAAAGATAACAGCTGAGCTGCCAATAAGGGCCCATCCACCCTAGGCCCAAGTGAGCTCCACCTATCCCTAGTAAGAAAGTGGCCTGTGATAATTGCATAACCTTAAGATCTTCCCTTTCCATTCAAGTGAGAACCACATGTCCCATATATGAAGGAACTGAAAGAATTTCCATCTCATTGCCATCCAGTGAGTAACTTTCACAGATAGCTGCCAGACCATCATCTGGTGACTGATGTCGTCCTGCACTCACACCTCTGCAAGACCCTCATCCACCTTGTTGTGTGAACAATCCTCATAGAATGATCCAGAACACTTGGAAGCTCTTTGGGATGGACATGATGGTGGTTTAAAAGCAATGATGGTGGGGGGGGAGACAAGATGGCGGACTGAAGCCAGCTTTCAACAAAGGCTCCCGTCCAGAAGGAGAGTTAAGGGACAGGAATTTAGTAAGTATCCTGGTGGACTTGAGCCTCACCAAGAGAGAAGGCTGAAGAAGGCACATCAACACCGCTGAGGCAAGTTGTGATCACAAGGACGCAAACAAAAGGTACAAAATCCACCACCAAGCAGACGGGAGTCCCCCTCCCCCATGAGACCGGCTCAAGAGCCCCACAATTGAACAAGCGGGCAGAAATTAAAGGCCCTCCCACTACACTCCACGGGAAAGACCTTCTAAAAACTGGACCTACCTCCCCTACTGGGGTGCCGTGGCGTTCTCCTGCCAGACATAGGGCTGAATAAAACTTTGGGAATCCTTTGCCAGCAACCCTGAATGCCCGGCGCTCCCCTCCCGCCCACTGAAGTCTGGAGGCCTGTCCCCCAGGACTTCGGATCCGTGGGTGATTTCTCAAGGGGAGTGGACAGTCCCCGAGTTGCGACTGGTCAGCATTGACTCTGAGGCGCACAAGTGAGGAGAGGGCACCGGGCTGAGGGGGAGTCACGCCTTGCGGCACTTCCCTGCGGTGCAGTGCAGCAACCCTCCCCAGGCATACGGGGCCCAAGACTGAATAAGACTCTGGCCTCCCCGCTGAGAGCTGAGAACCCCTACTCTCACTCGGGGTCTGAGGGCCTATCCCCCAGGAGTTCGGCTCCTTGGGTGATTTCTCGAGGGGAGTGCACAGTGCCTGAGCTGCGTCAGGTCAGCGCTGACTCTGGGATACGTGAGCGAGGAGAGGGCACTCTGCTGAGGGGAAATCAAGCCTTGGCGGCACTTCCCTGCGGTGCAGTGCAGGAGCCCTCCCCAGACCGTAGTATTGCGTAAAACTGAAAGAAACTCTAGCTTCCCCCCCCCACTCCAAATCAGGGTCTGGGGGCCCATCCCCCAAGAGTTCTGATTCTTGGGGGATCTCTTAAGGGGTGTGGACCCAGCACAAACTGCGGCCGCTCAGTGCTGACTCTGGGGCACGGGACAGAGGAGAAAAGGGTCGCCTGAGTGCCCACACCAGAGCAGCAGTTCCCTGGAGGTAGATCAACAGCCGTTTTTTTCTATAACGGCAGAACGCTCACTTCTGGATATTCTGAGGCCACACCCCCTGTCTCCCTGGGCAACCAGAGGAGGCCACCGGGTGACGCGGCTCACAAACCCGGGAAGCTTCCAGGGCTGGGCCGACCCAGAGAGGTGTTCAGACGCAATTCTCCAACAGCAAAGACGTTTGAACTCAAAACAGCCCGTCTTCTGTAGGCGACGACAGGAACAGAGACAGAACCTCACAAAGTTGTCTGTTCTGTTCTGTTCTATTAGCAGCATCCATCAGGGACGGGGCTAAGCCTGAGTGAACACCTCCTTCCCATCACCTGCATCAAACACTCAAAGATGTCAGGCCCCATCTCCTCCTGCTAGATAGCAGCAGTCTGCGGGGGCCTGGCAGACTTCCTTGCGATTCAGGCAGGTGCAAACCCCTGGAGTGTCTGTTCACTGCAGGCAACTGGGTTACCATCTGCAGAGATACCAGTGACTGGGTCCGACGGAGGGGCAAAGTGGGGAAGGAGATGTCAACCTTCCCAGACTGCTCTGTTTGCTGGGTGGCTCCTCCTGACTCCACGCTGCACTGGGGTGAGCTGTGTCAGAGGAGTCACCAGGCCCCTGTGATCCAGTTCCCAGAGACCTCTTGAACCCTTCCACCCGAGACAAGTGCCGATTGAGACAGTTGATTCGGACCTTTTGAACTGGGCTAATAGACTGAGGACTTTTCAGGCGGTGCCCTGGGTGTGCGATTGTAGGAAGGTTTGATTCTCCTTTTCCAACTGGGGCCAGAGGTGGGCAGGCGGGGTGACTTAATTGCTGATTTTTCCACACAGCTGAGACTTCAAGCCAGAGTAGAAGTTGCAATAGGATCAAACAGAAACCAGCTGAAAACAAGACAGAACCACTTTGCTCCACCACACCAGACAGGGCCCCAGTTTCTCAGGCCACAACACTGTACGGGCCCTCGATAAAACCCCAGGGGAAAAACCAAAGGGAGTAAACCATGGGGCGGAATCAGCGGAAAAACTCTGGTAACATGAATAACCAGAATAGATCAACCCCCCCAAGAAAAGATACGGCAGATGTGATTGAAGATCCCATTCATAAACAACTGGCTGAGATGTCAGAAGTCGAATTCAGAATTTGGTTTGCAGACAAGATTAATAAAATGGAATTAGGAATTCGAGGAGAAATTCAAAAATTGTCTCAAGAATTTAACGAATTTAAAGACAAAACCACCAAAGACTTAGACACACTGAAACAAGAACTTACAGCCCTCAAAGATATGAAAAATACAGTAGAATCCCTCAGTAACAGAATGGAGCAAGCAGAAGAAAGGATTTCTGACATTGAAGATAAAGTCTTCGAACGCTCCCAATCTCTCAAAGAGGAAGAGAAATGGAGAGCAAAAACGGATCACTCACTCAGAGAACTCTCAGATAATTCGAAAAAACACAACATAAGGGTTATAGGAATTTCGGAGAACGATGAAGTGGCTGCCAAGGGCACAGAGGCCCTTCTACATGAAATTATGAAAGAAAATTTTCCAGACATGCCTAGAGAATCTGAAATTCAGATAGCAGACAGCTTCAGAACCCCAGCACGATTCAACCCCAATAAGCCATCTCCCAGACATATCATAATTAGCTTCACTAAAGTTAACATGAAAGAGAAGATTCTCAAAGCAGCCCGGCGAAAGAAAACTATAACGTACAAAGGTAAGAATATTAGAATAACTGCAGATCTCTCTGCTGAAACTTTTCAAGAAAGAAGAGGCTGGTCATCAACTTTTAATCTCCTAAAGCAAAAAAACTTTCAACCCAGGATCTTGTATCCAGCTAAACTGAGTTTCATCTATGATGGAGAAATTAAATACTTCAATGACATTCATATGTTGAAAAAATTTGCCATAAGTAAACCAGCTCTTCAGGATGTTCTCAGACCTATCCTCCACAATGACCAACCCAATCCTATACCACAAAAGTAAACTCACTCAGAAACTTCGGATCAAACTCCAACTTCCACACTGGCGAAAGGATTAAAAATGTCCACTGGACCTTTGAAAAACTCGATACCCAAAATTCCACCAGACTTATCAATACTCTCCATCAATGTGAATGGCTTAAACTGTCCTCTAAAGAGGCATAGGTTAGCTGACTGGATACAAAAACTCAAGCCAGATATTTGTTGCATACAAGAGTCACATCTCAACTTAAAAGACAAATACAGACTCAGGGTGAAAGGATGGTCATCCATATTTCAGGCAAATGGTAATCAGAAAAAAAGCAGGTGTTGCAATTTTATTTGCAGATACAGTAGGCTTTAAACCATCAAAAGTAAGGAAGGACAAGAATGGTCACTTCATATTTGTTAAGGGTAATACTCAATATGACGAGATCTCAATTATTAATATCTATGCACCCAACCAGAATGCACCTCAATTTATAAGAGAAACTCTAACAGACATGAGTAACTTGATTTCCTCCAGCTCCATAATCGTTGGAGATTTCAACACTCCCTTGGCAGTGTTGGATCGATCCTCCAGAAAGAAGCTGAGCAAAGAAATCTTAGATTTAAACCTAACCATCCAATATTTAGATTTAGCAGACATCTACAGAACATTTCATCCCAACAAAACTGAATACACATACTTCTCATCAGCCCACGGAACTTACTCCAAAATTGACCACATTTTAGGTCACAAGTCTAACCTCAGTAAATTTAAAGGAATAGAAATTATTCCATGCATCTTCTCGGACCATCATGGAATAAAACTTGAATTGAGTAACAACAGGAATCTGCATACCCATACAAAAACATGGAAGTTAAATAACCTTATGCTGAATGATAGCTGGGTCAGAGATGAGATTAAGAAAGAAATCACCAATTTTTTGGAACAAAACGACAATGAAGACACATTATCAGAACCTCTGGGACACTGCAAAGGCAGTTCTAAGAGGGAAATTTATAGCACTGCAAGTCTTCCTCAAGAGAATGGAAAGAGAGGAAGTTAACAACTTAATGGGACATCTCACGCAACTGGAAAAGGAAGAACATTCCAACCCCAAACCCAGTAGAAGAAAAGAAATAACCAAAATTAGAGCAGAATTAAATGAAATTGAAAACAAAAGAATAATACAACAGATCAATAAATCAAAAAGCTGGTTTTTCAAAAAGGTCAATAAAATAGATAAACCTCTGGCCAACCTAATCAGGAAAAAAAGAGTAAAATCTCTAATATCATCAATCAGAAACAACAAAGACGAAATAACCACAGACTCATCAGAAATCCAAAAAATCCTTAATGAATATTACAAGAAACTTTATTCTCAGAAATATGAAAATCTGAAGGAAATAGACCGATACTTGGAAGCACGCCACCTTCCAAGACTTAACCAGAATCAAGTGGAAATGTTGAACAGACCCATATCAAGTTCAGAAATAGCATCAACTATACAAAACCTCCCTAAAAAGAAAAGCCCGGGACCAGATGGTTTCACGTCAGAATTCTACCAAACCTTTAAAGAGGAATTAGTACCTATATTACTCAACCTGTTCCAAAATGTAGAAAAAGAAGGAAGACTACCCAACACGTTCTATGAAGCAAACATCACCCTGATCCCCAAACCAGGAAAAGACCCAACAAGAAAAGAAAATTATAGACCAATATCACTAATGAATATAGATGCAAAAATATTCAACAAGATCCTAACAAACAGAATCCAGCAACACATCAAACAAATTATACATCATGACCAAGTTGGTTTTATCCCAGGGTCTCAAGGCTGGTTCAATATACGTAAATCTATAAATGTAATTCAGCACATAAACAAATTAAAAAACAAAGACCATATGATTCTCTCAATTGATGCAGAAAAAGCTTTTGATAATATCCAGCATCCCTTCATGATCAGAACACTCAAGAAAATTGGTCTAGAAGGGACTTTTCTTAAATTGATAGAGGCTATCTACAGCAAACCCACAGCCAATATCATATTGAATGGAGTTAAATTGGAATCATTTCCACTCAGATCAGGAACCAGACAAGGCTGCCCATTGTCTCCATTGCTTTTCAACATTGTAATGGAAGTTTTAGCCACCGCAATTAGGGAAGAAAAGGTGATCAAGGGTATCCATATAGGGTCAGAAGAGATCAAACTCTCGCTCTTCGCAGATGATATGATTGTGTATCTGGAAAACACTAGGGACTCTACTACAAAACTCCTAGAAGTGATCAAGGAATACAGCAGCGTCTCAGGTTACAAAATCAACATTCATAAATCGGTAGCCTTTATATACACCAACAACAGTCAAATTGAAAAAGCAGTTAAGGACTCTATCCCATTCACAGTAGTGCCAAAGAAGATGAAATATTTGGGAATTTACCTAACAAAAGACGTGAAAGATCTCTATAAAGAGAACTATGAAACTCTAAGAAAAGAAATAGCTGAAAATGTTAACAAATGGAAAAACATACCATGCTCATGGCTGGGAAGAATCAACATTATCAAAATGTCCATACTACCCAAAGCAATATATAATTTCAACGCACTCCCTATTAAAGCTCCACTGTCATATTTTAAAGATCTTGAAAAAACATTACTTCGTTTTATATGGAATCAGAAAAAACCTCGAATAGCCAAGACATTACTCAGAAATAAAAACAAAACAGGAGGAATCACACTACCAGACCTCAGACTTTACTACAAATCGATAGTGATCAAAACAGCATGGTATTGGCACAAAAACAGAGAAGTAGATATCTGGAACAGAATAGAGAACCAAGAGATGAATCCAGCTACTTACTGCTATTTGATTTTTGACAAGCCAATTAAAAACATTCAGTGGGGAAAAGATTCCCTATTTAACAAATGGTGCTGGGTGAACTGGCTGGCAACCTGCAGAAGACTGAAATTGGACCCACACCTTTCACCATTAACTAAGATAGACTCTCATTGGATTAAAGATTTAAACTTAAGACATGAAACTATAAAAATACTAGAGGAGAATGCAGGGAAAACACTTGAAGAAATTGGTCTGGGTGAGTATTTCATGAGGAGAACCCCCCGGGCAATTGAAGCAGCTACAAAAATACACTACTGGGACTTGATCAAACTAAAAAGCTTCTGCACAGCTAAGAACACAGTAAGCAGAGCAAGCAGACAGCCCTCAGAATGGGAGAAGATATTTGCAGGGTATATCTCTGACAAAGGTTTAATAACCAGAATCCACAGAGAACTCAAACGCATCAGCAAGAAAAAAACAAGGGATCCCATCGCAGGCTGGGCAAGGGATTTGAAGAGAAACTTCTCTGAAGAAGACAGGCGCAAGGCCTTCAGACATATGAAAAAATGCTCATCATCTTTAATCATCAGAGAAATGCAAATCAAAACTACTTTGAGATATCATCTAACTCCACTGAGACTAGCCTATATCACAAAATCTCAAGACCAGAGATGTTGGCGTGGATGCGGAGAAAAGGGAACACTTCTGCACTGTTGGTGGGAATGCAAATTAATACATTCCTTTTGGAAAGATATATGGAGAACACTCAGAGATCTAAAAATAGATCTGCCATTCAATCCTGTAATTCCTCTGCTGGGCATATACCCAGAAGACCAAAAATCACAACATAACAAAGATATTTGTACCAGAATGTTTATTGCAGCCCAATTCATAATAGCTAAGTCATGGAAAAAGCCCAAGTGCCCATCGATCCACAAATGGATTAATAAATTGTGGTATATGTATACCATGGAATACTATGCAGCCTTAAAGAAAGATGGAGACTTTACCTCTTTCATGTTTACATGGATGGAGCTGGAACATATTCTTCTTAGTAAAGTATCCCAAGAATGGAAGAAAAAATACCCAATGTACACAGCCCTACTATGAAACTAATTTGGGACTCTCACATGAAAGCTATAACCCAGCTACAACTTAACAATAGGGGGAAGTGGGAAAGGGGGGGGTGGGTAGAGGGAAGGGGATCTGTGGGATCACACCTGTGGTGCATATTACAGGGGTATTTGCGAAACTTGGTAAATGTAGAATGTAAATGTTTTGGCACAGTAACTGAGATAACACCGGAAAGGCAATGTTAACCACTGTGATAAAAATGTGTCAAATGGTTTATGAAGTGAGTGTATGATGCCCCATAATCATATCATTGTATACAGTTATGATTTAATAAAAAAAAAAAAAGAAAAAAAAAAAGCAATGATGGTGTTTTAGAAGTAAAACTATTCATAGTTAAAGTGGGGCTGAATTGGGCCGCCCTAAAATTCACGCTTACTCATCCAAGGACCAAGATGCTCAGCACACCTTGTTATACCTTGTTTCTTGCATCGTCTAAGACAAGGGAATTGTACATTTAGAAAACCCTCTAGGAATACATCATTGCTGGACTTAATAAAGTTTGTTTAAAATTTAACAATGCACTGCCTCTCTGGTCCATGGGCCACAACTCAGTAGCAATGTTTCTGACGCATAATTCCTAAGTAACCTTCTGACAAGGCTAGAAGCAACAGATGTCTCTGGATCTTTGATTTTGGATGCTGAGGTTTCCAAATTAGGAAACATGATTACTTTTCTAAAAGAAAAAAACAAAACTTTAGTAAATCCTCCCCAAACACAGCAGATACATTGATAGTAATATGTACTCTCAACACCTACATTGGGACATATTTGGAGAGATTGAAAGTCATGGACACGTCAACATAGGCCACCAGATAAGTTATCAAGAACTCCGACTTTGAGCTCTGACAGAGATAGGCTGTGCTATTTCACTGCCTATAAGACCTGGAATAAGTTTTCAAATTCTCTGTCCCTCAGTGGGGGTAATAAAGTTTCTACAACCTAGAGTTTTTTCTGAAATTCAATGAGATGGTGTCTGTAAGGGGCTTAGAAAAGACTCTGGCACAGAGAAAGTAATCAATATATGTTAGTTACTATTTTGGATAGATAAGCCCCGTTATAACTTTCTAAACCCAAACCAACATCACTAATTCAACTGAAGCTGTGACGGCTTATTTGCTAGAGAGCAGGGAGAATTATCAATCATTAAATCATGTGGCTTCCCTTCAGAGGCTGGGATAAAGAGAATGTGATGAACCCTCGAAAGACTGTGTGATGAATCAAAATCTTAAACTGCAAATACAGGCTCCTTCCTCAGAGCCATGCCCACAAGGCTCCAGTTGTGAGCAGTGATCGCTGCCCTAGGACCACCACCATCTTGGAAAGCCCACCAGGAGAGGCGACATAGTCCATTGAGTGCCCTGGCTCATGACTGAGAAGAGATCAGTGACCTGTAGCCGAGAGGGAGCTTCTGGCAGGCAGCAGACTGCAGAAATAGCTTGAGTCATTTCAGGCTCATTAACACCATCTGCTGTGGCCATGTAGGTTTGATCAGCTGGAGAGGACTCCTAGGTTATTGACACCATGGGGACCTTTTAGGAAGTTATTTTCCTGCTGTTCAGTGATCACTGCTCTGTTGAAAGGACCTCCATGAAGTGATGACCATGATCTTCCTCAGTTAAGAGCAGGCAGTCCTTGTTGTGTTATAATTGGGGGCATTCTGCAGGGATTCCCCACTCCCAGAGCCCTCAATTTCCCCGTTTCTTACCTGCAGCCTCTGTATCTGCTTCTAGCTCTCCTGTATTTCCAACAATTCTGTCATCATTTTAAGTGAAAGGATAAAAACTGTGGCATGGTTCTCATAGGTCGCAGTCTAACATACATCTGTGCTATTGCCTTACTGAGGAGTGGTACACTTTTCTTCTTTCTTCATGCACATTTTCTCTCTTTTAAGCTTTTGAGCATTTATTCATTCATTCAAAAAAAATCAACTTGGTGCCTGCTATGGTTAGAATGTTTGTCCCCTCTGAAACTCATGTTAAAACCTAACCCCTGAAGTCACGGCACTCTACCCGAGGGCGGTACAGTGAGAATCTGTCTCTACAAAAAAAAAAAAAAAATTTGATATTACTATTGAAAAAACAACAAAAACCTTAAACAGAGCTTAGCATTGTATAGGTCATGTTGTATCTAGCAGGAATAAAAACTAAGGCTAAAAAGTTTCAAAAAAAAAAAGAATTGGGACTTTTAGGATGTGATTGAGTCATGAGGGCTCTGCATGAATGAATGGATTAATCTATTCATGGATTAATGGGTTAACGGATTGCCATGGAGCAGTTCAAGTGCCAGGAGAGTGGGTCTATTATAAAAGCCAGTTTGGATCTCACTGCGCCTCTCTTGTGCTATGATGCCTCCCTGTATGTCGTGGTACAGCCCAGAGTGCCTTCACCAGATGACAAGAAGGTGTAGTCCATAGACCTTGAACTTCCCAGCTTCCAGAACTATAAGAAATTGATTTCTTTTTAAAAATAAATTGTTCTTAGCTGGGCGCCTGTAGCTTAGTGGTTAGGGCACTGGCCACATGCTCCAGGGATAGTGGATTCAAACCTGGCCCCAGGCCTGCTAAACAAAAAATAAATAAATAAAAATAAAAGAAAAAGAAATTGTTCAGTCTCAATATTCTGTTATAGCGACAGAAAACAAGCTATGACAGTGCTACTACGAGCTAGGCTGCAAGCCGTGCTGAAGATGGGCTTGTGCACAGACAAGGGTCCTACTGTCAGTCTTCGAGAGAGGCAGCTGGAGACAGGGCCTAAACGCTGGGCCTGTGGGCCAAGGCTGCCTAGGTTTAATTCTTAGCAGCTTCACTTGCGAGTTGATTGGCCTTGGATATGTTATGTAATCATTACAGATTGGTCTTGATTTGTGAAATGGGGATTATGATAGCACCCCTCTTAAATGAAGCATCTGAGCTCAGACTTTAAAGCTGGATGTGAGGCAGCCGAGAAGACCTTAAAGAGAAATGTTTTTATCAGAGGGAATAACAAGTGGTGAAAACACACGTAAAGGACTTTAGTTATTGAAAGGAGACCCTGGAGTCTGCACATACTGCACAGGGGCAAACATGAGGAGGGGTAGGATTGGACGAGTAGGCAGGCACCGGATGATGGTGACCTACAGGCCACATTGAGAACTTTGGACTTCATTCTGTTTGATTAGTTTTTAACTGCTGCCTACAGTGATTTATCCTTACCTTGCCCCACGAGGGTGGGGGAACTTGCAGCCTCAGGGCCACATGTGGCTCTACCGATGCCAAAGTGTGGCCTCTCCACTGAATATGAACTTTGCAGAACAAATCCCTTTGCTAAAATTTAGATTCAATCAAAAGGCTGCACTCAAGGATCCAGAGAGCCAAGACCCTAGTCATATTTCAAACACATTTCTAATATCTTTTTCCTATAAAGTCTTTATTTCCCTACCCATCAGCAAAATTAGTTGCTGCACTCTTTTTTTTTTTTTTGGCCAGGGCTGGGTTTGAACCCACCACCTCCGGCATATGGGACCGGTGCCCTACTCCTTGAGCCACAGGCGCCGCCCAGTTGCTGCACTCTTGATGCTCCAATGATCACATTAATTGTATATTTGTTGGTTTCTGTTATTCCTGGTGAGTCTGAGGTCAGGGATGGAGACTCATCCACTTTGGAATCACCTAGCAAAGAGTGTGGCACAAAGGCACAGGAATTCTTTACATTAGTGATGGGTGAATACGTGCAGGAAGGTATGAATGAACAAGTGAATAAAGGATCTCGGTTCAGGTCCCTTAGTCAGAATTGCAAATTGAAAATCTGGACCCAGAGGGAATAATAAATAGCCCAAATAGATTTCACTTGGAGGAAAAAAGAAACAGTGAAAGTACTAGGAGAAAGGAGAGGACAAAAAAAGGAAGAGGATGGGAATGGAGCCATGTTCTTTGATAAAGGTTGCCCTTTTTATTCTGTTTTAATTCCAGCTATTATTATGTGAGCTTGGGAAAATTACTCAGCAAGAGTTATTCAATAAAAATCACAATGCTTCACTTATCCTAAAGTTAGATGTCCAACAACCTCCATCTCTTTAAGTTGGACAAAAACAAAGCAAACACCCAACAACAACAACAAAAACAAACAAACAAAAAAAACTGAAAAAAAAAAAAAAGATGTCAGAATAAAACAGCCTTAACCCAAAGAATGATTACAAAATGTGTAGACTTCACAGCAAGATTGCCTTCAGGTAATAGCCCCTTTATTTTCTTAATTTTTTCGTTCCCCTCTCTCATCCTTCTTCCCCAAATATTTAATGAGCACCTGCATATGTCAAACAAAGCCGATGCTGGGCATAATGCAGGAAAGAGGACAGGCACATCCCATTCCTCATGGAAATTTCTTCTTCCTTTGTTCGTGCCTTCCTGATCCATCTCCCTTCCTTGTGTGCTGCTCTTCCTTTTTGTGGCAGAAAAAGTTAATGGATTCTGAGATCAAAGTCTTAGGGTTCAAATCCTGTCCCTCCCAATTATTAATTTCTCTCTTCCTCATATTGTGAAAGCTCTAAGTCAAGATCTGCTGCAGGTATAAAGAGCAGTGGTGAGAATGGGAAAGAGGACAGTGCAGGGATACTGGAGACGTGGGTGAAGCTTTGGCTCCTCACTTTGACCCATACATCCTTGGACAGGTCACATGACTTCCCTGATCCCTGGACCCTCCATCCATAGGGGGCAAGTATGGTCATTTTCAACATCCTATGGCTCTGGACGGCACCTTTCAAAGTGAAACTCAACTAATATCCCTGGCTCTAGTGCTGTGGTATTTGAAACAACTAGCAGATGCCACATCTGCCAGCCTGCTACAACACCTGCCTGGAAAGACCTTTAAAGATTTTAAAGAAAAACTGTTTTTTTTCATTTCTCTGATGAAGAGATTGACTTTAAAGCTGGAAGGAGAGAACTATATGCAGTTTGATGGAATTCAGAACATCAAAGGCGGTTGAGTTGCTGTTTGGAACAATTTCTCAGGTCAAATCGAATTTTATCTGAGCTGATTCCCTGCTCTGATAATTGCTCTCGGCATAGCCACCAATTCCTTGCTGTAAGACAGCGAGGGCAACTGCTTGCTCAGGGGCCTCTGGAGAGGTCTAGCAGGTGGCTTTCGTCCCTGTTGCTGTTGGGGCTGGGGTGCTGAGCTAGATTTAAATCTTAAGGGCTATAGGGTGACACAGCAGAGAGGACCATGGATTGGAGTCAGTAGCTCTGCCTTTAAATCTTGGTTCTACTTCAGATCCTCAGAGACTGTCCTTACCAGGGGCATTCCCCATTGGATTTGACAGTTTTTGTTTGTTTGTTTGTTTTTCAAATTAATATGAAGGTACAATTTTTAGGTTACATTGTTTTCCCTTCCAGGGTAAAGTTCCATTTGTAGAAGAGCCCCTCCCCTAGGGGACGTGTTATGCACCCTCACAATGTGCACATTAGATGAGGTCCCACCTTATGCCTTCCCTTCTTCTGCCAAACGTCTTCCCCCCTCCACTTCCCTCTACCCCTGAACTGGACTATATAAGTATTTTATTGTTCTTATGAGCATGTAATTGTTTATATATTGATTTCATATTAGCATGCAGTACATTGGATATTTATTTTTCTGTTCTTGTGATACTTTACTAAAGAAGAATGTATTTCATCTAACTCCATCCAGGTAAATGTCAAAGATGTAAGGTCTCCATCTCTTTTAATGGCTGAATAATATTCCATGGTGTACATACACCACAATTTGTTGATTCACTCATGGGTGGAGGGGAACTTAGGTTGTTTCCATGACTTAGCAATTATGAATTGAGCTGCAGTAAACATTCTAGTGCAAATGAGACTGGACAGTTTTGTATGCTGGCTTCCAGGAGACGTTGTGACAGAAGAGGAATGGAAAGGAGGTTGTGTTGGGAACATCAGGGGCCTATGGAAGCACGGATGGCACAAAGACTCCATACACAACCATTTCCCTGACTTGGAGAAAAGTATCAGCTTAAATATTAAGAGTTGCTGAGAAGTGCAGGAGGCTCGTGATGTTGGGGCAATATAGTCTCAGGGTAAAGGCCCTATGTCTGCCTCAGACTCTGTTGCATCTAACAAGATAAGTTGGATAGAGATGTGCAAACAAGAACACAGCCAGATTCTAGGGCAGCCCCTTTGTTGATATTCTGTTTCAAGTCTGGCAGACTTAATCCCTCAACCTCTTGCCAGACAGACAGAGGGGCAGGTCTACCATTAGCGAAGCACAGCAGAGTGGCGTCTAAATTATGGACAGTGTCCTAATCCGTTAACCATATCTTCTTTCCCTCCTAGGTAATGATGGGTTTTGACACCCATTGACACTGGTAAGTCTTCCCAGCCCACCTTTCTAGCTCAGAAGCCAAGCTGGTAGATACCCCTCCCTTCATTTCTTCTTCTGCTACACATTCCAGATTCCACTTGAGAAACTTTGATACGCTTGTCTGGTCTCTGGCTTGTTGAAGTGGAATTTGCACAAAGTGTGCAGGAATGCTGAGAAGATGCATTATCTGGGCCATACACTCTGAACTAGCTCTGAAAAGTATGTGTAAAATTAATTGTACTTGTACTTAGAAATATTTTGATAATAATTCCTTTTATCATTGAAGAACAGGCTTTTCATGTACACTGCCCATAAGTACAGATGATATATGGAGTGAACAAAAGAGTCATATTCCAGGCTTCTGAACATTTAATTAATCATCTATTTTTCTGCTAAATCTATAGCAGATGCCGCAATCTTGAATGCTATAGATTTTTATTCAAAAAACAAGGTGATTGGGGAAAAAAGTGTTTTGAATTCCAGAAAGTTTCATTAGAAGCCCAGGAGAGGGTGGCCTGAAGAAGGAGGGCAAATAGGGATTACCAAGAGGAACTGGAAGAAGAGCTAAATCCTGCCCAAAGGGAAGAAGAGCAGCTGAGTTTTAGATGAGAAGCTGGAAGTTTTGAAACATGCAAGCTGCAGTGAGATCTATATGCCAGAAGAAGACTTGGGGTCGAGTGATGACAGCCCAGTGGCTATCATGGTGTACTGGAAGGTCAGGGAAGACGTACAAAGCACGGGAATACCAGCTACACCTCAGCCCCAGCCGCCCCTCAGAAGTGCTCTGCTCCTGCCGTGCAGATCCGTGCCCTGGCCTCCATCTCATCTCACAAACTGGAATCACTGTCTGAAGAGATGAGGAAAAATGAGGGAAACCCTCAAATCAGCAGAGCATTTACCTAAATGACATTAAGTTTAAACAACAGTGAACAAATTGTCTTGAACCAGTAACATGTTCACTATCAATGACCCCTAATGGGGTTTTTAGACATAACCCAAATCATCGTGTAGATAAAGTTTTTCCTTTTCATCCTTGACTTTTAAAATTATGATATTTATTACTGCCTTGATGACATTAGTGGGAACATCCCAATGCTGCTAGACTGTATGGGTTTGCAGACCACAGCTCTGGGATGGTGCAAACATCCTCAGGAGGGAAGTGGCTTCAAGGTTGCTGACATATTTGAGGCCGTCCTTCAGAAGCCAGAGCTGTCCATTCACTATTTCCCCTTTCATTACTACCTTTGTTCCTCTTAACATTATTATTAATATTCCTTACTATTTTTTATTGAGAATCTACTATTTTCTGTTCATTGTGCTAACTGCTATACTTAGGTGATTTTATTTCTTCTCTATTACACATGTTTGAAGTTGATGTTATTGCCTCAAGTTTATAAACGAATAAACTGAGGGTCCAAGAGGGTAAGTAAATTGCTTTAGGATTCTACAACTAGTGAGTGACAAATGTGAGATCTAAACTCAATCTTTCTGATTTTAAATACTTTTCAAAGATTAGCCCATATCACAAAATACCAAGACCACAGATGTTGGCGTAGATGTGGAGAAAAGGGAACACTTCTACACTTCTGGTGGGAATGCAAACTAATATGTTCCTTTTGGAAAGATGTTTGGAGAACACCCAGAGATCTAAAAATAGACCTGCCGGAGGCCTGAGCAGCAGTGGTGAGGCCGGGCATAAAACTGAGTGAAACTGTGTGTGCTCACTGCTGGCGGCTCTGGGCTCCTAGCGCTCCCCTTTGCCCTCACTCTGAGATCTGGAGGCCTGTCCCCTGGGGATCCAGATTCTTGGGGGACTTATCGGGGTGTGGACAGTGCCCGATCTGCAGCTGGTCAGTGCTGACTCTGGCACAGGAGTGAGGCTGGGAGAGACCCACACCAGAGTGGAACTTCCCTGAAGCAGCTGTAGCCACACCCACTGTCTCCCTGGACAATCAGAGGAGGCCACCCGTGAGTAAAGGATTTGCCTGAAGCCACTTACAGACCCAGGAAGCTTCCAGGGCCGGCCGACTCAGAGAGCTGAGACTTCAACCCAGAGTAAGTGCTTCACTGGGGTCAAACAGAAACCAGCTGAAAATAAGACAGAACCACTTAGCCCCACCACACCAGGGCCCCAGTCTCTCAGGCCACAACGCTGTATGGGCCCTCAACAAAGGCCACAACGCTGTATGGGCCCTCAACAAAGCCCCAGGGGAAAAATCAAAGGGAGTAAAACAACGATGCGGCAGAATCAGCGGAAAAACGATGGTAACATGAATAACCAGAAGAGATCAACCCCTCCAAGGAAAGATATGGCGGATGTAATTAAAGATTCCATTCATAAACAACTGGCTGACATGTCAGAAATCGAATTCAGAATTTGGATTGCAGACAAGATTAATAAAATGGAATTAGGAATCCGAGGAGAAATTCAAAAGTTATCTCAAGAATTTAATGAATTTAAAGACAAAACCACCAAAGACTTAGACACACTGAAGCAAGAATTTGCAGCCCTCAAAGATATGAAAAATACAGTAGAATCCCTCAGCAACAGAATGGAGCAAGCAGAAGAAAGGATTTCTGACATTGAATATAAAGCCTTTGAACGCTCCCAAACTCTCAAGGAGGAAGAGAAATGGAGAACAAAAATGGATCATTCTCTCAGAGAGCTCTGGGATAACTCGAAGAAGGCAAATATCTGACTCATAGGAATTCCTAAAACCGATGAAGTGGCCTCAATGGGCACAGAGGCCCTTCTGCATGAAATTATGAAAGAGAATTTTTCCAGACATGCCTAGAGATTCTGAAATTCAGATAGCAGACAGCTTCAGAACCCAAGCACGACTCAACCCCAATAAGACATCTCCAAGGCATATCATAATTAACTTCACTAAAGTTAATATGAAGGAGAAAATTCTCAAAGTGGCCAGGCGAAGAAAAATTATTACCTTCAAAGGCAAGAACATTAGAATGACTGCAGATCTCTCTGCTGAAACTTTTCAAGCCAGAAGAGAGTGGTCATTGACTTTTAATCTCCTAAAGCAAAATAACTTTCAACCCCGGATCTTGTATCCAGCTAAACTAAGTTTCATTTATGATGGAGAAATTAAATACTTTAATGACATTCATATGTTGAAGAAATTTGCCATAACCAAACCAGCTCTTCAGGATATTCTCAGACCTATCCTCCATAATGACCAACCCAATCCTCTACTACAAAAGTAAACTCACTCAGAAACTTCTGATCAAACTCCAACTTCCACAATGGTGAAAAGATTAAAAATGTCCATTGGACTTTTGAAAAACTCGATACCAAAAATTTCACCAAACTTATCAATATTCTCCATTAATGTCAATGGCTTAAACTGTCCTCTAAAGAGACATAGGTTAGCTGACTGGATACAAAAACTCAGACCAGATATCTGTTGCATACAAGAGTCACAACTTAACTTAAAAGACAAATACAGACTCAGGGTGAAAGGATGGTCATCCATATTGCAGGCAAATGGTAACCAGAAAAAAGCAGGTGTTGCAATTTTATTTGTAGATACAATAGGCTTTAAATCAACAAAAGTAAGGAAGGACAAGAATAGTCACTTCATATTTGTTAAGGGTAATACTAAATATGATGAGATTTCAATTATTAATATCTATGCACCCAACCAGAATGCACCTCAATTTATAAGAGAAACTCTAACAGACATGAGCAACTTGATTTCCTCCAGCTCCATAATAGTCGGAGATTTCAACATTCTTTTGGCAGTGATGGATTGATCCTCCAACTCAAAAAGTTGAGTAAAGAAATTCTAGATTTAAATCTAACTATCCAGCATTTAGATTTAGCAGACATCTACAGAACATTTCATCCCAACAAAAGCGAATACACATATTTCTCATCAGCCCACGGAACTTACTCCAAAATCAATCACATCTTAGGTCACAAGTCTAACCTCAGTAAATTTAAAGGAATAGAAATTATGCCATGCATCTTCTCAGACCACCATGGAATAAAACTTGAGCTGAGTAACAACGGGAATCTGCATACTCATACAAAAACATGGAAGTTAAATAACCTTATGCTGAATGATAGCTGGGTCAGAGATGAGATCAAGAAGGAAATTGCCAAATTTTTGGAACAAAATGACAATGAAGACACAAACTGTCAGAACCTCTGGGACACCGCAAAGGCAGTTCTAAGAGGGAAATTTATAGCACTGCAAGCCTTCCTCAGGAGAATGGAAAGAGAGGAAGTTAACAATTTAATGGGACATCTCAAGCAACTGGAAATGGTAGAACACTCCAACCCCAAACCCAGTAGAAGAAAAGCAATAACCAAAATCAGAGCAGAACTAAATGAAACAGAAAACAAAAGAATAATACAACAGATCAATAAATCAAAAAGCTGGTTTTTTGAAAAGGTCAACAAAATAGATAAACCTTTGGCCAACCTAATCAAGAAAAAAAGAGTAAAATCTCTAATCTCATCAATCAGAAATCACAAAGATGAAATAACAAAAGACTCCTCAGAAATCAAAAAAATCCTTAATGAATATTACAAGAAACTTTATTCTCAGAAATATGAAAATCTGAAGGAAATTGACCGATGCTTGGAAGCACGTCACCTTCCAAGACTTAACCAGAATCAAATGGAAATGTTGAACAGGCCCATATCAAGTTCGGAAAAAGCATCAACCATACAAAACCTCCTCAAAAAGAAAAGCCCAGGACCAGATGGTTTCACGTCAGAATTCTACCAAACCTTTAGAGAGGAATTAGTACCTATATTACTAAACCTGTTCCAAAAGGTAGGAAGGAAAACTACCCAACACATTCTATGAAGCAAACATCACCCTGATCCCCAAACCAGGAAAAGAACCAATAAGAAAAGAAAAGTATAGACCAATATCACTAATGAATATAGATGCAAAAATATTCAACAAGATCCTAACAAACAGAACCCAGCAACACATCAAACAAATTATACATCATGACCAAGTCGGTTTTATCCCAGGATCTCAAGGCTGGCTCAATATACATAAATGTATAAATGTAATTCAGCACATAAACAAATTAAAAAACAAAGACCATATGATTCTCTCAATTGATGCAGAAAAAGCTTTTGATAACATCCAACATCCCTTCATGATCTTAAGAAAATTAAGAAAATTGGTATAGAAGGGACATTTCTTAAACTGATAGAGGCCGTCTACAGCAAACCGACAGCCAATATCATATTGAATGGAGTTAAATTGGAATCATTTCCACTCAGATCAGGAACCAGACAAGGCTGCCCATTGTCTCCATTGCTTTTTAACATTGTAATGGAAGTTTTAGCCACTGCAATTAGGGAAGAAAAGGCAATCAAGGGTATCCATATAGGGTCAGAGGGGATCAAACTTTCACTCTTTGCAGATGATATGATAGTATATCTGGAAAACACTAGGGACTCTACTACAAAACTCTTAGAAGTGATCAAGGAATACAGCAGCATCTCAGGTTATAAAATCAACATCCATAAATCGGTAGCCTTCATATATATACCAACAATAATCAAGTTGAAAAAACAATTAAGGACTCTATCCATCCACAGTAGTGCCAAAGAAGATGAAATATTTGGGAGTTTAACAAAGGATGTGAAAGATCTCTATAAAGAGAACTATGAAACTCTAAGAAAAGAAATAGCTGAAAATATTAACAAATGGAAAAACATACCATGCTCATGGCTGGGAAGAATCAACATTGTTAAAATGTCCGTACTACCTAAAGTAATATATAATTTCAACATAATCCCCATTAAAGCTCCTCTGTCATACTTTAAGATCTTGAAAAAACAATACTTCATTTTATATGGAATCAGAAAAAACCTCAAATAGCCAAGGCATTACTCAAAAACAAAAACGAAGTAGGAGGAATCATGCTACCAGACCTCAGACTATACTACTAATCGATAGTGATCAAAACAGCATGGTACTGGCACAAAAACAGAGAAGTAGATGTCTGGAACAGAATAGAGAACAAAGAGATGAATCCAGCTACTTACCATTATTTAATCTTTGACAAGCCAATTAAAAATATTCAATGGGGAAAAGATTCCCTATTTAACAAATGGTGCTGGGTGAACTGGCTGGCAACCTGTAGAAGACTGAAAATGGACCCACACCTTTCACCATTAACCAAGATAGATTCTCACTGGATTAAAGATTTAAACTTAAGACATGAAACTATAAAAATACTAGAAGAGAGTGCAGGGAAAACCCTTGAAGAAATTGGGTTGGGCGAGTTTTTTATGAGGAAGACCCCCTGGGCAATTGAAGCAGCTTCAAAAATACACTATTGGGACTTGATCAAACTAAAAAGTTTCTGCACAGCCAAGAACACAGTACATAAAGCAAGCAAACAGCCCTCAGAATGGGAGAAGATATTTGCAGCGTATGTCTCTGACAAAGGTTTAATAACTAGAATCCACAGAGAACTCAAACGCATTAGCAAGAAAAAAACAAGGGATCCCATGGCAGGCTGGGCAAGGGACTTGAAGAGAAACTTCTCTGAAGAAGACAGGTGCACGGCCTTCAGACACATGAAAAAATCCTCATCATCTTTAATCATCAGATAAATGCAAATCAAAACTACTTTAAGATATCATCTAACTCCAGTGAGACTAGCCTATACCACAAAATCCCAAGACCAGAGATGTTGGCGTGGATGTGGAGAAAAGGGAACACTTCTGCACTGCTGGTGGGATTGCCAATTAATGCATTCCTTTTGGAAAGCTATATGGAGAACACTTAGAGATCTAAAAATAGACCTGCCATTCAATCCTGTAATTTCTCTACTGGGCATATACCCAGAAGACCAAAAATCAAATCATAACAAAGATATTTGTACCAGAATGTTTATTACAGCCCTATTCGTAATTGCTAAGTCATGGAAAAAGCCCAAATGCCCATCGATCCACGAATGGATTAATAAATTGTGGTACATGTACACCATGGAATACTATGCAGCCTTAAAGAAAGATGGAGACTTAACTCTTTCATGTTTACATGGATGGAGCTGGAACATATTCTTCTTAGTAAAGTGTCTCAAGAATGGAAGAAAAAGTACCCAATGTACTCACCCCTACTATGAAACTAATTTAGGACCTCCACATGAAAGCTATAACCCAGTTCCAACCTAAGAATAGGGGGAAGGGGAAAAGGGTGGAGAGGGAGGGGGGATGTGGGTAGAGGGAGGGGGATTGATAGGATTATACTTGAGGTGCATCTTACAAGGGTATATGTGAAACTTAGTGAATGTGGAATGTAAATGTCTTAGCAAAATAACTAAGAAAATGCCAGGAAGGCTGCGTTAACTAGTGTGATGAAAATGTGTCAAACGGTTTATGAACCAAGTGTATGGTGCCCATGATCATATTAATGTACACAGCTATGATTTAATAAAAAATAAATAAATAAATAAATAAATAAATAAAAATAGACCTGCCACTAGAGCCTACAAATCCTCTACTAGGTATATACCAAGAAGACCTAAAATTACATTATAACAAAGATATTTGTACCAGAGTGTTTATTGCAGCCCAATTCATAATTGCTAAGTCATGGAAGGAGCTCAAGTGCCCATCAACCCATGAATGGATTAATAAATTGTGGCATATGTACACACCATGCAATATTATGGCAGCCTTAAAGAAAGATGGAGACTTTACCTCTTTCATGTTTACATGGATGGAGCTGGAACATATTCTTCTTAGGAAAGTATCTCAAGAATGGAAGAAAAAGTATCCAATGTAGTCAGCCCTACTATGAAACTAATTTATAGCTTTCATATGAAAGCTATAACCAATTTTACAACCTGAGAATATGGGGAAAGGGGAAAAGGAGGGGAGGGGAGGGGGAAGGATGGGCGGAGGGAGGGTAATTGGTGGGACCACACCTGCAGTGCATCTTACAAGGGTACATGTGAAACTTAGTAAATGTAGAATATAAATGTCTTAACACAATAACTAAGAAAATGTCAGGAAGGCTATGTTAACCTGTGTGATGAAAATGTGTCAAATGGTCTATAAAACCAGTGTATGGTGCCCCATGATTGCATTAATGCACATAGCTATGATTTAATAATAAATAAGTTTTTTAAAAATGTCCCAGTTTTACTGAATGGAATAACATACACGTACGACGGCCGGGATTAGCCGAAGGACCCTCCTCCAAGTCCTTTCAATCATCAGAAATGTAATGAGGATTGCCATTTACTTTGGCTGCCAATTGTCTTAATTTCTTTCTATGTTTGAGAGATTTCTCTCTTTTGGGTTTTGCCAAAAACTATTTGCAACGGCTTTAGGCAAACAGCTGCAAACATCAATTGGTACGTGCTGATATTCGAAGGTGAAAGGGACAGCGGGTTCATTGGTCACCTTCCACCACCCCCATCCTCTCACAGAACCTTACTGGGACCTGACAAGCCCTGCTGGAAACCCTGCCCCAGAAAGGAGCCTTGCTTCCCTTTGCACTCTCATCTTACAGGGCAAGGGTAAGAGTGATTTTGCAGGCAGCAAATAAGCATATGGACTTGGGAGCCGAATCTAGCCTTCTCTGGGGGCTTATGGGAGTGCAGGGGAGAATGACAGCTGGCTATTACCTGGAGACACGGGGAAAGTTGGGATCACATGCAAAGTCTCCCCATGGGGAGAAGAGACCCCAGTCTACAGGAGTGTTATGTAAATCATCCTGAGTTTCCCAGGTCCTTCATTGGATAATCCTGCTTGTTCCTCCAAAGCCCCTGGGTTCATCAGACTAAGTCTTTCCATCAGGAGAAATGGATCCACACACAAAACACAAAGGGAGGAAGGTTTATTCGCCCATCCACTTCCTGGTGCTAGTTAAGTTTTCATCAAGGCTTTTGTAAAATCTCTAACCTAGTTCTTATTCCTTCAGGTGATTTCTTCACGCAGTGAGACCTGTTCATTTCAAGCCCATGGACATCCCAGATGGGGACACAGCCTGTTATGCACATGCTCCCAGCTTCCAAGTAAGCAGAGACATTTCATGACAAAAGGCAGGTCCAGAGTGAGGACTAAGCTGGCAAAGAGCTAAGCCATGTGCCCTCCTTCCTGCACCCTCAAAACCTAGGTGTCCCCTTAGCCCTTTAGCACAGACTCCACTCCCTGCCTTGTCCCAGTGAGAGTACGAAGGACAGGATCCAATAGGAGTTATAGAAACCCAACGGCACTGCCGGGCACCAGCTGTGAGCTGCCATCTGGAGGTCTGGTCTGTGCTATTTGCTCTCTCCACTCTAGCCTCCCGAGTGCCCAGAAGGTTTCCCAGGACAGACAGACCCAGAATCATGGTTATCCCATCAATGGGCTCTTCCCATTGGGATTTCCCTGTGCAGCCAGCAGGGGTTGTCCAGCTGATATGTTGGAACATTGTTCTGGGGTCAAAGGAACGGCAGACATGATGCAGGTGCAGCTTTTGTGTGGGGCTATGCAGCAAGCCTCGTTACCCTCGGGTTGCCACCTGCACATCAGCCCACGTGGTGGCAACATTCCTATCATCGCAGGTTAGTTTTGCCCATTCTAGATTCTTCTGTGTCTGTGTTTCTTTATTTAGCATTAGGCTTTTGACATTCAGACAAGTTGCTTTGTGTAGCAGAAGCTTGCCCCTTTTTATTACTGAGTAGGCACGTTGCGTGATTACTCTATAAATCCTCTATCCATCCCATTAGTGGATATATGGTTTGTCATCCAGTTTGGGGTAATTCTGATTAAGTCTGATGTGATGATTCTAATACAAGCAGTTTTGTGTGGACATGTGCTTTTATTTCTTGGAGGTACATATGTAAAAACTGAATTGCTGAGTCATCAGTTATATGTATGTTCAATTTTAATAAGCTCCTTTCCTGCTCAATATATCCATATCAGTGTTGTTTCTGTCTGTGACTTGTCACAAACAAGAGTTGTCATGCAATCGGCAACATTGTCACTATGGTTAATCATCCACTTTTACTGAGCATCATATAATGTCAAGTATTCTGCTAAAAGCATGGGAATCAGAGGTGAAAAAGACGTAATTTTGTTCAGGAGGCTGTTAGTATCTAGAGAGAGGAACATCACATCTACAGACAGACGTGTTAAAAAATACAAGGAGCCTGGGCAGTGCCTGTGGCTCAAGGAGTAGAGCGCCGGTCCCATATGCCGGAGGTGGTGGGTTCAAACCCAGCCCTGGCCAAAAACCACAAAAAAAAAAAAAAAAATACAAGGGGCCTTATGCTGGGAGTCTGGCAAATGGAAGAGAGGGTGCTCTGACATTCAGAGGAGAGACTATTCTGGTGCATCTGTGGAAGGTTTGCAAAAGATCTGGGACTGGAGATGTACCTTGAAGTACGACTCAGTTTTATTAAAAGAATGTTAAGTGGGTCATTGAACATGACCTCCATGGAAGAGTATATGTTCATTAAAATTATAATTAGAAAAATGGTGTAACCACTTGGTGAAAGTAACGGTATGCTACTAAGTGTAAGCTAGTCATACTATGCCAGTAAGTGAAAATGAGAGAATAAAACTGGGAGAAGTTCTGATTATGACTGTGCCAACCTGCATTATAAATGCAGGATGGAAGGAAATCTGAAAAGTAAAAACAAATGATGTATTTTTGTGGTGCAATTCTGGGAGAATTTTTATTTTCCTTTTTTTTTTTTTTTGTAAAATAACATTGTTAAAGCAATAAGTGTTGAGAAGGAAATGAGTATTTTTGGCCAGAGAAACAACCTTGTGACAGAATTAAGAATGTGAAAGTTGTTTGTTTGTATGCTAGAATTTCTACACTTGAGTCTGCTGAATAGCCATGTTCAGATGGTGTTACTAAACCAGAACACAGGACTGGTTTGACTGAACGTGCCAGATAATCACTACTCAGGCCAGCAGCCCACCCCTTGATGTGGAGAACATACTAGTGGCTTACAGCATCCTTCCTTCCTGAGGGTACAGGACAGGGAGAGGGACCTCTGGAGCCCTCCACCAGGGAGTGGGTGGGTGGAAGGGTGCTTAGGGGCTTGGAGAAAGTGCAACCAGAAGTGACCACATCTGCTCTGGTGGTTTTAGCAACACTAGTCACTCATTCCGTACAGCAATACTTACCCAGTACACTTTTCCCAGGAACACTGAAGTGTGGGAAGCTGCTATTGGAGCCAAGGGGAAAAACTCCCCCTGCACCATCTGAAGGTCTGCTGAAAATCATTTGACTAAAGGCTGATGGATAGGAGAAAAGACATGCAAATTTATTAACATTCCTGGGGGAAATCACAAAATGCTTACCTACCAGGGTAAGGTGATTATGTACTCTTCTTCCCAGGGGCAGCTAATGATTTCCAGGGGAATTCGTTCAACAGGCTTGAAGAACACACAGTGGCCTGGGACCAAGAGTAGGCGATGGTTTGTAACAAGTCTGTCCAGGTAGGTTGATAGGCTTCAGTCTTTCTTCCTGTGATATGAGTTCAGTTAATGAAAACTTAGGGAAATGACTAGAGGTGACTGTTTTCGTCTTCGAGAGGTCTGGACTTTAGGCAGGTAAGGGAACTTCAGAGATCAGTTTCATCCTGTGCTTTGAGAGAGGACAGGGTGTGTGTGGAGGGAGTCCATGGTATAGGGAGAGGTCAGAGAGACCTTGAGGAAGGAGGCTCTTTGGACCAGCATGCCAAAGTGTTATATTTTTGAGTATCAGTTTCTGAGCCCCGACATTGCCTATGCAACAGCCAACTAAGCTGCTTTCATTATTAATCACGCGAACCTGGCTAACACAGATGTGAAGAGTGTCCCCCCTCCTAGCATCCCTTGGCACAGCCACAGTGGTGCAGTCAGTGAGACCCGGGGAGAGTATCCAGCTCAAACAGGGCCACCTGCTGTGACCCAGATCAAAGAGATAAGAGACTTGTTTCCAAATGAATTATTGGCCTGAGTAGGCTGGGAGGCATTCTCATTTTTCTTACAGAAAGCAACCTTGGAAGGGTCTCTTGGGGGCTGGGAGGGTATGGAAACTCAAGGGATATCAAGTACTTGAGCTGCCTTAGTTTTCCCGGGGGCTCACACATTCGATAATGCTTGAAAGGAATAATCATCAGGGCTTTCTTAGGTCCCTGCTTTTGTCTCCTGGCATCCAACCAGTGGTTCAAAATGAGGTTGTGTTAGTGTGAACCGGATACCCCATGCTGCTGACTCCTGCTCTCTACCTGCTTCCTGTAACCCTGCCCAGGTCCCCACCTGTTCAGGGACAGCCCTCCTGAGTCCTGTCCTGAGCTTCTCATTGATGTCTGAGAACACGTGGCAGCTTGAAGGAGGCCCTTTCCCACTACAGCTGAGGCTATCTGAGGTTGCCACACAGATGCTGCTGCTCTGCCCGGTACTCAGGTATCTGCTTGTCCAGCCAGGGCTGCAGAGCTCTGAGAGTAACACAGCCTTGCTATGCTGCAGTTTCCCATTGCATGGATCTCAACATGAGAGCCAGGCTGGCTTCTGCCCAGAAACGGGGAGCATGCCTCCCCTCACCAACTCTCTGCTTTCCTTTGTCAAGTGAGCTTCAAAGCAGCCTTGCATTGCCCTGGATGAAACATTCTGCCTTTCTATTTTCAGGGAGGGGTAGGGAGCAGACACCTGGAGTGACCCACAGCCTGCCTCTGTCCTATCTTCCCCTCCAGAAAGGTCCTTCTGTCTCTTAGGCCCTTCCCAAGGGATTTATGCTAAGAAACATAACTATCATGTGCTGAATGCTTGGCTCTCTGAGCAGCTCACCACAATTCCCTACTATTTGCCCTCACCTTTCCTAAACTCTGAACTTCCCCCAAACATAGGTGCTGAACAAAAGCATGTGAGACCCTATGTGACAGTCACCATCAAATCAGTCATTTAACCCTCTTCTCTTTGTCATGCTCCACTGGACACCACAGAGCACATCATCCCTGAAGTGTGATCTCTCCTCCTTCACCATCAATTCTCAGGTCTTATTTGTCTGAGACCAATGACCCTCGGAGTTTCCTTCTTGAGCCCCGTGCTGTATGATTGAAACCAGTTTGTATTAGAGAGAAGTTTTGTGTAGAAGTGTTTTAAAATGTTTTACTTAGGTATGGTAAGACACACAGACACGAAAATGTCGTGAAGGAAGAGATTTTTTTCTTCTTTTTTAAAAAAAGTATAGGTTTAGAGAATGAAGTGCGGTTTTGTTACATGGATATATTGGGTAGCGTGAAGTCTGCTCTTTTAGTGTAACCATTGCTCAAATAGTACATATAGTAGTCAGTAGGTAATTTCTCATCCCATCCCCCCCTCCAACCCTCTCACCTTCCCATTCGTCTGTCTCCAATGTCTATTATTCCACTGTCTATGTCTGTGTGTACATATTATTTAGCTCCCACTTATAAATAATAACATGCAGTATTTGACTTCTGCTCCTGGGTTATTTCACTTAAGATTGTAGCCTCCAGTGCCATCCATGTTGCTGCAAAAGAGGAGATTTTATTCTTTTTATGGCTAAGTAGTTTTCCATGGTGTGTGTATATATACAGAGAACACCCCCAAAATGTGTATACATTTTTAATAGTGTTCTTAATTTTTTTAATTTTTTTCCTTATTAAATAATGACTGTGTACATAAATGCATGTATGGGGTATAATGCGCTGAATTTAAGAAAGAAAAAACTTTATTAAATAAAATTTATTAATAAACTTTATTTAAAAACTTTATTAATATATATAGACTACTGAAGATGAATACAAGTCATGTTGAGAACCTCTTGTAATTGCAAAAGTCAAATGTGATTTGAAGATTATAAATTTAATCATTTTTTTCTTTCTTAAAACGCCTATACATGTTTTTAGCGTCCTCTGTGCAGACCACATTTTCTTTGTACAATCCTTTACTGATGGACACTTAGGTAGATTCCATATCTTTGTTATTGTGAATAGTGCTTCAATAAACATACAAGTATAGACATCTTTTTGATATAATCATTTCTTTTCCTTTGGGGTAGGTACCCAGTAGTGGGATTGCTGGATTGAACAGTGGTTCTATTTTTAGTCCTTTGGGAAATCACCATGCTGGTTTCCATAAAGGATGTAGTAATTTACATTCCTATCAACAGAATACAAGCATTACCTTTTCTGTGCATTCTCACCAAAATCTGTTGTTTTTGACTTTTTATTAATAGTCACTCTCACTGGTGTAAGACAGTATGTCATTGTGGTTAGAATCCGCATTTCTCTCATGATTAGTGATGTTGAACATTATTTTTAAATTGAGCATCTTTTAATATAAGTGTTGAGTATTTATATGCCTTCTCTTGAAAAATGTCTCTGTATATCTTTTGCCCATTTTTTAATGCAATTATTTGATTTTTTTCTTGTTGAGTTGTTTGAGTTCCTTATATATTCTAGATATTAGTCCTTTTTAGGATGAGTAGTTTGTGAATATTTTCTCTGATTCTATAGGTTATCTATTTATTCTGTTGATTATTTCTTTTGCTGTGCAGAAGCTTTTTATTTTAACTAAGTTCCCTTTTTCTATTTTTGTTTTCATGGCAATTGCTTTTGAGGTTTTAGTCATGCATACTTTACGCAGAACAATGTCCAAAGAGTTTTTCCTAGGTTTTCTTCTAAAACTATTATAGTTTCAGCTCTTGCATTTAAGTCTTTGATTCATCTTGTTTTTTTCTGAATTCCATGGAAAATGATCTTGGTATCTTGATAGGAATTGCATGGAATCTATAGATTGCTTTGGGCAATATGATCATTTTAATGATATTAATTCTTCCAATCCATGAATATGGTATATTTTGCCATTAGTTTGCATCATCTATGATTTATTTCATTAGTGTTTTGTGGTTCTCCTTGTAGTGATTACCACCTTTGTTAAATGTATTCCTAGTTGGGGCTTTTTGTAGCTGTTCTAAATGAAATTGAGTTCTTTTTTTTTAAGACAGAGTCTCACTTTGTTGCCCTCAGTAGAGTGCCATGGTGTCATAGTTCACAGCAACCTCAAACTCTTGGGCTTGAGTGATCCTCTTGCCTTAGGCTCCCAAGTAGCTGGGACTACAGGTAACCATCACAATTCCCAGGTATTTTTTAGAGACAGGGTATCACTCTTGCTCAGGTTGGTCTCAAACTCCTGAGCTCTGGTGATGCACCCACCTCAGACTACCAAAGAGAGTGAGTTCTTGATTTGGTTCTAAGCTAGTTCATTATTAGTATATAGAAAAACTCCTGATTTCTCTATGTTGATTTCTACCTTAATACTTTACTGAATTCATTTATCTAAACTAAGAATTTTTTTTATGAAGTACTTAAAGTTTTCTAGATATAAGATTATATTATCAGTAAATAGGGATAATTTAACTTCCTTTTTTCCAATTTTGATGCCTTTTTTTTCTTGCCTCATTGTTCTGAGTGGGGACTTCCACTAATACATTGAATAAGAATGGTGAAAGTAGGCATCCTTATCTTGTTCCAGTTCTTCAGGGAATGCTTTCAACTTTTTCCTTTTTAGTATCATATTAGTTGTGGGTTTGTCACATGTGGTTTTTATTATTTTGAGGTATGTCCCTTGTATGCCTAGTTTGGTAAGGATTTTCATCTTGAAGGGATCTGAATATTATCAAATGCTATTTCTGCATATATTAAGATAATCATATGGTTTTGTTTTAATTCTGTTTATATGGGGGATCGTGTTTATTGATACACATGTGTTGAACCATCCTTGCATCCCTTGGAATAAAACTCTCTTGATTGTGGTGAACCATCTTTTTGATGTGCAATTGGATTCAGTTTTCTAGTATTTTTTGAAGATTTTTACATCTATGTTCATCAGGGATATTGCATTGCAGTTTTCTTTTTTGTTGCATCTTTATCTGGCTTTGGTATCATAATGATACTGGCTTCATAGAATGAGTTAGGAAGGATTTCCTCCTCCTTGATTTATTTAAGAAGAGTTTCAGTATGTTTGGTGCCAGTTCTTTGTATTTCTTATAGAATGTGGCTATGATTCCATCTGGTCCTGGACTCTTTTTTGGGGAAGTTTTTCATTACTGATAACCACTACTTGTTATTGGTCTTTTCAGGGTTTCTACTTCTTTCTGGTTCACTCTTGGAAGGTTGTATGACTCTGGGAATTTATCCATTTTCTCTAGGTTTTCTTGTTTGCGAGCTTAGAGATATTCAAAGTAGTTTCAGACAATCTTTTGTATTTTTGTAGTATTAGTTGTAATGTCTCCTTTTTCACTTTGTATTATTTTTATTTGAGTCTTGTCTCTTCTTTTTTTAGTTTATATAGTTAGCAGTCTATCAATTTCATTTATCTTTTCAAAGAGCCAACTTTTCATTTCATACATCTTTTATGTATTTTTTCTTTTTGCTCTTAATTTCATCTAGTTTAGATCCGATTTCTGTTATTCTTCTTTTGCTAGTTATGAGTTTGATATTTTTCTTATTTTCTTCTAATTCCTTGAGGTTGTACATTAAGCTGTTAATTTGTGATCTTTCTATCTTTTTGATGTAGGCATTTAATACAGCTTTTGCTGTATCCAAGAGGTTTTGATATGTTATGGTAGTATTTTTATTTGTTCCCCCCCAAAATTTTAATTTGTGTCTTTATTTTGTCCTTGATCCAAAGATGATTCAGGAGAAATTGTTTAATTTCCACGTGTTTGTATAATTTTTAGAGTTCCCCTTAGAATTCATTTCTAGTTTTATTTCATTGTGGTCTGAGAAGATACGTGATATGATTTTGATTTATTGAGACTTGTTATGTGACCCTTGGGAAATTTTCTATGGGCTAATAAGAAGAACATGCATTCTATAGTTGTTGGGTAAAACATTCTGTAAATGTCTGGTAGTTCCACCTGATCTAGAGTCCAATGTAAGTCTAGTGGCTTTTGTGGTGTTGTTGATTTTCTGTCTTGATGATCTGTCTAGTTCTGTCAGTGGAGTGCTAAAGTCCCCTGCATTATTGTATTGTTGTCTATCTCTTTTCTTAGGTCTAGTACTATTTGTTTTATGAATCTCGGTGCTCTAGTATTGGGTGCATATATGTAGGATTGTTATACCAGCTGTCCCCAAATCACAAACATTCAACTTATGTACAACTTGCACTTATGAATAGAGACTATTACAGTAAGTCACCAAGTTATAAACATCTCACTGACTTATGAGTGGAGGCTGTTACAGGTAATAAATAAATGTACCCATTCCAATGTACATACAAATTTAACCTAAGAACAAATCTACACAGCCTATCTTACTCATAACCTAGGTACTACCTGTATCTTCTTGTTAAATTGGTCCTTTTATCATTATATGTATAATGACCTTCATTGTAATTTTTACTGCTACTGTTGTACAGTCCACTTTATATGATCTCCTGCTTGCTTTTGGTTCATTGTGTGGGATATATTTTACTTTCAGTCTATAAGTGTCTTTACTAGTTTGAGGAGTTTCTTGGAACCCACATACGGTTGGATTCTGTTTATCCATTCTGCCAATCTACATCTTTAGTTGTGACATTTAGTCCATTCACATATAAATTAATATTCAATGTGAGGTTTTGTTCCCTAGTGACTTTGTACTCTTAATTGTGTCATTGTTTAATAATATCTATGAGTTTTAGGCTTTCATGTTTTTTTTTATTATTAAATCATAGCTGTGCACATTAATGCAATCATGGAGTACCATGCACTGGTTTTATATACAATTTGAAATATTTTCATCACTTAGGTTAACATAGCCTTCCTGGCATTTTCTTAGTTATTGTTAAGACATTTATATTCTACATTTAGTAAGTTTCACATGTATCCTTGTAAGATGCACTGTAGATGTAGTCCCACCAATTACCCTCCCGGCTTTCATATATTTTTATCATGGCAAGTATTGTCTTTCTTTTCTATGTTTAGAATGCCCTTAAACAATTCTTTTAGGGTCTGTCTATTGGCAATAAATTCTCTTAGAGTTTTCTTTTCTGTAAAGATTTTATTTCACCTTCATTTGTGAAGTTTAGTTTAGCAGAATACAAAATTTATTGTTGACAGTTTTTTTATTTTAAGAAGATTGAAAATAGGACCACAATCTTTCCTGGCTTGTAAAGTTTCTACTGAGAAGTCTGTTGTTAATCTGATGGGATTTTCTTTATTGGTCATTATATATTTTTCTCTTATTGACTTTCAGATTTTTTTTTCCTTCATGTTGACTTTAGATAGTCTGATGACTATACATCTTGTTGAAGTCATATAGGGACTACAAGGTAATACACTATAAAATGGTTCTCTGAGCCTTTTGCATGTGTACCTATGTGTCTAGATCTCTAGCTAGAGTAGGAAGGTTTATTTCTATTGCTTCCTCAGATAGATTTTCCAAACACTTTATTTCATTTTTTCTTCTTTCTCAGGAATACCTATGACTCATAAGTTTGGTCATTTTTACATAAGCCCATACTTCTTGAAGGCTTTGTTTATTTTTAAAAAGTAAAAATTGGGTTAATTTGAGTGACCTATCTTTAAGCTCCAAAATTCTATCTTTTGATTGGCCTAGTTTATTGTTAATGCTTTCAACTATAATTTATAATTCCTTCAATGAATCTCTTATTCCCAGGAGTTCTGTTTTTTAGTAAATTTTTCCTTCATATACTGTATTATTTTTCTGATTTCTTTGTGTTTGTTTTCACTTTCTCTTCTATCTCATTGTAGTATTTCTTTAAAATCAATATTTTGAATCATTCATCTGGTATTTCAGAATTTTTCTTTTGATTGGGATCTACTGCTAGAGGGCTACTATGATTCTTTGGGTGTGCTTTAATAGTCTGTTTGTTAACACTGCTAGAGTTTTTCCATTGCTTCCTTCTCATATGGACAAACTATTCGTTCTTATTTTTGAATTTACTTTTATTTTGATGGGGCTTTTTTATTATTGTGTCATTGTTTAATAGTACCTATCATTCCCACCCCCCGCCCCCACCATTGCACCTCAAGGCTGTAGCTGTATTGTATGTCGTGTTTGTTTAGCTTCAATTCGGGGTATGTTCAGGAAACCAAGGTTCTGTACGTGTCCTTGGTTGTAGACAGCATTTGTGCAGTGGCTTTCTCAGATGCTGATTTTGTTTATGATCCATTGCTAGAGAGTTAGTGTGATCCCCTGGAGGTGTTGTAACACTCTGGGGTGGGGGTGGTTTGTTTGTTTATTTTTGTTTTTGAACAGTTCCATAATTATTTCTCTGGTTCCTTCTATGTGGATGAACTATTAACGTTTCTTATTTTTTGCCTTGGACAAGACTTCCTTGCTTTATGAAAGTGACTGAAGTATATGTTGTGTGGGATCATTTTGCTTTGTTTCTGGGCACCTTCAGTGGCAAAGACTCTGTATGAATGTCTTGGGTATAGATAGCCTTTGTGTGGTGGCTTTTTTAAATGCTGGTTTTGGTAGTGATGTAGTGGATGCAAGAGCAGGTTCACTGCCTCCTGTAGGGCAAGATGACTGAGGCGGGGAAGTTTATTTAATTCCCAGCACTGTGTACTCCAGCTGCACATTTTGTACTTTAACCTCCAGGCCAGTAAGGGGGTTCCTGTGGGTAAGAGCTGGCTACAGCTGAAGGAGATCTTGGTTTACCAAAGCAGTAGGCTTGTCTTTGGTTTGTACAGTGGCCTGAACTCCCTGCTCAGCCCCTGAGTGGGGAACAAAGCTGGGGAGAGCTGAACCATGAGACCCAATGGTGGGCACAAGCACCACACCCAGCTGGGATGGCTGGTGGATCTCCTAGTGCTGAGGTGTTTGAAGGAGATGGTGAGGCGCTCCAGGGCCTGGGAAGGCAGGAGTGTGATCCATCCCGTGTCATGCCCTCCTGACACTTGGGACCTTCAGATCAAACAAGTGCCACTGTGTATCTCCAGGCCGTAATTTAGCTGTGTGAAAGATGCCTGCCCCATGGCTCACTGTAGAAATGACTTTAGCATGGAAACTCCTTCCTCAGCCCCAAATACATAGACTTTAGGTTCTCCTGCTCTCCACTGCAGGAATGCTAATGCTCGGAGTGGAAGAGCCAGGGGCCCCACTTTTCATGCAAGCCCAAACCCTGTGGGCATACTGCCAGCTGGGATGCAGCTGACATTAATAGCCCTAGAAAGGCCATCTGCTGACTTGTTTACTTCGACGTCTTGCAATAGTAGCATGGCTGTGCCCTCAGCTGTGAGGTGGGAAGGAGAAGTCTCCCTCTCTGTCTCTGTGCCCCAGCACTGAATCCACCTGGTTGGTAGGTTTCAACCACATTCCTACCTTGCAGAACCAACCGCAGCACCGTCTGCTGGAAGTGGCATTGTTACTTTCACCCACAGCTGGGACCTCACAGTGTGTACTGGAAAGTATTCACTCTGATTTCCTTTGTCCAAGCATGCCCTGTTGGTGCATGGCACCCTTCTCCCCTGCCCCTTCCATTAGGAGTTGCACTGGCTGAGGGCTAGACCACTGAGAACCCTGCAGCTCCCTTGGGTTCAGCCATCCCTATGTGGCTGCTGCAATCAGAGCAGGTGCTGGAGAATGTCTGTGGGTTTTCAGTGATGTGGGGTCACAGAGATTGAGGTCCCTTGTGCAGGACATAGTTCCCTCTTAGTGTACCCCAAAAAACTCACCATGGTAGTTTGAGTCTGGAAGGAGGGCAAACAACTCTACATGAGCTAGCAGTCTGGTACAAATACCCTCCAAGAAGTCTCCCAAATCACCACCCACACCAGTGTTTGGGTTTACAAGGGCAGAAGAACTTTCCCATAGTTTGGATACTGTAGCCTGCCACAGGGGCAAGGGGAGCCAAAACCCTCCTACCTACCCTTTTAGCAAAACACCAAGTCCTTCACATTCTTCATCAATATCTGCCAGCCTCCTGTTTCCTTCTCTTTCTGTGCCCTTGCTACTTTTTCATGTATACTCCACTAGACTCCAGAATTCTTCCTTTATACTTGATTCAAGTTATGAATATTTACCTCTAACTTTGGTTCTTCTTCCTCAAAAGTGGCATTCAATGTCTCTTGTCAGCCATCTTGAAAAAATATTGAAGGAAGATGTTTTTATACATGGCACACCAGGTAGATCCACCATGAGTATCAGATCAATCAGGAGACAGGGAACAGTGAAAAAGTAGGGGCAATGGGTATTGTGGCAGGTGCTTATAGTCCCAGCTACTTGGGAGGCTGAGGCAAGAGAATCACTTAAGCCCAAGAGTTTGAGGTTGCTGTGAGCTATGATGATGCCACTGCACTCTACTGAGGGTGATGTAGTGAGACTCTGTGTCAGAAAGAAGAAGAAGGAGGAGGAGGAGGAGGAGGAGGTAGTTGAGGGGTACAGAGCTCTGGATCCGTTGGTTCACATATGAAAGTTACACTTGCAGGTGAGTTTTTCACTATTCTAGGACCTGCAGAGCCCTGGGTGGGGGGCAGTCCCTCTGGGATCAGCAAGCCCCCAGATATCAAAGCAGCAGAATAAAAACACATGCTTACTGAAGGCTGTCAGACACATATTTTTTTATTTACTAACTATTGAACAACCTTACATCCTAGTCCTATAGCCTACCACTCTAAGCTACCAACAGGATCAAAAATAACAAAAAGGCAAAGGTCCAAAGAGTAAAGACAGTTTCAAGCTATCACAGAACATCAGTGGTACCTGGAAAGAGGCCACACAAGGGCAGCCCAGGCAGTGTGTGGAGAGAGAAGAAGGCTGGCAGTGTGTGGAGAGAGAGGAAGGCTGGCAGTGTGTGGAGAGAGAGGAAGGCTGGCAGTGTGTGGAGAGAGAGGAAGGCTGGCAGTGCTGGCTGCAGGGTGTGGACCAAAGGGCTGTAAAACAGTAGCCTTCTCCCCACTGTCTGAACTGTTGAATCATGAAGTGGAGTGAGTACTTCTCCAGAGGATGGGGCCCCACCATACTAGTCCCTGAAACACTGGTCTCAGCACCCTTAGCTCTTGAGTCAATGCCTTCAAGACAAAGACTCCTTGATGTAATTAATTGAGTTAGACAGGCTCATGGGTTGCTTTCCAGCCCTGCAACTCATGACCTGAATGTCTTTGGTGTTTAGTAACCTCTATGCACCTGCCTCTTCAGCTGCAAAATGGGAACAATCATATCTCTGTTGCAAGGCTGTGAGGAGAATTGAGTAAGATGAAGCATGTCAGATGCCTGGGAAGAGCCTAACACACAAGGGTTTCTATCCCCTAACTTTGATGTGATAGTGAGAATGTCTCTGAGCTAGCCTTTTCCCTCCAGGATGTCCTCCAGATGCACCAAGCTGCAGAAAGCAGTGACTGGCTCTTTAAACAAACCTCAAAGTCCTTGGGACTACAACAACTTTTATATCCAAATCAAGGTTTGGAAGAATCACTTTATAAAGCATTTTATCCACTGAGCCCCCACAACGAGATGCATAATTACTTGGAAATAGAAATTCAAAATATCTGTTGGCATTCCAGTGCTACAGAGGGGACAATAAGCTTTTTGAAAACCATCTTGGGCCATGGAGACTCAATGGAGAATAGACTGGTGCATGCCAATCTTTTCCTTGCCTTGAGAAGGATTCTTCACCTTGGCTACAGAAAAATGCCAATGGGAAAGAAGTCAAAGAAGCACGAATTTTTTGAAGCTCTTTTACCAAAGCCAACATTGGCTAGCTATGGGAAAAAAATATTTCTGTTCTGGTTGCTTAAATAGACTTTATATTTTTATTTATTTATTTTTATTAAATCATATCTGTGTACATTAATGCGATCATGGGGCACCATACAATGGTTTTATAGATCGTTTGACACATTTTCATCACACTGATTAACATAGCCTTCCTGGCATTTTCTTAGTTATTGTGTTAAGACATTTACATTCTACATTTACCAAGTTTCACATATACCCTTATAAGACGCACCGCAGGTGTAATCCCACTAATCACCCTCCCTCCACCCACCTCCTCCCTCTCTCCCCTCCCTTTCCCCCTTCCCCCTATTCTTAGGTTATAACTGGGTTATAGCTTTCATGTCATAAATTAGTTTCATAGTAGGGCTGAGTACATTGGATACTTTTTCTTCCATTCTTGAGATACTTTACTAAGAAGAATATGTTCCAGCTCCATCCATGTAAACATGAAAGAGGTAAAGTCTCCATCTTTCTTTAAGACTGCATAATATTCCATGGTGTACATATACCACAATTTATTAATCCATTCATGAATCAATGGGCACTTGGGCGTTTTAGAGCAGTTTTAGATTCAAGCATTGACCAGAGAGCGTTTTCAGGTACCCCTGCCCACACACAGAGTCCCTTCATCATCAGCCTCTATGTCACAGTGCTACGATTGTTGCAATGAACTTATATAGACATATTATTATCACCCAAAGTCTATAGTTGATGTGAGGGCTCACTATTGGTGTTGTACATTCTATGAGTTTTGACAAATGTATAACAATGTTTATCTAACATTATAGCATTAAAGAAAATCAAACCACTTTACCCCAAAATATATTTTTTTGACGTATCTTGAGATGGCTATCAGACCACCTGCAAACAGAAAGAGCCCTGCAAAAAATGTTTTTTTCTTTGGTGGGGGAGAAATTTGCATTTGTAGAAAATCTGCCTTCCATGCCACTAGGCCTTCTGTTGTCCTGATCTAAGAAAGATTAACAGTCAGTCTGACACTTTTAATGTCTGTTCTCTCTAAGGGCTACTATCTGTGAGGTTTTACCCGCACAACAAGACCACCTTTGCTGGCCAAGCCTCCTCTTCTCTCTCTTGCCATAACCTGTCTTGCCACTGTAAGCCCATTTACCTCCATAACCTGTTTTGGCCATGGTCCTGGCCCACATTCTTTATGTAACCTCAAGATGGTAGACAAGCTTCTGCACTCTGCTGGGGAATGGGTGATCACTCTGCCATGCTTCCTTTGTACAAGTTAGTAGATTTCCTATGCCTTTTCTCCAATTAATCTGCTTTTTGTGAGTTGCTTTTTCAGCAAAATTTCAGAGGGTAAATGGGAGGTTTTTCCTTGGCCCTGAAGTTTCATACAGAATTGTTTCTTTGTCCTAAAAATCCTCTGTGTTCTGCTTGTTGATCCCTCTCTCCCCTTAACCCACAGCAAACACTGGTATGTGTACTGTATCCATGGTCTTGCCTTTTCATGAATGTCCTATAGTTGGAATAGTATGTAGCCTTTCTGGTTGGTTTCTTTTAGTTAGTAATAGGTATCTGGGTTAGGTACATTTTACCAAATAATGAGCACATCTTTTTCATGGTTTGGTAGCTCATTTCTTTTTAATGCTGAATAACATTCCATTGTCTGGAGGTACTACACTTGATTTATATCCATCCCCCTATTGGAGGGCATTTTGGTTGCCTCCAAGTTTTGTCAATCGTGAATCTGCTGTGAACATCTGTGGGTTGTTGATTTTTGGTAGGATGCAGTGGCACAGATAGAGTTTGGACGAGGAATCAGATCTTGGAGCTGCAGTAGCTGGTTGTGGGGACTTGGGCAAGTCTTCAACCCTACTGGGCATTGGTTTCCTCAATCTGTGTTTCCGAATGCCTTTGCTCCCCACCGCCTACTGTGGCTGCATTCTAGAATGATGATGCTTCCCAAAAGAGACAAGTGGGACCTGGGGCAGAGTGAAAATTGGCAGGTAGATCAGGAAATCGAGGGTCTCAGGAAGCAGGAGGAGTAGGGGATGGGCCAGGAGAGGATATTTCCACAAACAGCACCATGCCCCCCACCTTGCCAACTGGAGAGGGAGCAGACAGTGAGAGAGGAAGAACTAGAGCAAGTGGAGAGCAGGGTGGGGAAGAATCTCAGAGCAGCAGAGTCACTGATCCCTCTCTCTGGTGGGGAAAAGCAGATATCCAAACGAAGATGGGATTGGAGACCAGCCTGAGCAGACACTAGAATGTGAAGCTTGCAAAGATGATGTACATCTGTGTTTGTTAGCACAGAAAAGTATTCATGACAACATGAGAGGAAAGGGGAAGTTTTTTTTTTTTTTTTTTAGCAATGACAAGTTTTATTGTGCCGTTGAGCAAAGAGTGAGTAGAAGCAGGATGAGCCCCAGTAGTGACAAGCCCTCCTCTGACATTTTAAGAATTCGAGAAAGTTGTGTTTGAGGAATTTCAAGTAAGTAAAAAAAGGATGAGAGGAGAAATGAGGGGAAGCAGAATGGACCCCAATAATAACATGCTTTGGGTACCATCGTGAGGAATTTAAATTTTACTCTACAGGGACTGGTTGGTGTTAAATATTCAAAGAGGGAATTAATTGGTCTTAACGGAAAGGGGAAGTTTTAAGACAGAAACCATATTATGATTGTATAAATATATGTAAGATTAAAATCACACAGGTATTTTTCCTACATCACATTTTCATTATGGGAATTATATTTAAAACAATATCCACCAAGGACTTCTTTCTCTTCCTGTTTCTCTCTCACTCTTTCTTTCCTTCCAATATTCCTTTCTTCCTCCCTCTTTCTTCCTTTCTTGACTTTTTCCCTCCCCTTCTTTTCTTCCATAAGTATATACTAGATCCCTACTATGTCCCACATACTGGGCTTGCCTATGAAGTGAGCAGAATGGATAAATTCCTTACCCTGTTGGGTAGCCTGTTAGGACTGCCTTTCCTTAGAATATTTTTTTTCCCCAGGGAGTGAAAAATTTTTATTTCACAATTGTCTTTAAAATCACAAGGACACAAAAAGCATTAGTACAGATAGTTATACTTTCTGTAAAATGATTATCCCTCTCAAAGAAAAATGCACCCAAGTAAGTACATGGTTTCATTAAATTACTTTGAAAAATAAAAAACTCACATGTGAAATGTTTTTTAAAACATAGCATTCAACTACTCTGAATCATCTGGTTCAGAGAATAGATTTTTGCCACCTGAATGTGTTCCCAAATTCTTATGTAATCAATGTTCTATTGGTTCAGCAGCCTTCTCTGCAGACTGAGCAGGCTGTGATCTTTCTTCAGGACCTTCCAGGAATGAAGACACATCATCATCATCAGAGATTGTGGAAATTCAGATTGCAGAATTCCAGGGGAAATGTTCTTTGTAGTCAGGTCCTGCTCTGTAGGAAGTGTCTCCCTTAAATCCCACAGACCATGTTTTAACCAGTTCATTTGAACTGCACTCTTTAAATTCAAACATGGCTCTCTCCAAGACAGTACAAGCTAATTGAGAATGGACTGTAATGGACATAGCTCTGCAGTCAAAAGAGCAGAGGTTCAGGTCCAGGTTCACAAAATGTGAAGGCCTCTCTCATCACAACCATCAATAAGCAGTCAGATTCCATATGGTCTATGGCCCTATCACTGCATTGGTCTCTTGATTTTGCTTCCAATTAGAGATACAAGACAAGACACAGGAAGTGGGCTGTTCAATACAAATGTGGAATCCAAACACTCCTGGTGCGTAAAATTACATAACAGTCTCCTAGCATCAGTAGTAAGCCTTGCAGTTGAGATACCAATATGGTTGTCAACAAGGAGAATTATTTTCAGATGAGCTGTGAGCTCTGACTGTGCCTTCTTCATTGCCACCAACACTGAATGGGTTTTCAATTTCAGGAATTCCATTGCATATTTAATCTGATTAATCCTGAGGACACCCAATAGTAACCCCATCGTCCTACTGGTTGAGAGACACCACTCCTGCAAAGCTACAGACCAAGGAGCCCTCTTCTTGATACCATGTACCACCTGACATTGTACATGCTCCACTCTTTGACTATATTTGTTTTCTGCATTTCTCTTCTAGAAAGTGAGCTTCATGAGAACAACTCCTAGGAGATAGAATGAGCCCATGTGAGTCCTCACTAACCAAGCTGCTCCTTAGAGGGTAGGAGGGATGTACTCAGTCTGAAATTACAGACCACTCACTCTTTCTCAGAACCTTGGAAGGGTGGGATGAATTATATTGCACATGAAATTGTAAAGCCAAAAAATCAACAAAGGCAGACTTATAACTATAGAAATACATTTATTATTAAGACTGTCATAAGGAAAAATAATTTTTTATTGTCAGTCTGAAACTCTCCAGCCCATAGCTACTTTACTTTCTTACTGAAACTATTGTTGTTGTAACTTTTTTTTTTTACTGTGAAATATTGCACACAGGAGGAAAGGTGCAAAGAAAAGATGGATAGCACAAGAATTTGTAACAAAGCAAATACCCAAACACCTGTGTACCCACCATTTAGGTCAGGAAATAGAATGTCTTTAGTATTCTAGAATCTCTACTCTCATTACCCACCTGCACTCTAAAGGTAACCATTCTCCTGATCTTCAGTTATCGCTACGGTGTTTGTATGACATTCATATATATAATCAAAACATGTGTACCTACATGCTCTATGGTAGAACCTGCATAGTTGACCAACTCCTTAAGTTGGTGTAACTTTCATAGATTGGACATGCACCACATGTATGTATCAGTATAGTAAGTCTAGTTCCTTACGTTGACCCATTCTTGTGGTCTAGTTAACTAGTCTGACTAGTTTGTTGCAGTATCTTACATGGTCAAGTTAAAGAGGTTCTACTTTATTCAATCTTAGTCATTTTTTAAACTTTATTATTTTTATTTTGGATTAAAAAGAGGGTGTAGGCAATTAGGTTACATTGTTTGTATTTGTACATTTCTTTATTTTTATTTTTATTTATTCATTTATTTTTTTTTTTGTAGAGACAGAGTCTCACTGTACTGCCCTCGGGTAGAGTGCCATGACGTCACACAGCTCACAGCAACCTCCAGTCTTGGGCCTACGTGATTCTCTTGCCTCAGCCTCCCAAGCAGTTGGGACTACAGGCACCCGCCATAACGCCCAGCCATTTTTTTGTTGCAGTTTGGCTGGAGCTGGGCCCGAACTCACCAACCTCAGTATATGGGGCCGGCGCCCCACTCACTGAGCCACAGGCGCCGCCATAAATGAACTATACCCCATGCATTTTGTTGTTGTTTCTGATTTCTATCGTTCAGCAATGTGCTTGCACATAGCTTTACATGTTTTTCCACTATGAGATGCACATAGGCATGCTTTTATTTTCAGTGCTTTGTAATAATTCAATGTATGGAATATATTACAATTTAGGTATTCATTTGTGCCATTAATACACAGCTAGGTTGTTTCCAGTTTGGGGCTATTACAAACAGTATTATGAGTGTTCTTGTACATGATTCCTGATCTATAGGTATACACATTTGTGGTAGGCATATAATCAGAAATAGAATTGCTATATTACAGGGAATGCAAATCTTTGACTTTAGTAGGCAACATCAAACAGTTCTCCAAAAAGGCTCCACCAGTTTATACTCTCACTGGGAGTATATGAGAGTTCCAATTTCTTGGTACTGTCAGCCTTTTACCTTTTAACCATAGTTCTCATGGGCATGGAGTTGCTTTGTGTTGTATTTTCAATTCACAGTTTCATGATTTCTAATGACATCAAGTAGTTTTCATGTTTATTAGCCATTTGGATATCTTCTTTCATACCTATTTAAGTGCCTGTTCAACCTCTTGCCCGTTATTTTTTAGACTGCCTGCTTTTTCTTATTGACTTATAACAGCTTTTTATATTTCACATGCAAGTCCTTTAATGGCTCCATATATAGAAAGTATACTTTCCCAGTCTTTGAGTTACATTCTTATTTTTTTCTTTTTCTTTCTTTTTTTTTTTTTTTTGGCATTTTTATTTATTTTTTTTTCACCATGCACTGGTTTTATATACCATTTGACAAATTTTCATCACACTGGTTAACATAGCCTTCCTGGCATTTTCTTAGTTATTGTGTTAAGACATTTATATTCTACATTTAGTAAGTTTCACATGTACCCTTGTAAGATGCACCCTAGGTGTAGTCACACCAATTACCCTCCCTCGGCCCAGCCTCTCCCTTCCCCACCCCTCCCTTTGCCCTTTCCCCATATTCTTAGTTTATAATTGGGTTATAGCTTTCATATGAAAGCTATAAATTAGTTTCATAGCAGAGTTGAGTACATTGGATACTTTTTCTTCCATTCTTGAGATACTTTACTTTTCTTGAAGTTTTTAATTTTTAAAGTTTGTCCAAGTTAATGTTTTCCTTTGCAGTTAGAATTTGTGTGTGTGTGTGTGAGAGAGAGAGAGATTGATTTAAAAGTCATTACTCCAAGGCTATGAAGATATTACCCTTTAGACTGGTGATTTTCAACTAATGTGCCATGAAAGGATCTTAGGTGTGCTGGAATAAATTTTAAAGGTCATTAATTAAGTTATTTTCAAAAGAAGTTCAAAGCACAGTAAGTGTATTCTTTTTTTACTCTTTTTTTTGGATCAACATAATTTAAGTGTGCCATGGAAGTTTAACTATAGGTTCAAGTGTGTCCTGAGATTAAAAAATGTTGAAAAACACTGCTTCAGACATTTGATCATGTTACTTTTGAAATTTAACATACTCTAAATCCAAGAGAAATTGATTTGGAGTATCGGGATATGGGACATGAAGTAAATGCCAAAGGTTGTTCTTTTTTTCTTTTCATTATTTTTGCATATAAACATTTAATTGTTCCAACACAGTTTGGTGATAAGACTGTCCTTATTTCCTCCTTTTGAAGACATGTCTCTCCTATGTTGTCTTTTCATACATGTGTGATACTATTTCAAGTATCATTTTTATTTCATGCTCTATTTGTTCATCATTATTTTAAACAATACAGTTTAGTAATAATTTTTTACCCTACTTTAGAATCAACCTCCTACTGTGTTCATCTTTGAGAGTGCCTTAACTCTTTTGCCACATAAAATTTAGGACCAGCTCCCAATTTTTACATTTAAATTTTACATTTATGCATTTAAATATTAAATGCATTTAATACTCTAATCAATCTAATAAGGATTGATATCTTCCCATTGGAAAAAACATGGTTTTATTGATTTCGCTTTTGTAGACTGTTTTCTACTTAATCCCTTTGAGCTTGATATTTATTTTTTCTTCTACTTTGTTAATTTGATTAATTATGCTTTTACCTATTCTTTCCTCAAGTGTCTTTAAGTGTATACATCCTTTATTTGTGTGTGTGCACATGTGGTGAAATACACATAACATAAAATCTCTCATTCATGCCATTTGGTACATCAGAATGTTGTGCAACCATTACCATTATGTAAATTCATAATCCCCACCAAATTCTGTACCCATTAAGCAATCACTCTGCATTCCCCCTTCTGCCCTTGGCAACCATTGATCTGCTTTCTGTTGGTATGGATTTGCCTATGCTGGACATTTCATATAAACGGAGTCATATAATGTATGGTGTTTAGTGTCTGATTTTTTTCACTAACCTAATGTTTTGAGGTCCACCAGTGTTTCAGCTTATATCAGTATTTCCTCAATCTTTATGGTGGAATAATATTCCATTGTATAGATAGACCACAATTTATTTACTCCTTCATCAATTGTTGAACATTTGGACTGCTACATTTTAGCTATTGTGAAAAGTGTTGCCATGAATATTTATGTAAGAGTTTCTGTGTGTATACCTCTTTTCAGTTGTTTTGAGTACAAAACTGGGAGTAGAATGGCTAGATCATAGAGTAATTGTGTTATTATAATCATCCTTAACTTTTACTGAGATTTTTGGTCTGCTTTTCTAATAGTTATTGAGAGTCATATACTGAAATCTTCCACCATGTTCATGAATTTATATACTTATCTTTTAGTTCTATCAATTTATCTGTACATATTTTGAGATTATATAATTAAGTGAATGCAAATTATAATTGTTATACTTAGTTTCTGAATTGAACTTTTTGTCATTATACAGTATTTCTCTTTTTACACTACCCTTTTTAAAAAATTAGGTTTTGCATGATATTTTGTCCCACCTTTTTTACCTTTTTATATCCTTATATTTAAAATACATCTCTTATAAGAAGACTATCTTACCAATTTTTAACCTAGTCTAACAACTATTTTATTTTAACTGGTGTAATTAGTTTATGAGGTTTGTTGTTAATTCCTAATATATTTTTGTTTCAATATTTAAACTGGATGGGCACAGATCTGTAATCCCATAAGTTTAAGTGGATTGTGCGAGGCCAGGAATTTAAGGCCAGCCCGAGCAACATAGCAAGATGCTGTCTCTACAAAAAAAATTAAAATTAGCCAGATGTGGTGTCACACCTGTATTCCCAGCTTCTTGAGAACCTGAGGCAGGAAGATCCCTTGACCTCAGTAGACTGAGATTGCAGCAAGCTATAATGATACCATTGTGCTCTAGCCTAGCAATATAGTTAGACTCTGTCTCAAAAAAAAATTTTTATACCATATTTCTATGTTTTCAAATTTTTCCACCTATACCGTATTCCCTTTCTTTTGTTTCCTTTTTTTGAGAACTTTATTATTCCATTTGTAGATATACAAGTTTTGATTATTCTTTTATCATTTACCAAACTTTACTTTTGAATTTTATAGTCTAATTTTAATTAGCGCTTTATATCTGTTCCAAGAAAATATAAGCTTCTTAGAACACTGTATTTCCCCTTATCACCTTATACATAATTTTTTCTGTACTTTAAAATTTTATATACATTTTAAATATAGGCTATTATTATTATTATAGCATTCAGTAGATCTTTAAATAACATGAGCTTGAACTGGGCAGGTCCACTTATATATGGATTTTCCTCCACTTCTTCCCCCACTGAGACATAAAGACCAGCCCCTCCTTTTCTTCCTCCATCTGAGCCAATTCAGTGTAAAGATGGTGAGGATGAAGACTTTTATGGTCACCCGCTTCCACTTCATGAATGGCAAATATATTTTCTCTTCCTTATGATTTTCTTAACATATATACATATAAAATATATTACATATAACATACAAAATATGTGTTAATCAACTATTTAGGTTTTTGGTAAGGCTTATTAGTATTATGAAGGTTATTAGTATTATGTTCTGAAGAAGTCAAAAATTATACATAGATTTTTTTTTTTTACTGTGTATGGGATTAGTTCCTCTAAGCCCTTCATTGTTCAAAGGTCAACTATACATCAAATATTCATTACTCATAGAACTTTGTTACAGCCTTGATGTCTTCATAAATTTCTGAAAGGCTATCTGTACTCATTCTCCTAGAGAATATCACTTAGTATTTCTTTTAGTGTAGTTCATCTATTAATAAAATTATTTGCAGAACCCCTGGCAGTGTAAAGCTGATCCCCTCTCTCCACATCCACTACAACCTTTTTGGAAGGAAGTATGGGGAATCCTGAAAAAACTCAGACTAGACCTTCCATTTGATCCTGCAATTCCATTACTGGGCATCTACCCAGAAGAAAAAAAATTCCTTTTATCATAAGGACATTTGCACTAGACTGTTTATTGCAGCTAAATTTACAATTGCCAAAGTGTGGAAACAACCTAAATGCCCACCAATCCAAGAATAGATTAACAAACTGTGGTATATATATACCATGGAATGCTATACTAAACAAGAGACTTTACATCTTTTGTATTAACCTGGATGGAAGTGTAACATGTTCTTCTTAGTAAAGCATCACAAGAATGGAGAAGCAAGAATCCAAAGTATTCAACTCTGATATAAGGACAATTGATTCTAGTACATGGTGGGAGGTGGGGCGAGCAGAGAGAGGGAAGGGGGAGGGGGGGGTCACAGTGTGTGACACACCTGTTGGGGGCAGGACACAATTATAAGAGGGACTTTATCTAACAAATGGAATCAATGTAACCTGATTCTCTGTACCCTCAATGAATCCCCAAAAATAATTTTCAAAAAATTTCCTACTGTTTTTTTAAAGTGTGGAATGAGTAGAAGAGCAGGATAAAATTAAAAATAAAATAAAATAATTTGTTATTGTCTGAAAATATTTTTACTTCCTTTCATTCTTGTAAGCTGTTTTTCTGTATAGAATTCCATTGGCTATTGTTTTCCTTGCATTTTAAATTCATTGCCCAATGTTTTCTCATTTCCATTATTCCCTTTGAGATGTCAGCTGTCAGCAAATTATTGCTTCATTAGATCTAATTGTGATACTTCTTAATGCTGTTCACCAGTTACTCCTGGTTCCATGGTTGAACTTTACTTTTTAGTAAAAAGAAACTCCACCTCCACCTGAGGTTGGGTGGGGGCATATGATTAATTCAGGCCAACATGTTGTGGATAGGAGTGAGGTGAAACATATAATTGCCAGTGAGAGAATCCTCCAAAACTCTCCTGAGCTTCTGGCCTGAGAACTGGCAACATTATAGCAGGTGGCTGTCCCATAATGTTAATTCACATCATCCAGGAAGTAGAGGATTGACAGAGATGTGTCAGAGTTATACAGGTGTGTTGATGACAACTGTGCAAGATAATGAAGCAGAACCGGTGAAGGCAAAGAAAAAGCAGAATCTGGCAAGGAGGCCTCTCAGATACCATGCAGATGTGATGGAATCTCAGCCAACCCAGCGAGCAGCTCTAAGGCAAAATTGTTCATCAGAGGAGTATCATGTTGGGCAGAAATGTCCAGGCCTTCTGTGTGGATCATTTAAAAAGTTTTAAGACAGACAAAAATCAAGAAACCTAAAATCTATGTGGATGGACACAAATGAAGCCCTCCCAACACTATGGATAAACTGAGCAAGTTGAAATGCTCACAGGTGAATCAGAAAGAACGCTGTCAGCTGTGTTTCTTGGGAGTGAAATAATAGACCACAACACAATCTGTGTTAAAACTTTCATAGTAAGCCAGGTACTCCCACTTTGCTCAGGCATTAGGTGAAAGGTGTTTGGAAAAAGTGGTAGCATTGGCTTAAATGCTATTATGGATCTTGAAGGTGCTTCAGCTAGGGGCTGAGTTAAATGCACTTCTCACATCTGAAGAGAAATGAAAAATTCTTCATTCTTGAAGAGAAATCTGAGTGCACTTTTACTACAGCCAACTCACTGGCCTGGGTTCCTAAGTGATTATGATTTGCATCATGTCCTGTATTCTTGAGGATATGCAATGGTAGTGTGAAAAAGTAACTTACCTGTATTATTTAAATTATGGTGACCTTGAGTGGTTAATATAGCTTGTTTTGCTTGGTAAGTCATACATACACTTCTCTCTCTAACTTGTGTAAGAATCCGCTGTCTTTGGTTTTTAGTAGTTTTTGTTATTATGTATTTAGATCTGAACTTCATTTCATTTACCTTTTATGGACTTCATAGTGCTATTTGAATGCTTCCTGATGTACCCCTTTCTCTCCTTGGGCGCCTCTCCTTATTGCTATATTTACATATATTTTGCCTTCTATTTTATATTTTCTATCCTTTTGTCCTCTGGGGTTTATTCTGGATATTATCTTCTGACCTCTATTTCAGCTCACTCATTCTCTTTAGCTGTGTCTAATCTACTGTTAAATCTATTCATTGAATTCCTAATGCCACATCTTATTTTCATTCTAAAATTTTTATTTAATTCTTTTATTTCATAGTTTTTAATTACTTGCTAAAATTCTCAATCTTATCTCTTATAACAAGCATGTTCTTTTTAATGTCTGTGCCTAATAATATTTGCTATTTTTTTGCTGTTTTTTCTGTTGTGCAGTTTTATTGTATTTGAAAAATTCTTCATAAAAATAATTTATTCCTACATGTTCCAAGCATTTGGTTGTTATATGGGATCACTATATATGTCATATACATATAATGATATATATATTACATTAACCATATAGGAACACAAGATATAAATGACTTGAAGATACGCTACTCCCTGTAAGAATCCATCTACATTTACTTCACTTTGATTCCTATGATTCTGGGCCTTGAAGTCTCAACCAACAATGAGAGAGATCAAAAGATCCCCGTTTAGTGGACCCTGAACTGAAATTTTTACCCCTATAATTCTTCTCAGCCATCCCCTAAGGCAGCAGTTCTCAACCTTCCTAATGCCACGGCCCTTTAATACAGTTCCTGTGGGTCAAGACCCACAGGTTGAGTACCACTGCCCTAAGGAATCAGAAATTACCCATCACTAAAAAGTAACTACAAATTGCAGGCCCACTTTCCAGTGATCCGCCTTTACCTGCATGACAGCCAGAACTCTACTTTCTTGGTGGTCTTCTTCTGTAAGTCAGTTTCCTGGGAGATTTATTTTTTAAATGGAACCTTTGTAGTGCGGTTTTTGTTATCAAGAAACAGCATAAGAATGTGACTATACTACAATGTGTATATGTGTGTATGTTGTATACATCATCAAACATTACTGTAAAGCAATAAGCAAAAACTAAAAATTCAATGGCAGCACATGTAGGTTAATGGGAAACAATATTTTAAAACCAATCTATATGTTTGCAGCACTGTTGTGTTATATATTGTACAATACTGACTGTTCACTAAAATGGGAAAGTCCTAAATGATTTCAAGGCTTTCATTTCTTACTGTATCTTTTCTCAAATGAAAAATAATAACTTTTGGGAATCCAAAAGGCTGGGGGATCACTTGAGACCAGCAGTGTAAGATAGCCTGTGAAACACAGTGAGACTCCATCTCTAAAAAATTTTTTAAAAATTAGCTGGCATGTGCTTGTAATTTCAGCTGTTCTGGAGGCTGAGAGCATGTGCATTTGTGTGTGTGTATATACATATATATATATATACACACATGTATACGTCTGACTATGCTATGCGACTTTGAGTGTTCCATGATTATAGATTCTAAGTTGTACATTCATACATGTGCACCTGTGTGCATATAATACATACATGTAGATAATGAACTGTTATTACAAAGTAGAGCTACTGTTTTTACTAACATAAATACTAAAATTACAAAGAATAGTAAAACATCTAGGGCAATGAATCTTAACTGGGTGTGATTTCATTCCCTAGGGGATACTTAAGTGACATCTATAGACATTTTGGTCATCACAACTGTGTTGGGCGCTACTGGCATATAGGAAAAAGAAAACAGGGATGGGAATGCTGCCAAACATGCTATTAATACAATGCACAGGACAGCTCCCCATGACCAAGAGTCACCCAGCTCAAAGTGTCAGTGTTCCAAGATTGAGAAACTGTGCTCTGGAGATAGAGAAATAGCCATATTATTAATGAAACAAATTTTTTTTGGGCACCTATATTTTGCAAGCCTCTATTATATCCATGGTTCAGATCTAATTCAATCATTTATTAATGTTTTCGCTATTTATTTACAGTACAGGAAGGGAGTGTATCAGGCAAGTCTCAATAAAAATCATTTTGTAGACATAGGATAAGGTAAGCCAAAGAACAATTTTCAAAGGAATGAACATGGGAGGCATAAGCAATAGTGTGGTTTTCTGGACGGGTGACAGCGGGGGTACTACCATCCCAGGCCCTGCAAAAGCAAGGTGTGTGAGAGGATTCTGGAACTAAGGAGGAGGTAGAGTCCCACAGTGTCAGCCACTGTGGAACTGAAGGAGTGGACTTCAGTTGACAGACACAGCCACCTTGAGATGACCTCTCAGGGAAAGCATTAGGGGGCTATTAATAAATATTCCAATCTCCCTCCCTCCCTTGTTATATGGGATCACTATATAGCCCCTGTAGGACTCCTCAGGGGCCCCGTCCAAGAGAAGCTAGAGACCATGGGGTCTGTTGGGGTCTGCAGGTGGCTCAGTACCCTACTGCAGAGAAGGGGGACAGTGAAAAATGAAAGCTGGAAAGGGATTGGGGGAGAAAAACCAAAGTTATCTGGTCACAGAGTTTCTTCACAAAACAGTTCTCCTTTAAAGCAGAAATTAGTGAGGCCCAAATCAAGAGCTCTCTCAACTTTCAGAGGTGTGAGGAATTCTTTCCAGTTTGAATGAGCTCAGGGAACACTCAGTAAAGGATGTGGCATTTGAGAAGATGTGTCTGAGTTGTGAGTAGAGTAACCTATAGGTCAGCCTCTTCTGGTTCTGAAAGGTCACCTTCTCTTGAGAGGGGGAGGGAGGAGCGTTTCACGTACTAGCCTCCCACAACCTGCCATCCTGCTCTGCTTCCCACAGCTTCCGGCTCCGTCTCTGGCATCTGACCACTGTATTGGGAAGCAGTTCCTATGTAGGAAGTGTCTTACCGTGTACTGCCACCCACAGAAGGGCAGGTCCCACTTCCCTTCATTAGTCTGGTCCTTTGTTCTTCATAGCAATACTGTGTGTGTGTGTGAGAGAGAGAGAGAATGTGTATAATATATATATGTTACTGGACAAATAGGGTCCAAAGAGAATCTGGCCACCTGTCACTGTCCACCCAATATGCAAAGACAAGGTTTAGGTCCAAACAAGCTTTATTTTCAGAAGGCTAATGATTCTGAAGAACAGCAAGAGTAGGCTCTCAATTCTGTTCTGCCTCAATTACAATTCTAGTAATAATTTTTGTAATGGGAATACAAGTAAATGAACCTAGAAAATTTTAACTTTATCTGACAGAAAACAACAATCAAAGTAGTCTTTGCTCTAACAATGCAAAATATTTAAACAACATAAAGGTAATTTTCACTTTAACAAAATACCTAAGAGGATCCTCAAAGAAAACATCGTGTTATCAAAGTAACCTTTACTATTTACCAGTATCACAACAGCTGTTGTCTATGTGTGACTACTTCCTCAAAGTCTCCTGAGATAATCACCCTCACAGTCATGGTGAAACCTTCACTAGATGATCACAGGGGGGTGGGGGAAAGAATGTGAGCTAAGCAGACTATGTTAGCTGTACTGCTTCAGCTTAGCTTCTCAGACTCCATCTTGCAGGACCTTTTCTGGCTTTATATGGACAGTTCTGCAGGAATAAAAAGAAGTTACAACATAGGCACACAAATATTTAAGACTCTACACCTCATGTGACTTGCGCCATAGTCAGAATGTGCAACCTAGACAAGGAAAGCCCTTCTAGGCTCCCCAATTCCTAGTTATGTTCTCCTGTTTTGGGGTCTGCTCCTCATCAGGAGGCCTCCCTTTCTATCCTCCTTCCTGTGACCCACTATTGATTTCAGTGAGCCTCCCTGCCTCCCTGAAGAGACTGATCTTAACTCATTACCTCTGTCCCTCCCTGCCATCAGGGAGAACATTTACTCAGCTCCCAGTTGCTCCCTTTAAGACAATATATTTTCCAGGGAGACCCAAAGGTGGTTTTGGTATCCCCAGTCCCTTAGAGCTCTCCAGGGATGGCCTGGCCACTCCTCATCCTGTCCTGTGTTCATACCACACTGAGTTGCAGCCAGTCCCCACACACCATTCATGGCTTGTTGGAGTATGGTGGGGTCTCCTTTCAACAAACCCTCAACTGTCAAACACCACCACATGGACATGCACATCTCCCCACAACAAACATTAATTATCAGAGATACTATAGTCTCAACCCACAGAATGGAAAAGAAAGATTTTTCTAAGACCCCACAGTTTTCAAAGCCTCCTTGCTACAAGTAATTAACACCTCATGTAATCTGTCTCTGAATAATGGAAACATGCCCACCGTGTCAAACTGCTGAAAATAAGAAATGGGCCCATTTCCAAGCTTTGCGCTTCTTAAGAACTCTTCTCCTAACTACCCAAAGACCTAGCAGAGGCTTTGTAATTACTTCTTGAAAGAGTTACATTAAATTCTTAGCCAAGGGTCATTCTCTTTCCTAGAGTCTCTGAAGAAAGAGAAAAGAGATAGTTTTGTTTTCCTAGGAATAGCAGATTTTAAATTGAGAGATAGGAGTTGAACTTAAAGGACAGATATTCAAGGTAGAGAGAACATTGTGAACACAAGCACAGTGGTTGGAAATAGTGGACACAACCTGTAAATCAAATTAACTTGTCAAAAAGATGGGAAAACAATTGTGTGTCTATGTAGGGAGTATAAAATTAGAGGTAATATTTAATATTTAATCATGTTTTGGTATACGTGGCTGGTTCAAAGCAGGTATCAGCTCTCCGGAAGAGAAATAGAAAATCATCTCTTTTCTTGTTTCAGCTCTTATTCACATTAAATTCACACACACACTTGACAGTGGGTTCCTTCATGACACTGCAGTTGAAGTCCATAACTCTTTGATCAGTTAGTTATTAGATGAGTCTTCTATCCTTTCTCTTACACTCAGCATTGTTTATTTTTTGTTGTTAATTGCATAAGAACTTTAAATTCCTCCTCACTTATCCAGGGGCTGCCCTTGTGGCCCAGTGGCTTGGTAAATTACATGCTGCTGTTGGGTCTCAAAGGAAGGAAGGACTTGCACCCCTCTTTTGGCTTTTGTTTCTTGACAGTCACTGAGTAGTCCGTTGCCTTAGGTCCTTCCTGTGTGTCAGTATTCTGAGAAACACAGTCATCAGCATTCCAAGAATGCTAGTTATTTCAAGAAAGGAATATTACAGTGTTTCAGAGAGCCCAAGGGGGCCATCTCCCCACACTCAACTCTGGGTCTGTTTGTCTCAGTATCTCGCCCCCTCCCCCCAGGACTCACCACAGGCTGCCCACCCACCCATGTTGCTCCTGGGTCCGCCATACCATACCGGCAGCCTTAGAGGCTGAAGTAGGTTCAAGATACCTAGAACTACATACTCCTGTGCCTTCCAGGCAACATGCATCTTTGCTGCATGAAATAGGGACCAGCTCTAGCTCCCTCCTGAGTGTTCTCCATCTCAGGCATACCCTCTATCCTCCATTTCTACTAACATGTCCTAGCAGTAACTAAATATGCCAATCCATTAGCTTGTCACCTTTCAGACAAGATAGTCTTCTAGTCCCCAACTTAGTGGAGGAAGAAGAGATCTGGACACTGCTCCCTGCTTCCTGTGGTGGTACCTCTCCTCAGCTTTGGGGAGAAAAGAGATCTACTTTTTATAAACATGACATTCTTTCAAAATTCCACCTCCTTTCTCTCTGTGTCAACCTTCCTTTTATGCCACAGTGGTGTGTAGGGAGTAGGGGGAAGTGCTGGGTTTTCTGAGTAGTATCATCTTGCACATCCTGAAGGAGGAAGACTGACCACTGCTAGTGACCCTCCCAAGTGAGACTGCAGGGTATGTACCAAGCAGTTGGTGTTATGGACTGAAAGTCTTTGTCCTCCCAAATGCATTCGTTAAAGCCTTCACCCCCTTTCATAAACCAATGTGGGGAAGGAGAAATAACCTGAGTGGGAAATGGTGAGAAATGAGAAAGAAAGATAAGAGGCAAAAAAATACGATGGGATTGGGAGGTCTGATGTAGCTGATGGCTGCAGCTGGCACCGAACTGCAGTGGAAACAGCCTTATTTATAAAGTATCTTTAACAAGGTAAATCTTAACACGTGGGGTAAAGATTAACTTTAAAGAGGAAATCTCGTGTGCTTGCTGAAAGTAAGGAAAGTATTGCTGGGCTAGGTGCCTGGCTGGTGAAAAGAATGTTGTTAAGGAGGAGAAGCAGCTGGGAGGGGGAGGTTGTTCCCTGAACATCTTCCCAGGCTGCAGGGGCCCTGCCACCTAACAGCCCATTCCCTACAACCCCCATGTGGTGCTAAGAGGAGGTGGAGCCTTTGGAAAGTAATTAGTGTTAGAAGAGGTTGTGAGAGTGGGGCTCCCATAATAGGATTAGTGCCCTTTCAAGATGAGGAAAAGACACTGGAGCTTTCTGTCTCCCCACATGCATGCACAAAGAAGAGATCACGTGAGCACCCTAACAGGAAAGCCATCTGCATGACAGGAGGAGGAATTTCACCAAGATCCATCCCTGGCCACTGGCACCACGATCTTGGACTTTCAGTCTCCAGAACTGTGGGAAATAAATGGCTATTGCTTAAGCCACGCAGTCTATGGTATTTTGTTATAGCAACTTGGGCCAACTAGCATGGTGACCGGTTCTGGAATTTTAATGACTTTTTATTATGGTTGTGCTTACCTTCCTCAAAGGTTTAGATACAAACTGCTGTTGTCACATACCAAGAGAGTAGAAAAAGATCTACCATTTACATAATTAAGGTCTCTAGGAGAGCTCCAGCAGGTTCAGAATGATATGAGAGACTGAGGAAAGGAGATTGACTTGTGTTCTAGTGGCAAAAAGGGGATTGGCTTGTGTTTTAGTGGTGGTTGGGGTTTAGGACCAAGGTGTGAGTTCCCCTGAAGGGCAGAAGCTTACAGGGTTTGAATCTCCTGCTGGTACCACCTGTGCTTTCTTTTCTCTTTTCCCAGATGTGGAGCATAAGAGACAGAGGCAGGGATGAGACTTTAGAGTTATCAACAGTCAAACATGAAAAAAGGAAACCCACTCTATTATAGTTATGTAGATATCAGAGAAGACAAAGATGATGCCATTCGTCAGAGTCTGTGGAAAGCTGGACCAGGTTCTAAGAAGTAAAAAGCAAAATGAGATTAAACATGTAAGGTCTTTTAGGACCATATTCCAAGAAGTAAAAACCAAGATGAGATTAAACATGTAAGGTCTTTTAGGAAAAATGCCTATAAGAGAAAAAATAGGGAGGGGGTCTGGTGAGCTAGAAAAGCCATGAGACCACGATGAAAGTTTGATGTTGAGTGAGGACAGAGGAAGAGAAGGTTTGATGGAAAATTTCTAGACTTCGGTGTTTCCTAAAAATGGTTCAGCAAAGTCTCAGGATGCTTTTATGATAAAGCCAGTCATCAGAGGAGTCCCTGCTTAGATGATTGTGTCTTCTTAATGTCCCTGCTGCATTCACTTCTGAGTTGGGAGTAACCTGTGGGAGGCCCATGTTCTGTGTGAGCAGGTGAGTAGATTTCACAGCTCAGCAGCTGAGCCCCTGATCCATGATGCTCAGAAGCTGGAAAACTGTGACACACATTCTCATGACCACCTCCACCACACACACACCCTTATTCCAAAGTATAACTCTCATTGCTAAAAATAATTTGGAGTGCCTTTCCCGGGAAACTGCTTCATAAGTCTAGCATAGAAGCAATAAAAGAGCAAAAGAATTTGATGGCTTTGAAAATGATTTTTTTACTCTTGATCAAAATCAGCATCGAGCCTGACTGTCTATCTCAATATTTACTGGGATTGGCTCTGTGTGGCTTTGGCTATTTCAAAGAAGAAAAAAATGAATCTGCACTCAAATGATAAAAGTTGCCATGGTTAATGGTATTTCAAGAAATCTGCAAGTCTAAGGGCAATTCCAAGAAGCAATTTGAGATATATTCTAAACAATGGTAACAGTATAGTAATAAACATACAACTTTCTAAAGTGACTTCATTCTCATTAACAATGGGATTTCTGGAGTAATATTAAAAAATTAAAGTAGCTGTACTTTGTAAATTCCTTCCCTCTCTGTATTTGCGTAAGCAGGTGGGTATGTGTGAAGATTATTCACTATGAAGCTGATAAACGGGACCCTTTCAAGGTTCTGTACCTAATTTTGTACTTATATTTTTATACTCTTTTTATCAAAGGGAATTTTCCACATTTTATAACCTTTAGGGCGCACAAACCCTTCCTCCAAGCCAAATGTTTGTAGCTGAGCATGTGCATTCCAGTCTGTTCCCTTGTGTGTGTTTCAATAGCTTTCCTTTCTCCCATCCTCAAACTTGGGTACATATGTTTCTCCATATGGGGCAACACTTTCCTTCACTTATGTTTTTAAATGTCTTTAGATTGTTGAATACAAATATGTTAAAGGAACTATCTGAAGAAAATGCCTGGTTAGGCAAACCTCTGAACCAAAGGGAAGGATGAAGAAAGAACAGATTTTTTTTCTCTCCCAGGGATTCAAGCTTCAAATTTCCACTGTAGCCAAGTTTGGGGGAAATGATCTCTTTCTTCAAACCGCTAGAGGGCATCAGTGTGCAGACAATTGCTGGATTTGGGCAGGGTGCTGAACTCCAGGGAGTAAGGATGGTGACTGTCACATTCCTACAGCCTCCAAGTTCCTTTTGCTTTTCCAAACACATCTTTCTGTAGCCAGAATGTTGACCCCTGGCTTCAAATCATCCTAGTAACCCCTCCCTATGTCTCACTCTCTAATAAGTCCACCACACCTCTCCTCCGGAGTCTCCACTGATGTGACTATCATTTCTGAATGAGAGAGAGTTAAAGGATTCCCATTGTCTTCAGGAGCACAGACCAGGGAGACACGTGAGGCATGAAATCAATGCTGAACTCTCTCAAGAGACCTACATTTAGACCCCAGATCTTCCACTGGCTGTGTGTTCTTAAGAAAATCACTTTACCTCTCTGATCATAGGTGCACTTCCCTATAAAATGGGAGGCAGAATCCGCTAAAGTTTTATGTGTCTATAAAAAAAGAACTGGATCCCACTAAACATCTTCACTTGAAGAGAAAAAGCCTAGTTCTTTCCTATCATTCACTAAGTAAGCAATAAAAATGAGTGGTTGAAAGCTTTCATCCTAAAACTTTAAAACCCAGCTTCTTTAATATTATTTATAAACTTCATGAATAAAATTTCATTTTCCATATAAAGACTTTTTGGATTTCCAGTTCAGCACATAAGGAGATTGGAAGTTGTCTCTTACATTCACACAAGAATAAAGCTGAACAGACTGAAATAATAACTCTTCTTAGATCAATCAGAAAACTGAGGTCACAGGACAAACTGATGAACACAAAATGGAATAGAAAAGCAGATACAGAGAATCACAATTTACTGATGCAAATCCCACCAGCAGAAATCTCTGTGGAAACAGAGCCAGGATCCTTTTACCCAGTACGTCATGTCTGGCTTGCAACAACAACAACAAATGACAAGGCATACTAAAAGACTAAAAAAAAAAAAAAAAGGTTTGAAGAGAAAGAGCAAACCTCAGAACCAGACTCAAATACAGCAAAGAAGTTGGAATTACACTGGGAATTTAAAATAATGATGATTAACAATGGAAAAAATGGATGACATGCAAGAACAGATGGGTAATATAAACAGGGAGAAACGCTTAGAAAAAATCAAAAGGAAATGCTAGAAATCAAAACTACCCTAATGGAAGTGAAACCTGCCTTTGGTGGGCTCATTGGTAAACTGGAATCAATTGAGGAAGAAAACAGGGAACTTAAATAACAATAGAAACTTCCAAACGTGAAATGCAAAGAGAAAAAACAACTAAAAAGGACAGAATTATATCCAAGACTATGGAACAGTTACAAATGGTATAACATATGTGTAATGGGAGTACTAATTAAGGACTTCCAGCCTCATCTGCTCATGTCCCACTTAACCACCATCACCCACATCACTCACACCACCCACATCAGCCACATCACCCACACCACCCACACCACCCACATCACCGACGTTACCCAAATCACCCATATCACTCACACCACCCACATCAGCCACACCACCCACATCACTCACAACACCCACAACACCCACACCACCCACACCATCCATGTTACCCAAATCACCCACACCACCCACACCATCCATGTTACCCAAATCACCCACACCACCCACACCACCCACGTTACCCAAATCACCCACATCACCCACATAACCCACTACCCTGCCCTGCAGAACCCTGATAATGAACTGAGAAACCATGTTTTTTTCTTATAATTCCTAATACTGCCAAGCTTTATTAAATTTTCTCTGTTTAAAAAAATGAAAGACATCACAAGGGACAGGTGAGCTCTTGGGGCAGGGGGAAGCGGGTTTACCTAGGGTCTCTGCAATTTCATAGGCTTCATTAAATTGTGTCTCAAGCCGTGTCTACTTTCTCAAGTTTTCTGCCTGAATCCCTTGCTCTTCAAAAAAAAATAGCTCACTCAAGCTGTGGTTGATGAGACCTCAGGGCTGATTTTCTTCATGGTGTTTGTTCATAGATCTTATTCCATTTCTAATTGAGCTTTCTTTGTATTGCGATAGAGAGAGACTCGACCAGGTCAGAGTAGCCCATGAGGAGATAGCCTCCTTCTGCTTCTCTAAGAAAAGTCTTGAGTTCTCCTGACTATATTCATTTCTCCCATTTTTCCGTTTCTCATCATTTTAATCCCCTTTATTACAAATGTCCTAAATGTCATAGAAAGTTTGTCACATTCCTACCTTCCCTCTTGTTTTGCTTGCATCTTTGGTAGAATACTTCTTGCAAGTGACTTTCAAAGCCATCTACTAGGTCACTACTAGTAAAATAATCTGCTACACCTCTCTGACCTTTTCTATTCATATCACCTGCCAACTCCCTGCAACACTGGGCTATTTGTAGTTACCTAAAATCCTGGACATGCTCTTGCTTTCTTGTTCTGTTTCCTAAGCCTAGGAAGAGCTCTTTCCACTCTTTTAACTCAGTAACAATATCACACCTCAAGATTCAGCTCAACAGTCACCTCCACCAAGAAGTCTTCCCTTGAGAACCCAGTCTAGGTTGCATGCCTCTCCTAGCTCCTTTCCCGTAACAGGGCACACTTCAACTATCTCCCTTGCCCCAGACTATACAGGCTTCCCTAGTAGCCTTCAGATGCCTGGGAGGCAGGGATTGAATGCCTTTTCCTAAGCCTATTTTCTAGTATAGCATATGGAACAAAGTTTGTTACATGAATCAAAGTATAAGAGTTCGTAACATCTAAAAATTCACAAAAATAAGTTGAAGGGGGAAAAAAGTAAATGTGGTTCATCAGGGAGAAGAAAAACTAAGGTTGAAGAAAAAGCCGGGAAAGATAAAAAGATGTGAAAATTCTAGGTACTGATTTAAAAATAAAAACTGGATCCACATTCCAGTCCTGACAATTCTGACAATTAAGAAAATACATTTTAAGACATGCTTTTTCACTCTCACATCATGCTGTTCTCATATTTCTGATGTAGTTACGTTACAGTTTGAGGTCATGTACATACCCGGTATCACATCAGTGAGGAATATACTTGGTTGTGAATAATACTCTGAACAGTGTAGCTTTTAGGTGGTCAAGGGCTACTGTATTTGCTTTATGTTGTCAACTCAGACACACGCTCTTTTTTATTTTTCTGGTTTCCATTTTTGGTTAGTATTTTTTTTTTATGATCTCAAGGTAGCTGTTGCACCTGTATCAATGTTTCAGGCAGGAAAAAAGGAAAGAAGAAGAGACACAGCAAAAAGAAAGGAAAATAAAAAATTTTTCCAGAAACCCTTAGGGCACGCCTCATCAGTAGTCACCATCCCACCGCCTTTAACTGGAAGGCAGGCTGGCCTTACACAGGTTTTAGACACACACATTGTTACCTGGGCAAAATCCAGGTGTTCATAGTAAGGAAGAAAGGGGTGTAGAAATTAGTGAAGTAACCAACAGCGTCTGTCACGGATGCTTAAATACCGTGAGTGATAATTGCTTAACCAGTAATAGATCATGAATATTTTCTTTCCTACACATCTTTGCCTGGAGCCAATGCTTGCCTTGTTCTTTTTCATGTACTATATGTGGGGTTTTATTTGTTTATTTCTTGACCTGGGGCTAACTTTTTTCATAAATACCAAAAGCCCTGTAAGACATCTGTCAATGTAAATGCTATGTGTTTAAATACGTCATACACAGAGAGTACCCAAAAGTGTATACACATTTTAAGAAAGAAAAAAAAAGCTATTAAAATGTACTACATAAGTCACATTTAACTTCTGCAATTATAAGAGATATGAGCATCACGATAACAAATGTTTCCCACATACATTGGGCACTACAATTTTAATACACTGTTTTCCTTTTTTAAAATATGTATACTTGAGGGGGGCACCCTCTATTATTCTATCATTTCAAACCTTTTTCAGGGGACATCACTATGAGAGCCGCCACCCTTCTCTCCAGTGTAAACTAGTTACTCTCTAGCTGCCAGCCTGGAACTTACCTTTGTCACCATCCCAGACATCCCCTTGAGCCTTCTCTTTACACTCCCGAGTCCTCTGTCTTTCTTTTTCTTGAATTCTTACCAAACCAAATTGGAGCACATCCTTACATTGCTTTCTGGAGGAAAAAAACTGAGCTTTTTTTTTTTTTTTTTGTACATCTACATTTCTACCCTCTTAATTGAAAACTTGGCTTTCTAGCTTAAAAAATATTTCTCTCTCATCTTTGCACCATTCTTTTCTAGCTCCTGCTCTTTGGAAGTCTAATGCTACTCTGATTACTGATCCTTTGTTTATGGCCCATTTCTTACTTCATCTTGTATGTTTCTAGGATCTGTATTGGTCAGGATTCTCTGGAGAAACAGAAATAATAGTATATATCAAAAGATATGTGTAAAAGGAGATTTATTTTGGGAATGGATCACTCTATTATGAAGGCTGAGAAGTCCTTCATAAAGTCAAGCTGGAGAGCCAAGAAAACCAGTGGGATAATGTAGACATAGCTTGAAGCCTGAACACCAGTAGCCCCAGTGTCCCAGGGCAGGAGCAGATGGACGTCCCAGCTCCAGGGGAGAGAGAGAAGAGTTTGCCTTTCCTTTACCTTTTTGCTCTATCAGGCCCTCAAAGGACTGGGCGGTGCCTACCTACATCTTTACTCAGTCTACTGATTCAAATGGTTATGTGTTCCGGAGGCAACGTCACAGACACCCTCAGAAATAATGTTTGCCAGCTATCTGGGCATCCCTTATCCCAGTCAAGTTGGCACGGAAAACTAACCATTGCAGGGTGCTCTCCTACTCCCAGTGTTCTGAAATTTTACTGTTGGGTGTACTGACATGAGTATTTTTATCAAGCATTGTGCTGGGCACCTGGTAAATCCTTTTAACAGGAACTTCTTGTCTTATTGTATTTGTAATTTCCAGAAGCTGTTTCTTGTTCTCTGGTTGAGCCCCGCCTTTCTCAAACAGCATCCTGAACGTATTACACAGATACACTGTATTTTATCACTAAAATCATTAAAACACTAAATAATCAGTTGAAAGCTACCTCACTGGAAGTGATGGACTCCATCATACAGCAAACTAGTATGCATCTAGTTGACTACTTTTCAGAACTCCAGTGTCAGTGGACACAGGTCTTTGAATGTGTGTAGCTCTTCCAGCCTAGCACCCAGACTTCGGAAGCTTGTAAGAGAAATTCTCATCATTCAACATATGGACTTGTCCCTAATTACTCTGTTTTCAGTCCTCAGTTTCACACTGGTCCTACTCTATGCTTAATGTATCTTAGTTTAAAGGCTCTCTGGCTCAATGTTTTAAAGCATTTGTCTCTTCCTTTACAGTAACAGTAATCCCCTGACTATGTGATTGTGTTGGGCAGAGCAGAGAGTATTGAATCTTGCTACTTCCTATACAGGCTTTCAAGTAACTCTGTGCTTATCAGCCTCACCTGACTCCTGGCCTTGGCTTTGGCTACCTCCATAGCTTTCCAGGATTCCACCAGGCACAGTGGTTTACCTCTTATCACTTCCCTCTCTCTTGTAAGTGAGCTTGGCCTTTCTTCCTTTGCTGAGTCATTTAACATTTACCCATCACCTTTCTTCTCTCTACCTACTATGCTTTTGGTTGTAGAAATCTACTGGATTCATAAAAAAAAAAAAAAAATGGAATTTAGGTTTTAGTTTCTCTTGGCTGTTTTGGAATAATATTGAGAAGAGACAGGCAGCCAAACATCCTTTCTCTGTGATCTTTAAAACCGGATGCTTCATTTTGTTTTGAAAAAAGTTACAATTCACAGCTAATATCTAATTGACACAAACTTTTACCTGGAGAATAATGTTGCATCAAAATATATAAAAACAAAATAGTTTATATTCACGGAGGAAAATTGACAGAATTAGAATGGTGGTAGGAAACTTACACCTCTTTAAGTCTTTGACAGATCAATAGCCCAAAAATAAAAAGGCTGAGAATCTGAATTTTATAATTAACTGGTTTGATTTAAAAGATATATTTTAAACTCTGTACTTCACAGAGAATGAAAAGGAATAAAGCACAAAGCCCAGAAAATATATCCAAAAATATATGAGAACGTGTTTCAGGATGCAGTTGGCATTACAGATCAGTAGGTAAAGGGAAGATTATTTAACAAATGGTGTTGGGAAAACTGGCAAATAATTTGGAAGTAAAGAGAGAGAAACTAATAATTTCCATCTTCTACTGATTGCTGCCAATTCTTGGCAGAGAGCTTGAGTACTGGGGCTTTTCCCAAAGAGTCCTTGTTCCCAGGCCTTTTGCATGCTATCAGAAGCTACTCTCTAGGAACTCCAGAAAATAATCAGCCTTAAGTCATTTGGCTTTATTTGGTGATTTAAATGGCAGTACTATTTTGAAAGCCAGGAAGTCTTTAGCCTCTTAGTCCACTGCACTGCCTGGCTTTGATAGCATGAAACTGAATATAGGTTTCTTTTATCGTGGGGTTAAGAGAGGGTGAGCATATGGGCAAACAAGGTCAGGAAGACTACCATCAGTGACAGAGGTGACTGTCTAGAGTCATACCTTCATGAAGCTCCGTAATGCTGTCTGAGAGCCCTCACAAGGCTCCCCTTTCAGCTTTCCCATTGCCTCTCAATGATCCCAGCTCTGAAAGGACCTTCCTGGTACTCTGGATTCCTTCTGCACACTTCTGCACTCCCCCCATCCAGAACAGATATCAAAACTACTTAATGGGGGGCGGCACCTGTGGCTCAAAGGAGTGGGGTGCTGGCCCCATATGCTGGAGGTGGCAGGTTCAAACCCAGCCCTGGCCAAAAACTGAAAAAAAAACAAAACAAAACTACTTAACAACTTTTATATGTCATTTGTGTCATTGGCACCACCCAATCAGAATGATACAGTATCAATCTGTGGAGAAACTAGGTATAATTAAACCTTATACACCTGTGCCTAGCAGGTGAACATCAGCCCTCCCTCTACTAAAGGTAGTCTCCCTACAAGTATCTTAAGATACTCCAGAAATTTTACTTTGCTTGAGGAGTTATATATTCCCTCTCATTTTTTTAAATCTCTTTTCACTTAATCCATTCTTTAGGAGACCCTGGAGTTCTCGGGCCAAACTGTGTAAGATTTTCAAAGGCCACTGTCAGTTTTTCCTCAGAACATAAAGTCTACCCACCCTTCCCTTTCCTGGCATGCTGTCTGCCTGATAAATAATTTTCCTGGTTTGATTTGCCATGAAAGTCTCTTGAGCAAGTACATTTCCTGAGTGGAACATAAGTGGGGACAGATGCATCCATTGACAGACCAGGGAGTGATATGATTAAGTGTCATGGTCTGTTTGCTGTGTCCCTTCAAAATTATTCATTGAAATATAATTCCTAATCTGTTAGTATTAAGAGATGGGACCTTCAATAGGTGACTATGCCATGAGGGTGGGGCCCTCATGAATGGGAGAAGTGCCCTTATAAAAGAGACCTGCCCACTGGAGCTTGTTTACCCGTCTGCCTTGGAAGGACACACAGAAGGCACTTATATTAGGAACAGGACATTGGCTGACATCAAATCTGTTGGCACCTTGATTGTGGACTTCCCAGCCTCCAGAACTGTGGAAAATAAATTTCTTGTGTTTATAAATTAGCAACCCAGCTGGACTAAGGCATTAAAAGGTCAAATGGCTCACTCGTTTGGGGAGTATCTTTCCTTTGATTTTCATATGATGGAACTCTTGGTGAACAGGACTTTCTCTCTTTTCAGCTACTCAAAATTTGCCTTCCATTTGATGTTCCTTTATACTCTAAGAAGCGGCTAGATCTGTTGTTTTCTGAGCGTTGAAGAGCAAAGATGATGGAAGTATGGAGAGTCACAAAGGAGAATTAGAACCCAACACTGAAGGTGGTCAATATCCTTTCAACCCACATTTCACTGGCGAGAACAGGATAGCATGTCTTCTCACCACTATAAGAAAGAGTGGGATTGGAATTTGGATTGTGGTCAGAAGCGAGAATAGGGTTTTGTGAGCATCTAACCAGTCTCTGTCTCACAATATAAATCCCCATCCTGCCGATACATGCTCCCCATTGGAGACCAATATGTAATAGTTCTGTTTTTCCTTTTTATGTACAAGGGCATTTTTATTGCCATATTTTCCTCTTTAGATAGTTGTTCTTCTTAAACCTAGGTATGCATTCGAATTACCTGGAGGGGCTTATTAAATTACAGATTTCTGGTACCACTTCTAAGAACTCTAATTCGGTTTGGTCCAAGTGGGGCCAGGGCATCTGTGTTTTTTTATTATTGTTGGGGATTCATTGAGGGTACAATAAACCAGGTTACATTGATTGCAATTGTTAGGCAAAGTCCCTCTTGCAATCATGTCTTGCCCCCATAAAGTGTGACACACACCAAGGCCCCACCCCCTCCCTCCATCCCTCTGTGTTTTTAACAAGCAATCAAATTGATTCTGACACAAGGGATTTTGCAACTTACAGAAATGAACTTTAGAAGTTCAAAGTTATTAAAGCAAGCCAGATGAAATTGAACTCCTCAGAGGAAAATATTTTTAAAGATAGGAAAAACGAAAACAGGAGGCTGGATTTTGCTTCAAGGGTTAGAAGTCAAATGGGGGAAAGAGCTTGTCTACATCCTTGAAGAAAACAACATGTGAACATGTAAACGTGCTTGGATACAGCCCAAAACAGGGACCACTGTGGTTTTCGGTTATGATGTTTATAATTTAGTTGTAAGTGTAACCTCTATTCTAAGGCACACCTTGCCTTAGAATTTATTTCAGATTTTAACATTTCTGATACTTCAATGTATCTTATAGTTAATGGTGTAATAAAATTATATTTGAAAATATTTTCCTCCCGGAGATACAGAAAATAATAGTCTTAAAACCTTTGCATCCTAGATTCATAAAAGAGGGTACTTTAGCATAAGTAGTATTAGTTATGCTTGATTTTATCATAGTTGTACTCAATCACTCTAATCAAGAATTCATACCACAGCAATGATGAGCTAGCATTCTATTTAATAAGCCCACCTGCCAGAAAGGGATGTTAGAAGGTTTCAGTTGTCTTTATCTCTGATCAACATCTTTGATCAATACTAATTAGCATCACAAATCCCTAGAAATAGATTTTCCTTGGTGAAATAATAGTATTCAACAGCTGTGAATTGTGGGGAGAGATAAGATGGCTGACAGAGACACCAGATGCCAGATCATCTCAGAAAAAAGGAAAAATTTTAGATGAACAGGAAAACAATCACAGATCCGTGTAATTCTGAGGGAGAAGTACCGGAACTTATAAGAATTCCATGGAAAGAAGTTGTGAAGCGGAATAAGAATGTTCAAGTCAGCAGCAAAGGGTAACTCCTAAGAGGCTTGGAATGTAGCAAAAAGGGCAGGTAGAGTGGTTTGTTTCTCTCTCCCTCACATCTCACATCTCTGGCAGCCAGCAGGCTCTCGAGCTGTTGGAGAGACTTTCTACCCTCATGAGCCCCAAAGCTGCTACCACCAGTGAACTGGGAGTTTCTTTTTCTTTTTTCTTTCTTTTTTTTTGTTTGCTTGTTTGTTTTTTGCAGTTTTTAGCCAGGACTGGGTTTGAACCCACCGTCTCCCACATATGGGACCTGCGCCCTACTCCTTTGAGCCACAGGAGCCGCCCCCAAACTGGGAGTTTCGTGAACAGAAAACACCAGCTTGAAGCCTACGTGGGGGCACTTCTCATCACCACAGACCTAGGCACCATATTGCATCTCCTTGTGTGCCTTTGTATTCACCATGGGGCTTCAGCCCCTCAGTTTTCACCTTGCTCATTTCCACACAAACATTTCCCCACTCTGGCCCAGACTGCAGGAGTCACAGGAGACCAATGGGTCCCCAGGGGACTGAGTAACCCCAGAGACTGGACATTCTTGGCAGGCTGCCTCCTGTGGAGAGAAGGAGGGAGATGACCAGAGTACTAGCTTTCCTCCATACAGACACTGTTCCTCCCCTTCCCTACCCACAGCTGCTGAGAGAGATGAATGAACCAGGGTTGTCGGGATCTGCAGCTTCCCCACTGTTGGTGCATACACCACACCAGGGCTTCCACAAAGAGAGATGCTCAAACTTTTCCTCTTAAAGAAATAGGGCCGAGGAATGCTTGGACGATGAACTCCCTGCTCATCAGCCCTCTCTGATGCTGTTTGTACAACTGCTTGATCACAGCAGGGCACATCCTGAAGCAGAGGGGCATCAAACCTTGAGCACTTCATAGGCAACTCAGGACCAGCACAATTCTCCTTGCACACAGGGAGGTATTAATCTTCAGGGACCTGGGGGCAGGCCTGCAGGCCAGATCCTATACTATACTCCAGGGACTAAGTCACATTGCTGGGGGCATGGAAGGGAGACTTGTGAATTGATCTCAGGAGCGAAAGAAGCCCATATAAGAAGAACTGAAAAGAGAGAGTAATGTCTCTCAGCCCCAGCATACTTGTGGAGGAAGGCTGTGCTCTCAGCCTGGACAGGAAATTTCCCAGCCCACAGTGACATTGTTGGGGAGCTCCTGCTGGCTGGCAGATGCCAGAAGGGAAAAGTGCAAATCAAAACAACCCTGAGATATCATCTAACCCCAGTGAGAATGGCCCACATCACAAAATCTCAAAACTGCAGATGCTGGCGTGGATGTGGAGAGAAGGGAACACTTTTACACTGCTGGTGGGACTGCAAACTAGTACAACCTTTCTGGAAGGAAGTATGGAGAAACCTCAAAGCACTCAACCTAGACCTCCCATTTGATCCTGCAATCCCATTACTGGGCATCTACCCAGAAGGAAAGAAATCCTTTTATCATAAGGACACTTGTACTAGACTGTTTATTGCAGCTCAATTTACAATCGCCAAAATGTGGAAACAGCCTAAATGCCCACCAACCCAGGAATGGATTAACAAGCTGTGGTATATGTATACCATGGAATACTATTCAGCCATTAAAAAAATGGAGACTTTACATCTTTCGTATTAACCTGGATGGACGTGGAAGACATTATTCTTAGTAAAGCATCACAAGAATGGAGAAGCATGAATCCTACGTACTTAATTTTGATATGAGGACAATTAATGACAATTATGGTTATGGGGGGGGAACAGAAAGAGGGAAGGAGGGAGGTGGGTGGGGCCTTGGTGTGTGTCACACTTTATGGGGGCAAGACATGACTGCAAGAGGGACTTTACCTAACAATTGCAATCAGTGTAACCTGGCTTATTGTACCCTCAATGAATCCCCAACAATAAAAAAAAAAAAAAAAAAAAGAAATTCCCAATTTTTTTTGACAGAGTCTCAAGCTGTTGCCCTGGGTAGAGGGGCATAGCGTCATAACTCACAGCAACCTCAAACTCTTGGGCTCAAGCAATCCTTTTGCCTCAGTTTTTTCTATTTTTAGTAGAGATGAGGTCTCACTTTTGCTCAGGTTGGTCTCAAACTCATGAGCTCAAGCAGTCCTCCCGCCTCAATCTCCCAGAGTGCTAGGATTACAGGCATAAGCCACCAGAACTCCCTCTTGACAGTCTGTTTATGAATCTCAGAAGACCCCTCTTCCACAAGCAGACTTTCTGGAGGGGGGGAGGGTCACTTCAGCATCTCCCTGCCCCTGGGCAATTTTCCCCAGAAGCTGGAAGCAGACCTTTGTCTCCTGTTGAAACCACTTTGGTGGAGCCTGAAGGCAGGCTCACCCAACTCAGCCCTGCCCAGCCAATTCCCCACCTGCCTCTGCTGTGGTAGAGAATAAGAATTTACCTGGAAGTTTCAGGGACCTGACTACCACCTGCAGCATTTGAGTGTATTTCCTCACCAGCTAGAGCTAGTCATGGGTCCCAAAACAACAATGAAGTTTTTTCCTTCTGGCTAGTCCCACCTACTAACAGGAAGATCAACTTGTATAGCTCTTAACTTTTACTGACTCAATCACACAAGCACCATCTTCTGTTTCAGAGATTAAACTGGATATGCCAATACAATTCATACTGTTAAGAAGACCACAGGGTTGGGGAAAGAAACAAGATTCAAAGATCTCTATCCTCCCTCATCAAAGTGGGACAGGGAATCTGCCCATATACATAACTCACCCCTGCCACAGCCTACAAATAATTAGCAACTGAGACAACCACCACACTAAAGATATCTATGACCAAGGTATCCCTCCAGAACCCAAATCAACATTAAAGCACCCATGAGCACAGCCAAAATTTCTTATCGAACATACACTACAGACATTCTTTTATAAGTGTGTATGTGGGGGATGGGGGGAGAAACTCCATCTAAACAAACAAACAAATCCAAAACTAAGAAGTGACGCCTGACCCAGATGAGAAGGAATCAGTGAAAGAACTCTAGAAGTATGAAAAATCAGAGCAAGGGGACACTCCCCAAAGGGAATGCCAACTCTCTGGCAAGGGATACCAATCAAAATGAAAATATTCAAATGACAAACAAAGAATTCCTAATGTGAATTATAAAGAAGCTCAATGAAATTCAGGAGAAAATGGAAAACTAACTCAAAGAAATGAGAAAAACAATTTCGGAAATGAATGAAAAATTCACTAAAGAGATCAACATATCAAAGAAGTGGGGCACTGGCCCCATATGCCGGAGGTGGCAGGTTCAAACCCAGCCCTGACCAAAAAAAAAAAACTGAAAAAAAAAAAAAATTGGAACTTCTGGGAATGAAAATTTCACTTAAGAAAATACAAAACATAGTGGAAAGTTTTAAGAATAGGCTAGATCAGACATAATAAAGATTCTCAGAGGTGAGAAACAACTCTTCTGAATTAAATCAGTCTAAACACAAACAAACAAATAAACAAACAGAGAATTAGGAGGAATGACCAAAGTGTATGGGTGAAGAAAATATTCCTGAGGGTGAAGAGGAAAATACACAAGGGCTGAAAAACCTATTTGAGGTAATAATTGAGGAAAAACTTCACTGGTCTTATAAGAGATTTAGACCTACAAGTACAAGAAGCTAACAAACACCTTTTCATTGCAAAGATGCAATCACTAAGACATGTGGTCATCAGAATGGCCAAATTCAACGCAAACAAGGAACTCCTGTGAGCTATGAGGTGAAAACATCAAGTAACTTCCAAAGGAAACCCATCAGGCTACTGGCAGACTTCTCAAAGGAGATCTTACAAGCCAGAAGGGATGGGTTTCCATTGTCAGTCTTCTTAAACAGAATAACTGCCAGCATAGCATTTTGTATCCTGAAAAACCATGCTTCACAAACGAAGAGGAAATAAAGACTTTTCCAGACAAGCCAACACTGAGGGAATTTGTCAAGAACAGACCTGCCCTGCAGGAAATATTCAGAATGGCATTATACATGGATCAGCGGGATCTGTTCACCCTATTGGGTAGTAGCTTATTGTTTGTTTTATTGTAGTACTACCCAATAGGGTGAATAGAACCACATGTCAATTCTATCAATCAATGTGAATGATTTGAATGCCCCACTCAAGAGACATAAGCTGGCTGAATGGATGAAAAAATATAACCCAAGTATCTGGCCTTCTCCAGGAAACACATCTAACTCACAAGGACTCATGCAGACACAAGGCAATAGGATAAAAAAACTATTTCATGCAAACGGAAACCAAAATAAAGCAGGTATAGCCATTCTC